>NC_080413.1:9795000-12295000 GCF_030265065.1 Corythoichthys intestinalis
AAACATCTACAACCTTGAGGAATAATAAATTTTTTAATAATGCCGCTTTTCAAGTGCTGACAAAAGAAAGGCTTTTCAAGACAAAAGCTACTCTTATGTGAAAGAAAAGATGCAAACGTCAGGTCCTCACCAACTTCGCTGCGTCTTTGTGTCCAGACTTCAATTCTCACAAGAGGGCAACAATTAACTGTCCAAGCTTACCTCACATATAACAAAAATCAATATGATTCTTGCCTTACAGGGAGCGGAGTATATCATTTTTATTTTTGGGTTGAGCTGTAACTCCTGTGGGAGGTTTCCTTAAACTAAAGAAATTGTGACGTTTCACCCCGATGAAATTGAAATGTCAGAAAACCAATAATCCTCACTGAACACTCAACAGGGTTGAGTACATTAAGTATTTTAGGATAGTGTTTTTTTTTTGTTTTTTTTTCTCCCCCAGCAAAAAGATGTACAGTCACAAAAAGGGGTTATTTGCAGAAATGGGTAGAGTAGACAAAACTTTAAGAAACACTTGGTAGCTTTTCAGTTTTGGCCGATTTTAGCGACGCTGGTGGACAAAAGCAGTAGTGTTTTGTGGAGGTTCAGAATTTTTGACGTTAGGCTTAGTCTTCGAGTTAGCAGGGGTTTAATTAGTTGGTAGAGTTGATTTCAAAAAATTTTGTGCAGTTTGCAGTTATTTGTTAGTTTCAGGGCTCCGGAGTGGCTAAGCTAGCGCGAGTTAATGGCAGCTTCATAGCCTGCCAATAAAAAACGGTACAGATCTACGAACAGATCCAACAGTTTTATACAAATTCCCAATGAAGAACTGGTTACTTGCTGCTGGCTACGACATAAAAAAATCAGCAGTGAAAAAAAAAACGATGTGACATCACTCCGTCTTGCTGCTCTGTACAGATTCTGGATTACAAATGTTGTTCATACTGCAATTATTGACATGCAATGGTAAGTTTTAATAAGTTTATCCTGAAAACATAGCCAACACTATTGATTGCATGGGTCATCGATGATTTTCATGTGTGCATTTGCTGTTTTTTATTGGCATGCTAAGATGGTCCAAATGACTTGCGCTAGCTATGTAAAGGATGAATAGTAATGAGGTAATGAATCCAGTTGTGGCTAAACAATAGCTTATGACTGAAAGGGAATAGTTACCTTTCTCGCACACACCATATACAGTTGTGGTCAAAAGTTTACATACACTTGTGAAGAACATAATGTCATGGCTCTCTTGAGTTTCCAGTTATTTCTACAACTCTGATTTTTCTCCGATAGAGTGATTGGAACAGATACTTCTTTGTCACAAAAAACATTCATGAAGTTTGGTTCTTTTATGACTTTATTATGGGTTAACAGAAAAAGTGATCAAATCTGCTGGGTCAAAAATATACATACATGGATCCGAAAAAGTGAATCATTGACTTGAACAAGTCAGGAAAGTCACTTGGAGCCATTTCAAAGCAGCTGCAGGTCCCAAGAGCAACAGTGCAAACAATTGTTTGTAAGTATAAAGTGCATGGCACTGTTTTGTCACTGCAACGATCAGGAAGAAAACGCAAGCTATCACCTGCTGTTGAGAGAAATTTCGTCAGGAGGGTGAAGATTCAACCGAGAATCACCAAAAAGCAGATCTGCCAAGAATTAGAAGCTGCTGGAACACAGGTGTCAGTGTCCACAGTCAAGCGTGTTTTGCATCTCCATGGACTGAGAGGCTGCCGTGCAAGAAGGAAGCCCTTGCTCCAAAAGCGGCACCTTAAGGCTCGACTGAAGTTTGCTGCTGATCACATGGACAAAGATAAGACCTTCTGGAGGAAAGTTCTGTGGTCAGACGAAATAAAAATCGAGCTGTTTGGCCACAATGCCCAGCAATATGTTTGGAGGAGAAAAGGTGAGGCCTTTAACCCCAAGTACACCATGCCTACCGTCAAGCACGGTGGTGGTAGTATTATGCTGTGGGGCTGTTTTGCTACCAATGGAACTGGTGCTTTACAGAGAGTAAATGGGATCATGAAGAAGGAGGATTACCTTCAAATTCTTCAAGATAACCTAACGTCATCAGCCCAAAGATTGGGTCTTGGGCGCAGTTGGGTGTTCCAACAGGACAATGACCCCAAACACACATCAAAAGTGGTAATGGGATGGCTAAATCAGGCTAGACTTAAAGTTTTCGAATGGCCTTCCCAAAGTCCTGACTTAAACCCCATTGAGAACTTGTGGACAATGCTGAAGAAACAAGTCCATGTCAGAAAGCCATCAAATTTAACTGAACTGCACCAATTCTGTCAAGAGGAGTGGTCAAAGATTCAACCAGAAGCTTGCCAAAAGCTTGTGGATGGCTACCAAAAGCGCCTAATTGAAGTGAAAATGGCCATGGGACATGTTACCAAATATTAGCACTGCTGTATGTATATTTTTGACCCAGCAGATTTGATCACTTTTTTCTGTTGACCCATAATAAAGTCATAAAAGAACCAAACTTCATGAATGTTTTTTGTGACAAAGTATCTGTTCCAATCACTCTATCAGAGAAAAATCAGAGTTGTAGAAATAACTGGACACTCAAGAGAGCCATAACATTATGTTCTTCACAAGTGTATGTAAACTTTTGACCACAACTATAACTGTTTGCATTAGTCTAACACATTCATAATAGTAAAGCATTAAGGAGACGTTACTCCATGCCATTTGACACACAGTGAAGTTGACCGGCTTATCGGCCCTCGCCCGATAAGCCGGTCAACTTACGTGGGTCGGAGCGCCCTCGCCCTGCCAAGGTAACATGTTGATAGCGCCGCGTCTTCTACGTTAACACATGCCTCAGTTGCCGTGGCAACCACGTCCCAGCCACGAAAGATGACGCACGAACTTGACCGCCCAAACCTGCCACAAAGGGATGATCCCAAGCCACCGCAGCTTTCAAAAAGAACTGAACATTTAGATAACAACAGTCGCTGCTCGGGAACATTTCTATGTAGCCTTGTTTGCCGACCCTGGATCCAGCAGGGTCCCTCCGTCGTCTGTTTTTTCCTTGTTTTTGACCATTGTCGACAGATAAATTGTCAACCTGTTTTCGGTGAGCCTTGTTCAAACTTTTGGAACATGGAGTCAATACAAAGGGTTAAGACGGGAGTGAACGCGCGGAATTTTGGCCCTTCCGGCCGACTTGCGGGAGCGGTGCCAGCGGAACGGCATTTCGTTCAGCTGGCGCTGTTTCCGCGGCTTGGCGGTGGGCAAATTCCTTCAGTTGGTGACGTACGTAAGAGCCCAGACGACGGAGGGGATGGACGAACGACTGCGGAAGAGTCAGCTGAAGCCCTTTTAGGTGCACCACCAAAAGCCAAAATAGGTAAAAAGATGTTCAAAATGTCAAATGTCACTTATTACTTGAGTATTTTCTTGAAGGAATACTTTTTTACTTGTACTTGAGTACATTTTTGGATGACTACTTTTACTTGAGTAATATCAATTAGCAGAAACGCTACTCTTACTTGAGTAAAAACTTTGATTACTCTACCTACCTCTGCTTATTGGTTAAACTGGTAGAGCCATTGTAGGCATCCCTGGCAAAAAATAAGTAAAATCTAATATGTAGATTACATAAGAAAAATAAAAAGCCTCGAGTGAAAGTAAGCTAGTAAAAGTACAAAGTACGGTGTGGTAAAACTATTTTTAGAAGTACATTTTTCTCAAAAAGTTACTCAAGTAAATGTGACGGAGTAAATAACTACCAACTATTAATGCCATTTAAATTCTTTCACGGGGCAATTGATTTGATAAGGTCTGAAGAATGAAATAAACTATAAATATCGGTAAATCCAGCCTGACCACAAAAGGTGCAGCGCAAGTAGTCGCAGTCGGCAGGTAAATGAAACAACCTAAAACAATTGTCTGGGATAAAAGAAAAATTCAACTAACTAACTAATATAGCAGGGGATTACTGTAATCTCCAAATACAGTTTGAACTGTCACAATGTGCCCAGAGAAAAAAAGATGAATCCATCAAGTGCTGCGAAGAGGAGGAGGTTTCCATGGCAACCGGTACTGGGATTTCCAAAACTGTCAGTGACAAGCTCTCGATACAGTCCTCAACTTAACTTGCTTTTTTTTCTTCTTCTTCCCTAAACTAAACTTTCTGGGGAAGGGTAGCAAAAGGAAAGGGAAAAAAATAAAAAATAAAACCAACACTTGTGCTCACCATCTGCAAATCCTCCTCCAAAACCGTTTCTGCATCTGCTTCTCTTGCCAAACAGGTTGGATATTGCAGGAAAACTACTTAAAATGGACCACATCTGGTCGCTGCTAAAAAAGAGAGAGTAACATTTGACACACACCTACATACAAATGTGTCTGCAAATTAGTTCTATGCCGTTACTAAACAAAATATGCTAGTAAGTATTAGTAGTTTACAGAAGTGGATAGAGTACCCGAAAATTTTACTCATGTACAGTGGGGCAGATAAGTACTTAGTCAACCACCAATTGTGCAAGTTCTCCTACTTGAAAAGATGAAAGAGGCCAGTAATTGTCAACATGGGTAAACCTCAACCATGAGAGACAAAATGTGGAAAAAAAAACAGAAAATCACATTGTTTGATTTTTAAAGAATTTATTTCCAAATTAGAGTGGAAAATAAGTATTTGGTCACCTACAAACAAACAAGATTTCTGGCTGTCAAAGAGGTCTAACTTCGTCGAACGAGGCTCCACTCATTAACTGTATTAATGGCACCTGCTGTAACTCATTATCGGTATAAAATACACCTGTCCACAACTCAGTCAGTCACAGTCCAAACTCCACTATGGCCAAGACCAAAGAGCTGTCAAAGGACACCAGAGACAAAATTGTAGACTTGCACCAGGCTGGGAAGACTGAATCTGCAATAGGCAAAACGCTTGGTGTAAAGAAAACAACTGTGGGAGCAATTATTAGAAAATTGAAGACATACAAGACCACTGATAATCTCCCTCGATCTGGGGCTCCATCAAGATCTCCCCCCCGTGGCATCAAAATGATAACAAGAACAGTGAGCAAAAATCCCAGAACCACACGGGGGGACCTAGTGAATGACCTACAGAGAGCTGGGACCACAGTAACAAAGGCTACTATCAGTAACACAATGCGCCGCCAGGGACTCGAATCCTGCACTGCCAGACGTGTCCCCCTGCTGGAGAAAGTACACGTCCAGACCCGTTTGCGGTTCGCTAGAGAGCATTTGGATGATCCAGAAGAGGACTGGGAGAATGTGTTATGGTCAGATGAAACCAAAATAGAACTTTTTGGTAGAAACACAGGTTCTCCTGTTTGAAGGAGAAAGAACACTGAATTGCATCTGAAGAAAACCATACCCACTGTGAAGCATGGGGCTAGAAACATCATGCTTTGGGGCTGTTTTTCTGCAAAGGGACCAGGACGACTGATCTGTGTAAAGGAAAGAATGAATGGGGCCATATATCGAGAGATTTTGAGTGAAAATCTCCTTCCATCAGCAAGGGCATTGAAGATGAGACGTGGCTGGGCCTTTCAGCATGACAATGATACCAAACACACAGCCAGGGCAACAAAGGAGTGGCATCGTCAGAAGCATTTCAAGGTCCTGGAGTGGCCTAGCCAGTCTCCAGATCTTAACCCCATAGAAAATCTGTGGAGGGAGTTGAAAGTCCGTGTTGCCCAACGACAGTCCCAAAACATCACTGCTCTAGAGGAGATCTGCATGGAGGAATGGGCCAAAATACTAGCAACAGTGTGTGAAAAGCTTGTGAAGAGTTACAGAAAACGTTTGGCCTACATTATTGCCAACAAAGGGGATATAACAAAGTATTGAGATGAACTTTTGGTATTCACCAGATACTTATTTTCCACCATGATTTGCAAATAAATTCTTTAAAAATCAAACAATGGGATTTTCTGTTTTTTTTTCGACATTTTGTCTCTCATGGTTGAGGTTTACCCATGTTGACAATTACAGGCCTCTCTAATATTTTTAAGTGGGAGAACTTGCACAATTTGTGGTTGACTAAATACTTATTTGCCCCATTGTAGATATATTTTTCCAATATGCAGGTGTGGCTCTGAATCTCTTCCCTCTCCTGTCTTTACTCTAGTATTTTTAATATTTTTTAAAAAATCATACTAGGTTTATGGATATGTCATTCAAGAAAAGATGAGAGCAAGTGACTATTTTTGGTAAAAAATACAAACAAATACAAATTATTATTATATTGTAGCATCTACAAGGACAACGCCCCTTTTGTGATGATAATGCATACTCAACAGGAAAACAGTCCGTTATTTTCAATTAACTGTACCCACCTGAACGCAACAAACTTTATGTTAAAAAAAAAAAAAAAAGTTGCCCGAGAGTTCGCCACGCTAATTGCTAATGCTAGCGAGAACGCGAATGCTATGCTAATGCTCTGAGCCACCAGCACCCCTTATCACCCCTTCCCCCTCTGCGCTTTCCATGTCTTCAGTGTCATTCACCCAAATTGTAGTAACGCGGGCCTTCACATCCTCAGTAACAGTAATGGCGTTCAAAGATAGGAAATGTAATTAATTAGATTACTCACTATTGACAAAAATAACAGTGTTTTAACGCGAAAATACTCTAACGCCATTATTATCAACAGTGCTTGTTGGTAATAATCGACTCCCGAAATGGAATGTTTCATTTTGTATCAGTAGGTAAACTTTTAATATTTGTTCAACTTGTCTTGAAACTTTCCATTCAAAAACGAAGGTCTTACAGATAATCTGATTCCGACAACCCACGCTTAACTTGCCTCGTTATCTCAGTGGAGATGGATCATTTCAACACGTTTCCTTGAAACTAATGGAATGCCGCGAAGCCTTGCTGATGAAAGAGGCTTGACGTTGATTATTGGCACTCTGGTTTGAAGTTTGCAGTCAAAGTAAACAATGATAATGTCATTAATGTTTGTCGTTGTTAAGTAAAATATTGAAGTGTTATAGAAGAGTCCAATTTTTTTGCTTTTTTCTGGGAAGGTTAATTGTATTATTAAATAATTTGAATAGAGGAAGAGGATGTTGCAAGACTGAAGTCGGCATTACGGATAAAAGATTGTAAACTTAAATAAATGATGCAATTTTACAAGAACAAAGCTATAATTTTATAGTTTTTTATGGGAAAACTCGCAAATGGTGAATCAGTGGGGGTTCTCAGTGCGTTTGTTTTTGCTTTTGAATGATTAATGAAACAAAGCCAGCGTCTCAATGCATTGTGGGACATGTACACTCTTCTTTTTCCTTGCTTACAATCAAACTACTTCCTCTGTCTCTGTCTCTCTCGCTCTCCTCCGCGGCTCTTCGCTCGTCCTCCTACGCTCGCAATGGAAATGAGATGCACGCTCGCTGCGAATACTCAAGCTGTCAGTCTCCGTGTTAAAAAAAATAAAAGGAGGCCACAAGTAGAGAAAGTTCTGCCAGGCTAAAAGATTGCCCCTGATTTTAGTCGTCTGAATTATTGTCACTCCAAACAGCAGGGGGCAGTGAGGTGCTGCGACAGCGACATTAAGAAAATAGTGACTAGCATGATGCATAACCACAATACTCACATGCTAATGTGGCTCTGCCGCAGGTGTGTTTATGTTTATTCAGCGGTAACGGCTATTTCTGCGACACCAGGAGAAAACTGTTTTGTGAAATTGAAGGCTAATCCCGGGTTTTGGACAAATAACAAAAGATGACGACAAATTAGGTTTGTGAGGATCGCTATGCTAAGGGGAAAAAACCGGTCAAAATGGGAAATGATGCTCACTGGAGGCAATGTGTGTGTCTTGTAAAAATATTTTCCGGTTGTTTCTAATGATTCAGAAACTTTTATTTGCATCCTTAAATTATGTTTGGATGTGCTTTTGTAGGCAGAACTATCATATGGATGAAGAAAGCAGCAATTTACACAGCATAGCAGACGCGAAATCCAATTTATTGTGTAAAAACGTCAGCTCCTGATATAATGTATACAGGTAGTCCCTGGTTTACAAATGAGTTCAGTTACTGCGCTGGAGAAGTAACCCGGATTTCCACGTAAGTCGGAATTAACCCTTTAAATACCCCAAAACACCCTCTAAATTACAAACAATCTATCCAAAAACATGTATTATACTTCATTGTACTGTCCTTGCCAAGACGTTGGAGCTAAGTCCTTGCTAGACAGTAAGCTAAACTCCGAAGGACAATGTCAGACGTCCGCGTGGTTTTCTTGACTTTATTCAGCTGCTCATGACATCAACACTTGTAGAATAAAACTAAAATAAAATTAAATCAGTCTCCTCTTCAACAACATCAATGCCATATTTGCGTTTTAAGTAGCTGCTGATACAGCAATAACAAACGATTAGCATGTATCAGTTAGCATCCGCACATCATCAGAAACAATCACATAAACTCGCCCCACGTATTCGGCTACAATTGAAAACGCACAATAAACAGTACAAAAGGGGTTACAGTGATCCCTCGCTACTTCGTGCTTCAAACTCAGTCCATCACAGATTTTTTTTCAATTATAAAATACATAAATAAAGGGTCAGAATTTGGTGTCAACAACATGAAAGCATGGATCCATCCTGCATTGTATCAACGGTTCAGGCTGGTGGTGGTGGTGTAATGGTGTGGGGAATATTTTCTTGGGACTCTTTGGGCCCCTTGGTACCAATTGTGCATCGTTGGAACACCACAGTTACCTGAGTATTGTTGCTGACCATGTCCATCCCTTTATGACCACAATGTACCCAATTTCTGATGGCTACTTTCAGCAGGATAATGCGCTATGTCATAAAGCCGTATTCATTTCAGACTGGTTTCTTTAACATGACAATGAGTTGACTGTACTCAAATGGCCTCCACAGTCACCAGATCTCAATCCAATGGAGCAAATTTGGGATGTGGTGGAACGGCGGATTCGCATCATGGATGTGCAGCCGACAAATCTGCACCAACTGTGTGATGCCATCATGTCAATGTGGACAGAACTCTCTGAGGAATGCTTCCAGCACCTTGTTGAATCTATGCCACAAAGAATTGAGGCAGTTCTGAGGGCAAAAGGGGGTCCAACCCGTGACTAGCATGGTGTACCTAATAAAGTGGCCGGTGAGTGTATACTCAGGTGCGACTTATAGTCCGAAAAATACGGTACACATCAGTTTCTACGATAACGTTTGTGTAAACTTGCAACAAATATTTTATATTCATAAACAATGAATAAATGGTAGCGCTGCACCGATACAATTTTCTGGCTCCTGATACCGATTCCGACACTAAGTTGCGTGGTATCGGTCGATGCCCATACTGTACCGATACCATGTTTTTTTGTTTTTGAATTACTATTTTTTTTCAATACTAAATTATTGCATACTCACTTGAATGTAAAGTAATTGCTATCATGGGTTGGTCAAACATTGCCTAACTCATTGTCTGCCATTGAAGGTGCTAGATGTCCAACCCATTTGAAGTGGGAGGGATGGCAGCGAATGTTCATTCGCTGCCATCCCTCCCACTTCAAATGGATTGGACGTCTACTTGTGATAAACGGAAGGATGATTGGACACCACGTGACTGGACGTCTATCATCGTCTTGGAAAGGGCGACAAGCGCTCCTATTTGTACGGATGCATGCGTAGTTGGCGCCCATCTTAGGTAGGGCAACCAGCAGTTGGACACTAGATATTGAAAAGTACATATTGCACAACATTAGCACATTAATTCTCCTTGCCGACACCAATGACGTCAATTTAGTGCTGTATCGATACTGCAACACTAATAAATGGTAGTTTATAACGCCATTATTGTGTCACGTCAGACAACTGTATCTCATTGATTTGCCATTTTCCTCGTTTACAGCGAAATTTCCCATTTTTCTTGAAAGCAGCACAACCACACTGCATCAAGTACAGTACTAATGCTAAATTTAGGTGAGAGCTCAGGGTGGTAAGTACACAAAACGACCTCTGCGTCCTCATAGGCGAACATCTCTGCGGGACATCACTCATGACATTCCCACCGGTGAACGATGTTCGGGGAATTGAGAGCGAGTGAGGGAGCGACGGATTCCATTTCTCACCGTCCATGTCTAGCACAGCTTTTGAGTAAAACGCGAGCGTCATCCTGAGTGACGAACGGTGAGAGCTGTCTTCACCGACCAGACATCGAGACAAACCTTTAAAGGAAGATGACCTATGACGCAAAGGCAGATAAATAATGGGAAGAAGGCTATTTTTAGGCCAATTCGATACAGTAAATCATTGCCTCAGCTAAAAAAAAATGTATCCGCCGTTTGGCGAGCTAAGCCTTAAAAGCAAAAATGGTACTAATTTTCAAATACAATCCACGAACTCCAGGTTGCTAATCCTAGCTTTAACCTTTCTCTGTATTGCACTCATTTTTAATGACAAGTAGCGTGCGAGTGCTAACATGCCCAACATATGGACGCTCTCCACGAGAGGTCCGAGCTCATGTGCAGCAGCTACTTTTAGCAATTTTTTTGCCTGCTTCTTCAATTCTCTCAGGATGAGGAGACCATATGCCCGAACAACGTGATTCCCAACATGCTCACTAATGGGCCCAAATAAGCACTCAGGCCACACAAAGAACCCAGAAGGATGCGTGATAGAGTAAGTCTTGAACCCAAGTTTCTGCACTCAGACGATACTATTACTATACTATTACTATATGGGTTTCAATAAGCTTCGGCTTCTCCCGCCAGCCCTTTTCTTTTCGGGTTGAATTAATTGTAAACACATATAAATGCTGTATGTTTGTTTGGATTTGTCATGCCTGAAGGGAAAATAAATAAAATAAATAATAATAAATAAATAATAATACTAACAAAAACAAAAAAAATATTTAATCTGTAGTTGAAAGGGTTCCACTCCGATGCTATAGGTGGCAGCACATACATACATATACATATTGTATGTATAAATTGTTGTCTTTGCAAGTTATCATTCTACAGCTCTTTTTTTTTTTTTACCTTGATTTGTGAAAGCATTATATTTCATAAACGACTTTATATAAAGTGGTCTTTGCATCAAGGCTGTCTCAAATGCCTGGAAAAGAGACTGTCCAGGCCGGAACTTAAGGACAGTGCTTTTCAATTATTTTCTGTGAGCTCAATCTTGGTCTTACACAAAAATACACACGGTTCCAGGCTTCAACTGGGACCGCGTGCTTTGGTCAGATGAGACCAAGATTGAGCTTTTTGGCAACAAACACTCTAAGTGGGTCTGGCGTGCCACGAAAGATGCGCATGCTGAAAAGCACCTCATACCCACTGTGAAGTATGGGGGTGGGTCAGTGATGCTGTGGGGCTGTTTCGCTTCCAAAGGCCCTGGGAACCTTGTTAGGGTGCATGGCATCATGAATGCTTTGAAATACCATTTTATACAATACATTTTAAATCAAAATCTGTTGCCCTCTGCCGGAAAGCTGAAGATGGGTCGTCACTGGGTCTTTCAGTAAGACAATGACCCTAAACATATGGCCAAATCTACACAGAAATGGTTCACCAGACACAAAATCAAGCTCCTCCCATGGCCGTCTCAGTCCCCAGACCTTGTTTTGTTGGCAAAAGGGGGTTGTACAAAGTATTAACACCAGGGGTGCTAATAATTGTGACACACATTATTTGATGTCAAATATTTTTTTCTTTATGTGGGATTTTTTCCCCCACTGAATGAATGCACTTGTATTGAAGGTTGGATTTTTCTCTTTTTTTTCCCATTAAGGTCCCATATTATTTGAATTAAAAAAAATATTAGAAGCTAAAAAACATGTTTTTCAGGGGTGCCAATAATTACGGAGGGCACTGTATATAAACCCTTTTTTTTTTATTGACACGGCCATGTTGTGTTGAAGAAACGTATGCGGCGATCCGTTGCCGACCATTACGGTATGTGACGTCACCATTTTGTTTCGGTAATACTTCACTCTAATCGGCCGAAAGATTTCGTCTGTGTTAAATTCTGCTTTTTTCACTCTACATAAAGCACAGAATTTAGTTTCTTTAACTCATTTGAGTCAACCTTCATTGCAGCTCCCCAACTCGGACCATAACAAACTTAACAACAGACTTCCTGTGTGTGTCCGTCAACTATATCTGTCCCTCGAGAAACTCAAACCCAAATAACAATAGTTCCTATTGTTACTGTTGTGTCGACAGCGATGAGCGCTCTCGGATTTCTGACTTACATTCTCACTTTGATTTTACCGTATCAATCCGTGGAAGAAACATTTATTCATCATGATGAAACGAGCAAGTTATACAGCAGCCTTTAAAAGAAAAGTCACTATGTTTTGTTTTCTCCTAGATTCTGGTAAGTTGGAGAAGTTGTCAAATCATATTATTACCGCAAATATTGTCAGTTTATGGTAATGTTTTGAACTACCAATATGCTGTGCTTGTGCTGTGTTTCACCATTCAGTAAAATGACATTTCTGCATCTGTACACGAGCTGTTTTCTTATATTCTTCTATTTATTGGTGCTAAAATTAGGGTGCGCGTTATAAACGGGTACAATAATTTCCCCTAGATTTTACAAGTAAATTTGGGGTGCGCATTATACACGGGTGCGCCTTATATTCGGGAAATTACGGTATTTCCATTTGGTTTATACAGAAGATAAAACTGGAAAAGTTGAAGGGACAAGTAAACACTTAAAAAGAAAAGTCACATCCTGTCAGTAGTTTGGTCTATTTTATGGTGTTTTTTTCACCACAACCTGTCTTCTGGGCTTGAAACATTTAAGATTAGATTAAAAACGTTCCTATTCAGCAAAGCTTATGGTCAGGCTAGTTGAAGTCGGAGTAGACTCAAAGTTTAGTCTAAGCTGCACTAGAAGCTAGAAAGCTGGGGGAAGTACAGCCACTGAGTTCTATCTCCTTTTTTCTCACTCTACCAACCACCTTTCTTACTTTATTTCTATTTTCTAATGTTAATATCTAGTTGTCTAGTCTCTTCATCACTAGTCACCCGGTGTCCCTTTCAGCTGCAGCCTCCTGACTGTCCGGACCCCAAGCTGGATGGACGTCCTCGTTGCTACCCCCGTCTCATCTGGCTAGATGGACCTCTTCTTGTTCCTTTACTCCACCGCATTTTTTACGGACTGTAACTTCGCCTGCTAATTCCCATTAGCGGTCCTGGGGCTTCCTGTTTATCCGTCCTGGGAGTGGATCTCTCCTGACTGTGGTACTCCGCAAGGTTTCTCGTTTTCTCCTGAAGACTCTGGAATTTTTGGAGTTTTTCCTTGCCGACATGGAGGGTCTAAGGATGGGGGACACCCAGGACTTGAATTTATTTATTCATCTTTGTTGCTTCGTTTGCTGTTTCTGATTGTGTATCATATTGCCTCTGCAAAGCCCTTTGAGACAACATTTTTGTGATCTAGGGCTATACAAATAAAATTGAATTGAATTGAATTGAAAGTGACAATAGGCCAGATCAGGGGTCGCGTTAACCGAATATTTTCCGTCGCTGACCGGTTTTTTAAAACGGTGACGGAAAAAATTAAAGTCCATCTGTTATTTTGACAGGTTGCAATTCACACCCCAGACCACAGGGTGGCGAGTGAGCATATTAATTAGCTATTGTTTCTCTTGATGCATGACGTCGTTGGCTTTACTCGGAAAAATGTCAAGGCAACTGAGTGTTTGCCTGGCACGGCCAGACTGTTCTCCCGGTATTTTTCAAACACTGAGAGAAAAGTCTAGGACCCAGCCCATTAACGGCCTCTTGAGTAGGTACAAAATCAATCGACAAATCAGATTTGTTTATTTGCGTGACGTGTTCTTCACGAGCAACGTCACTCTTGCGCGCCGAAAGTCGTCTCTACAACAACACTGATGGCGAACGGGAGAGCCGAGAATATGTTCCAATCTGCGGTAAATTCAGTTTTAAATGAGCTAAAACACATCGACACGAGTCATTGACAACAGTCTGTCTCGCGCTAGCCATGTTGAATAAACTCCGCTCTCCTCGTATGTTTACTTCCGCGCGCTAGTCCCTCGTCCTGCCCTCGTCGCTTTGCTAACGGCACGTCTACCCGTCGCTGATTGGTGCACTCAGCTGTCTGTTTGCCTCTTGTTAAGCTTGTTCGGACAGAATATTAATTAAAAATTAATGAAAACTAAATACTATTGAATATGTCATTATTATCATTTTAAAAATGTAAGTGCAAGTAAAAATAGATTATGACCGGATTTTTATGACACTGTCAGTCAAAATGACAGAGAACAAAAAAGTCTAGCGCAACCACTGGGCCAGATAGATTAAAAGTTAAAAGTTTTCTTCTGCACTCCCCTATCGCCACCATGGTAACATAGTACAGTGCCTTGCAAAAGTATTCGGCCCCCTTGAATCTTGCAACCTTTCGCCACATTTCAGGCTTCAAACATAAAGATATGAAATTTAATTTTTTTGTCAAGAATCAACAACAAGTGGGACACAATCGTGAAGTGGAACAACATTTATTGGATAATTTAAACTTTTTTAACAAATAAAAAACTGAAAAGTGGGGCGTGCAATATTATTCGGCCCCTTTACTTTCAGTGCAGCAAACTCACTCCAGAAGTTCAGTGAGGATTTCTGAATGATCCAATGTTGTCCTAAATGACCTATGATGATAAATAGAATCCACCTGTGTGTAATCAAGTCTCCGTATAAATGCACCTGCTCTGTGATAGTCTCAGGGTTCTGTTTAAAGTGCAGAGAGCATTATGAAAACCAAGGAACACACCAGGCAGGTCCGAGATACTGTTGTGGAGAAGTTTAAAGCCGGATTTGGATACAAAAAGATTTCCCAAGCTTTAAACATCTCAAGGAGCACTGTGCAAGCCATCATATTGAAATGGAAGGAGCATCAGACCACTGCAAATCTACCAAGACTCGGCCGTCCTTCCAAACTTTCTTCTCAAACAAGGAGAAAACTGATCAGAGATGCAGCCAAGAGGCCCATGATCACTCTGGATGAACTGCAGAGATCTACAGCTGAGGTGGGAGAGTCTGTCCATAGGACAACAATCAGTCGTACACTGCACAAATCTGGCCTTTATGGAAGAGTGGCAAGAAGAAAGCCATTTCTCAAAGATATCCATAAAAAGTCTCGTTTAAAGTTTGCCACAAGCCACCTGGGAGACACACCAAACATGTGGAAGAAGGTGCTCTGGTCAGATGAAACCAAAATTGAACTTTTTGGCTACAATGCAAAACGATATGTTTGGCGTAAAAGCAACACAGCTCATCACCCTGAACACACCATCCCCACTGTCAAACATGGTGGTGGCAGCATCATGGTTTGGGCCTGCTTTTCTTCAGCAGGGACAGGGAAGATGGTTAAAATTGACGGGAAGATGGATGCAGCCAAATACAGGAACATTCTGGAAGAAAACCTGTTGGTATCTTTCAAAAGACCTGAGACTGGGACGGAGATTTATCTTCCAACAGGACAATGATCCAAAACATAAAGCCAAATCTACAATGGAATGGTTAAAAAATAAACTTATCCAGGTGTTAGAATGGCCAAGTCAAAGTCCAGACCTGAATCCAATCGAGAATCTGTGGAAAGAGCTGAAGACTGCTGTTCACAAACACTCTCCATCCAACCTCACTGAGCTCGAGCTGTTTTGCAAGGAAGAATGGGCAAGAATGTCAGTCTCTCGATGTGCAAAACTGATAGAAACATACCCAAAGCGACTTGCAGCTGTAATTGGAGCAAAAGGTGGCGCTACAAAGTATTAACGCAAGGGAGCCGTATAATATTGCACGCCCCACTTTTCAGTTTTTTATTTGTTAAAAAAGTTTAAATTATCCAATAAATTTTGTTCCACTTCACGATTGTGTCCCACTTGTTGTTGACTCTTGACAAAAAATTAAAATTTTATATCTTTATGTTTGAAGCCTGAAATGTGGCGAAAGGTTGCAAGGTTCAAGGGGGCCGAATACTTTTGCAAGGCACTGTACATCTACATTACATCCACATTGGCCCAACATGGCGAGGTGAGAGAGACACATATTGCTTCACAAAGTCTAAACGCAAATACATTACAGCAGCCTGCTCCAGTAAAAATTTCCATTAAAGCCTTGCAATTTGAAATGACTCAAGCAAATGGCACACAAAGGGTCATGTTGTCTGCTTTGGTTTGAATAATAGACTACTCTCTTCAGTACACATGAATAATAACACACACACACGTGTAGAAGAGCACACAACCTCACAAACAAACCCATTCAACTGCAATGAGAGCGCACTGCACACATTACGCGTGAGCAAAATATGCTCGCGCTTGGCCACGGATGGTGTTTTTGGGCGCCTGCGTGACTATGTGTGAGTGCGTGTCAGCCGGGGAGGATGTGAGCGAGGGGGTTGGTTGATGGTGAGTGGGAGAGCAGACGGGGGGAGGGGGGGCATGTCGCCCTGAGCCGCGACTGACAGGTGCAGCGCGTTTCAGCATGACTTCATTGGGAGAAAAGGAGCACGTTCAGCTGGAAGACTCCTTGTTGCACACCAGGTACAAGATGGAAGTATCGTCTCATAAGCTGTCAGCCCAAAATATTAGGTGTACCTGCACAAGGTCTATATCACAAAGTCTTCCCTTTACAACTGCAAATGTGGCAGAAAATATTAATGAAAGACTCCACTAATCGAAAAAATGTGATGAATGCAGTAGTTGTAGCATAGTATTCACCTCTTGGCTAATATTACAGTAGGTTCCAGCCGGTGTAAGCGAGCACAGATTTGACCTGCACCGGATACAAAGTCGCCACGGTCGAGCGCCTGCGTCCATCTGGCTGCACACATCAGGACTGAGCACGCTCTGGGACCACACAGATGTCTGTGGAGGTCCACAGTTCACTGGCCTGTATCCGATCCTCTGGCCCACCCCCTCGCTTCTAAAACAGCAGGCGACACATACATACTAGAAGAGACAACAGCGGCATTTACACTACAACGTGCGCTCGGTGACCTAATTCTATTTCATGGTCTCAACACACCGCAAAAACCGTTTTTTTAAACGAATGATCTGAACCGAACTAATTGTACCATCATGTAGAAGAAAAAAAATCAGCTCCTGACAGGGGTTTCACCAATCCACATTAAATTGGGTGAACATGTCTCTCATAAAAGTACGCAGGAAAAAGTCTCAAGAGACTCATGTCTGAAATTGAGCATTTAGGTTTAAAGCAAGCATTTTGGGTGGGTTTCAAGGATCGCAGCAGGTATGACTGAGAAATTCCAGCACTTGAGTACAAAAGTGATTTATCCGTGAGATTTTGTAAATAAACTTGAAGCACAAATCCTGTGCCTGCCATGCCACATTACTCATTACTCACTTTTTCATAGTGAGGAACCTTCATAAAATATACAACTGCTGATTGGACGATGGCGTAAAAGTGTCTCGTCTGCCACCTCTAAGCACTGATGGTAAGTAGGCTACAGTAAATTATTTGGTCTAATTAACTGCAGGGCCGAGAACCAAAAGTGGTATTTGCCATGTGGCATTTTTTTTTGCCATGTGACATTCTTTTTGCCATGTGGCGAAATGGATTGTGCCATGCACGTCCACGCCCTTGATGGCTATGCACATCCAAATTTTCCAAAATCCAAATCCATTTTGCCACATACCAAAAAAAAAAAACGCCACAAGTCAAAATCCATTTTGTCACATGCCAAACAAAAAATGCCACATGGCAAAATCAATTTTGCCACATGGCAAAATCAATTTTGCCACCTGGCAAAAAAATATGCCACATGGCAAAAAAAATGCCAAATGGCAAATACTACTTTTGGTTCTCGCTGTCTCTCCTAATTAATGTAAATGGTTGATTTCTACAGTAATAGCATCACGTCAGCGCTACTTTGTTAGTTTCAAGCGTTGCTTTCACGTGGGGGTAAACGCCATTTAACGTTTTAAGAAGGCAAAGAAAATGTAAACGGCGCAGACTTGGCTATGCCACCCCCCGTTAGCTCGCTATTAGCCCACTATTTGGCAATGTTTGTATGTTTTTGTAAGCCAATGTCTCTATTGATTTACTTAATAGCATTATTGTACGCTCTTTGTCATGATTGTATTTTATTTTGTAATTGTGTGTTCATTGTTTGATGATGACAAATTAATAAATGCAATTTGAAGACGAACTATGGTGTGATTGGTGTTACCAGAGGGAAATAATATATCATTTTTTTACTTTATTTGATTAATATGATGTAAAATACATGTTTTTGGATAGTTTTTTCCCCCCTAATTTGGAGGGTGTTAAAAGGTACTTAAAGGGTTAATTCCAATTTATGCGTAAATTCGGGTTACATCGCCAGCGTAGGAACAGAACTTGTTTGTAACCCACAGATGTTTCCGCGCTGTGTCTCCAGAGTTGAGAGTACATTGTTCCACTAGAGCAAAACAAGACGAGTCATTGGCTAGAGGCTGGGTTTATTCCGCTCATTGGACGCACTGTGTCTCTGGGCGGGGCTCGACTGGCCTGGACGCTCTGGTTCTCTGCATGACGATTGGATGATCTGTCTGAGGCTGAATCCCTTTTTTATTGACAGCGAAATGAGAGAATCAGTGATCTTATTGCATTAAGATCCACAGGACGCATTTTTCAATTTTCATTTTGTTGTTCTAAGTTGAACCAGAGACTTTCATCATCATCCTAGCAACACTTGCTTTGTTAAAAATGACTAGCGAAAAAATCCATTTGCTATATTGTTATAAAAATTTTTTTGCTATTGTAGCTGCTTGTGTTTGGAGCCTTGACTTCTTGCACTCTAGTTTCTTTCCCTACCAAGCAGCGGGTGCCGCTTAGCCCCTCCACCATCACAAAGCACTCACAAGTGGACACACTTTAAGCTTCCCCCCATTAAAAGACCAGCACGAATGAATGAATGAATCAGACAGCTTGCAAGTCTGCAAATTCTGATAACTTGCACTAGGAGTCTAAGGATTTGTCATAAAACATGAAACTAAGAATGAAAAATGTGTTCCCAAAAGCCAGTTTCATTTAAATAACAGAAATTTGGTGTGCAGACATTTCATGAGCAGACTCATGAAAAAACAGTCTAGTGACCATGCCCGAAAAGGCACAGAAAAATTTTGGTCCAAAGTGGTCATTTAGGCCATTTTCAGAGGTCCTTCAAAGACAGATTTCGTCTGCACAGATTTTTTAGATGGAATTTCACTTCTTTTGCGTCTTTCTACCTTCAAGGCACTGAAAGTGCTTTAACACCGCCTCCTCATTTACAGGGACACAGAAAGGTCACTCGCTAAGGATTAAACCCACTATCTTCGGGTTGAAAGACAACCAATGCTGCCTACTTTACGATGTTGTTTTTGGCAGCTCTTTTAATTTTTGTTTTAGTCTTTCGGACAAAAATACTTATTAGCCTATGGTGCTAAATCAAGGTCAAAAGTATTGTAATCTGAAAAAAAGAAACATTTGAAAAAAAAAAAATTGAAACCAAATGTTTTTTTTTTTTTTTTATCTTAAAGTTTGGAATTTTTAAGTTCAAATTAGGCCTGAACGATAAAAAAAAAAAAATATATATATATATATATATATATATAGATTTTATTTTTTAAAAGAAATTTTCACTAGATGACTTGAATAGGTGTTTGGAAAGACTTTGGATGATTCAACGTGACGCAGTGTACAGTGATCCCTCGTTTTTTGCGGTTAGTTCATCAAAAAGGGATTCAGCCTCAGACAGCTCATCCAATCATCATGCAGAAAACAAGTGTGTCCGGGCGAGTCGAGCCCCGCCCACTGCCCACAGACCCCCAGAAACACAGCGCGTCCGATGAGTGGGATAAACCCAGCCTTTAGCCAATGACTCGTTTCGCTCTAGTAGAAAAATGTACTCTCAACTCTGGACACACAGCACAGAAATATCTGCAGATAGTCCCATATATGAAAAAGATTGAATATTGTATGAGGGAGTTAATAGTCTTTTTCTGAATTTGGTGTTTTGCCCCAAAAATGGCCGACTTTGGCACCTCGCCCAGGTCAAGCCCGTGAATGAAAACTCACCATTTTGACAACTTAAGGTCTCATATGTCTCATGAACATTCTCACCAATGAGGATCCAACTAACTCCCTAGGCAGGTGTCAAGTGTGCACCCTGTTAATCGATAAATTCAAATTCAATCCAAAATACACGATTTCCTGTTGGGTTTGGAATATGGGTGCAAGAGACTTTTAGAGCAATTTTGCACAACGTATCGACTCCCCAAATTTCATTGGTCTATGTGAAAAAACCTAAATGGAGAGGCCTTTTAAAAAAAAAAAAATTCAGGGGGGCGCCACTGAGCCATTTTGTTACATTTTTTTTCTCGCTACGTTGCAAAATTATTTAAATTTACGCAAAGCTGCACGTATGTGCAAATTTTGGTGAGTTTTCGAGCATGTTCAGGCTTCCAAATTGGCCATTTTCATTTGCCGAGCAGAAGAGTAATAATCCTTTGCGTTACAATAGGGCTTTCGCACACTTAGTGCTCGGGCCCTAATTACAAATGCTTTGGTAGTAATATCTTCATTTAATTAGTTTGTAATGAAAAAACACAAAAGAGAATGAAATTTTTTTTAATCATTATCATTTTACACAAAACTCCAAAAATGGGCCGGACAAAAGTATTGGCACCCTCAGCCTAATACTTGGTAGCACAACCTTTAGACAAAATAACTGTGAACAACCGCTTCCGGTGTCCATCAATGAGATTTTTACAATGCTCTGCTGGAATTTTAGACCATTCTTCTTTGGCCAACTGCTCCAAGTCTCTGAGATTTGAAGGGTGCCTTCTCCAAACTGACATTTTCAGATCTCTCCACAGGTGTTCTATGAGATTCAGGTCTCGACTCATTGCTGACAACTTTAGAAGTCTCCAGTGCTTTCTCTAAAACCATTTTCTAGTGCTTTTTGAAGTGTGTTTTGGGTTATTGTCCTGCTGGAAGGCCCATGACCTCTGAAGGAGAACCAACTTTCTCACACTGGGCACTGCATTATACTGCAAAATTTGTTGGTAGTCTGTAGACTTCATAATGCCATGCACACGGTCAAGCAGTTCAGAGCCAGAGGCAGCAAAGCAACCCCAAAACATCAGGGAACCCCCACCATGTTTGACAGTGGGGACCGTGTTCTTTTCTTTGAAGGCTTCGTTCTTTTTCCTGTAAACTCCAGGTTGATGGCTTTCCCCAAAAAGCTTTACTTTTGTCTTATCTGACCAGAGAACATTCTTCCAAAATGTTTTTGGCTCTCTCAGATAAGTTTTGGCAAACACCAGCCTGGCTTTTTTATGTCTTTGGGTCTTAAGTTGGGGCTTCCTGGGTATCCTACCATAGAGTCCCTTTTAAGGAGTACGGGTTGGCACTTTTGTACCCTCGGACTGCAGGACAGCTTGAACTTGTTTGGATCTTAGTCGAGGTTCTTTATCCACCATCCGCACAATCTTTCGTTGAAATCACTAGTCAATTTTTTTTTCCGTCCACATCTAGGGAGGTTAGCCACAGTGTCATGGGCTTTACTCTTATTGATGACACTGCGCATGGTAGTCACCGGAACATTCAGGCCTTTGGAGATGGACTTGTAACCTTGTGATTGCCCATGCTTCCTCACATTTTTTCTTCTCAAGTCCTCAGACAGTTCCTTGGTTTCTTTCTTTTCTCCATGCTCAATGTGATACACACAAGGCCACAAGACAGAGGTTGAGTCAACATTAATCCATTTTAACTGGCTGCAAGTGTGATTTAGTTATTGCCACCACTTGTCATTTGCCACAGGTAAGTAACAGGTGCTGTTAATTACACAAATTAGAGAAGCATCACATGATTTTTGAAAGGGTGCCAATACCATTTTTGGAGTTTTGTGTAAAATGATAATCATTTATTTATTTTTAAAAAAATCTCTTTTGTGTTTTTTCATTGCAAGCAAAATCAATGAAGATATTACTACCAAAGCATTTGTAATTGCAATCATTTTCTGGGAGAAATTGAGCATTATCTGACAGAACTACAGGGGTGCCAATACTTTTGTCCAGCACTGTAAATGTTTTCAACAATTTCAAATTAACATTGACAGCAGATAACATAATTTTAGCGTCTACAAGGACATCGCAACCTTGGTGATGATAATACAAACTCAGCAGGAAAACTGTACATCATTTTTAATGAATTAAAACTGCCTGGACGCCACAAACTGTTGTCCAAGAGTTTAAGATGATGCTCGCCACTTGAAATACTAATTCTAACACTAACGCGAACGCTATGCTAACGCTAGAAGTTACATTTAGTGTGTGATGATCACTCATCTTAGCCCTTTAAAGTGCGTACGACAGGAGAAAAAAAGTCCTAAATAGCATTTTTATCTGAATTAGAATCACATTTTGAGACGATACGACTATATACAACAATTTGGCAAAGCGCAGATGACGGGAAATTAGTCTTTTAATCTGCCAGTTAGCCACGCCTACCATTATAGGGCTCAAGCGTCAACAACAGGTGGATGACGTCGGCAGGAGAATGGTCTCATCTGTTTTACTATTCAGCCCATAGAGGGCTTTTGCTAAATGGAATATGAAGTAATACGAATGTATTTATTCAGTACGACATGGCAAAATTACTCCATAATGGTCACCTTCACCTTTATTGTCGCACCTCCTGAACGATATTTTATGGCACCGTAGTTAGTCGGGCTTTTGTCATTTCCCTGCCGGCTTCGGAGAATGTAAACAAACCAAGAGGCGAGACAGCTAGATGACATGCTAACCCGAACTGAGTGATGTTTCAAAGTCATCGAAGCCGAAAATCACACATTACTGGCCCGGATCATTTCACGTGACAGTGGGGTTGTTGATTGTCTTCGCCAATCGGCAACCTGCCCGGCGGCGAGCAAGTTAGACCTCGTCGTTCCACTGTTGAAGGCAGAGGGCTCGTTTGCGGGGAAGCAGCTGGACAATGAACGACGGACAAACCGGCCGACGTCGGAGGAGCGTGTAGCTGCCAAATGGTCAACACGAATATGGCAAAATAATGCTTTGCTACACGGCGAAGACGTAAACAGCGAGAATATCATAGGACAGCAGCTGCAGTTGTTGTGCAGCTAACATGACAGAATGTGTATGAGGAGAGCTTTTTGCCCATTCATGATCAAACATAAGTAGTCCTTTATATAAAGAAAGTTTGTAGTGTTTACTTTGTAATCGCTGTATTCGCGGCTATTTTTAACACAAATTTGCAATTTCTGATCGGGTGTAAAATTTGACAAAACACCGGGCACATGAAGAAGGCAATAAGCTGAGAATAGTGCTCTCCCGGTGGGGGGATGTGTGACAAGCCGCCGGTCGTCGGCCGAGTGGACAAAGAGCATGTCGGCCACAAAATACAAGCCACATACGTATTACAGTAAAATGTAATACGAAGACATAGATTTCTTGACCAATGTATTGATAATCATTGTATTGCCATATCGTCAGATCATCGTTATCGTGAGCTTTGTATCGCAAATCGAATCATATCGTGAGGTACCAAGAGGTTCCCACTCCTAGGTGAGTGTGTGTGTGGGGAGGGAGGGCGCAGCACATCACATGAGTGACACAACCAAACACTGCTATGATAGAGGCTAACTACACATTCAATAATTTCACACATTGCGAACATATGACAGAAACTATTGTATTTTCGTCTCATTGTCGTCTCGTCAAAGGAAAACTGCCATTTGTCTTGTTATGTTTTAGTGGCCCATGAAATGATTTCAGCTCGCTATCGTCATGTCATGAAAAAATTGCTCGTCGACAAAATAGTTTTGTTATCGTCACCGTTGACGAAAACAACAATGCCCCTTTGCAAGCCTTTTTCTTCTTGGTAGGTGTTAAAGCTTGATGATCAAAACTGGGTCATATCTGATTTGAAACAGCCAATGATGGAGACCTGTAAATTTCCCGCCACGTTTTTCCCAACTGCGTTGACAGCGGGACACGCGTCCTCGCTTTCGCTCGGCGGTGCTTTGTATCTCCTCCGTACTCGTTCAATTACTGGAAGCTAGGCTCTGCCAAAAGCCTGAATAGGACCTCCATTAGGCCTAACGCCGACATTTCATTTCATAGCCGATCCTATCTGGCCAGGTGACAAAAGAGGCTGATTAATTGTGTCTTTGGAAAGTGGCCAGCGACTGTAGCGCGGCTAAAAAGGACATTTAATGGCGTGTTTTGCCTGATAAAAAAAAAAAAAAAAAAAAGCCGGCCTAGCCATTAGCGGGAATAACAATGGCACAACGTGACATTTGCGGTCCGCGGGCAAAATGAACATAGTTTAAAGTATTACTTCATGTGCTTATGTGTGACTCTCATATTAAGCTGATGTAATTTTCTGCTGTCTTTTTTCTAAAGTCAGAACAAATGATATCAGAGGACAAAAGTGCTTTGAGACTGCGCGTGTGCGCGCGCCTGAGTACGTATTTAAACTGATTCCCCGTCGTCCAAGATGACAAAAATGACCCCATTTTACCTGGGGAGTCGCTTTTCATTTAGCCGTTGTCTTCCGAGTTCAAAAGCGCAAAAGACTTCATTGCCACGAGCCATTAAGCGAGGTTAATTGTATTTTATGGGAGAAGAAAAACTTCCCGTCTTCCACAATCGTCCTTCAGAGGAGATTGAAATGCCTGAGTTGTTTTGTTCTGACTCCACTTCAGCTGTTTCAACACTGCAGAAAAGAAGGGGATGTTGTTACTTTGTTAGTTTCATCAACCGAGCGGCAGCAAACTTGGATAATGAATGGTGATAGGACTGAGCTTGATGAAAGAATGTAGGTCAAAAAAGTACTCTAGGGTTCAATAGATGGCTAACAAAGGATACCTGCATTCGACTGGCACTCAATTTAAGGGTGTAACAATATACCAAAAAAGGGGATATACAGTGATCTCTCGCTACTTCGCGCTTCAAACTTTGCGCCCTCAGTGTATCGCGGATTTTTTTTCCAATTAAAAAAATATATATATATAGATCAGCAGTCCCGAGCCGATCGAGTAGTCTCACTCTCCCTTCCTCTTTGTTGGTCAGGCAGTGCACTGGAGTTGCTTATTAACTCATTTGCTCCCAGAAACGTATAAATAAGTTCTATTTTTAATTGTTTCGGTGTCCCAAAGACGTATTTATACGTATTTTTTTTCATAAGAGACATCTCTGGGTTCTGATACAACTGAGCTCCAAAGCACAAAGCTGAAAATCCATTTTAAAGCAATAAAACTGGCCATTGGAGGGCAGTAGGGCATTTGTTAAGACCCGCAACCAGATTCAACAGCAACGAATGGCCAACCGGGGCGCCGGCGGAAGGATGCCAGGCGGAGGACGACCGAGCAGAACAACCGAGAGGACGCCCGGGATGCCAGGTGCTGGATGAATCTGGGATCCATGCGGGCTCCAGTAGGTCTCCTGCAATATTTGTGGCGACTGTGGTGTAATTCAATGGAAGATTCATCTGAAAAATCCACCTTTTGCCACAAAACAGTGAAGTTTGGTGGTGGCAAAATCATGGTCTGGGGTTACATCCAGAATGGGGGCGTGCGAGAGATCTGGAGGGTCTTAGCTGCCTCTTACATTCCTAACCATAAAAAGGGACAAATGCGTGCGTCCCCTCTTGCCATCCCTGAAGGCCGGCTGATGGGTGCGCGGGTGGCCCAGGGGACCACCCTGGATCCCGTGGGGGGGGGGGGGGGGACGATGGCTCCTTTGCTGGGCTGCGGGAGGAGGGATAGGGATGGGCTGCGCGGAACAGCGCCCCCCACAGACCCCCCCCCAGTCGTCCTCCCTCCTCGGGCTGACTGGGTGGGGGCCGGGGCCCTGGGTTGACGCCCGCGTGGCGTCTTTGCTCGTCTGCGTGGCTGTCGCGCGCCTGGTGGGGCTCGCGTGCGGTGCGATGTGATAGAGCGCGCTCGGGTGGGGGCGTCCCGGTGCCGGGATTGGCGATGGGGCGGGGTACTGTCAGTCGCCAACAGACTTACACTCACAAAGGATTACTGAGTTCTAGATCACAGAGCTGATTTGTGTACACTCTACCCCTTTCAATCACTTAGCTTATAGACACCTCCACCCCCGTCCCCCTCTCTCCCTGGTCAACAGGCCCCCACATGGTGTTAACCGGAAATACATCTAGCTGAAGATAGCACCAACATATTAGTAGTTAGTCTAGAGGTTCAATGTATTTCTACTTGTAATTTGTGTTTCTTTTCTTTGTTTCTCTTGTGTTTGTCTTTGTCATAATAAACGAGGTATGTTGAATGATCACAATGGGAGTATGTCAGACTCTCAATGTGAAACATTAAAACTGTTCAGACTATTCGGGCACTTAGACTTCCATTCTCTGTGTCAAGCAGCTGAACAGGACAAGTAAAAAAATAAAATAAAATAAAATAAAAAGGGACAAATTCTGCAGCAGGATGGTGCTCCATCGCATACTTCAATCAAGATCCTCCAGGACTGGCCAGCCCAGTCACCAGACATCAATATCATTGAGCTTGTCTGGGGTAGGATGAAAGAGGAAGCATGGAAGACGAAACCCAACAATGTTGATGAACTCTGGGAGGCATGCAAAACTGATTTCTTTGATGTTCCTGATGACTTCATCCATAAATTGTATGAATCCTTGCCGAACTGAATGGATGCAGTGCTTTAAGCCCATTGAAGTCATACAAAATATTAAATTTGGATCTCACAGCACCACTACTTAATTCGCTTATGTTATGTAACATTTTTGTATTTGAAGTACATTTTTTGTTCAATTTTCACACTACTTTCTGTAGGCGACAAAACTTTTGTATTGCCAAAATTGGACCTTTATGACTTCATTAAATGATAAATCTTTTTTCAGTGCAACAAATATATTTTTGACATTCAACTTAGTGTCTTAGCTTTCATATGAGCCATTTCTGAAACAAATTGAATAATTAAAAAGTCAGGTTATTCGCAATTGTTTCAACAAAATGGTTAAGCGACAAGACTTTTGTCAGGGACTGTACTATTTAGTTGCTTGCAGCTCATTCACTGCCTCTGACAGTGATCACGTTTCACCGCCATTGACGGCGATAGATCGAATGATCGCTGCTAGACCTCCCAGTCAAAATGGACGTCTTCTATCACCGTCAATGAGTTAAGACTCCAAAATAAAACTAATGAATGAATACATTTTGAAAATCCCATCTTTTTTACCCGATTCCGATCCTCTGAAAATGATCTGATTGGGCTCGATTTCAAACCACGTGATCTTATCGGGGACAACCCTTGTACATACACATGTTTTGAAACTGGATTGAGACATTCTCACCCCACCCCGACATCCTAGGAGCAATGTTCCCTCTAAGCTGCGCGTGTGCGCAATCGCGCACTGCTGGCACCTACTCTGCGCACAAGAAATTCTATGCTGCGCACAAAAAAAAAAAATCAACAGAAACGTATTAATTGGGTTGTAACTCGGTGAGTGACAGGTGTCCAGCAAATGATACGATAAGGTTCACTTCCGCTACGCAGCCAATCATAGCATTGACATTGCTTGTGTATTGCCCAGCCTACACGCGCGGTGTAGGTTAGCAAGCTATCAACAGTGCGTGATTGCGGCGGAGTTGAGAGACGCAAAGGCTAACCCCTTATCATGGCGAAACGAACGGGCAGCAACACATCCACTCACCATGCCAAAGTAAAAAAGAAATGCGGTTCATATAAGATGGAGTAGCTGTCGGAGCATGTGCAAATAGACGAACAAGCGGTGAAACTGTGTGATATATGCCACGAAGCCAAAGTACCACGTGAGTTTTCAGAGGGAAAAATGCGGACTGAATGGAAGTTGGACTACCTCAATTGTCATATTCAGCAGAAAAGTCATTTGAAAGCCGTTGAAAATTACGAAGACTCAAGATGGGACAGGCGATTAGTACATTATTGCGGGAGAATGCAAAAAGACCGACAGAAGAGAAACGAGCTGTCCCACAAAACAAAATCTGACCCAGAGCAAGTTGAAGTTCTAATTGACGATATTTTACTTGCCATCGAAATGAATGCGTCAATGGTGTCAGTTCAACAAATCCGCAATCAAATGGCAAAGTATGTAAGTATACCAGAAAGCTGACGAAGTAAAAATTATGCCTTTGAATTTGTAAACTCAATAAATGAAATAGTGGAGAACGAGACTATGTTCAGTGTTAAAAATGCACCCTGGCATACACCGATAGTAGATGAGAGCACTGACATATCAGTACACCAAATGCTAGTCCTATATATTAAGATGTGAAAAATAAGGTACAATTTAAGTCAGATTGGTGTGTATTCTAGTGACATTTATAAAGATATTTTAATCATGGATATTAATCATTAAATGCTCTTAATACTAGATAATTTACGGGCAGTTGAAATGCTAATAGGCGTGAAAAGGCGTGATACTGGTGTGTGGCCGCCATGTACCGTATTTTACAGACTATAAATCGCAGTTTTTTTTCATAGTTTGGCAGAGGGTGCGTCTTATACTCTGGAGCGATTTATACTGTATGTGAGCTTATTCACACATCATTATATCATTGTTGCTAGTTAGCATGTTCTTTATGCTATGGTTATCTGAATAGCTCTAAAAAGCTATGTTACATTAACATACCAGGCATGTTCTCAGTTCGTTGTTTATGAGTCATGTAATGTTAGCATACCGTACACTTATTCAGCCTGTTGTTCTCTATTGTATTTTTATTCTACATTGCCTTTCAAAATGACATGTCTGTTCTTGGTGGTGGATTCTACCAAATAAATTTCCCCCAAAAATGCGACTTATACGCCGGTGCGACATATATGTTTTTACCTTTTAATTACACATTTTATGTTCCGAAAAATACGGTACACATCTGATGTTGCTCACCGTGGGCCGCAGTGTGCTCAGGGAGCAGGTGTGTTTGCTCAGACACATAAAAAATTAGAGGGAACATTGCCTAGGAGGTTTCTATTAAGTGAATTTTGGAAGCTTTTGTGTCAGGACCCCACTCAGAAATAAATACAATTTCACTTGAAAACACACTCTAATGTTCTCTTCCATCTCTAAGTGATGTCCACGCCTCGTTTCCTGCCGCCATCAGACGCTAGCTGACAGGGTAGCGGAAAAAAGAAAATTGCATATTATTTACACGCCGCGTTCAATATGCCACTTTTCTGCTATATAGCCCGCAGCTTAAGACACACAAAGCGGGGGCGTGCTGAGATGAACGCATTGTAGCGCGCACACACATACTGACTGGTTGACGGCTTAAAAGTCACGCGGCGACGTGGTGCCCTGACATGTCATTAAAAGTTGTCACAGGTTCCGCAGGAGTGATTTTTCCGCCTCGGGATGAACCACCGGTGGATGCGGACCATGAATGCGGCGTCACGGAAGCATCCGAAAGAGACGCATTTTTTGCTCCCGCCCGAGGAGGTCAGAGTACAAGATTCGAAGTCGCCTCTTGATACGCTTGGATTGTTTCTCCCCATTTTTTTTCAATCTCTGCAATCTTCTGTACCTTCTTCTTCTTCTCGGCTCAAACACAAGGTGACCCAGGGTCTCCCGTCTCAGGAATATGTGAATGGCTTGTTCAGACAGGCGGAAAAATGTCCCATTTTTTGCCCCCTAAGTCTACTTCTTTGGAATAACTTGGCTGTCCATTAGAGGGTGAGATTGCTGGACTGAGTGGTTTGGAGGTTTTGGACTGACATGACATGCTGCGGGCATCACTTGGTCAATGGTGGTTGAGCCTGAACAAGAATGATAACTGTACTGGATAGAATATATTAAACTAAAGCTATCCTGATATAGATTTTTATGACTTCGGATTAAATTTTTTTCATGATACAAGGGTCATTACGTATCTGCACTCCGTTTTTATTATTTGATACAAGAACATAAAAGTACATGATTTTTCAACATAGACACCCCGTTTTTCAATGCACTTTGTCCATCATTGCACAAGCTTTCTGATACTCTCAGAAATAAAAATTTTAGGTTGAGCAGCAAGCCATGTATGCTTGATTTTTAAAGAATTTATTTCCAAATTAAAGTGGAAAAAAGGTATTTGGCCACCTACAAACAAGCAAGATTTCTGGCTGTCAACGAGGTCTAACGAGGCTCCACTCGTTACCTGTATTAATGACACCTGTTTTAACTCATTACCGGTATAAAAGACACCTGTCCACAACCTCATTCAGTCACACTCCAAACTCCACTTTGGCCAAGACCAAAGAGCAAGGACACCAGAGACAAAATTGTAGACCAGCACCAGGCTGGGAAGACTGAATCTACAATAGGTAAAACGCTTGGTGTAAAGAAATCAATTCTGGGAGCAATTATTAGAAAATGGAAGACATACAAGACCACTGATAATCTCCCTCGATCTGGGGCTCCAGGCAAGATCTCACCCCGTGGCGTCAAAATGATAATAAGAACGGTGAGCAAAAATCCCAGAACCACATGGGGGGCCCTAGTGAATGACCTACAGAGAGCTGGGACCACAGTAACAAAGGCTACTATCAGTAACACAATGCGCCGCCAGGGACTCAAATCCTGCACTGCCAGACGTGTTCCCCTGCTGGAGAAAGTACACGTCCAGGCCCGTCAGCGGTTCGCTAGAGAGCATTTGGATGATCCAGAAGAGGACTGGGAGAATGTGGTATGGTCAGATGAAACCAAAATAGAACTTTATGGTAGAAACACAGGTTCTCGTGTTTGGAGGAGAAACAATACTGAATTGCATCCGAAGAACACCATACCCACTGTGAAGCATGGGGGTGGAAACATCATGCTTTGGGGCTGTTTTTCTGCAAAGGGACCAGTATGACTGATCTGTGTAAAAGAAAGAATGAAATCGAGAGATTTTGGGTGAAAAGGGCATTGAAGATGAGACGTGGCTGGGTCTTTCAGCATGACAATGATCCCAAACACACAGCCAGGGCAACAAATGAGTGGCTTTGTAAGAAGCATTTCAAGGTCCTGGAGTGGCCTAGCCAGTATCCAGATCTCAACCCCATAGAAAATCTGTGGAGGGAGTTGAAAGTCCGTGTTGCCCAACAACAGCCCCAAAACATCATTGCTCTAGAGGAGATCTGCATGGAGGAATGGGCCAAAATACCAGAAACGGTGTGTGAAAAGCTTGTGAAGAGTTACAGAAAACGCTTGGCCTCCATTACTGCCAACAAAGGGTACATAACAAAGCATTGACATGAACTTTTGGTATTGACCAAATACTTATTTTCCACCATGATTTGCAAATAAATTCTTTAAAAATCATACAATGTGAGCTGTTTTTTTCCCCACATTCTGTCTCTCAAGGTTGAGGTTTACCCATGTTGACAATTACAAGCCTCTCTAATATTTTCAAGTGGGAGAACTTGCACAATTAGTGGTTGCCTAAATACTTATTTGCCCCACTGTGTATTATTGCAATTGATTTAAAAATCTATAATTTAGTACATGTTTTGACCTATGGAGGGTGCAATGTTTCACGTGTGCAATACACGCTGGGGGTGATGACATGCTTGAGCTGGACTGGGAGAATAGCTGTGCTAGCAAGCATGCGAAGCTAGTATGACGACTGGCATGATTTTGTCACATTCTGCTTCTGGTCAGATTGTCTTTTACAGTGATGTGGGATGAGTTCCCAACGTCGTACCGGCATCCAATTCCAGCTCATCAGTGGGGTCTTTAAAACGATCCTAAGCGGCTGGCTGGGATATTGACTTGCTGCCATTTGACCGCTTGTATATCTTTTCATACCTAGATGCATCATGCATCTGCCACGAACCCTTTTTGTGTCTCCCTTTTCGCGATCACGTGTTTTTTTTTCGTGTGTTTTATAAACCCTTTTACGCAATCCCTTTGCTATCGTTGTCTGCTTGCTGTCTGAAGTGAGCCACGTTTTCTAATTCCGTGGTTTAATTCCACTTTCCTTTCAGTTGTGTTTTCCTTTCAGGTTTTAATATGTAATTATAATATGTTAAGTCTATATTCAAACATAAAACAAACATTTTAACTTGAGTGCTGGATGAGGATTCAAGAATAAATAGCTTAATAATCGTCTTTGAGTGTAGTATTGGGATTAATAGGGATCGAATCGAATCCTGACTTGTGAATCGTGATACGAATCGTATCACCAGAGTTATGGGGCAATACACACCCCTAACATAAAAGTCCTCAAAAGAAGTTTAGTGGGATTATGTCCACATTCTAATACAAATTGCCCTTGAACTACTAAAAAATAAGAGCCAAATCAGTCCGTCACATTTCCCAAAGTTGTCAAATGGTAATAGGATTTTATCACACAACACCTAGCGTCTAAACAACAGTTCCACATCTCCTGTAAGTCTTATATTTAAAATGACATCCTGCGATACTAAACGGGAGTCAATTCATTCAATAAAACGTCAACACATCTCACATCAGATACGGACTAGTACCTTGCTAAGACGCTAAGTAAGCTTGATGGTAACGCAATAAGACCGCAGCTCAAAGGCATAAAGTTAAACAACGAATCAGAACTAATGATGTAGTGCTGACAGGGTTGCATTGATTTTGGACGTCTGATCTGGGGGATGCCGGCCAGCGCCCGTGGACGAGTAGACATTGCTTAGGATGGATGACTCCTCCAATGACGGATGGCCTGCAATTTATCCACTATAACCGCCTCCGTTCTTAAACAGGCCATAAAATCAGCAGCTCGGCGTTCGCCACCGGAATCGATAAAAATCTCATGACCTGAGGTCCTAACCGTGAACACATCAGTCGGCGCGCCATTTACTTTTGCACCGACCGGGCCGGAGTTGACGCTCTGTCCTCTAGGCTTTATCGATTCAGCGCAACATACTGATTTTGACCTGCTCTTTCCTGTTGTCGATATCCATCTTGAGGATATAACCTTTGATTGTGATGAACTGACTCTGGGAATCTTTTGAGGCCTTGAGGACAAACAAACAAACAAACAGACCAGGGCGGTGACTGTTGTTTGTTTTTTTGATTTTCTCTCGAGAAACCAAGAAAACTTTCAGATAGAAAAACACTTCCAAAATTGAGAGCGCTGCGTTTGTTTTCCTTACCTGAACTCTGGAGCTAGAGTCGCGTTTGATCCACTTGATGACTGTCTCGTACACCAACTCCTCCGCTTTGGTGTTGAGGCTGTCATTGGACAGGTAGGCCACCAGGTCCTCCTTGGAAACGCTCAGAATCTCCTCCTGTCCTGCCACCTGATGGTCAAACATGTCATAAATGAGCATATTTTGGGACAACTTCTGCCCTCATTCAATTGTTGTAGAGCCAGGTATTGTTTTACACTTCTATTGTTCTCGACCCATTTTTTTTGCTCTGTTCTTTCCTTTCTCTCTGTCTGCCCTCTGTCAAACCTCGTTCTGTCCGACTGCATTTTCCAATAACTATCCATCACAACATAAGAGAAGGAGTAAATCAAACTCCTCTGTTGCACTGAAAAACTGCTGCTCTGGCATAAAAGGGTATATGGAGAATTCATTTTGCATGACAAAGCAGCCGCTGACGACAGGATAAAAAAAGGAAAAATATATCGACGAAGTTTATTGGGTCAGTGGAATATGTACCCTTTAAATCATTGACTAATTGACCTCAAGTAGCCCAGACGTGGTAATTTGAAAGAAGACTCAAAATGTCTCCACCAAGCATAAAACATTGACTTCTCGCAGGTCGCAATTTGCAATGAGCTCTAATTATGGATGGCGAAAGACGTTTTTGTGTACGGTTATATTAATTAACTGGTTTGCTAATGAGTAGGCGGCGATAAGGGTCTCGCCAAACTTGTATGTGCAAAATTCTTTCAGTTAATAACCGGTGTTCTCAGATTTATCAGACTTATCAGATGTTGCTCCCGAAGCTTGCTTCCCGGTGAATAAGCAACACGTAAAACGAATAAATGTATTAAAATTAGTTTGATTGCTGGCTATTTGTATCATTTTCTGCCCAACAGATTATCATGACGCCATATTTTGCACATTGAGATCTAAAAGGCAGAGAAAGGCGATTGGACAAAGGCGTTCAGATTCGTAGCTCAGACTGCGCCGTTTATTTGCATAAGCTTCGGCACCTCCTTTACAAGATACAATTGAACATAAGTATGATATAGCGAAAATAGAATAATATAATAATATTATAAATATTAAAAATATATATTCATATCGTTCAAAAAATAATGTTCACAAAACGAAAAGTGCTTCAATCTATATTCATGAGGCCCTATTCTCACACAGTTAAACAACAATGCAAAGAGAACTGGCATTCACAAATTCACAATCAAAACAAATATGCAAAGTACACACAAACCTTACTCAGACTTTGGTCAAACTCTATTTAAACATTTTAGCAACTCGTTGAGTTCAACAAATACACTGGATGGCAATTTTTAGTCACAATATACAAATTATGATGCTAGGAGCCAATATCAGGAGTCTTGTATGTTGTGAAAACAACACAAAAATGAACATTAGGCACAATGGACCCGCACTAAAAAGGAAACTACGGGAGACAAAACGCACTCATTGGCTTGATCTCTAATTAATTCAAAACTGGCCATTGACACGTTGTGGTGTATTTAAATCACTACCTTAAAGAGTGACACTGTGAACTACGGCAGCACACCCATGTGAGGTCACCGCCCTACGACGTCAACAACAATGGTGAGCTACTAGTTAATTTTTTGGTTTAAAATTGTACATATTTTATAAAAACAAAAAAATTAAGAGGGGTTTTAATATCAAATTATTATAACTCATATTAACGTTTATCTTTAAAGAACTACATGTCTTTCTATATGTGATACCCTTTAACACTAGAACTCCCAGGGTTTTTTTTTTTTTTGGCTATAAAGAAATACCAGAAAGGCGTCAAATGACCCCGATACCAAACTGACTACTGGGCTTTGTCAAACAGTAGACCACTCAAAGAAGAAATCAAGCAGGCCACCCCCCTACACACTCCTGTGGAGTCGCTGCCTAGGTGTGAAGGGGGGGGGGGGGGTTCACTCCGGATAGCTGTAATTAGCATCTTGAATATAAGAGAGACCGGTGGGCTTTCTGGTGGGTCTTGCAAAGGAATTGGCTCTCTCTGATTTGGGCGCAATGAAGGTGCAGAAGGAAAAATTGCTTGGACAACAACCTCCAACACCTAGCCCTGGGAAAAGGGCGAAGTGCCATATGTCACCACATAAAAAATGTTTTGTTTTTTTATTACACCTTCCCTTGTAGCGTAGGCAAACGGAAGATGTAAAAAGGTTGTCCGCCTGATTGCCTGCCTGAGAGTTTCACTGTCCGACAAGCAACAACTGTTTTGTCCAACTGGAGAAGCCTATTCGGAAGGGGGAGAGTAAATGACCTCTAAAGGTGTTCATTGCCTCAGCCAACCATCCAATGGCACCTTTTGTTTCCATACAGTTTACATACACATAGAGTATATGTGAGACATACTGTACATCTGACCACAGTATGGTTCCATGCATGAAGTTGCATGTTGCATGCATGAAGAAAAAAAAAAAAAAAAAAAGAAAGAAAAAAAAAGGAAACCTGACCTAGTAAATTCCATTTGGTTTACACAAGGGAGAAAACTGGAAGAGTTGAAGGGACAAGTAAAGACTTAAAAAGAAAAGTCACATCCTGTCAGTAGTTTGGTCTATTTTATGGTGGCTTTTTCACCACAACCTGTCTTCTGGCCTTAGAAGTGACAACAGGCCAGCTAGAATAACACCAGTTTACCCTTTCCCCATCAGCAAAGGCACCCCTGCCCTGCAAACACTCACGATGCTAATTGTAGCAATGCGAGTGTGAATGGGAATGACTAATGAGGACCATAGTCCTAAAAAAAGATATGCTGATTAGGGTCAAATGATCCTTCTCTGGTTAAAAAAGTAATTTGTATCAACTGATCCACCCTTGGGAGTTCTAGTATTAACTTTCAAATGCTGTGATGAACGGGTTCCTGTTGTATCGAACCTGGACCGACCATGATCCCCGTACCGATGTACAATGGGGCAAATAAGTATTTAGTCAACTACTAATGCTAGTGCAGGTTCTGCCACTTGAAAATATTAGAGAGGCCTGTAATTGTCAACATGGGTAAATCAAATTGTTTGATTTTTAAAGAATTTATTTGCAAATCATGGTGGAAAATAAGTATTTGGTCAATACCAAAAGTTCATCTCAATACTTTGTTATGTACTCTTTGTTGGCAATAACGGAGGCCAAACGTTTTCTGGAACTGTTCACAAGCTTTTCACACACTGTTGCTGGTATTTTGGCCCATTCCTCCATGCAGATCTCCTCTAGAGCAGTGATGTTTTGGGGCTGTCGTTGGGCAACAAGGACTTTCACTCAAAATCTCTCGATACATGGCCCCATTCATTCTTTCCTTTACACAGATCAGTCGTCCTGGTCCCTTTGCAGAAAAACAGCCCCAAAGCATGATGTTTCCACCCCCGTGCTTCACAGTGGGTATGGTGTTCTTCAGATGCAATTCAGTATTCTTTCTCCTCCAAACACGAGAACCTGTGTTTCTACCAAAAAGTTCTATTTTGGTTTCATCTGACCAAACCACATTCTCCCAGTCCTCTTCTGGATCATCCAAATGCTCTCTAGCGAACCGCAGACGGGCCTGGACGTGTACTTTCTCCAGCAGGGGGACAAGTCTGGCAGTGCAGGATTTGAGCCCCTGGCGGCGTATTGTGTTACTGGTAGTAGCCTTTGTTCCTGTGGTCCCAGCTCTCTGTAGGTCATTCACTAGGTCCCTCCGTGTGGTTCTGGGATTTTTGCTCCCCGTTCTTGTTATCATTTTGACGCCACAGGGTAAGGAGGGAGTTGAAAGTCCGTGTTGCCCGTGTTTTTTTTTCCACATTCTGTCTCTCATGGTTGAGGTTTAACCATGTTGACAATTACAGGCCTCTCTAATATTTTCAAGTGGGAGAACTTGCACAATTAGTGGTTGACTAAATACTTATTTGCCCCTCTGTATGTACCGAAGCGTGACTTGTGTGTACCGTTACACACCTAATCAAGGATGATGATTTTATCTTCAGCGTTATACTAGAAAGTGTTCCAGCACAGTTTGGACTTACCTCAGGAAAATTCTGCAGCGCAAAGGCTTTGGCCATGTTGTGCAGCTCTGTGCAAGTCATGGCTTCAGCCATGGCCAATACGCCAAGACAGTTTGCAGCCGTCAGCTGTTTCTCTGTGGCCGAGGAGGAAAAAGAAAAATCAAGATTTTTAGTTTCAAAGTGAATCCGTTCGACAACATGAGATGAAAACCACAAACATTACTATGTCAATCTAATGCGACTAATATAGCGGCAACAGAAAAACAAGTAATTGACTAAAGAAGGAGGAGGTCAGATCAGGAGACCCGCGAGGGGAGAACACAGACAGATTGATTAGGTCGATAGCAAGATGGTGGACGTCGAAGATGATGTCGAGGGATTGTGTCGCAGCTTATCAGCTTTCTAGCTACCTCGACACGTCTAATAACTCCAAACGCCTCCCGGGACAAACAAACAGAGCGGGAATCGATCGCGGGGAGTAGGATTAGGGATTAGCCGGGGCACATTAAAGAGGTACATCTTAAAACGACCAGCAGGGGGAGAGCTTACGAGTGCCCTGTGATCCTTGACGAGAGGTTGCTTTCGAAGTAAGCATGAATTAATCAAAAGAGCTGAGGGAATGTTTGTAATCAACACGCAATCAGACAGACGGACGGAATAACTGGCCCCATGAAAGAGACCTGATTAAATAATTGCCCTCGAGAGGGAGCCACGCCAGGCCTTTTTTAATTTTAATCGATAAATGTGCCGTGCCCAAAAATAAATAGCGGTCAACAGAGGCAAAGCCAAAACACAAAGCAGCGGATCATTCCGGTTCAAGTTTGCTAGCTTTTTTTTTTTTTTTTTTTAACCTGTCCTGTTCAGCTGCTTGACACAGAGAATGGAAATCTGAGGGTCTGATTGGTCCGAAAGGTTTTAATGTATCACATAGGAGTATGACATACTCCCATTGTGATCATTCGACGTGCCTCATTTATTAGGAGAAAGTAGTGAAAAGGAAGTGGTTATGGGGGGGATGGGAAAAAAAAGAATAGGAGAGAGAGAAACAGAAGAGGCACATACAACAAGAAGAAATGGTAACACTTTACAATAAGGGTCCGTTAATTAACATTAGTTAATGCATTTTTAGACAATAACTAATGTTTAAGTAACATTACAATAAATAAAATAATTGCTTATCTAACATTTATTAATATTAATTATATTAATTAACATGAGTTAATGCATTAGCATAACCAGGCAGTAACTAATGGTTTGGTAAAATTAAAAATATAGACCTATATAGGGTTAGGGTTTGTTAATTTAGCATTTATAATTTCTTAGTTAAGGGACACATGAGCTACATGTGAGCTGGTTAATTAAGGTTAAGTGATACTTATGAGGTATGTTCACGTGAAATAATACCAAACTTAAGGTTAGGTTAGCAGCACCCAAGGACTCACAGAGCAATGTTTCTCATTTTAAAATAACAATCACTTACTAGTACCAGTATACATTAATAACTATTTATTAATGCACTAATGTATATGTGAATTAATGTTAAGTAATGTATTATTATATATATTATATATTATAACCCAGTACTTCTCAAATAGTGGGGCGCGCCCCCCCAGGTGGGCGCAGAGCGATGCCAGGGGTGGCGCATCTGACCTCGGGGAACATGCTTTTTTTTCTAGAATAAAGTGTACTTGCGCATCCACTCAGTGGGTAGCAGTGGCGCTCTCATTTTCAAAGTGCGCGCGGTATTTTTGAAGTAAGCAAGAGCACACAGACGGGAGATATGAAGAGCTGTGCGCCGTTTTCGAAAGCCGTTTTCCAGCTGGACTCACACAGCGACCCACTGTCTTTTCCGGTTCTCACGTGTCCGCCCAAGAAGTGGCATTTTCGGCTTGGGATCGTCACGACCACCGCCCTCACCTACGGTTCTCCCTCGGCCGCCGAGAATGCGCTTTTTTTCGGGCCGGTTGCCTTTTGGCTTTGACATTTAATACAGTGATAGGTGAGGAAAGACCATTGTTTATTGTGTCTAAAAATGATTATAGCGTACAGCCGGAAGCCAAATCAATTAAGACGCCACTTAAAGACATTAGACCCCAATCTCATTGATAAGCCGCTTGGTTGTTTTTCAGCGAAAACGTGACGATTATTGCCAATAATCGTCCCGCTTTGTCAGTGTTATATAAATAAACCTGTGAGCACTCTTAGCATGCTCAGTGGAAAATAACCCCACACCATTGCAAACTGAAGGTGATAGTGAGCAGTGAAAATAAAAACTGTCCTTTTGTCCAGAGACACTCTTTTTGCTTTTTTTCTTCTATTCAGTTTTGATTTTTCGGTCAAATTTTTTGGCATATTGTCCTCATGAGTTAATGTTTCTAATCAATTTGAATTTGTTATTATTTACTGATTTTATTTTTCAGTATCAAATGTTAAAAATGTACCTTGAGTGTATTTTTACAGTTTGGATGTGACTTTTTTTTTTTTTTTTTTAATACAGGCAAATTGATGCGCGTTGTCTTTTCTGTTACAAACAAAACAATGTTGATAAAGTTATACTTTATAAGTTGATCTCTTTTATTTTCTGTAATAGAAACAAAGGACACAATGTGAGGCAGAGGCGTACTTATAATAGTAATATTATGGGCCAGACATGTCCAAAGTCGGGCCCGGAGGCCAAATGCGGCCCGTGGACAAATTTCATCCGGCCCCCAGCCTCTGTCATAAAATTAATAACGTCTGGCCCGCACACAGACTTAATAAATTGGTCAGCAGTACTGCAACCAGCATATAAAGTAACCTACACACTAAATGCTGCTCCTCATTTACCCACTAAAAGGCAGCAGCACTCTAACGTTACCCCATGTGACCCAATTTTCTAAAATGGCGACAATCAACAACAAAAAAAAGAAAGTTGACTGCAACTACTCACACTTCAAGGATAGCTGGACATTGGACTATTTCTTCACTAAAATACGCAACAACTGTGTCTGCCTCATTTGCAAAGAGACAGTCGCTGTTTTTAAAGAGTTCAATGTGAGGCAATATTACCAAACAAGACACGCTGACATGTACGACAAGATTACAGGGAAGATACGTAGCAAGAAATTGAAGCAACTTAAAACTAGTTTAATTTAGGGCTGTCAAAGGATTAAAATTTTTAATCGAGTTAATTACAGCTTAAAAATTAATTAATCGTAATTAATCGCGATTCAAACAATCTATAAAATATGCCATATTTTTCTGTAAATTATTGTTGGAATGGAAAGATAAGACACATGACGGATATATACATTCAAGATACGGTACATAAGTACTGTATTTGTTTATTATAACAATAAATCAACAAGATGGCATTAACATTATTAACATTCTCTTAAAGCGATCCATGGATAGAAAAACCTGTAGTTCTTAAAAGATACATGTTAGTACAAGTTATAGAAATTTTATATTAAAACCCCTCTTAATGTTTTCGTTTTAATACAATTTGTAAAGTTTTCAATTAAAAAAATAAACTAGTAGCTCGCCATTGTTGATGTCAATAATTACACAATGCTCACTCCTCAAACCGATAAAATCATTTGGACCCAAGAGCCAGCAGAAGGCGTCAAACAACAAAAAACAAGTCACAAGCGGACATTACACTGCTGTCATTTTAATCTGTTTGAGCGGAGCATGTGCGTTAATTGCGTCAAATATTTTAACGTGATTAATTTTAAAAATTAATTACCGCCCGTTAACGCGATAATTTTGACAGCCCTAGTTTAATTTTACAGCAGCAGCATGTTGCAAGAGCCCGAGAGTCGAAAGAGAACGCCGCAAAGGCTATAGTTGCAAGATTGTTGAAATTATTAATTAAAAAAAAAAAAAATAAAGCAAATGTGACACACAGAATGGCTTGCTAAAATTTGCAATATATAATAATATATTGTTCTACGTAAAGGAAGTCAGCCAAGGTCGGCCCCCCATATTTTTACCACACCAAATCTGGCCCTCTTTGCAAAAAGTTTGGACACCCCTGTTATTGACAAATGATACTATTTACAGTGGCGGCAGAGTTTAGGGAGGCGCGAAACATTTACGTCTTCCTTGGGGCGTAACAGAAAATAATTGAGAAGCACTGTTATAACCTAACCTTAAGTATGGTATTATTTCACGTGAACGTACCTCATAAGTATGACTTAAATTACTTACTTATTACTTAGTATCCCTTAACTAAGAAAATATAAATGCTTAAGTTCCCCCCTCTTAACCTTCATTAACCATTACTGAATGCTTTTTGGACCCTTATTGTAAAGTGTAGCACATGTGTCCCTTAGTTTAGAAATTATAAATGCTTAAATTAACAAACCCTAACCCTAAACCCTAATCCTATATAGGCTTATATATATTTTTAATTTTACCAAACTATTAGTTACTGCATTAACTAATGCATTAACTCATGTTAATTAATATATTAATAAATGTTAGATAAGGGATTAAATGAATTATTGTCATGTTACTTAAACTAGAGTTATTGTCCAAAAATGCATTAACTAATGTTAATTAAGGGACCCTTATTGTAAAGTGTTACCGAAGAAATACATTGAATGCCGACACAAACTATGAATATGTTGGAGCTGTTGTTAGCTAGTTGTATTTCTGGTTGACACCAGGGGGGAGTCAGAAAGAATAATTGGAAGGAGTGTAGTGTTCACAAATCAGCCATGTGAGGTGTAGAACCCAGTATTTGTGTGAAACCCTTGTGAAAGTGGATATGTCGGGATCCTATCCTATGCTGCCTGATCGCTAAACATGACACCAAGTTTCTCTACTTGAGTGTGTCTAATTGCACTTAGTCATGCGTGAGACATTTGATAGTCCTGCAGATGGGTGGAAATGCCGCCCGGGAGCCGCCCTAGGGCCATGCCCCTTCCCCAGGTAATCGGGGAGGGGGTGAGCCAGCGCAGCCCATCCCTCCTCCCGCAGTGCCAGCAAGAGGGCTGCCGTCATACATCATATTTTATAGATGGTTTGAATTGCGATTAATCACGATTAATTCATTTTTAAGCTGTAATTAACTCGATTAAAAATTTTAATCATTTGACAGCCCTAGTTAATTTATATATGTTAAAATTAGCCCTCGGAGAAGGTCATATAATTTAAAAAATCATCGAGAATTGTTCGGAACCGGAATCGAAACGTGGAATCGTAATTGGAATCGTTCAATTTCAAACGATGCCCAACCCTAATCGCGATATATCACTATTTCGATATTTTGTCACACCCCTATTGCTAACATTCTAGCATTCCTTTTCGGGACCAGTTTGGCCTTGCATTCAAGCCCACACTGAAGCGCTTGAAATGTTCCAATGCTGACAAATGCGATTTCTGTGAATTAACGTCAACGAAAAGCAAAAAGTAGGTCGAGAAGACGGTAACATCTGACACACTATCACTTTCTCCTCTCCCAAGGACAAACGCTTGCACCTGAACGCCGCCCTCTCTCGCTCTAATGTGCTAAAATGTCATGAATCTTGTCGAAGCGGAATGAATTGACGTCTCAGTGGAAATGAAGTCTACAAATGGCTTCCATGTTTGCTTTCTCTTTTTTATGTGTTGTGTGGCCCAAATAGAGGAAAACAAATCAATAGGCGCCATTTCTGCCGTTTTCCTCTCTCCGCTCGCTCGCCTCTGACCTTTTTGTCGACATACGCTTCCCTCGTGTTCGCCATACCCCAAACAACTCACGAGATGGAATGCAAATCCTGACATTTCGGGCTCTTTTTTTTATTGTTAAGGTCCCCCAACAAAGCCTTTTTCAAACTTTTTAGGAGTTGCATGACCTTGTGACAGACATGTCTATCATATTTTATGTCGCAAGGTAACACTGGCTTGGGAGGATGAACTTTAAAAAGAAACTTTTTTTTAGTGTTTTGTGGTGAGTCATCCACCATGCTACGCAGAACACAATAGCGAAAACGTCTATTTTTAATTCTAGAAATTTAATTTTGGTGGCTAACAGACAGAAGCTCTAGAATATTTCATGTCACACCCATAAATTGCCAAAATTTAACAATTGTCTTTTTCGGATAAGACAATGATTTTGAGGGCTTAATTTTTCAAATTCAACTAAATAGTTTGGTATTTTATGTTTAAGTTGACTGCATTGTTATCCGTTGTTAGCTGGGGTAGACTCCAGCACCCCCGTGACCCTCAAGAGGATAAGCGGTTCAGAAAATTAATGAACGCATGAATGTTTAAGTCCATAAACTTTGTTGCTATGCTAACTCCAGCGCCAGCCCTGAGCATAGACGAGCTAGGCGCTTGCATAGGGTGACATCTAATGGAAGGGGCGCCAAATTAAATACTCTAATTCACACGCTACAGTTCCAGAACATTTCCTAACATATCAAGGGGGAGGGGTTGTGCATCATCTCACAGTGTTAGCAACTGAAGCTATTGAAAAATGAATGTGTCACTTCTTTTGCTTTCAATACAACATTAAAGACTTTTAATATGAAAAGGGCCCAGCCCTCGGGTGCTGCTTTAAGAAGCTATAAAAGGAGGCGGAGGGAAAACGGGCACTTTAAATGGGACTTTAATGTACGGGACGGAACCTTTATTTGCTCGTTTCAAGTAGACTATAAACAATGGTGGTTGTACACCCTTGAAGTTGTGAAAATGCAATATCAGTAATGTTTTCGTCAGTGATGACGATAATGAAAATATTTCATCGATGAAAAATTTTTTTCATAACATTGACATGGCGATGACAAGCTAAAAACGTCTTGGGAGACTAAAACATAACGAGATGGATGCTAGTTATTGTCCGACGAGACGATAACGATATGAAAATCCGCCATAGTTTCAGTCAAAAATTCACAATGTGTGACGTTTTCTTATCGTATGTGTAGTTAGCACGCATCGTAGCAGTGTTTGGTCATGTTATATATGTGACGTGCCGCGCACCCCAAGCTTACGCACCGGCCGGTGTGTTCACTCGAGGCTCCTTTTGTGAAAGACCTGTGTCAGGTGCTGCTTGGTATGTTTTGTTTTCTTATCTTGGCTAGATATGCCGAGTTGATTTAGCCTTTAAGCTTTGTCCTAAAACAAGTAGCGCTAGCCCGGATAACAAAGTTAATAGCGGGCGCTTGGGACGTCAAGACCAGCGTCGGTCGCTGTGGTAACCACGTCCCATCCGCGCACGAACCAAAACCGCCCAAGACCGGCCACAGAGGGATGGTCCCGAAACAACACGCAGTCACACCTTCGGCCCGGCCCTCCTACACCATGGACTTAAAAAACACTGGAGACTGAGATAACACAGATTTGCTACTCGGAAACATTTTCTATGTAGCCTTGCTTTGGGTCCAGAATGGTCCCTCCATTGTCTGTTTTGGCCTTGTTTTTGACCATTGTCGACGAATAAATTGTCAACCTGCTTTCGGCGAGTCTTTTTCAAACTTTTGGAACATGGTGTCAGTACAAAGGGTTAACATCAGAGATGAACGCGCGAAATTCCGCCTTCCCGGTTGGTATTTTTGAGGCTCTACTAATGTCAGACAATCTAACTAAATTGGTGCTAGCCAAATGTGGCATTGGGGACTCATACAAGTTTTGGGTTTGATAGGAAATCATTAAAAGTTACAAAAGCTAACCTCACGGACAAAGGTAACTAACACACAAACCCACCTAGGAAGGAGACACAGACTTTGCAGAAAGTGTTGAACTGAAACTTGTTGGCGGCCTCCAACAGCGTTTTGGCGTTTGCCGAATCAATGACAAGCGAGCCGGTGTACACGAATTCCAGCAGCTGCTCCAGAACCTCTGCGCTGATGTTGCTCATGCTCAGCTTCAGCATCTCGCCGTTACGCGTCTCCCCTGACGACCTGGTCCGACCAATCAAGGCACAGAGAAAGAAGAGTAACCGGGTTAGAGAAGGCTGCTTGCTCTGAGGCGAAAAGGTGTGACAAAGGGAGAGAATTTAGGCATAAAAATAGTAAATTCTGACAGGAGATTACAGTATATAAAAAACGATTATATGATAACCGGGAGGCATGAGAAGCAGACTACGTGTTACTCGGCTGGGCTCGGATGACGGCGATTTGTCCACGCGGCGGCGGAAGCCCACGGGGGAGATATTAGGGCGTTAAGTAACACCTCACCCATGTTTAATGTCCCATGTGAAACAATAATCTACTCAAGGGCGAGACAAATGGAGCCCCCCCACCCCGCCGCCCACAACCACTTTAACTCCCCTCCCTGCGGCCACGGACATATGAAAAGTGGTCCGTATTAAGATGGATGGAGGCCCTTTCCCTGCGTCAATCAAGATTTTGCACATTTTTTTTTTTTTACACGCTCGTGCTGGAGCCACTTTGCTGAATTACATTAAGTACGCGTTCACAATTGATGCTACATTGAAGAAAGCTGAGAAATTTCCCAGGTCAGATAATCACATTTGATAAAAATGAGGGTTAGCGAGTTTATTTGAATAAAGGATTATTGGTAGGACTTTTGAAAGGCAAACACATATTTTTTGGCCATTTTATATATTATGATCTTGATGTTTCTCATATTAGAAAGGGAAAAATTGCAGTTAATTTGCCAATCAAGATTTCTAAGATCTTGGCAGCTTTGGACAGCTTCTCAAATGCGTAATAAGACTCAAATTGTTGAACTGAATTGCTCACAAATATTATATTTACTAGGGATGGGAATTGATAGGATTTTTACGATTCCAATTCCATTATCGATATTGCTTAACGATTCGATTCTTTATCGATTCTAATTTGGGGGGAAAAGAAGAACAAACGTTTTGATTGGCATTGAGTTTGTTTAATCAGAAGTCACAACCTTACAAACTCACAACAAGGTCAAAAGAGGCCCAAAGCCTCAATATTAACTGTGGCAATAAGTGGCAAATGCACAAGAATGTGTAACATTTTACTGAAACATTTTTCTAATAGATAAAAAATATTGGTATATATTGGCATATAGGTCGTTGGTCTGCCGTTGGCAATATGTGTTAAACTTGCTGGGGTCCCCAAACTTTTTCCAGAGAGGGCCACATAACTTTTCCCTTTTCTCTGATGAGGGGCCGGGGTCAGTTTGTAACAGAAAAAGTGTGACGATTGCAGGAGTGCCTAAATGTAAAAAAAAATTAGTTTTTCAGAAAGCCACAATCAAATAACCCTTACAGGATATTTAACGGAACAAAAGTAAATAAAAAATAAATTTATTTAATAATAATTAATAATAATAACAACACTATTAATCAAATAGATAATAACCAAATAACCCTCTCTGAGTTCTTCACAGAAAAAGGCCAGAAAATAAATAACACTATTGAGAAAAAAAAAAAAAAAAATTCAAAATGCTCTCTGGTATTGTTCAGGGGGCCGGACCAAATGTCAGGGCGGGCCTATCCGGCCCGCGGGCCGTAGTTTGGGGACCCCTGTTAAAGTGTATTATTTACCAGTATATTGAAATGCATGCCTTTTAGTTTTTATGGTGCTTTCACGCTCAAGTGGGGGCGCCCTTGCGCTTCCTCACGCAAAGAAGAACGTGCTCACGTGAAGAAGAGCGCGCTTACACGCGAAGAAGAAGAAATGCCGCATCCAAGCGAGTGAGCGAGTTAGTGAGAGAGGGAAGCACTGCTACAATCCTACTTTCTTTCTTAATGTTTGTAAAATATCTACAGAGGCAACGCCTGTATGTATCATCTTTTGTGTTGTTGTTGTGTGTTTCCACTCGCGATTGGACACTTAAATCCAGTTGTGCAGTGGTTTGAACGATGTGCTAATGCTAGCGAACGCATGCTAACCGTGTTGTTATTACTGAATTAGCAGCTAATCATCGCTGATTTACGTTGATGCAAACCTGTTTGTTATTGGGGACGAAATTGATTTGTTTCATTTCTATTTTTAGTTTCACTCTTCAAGTGATGGTTGAATAAAGTCAGCAAATCATACCAACGTCTTTTGTATCGTCATTTCGGAGTTTAGCTAGCTGTATAGCTGTGTCGGTGAGGACAGTGCAGTCTATTCCCTCCCGATGCAGTTATCTCCACCATCCCTCACGATGCAGTTATCTCCACCTTGCAATGATTGCAAGTCGTGTTGTTGTAATTTTTCCTCTTGAAGTAAAGACACACTTTCGAGCGTTTGAACCTACGTGCTGTCATTATTATGTTTACGGCTGCAATGCTCGTGCTAAACCATCGTAACCTTTCATTTTCACCCTCTTTCCTGGTGAAGTGTAGCCAAACTTTGGAGCGGGTTGTTCTTGGCGCCATGCTAGTTTGATGCGTCTGGACAACAAGACAGTCACGACGCAATATGCGTCTTCAGGACTCGTTAAAGGGATCGTTAAGGCTTTTTCATTGTGATGTTGAGGCCTCGAAACACTAGGAACTGGTTCGGAATTGGAATTGGATTTCGATTCCCATCCCTAATATTTACCGTAATTTTCGGACTATAAGTCGCTTTATTTTTCCCTCATTTTGAATCCTGCGGTTTATAGTCCAGTGCGGCTTATTTGTTGATTTATTTGGGTTAATAGGTAACACTTTATTTGACAGTGGTGCCCTAAGACCGCCATAATTATGAAATGACACTATCGTGGGCTGTAATAAATGCTTATGATAGATGTAATTTAGTGTCACCTGGAAAATGATGTCCCTAACTCCATTTATGTCCAGCTTGGATCTTTTACGTCCATTCAAAAGTGAGGTAATTTGCCAGATGAGACAAAATGACATCTGTCATAAGCATTCATAAATACTCATAGAAGTGTCATGTCACAATTATGATAGTCTTATGGTGCCACTGTCACATAAAATGTTACCATATACCATAACTAGCAATGAATGGAACAACTGGAACAGTAACTGAAGAAATAATAAGCATAGAACATGAATTTTAATTGTTATTTACATCTGTAGCACTGCAATGCATGCTAGGAGGCGTCTTCTGTTCGATTTTGCCACAGATCCCTGGAAGCCTCAGCATCAAAGCGTCAATCATCATTTAACTTGTTAAACAGTTGCGGTGGCAACTCATTGTGTGTAAGTGAGGAGATGGAGCGGAATTGAGTGGACTCACTCAATGAAGCATTTATTAAAGACAAGCGTTTTTATGCTTTATTCTTGTTTAAGAATAATTAGGTGGGACAGTAACATGTTTATATCATAATTATTACCTATTAATTATTCGTTTTTTTTTGGTAATCATACTTTGGGGGGGAAAAAAAAATATATATATATAAATATATATATATAGGGCTGTCAAACGATTACAATTTTTAATCGAGTTAATTACAGCTTAAAAATTAATTAATCATAATTAATCGCAATTCAAACCATCTATATAATATGCCATATTTTTCTGTAAATTATTGTTGGAATGGAAAGATAAGACACAAGATGGATATACAGTATATATATTCAACATGTGGTACATAAGGACTGTATTTGTTTATTATAACAATAAATCAACAAGATGGCATTAACATTATTAACATTCTGTTAAAGCGATCCATGGATAGAAAGACTTGCAGTTCTTAAAAGATAAATGTTAGTACAAGTTATAGAAATTTTATATTAAAACCCCTCTTAATGTTTTCGTTTTAATAAAATTTGTAAAATTTTCAATCAAAAAATAAACTAGTAGCCCGCCATTGTTGATGTCAATAATTACTTACACAATGCTCCTGGGTGCTGAAGCCTATAAAATCAGTCGCACCCAAGCGCCAGCAGAGGGCAGCAAAACTCCGCAAAACACAATTAACAAGTGGGCCTTTCACTCTTCTGTCATTTAAATCTGTCTGAGCTCGGCAAGTGCGTTAATTGCGTCAAATATTTTAACGTGATTAATTTAAAAAATTACCGCCCGTTAACGCGATAATTTTGACAGCCTTTATATATATATATATATATATATATATATATATATATATATATATATATAAAATACATTGAACACACACAAAAACAATAAACAATTTTTTTGTTCATTTAAATAATTTTTCTTTTTTTTTTTTTTTTGGTCTGGGGGTGTTTTTTGCGGTTTTTCACCCGCCCCATTAACCGCGACAAACAAGGGATCACTGTATTTATTTTTGGACTACACTGAAAAAAAAAAAAAAAAAAAAAAAAAAACTGGTTGATTTACTTGATAAATTTTACTGCTTGTAGTAAATTGCACTTACCGTGGTTTTTGCACTATAAGGCACACCTTACTATAAGGCGCCACCCACCAAATTTGGCAGGAAAACGGCATTTGTTCATAAATAAGCCCCACTTGACTACAAGCCGCAGCTCTCCTCATTATATTATGAGATATTTACTCCAAAAGATATTACCTGGTAACACTTTATTTTACAGCGGCAGCATAAGACTGTCATAAAACCAAATGAACCACCATGACGCTTCAAGAAGCTTCATTTGGCCATCACTGCTCCCTTGGAGGAGACAGTGAACCTCTGCTACCACCTGCTGTCAATACTGTTGTCTAACATGCCTCTTAGCATGCATTGCAGCGCTACAAATGTAAACAACAATCAAACTTCATGTTCTGTGCTAATTATTTATTCGGTTACTGTTCCAGTTGTTTCATTAATTGCTAGTTTTGGTATTTGGTAACATTTTATATGACAGTGGCGCCATTAGACGGTCATGAGCATTAATGAATGCCTATAACAGATGTCATTTAGTGTTATCCGGCAAATTATCTCACTTTTGAATGCATGTAAAAGAGCCAAGCGGGACATAAATGGAGTTAGTGACATAATTTGTCGGTTGACACTTAATGACATCTGTCATAAGCATTCAATAATTCCTATGATGGTGATGATGGTCTTATGATGCCGCTGTCAAATAAAGTGTTACCTCTTAACCCAAATAAATCAACAAATAAGCCGCACTGGACTATAAGCCACAGGATTCAAAATGAAAGAAAAAAGTAGCGGCTTGTCGTCCAAAAATGACGGTACTTTTACTAAGTAAATTTTTACTTCATAAAAGTAAGTGCAAATTGTTACACTGATTTTATCAAGTAAATCCACCAAATATTTTTTTTCAGTGTAAAACAGACAAACACATGTAAATGTGCCATCAAATTTTGAAAGGACCAAAACTAACACTAATGAGTATTTTCGTCCAAAAGACAAAGAGAAAATTAAAAGGGCTGCCAAAAACAGCACTGGCTGCTAGCCTCTCCCAGTCAAAATGTATTGGACGTCTAGCGCCATCAGTGACAGCCAATCAGTTAAACGAGTACCCTACACAGGATTGTAGTATCATATATAATTTTAGGTGTGAAAACAGCGTACATTCTAGTGTAAAAGAATTTAAACACGACAACAAACAAACGGGACGAGACAACAGGAAAGGATGGTGGATCGAGGAAGGACGAAAAAAAAAAGAGAGAGGGGGAGAAAGGAGTGAGGCAGGGGTGAGACGATCCTTCCGCAGGGAGCCAGCAGCCATCCTTAACGGGGGAGGGGTCGTGTTGTTCCATGACTTTTCAATAAAAGATAACCCCAAGCAACCCCCATTAAAAAGCCCACCACCTTCACACCTGCAATATCCTGTATTGTATGAACTCAAAGACATTAGTCGTCAATTGAAGCGGGGAGGGAGGGGGAGGTGAGAAGGACATCCAAAAAATAAAAAATAAAAAAATGAAAGACATTTAATTGTCTCCGCATGGCTGCAAAAACTCAAAGCTTTTTTTTTTCTTTCTTTTTTAAATGTTTTGTCCTCCTGCAAAGCAAAAAGCCACATAGTGTTATTGACCTTTATCCCGCACAAAGGCCTGCCTGCAGGGGGGGGCGGAGGGAGGTGGCAGGTGGAAGAAAGAAAGGGAGGCAGAGGGGATGGTAAAATGATGGAGGGAGAATGGGGGAGGGAAAAAAAAAAAAAAAACGAGCATCAGCCCAGTCAATTAGTGCGGCGGGAAGCGGCTGGCGGGGCCGTGGAAAAATGTTAGGGAGCGTCTGAAAAAAGGAGGCTAGCGTCTGATTGTACTCGTGTGAAAGATGGGAGGGTGGCGAGTGAGGTTATGTCCAGATGAGAAACGCTCGGACGTTGATACTTCTCAGTGGGGAAAAAAATGCTACACTTGTCTGAGAGGAAGCGGAGAATGAGGAAGACAGAACACACACATGCACGGGATGATGAAAATGCACAATCAGAAAAATTTTGCATTGGCTGTCTGCGTAGGATTCCGAGGATTAGAATTTGTTTGAAATCAGGCAATATTTCGAGGCAGAGTTTGGTCATGAAGGACCCTCGGAAATGTCGAAATGTCCCACTTTGAAGAGAAATGGAATACTTTCTGTATATTTATGACTAAAAAATTCACAACGCCATCTTATCACAGAAGCCCAACGTGTGCATCATGAGCAAGATTGACGCCCCAACTCTTGCAATCAGTTCTCCCGGGCACTCCAGGATAAAGAGCAGGGCGTTCTGTTCTAAAACAAGTAGCATCGGAGAACGCCCGAAATCCAACTGCTAAAACAACTGACAAGATTCCAAGAGCCCCCTTTCACACTTAGGTGGCAGAATCCACATCCTCGTTGCCCGGACAACAGTAACTCCCGAATCCTCCTGTCCAATCCACAAAAAGATAATAATCCCAAACACACCCTTCTTCTTCCTTCTTAACAACCTTCTTCCTCGCAAAGCCTTCAAAAGACTGAACATTTAGATAACAACTGTCACTTCTCAGGGTATTTTGATGTATCCGTTGTTTAGCTGACCCTGGATCCAGTATTGTTTCTCCGTCGTCTGTTTTTGCCTTGCTTTTTGAACATTGTCGACGAATAAATTGTCAACCTGTTTTCGGTGAGACTTCTTTAAATCATTCAAAATGGAGTCAGTACAAAGGGTTAACACCGGAGTGGACGCGCGGGGTTTGGCCTCTCCGGCCGACTTAGCTGGGGCTGCGACAGTGGGATCCCTACTGGTTCGGCTGTCGCAGTTCCAGCGGCTTGGTCGGGAGTAAGCCTGAACGATATATCGTTTAAACATTGCCATCGCGATGTGCGCGATAGTCCCATCGCAAGCGAGTGTGATATATATATATTTTTTAATCCACATACGCCTTGCTTTTTGCTCTGCACACAGCCTCACGCCCTCCCTCTCCCAGCCCTTTGTTCCCACAGTCACTGCAGCACTTGCTTATTAAAGTTAACGATGCTTGTTGTCTTTGATCTTGCCAAAGAAGCGGACATCAAAGCGGAGCAATGTGTCAATCATCGTTTAACTTGTTAAACAGTTTCTGCAAGGAAGCCGCGCTGGAATGAATGTGTGTGTTTGTGGAGACGTTGGAGACATAAAATAAATGCCAGAAGTGATCATGAGGAGTTTGGAATTTCTACAAGTCACTCCAAGAGTCACAGCTAAGGTAGATAAACAGAAGCATTTAATAAAGCCAAGCATTTTTCTACTACAGTACTTTATTCTTGTTCAAAAATGATTTGTTTGGACAGTTATGTTTAAACTGATTATAATTATGACATTTGAAGTGCTTAAAAAATATTTATTTATATACATTTTTAAAATCACTTTGGGGGAAAAAGTGAGAAAAAAACATGTCTTATATGTATCTCTATCCAATGCTAAATCTGAATAAATACATTGAGCACAAAAACACACACACATAAAAAAAAATTGGGGTGGGGGTGCGCTACTTCGAGGTTTTTCACTTATCGCGGCGGGTTCTGGTCCCCATTTACCGCGAAAAACGAGGGATCACTGTACACTGTGGTGATGGTGAGTCATCCAAAGTCTTTTCAAACAGCTATTCAAGTCATCTAGTGAAAATTTCTTTAAAAAAAAAAAAAAAAAAAAATTAATATCGCAATATAATATCGCAATATATCGCAAACCCCCAAAAATTCGCAACAATAGTTTTTTCCAATATCGTTCAGGCCTAGTCGGGAGGCCAAATTCCTTCAAGGTATTTAAGACAATTTCAGAAATATGCCGCATACGAATAAGTCCAGACCCCACCATAGCGGTGTTTAGAACATCCTCATCTGTGTTGGAATTATCCAAGATGGATCAGGATAGAATTGCCTTTGTTACCCTTTTGGCAAGGCGACTGATAGTACTTGCATGGAAATCTCCCATCTCACCCTCTCACATGCTTGGATAAAATCAATCTTGAATTGTGTTCACTTCGGGAAGATCTTTTGTACGCTTGGGGGCTGCAGAAACAAATTTAAAGCAAGGTGGACCCCTTTCCTGATATATGCTAGGGCCTTGAATTTCCTTCAGATTCTAGAATATCGTTTAAAAAATTTTTTTTTTAACTTTCTCATTAGTGACATACAGCATGTGGCTGCTCCTCCAACTGAACCCAAAAGTTCTTATATTTTTAATTAAGGCTGTCAAAATTACCACGTTAATGGGCGGTAATTAATTTTTGCAAATTAATCACGTTAAAATATCTGACGCAATTAACGCACATGCCCCACTCAAACAGATTAAAATGACAGTACAGTGTAATGTCCGCTTGTTACTTGTTTTTTGGTGTTTGGCGCCCTCTGCTGGCGCTTGGGTCCAAGTGATTTTTGTGGGTTAGTACCATGAGTGAGCATGGTGTAATTATTGACATCAACAATGGCGAGCTACTAGATTATTTTTTGATTGACAATTTCACAAATTTTAATAAAATGAAAACATTAAAAGGGGTTTTAATATAAAATTTCTATAACTTGTACTAACATTTATCTTTTAAGAACTACAAGTCTTTCTATCCATGGATCGCTTTAAGAGAATGTTAACAATGTTAATGCCATCTTGTTGATTTATTGTTATAATAAACAAATACAGTACTTATGTACCGTATGTTGAATGTATATATCCGTCTTGTGTCTTATCTTTCCATTCCAACAATAATTTACAGAAAAATATGGCATATTTTATAGATGGTCTGAATTGCGATTAATTACGATTAATTAATTTTTAAGCTGTAATTAACTCGATTAGAAATTTTAATCGTTTCACAGCCCTAATTTTTATATGTATACATTGTTGTATGCTGATTTTTGGAGAGCGCTCGGTGGGGTTATTTGGTGCTGCTGAACTATGGAGACATTTCCCGATTATACAGTATATTTTTATGACTGACGAGGTGCTGTTTGTGTGTTTATGTGTTTTTTTGTTTTGTATGTATGTCCTCTTATACATCAAAGTCACATACAGTGGTATAAAAACATATCTGAACCTTTTGGAGTTTGTCACATTTCTGCATAAAATCACCATCAAATGTGATCTGATCTTTGTCAAAATCACACAGATGAAAAAAACAGTGCCTTCTTCAACTAAAACCACCCAAACATTTATAGGTTTTTTATATTTTAATGAGGATAGTATGCAAACAATGACAGGAGGGGGGGAAATAAGTAAGTGAATCATTACATTTAATATTTTGTGGCCACTCTACTTTTTTTTATTACCTCACTGAGTATTCTGCGCTGAACTATTGGCGTCACCTTTAGTGGACGACCACTCCTTGGGAGAGAAGCAACAGTAACAAACTCTCTCCATTTGTAGACAACTTCTCTGACTGTCGACTGATGAACATCCAGCCTTTTAGAGATGGTTGTGTAACCTTTCCCAGCTTTATACAAATCAACAATCCTTGATCGCAGGTCTTCAGACAGCTCATTCGACCGAGCCATGATGCACATCAGACAATCAATACAATTCTTAACAGGTGTGTGTTTTAATAGCGGGCAGGGCAGATTTAAACCACTCATCAGTGATTGGGCACACACCTGACTTTAATTGTTTGGTCTCCTTCGGCAGAGGGTTCACTTACTTATTTTTCCCTCTTCTGTCATTGTTTGCATACTATCGTCATTAAAATATGAAAACCTATAAATGTTTGGGTGGTTTTAGTTAAAGCAGACACTGTTTTTTCATCTGAGTGATTTTGACAAAGATCAGATCACATTTGATGGTGATTTTATGCAGAAATGTGAGAAATTCCAAAAGGTTCAGATATCTTTTCATACCGCTGTAGTTTGCAAGTTGGATTCCATTGCTGAGAAATGTATGTTCAATTTAACTTGTGATTGAAAACAATAAAAATAATTATCTAAAAATCAAAAAAGTAGTAGATTGGACACAGTGTTTAGAATAAATTGAATTAGTGCTGCAATGATTAATCGATTAACTCGAGTATTCAATTAGAAAAAAAAGATTCAAATTAAATTTTGTTGCTTCGAGTATTCTTTTAATTAAAGTGATGTTGTAATGGTTTATTTTGAAAGTGTTTGCATTCGGTTTTATTGATTTGGGTGGATACACTGCCCTCTAGTCTGCCTCATTTCACATGGCTGAATCCAGCTGCTCCATGTTAAGACCAACATAAGCCAAGTTTTTGTTTGCGTCTGTTTTTTTTAATGCATTCATAATTTAGTTATAGGGATAGGTATACTTAGCTGTATATTTAGCCGTTTTTGTGGGAATATGTGTCTGAACCATTTGTTAAGAGAATTGTAAAAAAAAAAAAAAAAAAAGTTAGCGTTTTATAGCATTTAAGCTAACGGACTTTTGCTGTGTACTAGTAATTTAGCCGATTGTTCTTTTCTTGTACATAGATTCTTATTTATTTATTTATTTATTTTTATATCGTTTGAGGCTCAGCTCAGGTATTTTAATTTTTCGTGTTCCTCATCCGATTACTTAATTATTCGAACTAACTAGTTTACCGATTAATCGACTACTAAAATAATCGATAGCTGCAGCCCTAAACTGAATTGAATTGTATAGTGTCAACAAAACTAATATACGTTTTCAAATGAACTCATTAGCTTCCATTGACAGCAATCTACATCTGATTCATTTCAACATTTGCACAGTTCAACTTATTGTGTTGTAGTTTGAAGTTATTACAGTGTTATTACCATGTTATTACAATGTAAATGGTGGAATTTCAGTTTGGACGTCTAATGCTATCAGTGTCAATCAATGAGTTCAAGACACTAATCCCTTCGTTTTCATTTTATCTCCAGATGCAATATTAACACGCTAAAATGACATTTGTTAATTCTCTGCCACCATCTCACTTCGAATTTGGAATCAAAATTTGACGTCTACGGCCGCCAATGAGTTTAAACTAATTGATTTAGAGGACTACATAAAACTTAACTACAATTTAAAAAAATAATCCTAACTATTATAACCTTAATGTCAAGTTGCTAAACGAAACCGATTACGAAACTTGAGTTTACAAAGAATCATTAAACCTTGCTGGTATGCTATTGAAACACACACAACGGCTGACTTCCTGTGTCTTTTTGTGCATAGCGTCGTCTTTCTTGTGGGTCTACTCATGATGGATATGCCAATCATATGCCATGTTATGAAAAACTGATTTGCGGGTTCAATTTTCAAACTCTACTTATTAGAGTTATTGTAAGCATTTCACCTCATCCTGTTTCCATTTAAATGGCCTCATCCCAAAAATGTCACTTTATGAAGACCAAGGTGAGAGAGACGGTGCACCTGCACAAAATTGTCTTTGATATGAAAGTCATTGAAGAGGTGACAGAGACTGCAGGCCAAATAAAAGTGTGAAGACTCGTCTCGCTATCAGGATCAACTAGAACAAAGACTATTACACATAAATCTAAAGGGAATTGGACAAAGTCCCGTCCTCCCCCCGGGGTGAGTCGAACGGTCGGGTTGGTAACGGCTCACGAGGACGAAATGTGTCAGACCGGGCTCAGTTTTTTTGCGGAATGCGGTAGTGGCGATGCAGAATATGCGGACGGATGCCATAAATTAAATGCCAAGCGAGCACGCTTATTGGAAAATGCTGATGGGTGAAATGGAATTACGGGCCATGATCTGTCAGCCTGCTCGGTGCACCGGCCCTTTAAGAGGAAGGTAATGGGTTTTTTCGGGGAGGGTTAATGTTTGCATTGGATCCTTTCGGTATCGTGGGGCAACATGTTCCAAGAAATTAGTAGAAAATGGAAATTGTAGAAAAATAGAAGCAATGCGTGGAAATAAAATGATTGCGTACAGCCACCAAAATGCTAAAAAAAAAAAGATAAGCGAAAATACTATTTCTCCGGAGCCCTGAAAGGGACATCGACAGAAATATTGACGCAATCTGGGACACCAGAATCTATCTAGTAAACATCAGCATTATATAGCATTTAAGCTAGCGGACCTTAGTAATGCAAGTTAGCCAGTTGTTGTGAACATTGGCATTATATAGCATTTAAGCTAACATACTTTTGCTATGCAAGTTAGTCAATTGTTTAAAAAAAACAAACAAACGAAAAAAAACATTATATAGCATTCAAGCTAGCAGACCTTTGCTAGAATAGTAAGTCAATTGTTGTTAACATTAGCATTATATAGCATTTAAGATAGCGGACTTTTGCAATGCAAGTTAGTATATTGCTGTAAAAATTAGCATTATATAGCATTTGAGCGAGCGGACTTTTGCTATGCAAGTTACAAAGTTAGCCAATTGTTGTAAACATTAGCATTATAAAGCATTTAAACAAGTGGACTTTCGCTATGCAAGTTAGCTAATTGTTGTAAACATTAGCTTTATATAGCATTTAAGCTTGCGGACTTTTGCTATGCAAGTTAGTCAATTGTTGTAAACATTAGCATTATATAGCATTTAAGATAGCGGACTTTTGCAATGCAAGTTAGTATATTGCTGTAAACATTAGCATTATATAGCATTTGAGCTAGCGGACTTTTGCTATGCAAGTTACAAAGTTAGCCAATTTTTGTAAACATTAGCATTATATAGCATTTAAACAAGTGGACTTTCGCTATGCAAGTTAGCTAATTGTTGTAAACATTAGCTTTATATAGCATTTAAGCTAGCGGACTTTTGCTATGCAAGTTAGTCAATTGTTGTAAACATTAGCATTATATTGCATTTAAGCTAGCTTAATTTTACCATTCAAATTAGTCAATTGTTATAAACCTTAGCATTATGTTGCATTTAAGGTAGCAGAGTTTTGCTATGCAAGTTAGCTAATTGCAACAATGCAGCATTTGGCTAACATGCATAGCATATGTCCGCTAGCCTAAATGCTATATAACGCTAGTGTTTATCAGAGATAGTTTGCTTAATTTTATGTTATTTCTGTTGATGTCCCTTTAGGGGCTCCGTACGACTAAACCAGAATTTTAGAGTTAAATTTCACAAAATATGAAAATATTTCCAAAAAACATGGTTCGGTACATTAATTAAAATGGAAGAATCAATTTTAGCATTTGCAAAAGCCACACAATATATATATATTGTACAACTAATGAAAAGTAATAGCAATGACATCTACAAATTAAATTGAGTTTTAGAATTTAGATGACTTTATGACTAGTAGATGTCCAATCCATTTGAACTGAAAACAAACATAAGTTTTCCGTTGACAGCAATCAACATCCAATTCATGTGAGCATTTGCACAGTTAAACTTCAAATTTCTGTGTATTTGCACGTTATTACAGTGTTATCACGATGTTATTACAATGTTATATGTAGAACTATTGTTTTGCATGTCCAATAATGGCAGAGAATAAGTTAAAGACGTTAAAATTACATTGGTTCATTCGCTGCCACCGTCATACTTCAAATGGATTGGACATCTCTCGCCGTCAATGGGAGCCAAATATTTAAATACTTATTTGCATAAATTTAACATGACATTTTAATTTTAAAAAATATTCTTGGAGGATAGAAACCAAAAATAATTTCAACTTCTCGATGAAATTCATTAGGTGTAACCACTAGTTGTACAAACGTGTTTTTTCCCACCTTTCAAAATGAGCTAAATGTCTTAACTACCCTGAAAAGTGAGAACGTTATGACAACAGATGAAAGCGCTCCCCCAATCAATTAAGTGATTCATGAGCATTTGGGCTGATTAATGTGTCAAGCTCAGGTGTCTATTGGGGGTTTCACACCTTCGCGCATAAATGATGGGCTCGTATCGCCGGTAAGAACCCCACATGAGACGGCGAGTGATGGACAGCAGCTCAACCCCCCGTCGACCCCCCGTGAGGCTTTCAGGCTCTCGTCAAGGTCAAAGGCAGACTCTGGAATTGGCGCGCTGGTGGAAAGGTCTTCTCGTCTGCTCTACCATCACCAAATTTTGAGATGTACAGTGGAACCTCAAATTTCAAGGATTGATTTAAACTAGGGGTGTCAAACGATTAAAATTTTTAATCGAGTTAATTACAGCTTAAAAATTAATTAATCGTAATTAATCGCAATTCAAACCATCCATAAAATATGCCATATTTTTCTGTAAATTATTGTTGGAATGGAAAGATAAGACACAAGATGGATATATACATTAAACATACGGTACATAAGGACTGTATTTGTTTATTATAACAATAAATCAACAAGATGGCATTAACATTATTAACATTCCGTTAAAGTGATCCATGGATAGAGGGACTTGTAGTTCTTAAAAGAAAAATGTTAGCACAAGTTATAGAAATTTTATATTAAAACCCCTCTTAATGTTTTCGTTTGAAAAAAATTTGTAAAATTGTCAATCAAAAAATAAACCAGTAGCCCTCCATTGTTGATGTCAATAATTACTTACACAATGCTCATGGGTGCTGAAGCCTATAAAATCAGTCGCACCCAAGCGCCAGCAGAGGGCGGCAAAACTCCATAAAACACAACAAGTGAGCGTTTCACTCTACTGTCATTTAAATCTGTCTGAGCGGGGCATCTGCGTTAATTGCGTCAAATATTTTAACGTGATTAATTAAAAAAAATTAATTAACGCCCGTTAACGTGATAATTTTGACAGCCCTAATTTGAACGTGAATCCAAAGTATAATATCAAAACTTTGGCAAGAAAAATGCCATAACTGGAGTTAAAAAGGTTGAACGCCACTCAGTTTCAGAGTTACACGTTACCATTAATTAGAGATAATAAATTCTATTTATTTGAAATATATTTTACCATGAATTGGACCCCCCCAGCCCCCCAAAATTTTGCATTCTAAGATAAGACCAAAATACAATTAAAAAATGTAATTTTGGATATTCGAGTGTTCTGAGATTGAAATACAACTTGGCATGGCATGTTGTTGAGCTGCAACAATAGTTTCTATAGGCGACTACATTGAGCGTTTAATCGACGAGACTGGAAGAGCGCGCAGGTTTAATAATATGAAAGAACCAAAGGCTTTCTTTGTTTTATGTGTTTCAAGCATAATATATCAAACATATACATGGCTAATACCATATGCCACTTTTTTTTTTTTTTTAAATTGCAGTTGAGACTTTTCATTTCAGCAAATCACCAAACACCGACGTAATCAAGTTCCTACAGCCCTATGGAACAGTGTTCGTCAACGATGACTACGAAAATATTTCCTCAACAAACACTTTTGTCATAACGATGACGAGATTAACGAGCCAAAAATGTGTTTTTGGAGACTTTGTCTTTGCCAGTTTTTGTCTGACGAGACAACAACAAAACAAAATTGCGCAATTGTTTCTGTCACATGTTCACAATGTGTGACATTTTATATGTGTAGTTAGCCTGCATCGTAGCAGTGTCTGCTTGTGTCACTCCTGACACAGAGACTCCATTTTTCGGTTGTTTTTTTCTTTTTTTTTTGGGGGGGGGGGGGGGGGGGGGGGGTTGGGGGGATAGTTCGGTGGCAGTATGAACGCTGAACCTTTCAACAAGTTATTTCCAAGTGTTGTTGCAAGGTACAGTGGTATGAAAAAGTGTCTGAACCTTTTGGAATTTCTCACATTTCTGCATAAAATCACCATCAAATGTGAACTGATGTTTATCAAAATCACACAGATGAAACAACTGCTTTAACACCACTCAAACATTTATAGGTTTTATTATTTTAATGAGGATAGTATGCAAAGAATGACAGAAGGGGGAAAATAAGTAATTGAACCATCACATTTATTATTTTGTGGCCCCCCTTTGGCAACAATAACTTCAACCAGACGCTTCCTGTAGCTGTAAATCAGTCCGGCACATCGATTAGGACTAATCTTGGCCCATTCTTCTCTACAAAACTGCTTTAGTTATGTCAGATTCCTGGGAGGTCTGGCTATGAATCGCTGTCTTATGTCATGCCACAGCATCTCAATGGGGTTCAAGTCTGGACTTTGATTAGGCCATTCCAGAATGTGTATTTTGTTCTTCTGAAACAATTCTGAAGTTGATTTACTTTTGTGTTTTGGATCATTGTCTTGTTGCAGCATCCATCCTCTTTTTAGCTTTAACTGTCTGCAGACGGCCTAAGGTTTTCTTGCAAAACATCCTGATAAACTTCTGAATACATTTTTACATTATTGATTTCAAGTTGTCCAGGCCCTGAGGTTGCAAAACAGCCCCAAATCATGACGCTCCCTCCACCATGCGTCACGGTGGGGATGAGGTGTTCATCTCGGTGAGCTGTTCCATTTTTCCCTCCACACATGACGTTGTGTCTTACTCCCAAGCAATTCAACTCTGGTTTCATCAGTCCACAAAATATCTTGCCAAAACGTCTGTGGAGGGTCCAAGTGCCTTTTTTTAAACTAGCAACAATGTTTTTTTTTTTTTTTTTTTTTTTTTTAGAAACTAGTGGCTTCCTCCGTGGAGTCCTCCCATGAACACCATTCTTGGCCATAGTTTTACATACAGTTGATGTGTGCGTATAGATTTTGGACTGTGCCAGTTATTTCTGTAAGTCTTTAGACACTGTAGCGTTCATTTTTACCCCTCTGAGTATTCTGTGCAGAACTCTTGGCGTCATCTTTGGTGGACGGCCACTTCTTGGGAGGAAAGCAACAGTGCCAAATTCTCTGAATTTGTAGACAACTTCTCTGACTGTCGATTGATGAACATCCAGACTTTTAGAGATGGTTTTGTATCCTTTCCCAGCTTCTTATCAAGACATTTCTTACCAGGTGTGGGTTTTATAGTGGGCAGAGCAGCTTTAGGACTTAAGTGACTTAAAATGTTTGGTAAAAAATGGTCTCAATTGCTCTTTAAGTCTCCTTAGGCAGAGTGTTCACTTACCCCCCCCCCCCCCCCCCCCCATCATTGTTTGCATGCTATCCTCATTAAAATATGAAAACTAGGGCTGTCAAATGATTAAAATTTTTAATCGAGACAGAGATTAAAAATTAATTAATCGTAATTAATCGCAATTCAAACCATCTATAAAATATGCCATTTTTTCTGTAAATTATTGTAGGAATGGAAAGATAAGACACAAGATGGATATATACATTCAACATACTGTACATAAGTACTGTATTTGTTTATTATAACAATAAATCAAAAAGATGGCATTAACATTACTAACACTCTGTTAAAGCGATCCAAGACTTGTAGTTCTTAAAAGATAAATGTTAGTACAAGTTATAGAAATTTTATATTAAAACCCCTCTTCATGTTTTCATTTTAATAAAATTTGTTAAATTTTCAATCAAAAAATTAACTCGTAGCCCGCCATTGTTGATGTCAATAATTACACAATGCTCACGGGAGCTTAAGCCCATAAAATCAGTCGCACCCAAGCGCCAGCAGAGGGCAACAAAACTCCCAAAAACATAAGTAACAAGTAACATTGCACTGTGCTGTCATTTTAATCTGTTTGAGCGGGGCATGTGCGTTAATTGCGTCAAATATTTTAACGTGATTAATTTAAAAAATTAATTACCGTGCGTTAACGCGATAATTTTGACAGCCCTAATGAAAACTTATAAATGTTTGGGTGGTTTTAGTTAAAGCAAACACCTTATTTTCATCTGTGTGATTTAGACAGAAGATCAGATCACATTTGAAGGTGATTTGATGCAGAAATTCCAAAAGGTTCAGATACTTTTTCATACCACTGTAGCTCTCCAACCGGACCCTGGTACTCTTGGTCTAATGTGAAAAGTGCCCTAAGACTCGGATCATAGCGACTCCTGCAATTTTCCGGGAACTGGTCCCTTGTTCCTACACAGCAAATTAGGTCTTCGGCCCCCATAAGGTTACAGAAACTTCAGATGGTTCCTACAGTGCAAAAGCGCCTATTATTTACGATTACACAGTGCGGAGGAAATACGGTCGTCTCGTTTGGGCCCTTAAAAACATCCCCCGCCCGTGCAACATTTGCGCTGCTCGTTAAAATGGAAATGTGGTTAAAATGGCATGGTGAGAGAGGGGGTTGCAAGAGATGACGAGTTGTTGACCTTTATCTCCAGATTCAGATACATTCATTTGAGTGTGGGAGTGAAGGGGAGAGAAGGAAGGAATGGCTGCTGGCCCTGCGCTAGAACCAAAAAAAGTCTTCAAGTACCTGCAAGAAAGATGAAAAGACAGAACAGAAAGAGAAAGAAGGGTGGGGGGGCAGATTGGAGCTAAGGCGGGTTAGGAAAGCGACACAAATGTGCCCTACAAAAGAGAACAGGTGGGATCAAGGAGGATGAATGCTGTCAGGAAAAGGCAAACCTTTTGACCAGGTCCTTGAAATACAAGCTGCAGGAAGCTAGAACATTTTGGTGGACTTCAAACTCTTTGCCTTCAACAATTATTTTCAGGTCTGTAAACTCTTTCGCTCGCCGCTGCTGGTTGAGCTCCTTCAACATTTCTGGGGAGGAAGAAAGAGAAGAAGAAGGAAAACAGACAGCGACATATTTTAAGATTAAGAAGTTGCTTGATTTTCAGGACAGACATGAGCATCAACAGCGTGACACAGAAAAGAAACATTGGAGATAACATTGGTGATGTCAAAGTGAAGAAACAACATCCACACAGTTTTCTCACCTGTGTGAAAAACAAATTAATTTTTTGTGGGAAATTGAACAAAAAATGCTGAAGGTCACTGCGAAAAAACTGCTTTTGGGGAATTATATCTATTTATTTATTTATTTATTTATGTAATTTATGTTGGGCAGACAATTTGTTAAATTTTAAATTTAATGAGCAAATTGTAAATAAAAAATAAAAAAAACACTTGGCAATCAAATGTTTCTCTTGTGTACAATGACTTCAGGGTAAAATAAACCTAATCTACAATAGTGATATTCATATTAAGATTTATTAAAAAACATTCAGTAAAATAAACAATACAATACACTACACACATGAGTAAATAATACTCAATTTTAATACGTAGTAAGTGATATAATCACTTTTAAAAGGTTAGGTAAACCTTACCCAAATTACTTGAGTATATTATTGTTGACGCATTTAAATATAATTTACACAGTAAAATTGGCTCAACTTTACACTATCAAACTAACTGTAAATTGTTACCTCAATTCTACTGAGTAAATTCCATTTTTTACAGTGTATTTATAATACACAACTTTGCGTATTGAATTCTTGTTGAATAACCTGAACATGCACCAACTTTCAGTTTTCTACTGAATAAAGGAGATTATTTTATGAATGAATTGCTATGAAATTCTTCCTGTAAGAGAACATCGGAATAGTCGCAATTAACGTGCAATTGGATTACCGAAATGAACAAATTTACAAGGATATGAATTAGGGATGTCCACATCCGATCGCGAGATCGAAAATCGACCGATCAGGCCATTTTCGAGGATCGGAATCAGGTGAAAAGGATTGGGTTGTTTAATTAAAAAATATATACAAATAGGCCCCGGGTTACAAACGGCAACGTAACCTGAATTTCTGTGTAAACAAGAATTAACCCTTTAAAATTTCAAAATAACCATCCAAAAAGTCCCACAGTTTTGTATTTTGTTTAATGATGGAGGTTACACTGTCCTCTAGTGGCAGCGTTGGCTCTGGTTGGACTGTCGATCCATTCAGGAGCACTCAGACATCTCCCATGGATAAAGGATAGCTGTGTTCTGGTTTGGCCCACATAAGGCTGTAAGTTGTTTCAGCTAATATATGTTTTTTTTAATGCATTTGTAATTAAGTTTGGAGCTACAGTTTGTGGAGTTACATGTGAGCAATTTGCTATGAGAATTGTAAATACGTTAGCATTCGTAGCATTTAAGCTAGCGGACTTTTGTGAAGCAAATTAGGCTAATTTAATCTACTAAATTTATATATTGATCAGACTAGATGGACGTTTGAACACCAATCGTTTTGTGTCGAGTGTTTTATTGTTAAAACAGACGTGTACATGTGTGTAACAGCTTTACAAATTGTCAAAAGGAAGTCAAAAGCTTCAAAAAGCACAATTGCTTTTTCTGTCAAGCTGAACAACTTCACGTTTAGCGAGGATAGAAGTCATGTTAATAAAGTAAAGTAAAAAATAATACACTGTGAAGTACAATTAGGAAAAAAAAAAGTACGTTGTAGCCCGGGGACTACCTGTATTTATGTTTTTCTGCTTCATGCTCGTACAGCGCCTCAGCCTCTAACCCTCTCTCCTGCTAAGCAGTGCGGCCAAACTGCCCAGCTTGCGTTTGGTACTCAAAGTTAACGGCGATTGAAAGGTTTGTTGCTTTGATCTTGTCAGATAACCTTGGTAGCGCTACGATCTAAGGTGCAAAAGTGTGCTGTAGCAACTCATTGTGCAAGTGAGAGGCTGTTCTAAGCAGCGTGAGAATCAAAACGTGAATGAATTTGAGTGGACTCACTCAATGAAGCGTTGAATAAAGACAACCATTTTTCTACGTTATTCTTGTTTAAAAATAATTCACGTAATGAATGCGGCACGGTCGAATAGTAACATGTTTGGAACTTTTGCTTAAAAAGGAAAAAAAAACAACAACTTGGATCTGGACCTCGGTATCTCAGATTCTCAAAATCAGGTGACTCGGACTCTGGACTCGGCTGGAAGAATATGCGATCGGGACAAGCTTAATATGAATCAAGACCCTTACTATTTTTTGTCAAGCGTTTCATTCATTGCTATCTGAACAGCTTATCCTGACGAGGGTCACAGGGGTGCTGGAGCCTATCCAGCTAACAACGGGCAGGAAATAAGGTACTAGGGCTAAAGCTATCAATTATTTTAGTAGTCGATTAATCGATGAACTAGTTAGTTCGAATAAACGAGTAATCATTTCAGGAACATGAAAAAATAAAATACCTGAACTGAGCCTCAAATGGTATAAAAAAAATACTGTAAATAAATGAGGATCGAAGGATCTGGTTAATTTACACAGCAAAATTCCGCTAGCTTTTTTTTTTAAACAATGCTCTAACAAATGTGACTCGCAAATGGGCACATATTCCCACAAAAATGGCTAAATGTATCAATAAACTACATTACAAATGCAATTAAAAAACAGCTTATGTTGGTCTTAACAGGGAGCAGCTGGATTCAGCCATGTGAAATGAACTATGTCATACTCACTGTTGCCACTACAGGGCAGTGTATCCACCCAAATTAATAAAACGCAGTGCAAACACTTTCAAAACAAACCATTACAACGCCGCTTTAATTAAACGAATACTCAAAGCAACAAAATTTAATTTGAATCTTTTTCTAAGTGAATTACTCGAGTTAATCAATTAATCGTTGCAGCACTACATGTTACACCCTGAACTGGCTGCTAGCCAATCGCAGGCGTTGACCAACTTAAAAACGAAATTAAACATACGAAATTCTAGAAAATTTGGAACACCCTGTTAATGGATTGTCCTACTTTCCGTGTAGTCGACTTTCCACTGACGCGATCTGCTTACTCCCAAACGTAATCATCACAATGCCTTTATAATCGGACGACAACCAAACTGAGAAAGAGTCACGCTCAGAGCTAACGGATGCAAATTCGGTGTAGTCTCGCCTCGTTGGACCCACTGCGGCGATGGGTCGGAGGCGCTTGTTTTCCTGGTGTCTTAATGAGGCGCCATGAGGGGATGCTGAGAGGAAATATCAGCGGGTGGTGGGGTGAAGTGGGGGAGACGCCATGCTTCGTAATCCAGAAGGCCACTTTGTGAACGTACACAAGCCATAATGTGCCGTATTATGGTTATGGACACTGTTCGTGTGCGGTTACAGCTTTTGATTGCAAGTGCTGGCTGTGAGGATGACAGTTGGAACATTTGGTAAACAGTGGAGTTTGTGACTCGCAAATGGGCATCCCGCAAATGACTCAGAAAACATGCTGTACTAGTCATGGCAGTTCTGAAATTTGTACAATACCTTTTTTTTTTTGGATGACTGCACAACATTTGCACATGGTTGCTATACTTAATCAGTACTGATCAAAATCCTTTTTATATCAGCTTACTTTTTGTTAATCGGCCGATGGTCGATATTGGAAAAAAGTCGATATATAAGTCCAATGTATTGGCGGTAGCCGCTGGTATCTAGCGATACCACTGTAAATTGCTATTCTATTTAAGACCAGGCATGAAAATGGATCAGGGGTTAAAAAGGTGAGAAGGGTGTGGAGGAAATATGTTCCGGTAGGGCAGTCCCAAACGACAAATTTTTCCCGATTAGTCAGCCGACTATTTTTACAATTTTTTTTTTAACATTTTTTTTTTTTTTTTACTAATTTAGCAATTCAACTTTTGTTGACGCTTATTAATTCACAAAAACATTTTGGAACACTTAAATTCTTTATTAAAGTACAAATAAACATGTAAATAACTATAATTGATCACACATGAACACTGAGGTCGAATGCTGATTACACTTTACATGCACGTTCTTTCCTTTAATTTCGACCAACTTGAAATAGTGTTTATATCTCCACCTCGTAAACGGCAAATTTTCCTCTGAATGCTCTACCATCATATCCCTCTGCATCTGTTTTGCGTGCGTGTGTGTTTGCCGCACGCGCTGTTCCAGTTTGTGTGTGAAAACACCGGCTCATAGCGCACGTACTCTGAAGTACGTGCGCTATGAGGCTCGAGCTTTTACGTCACAGAATGGGGGATCACGTGAGATTTGACAACAACGCAGCCATATTGGAAGCAGGTCTGGCTCGCGGGACATTAAACTTTAACTTGCCAGTTCAATAAAGAGACAAACTCGTTACTAAGGCGAAGAACAGATATGTGATCAAATTTAAGGATGTGAACAATGTTGACCCTTACGAGCAAGCCGAAGACTAATGGAGTAAAGATGTCGACAGGCTTCCACAATTACGCGAAATGGACATTCTGCTGTATTTATTGTTTGGTGTATGTTACTAAACTCATCAGCGATTCCGAAATTACAAATGGCTACAAAAGTACGAACAATTTTGCTGCGGATGTGTGCAGGACCTGCACATTATGACCGTATCAAACGGCAACTCCATCGTTCTTACAAAGGTAGGCTATGTGTGTTTACTATTTTCATTGCCATGAACCTGAACGCACCCCAAGTCTTGGATGACAAATAAACAGAGCAGAGTAGACTCGCTACGGCTGATAGTTTCTTCAATTTATTCAAAGTAAGTTACGCACCGCTTTTGACCGTCAGTAACGGTAACGGCGTTGTAACGGCAGAAAAAATAATTAGTTAGATTACCCCGTTACTGAAAAAATAACGCCGTTATGTAACGCTGTTATTTATAACGGCGTTATTCCCAACACTGTTCGTGAGTAAAGTGTTTGCATTTAGTTTTATTGGTTTGGGTGGATACATTACCCTCCAGTGGCAACATGAATATGACATAACTCATTTCACATGGCTGAATCAAGTTGCTCCCTGTTAAGACCAACATAAGCTACGTTTTTGTTTGAGCTAATGCTTTTTTAATCAATTCATAATTTAGCTAATAGGTATAATTAGCAATTTTTGTGGGAATATATGTTTGAACCATTTGTTGACAGCATGTTAAAAAAAAAAAAAAGTTAGCATATTATAGCATTGAAGCTAGCAGACTTTTGCTATATAAGTTAGCCAGTTGTTCTTTTATTGTACTTAGATCCTCATCGATTTATTTTTTTAGACCGTTTGAGGCTCAGCTCATGTACTTGATTTTTTTATGTTCCTTATCCGATTACTCGATTATTCAAACTAACTAGTTCATTGATTAGTCGACTACTAAAATAATTGATAGCTGCAGCCCTAATTTAATGTTACCAATGATTTCAGTCCATAACAGTCCAGTCAACATTTTGAGTTCCACAACAATTCTGTTCTATTGTGTTATGTATACATTAGGGCTGTCAAAATTATCGCATTAACAGGCAGTAATTAATTTTTTTTAATCATGTTGAAATATTTGAGGCAATTAACCACCACCCCGCTCAAACAGATTAAAATGACAGCACAGTGTAATGTCCACTTGTTACTTGTGCATTTTGGCGTTTTGTCGCCCTCTGCTGGCGCTTGGGTGCGACTGATTTGATGGGTTTCAGCACCATGAATGAGCATTGTGTAATTATTGACATCAACAATGGCGACCTACTAGTTTATTTTTTGATTGAAAATTTTACAAATTTTATTAAAACGAAAACATTAAGACGGGTTTTAATATGAAATTTCTATAACTTGTACTAACATTTATCTTTTAAGAACTACAAGTCTTTCTATCTATGGATCGCTTTAACAGAATGTTAATGTTAATGCCATCTTGTTGATTTATTGTTATAGTAAACAAATACACTACTTACGTACCGTATGTTGAATGTATATATCTGTCTTGTGTCTTATCTTTCCATTCCAACAATAATTTACAGAAAAATATGGCATATTTTATAGATGGTCTGAATTGCAATGAATTACGATTAATTAATTTTAAGCTGTAATTAACTCGATTAAAAATTTTAATCGTTTGACAGCCCTAGTATATATTAAGCATAAAGTGAACATTTAACAAAAGAGGGGTGGTCAGTGGCGTGGCCAACAAATTTATTGGGGGGCCGTGGCCACCCTCTGGTGGCGCCACTGTCTTGAAGGACTTTGGAAAGTGCAGTTCTAATACCCAGCATGGACCCATGAAAAGTAGACCTGACATGGAAAGAAATTGCAATTTGTCCTTCCAAAACATTCTGAAAAAGAGACCTCGATGACCAGGCCCACATTAGCCTTCGTCTGCTGAGTGCGCAGTCCACAGTCTTTCCGACAATAACGCAGCTACTGTATTATGACTGTCTCTCGCAACTGTATAGAACATGGCCTTGGTTCTCGCAAAAGAACATTATTATTTCCTTTGCACTGGAACTCAAACTGTCTAGTAGTTGAACTAATCACGTTTCTGTATAGATAATGGTTCTCTTTTGTGAGTGTTGTGTGCGTAATCTTTCAAGTGAGCACTTGACAGTTCGGTGGATAGCATGATTTGAAGGCGATTATTTGGTTGACATTCAGCAGCCATTACCATTCACTGCTCAGTGCGTTGTAAGCTATCATAAGAGATGCTGCGAAATATTATCCAATTACACTGACTATTTTTTTTTTTAAAACTATGAATAATGTATTTTCAAGTAGGAGTGGGAACCTCTTGGAACCTCACGATACGATACAGTTTGCGATACAAAGCTCATGATAATGATGACGATACAGCGATACAATGATTATCGATACATTGGTCAGGAAATCATTTTAGGATATTCTAAAAACAACTAATAAACAGAAAAACAAGCTTCTGCTGTGAATTGGAATGAGTTTATCACTAGTAGACGTCCAATCTGTTTGAACTGGGAGGGACCATTTCAAACAGATTGAACATCTATGGCCGTCAGTAGCGGCCAATGCCAGGCAATGAGGTAATTTTGGGCCATTTAACTCATTTGCTCCCAAAAACATATAAATACGTTCTATTTTTAATTGTTTCAGTGCCCCAAAGATGTATCTATACGTCTTTTACGTTTTGTTTTGTTTTTTTCAAAAAAGACATCTATGGGTCGTGTTTCAATTTACCTCCAAAGCACAAAGCTGCAAATCCATTTTAAAGCAATAAAACTGGCCACTGGAGGGCAGTAGCGCATTTGGTAGGACCCGTAACCCGATTCAACAGCAACGAACGTCCAAGCCGCATATCCGGGCGCCGGCGAAAGACGACCGAATGGATGCCAGGCGATGGACGACCGAGCAGAACAACCAGTTGGATGCCCGGGATGCCAGGCGCTGGACGACCGAGCAGAACGACCGGGACCACTAGTGCAGAGGACGATGCCTTTGAGTCCGTGCTGCTCGCGAGCAGAGCCCGCAGAGACTAAAAAAAATTCATCTTTATGAGACAGATGGCAATGAGGGAAAAGTTTAACCGGCTGTCGCGGACAGAACAGCGTCATCTTTCAGTTAGTTATGTGTAAATAAATAGTTAGTTTGCTATCAAAAGCTCTATTTGTCTTGTTGTTTATCTTATTTTGTAAAAGCAAAACATTCAGATGGTTGGGATGTAACTAAAGCAAAAAATAGCTGTGTTAAAGTCAAAGTTATGTTTGAAATGTATGCTTTCACAAAAAGCTCAATTTCTCCGGTTTTTCATCAGAAATAGGGGAATTGCTCAAACTAAGCTATTTTCTAATGCTTGATTTCTAAAAAATGGAAAAAGATACTAACTTTTTATTTTTCTGCTAAAAGAGAGTCTAATCTTTCTTTTGGTGGGTTCCATGTTCATATAGCAATTGAACAGAATTTTTTGTGGGCCTTGCAAAATCAGTCAAAATCCAGTAAAACGGCCGGGAGCGAAGGGGGTTGCTCCGGTGAAAATGGCTGGGAGTGAATGAGTTAAGGTCATTTACCGGTTGATTTTCAGTTACTTCCTGTTGATTTTGGGGTATTTTATGGGTCACTTCCTGTTCATTTTGTGTTACAGAACAGGAAGTGACCTGGGAATCACCCAAATGACTAGGCAGTGACTCAAACTCAATAGGAAACGACCTGGAAATGCCCTAAAATAAACAGTAAGTGACCTATAAGCCCTGAAAATCTGACAGGATGAATGTGAATGATTTGGTTTCAAACGAACGAACGTTCCCAGTCTAAATGAATTGGGTGTCGAGCACCGTCAAGGCAGCCTTAGAGGTAACTGAGACACTATTATGCGCATATTATGGAGCATATCGATAACCTTTTGGGATACAAAGTATCACGATACAGTGGGGCAAATAAGTATTTAGTAAACCACCAATTGTGCAAGTTCTCCTACTTGAAAAGATTAGAGAGGCATGTAATTATCAACATGGGTAAACCTCAACCATGACAGACAGAATGTGGGAAAAAAACAGAAAATCACATTGTTTGATTTTTAAAGAATTTATTTCCAAATTACAGTGGAAAATAAGTATTTGGTCACCTACAAACAAGCAAGATTTCTGGCTGTCAAACCGGTCTAACTTCTTCTAACGAGGCTCCACTCGTTACCTGTATTTATGGCACCTGTTTTAACTCATTATCGGTATAAAAGACACCTGTCCACAACCTCAGTCAGTCACACTCCAAACTCCACTATGGCCAAAGACCTGTCGAAGGACACCAGAGACAAAATTGTAGACCTGCACCAGGCTGGGAAGACTGAATCTGCAATAAGTAAAACTCTTGGTGCAAAGAAATAAACTGTGGGAGCAATAATTAGAAAATGGAAGACATACAAGACCATTGATAATCTCCCTCGATCTGGGGCTCCATGCAAGATCTCACCCCGTGGCATCAAAATGATAAGAAAGATGAGCAAAAATCCCAGAACCACAAGGGAGATTGGGGGTTAGTGAATGACCTACAGAGAGCTGGGACCACAGTAACAAAGGCTACAATCAGTAACACAATGCGCCGCCAGTGACTCAAATTCTGCAATGCCAGACGTGTCCCCCTGCTGAAGAAAGTACACATCCAGGCACGTCTGCGGTTCGCTAGAGAGCATTTGGATGATCCAGAAGAGGACTGGGAGAATGTGTTATGGTCAGATGAAACCAAAATAGAACTTTTTGGTAGAAACACAGGTTCTGGTGTTTGGAGGAGAAAGAATACGGAATTGCATCCGAAGAACACCATACCCACTGTGAAGCATGGGGGTGGAAATATCATGCTTTGGGGCTGTTTTTCTGCAACGGCACCAGGACGACTGATCTGGGTAAAAGAAAGAATGAATGGGGCCATGTATCGAGAGATTTTGGGTGAAATTCTCCTTCCATCAGCAAGGGCATTGAAGATGAGACGTGGCTGGGTCTTTCAGCATGACAATGATCCCAAACACACAGCCAGGGCAACAAAGGAGTGGCTTCCTAAGAAGCATTTCAAGGTCCTGGAGTGGCCTAGCCAGTCTCCAGATCTCAACCCCATAGAAAATCTGTGGAGGGAGTTGAAAGTCCGTGTTGCCCAATGACAGCCCCAAAACATCACTGCTCTAGAGGAGATCTGCATGGAGGAATGGGCCAGCAACAGTGTGTGAAAAGCTTCTGGAGAGTTACAGAAAACGTTTGGCCTCGGTTATTGCCAACAAAGGGTACATAACAAAGTATTGAGATGAACTTTTGGTATTGACCAAATACTTATTTTCCACCATGATTTGCAAATAAATTCTTTAAAAATCAAACAATGTGATTTTCTTTTTTTTTTTTTTTTTTCCTACATTCTGTCTCATATGGTTGAGGTTTACCCATGTTGACAATTACAGGCCTCTCTAATATTTTCAAGAGGGAGAACTTGCACAATTAGTGGTTGACTAAATACTTATTTGCCCCACTGTATATCACCATTTCGATATTTTGTCACACCCCTATTTTCAACTATGTCTGCAACGTATAGTGACAGGCAGGACAATTCAATGCTCACAATAAGCTACCTGGTGCCATTCATACTACAGAACAATAGCTTTGCGTTCAACTAAAGTGCCAGATTCCATTTTGACGATTATTATTTTCGCGGATCAGTATGAATTATTATGTTGGAAAACCGCCATGACCTCTTTCTAAATTAATACGTTGCCAGCAGGAATTTGAGATGTTTCGGTACTGTATCGAATGTTTCTTGCAAGTACAAATACTATTATACTCCGAAAGAAAATGCGAGGGTCTAACGTACAGACGGTTCTGGAAATCCCCAACTGGATACACAGCTGCATCTCTTTTAAGAATTTGCCCCAACACCCCCACCGAAACACAAAAGCATTCCACTCCAGCTCTTCTTGTCAGCGGGGCCGACCCTCGGACGACAGTGAATTAGTTTGGACTCTCCTGCAAAAAATGATATGGCTCTCGCCTCCAATCATCCACACCGTATAAGACCCCTTTACACCGTGAATAGAGCCCCTAGAGGGGGTGGGATGGGGGTCCGGTGAGCAAACAAAGGCCGCCTCCCTTGGAGCCACGCAGACACACCTGAATGCCTGAGAGAAGAGCTAATCGTAGCTTCCAAGAGGAGTAGCAGGGTGGAAGGATTTGCCCTGGAACAACCCGTGAAACTAAAATGGCGTACCCCATTCTTCAGTGCGGGGGAACGCCAAACCTACGTCTCAATACGAGAAAGATGCGCCGAGGGACGTCAAGAGGAGTAACAAAGACCTACGCTAGCTCTCGCCGTTGGGTCGCCGGGCGGACGAGTTCACAACAGGAGCAGCTCAATGTTGATTGGTTCCTTAGCGGCCTAGTAACGGCGACTATGCCCAATTGGGGTTCTCGGGTACGCCGACCAATCCGCGGGTGCCAACGCCTTGCCAATGCCAAAAAAGTTACGTAGCGAGACACGATAGGTGGCCCAGAAATGACGCGATGTCGGTTGCCGATCTCGGAGCCATTTTGCGGTTCGGCACAGATTTGACAAGCGGGTGGGAGTTGCCGCCATTTTGTCATCAAGGCATAGATGTTGGTGGGCTTTGTGATGTTCAAATGTGATGTGATGGACTTGTGAGGTTCATGTGTGAAGATATTGTCTAAAAAAATGACATTTTTTCTTGTTGAAAGCATTATTAGGAAAAGCATTTTCCAATATAAGCAAAAAAGGAATTAAATGTTTGTTGTTAAAGCATTTTTTAGCATATTTATTGTTGTTTACAGGCAACATCTCTTAAGTATTTTTCTTTTTTTTTTTCCCCAAAATTTTTTTCAGCATTTCTTTACTTTATGAATCCATTTCTTTTGCCATAGCATTAGCAACATGTATGTAAAAAAACTACTTATATACATACTATATATTTGCTTATACTTATATACTTTAATACACATTTTTTTTGCATATGAAATATCTTATGCACCTCCCTTCCAAATCTTATTTATATTGTAACTAACTAATTAATCTTTTTTCCTCCAGCATTTATTTGTTGTTAAACTGTTATTTTTAAATATGTATATTTCTTTGTTGTCTTGTATATGGAAACAATAACTAATTTTAACACAATTAGAAAATTTACACTTTGGCTTTATTGTTTTTTTACAAACAGTATCTTTAGGTTCTAATCTAAGTAATTCACCTTTTTTCTATATTTTTGATTAGAAGCTATTTTCAGCATTATAAATATACTTTACATTAAAAAAAAACATCAATCTTTGTTAATTAATCAACTAAAATGTTTTGCTTGTTGTTGATTTTTTTATCCAGACATTTTCTGGACTTCTGTTTTTAAAATGAAAGTCCCCCAAAAGAACAAAAATGTTCTCATTCCGCCCTTTTTTGTCCGCTTTTAAAGATTTAATGGTAAAACGACGCTGGCTTAATTGGCCGGAAAACAAACCAGCACCGCAAGCCGATCAATAATTCAATATACAACTTGACTTTTATGTTTTTATTCCGAGCGTAAAGAGGCAGGGCATATTTTATGACGTACATTAAATATTACATTAAATCAAATGTATTAAAGTATTTATGGCGCTTACTCTTTTCTTTTTTGTGTTACAAATGGAATTTTCCAAATCAAAATGGATTTCATTTTGTAAATGATTATGTTTTTGTATTTTTATAAATTCGATGCAATCATTCATTGGCATATTTCAGGAATAATTATAAGGTCTTCTTCGTTTATTGTCATTTTTGTGATAAATAGATGTATTCCTTTCAATGTAATTAGTACTAACAAGTGCAACTTACCCCACAATGTAATTCTTAATTAATCTTATAAAATCATTTTGTAAAAGTTTTTGGATTTCAAAAGGCAAACAGAACGGAACACGAAAATAAAAATGAAGCTGAAGGGTTCATTATTAATAAATATAAGTACACTTTGTAATTAAAATAGATGTAATTTGAACAAATCTACTTCCACAATGACTCAAAGCTTTCATTTAAAATACAGCCATTAAATATAAAAATCTAATGCAGTATGTTTTAATAATAATTTAAAAAGTATTTTTAGTTTCTAAAAGAAAAATATGCATTCTTTTAGTTTTCTGAGTGTCAAACCGTAAATAAGAAATCTATTGTTTACAAAAGCAAATAAAATTCAGATTAATAATCATATGTTTGAGATTGTTTTTTAACGTGATAATTTTGAAAGACCTAAAATGACTTTTTTATGAACGTATTTGATTTAAAAAATCCATTCAATTATTGTTTTTTAAAAAACATTTCATATTCTGCGTCAACACTTGAAATGGACTTTAGCGCATAAATGCACATATTTTATAATTTAATTGAAAACATTTTTTTTTACATCCACACAACCACATCTAATACTTATTTTTTCAAAAAAATACAAGAAATTCATGTTGAAATATGCATTTTTATATCCGTCGTTTTATCTATAATCGCATAAAATGAAAGTAAGGACTATTTTCCTGTCTTTTAAAACATTAAAAGCCGAAAATCAAAGGCTTGCAAATGTTTTTTTTGTTGTTTGCGTGTTGAAAAACAAGCCAGGATCAAAGCCGTCGGCGTCCTTGTTTCATCGTACGGTCACGTGACAAAGTCAGATGGCGTCCAATGGCGTCAAAACATTCCTCTTTCCAATCAGCCGCATTCATTCCGCAGGAAATCCTCTCGGATCTTCAACGACTCTTCACTCTCGCCGCTTGGGAGAATAGTCCGTGATGACGCTCTTCGTTTCATGTCTTATTTTTATATCCTCTTTCCTGCTCAAAAGTGCTGAGTTAAGAAGGCGCTTGTCAAGGGGCCAGCCGTAAGCGAGGGGTTGGGGGGGGGGGGTCTTCAAGAACGATGTAAGGTCTCTTTGTAGGGGAGCGGGACCTGGGCTCGGGAGGTTCAGAGGTCAGGCGGTACTCTGAGGACAACTGAGGGCAAATTCAAGTACAAGCTCAAAGGGAAAAAGTCTGTCAAGGACCCCAAGGGGGGGTGTGGCTTCAATGTTAGCCACGCCGAATGGAAGAGGGGCCCCGTCGGTTACATATTATCATACAAAAGTCTCGTAATGGGACCGTAGAAGGCTAAAGTAATGCACATAGTCTATAGAGTTTGGTCTTTAGTACACAAACTGTAATCACGTAATTTATATTATTATTTAATACAATTCAAGGTGTAAATATGCCAAAATGATCGAAATTATGTTTAAAGTCAGTTTTTGGTCAACTTGAACATGTAAAATATGGATTGCTTAACATTTTTGTGTTTTTTTGTTAATTGACAGGCACTGTATTTGTGTATATTTTTCAACATAATTATGTAGGCTTTTTATACAAACACTAGCAATGTAATTTCATGCAAGTAAAAACGTACACTAGTTACACTTAAACTACCTTATGCACAAAACGTCTGACTTTTTCAATATTAACAAAATATAGAGTTGATCAAAGATTTTATTTTAAAATCTGATTAAAAAGTCTAGGTTTAAAATGTAAATTGATACAGTTAAAGCCATTTAAAATTACGTTGAAATAACTAAAATTTCATTTCAAGTTTGTTTGATTAAAAGCTGACCAGCACGTGAAAATATATACATTATTTTTACCTTTTTTATTTGATTCATTAATGTTTGATTATTAGAAATCTTAATTGTATGGAAGCTGCTGTCATGATAATCAGGGATGCAGCTATCAATTATGTTAGTAGTCGATTAATCCATCAACTAGTTAGTTCAAAAAATTGAGTAATCTGATTAGGAACATTTAATCCGATGTAGAAAATATTTTAGGAAATGTAAAATATTTCTTCGATCTATGCAGGATTCCACTTTCATTCATAAATAAATTTTAAAACCTGAGCTTCGCCTCAAATGGTATGAAAAAAATAGATAAATGAGGATCTAAGTACAAAAAAGAACAATTGGCTAACCAGCATAGAAAAAGTGCGCTCGCTTAAATGCTATAAAATGTTTATTTTTTTTAAACAATGTTATTAACAAATCGTTCAAACTCATATTCCCACAACATAACGGCTAAAAAAACCGCTGAACTAAATTTCAAATTCATAAAAAAAAAAAAAAAAGCATGAGCTTATGTTGGTCTTAACAGGGAACAGCTGGACTAAGCCATGTCACATGAGTTATGTCATATTCACTGTTGCCACTAGAGGGCAGTGTATCCATCCAAATCAATAAAACTAAATGCAAACACATTCAAAACAAAGCCATTACGACGCCACCCTAATTAAATTAATACTCGAAGCAGCAAAAATTGAATCAAAGCTTTTTTTCCCAATCAAATTACTTGAGTTAATCGATTAATCGCTGCAGCACTAATGCTAATATGACATAGATATTGTATTTTTTTTTTTTTTTATATCTGTCCATGCAAAAGAAAATCTATGTTTCCCTTTTTACTGCAGTAATATCGGTTACTAGAGATAGACCGATTATCGGTGCCGATATTAGGAAATTTGACGTATATCGGTATCGCCTTTTATTAAAAATCTGACCTGCCGTTGTGAAAAAATCTATTTAAAATTGGGTTATTTCGGCTCAAATGCAGCCGCGCCTCCCTCAAATGCACTTGTATTCACCCCGTCCTCTGATTGGCTAAATGGTCATTCAGTCATTAATGGTTTTTATTTGCATTTACTAGAGATAATGCTGAGCCTGAGAACTCCTGCACTTATTTTTTTGTTTGTTTGAAGTAAAATTATTTCAGTTATATTGAAATTTTATTTTTTTTATTGTGAAAAGAACTCAGGGAGCAATTATACATTTTAATTTAACAGTACAAGAGGTGCTGCTGAGCCTGAGAACTCCCTGCATTTTTTTTCTATAGTAGTTTCTGTGGAAAAGTTTCAGAGAGCGATTTATTTAACCTTTTATTCCACTTTATAAGAGATCTTCTGAGTCCAGGAAATTCAGGCACTTCTGTAGCTATTATTTTCTATTTGTGTGATTAAAAAAAAACATGCTTAGGCAAAGTTCAGTGTTTGCATTATTGAAAATTTTTAAGCCAATTTTTACACTTTTACCACGAATGAACAAGCTCCAAAAATCGGTTATCGGCCTCTCTAACTACTAATAATCGATATCGGTCCTGAAAAACCCTTTGCGGTCAATCTCTATCGGCTATCGATAATGGAAATTATGACGTCACACAGATAATCCAGATCATTAAAAAAATTCAACTGATAATGCAATCTGATGATCATATACTTGATTTAGCCTCCAAATGTGCGCACTTGACAGCTTGGTCCAATTCTGCGCCTCAACCCCTCCTGAAAGGCATTTTTCTGCAATGAAGTATTTACTTTGTAAGTATTACTATTAATCAATTAATATACATTGTTTAGATGTTTGAATTTATCAATTGTTCACAATTTATGTGGAAAAAGTAGCAATAAATTCTCATTTTTGCACAGTAACATTTGCTCTTGTGTATAATTTAAAATCATATCTACTATACATCTTTTAATAGAGTTATCGGCTTAACATTATCAGTTATTGGCTGGAAGGAGGAGGAAACTTATGGTTATCCTTTGAAAAATGCATTATCGTGCATCACTACTGTTTACCTAAAACAAAACACAAGGTATAATATTTTGTGACAGTAACAAAACTATTTTCATACATATTAGTTCAAAACCACTCTACGATGTTCCTGCAAAAAAAAAAAAAAAACTTTATGTTACCTCAAATCAGTACTTTATGATTTTGAGGATTTTCCCAACGATAAATGCGGTTTTATCCCCGTAAATGATGAAATATTCTAAATCAGAAGTGAATTGCAAACAAAAATACAAATACATAAACATTTAAAAAACACAAATCAGAAGATAGCAAAGTTCAATCTTGGTTTACACACAGTGTAACTCCTGTTCCTGCTGTATTCTGGCATGTTTAATCTCAGTAATGAAAATTTTAACCAATGTCACTTAGTGAACATCAAAACATTCATTCTATAATGCATTGACCGATTACACTTGACAACAAGGAATCCCCTTTGCAAGCTACCACAGAGCGACAGACGCCATGACAGCACGCGCGCACCACATATACTTTAACTCCGACCGCCAAAAACTGGGACACCGCTGTCGGTACCGCCCCCCTGAATTGCTCGAGCGGGGAGAAAAAACAGGGTGACGACAATCCATGTGCAAACAAACATGCAAAAATGCAATAAATGTGACCATTTTCCATTGTGATGACTGCGCTACACTCATGTGTTTATAACATGTGGCTCACCGAATTGGAGGGTCAACAAATTCGAAGCAAAATTCTTTGAGCGTCTTTGATGTTTAATGTCATTTGATGGCCATTAAAAATACATAAAATGGAGTTTAGAGGAATTTCTTTGTGACTATTACAAGAAATAAATGAACTTTAGACACAAACAAAAAGGACTTAAACAGTATTTTACACATTTCCGCGTTGTACCACAGGAATGTCTCTGAAAACTGGGACACCCACGAATAATTTAAAACAGGACGAAACTAGGGCTGCAGCTATCGATCATTTTAGTAATCGATTAATCTATCAACTAGTTAGTTCGAATAATCGCGTAATCCGATTAGGAACATTTAATGTGTTGCACAATCAATTTTAGAAGATATAAAACAAAGGCTTGCTAAGATTGCACTATCAAAAGAACATTAAATAAAAATTGTTTCATCAAACAATGCAGAATTTCACTTTAATTTGAAAATAAATGAAAATACCTGAGCTTAGCCTCAAACGGTATTAAAACAAAAATAAATAGATGAGGATGTAAGTACAAAGAACAAATGGCTAACACATAGCAAAAGTCTGCATGCCTGAATGCTATAAAATGCTAAAAAAAAAAAAATTCTTTTCCTACATTACTCTAAACAAATTGTTCAAACACAATATACCGATAAAAAAAATTTCAAACGCATAAAAAAACATTAGCTTATATTTAGGGTTGTTCCGATCATGTTTTTTTGTTCCCGATCCGATCGTTTTAGTTTGAGTATCTGCCGATCCCGAAATTTCCCGATCCGATTGCTTTTTTTTTTGTGCTCCCGATTCAATTCCAATCATTCCCGATAATTTTTCCCGATCATATACATTTTGGCAATGCATTAAGAAAAAAATGAATAAAACTCGGACGGATATATACATTCAACATACAATACATAAGTACTGTATTTGTTTATTATGACAATAAATCCTCAAGATGGCATTTACATTATTAACATTCTTTCTGTGAGAGGGATCCACAGATAGAAAGACTAGTAATTCTTAAAGGATAAATGTGACTTTGTATATTGTGACTAAATATTGCCATCTAGTGTATTTGTTGAGCTTTCAGTAAATGATACTGTAGCCATTTAGCTGTTCTGCCCAAATGCATGATGGGAAGTGCAACCATGACTGTGGGTAGTGGCACCAATTGTCTGTGGGGAAGCTAATCATTCCCCACAGAATTACATCTCTGCATTGGGATGTAACATAGAGTGTTAAGGAAAAGATCAACCACTACCGTCCTTCCCCACATTGCTTCCCACAATATTTCTAATTGTTGAGAGAGGGATTTTAAGGCTTTAGCCAATTAAAAAGAGGCTCCAAAGACTGCCAAAATTCTCTCTACTCATTTTACGCTGCCTGTTAGCGCTATATATATAGGTAAAACGGCACCATTATAGATTGAACGCGACAATGCGTGCATGGGTCGTGCAGCGCATGCGTTAATTGCATTAAATATTTTATCGTGATTAATTTTTAAAAAATTAATTACCGCCGTTTACGCGATAAATTTGATAGCCCTACTTTAAGCCAAACCTAAAGACTCTGGATGAATGTAAGACATTTTGTCTGTAACGTTAAATACAATTAGAAAACGATTTGATTAAAAAATATATATATATATATTAAAAACATTTAAAATATTTTTTTGCCGATTCCGATACCTGGAAAATGATGCCGATCGATCGGGACATCTTTACTAAATGCTATAAAATGCTAAAGTTTTTTTTTTTTCCCTACAGTTCTCTAAACAAATTGTTCAAAGACAATATACCGATTAAAAAATTTCAAACGCATAAAAAAAAAACATTAGCTTATTTTGGTCTTTACAAGGAGCAGCTGGATTCAGCCATGTAAAATAAGTTATGTCATAATCACTTTTTTTTTTTTTTTTAAACAATGCTCTTAACAAATCGTTCAAACACATATTCCAACAAAAAACGGCAAAACATTCCTATAAACTAAATTACGAATGCATAAACAAACATATTAGCCCAAACAAAAACTTACCTTATGTTGGTCTTAACAGGGATCAGCTGGATTCAGCCATGTTAAATGAGTTATGTCATATTCACTGTTGCCACCAAAAGGCAGTGTATCCACCCAAATCAATTAAACTAAATGCAAACATTTTCAAAATAAACCATTACTACACCACTCAAATTAAACGAATACTCGAAGCAGCAAAATTTGATTCAAAACTTTTTTCTAATAGCATTACTCAAGTGAATCGATTAATCGTTGCAGCACTAGATGAAACGAATGAAAACAGTTATGTTAAGTCTCATTTTCACTGTTATTCAAACATTTCAATAAATTCTTTAGTAATGGTTTATAAAGATCAAGATAAAAAATGCACCTTAGAAAAACACCATCTTTAAGTTAGTTAATATAAAATATCCAACATAATATATTCAATGAAACAATCTAATATGATTTTGTTGATTTCAATAGTGGTAGCTGATGCAGGTATAATCCTTAAACGGACAACAAAAAGAAGCAAATTCTTTGCTCTTCTAGCTGTGCGTCTCTGAAATCTCACTAAACTAACCACTGGACTCAACACTGCCAATTAAATCATTTAAAGCGTACAGAAAACGGCAAATAAACAAAGTCATAATGTCAATTTTCTGCTCTAATTCAAATATTCTAAGGAAGAGTTCATGACTGACACTTAGCAGTGACTTTATTCGTTAAATCTGGCATTAAAAAAATCCAACATAGACAAAAGCATCCTGCTTGCAAGCATATACCATTAATTTATCAAACAAAATCAAGTTACTCTAACACTCGAAAGTTACTAGTGCTGCAACGATTAACCAATCAACTCGAGTAATTTGATTAGAAAAACGCTCCGAATCAAATTTTGCTGCTTCGAGTATTCGTTTAGTTAGAGTGGCGTTGTAATGGTTTGTTTTGAAAGTGTTGGCATTTAGTTTTATTGATTTGGGTGGATACACCACCTTCTAGTGGCAACAGTAAATATAACAACTCATTTAAGATGGCTGAATCCAGCCGCTCCTTGTTAAGCCTAACATAAGGTAAGTTTTTGTTTGAGCTAATATGTTTGTATATGCATTCGTATTTTAGTTAAGTTTATAGGAATGTTTAGCCGTTTTTTGTTGGAATATGTGTTTGAACACTTAGTTAAGAGCATTGTTAAAAATTTTTTAAAAAATAAAGTGAATACGACATACCTCATTTAACAGGGCTGAATCCAGCTGCTTCCTGTTAAGACCAATATAAGCTAATGTTTTTTTAATGCATTTGAAATGTGGTTTATCCGTATTTTTTGCTGTTTTTTGCGGGAACATGTGTTTGAACAATTTGTTAAGAGTTATGTAAAAAAACATTAGCATTTTATAGAATTTAAGCGAGCGGACTTTTGCTATGCAAGTTAGCCAATTGTTCTCTAGTTGTACTTAGATCCTCATTTATTAATTTTTTTTATACCGTTTGAGGCTCAGTTATTTTAATTTATTTTAAAACGAAAATGCAATTCTGCAATTTCATTTTGTATTCGCATTTAATGCTCTTTTGAAAGTGCAATGTTAGCTAGCCTTTGTTGTCCATCTCCTAATTTGCCAGAAAACTGCAAATAAACGAAGCCATAATGTCAATTTTCTGCTCTAATTCATATATTCCAAGGAAGAATTAATGACTGACACTTAGCAGTGATTTTATTCGTTAAATCTAGCATTAAAAAAATCCAGACAAAATACAGACAAAAACATTCTGCTTACAAGCATATACCATTACTTTATCAAAAATTAGGTTAATCTAACAGTACATTCACACTCTAACGTTACTAATGCTGCAACGATTAATCGATTAACTCGAGTAGTTCGATTACAAAAATGCTCCGAATCAAATTTTGCTGCTTCATGTATTCGTTTATCCAGCCGCACCTTGTTAAACCCAACATAAAGTAAGTTTTTGTTTGAGCTAATATGTTTGTATATGCATTCCTAATTTAGTTTATAGGAATGTTCAGCCGTTTTTTGTTGGAATATGTGTTTGAACGATTTGTTAAGACTATTGTTAAAAAAAAAAAAAAAAAAAAAAAAAAAAAAAAAAAAGTGAATATGACACAACTCATTTTATATGGCTGAATCCAGCTGCTCCCTGTTAAGACCAACATTTTTTTTATGCATTTGAAATGTAGTTTATCGGTATATTTAGCTGTTTTTTTTGCGGGAACATGTGTTTGAACAATTTTGTAAGAGTTATGTAAAAAAAATTAGCATTTTATAGCATTTAAGATAGCGGACTTTTGCGATGCAAGTTAGTCAATTGTTATCTTGTTGTACTTAGATCCTCATTTATTTATTTATTTTATAACGTTTGAGGCTAAGCTCAGGTATTTTAATTTATTTAACATAAAAATGCAATTCTGCAATTTTATTTTGTAGTCGGATTTAATGCTCTTTTGAAAGTGCAATGTTAGCTAGCCTTTGTTTTCTATCTCCTAAAATGTATTCTGCAATGCATTAAATGTTTTTAATTTGATTACTCAATTATTCGAACTAACTAGAACTAACTAACTAAATTAATCGACTACTAATATAATCGATAGATGCAGCCCTAAACATTACAAACATAATAAAACCACAGCCTTACAATTATCGTGTTTGATGAATGTCATTCCTACCTAAAGGGACAGAAAACTGCATTTTCTCAGTTTTTCTGGCATCAGCTATTTAGAAATGCTGTAACACCTTTCCAGCCCACACACGCTGAGCTTTTCCAGCAATGTAGGAAATACTTCCACGAGGGAATATGCGGAATAATGACATCCACTTCGCATGCAGTTTGAGCCAACGGCACCTCATCACAAATGTGTAAAGATTTATTTTCCAACACTTGTGTGTATGTCTCAAGTGATGTGTGAAATTCCTGGACCTTCACACTCTTAAAGAATAATAAATATATGAAAATTCTACATACAATGGAAAGACTTAGTGGCTTCATTCCACCTATAGTACATTTTGCTTCCATCATTATTTTCCACCTTTCCCCCAAGAATAAAAATAACACAATACTGCTTACCAATACAGATTTAAAACTACACATAACCGTATACAACCCTAAATTGAGAAAACATCAACATTTTCCTACTTGCAAAGTATCCTGGGGTTAATTACTGGTGAAACCACAAAATGCAAATTCGACAGGCAAAAAAAAGTGCACTAATCAGAGGGGAGCAACACCGAATTAATTAATTGTCAGGATTAGTTTCAAGCGTGAGTGGAAAACGGTCTTCGGATTGGTTGAGTGACAACCAATCAGAATGCAGTGAGTAAAGACCAATCACATTACACGCAAATTTAACACGCTAGAAAACACCCTGGATACCAAAAACTACAAGTCCATTAATCAGACAAAGGGGTGCATAGAAATACAAAATATTAATTTCATTAGAAGAGACAAATTTGTCATTTACCCAGAAAATAAAACTGCAATTTGACTTCAAAAATGAAAATAGTAATGTTGTCTACAGTATGTGTAAGCTAACTTGTGATAAATTTCTCCAGATTTTTACAACCAATGCTTATTCATTTGTCTATATTTTTTATGTTTAGCAGCTGTACTGTGAATTTCAGCCTTGTACACATTGTTAATGAAACAAAAACACCAGTAGATGGCATAAATACCCTATTTTCAATTAGAATTCTGTCCAATTGGCTACCACACATGACAATATAAGGCCACAGTATCTACCTACCTACAGTGAAGAAAAAAAGTATTTGAACACCCTGCTATTTTTCAAGTTCTCCCACTTAGAAATCATGGAGGGGTCTGAAATTTTATGTCCACTGTGAGAGGGATAATCTCAAAAGAAAAATCCAGAAATCACAATGTATGATTTTTAAATACTATTTATCACTTGTGTGATACAGATGCAAATAAGAATTTGAACACCTGAGAAAACTGTGTTAATATTTGGTACAGTAGCCTTTGTTTGAGATGACAGGTCAAAAGTTTCCACTCATCAGTCAGGTTTCTGGGCTGTATCTGAGAAACACTGAGTTTCAGCTCCATTCAAAGGTTTTATATTGGGTTTAGTTCTGAAGACCGGCTAGGCCATGCTAGAACCTTGTTATGCTTCCTACGGAGCCACTCCTTGGTTTTCCTGGCTGTGTGCTTCGGGTCATTGTCATGTTGGGAGACCCAGACATATGCCATCTTCAATGCTTTGACTGAAGGAAGTTGGTTGTTCCCCAAAATCTCACAATACAGGGCCCCAGTCATCTTCTCTTTAATACAGTTCACTCACCCTGTCCCATACGCAGAAATACACCCCCAAAGCATGATGCTACCACCGCCATGCTTCACAGTAGGGATGGTGTTCTTGAGTTAGTACTCATCATTCTTCTTCTTCTTCCAAACACGCTTAGTGGGGTTATGACCAAAAAGTTCTATTTTACTCTCATCTGACCACAAAACTTAAGACCGGCCTTGACATGTGCAGGTTTAACTCCTGTCGTGTAGTTCTAGGTAGATTCCTCACCTTTCTTAGAATCATATAGACCCCATGAGGTGATATCTTAAATGGGGCTCCACTGCGATTGAGATTGACCGTCAGGTTTAGCTTCTTCCATTTTCTATGGATTGCTCCAACAGTGGACCTTTTTTAATCAAGCTTGGCAATTGCTGTATAGCCCTTTCCAGCCTTGTGGAGGTGAACAATTTTGTCTTTGGACAGCTCTTTGGTCTTGACCATGTTACAAGTTTGAGTCTCACTGATTGTATGGGGTGGACAGGTGTCTTTATGCTGCCATCGACCTCAAACAAGTGCATCTGATTCAGGTGAGAGGTGGACTTTTAACTCATTCACTCCCAACCATTTTCACCGGTGCAACCCCCTTCGCTCCCGGATGTTTTACTGGATTTTGACTGATTTTGCAAGGCCCACAGAAAATTCTGTTCTATTGCTATATAAACATGGAACCCACCAAAAGAAAGATTAGACTCTCTTCTTTCAGCAGGAAAAAAAGTTAGCTCATATCGTTTTCCATTCTTTATAAATTAGCATTAGAAAATAGCATAGTTTGAGTAATTCTCCAATTTCTGATGAAAAAACAGAGAAATTGAGCTTTTGTGAAAACATACATTTCAAACATTACTTTGACTTTAACACAGCTATTTTTTGCTTTAGTTACTTCCCAAACATCTGAATAATGTTTTCCTTTTACAAAATAAGATAAAAAAAAACAAAGAAAATAGAGCTATTGATAGCAAAGTAACAATTTATTTACACATAACTAACTGAGAGATGTCGTTGTTGTGGCTGCGACAGCCGGGGTAAACTTTTCCCTCATCGCCGACTGTCTCTGCTCAGCGAGCATCATCCGCTGCACTGGTGGTCCCGGTTGTTCTGCTAGGTCGTCCAGCGCCTGGCATCTTGGGCGTCCTCCCGGTTGTTCTGCTCGGTCATCCGCCGCCTGGCATCCTGGACGTCCATTCGGTTGTCTTCCACCGGCGACCCGGCCGTTCGTTCCGTTGAATCGGGTTGCTGCTCTGACCAAATGCGCTACTGCCCTCCAGTGGCCAGTTTTATTGCTTTAAAATGGATTTTCAGCGTTGTGCTTTGGAGCCAAGTTGAATCAGAACCCAGAGATGTTTCTTGTGAAAAAAACCCCCGTAAAAGACGCATAAATACGTCTTTGGGACACTGAAACAATTAAAAATAGAACACATTTATACGTTTTTGGGAGCAAATGAGTTAATAGGCGGACCAACAGGACTTTCAGGGTCAGGAATCCAGCTGATGGACAGGTGTTCATATACAGTACTTATTTGCAGCTGTATCACACACACAAAATGTTAAAAAAACATGCATTGTGATTTCTGGATTTTTCTGTTTAGATTAGATTATCTCTCTCACAGTGGACATGCACCTACGATGAAAGTTTCAGACTCCTCCATGATTTCTAAGTGGGAGAACTTGCAAAATAGCAGGGTGTTCAAATACTTCTTTTCTTCACTGTAAATTGTTGATTTTATTTTCTAATTTTCATCTCTAAAACTGAACAAAAACCTAGCGTTGGGATGTTTTGGATAGATGTTTCATACAGTTGTCTTTGTGCTCGGTCAGCGGTCAAAGTGAAGAACAAACGACGTCGGTGGCATTCGTGATTGATTGGGCTCTGTCAGCATTGTTTTTACAGCCGGCTTTATAAACGTCACCATTTGAACTCCGCTGTTGAAATAGTAACTTAATGTAATTGAATTAAAAGGGGTTAGAAGACAAGCGCTACACTCTGTTCTAATGAAAGACCTGACAAGCAAGTACTGCATTAGCTGTCAGAGAGTATTAGCAAGTACAAAAAAACATGACACCGCTACAATGATTATGCTCATAATAATCAGAGAGACGGTTTTTCATTATTAAGGTTTACCTTGATTACTACCTGTATTTGAAATTGACTCTTGCATCAAATATGTAATTAGTGATTTTAATACCAACGAATATTTTAATTATGGGTGAATTCGCAGCCATTGACGGCAATAGGTGTCCACCCCATTTCAATGGTGAGGCAGCTTGGTAATTAAATCTGAATAAAAAAATCAAACAGAACACATTTGCATTGAATACTTTCCTGTGAAGATGCTAATTTAATAGCTTTTAAAACAAACCTGGCCTTGATTCTCGGCTCTTAGTATCTCATAAAATTAAACCGCACATCTTTTAAATAACTTCATCTTTAAAGTCCTTCACTTTTGACTTTTTGTTATTTACTTGGAATACTTGACTGCCCCGAACATTGTGTAAAAACTGTGGTCCAGCAAAGGTCTTGAATTACTTTCAGCGTCTGTTACCCTTCAAACGCGGATTGCGTTTACGACTCGCCACGTTTTCTCGCCTCCTCCCTGGCATGTAGACAAACACAATAACAACATTTTCATGTCAGCTGAGCCCTTTAAGGATAAATGTCACCATGTAAGCGCCGCCTGTTTACTGGACAACGACCTAAAAGTCAAAGCGGTCAGAGCGGGAAGGTTAGCAGTGGGGGCTATGCAACTCTTGCATTTGATCCCATTTGAACTTTTTTTTTTTGGTCTGTTATTTCTTTATTTTGTGTGCGTGTTTATGTATGGCAGCTGTGACCTTCTAATTTTTTTTGTAGCTGTTGCTCGCGAGCCCTGAAGACAAACACAACATTTAGAGCGTTGAGAGATGCTAATAAAAAACACAACACTAAACTGCTTGCTTACAAAATGTCTCATCTGTCATAATCATGAGTGTGGCAAAGTATTAATATTCTATGGAATTAAAAACAAGCAGTATGAGAGTTGTTGCTGCATGAGTTTCAACTAATGTAATTTTTGGACTATAAGAAGCTACTTTTTCCCCTCATTTTGAATCGAATAGCTTATTTGTTGATATATTTGAGTTTTTCGGCCACAACACAGCACCGAGACCGTGCTTATCAAAGTCCTAAATGATATTCGTCGGAATACCGATGCAGGCAAATCATCTGTTCTGCTACTATTGGATCTCAGCGCCGCATTTGACACGGTTGATCACAACATACTACTCAACAGATTGGAACAGTGGGTAGGTCTTACTGACACTATTCTTCAGTGGTTCACATCCTACTTACATGATAGGGATTTCTTTGTGTCAATCGGAAACTATCAGTCAGAACGAACCAAATTCACGTGTGGAGTCCCTCAAGGGTCAATTCTTGGACCACTCTTATTTAACATCTATATGCTTCCGTTAGCTCAGATAATGGAACAGTATGACATATCCTATCACGCCTATGCAGATGACACACAACTGTACATTTCTGTGTCCCCACATGATTATAGTCCCTTAGTCTACCTGAGTAAATGCATTCATCAAATCAATGAATGGATGTGCCAGAATTTTCTCCAGTTAAATGTGGAGAAGACAGAGGTGATCATTTTTGGGCCAAAAAAGGAAAGGTCAAAGATAAGCAGGCAACTTAGCACTTTGTCACTTACAGCTACAAATCAAGTTAGAAACCTTGGCGTAATTATTGACTCAGACCTAAAATTTGATAGCCATCTAAAGTCCGTCACTAAATCCGCTTATTACCACCTAAAAAATATAACCAGAATTAAGGGGCTTCTGACTCAACAAGACATGGAAAAACTTATGCATGCATTCATTTTCAGCAAATTGGACTCTTGCAACGGTATATTTACAGGTCTTGATAAAAAATCAGTCAGGAAGCTGCAGCTAGTACAGAATGCTGCAGCCAGAGTCCTCACAAATACAAGGAAGCTGGACCACATTACACCGGTTTTGAAATCGCTACACTGGCTTCCAGTGAGTCAAAGGATACACTATAAAATACTACTGCTCGTCTACAAAACACTTAATGGCCTTGGACCAAGATACATGCTTGACTTGTTAGATTCCTATGAGACATCTAGACCCCTAAGGTCGTCTGGAACCGGTTTTCTGTATGTTCCAAGAACAAGAACCAAGCAGGGTGAGGCAGCATTTAGTTATTATGCTCCTCACCTCTGGAACAAGTTACCTGCACGTCTGAAGTATGCTCAAACTGTTAGCGCTTTTAAATCAGGGCTAAAAACGCTTTTGTTTAGCACTGCATATCCATAACTGTCTATATATTTTAATCTACTTGCTTTCTATTCCTCTTGTGCTTATACCCATTGCTGATTTCAATTATTAGTAGTAGCAGTTTTTGTTTTATTTTTATTTTTGTTTTATTTCTAATTATTTATTTTTATTCTATTTGTGATTAAATGCGATCTTTTGTCTTGGTTTTTACGTTGTATTGATTTAAATGTGATTTTTATGATTTTCATGTGATGTAAAGCACTTTGAATTGCCTTGTGTTGAATTGTGCTATATGAATAAATTTGCCTTGCCTTGCCTTTATAGGTAACACTTTATTTGACAGCGGCATCATCAGACTGCCATATGACTAGAGGTGTGCAAAATTTCCGATTCTTAGATTATTCGCGATTCTGCCGTGGAAGATTCGAGAACGATTCACAAACATCCAAATTCCGATTATTGAAATATGCCAAGCAAAGCGGAAGTACAACCCACTCAGCGCGCCGCGCGGTCTTCCGGGCGCAACGAGGAAGAACGCAGCGAGAGTGGCTACACATCATGCTTCTCATTACCCGGCCCCTCGGGTAATGCCAATGCTCAACTCACGGCTCTAGCTCAACTCATGCCACGAGATAAAAAAACACAACAACATACCTGACTGCTGCCGAAAAGCTGCTACAAAGTAAGTCATCCACATAATGTAATGGTAGATATCATTTATATAGGACTAGATGGACCATTGATTCGGTAGCGTGAGCAGCACATCTACAAAAAGCTAGATGCGGGCGTTATAAACGGCCGCCATCTTAAAGCAGTACACTTCCCTGCAAGGCTGTTGTAGCGAACCTTCCAAGCAAACCTAATTAACTTTTTATCTAAAATACTCCTAAATCGGTAAAATATTGACTTGAATCTATCTTTAAAATAGTTTTAAAACTTTCACATGTCGAAAGTAGACAGAAGGGAAATTATGGAATAACGGGAGCAATTTTAACAACTTTAACAGTTGATTCACAACATTAAATTAATTGAATGTAGTTTAAAGCTGCTGTTACAGAATGGGGACTGGAGTTTTTTATTTACTGTTATTTTTGTATATTTGTTTACTGCTATATGTTAACTTGATACTGAAATAGTATTTTGGTTTAGCCTGAGAGGATTTTTGAACAATTTTGGAACTAATGTACAAAACATTAAAAAAAATAAAAAATAAAATAAAATAAAAATAAAAAAAGGAGGGGGGGGGGTGCATCAATAATTGTTTTATAATCGAATCAGAGCCTCTGAATTGTAATCGTAATCGAATCGTTAGGTGCCCCAAGATTCCCAGCTCTACATATGACTGTCACAATTATGACACGACACTGTCATGGGCATTAATGAATGCTTATGACAGATGTCATTAAGTCTCATCCGGCGAATTATGTCACTAATGCTGATTTCTAAAGAATGGAAAAAGATATGAACTTCCTTTTTTTCTGCTGAAAGAAGAGAGTCTAGTCTTTCTTTTGGTGGGTTCCATGTTTATATGGCAATAGAACAGATTTTTCTGTGGGCCTTGCAAAATCAGTCAAAATCCAGTAAAACGGCCAGGAGCGAAGGGGGTTGCACTGGTGAAAATTGCTGGGAGTGAATGAGTTAAAAGAAAAAAAAAAATACCCAGGTTGCTAGCTAGCGAGCGCGACCTGACTTTAACGGTTACCTCAGATGATCCCAACAAAAAAGGGTGTGTTGTTCATTTTTGCACATTAACTGTGAGTTAAAGAATGTTAGAACCATAAAAACACAAATTTACAAGTTTGAGGTTTTCTTCTATTTATTATGCACTTAAATCACAGCACATTTTTAGTTTTAGCCAATCGATCAAACTTTAAGTTTCAAATGCCGTTACACGAGTTTCAGCCATGGGTGTGCCATGTAAGGCACCCCACGATACGATTCGTTTACGATTCAGGGTGCTAGGATTCGATCATTAAACGATGATCACAGTATGTTATGGGCGCTGGAAAACTAATTGCATTGAACCCCTAATCAATACCACATTGAATCATTATCTGATATGGTAAAATATGGATACAAGTTCACAAAAACGTCACAAAATATTGACAGAGTAATACACAGCATAATTATCTGCTATAGTATCAGCAGCATCCAGTAACACAATTGTGATTTATTCCTATTTGCAATGATAAATTACCCCCAAACCAGTTTTAAATATCACTACTGTGTTACATGGTAATTTTAAAAGCAGTATCAATACACGTCGCGCGTCGGATCATATGTGATACAATCCATTATCCATAACAGCAGCATAAAATATCGACACCTTGATAACCGAGCCGTGTCGTCATCTGGCACTTAGGGAATGGCTACAATGAAATGTCAATAATGCTGTGATTCAGCTTCGTTCAATAGCATCACGGTATCTGCGCCTCGCACACGATTTTCGTTTCGCGAGCGCGCCCGAGATGTCTTGATTGCAGTCGGGATCCATTATCATCCGTCTACGTCGCAGACAAACTATCCATCTTCCCTGTGCCGACCTTGTTGCTAACTCCCAGGAATAATAAGATGGAAAGGGGGAGCTATTCCTGCTAATGTCTGCTCTCGTCATTAGTATTTATTAGATGTCCTGCATGCATTATCAAAGCCATTTAAAAGTTTTCTAGGCAGAAGTTGGACTCGAACATGGCCGACACTGCTGAACAGCTTTTGGGGCAGCACAGACTCGCTTGCGTCGCAATTAGGCCTTCTCATTTGGGAGAAACATCCGGCACAGCGCGCATAGCATCTGCCATGTTTACCAATGGCGGGAAGCAACAAATAAAGTAGTCTTAATTTGTTTTGTGATCACGCACATAACTCAATTTAGTCACATATAAAATCCATTGCGAGGTGGCTGGGAAAATTTGCAAGTGTGAGTCTGACCTCATGTATACTCTACATTCATCAGCAATTTCAATAATTAGTTAAACTTCAACTTGATCTAATAGCTATTATAAAAGGCTGAATGCAAGGGCGTAGGTTTGGTCTTAACATTGGTAGGGCCGATATAACAGCATAATCTGCATGTACACTTTTTGGTGGGGACAGGACATTTATAAGACCAAACTGATTGGGTGAATGGGGGTCAGGGCTACATTTCTCACAAATATCAACCTAATTAATTGATAGGCTAAATGATCAATGCAAAATAAGTCTGTATTGACTTATGCTAACTTTCATATATATTGGTTTAGGTGATAAACCATTCAATTATTTCAAACCTTTGTTTTAAATAAATAAATAAAAGATTTTGAAAACATAAATGTCTGGATTTTATTAGCAAATTTAAATTTCAATATTTGAACATAACTTCAATTATATTAAGATACATAACAAATACAAACTTGTTAAAAATCTTAACTATCCAGGAATGCAAAAAAAACAACAACAAAAAAACATTTGTCTTAAGACCATTCAACATTGTCTAAATAAATTAAATATAACTGAAAAAACTTAGTCAGGAAATAAAAAAAAAAATTAAAAAATAACTAAAAATGGAGCCTTCCACAGCCAAATTCAACCGAAATTGAAAGCTCCTTTGGGCTGCTTTAAGGCGAAATAAATAAACAAAAGTGACAATTAAGTTTTAAACCTCGGTATACTACATTTCTCACAGTTTAAGGAGAAAACACATACAGGAGGACACATCTCTCTAAGCAGTTTCCTACTCGAGTTTTTCAGGTTAGCAAATTCACACCGTTTAATGTTAAGCTTACTCGGATGCAGGTCGGATTTTCAGTAGCAAAATTTGTGGTGTGTCCACTACCTCCACAACATTAACATCTTTTTACATTACTTAGAGTGGTTGCTGGTGCTGCTGGCTGAAAAAAAAAACTTATAATATCCTCCTCCTTGAAGGGGGCGGAGGAGACGGCATGTTGTCAACATGCTGTATAAGTAATCAAACAATCAAACATGCATTTGAGGGGAAAAAGATTGACTGCCACATTCAGCAAGTGAAAAGGGGTAAAAGTCTGAACAAATAATTCACTTAGTAATGGCAGGGTTAATTCTATCATTACGGCATATGGAAAGACAATCTAATATACACTGAAGTCATTATATAATGCAAATAAGGTTGCTTAAAAGTTGGTGGGGACAATTTGATCATCCTAAAAAGTTGGTAGTGTTATGTCCCTACCGTCCCTATGCAAACCTACGCCCTTGGCTGAATGGGTCCCAACTTGCTTTAGGTGACTGAGACAAAAACGGAAGTTTCATCGTTGCTGCCAATACATTCGTATGATATTTCATTTCAATTACAGTGTTGTTCTTGGCAGCCCTTTTGATTTTTGTCCTAGTCTTTTGGGATGCAGATACTTTAGTCATTTCAAAATGTGTTCGTCCAGTTTCAGGCAACGAGAAATGAAAATAAATTTGTCTAGTTTTAGTCAACGATTCTGCAAAATGTTTTTGTCTGTAAATTTCAGAAGTTTTAGTCCAAAAATAAATAAAGGTTTCCACAATTTCAAATTAACATTGAGGGACGAGCACATAATTGTAGCGTCTACAAGGACATCGCGATCTACGTGATGATAATACTCACTAAGAAGGAAAACAGTACATTATTTTTTAATTAATTAAACCCACCTGGGCCTCACGAAGTGTATGTGAAAAAGAAAAAAAAGTTGTCCAATAGTTTAAAATTACGCTTGCCACACTAAATGCTAATGCTAACACTTACGTGACCGTTATGCTATTGCTACTAGTTACATTTAGTGCGTGATGATCATTCAGCACAGATCTTTCAAGGCTAAAGCAACATGGCATATTCTCTTGAGCCAGGATAAGAAAACAAATCTTTTTGTTTCAAAACAAGCAAGTCTGGAGCCTGGAGAGAACACTTGTGAGTATATACCGTATTTTTCGGACTATAGGTCGCACCTGAGTATAAGTCGCACCAGCCATAAAATGCCCAGTGAAGAGGAAAAAAACATATATAAGTCACATCTGAGTATAAGTCACATTTTTGGGGGAAATTTACTTGATAAAATCCAACACATTGAACAGATATGTCATCTTGAAAGGCAATTTAAAATAAAAAAACAATAGAGAACAACATGCTGAATAGGTGTACGGTATGATCATGTTACATGATGCTTGAAAAACAAAATGGAAACGTGGCCGGTATGTTAACGTAACATAGCTATTAGGAGTTATTGAGACGACTAAAGCATACAGAACATGCTAACAACTTTACCAAACCAGCAGTGCTACTCCAAAACACCAAAATAACATGTGAAATGATATAATATTGTGTTAATAATTTCACACATAAGTCGCTCCAGAGTATAAGTCGCACCTCCAGCCAAATTATGAAAAAAACTGCGATTTATAGTCCGAAAAATATAGTATATGGGGCAATGAAGGCTAACTACACATACGATAAGAAAATGTCACACATTGTTAACATATGATGAATCCTACGTCATTTCTTTTTCATCTCGTCTCAGTCGAAAACTGGTATTCTTCTGTTGTCATATGTTTTAGTCTCCCAAGACACGTTCTTTGCTCATCATTGTCATGAAAGAAATTGTTCGGCGATGAAACATTTTTGTTATCGCCATTGTTGACGAAAACGAGGATTTCAAGTACATGGCTTTTAGCTTTTTATGGTATTAGTAGCAAAACACCGACTATGACGATAAATGGCAAATGTTTAAATTCTAGTTGATATAGAGAGTAAACTGAAAACTTACGTAATCAGACAGTCTCAACTTGAGAACACTCCCTGTTATTTTCAGACTGCACCACCAAATTTTACCAGTCACGTACAGAGCCTTCAACGAACAGACAACTCAATACTTGGAGAAGCTGATGTCATTTTATTGTCCTGTAAGGTCACTCTGCCGTGTTGACCGCATTTTATTTAACGTCTCTCCCACAATATTAAAAGCTAACAGTGATAGAGCCTTTCTATTTGTTGCAAATCATGGATTGCACAGCAGACATTAAAAAAGTTATTGCATAGATTTGTTGAGAGAAAACATTAAATAATGATTTTATTTCATCTTAACTGTATGTTTGCTTATCTGAATCGTAACCATATTAACGACTTTGTGAGTCATCTCTGTGTGATGCTGTATAAATATACTCACTGACTTAATAAGAATACCTGCAAAATCGAATGACAACATCTTTACAAGGGGTGCTTGGTTTACGACAGGGTCCCATTCCAATGGTAGTGATGTAATCCATTGTTTATCGAAGTCATAAACTACCATAGTGTATCACTCACGTCTGCTAGTAAAGAGGTGAAGCCATAATGTCAGAAAACATTTGTATGGAAACACACTAATAAGCCATAAATATGAAACAATAAAATGTATCAAAACAATAGTCAATTATTTTTTTAATTCAGCTGTTGTACCAGACTCATTTCACTCCATATTCTGACAACCCGCAAAAAAATAATCAACACTTGATAGCTATATTCATATATAGAATCATATTTACCGTATTTTTCAGACTACTGTAATTTTAGGACTATAAGGCGCACCTGACTATAAGCCGCCACTAGAGGTGTGCAAAATTTCCGATTCTTAGATTATTCGCGATTCGGCCGTGGAAGATTCGAGAACGATTCACAAACATCCAAATTCCGATTATTGAAATATGCCAAGTAAAGCGGAAGTACAACACACTCAGCGCGCCGCGCTGTCTTCAGGACGCAATGAGGACTGGAGCGAGAGTAGCAAAACATCATGCTTCTCATTACCTGGCCCCTCGGGTAATGCCAATGCTCAACTCACGGCTCTAGCTCAACTCATGCCACGAGATAAAAAAAACACAACAACATAAAAAAAACACAACATACCTGACTGCTGCCGAAAAGCTGCTACAAAGTACATCCACATAATGTTACGGTAGATATCATTTAGATAGGAATAGATGCAATAAAGATTCTGTAGCGTTAGCAGCACATCTACAAAAAGCTAGATGCGGGCGTTAGGAAACGGCCGCCATCTTAAAGCAGTACACTTCCCTGCAAGGCTGTTGTAGCGAACCTTCCAAGCAAACCTAATAAACTTTTTATCTAAAATACTCCTAAATCGGTAAAATATTGACTCGAATCTATCTTTAAAATAGTTTTAAAACTTTCACATGTCGAAAGTAGACAAAAAGGAAATTATGGAATAACGGGAGCAATTTTAACAACTTTAACGGTTGATTCACAACATTAAATTATTGAATGTAGTTTAAAGCTGCTGATACAGAATGGGGACTGGAGTTTTTTATTTACTGTTATTTTTGTATATTTGTTTACTGTTATATGTTAACTTGATACTGAAATAGTAGTTTGGTTTAGCCTGAGAGGATTTTTGAACAATTTTGGAACTAATGTACAAAACATTTATCAAAAAAAAATAAATAAATTAAAAAAAAAAAAAAAGGGGGGGGGTGCATCAGTAATCGTTTTATAATCGAATCGGAGCCTCTGAATCGTAATCGAATCGTTAGGTGCCCAAAGATTCCCAGCTCTAGCCGCCACCCACCAAATTTGGCACGAAAACGGCATTTGCGCATAGATAAGCTGCACTGGACTATAAACCGCAGCAGTCCTCACTGAATTATGGGATATTTACACCTTAAGACATTAACCAGTAGGGGTGTAACTGTACACAAAAATCTCGGTTCGGTATGTACCTCGGTTTTGAGGTCACGGTTCGGTTCATTTTCGGTACAGTAAGAAAACAAAATGCAAAATATAAATGTGCTATAAATGTTTATTACACACCTTTGTGCTTTCAACAATAGGAACTTTAGCCTATACAAAGCTAGAATTCTGTTCAAATAGTAGCGGGTATTTAAAGATAATCCAACAACAATTTGCTTGTCAGACCCCGCATATTTCTGAAAGAAAGAAGAAAAAAGAAGTCCTGTGCTAAAGAGAAAAGCAATCCCAATGACAAAGATTTTAACATGCATTTTACAAATGAAATGCCTCAATGAATCATATTTTTTTCTTATGAACGGCTTTCAAAAGCTTTATGGATGGATTTTCTCAAGTTAAAGCGCCACACAGAAATCAATAAATTTCATTGTGTAAGCAGGATCTGTGTATAATTCTTTAATTACAGGTGTTTTAGCTAACTTGATTTTATTTAAATGGCCTATTTATTTATTTTATTATGTGTTTAGATTTTACAAATGTCATGTAGTATTCATTTATATTGTATATTTTATGTTGTATAACTTTAGTTCCTATGTGAATATTAGTTCCTACTTGTTTTGTTGTGGTAGGCAGGTTTTGTATTGAACACAGGGCCGTGTTGGTTATTTTATAGCAGAGAAGACAGCAGTAAATCAACAAAGACAAGTCAACTGTGCCCCGATCTACCACTCAAGAGATCTGATGGACTGAAAAAGTGGGTTACGAATGCATATTAGTTTGAAAATCGTCCGGATCCACCGTATTTTTACACGAGTGACTTCCGGTCTGTCCGATCCTAGCTACCGGTAGTAGTATTGACGCACGAGGGTCGCGTCTCGCGTCAAATAATAAACTCTGCAGTTCTTTTCGCGTGCGTAGTGTTTAGCCGCTTCTGGGTCTAACACGCGGCCGCACTGCGACCGGTGTGCATTGGCTGATTGACTTTAACGCCCGCGTTTCACTGCGTTCTCGCGGCGGCCACGTTGTCGCGCCGTTGACGTTTCTGGGTTATACTGTCCTACCGTGTTGGTCCTCATTATAGTAGAGAAGACGGAGGAAATATAATCTACACAAAGAAACTGTAACCCGATCGACTCACAGTCTCGAAAAGTAAGGGTTACATTACGTCACAAACTCGTTCGGTACGCCACCGTTCCGAACCGAGCACCACGTACCGAAACGGTTCAATACAAATACATGTACCATTTCACCCTTATTAACCAGTAATCTTTATTTGATAGCGGCATCATACGACTGTCATAAGACCGAATGAACCGCCATGAACCCTTGAACCAATTGGCTGCAAAGCTTTACTGCTTCAAGAAGCTTCATTTGGCCATCACTGCTCCCTTGGGGGAGACGGTCAACCTCTGCTGCCACCTGCTGTCAACACTGTTGTCGTCCAACATACCTCCTAGCATTCATTGCAGCGCTACAGATGTAAATTACAAGCAGAATTCATGTTCTGTGCTAATCATTTCTTCAGTTACTGTTCCAGTTGTTTCATTAATTGCTAGTTATGGTATTTGGTAACACTATATTTGACCGTGGCGCCATAAGACTGTCATTAGACAATCATAATTACGACATGACACTGTCCTGAGCATTAATGAATGCTTATAACAGATGTCCTTTAGTGTTATCCGGCAAATTATCTCACTTTTGAATGGATGTAAAAGATCCAAGCTGGACATCAATGAAGTTAGTGACATTATTTGCTGTATGACCCTCAATGACATAAGCATTTAGTACTGCCCATGATCATTTCATAATTATGACGGTCTTATGATGCCGCTGTCAAATAAAATCTTACCTATTAACCCAAATAAATCAACAAATAACACCAGACTATAAGCTGAAGGAAAAAAACTAGCGGCTTATAGTATGAAAATTACGGTATACGTCACATCTGTGGAATAAAACATAAGTCGCATTTTGTAAAATAAAAAATAGAGAACAATAGCTTGAACAAATGTACGGTATCCTAATGCTACATGACACATAAACAACGAACTGTGAACGTGCCTGGTATGTTAACGTAACATAACTATTAAGAGTTATAGCTGTGGCCACTTAGCTCTTCATTTCGGTAAGAGTAACCTTCGTTTCTCTCTAAATCCAAACTTCCTTTCTTCCACTCGATTACCGTTTTCGGCCGCATATTTCACATTTTACTGCTTGTAATCTTCAAGATATAATTTTATTTTCAGTGCCATTTTGTTCAGCCCTTCTCAGTTGTTTTTATAAGTTACCACCAATGTTGAAACACAGGCCTTGAGCGCTCTCTCACGTTTTAGTGTGAAAATAACGTGAAATGATATATAATTAGGGCTGTCAAAATTATCGCGGTAACGAGCGGTAATTAATTTTTTAAATTAATCACGTTAAAATATTTGATGCAATTAACCCACATGCCCCGCTCAAACAGAGTAAAATGACAGCACAGTGTCATGTCCACTTGTTACTCGTTTTTTGGTGTTTTGTCGCCCACTGGTGGCGCTTGGGCGCGACTGATTTTATGGGTTTCAGCACCATGAGCATTGTGTAATTATTGACATCAACAATGGCGAGCTACTAGTTTATCTTTTGTTTGAAAATTTTATAAATTTTATTAAAACGGAAACATTAAGAGGGGTTTTAATATAAAATTTCTGTAACTTGTACTATTATTTATCTTTTAAGAAATATAAGTGTTTCTATCCATGGACCGCTTTAACAGAATGTTAATGTTAATGCCATCTTGTTGTTTTAATGTTATAATAAACAAATACAGTACATATGTACAGTATGTTGAATGTATATATCCGTCTTGAGTCTTATCTTTCCATTCCAACAACAATTTACAGAAAAATATGGCATGTTTTATGGATGGTTTGAATTGCGATTCATTAATTTTTAAGCTGTGATTAACTCGTTTGATCGTTTAACAGACCTAATAATAATGTATTAATAATTTCATACATAAAATCGCTCCAGGGTATGTCACACCCCCGGCCAAACTATTGAAGAAAAAAAAAGCAACCTATTGTCTAAAAAATACGGTAAATGTTTCACTGAATTACTGTATATGAAGCCAAAATTTTAAAGCATGTGCAAATAAGCCCTCAAGATGAAGTATAAAGGTCTTTGTGGTATGTTTATTTTAGAGTGTCTGGCAAAACAAATACAGAGACAGTGGAAATATGAGGGAGTATCTATATCAACACGACTTGAATCACCTTGCTCATACAGTAAATGTCTCCTTGTATCTGTTTGTGGCCTGAAAATCAACTTTATTTGATGGGCTTTCATGGCGCTCATAAAGGTTTTCCATTAAGTTTTCTGCGGGGCCAGTAAGCGCAGCAGATTCCCGGCGCTATTGGACTCCAGCTGTTTCTACATCTTTCTACCCTCTTTTACAGTTCCCGCTTGCATTTTGCTAACTAAATATATTACAGGCTATTAATGTTGCATTTGAGAAAACTGGGATTTTTTTCTAAAATTACCGTTTGGGGGAACTCAACATACTTTTAGTACAGCTGCGAATAAAGTTAAGTTTTGTCGAGTTGATTCTGTCATATGTCCATGATGTCATTTTCGTTTAATTCAGTCATTCGTTTACCTACCACTAGAGGGGGCGCATGTACCAAGAGTGGTGCTTGCGCGACACTTTGTGAATGATTGTTTAAGATGCTAAATTGCTAAAAAGTTTTAGGGCTGTCAAATGATTAAAATTTTTAATCGAGTTAATCACAGCTTAAAAAATAATTAATCACAATTCAAACCATCTCTAAAATATGCCATATTTTTCTGTAAATTATTGTTGGAATGGAAAGATAAGACACAAGACAGAGATATACATACAACATACTGTACATAAGTACTGTATTTGTTTCTTATGACTATAAATCCACAAGATGGCATTAACATTAATAACATTCTTTCTGTTAAAAGGATAGAAAGACTTGTAGTTCTTAAAAGATAAATGTTAGTACAAGTTATCGTAATTTTATATTAAAACCCCTATTATTGTTTTTCGTTTTAATAAAATTTGTAAAATTTTCAATCAAAAAATAAACTAGTAGCTCGCCATCCCAGCAGGACGTCACATGGGCTCCCTGCCGTTCTTCCACAGTGTCTTTAACTACGTGAGGTAGTGATTGAAATACACCACAAGGTGTCAATGGCGATTTTTAAATTAATTAGAGATATAGCCAACGAGTGCGTTTTGCCCCTTGACTGACGTTGTAGTTTCCGGGTTCATTGTACCTTACGTTCATTTGAGTGTTGGCTTCACAACATACGAGACCTCTGATAGTTTGTATACTGTGACTAAATATCGCCATCCAGTGTATTTGTTGAGCTAAACCAGTACTTCTCAAATAGTGGGGTGCGCCCCCTGGGGGGCGCAGAGCAATGCCAAGGGCGGCGCATGTGAGCTCTGGGAACATGTTTTTTTTTTTTTTTTTTGCCGTACTAGAATAAAGTGTACTTGCACATCCACTCAGTGGGTGGCAGTGGCGCTCTCATTTTCAAAGTGTGCACAGTACAGTGGTACCTCTACATACGATCGCTTCGACACACGAACTTTTCGACATCCGACGTAAAATTTGACTCGCCATTTGTTTCTACATCCGACGACATGCTCGAAATACGACGACAATGGCAGCACCGCAGACGAATGCACGGCGGATTTTCTTGTGTGACAAATCAACACAGGTTTCAGAAAAGGTTGGTACAGGTGGTGAAACAAGGAAAAAGTTGATGCTTACCTTCGAAATGAAGATGCAAATGACAGAAAAATATGAGCGTGGGGTGGGCATCCGTGAAATGGCTCAACAATACATCTCCACGGTCCTCCTCCGACCATCGTTCGCCAGTCTTTATAAATTAAGCTGACAATTCTTATTGTCTCCAAAGAAATCGCCAGCTTCGCCACGTTTTCATCATTTCTTTTACAACTTATTCAACACAAAACGCCTGCTGTCTGCCGCAATTGATGGTGTTCTCAAGAGAACATTCAAAGTGAAAGTGAAACTCAAGCTCACCGGTCTGTCTCTGGCACGTGAGCCCCGCGGTGCGTTCAGGTACACAAAAAAACGTCCGCCTTATTAGAACCCAATTCGTTACACTATTACAGGAATTATTATTATTCTTTTTATTACATTATTCCAATTTTGATTTATAATTTATTTGTTTTGCTACGTGTAATTGCCATTTGTAATAGCACCAGCAGTATTTTTTAAGGATTTAGTGCAGGTTTTTGGGCTGTGGAACGAATTAATGGAATTATAATGTATTCCTATGGGAAAATCCTGCTCGACATACGACCATTTCGACTTACAAACAAGGTCCTGGAACGGATTAACTTCGTATGTAGAGGTACCACTGTATTTAGAACTAAGCAGGAGCACACAGAAAAGAGATATGAAGAAGAGCTGTGCGCCGTTTTCGAAAGCCGTTTTCCGACCGGACTCACGCAGGGACCCACTGTCTTCTCCGGTTCTCACGTGTCCGCCCGAGAAGTGCCATTTTTAGCTTGGGATCGTCACGACGACCGCCCACACTTGCGGTTCTCCCTCGGCCACCGAGAATGCGCTTTTTTCGGGCCGTTTGCCTTTTGGCTTTGACTTTTAATACAGTGGGAGAAGAGGAAAAAACACTGTTTACTGTGTCTAAAAATGATTATAGCGGACAGCCAGAAGCCAGATCAATTAAGACGACACTTAAAGACATGAGACCCCAATCTCATTGAAAAGCCGCTTGATTGTTTTTCAGCGAAAACGTGGCGAATATTGCCAACAATCGTCCCGCTTTGTCTGTGTTATATCAGTAAACCAGTGAGCACTGTTAGCATGCTCAATGCTAAATAACCCCACACCTTTGCAAATGAGGTGATACTGTGAGCAGCGAAAATAAAAACTGTCCTAACCTTCTGTCCAAAGACACTCTTGCTTTTGTCCAAAGACAATTTTTTTTCCTCTTCTATTCAGTTTTGTTTTTTCGGTCAAATTTTTTGGTATATTGTCTTCATGAGTTATTTGTTTCTAATCAATTTGATTTTTTTTTTTTTTTTTATTATTTACTGATTTTATTACATTTTATCTTTCAGTATCAAATGGTCAAAAATGTACCTTGAGCGTATTTTTACAATTTGGATGTGACTTTTTTTTTTTAAATTCAGGCAAATTGATGTGCGTTAAGTCTTTTCTGTTACAAACAAAAAAATGTTTATAAAGTTATACTTTATTCTAAGTTAATTTATATTACAGTTTTTTCTTTAGTAGAAAAAAAGGACACAATGTTAGGCAGATGCGTACTTATAATAATAATTTTATAGACAAATGATACTATTTACAGTGGCGGCAGAGAGTTTGGGGGGGTGGCGCAAAATATTTATGTCTTCCTTGGGGGGGGCGTACCTCAAGATAATTGAGAAGCACTGAGCTAAACGAAATGTTTGAATAGAGTTTGACCAAAGTCTGAGTACGTTTTATATGTATTTTGCATAGCTATTTTGATTGGGAATGCAAGTTCACTTTGCATTGTTTTACTGTGTGAGAATAGGGCCTTATTAACACAGATTGAAGCACTTTTACTTGCCGAAGTTTATGCTAATAAATGGCGTGGCCCAATGAATGCCTGTGTCCGCTCACCTTTCTATGCCTCTTATTATGTGCAAAAAACGGCGTCATTGTAATCTTTTTGAGGCAATGCATGAGCGGGTCATTCCGCGCATGCGTTAAATGCGTCAAATATTTTAACATGATTGATTAAAAAAATGAATTACCGCCCGTTAACGCAATAAATTTGACACCACTAGTTTTAATTAATTATTAGAGCTGTACGACTAGCCAAAGTTGTTGACGTCATCGATGAGGTAACTGCGTAGACGAACACAACATACCGTCGGCAGTTGAAGAGATTAAAAAAAAAAAAAAAAGAACAGTTAAAAGCACGTGTGCAAAGTTGATATGGGGTAGGCCCGGAAGGCTTGAGCGGGACAATAAAGCGAAAAAAAGCGGACCAGTGTCCAAAGTCTTATTTTCAAGAAAAAAAGGAGGGTTTCACTGTTGTGTGCAGCACCTTGGCTATAAACGAACACCTGAAATGCCGTCACCCAGATGTACTAATGGAAGACGACAAAAGACAAAAAGCTGGAGGATCGTAAGTCCATATAACTTTATACTTGGTATTGACGTGCATCATTAAGTTCAATTTATTCGAAGCATTTGGTAGCAGTTAAAATTACAGTGTTGTGTTTCAGCTTTGTGCATTATGTAGCTAACATTAATGGAGCTATTTCACTCCAGTGACTGGTCAAATTGTGTTAGGGCTTGTAGGCACGTTGCTAGTCCCGCTGCTTCATGTATTAATAAATGGAAACACGTGACCTCTATTTATCTACTCTGCGCAACACCATCTGAGCGTCTTTTCTCAGGTGCTAGGAACATTGTAACGAAAAAAAGAGAAAACTTGGCACCTGACATCCTCACATTCCTTCACTTCAATGCTTAGAGAGAACAATATAGAGCTGTGAGAGAAGTTAAAATTGTGTTAAATCCTGTTGGAAAAATGTTTTGGATCTGTTTACTTTACATTCACTTGCAATGGTGTTGGTTAATGTCAGCATTTGAGCTCATCGGACATGTTTTGTTATATTGTTTGTTATATAGTTTGTTATATTGTGCAGGCCTAACGCATAACTAGGTGGTTAACTTTTATCTGGAAGATATTCAACACCAAATGGGAATGCGGCGCCTCGAACGGAAGCAACCGAGTCACTTGTCGGTGAAAGTGCAGGTGCGAGGTGGGAAGGGGACGGCTCCCAGGATGTGATTACGCATGTACAACCTGATCTGTCAGGACCACGGGTTCGACCGGTGACATTCGCGAGCTTTATCTCCGAGATCCAAGTGATTAATGAAGCCGCCGCTGCATTGTGCACGTGAGGCGGTGGGCAAGGAATGATCAATCTTAATGAGCTATCCGCCGTCCGAGCATTAACTACGGACCGATATAACGCACGGGGGCTCCTCGCTTTTAAAATACGGTAACGAGGACGAATGAGTGAGGGCGTGAGGCTGATTTTCTTGCTTTCGCTGCCATATATGCAACCCCCTATTCAGTTCCTTATTTCGGCTCCACTTTGGCCAAGATGTACAGTGGTATAAAAAAGTTTTTCTCACATTTCTGCATAAAATTACCATCAAATCTGATCTTTGTCAAAATCACACAAATGTAAAAACAGTGTCTGCTTTAACTAAAACCACCCAAACATTTATAGGTTCTCATATTTTAATGGGGATAGCATGCAAACAATGACAGAAGGGGGAAAATAAGTAAGTAAACCCTATGCCCAATGAGATTTAAAGAGCAATTGAAACTAGGGTTGTTCCAATCATGTTTTTTTGCTCCCGATTCGATCCCGATCGTTTTAGTTTGAGTATCTGCCGATCCCGATATTTCCCGATCCGATTGCTTTTTTTTTTTTTTTGCTCCCGATTCAATTCCAATCATTCCCGATAATTTTTCCCGATCATATACATTTTGGCAATGCATTAAGAAAAAAATGAATAAAACTATATACATTCAGCATACAGTACATAAGTACTGTATTTGTTAATTATAACAATAAATCTTCAAGATGGCATTTACATTATTAACATTCTTTCTGTGAGAGGGATCCACGAATAGAAAGACTTGTAATTCTTAAAGGATAAATGTGACTTTGTATATTGTGACTAAATATTGCCATCTAGTGTATTTGTTGAGCTTTCAGTAAATGATACTGTAGCCATTTAACTGTTCTGCCCAAATGCATGATGGGAAGTGCAACCATGACTGTGCATAGTGGTACCAATTGATATATGTTCTCTGCGTTGGGAAATAACATAGGGTGTTAAGAAAAAGATCAATTACTACCGATCTTCCCCACATTGCTTCCCATGATATTTCTAATCGTAGGGAGAGGGATTGTAAGGCTTTAGTCAATTAAAAAAAGGCTCCAAATGCTGCCAAAATTCACTCTACTCATTTTACGCTGCCTTTTAGCTCTATATATAGATAAAACGGCGCCATTACAGATTGAACGCAACAATGCGTGAGTGGGTCGTGCAGCGCATGCGTTAATTGCGTTAAATATTTTAACGTGATAAATTTAAAAAAAAAAAAAAATTAATTACTGCCGTTAACCGGATAAATTTGATAACCCTACCTTAAGCCTAAACTAAAGACTCTGGATGAGTTTAACATATTAGGTCTGTAATGTTAAATACAATTAGAAACCGATTTAATTAAAAAAACATATATTAAAAAAAGGTTTGCCGATCCCGATACTTTGAAAATGACGTGATCGGACCCGATCGATCGGCATATCAATCGGGACATCTCTAATTGAAACCAATTGTTACCAAACAAATTAAGTCAGGTGTGTGCCCAATCGCTGATGGGTGGTTTAAAGCTGCCCTGCCCACTATAAAACACACACCTAGTAAGAATTGTCTTGATTAGAAGCATTGTCTGATGTGCATCCTGGCTCGGTCAAATGAGCTGTCTGAAGACCTGCGATCAAGGATTTTTTATTTGTATAAATCTGGTAAAGGATACAAAACCCTCTCTAAAAATCTGTATGTTTATCGATCAACAGTCAGAGAAGTTGTCTACAAATGGAGAGGGTTCGGCACTGTTGCTTCTCTCCCAAGGAGTGGCCGTCCACCAATGTTGACGCCAAGAGTTTAGCGCAGAATACTCAGAGAGGTAAAAAAGAACTCTAGAGTGTCTGCTAAAGACTTACAGAAATCACTGACACAGTCTCTGTCCATACATCAACTATATGTAAAACTATGACCAAGAATGGTGTTCATGGGAGGACTCCACGGAGAAAGCTACTGCTGTCTAAAAAAAAAAAATGTTTGGATATCGTTTAATGTTCGCAAAAAGGCACTTGGACACTCCACAGATGTTTTGGCAAAATATTTTGTAGACTGATGAAAGTTGAATTGTTTGGGAGTAACACAAAACGCCATGCGTGGAGGGAAAAATGGAACAGCTCACCAACATCAGCACCTCATCCCCAGCGTGAAGCATGGTGGAGGGAGCATCATGATTTGGGGCTGTTTTGCTGCCTCTGGGCCTGGACAACTTGCAATCATTAAAGGAAGAATGAATTCAAAAGTTTATCAGGATGTTTTGCAGGAAAACCTGAGGCCGTCTGTTAGACAGTTAAGCTAAAAAGAGGATGGATGCTGCAACAAGACAATGATCCAGAACACAGAAGTAAATCAACTTCGGAATGGTTTCAGAAAAATAAAATACACGTTCTGGATTGCCCAAGTCAAAGTCCAAACTTGAACCCCATTGAGATGTTGTGGCATGACCTAAAGACAGTGATTCATGCCTGACCTCCCAGGAATCTGACTGAACTACAGCAGTTATGTAGAGAAGAATGGGCCAAGATTAGTCCTGCTCGATGTGCCAGACTGATCTGGAGCTACAGGAAGCGTCTGGTTGAAGTTATTGCAGCTAAAGGGGTGGCCACAAAATATTAAATGTGATGGTTCACTTATTTATTTCCCCCCCTACTGTCATTGTTTGCATACTATCCTCATTTAAATATAAAACCCGATAAATGTTTGGGTGGTTTTAGTTAAAGCAGACACTGTTTTTTCATCTGTGTGATTTTGACAAAGATCAGCTCGCATTTGATTGTGATTTTATGCAGGAATGTGACAAATTCCAAAAGGTTCAGATACTTTTTCAAACCACTGTACTAGAAACTTCTGGACGGAAGCCATGCTTATCCCAACTAAAGCAATTAATGACTATGCAAAGACATAAAACACAAGAATTGATTAACCAAGTGTTAAAATTGACACACAAAACCCAATTTTTCACAGTAAGAGGCTAAAATAATTATTATCTAGGGATTGCTAAACTTTAAGCTCATTAAGGATCTCTTCTGTGTAGTGATGTATAAAACCAACTTTACAGTACAGTCCATTCATTTCCCTCTTTGATTTTTCACAGTCTTGTTTTGTTATAATGACCAGCTTGAAAGCTCCAAACCGCACTGAATCTATTTGCCACCCTGTCAGCAACTCCCGCGCGTGCATATTTTACACCGCATCTGTCTCAGTTCCAGTCAACCTTGTGTACAATTTTTTTCACACGCTCCCGTACAGGAAACAAAAATGGCGTGCGGGAAGAAAAGAGGACAAGCTTTAATGAAGCCTGCGGTGATTAATGGGCTTGGCGAGCCTATCGCTAAACTGTTCGCGACGACTCACTGGAAGGGAAGCGCCTTCTGTCTTTTTTGTCTTCTGAAATGTAAATGATGAGTGACGTTGCATAAATGATACTGCTGAGGCATGTTTATCTTGGTGCTCGCTTGGGATTTACTTTCAAATAAGTCTTAGTGGCTGCCAGTACATGCTTATTGCCTCAAATGCTCATGCTGTGAATTGGAATGAGTTTATCACTCATAGACGTCCAATCCGTTTGAACTGGGAGGGTGGCAGCGAATGAACATCCGTTCATTCGCTGCCATCCCTCCCACTTCAAACAGATTGAACGTCTATGGCAGTCAATGCCAGGTAAAGAGTTCATTTTGGAGCATTTCACGTCATTTGCTGTTAATTTTCAGTCACTTCTTGTTGATATGGGGGGCATTTCTAGCTCACTTCCTGTTGATTTTGGGGCACTTACAGGTCACTTCCTGCTGATTTTGGGTTACTGGAAGAGACGTGGCTCAAGAATGTCCCAAAATAATTGGGAGGGTACTCAAAACTAAAAGCAAGTACCGTGTTTTTCAGACTATAAGTCGCACCTGAGTACAAGTCGCACCAGCCATAAAATGCCCAACGAACAGGGAAAAAAAACATATGGCGGAAAACACTTAGGTAACTTGAAGTTCTGCTCTGAGACCCACAATTTGGCCAAATTTCAAAATTGTCCGATATGCATGTGTGATACATCATTGGACAGCTTAAAAACTCAATTTTCTGGGTGAAAAAAAAACATTTTGAACAGGAGGGCATTTAAAAAAAAAAATTCGATCCAAAAACTCCATGTAGCATGTATCACTGAGTGTCATGACAAAGCTTTGAATGGCCACAGCTGGATTTTTTTTTTTTTTTTTTTTTTTTTAATTTTATTGGTGAAACATGGTAATATAACAAGGGTTGCAAGTGGACGAGTTTTTCATATATTTACCCTTTAAAATTTTTATTTTTTTTTGTCTTTGTTTGGATCGATTATTTATCATCTAACATATCGGAGAAAATATGACAGAAACAAAAAAAAAAATACAATTAAGCAATAGTTATGAGGTAGATATCCGTGACTTTTTTACAGACGCCATTTTTTTCATTGAGACATAATTTGTTTAAATTCAAAATATGTGAGTGAATAATTTTTTAAAGTCGTTTTTTTTTTTTTAAACGAGATATGAGACATCAATTAATGATTCAAAGCTAAAAATGACAGACATTTTGAATAATAAATATAATTAATTACCTTCGTTTTATGGCTGGGTAGAAACAAAAATAAGTATTTAGTCAACCATCAATTGTGCAAGTTCTCCTACTTGAAAAGATTAGAGAGGCCTGTAATTGTCAACATGGGTAAACCTCAACCATGAGAGACAAAATGTGGAAAAAAAACAGAAAATCACATTGTTTGATTTTTAAAGAGTGGAAAATAAGTATTTGATCACCTACAAACACGCAAGATTTCTGGCTGTCAAAGAAGTCTAACTTTTTCTAACGAGGTCTAACGAGGCTCCACTCGTTACCTGTATTAATGGCACCTGTTTTAACTCATTATCGGAATGAAAGACACCTGTCCACAACCTCAGTCAGTCGGTCACACTCCAAACTCCACTATGGCCAAGACCAAAGAGCTGTTGAAGGACACCAGAGACAAAATTGTAGACCTGCACCAGGCTAGGAAGACTGAATCTGCAATAGGTAGAACCCTTGGTGTAAAGAAATCAACTGTGGGAGCAATTATTAGAAAATGGAAGACATACAAAACCACTGATTATCCCCCTCGATCTGGGGCTCCATGCAAGATCTCACCCCATGGCGTCAAAATGATAACAAAAACGGTGAGCAAAAATCCCAGAACCATACAATGGGGACCTAGTGAATGACCTACAGAGAGCTGGGACCACAGTAACAAAGGCTACTATCAGTAACACAATGTGCCGCCAGGGGCTCAAATCCTGCACTGCTAGACGTGTCCCCCTGTTGAAGCCAGTACACGTCTAGGCCCGTCTGCGGTTCACTAGAGAGCATTTGGATGATCCAGAAGAGGAGTGGGAGGGGAGAATGTGTTATGGTCAGATGAAACCGAAATAGAACTTTTTGGTAGAAACACAGGTTCTCGTGTTTGGAGGAGAAAGAATACTGAATTGCATCCAAAGAACACCATACCCACTGTGAAGCATGGGGGTGGAAACATCATGCTTTGGGGCTGTTTTTCTGCAAAGGGACCAGGACAACTGATCTTTGTAAAGGAAAGAATGAATGGGGCCATGTATCAAGAGATTTTGAGTGAAAATATCCTTCCATCAGCAAGGACATTGAAGATGAGACGTGGCTGGGTCTTTCAGCATGACAATGATCCCAAACACACAGCCAGGGCAACAAAGTAGTGGCTTCGTAAGAAGCACTTCAAGGTCCTGGAGTGGCCTAGCCAGTCCTCAGATCTCAACCCCATAGAAAATCTGTGGAGGGAGTTGAAAGTCCGTGTTGCCCAATGACAGCCTTAAAACATCACTGATCTAGAGGAGATCTGCATGGAGGAATGGGCCAACATACCAGCAACCGTGTGTGAAAAGCTTGTGAAGAGTTACAGAAAACGTTTGGCCTTTCTTAATTGCCAACAAAGGGGACATAACAAAGTATCGAGATGAACTTTTGGTATTGACCAAATACTTATTTTCCACCGTGATTCGCAAATAAATTCTTTGAAAGTCAAATAATGTGGTACCCCCCCCCACCCCCCCACATTCTGTCTCTCATGGTTGAGGTTGACCCATGTTGACAATTACAGGTCTCTCTAATATTTTCAAGTGGGAGAACTTGTACAATTATTGGTTGACTAAATACTTATTTGTCTGTGTTTTCCACCACATATATTTTAATGTAAATAATACCCACCTCTACTTCGCAGAATTTCGATTATCATAAGGGGCGGTCCCAATTCGCCGCGAAAAATGAGGGATCACTATCAATTCTTGGTGGGAGCATATCGATAATCTTTTGGGCTAAGAAGTATCGCGATATATCACTTTTTCGAATTATTGTCACACCCCTATTTGTTACTGCCAATCGTAATACCAAAACACTCTGTAGACTTGACTGTGTGCAATGTTGTTGAATGACTATGTGAAATGGTAACGATCAACTAAAGGATGGTTTAACCCTGATCCTAACCCTGACCTGACGAACTGAAACCAAACCCACTTAGCTTACTAGGAACTACAGCATGTTGCCCACCAGTTTAAAATACTGGCTTAGTAAATAATGTCTTGTGGTTCTTTTGGTGCATTGCCTGAGGTTATTTTTGAACACCCTGCTCCAAGTAACTGTAAACAATGTATGCTGGTGATGGTGCTCCATGTTTAGCACGAAGGTGTGAGAGCAGCTGCCGTGTTAGTCAGAAAATTTTGCTATGCACACCACAAAGAAAAGTTTAATTATTACAGCAACACACAGTAAACTAGTAAATCTGACTTTAAATATACACAATTGGATGGTAAACCACTGCGTTGATCTTAACTCGGCGGGGCATCTTAATTGCGTTCACAGGGGCCGCTCGTTGCTCCCCTGATAAGGTCTGATGTGAACTGACTGGAAGATGAACTCCCAGGGCAGGCGGAGAGGCTGCGTGTCGCTATGTGTCGCAGCGAGTCGCCGCGTGTGGATGTCTAACGTGAGCCTATTGGCTCCTCGAGTGAATTTATGCATGTGATGGCCTCTACTGTCTGTGAGCAAAAGACCAGTAAAGGCCAGTGAGGTGAACGCAAACGTTCAGTGTCAGATCAAAATGGATGTGTCAAAACAAAATAAATGTGTGCACTTTGTAGAAAATGGGCAAATTTAGTGGACAGGCAACCCATGAAAACAACACATTTCTGTCAAGAGATGAAAAGTGGATGTTGGGCCACATTGGAGCATCAAATGAGGAATCAGTGTTGTTTTGTGGCAGCCCTTTTCATTTTTGTGTTAGTCTTTTGGATGAAAATACTTATTAGTCTTAGTCATCTTTAGTCATTTTAAAATGTGTTTGCCTTCGTGTAGTTTTAGTCGATGAAATCTCCAACAAATTTTGTCTAGTTTTAGTTGTTAGTAGTTAGTTTTAGTTCAAAAATAAATAACGGTTTCCAACAATTTCGAATGAACATAGACAGACAAGCACATATTGTAGCAATTAAACCCACCTGGAAGCCACAAACTGTACGTAAAAAAAATGTTGCAAACAATAAGTATTTCCCAGTAATTGCTAATTTACCATGATGTCCATGGACGTCCAAAATTCCCATTCATTTCTAAAGGCATTTAATTATGTTTTTTCATTCAATTGATGTCATTGTATTTGGATTCCACTGATGCCTATGTAAGTTGATACCATTGACGTCCATGGACGTCCAAATTTTTCCCCATTCATTTTCAATGGGGATTTTTTTTCTCCAAATCAACAGAAAATGACTAGATATCAATAGGACGTGTCCCCCAAACTTCCCCAATTCCATTGACGCTTATGAAGGGTACCACCATTGACGGCCATGGACGTCCAAATTTCCCATTCATTTCTAATGGCATTTAATCATGTTTTTCCATTCTATTGATGCCAATTTACTTGGATTCCATTGACGCCTATGTAATTTGATACCATTGACGTCCAATTTTTCCTCATTCATTTTCAATGGCAAAAAAAAAATATATCCCCAAATCAACAGGAAATGACTAGATATCAATCGGACGTGTACCCCAAATGTCCCCGATTGCATTGACGCTTATGGAGGGTGCTGCCATTGACGGACATGGACATCCAATTCTCCCAATAATTTCTAATGGCGTTTACTTTGTTTAATGCCATTGACTGGCATTATTGTCCATTCTATTGATAGACCTGAGTGGGGCTAAGATCTGTATCTCCACAGAAGAATGACCCAGGTGTAATTTATCAAATAAAACAGCTGAAATGGGCTATTAGCTAAATGCCATTTTTACTCTCCTCTAGAATTACTGACCAGAGAAGCCAAGTGGCCAGAGGACACTTGTCATTTTGAAGCTAATGCTTAATACGAACGTGAATGCTACGCTAACGTGAGGAGTTACATTTAGTGTCTGACGATCACTCAACACAGACCTTTAAACGTTAAAGCAGCACTGCATATTCTCTCTTGCAAAGATAAGAAAACAGATCTTACCGTGCTTCCAAACAAGCAAGATGTAGCGCTGCCTAGCTTTAGACACATCCTAAACACCGATGAGTGACACAACCCAAACAATGCTACGACGCAAGCTGACGTACTCCAGGTAAAATATGAAAATGTCACGCATTGTCAACATATGACAGAAACTATGTCGAATTTTTGTTTCGTTGTCGTCTCGTCAGACGAAAACTGGCAATTGTCCCGAAATGTTCTAGTCTCCCAAGCCACGTTTTTAGCTTGTCATCGTGACGTCATTGTCATGAAAAAAATTGTTTGTCGACGAAATATTTCGCTATTGTCAGTGTTGATATTGGACATGCATGGGATACATATCAGATGCTGCACTAACGATTATTGTCACAATCGATTAATCGGACGATTAATCAGTTAAATGTCATTTCTTTCAATTACCTTCACATTTTCCCTTGAAGTTGTTTTCGGCATGTTGTAAGTAGCAATGAAGACAAAATGGATGACTATTTCCTTCAATTGTACGATTAGTAAATTCATTGGCAAATGACTTATTAATTGATTAGTTGTTGCAGCCTTATTAAGAAGCTAGTTTAGACAGTCAGATGTCCGAAAATTGGCAAAAATGTGAATTGTTGTTTTCCAAAGTAAAAGCAGATTTTTGTTCATGTCCTACTTTAACTTAACAAAACAAAAACAAAACAAAAAAAAAAGCAGAAATCTTACATCATAGATTTCACTGTCAGTTAACAGGAGACAGGGATCAGGGTGAATCGGTAAGAAGCCTATTTTTACTTAAAATTCAATTTTTTTCAAAACCACAGCCGCTAGCGACCTAAAACCAAAAGAGGCACCTCCCTTAAGCATATATGAGTCTCCATGAGCAGCGACATCTAAAAATTCAAAGTCGTTCCCTAATAAAATCCTGATTAATAATTTTTTGTACAAGTATAACAAAACTTAAACTGGCTCTAAAATTGCCAAAATTTACACTAGATGCACAAAAATCACCAAATTCGGAGATAATCACCTATATTTTCAGCATCAATAGCAATATTTAACATATCATAATTTTTTGCCAGATCAACAGCAATATTTATCATATATGTATTTCCCCATAATAGCAATTTTTTTTTTTTTTTTTTTTTTTTTTTTAAGTTTTCAACATCTAAGAAATCACTCAATTTTCACATCAGAAACTTAATACTTGAAGAAACTATGCAGAATTATCTAACTTTTACTGAACAAAAGCAAAATTAGCATTTTTCTAAATACAGTCACAAATTATTTAGGTTGAATTCCGCTATTGTGGAGATACAAAATCCAACATGGTGGACGTCACGAAACAAAGAGCTTTTTAGGTTGAAGATTCTTGTAAATAAATGCCTAGATCGTGGAATTACTATAGATATGAACGTCAAACAGTTTAGATTCTTGGTTAAAAGCAAAAAACAGGCAGTTATCGTTCATTTTACCTAAATATTTCAAGCCAAAGTTATGGTATTGTGTAATCCAACATGGTGGTCGTCATGAAAGAAAGCTTTTTAAGTTCAATATTCTTGTCAATAAATGCTTGAATCATGGAATTTCTGTGAATATGAACGTAAAACAGTTAAGATTCTTGGTTAAAAGCAAAAAACGGGCAGTCATCGTTCATTTAACGTAAATATTTCAAGCAAAACTTACGGTATTGTGTAATCCAATATGCGACCATCACGAAACAAAGAGCTCGTTAAGTTGAAAATTCTTGTCATTAAACGCTTAAATCACGGAATTTCTATAGATATGAACGTAAAACAGTCTAGATTCTTGGTTAAAAGAAAAAAACGGGCAGTTATCATTCATTTTACGTAAATATTTCAAGCCAAAGTTACACTAATTTCATCCATTGATTTTTTTCACAATGTTTCAAAGTGCACGCATGGTACTATTTATTGTAATAATTACCTTGAATCCTCAACCAAATCACTCTTGAGACACTCCTGCCTGCTTGTATGCAATAAAACCTTTGTCCTGTTTCCACCTAAATCTGGCGTTAGAACGCAGCGTATTCGAGTTTATCACAATGAATGCCAACTCAACATTTTTTCAACGTAATTTCAAGAGTTTAGACAAGTTAGCAAGTCCTAAAAATAGTTGTCGATTAATTTGCACTTCTAATTCGGATACAACTGGGATTGTACTGTTCCCATTGCACAGACAAATCAGATACTCCACATTTTGTCTAAAATGGAATTAACACGGTTAGTCCCCAAAAAACCCAAGGCACACATTTCCTGATTTACGTTTTTTTAAGTAGTTAAGTGCATTTATATCAATCCAATTTCTGAGCACGTCCGTGCTGAGCTCAACACTTGCTTCCCGTGGCTGACATTCATCAGGACACGAGCATTGATTTGAACGAGCCGCTCAATAGACCCGAGCTGGCTCTCTCAGCCTATGCCCCGCGCTCTTTACGAGACCTTTAATCAACTATGTCAGTCACCTACTCTTACGACAGAGTGTGTCCGGGCCAGCTGCACCAGTTATTTGAGTTCCAATGAAAAAATAAATAAACGTAAAGAGGAGGGGAAGTGCGCGCTGTCGACAGGCGGGTATTACCAGGAGTGCCTGCTGTGGGCGGCGAAACAAGGTGGGCAAAATTATAGAGCGGCGACTGAAACATCACAGCAGGAGAGGAAGTTAAAAGTGCACACAAAGCAGACGACACGCTGCACTTTCCCGTTTGCCTGACGTGTGCAATCCCTGCTTTCAATTCAACTCATTCGGAATTCGTCAATGCCGTTCCATAAAATCGACATCAAATCAGTGACATGAGCAAATAAGGCGAATTGCAATAAGTCATGAGTGTCTATGCAGCAGAGTTTTTTTTTTCTCTTGTCAGACCTCAAATAACCCACATAGCCTTACCCACAAATGCTTGTTTGCCATCTATAAGGGTTTCACGTTGAGTTGTGCACTCGGCTGTCGCGGTCTCATTTCTTTGTCTCCTCATACAGCAGTGGTCTCCAAACTATGCCACATAGGACCGCAGTCAGTGCTTAATTTGTAAATCATAAGGTGCCGGAACGCATGAACATATGACAGCGCAGGGATGACGGCACGGGGACAGGTCCCGGAACATAAGCAAAAAATGGTGCTGAAAACAAAACGCAAATGTCCACTTGCCATGCTGTAGGCAGTGGCGGACTTGGCAGTTTTGGGGCCTAAGGCGAACATATCCAGGGGCCCTCTTCATGGGTCAGGGGTTAAAAAGATGAGCAGGGTGTGAAGGAAATATGTTCCGGTACACTAGGGCTGTCCTAAAGGATATATTTTCTCCTGATTAGTCAGCCGACTAGTTTTACGATTAGTCGACTAATCTAAATATTTTCTTTTTTTTTTTAACTAATTTAGCAATGAAAATTTTTTTTACGCTTATTAATTCACAAAACCATTTTGGAACACTTAAATTCTGTATTAAAGTACAAATAATCATGTAAATAACAAATAATTAATCACAAATAAACAATGACGTAAAATGCTGATAGCATTTACTAGTGCAAAAGAATGGAAAGTAAACAGATTCAGAACACTGATTTTGCCTTCCCAACATTATTCAAAACAATTCTTAAAAAAAAAATTCCAGCATTATTATTATAGTATACTACAAGTATATATAATAGTAGTATAATAATTATAATGATTATTCATTGCCAATCATATTTGTCATAAAGAGTGTCATTTAAAAGCTATTCTTAGTGTAGAATCTGTATTCTGAAGAATTTACTCAACATATTATAATATTAATTCTGAAGTATGTGGGATTAACTGCAGAAATCGTTATTTATATGACGAACATGACGTGCTTTTATTTTGAAATGTTCACCGGAGCTACGTTCGCTAAACCGCTAACCGAAAGCTTCACACGCCGTAAAAAACATTCTTAGATTAGATAGATTTAATTTTTTTTTCATTAGCAAATGCTGTTAACCAGCTGTTGAGTGTTAGTGTATGACTGATTGGAACTGTACTGCATTGTTTCGCCACAGGAAGTGCTGTCGTGTATTTTATGTTCGGTGTGAAGAAGAAGAAGAAAGTCAAAAGAGGCATTAGCGGCCTGTTCTCAACTTCTCCCTCACTGCACTTTGACTCTCATGGAGAGCAGGTTCGCTCATGTGTTCGAAATAAACGAAAGCCGACGTGCAAAGTAGCAAGTGAGCTGTAAAAATAGCAAGCTTAGTGGCGTGAAAAACGCGGGAGAGCTAAGTGAAGCTAACGAACAGCTAAGCGATGCTAAACGGAGGTAAGCGAAGCTAAACGGTGCTAAATGAAGCTAAGCGACTGATACTCAGTCCGTTGTCATGGAACAGTCCATTGTAGTGCGTGTGTGTGGGGGAGAGATAATATAAATGCAGCATTCAAATGGCTTTCTTTTTTGTTTTGTTATTTGTTTGTTTGGTTATTTGTTTATTTGGTATGCTGACATAATCATACATGACTAATAGTTGGGGGTGCTGCTGGCTCCGGTGGCCCAAGCCCTTGTTCGTTGGGGCAAGGGCAGCTGGTTGGGGCCCCCCTACTGGTTGGGGGCCTAAGGCGATCGCCTACTTCGCCTGAATAGTAGATACGCCTATGGCTGTGGGATTTTCCTTTTTTTCGTTCTTTTCTATGTGCTTTTCTGACTCGTTTTGAACCATCTTCCTTCTTTTTGAAAAAAGACAGTAAATGCAACTGTCTTTTTGGCATGTTGAAATACCGTTTGATCCTGGCGGCTTGCTCCCAAGATGCCGCAACTTTTTTGCCTGGTATACCAGACTCACTGCTGTTCCAGCAATTGAGTCTGGCGACCGTCCGGTGGATCAAATTCCGAGGGCGGCGCAAGCCACAGCAAACAGACAGCGGAGTGGACCAATCAGCGACGGGCAGACGTGACGTTGTTAAAGCGACAAGTAATTAGCGTGAGCGGAGAATGGAGAAGTTTATTCAACATGGCTAGCGCGAGCCATGTTGACTGTTGTCAAGGACTTGTTTCAATGTGTTTTTGGCAATTTAAAACTGGTTTTACTGCGGATTGGAACATATTCTCGGCTCTCTCGTTCGCCATCTGTGTTGTTGTAGACACGACTTTCGGCGGGCAAGAGTGACGTTACTCGTTAAGAACACGTCACGCAAATAAACGAATCTGATTGGACGATTGATTTTGTACCTTGCTCGAGAGGCCATTAATGGGCTGGGTGCCAGACTATTTCTCACAGTGTTTGAAAAATACAGGCAGAATAGTCTGGCTGTATCAGGCAAGCAAATTTCAATTTTTTTTATTATTATTATTATTATTTTTATGTCAGGGGCATGATTTGTTGATCCAGCTTTTCAGTGCATCAACAAATCTCCGACTCTTTCAAATGACGTTAATTTTTTATAAACAACATGCAATTCTTGGGATTTGTTGTGTAAATGAATTTACGCATATTATTATTTTATTTTATACTGTAATGTCTGTAACTGTGTGTAATATTCTGATATAATGTTTTCCGAGGCACCCTGAAGTGCATGCAACGTTACTGTTGTTTTGGTCACGTGATGCGGGACTGCGATAGAGAGGCACAGGTTCTATCTATCGCTCGGCGCAGCCTGCCAAGAGCCCCAAGCTGTGTTCGTACTGTTAGCTTCATGTGTTAATAAAGGAACAAAGTTGTCAACACATCGTGTGTTCGATACCTTTGTCAACAAAAAGCTCATAACAAGACACGATACATTTAAGACACGCTGGGACTGGAGAGTGGTGAGTAGTAGGAGACGAGGGGGAGACGAGCGAGAAGCAAAAGTTCGCGGTCGAATGTGGCGGCAGTCCGCATTATTTTGTTTATCGTTTTCTTATTGTTGCCACAATAAAGTGGAGAAAGCCATCCACGACTCCTCTCCTTCTTTCCCCCCAACGTTTTTTTTATATTATCATTATTTTATATGCACGAGCGGTGCTGGATCTGCCCAAATAAGTCCCGGAACACAGGGAGGCCAAAATCAAGAGGTGCCGGATCTTGATCCGCAAAGATCCGGCTCAAATTAACCCCTGGCCGCAGTGGGTGCAGGATTTCACTCCAACAAAACAGAACCACACCTTTTCACCAATCTGGTGTTTTATAAGTGTAATCAGTTAGGGCTGCAGCTATCGAATATTTTACTAGTCGATTAATCGATAGACTAGTTAGTTCGAATAATCGAGTAATCGGCTAAGGAACATGAAAAATTAAAATACCTGATGTATAATTTTTTTTTTAAATGAGGATCTGAGTACAACAAAAGAACAATTGGCTAACTTGCACATAAAAGTCCTCTAGCTTAAATGCTATAAAATGCTAAAGATTTTTTTTTCTTTTTTACAATGGTTCAGACACATATTCCCACAAAAAACTGTTAACTATACCTATAAACTAAATCATGAATGCATTAAAAAACATTAGCTCAAACAAAAACTTGACTAATGTTGGTCTTAACAGGGAGCAGCTGGTTTCAGCCATGAGAAATGAGTTATATCATATTAATTGTTGCCACCCAAATCAATAAAACTAAATGCAAACACTTTCAAAATAAACCAATACAACAGAATTTTAATTAAACGAATACTAAAAACAACAAAATTTAATTTGAATATTTTTTTCTAATCGAATACTCGAGTTAATCAATTAATCGTTGCAGCACTTTAATCAGTTGATTGCAGTCAGGTGCTGCTTGTTTTAGTACAAACCACATTGGTTAAAAGGTCTGTGCTTGATCGGTATGAACAAAAACCCACAGCGGCCCTCGAGAACCGGTTTGGAGACCCCTGTCATACAGTAAAGACAGCATTGTACAAGCACAACTCTAACTGTGGCTTAAGACTTATATATTAACTGTATGTATGCCGGTCAAGTGCACATGATAGTGGCTGACGTTAATACTGACTCAAGCACGTATCGACAGATGTGTGCACAGAGAATAAAATGTGCTCATTGAAGCAGAGCGAAGACAAATTGCTGCCTTTGAAGCAAAGCGGGATCAAAAGACGAGGCGCAATTTCTGCCACTGTGCTGTTTGCAGGCTGTCATCTGACAAAATATCCACACCCAGAAGCTCACACACACAATCACAGACACAAACACATTTAGTGGCCTGTTGTGTGTGTGGATTAAGACGCCGTCACCATCTCCAAGATCAGTCCGCTTTGCCATCAAATGCCAGAAATGCCCCACCCTTGCTAGCGATGTGTCCTTGGGCGAGCAACTTGTTAAGAAGCGATGACAACCCTCGAGAGGACGTTTCAGCTCTTTGCCGAGCAATCACTTGGAAACGCCATCGACTAGCCTTTTTATGGCAGGTCTCGTGAACTGCACTGCAACTGTACTTCCTGAAGGACTAAACGGCTTCCTCGGTGATGATTAGCGAGGCTGCATTTTGGGTTGTTAACAAACAAACAAACAAACAAAAAAATACTGATTGGTCAGAATAATATAGAACAGGGATCCCCAAACTTTTTCCTGTGAGGGCCACATAACCTTTCCCTTCTCTGATGAGGGGCCGGGGTCAGTTTGTAACAGAAAAATTGTGACGAGTGTAGGAGTACCTTAATGTAAAATTTTTTTGCTTTTCAGAAAGCCACAATCAAATAACCCTTTCTGGATTCTTCACGGAACAAAAGTAAATAAAATAAAAATAATAATATCATATAATATAATTAGGGTTGTCAAAATTACCGCGTTAACGGGCGGTAATTAATTTTTTAAATTAATCACGTTAAAATATTTGACGCAATTAACACACATGCCCCACTCAAACAGATTAAAATGACAGCAGTGACATGTCCACTTGTTACTTGTGTTTTTGTCTCCCTCTGCTGGCGCTTTGGTGCAACTGAATTTATGGGTTTAAGCACAATGAGCATTGTGTAATTATTGACATCAACAATGGCGAGCTACTAGTTTTTTTGATTGAAAATTTTACAAATTTTATTAAAAGGAAAACATTAAGAGGGGTTTTAATTTAAAATTTGTATAACTTGTACTAACATTTATCCTTTAAGAACTACAAGTCTTTCTATCTATGGATCGCTTTAAGAGAATGTTAATGTTAATGCCATCTTCTTGATTTAATTGTTATAATAAACAAATACAGAACTTATGTACAGTATGTTGAATGTATATATCTGTCTTGTGTCTTATCTTTCCATTCCAACAATTTACAGAAAATTATGGCATATTTTATAGATGGTTGGAATTGCGATTGATTACGATTAATTACGATTAATTAATTTTTAAGCTGTGATTAACTCGATAAAAAATGTTAATCGTTTGACAGCCCTAAATATACTATAATAACAACACTATTAAGTAAATAGATAATAATTTGTAGTTCTTAAAAGATGAATGTTAGTACAAGTTATAGAAATTTTATATTAAAACCCCTCTTAATGTTTCCGTTTTATTAAAATTTGTAAAATTTTCAATCAAAAAATAAACTAGTAGCTCACTCATTGTACTAAGCCATTAAATCCATTGGACCCAAGCGCAAGCAGAGGGCACCAAACACCAAAAAACAAGTAACAAGCGGATATTACACTGTACTGTACATTTTAATCTGTTTGAGCGGGGCATGTGCGTTAATTGCGTCAAATGTTTTAACGTGATTAATTTAAAAAATTGATTACCGCCCGTTAACGCGATCATTTATATATATACATATATATATATATATATATATATATATATATATATATATATATATATATATATAAATGTGTCTAAAATATTTGACGCAATTAACGCACATGCCCCGCTCAGACAGTATTCTGCCTTTTGGTAAGTTTTACAGCAAGGCTTTTTGTGCTGTCTAACAGCGAACTCTTGTGGTCGCTTTGCGACATGGTTTATTGTTTTCTTCCCAGTTCAATATGGCTGCACGACGTCTCGGGCTGACGCCTACATTGTAATGTTGTGCTTATATGATCCTTGGACAAGATTTGTCCGTTAAGTATGGTTGTTGTAACGAATGTACATATTATGTTAGTAAGCGAAATGTTATATTTTTGTATGAGACGCTTTTTGTTTATGTTTAGTGAACCTGTATAGCGTGCTAAGCTAACGTTTTTGCTACTTTTTTTTTGTAGTTTTACGACGGTCTAAAGAGGACAATGGTTTGAGGCCATTTTATTAATAAATCAGATGAAAAAGGAAGAAGTCCGATTATTACAGCGTCGTTCACTAGCTGTCTAGCTTTGGAAAAAGTAAACGCTTCGGATTGAGGACAGCATAGACAGATTTAAATGACAATAGAGTGAAATGCCCACTACAGTCCTTATGTACCGTATGTTGAATGTGTCTTATCTTTCCATTCCAACAATTTATTTTACAGAATATATATATAATTTACAGAAAAATATGGCATATTTTATAGATGGTTTGAATTGCGATTAATTGCGATTAATTACGATTAATTTTTAAGCTGTAATTAACTCAATTAAAAATTTTAATCGTTTGACAGCCCTAATGTATATTTATATATATATATATATATATATATAAATATATATATATATACATATATACACATACATTGTGTGATCCCTCGTTTTTGGCGGTTAATGGGGACCAGATCCCCAAAAAAGTAGCCCCCCCCCCCTCCAAAAAAAAATGATTTTTGTTTTTCTTTTTCTGTATTCAATGTATTTATTTTAGATTTAGCATTGGAAAGAGATACATATAAGACACTTTTCCCCCACTCAAATGTAAGTTTTAAATATATTACTGTCCCACCAAATTATTTTTAAACCAGAAGTAGAAAAACGCTTGTCTGTATTAAATGCTTGATTGAGTGAGTCCAAACTAATCTGCTCTAGCTGCTCACTTAGACACAATGAGTTGCCACAGCAACTGTTTAACAAGTTAAACGATGATTGACGCATGCGGCGCTTTGAAGCTTTGGCTTGGTTTTGGCAAGATCAAACATTAAAAGTCTGTCAATCATCGTTAACTTTAATAAGCAACTTCAGTGCACTGCCTGACCAACCATGAGCAGTAGGAGGGAGAGTAAGACTACGTGATTGGCTCAGGATGGTTCATCTGTATTTATTTTTTTTATTTTTATTTTTTTAATTGGAAAATAAATCCGCGATGGACTGAGGGCACGAAGTTTGAAGCGCGAAGTAGCGAGGGACAGTTTTGCTTTGGTAAGAAAAAACTATTTTGACTTGTAAAGTAAAATTTAAATTACTTGATTAGGTAGTTGCTTTACCTCTGTATGTGTACTTTTACTTGGGCAAAAAAAAATTCCTTCATCTACCACTGATTCATCAATGATGGTTAATCATGAAATGACATTCTCTTTAGCGCAGGTTCGTCTAGTGGATGTGTAATGCAACCCCAACCACTACTACTATTACTACCACTGCGCCTTATAATGCAGTATATATGCCTATATATGAAAACAGTTTTAAAATAGGCCATTCAGTGACGGTGCGCCTAATGCTTTCATGCGCAGTATAGTGCGGTCTTCAACTCATTCAGTGCAATTGATGGTGTGAAATTGAATTAGTTTTTCACTAGTAGACATCCATTTGTACTTCCAGTTCAAATGGATTGGACATCTATCTCCTTCAGTGGCAACCAAGTTGCGTTTATAGTGTTAGCTTATTTTTTATTGATTTGTTTTTCATCTTTCATTCATTCATCTTCTGAAACGCTTATCCTCACAAGGGTCACGAGGGTGTTGGAGCCAGGCAGGAGGCAGAGTACCCCTCAACTGGTTGCCAGCCAGTCGCTGTAGTTTTTCAAGTTCAGCCTTTTTTTTTTTTTTTTTTTAAAATAATCTGGTCCTTGCTCTTATAATAACAGTTTTTCTTGTCTCTGAACCCATGAACTTCTTATGACCTCTCAGGTTTGGAGGTTTATTGATATTTTACCATTCTAGCAGGTATTAAATGCCACTGCCATACAGGTTAATTGAGTGAAAATGTAATAATTGCAAAAGCGGATGGTTACGTTCCCCTAGGCTGGAGGCTTCCGCAGACAAATTCTCGTCGTGCGACGCCGTAACAGCCGTCGAGCTATAACGTTCTGGGTCTCTTAGTGGGAGGTCAACGCAACCGTGCGCGTATGGGCTTAATGGATCGTGACAGCCTATTCAACACGCCGGAGGCAGCAAAAATTCTCATTTTATAGAGAGCAGACCAAGCCAACAATCCTGTCTAATTATCCGTTTGCAATTCTACCTACAGTCTCATTTCAATGTAGCGCAGACAGGCCACAAAATAATTGCTTTTCTGCAATCTACGAGTTCATTTGCCTTTGTTTTATTGATCGCAATGAGTCGGGGATGTGGCGAGGGGGGGTCGGGAGTGTGTGGGGGGTGAAAACAATCTAAACCTAAATGAAAAGCTTCATTAAATGTGAAAATTGTACCGGGAATTGCGAACATCTGTTTCTGACAAGTCCCTGCGTCGTAAACTCCAAGGTTAAAACCAGACGGCAAATTCAACTCGCGGGCCGTGAATCAACTTCGCAAACGATGCCGGCGAGGCGAGGACTAGTAAGTTTTGATGCTGTGGGATGTCAAGACAAATATCGTTTATCAGTAAAGACGCTTCAGTTGAGTCGCAGATGTGGAAGGGGATTCGCATCGTTGCTGAGGTTTAACTTGTTTCTTGAACTTCCTAAACTAGAAATAGTTGACTAACCAAAGAGCCAAACGCAATCTCCTAACCCAGTGGTTCTTAACCTTGCTAAAGGGACCGAACCCCACAAGTTTCACATGTGGATTCACCTAACGCTTCAGAATTACGTAATAAAGTTATTTTTGTCAAATTCAAAACCAATATATGGCAGAAAACACGGACAAGACTGAAAAAGCAGTTTCTGCTCTTGCACACCTCTTTAAAAGAAACTGCTGTATTTTAAGCCAAAACAACAGTTGTGTTTGATAGAAATACATGTCTATATGCTGCCATAGCAGATTCATGGGGCATGAAGCCCCCGAACTATTTTTAATTTGTCCGCTTTACCCTGAAAACCCGTTTACAGAAGTCGCGCAACCGCTTTCGTTTCAACCCCGCCATAAAACAAAGGTAATTAATTATATTTATTATTTATAATGTCTGTCGTTTTTAGCTTAGAATCATTAATTGATGTCCCATATTTCGTTTCAAATAAAAAACGACTTTAAAAAATTATTCACTCACATATTTTTAACTTTTAAACAAATTATGTCACAGTGAAAAAAAATGGTGTCTGTAAAAAAGTCATGATATCTACCTCATAACTATCGCTTAATTGTATCCTTTTTGTTACTGTCACATTTTCTCTGATATGTTAGATGATAAATACATTATAATCGATCCAAACAAAGAATAAATAAATAAATAAACGTTTAAAAGGGTAAATATATGAAAAAGAAAATCTCGACCACTCCTTGATGTCTGCGATTTATGCATCTCGACCCTTGTTATACTACCATGTTTCACTGATAAAATCCCCCAAAAATCCAGCTGTGGCCATTCACAGCTGTGTCTTGAGACTCAGTGATACATGTTACATGGAGTTTTTGGATCAAAACAAGGTAAGTACACGATAATATCTCGTTAAAGTCATGGCGTCTGTAATTCTGCTCTCGCGTGCTCCCGCCTCCAGATAGGGTTTTGCTGTTTAAAAAAACATTATTTTTTTTTTTTTTAAATGCCCTCCAGTTCAAATTTTTTCTTCCCCCAGAAAATTGAGATTTCAAGCTTTCCAAAGATGTATCACACATGCATATCGGACAAATTTCAGAGTTGGCCAAATTGGGGGTCTCAGAGCGGAACTTCAAGTCACCTGAGTGTTTTCCGCCATATCTAAGCTGGCGAGTTACTAATTTAGCAAATTCCCATTCAAAATTCTCATTTTGACAACATGTTTCATAAACAGGTCAAAATTTGAGACCACGCTGCCCACTGGTCTGTTATATTCCCTCATACCAAGTGTGAGTCGACTTTCCACTGAGCAAACCAGTTCCTACTCCCACAAGATCGAGGACTAATAGTTAAAAGTAGAGATGTCCCGATCCGATATTTGGATCGGATCGGATGCCGATATGGGCAAAAAAATGCGCATCGGTATCGAATCAGCCGACACGGAAAAATTCCGATCCAGACTTCCGATCCAGGTTTTGAACCTGTCCGGGTCCGGGTTTTCCAGCGCACCGATTTACATAATCCATTCCAGTTTTGCTTCGGTTTACCTATAATCTGGTCCGTATTTTACGGCACACCTTCAACACACTACATTACCATCTCCCAATTTACCGAGAGACTTTATCGGTAAAAATGATGTGTGGGATCATTTCACCTTAAAGGACGACAAAGACGAAGAGGCAGAGTGCAACATATGCCATATTAAAGTCAAGCGTGGTGGTAAAGCTGTAAGAAGTTTTAATACAACCAGCCTAATCAAGCATTTAGCGTAATACCAACACAAACAATATAAGGCGTATGTTGAGAAAACCGAAGACAAAAAGAAAGGTCCTACACAACTAACACTGGCAGAAACTTTTGCTATGCGTGACAAACTGGCACTCGACAGTCCCAAAGCCCAGGGAATAACAAGAGTCATTGCCGAAGAATTCATTCTGGATGACGAGCAATTATCTCTCATGAGTAAACACGCACCATCCAGCACTTAGAACCACAGTACAACGTGCCCTGCCGTCATTACATCCTTGAGCGATTCGGCCGTGGAAGATTTGAGAACGATTCACAAACATCCAAATTCCGATTATTGAAATATGTCAAGTAAAGTGTTAACTTTAAACTTTAAATAACTTTTAAACTTTAACACATGCTCAGATAGGCCGGTATTGGTATCGGCCAGTATCGGTATCGGATCGGAAGTGCAAAACAATATCGGTATCGGATCGGAAGTGCAAAAACCTGGATCGGGACATCCCTAGTTAAAAGAAATGGATTAAGCCTGTAAATTGGGAGCAAACCAGTCCAAAGCTTGGTCTAAAAAGCCACTTTGCCTAGATTTAATCAGTGTACGAAAATAGGGCTCTGGACTTCTTTACCTTCGCCGAACTCCTCAGATTTACTCACCGAACCCCTGGGGTTCGATCGAACCCAGCTTAAGAACCACTGCCCTAACCCATGAAACTAAACCTGACGCCACTAACCCTAATAACTTCCGAACATACCATTTGCCAACTAATGTATTTTGTAGGCTTTATATTAGATAATGTAACGCTGTCATACTAAAATGTTGCAAAAACTATGAATAATGATATAATCAATTTCAATTTACTAACAAATGCACTTACTCTGTGTAAGATTTGGTTCTATTTAACTACACACAAAGCTGATTTATATTGTATACCTGTTGTATGAATGGCAACAGGTCGAAACGCAGCTATTTTGCACTTTTTCGCATCTGATATACTGTAGTTGCTCTTCCTGTCACTATATGCAAAGATGGTAGCAACGCATTACATTTACTATGTCATATTTGCTTGAGTAACTTGGAGAAAAATGTACTGATAAGAGTAGTTTTACAACGCCAAACTTTTATCTTTTAGAACGTAATCACACTTAACAATACAGTCACATGATCACACACAAGCTTTCAGTCACAAGTCACCCCGAGTCCTATGATCACGCCAGCGTGATCAGTCATGTGACTTCTATAAAGTTGCGTAAAAAACCAACTATTTCACATTGAGTGCTGCAGTACTTATATATACAGTAGACATGTGCCGATTACCGGTTTCAAGGTATACTGTGGTATGAAAACGTCAAGGTTTCAAAACCGCCCAAAATTTTCCGTCATACCGTCCCTAAGGTATTAGCTATTTTTTATGTTCCAAAAATGCATGGAGAAATCTCTTGCTCGCAGCTGCAAGGCTCAACCCTCCTCCACTGCTCAGTGTCAGTGAGTCAGCTGTGCTACATGATGGCTGGAGAAGGTGAAACTGAACTTTTTCCCCCATCGGAAAAGTACAGAAAAGTTACAGAAGGCCGGGGCTTAGAGGAGGAGGGCCAACCAACATATAAAACATGTTTACTGCGGGTGGCTGCCGAGGAGGCAATACCTCCAATAAGATTTCACATTTAGTAAACACTGTCATGAAAGTTTCCCACCTGCTACGAGAGTTAAGTCCAGCGTGTTTAGTGTGTCTAGCGGTTGTAAAACGTGTTTTTTTTCTCTCTGGCAATCGTCTGTTAAGAAAGAGAGTGTGTGTATAGTGTAAACATGATACGGGTCATACACACGTGCTTTACATGGAAAATAATTCATTTATTTTAGTTCTAATGGTAATAATATTGAGCTGTGGCTGTGGGTTTTGTCTCATCTATAAGACTGCATTTATTTTTAATTTTATTTAGAATTATTTTTTAATCTAACGTAACATCATACTTATGTTCCAATTTGCTAATGTTTATATTTAGAATAATTTTTTATTTTTTAATTTAACGTAACATCATACTTACATTCCAATTTGCTAATGTTTATATTTAGAATGATTTTTTATTTTTTAATTTAACGTAACATCATACTTACGTTCCAATTTGCTAATGTTTTAAAAAATAAAAATCCTGTTCAATGGGAAAAAGTTTCTCTCAAATTAACACATTTTAGAGCTGTAATTGTAATAGTGTGATACTGTGAAACTGTGATATTTTTGGCTTAAGGTTATCATACGGTGAGAATATCACAACGGCACATGCCTATGATCACACACAAGTGTTCAGTCGCAAGTCACCATGAATCCTATGATCATTATGTGACGTCCTTAAGTAGCATAAAAATAAACTATTTTACATAGGGTGCTGCAGTACATATATATATATACATATATACAGTATATACATATATATACCTTATGTCATATATAAAAGGCACACCTGTGTATAAGTCGCATGGCCAGCCAATCAAATGCCTATAAAAAAAATAGTACAACTTATAGTCTCAAAAATACTGTAAATGACGAGGAAACATTGAAGGTAGAACCCAATCAAAAGACTGTACCATGATCTCCGTTAGTTGCATCTAAGCAGGCCACGCATTTTAGCCTCCCGCCTTTCTTACCTTTGGGATGTCCCGGATCGCTGAACTCGTACTTCCCCATCCCGACTGTCCGAAGCATTTGCACACCGTTAAGACCCTCCTGATTGTCAGCGGTGGCGGCAGTCCCCTGTCCGTTGGTGAGCTGGATGAGGCCCGGGTGGTGGGCGCTCAAATGGCCGTTGCCCATCAGACCGTGGGGGGTCGTGTGTACCACGTGGTTGGATGGCACGGTGGCGTAGGGTGGCTGTCCTGGCATGCTCATCACCATAGCAGGCGGCTGTGGGGTCGACTGCGGTGTCAGCTGGAAGTGGGCGGTCATGAGGGAGTGCTGATGATGGGGCGGCGGCACAGATGTCACCCCAATGATCGGCGACTGTGCCGTCACACTGTGGTTATAGGAGGGCGGATGGGGGAGGGCGTAAGTGTGGGGTAAGAGGCTAGGCTGACTAACTGCAGCGACCGGTGCCACCCAGGCGGGACCTGGAACACAAACACAAGAAAAAATTCAGCCAAAGAACCATCCCTGAGATAAATACAAATCTATCATTAGGGCCTGAGCACTAACTGGCGCGAGAGCCCTATTGTAATGCAAAGGAATATTATTCTTTTTTCAGGGCAAATGAAAATGGCCAATTTGGAGGCCTGAACATGCTCGAAAACTCACCAAAATTTGCACATAAATGCGGCTTTGCGTAAATTTTGATAATTTTGCAACGTTGCAAAAAAATAATGGCTCAGTGGTGCCCCTTTGAATTTTTCAAATAGGCCTCTCCTATGAGGTTTTTTTAACATAGAGCAATGACATTTTGGGAGTTGAAACATGGTGCAAAACTGCTTCAAAAAGTCTCTTGCACCCATATTCAAAACCCAAAAGGAAAATCGGGTATTTTGGATCGAATGTACATGCTTTATAGATTTACAGGGTGCACTTTTGAGACCTTGGCGCCTAGGGAGTTAATTGTATCCTCCTCAAAATTGGTAAGACTGCTGATGAGACAAATGAGATCTTAAGTTTTAAAAATGGTGAATTTTCATTCACGTGTCTGACCTGGGCAGGGTGCCAAAATCGGCCATTTTTTTGGCAACACTTCATATTAAGTAAATGCCGAATAACTCCCTGATACAAGGTTCAATCTTTTTCATATCTGGCATGTATGTGGGGTATCCCAGCTTGAAGAGGACTGCATTGAAATATTTCCTATTAGGCCTGGCGCCCCCTGCTGGGAGCAGGAAATGGCCTTTTTTACGTGACGGGCTCCTCCTCCAAGGGAAAAAAAAAATCAATTGACCTCAAACCCGTTTAAAGGCAGCCTTAAGACATGTGTTCAAATGCCTGATGAAAACTATTGTGGTTTGGTTGAAGCAGAGGAGTCCAAACAAGAAAGTGTAAATGACCATCTTCATTTTGTCTCGCCACAAATTTTGAACAGTCATAACTTGGCAGACATACAACATATCTATGCTAAACTTCCCGTGCTTGGTGAGATTCGTACCCTGGAGGCTCCTGTACGAGTCATTTGCATCAACCCCACAGCGCCAACTAGTGGCAACAGAAAGTCACTCATTTTACTTATACATGTCCAGTTCTTTTCAGGTTGGTCATCATAGTTTCAAGACCTTTTCTAATAATATATTTTAAGGCCCATGTCCACATGTCTCTTTCTGTTTCAGTGACAATCCTTTGTTCGCTATAAAAGGAAGTAAATTTTTTTCAGGGACTTAGGCAGCTTATCAAACCACGGAATTTGGCACACTTGATCAAATTGGCCCAAATAGAAGATGCATTTTGGTTTTGAATAAGGGCGTGGCTGCACAGCTCAGTAGCGCCTCCTTTTTTGTTGTACTCTCTCCAAAAGGGTTTTTTCCTCCTAGTTGTGTGAATGTATTCCTAATCCCCCAAAAAGAGGCGAGTTTCGAGCATGTTAGTTTTTTCATGAGATGGTTGTAGGGGGACAATCTGTCACCACCCTGACCTGCGTGCCGTCCGAGTTGCACCAAACTGCGAGGGCCCGTTCAGTTCTGATGCAGGCAAAGTTATTTTCTATTCGAGTACATCCCCATGTTTGTTAAAACATTAAAACCCACTTATCCACCTGCCAGGTTGATACCTCTGATCAGAAACGCGGACTGATTAGTCGCATTTTTTCAGTAAGTCGTCGACAAAGCTGTGAACAGGAACTGACAGGGAAGAGTTTTAAGTCGGCTATTAGACGATCAAATAGGATGAGAGGTGAGCATCTGAGAGGACTCCAAATTGACTGAAACAAAACCGCACTTCGACTCCATCCACACAGGGCTTAGTTAGGAGCACGCGGGTGGCAAATGAGAGCAAAAACAGCGGATGGACTCAACGAATTTTGTTGCAAGGTGAAAAGTTAGCGCTCAAACAGCAACACACGTTATTTAGTCCTTACATATGTTTTTACTTTACATGAAAAAAATGGCATCCTGTAAGGATCATTTACATCCTCTCCATAAACCTTGCCGTCAGCAAATTAGTTCTTCCATAAACAAAATTATTTCGCTTCGTAGTCGGAAACAACATTTCAGATCTTCTTTGTTGCTGTTCTGTATTCTGTTATGAAACAATTTCCCCACTCGGCGCCAGCAAAATACGCCTGGATACAATGCACAATAATGTATACATAATTAATATGTACAATCACTATAATGCATAGTAACATGTACAGCTCACACAATCTATATTCATATTCATGACGCCTTAACTGTACTGCATGTTCATTGAACTGACTTCAATGTGTAATATCATGCATAAATACAATGCATATTAACAGTTTTTTTCCGCACACAAAACGCAAATTAGGTGGATTACAATTCATTAAAACGTCAATTATACTGCAATTTCTTATGCATAGTAGAGGTGGGCACCTCTGGGTACCTCACTATACAATCAGATTTGCGATACATATGTCGGATGTCGAAAAGATCGTGTTTAGAAGCCAAGGGCGTAGGTTTGCATAGGGACATGACACTACCAACTTTTCAGGATGCTCAAATTGTCCCCACCAACCTTTAAGCAACCGTATCTGCATTATATAATGAGTTCAGTTATACAGATAACTTAGATTGTCTTCCCAAATGTTGTAAGGATAGAACTGACCCTACCATTATTAAGTGAATAATTTTCATTATATTCAAACTTAAATTTACCCCTCTTCACTTGCTGAATGTGCCGGTCCATCCCCCCCCCCCCAATGCACGTTTGATTAGCTGATGACTTGACCCACCGCCGACACTCACACGCACGCTCACACTCACACAGCCCCGACAGAAATACATGTCGACAACATGTATTTTCGAATTTTTTGGTTTTTTTTTTGGGCCAGCAGCAGCCACTATAAGTAATGTAAAAATATGTCAATGTTGTGGAGTAGGGGAACACACCGTAAATTTTGCTACTGAAAGCCCGACCTGCATCAGAGTTAGCATAACATTCAACTGTGTAAATTTGCTAACCTGCAAAACTCGAGTAGGAAGCTGCGAGAGAGAAGTGTCCTTCTGTTTATGTTTTCTACTGTTAACGTTAACTCATTCACTCCCAGCCATTTCACCGGAGCAAGGCCCTTCGCTCCCGGCCGTTTTACTGGATTTTGACTGATTTTGCAAGGCCCACAGAAAATTCTGTTCTATTGCTATATAAACATGGAACCCACCAAAAGAAAGATTAGACTCTCTTCTTGTTAGTTAATTCATATCTTTTTCCATTCTTCAGAAATCAGCATTAGAAAATAGCTTAGTTTGAGCAATTTTCCAATTTCTGATGAAAAAACAGAGAAATTGAGCTTTTTGTGAAAGCATACATTAAAAACATGACTTTAACACAGCTATTTTTCGCTTACGGGACATACCAAACATCTGAATAATGTTTTCGTTCTACAAAATAACAAACAACAAGACAAATAGAGCTTTTGATCGCAAAGTAACAATTTATTTACACATAACTAAACTACTGAACTGTTGAACTATTTGCGCACATAACAACAACATCCCGGTTGAATGAGGTGGCTCCCAGTACGGTAATCTGATGAGTCCAGATCAAGATCGGTCTCACTTTTTTCATCATCTTCATCGTTGGTTTCAACCTCAGGCTAAGGAGTAACGCAGAACGCGCGTGGAACCTGACGCTGTTGTGGCCGTGACCGTCTGTCTCATCAAGATAGATTTTTTTGAATCCTTATTTGAAGATGGTTTCCTTTTCTTTTCAAAACACTGCTCCAGTGTCGATTGACTTTTTTTCCACGATCGTTCTCCACATTTTTCTCAAATTCTCACGCGTCTTCACAAGATGCCTCCAACTTCCGTTTCCTGCCTATTTTTCTTCACTTCCTTTCTTGGCCCGAGATGCGCTACTGACCTCCAGTGGTCAATGTTACTGCTTTAAAATGGGTTTTGAGCTTTGTGCATTGTATCTTAGATACATCGGAACCTATAGATGCCTTTAAAAAAAAAAAAAAAAAAAAAACAACGCAAAAGACGTATAAAAACGTTTTTGGGACACTGAAGCAATTAAAAATAGAACATATTTATTAGGGCTGTCAAACGATTAAAATTATTAATCGAGTTAATCACAGCTTAAAAATTAATCGTAATTAATCGCAATTCAAACCATCTATAAAATATGCCACATTTTTTTGTAAATTATTGTTGGAATGGAAAGATAAGACACAAGATGGATATGTACATTCAACATACTGTACATAAGTACTGTATTTGTTTATTATAACAATATATAAACAAGATGGCTTTAACATTAACATTCTGTTAAAGCGATCCATGGATAGAAAGACTTGTAGTTCTTAAAAGATAAATGTTAGTACAAGTTATAGAAATTTGATATTTAAAACCCTTCTTAATGTGTTCGTTTTAATAACATTTGTAAAATTTTCAATCAAAAAATAAACTAGTAGCTCGCCATTGTTGATGTCAATAATTACACAATGCTCATGGTGCTTAAACCCATAAAATCAGTCGCACCCTAGCGCCAGCAGAGGGTGACAAAACACCAAAAAACACAAGTAACAAGTGGCCATGACACTGTGCTGTCATTTTAATCTGTTCGAGTGGCGCATGTGCGTTAATTGCGTCAAATATTTTAACGTGATTAATTTTTAAAAATTGATTACCGCCCGCTAACGCGATCATTTTGACAGCCCTAGTATTTATACGTTTTTGGGAGCAAATGAGTTAATTGAACTGTGAGAAATGTAGTGATGATGTAGTGGTGCTGGACACCATAGAACCAGAAAAACATGAACAAGAAGCTGCTTGGAGGGAGATTGGTGCTGCATAACCTCATATGTTGCTCACACAACAAAACATGCACAAAACCTCCTTTCACCCAATCTGTGTGGTCTTATTACTTTTTTTTTTTACTAGTACTTTGTTTACAGGTCTGCCATGCTTTTGGAGTCCATTGCCCACTATTGTAACGGAATGCATTATTATTACTTCATTTTTGTGCTTTCACATAATTTTCTAATGTGTTATTGTACTGACAGCTAAGGGTTTATAATATATAGGAATATTTTTCCCTTCCTTACAACGTCCCTTATGTTTAATTAACCCCTGCGTAGGATCAACATCATCATGAGAGTTTAGCAAAGAGCCAGCACATTTCATGTGCTTTTTAAAGCCACTGTGGACTGTGTGTTTATCCACACAGTCTGAGCCAATCATTTCCTACCCTGAGGCGCTCGGGGCGCAGGGTTTGCTGGGAAGACACAACCATATTGCACCTAAATGATGCCTCCTTGCCATAGTGTTCCTCCCTGCCACCTTCTAAAAATAACTGAGCACTGAGTCAAAGGGCCAAAGTCTAAATGGCGCTAAAAAAAAAAAGGAAAGATGGGAAAAGGAGACACTGGCATTATTCATGATGCTGGAGGTGCTGATAGAGAAGTCACAAGTCAGTCAGCTAACTGGTGCTGTCCTGAAGCTCCATTTCTTTTGCCAAGTTTTTCCATTAATAAGGATTGTCACAATTTTTTTTGCAGATTTGAACAGGCGAAATGCCTACATTTGCTACCTTACTAAACAAATGACTGACATTTTAGCTTGTGGAAATTTCTCTGAGGCTAAATTATATGTAGTTATCATAAGTGTATTGTTTAAACGTAAGGTAAAACATTTCTACTGTTTCTTACATTTATTGATGGGAGCTTTGCTTGGCTTATATAAAATTCCTCAAACTATATTATTTATCTTATAAATCATCTTATTCTCCGTGTTTTTCAGCGCGCCGCACTGCCCAAACTGTTTGACCGATCGGCACCATTCCAATATCGAAATGACCGGAGTTCTCGGGAAATTTTCCAATGACCTCCCAAAATTTTCTGTTCAACCGAAAAACACGGGTTTGTTGAAAAAAAAAATATGCAAAACGCTACTTGTCCCATAATTTTTGACCAAATCACATAATTTACTCATCAAAAATTCCAGGACGGCACGGGGCATAAAAGTTGAATATAGTATTTGGCAAAAACGTAAGGTTCCCCCCAAATTCGCCTAAAACGTTCAAACCATTCATTTCTAATAGGATGCCATTGACGGCCATGTATGTCCAAATTTCCCAATGAAAAACCTGTTTGGTTGTGGTTTTTGACCAAAAACTTAACATCACAGCCCATTGACATTTAACTGGCACAGGACATGTCCTCAAATTGTCCCCATTATCAACACGAAGTGACCTGATATCAACAGGCCGTGTCCCCAAATTGTCCCCAAATCAACACGATGAGACCTGATATCAACAGGCCGTGTGCCCGAATTGTCCCCAAATCAACACGAAGTGACCTGATCTCAACAGGATGTGTCCCAGAAATGACCCCAAATCAACAGGAAGCGACCTGATAGCAAAAGGAAGTGTCCCCGAAATGTCGCCAAATCAATAGAAAGTGACCTGATATCAACAGGACGTGTCCCTGAAATGTCCCCATCAACAGGATGTGTCCCCAGATGAACAGGACGTGTCCCTGAATTGTCCCCAAATCAACAGGAAGTTACCTGATATCAACAGGAAGTGTCCCTGAAATGTCCCCAAGACAAAAGGACGTGTCCCTTAAATGTCCCCAAATCAACACGAAGTGACCTGATATCAACAGGACGTGTCCCCGAAATGTCCCCAGATCAACAGGAAGTGACCTGATTTCAACACGATGTGGCCCCAAAATGTTTCCAAATCAACACGAAGTGACCTGATCTCAACAGGATGTGTCCCAGAAATTTCCCCAAATCAACAGGAAGCCACCTGATATCAACAGGACCTGTCCCCGTAATGTCCCTAAATGAACAGGAAGTGACCTGATATCAACAGGACGTGTCGCTGAAAGGTCCCCATCAACAGGACGTGTCCCCAAAATGTTCCCAGATCAACAGGAAGTGACCTGATATCAACAGGACGTGTCCCTGAATGGTCCCCATCAACAGGACGTGTCCCCAAAATGTCCCCAGAGCAACATGACGTGTCTCTGAAATGTCCCCAAGTCAACAGGACGTGTCCCTGAAATGTCCCCAAATCAACACGAAGTTACCTGATATCAACAATATGTGTCCCAGAAATGTCCCCAAATCAACAGGAAATGATCTGATTTCAACAGAAAGTCCCCCTCCCCATTGTCCCCAAGTAAACAGGAAGTGACCTGATATCAACGCAAAGTGACCACGAAATGTCCCCAAATCAACAAGAAGTGACCTGATAGCAACAAGACGTGTTCCCAAAATGTCCCTAGATCACCAGGACGTGTCACCAAATCAACAGAAAGTGACCTGATTTCAACAGGACGTGTCCCAGAAATGTCCCCAAATCAACAGGAAGTGACCTGATTTCAACAGGACGTGTCCCCGAAATGTCCCCAAATCAATACAAAGCACCTGATATCAACAGGACATGTCCCCGAAATGTCCCCAAATCAACAGGACGTGTCCCTGAAATGTCCCCAAATCAACACGAAGTGACTTGATTTCAACAGGACGTGTCCCCGAAACGTCCCCAAATCGACAGGAAGTGATCCGATTTTAACAGAAAGTGTCCCCGAAATGTCCCCATCAACAGGATGTGTCCCCGAAATGTCTCCAAATCATTAGGAAGTGACCTGATGTCAACAGAACATGTCCCTGAAATGTCCCCAAATCAACAGGAAAAAAACAAAAAAAAAGAATAATAATTTCGTTAATGCATTTTTTATATTGTTTTCTATAATTAATATATAGATTTGATAAATTAATACAATGTTAGCAGACGCTAAATTAATTAAATTGAAATGAAATGAATAAAAACAGAAATGCACACTGGTTAGGGCTCAAAGTAGTATTTAAAAAAAAAATTTAAATAGTATTTAACTCATCGAATGCCACTGACGGTGATAGACGTCCAATCCAGTTAAGCTGGAAGTCATCTTTCGGTGCCATTGACGCCGCTAGTCGTCCAATCTAGTCGAAAATGGACTGACCGTTGAGCAACGTCAATGGCAGTCAATGAGTAAGGACTACAGTTCCCCAGAACAGGATTTGTATTCGCTTCGAGTTTATTTTAAAATTTTACTCTGACGTCAGATTGGAAGAGCAAATAAAGTTCAAATGGATAGAACATCTGTAACCGTCAATAGCACGCAAGATCATCAGTTAGTCAATCGATGCTGCAATAGAGCCCTCGGTTGTCCCTCTTTATTCCGTCAACACCACTGTCTGCCGGTGTTCTGTCTAAAAGAGTTATTTTGAGTAAGTCGCAGCAGGTCAGGGAAGGAAATTAACCGCTGTGGGGTGAAGCCATTCTGGGTGGCTTCATTACAATAAGTCTTGGAGAGAAAAAAAAAATGGGAGGATGAAGACGAGACACTAGGGCATAAATAGCAGACAACTACATTATACCGTTGACAGCGCTTTTGACACGGGCTGTTAAGACCTCTAAGGTGCTTTCCTAGCATGTACGATTTTGACAGTTCTATAATGATATGCGCGATTAGGCCGCTCTCAGAAAAAGCTGCTGAATTTGAGTTTGAGTTACCCGTGGCCTCGCCATCTCGATGCTGCTTGCTCGGCGGCTCGTCCGTGTCCCAGGGTGTCAGCTGGTTGATGGGCGTCTGTCCCCACCTCACACCCGGAGTGAGCAGCAGGCCCGAGCTTTGGTTGTCCCCGGGAGACACCTGTAACCACAACAAGTACTCATTAATACTGATTATCAACGAACCGATATTATTATCATAATTGTGTTCGTGGGTCACAGCTTGGGGGGTTTGCAAATTAATTTGCATTGAATTAGGCTTTGAAAACAAAAGTTAGCCGTTTCTATGCAAAATCAATTACACCTACCTAATTTAGCTTTGGGTTAATTTAGTCATTTGCTGACATATCAGTGCATAAATAATATGTCCCTGCCCATATATTATTTTTGTTTGGGTCATATGATTATTGGAATAAAGTTTATATCCAATAACAAATGTTTTTTTGTGCTTAGAGTGACCTTTTAAGTGTTTACAAACTGATATGCTTGAGATGTGTTAACTGAGGGAAAGACCCTAATCACTCATGGTGCACAAGTAAAATGAACAATAAATGAAGAAAATAAAAGAATCTTAAACTCAGCACAATAAGTAAAATTATCATTTACAATGTGTGCAAACGCCCAGCAAAATGCATTTTGGGAATTGTCATTGTATTAGCATGTCTTATGATTGCCTGCCTATGTTTGTAATGCTTTGATCGTCTACTAATGGTCTAGTGGTAACTAGTGTAAACATGATTTCATTGTGAATTATTTATTTTATATCATTTATAGGGCTGTCAAAATTATCACGTTAACGGGCGTTAATTAATTTTTTAAATTAATCACGTTAAAATATTTGACGCAATTAACGCACTAGGCCCGCTCAGACAGATTTAAATGTCAGTACAGTGAAAGGCCAACTTGTTAATTGTGTTTTATGGAGTTTTTCCGCCCTCTGCTGGCGCTTGGGTGTGACTTGCATATGTTATGTGGCGTAATGTCGTCCTCTGCTGGCGATTCAGCGCAGCTGATTATTTGGGTTTCGGCGCGCTTTTCTGACGTGATTATATGTCGACGCGAACTCACACTAATAGACAGTGCTATTCAAGACCAGCTAACGTCCGCATCCAGTATTCAGTGGCAGTTCTCATAGCCCCATCACACTTTTTGTGTCTAATACATGCATCGCTTGTGAGTTATATTCCTCCTTTGTTTATATTCATGAGCATTAGATAGCTATTGATGATGTGTATTTGAATTTGTTCACATATATGGCGAAATGCAGTTACATTGTTAGATGCTTGTGAGCTAATTGGCTAGTGCTACTGCTCAAATGGACACGTGTGTGTACATTTTATGTTATTTTGTGATTTATGCAAGTTATTTACACATTGCCTTGTTATTTTCAGTTTTACAAAAATAGAAGAAACGTGCTCCTGTCAAAAAGAGATGACTTCAGTAAAGCCCATGCAACTTTGCCACACCGTCGGATTTTTATCTGTCAATTTGTGTACTCACACACATTGAGGACAGAATAGGGCTACTAGTTTATTTTTTGAAAATTTTACAAATTTTATTAAAACGAAAACATTAAGAGGCGTTTTAATATAACATTTCTATAACTTGTACTAATATTCATCTTTTAAGAACTACAAGTCTTTCTATCCATGGATCACTTTAACAGAATGTTAATAATGTTAATGCCATCTTGTTGATTTATTGTTATAATAAACAAATACAGTCCTTATGTACCGTATGTTGAATGTATATATCCATCTTGTCTTATCTTTCCATTCCAACAATAATTTACAGAAAAATATGGCATATTTTATAGATGGTTTGAATTGCGATTAATTGCGATTAATTACGATTAATTAATTTTTAAGCTGTTATTAACTCGATTAAAAATTTTAATCGTTTGACAGCCCTAATTATTTATTTATCTTATTTAAATACAGACATTTTGGCTCATTTCAATTTATTTTATTTACCATAATCTGCGGACTATAAACCGCTACTGTTTTCCCTCATTTTGAATCCTGTGGCTTATAGTCCCGTTTTGCTTGTTTGTTAATTGGTTAAATAGGTAACACTTTATTTGACAGCTGCGTCATAAAACAGTCATAATTATGAAATGACATTATCATGGGGATTAATAATTGCTTATGACTGTTGTCATTGAGTGTCTTCCGGTAAATTATGTCACTAACTCCATTTATGTTGAGCTCGGATCTTTTACATCTATTTACATGTGAGAAAATGACATCTGTCATAAGCATTTATTAATGCTCATGGCAGTGTCATGTCATAGTTATAATGGTCTTATAACAGTCTTATGGCGCCACTGTCGACTAAAGTGGTACTAAATACCATAACTCGCAATTAATGAAACAACTAGAACAGTAATTGAAGAAATAAATAGCACAGAACATGCATTTTGATTGTAATTTAGATCCGTAGCACTGCAGTGCATGCTAGGAAGCATGTTGGATGACAACAGTGTTGATAGCAGAGGTTGAATGTCTCCCCCAAGGGAGCAGTGATGGCCAAATGAAGCTTCTTGAAGCAGTGAAGCTTTGCAGCCAGTCTTATGACAGTCTTATGAATAAATGCCGTTTTCGTGTCAAATTTGGTTGGAGGCAGCTTATAGTCAGGTGCGCCTTATAGTCCGAAAATAATGATATATGGGACTTTATTTTGTTGTTCTCTTATTTTTCACAGAATGTTTATTTGGAAAACATTGAAGTTGTTACATTTATCATTATTAAAGCATCCAGTCGGGCAACACAGTACAATTAGCAATAATATGTTAAGTCCATGACCGCATATATCAGTATGGGTTTGATATTGGTATCAGATTTTGGAGTTGAACAACATCAGGATATCAGCTATCGGTTAAGAAGTCATTATCGGACAACTCTAGTTACAATGTTGGAAGAATATAACACTATTCTTCTGGGGTTACATATTTGTTTTATTTCATTTGGAGAACTATGATTTTGTTACATGTATCATTATTAAAGCATCCAGTAGGGCAACACAATACAATTAGCAATAATATGTTAAGTCCATGACCACATATATCAGTATCGGTTTGATATTGGTATCAGATTTTGGAATTGAACAACATTGGGATATCGGCTATTCGTTAAAAAGTCATTATCGGACAACTTTTATTACAATGTTGGAAGAATATTACATTATTCAGATGGGATTACATATTGTTTTATTTTATTTGGAGAACAGTGTAGTTGTTACATTTATCATTATTAAAGCATCCAGTAGGGCAGTACTTCTCAAATAGTGGGGCGGGCAGCCCCAGGGGGGTGCAGAGCGATTCTGGGGGTGGCGCGTATGACCTTGGGGAACATACTTTTTTGCCGTACTAGAATACAGTGTAATTGCACATCCACTCAGTGGGTGGCAGTGCCACTCTCATTTTTGGTGTGTGCGCAGTATTTTTGGGCCAAACAAGAGCACACAGCAAAGAGCAACAGAGATATGAAAAGCTAAGACAAGGAAATATGACGAAACATATGCAACATTTGTCTTTGACTTTTAGTACAGAGGGAGACGAGGAAAGACCAATCTGTTTACTTTGTCTAAAAATGTTCGCAGCGGACAGCAGGAATTTTTTTTTTTTTTTTTTTGTGAAAACGTGCCAAATTTTGCCAGCAATTCGTGTTACCTAAGTAAACCAGCAAGCACTGTCAGCATCATATAAGGTGGCATACCAAGTTGCTCAGTGCAAAATAACTCCACACCATAGCAAAGGAGCTGATACTGCCTGCAGCAAAAATAAAAATTGTCCCTCTGTCCAATGACACTGTCGTTTTTGTTCTATTAATTTTGATTTTTTCTGTCTAATTGTTGGCATATTATCCCGATGAGTTAATGTTGCTAATCTATTTGAATTTATTATTATTTATTGATTTTAATCATTTTTAATTTTCAGTATCAAACAGTCAAACTATCTAACTTGACTGTATTTTTACAGAATGGATTTTTTTTTTTAACACTTTATTGAAAGTTGATCTATATTACTTTCTTTCTTTTAATATTAAAAAGAACACAATGTTATGCAGAGGTGTACTTATAAAAATAAGAATTTTATATACAAATGATACTACAGTATATTTATAGTGGCGGCAGAGAGTTGGGGGGGCGTGGAACATTTACATCTTGCCGTGGGGGGCATAACAGAAAATAAATGAGAAGCACTGCAGTAGGGCAACACAATACAATTAGCAATAATATGTTAAGTCCATGACTGCATATATCAGTATTAGTTTGGTATTGGCATCAGATTTTGGATTTGAACAACATCGGGATATCGGTTATCGGCTAAAAAGTCATTATCGGACAAGTCTAATTACAATGTTGGAAGAACATAACATCATTCTTCTTGAATGACATATTTATTTCCAACAAAAAATGCCTCTTTACATTGATTTTTCTTTTCTCTTCACCATAACACTGCAATATCTTATGGCATTGAGGTGTACTCATGAAACTGAGTTGTAAATTCTGGCCAAAAAGATAGAGCACTCCTGCAGGATAATACCTGTTAATGTGTAATAGTCCAGCTGGTTGTGCCAAAAACAATTCTGGAAACAGTGCCCATCAAAATAAAGTGTTTCTATTTTCACACCTGCTATGTAAAAAAATGGATTTTGCCGGGACGAAACGTTATCAGGCTCGAGCAGGCTGATGCAACGCTGGCTCAATCACTGCTGTACCCGGTGGGAGATCTCCTTTCCCCCCATTTCACCCGCCGCTTCAGCGTTTGGACTCGACCGATTGCTGCGGGTTTTCGAGGGTTCAGCGCCGAAGCCGGATTCCCCTCCGCTTGGCCTTAGAGTTAATAGAAAAGACCCGGATCCCCTCAGAGCGGCGCTCTGGCCTGCCATTCCATTATCCTGACTGACCCTGCAGTGACGCGGTTTGGCTTCGGAATTCACAAGCAGCTTTGTCATACAGATACAGTAAAAGTAATCGAGGAAGTAGCATGAAGTAAGAATAAAACTAAAAGACTAGTAGTGACAGTATCAGTTTTGTTCTTACACATAGAAGTGCCCCAAAAAATTCTTGTAAGCATACTATTACATGATTGCAATCACAAGGCTGAGGCTGCTATTTTTCTGACAGAAGCAGTAAAATAAATTGTCAATAAAACTAAACCTAAAACGGACCCCTGGGCAATGCCCCCTTTGCAACAATGTTGTGTTGTGGGATGAAAACTCAGTTTCACACGGGCAGACAAGTTGAATGTGTGTCCACTCGAAGATAAATCCCTACTGGAGCTTCTCTGACAGTTGTGTGTTTGTGTGTTGGCGCGTGTGCGCGTGCGTACGATGGGAGCCGAAGACCCAAAAAAACAAAGACAAAGGAGTGATGGAGCGAGGGAATGAAGCCCGAGAAGATGAGCTGTCAGCTTCTTTTGTCCACTTCAAGCTGTCAACTCAAACGCTTTACTCTGAGAACTGCTCCATTCCGGAGACTCTAGGGGAAGGAGGGGGCAAGATTCCCGAGCATATCCAAGGTGAGGAGACGTTCCTTCCAAACCCGCTATTGGCTTTAATGAGCCGTCCTCCTTTTCCCTTTGCGGCGAGGGAAAACTCATCATTAACGCTTAACGTTGACCCTCGTACCGAGCCCGAACCCACATACGCGGCCTCATTAAGAGTAATAAGAGTTCACCCTAAAACACCTGAAAACAAACATGATTTGTTGCAAACTCATATTTGGCCAGATAAATCTCAATTAACACTGCATGCCAGAGATTTTAAAGTTAAAAAAGTTCATTCCTGAAGGAATTAACAGAATTATTTCAGGACTTAAAAACCAACAGGATAAAAAATATGCAACTACCTCAATAGCAGGCGAGTGCGTGCCGGATCCGGCCTCAGCTTGCCAGATCTGCATAGCAATCATACCCACTTAACGTCGGTGCGCCAGATGTGGCCCGGATCAGCACTATGACAGTCCAAATGATAGGTTACGCACTGTTCCGGGGCGGACCTTGCAGACCGGACGTGCTCAAACTCCCGCTGAATGTCAGTGCACCAGATGTGGCCCGGATCAGCACGAAGACAGTTTTGCCTTAATTGTCGCCTTGATTGCACAGATTGGTAAGCCTGGGACAAGGTGCCGCTGATCATCGTCAGCAGTTTACTTAAACTGGTCCTTGGCCTCACATCATTGCCAGATCAACAACTCACCTACAGGTATGTGACTTTCAGTTAACAAAGAATCTTGTATTCCTGATACTTAGCTCATTTTTGTGACCCCCCCCCCCCCCCCCCCCCAGATCCTGTACTGCTTGCCTGGCAAAACGCCTGCCTGCCCGTTCACCTGTTCTATCACCAAACTGCCCACCGGATTCTTCGGGCACTATCTACCACTCCCTCTCATTGTCAATGAATTAGGCACCCCGTTACACCTGAAACCTTAACAAATACAATATGTTGTTTACAGTCTAAAAATCGGTCATCTTTAATGTGGTGTTGCTGGTTCCATTTAAAATATTTTGTGAAAAAACAATGTTGTATTGTTGTTGTATGATTAATTAATATGTTCGCATTAAAAATGGCATGAAAAAGAAGTGTTGTCATTATTGATTTTAAAAGACAAATTTAATATGCAATATAAACACATTAAAGCAGTGGTCTCCAAACTATTCCACATTCCAACTAAACAAGACAACACCTATGCACCAATCTGGTGTCTTACAAGTGTAATCAGTTAATTGCAGTCGGGTGCTCGATCGGTTGTAACAAAAACCAGGACACATTCCAACTAAACAAGACAACACCTATGCACCAATCTGGTGTCTTACAAGTGTAATCAGTTTATTGCAGTCGGGTGCTCGATCGGTTGTAACAAAAACCAGGACCCACAGCGGTCCTTGAGGACCGATTTGGAAACCCCTGCATTAAAGTATGATACATTGAACAAAATGGACCCCAAATCTGGCCCATATTTGGTCACATGTGTGCCATATCTGGGCCATACATGAATGTAGTGTCTGCTACTTTGGACCAGTTCTGGCCCCAAACTGTTTCTGAGTCATTTTAATTGTCCTTAAACCTCTGCACTCAACAAACAAGCAACTTTTCTGTAATCTAACAGTAATAATTAACTCACTGGCTGCCAATGACGGTAACTGATGTTCAGGCAATTTCATCTGGGAGGGATAGCAGCGAATGATCGCATGATGGCGGTCAATGAGTTAACTTCAGCATGTTTGTGCAAATCAATGTCACGCTAACGCAATGTTGCTAACAAACAACAAAACCAAATGTAGACTTGTGTAAAATTTGTAACTTGCCAATTAACTACCTAGCTAGCTACTAAGTCAACTAATCACCACTCTTATACCTAGCAATCCAGCTAACAAATTATTATCAACTGAAAAAAAAGAATTAAAAAGCACACAAAAATAAACCAACAAACAAAATGACTAACTAACTGACCTGGGATCATTCATAACTTTGCTTTTCTTCCAAATAGCATAAAGGAGACCAAAAAATGGCTAATAGAGTTAAAAAAAAAAAAAAAAAAAAAAAAAAAAAAAAAAGGGGGGGGGGGGGGGGGTATCGCATGATAGCAGCCATGAGTTAAATCCAGCAAGTTTTGCGCAAACTAATGTCATGCTAACGAATGTTGCTAACACCAAATATGCTCTGGTGTAATTTTTCTAACTTTCTAATTAACTATCTACCAAGCTAGCTAACTAAGCCATTTAATCAACACTCTTATACCTAGCACGCTAGCTAACAAATTAATCAACTGAAAAATATTAACTAAACTAAAATGCAAACAAAAATAAACCAACAAACAAAACAAGTAATTAACTGGCTGAAGTGGAACTTCCAAAACGAACTTTTTGTTGTCCGTCCAAATACCTAATGAAATAAATAATGAACATGCTAATTGGCTACTCACAAAATATGCATGAAGGAGACAACAAATTGGTTAATAAGGTTAAAAATTTTAAAAACACGTACTGTAATAGCAGCCAACGATTTAACTTCAGCAAGTTTCGCGCAAACTAAAGCCATGCTAATGAATAATGCTAACACATTAAACAAACAACAAAACCAAATGTATACTTATGTAATATTTCTAACTGTAACTTCTAGCTAAGTAACTACCTAGCTAGCTAACTAAACCAATTAATCACCACTTTTACACTTAGCAAGCTAGCTAACAAATTAACAAATTGGAAAAAAATTACTAAACTAAAATGCAATATATAAAAAAATAATGTTGCTAACATATCAAACAAACAGCAAAACCAAACATACACTTGTGTAATATTTGTAGCTTGCTAATTTACTACCTACCTAGTTAACTAAGCCAATTAATCACCACTCTCATACCTAGCAAGGTAGCTAGAAAATTAACCAACTGGAAAAAAATAACTTAACTAAAATGCAAACAAATATAAACCAACAAACAACTAATAACTGACAGACGTGGAATATTCAAAAATAACTTTTTGTTGTCTTTCCAAATAACTAATGAAATAAATAATGGACATGCTAACTAGCTACTCACAATTTATGCTTGAAGAAGACAACAAACTGGTTAATAGGGTTAAAAAAAAAAATAAATAAAGAAAAAGGTGGATCGTATGATAGCAGCCAAAGAGTTAACTTCAGCAAGTTTTGCACAAACTAAAGCCATGCTAACGAATGATGCTAACACATTAAACAAGCAACAAAACCAAATTTACACTTATGTAATATTTCTAACTTGCTAATGAACTACCTAGCTAGCTAACTAAGCCAATTAATCACCACTTTTACACTTAGCAAGCTAGCTAACAAATTAGCCAACTGGAAAAAAATAACTAAACTACAATTCAAAAGAAAAATAAATAAATAAATAAATGAATAAATAAATAAACCAACAAATAAAACAAGTAATTAACTGACTGACGTGGAGCACTCAAAACTAAGTTTTTGTTGTCCAAATAACTAATGAAAAAAAACTAATGGACACGCTAACTAGCTACCCACAATTCATGCTTGAAGGAGATAAAAATCTGGTTAATAGGGTGAAAAAATGAAAAAATGGGGGATTCTATGATAGCAGCCAACGAGTTAACGTCAGCAAGTTTTGTGCAAATTAACTTCATGCTAACGAATGTTGCTAACATATCAAACAAACAGCAAAACCAAACATACACTTGTGTAATATTTGTAACTTGCTAATTAACTACCTACCTAGCTAACTAAGCCAATTAATCACCACTCTTATACCTAGCAAGGTAGCTAGCAAATTAACCAACTGGGAAAAAAATAACTAAACTAAAATGCAAACAAATATAAGCCAACAAACAACTAATAACTAACTGACGTGGAATATTCAAAACTAACTTTTTGTTGTCTTTCCAAATAACTAATGAAATAAATAATGGACATGCTAACTAGCTACTCACAATTTCTGCTTGAAGAAGACAACAAACTGGTTAATAGGGTTAGAAAAAAAAAGAAAGAAAAATGAAAAAGGTGGATCGTATGACAGCAGCCAACGAGTTAACTTCAGCAAGTTTTGCGCAAATTATTGTCATACTAACGATTTTTTTTTAACATATCAAACAAACAACAAAACCAAACATACACTTGTGTAATATTTGTAACTTGCTAATTAACTATCTACCTAGCTAACTAAGCAAATTAATCACCACTCTTATACCTAGCAAGTTAGCTAACAAATTAACCAACTGGAAAAAAAATAACTAAACTAAAATGCAAACAAATATAAACCAACAAACAACTAATAACTGACAGATGTGAAACATTCAAAACTAACATTTTGTTGTCCTTACAAATAACTAATGAAATCAATAATGGACATGCTAACTAGCTACTCACAATTCATGCTTAGGAGACGACAAACTGGTTAAAAGGGTTAAAAAAAGGGGGAACCATGTATGTGAATTGGCTGAATTTTACAGGCCAGAAAATGGTGATTTATCAGGAGGAATACACACAAGACTGGGCCATGACCGCACACTGTAAATATACACACTTGGATATACACACAGACAGGAGCAAGGATTTATTTATTAAGACAGAAGACATGCAGCAAGCAGACAAGTATGAAGTAGCTGGAGGTTCTGGGACAACGCCTGACATTTTCTCGATTTTATTTTTCTAGTTTCATCAGTTGCGACTCGCTTATTATCATCGGCCCGCAGATGCTTCCTGCCGAATGGACAGAAAGCATATACTGGATGAGTTTGGTGGAGATCCAGATAAATAATTTTCAAGCCCATGTTCAAGATATTCTGGGTTCTGGCTGGGGGTCGAACTCACACACTCGATATTGCAGTGGATGGTGTGGTGTGCACCCCCTACTGTTACATCTGCAGTATCCAATAGTATAAAAAAAGGATTATCCTCGTATAGAGGGCCAGTAATTCCACATTACACTGAAAACATTGAGAAATATTCGAAAAAGGTCTCAGCAGGGTTCCCCCAAATGAACATATTGCCACAATCAACTTTTCGGGAGATATACAATTTAAAAATTGCGTTGCAGAGGAAGCACAAAATAAAATAAGGCAATAAAAAGATATTGCGTTTGTAAATATCTATAAATATAATAACTTGCTCAATAAAAGCCAGCATGGAAAAATATGTACATATTTGCAAATGATATGATAAGCAATTAGGAATAAAATCTTCAGTAACACTATTTGACAGTGGCGTCATAAAACCGTCATAATTATGACATGTAAAGTAAGTATGTATAGCTTAGCTTAGCTTTGCTGCTCTTTTTTGTTACTTGATTATATGAGCTGTATATATTTGTTGTCTTGACAAGGAATAATGGCCTGAAATAAACGAATGAAATGAAAAAAAAAATGAAAAAAATGACATGGCACTGTCATGTGTAGGCACGTGCTGAATGCCAGTTTCAGGGTATATCATGGGATGAAAACGTCAAGATTTCAAAACCACAAAAAAAATTCCATCCCTACGGTATTAGCTATTTTAAGCTATTTTTTTATGCCCAATAAATGCAGGGAGAAATCCCTCACTTGCTCAACTCTCCCCCACTGGCTGTTGCTCGATATCAGTAAGTCAGCTGCGCTACACGATGGCTGGAGAAGGTCAAACTCCTTAAAATTTTCCCCTATCGAAGACAACGAAAACACTGGTATGGAAATACTTCGGCTACAGAAAAGTTACAGATGGCCACGGCTTAGACGAGGAGGGCCAACGGACATGTAAAACATGTTTGCAGAGGGTGGCAGCCGAGGAAGCAATACCTTCAATATGATTTCACATTTATACAAAATTAAAGGTTAGTAAACACTGTAACGAATGCTTCCCACCAACTACGAGAGATAACTCCAGTGTGTTTAGTGTGTCTAGCGGTGGTAAAACGTGTTTTTTTTTTTCTTTCTCTCTGGCAACTGTGCTGAGAAAGAGTGTGTGTATAATGTAAACATGATATGAGACATACACACGTGCTTTTTATGGAAAATAATTCAATTATTTTTGTTCTAATGGTAATAATGTTGAGCTGTGGCTGTGGGTTTAGGCTCACTAAAGGACTGCATTAATTTTGATTTTATTAAGAATATTTTGTAATTCTTAAAATCTATTTTAAGTTTATATATTTATTTATTTATTTATTATACTTATGTACCAGTTTGCTAACATTTTGAACAATAAAAACCCTGTTCAATGGAAAAATGTTTACACCGTGATATTTTGGTTTAAGGTTATCATACTGTCAGAATATCATAGCGGCACATGCCTAATGATCACACACAAGCTTTCAGTCACAAATCACCATGAATCCTATGGTCACGCCGGTGTGATCAATCATGTGACGTCTTCAAAGTTGCATAAAATCAACTATTTCACATAGAGTGCTATAGTACATATATTTATACAGTATGTCATGTATAAAAGCCACACCTGAGTATAAGTCGCAGGGCCAGCCAATGAAATGCCTATGAAAAATACTCCTATTTATAGTCTCGAAAACATGCATGAGCGTTACTGAATGTGTGTGACAGATGTCATTAAGTGTTATCCGGCAAATTATGTCACTTTTGAATGGATGTAAAAGATCCGGACTGGATATAAATGGAGTTAGTGACAAAATTTGCCAGATGACACTTTATGACATCTGTCACACTGCAAAAACACACCTCACCTCCTAAAAACTAGTTATATTCCCTTGTTTTCAGTGTAAATCTACTAGAAATAAATGAAATTATCTGCCAGTGCTTCTAGTAAATTTTACTCTGATTTCTTCAAATAAGAAAAATGGCTAGCTAAAATAGGCTTACTTATTTTCAGCAATAAATTAGTATATATCATCTTAAAAAAAGCTTGTTTGTCACAAGTGTTCTTCGTTAAAGTATAGATATTGTTCAAAACATAATTTGAATGCAATGCAATTTTTCTTGATTTAGGTGAAAAATTAAAAAAAAAACTTTTAGATGTATGAGCTTAATAAGAATAAATAGTAAGATTTAGTTAAAATAAGTGGAATAATCTGAAGCATGAATCTGTTAACTAGTCTTTCACAGTTGGAACAAGATGGAGAAAAATATTTGACTAGAATTAAGAGAAAGACGTTACCGTAATTTTCGGACAATAAGCCCTTATTTTGAATCCTGCAGTTTATTGTCCAGTGTGGCTTATTTGTGAATTTATTTGGGTTAATAGGTAACACTTTATTTGACAGCGGCTTCATAAGACTGCCATAAGACCGTCATAATTATGACATGACACTACCATGTGCATGAAAGAATGCTTGTGACGGTTGTCATTTAGTGTCATACGGCAAATTATGTCACTAACTCCGTTTATGTCCAGCTGGGATCTTTTACATCCATTCAAAAGTGAGATAATTTGCAGAATGACACAAAATGACATCTGTCATAAGCATCTATTAATGCTCATGACAGGATCATGTCATAGTTTTGATGGTCTTATGACAGACTTATGGCGCCACTGTCAAATAAAGCGTTACCAAATACCATCACTAGTAATTAATGAAACAACTAGAACAGTAACTGAAGAAATAATTAGCACAGATCATGAATTTTGATTGTAATTTACATCTGTAGCGCTGTAATGCATGCTAGGAGGCATATTGGACGACAACAGTGTTAACAGTGATGGCCAAATAAAGCTTCTTGAAGCAAGGAAGCTTTGCAGCCAATTGGTTCAAAGCTTTATGGGGTTCATTTGTTCTTATGACAGTCTTATGATGCCGCTGTCAAATAAAGTGTTTCCGGTAAATATCTTTTGATGTACAGTAAATATCCCATGATACAGTGAAGGCAGCTGCGGCTTATAGTCCAGTGCGGCTTATGAAATGCGGTTTTCATGTCAAATTTGGTGGGTGGGAGCTGTAAGCCAGGTGCGCCTTATAGTCCGAAAACATTTGCCGTGCATAAGCATTCATCAATGCTCATGACAGTGTCGTGTCATAATTACGACAGTCTTACGACGCCACTGTCAAATAAAGTGTTACCAAATCTTCTCTCACAGTGGATTCATGCATCAACATGGAGTGATTAAAAAAAAAAGTCCCAAGAAGTTAAATCGGAAGTCAGCCATATTGGGTGGAAGCCGACATTTGGCCATTCGTGGGTTAAATTCCACTTTTTTTCCAACACAATTGGTCCAAAATAAGTAGGCAGGTATGACGCTAAAAATAAATGTTGGCTTCACGTGGCTTTAAAATCTGATTAACAAGAGGATTCACCTAACAACGATGATAAGTCACTCACACACACACGGAAGTGAAAACCTCATCGTGAATGTTACTGTGTCAGCTGACATCTGTTGCCATCTTGCCACGGCAGGAGCCGGTCGAGAGTCAAGCAGAACCTCGCACTGCTGCCCGTCGCCATCTGCCCTGCACGTGTGCGAGTGACACAGGCGGCGCCTCGATGGGATACGACAGATTTTTCATTACTTTTGAGTCACCGGTAACACTCTCATGAATGCAAGAGGTTCACTCATCTGCATTTAGAAAATTTCCTTATCCATCATTCAAAGTTTTAGAGCAGCACAGAACAAGACATTTTCCTGGGACCACGGTTTTGGGTATATTTTTGCCCCTTGAAAAAGGTGTATTAAGTTAAATGTATATAATACAGCTCTTGTGTTTTTGTTTGCTTAGTTTTTTTTTGCTATACGACTGGTCTCGCGTGGTGTTGCTTACATTAAAATGCACTACCACCTCCACAAATCTGCTCACTATCTCAAGGGAGCCGCGTGTAAACAAATTTAATCAAGAGTCTATATTGCTCCCTCCGTAGAAATAACGCTGGTTTGTAATTGCACGTGAGGAAGAGGAGAAGGAGGGCAGTGTATATGGAAGGAAATGAAATTCATGAATTCCATCTGCTTGCTACTAGTGCTTATTCCCCTATTTCTTCCTTGTGAGCATGTGTCTAAATTCTGGGGGGGAATGCACAAAAAAAAAAAAAAAAAGTCGATAAATATGTGATTACTAGAGAGGTATCTACATAAAAATTTAAAGATGACAAAATACAAGATTAGTAGATCATGGTAAACACGTGGAAAAAAAGATGATAAATATTTGGGCTAAATACAAGAATATTTGAAAACAAATATCAAATAAGTAATACATTTAAAAAATATACTATTTCAGTAAGAGGTAACACTTTATTTGACAGTCATAAGACCGTCATAATTATGACATGACATGGTCATGAGTAGGGCTGCAGCTATCGATTATTTTGGTAGTCGATTAATCGATGAACTAGTTAGTTCGAATATTCGAGTATTCGGATAAGGAACATAAAAAATTAAAATACCTGAGCTGAGCCTCAAACGGTATAAAAAAAATAAATAAATGAGGATGTAAGTACAACAAAAGAACAATTGGCCAACTTACATAGCAAAAGTCCGCTAGCTTAAATCTTATAAAATGCTAGTTTTTTTTGTTGTTTTTTTTTAAACAATGCTCTTAATTAATGGTTTAAACACATATTCTCGTTTAAAAAAAGGCTAAATATACCTACAAACTAAATTACGTATGCATTTAAAAAAACAGCGCAAACAAAAAGTTAGCTTATGTTGGTCTTAACAGAGAGCAGCTTGATTCACCTATGTGAAATGACTTATGTCATATTCACTGTTACCACTTGAGGGCAGTGTATCCACCCAAATCAATAAAATTAAATGCAAACACTTTCAAAACAAACCATTACTACGACAAGTTAATTAACAATCCTCAAAGCAGCTAAATTTAATTTGAATCTTTTTTTCTAATTGAATTAGCCGAGTTAATCAATTAATCGTTGAAGCACTATTCATGAGCATTAATGAATTGTCGGTATTGAGGTATTTTGTTGAGGGAACAGCCAGAAAGATAGTTATATTCCGCGGGTTGCATGTGAGACAGACATTGCTACTAGGGTTGTTCCGATCATGTTTTTTTTTTGCTCCCAATTCAATTCCAATCATTCCTGAAAATTTTTCCTGATCATATACATTTTGGCAATGCATTAAGAAAAAAATGAATAAAACTCGGACGAATATATACATTCAACATACAGTACATAAGTACTGTATTTGTTTATTATGACAATAAATCCTCAAGATGGCATTTACATTATTAACATTCTTTCTGTGAGAGGGATCCACGGATAGAAAGACTTGTAATTCTTAAAGGATAAAGGTGACTTTGTATATTGTGACTAAATATTGCCATCTAGTGTATTTGTTGAGCTTTCAGTAAATGATACTGTAGCCACTTAACTTCTGTCCAAATGCATGATGGGAAGTGCAACCATGACTGTGCGTAGTGGCACCAATTAATATATCTTCTCTGCGTTGGGAAATAACATAGGGTGTTAAGAAAAAGATCAACCACTACCTTTCTTTCCCACATGGCTTCTCACGATATTTCTAATTGTTGAGAGAGGGATTTTAAGGCTTTAGCCAATTAAAAAAAGACTCCAAAGACTTGCAAAATTCACTCAACTCATTTTATGCTTTTACCTCTGTATACAGATAAAATGGCGGCATTATAGATTGAACACGACAATGCGTGAGTGGGTCATGCAGCGCGTGTGGTAATTGCGTTAAATAATTTAACGTGAATAATTTTTAAAAAAATTATTACTGCCGTTAACGCGATAAATTTGATAGCCCAAATTTAAGCCAAAACTAAAGACTCTGGTTGAGTCTAAGGCATTTTGTCTGTAACGTTAAATACAATTAGAAAACGATTCAATTAAAAAATATATATATATTAAAAAAAGGCATGTCCAATATTTTTTTGCAGATTCCAATACTTTGAAAATGACGTGATCGGACCCGATCGATCGGGACATCTTTAATTCCGTCTCCGACTCCTTCTCTAGCTCGCCACAACCGAAACAAAATGGTGACGTCACGTACCGTAATGGTCGGCAATGGATCGCCACATAAGTTTTTTCAACACAACATGGCCGTGTCAATAAAAAAAACTCGGTCTATATATATATATATATATATATATATATATATATATATATATATATTTTTTTTTGTCTCCATCCCTGTACCCGTTTATAATGCGCAACATGATTTTACAAGTTGATTTTGGGGGGGAAAAAGTGTGCGTTATATTCGGGAAATTACGGTAGCCCTATTGAAAACCTGTGGTGGAAATTGGAAAAAAAAAAAGGTCCACAGCAAGGCTCCGACCTGCAAGGATGATCTGGCAACTGCAATCAAAGAGAATTGGCACCAAATTGATAAAGAATACTCATTAAGTCTATGCCTTAGAGACTGCAAGCTGTCATAAAAGCCAGAGGTGGTGCTACTAAATACTAGAGATGTGTTTTGATTGTTATTTCTTTGTTTGTTTCTCATGATTCCATATTTTTTTCCTTAGAATAGAGTAATTCCATATATATTTCCCTGGTAATTTTGATGTTTTCTTCAGGCAGTCATCTTTGTAAATCTTACTGGAACAGCACCAGACAAAAGTTCCAGCATCATCACCTTGTCCAATGCAGATTCTTGACTCTTGACATGATGATATATATTTCCCTGCACTTGCTCTATAAAAGTAACATTTACTGACCACCAAAATGTTTTTTATTCATTTCTTTTGTTGTTTCTGAATGCTAAAGAGTTGCACTTTTGAACTAATTCATTATTTTTTTCAAGCTTTTTTATCTGAGTTTGTTCTACATGATAAAATGTCTGAGCGAGTGCAAGTCCGAGACTGGTGATTCCTTACTTTTTGCTAGGAGTTGTACACGACAATTACCTTGAAATTAAAGATGTCCCGATCGATCGGCATCGATCAGGTCCGATCACGTCATTTTCAAAGTATCGGAATCTGCAAAAATATATCCGACATGCCTTTTTTTATATATATATATATATATATATATATATATATTTTTTTTTTTTTTTTTTTTAATTAAATCGTTTTCTGATTGTATTTAACGTTACAGACAAAATGTCTTACCCTCATCCGGAGTCTTTAGATTTGGCGTAAAGTAGGGCTATCAAATTTATCGCGTTAACGGCATTAATAACATTATAATATTTAACGCAATCAACGCATGCGCTGCACTACCCACTCACGCATTGTCGCATTCAATCTATAATGGCACCGTTTTACATATACATAGGGGAAAAAGGCAACGTAAAATGAGTAGAGAGAATTTTGGCAGCCTTTGAAGCCTTTATTTAATTGGCTAAAGCCTTACAATCCCTCTCTCAACGATTTGAAATATTGTGGGAATCAATGTGGGGAAGAAAGGTAGTGGTTGATCTTTTTCTTAACAGCCTATGTTATTTCCCAACACAGAGAAGCTATATCAATTGGTACCATTACGCACAGTCATGGTTGCACTTCCCATCATGCATTTGGACAGAAGTTAAGTGGCTACAGTATCATTTACTGAAAGCTCAACAAATACACTAGATGGCAATATTTAGTAACAATATACAAAGTCATATTTATCCTTTAAGAATTACAAGTCTTTCTATCCGTGGATCCCTCTCACAGAAAGAATGTTAATAATATAAATGCCATCTTGAGGATTTATTGTCAAAATAAACAAATACAGTACTTATGTACTGTATGTTGAATGTATATATTCGTCCGAGTTTGCCAACATTTTGTCAAAATGTATATGATCGGGAAAAATTATCGGGAATGATTGGAATTGAATCGGGAGCAAAAAAAAAAGCAATCGGATCGGGAAATATCGGGATCGGCAGATACTCAAACTAAAATGATCCGGATCGGATCGAGAGCAAAAAAACATGATCGGAACAACCCTACTTGAAATACACAAACATTCTCCAAGTAAATTCACAACTATAACCTAAGTGATGATTAAAAGTTGGTTACAAAAAACATCCAAATATTTCAGAAAAATACTAAACTATTAATGCGAAACACACAATAATGGAATTGCATGGAGACTTTCCACTCTATATTGCTTCCTCCATAGCTCTCCAGCTCGTAACTACACGAGAATGAAGGAGGAAGAGGAGGAGGAAGCACATACAAGAAAATGAAATTCATGAAATCCATCTGCTTGCAACTGTGCTTTTTTTTCTCTCCCTTCCCTTCGGCCAAGCTCGGACAGATACGCTGGACTTGGCCGCAATGTGGAAACTGATGGGAATAATGGCTCCTCTCCCAGAAACATCCATCACGCAGACTCGCCGTGTCGCCTCCTGACCGATCACGCTCGCCTCTCCCCCAAAATATCCACCTCTTCTGCCCGAAAGAAAGCGAGCAAAGGCCCGAAATTGAGCGACAGTTAACGAGTCGCGCTCAGAAGAGAGCCCGTCTCCATGGCGACGCGCCGTCACCTGAATGCGAAGCCGATTAGTTCCGGGTGTCCCCGCATGCCGCCGTGTCCAATCTATTGGACCGGAACGCTGCAGCGCATCACGCGCAAGTGAGTAAATAGGCAGATGGCAATGAGAAAACACTAGTGGGGGAATTGCCCACACTAGCGTTAGCATGTGAACGTGAAGCAATTTTATTCCAATCAGGTTTTAATCTGAATTAATGTGTCTGTGTAAAATTAAAATGTTCTGCTGTGAATTTAAATGAGTTTGATCACTACTTTACCACTCGTAGACGTCCAATCCATTTGAACCGGGAGGGCGGCAGCGAATGAACATGAACGCTGCCACCCTCCCACTTCAAATGGATTGGACGTCTATTGCCATCAATGGCAGCCAATGAGTTAACAAATCGATAAAAAGTTACACCTATAGTTCGTTTTTCAGGTCATCCCAGACCGACATCATTGAAGCACATACAACACTACCAAAAACTAACTAACTTAAACTTTACCTCGAGTTCGTATATCAAGTTTTTGCAAGTCAATTCGCAAGTCAAAGCAAAAAAACATTTCGTATGTTGTAAAACTTAAATCGGGTCACTTGTATCTCAAAGCACGGGTGTACTTCAATTCACAACCACTAGAAAAAAACAAACCCTAACCACAAATTCAACATAATTTCTAACTTGTAAATCAGGTCACTCATATCTCAAAGCAGGGTTTTGCAAATATTCAGAAAAAGAACATTGAAGCACATACAACACTACCAAAAACTAACTAACTTAAACTTTACCTCGAGTTCGTATATCAAGTTTTTGCAAGTCAATTCGCAAGTCAAAGCAAAAAAACATTTCGTATGTTGTAAAAGTTAAGTCGGGTCACTTGTATCTCAAAGCACGGTTTTGCTTGAGCGTAAAAGGTTGAAGCAAATACAACCACTAGAAAAATTACACAAGTTTAAGAAAATTTCTAACTTGCAAATCAGATCACTCGTATCTCAAAGTAGGGTTTTGCAAGTATTCGGGAAAAAAAATTGAAGCACATACAACACTACCAAAAACGAACTAACTTAAACTTTACCACGAGTTCGTATATCAAGTTTGTGCAAGTCAATTCGCAAGTCAAAGCAAAATAACATACATTTCGTATGTTGTAAAAGTTAAGTCGGGTCACTTGTATCTCAAAGCACGGTTTTACTTGACCGTAAAAGGTTGAAACAAATACAACCACTAGAAAAATTACACAAGTTTAAGAAAATTTCTAACTTGCAAATCAGATCACTCGTATCTCAAAGTAGGGTTTTGCAAGTATTCGGGAAAAAAAATTGAAGCACATACAACACTACCAAAAACGAACTAACTTAAACTTTACCACGAGTTCGTATATCAAGTTTGTGCAAGTCAATTCGCAAGTCAAAGCAAAATAACATACATTTCGTATGTTGTAAAAGTTAAGTCGGGTCACTTGTATCTCAAAGCACGGTTTTACTTGACCGTAAAAGGTTGAAACAAATACAACCACGAGAAAAATTACACAAATTTAAGAAAATTTCTAACTTGTAAGTCAAGTCACTTGTATCTCAAAGCAGGGTTTTGCAAATTTTCAGAAAAAAAATTGAAGCACATACAACACTACCAAAAACTAACTACCTTAAACTTTACCTCGAGTTCTTATATCAAGTTTTCGCAAGTCAATTCGCAAGTCAAAGCAAAATAACATACATTTTGTATGTCGTAAACATTAAGTCGGGTCACTTGTATCTCAAAGCACGGTTTTACTTGACCGTAAAAGGTTGAAGGAAATACAACCACTAGAAAAATTACACAAATTTAAGAAAATTTTTAACTTGCAAGTCAGGTCACTGGTATCTCAAAGCAGGGTTTTGCAAATATTCAGAAAAAAAATTGAAGCACATACAACACTACCAAAAACTAACTAACTTAAACTTTACCTCGAGTTCTTATATCAAGTTTTCGCAAGTCAATTCGCAAGTCAAAGCAAAATAACATACATTTTGTATGTCGTAAACATTAAGTCGGGTCACTTGTTTCTCAAAGCACGGTTTTACTTGACCGTAAAAGGTTGAAGGAAATACAACCACTAGAAAAATTACACAAATTTAAGAAAAATTTTAACTTGCAAGTCAGGTCACTTGTATCTCAAAGCAGGGTTTTGCAAATATTCAGAAAAAAAAATTGAAGCACATACAACACTACCAAAAACTAAACTTTACCATCTCTACAAACTTTAACCATCTCAATGCATGATTTTGCTATACCGGGAAAAAGTTGAAGCAAATACAACACTAACATGCTTTTAACCAAATTAAAGTTTTACACGTTGAAAAATATATAAAGAAATACTCTATTTAACTAAAAATATTTTTGCAAGTTAGTTTGCAAGTCAAAGCGGAAAAAAAAAAAAAAAAAAATGACAGTATATATATAGTAAAACTTTTAAGTCGGGTCACTCGTATGTCAAAGCATTGTTTTACTTGATCGTAAATTTGCAAATATTCTAGGGGAAAAAATAGAAGTAAATATCAAACATGTTTCTAACAATTTTAACTTACAAGATGAAAAGTACATACAAAAATACTATCAGTCACTAAAAACCTGTTCCTCTTGTTCGTATATCAGGTTTGGGCAAGTCAGTTCGCAATTAAAATGACAGCTGGTATCTTGTAAAACTTCTAAGTCGGGTCACTCGTATCTCAAAGCATAGCTTTACTTGACCACATACCTGCGAATATCAGAAGAAGCTTGAAGCAAATACTACTACTACAAAAACGACACAAATTTCAGAAAACATTAACGTATTTTGAACAAAATTAAACTTTGACCAGTTGAAAATACATACAAAAATACTGGCTTTAACTAAAAACTTGTATTAGTTTGTATATCGAATTTTGTGAAGTCAGTTCACAGGAAAGTGACAGCTCGTATCTCTTAAAGGGATCCTCGACCTTAAATATATGTAGGCTCTAATAAACCACAATTGTTCTCTTGTACTAAATCATGTTGTTAGAAACACATAAAATGTTAAATCAATGGCAATATTTGATAATATTTAGTACATATTTTGACCAGTAGTTGGCGCCATGTTTTGCGGGCTCGGAGTGATGACGTAAATGGGATGTTTCCAAATGTGTAGCGTGATCAACAATTGCGTATTGCTTCCTAAACTCGCGAGGTAAAATGCCACAATGTGCTGCTTTTGGATGCAATTTCCAGTCAAAGGTCAAGGTTTAATTATTATTTTTTGTGAATAAATGTGCATAAGAGGAAGCTTCTCCCCTTTTTGGTACTTATATGTACGTATCCTACTTACCACGCGTAACAACTGGCGCCCAAACATTTTTCCAGGATCCTCAGTCAAGTAAGGGTCTATTTTCTGGATCCGACGTCCCACCGCGGCTGCAATACTGGTTTCGGATCTGTCTATTTTCTGGATTCGTCGGTCCCACAGTGGCTTTTCAGATCAATCTATTTTTTGTATTCGACGGCCTGATCGCGGCTGCAACATTGCAATGGGATCAGTCTAATTCCTGGATCTTCGAGTGAGTGAAAAAACACGGCTTTGGATTACTATTGCTATCTTTTTTGTGTACTATTCTTCGTGGGAGTTTTCCCCAAATCATACCAAATAATTAAAGCATTATGGCACGCTACAGTGACGACAGTGACTCTGACATGGACATTACTTTAATGTTGGAGTTCGTCTGGGAACGCGTGTGTGCGTACTGCTGCGCTCCCGAGTGACGAGTGGTCAAGGTGGAAATATTTTTTGTGAATAAATGTGCCTAAGTGGAAGTTTCTCCCTTTTTTGGTACTTTTATGCACGTATCCTACCTGCCACGCGTTTCAATGTACAAGACATGGATTACACTCGATTCCAGGATTTGTTCCCGTCAGATGACGAATTTAATGAGGACAGTCAGCCACGACACGACTACGATCCTATCACACATTTGCATTCATAGTTTTAGTACCTTCAGTGAGTTTATGTCAATAGTCATGAAAATAAACATGCATGAATGACAAGGTGTGTTCAAACTTTTGGCCTGTACTGTATGTAAAGCACACAACAGCACTGTATGCTAAAAATCTACATAATTATTCTGGGATAAGTTTGGAAATGCAATAGCTCACCTTGAAGATTTGCTAACAAAAACCGGAGTTCTCAACAGCATACACTCTCTTGCTCCGTTGTCATTGAGACGCACTTGCCGCGAGTCCATCACCAGTTTTGCCCAACTCTTGTCTTATCGGGTACTGTATTTACTGCTCTGCATTTGCCTTTGCTGCTCTTCTTGTGAATGACTGACAGTGCTGTCCTGCTCTTCACCTTTCCGATCTGAATCAAATTGGAAGGGCAGAACCGACGACATGTTGGGGTAGCTAATGAGTGACATGCTGGAAGTCCGTCAGCGGGCACTGCGATGTAACGAGAATGGCGACCTATCACTTAAAATTATTTTACAAACTTTATTAAAACGAAAACATTAAGAGGGGTTTTAATATCAAATTATTATAACTCACTACTAACATTTATCTTTTAAGAATTACTTGTCTGAAAGATCGAGGATCCCTTTAAAACTTGTAAGTCGGGTCACTTATATCTCAAAGCATGGCTTTACTTGACCATAAAATTGCAAATTTTAGCCCCCAAAATTGAAGCAAATGGGGGAAAACACAGACAAGACTGAAAAAGCAGTTTCTGCTCTTGCACCCCTTTTTAAAATAAACTGCTGTATTTTAAGCCAAAAGAACTGTTGTGCTTGATAGAACAATATGTCTATATGCTGCCATAGCAGATTCATGGCGCGCTAAGCCTCCAAACTATTTTTAATTTGTCCGTTTTACCCCGAAAACCCCCGTTTACAGACCACTTTTGTTTCAACCTAGCCATAAAAAGAATTACATCTATTATTCATAATGTCTGTCATTTTTAGCGTAGAATCATTAATTGATGTCTAAATGTTAAGTTTAAAAAAAAAAAAAACTACTTTAAAAAATTATTCACTCGCATATTTTAAACTTTTAAAGGAATTACGTCACAATGAAAAATTTGGCGTCTGTAAAAAAGTCACGGATATCTACCTCATAATTATCGCTTAATTGTATTTTTTTTGTTACTGTCGCATTTTCCCCGATATGTTAGATGATAAATAATGGATCCTAACAAAAAAGAATTGAAATATAACGTTTAAAAGGGGAACTATATGAAAAAGAAAATCTTGTTGTCCTTGTTGTCTGCGATTTCTGCATTGTGACCCTTGTCATATCACCATGTTTCACCCATAAAATAAAATAAGAAATCCAGCTGTGGCCATTCACAGCTGTGTCTTGACACTCGGTGATACTTGCTGCATGGAGTTTTTGGATTGAAACAAGGTAAGTACACGATAATATCTGGTTAAAATCGTGGCGTCTTTAATTCTGCTCTCGCGTGTTCTCGCCTCCAATTAGGGTTTTGCTGTTTAATTTTTTTTTTTTTTTTTAAATGCCTTCTTGTTCAAAATTTTTGTTCCCCCAGAAAATTGAGACTTTAATCTTTCCAATTATCTATCACGCATGCATTTTGACAATTTTGAAAGTTGGCCAAATTGAGGGTCTCAGAGCGGAACTTCAAGTCACTTGAGTGTAGTGCTACAACGATTAATCGATTAACTCGAGTATTCGATGAGAAAAAAATATTCGAATTAAAATTTGCTGCTTCGAGTATTCGTTTAATTAAAGTGGCGTTGTAATGGTTTGTTTTTGAAAGTGTTTGCATTTAGTTCCATTGATTTGGGTGGATACACTGCCCTCTAGTCGCCTCATTTTACGTGGCCAAATCCAGATACTCCCTGTTAAGACCAACATAAGCCAGGTTTTTGTTTGAGCTAATGTTTTTTAATGCATTCGTAATTTAGTTTGAAGGTATATTTTGCCAATTTTTGTGGGAATATGTGTTGGAACTATTTGTTGAGAGCATTGTACACACAAAAAAAATGTATTTTATAGCATTTAAGCTAGTGGACTTTTGCTACGTAAGTTAGCCAATTGTTCTTTTGTTGTTCATATGTAGAGTCTTATTTATTTATTTTTTATACCGTTTGAGGCCCAGCTCAGGTATTTTAATTTTTTCATGTTCATCCGATTAATTGATTATTCGAACTAACTAGTTCATTGATTAATTGACTACTAAAATAATCGATAGCTGCAGCCCTAGTGTGTTATCAAGCGTAATTAAATTTTTAGGCAAGAAATAATATTTTTTTAATAAGGTCTAGAGGTTTTTGAGTGAAAACAGTAAAAAAGTTGGGTTTTTTTCTAGTCACTTCTGAGATGGAATTGTTGGCTGTATTCAACAATCGAAAATAAAGACATTGATTGACTGAAAATGGTTCAATATTAGATGAAATGTCTTGTTTTCTCATGAATATTTATAATTGCTCCTTACCTAAAAAAAAGTTTTATCCGATTACTCAATTCATTGATAGAATTTTCAGTCGAATACTCGATTACTAAAATAGTCGATAGCTGCAGCCCTACTTGAGTGTTTTCCGCCAAATACAAAACCACTACTACAAAAATGTTGAGCATATTCTGAACAAATTTAACTTTTACAAGTTGAAAAATACATGCAAAAAAATTGTCTTAACTAAAAACTTTACTGTCACCTGAGCTGCCTTGCACAGTCTCTCCAAGCATTGTAACACATCCGACGTCCCCTCACGCTCACCAGACCGACATCATGAAAATAACACCATCGTCTGCCGGGTGTATAAAGCGTTGATGCTCTGTGGAGCGGCTACGGACACGCTGTGTGATTTCCATCCCGGGGAGGGGGGCCGGCCGCCGCCAAAGGCCCGAACGGCAAAATTGCGAGATTGCCGACATGCTCGAGTGGGAAAGCGGAGCTAATATCCTCAGAGTGCTCAGACCTCGCGGCGCTCGCAACCTTCCTTTTGTGTTCTTGTTTATGTGCGAGACGAGCGGCGGACGGCCTCGTCCCGAGGGCGTCCGGCGGTTGACTCTGCTGAGCAGTCGAGGGCTTCTTCATGTCATGCTAGGAGTTTATCGGGGGGCCCCCACTGCTGCTGACCAAGTGACACGGGGGGCTTCGGCGGGCCGTGACTGCAGAGTGTTTGGGGAGGAAAATATCCGACGGCCTGTCAGCGTCTCAAAGAAGATGAACATCCGTGAAGGGGAGTGAAAGTACATTGGCCGGATTGAATTAGCCTCAACTAAAGGAGGTTTGACAGTGAAATAAACATGAAATATGGCTGAGCAATGTTTATATCAGTTCAGCAGCATGGGAGGTGTAAAAATACTTAAATATGAGAACTAACTATATAAATATTGGATGAAAAATTAGAAAAAATCCGATAAACATGTTTTAAATTTCACGCCATCAGTCCATTGCGTATTTAAAAATAAATAAATAAATACTGTATTTTATTTAAAAATGTTAAGATATATGCATCTGTCCCGACTAGTCGACATAGTCGACGTCATCGATGACTTAAATCTGTCGACGAGCACAACATCCCGTCGACGGTTAATGAACGGTTAAAGAAATATATGCGTGGAAAGTTCAGAATGTCGGACGCTCTGTATGCAAGCGGGGAAAGCGGCACAAAGCCAAAAAAGCGCACCAGAGTGTCCTAAACATTGACTTATTTCAAAGAAAAAAAGGAGGGTACACTCTTGTGTCCTGTCCCTTCAATGCCAAGCTTGGCTGCACGTCGGCCGTGAATAAACACCTAAAGCGGCGTCACCCAGTTTGTATGTCCTCATAACTGACTAACGACATGTTTTATTGAAGTTGCTAAGCCTGTCGCGATATGCAATGAGTCCATTTATCGCACGGCAAATAAAAATGAGGGCGGTAATTTTCACGGCTGAGTTTTATCGCCGCACGCGTGCCTGCGTGCATACATAGGTGTGTGCGTGCTGATGGCAAATGAGACTCCAGTTCCTTTCTCTTATCAGCACGCTGTAGAATTAAAGTTCAGACATACAAAATAAGAAACACCTATATTAAACACTAACGTTAGCACTGCTACACTAGCCTGGCTCTGCCAGACTATTCTCCCTGTATTTTTCAAACACTGAGAGAAATAGTCTGGGAACCATCCCATTAACGGCCTTTTCGAGCAGATACAAAATCAATCGACAAATCAGATTCGTTTATTTGCGTGACGTGTTCTTCACGAGCAACGTCACTCTTGCGCGTCGAAAGTCGTCCCTTCAGCAACACAGATGGTGAACGGCAGAGCCAAGAATATGTTCCAATCCACGGTAAAATCAGTTTTAAATGACCAAAAACACATCGACACGAGTCATTGACAACAGTCTGTCTCGCGCTAGCCATGTCGAATAAACTCCGCTCTCTTCGTATGTTTACTTCCGCGCGCAAGTCCCTCGTCCTGCCGTCGCCATTTAATAACGTCACGTCTGCCCGTCGCTGATTGGTCCACTCCGCTGTCTGTTTGCTGTGGCTTGCTCCGCCCTGGAAATTGTTTCCGTGGGAATGGTGGCCAGACTCAATAGCTGGAACAGCGTTGAGTCTGGTGTACCAGGCTACTGCTACACTGAGGTGAATGGGGGGACAAAAGGCAACCTACTTTAGCCTGCTATAAAACATTGGCAGTCGTTTCGTGAAAGCAAACTTGCGGTCAAAAGGTGACACTTTAAAAATGAAAAATCGCTGGTTAACAGCATTTGCAAACGAAAAAAATGAAGAAAAAAAATCTATTACTGACACTTCATGCAATGACAAAAAGTGCTTTTTTGGCTGAGTGTAAAGCTGACGTTAGCTGTTTAGCGAACGTACTTCCGGTGAACATTTCAAAATAAAAGCAAGTCATGTTCGTCATATATATAACGATTTCTGGAGTTAATCACTCATACTTCAGAATTCAGATTCTACACTAAGAATACCTTTAAAATGACACCCTTTATGAAAAATCTGATTGGCAATGAATAATTATTATAATTATTATAACCAGGGGTGCACATAAGTGGTCCGCATGCGCGCATGCGTACCGGACGTAGACAAACGCGCTGGCCCTCAACGGCTTCCATACGCTTTTGCGTACCGATGGCTGACCACCGTATTTGCGGCGGACACGAGAAAACAACTTCTCAAAATGTCAAAGAGGGAGGCCACACTGAGTAATTACTTCGGTGTTCCCCCACCCCTGTCAAAAGACAGACGACAGAGACGTCACCGGAGCTACCGAAAAAAAGGACTTTTGCTGAAAAGTAGGAGGTACCATGGCTAGAAGCAAATGATGCTCGCACGGAAATGCGGTACAAAATGTGCTGTGAGAATCCCAATGTCGCCGATAAGAGCAGCGCATTTTATGTAGGGTCAAAGAATTTCAGCCATCCAAACTTTGAAAAGCACGAAAAAAACAGAGAGCATGTGGCAATTAAGCAAACTATCGATGTCAAACAGGACCCCGCTCACCCTATGGACAAGTGGCGGAATAAAGGTAATGAACAGCGACATGCACTGACAAACGTGTTTTTGCTCGCATTTTACAAAGCTAAACATGCACGTTCAATAAGGTCTTATGAGGAGGACATCCCAATTTTAAAAAGGCTTGGAGTTAATGTGGGAGCCGCATAATGCCCTTTATTTTGAATTGGTGCTTTTTATTTCTTTACATTTCACTTCAAAGTAATGGCAATTTTGTTGTGCCAGTTGATGTTAATCAAGCACTAATTGTTAATATAATTAATTAAAGTTAATTGGCTCTAAGTAAAGCTCGTCATAAATTTATCGCATCAGGCGGGTCGGCTCTCAAGCTCAATGAGGACCAAGTCACATCTCCAGGTCCTCCTCTGAGAACCTGGGCAAAAAAATTATGTGCACCCCTGATTATAACGCTATTATATATAGTACTATACTATAATATTAATGCTAGGTGTTTTTTAAGAATTGTTTTGAATCATGTTGGAAAGGCGAAGTCAGTGTTCTGAATCTGTTTACATTCCAGTCTTTTACACTAGTTAATTCTATCAGCATTTGAACTCATTGTTTATTTGTGATTTATGATTGTTATTTACGTGTTTGTTTGTACTTTAATAAACAATTTAAGTTTTCCAAAATGTTTTTTGTGAATTGATAAGCGTCAACAAAAATGTCATTGCTAATTTAGCAAAAAAAAAAAAAAAAAATTTTTTTTTTTAATTATTATTAGATTAGTCGACTAATCGTAAAAATAGTCGGCTGACTAATCGGGAGAAAATTTGTCATTTGGGACAGCCCTAATCTATACATTTACAAATCATTGTTTTCTTTCATATATATCTCATTTATGTTTTAATTGTGACATTTGCAGTACTTAAAAATCATTCAAATCATTTCATTATTTTTTATTTTTGCTTTTTTTTAATTATAAATAAATTAAAAAGGAGAAAAAAACATGTTCTATATGTATCTCTTTCTAATGCTGTTAAATCTGAATAAATAAATTGAACATACCCCTAAGAAAACTTAAAAAAAAAAAAAAAAATGTAAATAAGCTCCGCCACAACTTAGCGGATTTTCGAGCGAAAAACGAAGGATCACTGTATATAAATCATTCTTTAAAAAATGGCATTACAACAATAATCTAATTTAGAGACACATTTTCGTATTATTAAATTATTAGTGTAGATTAAGTCAATGGATAGCAATTTGGACTTTAACATATTTTCTTATTTTACTGTAGATTAATGCTTAGCAATGAATAATTAAAATATAGAAAAACACAAAATACAGGTATTTTTAACTTTTCCCCCCATTTGTGTATCTTAAACATTTAAGCAATAGTTATTCTATGTAAAAGTATTAGATGACAACTACAAAATTATTAGTTGAACAAAACTGCATGAAAACGCAAGAAGTAGAAATACTACATTAAACAAAATGTTTAACGCTAGGAAGATAACAACAAAAACATTAGGGGAATACAGTAGTATGATAATAAGTATGAATAATAAAAAGTGTTTTTTTTTTTTGTTTATCCTTTAAAATATTTCATATTATGATCATACTGCGCAGGCTGAAGTCTTTTTCAAGCTTGATTCGCTTTGAAAAACAAAGAAGGAAAACCACCAAAAACCATTGAGCGACTTGGTCAGGACTTGCAGGCCCGCCCTAGCGGGACGGCCTCTGTGGGCTGGCAACATGCAGGCGTCCAGCCAGATAGATCTCCAAACGAGACCCCCCGCCGCGTTGACAAAAAGCCTGAAAACGGAGCTCTGAAGCATCTTCAAAGCAAATCGAGACAAGCGCGGATGCTTTTTGTTTACCCGACATGAGCGGGATTAAGCGCGAGAGATTGAGGCAAACAACAACACAGGCGTCCAATGGAGCCGAAAAGCTGGAGGCGCAGCCTATGGCGATTCTTTCTCTACAATTGTGACTAATTAGCGGCGTAATGCAGCAAAACGCAACGAGTGCATTCATCAATGTGCGGATTGGGAGTCGATGAAACAACTGGCTAGTCGTGGTTTAGCGCTAATGATAGCGTATTGTGCTACAAAGAGCTGACAAGTACGCAGTTTGCTAACAAGTGTTGTTTATTGGGTTGCCAACTCCCTTAAAAAAACAATAATAAGGGACACCTCATTGGTAGAGCCAGCCGGCCCGATAACCGTCACCCTTGAATTATATTTTTGTATGTGAAAAGTGTTTTTTTTTTTTTTTTTTTTTAAACAAATGAATATGATACATACAGTGAGGAAAATTAGTATTCGAACACCCTGCGATTTTGATGGGCGAGTTTGAAACTTTCATGGTAGGTGCTTGTCCACTGTGAGAGACAATCTAAAAAAAAAAACCATCCAGAAATCACAGCGTATGATTTTTTTTAACAATTTATTTGTATTATACTGCTGCCAATAAGTACACTTGAGAAAATAAATTAATACTTGGTAAGTAGCCTTTGATTACAATTACAGAGGTCAAACATTTCCTGTAACTTTTCACCAGGTTTGTAGCTGAGATTTTGCACCGCTGCTCCACACAGATCTTCTCTAGATCAATCAGGTTTCTGGGCTGTCACTAATAAACACGGAGCTTGAGCTTCCACCAAAGATTTTCTATTGGGTTTAGGTCTGGCGACTGGCTACGCCCCTCCAGAACCTTGATATGCTTTTTACAAAGCCACTCCTTGGTTATTCTAGCTGTCTGCTGCGGGCCATTGTCATGTTGGATGATCCAGTCACGACCCATTGTCAATGCTCAAACTAAGGGAAGGAGGTTATTTCCCAAAATCTCACAAGACACGGCCCTGGTCATCCTCTCCTTAATACAGTGCAGTCATCTAGTCCCATATGCAGGAAAACACCCCAAAAGCATTATGCTACCACCCAAATGCTTCACAGCAGTGATGGTGTTCTTGGGATGGTACTCATCATGAGGGCCGGCCCAGCCTATACGCAGACTATGCAGCTGCTTAGGGCCCCTGACCACTAGGGGGCCCCCAATCTGGCAATTGTTTATTATTACATATGTTTATTTATTAATTCATATTCTATTTTGTTTACTACTGTTTGCTTTATTTGACTATTGTGAGTTTTGATACTTAATTTCAAGCTTAAAATAATAAAAGTTCTTCCTTAACTTCTTTTCCTCTTTTAGAAAAAGGTTTGGCGCTATCTACTGTAAGTACTGACAATTATTTGGGGTGAGAAGTTTGAAGTATGCAGTGCAACAAAATATGATTAATATAAAAAATATGGACGTATGGGTTGGATTGCATGTATGTGTTTCACAGTACGCTGTGACGAAATGGTGTGCCAAAAATATGGGCCCCTTGGCATTAATTTGCTTAGGGCCCCCAAATGGCCTGGGCCGGCCCTGCTCATCATTCTTCTTCCTCCAAACACTATGACTGTAATTAAGACAAAAAAGCTCCATTTCATCATGACCTTCTCCCCTGACTCCTCTGGATCATCCAAATGGTCATTGGCAAACTGGCCTGGACATGTGCTGGTTTAATCAGGGGAACCTTCCATGCCATGCATGATTTTAAACCATGACGTCTTGGTGTATTACCAACATTACCTTTGGAAATGGTGGTTCCAGCACCTTTCAGGTCATTGGCAAGCTCCTCCTGTGTAGTTCTTGGCTGATTCCTCACCATTCTTAGGATCATTGAGACCCTACGAGGTAGGTCTTGCATGGAGCCCCAGTCCGAAGGAGATTGACAGTCATGTTTAGCTTCTTCCATTTTGTATTAATCTTAATAATGTTTCAGGGAGTCCTGTGGGGGGTGCTCCGGGAGTACGGGGTACCGAGCTCCTTGGTAAGGGTTGTTCGGTCCCTGTATGACCAGTGTCAGAGTTTGGTCCGCATTGCTGGCAGTAAGTCGAATTTGTTCCCAGTGGGGGTTGGACTCCACCAAGTCCCCTTTGTCACCGATTCTGTTCATAATTTTTATGGACAGAATTTTTAGGCGCAGCCGAAGCGTTGAGGGGGTCCGGTTTGGTGACCTCAGCATTGCATCTGCTTAATGCAGATGATGTGGCGCTGTTGGTTTCATTAAGACGTGACCTCCAACTCTCACTGGAGCGGTTCGCAGTCGATTGTGAAGCAGCTGGAAGAAGATCAGCTCCTCCAAATCCAAGACCATGGTCCTCAGTCGGAAAAGGGTGGCATACCTTTTCCAGGTCGGGGATGAGATCCTGCCCCAAGTGCAGGAGTTGAAGTACCTTGGGTTCTTGTTCATGAGTGAGGGTAGGAGGGAGCCGGAGATCGACAGGCGGATCGGTGAAGCGTCTGCAGTGATGCGGACTATGCACCAGTCCGTAGCTATTAAGAAGGAGCTGAGCCGAAAGGTGAAGCTCTCGATTTACCAGTCGATCTACGTTCCGACCCTCACCTAAGGTCACATGCTGTGGGTCATGACCGAAAGAACAAGGTCCCTGATACAAGCGGCCGAAATGAGTTTCCTCCGCAGGGTGTTCGGGCTCTCCCATATAGATAAGGTGAGAAGCTCGGTCATCCGGGAGTGACTTGGTGAGAGCCGCTACTCCTCCACGTTGAGAGGAGCCAGTTGAGGTGGCTTGGGCATATGGTTCGGATGCCTTCTGGACGCCTCCCAGCAGAGGAGTTCCGGGCATGTCCCACTGACGGAAGGCCCCGGGGACGACACAGGACACGCTGGAGAGACTGTCTCTCGGGTGGCCTGGGAATGCCTTGGGATCCCGCCGGAGGAGCTGGTTGAAGTGGCTGACATGGCCTGGGAATGCCTTGGGATCCCGCCGGAGGAGCTGGTTGAAGTGGCTGGGGAGAGGGAAGTCTGGGCTTCCCTGCTAAAGCTGCTGCCTTCGTGAGTCGACCCTGGACTAAGCGATGGATGGGATGGGATGGATGGATGGATGGGATGGATGCGATGGATGGATGGATGGATGCTCCAGCGGTGGATCTTATATCATCAAGCTGCTTGGCAATTGTCCCGTAACCCTGTCCAGCCTTGTACAAGTCGACAATTCTGTCTCTGGTGTCTTTGGACAGCTCTTTGGTCTGGACCATGTTAGGAATTAGGGTCTTACTGATTGTATGGGGTGGACATGTCTTTATATGCAGCTAACCGCCGCAAACGGGTCAAAAAGTCAGACTCAAAAAGTCTACCTCCACTCCACTTATTCATTGGACGTTTTGAAGGTGACTAACATGTATTTGAGACTGACAATTTTAGCTAAAAGACAGGTGTTCAAATACTTATTTGCAGCAGTATAATTCGAGTAAATTGTTAAAAAAAAATTATACACTGTGATTTCTGGATTTTTCCTTCTTTAGAATGTCAGCTGACAAGCACCGACCATGAAAATTCCAATGCCACCCATCATTTCTAAGTGGGAGAACTTGCAAAATCGCAGGGTAATCATATACTTATTTTCATCACTGTATATTTGTGGTTTTTTTTTTTTTTTTTTTTTGTTATTGAAGAGAAAACCCATAACGTTAAGGGATTTTAACTGAAATCAAAAGCAGTCTGCCAACATTAGAAATAAGATGTGCCTTGGCTGCTCCGCCAACATGACACAAAGTAGCCCTGGTAACAAGAAAAGCAATTCTCATTTAAAAGCAGCTATTTTAAGGTTAAACTGTTACTCACTGTTCTTTTAAGTGCAGGCGCCAACAATATTTTCTGAGCGGCTTTATTTATACCTTTGAGATTTTCATCCTGGGGGGCAACAACAACGCCGCCCCCCACTAGCACTGCTCAAAGGCGGCTTTTTATCGGACAAGATGAAGTGGTCACCGAGACCCCTGGGGGCTCGCAGCAAGCCCGACGGGGTCGGGGTCCGACCCGGCAGAAGCACGGTGGGGGTCTTTAGAGTGCGGCAGGTGGGGAAAAACAAACTGAGCCCTGAAAGGAGGGAGGACTGTTTTGTCTGTCCAGAACTGCCTCCAGGCGGTCTGCGAACAATGCAAACTCTTCAAATGCTAATGCAACTCCATAGACATGGCACAAGACATTTCAAGGTAAACGTCATTCAACTTCTAAAGGCCATCGGCAACAAATTCAATTAGGTTGGACCGTACGGAACAATCAAAACAGAAACATTTCATATACAGTGGGGAGAACAAGTATTTGATACACTGCCAATGGCAGTGTATCAAATACTTGTTCTCCCCACTGTATATATATATATATATATATATATATATATATATATATATATATATATATATATATATATATATAAATTAAATCGCTTTATAATTATTTAACGTTACAGATATAATATGTTACACTCATCCAGAGTTTTTCGTTTTGGCTTAAGGTAGAGTTATCAAATTTATCCCGATAATGGCGGTAATTAATTTTTTTAAAAATGTATCACGTTAAAATATTTAACGCAATTAATGCATGCGCTGCACGACCCACCCACGCATTGTCACGCTTAATCTGTAATGGCGCAGTTTTACCTATATGGAGAGCTAAAGGGCAGCGTAAAATGAGTAGAGTGTATATTGGAAGCCTTTGGAGCCTTTTTTTAATTGGCTAAAGCCTTACAATCCCTCTCCTTACGATTAGAAATATTATGGGAAACAATGTGGGGAAGCAAGGTAGTAATTGATCTTTTTCTTAACACCCTATGTTATTTCCCAACACAGAGAAGATATATCAATTGGTAGCACTACGCACAGTCATGGTTGCACTTCCCATCATGCATTTGGGCATGGCTACAGTATCATTTACTGAAAGCTCAACAAATAAACTAGATGGCAATATTTAGTCACATTTGTCCTTTAAGAATTACAAGTCTTTCTATCCGTGGATCTCTCTCACAGAAAGAATGTTAACAATGTAAATGCCATCTTGAGGATTTATTGTCATAATAAACAAATACAGTACTTATGTACTGTATGTTGAATGTATATATTCGTCCGAGTTTTTTTTTCATTTTTTTCTTAATGCATTGCCAAAATGTATATGATCGGGAAAAATGATCGGGAATGATTGGAATTGAATCGGGAGCAAAAAAAAAGCAATCAGATCGGGAAATATCGGGATCAGCAGATACTCAAACTAAAACAATCGGGATCGGATCGGGAGCAAAAAAACATGATCAGAACAACCCTAATAATAATCCAACAACAATTTGCCTTTCAGACACCGCGTATTGGTCAGCTTAGAAAGAAGAAAAAAGAAGTCCTGTGCTAAAGAGAAAATCAATCCCAATGACAAAGATTTTAACATGTATTTTACAAATGAAATGCCTCAATGAATCATGTTTTTTTTTCTTATGAACGGTTTTCCAAAGCTTTATTGGTGGATTTTCTCAAGTTAAAGTGCCACACAGAAATTAATAAATTGAATTGTGTAAGCAGGATCTGTGTATTATTCTTATTATTTAATTACAGGTGTTTTAGCTCATTTCAATTTATTTTATTTAAAAGGGTTATTATTTATTTTATTATGTGTTTATATTTTACAAATGTGATGTAGTATTCATTTATATTGTATACCGTAATTTCCCGAATATAAGGTGCACCCGTGTATAACGCGCACCCCAACTTTACCTGTAAAATCTAGGGAAAATTCTTGCACCCGTGTATAAAGCGCACCCTAATTTTAGCACCAATAAATATGAGTCTCGTCTCTCGAACTTTTATAAAGTACGCGGTTGCAGCATTTTTTAATCATTTTTTCATTTTTTTTTTTTTTAAATAGAACATTAATTTTTCTGTGGTAAAATTGCTCACAGTATACGATAATAATTTTCACAAAGTAAGGAGTTGTAGCGAGTTTTAACAGAATTCACCAGCGGAACTAATGTCCCGCGATTTTCGTGCAAGACGTACGTTGTTACTTTGTGAGTTTCAATGTAAATAAAACAACGCAGCTTGGCTCAGTGGTTCGACACTCTTCCTCAGACTCCTGTCGTAGCTCACAACACGGTCAACATTTATACGAAACGGCTCGCCGTATACGTTCTCTTCAAGACAACATCGCCGTGTGCCGGCATGTTGCAACGCAAAGGTAAGAAAAATGTACCGGTAAATAATAAACGAATAGTACAAAAAAAAACATTTTAATTTTATTAGATGTGAAAAATATCATGAAAACAATTATTTACCACATGAAACTTGATTATTATATCACTGTCGTTCGGATTAGGTAATATTGTGCTGGTCCATGCTTACAATGGAACATGAATCATGATGAATTTTTTCTGTGTCCATCCCTGTACCCGTGAATAACGCGCACCCATGATTTTACGAGTAAATTTTGGGGAAAAAAGTGCGCGTTATATTCGGGAAATTACAGTATTTTATGTTGTATAACTTTATTTCCTATGTGAATATTAGTTCCTACTTGTTTTGTTGTGGTAGGAGGGTTTTGTATTGAACACGAGGCCGTGTTCGTTATTATTATAGAAGAGAAGACAGCAGAAAATCAACAAAGACAAGTCAACTGTGCCCCGATCTACCACTCAAGAGATCTGATGGACTCCAAAAGTTGGTTACGATAGCATATTAGTTTGAAAATCGACAGGATCCACCGTATTTTTACACGAGTGACTTCCGGTCTGCCCGATCCTAGCTAGTAGCATTGACGCAGGAGGGCCGCGTCTCGCGTCAAATAATAAACTCTGCCGTTCTTTTCGCGTGCGTCGCGTTGAGCCGCTTCTGGGACACGTCTAACACGCGGCCGCACTGCGACTGGTGTGCATTGGCTGATTGACTTTAACGCCCGAAATTCACTGCGTTCTCGCGGCGGCCACGTTGTCGCGCCGTTGACATTTCTGGGTTATATACTGTCCGTGTTGGTCCTCATTATAGTAGAGAAGACGGAGTAAATATAATCTACACAAAGAAACTGTAACCCGATCGACTCACAGCCTCGAAAAGTAAGGGTTACATTTAGAGCTGAAACGAATACTCAAGCAACTCGAGTAACTCGAGTTTAAAAACTGATCCGAGTAATTTTATTCACCTCTAGTAATCGTTTAATTTTGACAGCTCTAAGCACCACGTTTTGCTCAGACTACTTTTAATGCGGGACAACGCGCTGATGTCACGTGCGTAGAGGGAAAAGCAATTAAAAAAAAAAAAAAACTTACCGAAGCCGACAGCCGCAACAAACGACGCCGACGTTGCTAAAAACTAGCCCGCATGATGCTACGACGGTAGCAGGTGGCATCTGATGCATCTCATAGATATCACATGTATGTTGTTGAACTATATGCAAAATGACAGAGTCAGCGGCGTTAGTAAACAGCCGCCATCTTAAAGCAGTGGTGCGCTAAACGCTAATAAAGAGCACTAAGCGCTAATAAATAAGATTAACGTTACTGTCACTCGCTCACGGAATGTTAGCCCTGCAGAGGGCTAGGTTTCTATTAATTATGACCACTGTCGATGCGTGGCTAACGTGTCTTACATACAGGCTTTAACATAACATAGCGCTGTGGAGTGACGAGGGTGTAAAATAAAAACTTAATGATGCTAACTATCAATTTTATCTCATCAGTCATTGCTGGATAAAACACCAAGTAGCACTGGTCCCTTATGTGCTCCAATACAGCTTGTATCATACATTTATTTTGAACACTGTAAATACTCAAAATCCTATCAGGACTTACAGTTTAGACTAACTTAAAACTTTACTAGAACTTAAAAATAGCTTGACACAAATAGAAATTCAACTGAAACACGTGGGGGAAAAAATCCTAACTTTTAAGTGATGTGTGTTATCCAGCGTAATGGCATTTTTACGTAAGAAATATATATATATATACATATATATATATATATATATATATATATATATATATATATATATATACTTTCTAAGATCTAAAAGTTTTTTGAGTGAAAGCAGTGAATTAGTCTTTTTTTTAAAATTCTAGTTACATCTGAGATGCAATTGTTGGCTGTTTTCAACATGGTACATCGAAAATAAAGACATTGATTGACTGAAAATGGTTCAATATTAGATGAAATGTCTTGTTTTCTCATGTATATTTATTATTGCTCTTCACCTAAAAATATATGTTTTATCTGATTACTCGATTAATCGATATAATTTTCAGTCGATTACTCGATTACTAAAATATTTGATAGCTGCAGCCCTAGTTACATTACGTCAGAAACTCATTCGGTACGCTTCCGTTCCGAACCGACACCCCGTACCGAAATGGTTCAATACAAATACAGTACATGTACTGTTACACCCTTAGTTATTACGTGCTGATGCTTTGTGCTTGTCCAGTACATGCTTCTATGAAACTTGAAAATGGCAATGGGAAACTCACAGCAAGCAAAAGCAATCATCAGTTACTCTTCTGGAAGTTTTAAGCAAGCTCTGCAGTCATTTGCATCCATGCTGGGTGAACCTCGCGTGCTACAACACTAGTCGAGTGAGCGGAGAAGGATTTTATTGGGTTTAAACATGGGCCAAAGCCAAACTCTTTTATCTGCTCAAGCATAATATTCCTCAAAGTGTCTTCACACCGAGAGCCCACTGAAACATGGATTTCATACATGGTTTAATCCTTTAATTTGATCGTTCAAATCCGCCCCTTCTCTGCATGCTTATTCGCACCGGGGAGATTGGTGCTCTTCGGCTTGGTGTAATACGGCGAATGCTGTAAATCTCATATAGGTTTAAATGTTTCTCTTATTAGTCGGGGTGGTCACAGTGAGAAGACAGGACTTTCTTTTACAGTAGTGATTGAATTTTCTGAAAAGATTTAAAAAATGTTGTAGCTTTCACTGGCATACGCAGAAATAGTAGCTATTAAGAGTGTAGAGGTATTTGCATTTGTCCCGTACTGTCAGTTAGTCTACCTCAAATCCAGGGGGCGGTATTGTTTGGATGACTGCTTTTACTTTTACTTGAGTAATATGATTTTGAGGTACAGTGGGGCAAATAAGTATTTAGTCAACCACTAACTGTGAAGGTTCTCCCACTTGAAAATATTAGAGAGGCCTGTAATTGTCAACATGGGTAAACCTCAACCATGAGAGACAGAATGTGGTAAAAAAAAAAACAGAAAATCAAATTATTTGATTTTTAAAGAATTTATTTGCAAATCATGGTGGAAAATAAGTATTTGGTCAATACCAAAAGTTCATCTCAATACTTTGTTATATCCCCTTTGTTGGCAATAACGGAGGCCAAACGTTTTCTGTAACTCTTCACAAGCTTTTCACACACTGTTGCTGGTATTTTGGCCCATTCCTCCATGCAGATCTCCTCTAGAGTAGTGATGTTTTGGGGCTGTCGTTGGGCAACACAGACTTTCTACTCCCTTCTCACTCCGTGGCGTCAAAACGATAACAAGAACGGTGAGCAGAAATCCCAGAACCACACGGGGGGACCTAGTGAATGACCTACAGAGAGCCGGGACCACAGAAACAAAGGCTACTATCAGTAACACAATGCGCCGCCAGGGACTCAAATCCTGCACTGCCAGACGTGTCCCCCTGCTGAAGAAAGTACAAGTCCAGGCTAGGCATGTGCCAGTTACCGGTTTCACGTTTTACCGTGGTGTGAAAACGTCGCGGTTTCAAAACCACTAAAATTTTCCGTCAGACCATAGTACGGTATTCGCCATTTTTCATGTGTCAAAAATGCAGCCAGAAGTGGCGTGGCGCGGCAGCATTCATCCCCTCCCGTTTGTTTCTGTGTGTGAAAGTGACGCTATCGGCTAGACAGCCAGCGAACCCAAAAACAAATACTCCAAACATAAGACGTTCTTTTCTTCAATTTATTGAGCTCTCAAATCGTGGTAAGTGTAATATACAAAATGAATACATTTAAAACATTTACAATTGTATTTTTCCATGTGTGAGTAGCTTCAACAGATTAGCACCATGGAAAAGTTCGCCAAAAACAAAACACACATTTTCCTTTCAAATTCGATATACACACTAACTAAAAGCTTACACAGATGAATGTTAGCCTAGGCTTAGCTGGGAGAACAACTTCGCCGAGTGTTACAGCCGCAGAGTGAGAAAACAAGCTTGATTCGCTTGAATGAAGGGGAAAAAGGATAGCATCAAAGATCGTTAATTGTGAAAGATGATCTTGCCCTAAGCACAAATCCATGTTCCTTAGCTCAAGGAGAGGTCTCACTCCCAATGTTTTTTTTTTTTTTTTTTTAGATGAAACCTTTCTACAACAATATTTACATTTTAACTAACTTTTACATTTTCAACTAACTTATACTTACTTGTAGATTTTTAACTAATTTATTAACTTATGAATTCTTTATGTTCTTTTTAACACAAAGGCATGACATCATGAAGACTAGATTTGACACAGTGGCTGAAATTGGCAAAACTTCACTTGAGCTTTTCCACCCTTAAAAAAAAGTGATGCAGTATAAATTTTTAAAAATTTTATTCAGAAGTGTTTTTACTTTTTTATATAAATTATTTTGTTCTTGCTCTAATCTTGAGCAACTTGAGCTGTGGCTGTGGGTATAGTCTATAAGTTATATTTTAATTTTATTGTTGTTTAATTGTATTGTTGTTGTATTTTAATGTTTTCTTTTATTTATAATTTATTTTAACAATATATTCATGTTCCAATTTGCAACTATGTTCTGAAAAAAAAAAAAAAATCCTGTTCAATGGAAAAAAGTTATTTTCTTTAACTCATACATCTCAAAAAAAACACATTTTGTAGCTATAATTGCAATACCGTGATACCGTGAAACCGCGGTATTTTTGCTCACAGTTATCGTACCGTCAAAATCTCATACCGGCACATGCCTAGTCCAGGCCCGTCTGCGGTTCATAATAGAGCATTTGGATGATCCAGAAGAGGACTGAGAGAATGTGTTATGGTCAGATGAAACCAAAATAGAACTTTTTGGTAGAAACACAGGTTCTCGTGTTTGGAGGAAAAAAGAATACTGAATTGCACCATATCCACTGTGAAGCATGTGGGTGGAAACATCATGCTTTGGGGCTGTTTATCTGCAAAGAAACCAGGACGACTGATCTGTGTGAAAGAAAGAATGAATGGGGCCATGTATTGAGAGATTTCGAGTGAAAATCTCCTTCCATCAGCAAGGGCATTGAAGATGAGACGTGGCTGGGTCTTTCAGCATGACAATGATCCCAAACACACAGCCAAGGCAAAAAAGGGGTGGCTTCGTAAGAAGCATTTCAAGGTCCTGGAGTGGCCTAGCCAGTCTCCAGATCTCAACCCCATAGAAAATCTGTGGAGGGAGTTGAAAGTCCGTGTTGCCCAACGACAGCCCCAAAACATCACTTCTCTCGAGGAGATCTGCATGGAGGAATGGGCCAAAATACCAGCAACAGTGTGTGAAAAGCTTGTGAAGAGTTACAGAAAACGTTTGGTCTCTGTTATTGCCAACAAAGGGTACATAACAAACAAACAAACAAACAACTTTTGGTATAGACCAAATACTTATTTTCCACCATGATTTGCAAATAAATTCTTTAAAAATCGAACAATGTGATTTTTTCCCCCCACATTCTGTCTCTCACGGTTAAGGTTTACCCATGTTGAAAATTACAGGCCTCTCTAATATTTTTAAAGTGGGAGAACTTGCACAATTAGTGGTTGACGAAATACTTATTTGCCCCACTGTAACTCTACTCTTACTTGAGTACAGTTTTTTGCTACTCTACCCATCTCTGGAGGTACGTACCAAACTGTGACTTGTGTGTACTGATACTAGCTAAACAGTACTATAAAATAGTAGCTGATAGAAAGTGACAGATTATGACTTGGATTACAATTTGGGTTATCAGACTTTGGAACGGAACTCTATTGAAAAGCGAAGGCCTCGCCTCTATACTGAGAATAGCAAATGATGCGACTAATTTTCCTGAAGTTGACTTTGGGACTTTCCAAAGTTCCCAACTCCCCAAGTTCAATTTGTTTTGCAGCCACAGCACACAAACATAAATCCAGCGTCGGCAGCCGAGCATAGCGACATAGTAAACAATCAAGATGGCCGTGCTTGATATTCCGCCGCGATACATCCAGCGCTTTGATGGGCTCTGATAGAGATTCTGTGTAATACCTGCTGCCGGCATTCCATTAAGACACATTCTCGCCGCAAGACCGTGCGTAGCTTTCTGTTCCACTGAGCACAGCCATTTCCCTTTTCATTTCTTTTTTTTTTTTGCCCTGCCCGTTTTTATTATGAAAGGGTACCATCATCCTGCGTTGGATTTCAGCACCTGACACAGATTCTACTATAGTGATGGATCACTCCATCATCGGTTCATAGCTACGCACCGTTGTTCTTCTTCTCAAAAGCCAATTTGTAACTGATTGAAAAGTAGGGAATACACAAAAGTTTGCCTCCTCGCGCAATTAAGCGTCACGAGTGAAGCATCGACAGCAGAGATCAATGCAGCGCGTCGCGAATAAAACTCATCTGGCATTGTGTCTGGTTGGGCCATTGATCCTGTACACAGACCCCATGCCGGGGCCGTCGCAACGGGGGAGCAGAAAGAGCTGCCCTAATCAACAGAGAAGGAACACTTACAAAAGAGCTTTAGTTTACTTCCTTCGAACATGTACGCTAAAATTTGATTTGGGTTAGGGGTCTGGGGTCAGAATGTTAGAGCTGAGGGTTAGGGGTGGGTTTAGTGTTCGGGTTACAGCTTGGGCATGAGTTTGTTGTATCAAGATAGGGTTTATGTCTTACTTTGGGTTAAGGTTGAAGGCTTTTTGTATTTGGTAAGGGTATAGGATCCGATTTTAGGTTCAGGGGTTATTGTCTAGTAGCCTTGCAAGTAGAGCTGTCCCGACTAGTCCACGTTGTCGACGTCATCGATTAAGTAAATGCATCGTCGGGCAAAACATACCGTCGACGGCTAATGACGGGATAAAAAAAATTACATGCGGATAAAGAATAGAATGGCGGGCGCTCGCGATACAAGCGGTTGTTACTGGCACCTCCAAGGGGGCCGCCATCATTTCAATGTGACCGGCGTTGTCAGATTGAGCAAAGAGGAAGAAAGTGGGCGAGCGAGCGAGAGAGAGGGAGCGAGATCTGTGAGTTGGAAAAGTGCGCGCGTAGCGCCGAGTTGAGTGGCTTCATCCCCCAGTCGCCGCAAATATTGCAGGAGACCTACTGGAGCCCGCATGGATCCGAGATTCACTCAGAAAACAGTGAAGTTTGGTGGTGGCAAAATCATGGTCTGGGATTACATCCAGTATGGGGTGTGCGAGAGATCTGCAGGGTGGAAGGCAACGTGAATAGTCTGAAATATCAACAAATCTTAGCTGCCTCTTACATTACTAACCATAAAAAGGAACAAATTCTGCAGCAGGATGGTGCTCCATCACATACTTCAATCTGTACCTCAAAGTTCCTCAAGGCAAAGAAGATCAAGATCCCCAAGTCACCAGACATGAACATCATTGAGCATGTCTGGGGTAGGATGAAAGAGGAAGCATGGAAGATGAAACCCAAGAATGTTGTTGAACTCTGGTAGGCTATATGTAACATATTTTTGTATTTGAAGTACAGTTTTTATTCAATTTTCACACTACTTTCTGTTGGCGACAAAACTTTTCTCTTGCCAAAATTTGATCTTTATGTCTTCATTAAAACAAAAACTCAATAACGGTGGTGAGCCAATCAGGTGAAAGAGGCTGGAGCTGCAAACTATCTGCTTGAATACTATGGCGGAATGCAAAGCAGTTCTTGTAGGTATGTCAGTTTCCAAAAGTTTTTCTGAAATACACTTAATTTCCTCATTTGAAGAGGAGCAAAGAATGTCACTAAAAACATTTTTTTTGACAGAAAATGATGTTTTCGTAAGTGACGAGAAAAGCCATCAGCAGCTGTATATTTTTTTTAAGGTTTGACCCATGAAACAAGTCTTAATTGAATCTTGCCCAGATTGATCTGTGTAAAATACTTAGATTTAGGCTTGCAGATAAGTGTTAGTGTGACTTTTACAATGATGGTGTAGGCTTTTGAGCCTTTGATTTAGGATTTCAGCTAAACGTTAAGGTTTGGAGTTTTAGGATAAGTGGTTCAGGTTAACTTAAGGCTTATTTATTGGTAAAGAAGTTTGTCCTAAGATTATTGCCTATGTTTTGCCTAACTTTGAAAAGATTAATTTTCAATTCTCCGCGCAAATCCTGTTATCTGACAATTCCGCCATTCTACTGATGTTGTGCTCACTTATGCATGAGAACACAAACAGACAACCGGATTGTCCTCCATAAATCCACAAAGCAGAGGCACTCTTCCCAACTTACTTTCTTACTTTCTTCCCCCTCGGAGGATCCCAAAAGTAAACCACCTTCACACTCTGCTGCCTGGATTTGATTTATTAGCTTCTCGCCGCCCGTCTCATCCTGTCCCAGACTAGCTCGCTATTTGCATTGAATGGTGAAAATGTCAGCAAATCCTCCCCCTGAGAAGATGATCCTTCACAAAACGACCACGGGGGAGAAACCTTCTTCACTGGTCTGCCCTTCAATTCTTAGCCATTCGTCACGGAACACCGGAAGGTGAATTGAGTTGAGCGGGTCTTTATCCGCCTTTTAGGTCTTGGGTGGCCATATTAGTGTCGGGGTTAGGATTAGGGTTTAGGGTTAGAGTTGAAGCCTAGGGTGTTGGATTAATGTAAAATTTTAATGGATTAAGGTTTGAGTTGGTTTGATTTACATACAATTAGTGTTGTTTTTGGCATCCTTTTAATTTTTGTCATTCTTATTAGTCTTAGTCATATTATAGTCATTTCATAATGTGTTCATCTAGTTTTAGTCGACGGAATCTCATAAAAATTTTGTCAAGTTTTACTCCAAATGTTTTGGTCTGTAAAATTCAAAAGTCTTAGTCCAAAAATAAATAAAGGTTTCCAATAAATTTGACTAAACGTAGACAGATAACCAGTGTTGTTAATTTTACTGAAAAAAAGTAATTAATTATAGTTACAAATTACTTCTCCTAAAAAGTAATTGCGTTAGTAACTCAATTACCTGAATGTAAGAGTAATTAGTTACTTGGCAAAGTAATTGGTGATACAGTGGTACCTCTACATACGATCGCTTCGACACACGAACTTTTCGACATCCGACGTAAAATTTGACTCGCCATTTGTTTCTACATCCGACGACATGCTCGAAATACGACGACAATGGCAGCACCGCAGACGAATGCACGGCGGATTTTCTTGTGTGACAAATCAACACTGGTTTCAGAAAAGGTTGGTACAGGGGGTGAAACAAGGAAAAAGTTGACGCTTACCTTCTAAATGAAGATGCAAATGACAGAAAAATATGAGCGTAGGGTGGGCATCCGTGAAATGGCTCAAAAATACATCTCCACGGTCCTCCTATGACCATCGTTCGCCAGTCTATAAGTTAAGCTGACAATTCCTTTTGTGGTAACATCTCCAGAGAAATCGCCAACTTCGCCACGTTTTTATCATTTATTTCACAACTTATTCAAAACAAAAACACCTTCTGTCTGCCGCAATTGAGGTGTTCTCAAGAAAACATTCAAAGTGAAAGTGAAACTCAAGCTCACCGGTCTGTCTCTGGCACGTGAGCCTCACGGTGCGTTCAGGGTCAGCAAAAAACGTCCGCCACATTAGAACCCGATTCGTTACATTAATACAGGAATTATTATTATTATTATTATTATTCCGATTTTGATTTATAATTTATTTGTTTTGCTATGTGTAATTGCCATTTGTAATAGTACCAGCAGTATTTTTTAAGGATTTAGTGAAGGTTTTTGGGCTGTGGAACGAATTAATGGAATTATAATGTATTCCTATGGGAAAATCCTGCTCGACATACGACCATTTCGACTTACAAACAAGGTCCTGGAACGGATTAACTTCGTATGTAGAGGTACCACTGTAATTACTTTTTTTTTTCCTCAAAAAAAAAAAAAAGAAACATTGGCCACACTATGTGAAGTTTTTTTGTGAAGGTTTTTGGTACAATTGGCCCGAGCCCAATTCTTTACCCTAATTTACCCTTCACCCTGAATCAACTGTTAAAAGTTGTTAAAATTGCTCCCATTATTGCATTAGTTCCCTTCTCTCTACTTTCGACAAATGAAAGTTTTAAAACTATTTCATCATTTAAAGATAGATTCAAGTCAAGATTTTGCCGATTTAGAAGTATTTTAGATAAAAAGTTACTTAGGTTCGTTAGGAAGGTTTTCTACAACAGAGCCGTAATAAAAGGTCTACTGCTTTAAGATGGCGGCTGTTTACTAACGCATCTAGTGCCGTGTCTGTCATTTTGCATCTAGTTATATCTATTACAGTATATGCAGTGTTGTTAATTTTACTTTAAAATAGTAATTAATTACAGTTACAAATTACTTCTCCCAAAAAGTAATTGCGTTAGTAACTCAGTTACCTGAATGTAAGAGTAATTAGTTAATTGGCAAAGTAACTAGTGATAATTTTTTTTTTCTCAAAAAAAAAAAAAAAAAACAAGAAACAAACAAAAAAAAAAAAACAGGTCACACAATGTGAAGTTTAAAGGATTTGGGGGGACAATTGGCCCTAGCCCAATTCTTTACCCTCCACTTAACTAGACACACGGGTATTGCGATAACTAGCTAGTAACCTTTGCTATGTGTGGAAGTCATTTAAAGTTGTGAATCAACCGTTAAAGTTGTTAAAATTGCTCCCGTTATTGCATTAGTTCCCTTCTGTCTACTTTAAACATGTGTAAGTTTTAAAACTGTTTCATCATTTAAAGATAGATTTAAGTTAAGATTTTGCCGATTTAGAAGCATTTTAGATTAAAAAAAAAAAAAAAAAAAGTTACTTAGGTTCGCTAGGAAGGATCTCTACATCAGGGCCTTCCTGAGAGGTCTACTGCTTTAAGATGGCGGCTGTTTACTAACGCATGTAGTCCTTAAAACATGTTGGCAATGCAGCTGTGTCAGTTTTTGCATCTAGTTCTATAATATGATATCTACCGTGTCATGTGGGCGTAGTTTGTCACTATGGCTACAGTCAGGTATTATTGGAGCCACCTAGCATCGCGGTTGCAACGACGTCTTCCCCACTGCTGCTCTGCTCTCGTCCCCGTGAGTCCGTTTCTCTCAGACTTTTTTTATTCAACCAACTTAGAAACGCATAGTAACGCACGCCTTTCCCGCCTCAGTAACGGTAACGGTGTTGCCAAGATGAGAAAAGTAATTAATTAGATTACTCGTTGCTGAAAAAAATAACGCCGTTAGTAACGCCGTTATATTGTAACGCCGTTATTAACAACACTGCAGATAACCACATATTGTACCATCTACAAGGATAACGCCAACTTGGTAATGATAATACACAATCGGCAGGAATAGCAGTACATTATTTTGAATTAAATCTGCCTTGAAGCCACAAACTATATGTAAAAAAACGTCCTAGTGTTTAGGAGGATGCTCACCAGGCTAAAATTCATGTTAATGCTAACGTGAATGCTATGCTAATGCGATGAGTTACATTTAGTGTAGAGATAGACTGATATATCAGCCGGCCGAAATATCGGGCCGATATTTAGAAACGTGACGCATACTACAAAAAATGGCTAAATATACCTATAAACTAAATTACTACATTCAAAAAAATCATTAGCTCAAAAACTTAGCTTATGTTGGTCTTAACAGGGAGCAGATGGATTCAGCCATGTGAAATGAGGTAGACTAGAGGGCTGTGTATCCACCCAAATCAATGAAAATAAATGCAAACACTTCCAAAACAAACCATTCCAACGCCACTTTAATTAAACGAATACTCGAAGCAGCAAAATTTAATTTGAATTTTTTTCTAATCGAATACTCGAGTTAATCGATTAATCGTTGCAGCTGAAGGGTAGTTACCTTTCTCGCACACACCATATAACTGTTTGCATTACTCTAACACACGTAATATAATTAATCAGGGAATAGTATAATTTCTCATATTTACTGTTGTACTGTTTGTATTACTCTAACACACCTAATATAAAATAAATAGCACTTACACCATAGTTTAATGAAAAGAAGCAGAATAGAGGCGAAATAAAAAGATACACAACGCCATCTTAACACAGAAGCCCAACGTGTGCGTCACAAGCAAGATTGACGCACCAACTCTCGCAATCAGTTCTCCCGGGCACTCCAGGACAAAGAGCAGGGCGCTCTGTCCTAAAAGAAGTAGCATCCTGCCCAACCAGGATAACAAGTTGATAGCGGGCGCCTGGGACGTAAAGTCCGGCGTCGGTCGCTGTGGCAACCACGTCCCAGCCACGAAGGATGACGCACGAACCTAACCACCCAAAACCTGCCACAGAGGGATGATCCCAAGGCAACACCCAGCCACACCTTCGGCCTGGCCCACTCCACCGCAGCTTTCAAAAAGACTGGACACTGAGATATAGCCTTGTTTTGGATCCAGCAGGGTCCCTCCGTCGTCTGTTTTTGCCTTGTTTTTTGACCATTGTCGACGAATAAATTGTCAGCCTGTTTTCGGTGAGTGTTGAGGTAATTATCGAGGGTTGATTGATTAAATATTTTTGATTGATTGATTGAATATTTGCTTGTGCTCATATATACCATAAATAATACATATTGTCATATTTTTCTCTTATTGATATAACCAGAAAATGATTATTGCTTGCTATACTAGGTATAATGTTAAGTGTTACAAAGAGCAAAGAGGGTCGGGATGACAACTGCCTTACTTCATGGCCGCATCATTGCGTAACTAGACCTTCCGAGACATCTTCAGCACCTGAAGTCTGGACTTTCGTCTAGACCTTCGAGGACGATTTTCCATTCGAGGACATCTTCCATGGCCGCAGCGTTGCATAAGTGAAGTGTCTGGGTCATTTTGACCGTTGTTTACATGTGCCTTTGCTTACACACGTGTATTTAGTTAGTTCCACCTACATGCTCACACATAGCCAACCAAAATCACGTGGGTGTCTCCAGCTTGCTCTCCCCTCCCTCAGGTCAGCACCCTTTCTGTGTTAGGACAAACCCCTAAATAAAAATAGCAAGGAGGGGTTTTCCTTAGATCAATTTTGGGGACTATACAGCGTAATCTAGCATTTCTCTGTCTAGTCCCTCTTTTGCTCTCCTTGGCCAAGAAAGTGGGGTGACAATTAATTTCTCACAGTGGTAGTGGTCAGGCTTCTACCTCTCAGTATTACTGATAGGCGAACCACTCTTGCTATCCATCCAAAGTGAGTTGCCACTTACAGTCCCACTTGTTTTATGTTAGTAAAAAGCACACACTCACACAAACCTCATCCACACACCAGTACTGTTTCTATCCTATGTGATTATTATTATTATCCGTTCGTTTAACTGCCGTGAACAGACTTTAGACACTTTTGAGTTATTTTTGACAATAAACATTTTCAGACCGAGGGTCCCTTCAAAATTTAAAACTTCGTTTTTCGCCTTAAATTCACGCAAGACCCTCCTTAATACTATCTAAACTACATTAAAAATGATTTTTTTAGCAGTTTTTTGATGGTATTTTAATTTTTTTCCCAAAAATAGAGTTTTCCACTAAAATTTACATTTCTTTTCGCGCTTTATTGAGTTTTATTTGCCGTGCACGGGTTTCTAGTTTTTACGCGTTTTCTCGAGTTTCGATTTTTGGTGTCATATGCACTTCAAAATTCTGATTTTTTGATTTTTCGTGCTAGAGTGTTTTATTCATCTCCTAGAAGTTGTTAAACCTTCATAGATCCTACCTAATCATTTGGGTGATTCCCAGGTCACTTCCTGCTCTGTAACTCAAAATAAACCGGAAGTGACCCATAAAATACCCCAAAATCAACAGGAAGTAACCCAAAATCAACAGGTAAATGACCTTAAATGGCCCAAAATTACCTCATTGCCTGGTATAGACCCTACCCACCGACGTCACAAAACCACATGCTCGCTGTATGGTTCCGCCCCCTTGTCCGTCATTTTGTCTCTGTATTAGCATTGGTTTCAATTTATCGAGGAATTTAAAATGCATTTCATGGAAGACCCGGTGCTTTCGGATGCCGTAAACTCACTGGATGTGTTGCATAAAAGGCGTTATGTGGAAAAGCTTCGTTCTATACAGTCGCCAGATCCATATTTGATGCCCAAATCGATGTTTTTCGACCCACTGTCTTCGCCCTGTCTGCCTAACATCTGCTACGCTGATATTTACAACTATCTTGTCCACACAAAATCAGCCTATTCTCACGAAAATTTGAAAAACTTCAAGAGCTTGGAGGCTTATAAATACTTCGTTGCTGGTTGGGTGAAACAGGTCCTCGTCCACGAAAATTCGGCAGGAATCTATCTTGTGCTTGGAAAGGTGAGTTACAAAATTTTCAATTCAAAATCTTTTATTCTCGCTAACATCCACTGTCAAGTCTAATTTATTTCATGTCATTTGTCAATGCAGTTAGGACTTTTTATGTTTATATGGTTTAGCGATAGCACTCTCACTACACACATACGTGTATGTTGTCGGCGATTAGCCAAGCAATGATCTTAATTGTGGTTATTTGTCAGCCCAAAACCCTCTAAGTATATCTTAAATGCATCTTACCGGATATAAAATGACTACTACATAGTCTGTGGTGATTTTTTGGTGCCCAGTTTTCACGTCGAATTGCAGCCGTCCATTTCGCTCTCCTCTTTGGATCCCTCGGAATACGGTAAAACTTCAAGTCTCTCCTTCCATCTTCTCTGTTAGTGCAACCAACAGCCACACACGCCTTCACCATTTTGATTATTAATGTTAAGGAGCAGAAAAACACGCCGTAAATAGGAGGAATGTACGTAGCCGTAACAGGTTAACACTATGTTTTGACGGACAATTGGGCGGTACCATTCAGGAGAGCGGAGTTGTGACGTCACGTGGGTAGGGTCTATTGGCTGCCAGTGACGGCCATAGACGTTCAATCCGTTTGAAGTGGGAGGGATGGCAGCGAATGAACGAATGTTCATTCGCTGCCACCCTCCCAGTTCAAATGGATTGGACGTCTACTAGTGATGAACTCATTCCAATTCACAGAAGCTTGTTTTTCTGTTATTATTAGTTGTTTGTAGAATATCCTAAAATGATTTCCTGACCAATGTATCGATAATCGTTGTATCGCCATATCGTCAGATCATCGTTATCGTGAGCTTTGTATCGCAAATCGTATCGTGAGGTAACAAGAAGTTCCCACTCCTAATCGTCACATCATTGTCATGAAACAAATTGTTCTTTGTTGACGAAAACAACACTGCATACAATGCCCAGATCTGTTCTTCAGGGATGTTGGAATACATATTAGTCGTGATCCAAAATGTCAGTTCGCTATAAGACAGCCCTGAGTAGCCCTACAGGGAACCGCTTTCACACCACCAAACTATTAACCTGCTAATGAAAAGCGCCACTTCCTGTTTTTCTTTCTGGGTTTGATTTTTCCTCCCTGGAAAAGGGGGAAAAAACAGGCCTCATCGTTTTTGGCAGCCTCTGAGCACGTCTGTTGTTCCTCAAGGCAACGTTCATAAACTGGCTCGTCTGCACTGATGACTGCACCTGATTTTGTTTGGCTCCCAACAGGCATCACCATCATCGTTTTCCATTCAAGAATGCGAACGTCGCCGTTGTTTGTGGACAAACAAATCTGCTTTGAAGCAGAAGGCCGCACGAGCGAAGAGGGAAAGGGATTAAGCAGCGATTTTCCTTTCAGGAGACCGCATGGAAAGTTTAAGGAGGAACGCTGATTTTTAATTAAGTAGATGCTGAGTTAGTTGTCTGCTCGGCGACCAATCACAGCATGCCCTGAAGGCCAGATTACGACAAAATGTCTGCAGCCTGCTCCTAATCATGTCCTCGACAGTCGCTGACAAAAGTTTTGTCGCTTATACATTTTGTAGAAACAACCTGATTTTTCATTATTCAATTGGATTCAGAAATGGCTCATATGAACGCTAAGACCCTCCCAAATGATGTTGAATGTACAAAAATATATTTGTTTCACTGAAAAAAGATTTATCATTTAATGAAGACATAAACGTCAAATTTTGGCAAGACAAAAGTTTTGTCGCCTACAGAAAGTAGTGTGAAAATTGCACAAAAAATGTACTTCAAATACAAAAATATGTTACATAACATAAGCGAATTAAGTAGTGGTGCTGTGAGATCCAAATTTAATATTTTGTATGACTTCCATGGGCTTCGGCAAGGATTCATACAATTTATTGATGAAGTCATCAGAAACATCAAAGAAAGCAGACTTGCATGCTTCCCGAGTTCATCAACATTCTTGGGTTACGTCTTCCATGCTTCCTCTTTCATCCTGTTTACAGTGCCTTGCAAAAGTATTCGGCCCCCTTGAATCTTGCAACCTTTCGCCATATTTCAGGCTTCAAACATAAAGATATGAAATTTAATTTTTTTTTGTCAAGAATCAACAACAAGTGGGACACAATCGTGAAGTGGAACAACATTTATTGGATAATTTAAACTTTTTTAACAAATAAAAAACTGAAAAGTGGGGCGTGCAATATTATTCGGCCCCTTTACTTTCAGTGCAGCAAACTCACTACAGAAGTTCAGTGAGGATCTCTGAATGATCCAATGTTGTCCTAAATGACCGATGATGATAAATAGAATCCAAATGTGTGTAATCAAGTCTCCGTATAAATGCACCTGCTCTGTGATAGTCTCAGGGTTCTGTTTAAAGTGCAGAGAGCATTATGAAAACCAAGGAACACACCAGGCAGGTCCGAGATACTGTTGTGGAGAAGTTTAAAGCCGGATTTGGATACAAAAAGATTTCCCAAGCTTTAAACATCTCAAGGAGCACTGTGCAAGCCATCATATTGAAATGGAAGGAGCATCAGACCACTGCAAATCTACCAAGACCCGGCCGTCCTTCCAAACTTTCTTCTCAAACAAGGAGAAAACTGATCACAGATGCAGCCAAGAGGCCCATGATCACTCTGGATGAACTGCAGAGACCTACAGCTGAGGTGGGAGAGTCTGTCCATAGGACAACAATCAGTCGTACACTGCACAAATCTGGCCTTTATGGAAGAGTGGCAAGAAGAAAGCGATTTCTCAAAGATATCCATAAAAAGTCTCGTTTAAAGTTTGCCACAAGCCACCTGGGAGACACACCAAACATGTGGAAGAAGGTGGTCTGGTCAGATGAAACCAAAATTGAACTTTTTGGCCACAATGCAAAACGATATGTTTGGCGGAAAAGCAACACAGCTCATCACCCTGAACACACCATCCCCACTGTCAAACATGGTGGTGGCAGCATCATGGTCTGGGCCTACTTTTCTTCAGCAGGGACGGGGAAGATGGTTAAAATTGACGGGAAGATGGATGCAGCCAAATACAGGAACATTCTGGAAGAAAACCTGTTGGTATCTGCACAAGACCTGAGACTGGGACGGAGATTTATCTTCCAACAGGACAATGATCCAAAACATAAAGCCAAATCTACAATGGAATGGTTCAAAAATAAACGTATCCAGGTGTTAGAATGGCCAAGTCAAAGTCCAGACCTGAATCCAATCGAGAATCTGTGGAAAGAGCTGAAGACTGCTGTTCACAAACACTCTCCATCCAACCTCACTGAGCTCGAGCTGTTTTGCAAGGAAGAATGGGCAAGAATGTCAGTCTCTCGATGTGCAAAACTGATAGAAACATACCCCAAGCGACTTGCAGCTGTAATTGGAGCAAAAGGTGGCGCTACAAAGTATTAACGCAAGGGGGCCGAATAATATTGCACGCCCCACTTTTGAGTTTTTTATTTGTTAAAAAAGTTTAAATTATCCAATAAATTTTGTTCCACTTCACGATTGTGTCCCACTTGTTGTTGATTCTTGACAAAAAATTAAAATTTTATATCTTTATGTTTGAAGCCTGAAATGTGGCGAAAGGTTGCAAGGTTCAAGGGGGCCGAATACTTTTGCAAGGCACTGTATGTCTAGTGACTGGGCTGGCCAGTCCTGGAGGATCTTAATCTTCTTTGCCTTGAGGAACTTTGAGGTAGAGATTGAAGTATGCGATGGAGCACCATCCTGCTGCAGAATTTGTCCCTTTTTATGGTGAGGAATAAAAGAGGCAGCTAGGATTTGCTGATATTTCAGACTATTTATGTTGCCTTCCACCCTGCCGATCTCTCGCACACCCCCATACTGGATGTAACTCCCGACCATGATTTTGCCATCACCAAACTTCACTGTTTTCTGAGCGAATCTCAGATCCATGCAGGCTCCAGTAGGTCTCCTGCAATATTTGCGGCGACTGTGGTGTAATTCAATGAAAGATTCATCTGAAAAATCCACCATGCATGATCCACCATGATTTTGCCACCACCAAACTTCACTGTTTTATGGCAAAAGATGGATTTTTCAGATGAATCTTCCATTGAATTACACCACAGTCGCCGCAAATATTGCAAGAAACCTACTGGAACCCGCATGGATCTGAGATTCACTCAGAAAACAGTGAAGTTTGGTGGTGGCAAAATCATTGTCTGGGGTTACATCCAGTATGGGGTGTGCAAAAGATCTGCAGGGTGGAAGGCAACATAAATAGTCTGAAATATCAACAAATCTTAGCTGCCTCTTACATTCCTAACCATAAAAAGGGACACATTCTGCAGCAGGATGGTGCTCCATTGCATACTTCGATCTCTACCTGAAAGTTCCTCAAGGCAAAGTAGATCAAGATCCTCCAGGACTGGCCAGCCCAGTCACCAGACATGAACAGGATGAAAGACGAAGCATGGAAGACGAAACCCAAGAATGTTGATGAACTCTGGGAGGCATGCAAGACTGCTTTCTTTGATGTTCCTGATGACTTCAATAAATTGTATGAATCCTTGCCGAAGCCGATGGAAGTCATACAAAATGTTAAATTAGGATCTCACAGCACCACTACTTAATTCGCTTATGTAACATATTTTTTGTGTTAGAAGTACATTTTTTGTTCAATTTTCACACTACTTTCTTTAGGCGACAAAACTTTTGTCTTGCCAAAATTTGACCTTTATGTCTTCATTAAATGATCAATCTTTTTTCAGTGAAACACATACTGTATATTTTTGTACATTCGACATCATTTGGGAGGGTTTTAGTTTTCATATGAGCCATTTCTGAAACCCATTGAATAATTAAAATTCAGGTTATTAGCAATTGTTTCTACAAAATGGATAAGCGGCTGTCAGGGACTGTATAGTGTAGTCCTCGAAATTTTATTATAAATGCAATTTGCGATGAGTTATTTTGATTACGCTATAGAAGTATGTTTAGAGTGTTTATTTTTTACCTTTATAGGTATAAAATATGATTTATTATTTATAGGAATTGCAGGGGTGCCAATACTTTTGGTCAGCACTGTATGTGTTTGTTTGAGCTAATATATTTGTTTATTCATTTGTGATATACTTAATAAGTATATTTAGCAGTTTTTTGTGGGACTCTATGTTTGAACGATTTGTTAAAGGGATCCTGTATTTTTAAGACAAGTAATTCTTAAAAGATAAATGTTAGTATGAGTTATAATAATTTGATATTAAAACCCCTCAATGTTTTTGTTTTAATAAAGTTTGTAAAATTATTTTAAGTGATAGGTCGCCGTTCTTTTTACGTCGTAGTGCGTGACGTCACCGGGCCCGTAGCCGAAATTCCAGCGTGTCAATCGTTAGCTTTCCCAACATGTCGTCAGTTCTACCCTTCCCATTTGAACCAGATCTGAAAAGTGAAGAGCAGGACAGCACTGTCGGTCGTTCACAAGACGAGCTTCAGGGAAAAATGCGTGCAGCAAATGCCTGATAAGACAAAAGTCGGGCAAAACTGGTGATGCACTCGCTGCAAGTGAGTCTCAATGGCAACAGAGAAAGACAGTGCTGTTGGAAACTCCGGTTGGGAGCGAGAGTGTATGCTGTTATTAGCAGATATTCAAGGTAAGCATATTGCGTTTTCAAACTTATCCCAATATAATTATGTAGATTGTTAGCATCCAGAGCTGTCGTGTGCTTTACATACAGTACAGGCCAAAGAGCACACCTTGTGTAATCCATGTCTTGTACATTGTAACGCGTGGTAGGTAGGATACGTGTATAAAAGTACCAAAACATCCCGTCCACTTATGCACATTTATTCACAAAAATTGTTGTAAGGTCCACGTCAGAGTCACTGTTGTCACTGTAGAGTGCCATAGTGCTTTAATTATTTAGTATGATTTGGGGAAAACTCCCACGAAGAATAGTCAACTAAAAAGATAGCAATAGTAATCCAAATCCGCGTTTTTTACTCACTCGAAGATCCAGGAATTAAGACCGATCCCATGGCAATGTTGCAGCCGCGATAAGGCCATCGATTCCACAAAATAGACTGATCCGAAAAGTCGCTGTGGGACCGACGAATCAAAAAAATGGACAGATCCGAAACCAATATTGCAGACGCGGTGGGACCGTCGGATCCAGAAAATAGAGGGATCCCTTACTTGACTGAGAATCCAGGAAAAATGTTCGGGCGCCAGTTGTAACGCGTGGTGGGTAGGATACGTGCATACATGGACCAAAAAGGGGGAGAAGCTTCCACTTATGCACATTTATTCACTAAAAATAATAATTCCACATTGACCACTCACTTCACTACCCTTGTTTCCATTTGACTGGAAATTGCATCCAAAAGCAGCACATCGTGGCATTTTACTTCGCGAGTTTAGGCTGCAATAAGCAATTGTTGAACACGCTACACATTTGGAAAGATCCCAATGACGTCATCACTGCGAGCCCGCAAACCATGGCGCCAACTAACGGTCAAAATATGTAGAAAATATTATAAAATATTGCCATTGATTTAACATTTTATGTGTTTCTTACAACATATTTTAGTACAAGGGAACAATTGTGGTTTATTACAGCCTACATGTATTTAAGTTAGAGGATCACTTTAAGAGCTTTGTTAAAAAAAAAAATAAAATAAAAACTAGGGTTGTTCCGATCATGTTTTTTTTTGCTCCCGATCCGATCCCGACCGTTTTAGTTTGAGTAGCTGCCGATCCCGATATTTCCCGATCCGATTGCTTTTTTTTTTTTTTGCTCCCGATTCAATTCCAATCATTCCCGATAATTTTTCCCGATCATATACATTTTGGCAATGCATTAAGAAAAAAATGAATAAAACTCGGACGAATGTATACATTCAACGTACAGTACATAAGTACTGTATTTGTTTATTATGACCAGTGTTGTTAATAACGGCATTACAATATAACGGCGTTACTAACGGCGTTATTTTTTTCAGTAATGAGTAATCTAATTAATTACTTTTCTCATCTTGGCAACGCCGTTACCGTTACTGAGGCGGGAAAGGCGTGCGTTACTATGCGTTACTAAGTTGGTTGAATAAAAAAAAAGTCTGAGAGAAACGGACTCACGGGGACGAGAGCTGAGCAGGAGTGGGGAAGACGCCGTTGCAACCGCGATGCTAGGTGGCTCCAATAATACCTGACTGCAGCCATAGCCGACAAACTACGCCCACATGACACGGTAGATATCATATTATAGAACTAGATGCAAATGTCAGACACTGCTGCATTGCCAACATGTTTTAAGGACTACATGCGTTTGTAAACAGCCGCAATCTTAAAGCAGTAGACCTCTCAGGAAGGCCCTGATGTAGAGATCCTTCCTAGCGAACCTAAGTATTTTTTTTTTAAATCTAAAATGCTCCTAAATCGGCAAAATCTTAACTTAAATCTATCTTTAAATGATGAAACAGTTTTAAAACTTACACATGTTTAAAGTAGACAGAAGGGAACTAATGCAATAACGGGAGAAATTTTAACAACTTTAACGATTGATTCACAACTTTAAATGACTTCCACACATAGCAAAGGTTACTAGCTAGTTATCGCAATACCCTTGTGTCTAGTTAAGCGGAGGGTAAAGAATTGGGTTAGGGCCAATTGTCCCCCAAACCCTTTAAGCTTCACATTGTGTGACCTGTGTTTTTTTTTTTTTTTTTTTTGGAGAAAAAAAAATATATATATATCACTAGTTACTTTGCCAAGTAACTAATTACTCTTACATTCAGGTAACTGAGTTACTAACGCAATTACTTTTTGGGAGAAGTAATTTGTAACTGTAATTAATTACTTTTTTAAAGTAAAATTAACAACACTGCATGGCACTAAATGCGTTAGTAGACAGCCGCCATCTTAAAGCAGTAGACTTTTTAGGACGGCTCTGTTGTAGAGAACCTTCCTAGCGAACCTAATCAATTACTTAAATAATCGATAGCTGCAGCCCTGTATTAGTCTCCTCTCCAAAACAATTTGCCTTCTTACCAACTTGTCAAGAAGAAGATCCTTCACTATTGTCTGTGTTTGTTAACATTACGCCTTGAATGTGATGCGGTTTTCTCAGTTTACCGCAGTATTGCTAACCTGTGAAGCCTATTATTGCACAACAAGACGCTCGCGTTCGCAAAGTCACTGAGACATAAATAGACGTGGTGGGACTGCATCTTGTCTTTCATCCCAGCATGATATCCACTGACTGCTTATTAGATTGAACCATCCAGCCCGTCAGCTTGGAGCCACACTCATAAGTGAGTCAGTTTGTTTCCATTCCAGTCTGTGTGGACAAATAACAAAGCCTCTATTGGACCGCTGCCTTTGGAGATTCTCCAGGTTCGCTTTATTTGAAGGGACAAAAGGGCCGACGCCAAAGGTCAGTGGAGACATGGCGGCGATTGTACGAAAATCTTCGTGACATCCCGTCCGGTCTTATCCGAGATTGACACAAGCCACACAGATATGGTTCATCTGGTCGCCATTGTACGAGCGCCCGCCTTTGTCACCGTTTTCATTTTTTCAATCTTCTTGCCTGTCAATATTTCTTGATGTGCGAGATGATGGTAGGCTCCAGATAAATGTGTCATTGGCTCCTATTCTCTATCGATCGCGTATGCGCCGACTGTCTGGCAGTGTCGATAAATTGCTCAGGTGAATTCATAAACTGTTAATAATAACAATGAAACTCAATTTTCAGTGGGTGTTGAGAAATGCAACATTGCTAACTTAGTTTATACTTCTATTAATTTGAATTGTTATGGCAGCTAATCAATTCCTGGAAGTTCAAAAATGATGTGAGTATAATTACTTAGATTTGCATGAACAAAGTTTAAAAAACAGTGTTCAATCAAACATACAGTATATTAGTTGCTTACCTCTACCACCTCAAATCAATTAATCAATAAATAATTATGAAAATTTAATAGAGTTGTATAAAATTGGGCACATTTTAGTAATTATTACCGTATTTTTCGGACTATATGTCGCAGTTTTTGTCATAGTTTGGCTGGGGGTGCGACATACTCAGGAGCAACTTATGTGTGAAATTATTAACACATTATGTTATCATTTCCATGTTATTTTTGTGTTTTGGAGTGACACTGATGGTTTGGTAAACTTGTTAGCATGTTCTTTATGCTATAGTTATCTGAATAACTCTTAATAGCTATGGCCATGTTCACGTTCCGCCTTTGGCAATGTGTGTTCAATTGTATTATTGACTTTTTTATATTGAAATGCATGCTTTTAGTTTGTAGCTCTCACGCCCAAGTGGTGGCGCACTCGCACTTGTTTACGCCAGAAGAAGCCGGACAGCTACGCAGCGTATCTGAGCCAGTGGACGAGAGAGAAACACGGTTGCGAACCTACGTTCATTGTTTATGCTTTTAAAATATCTCTACAGAGGCAACGTCTGTGTGTATCATCTTTTCTGTTGTTGATGTGTGTTTTCCACCCGCGATCGGACACTTAGGGCCAGTTGTGTGGTTGTTTGAACGATGTGCTAATGCTATCAAACGCATGCTAACCGTTTGGGTCATTGCTGTAATAGCAACCAATTATCATTTATTTACGTTGATGCGAACCTGTTTGGTATTGAGGATAAAATTGATTCAGCAAATTATACAGACGTCCAGCATCGTCATTTGGGAGTTTAGCTCGCTGTATAGCTAGCTCCAAGCCGTAGCGTCCTGGTGAGGACAGTATATTCGCATTTTGTTGTTCATGCATCATGTAACATCATACTGTACACTTATTCAGCAGGTTGTTCTCTATTGTATTTTTAAATTAAATTCCCTTTCAAGATGACATATCTGCTCTATGTGTTGGATTTTATCAAGTAAATTTCCCCCCAAAATTCGACTGATACTCCGGTGCGACTTATATGTTTTTTTTCCTCTTCGTTGGGCATTTTATGGCTGGTGCGACTTATAGTCTGAAAAATACAGTATATGGCGGAAAACCCTCAGGTGAATTGAAGTTCCGCTCTGAGAACCCTAATTTTGCCAAATTTCAAAATTGTCCTATATGCATGTGTGATACATCATTGGAAAGCTTAAAATCTCAATTTTTCTGCACACATTTTTTTTTAAACAGCAAAACCTTCACTGGAGGTAAGAGCACACGAGAGCATAATTAAAGACACCATGATTTTAACAAGACATTACCGCGTACTTACCTCTTTTCGATCCAAAAACTTCATGTAGCATGTATCACCGGGTGTCAAGACACAGCTGTGAATTGTCACAGCCGGATTTTTGGGGGACTTTATGGGTGAAATATGGTGATATAACAAGGGTCGAGATGCAGAAATCGCAGGCATCAAGGAGTGGTCGAGATTTTCATTTTCATATCTTTACGCTTTTAAACATTTTTTTTTTTCTATTTTTTTTGTCTGGATTGATTATTTATCATCTAAAATATCGGGGAAAATGCGACAGTGTAAAAAAAAAACTACAATTAAGCAATAGTTATGAGGTAGATATCCATGACTTATTTACAGATGCTTATTTTTTCATTGTGACATTTGTTTAAAAGTTTAAAATATGATAGTGATTTTTTTTCTTTCTAAACTAAATATTAGACATCCATTAATGATTCTAGGCTAAAAATGACAGACATTTCGAATAATAAATATTATTACATACCTTCTTTTTATGGCTAGGTTGAAACAAAAGCAATTGCGCGATGTATGTAGACAGGGGTTTCCAGGGTAAATCGGACAAATTAAAAATAGTTCGGGGGCTTAATCCGCTATGAATTTGCTATTCTGTCTTCTATCAAACACGACAGTTGTTTTGGCTTAAAATACAGCAGTTTATTTTAAAGAGGGGTGCAAGAGCAGAAACTGCTTTTTCAGCCTTGGCTGTGTTTTCCGCCATATACAGTAGTTTAACATCTTACTTACAAACTTGAAACAAAATATAATGATATGTAAAAAAAAAAAAAAAAAAAAAAAAAAAAAATTATATATATATATATATACTGTATATATATATATACATATGGTTTTTTTTTTTTTTCAGTTTAAAAAAAAATCTAATAAAATTTTTTAGCTCATTTGTTCAATTAATAATAAGAATTTTAAGAGGAAATCTGGGGAAAAAAATATTTTATTTTTATTTTTTCTATTTATTAAATGCAGTAAAATTACATTATTTAATTTAATTTTTAAAAAATACAGTTCAGGCAGTCCCTGGGTTACGAACGAGTTCCGTTCCTACGCTGGTGACGTAACCCGAATTTCAACGCAAATCGGAATTAACCGTTTAAAAATCCAAAATAACTATCACAAATTCTAAAAGCATTGTATTTTGTTTAATAGTGGAGGATGCACTGCCCTCTGGTGGCAGTGTTGGGTCTGGCTGGACTGTCGTTCAGTAATGCTTCCATACAGGAGCACTCAAACGTCTCACATGGATAAAGGACAGCTGTGCTCTGGTTTGGCCCACATAAGGCGTAAGTAAGTTTCAGCTAATAAATGTTTGTGTATGAATTTGGAATTAAATTTAGAGCTACAGTTTGTGGAGTTACCTGCGAGCGATTTGCTATGCGAATTGTAAATGCGTTAGCATTTGTAGCAGTTAAGCTAGGGGACTTTTCTGAGTAAAATTAGGCTAATTTAATCAACTAGATTTACATATTGATCAGACTAGATGGACGTTTGAACACCAATCGTTTTGTGTCGAGTGCTGTTTTGTTAAAATGCATGTTGTTTTGAACAGGCGGTACATACAGTGGGGAGAACAAGTATTTGATACACTGCCAATGGGAAAACCCATTGGCTGTATGTGTGTAACAGCTTTACAAATTGTTAAAAGTGAAGGAAGTAAAAAGCTTCAAAAAGTACAATTGCTTTGTTTGCTGTCTGTCAAGCTGAAAAACAGAACACGTCATCTTAATAAAGTAAAGTAAAAAATAAGATACTGTGAGGTACTATTAGGTACTGTTTGTGCGTAAAAAAAAAATACTGGAGACTAAATGGCAGACGAGACTCCGGCGTTGAAATTGCATAAGTCGTGTACGTCGTAAATATATACAATAAATATAGGGCTGCAACTATCGATTATTTAGGTAATTGATTAATCTATCGATTAAGTTAGTTTGAATAATCGCGTCATCGGATTACGAACATTTTTAATGCGTTGCAGAATAAATACTAGGAGATGTAAAACAAATAAGTATTTTACAGCAATAACATTTATATTGGCTTGCTAAGATTGCACTCTCAAAAAAGTATTAAATTTGAATACAAAATAACTCTCAAATTATGCAGCACTAGACTAATATGCGTCCGTGAAAGTGTGCCATGACTGGGAAATTTTTGTGCTTGATAATTAAGCATTACATTGAATTATTGTGTTAGCTTTAGCTTTAGCTTAGCCAATGAAGGCGATATCTCCAAAATGAAGTTTTACAATATATATTTTAGATTTCAGCAAGAGGAATATGTGAATACATGACTACAGAAGGAACCAGCGAGCTCATTTAAGACAAATTTGACAAACAGCACAAAAGCTAACTTGTTCTGTTGTTTTAGTTTTTTCAACAGGAGAAAGAAAAATACATTTATCTATTAATTTATTACAAGTGTTTGGTGACATAGGGCTAATGCTATTTTGATATTGTTCTGTATGTCAAATGTTGCAGAGAATATGAAATACTTTCAAAGTGCCTTTTTGCATTTTAATTTAATCTGTTTATAGTACACGTGAAAGATTACTATTAAAGTAGGGCTGCAGCTATCGATTATTTTAGTAACCGATTACTCTATCAACTAGTTAGTTTGAATAATCGAGTATTTAAATTAGGCACATTTAATGGGTTGCAGAATAAATTTTTAGGAGATGTAAAACAAAGGCTTGGTAAGATTGCACTTTAAAAAGAGCATTAAATGCGAATACAAAATTATCGAGTGTTTCTTCAAACTATGTAGAATTGCACTTTCATTTAGAATAAAAATAGGCAAACTTTACATAGCAAAAGTCCGCTAGCTCAAAGGCGATTTTTTTTTTTTACAATGCTCTTAACAAATCGTTCAAACACATATTCCCACAAAAACCAGCCAAATGTACCTTAAACTACATTACAAATGCATAAAAAACATATTAGCTCAAACAAAAAATTACTTTACGTTGGTCTCTTGTTAAATGAGTTATGTCACATTCACTGTTGCCACTAGAAGGCAGTGGATCCACCCAAATTAATAAAACTAAATGCAAACACATTTAAAAAAACATTACAACGCCACTCCAATTAAAAGAATAATCTAAGCAGCGAAATTTAATTCAAAGCCTTTTTTCTAATCCAATTACTCGTCTTATTCGATTAATCGTCGCAGCACTACTATTAAGATACCAAAATGAATTATAAATATTAAATCATTCCTTTAAAAACTTGAACTCAATCGCCCTTTAAACAAATTCTTTGCTTTTGCTCTACTTGATTTCTCCATCACGTAGTCGAAGCGTAACTCAGAGAGTTCGCAATGAGTTGTGCATAATTGATGAATTCCTTTCCATGCATGAACTTTACGGTACTTCAAGTGTTGACTTCTCTGTGGTCATTCTCCTGGAGTCCTCCTCAGGACTGTCAGCCTATGAGAGCGTCGAGCTTGTCAGACAGGACGAGCGTGTCGAGAGGCTCGTCGCGGTCCGTCCGCCGACAGCTCCAAGTGGCTGTCGTCTTAGATTTGTCGCTGTCATCCGTCAGCACCGCCGCCGTCGCCGCGGGCTTCTCGCCCTGCCGCTCACGCGTGCGTCAGAGGCCTCTTGTCAAAGGTGAAAATGATACTCGGGCTGATTTTTTTCACTCCATCGTTTATAATTGGCTCGTTCTCCGGAGGCTGCCGTGCAACTGCGAAGAGTTTGCAAAGTGCTAATGAAGAGAATTAGCAAAGACAGCTGTTGTCAGCTCCGAGACTTGCTGCCTTGAAAGTACAAGGAAACTGAATGATGAAGCAATTAACTTCTCCAGAAAAATTCTGTTGGTTACTGTCTTCATCTTACAAGCGCAAATAACCCTTCCTTTTGTAGCGGATCGTACATTCCAAACTAGTGCTGCAACGATTAGTCGATTAACTCGAGTAATTCTTCAAAAGAAAAGAAACACAAGAGAAGAAAGAAAAACACAAACAACAACAAGAAATACATTGAACGCCTACTCCAGGGCCGGCCCAGCCTATAGACCCTACTCACGTGACGTCATAGCCACGCCCCCGCGCCATGATGTCCGCATACTCGCCATAGAAATGCATTAGCGCTTCGTAAATTCTTCCTATTATTGCACGTTTTACTGCTCGTCAACATTAATACTCAAAATGGCGAAGTCGTGTGTGGCGGTCGGTTGCAAAAACAGAGAAGATAGACGGAGAGACTTGAATTTTTACCGTATTCCGAGAGACACGAAGAGGAGGCCGCGATTGACTGCTGCAATTCGACGAGACAACTGGGCTCCAAACGACTACCACAGATTATGTAGTAGTCATTTTATATCTGGTAAGATGCATTTAATATATATTTAGAGGGTTTCGGGCTGACAACCACAATTAAGATCATTGCTAGGCTAATCGCCGACAACATACACGTATGTATGTAGTTAGTGCTATCGCTAAACCATATAAACATTAAAAGCCCTAGCTCCATTGACAAATGACATGAAATACATTAGACTTGACAGTGGATGTTAGCAAGAACAAAAGATTTTCAATTGAAAATTTCGTAACTCACCTTCCGAGCACAAGATTCCTGCCGAATTTTCGTGTACGAGGACGTGTTTCACCTAACCAGCAACGTAGCATTTATAAGCCTCCAAGCTCTTAAAGTTTTTCAAACTTTCGTGAGAATAGGCTGATTTTGTGTGGGTATCAGATGTCAGGCGAAGCCAGCGGGTCGAAAAACATCGATTTAGGCATCAAATACGGATCTGGCGAATGGATAAACTGAAGCTTTTCCACGTAACGCCTTTTATGCAACGGATCCAATGAGTTTACAGCGTCAGATAACACCGGGGCTTCCATGAATTGCTCTATAACTTGCTCGACTAATAGAAAACAATGAGAATAGGTCTGAAAAAGAGGTACAATATGGCGGCCGGAAACAGCGACACGCCCATTTTGTGACGTAGGTGAGTAGGGTCTATACGCAGACTATGCAGCTGCTTAGGGCCCCTGACCACTAGGGGGCCCCCAATCTGGCAATTGTTTATTATTATATATGTTTATTTATTAATTTATATTCTATTTTGTTTACTACTGTTTGCTTTATTTGACTATTGTGAGTTTTGATACTTAATTTCAAGATTAAAAAAATAAAAGTTCTTAACTTCTTTTCCTCTTTTAGAAAAAGGTTTGGCGCTATCTACTGTAAGTACTGACAATCATTTGGGGTGAGAAGTTTGAAGTATGCAGTGCAACAAAATCTGATTAATATAAAAAATATGGACGTATGGGTTGGATTGCATGTATGGGTTTCACAGTACACTGTGACGAAATGGTGTGCCAAAAATATGGGCCCCTTGGCATTATTTTGCTTAGGCCACCAAATGGCCTGGGCCGGCCCTGGCCTACACTAACTATTAATATGCTGGTGTTATTGTCACCTAGATGCATTTCCGGTTGACACCATGTGGGGGGCCTGTTGACAAAGGAAAGAAGAGGAGGGGGCTGGGGATGTCGATAAGCTAAGTGATTGGGAGGGGTAAGGAGTGTAAGCCTGTTGGCAACCGACCCTAAGCCGCCCCACCGCCAGCCCCAGCACCGGCACCCCCCACCCGAGCGCGGCCAATCACATCCAACTCAAGTAATTCGATTAGGAAAAAAAAATGGAATTAAATTTTGCTGCTTCGAGGATTTATTTAATTCGAGTGGCGTTGTAACGGTTTGTTTAGAATTTAGTTTTATTGATTTGGTTGGATTCACTGCCCTCTAGTGGCAACAGTGAATATGACATATAACTCATTTCACAAGGCTGAATACAGCTGCTCCCTGTTAAGACCAGTTTTTTTTTTTAGCTAATGCTTTTTAGGTATTTTTAGCCGTTTTTTTTCTGGGAATATGTGTTTGAACCATTTGTTTAGAGCATTGTGAGCAAAACAAAAAAACAAAAAAAAACAACAAAAAACGATAGCATTTTATAGCATTTAAGCTAGCAGATCGTTGCTATGTAAGATAGCCAATTGTTCTTTTGTTGTATTTAGATCCTCATTTCTTTATTTATTTATTTTTATACTGTTTGAGGCTCAGCTCAGGTATTTTATTATTTTTTTTATGTTCCTTATCCAATTACTCGATTATTCGAACTAACTAGTTCATCGATTAATCGACTACTACAATAATCGATAGTTCCAGCCTTATTCCAGACATTCTCGTGGTTGGTGAGAAAGTCATTGTGTTTGCAAGCTGAAAATATTTGCTGAGTTCGCTTTGAGTCAGCTTTCCAACTGTACATGAGAAAAAGCTGTGAGAAAACAGGCAACTATGCCGTTTGAAAATTTAAAATGTTAAATCATTAAGGATCATGTTTATATATATAATTTGACTAAAAGACATTTTTCTGAGTTGAGGAAAAATATGTTAGTACAGTGTATGTGAAAACAAAATATTTCTCTGATGTTTGATGTTTACTTTGACTGTACTAACCTTAACTGGCAGTCAACAGCTTGAAGCCTCTCTTTTGAAGATCTGTTTACAATACCAAAGGTGCTTTTTGTGAGGGGATTTGAGTTCACTGACAGCATACAGTACTCAGATTTGAAATTTTTGCTCTCAAGCCAAAGCAAAAAAAAACAAAAAAACAAAGTCTTGAATAATGGTTTATACCTCAAAAGCCTCATCAGTCAGTCAATTGATAAACATGTAGACAGACAATAAAGATGTACTCGCTGGCATGTATTCTTTATCCTCTGCAGTGCCGGCCATCAACATAGACAAGCTAGTTGGTAGCCTCGGGCACCAAACTGCTTTGGAAGGAAAAAAAAAATACTCATGCTACGCTTCCTGAACATTTTAACATATAGCAAGTACCTTTAAATATGCTAAACATAAAAAAAAAAAAAAAAAATTATACAGGTAGTCCCCGGATTTCGACACCGGGGTCTCGTCCGCCATTTTGTCTCCACTCGGTTTTTTTTTTTTTTTTTTTTTTAGTCGCGTAAACAGTATCTTATACCTCACAGGAACTTTTGTTTTGTGATGCATGCTTTTCTTTCCGCGCAGGAAGCATAGAGCAGGTAGTACACGCCCGAGTAAGAGCGCATGCGCACACACGACACGAGGAAAAGTGCATTTGCTGTGAAGAAGTCGCACAGCCGAGTGAGAGAGAAGGGAAAGGTTACAGCTTAGCTCGCTGTCTAGCTAAGACTTAGCTCCAACATCTTGGCAAGGACAGTACAATGATGTATAATACATGTTTTGGGATAGTTATTTTGAGATTTAGGGGGTATTTAGGGGTACTCAAAAGGTTTACGCGGAAATTCCGATTATGTCACAAGCGTAGGAACCCAAGTCATTCGTAACCCGGAGACAATTTGTATACATTATTTTCAAAATGGCTTCTGGTCTGAATATTTAACTTCGAGTCAGATCATGACCGAGCACTCTAAATCTCTTATTACTCTTGTTTTCTTCCTGTTGTTGACAGCGAAAGGTGTGGTGAGGGTTTGCAAATCATCTCACTGTGTTAGCGGCTAGCACTATTGAAAAATGCATATTTCACTTCTGTTGATGGCAATATGACATGTCAGACTTTTAATATGAAAAGATCCAAGCCCTCAAGTGCTGCTTTAAGAAAGCGACGAAAGAAAGTGGAGGGAAAAAGGGCACAGAGTAGAGGTCCATCATTGTCTTAAATAAAAGTTAAACATGAAAATAGCGTTAGCTTCGGAGATAGCGGGTAACCTGTTGACTCCCCTACTACTACAGCACAAAACTAACTCTGAGTGGGGCAAAGCTTATTGGTTTTCCAAGTTGTGCAGATACAATACAATGGTACCTCCACTTACGAAATTAATTTGTTCTGGAAGTAGTTTCTTAACTAGAAAATTCTGTAAGTAGAGACGCATGTTCCATATAAATTCCCTCATCCGTTCCAAGCCCCCCAAATAAATCTTTTATAATGTATAAATATGCATCAAAACATGTAACAAATACATGTTACAATTAGTTTATTGCACAATAAACATAAAATCTGAGTTGTGCATAATTTAAAAACCAAGAATAAAGAATACAATTTAATACACCCATGTAAAGCTGTCAGGACATGAGGGCCGAATGAAGAGGACACTGGAACACACACACACACACACACATACAGTAGAGGTCCCTCTTAACCAATTGGATGCAAGGAATGCTAGACAAATAGCCAATGGTAGAGCAGCTATAAATTTGTTCCGTTCAGTAAACTCTGGGAGCTTCGAGTTCCAGCCATATTGTATTTTTGCCTTTTGCATCCTGAAATTTCTTCCTTAACAACAGGCGATATTTTCCCATTGAGGCATGTTTTAACCTGAAAATTATGTATGTAGAGATGTCTGTATGTAGAGGTACCACTGTATTTATAAAATATACAACTTTTTTTTTTTTTTTTTTAAATATTATAATTTTGGGAGGGTCCTAGCTAAACTTTTACCTCAAAATTATGTATGTAGAGACGTTTGTAAATAGAGGTACCACTGTATTTACAAAATATACAACATTTAAAAAAAAATATTGTAATTTTGGGACGGCCCTAGCTAAACTTTCACCTAGAGAACCTTGATCCTCTGTAATGGAAATCTAATATTACAGCATCTTACTGTTACAACTATATCTGGGGCTGTCCCAAACGACTAATTTCCTCCCGATTAGTCAGCCGACTATTTTTACGATTGGTCGACTAATCTATTTTTTTTTTTCTTACTACTTTAATATTGAAATTTTTGTTCAAGCTCATTAATTCACAAAAAACATTTTGGAACACCTAAATTCTTTATTAACGTATAAATAAATAACATGAATACCAATAATAAATCACAAACAATGAGGTCAAATGCTGCTGGCATTAACTAGTGCAAAAAAATGTAAACGGAAACACTGTGACTTCACCTCTTTAACAGGAGTCAAAACAATTCTTACTCTTTTTGTGGTATGTCATTGTCTACATTGTTCTAAATGTTAAAATGAAATGCAATGTCCCGGACAACCATTTTCAGAATACTTTGTGTGAGTTCAGATGCTTTTTCTGGCGTGCATTCCGCATTTTTGGGGGATGGGAAAAACTTCAACTTTTGTTTGTTTTAACCTGAAAATAAATCAAGTAGAGGGCCCACTGAAATATTACCACAATTATTTTGAATGAAAGGCCCACATACCCACAGTAACAAAAATTTAATATATAGTATTAATTTTATAGTATACTACTATATGTAATGCTTTATAATATTAAGTAACTAACATTAGTGCAGTCATGGATTACAGTAAGCAGGCCAGTGCTGTTTCCATATACTGGACTGTCTCAGAAAATTAGAATACACAATATTCTAATTTTCTGAGACAGTCCTGTACATTAATCCACCATTTAAAGCAGGGGTGTCCAAACTTTTTGCAAAGGGGACCAGATTTGGCGTGGTAAAAATGTGGGGGGCCGACCTTGGCTGACGTCCTTTACATAGAACAATATACAGGACTGTCTCAGAAAATTAGAATATTGTGTATTCTAATTTTCTGAGACAGTCCAGTATATTTTTATTATGTATATACAGTATATACGTATGTATATATTTTCCCCAAGTGGGAGCTTCCATGATCCTAATAAATTTAATAATAATTAAAAAAAATATTATATAATTATTATATGTATTAACTATTTTATTAAATAAAAATGCATGTTGATACGACGCACATAAAGGCAACTTCCATTTAAAAAAATCGTTAGAAAGTTGTATGGACTTACAATCCGCTAGCTTGTTTCTTGTAGTCTTCGAAAATTACACTTGGGTGACGGCGCTTCAAGTGTTCGTTCATAGCCGACGTGCTACCGTGGTATGCGAGCTCAGCTTAGCAAAGAGTACACAAAGTGGCACCCTCCATATTTTCCTTGAAATAATTCCAGGCCCTGGCTATTCTGGTCCGCTTTTTTGGCTTTATGCCGCTTTCACGTGTTACCAATTCTGCCCTTTTTGGTAATTGGCAGTGTTTTCAACTCCTCGCCATAGTGAGGAGTGAACCGGCGAGTCACTTGGCTCGTTGTCGTCGGTTCGTCAGATTTCCTCCTCAGGAAGGCGGTGGCGTGCAGAAAAACACAGAGAGGCATCGGATAGCTCTTTATGGATACTTTTATTGACCAAAACAAAAACGTGGGGGATGCAACCACTCAACTCGGCGCTACCCGCGCACTTTTCCAACTCACCGATCTCGCGCCCTCTCGCTCGCTCGCCTACTTTCTTCCTCTTTGCTCAATCTGACAACGCCGGTCACATTGAAATAACAGCGTCCCCCTTGGGGGTGCCAGTAACAGCACCCGCTATTCTAAACTTTATCTGCATGTAATTTTTTTTTCAACCCATCATTACCCGTCGACGGTATGTTTTGCCCACATACGCATTTACCTCATCAATGACGTTGACAACGTCGACTAGTCGGGACAGCTCTAACTACAGTATATCCATATACCAGACGGAGTCAAAGTCAATATATATCTTTTATAAGCATGCGAATACTGTATATTTAAATTAAGTACACTCAGAGTGCTATTTGACTCGTACTTATTGAGAATAACTCTATAAGTCAATAAAGTCATTTTTAACAGTAAAAGTCTTGGTTATTCAGACTTGTTGCTCAAAATGAATTCCGACCAATTTTTCCATTGGGTGCACACATTAGTCAAATTTTATTCTGTTCATTTAATATTCTTTCCAGTTGAAACACAGCCAGGAAACTACATTTGAGTTATTATTATAATTTTTTAAGCAGAGCGTTACAAAATATTCACTGAGGCAACCAAGCCATTTCTCATTATTATTATTATTCCATTGATTGGGTGCTGTGTGGATTGTGGTGTAGTCGCTTTGGGGCTATGTGGCTGAGGAGCGGGGGACGGCAGGGGGTCCAGGCAGGCATTTTAATATCATACACATAAATAATAGATCACCTTTTAAATGCAGATTCTAATAGGGAGAGACTCAATCAGCCTTTTGTGGTCTGACCTTAACTCTGGCCGAACAAATGACTGCAAACTCACTTTTTTTTCTCATTAGGAGCTTCACGCTTCGCCACGCCGCCATAACCGCACTACTCGGTGAGTGTGTGTGTGCGCGCATGTGTGTACATTGTCCTCTCAAGTTAGCTGTGGTAAATCTTTACAGTGCTGACACGAGACTGCTTCACTCTCTTTGGAGTCTCATGACCGATGCATTATTTATTAATGAGCACTTTTGAGCTCTTTGTAAGTGTACCCGCTGAGGTCAGTACTTGACATTTTGGAGGACTCAAGACAAGGTTTATTTAGTTATATGTATATTAGGGCTGTCAAACGATTAAAATTTTTAATCAAGTTAATTACAGCTTAAAAATTAAATAATCGTAATTAATCGCAATTCAAACCGTCTATAAAATATGCCATATTTTTCTGTAAATCATATATATAATCTGTAAAATAAATTGTTGGAATGGAAAGATAAGACACAAGATGGATATATACATTCAACATACGGTACATAAGGGCTGTATTTGTTTATTATAACAATAAATCAACAAGATGGCATTAACATTATTAACATTCTGTTAAAGCGATCCATGGATAGAAAGACTTGTAGTTCTTAAAAAATAAATGTTAGTACAAGTTATAGAAATTTTATATTAAAACCCCTCTTAATGTTTTCGTTTTAATAAATTTTGTAAAATTTTCAATCAAAAAATAAACTAGTAGCCCGCCATTGTTGATGTCAATAATTACTTACACAATGCTCATGGGTGCTGAAGCCTATAAAATCAGTCGCACCCAAGCGCCAGCAGAGGGCGGCAAAACTCCATAAAACACAATTAACAAGTGGGCATTTCACTCTACTGTCATTTAAATCTGTCTGAGCGGGACATGTGCGTTAATTGCGTCAAATATTTTAACGTGATTCATTTAAAAAATGCATTACCGCCCGTTAACGCGATAATTTTGACAGCCCTAATGTATATATTTTTTTAAAATAAAATTTGTTTGGAAATTTAATGTAATTTGTAATTACAGTGATCCCTCGCTACTTCGCACTTCAAACTTTGCGCCCTCAGTTCATCGCACATTTTTTTTTCAATTAAAAAAATAAAATAAATGAATGCAGTCTTTTCTAGCGCTGTCCCGATCTGATCACGTAGTCTCTTACTCTCGCTCCTGCCGATTTTCTTGGTCAGGCAGTAAACTGGAATTGCTGATTAAAGTTAACAGTGATTGACAGACGTTAAGGTTTGATCTTGCCAGAGACGCATGGAAGCCAACACTTCAAAGCAACGCATGCGTCAATCATCATTTCACTTGTACAACAGTTGCTGTGGCAACTCATTGTGTGTAAATGAGCAACTCATTCACTCACAGCCATTTTCACCGGAGCAAGGCCCTTCGCTCCCGGCCGTTTTACTGGATTTTGACTGATTTTGCAAGGCCCACAGAAATTTCTGTTCTATTTCTTTCCAAACATGGAACCCACCAAAAGAAAGATTAGACTCTCTTCTTTCAGCAGAAAAAAAAGTTAGTTCATATCTTTTTCCATTCTTTAGAAATCAGCATTAGAAAATAACTTAGTTTGAGCAATTTTCCAATTTCTGATGAAAAAAACAGAGAAATTGAGCTTTTTGTAAAAGCATACATTTCAAACGTAACTTTGACTTTAACACAGCTATTTTTCGCTTTTGTGACACCCCAAACATCTGAATAATGTTTTCTTTCTACAAAATAACATAAACAACAAGACAAATAGAGCTTTTGATCGCAAAGTAACAATTTATTTACACATAACTAAACTATTGAACTGTTGAACTACTTGCGCACATAACAACGGGGAAGGCTCTCGGCTGCTTCCGGTTGAATGAGGTGGATCCCAGTAATCTGATGAGTCCGGATCAAGATCAGTCTCACTTTTTTCTATCATCTTCATCGTTGGTTTCAACCTCGGGCTCAGGAGTAACGCAACGTGAGCTCCGCAGAACACGTGTGGAACCTGACGCTGTTGTGGCCGCCACCGTCTGTATGATCAAGATAGATTTTTTTGAATCCTTCTTTGACGATGGTTTCGTTTCTTTTCAAAACACTCTTCCAGTGTCGTTTGCCTTTTTTTCCCGATCGTTCTCTACATTTTTCTCAAATTATCACGCGTCTTCACAAGATCCCTCCAACTTCCGTTTCCTGACTATTTTTCTTCACTTCCTTGCTTGGCCCAAGATGAGTTCTTACAAAATGCGCTACTGCCCTCCAGTGGCCAGTTTTATTGCTTTAAAATGAGTTTTGAGCATTGTGCATTGCAGTTTAGGTGCAAAAGAACCTAGAGATGCCGCTTGTAAAAAAAAAAAAACGACGTATAAATACGTTTTTGGGACACTGAAACAATTAAAAATAGAATGTATTTATACGTTTTGGGGGGCAAATGAGTGACACAAGCATTTTTCTACTTTATTCTTGTTTAAAAATAATTCTGTGGGACAGTAACATGTTTAAATCTTATCAAAAATATTACATTTCAAGTGCTTAAAAACCATATATATATAGATACATACATACAAGATTTTTTAAATTATTACTTTTGGGGGGAAAAAAAGTTAAAAAACGTGTCTTATATGTATCTCTTTCCAATGCTAAATCTGAACAATAAATGTACTTCAAATACAAAACTGTGTTACATAAACATAAGCGAAATAAGTAGTGGTGCTGTGAGATCCAAATTTCATATTTTGTATGACTTCCATGGGCTTTGGCAAGGATTCATACAATTTATTGATGAAGTCATCAGGAACATCAAAGAAAGCAGTCTTGCATGCCTCCCAGAGTTCATCAACATTCTTGGGTTTCGTCTTCCATGCTTCCTCTTTGTTCCTACCCCAGACATGCTCAATGATGACTATTTATGTTGCCTTCCACCCTGCAGATCTCTCGCACACCCCATACTCGATGTAACCCCAGACGATGATTTTGGGAATGATGTAATCACCAAACTTCAGTTTTCTGAGTGAATCTCGGATCCATGCGGGCTCCAGTATGTCTCCTGCAATATTTGTGGCGACTGTGGTGTAATTAAATGGAATATTCATCTGAAGAATCTATATTTTGCCACTTTTCCAGCGTCTATCCTTTTGACAGGCTGTGGGCCTTGGCAAATGCCACACGTTTTTTTAATTGTCTGAACCCTGAGAGATAAATAGTCTGACATATCAACAAATCTTAGCTGCCTCTTACATTCCTAACCATAAAAAGGGACAAATTCTGCAGCAGGAAGGTGCTCCATCGCATACTTCAATCTCTACCTCAAAGTTCCTCAAGGCAAAGAAGATCAAAATTGTCCAGGACTGGCCAGCCCAGTCACCAGACATGGATAACATTGAGCATGTCTGGGGTAGAATGAAAGAGGAAGCATGGAAGACGAAACCCAAGAATGTCGATGAACTCTGGGAGGCATGCAAAACTGCTTTCTTTGATGTTCCTGATGACTTAATCAATAGATTGTATGAATCCTTGCCGAACCGCATGGAAGTCATACAAAATATTAAATTTGCATCCCACAGCACCACTACTTAATTTGCTTATGTTATGTAACATGTTTTTGTATTTGAGGTACATTTTTTGTTCAATTTTCACACTACTTTCTGTAGGCGACAAAACTTTTTTCTTAACCAAAATTTGACCTATATGTCTTCATTAACTGATACATTTTTTTTCAGTGAAACAAATATATTTTTGGAGATTCAACATCATTTGGGAGGGTCTTAGCTTTCGTATGAGCCATTTCTGAAACCAATTGAATAATTAAAAGTCAGGTTATTAGTAATTGTTTCTACAAAATGGATAAGCTACAAGACCTTAGAGTAATACAAAGAGTCGATCGGTATATACGAGAAAAGATATTATTGCCTTCATGAATTAAGACCTGCGGTATAAACCTAGCCTTATACTGGACTGTCTCAGAAAATTAGAATACACAATATTCTAATTTTTTGAGACAGTCCTGTGTATATATACAGGACTGTCTCAGGAAATTAGAATACACAATATTCTAATTTCCTGAGACAGTCGGGAAATTAGAATATTGTGTATTCTAATTTCCTGAGACAGTCCTGTATATATACACAGGACTGTCTCAAAAAATTAGAATATTGTGTATTCTAATTTTCTGAGACAGTCCAGTATATGTGTTTTTCCTCTTCATTCTTCTGGTACAACTTATACTGTGCAATATTTTTGTAAATTTTACGTTGTAATGAAGAGCTAGAAATACTAAATGAGACCAGGCATCAATATTTAAAGACTTACTGAGATGAGGATCCCTATCGGACGGGCAAACGACTGGCCGGCCAAAAACAACAATCACTTCTCGCGACTTTAACGGGTCTGCTCTCGGATTAAGTCTCTGATGGAAGCGCGTTGTTCTTCCGCTCGTGCTCTAATGAATCAGTTAAGCGTGACGCATGGTAGAATTAACTACTTTGTTGTTTTAGATAAAAGTGGGACTTTATCCTCCTCTCCGCCACCTTAGTCTTGTTTTTTCATTTTGGGTGCAAATGTGCATTGGGAAAAAAAAAGTCAAAGAGGAGCGTGCAAAATGTTCACAGGCACAAGATGAGAGCAATGAATTATTAATTATCAGTGCGCTTCTGAGCTGGCAAATATAAAAGGGCCGTGTTTGTCTTGTAGGTTCTTGCTGTTTTTTGGGGAATTAGAAAAGTAAAATGGGTGTGTGGTCTTCCACTGTGTTTGATGATCGGAATGTACAAAAAATGAAAAACATTTTCCCTGTGGCAGAATTAAATACGGCTCATTTTTGCAGGTCACATATTAAGAGAAAAACTGGTCCTTTTTTTTCTCTCCACACGTTTGTTGAAATAATAATAACTTTTGTTGTTATAATGAAAGTTGAAATCTGTTTTTTACTTATCCAGTTTCCTTTTCAAATTTTAAAAAAGTATATTCATTTCTAATGGGAACAGTTCCTATTCACTTCCAATGGGATTTCCAATGGAATTTACATTGCATTGATGCCACTGACGGCCATGCATGTCGAATGTATTGATGGCAATGTACTTGGATTCAATTGACTATATGGATGTCGATGCCATTGACGGCCATGGACGTCCAAAATTTTTCCCATTCATTTTCAATGGGGAAAAAACAAAATTTCCCCAAATCAACAAAAAAATGACCAGATATCAATAAGACATGTTCCCCAAACGTCCCGGATTCCATTGACGCTTACAGGGGGTGCTGCGATTGACGGCCATGGACGTCCAAATTTCCCATTCATTTCTCATGGCATTTAGTTTGTTTAATGCCATTGGCGGGCATGTTTCTCCATTGTATTGATGCCAATGTACTTGCTTTCCATTGATGCCTATGTAAGTCGATGCCATTGACAGCCTTGGATGTCCAAAATTTTTCCCATTCATTTTCAATGGGGAAAAAAATCCAATGTCCCCAAATCAACAGAAAATGAGCAGATATCAATAGGACGTGTCCCCCAAACTTCCCCACTTCCATTGACGCTTGTAGAGGGTGCTGCCATTGACGGACATGGACGTCCAAATTTTCCATTCATTTCCAATGGCATTTCCTCTTGTTTAATGCCATTGACGGCTATCCAATTTTTTTCCCATTCATTTTCAATGGCAAAAAAAAACAATGTCCCCAAATCAACAGGAAATAACCTGATATCAATAGGACATGCCCCCAAATGACCTGATATGATCAGGCCACGCCCCCCAAATGTTCCCAAATGACCATATATGATCAGGCGACGCCCCCTAAATGTTCCCAAATGACCTGATATGATCAGGCCATGCCCCCTAAATGTTCCAAAATTACCTGATATGACTAGGCCACGCCCCAAATGCTCCCAAATGACCTGATATGAATAGGCCACGCCTCCCAAATGTTCCCAAATGACCTGATATCATTATCCCAGGCCCCATAAATGTCCACAAATAGACAGGAAGTGACCTGATATTGTCCCCGAATTGTCCCCAAACCAACCTAGGCTGGGGCCAAGATCTGTATCTCCATATGGCAAAGACCAGAAGTAATTTCTCCCAAACTTGCAGTTTCTAGTTATGACATGAGACTGTCATAAGCATAAATGAATGCTTATACCATGTCATTTAATGTATCCATCAAATTATCTCCCTTTTGAATGGATGTAAAAGATCAGAGCTGGACAAAAATGGAGTTAGTGACACAGTTTGCCGGATGACACTTAATAACATCTGTCATAAGCATTCATTATTGCCAATGATAATGTCATGTCATAATTAGACATTCTTATGGCAGTCTTATGACGCCGCTGTCAAATAAAGGGTTCCCTATTAGGAAAACATTCGCCCTATTTCCACTTAAATCCGGCACTAGAATGCAGCGTTTGAGTTTATCACAGTAAAAGCCAACTCAACTTCTGTCTGGGTCTGGCTCCCTACCAGAAAGCGTGGCGCAATGTCTGTGGGAGCTGTCTTGTCAACTAATGGTGGAATATATAGTTCATACCATAGGTTTAATACTTGTTAACGTTTCTCTAACTTTATCTTTCTTGGGTGATCTTTTTTTTCCCCCGGTGCTTGGCCGGGTGCTGGGGGTTTCAGAAACATATAGTCTTGTACAATAATGTTAGGTGGGTACTGAGATACTGACAATTAATTAGCAGCAGTAATCAATTTGGGCGTGTTCACGTGAGCGAACGAACGAGGTGAGTTTACGCCACACGGAGAGCAACGGCTAACTGCGAGGACTCTAAGGTTGTCTTTGATCGGGATAGCATAACGTTATTAAAACACGGAACCATGGAGAATGAATGTGAAATAAGATTTTTTTTTTTTTTTTTTAATCGACGTATTATTTTTACTGGCCCAATCGGGCCATTGTTTGGAGCATTCTGGTGGCCCTGAAGGTTTAAAAAAAAAAAAAAAAATATCTGGGCCACCGGGCCATTTATATTCTCAATCTCAACCCCTACTACTAAATATAGTCTCGTCACAATCATTTAATAAATTTTGTACAAGAAAATGAGTAAAACTTTTTCCACTTTCCTAGGCTTTTTTTCCCCGACACTTAACTCCGTTTAGTCTTCTACTTTGCTCTGGGGGGAAAAAAACCCTAAGCGAATTTAAAAGCACAACTCTGAATCAAAAAAAAAAAAAAGAATTACAGGTTAACGCAGTTAGATTTTCTTTGACGCCAATATCAATATATAAGATTAAATATATTCTATTACACGCGACACAATACCTGTGGAAGCATTTATGAATCCTGATCATCTAAATGCTAATTACTTGTGCAATTACTTTTGCCAAGTGTTGCTTCTCAACTCGCCTAACTATTAGCTCCAATTTGCGGCTAATTGCGAGGCAGCGTGTTCCTCCGCTCCTACAACGCTTCGACTGTTATTTCCCACTAGGACGTAATCGGATGACTGTGAGGTGCAGCCGAGGGAGGTTACAATCACATTGTCGAGTGTGTGTGCGTGTGTGTGTGTGGTCTTTGTTACTGTGTTAAATCTAAGGCCGAGGAGACATTTATATCGTATAAAGATAATTCATGAAGAGAATTTGCGCACTCCACTCTAGTACCATGACCATCACTGCATTGATTCCTCCCATATTCTGTGGTTGTAAAGTTATACAAGCACAGTATCTGATAGTTGCTAACCGGCTACACATCTCTTTAGCATGAAGATGACCACCAACTTCAAGAACGGCTCTTCGTGAGGTAAATTACATTCTATTTAGTTTTTAGTCATACTTGACAATTCTATCAATAGAACAGTTATATAAACACTGTTTTTATGTTTCATGTCATCAATCAACTCCTCCCGTCGCATGCTAGTATTCGATTAGCAGCGGCTATCTGGTTGTTTTAAATTAGTGTTGCCAACTGTGCCTTGAAAAACGGAATCAACCCGTATTCAGAAACAAAAGTACGCGTCTCATGATGAGCTTTAAGTGGACGTGCTTTGTCCCTTATTATCATGAAAATCGAAAATAGTGTCTTATTTGTAGTACGAATGAAAACTGGTATGGGGCTTTACAAGGATATGATGGGAAACTCATCCCCCCCGCCTCTCCTGCTTTTTAACCAATGAGCTCACGGAACAATGACAATTTGAAATCCAACTCGTCTCATTGGTTGAGGTACTGTCGCTTGCCATGATGATAACGGAAGATAACATAATCTGAGGTCAACCAGCCCCCCGTTTTGATTTAAAATGGCTGAAAATTGTATCAATCGTTTGTGCTACATTTTTACTGGAAAATTTTTCCGTTTGCGCTATCATTTTTGAGGTATTCATTTCGAGTGATGACGTCACACAGCCTCCCATTTACTGCAAAATGGACCTGAAGGGGTGCCATTCGTTTGTGCTACATTTGCGCTAGTTTTTGGGACACCCCTCTGTTATTGAGACAGTTGGTACGCTCTGTCAGCCAGGACAGAGATGCTGCAATTGACGTCTAAAAATCTGTAAAACAATATCAGCACAAAACGAAAATTTTTACAGTAAAAACGAGCGCAAACGTAGCATAAACGAATGACACCATTTCGGGTCCATTTTGCAATAAATGGGGGGCTAACCTTAAGCAAAAAAATATCACGGTTTCACGGTATCGCGGTTTTGCAATTAAAGATCGAAAATGTGTTACATTGAGATATCTAAGTTAAAAAAAAATAATAATAAAAAAAAAAAAAATTCCCATTGTCAGGATTTTTATTTTTCAAAACTTATTAGCAAATTGCAATTAAACAGGATTTTTATTTTTCAACACATATTAAGCAAATTGGAATATAGGTATAATGTTAAGTTAAAATAAATTTTACAAAATGACAAGAAAATAACCGAAATATTTTAAATTAAAATAAACGCAGTCCTTTAGGTGAGCCTAAACCCACACCGCAAAATTATCACCATCAGAGCAAAAATAATTGAGTTATTTTCCATAAAAAGCACATGTGTATGACTCGTAATATTGTTTACATTATACACACACTCTTTTTCTCAACGCAGTTGCCAGAGAGAAAAAAACACCACGTTTTACCCCCGTTAGACACACTAAACACGTTGGAGTTGAGTTTTCTAGGTGAGCCAAACCCAAAGCCACAGCTCAACATTATTACCATCAGAACAAAAATAATTGTTTTCCATAAAAAGCACGTGTGTATGACTCGTATCATGTTTACATTATACACACACTCTATTTCTTAACATTTACCACCGCTAGACATACTAAACACGCTGGAGATAACTCTTGTAGCTGGTGGTTCAAACGTTCATGACAGTGTTGACAAACCCTTAATTCAGTATAAATGCGAAATCATATTGGAGGTATTGCCTCCTCGGCAGACACCCTCCGCAAACATGTTTTACATGTCGGTTGGCCCTCCTCTAAGCCGCGGCCGTCTGTAACTTTTTTGTAGCCGAAGTAATCCAATACCAGCGATTTTGCTTTCTTCGATGGGGCGAAAAAGTTTCGGAGTTTCAACACCTCCAGCCATCGTGTAGCACAGCTGACTCACTGAAACTGAGCAACAACCGGTGGGGGAGGATTGAGCCTTGCAGCTGAAAGCGAGGGATTTCTCCATTAATTTTTGGGACATAAAAAATTGCTAATACCCTATGATGGAATGGTATGATGGAAAATCTTTGCAGTTTTGAAACATTGACGTTTTCATTCAGTATCCCTTGAAACTGGTAATTGGCACATGCCTAGTCATCACTCGTAATTAACATCACAATATCTCAAAAACGATTGCAGCACAAACAAAAATTTTGACACCACAAACCAGCACGAACGTAGCACACCATTTTTAGCCATTTTTAATCAAAATGGGGGGCTGGTTGACCTCAGATTGACTTTTAGAAGTATTGTGAATATCTCAAAAACGTTTGCAGCACAATTTCTTTTTTCCAGCACAAACCTGGAACAAACGAATGACATAATTTTTCGATAAATTTGCGTCTCATGGGAGGGCAACTTCAGGGAGGTCCAAAATCACACACACACACACACGAAAGAAAAAAGGCTCAGGACCTTAAGGGTTAAAGTATACAGTTTTAAATTTAGCAGGATAGATGTTACCGTATTGGCCCAAATATAAGACAGTGTTTTTTGCATTGAAATAAGACTGAAAAAGTGGGGGTCGTCTTATATTCGCGGTCTAGATGTTATACCCATTCACGACGCTAGATGGTGCCAGATATCATTGAAGCGACTCAGCTACTCTCAAGTTTAACCAGTTTGCATTATTTTATTGCAATGTTTTTCCTTATTCAGATTTGTTTCAAGACTACAGTTACAGTTAGATTTCACTTTGATGGTTAATGCAGTTATTGCAATTTTGTTGTTTATCACAATAGACTGGTTTATTTACATTTCAAAAACCAGAAGCCATTCATTTACGAATGTGATTGCACTTTAGTTTACATATTTAAATGTTCAGATATTAAGATTTGAATGAGGCAAAATAACATGCTTTTTCTCTCACATATATTGTTACAATCATTTGTTTCGGATGTACTGTGTAATTATTTTCTGTATAAAAATTAATTTGGTGTTCAAAAAGTCTTATTTCAAACTTGAGTCTTGAAAAAGGGTCGTCTTATAATCAGGGTTGCTTATATTCGGCCAATACGGTAATTTTATTTACTTATATCACTTAAATATGACCTAATTAATTCAGGTTTGAGTAAAATTATAATAATATTATGAAAATTAATTTTAAAATCCCTTTTCACATACAAAAAAATAAAAATCAAGGGTTACGGTTATCGGGCCGGCCGGCTCTACCAATGAGGTTTCCCTATTTTAAATTCACATGGTTTACTTGTCTTAATTTCATTTCATTTGACAGTAACCTTCGTCTGAGAGTGAAAATAAACAGCTTGAAGCCAGAAAGAATGTTTCCTAATTATTACTGTCAGAGTCAGAAGTCAAAGCAACTGAATTTAGCAGGTGTCTCAGAAAAACTTTTCACTTCGGTCACTCATATTGAAGGTCATCATAGCTGAGAAACTTCTAGAACGGATGAACTCCCTTCCCATTATTTCCTGAGGGAGGAATTGTTTAGAAATGAGAAAAAACAGAAAGTCAGACTTTCTATCGTGGGTCATGACATGGTCCATAAAAGTTTTTATTTTTTTTATGACTGCTATTTTTGTTTTTAGTTCCACAGGTTGAAAACGTGAACCTACAGGGGCTCGTTTGCACCATGTCACATGTCAGCCCAACACTGTATCGAGAACACCTTAATGAGAGGCCAATCACTTGTATGTGTGTGCACTGTGTGTCGTGTGGGGGTAGGCGGTCGTTACTTGTTATTTAAAGCTGGGTGAGAGCTAATTAAAGCATCCTAATAGCCGCTATTGTCAAGTTGTTCATAGAGCGCTATCAGGATGCTACAGTGGTTATTGCACTTAATGCTAGCGCCAAGGCGTACTTGACGGTGATGCAGACCTCCCCTAGGAACGCGCACACACATATTCAACTTCCGAGTTGTTTTTTTGGACCCGCTTCCAAATATATAGGGCCTCATTTCATTGGCATAACGACCTCATTTAAATGAGCTTAATGAATCGCGCTCTAGCACAGAAACGGCCGCGCAGTGTCACGCATATACACGAGCACACACACATACACACACTACGTCTTCATTATGAGGCCTGTCCGGTCCCCCGTGGTAACAACACAACTTATTTATTGTCTCCTCTCATTTCTTTCTGAGTTATATTAATGGTGTTGGCCCAGCAGGTTGAGTCCATAAGCTTAAAATGGCTTTTTAAACAGTATTGTGGAACTTTGCAACACTGACACGATGCAGATGAAGCAGAAAAAGTTATCAAATCTGGCCAAATTTTCACTAAATGTGCTCCTCGGTACAGCTATTCTACAAAAAAAAAAAAAAAAAAAAATCTAAATCGCTGGGTGGTGGGGGGGATAAGAGAAGGAAGAAGGACCACAGATTTGGAACGAACTTGATGAAATCCTTAAAATGTCACATTCCATCTCCATTTTAAAGAAAAAAACTCAACGCTCAACTCACTAGCTAGCTAGCTAGCTAGTGAAGGGAATAGTAATGGGGAAAAAAAGAAAGCTAAAGTGTACAAGCTTTAGCAATGTGTATAGAGGACCAAAGATTTGGAACAAACTTGGATGAAATCCTAAAAATGTTACATTCCATCTCCATTTTAAAGAAAAAAAACTCAAAGCTCAACTCGCTAGTTAGCTAGCTAGCTAGTGAAGGGAATAGTAGTGGGGAAAAAAGAAGGCTAAAGTGTACAAGGTTTAGCATTGTGTATAGAGGACCACAGATTTGGAATGAACTTGATGAAATCCTAAAAATGTTACATTCCATCTCCATTCTAAAGAAAAAACTCAAAGGTCAACAGGAACAAACTTGATGAAATCCTTCAAATGTCACATTCCATCTTCATTTTAAAGAAAAAACTAAAAGCTCACCTCGCTAGCTAGTGAAGGGAATAGTAATGGGGAAAATAAAAGGCTAAAGTGTACAAGCTTTAGCATTGTGTATAGAGGACCACAGATTTGGAACGAACTTGATCAAATACTTAAAATGTCACATTCCATTTCCATTTTAAAGAAAAAACTCAAACTTCAACTCCTAGCTAGCGAAGGGAATAGTAATGGGGAAAAAAGACTAAAGTGTACAAGCTTTAGCATTGTGTATACAGGACCACAGATATGCAACGAACTTGATGAAATCCTTAAAATGTCACGTTCCATTTAACTAATCGTTGTCATTTTTCTCTGGAATCGTTTGTTGACTTGAGATATGGTGACCTGGAATGCAGTTTGCCTCCTCGTCCAGGTCTCTCTGAGCTGTATGATTGCTGCCTTTCTGGAATAAATAGTCAACTTGTGTTTCATAGCCTTTTTTCCAGCTTTTAAAATGGAGTCAGTACAAGGGGTTAAGTCAAAGATGAACGCCCGGAGTTTGGCCTTTTGGCCGGGTTGTTGCGTTCGGCCGGCCCGAGTCATTGGAATTGCGTTAGTGTGGTTCCGGCAGTACGGCTGGCGTGATTCTGGCAATCTGGCAAAAAGGTCAGATTCCTTCACCAGCTAGCAATGTATGTCTGATATGCTGATTCTTTAGATAACATTACGACTAGAATTCGCATCAATCCAACATGACAGAATTTTGAAATTCTTCTCGTGAATTGTGTGTCTGTGTATGTTGTCTATTGTTGCAACGATTAATCGATTAACTTGAGTAATTCGATTAGAAAAAAAACTTTGAAGATTTGCTTATTAGAGAGGCGTTGTAATGGGTTTTTTTGAGGGGGGGGCGGGGGGTGTTTGCATTTAGTTTTATTGATTTGGGTGGATACACTGCCCTCTAGTGGCAACAGAGAATACGATATATAACGTACTGTATAACATGAAATTAGCGGCTCCCTATTAAGACCAACATAAGGTTCTAAGTTTTTGCTTGAGCTAATATAATTGTTTATGCATTCGTAATTTAGTTTAAAGTTATATTTAGCATATTTTTTTAATAGCGATATATGTTTGCACAATCTCTACTAAGAGCATTGTAAAAATAATGTTAGCATTTTGTAGCATTTAAGCTAGCGGACTTTTTTTTTTTAATTAATTTTCTATATCGTTTGAAACTAAGATCAGGTAATTTCATTTATTTCTAAATGCATTAAAAGCTCTTATGAAATGAAAGTGCACTTCTGCATAGTTTGAAGAAACACTCCAGAATTTTATTTCGTATTTGCATTTTATGCTCTTTTCAAAGTGCAATTTTAGCAAGCCTTTGTTTTAGATCTACTAAAATTTATTCTGCAACGCATTAAATGTTCCAAATCTGATTACTCGGTTAATTTGTGGAAAACTGAGCCCCCTACTGAAAGCTTCTAAATAGCTTCCTTGGAGTGTCCTTTTTGCACATTTAATTATATAAACATATACTGTATCTGTATGTACTATGTATAGTATACTTTAAATGATGTGTTAATATTCTAAACTAAACAAATTAAATGGCCCCAAAATAATGCAATAAGAGAAATTAATAGATTAATAAATTGAGGATATTGTAGAAGTTTCTGAAGTATTAAAAAAAAGTTAAAAATTTGGACCAGATTCGGACATGTGACAGAAAAATCAATATTCTCCGGCTGGACTGCAACCTGACAGCTCAATAAGCTTTGGGAAAAAGGGAGGGTGTTCTGTCTTATTCCACTGTAACTCCTTGAACATCCCACCTTCCCTTCGGGGACTTAGCGGCTCAAGGCGCCTCGGTTGTTTCACATGACGAGATCCTGCCGACAAAGCGAACAGGGATTGCCGGTGTGCTGCCTGGTACTCGCCGCAGCGCTCTGACAAGACGACGACCGGTCCGTCCATCCTTCTGGCCTCCAGCGGCATCATTACCTCGTTCGGATACAATAAAAAAGCTTATGTGTGGGTACCTCTGCAGAATGTCCCCAGAAAGCTCTTTATCACGCACGTTAAAGCCAAAGCATAGGACATTCTCCCTGAAGGTTTGTGGCTAGTCATAATGCAGTTTGGCAAATTTTTGTCTCACTTTTTTTATGATTAATGCACCCGCACAAGAGTTAGTACCTCTCTGGTAAACCCACAGTGGTCACAAAAACTTTTGTTATGTTCTGGTGATACTTTGCTGCATCTGTACACAAAAAAATATACACTGTGAAACATACTCTGTTATGTTGAAGGGCTGTTATTAGCAGGGGTGTCAAACTCATTTTGGTATGCGGGCCACTTTCATGGCAATTAGACCTAATGTGGGCTGGACCAGTTTATTTTTGACCAAATAAGTTAACACAATGGCTGCCATTTCACTGTTTTGTGGCAAAAGGTGGATTTTTCAGATGAATCTTCCATTGAATTACACCACAGTCGCCGCAAACATTGCAGACCTACTGGAGCCCGCATGGATCCGAGATTCACTCAGAAAACGGTGAAGTTTGGTGGTGGCAAAATCATGGTTTGCGGTTACATCCAGTATGGGGGTGTGCAAAATCTGCAGGGTGGAAGGCAACATAAATAGTCTGAAATATCAACAAATCTTAGCTGCCTCTTACATTCCTAAGCATAAAAAGGGACAAATTCTGCAGCAGGATGGTGCTCCATCGCATACTTCAATCTCTACCTCAAAGTTCCTCAAGGCAAAGAAGATCAAGATCCTCCAGGACTGGCCAGCCCAGTCACCAGACATGAACAGGATGAAAGAGGAAGCATGGAAGACGAAACCCAAGAATGTTGATGAACTCTGGGAGGCATGCAAGACTGCTTTCTTTGATGTTCCTGACGACATCAATATATTGTATGAATCCTTGCCGAACCGCATGGATGCAGTCCTTCAAGCCCATGGAAGTCATACAAAATATTAAATTTGGATCTCACAGCACCACTACTTAATTCGCTTATGTTATGTAACATATTTTTGTATTTGAAGTACATTTTTTGTTCAATTTTCACACTACTTTCTGTAGGCGACAAAACTTTTGTCTTGCCAAAATTGGACCTTTATGTTGTCATTTAAATGATAACTCTTTTTTCAGTGAAACAAATATATTTTTGTTAGGGCTGTCAAATTTAACAAATTAACGGGCGGTAATTCATTTTTTCAATTAATCACGTTAAAATATTCACGTTAAAATATTTAACGCATTTAACGCATGCGCGGAATGACCCGCTCATGCATTGCCTCAAACAGATTACAATGACGCACTTGAGAGCTAAGAGGCAGAGAAAGGTGTCTTGTTTTGTGCTCTTTCAAAATAAAGGTATACCACACACGACGTGCTGGCACTTTGTTTCTTTATTAGCACATTCAGCTTTAACATTAACAAAGCTTACGGCTCTCGGCAGGCCATAACTCTAACTCACTCCTGCGTCATATGAGTAAACAACAAGTTGGCGCCACGTTCACTTCAAGGTGACTCGGATAATTCTATATCAGAATATTACAAAAGGTGAGTGGACACCGGCATTCATTGGACCGCGACGTTTATTGCCGTAAGCTTCGGCTACTCCTTCACAACAAACATACAGTAGGGAGAACAAGTATTTGATACACTGCCAATGGGAAAACCCATTGGCAGTGTATCAAATACTTGTTCTCCCCACTGTGAGTATTATTTAGTGAAAGCACAACAAAAATAATATCGCTCAAAAAAAACAAAAAAAAATGTTCACAAAAAGAAAATCTGTATTAATGAGGCCCTATTCTCACACAGTTAAACAAAAGTGCAAACAGAACTGGCATTCCCAATCAAAATAGCTATGCAACATACACATAAAACTTACTCAAGACTTTGGTCAAACTCTATTCAAACATTTTGTTTAGTTCAACAAATACATTGGATGGCAATATTTATTCACAATATACTACAAACTATCAGAGGTCAAGTACGTTGTGAAGCCAGCAATCAAATGACGTGAATTACAATGGATGGACCAGTAAACAGGAAACTACGGCGTCAGTCGAGGGACAAAACACACTATTTGGCTTGATTTCTAATTTAATTTAAAACTCGCCATTGACACCTTGGGGTGTATTTAGTGTAGGGCCGCAGCTATCGATTATTTTAGTAGTCGATTAATCGATGAACTAGTCAGTTCGAATAATCGAGTAATCGGATAAGGAACATAAAAAATTAAAACACCTAAGCTGACCACCAATTGGTATAAAAAAATATTTAAAAAAAAGAATAAATAAATAAGGATCTATGTACAACAAAAGAACAATTGGCTAACTTACATAGCAAAAGTCCGCTAACTTAAATGCTATAAGATAGTAATTTTTTATTTATTTATTTTTTTTTACAATGCTGTTAACAAATGGTTCAGACACATATTCCCACAAAAATTGGCTAAATATACTTTTAAACTAAATTACGAATGCATAAAAAAAAAAAAATTAGCTCAAACAAAAACCTAGCTTAGTTGGTCTTAATAGGGAACAGCTGGATTCAGCCATGTGAAATGAGGCAGACTACAAGGCAGTGTATCCACTCAAATCAGTAAAACCTAATTGCAATCATTTTCAAAACAAACCATTACAATGCCACTTTAGTTAAACGAATACTCGAAGCAGCAAAATTTAATTTGAATCTTTTTTTTTCTAATCGAATACTCGAGTTAATGGATTAATCGTTGCAGCACTAAGTTAGTGTAGTTTATTTTATGATAGAAAATTTTACAAATCATTAAGAGGGGTTTTAGTATAGAATTAGTATAACTTGTAATAACATTTATCTTTTAAGAACTACAAGTCTTTCTTGTGGATCCCTTTAACAGAAAGAATGTTAATAATGTTAATGCCATCTTGTTGATTTATTGTTATAATAAACAAATACAGTACTTATGTACAGTATGTTGAATGTATATATCCGTCTTATGTCTTATCTTTCAATTCCAACAATAATTTACGGGGAAAATATGGCATATTTTAGAGATGGTTTGAATTGCGATTAATTACGATTAATTAATTTTTATGCTGTGATTAACTCGATTAAAATTTTTAATCATTTGACAGCCCTAATTTTTGTACATTCAACATCATTTGGGAGGGTCTTAGCTTTCATATGAGCCATTTCTGACCAATTGAATCATTAAAAATCAGGTTATTAGCAATTGTTTCTACAAAATGGAAGAGCCACAAGACTTTTGTCAGGGACTGTACTTCTATAGAAGGACAGAGTATTTGTACATTTCCACATCTCAAGACAAAGTCTTCACCAGTGCGATACCTGTGTTTTTATTCGCCTTTAATTTGCATGAATAAAGAGCTCATCTTTTAAGCCGCCGCGTCGCCACGCTAGTTTTATATTTGGCTGCTTCGAGGAAGACTTTTTTTTTTTCTTTTTTAGGTGCACGACTCATTTATGTAAGTGATTAATCGCCTTATGAATATTAACGCACTCCGCCAAGGTGCGACCGCCGCATTTTCTTCTTCATCTCTTCAATTATTACATGAAAAACAAGTCACAAAAAATAAAGTGCCAGTGCTCGTGTGCACCTTTATCAAAAGAAATGCGGTAATCATACTGATGTGTTGACCCCTGTTTAAAAATGATTATCAAGTAGTATTTTTTTAAAGTAAAAAAAAAAATGAAAAGCCTGCACCAACTTTGAAATCAAAAGTCATAATCACAAGTTTAGTGCAATTATTTTTGTTACACCCCCCCCAAGGAAGACGTAAATGTTTCACGCCCCCCAAACTCTGCCGCCACCGTAAACAGTATCATTTGTCTATAATATTACTATTATACCAACGCCTGTGCCTCACATTGTGTCCTTTTTTTCTATTAGAGAAAATAACATCAATTTATAAAGTATCACTTGATTGACATTGTTTTGTTTGTAACAGAAAAGACTTAACGTACATCAATTTGCCTGAATTAGTTAAAAAGTCACATCCAAACTGTAAAAATACACTCAAGGTACATTTTTAACCATTTGATACTGAAAAATAAAATCAGTAAATAACAACAAATTCAAATTGATTTGAAACATTAACACATGAGGACAATATGCCAAAAACTTTGACCGAAAAAACAAAACTGAATAGAAAAAAAAAAAGTGTCTTTGGAACGAAGGACAGTTTTTATTTTCGCTGCTCACAGTGTCACCTCCGGTTTGCAATGGTGTGGGGTTATTTTGCACTGAGCATGCTAACAGTGCTCACTGGTTTACTGATATAACACTGACAAAGCGGGACGATTGTTGGCAATATTCGGCACGTTTTCGCTGAAAAACAACCAAGCGGCTTATCAATGAGATTGGGGTCTTAAGTGGCGTCTGAATTGATTTGGCTTCCAGCTGTCTGCTATGATCATTTTTAGACACAGTAAACAGTAAGCTTGAGAACGATAAACCGATACGACCGGATATCCGGTTTTACAGATGAGAGATACAGCTGTATCGATAGTAAAGTTACCATTCGACAGTAATTAGCCATTAAATATTCAATGAACCGATAGTAGAGATAGAATTCGGCTATCGCGAGCACAAGAATTAGCTTCTAATGCATAGTACAATGCATTGCTTAATATGATAATAATATAGCTTTTACCTCACATGCTGCGCTTGTGTCATTCACCACACAGCGCACTTAGAATGTGACCGCCGTCGTGGTTGTCTCAGTTTCCAATTCTTTTCGGCAGAACCGCTCGTAGTCACCGTCATTACCCGATCGTCACGGGCGTGTCATAACGCGAGAGCTAAAAAAAAAAAACCTGCAACGCACGCTCCGTAGCGTTTTCTTTACAGCCCAAAACTAAACTAGTAGTGGCAACGAAGCAACATGCTAAAACAATGGACAGTTTGCGCACCACGCCAGCGACGTGCAGCGATTGATTTTCAACGCACCCAGGAAAACAAAACTCGGACTTTGAAGTGACAAAGGCAGCCAGATCTGTTCGCATGGGACAGACCTACTGTGAAGTGGTACAGAGATCGTGAGTTTTTAACCCTAAAAAATAACCCACTACAATGGTGGAAAGGGCGGCATATTGTTTCCACGAAATGCAGTCTACTTAAACATGAACATGTGGATCAGTTGATCTTCCTCAAGAAAAATCTGCCCTTCAAAAAACATAGACAGTGATGAGGAATAAAAAAAAATGTGGAAGCACAGGCATAAGTGAATGACTTTGCTCTGTATAAGGTTAAAGTAATGATTATAGACCTGTCAGTCTAAAATGCCATGTTTTTATTCCCCCAATTATACCAGTGGTAAAGCATAATTTATCATTTATTTATGATAACAAGGGGTGTCAAACAATTAAAATTTTTAATCGAGTTAATTACAGCTTAAAAATTAATTAATCCCAATTCAAACCATCTATAAAATATGCCATATTTTTCTGTAAATTATTGTTGGAATGGAAAGATACGACACAAGATGGATATATCCGTTCAACATACCGTACATAAGTACTGTATTTCTTTATTATAACAATAAATCAACAAGATGGCAATACCATTATTAACATTCTGTTAAAGCGATCCATGGATAGAAAGACTTGTAGTTCTTAAAAAACAATTTTTAGTACAGGTTATAGAAATTCTATATTAAAACCTCTCTTCATGTTTTCATTTTAATAACATTTGTAAAATTTTCAATCAAAAAAATAAACTAGTAGCCCGACATTGTTGATGTCAATAATTACTTACAAAATGCTCATGGGTGCTGAAGCCTATAAAATCAGTCGCATCCAAACGCCAGCAGAGGGTGCCAAAACTCCGAAAAACACAAGTACACGTTTCACTGTGCTGTCATTTTAATCTGTTTGAGCGGGGCATTTGTGCGTTAATTGCGTCAAAAATTTTAACATGATTAATTTTAAAAATTCATTACCGCCTGTTACCGCGATAATTTTGAAAGCCCTACTTTTTTATATGTTTAAAATACTGTACTAACACACACAACAAATGTTTACTATCGTATCGTTTTCGCTCTGCATCGAACCGTATCGTTCTTAAACTTTATCGAATCGTATCGAATCGCTCGGCCTTAAGAATGTATCGTTTTTTTAATCGAATAGTAAACTGTGTATCTAGATACATATCGAATCGGCTTCATGCCAGAGATTCTCAACCCGAGTTTCCATCTAGGCCCGTGGGTCAAAGTAATTCCATCCCAGCGACTCCCATTTAATGCATTTGATTTATAGTCCAGCACTTAAAAAGGATGAAGACGCATCTTGTTAAACTTTTACGATGTTTGCATGAAAGTTATATTGCCGTAAATGCTTGACTGTGGTGTTTTTATGTCGATGAACGTGGCCTCTTTAAGAGGAGGGCATGATTTTTTTATGAATGCGACAACAGCATGGAAAACCGTTGACAAATAATTAACGGAGCGACTTGGGACCGGGGGAGAAAAAAAAACGTCGCTGCGAATTAACTACAGGCTGCTGTTCCGTGCGGTTAACTTTACATCGGTAACGGACAATAATGCCAGATGGTGCGCTTGTCGCACAGGCACTCACACTCCCGCACAGGTGAAAGTAAAAGCCGTCTTGTCCCATGTCGCGCCAATCCGCCCTGTGATTGGTTGCGAAAGATTACGGAGCATCGCTTTTACACGTGTCGGAAGCTCCCAATAGGAATTTTGGACTTGCCAGCAGCTTTTATCCGATTTGACCGAATGGCAGAGGGTACATGTGGGGAGCTGAGATGGAAAGCCAGGCACCGGAGGTGTTGGCTGGCTCCTGAGAGGCCCGTGCCGTAATTAAAGCCGAGACGAGCAGTTTGCCTTTTAGACACGGTTGCTCTCCGTTGCCCATTTAGCAAAGAGCTGTTGAAAACCTCTACACAGGAAGAGGAGGTGGGAGAAAGTTCCGGTAAAAACAAACAAAGTGGCATCCTGGGAAGAGCGCTGCGGTGAGGCACTCGCATTCCCCTTACCTCAAATATAATAAGTGCCTTTATAGGAATGTCACCTAATTGCACTTGAATAATGACAACGACCGTAGCAAGAGCACGTAACGATTGGGCCGATGCCAATGCAGATTTACGATTTGCAACCTGTGCGTTCAGCGGGAACTCTTAAATTACAACGGCCGTGTTTACCTCCCGGGAGAGGAGATCGATGCCATAAACTTTGTTTTAACCAAATGAGTCAACTTGGAAAACCCAAGGAATGTCCTCTTGTAAGAGAAAAGTAGCCGATGCCTCGCACGGACTGGCTGCCAATGCCTGAACTAGCTGGCAGAAAGGTTATGGCTATGGAGTGGATTAAACATGGAGTGACGAAGCTGATTCATGGTCTGAGATTAGCTCCTTACCTTCAGCAACGACTCTGGCAATGAATGATCAGTCCCAAGTCTAACTCTAAACTTTGGCGACCTTTTAGCTAGCTATGAACACAGACGACGGAAATTACAGTGGGGCAAATAAGTATTTAGTCAACCACTAATTGTGCAAGTTCTCCCACTTGAAAATATTAGAGACGCCTGTAATTGTCAAAATGGGTAAACCTCAACCATGGGAGACAGAATCACATTGTTTGATTTTTAAATAATTTATTTGCAAATCATGGTGGAAAATAAGTATTTGGTCAATACCAAAAGTTCATCTCAATACTTTGTTATGTACCCTTTGTTGGCAATAACGGAGGCCAAACCTTTAATGTAACTCTACACAAGCTTTTCACACACTGTTGCTGGTATTTTGGCCCCTTCCTCCATGCAGATCTCCTCTAGAGCAGTGATGTTTTGGGACTGTCGTTGGGCAACACGGACTTTCAACTCCCTCCACAGATTTTCGATGGGGTTGAGATCTGGAGACTGGCTAGGCCACTCCAGGACCTTGAAATGCTTTTTACGAAGCCACCCCTTTGTTGCCCTGGCTGTGTGTTTGGGATCATTGTCATGCTGAAAGACCCAGCCATGTCTCATCTTCAATGCCCTTGTTGATGGAAGGAGATTTTCACTCAAAATCCCTCGATACATGGCCCCATTCATTCTTTCCTTTACACAGATCAGTCGTCATGGTCCCTTTGCAGAAAAACAGCCCCAAATCATGAAGTTTCCACCCCCATGATTCACAGTGGGTATGGTGTTCTTCGGATGCAATTCAGTATTCTTTCTCCTCCAAACACGAGAACCTGTGTTTCCACCAAAAAGTTCTATTTTGGTTTCATCTGACCATAACACATTCTCCCAGTCCTCTTCTGGATCATCCAGATCCTCTTTAGCGAACTGCAGACGGGCCTGGACGTGTACTGGCTTCAGCAGGGGGACACGTCTGGCAGTGCAGGATTTGAGTCCCTGGCGGCGCAGTGTGTTACTGATAGTAGCCTTTGTTACTGTGGTCCCAGCTCTCTGCAGGTCATTCACTAGGTCCCCCCGTGTGGTTCTGGGATTTTTGCTCACCGTTCTTGTTATCATTTTGACGCCATGGGGTGAGATCTTGCGTGGAGCCCCAGATCGAGGGAGATTATCAGTGGTCTTGTGTGTCTTCCTTTTCCTAATAATTGCTCCCACAGTTGATTTCTTTACACCAACCGTTTTACCTATTGCAGATTCTGATTCCAGCCTGGTGCAGGTCTACAATTTTGTCTCTGGTGTCCTTCGACAGCTTTTTGGTCTTGGCCATAGTGGAGTTTGGAGTGTGACTGACTGAGGTTGTGGACAGGTGTCTTTTATACTAATAATGAGTTGAAACAGGTGCCAATAATACAGGTAACGAGTGGAGCCTTGTTAGACCTCATTAGAAGAAGTTAGATCTATTTGACATTCAGAAATCTTGCTTGTTTGTTGGTGACCAAGTACTTATTTTCCACTCTAATATGGAAATTCTTTAAAAATCAAACAATGTGATTTTCTTTTTTTTTTTTTTTTTTTTTCCACATTCTGTCTCTCATGGTTGAAGTTTACCCATGTTGACAATTACAGGCCTCTCTAATGTTTTCAAGTAGGAGAACTTGCACAATTGGTGGTTGACGAAATACGTATTTGCCCCACTGTAAATTGGTATGGGAGGGGAATAAGCAGGGGTTGATTTTGGCCTCCTTGTGTTCCGGGACTTATTTAGGCAGATCCGGCACATCTCGTGTATAGAAAATAATAATAATAAAAAAACGTTTTTAAAAAATGTATAAAATAAAATAATTACAGAACAAATAACAAGGATTGTATGTTGTTTATAAAAATGTAACGTTATTTAAAAGAGTCTGAGATTTTTTGATGCACTGAAAAGTTGGACAAACAAACCATGACATAAAATACCTGGAATCTCATATTTTGTCTCGTCTGATATTTTGAGACAATTCGACTATATACAACAATTTGGTAAAGCGCAGATAACGAGAAATTAGTCTTTTAATCTGCCGTTTAGCCACACCTACCATTATAGGGCTCTAGCGTCCCCAACAGGAGGATGACGTCGGCAGGGTCATGGTTTCGTCCGATTTAGAATTCAGCCAATTGAAGGGGAATTATTCAAATTGAGGAAAATGTCATTGTTTCAATCGCTCTCCTCCAATATTTTTGCGGGATATTTTTTTTATCCAAGTATTTTTCCCTAATTGCTAAATAAATGGCATGGTCATGACAAATAACAGTCTTGCGCTAAATGGAATATGAAATATTAAAAATGCATTTATTCAGTAAGATATGGCAAAATTACTCCATAATGGTAAAAACTGACGACTTCTTGCACCTCACAAACGATATTTTATACCACCGTAGTTAGTCTGGCTTTTGTCATTTTCCTGCCCCGGCTTCGGAGAGCGTAAACAAACCAGGAGGTGTGACAACTAGCCAACATGCTAACCCGAAACGAGCAGCGTTTCCAAATCCTCGCCTTTCGAAGCGAAAAATCAGACAAAAAAACTACCCCGGATTATTTCAAATGGCGGCGGGGTTGTCAGTTGTGTGACAGCCCCTGGCCATTCAATAGTTAATTTTCTGAGACTCTTCCAGTCAGCTGATCATCGCCTCCACCAGCTGGCTGCTTCCTCTCCCACTGTGACGAAAGCTGATCGACGCCGACGGACCGACGACGTCGCCGCCGCATATTGGCCACGAAGAAAGGCGCCACGCTTCTTAAACCTGCCGCTGTCAACGCTCTGGGAGGTCGCATTTGACAGCATTCTGCCGCGGTCCTCCTCGCCAGCTGTTTGCTTGCCATTCACGCCGTTTGCATTTGATCACTAGTCTGATACACTCCCGCTTTTTCAGTGAGGTCTTTTGTGTTTATTCCTTATTGGATCTTTTTTGTTCACCACTGTAAATAAGAGCACTAAAGCAAGTAGGGGTAAGTCGCCATTTCTGTTCAACCCGTTTTCTCCTGTTTTGTATAGCGTAGGAAGCTAGGTTAGTGGCTGTCTTTTCTTTGTTCTTTTTCATGATCAGGGTTTAGTTAGCGGGTGGGGTTTAAATGTAGATTCCTTTTGTTTGTTGTTTTGGCCTGGGCTTACCCTGAAGCCGCGCTTCATCCACATTTTGTACATATTCATTGCGAGTTTGATTTTTGTGTAAATAAATTTGTGTCCACTTGTACATTTGTGTGGCTCGTTATATGTTACGCCCTTAGCGAGCCATCCGTGGGACGTAACAGGTTGTCTTTGCCGATCGGCAAACCCCCCTACCCCCGCCGTGAGCAAGTTACAGCTCGTCGTTCCTCTGCTGCGGGCAGAAGAGTTCGTCTCGTTTGACGGAGAAGCAGTTGGAGAATAACAGCCGGCAAACCGGCTGACGTTGGAGGAGCGTGTCACTGGCCGAGCCCAAGCCGAGGATAGTGGTCTATTGCCGTGCACACGCTGGGGTGCAGCTGAGCCTCTCCACCATGACAAGGCACTCACAAGCGGACACAGTTTGAGCTTCCCCTCATTGAAAGACCAGCATCCACCACAGCTGAAGTTGTGGTCAAAAGCAAGCCCCAACTTCAGAGAACTTACAGTGATTGGCCAAGGCTAGCCTAGCATGACTACAGCCTAAGCTTACAACTAAAGTAACTGATGTTAAGCTACAAATCCTTCCTCACTTAACAAGTTGTTCAATGAGTCAGACTCAGGCATGAAAATTGGTCTTCGTGTCTAGAGTTGCATGCTGGTTTGTTATTTCTCTAAACACTGATATTTTTTTTTGATGGCGCTTTTTATAGTGGATGTTGAGAGTTTGTGTTCATAATGAGGTTTTAGGTGGGTGTGCAGTAAAATTGGAGATATACATGAATCACTTGCAGCCTTGATAGTAAAAATAACCATGGCCACATAGCCGTAAACATATCAAATCACTCAAACTATTCTCCCTATCCTTTCTCATTTGTTTTAATTCAAAGAAAAGTCAAACCGTCACTGACTGAAAGGCTATTTGCATAATCAAAGGGAAAAAAATTAGCACAGAGAGGCCTAGGCTGGGAAGACGAGCCTCGCACTTGGCAGACGGAGGAAATGAGGATGGAAGAGAAAAATGGTTTGGCAAGAACCGAGGCGTTGACGGGAGCGGTTCGGATGGTGAGTTCCGAGAGACAGGCGGAGGCCAACCATGACGACAAGTGAGCGAGCGGCGAAACATTTCCAGAGAAAAGGAGACGGGAAGTTAACCGTGGTGAGAAACTTGACAGAAGCGGCGAGTCGGGGTTCTCTTACCTTGGATGACGCCGGAGCGACCGATCCCGCGATGCCCCGCTTGACGGCCGCTTCGCCGCTCGACGTCGTCACGACGACGGCGGTCGGTGTGGGAAGCAGCGACGGGATTACGGGGAGAGGAAGGAGTCCCGGGCGGTTGTTGCCGTTGACCACGGCAGAGGCACAGTTATGATTGGCTCCTCCATTGTGGAGGCCCGAAAGGCGGATGTCGCGCCGCTCCCAGGGTGCCCGGTAGTCCCGTTCGAAGCGGTGGTGGTGGCGTGACATCACTTCCTCGTCCTATCAAGGGGAATAACAAGGGCAGGCCTGCGGCACAAGCACAATGAAAAGTACAGGTAAGATTTAGGAACAAAATACTTCAGCCATAGACTTCATTATTAGTTGACGAAAGGGCGTAGGTTTGCATAGGGACGGTAGGGACAAAACACTACCAACTTTTCAGGATGCTCAAATTGTCCCCACCGACTTTTAAGCAACCTTATTTGCGTTATATAATAGCATGTCATTTAGATTGTCTTCTGAAGGGTAAAGGTACCGTTCTCTCACACACCATATAATTGTTTGCATTAGTCTAGGCAGACTTCACTCAGTGGCCTTGACACAGTAAAGTTAATCACCTTATCAGGGCTCCTGAGGGGGAAATGGAAAAAAACGTTTCTCGTAGGCACCGTCTAACTGTTTGCATTACTCGAACACACGGAATACAATTAATCAGGGAATAGTATTATTACTCATATTTATGATGGGACTGTACTGCTCTGACACACCTAGTGTACAATAGATAGAACACCATAGTTTAATGAAAAGAAGCAGAATAAATACACGACGCCATCTTATCATAGAAGCCCAACGTGTGCGCCACGAGCAAGATTGACGCACCAAAACTTGCAAATCAGTTCTGCAAGGACAAAGCGCTCTTTGTCCGACAACAAGTAGAGCCAGCCCGGATAACAAAGTTGATAGCAGGCGCTTGGGACGTAAAGACCAGCATCGGTTGCTGTGGCAACCACATCCCATCCACGCACGAACCTAAACAGCCCGAAACCGGCCAGAGAGGGATGATCCCAAAGCAACGCCCGGACACACCTTCAGACCGCCCACAACATTAAGGACTTAAAAACACTGGACACTGAGATAACACAGATTTTGCTGCTGGGAAACATGTAGCCTTGTTTTGGATCCAGAATTGTCCCTCCGTCGTCTGTTTTTGCCTTGTTTTTGACCATTGTCGACAAATAACATCAGAGATGAACGCGCGAAATTCCGCATACCCGGTTGGCGCGCGCGGGGGCGGCATCGGCAGAGCGGCACTTTGTTCGGCTGTCGCTGTTTCCGTACGGCTTGTCTGGGGAGGCGAATTTCAACACTTCCCATATGTTTTATTTTGTTATAACTGACCCAAACATTATTAAGTGAATTATTTTCATTATCTTCAGACTTACATGTACCTCTTTTCACTTGCTGAATGTGCCGGTCCATTTATTTCCCTCCTAAACGCTTATTTGATTGGCTGATGACTTGACCCCCCCAACAACACACACACACATTAGATATGAGGGATATTTGAAGTTTTTTTTTCCAGCCAGTAGCAGCCACTGTAAGAAATGTAAAAAGTAGGGTTGTTCCGATCATGTTTTTTTGCTCCCGATTCAATTCCAATCATTCCCGATAATTTTTCCCGATCATATACATTTTTGCAATGCATTAAGAAAAAAATGAATAAAACTCGGACGAATATATACATTCAACATACAGTACATAAGTACTGTATTTGTTTATTATGACAATAAATCCTCAAGATGGCATTTACATTATTAACATTCTTTCTGTGAGAGGGATCCACAGATAGAAAGACTTGTAATTCTTAAAGGATAAATGTGACTTTGTATATTGTGACTAAATATTGCCATCTAGTGTATTTGTTGAGCTTTCAGTAAATTATACTGTAGCCATTTAACTTCTGCCCAAATGCATGAAGCAGCTACAGTTAAAAAAAAAAAAAAAAAAAAAACACCAGTAAGAGAAAGTCAATTGTTTGCTAGTCGTTTTTAACAGAGCAAGCGTCGCTAGCAGGATTATGAAAGCCTCCGGTTACACTCAGAACAACGGAATGAATATTGAAAAATGCCTTCTGTGGATGTTAATACGACAACATCACTGATTTGCTCATTTCACTGTCAATCAAAAAGGAATTCAGTCTCAGACAAATAAGTCAATCATCTCGGTAGTGGAACAATGTACGCTAAACTCTGGAGATGCACAGCGTCCACAGTGTTTAACTAGAAGCCGCGTGGTAAACAGTGATGAAGAAGCTGATTCTGAACATACAGTGGAATGAAAAAGTATCTGAACCTTGAATTTCTCACATTCCTGCATAAAATCACCATCAAATGTGATCTGACATTTGTCAAAATCACACAGATGAAAATACAGTGTCTGCTTTAACTAAAACCACCCAAACATTTATAGGCTTTTATATTTTACTGAGGACAGCATGCAAACAATGACACAAGAGGGGGTGGGGGAATAAGTAAGTGAACCCTCTGCTGCAGGAGACATAAAGAGCAATTGAAACAATTTTTTACCAAACATTTTAAGTCAGATGTGTGCCCAATCACTGATGAGTGGTTTAAAGCTGCGCTGCCCACTATGAAACACACACCTGGTAAGAAATGTCTTGATGAGAGGTCTAATGTGCATCATGGCTTGGTCAAAAGAGCGGTCTAAAGACCTGCGATCAAGGATTGTTGATTTGCAAAAAGCTGGGAGAGGATACAAAATCATCTGTAAAAGTCTGGATATTCATCAATCAATAGTCAGAGAAGATGGTCAGAGAAACGGAGAGAATTTGGCACTGTTGCTTCTCTCCCGTCCACCAAAGATGACGTTAAGAGTTCAGCGCAGAAATACTCAGAGAGGTAAAAATGAACCCTAGAGTGTCTTCTAAAGACTTACAGAAATCACATGGCACAGTCCAATATCTCTGTGCACACATCAACTATATGTAAAAGTATGGCCAACAATGGTGTTCATGGGAGGACTCCACGGACGAAGCCACTGCTGTCTAAAAAAAACCCATTGTTGCTCGTTTAATGTTTGCAAAAAAGGCACTTGGACATCCCACAGAAGTTTTGGCAAAATATTTTGCGGACCGATGAAACCAAAGTTGAATTGTTCGGGAGTAACACACAACGTCATGTTTGGAGGAAAAATGGAACAGCTCACCAACATCAACACCTCATCCCCACCGTGAAGCATGGTAGAGGGAGCATCATAATTTGGGGCTGTTTTGCTGATCAGGGCTTGGACAACTTGCAATCATTAATGGAAGAATGAATTCAAAAGTGTATCAGGATGTTTTGTAGGAAAAACTGAGGCTGTCTGTCAGACAGTTAAAGCTAAAAAGAGGATGGATGCTGCAACAAGACAATGATCCAAAACAGAGAAGTAAATCAACTTTCAGAATGGTTTTAGAAGAACAAAATACACGTTCCGGAGTGGCCAAGTCCAGACTTAAACTCCATTGAGATGCTGTGGCATGACCTAAAGACAGGAATTGATGCCAGACATCCCAGGAATCTGACTCAACTACAGCAGTTTTGTAGAGAAGAATGGGCCAAGATTAATCCTGATCGGTGTGCCAAAATGATCTGCAGCTACAGGAAGTGTCTGGTTGAAGTTATTGCATCCAAAGTGGGGGTCAAAAAATATTAAATGTGATGGTTCACTTACTTATTTTTCCCCCCTTCTGCCATTGTTTGCATACTAGCCTCATTAAAATATAAAAACCTATAAATGTTTGGGTGGTTTTAGTTAAAGCAGACAGTTTTTTCATCTGTGTGATTTTGACAAAGATCAGATCACATTTGATGGTGATTTTATGCAGAAATGTGAGAAAATCCAAAAGGTTCAGATAATTTTTCATACCACTGTAACTTGAGCGCGTTGCAGAAAATAATTTGTCAATGCCATGTACACACAATGCTTATGATCACTTACATTTTAGAGGAAGCTTAGCTTCTCTTACAGTCTTAGAGAAATCACATCTGGTAGGCACTATTGGATGATCACACCACAATATTTTGTGCTTATAGCCTAGGCTGTGACATTTATTAGTCCAGTCTGCCGAGCTTCTTGCTGTATAATAGTCCTTTTTAGTCCTGAAAGCACAGTGGTGGATGCTCGGTGGATAATCATACGACTTCCCTTTTGCTGTTCACTTTGCAGAGGAAAAAAAAAAAAACTGCAAGCTTACACGATAAGATTAAATATTTGTCACAAAAAAATATATATATATCTTGGAGTGAATAGCACAATAGATCCAGAACAGCATTTTCACCACTTCTCTCGCCCAAAATACATAAAAGGTGTGAAATCCTGAATGCAAATGTGCTTCAGCAGCATTTCTGAGGAGATAATCTTTACATACATATATATTTATATATAGTTTTTTTTTTTTTTTCATATTTGTTCTCTACCTATTTGCGGAAGAATTACCCGGCTGCCCTCTTCTTTCCCAGCTGAGGTGTGGAGCTGTGGAGATAAGGGAGAATATTAGCTGGCACAAACCGCCAGCATTGTTCCGCCGGACGAGCGCCGTGTTCCTCTCTTCGCCTCACATATTTTTAGAGGTAATACAACTGTAGCCACTCGGAAAATTCAAGGTTATTAAAGGGGGGGCTGCGGCGGGTAGGCAACGGCCGGAGAGTGAAGGGGGGGAATCAGTCGAGAGTGACATCCCGCCGCTTTTTTAGCAGCTCTGCCTATTGTTAACACAGTTTTTCAGTGTGAGGGAACGAGCTTTGTGATTATAGTTGTCAGTAATCACAATATTTATCAAAGAAATGTGGATTTTTTTTTTGCTCAAAGAAATGTGGATTTTTTTTTGCTCATGAAAATGAATAATGACTGCAAATACTATGTTTTGAACATCCCCCAAATAATGTTAGATATTATTAAAATAATAATGACTGGAAATACTATGTTTTAAATATCCCCCAAATAATGTTAGATATTATTAAAATGATACCAAAAAAATTGACAAAAAAAAGGAGCGGAAAATGCACATTTGACAAAAAATATGAAAAACATCAAATTATGGTGGACCAAAATATTGTCTGAAAATACTAAATTTGACAATTATTTTTTTAGATTGCAAAATACTTCAATGCAAAATACTAATAAAAAAGTTTGCAAATTAGATCGACAATACAAAAATATGCTTAAATCTCACTGAGTAATTAGATAATTATTGAAAATAATACAAAATATTAGACTTTATAATGATTGACCTGACACTTTTAAATCTTACTGAGTAATTAGATAATTATTGAAAATAATACAAAATATTAGACTTTATAATGATTGACCTGACACTTTTGCCATTTATTGCGTCAAGCCTATGGTGGACCAAAATATTGTCAGAAAATACTAAATTTGACAATTATTTTTTTGAATTGCAAAATACTTACCAAAAAATGCTAAAATATAAAATGAAAAATGGTCAACTATCATGAAATATGCCAAAATAAGAGGGACAGGCACAACTAGTAGAATAAAAAAAAAAGTCTTCAAATATAAATAAAGTACATTACACAATATTTAACATAATAAAAAAGTTAGCAAATTAGATAGACAATACAAAAATATGCTTAAATCTTACTGAGTAATTAGATAATTATTGAAAATAATACAAAATATTAGACTTTATAATGATTTACCTGACACTTTTGCCATTTATTGCGTGAAGCCTATGGTGGACCAAAATATTGTCAGAAAATACTAAGTTTGACAATTATTTTTTTAGATTGCAAAATACTTACCAAAAAATGCTAAAATACAAAATGAAAAATGCTCAACTATCATGAAATATGCCAAAATAAGAGGGACAGGCACAACTAGTAGAATTTTTTTTAAAAAGTCTTCAAATATAAATAAAGTACATTACCCAATATTTAACATAATAAAAAAGTTTGCAAATTAGATAGACAATACAAAAATATGCTTAAATCTTACTGAGTAATTAGATAATTATTGAAAATAATACAAATATTAGACTTTATAATGATTGACCTGACACTTTTGCCATTTATTGCGTCAAGCCTATGGTGGACCAAAATATTGTCAGAAAATACCAAATTTGACAATTATTTTTTTAGATTGCAAAATACTTCCCAAAAAATGCTAAAATATAAAAAGAAAAATGCTAAACTATCATAAAATATGCAAAAATAAGAGGGACAGGCAAAAATGCTAAACTATCATAAAATATGCAAAAATAAGAGGGACAGGCACAACTAGCAGAAAAAAAAAGTCTTCAAATATAAATAAAGTACACTACACAATATTTAACATAATAAAAAAGTTTGCATATTAGATAGACAATACAAAAATATGCTTAAATCTTACTGAATAATTAGATAATTATTGAAAATAATACAAAATATTAGACTTCATAATGATTGACCTGACACTTTTGCCATTTACTGCGTGAAGCCTTCCCGAAGCCTTCATTTATTAGCAGTCGGTCACATGCAGCAATGTATAGCCGGATTTAGGTTGAAAAACTAAGAAAGCTGTACTGAATGCAAACAGGAAGGATTGTCTCAGTAGAGATTTGTTCGAGGATTCAATGAAATTATTATTTTTTTCGTACCATGCATGCATTTTGAACGGTGTGAAAGAAATCATTTGGAGGAATTAGCCGCTACAGCATTGGCATTATACATCAAAATATTTACGTCAAATAACTGCTTACTTCCCGGTTTTATGCCTTTAACCAGGAATCGAAACTGTTTTACGTCCATATTTACAAAGAATTCAGGGATTTAAGCATTTATTCATAAGAATTTTCAATGAAAAAAGCTCTTTGTTGTACAAACGGGGAAGCCACAGTGACTTAACTACAAGCACATTTGACATTTATTTACGTAAAATAAAAGCTAATTGCTCTTTTTTTTTTTTTTTGTTTTTTTTTTGCTTTTAACCAAGAATCGAAACTGTTTTGCGTCCATATCTCTAAAGAATACAGGGATTTAAGCATTTATTCACATGAATTTTCAAAGCAAAAAGGTCTTTGTTGTACTAAGGGGGCAGCCACAGTGACTTAACTAGCAGCACATTCGACATATTTACGTAAAATAAAAGCTAACTGCCCTGTTGCTTTTGCTTTAAACCAAGAATCGAGACTGTTTTACGTCCACATCTATAAAGAATTCAGGGATTTAAGCATTTATTCACAAGAATTTTCGGCGGAAATAGCTCTTTCTTGTACTAAGTAGGAAACCACAGTGACTTAACTAGCAACGCATTCGAATAATTTACGTAAAATAAAAGCTAACTGCCCTGTTGTTTTCGCTTTTAACCAAGAGTCGAGACTGTTTTACTTCCATATCTATAAAGAATTCAGGGATTTAAGCATTAATTCACAAGAATTTTCAGCGTAAAATGCTCTTGTTGTACAAAGGGGGCAACCACAGTGACTTAACGAGCAGCACATTCGACATAATTACGTAAAATAAAAGCTAACTGCCCGGTAGTTTTTGCTTTTAACCAAGAATCGAGACTGCTTTACGTCCACATTTATAAAGAATTCAGGTATTTCAGCATTTATTCACAATAATTTTCGGCGGAAATAGCTCTTTCTTGTACTAAGTGGGCAGCCACAGTGACTTTACTAGCAACACATTCGACATATTTACGTAAAATAAAAGCTAACTGCCCTGTTGCTTTCGCTTTTAACCAAGAATCGAGACTGTTTTACGTCCATATATATAAAGAATTCCGGGATTTAAGCGTTAATTCACAAGAATTTTTAGCGTAAAATGCTCTTGTTGTACAAAGGAGGCAACCACAGTGACTTAACTAAGCAGCATATTCGACATAATTACGTAAAATAAAAGCTAACTGCCGGTAGTTTTTGCTTTTAACCAAGAATCGAGACTGTTTTACGTCCATATCTATAAAGATTTCAGGGATTTAAGCGTTAATTCACAAGAATTTGCATTGGACAAGGTGATGATGCTGGAACTTTTGTTTGTTGCTGTTCCAGGGAGACCTTAAATGGCCCAAAATTACCTAATTCCCTGGCATTGACTGCCACTGACAGCCATAGACATTCAATCCGTTTGAAGTGGGAGGGATGGCAGCGAATGAACTGTTCATTCGCTGCGTGTTTTAAAACACTGGATGATATTAGCCACTGTGCTGGATGTTGGCAATGTTCTTGTAGCGCAACATTACATATTTTAAGATCCTCAGAGAGTTCTTTGCCATGTGGTGCCATGTTGGAACTTTCAGTGACCAGTATGAGAGAGTGTGAGAGCTGCACTACAAATTTGAACACACCTGCTCCTTATGCACACCTGGACCTAGTAGTAAATGCAGTGGAGCAGTACTCAATTTGAACATTTAGGGATGTAGTTTCTAAGGGGTGTACTCACTTTTGTTGCCAGGGGTTTCGATATTAATGGCTTTATTCTGAGTTATTTTGAGGGGAAAATAAATTAACTATTATACAAGCTGCACACAGACTGCTTTTCATTGTGTCAAAGTGTCATTTGGTCAGTGTTGTCCCATGGAAATATATACAGTACTTAAATATCTGCAGAAATGCGAGGGATGTACTCACTTTTGTGATACACTGTATAGGTATATTCTTCAGTTATGTTTTCCAACTCACCCTGCTTTTACTGTAAAATGTATCATTGTAGCATTTTATCAGATTTTAGATTAACATAGCTTTTGCGTAGAAGGAAACGATTAGGTGCTAAATCTTGGATTATTTATGAGGAAGAGAAATGTCAACACGCTTTAAGTCGGATATGTTTAGTTATATGGATGCAATGTATAAACAGGGTATGTGTCAAGGTTGTTTGTAGCAAGTATGTGTCGCGATCATGAGATTAAATATAGGCAGTGCAATGAATGTATGTGTGAGTCTCACGTTGCAAGCGGCAGCTGCACGACTCGTGTCACCCAAACAAAATCCAGCTACATTTGCGGTTGGGTGGCGAACAGATGGATTTGAGCTTCCTAATTAGCGAGTCTTAAATTCTCTGCATAACTACGAGGGGGCTTTTAAAAGGTCCTGGCGAGCGCGTGTGTGTGTACCGACTGGAAGCTCAGAGCGAGGTCTAGCGAGGAGGAGGAAGAAGAGGATGAGGAGGGGAACCAGACACCCAGCACACCTGTGTGCTCTGCCAGAATGGATAAAAACTTAAATGCATCACGCCGCCCTGGGGACACGCTGCCAATAGGCATTCGACCATTTTACGTCACATCCAATCAACTACAACGGTTGGAAAATGGTGACAGTGTTCCGAAACGAGGAACGACAACACACAAAAGCTATTTTAGTCGTGGATGTATAGATGTAGCAACTTTGCCAGTCAAAGGAACCTAGCTTAAAACACTTGTGGTTTGTTTACAATGAGTGAACCATGCTCGTTTCAAAAGGGAACACAATTACTGCCTGTTTTTTGTTTTCAATTTTCTGCCAGGTGACAAGCTTGCCAATGTATTTTGATATGCAAACAATGATGGCTGTTAATTAGCAGATTGTTCTTTTTATCAAATTAATAAACAAATCCTCACTTTTTAGGGATGGCATCTGCCTGGAGTCATGTTAGGCGCGCGTCACACTCAAACCGTGCGGGAATACGTGTGAAGAAGGAAGGAACACGACAGATGGATGTTAGCAGCTAGTAACCTGCGTTCGGCAGCGGAAAAGTCAACGTGTACGTGAGCTTGAGACGACGGTGACAAATGTATGTTTATGTGACTGCATGTGCAATGTTTGGTTGATGTCACCGGATTTGGAATCTGCCTGCTTCCGATGATCCCAATTAGGAGTGGGAACCTCTTGTTACCTCACGATACGATTTGCGATACAAAGCTCACGATAACGATGATCTGATGATATGGCGATTAGGGCTGCAGCTATCGAATATATAGTCGATTAATCAATAGACTAGTTAGTTCGAATAATTGTGTAATCGGATACGGAACATTCATCCATTCATTCATTTTCCATGCCGCTTTTCCTCACGAGGGTCGCGGAGGTGCTGGAGCCTATCCCAGCCAACTACGGGCAGTAGGCAGGGGACACCCTGAACTGGTTGCCAGCCAATCGCAGGGCACAAGGAGACATACAACCATTCACGCACACACTCATACCTACGGACAATTTAGAGTGTTCAATCAGCCTACCATGCATGTTTTTGGGATGTGGGAGGAAACCGGAGTTCCCGGAGTAAACCCACGCAGGCACGGGGAGAACATGCAAACTCCACACAGGAAGGCCGAAGCCCGGGATTGAACCCTTGATCTCAGAACTGTGAAGCATATGTGCTAACCACTAAGCCACCGTGCCGGATACGGAACATGAAAAATTAAAATACCTGAACTGAGCCTCAAACAGTATACATTTTTAAAAATGAGGATCTATGTTAAACAAAAGAACAATCTGCTAACTTACATAGAAAAAGTCCACTAGCTTAAATGCCATGAAATGCTAAAGTTTTTTTTACAATGCTCTAAAAAATGGTTCAGACTAGGGCTGTCAAACGATTAAAATTTTTAATTGAGTTAATTACAACTTAAAAACTAATTCAATGTAATTAATCGCAATTCAAACCATCTATAAAATATGAAATTTTTCTGTAAATTATTGTTGGAATGGAAAGGTAAGACACAAGACGGATATATACATTCAACATACGGTACATAAGTACTGTATTTGTTTATTATAACAATAAATCAACAAGATGGCATTAACATTACTAATATTCTCTTAAAGAGATCCATGGATAGAAAGAATTGTAGTTCTTAAAAGATAAATGTTAGTACAAGTAATAGAAATTTTATATTAAAACCCCTCTTAATGTTTTCGTTTTATTAAAATTTGTAAAAATTTCAATCAAAAAATAAACTAGTAGCTCGCTATTGTTGATGTCAATCATTACACCATGCTCACTCACGGTGTAACACATAAAATCAGTTGGACCCAAGCGCCAGCAGAGGGCGCCAAACACCAAAAAACAAGTAACAAGCTAACATTACATTGCTGTCATTTTAATCTGAGCGGGGCATGTGCGTTAACTGCGTCAAATATTTTAACGTGATTAAAAAATAATAATAATAATACCGCCCGTTAACGCGATAATTTTTACAGCCCTAGTTCAGACACATATTCCCACAAAAATTGGCTAATTACACCTATAAACTAAATTATGAATGCATTAAAAAACATTAGCTCAAACAAAAACTTAGCTTACGTTGGTCTTAACAGGGAGCAGTTGGATTCAGCCATGTGAAAAGAGGCAAACCAGAGGGCAGTGTATCCACCCGAATCAATAAAACTCAATGCAAACACTTTCAAAATAAACCATTACAACGCCACTTTAATTAAACGAATACTCGAGGCAACAAAATTCAATTCGAATATTTTTTCTTATCGAATACTCGAGTTAATCGATTAATCGTTGCAGCACTAATGACGATACAACAATTATCGATACATTGGTCAGGAAATCATTCTAGGATACTCTACAAACAACTAATAAACAGAAAAAAAAGCTTTGGAATGAGTTTATCACTAGTACGTCCAATCCTATTGAACTGTTCGGATTGAACGTCTATGGCTGTCAGTGGCAGTCGATGCCAGGCAATTAGGTAATTTTGGGCCATTTAAGGTCTCACTGGAACAGCACCAAACTAAAGTTCCAGCTTCATCACCTTGTCAAGAGTCAAGAATCTGCATTGGACAAGGTGTCAAGAGTCAAGAATCTGCATTGGACAAGGTGATGATGCTGGAACTTTTGTTTGGCGCCGTTCCACTGAGATTTACAAAGATGATTGCCTGAAGAAAACATTAAAATTCCCTCAGTCCTTGATATGGGGCTGCATGTCAGGCAAAGGCACTGGCGAGATGGCTGTGGTTAAATCTTCAATAAATGCACAAGTTTACATTGAAATTTTAGACATTTTAGATTTCTGATCCCTTCAATTGAAAATATGTTTGTCATTTTCCAAGATGGCAATGCATCATGCCAAAAAGATAAAACTGGTAATGCATTCCTTGGAGAAAGACTCATCCAGTCAATGTCATGGCCTGCAAATAGTCCAGATCCCAACCCTATTGATAACCTGTGGTGGAAATTTAAAAAAAATGGTCCACAGCAGGGCTCCGACCTGCATGGATGATCTGGCAACTGCGATCAAAGAGAGTTGGCACCAAATTAATGAAGAATACTCATCAAGTCCATGCCTCAGAGACTGCAAGCTTTCATAAAAGCCAGAGGTGGTGCTACTAAATACTAGAGATGTGTTTTGATTGTTATTTCTTTGTTTGTTTCTAATGATGAGTGATTCTATATATATATATATTTCCCTCCACTTGCTCCATAAAATTAACATTTACTGACCGCCACAATGTTTTTTATTCATTTCTTTTAGTGTTTCTGAATGCTAAAGTGTTGCACTTTCGAACTCATTCATTTTTTTCAAGCTTTTCATCTGAGTTTGTTCTACATGATCAACTGTCTGAGTGAGTGCATGTCCGAGACTGGTTATTCCATACTTTTTTGCTAGGGGTTACATTATGGTGGAAGATTTTGATAACAGCTTGTTGGTTCCTTTTTTTCTTTTTTTTAAACATTGACACCTTCCTAAAACGATATCTCGATTCTTGGCAGGAGCATATCGATAACCTTTTGGGATACAAAGTATCACGATATATCACAATTTCGATATTTTGTCACACCCCTACTCCCAATGAGAATCGGCTCCATTTCCAATCTGCGGCCGTAGTTACTGCTATTGACCTGGTGGCAGCCATCCTTCGAACACATGCACGCACACACTTGCCGCACTAATGATCAATTTATCCATCAGGAGAGCGTGCGTGCTACAAATGAGCCTCGCCGAAAGTGGATCTGCTGTAAGTCCTACAAGAACAAGATATTGCTGTAAATGAGCAGCCCCCGTGAGACACACACACACACAACACTAATCATTAATACACGCGCACACACACTCACCGCAGCAGTAAATGTGCTGACAATTCTTCCAGGACAACACAATGTTCATGCTGACATTTAAATAGAGCAGCAGAGCAAGAGGAGAAATGACAAAAGCAACACACACGCGCACACACCCACAAACAAATACACAAGCGATAAAAGGGCAAACATGCCCTGCAACAGGAGCCATTATGGATGTTCCTTCTGATTGGTTTTGTTGACTGAGATGAACAGGAAGGAGGAAAGCTTACTGATTTTCAAGGAAAAAGATGCAATTTTGAAGGACAGCGACAAACCCAGAAAATTTCCGACAGTGTTTTAAACAATACTGACTAGAGCTGAAACGATTACTCGAATAACTCGGGTTTAAAAATTGTTCTGCCATGTGACTAACAAATGTCCCCAAATTAATAGGAAGTGACCGAAAATCAATAGGAAATGACGTGAATAATTGATGGAGGACCAGGAGTGCAAAAAAAAAAAAAAAAAAAAAAAAAGAAGAAAGATATGTCATATTCCCTGTAGGGGCTGACAAATTTATCGCGTTAACGGGCGGTAATTAATTTTTTGATGAGTCACGTTAAAATATTTGACGCAATTAACGCATGCACAGAATGACCCGTTCATGCGTTGCCTCAAACAGTTTACAATGACGCCGTTTTAGCACATTGAGAGGAAAAAGGCAGAGAAATGCAAGTGGACACAGGCGTTCATTGGACCGCGCCTTTTATTGGCAAATCTTAGTATTGAGTTAGTATTGTGGCGAACGACGTAGGGAAGACAAACTTTTTTTTTTTTTCTTTGACACGCTTAATTGAACACATCGCAGAACATACAGTATACCATTTGCAGCCATGACTAACAGTCATGGTTGCCCAACTTCCCATCATACATTTGGGTGGAGCAGGAGACGATATTTTTCTTAACACGCTTAACTGAACACAACGCAGAACATACTGTATACCATTTGCAGCCACCACTGACAGTCATGGTTGCCCAACTTCCTGTCATGCATTTGGGCTTGTCACTGTTAAATTTGATTAATCATGATGTAGCTGAAGATTATGAAGCGCCATTTGTAAAGCAGTATATGCTAAAAATTACATCATTGTCTCACATTTAGCACCACACAGTGTTTAAAATGGTTTGAAATGTTTAGAGTCACTTTCTTTTTGCACATTTACAATGCAATTTAGCAACTTAAATATTTAGTTTTTAATAAGAAGTTTTAGACCTGACTGTTTAAATACAGAACTAAATATTTAATTTTAATCATAAATTTATATCCTATATCCTAAATGTTAAATTTGGAAACTACAGATGTCCCGATCGATCGGCATCCCGATCGAGCGCGTCCGATCACGTCATTTTCAAGTATCGGAATCGGCAAAAAAATATCGGCCATGCCTTTTTTAAATATATATATATTTTTAATTAAATCGTTTTCTAATTGTATTTAACGTTGCAGACATAATATGTTACACTCATCCAGAGTCTTTAGTTTAGGCTTAAGGTAGGGTTATCAAATTTATCCCGATAACAGCAGTAATTAATTAAAAAAAAAAAAAAATCACGTTAAAACATTTAACGCAAATAATGCATGCACTGCACGACCCACTCACGCATTGTCGCGCTCAATCTGTAATGGCGCCGTTTTACCTATATAGAGAGATAAAAGGCAGCGTAAAATGAGTAGTGAATTTTGGCAGCCGTTGGAGCCTTTTTTTTAATTGGCTAAAGCCTTGCAATCCCTTTCCCTACGATTAGAAACATCATGGGCAGCAATGTGGGGAAGCAAGGTAGCAAATGATCTTTTTCTTAACACCTTATGTTATTTCCCAACGCAGAGAAGATATATCAATTGGTAGCACTACACACAGTCATGGTTCCACTTCCCATCATGCATTTGGGCAGGGCTACAGTATAATTTACTGAAAGCTCAACAAATACACTAGATGGCAATATTTAGTCACAATATACAAAGTCACAAGTCTTTCTATCCGTGGATCCCTCTCACAGAAAGAATGTTAATAATGTAAATGCCATCTTGAGGATTTATTGTCATAATAAACAAATACAGTACTTATGTACTGTATGTTGAACGTATGTATTCGTCCGAGTTTTATTCATTTTTTTCTTAATGCATTGCCAAAATGTATATGATCGGGAAAAATTATCGGGAATGATCGGAATTGAATCGGGAGCAAAAAAAAGCAATCGGATCGGGAAATATCAGGATCGGCAGATACTCAAACTAAAACGATCGGATCGGGAGCAAAAAAAACATGATCGGAACAACCCTATTGGAAACGGTTGGAACTAAATATTTAGCTTAATATGCAAATTCACGTGAAGGGAGACCGGAAGTAACAAGATAAAAACTGGAGCAACTCAGACTGTCTGTTTACTTTGATTAAAAAATGAATAAAACCGACTCAATGGTGGCAGTCGGTCGGCTCTTGGACATGAGTCATTGTGATTATATCAATATATAGCTAAAATACACATTTAGGAGATACTATTTAAAAAGTAGTTTGTGTGCGCCAGCTTTTATTTTGTTACTTCCGGTCTCCAGTCATTTGAATTTGCATATTATGCTAAATATTTAGTTCCAACCGTTTCCAGATGTAACATTTAGGATGCAGGACATAAATTTAAGATTTAAATTAAATATTTAGTTCTGGATTTAAACAATAAGGTCCAAAAAAAAAAAAAACATAAACATATTTAAGTTGCTAAATAATGTTTTAAATGTGCAAAAAAAAAAGTGACTCTAAAGATTTTACACATTTTAAACAATGTGTGGCGCTAAATGTAAGAAAATGTTGTCTGAATTTTCAGCATGTACTGCTTTTCAAACGGCGCCCCATTGTTCTTTGATTGCACCAGGTTATATGTGACAATATTACCAATAAATTCATATTATTTTCAAAAATTTAGTTTTAATATTCTTTCATATTGCACGCTATATAAAACGTTGTAAGACTAGTCATCAATTTGTAAGGGCATACGTCACTATTTGTCAGATTGCCAACGGCGTCGGGTTGACAGGTATAAGTAAGGTGCGCATTATAGTGCAAAAATTACGGTACTCAATTAATCGATAAAATTTTCAGTAGAATACTCGATTACTAAAATATTCAACAGCTGCAGCTCTAATACTGACTGATTTTGTTCTCCGAGCAGGAGAGGAACAATACCTTCCGGTAGTTGTTTTTTTTCTTTGTCTGACGCAGGAGGAAAGCTAATTAACGTTCTTGGAGAAGGACACGACTTTGGAAAAAGTAAAAGTCTATTTCAACCAGATATTCGACTTTTAGTTCAATACTGTATGTAGGGAGTTTATAAAACCTGCCACTTTCTGCTGTTCGCCTTGAATTCAAATCAGCCGCTCAAGTTTAGCCAACAACGTAAAATATATGATGAAGGTGTGCGTCATTCTGAGAGACCATCTTTTGGGGATAAGCATGCGGAGAAGAACGCCGCTTACCAGTAACCTCTTTTTGGGATTGAATCTTCGCATTAGTCGCCGCAATTAATCCCAGTGCTTTGAGGAGAATTAGTACCTCTACTACAATTGCTACACCTCATTAGTGCTCCGGAAAGAAGCAGGCAGTCAGTAGTAGGCCCTGTAATAAATATAGGACATCTAGAAAGAAAAAAGGGAAAGCATAAAAAGCCTGCAGGCCAAGCTGCTGTTTTGCAGCCCAAATAGCATCTGCTTGCGTGATTAATAGCGACATGGAGGATGGCTCGGCTTAAATAGCTCCAGTTTAACGGGACAACTGGGAGGCGTTTGACTCACAAACACATGTGAACGGCCAGGTAATCGGCAGATAGGACGGCGAATGCTACGCTACAGCATTGACGATCACATGTGCAAGTTCATAGTAGCTAGCACCTGCCGTTAATGTAGTACTAGCTGAATTAGGGAGTTAGGGACATTGGAAGTGTATCATGGGAAGGTGAACCAAACTGGAGACACATGGGCATTATTAACAAAGACATTAATTTATTCAGACCACAACCACGCGGACTGACTCTTGAGTTCAGGTTAATCGAGGCCAGAAGAAGCTAACTGTGTGCTTGTAAGTAATGAGAGAAAGATAAACACTGAGCAACCACTGATTAAACAATTCACAAAGTATATTTGGTTCAGAGGGAGTGTTTTGTCAAGTTTAAATCATTTAACGGCATTTACATCTTTTTGACGTACAGTGGTACAAACAGAATTTTTAGATTATCAACTCAACTGGAAAATATTGCCTGTTATTACGAGAGAAATTTCAGGATACGAGAGGTAAAAATACAATTGAGTACTGAAAGACATGCGTATGTGCTTCCTTCTGTTAAATGTCGCGCCATAAGATCCTGCTCCCCGATTGGTCATAATATTTCCCAGAATGCTTCAGTGATGTGATTCTGCTATCCGATTGATGACATTTCAATTTGGGTGTCGCAGTATGATGATGTGCACAAGCGCGATGGTGTTGTTGTTATAGCGGGCTCAACGTCTCTGCCAAAAGAGCACAAGTCTCCTCGCATTTTGTCTCACAAAGTTTTTCCTAAAGGGAACCTATTAAGCCATAATTGTTCTCTTTTACTAAAGTATGTTATTAGAAACGTAAAATATTGCCATTGATTTGAAAATCTACAATATTTAGTACATGTTTTGACCTACAGAGGGCGTCATGATTTAAGCGCAACAGTTGCTCGGGGTGATGATGTAGTTTGTCACTCACTAGACTAACACTACCGGTCTTCTGCAAGTCCTTCCACGGTAAGACGTCCAACACATGTGCAAATCGGTTAGAAGTAGGCATGTGCCGGTTAGCGGTATCAAGGTTTACCGTGGTATGAAAACGTCACAGTTTCAAAACCACTAAAATTTTCCGTCATACCATAGTACGGTATTCGCTATTTTACAAGTCTCAAAAATGCAGCCAGAAGTGTCTTGGAGCGACAGCGCTCAACCCTCCGTCTCCGGTTGCTGATGTGTGTGTGTCAGTGACGCTATTCTGCTAAACACCGAAAAAGAAACACTCCAAACAAAAGGCGTACTTTTCTTGAATTTATGGAGGTCTCAAATCATGATAACTGAAATATACAAAATGAACACTTTTAAAACCTTGTACAATAGTATTTTACACTTGTGAGTAGCTTCATTAGCACAAACACAACAGAATGTGAGGAAGTATTCCATGAAAAAGTTCGCCAAAAACAAAACACACATTTTCCTGTCAAATTCAAAATACAAATTGACTAAAAACTTACAAAGGTGAATGTTAGCCTAGTCTTAGCTGGGAGAGCAACTTCGTCGAGGTTATAAATCTCACGGCCACTGATAAACAAGCTTGAATGAAGGAAAAGGGATAACATCAAAGATCGCTAATTGCGACAGATGATCTTGCCCTAAGCACAAATGTACGCTCGCTGGACAAGGAGAGGTCTCACTCCCAATGTTTTTAGATTAAACCTTTACACGACAACATTCACATTTTAACTAACTTATCCATTTTTAACTTATTAACTTATGAATTCTGCGTCTTTTTAACACAAAGGACTAGAGTTGACACAGTAGCTGAAAATGGCGAAACTTCACTTGAGCTTTTGCCCCCTCAAAAAAAAAAAAAAAAGTACAGTCAATATTTTTCAATTTTATTTAGAAGTTTTTTACTTTTTTTATAGCAATTAATTTAGGTCTTGCTCCAATCTTGAGCAACCTGAGCTGTGGGTAGTCTATAAGTTATTTATTTTAATTTTATTTAAAATATTTTTTTGTTTATTTATGTTTTTTAACATAATAATCATGTTCCAATTTGCAAATATTTTTTGAAAAATAAAAAAATCCCGGAAAAAAGTGGGGTTTTTTTGTTGTTGTTTTTTTTAACCAATACCTCTCAAAATAACACATTTTGGAGCTATAATTGCAATACCGTGATACCGTAAAACAGCGGTATTTTTGCTCACGGTTATCGTACCGTCAAAATCTCATACCGGCACATGCCTAGTTAAAAGCGGCGAATACTTACTATTTGTGTTTGAGTCTTATTACCTTTTCATTGCCTCAAAATACTTCTTGCATGTGTTTCCCTCTCATACTTTTAAGCATTGCGTTTTCTTGTGGTAGCTTTAAAACAGATTGGTGATCTGTTGACCATATTAGTCACGTAGCGTATTTAAACCACCCTTATTTGATATTACTTACATCTTTAGTATGTTCTGTCTGTATGCATCTAAACAAAACAAGCTGAAAGCGCACGGTAGTATTTTGGGTGTTAAATTCGCCTCTAGTAGGACGTTTCGCTGGTGTAGCACATTTTGACAGAACACCGGTCTTGTCATCTCATCCAGTCTTTCCTGTTCATTTTGGTTTTGCTGCTCATTTTGTGAAATATGTAAAACAGTGCTGTCTTGCTCATTAATGTAATGTGTACTGTAAGAACCAACAACATGTTTATGTAGCTAACGAGTGACACTGTGGAAGTACGGCAGCGTAACCGAGTGATGTCGCCGCCCTGCGACGTCAACAACAACAACCAGTCTAAAACGCCACTTTGCCGAGATTTAGTCAGCGTACAAATTAGAGCTATGCGTTTCTTAAAGGGATCCTCTATTTTTAAGACAAGTAACTCTTAAAAGATAAATGTTACTATGAGTTATAATAATTTGATATTAAACCCCCCCTTAATGTTTTTGTTTGAATAAAGTTTGTAAAACTATTTTAAGTGATAGGTCGCCATTCTTGTTACGTCGCAGTGCGTGACGTCACCGGAACCGTTGCTGAAATTCCAGCGTGTCCCTCGTTAGCTTTCCCAACATGTCGTCAGTTCTACCCTTCCTATTTGAACCAGATCTGAAAAGGGAAGAGCAGGACAGCACTGTCAGTCGTTCACAAGATGAGATTCAGGGAAAAATGCGTGCAGCAATTACCCGATAAGACAAAAGTTGGGCAAAACTGGTGATGCGAGAGAGTGCTGTTGGGAAATCCGGTTGGGAGCGAGACTGTATGCTATTTGGAACTCTGGTTTTATTAGCAGATATTCAAGGTAAGCATATTGCGTTTTCAAACTTATCCCAATATAATTATGTAGATTGTTAGCATCAAGAGCTGTCGTGTGCTTTACATACAGTACAGGCCAAAGAGCACACCTTGTGTAATCCATGTCTTGTACATTGTAACGCGTGGTAGCTAGGATACGTGTATAAAAGTACCAAAAGGGGAGTAGCTTCCACTTATGCACATTTATTCACAAAAAAATAATATTTCCACCTTGACCACTCTTCACTCGGGAGCTCAGCAGTACGCAAACAAACGTTCCATGACGAACTCCAACATTGTTGTAAGGTCCACGTCAGAGTCACTGTCGTCCCTATAGCGTGCCATAGTGCTTTAATTATTTAGTATGATTTGGGGAAAACTCCCACGAAGAATAGTCAACATTAAAGATAGCAATAGTAATCCAGATCCGCGTTTTTTACTCACTCAAAGATCCAGGAATTAGACCGATCGCATGGCAATGTCGCGCCAGTTGTAACACGTGGTGGGTAGGATATCTGCATACAGGGACCAAAAAGGGGGAGAAGCTTCCACTTATGCACATTTATTCACTAAAAATTCCACTTTGACCACTCACTTCACTCCCCTTGTTTCCATTCGACTGGAAATTGCACCCAAAAGCAGCACATTGTGGCATTTTACTTTGCGAGTTTAGGCAGCAATAATCAATTGTTGAACACGCTACACATTTGGAAAGATCCCAATTACGTCATCACTACGAGCACGCAAACCATGGCGCCAACTAACGGTCAAAATATGGACTAAATATTAGAGGTGGGAATCTTTGGGCACCTAACGATTCGATTACGATTCAGAGACTCCGATTCTACTATAAATCGATTATTGATGCCCCCCCCCGCCCCCCCCCCCCCATTTTTTTTTTTTTTTTAAATGTTTTGTATATTTGTTCCAAAATTGTTCAAAAATCGTCTCAGGCTAAATAAACCAAACTACTATTTTAGTATCAAGTTACCGGTTAAAAACAGTAAATAAAATACTCAAGTCCCCATTCTGTATCAGCAGCTTTAAACTACATTCAATTAATTTAATGTTGTGAATCAACCGTTGAAGTTGTTTAAATTGCGACCGTTATTCCATAATTTCCTTCATATCTACTTTCGACATGTGAAAGTTTTAAAACTTTTTCATCATTCGAAGATAGATTCAAGTCAAGATTTTGCCGATTTAGGGGTATTTTAGATAAAAAGTAATTAGGTTCTCTACAACAGAGCCTTCTAGAGAAGTCTACTGCTTTAAGATGGCGCCTGTTTAATAGCACGGGAAAGTACGTCGTTTCACATCTAGTCTAGATATATGTGATATCTACCATAGCAGTATGTTGGCGTATGTTTGTAGCAATTAGCAACTCCACGCTGTTTGTAGCGGCTGACGGCCGCAGTCAGGTATTATTGTTTTTTTTTACCTAGCGGCATTAGCTGCACACGATATTTATTCTTGGTCCGTTCCTCATTGCGTCCCAAAGACCGCGCTGACTGCGTTTTATTTCCGCTTTACCTGGTATAATTCAATAATCGGAATTTGGATGTTTGTGAATCGTTCTCGAATCTTCCACGGCCGAATTGCGAATAATCTAAGAATCGGAAATATTATAAAATATTGCCATTGATTTAATATTTTATGTGTTTCTAACAACATATTTTAGTACAAGAGAACAATTGTGGTTTATTAGAGCCTACATGTATTTAAGTTAGAGGATCACTTTAACTTTTACCGAACCCTTGTGCCTTACTCACCGAACCCCTGTTAAGAACCACTGGGTTAGATACGTATATGTAAAGATCAAATGTGTTTGGCTGTTGTTAACCCAGTTATAAAATTTAATGTGGCGTTTCAGTAGTGCTTGGAACGGAATAGGGCATTCACATGAAAAACTACTTAAGGACTTTTCAGGTTACGAGACTACTTCCAGAAACAAATGCTATATTAAAAATACAGTATTTCTGTATCGGTCTGACATGTTGAAGGAGCTGAACCGAAGGGTGAAGCTCTCAAATGACTTGTCGAGCTACGTTCCTACGCTCAGCTATTGTCATGAGCTGTGGGTCGTGACCAGAAGAACAAGATCCAAACGGCGAAAAGAGTTTCAGCCGAAGGGTGTTTGGTCTTTCAACCTCAGTCATCCAGGAGGGACTCAAGGTCGAGCCTCTGCTCCTACGCATTGAGAGGAGGAACGCCTCGGGGTCCGCCTTGAAGAGCTGGGTGAAGTGTTTGGGGAAATGGAAGTCCAGGTTTCCCTACTGAACCTGCTGCTCCAACGACCTGACCTCTTATAAAAGGACAAAGATGGATGGATTAAAATACATCCTTTCTATCCATGTCTCTTTTCACGATCAAGGTTCATAGACTGGTTCTTTCTCTGTCCCACTCAATGCCAGTTTACCTTCCCCAGTCCTGCATCCCCCGAAAGGAATCCCTTAGTGATCTAACTCTATATTCACCTCCTCTGAATGCAACCTTTTCAAAAGAGCACGCAAGGAATTGTTGAGGAGTTGCCGATATTCTCTCAATCGCTCAAAATGTTGTCACTTTGGCCTTCAAAGACGTGGAAATCCCAGGAGAGGTTCTAGCTTTCGCCACTTATCTCACATTTCAGGGTGCAGCTCGCCCTAACAGCCCTTCTTTGTCTGAGTTTTACATCGGTATGAACACATAGCCTTTAAGAAGCACTGTGAAAGGCTAGAGAGCCTGAAGTAGTGTTCAGGAGATTAACGGCCAAGCACACGGTTGGGAATGAACAAACTGGGCCAACTCGAATGATCAAAAAGAAGTATAGAAGTATTGATCAGGAGACTCTGGAAGTGAAACTACTTCAATTTATTTCCTCTGTTTGCAAGAGAAACCCAGATATATGACTCAAATCCCAAGACAAAGAACTGTCAAAAGTACTCAAACCGTATTCTTAAATTGAAATACAGATACGGTGTAAAAGAGACGAAGTGGAAGTAAAAATTCAGCACACTTACTTACGTAAATTTAACAAAGTGCAGACTCTGACTCTTATCAAACATATACAAGGGCTCTTTTAATAAAGTGACGCAACGAAATGTTTCTATAGCTTTGCTAACATTAAAAAGAAAGACAAACAAAGGCAACAAGCTCCTTTTGATAAAAGGAATTGCAAAAAGTACAGGTATTTATTTATCAAAACTCCAAAAAATACTCAATTGATGCAGATACCTGAAAAATCTACTTCCCCCGCTGCAAAATAATGGTCATTTTGCGCCAAGCAGCTGTGTTACTCCGAGCACGAGAGCTCATTTCCGACAATTGTCTGACATCTTAATGAGGGAATGATTGATCCCTTCATCACAAAAATGACCAGCGGATTAGCCGATAATTAAAATCTCTCATTAGCAGCAGCCTACAACGCCAATTTGTCATTTGTTACAAATGACTTACCAGCCAGAACCTTGGCAAAAAGACAAATCCACCCCTAAAATTTAATCACAACCCTAAACCCTACAACCTAACTGAAACCCTAAAACCCGACACTAACTAACCGCAAAAATCCTCAAATATAGCAGCGTCGGACTCTTGTTTTGTTAGCATTAGCCCCTCTGTTTTAGGAGATCCCAACTGTCATCATGCATGTTAAAATCACCAAAAAATATGATATCATCATATAAAATACACACTATAAACTAGGGCTGTCAAATTTATCGCGTTAACGGGCGGTAATTCATTTTTTAAATCAATCACGTTAAAATATTTGACGCAGTTAACGCATGCACGGAATGACTCATTCATGCGTTGCCTCAAACAGTTTACAATGATGCCGTTTTAGCACATTGAGAGGAAAAAGGCAGAGAATTGCAAGTGGACACAGGCATTCATTGGACCGCGCCTTTTATTGGCAAATCTTAGTATTGAATTAGTAAAGTATTGTGGCGAACGACGTAGGGAAGAATGAAAGGAGACAGAATTTTTTCTTTTATGGACACGCTTATTTGAACACAACGCAGAACATACTGTATACCATTTGCAGCCTCTACTAACAGTCATGGTTGCCCAATTTCCCATCATGCATTTGGGTGGAGCAGGAGACGATATTTTTCTTTCATTCATTCATTCATTCATTTTCCATGCCGCTTTTTCCTCACGTGGGTCACGGAGGTCCCAGCTAACTACGGGCAGTAGGCTGGTTGCCAGCCAATCGCAGGGCACAAGGAGACATACAACCATTCACGCACACCCTCATACCTACGGACAATTTAGAGTGTTCAATCAGCTTACCATGCATGTTTCCCGGAGGAAACCCACGCAGGCACAGGGAGAACATGCAAACTCCACACAGGAAGGCCGAAGCCCGGGATTGAACCCTCGATTTCAGAACTGTGAGGCGGACGTGCTAACCACTCAGCCACCGTGCCGCCTATGTTTTTCTCCTATCACGCTTAATTGAACACAAGGCAGAACAAATTGTATACCGTTTGCAGCCACGACTGACATTCATGGTTGCCCAACTTCCCATCATGCATTTGGGCAGAGCAGGAGACGATCTTTCTCTGAACCTATTTCTCAAAAAAATTATGTTCACAAAAAGAAAAGCGCTCAATGCAAAGAGAACTGGCATTCTCAATCAAAATAGCTACGCAAAATACACATAAAACTTACTCAGACTTTGCCTTGGCTAGATCTCTAATTAATTTAAAACTCGCCATTGACACCTTGTGGTGTATTTCAATCACTATCTTAGGTAGTTAGAGACACTGTGGAAGAACGGCAGGGAGCCCATGTGACGTCCCGCTTGGTGACGTCAACAATGGCTAGCTATTAGTTTATTTTTTGATTCAAATTTTTACAAATTTTATTAAAATGAAAACATTAAGAGGCGTTTTAATATAAAATTACTATAACTTGTACTCAAATTTATCTTTTAAGAACTACAAGTCTTTCTATCCGTGGATCCCTTTAACAGAAAGAATGTTAATAATGTCAATGCCATCTTGTGGATTTATTGTTATAATAAACAAATACAGTAATTATATACAGTATGTTGAATGTTTATTTCCGTCTTGTGTCTTATATTTCCATTCCAACAATAATTTACAGAAAAATATGGCATTGTTAGAGATGGTTGAATTGCGATTAATTACGATTAATTTTTAAGCTGTAATTAACTCGGTTAAAAATTTTAATCGTTTGACAGCCCTACTATAAACAGAAGCACACAAAAATCCTCCAAAAGGCAGCAGAGTAGTTACGGTAGGTGACTTGTAAACATTGAAGAACACTGCTCGCATTGAGGATTTCAGCTCAAGAGCCATATACTCAAAGGTATAAAAATACTTGAAAGACGATCTAGTGAATCTGAAAAGGATTTAGAAAAAAAAAAAAAAAACGCTGCTCCACTCCCTCTCCAATTCACTCTGGCCTTACACAAAAACTACAGCTAAGAGGGGTTGACACAATAAGAGCAACTGTGCTCATATTTTGATCCAACCATGTCTCAGTTTAAAACAAAATCAATCCTACGCTCAGTAATAACACCATTGATTAAAAGGTTTAGCTGGCCATAGATAAAATGTTCAATATAGTGTGGTGTCATAGGAGAATCCCTTAGAATTTTTTGGATAGACTTTAATTCACAGTGGAAAAAAATACATTTTAAAGCTTGTCTTTAAGACTTGAATTTCGTAGCCTGAAATCTTACCAAAACCCTAAAACTAGTGTAGTCGATAATATCGGCCGATGAAAGCATTTTAAAATGATATCTGATAATATTGACATCGGCTTTTCATTATCGGTTTTGGGCCAATATGCGTATGGCAGTGCTGTCATGTCCCTGTATTGCCTGACTGCGTTTCTGGTGATTTGACACCCCCTGCTGGCGCGAGAAGTTTTCAAAAGTTCCAGCACTTTCTGCTGACGTCATCATATTTCGACGTGAGGTCATTGCGGATAGAGAGAGATAAATGGACAAGTTTACATCTGCAGCTACTGTATCATAGCAGTTCTTGCCATCTCACCAAGTTGTTTTTGCCTGACACAAGCATTGTTTGTAAGTTATATTCTTTCTTTGTTTTATATTCATGGGCGTCGTGTAGTATATTGGAGATGTGTATATTTTGTTTTGTTTGCATTTGTGGTAAAATGTGGTTACATTGCTTCATTGTTTGCTAGCTATACTACCAGTTCCTATTCAAATTGACACGTGGTGTTCTATCTAGGGCTGCAGCTTATTTTAGTAGTTGATCAATCAATGAACCTGTTAGTTTAAATAATCGAGTAATCAGATAAGGAACATAGACAATTAAAATACCTCAGCTGAGCCTCAAACGGTGTAAAAAATGAATATATGAGGATATAAGTACAACAAAAGAACATTTGGCTAACTTACATAGCAAAAGTCCGCTAGCTTAAATGCTATAAAGTGCTAATTTTTTTTTTTTTTTTTTTTAAACCTCTTAGCAACTGTTTCAAACACATATTCCCACAAAAACGGCTACATATACCAATAAACTATATTACAAATGCATTTTAAAAAAACAGCTTAAACAAAAATTTAGCTTATGTTGGTCTTAACAGGGAGCAGCTAAGTTCAGCCATGTGAAATAAGTCATATTCACAGTCAGCACTAGAGGGCAAAGTATCTATCCAAATCAATAAAACTAAATTCAAACCATTATGACGCCACATTAATTAAACAAATACTCGAAGCAGAAAAAATGTAATTCCAATCTTTTTTCTAATCGAATTACTCGAGTTAATTGATTAATCGTTTCAGCACTAATTCTATCTGTCGATTTGTGTACCCACACATACAGAGGACAGAATAAGTACCTTATTGGCACTTTGCACTTGCACTTAGTCAAAAACAAAAACTGATGTTTGGACTTTTATGATTTCAACAATAAATATAGTAGTGAAATATAGGAACTTTTTCCATCACGTCACTTGAAGTTGTTCTCTTATTTTTCACAGAATGTTTATTTGGAACACCTTGAAGTTGTTACATTTATCATTATTAAAGAATCTAGTGGGGCATCACAATATTAATTATTAATAATTAATTAATTAATAATAATTAATTAATTAATTAATTAATTATTATATAATTAAATTCGCCATAACCCAAGTTCACGAGCGCATATATTGGTATCGGTTTGATATCGGTATCGGATTTTCGGAGTTGGACAATATCGAGATATCGGTTATTGGTTGACAAGTCATTATCAGACAACTCTACCTATAACCTAACCCTAAAATTAGGCCCTAGTCAGAATCGCTCGTTAACAGTAACTGCCATAGTGCATATGCTGTTGTTATTAATGATTTAGCACCTAGCAGAAAAATGATGCTCTGCATTCGCTATAAATGTCAGTATGTAAACTCATTCATGCTTAAATCCGTACATGTCATTACTAGTTTATTAGCCTACTTTGACCAGGTTCATCCTTTGCACCCGACGCTTCTTTGGTCTTAAAAGTAATTCCAATATAACCGAGCTTTGCTTGATCATGGTACAGACTGTTAAGTGAGAGTGTGGTCCGATTGTTTAAGTGAACAAAGCTGAGCCACAGTTGACGGGATTAATTAACAGGCATTAACTTGCTCTACCTTCTTTCTTTCACACCCTTGTTTAACTCCGACCTCCCTTTCTAATAATGCGTCAATTCCCTCGTCCAACCGCAAGCTAAGGATGAAGTTATCTGGGCATCTGCATAATCAGTTGAAATTAGGGGTGGGAACATCTGGGTACCTCACGATACGATACGATACGATACAATACGATACGAACAACTAAGAAACAGAAAAACAAGCTATTTTCATCTGTCTGCTGTGAATTGGAATGAGTTTATCACTTGTAGACGTCCAATCCGCTTGAACTGGGAGGGTGGCAGCGAATGAACATTCGTTCATTCGCTGCCATCCCTCCCACTTCAAACTGATTGGACGTCAATGGCCGTCAGTGGCAGCTAATGCCACACAATGAGTTCATTTTGGGGCATTCCGCATCATTTCCTATTGATGTTCGGTCACTGATTGAAGGATCGGGGTTTCGATTCTAGCCCCCACCTAGGGATGGGAATCGAAATCCGATTCCAATTCGGAACCGGTTCCGAGTGTTTCGAGGCCTCGACATCACAATGAAAAAGCCTTAACGATCCCTTTAACGATTCCTAAAGACGCGTATTGCGTCGTGACGTGTTTTGTTGTCCAGACGCATCAAACTAGCATGGCGCCAAGAACCACTCGCTCCAAAGTTGGACTACACTTCACCAGGAAAGAATGTGAAAATGAAAGGTTACGACGGGTAAGCACGAGCATTGCAGCCATAAACAATGACAGCACGTAGGTTCAAACGCTGGAAAGTGTGTCTTCACTTCACGAGGAAAAATTACAACAAAGCGACTTGCAGTCATTGCAAGGTGGAGATAACTGCATCGGGAGGGAATAGACTGCACTGTCCTCACCGAGACAGCTATGCAGCTAGCTAAACTCCGAAATGACGATACAGAAGACGTTGGTATAATTTGCTGACTTTATTCAACCATCACTTGAAGAGTGAAACTAAAAATAGAAATGAAACAAATCAATTTCGTCCCCAATAACAAACAGGTTTGCATCAACGTAAATCAGCGATGATTAGCTGCTAATAACAGTATGGTTAGCATTCGTTCGCTAGCATTAGCACATCGTTAAAACCACTACACAACTGGATTTAAGTGTCCGATCGCGAGTGGAAACACAACAACAACAACACAAAAGATTATACATACAGGCGTTGCCTCTGTAGATATTAACATTAACAAAGAATGTAGGCTCGTAGAAGTGTTTCCCTCTCTCACTTCGCTCGCTCACTCGCTTGGATGCGGCATTTCTTCGGGTGCCCAAACTGCGGCCCGCGGCCCAAATACGGCCCGCCTCCACATTTGGTCCGGCCATTTTGAATTTTTTTTTTTTCTCAATCGTATTATTTATTTCCTGGCCTTTTTCCTTGAAGAATTCAGAGCGGGTTATTTGGTTATTATCTATTTAATTAATAGTGTTTTTATTATTAATTATTATATTATTATTTTTATTTTATTTACTTTCATCCAGAAAGGGTTATTTGATTGTGGCTTTCTGAAAAACAATAATTTTTTACATTTATGCACTTCTGCAATCGTCACACTTTTTTTGTTACAAACTGACCCCGGCCCCTCATCAGAGAAGGGAAAAGTTATGTTACCCTCACAGGAAAAAGTTTGGGGACCCCTGCTTTAACACATATTGCCAAACGCAGAACAACAACCTATCTGCCAATATATACCAATATTTTTTATTTCTATTAGATAAATGTTTCAGTAAAATGTTACACATTCTTGTGTATTTGCCACTTATTGCCACAGTTAACATTGAGGCTTTGGGCCTCTTTTGATCTCGTTGTGAGTTTGTAAGGTTGTGAGTTCTGATTCAACAAACTCGATGCCAATCAAAACGTTTGTTGTTCTTTTTCCCCAAATTAGAATCGATAAGAGAATCGATAAAGAATCGAATCGTTAAGCAATATCGATAATGGAATTGGAATCGTAAAAATCCTATCAATTCCCATCCCTACCCCGACCTACGCCCATTGTCGTTGTATCCTTGGGCTACAAGATACTTTACCCTGCTTGCCTGTGTGAAAAGAGTGTGAAAACGCGTTGTCTGTTGGAAGTCGGAAGGGGCCGATGGCGCGGATTGGCTGCCTCACTTCTGTCGGACTGCCCCAGGCCAAATGTGGCTACAATTGTGGCTTCCCTCCATCGAGTGCAGAGTGAAAGAATAATATAATGTAAAGCGTCTTTGAGTGTCCAAAACAAAGCACTACATCAGGGGTGTCCAAACTTTGTGCAATGGGGGCCAGATTTGGTGTGGTAAAAATGTGGGGGGCCGATCTTGGCTGACGTCCTTTACGTAGAACAATATATTTAAGCAAATTCTATCAAGCCGTTCTGTGTGTCACATTTGCTTTATTATAAGGCTGCAGCTATCGAATATTTTAGTCGTTGATTAATCGATGGACTAGTTTGTTCGAATAATCGAGTAATCGGATAAGGAACATAAAAAATTAAAACACCTGAGCTGAGCCTCAAACGATTTTTTTTTTTTTTTTTAAATGAGGATATGTGTACAACAAAAGAACAATTGGCTAACTTGGATAGAAAAAGTCTGCTAGCTTAAATGGTATGAAATAAAAGCCGCAGCTGTCCTCACGGTATTATGGGATATTAACACCAAAAGATCTTAACTGGTAACACTTTATTTGACAGCGGCATCATTTGACTGTCAACAGACCAAATGAATCACTATGAAGTTTGAACCAATAGGCTGCAAAGCCTTATTGCTTCAAGAAGCTTCATTTGGCCATCACTGCTCCATTGGGTGAGAGGATCAACCTCAGCTGCTATCTGCTGTCAACGCTGCTGTTGTTCAACATGCCTCTTTGCATTCATTGCAGCGCTACAAATGTAAATAACAATCAAAACTTATGTTCTGTGCTAATTATTTCTTCAGTTACTGTTCCAGTTGTTTCAGTAATGGCTAGTTACGGTATTTGGTAACACTTTATTTGACAGTGGCACCATAAGACTGTCATTAGACAATCACAATTATGACATGACACTGTCATGAGCACTAATGAATGCTTATAACATGTCATTTAGTTTTATCTGGCAAATTAGCTCACTTTTGAATGGCTGTAAAAGATCTAAGCTGGACATAAATGGGGTTAGTGTCGTAATTTGCCGGATGACACTTAATAACATCTGTCATGAGCATTTAGTAATGCCAATGATAGTATTATGTCATAATTATGACAGTCTTATAACACCGCTGTCAAAAAAAGTGTTACCAAATACCATAACTAGCAATTACTGAAACAACTGGAACAGTAACTGAAGCAATAACCCAAATAAATCAACAAATAAGCCGCACTGAAGCCGCAGGATTCATAATGTAGGAAGAAAACGGCTTATAGTCCAAAAATTATGGTATATCCACTCGTGGTGGGAGCATATCGATAACCTTTAGGGCTACAAAGTATCGCGATATATCACCATTTCGATATATTGTCACACCCCTAGTTAAAATGATCAAATATCAACACGCGGTTTGGCAAAGTTCTTTGTAGCAATATCATAGTATCTTAAAAAGTAGTACCTTTAAAATAACGATAGAACCCTGTCCGAACCCCAACCCTAACTATAACCCCAAACCTTCCTTTGTTCTTCTTCTTCTCCCTCCACTAACAAAACAATCATCCTTCCAAAGAAGAAGAAAGGGAGCGGCGAAGGCGAACACTCCCGGACGACATCAGAGAGGCGACGGGAGATAAAGTAGAAGAAGAAAATGAGGAAGAGGACACCAAATGAGAAGCGTGCGTGATGAGATGGAGGAGTGGTGGGAAAAAAAAACACACATGTTCTTTCATCAACACAAGCCCGCGCTAAATCACTTTCCTGGCAAGAACAGAGCGGCTGCTATCTCGCCTTTTTAATATGTTGCCAGAGTGACAGCACGTGATACAAGACGTGGACGAGGAGTTGGGGGAGGTGGACTTGGTAGGAAATGTCATGTGTACAGTGCGGTTGGGGGCTTGTGTTAAAGGGAATCTCGGACTTAAAGACTTGAAGGCTCCAATAAGCCATAATTGTTCTCTTTTACTAAAATATGTTATTAGAAACACATATATTATTGGCATTTATTTAAAAATCTATAAATTTAGTACATGTTTTGATCTACGGAGGGTGATGACGCAGTTGGGCTGGATTGGGAGAATAGCTATGCTAGCTAGCAAGCGAAGCTAGTATGACGACTGGAAGGATTTTGTCACATTCTACTGCCGGTCAAATTGTTTTGTTACAGAGATGTGGGATGAGTTCCTAATATCGTACCTGCATCCAATTCCAGCTCATCAGCAGTGTCTTAAAACCGATCCTAGGCGGCTTGCCGAGATATTGACTTGCTGCCATTTGATAGTTTGTATATGTCTTAGTTGCTAGTAGACTCATTGCCTTTTTTTTTTCATTTGTCTGTCTCTCACCGCGGTTTTCCTCAGGTTTTTTAATTTTATTTTTTTATTGATCCCGACCTGCTGTCATGGAGCCTTTTTGTGTCGCCCTTTCACATTTCTTTTAGTGTGTTCAATAAACCCTCTTACGCAATGACTATATTATTGTCTGCTTGAAGCCTGAAGTCAGCTGCGTTTTCTAATTCCGTGGTCAAGCCAGTCCCACTTTCTTTTCAGTTGCGCAGAGCACCGCATGTGGGTTGTGATTGCTTTAATAAGAAAAATCATGATTCTGAAGTCTAGTCCTGTGGTCTACGTGCTCATGAAGGAATCCTGCTTGAGACCTTCATTTAATTGCTTTTGCTGCTCGTTTTGTGACGTATCGACAGTGCTGTCCTGCTCATCACTTTTCCAGTTCAAATTGGAAGGGCACAACCGACGACATGTTTATGTAGCTAACTAGTGACATTGTGGAATTAAGGCAGTGCTGCCCAATGACGTCACCGTTTAGAGTGCATTGCGTCGTCAACAACAATGGCGACTAGGCATGTGCCAGTTATGAGATTCTGATGGTATGATAACCTTAAACCTAAATATCACGGTTTCACGGTATTGCAATTACCGCTCTAAAATCTGTTACTTTGAGATATCTGGGTTAAAAAAAAAAAATCCATCGAACAGGAGCCTAAACCCAAAGCCACAGCATAACATTATTACCATCAGAACAAATATAATTGAATTATTTTCCATAAAAAGCACATGCGTATGACTCGTATCATGTTTACATTATACGCACACTCTTTCCCAACACAGACAGTTGACAGAGAGGAAAAACACCATGTTTTACCACCGCAAGAAACACTAAGCACACTGGAGTTAACTTTTGCCGGAGCCGTCTAACTTTTCTGTAGCCGAAGTATTCCCATACCGGCGATTTCATTTTCTTTGATGGGGGAAAAAGTTCAAGTGTTTCACCTCGTCCAGCCATCATGTAGCACAGCTGACAGACTGACAACCGGTGGGGAGGGTTTTGGGACACAAGAATTATCTACCATAATTTTCGCACTGTAAGGCGCACCTGACTATAAGCCGCCACCCACCAAATTTGGCATGAAAACGGCATTTGTTCATAGATAAGCTGCACTGGACTATAAGCCGGAACTGTCCTCACTTTATTATGATATATTTACACCAAAAGATATTCACCGGTAACACCGTATTAGAAAGCAGCGTCATACAACTGTCATAAGACCAAATGAACCACTATGAAGCTTTGAACTAATTGGCTGCAAAGCTTGATGGCTTCAAGAAGATTCATTTGGCCATCACTGCTCCATTGGGGGAGACAGACAACCTCTGCTGCCCCCTGCTGTCAACACTATTGTCATCCAACATGCCTCCTAGCATGCATTGCAGCGCTACAGATGTAAATAACAATCAAAATTCATGTTCTGTGCTCATTATTTCTTCAGTTACTGTTCCAGTTGTTTCATAAATTCCAAGTTATGGTATTTGGTAACACTTTATTTGAGAGTGGCATCATAAGACTGTTATTAGACAATCATAATTATGACATGACGTTGTCATGAGCGTTAATTAATGCTTATAACAGATGTCATTTAGTGTTATCTGGCAAATGATCTCATTTTTGAATGGATGCAAAAGATCCAAACTGGACATAAATGGAGTTAGTGACATAATTTGCTATATTGATATAAGCATTCAGTAATGCCTTTGATAGTGTCATGTCATAATTATGATGGTCTTATGACAGTCTTATGACACCGCTGTCAAAAGTGTCATGTATTAACCCAAATAAATCAACAAATAAGCGGCACTGGACTATATATTGCAGGATTCAAAATGAGGGGAAAAAAGTAGCGGCTTATAGTCCCAAAATTACGGTAATACCTTACGGATGGTATGATGGAAAAATTTTTGCGGTTTTGAAACCGTGACGTTTTCATACCACGGTATACCTTCAAACTGGTAATCGGGACATGTCTAATGGCGGCCTACTAGTTAAACGAAAACATTAAGAGGGGGTTCAATATCAAATTATTATAACTCATACTAACATTTATCTTTTAAGAACTACAAGTCTTTCTGTCCGTGGTTCCCTTTAAGGTTGGGGATCGTGGGTTATTTCAGTATTTTGTTTCACGCATTCTGTGACCAGGCTCGTAACCCAAATGAATCATATATTGACATTTTTCCTGTCACGTTTTCAAATCCCTGAAGAAGCCCTGGATATGACTAAAATACACACAAAAACACACACAGGCTGCCTTATCTCGTGTCCTCTCTCATGGACTCTTAATGCGTCACAACACGCTCTTCTGCCACCGAGTGCACTATGATATAGGAAAAAAAAAAAAAAAAAAAAAAAAAAGATATTACAGTACATCGGTACAAACTGAGTGCTATGCTCCTGTGCAGGTCACATTGATTTAGAGGATATTGAAGTGCTGGGGTAGGAGGGTAGGGGGGGACGATCCCCTCTAGAATGTTTGCCGCCGTCATCCAAGCGAACAGATTACGCCCCGACCCGGCAGTTTGACCTTCACTTAACTACGCGCCCATCACGGCGCGCCTCGTGTTTTATTGACTTGATTCCATCTCGACGTCTTCAAACTGGACAGCAAATGTTGTTACCGAGAGCGTCTCCGCTATCGACCCCACCCTGCACCGTTTGCCCCCCCTCCCTTCAAAGTAGCGCTAAATAAGTAATGGCCCGTCTCATCGGCTTTGGCTAGCCACTAACCGGATGGGTTACAGTAAAGGGAGATTAATGGATGCAGGGATGGAGATAAACGGACGAGTGGCCTGTGACGACGGCTAAGTGACTTATAGTGTGCGGCGCGTGCCACTTCGCCGATCGTGCGCCGCATCCGTTTGTGTGCGCCCTGAACTGAGACGTGAGTGAAAAACGGCACGTCAAGATATCAAACCTTGTTGTCATGGTGAAACTGACCTCCATATACTCTGGAGAGGCCGTCTACACCAGGGGTTGCCGACCCATTGGGTCACGCACTCCAGGGCAGTCAGCACGGGGGGAAGAAAATATGCAAGTTATATACAGTACATAGTGAAACCATTAAACTCATTGCCTTAGGTCTGCAACGATTAATCGATGAAGGAATTGTATCTTTTCTTGTATTTACTGTTTGACTGTTTGTATTACTATAACATACCCAATATACCATAAATAGCATTTAGTTTAAGGAAAACAAACAGAATATATTTGGCATAGGGCATAAGAGATATATGACGCCTTCTGACCATGGAAGCCCAACGCGTGCGTCATGCAGCAGACTGTGCAAGATTGACGCTGACTACCAGGTGATAGGCAAGAGATCTACAAGCCCATATCTGCAACACCAAATCCCACAATCAGCTCTTCGGGATAGTCCAGAACAAATGGCGGGATGCCCTGTACTACCACAACACCCGATAATAAAAAAACAACTAAGTTTGTTAGCTTAGCGCCTCCCAGACGGTGAGGTGCACCGAACCTCTCACCTCAGTTGCCTCATTAACCCAGCAACAGTGACACATGAACTTGACTGCCCAAATCTGCAACACCAGAAGACCCAGCCACACCCTTTGTCCAGCCTACCGCACCGCAGCCTTCAAAAAGATTGAATGCTTAACTAATCCTTGTCATTTTTTCTCGGGAATCTTTCTTTGACTTGTGATATGGCGACCCTGGAACCAGTCTGCCTCCTCGCCTGGGTCTTTTTGATCGCTGTCGACCTGAATAAATTCTCAACTTGTGTTTCAAAGCCTTTTTCCAGCTTTCAAAATGGAGTCAGTACAAGGGGTTAAGACTAAGGTGAATGGGCGAAGTTTGGCCTTTTGGCCGAGTTGTGGGATTTTTGCCGGCCCGGGTCGTTGGAGCTGAGCCAGCGTGGGTCCGGTGGTTCGGTTGGCGTGATTCCGGCAATCTGGCTAAATAGTCAGATTCCTTCATCGATTAACTCAATACGATTAGAAAAATGCTTCGAATCAATTTTGCTGCATCGAGTATTCGTTCAATGAGAGTGGCATTGTAATGGTTTGTTTTAAAAGTGTTTGCACTTAGTTTTATTAATTTTGGTGGATAAACTGCCCTCTAGTGGCAACAGTGAATATGACGTAACTTATTTAACATGGCTGAATCCAGCTGCCCCCTGTTAGGACCGACATAAGAAATGTTTTTTTTTGTGGATTCGTAATTTAGTTTATGGTATAGTTAGCTGTTTTTTGTGGGAATATGTGTTTGAGTAAGTATTTGGTCACCTACAAACAAGCAAGATTTCTGCCTGTCAAAGAGGTCTAACTTCTTCTAATGAGATCTAAAGAGGTCTAACGAGGCTTCACTCGTTATCTGTGTTAATGGCACCTGTTTTAACTCATTATCGGTATAAAAGACACCTGTCCACAAACTCAGTCAGTCACACTCCAAACTACATAATGGCCAAGACCAAAGAGCTGTCGAAGGACACCAGAGACAAAATTGTAGACCTGCACCAGGCTGGGAAGACTGAATCTGCAATAGGTAAAGCGCTTGTTGTAAAGAAATCAACTGTGGGAGCACTTATTAGAAAATGGAAGACATAAAAGACCACTGATTATCTCCCTCGATCTGGGGCTCCATGCAAGATCTCACCCCGTGGCGTCAAAATGATAACAAGAACGGTGAGCAAAAATCCCAGAACCACACGGGGGGACCTAGTAAATAACCTACAGAGAGCTGGGACCACAGTAACAAAGGCTTCTATCAGTAACACAATGCGCCGCCAGGGACTCAAATCTTGCACTGCCAGACGTGTCCCCCTGCTGAAGCCAGTGCACGTCCAGGCCCGTCTGCGGTTCGCTAGAGAGCATCTAGATGATCCAGAAGAGGACTGGGAGAATGTGTTATGGTCAGATGAAACCAAAACAGAACATTTTGGTAGAAACACAGGCTCTCCTGTTTAGAGGAGAAAGAATACTGAATTGCATCCGAAGAACACCATACCCACTGTGAAGCATGGGGGTGGAAACATCATGTTTTGCGGCTGTTTTTCTGCAAAGGGACCAGGACGACTGATCTGTGTAAAGGAAAGAATGAATGGGGCCATGTATCGAGAGATTTTGAGTGAAAATCTCCTTCCATCAGCAAGCGCATTGAACATGAGACGTGGCTGGGTCTTTGAGCATGACAATGATCCCAAACACACAACCAGGACAACAAAGGAGTGGCTTCTTAAGAAGCATTTCAAGGTGCTGGATCGGCCAAGCCAGTCTCCAGATCTCGACCTCATAGAAAATCTGTGGAGGGAGTTGGAAGTCCGTGTTGCCCAACGACAGCCCTAAAACATCACTGCTCTAGAGGAGATCTACACGGAGGTATGGGCCAAAATACCAGCAACAGTGTGTGAAAAGCTTGTGAAGAGTTACAGAAAACGTTTGGCCTCCGTTATTGCCAACAAAGGGTACATAACAAAGTATTGAGATAAGTATTGAGAACGTTTGGTATTGACCAAATACTTATTTTCCACCATGATTTGCAAATAAATTCTTTAAAAAGCAAACAATGTGATTTTCCGGGGTTTTTTCCGTTTTTGTCTCTCATGGTTGAGGTTTACCCATGCTGACAATTACAAGCCTCTCTAATATTTTCAAGTGAAAGAACTTGCACAATAAATGGTTGACTAAATACTTATTTGCCCCACTGTATTTTTAAACGAGGTGTTAATCAAAGAATATTTTTTAAAATACATTCAATTAGAATTTGTATGATATAACTGTACCATATCGTTATATTATTTTTAGGAAAGAAATGCAGTGTTTTGCAACAACTTCTTCCCTTTTTATCAGACGGCGTTATTTAAATGTTTTAATTCTTTTAAATTAAGATCACCATTCATCGTAAAAGACATTGCTAATTACTGGTGTGGCGTGCATATTGCATTACAACAGAAATGTGAGTCTTTTTTTAACGTGGGCGTCATTTTCTTTCGGTCTGAATATGATACTGCTTGGATGAAGTTTTGATAATAAGCTCGGTTTGACTCCACAATAACAAACTAGCAGCTTTATCCCTCCTGAACCAAACTTAACAAGTGGGCACAATGCAGTCAACCGAGCCCACTTGGCAGAGCGCTTAATGATGTGGCTGCGGTTCTTAAACACTTCCATTTACTGCGACAACACCACTTGGAGTTGATCTCCGAATGTTTACGACAGAAGAAACTTGCAACAATGGCATCCTGTTACAATGTCACACTGAAGACCAGCAAGCTCTTTAGGAGATCCCAGTCCTCCATATATATTGATTCGGCAGCACATTTCGCTCCAAGATGCATTGAGTTTGTACGTGTACAAAACACAGAGGCGACTTGCGCTACAAGGCTAATTAGTGCTGTAGACCATGCTCGTAACTCAAACCACTTGTATCTTAAATCGTCTTTCAGTGCTGAAATCCCAAAAGATAACTAAGACCGAGCTTTCTAATACCAGGATGTATTATCTGGAATACAGGTACGACGCACTCGACTTAGGCGATTTCGACTTCACGACGCCAGAGTCTCGTCCGCCATTTTATCTCCAGTCGCATAAACAGTACCGTATTGTACTTCACAGTATCTTTTTTTTTACTTTATTAAAATTAAGTGTTCTGTCCTCACTAAACATGAACTTTTACAGCTTTACGGACAGCAAACAAGGCAATTGTGCCTTTTGAAGCTTTTTACTTCCTTCACTTTTGACAATTTGGAAAGCTGTAACACACATATGTACACTTTTGTTCAAAAGGACACGTATTTTAACAATAAAACGCTCAACACAAAAAAAAAGGGTGTTCAAACGTCCATCTAATCTGATCAATATGGAAATTTAGTAGATTAAATTAGCCTAAATTGCCTAACAAAAATCAGATAGCTTAAATGCTGTGAATGCTAACGTATTTACAATTCTTATCGCAAATCACTCACAGAAACTATAGCTGTAAATGTGGTTACAAATGCATTCACTCGGGGTGCAACGGTTCAGTTAGCCCACGGTTCGGTTTGAACCTCGGTTTTGGGATCACGGTTTCGGTTTGGTTTCGGTTTGCGTTTTGCTTTTTTTTTTTTTTTTTTTTTTTAACTGCCTTTATTTTGCTTTTTAAAAAATGAAACAAACACGTGAAATGTAAACATTTTCGACTGTTAAAATGCCTCTTAGCTCTTTGGCTAGTGTAGTGACTGACTACTGAAATACACACACAGTAGTAAAAAAGTTACTTGGCAAAGTAACTGGTGATACCTTTTCATGTTTTTTTTTTCCATTAAAAAAAAAAACAAAAAACAAACAAACCCAAAAACATAGTAACCTTTGCTATGTTTGGAGGTCATTTAATGTTGTGAATCAACCGTTAAAGTTGATAAAATTGCTCCCGTTTTTGCATTCGTTCCCTTCTATCTACTTTCGACATGTGAAAACTTTAAAACTGTTTCATCCTTTAAAGATAGACTCAAGTCAAGATTTTGCCGATTTAGGAGTATTTTAGATAAAAAGTTGCTTAGGTTTGCTCATAAGGTTTACTACAACAGAGCCTTTCTGAGTTTACTGCTCTAAAATGGCAGCTGTTTACTAACGCTACCGAGTCTGTCATTTCGCATGTAGTTCTATATGCATGAGATATCTAGGCGTAGGTTGTAGCCTGTCGGCTACAGTCAGGAAATATTAGAGCCACCTAGCCTAGCATCGCGTTTGCTACAGTGTCTCAACAAACACTCTTCCCTCTCCAAGTCTCTGACTTTTCTCGCGTCATTCAACCAACGCATTGTCTCGTTGCAGAAACGGTGACCAAATCCGAACGGATGAAAAAAAAAACGTAATACACGAAAAACGTGCAGATTTTGAACATAACGTAAGGCGTACACATTTAAAAATGAGTGCTCACTTGTACAAATTACAACGAGACCGTACAATTTGACAGGTATGAATTATAGTGGACCGTCACAGTTAGGTAGTAGCACTCTGTAGCACGGGACGTCCAACTTCCAACTATCAGTGGTCAGGGCGAATGCTTGCAATTTTTTTTTTTTTCTTCAATATTTTCTCTCCCTCCTCATTGAAGTCACGGGGAAACCAAATTGTTGCCACACCACAGATTTGAAAGAAGCCGGTGCTTCCACAAAATTCAGTCTCTCCACTCCTCTATTCGGCATAGCTATTTGTTTTCTGTCTTGTTTCACTTTCACTTCGCTCGTAAGCGAGACAGGGCGTTACTCGGCTTCTATTACACAGGTGCTTGACTGCGATCCGACATTTACTTGCAGGGCGGGAATTTCTCCACAGCGGTGCTTCACATCACACACAGGCACACAGAGCTCGATCAATTCATTCCACAAGCGTTCGGAATACATTAATTGCAAAACCGAAAAGGCACGGTTCATAAAGGTGTATTGAACCGTACAGGGTTCGGTTTTGAACCACAAACCATTGCACCGCTAGCATTCACTAACATATATTAGCTGAAATAACTTACAGTCTTATGTGGGCCAAACCAGAGCGCAGCTATCCTTTATGCATGTCAGATGTCTGAGTCTGCTTCTCAGTCATACAAGACGACAGTCCAACCAGACCCAACGCTGCCACCGGAGGGCAGTGTATCCTCCATCATTTAACAAAATACAATACTTTTGGATTTTTTTGTTTAGTTATTTTGTAGGGGTACTTAAAGTGTTAATTCAGACTTAGAAGGAAATTCGGGTTATGTCGCCAGCATGGGAAAGGAACTCGTTCGTAACCCGGGGACTACCTGTATAAGTCACACTTTTTTCCAGGTAGGGCCTGTGAGTTTTAATCGGCTGCGACTCAAGCCAAATTTATGCTTCTGCGTTGCGGTGACGGAGTAGCAACTGCGTATACGGACCCGAAATCGTCAATGAGCATTCAAAGTTTTGCATCAAGGGAACGCGTTGCTCTGTAATCACCGCCAAGTCACTAGTGGTGTGTTGCGTTGTGTTCGTGAGGTTTTAGGGGACTTTTGTCGAATTCCTTGAGTTTTCTTCCGGTTAGACAACAATGGCAACAGAGATGGAATCCTTGAAGGTGTCTTCAGCTCATCAACATTGAACGGCAAATGTTGATCGTACAAATTAGGGTTGTTCCGATCATGTTTTTTTGCTCCCGGTCCGATCCCGATCATTTTAGTTTGAGTACCTGCCGATCCCGACATTTCCCGATCCGACTGTTTTTTTTTTTTGCTCCCGATTCAATTCCAATCATTCCCGATAATTTTTCCCGATCATATACATTTTGGCAATGCATTAAGAAAAAAATGAATAAAAGTCGGACGAATATATACATTCAACATACAGTACATAAGTACTGTATTTGTTTATTATGACAATAAATCCTCAAGATGGCGTTTACATTATTAACACTCTTTCTGTGAGAGGGATCCACGGATAGAAAGACTTGTAATTCTTAAAGGATAAATGTGACTTTGTATATTGTGACTAAATATTGCCCTCTAGTGTATTTGTTGAGCTTTCAGTAAATGATACTGAAGCCATTTAACTTCTGCCCAAATGCATGATGGGAAGTGCAACCATGACTGTGCTTAGTGGAACCAATTGATATATCTTCTCTGCGTTGGGAAATAACATAGGGTGTTAAGAAAAAGATCAACTACTACCTTTCTTCCCCACATTGCTTCCCACGATATTTCTAATTGTTGAGAGAGGGAATGTAAGGCTTTAGCCAATTAAAAATAGGCTTCAAAGGCTGCCAAAATTCTCTCTACTCATTTTGCGTTGCCTATTAGCTCTATTTATACGTAAAACGGTGCCATTATAGATTGAACGCAACAATGCGTGAGTGGTTAGTGCAGCGCATCCGTTAATTGCGTTAAATATGTTCATGTTATTACCGCCGTTAAAGCGATAAATTTGATAACCCTACTATAAGCCAAAACTAAAGACTTTGGATGAGTGTAAGACATTTTGTCTGTAACGTTAAATACAATTAGAAAACGATTGAATTAAAAATATATATATATATATTAAAAAAGGCATGTCTGATATTTTTTTGCCGATTCCGATACTTTGACAATGACGTGATTGGACCCGATCGATCGGCGACATCTTTAATACAAATGTTGTGGTGCAGGCGACGCAGAAGATGGTTGCAGAGGTGGTCTGTCCGACTGTTGATGCCGCACAGAGACTGGTGTTAAAATAGTTGTATTGAGGTTTAACAGACAGTTCACACTTGATACATCATCACTGACATAGAGTGCCTCGGCGCTTTTATGATAACGTTAACATCAAGGCTTCTAACGCAGTTTGGGAAGTTCCATAGCCGCCAGAAATCTGCTATGGCTTCCCACTGGCTGGTTGTAGGACAATGCAAACAAATCAGGCTAGAGGGCTTTGCAGACCTCGGACAAAATGCTGGACACAGTGCTCGACGCCATTTTGAAGCTAGCCGCCACAGCTTGCTGGTTTCCACCCGAGGCTATAACTCTCTGTGCGGCATCAAAAGTCGGACAGAACGCCTCGAAACCGTCTTCTGCGTCGCCTGTGCCTCAACATTTGTAAGATCAACATTTATTCAATGTTGATGAGCTGAAGATCCACATTCACGCATTCCATCTTGCATTGTTTATTTACTTTTTCTCCGTTACACTAGAGGAAGTCGACAAGCGTGCCCCAAAACCGTACAAACACAATTCCAGACCCCTCTAGTGGTTTGGCGTGAATTACAGAGCAGCGCGTTCCCTCACAGCAGAACTATCGAATGCTCATTGAGGCCGTAGTCACTTCGCCGTCACTGCAACACAGGAGCATAACTCAGGCTTAACCGTCAAAAACTAAAGGCACCAAAACAATTAGTTTTGCTTGTACGCTTATATACAATTATGATGTAAACACAGCCTTCGGCAACTGATGAATTGTCACATTCTATGCTTTGTTCTGACCGAATTCACATTCTCGCCAGCAGCAATGTTTGCTAACCGAAGGACGGCGCCGACCCCGCTCTGATCAATTTGCTCAATTTAAGCTTAATTAACCGCCCACAACTAGCACGGCCAATCCATCTGCCTCAGTCTGGCTCTAATCATCTGGACGCTTTGCTTCTATTCCGAAACGACAGCAAGGTTATCCTGTGACGCACAAAGTGTTCGACGCCGCTTTCTCATAAACCGTCTTTTTAACAAGCGCTCATTTATGAGAAGCTTGCACCGCGGGCACAATCAACAATGCCCCCGGGTCGCGCGTAAAGATGCGTTAAAAATCCGATCGGGTCCACTGTTGAGGCAGTTTGGGAATTGGCTATAAAAAGACGCTTCCACAGTTGCTACACCGGAGCTTTGTAGCCACGCAAGATAATGAACGTCTCGGAGGGGCACGTGTTCATAAATAAAACAAGCCACGGTACAGCCGCTTGGCATTTACTGTGCTTTTTCCCCTCAGAATGGCAAATCAATGCTAATGCCACACACACACTGAACAAATAGGCATCACTCAGTGGCACTTTGACCTGTGGTTGGTGAAGACATGACCGTGCATGAAGAGAAGCACATTTTAGAAAGGCTGTGGTTGAAAATTCCCTGACGAAATCAACTATTTGTTATTCTATACGAGAAAATAATCTGGACACTTTGGAGCCCCTTCGAGTCAGTTTATGTTGAGTCTAAGTTCGGTCAAGTTCTGATGGTCAACATTTAACCGCGAGGGATGATTGTTAAATTTTGCGGTGTTCATTAAACAACTAATGCTACAAGCTAAGCTGCATTGGCTGACTCCAATTGGAACTTATCTTTATCTGAATTTGTAAAAATTCCTAATTATTTTCCAGATTATTTTCATTTTCTTATCAATGAACAATTAAAAGCGGGAACTCGTCCCTTGAATTCCCGAACTTCCAATTCATACGCTTTATATTATGGGTTATGAAAATCTGCAAGCTAGCGCCAGCCTATAAATTAGACGTGACACACACACACAAAAAAAAAAAAAAAACTGTTGAAAATCACTAGAATGGAAATTCCTTGGCTGAAAAACAACTCGTATCTATTGGATGACCTTGGCTGGGTAAAGACTCTCACAGTTCTTGCCTCTTTGCAAGAAAAACAGTCATATAATGTAGTTCACAAATGTCAGTAATATACTAGCAATGAATGGATATGTATGATAATATAAAATGAACAAATATGTAGGAGTAAATAAATATATCTACACTAGGGGTGCGACAATATATCGAAAAGGTGGTATATCACAAAACCTTGTAGCCCAAAAGGTTATTGATATGCTCCCACCAAGAATCCATATATCATTTTAAAAAGGTGTCATTTGAAAAAAAAAAGGAGAAAAAAAAAAAAAAAAAAGCAAAGGAACCAACAGGTTGCTATCAAAATCTAACAATGGAATTATGTCTACGTTGGCTGCCATTGACGGCGCTAGACGTTAGAATCATATTTTGAGACGATTCGACTATATACAACAGTTTAGTAAAGCGCAGATGACGAGAAATTAGTCTTTTAGTCTGCCGGTTAGCCACGCCTACCATTATAGAGCTCTAGCGTCCCCAACAGGTGGATGACGTCAGCGGAGTCACGATTTCAACTGATTTCGTATGCAGCCCGATGAGGAGGAATTACTCACAATGAGGAAAATACGACGAAGAGAGACGCAAAATGTCATTGTTTCAGTCTCTCTGCTCCAATATTTTTACAGGATATTCTTTTTATCCAAGTATTTTTCCCCAATAGCTAAATGAATGGCCTGAGAAGGACCAGTCAGCCCGTTGAGGGGGAATTATTCAGAACAAGGAAAACGTGAAGAGCCGCAAAATGTCATTTTTTCAGTCTCTCTACTCCAATATTTTTACAGGATATTCTTTTTATCAAAGTATTTTTTTCCCAATAGCTAAATAAATGGCATGATCATGACATGTAAGAGTCTTGTGCTAAATGGAATATGAAATAATAAAAAGGCATTTATTCAGGACGATATTGCAAAATTACTCCATAATGGTCAAAACTATCGACTTCACCTTTACTGTCACTGCGTCGCACCTCCCGAACAATATTTTATCCCGCCTTATGTCATTTCCCTTCCCCGGCTTCGGAGAATGTGAACAAACCAAGAGGCGTGATAGCAAGCCGACATGCTAACCCGAACCGAGTGATGTTTCAAAGTCTTCGAAGCGGAAAATCACACATAACTAGCCCGGATCATTTCACATGCGGACTGGGTTGTCGATTGTCTTCGCCGATTGCCAACTCGCCCGGTGGAGAGCAATTTAGAGCTCGTTCCCCTGCTACTACAGACAGGAGAGCTCGCCATGGAAGCAGCTGGACAATGACCGCTGAACAAACCAGCCGACGTCGGAGAAGTGTGTAGCTGCCAAATGGTCAACACGAGTATTTGATACACTGCCAATGGGAAAACCCACTGGCAGTGTATCAAATACTTGTTCTCCCCACTGTATATGAGGAGAGGTTTTTACATGCCTATCCATGATCAATCGTAAGTTATATGTTAACTTGATTCTGAAATAGTAGTTTGGTTTAGCCTGAGAGGATTTTGGAACAAGTTTGGAACTACTATACAAAACATTAAAATCGTAATCGTAATCGAATCATTAGGTGCCCAAAGACTCCCAGCTCTTATTAATACCGTACATATTGTCAGTTTACGGTAATGTTTTGAACTAGCAATTTGCTATGCTTGTGCTGTGTTTCACCAGTCAGTAAAAATGACATTTCTGTATCTGTACACGAGCTCTGTTTTCTTGTATTCTTCTATTTATTGGTGCTAAAATTAGGGTGCGCGTTATACACAAGTACAATAATTTCCCCTAGATTTTACAAGTAAATTTGGGGTGCACGTTATACACGGGTGCACCTTATATTCGGGAAATTACGGTAAGCTAATTTCTAATGCTGATTTCTAAAGAATGGAAAAAGATATGAACTTACTTTTTTTTCCTGCTGAAAGAAGAGTAATCTTTCTTTTGGTAGGTTCCATGTTTATATAGCAATGGAATTTTCTGAAGGCCCTTGCAAAATCAGTCAAAATCCAGTAAAACGGCCGGAAGCGAAGGGCCTTGCTCCAGTGAAAATGGCTGGGAGTGAATGAGTTAATCTACAACCCTCTATTCTGTTTCAAACATGGGTTTGGGTAATTTTTCTGCTATATCTCCACTCGATTTTCTGTTGATTGGTTAAACCACTGTAAGAGGCTCATTCTCAAAATCCATCTTTGGCGCCCTGCTCTGGCACCTTAAAATGGTTAAGCCAAAAAAGCTTCAACAATTACCGGGGCCCATTCGTCAAGGGCACCTGCTTCTAATGGTAGCTCATTTGGGCAAGTTCCCAAATAGGATTTTCTCCAAAGTGCCTGGTATCCACTTGGAACAGTGCTTTAAGGAACAGTGCTTTAAACCAAAATGTCTGACTTCCTGTTCAACATGGGTCCTTGAGACATTTTTGTGCATGAGCGAGTAAGTTCAGGGGTGCCGTGTTGAGCACACCATACATTTTTATCAGGATACAAAAAAGCTCGAAAAGATCGATGAGTTTTCAGGCAAGAGAGTTGCAAGACGAGGGCTTTTGCACCACCTGGTGCTTGAGCCCTAATAAGAATCTATTGGAGTGGAAGAACAGCGACTGAGGGAATGCTGTCTGGAATGAACACTCCTCAACTGAGATTCATCATATACGGCTGCGCCCGGACCCGACATGACTTCTTTAGCAGCACAGAAGAAATAAACGACCTGCAAGTGTCAAGGAAAAATAGAAAGTAGGAGAAATAACATTCCGTGTCCAGAATTATTGTCAGGGCTTGCGGGGATTAGCGTCATATCATTGATCAACCGGTAAATCGCTGAGCGGACATCAGTTAAGAGTTCTTGTGACCTTTAAACCAAGCAGACTACTTCTAAAGATGACATTTTGTGCTTGTATTCGTCTGAATCACTGTCTCGGCTCTTTTTTTTTTTCTTTTTTTTTAAAGATGTTGAATTGCAACAACGCAAAGGAAGCTATTGTTAGCGAAATGTTCCTATCGATTGCAATTTTGACCTTAACTAGCAAGTGTTTGTCAAACAACATATTGTTTTCTTAAGGAACAATTTTTTCATGATGACGACGAGGTAAAAATGTGGCTTGGAAGACCAGAACATATCGAGACGAATGTTAATTTTCGTCTGACGAGACGACAAAGAGACAAAAATGCGACAGTTTCTGTCATATGTCTACAATACGTGACATTTTCATACTGTACGTGGAGTACATTAGCTTGTATCGTAGCAGTGTTTGGGTTGTGTCACTCATGTGAGATGTGGTGCGCCTCTCCCTCACTGTCCTCATCGGAGTTTAGTATGTGTTTTAAGCTAGGCTGCGCTTTATTTGCTTGTTTGGAGACACATGGTAAGATTTGTTTTCTTATCTTGGTAAGAGAGATTATGCAATGTTGCTTTAGCCTTTAAAGGCCTCTGCTTAGTGATCATCACACACTCAATGTAACTTGTTGCGTTAGCATAGCGTTCATGTTAGCATTAGCATTAACTTTAGCGTGGCGAGCATCCTCTTAAACGCTTGGACACCTTTCTTTTTAAGTACAGTTTGTGGTTTCTAGGTGGTTTAATTATATGGAGCTTTGCATTTTAAAGGTCCATATAGTAAAATTCCTTTTTTTGGGGGGGTGGCGGGGGGGGGGGGGGGGGGGGGGGCGTGGCACCAATGGAACAGAATATCGAAACTATCAGAATTTTTGCGCAACACAGGGATTTTTTCGAACAACCCCGAAAATTTTTTTGTTCGCCCGTAAAAACGCCGATTTTAATTATTTTTTTTTTTTTTTTTAATGTATTTTCAAAAACACTACTTGTCCTACAGTTTTTGACCAAATCACATAATTATGACATCAAAAATTCCGGGACAGTAAGGGGCATAAAAGTTGTGTACAGACTTTGGAAAAAACTTACGGTTCCCCCAAAATTTGCCAAAAACTGCCCCATTAATTTCTAATGAGATGCTAAAGACAGCCATGTAAATCCAAATTTCCCATTCATTTCCAACAGCATGCATTAACGCCCATGTACACAGATGCCATTGACGGCCATGTATGTCAATTCTATTGAAGCCAATGTACTTGGATTAAATTGACGCATATGTAAGTCGATGCCATTGACGGCCAAGTACGTCCAAATTTCATATTCATTTCCAATGGCATTAACATTGCATGGACGCTCATGTCCACAGATGCCAATGAGGGCTATGCACGTCCATGCCATTGACGTCCATGTATGTCGATTCTATTGATGCCAATGTACTTGGATTCCATTGAAGCATATGTCGATTCCATGACGGCCATGGACGTCCAAATTTCCCATTCATTTCCTATGGCATTTACCATAGGATTTATAATAGCAATTGGGGAAAAATACTTATATAAATACTTATAAAAAATATGAATCACAGCTTAAAAACTAATTAATCATAATTAATCGCAATTCAAACCATCTCTAAAATATGCTATATTTTTCTGTAAATTATTGTTGGAATGGAAAGATAAGACAAAAGACGGACATAAACATTCAACATACTGTAAATAAGTACTGTATCTGTTTATTATAACAATAAATCCACAAGATGGCATTAACATTATTGACATCCTTTCTGTTAAAGGATAGAAATACACACACACATACACATATAATACACAGATAGAAATACTTGTGGCTCTTAAAAGATAAATTTGAGTACAAGCTATAGGAATTGTATATTAAAACCCCTCTGAATGTTTTTATTTTAATAAAATTTGTAAAATTTTCAATCAAAAAAAATAAACTAATAGCTTGCCATTGTTGACGTCGCCGAACAGGACATCACATGGGCTCCCTGCCGTTCTTCCACAGCGTCTTTAACTACGTAAGGTAGTGGCTGAAATACACCACAAGGTGTCAATGGCGAGTTTTAAATTAATTAGAGATCTAGACAAGGCAAAGTCTGAGTAAGTTTTATGTGTATTTTGCATAGCTATTTTGATCGGGAATGCCAGTTCTCTTTGCATTGAGCACTTTTCTTTTTGTGAACATTACGTTTTTTTTGAGAGATAGGAATATTATTTTTTATGTGCTTTCACTAAATGATACTGTAGCGACTTAACTGTTCCGCCCAAATGCATGATGGGAAGTTGGGCAACCATGATTGTCAGTGGTGGCTGCAAATAGTATACAGTATGTTCTGCGTTGTGTTCAATTAAGCGTGTTAAGACAAAGATAGTCTCCTGTGAGAAATGGAAATATTATTTTTGTTGTGCTTTCACTAAATGATACTGTAGCGACCTAACTGTTCTGCCCAAATGCTTGCTGGGAAGTTGGGCAACCATGACTGTCAGCGGTGGCTGCAAATAGTATACAGTATGCTCTGCTTGTGTTCAATTAAGCGTGTTAAGAAAAAGATCGTCTCCTGTCATTCCTCCCTACGTCGTTTGGCACAATACTTTAAAAATTAATTACCGCCCGTTAACGCGATAAATTTGACAGCACTAATAAAAAGAATATCCTGTAAAAATATTGGAGTGGAGAGATTGAAACAATGATGACATTTTGCTCCTCAGTGTTGTATTTTCCTCTTCCTGAAACTTCCCCCTCAATGGGCTAAGTTCTAAATTAGATGAAATCGTGACCCTGCCGACGTCATCATCCAGCTAGGGACGCGAGAGCGCTATAATGACAGGTGGTTCTAAACGGCAGATTAAAAGAGTAATTTCTCGTCATCTGTGCATTGCCAAATTGTCGTACCATATTGGCCCGAATATAAGATGGTGTTTTTGCATTGAAATAAGACTGAAAATGGGGGCGTCGTCTTATATTCGCGGTGTAGACATTATACCCATTCACAACGCTAGATGTTCTGTCATGACAGATCTCAGCTACTCTCAAGTTTAACCAGTTTGCATTATTTTATTGCAATGTTTTTCCTTATTCAGATTTGTTTCAAGACTACAGTTACAGTTAGACTCCACTTTGATGGTTAATGCAGTTATTGCAATTTTGTTGTTTTATCACAATAGATTGGTTTATTTACATTTCAAAAACCAGAAGCCATTTATTTACGAATGTGATTGCACTTTAGTTTACATATTTAAATGTTCATATATTAAGATTTGAATGAGGCAAAATAACATGTTTTTCTCTCAGATATATTGTTATAATCATTTGTTTCGGAATGTACTGTAATTATTTTCTGTATAAAAATTAATTTGGTGTTCAAAAAGTCTTTTTTCAAAGTTGAGTCTTGAAAAAGAGGGAGTCGTCTTATAATCAGGGCCGTCTTTTAGTCGGGCCAATACGGTATATAGTCGAATCGTCTCAAAATATGATTGTAATTCACATAATAATGCGATTAAAAAAAAAATTTTTTTATGCTGTCACACTTTCAGGCTGATGTCAAAAATTCCGAACTTCCTCTTCGATAAGTCTTAAAGACAAAAATTTAAAGGGCTGCCAAAACAACACTGAATGGGGATCATATAAAAGTCTTAAGGCAAGTATATAAGTACATAACAAACTGTCCTTGAAAGTCATGTTGCCAGATACTGTAGCTCGCTTTCTCGACTAACTACAGGACAATAAAAGGACTATTTCTTATCCTATTGATGTTAAGGCTGTATGAGATAGTTCTGTTTACCTGGTGTTGATCTTATGTGTCTGAGCAAAAATATCTTTCCTCTAAGAAAAAGTTTCAGAACCCCTGAACCTGACGCTAATCTAAATGACACTGAATGCCATTAAGAGAAAAGGAAACCAACTTCAAGATGTGTCTCTGACAAAGGACGCCTCGTCTCTTCATTAATGCACGGAGGCGAAAAGCGAAGGGGAAGGTCATACCGTCCCCTTCGCTCATCCCGGCGTGTCCAAGGCGCAAAAAAATCACAGCGACATATGAGTTAAGAGCTCGTCAGTCGCAAGGTAATGAGGCTACTTGGAGACAGCGTTAGCCTTCAAGGTTAATGGAACACCTGCCAGTGCGAGGAAGAAAAAGATAACCTGGAAAGGTTTTGTGTGTGTGTGTGTGTTTTTTTTCTGAGACGCCTAGCCTCGAGACGCCACTCAACAAAGTGACGGAGTTGGCAGGAGGCGATGAAAGTCTCTTCAGCGACGTGAGTCACAACCCGAAGGTGAGGCGCAATCAAAGGGGTTCGTGGTAAAATTCGGATTGACTGTTCAAGAGGAACGATCCGGGTGGCGGATCGCTTTTTGTTCCGTTAATCAAGCCCTTTGCCCGATAGACAAATATTGAGACGGGGATCAAACGAGCCGGCGGCAGCTTCCTGCTTCCTCTCGCCGGCTGACAGAAAGCGGCCCTGCTGAAAATTATGCAAATGGGTGTCAGGCTAACCAACGAGAAGGATGGCGAATTAGCGGGCTGTTTAGTCTCGCAAATGGTGCTAATGCAGATGAAGGGCTGCCGCCGCCTGATTTCATTATCTGGATGGAAAACGGGAGGAGGCAGAGAAAGGGAAGGAGTCGAAGGAGGAGAGAAAGAAGATTGAGAACAAGATTGACATTTTTGAGTAGGAAATTAACAGGATCGACTCTCGTGAACAGCGATAAATAAAGAAACATTTTCATCTTCTTGGTCAGTCTCTGTCTTCTTACACGATGTGTTTTCAGTAGAGATGTCCCGATCGATCGGGTCCGATCACGTCATTTTCAAAGTATCGGACAAAATTATCAGCCATGCCTTTTTTTAAACATAAATATATATATTTTTTAATTAAATGTTTTCTAACTGTATTTAACGTTACAGACATAATATGTTACACTCATCCAGAGTCTTTCGTTTAGGCTTAAGGTAGGGTTATCAAATTTATCCTGTTAGCGGCGGTAATTAATTTTTAAAAAAATTTATCACGTTAAAATATTTAGCGCAATTAACGCATGCGCTGCACGACCCACTCACACATTGTCGCGTTCAATTTATAATGGCGCCGTTTTACCCATATAGAGAGATAAAAGGCAGCGTAAAATGAGTAGAGTGAATTTTAGCAGCCTTTGGAGCCTGTTTTTACTTGGCTAAAGCCTGACAATCCCTCTCCCTACGATTAGAAATATCATGGGAAGCAATGTGGGGAAGGAAGGTAGTAGTTGATCTTTTTCTTAACACCCTACGTTATTTCCCAACGCAGAGAAGATATATCAATTGGTACCACTAAGCACAGTCATGGTTGCACTTCCCATCATGCATTTGGGCATGGCTATATTATCATTTACTGAAAGCTCAACAAATACACTAGATGGCAATATTTAGTCACAATATACAAAGTCACAAGTCTTTCTATCCGTGGATCCCTCTCACAGAAAGAATGTTAAGGTAAATGCCATCTTGAGAATTTATTGTCATAATAAACAAATACAGTACTTATGTACTGTATGTTGAATGTATATATTCGTCCGCGTTTTATTCATTTTTTTCTTAATGCTTTGCCAAAATGTATATGATCAGGAAAAATTATCGGGAATGATTGGAATTGAATCGGGAGCAAAAAAAAAGCAATCGGATCGGGAACTATCGGGATCTGCAGATACTCAAACTAAAACGATCGGGATCCGATCGGGAGCAAAAAAAAAACATGATCGGAACAACCCTAGTTTTCAGGCTTTGTACTGTTATTGTCTTGACTTTTTAGGAGGGATTCCAATAATTTTAGCATTAAGATTCTAGTAAACGTCAAGAAAAACATCTGCTGTGTCGGATGGGTTACCTCCCTCAGAATTCTACTTAACATTTTTTTCAGCCAGCTGTAGAAGTGGAAACCTCTTGGTACCTCACGATACGATACGATTTGCGATACAAAGCTCACGATAACGATGATCTGACGATATAGCGATTAGAGTTGTGACAAAATATCGAAATGGTGATATATCATGATACTTTCTATCCAAAAAGTTTATCGATATGGTCCTGCCAAGAATCGAGATATCATTTTAAAAAGGTGTCAGTGTTTAAAAAAAAAAGGGACCAACAAGTTGCTACCAAAATCTTCCACCATAATAGTGTCTCAGGTAACTCGACGCCCTATCCATTGAGACTGGGAAAGTTCATTCATTCGAAATAGGGCTGCAATCGATTATTTTAGTAGCCGATTAATCGATGAGTTATCAATTTCGAATAATCGAATAATCGGATAAGGAACATAAAACATTAAAATACTGAGCTGAGTCTCACACGGTATATAAAAATGTACAACAAAAGAACAATTGGCTAACTTATATAGCAATAGTCCGCTAGCTTAAATGCTACAAAATGCTAACGCTTTTTTACAATGCTCTTAACAAATGGCTCAGACACATATTCCCACAAAAAATAGCTAAATATACCTTTAAACTAAATTAGGAATGCATTCCAAAAAAATCATTAGCTCAAACAAACGCTTATGTTGGTCTTAACAGGGAGCAGATGGATTCAGCCATGTGAAATGAGGTAGACTAGAGGGCTGTGTATCCACCCAAATCAATAAAAATTAATGCAAACACTTTCAAACCAAACCATTACAACGCCACTTTAATTCAACGAATACTCGAAGCAGAAAAATTTAATTTGCATCCTTTTTTCTAATCGAATACTCGAGTTAATCGATTAATCGTTGCTGCACTAATACGAAACCAGAGCATTCGCAGTCATTGTCTGATTTTCGGGCCATTTACATGTCACTTGCTGTTCATTTACAGGTCATTTCCTGTTGAGTTTGAGTCACTTCCTATTCATTTGGGTGATTCCCAGGTCATTTCCTGTTCTGTCACGCAAAATAAACAGGAAGTGACCTTTAAAATACCACAAAATCAACAGGAAGAAACTGAAAATCAACAGGCAAATGACCTTAAATGACCCAAAATGACAGACTATGCGTACTCTCCCTAATCTTAAAAAGGTTTTGCATATTAAATGGCAGTAGTTTATTATATGTCCTAAATAACATTATAGATGTATAATATTTGGCAAGATCTTTAATTTTAAATCGTTTTGAGTTAGCAAATAGATAATGAGTGTGATCAAGAAATCCAATCTTACAATGCTGGCCAAAAGTATTGGCACCCCTGCAATTCTGTCAGTTAATGCTCAATTTTACCCAGAAAATGATTGCAATTATAAATGCCTTGGTAGTAATATCTTCATTTATTTTCCTTGCAATGAAAAAACACAAAAGGGAATGAAAAACAAATCATAATCATTTTACACAAAACTCCAAAAATCGGCCGGAAAAAAGGTATTGGCACCCTCATCCTAATACTTGGTAGCACAACCTTTAGACAAAATAACTGTAAACAACCGCTTCCGGTATGCATCAATGAGTTTCTTACAATGCTCTGCTGGAATTTTAGACCATTCTTCTTTGGCTAACTGCTCCAGGCCTCTGAGATCTGTAGGGTGCCTTCTCCAAACTGCCATTTTAAGATCTCTCCACAGATGTTCTATGGGATTCAAGTCTGGACTCATTGCTGGCCACTTCAGAAGTCTCCAGTGCTTTCTCTCAAACCATTTTCTAGTGCTTCTTGACGTGTCTTTTGGGTCATCGTCCTGCTGGAAGACTCATGACCTCTGAGGGAGACCCAGCTTTCTCACACTGGGTCCTACATAATGCTGCAAAAGTTGTTGGTAGTCTTCAGACTTCATAATGCCATGCACACGGTCAAGCAGTCCAGTGCCAGAAGCAGCAAAGCAACCCCAAAACATCACGGAACCTCCGCCATGTTTAACTGTGGGGACAGTGTTCTTTTCTTTGAAGGCCTCGTTTTTTTTCCTGTAAACTCTATGTAGATGCATTTTCCCAAAAAGCTATACTTTTGTCTCATCTGACCAGAGAACATTCTTCCAAAACGTTTTTGGCTTTCTCAGGTCAGTTTTCGCAAACTCTAGCCGGGCTTTTTTTTATGTCTCTGTGTCATAAGTAGGGGTCTTCCTGGGTATGCTACCATAGAGTCCCTTTTCATTCAGACGCTGACGGATAGCACGGGTTAACACTGTTTTACCCTCGGACCGCAGGACAGCTTGAACTTGTTTGGATGTTAGTTGAGGTTCTTTATCCACCATCCACACAATCTTTCATTGAAATCTCTCAATCAATTTTTTCTTTTCCGTCCACATCTAGGTGCCATGGGCTTTACACTTATTGATGACACTATGCACGGTAAACACAGGTCTTTGGAGATGGACTTGTAGCCCTGAGATTGCCCATGCTTCCTCACAATTTTGCTTCTCAAATCCTCAGACAGTTCTTTGGTCTGATTTTTTTTTTCTCCATCCTCAATGTGAAACACACAAGGACATAAGACAGAGGTTCAGTCAACTTTAATCCACTTTAACTGGCTGCAAGTGTGATTTAGTTATTGCCACCACCTGTTATGTGCCACAGGTAAGTAACAGGTGATTTTAATTCATTCACTCCCAGCCATTGTCACCGGAGCAAGGCCCTTCGCTCCCGGCCGTTTTACTGGATTTTGACTGATTTTGCAAGGCCCACAGAAAATTCTGTTCTATTGCTATATAAACATTGAACCCACCAAAAGAAAGATTGGACTCTCTTCTTTGAGCAGGAAAAAAACATAAGTTCATATCTTTTTCCGTTCTTTAGAAATCAGCATTAGAAAATAGCATAGTTTGAGCAGTTTTCCAATTTCTGATGAAAAAACAGAGAAATTGAGCTTCTTGTGAAAGCATACATTTCAAACATAACTTTGACTTTAACACAGCTATTTTTTGCTTTAGTTACATCCCAAACATCTGAATAATGTTTTCCTTTTACAAAATAACATAAACAACAAGACAAATAGAGCTTTTGATAGCAAAATAACAATTTATTTACACATAACTGAGATGACGCTGTTGTGGCCGCGACAGCCGGGTTAACTTTTCCCTCATCGTAGCCTGTCTCACAAAGCTGGATGTTTTTGAGTCTCTGCTGGGTCTGCTCGGCAAGCAGCACAGACTCAATGACATTGTTTGCTGCACTGGTGGTCCCGGTCGTTCTGCTCGGTCGTCCGGCGCCTGGCATCCCGGGCGTCTTCTCGGTTTTTTCTGCTCAGTCGTCCGCCGCCTGGCATCCTTCCGCTGGCACCCCGGCCGTGTGGCCCAGCCGTTCGTTGCCGTTGAATCGGGTTGCGGGTCTTACCAAATGCGCTACTGCCTTCCAGTGGCCAGTTTTATTGCTTTAAAATGGATTTTTGGCTTTGTACTCTGGAGCTCAGTTGAATCAGAACCCAGAGATGTCTCTTATGAAAAAAAAACATAAAAGACGTATAAATACGTCTTTGGGACACTGAAACAATTAAAAATAGAACATATTTATACGTTTTGGGGGGCAAATGAGTTAATAGGTGATTTTAATTGAACAAATTAGAGAAGCATCATATAATTTTTCAAAGGGTGCCAATACTTTTGTCCAGCCCATTTTTAAAATTTTGTGTATAAGGATATTTATAATTGCAACCATTTTCTGGGAGAAATTGAGCATTATCTGACAGAATTGCAGGGGTGCCAATACTTTTGGCTAGCAGTATCTCGATTCTTGCCGGAAGCATATCGATAACCTTTTGGGCTACGAAGTCACGCGATACATCACCTTTTCAATAAATTGTCACACTCCTATTGTCAGGAAGTCAGCATGTTCTGTGAGGCACTTCAACACACTTGATGCTAAGAGTAGCTGTTCTGTTAGGTGAATGAAGAGTAGAAAGAAGAGGAAGAAAAGAAGATGCAGAATAAGAGATATTCGGTAGAGGAAGCATCCCCGGGTAGTGGTTGGGTCCTATCAAGTCGAGATATCAAATTAGCGAAATGAACTCTACAAGACGAAGAGGCGAATGGCAAATGAAAGGAAAGAGCGGGTGAGCGTTTCAATAATCAATAGAGCGTGAAGTGAAGAGCGAGAAGGAGGGAGGAGATCACTGTTCATTAGTCATAGCGGAGCTCAGGCTGGAGCAGAAAGATTGTCAGCGGCTCATAATCAGATGAGCAACGCCACTCATTAAATTCCGGCAGAAGCGCACCGACTATTGTCCTCCTTCTCTGTCGGCGCTTATCACAGAATCTCTATATTCTCATCCGCTTCATCCTACAGCTACAAGACTCACACGACTCATCAAGACTCAGAGGGGCTTTCACATGGAAACCAAACGCTTGTGTACAAATTACAGTATATCGTAAACAGTAGGAGTGCTGCTTTATTAAAGCAAAGTCCCCACGATTAACTCCGTTTATCTTCCGTATCGCAGTGGGAAAACGTGTTTATGAGACTTTTGCGGGGGCCGGGGAAGGCACTCGATTAAAAACACGAGGCCGTAAAATGTGTTTTCAAACATTATCAAACCCCTAAAATGCATGTTTAATCGACATTTCTGGGTCTGTAGAAGATATTCCTGAAAAACATGATATAAACTGACTTGTTTTCATTGGTTGTTTAGCTAAGCAAGTATAGTACCTGGCAAAAGTCTTGTCGCTTATCCATTTTGTAGAAACAATTGCTAATAACCTGACTTTTAATTATTCAATTGGTTTCAGAAATGGCTCATATGAAAGCTAAGACCCTTCCAAATGATTTTGAATGTACAAAAATATATTTGTTTCACTGAAAAAAGATTCATCATTTAATGAAGACATGAAGGTCAAATTTTGGCAAGACAAAAGTTTTGTTGCCTACAGAAAGTAGTGTGAAAATCTAACAAAAAATGTACTTCAAATACAAAAATATGTTACATAGCATAAGCGAATTAAGTAGTGCTGCTGTGAGATCCAAATTAATATTTTGTATGACTTCAATGAGCTTCAGCAAGGATTCATACAATTTATTGATGAAGTCATCAGAAACATCAAAGAAAGCAGTCATGCATGCTTCCCAGAGTTCATCAACATTCTTGGGTTTCGTCTTCCATGCTTCCTCTTTCATCCTACCCCAGACATGCTCAATGATGTTCATGTCTGGTGACTGGGCTGGCCAGTCCTGGAGGATCCTGATCTTCTTTGCCTTGAGGAACTTTGAGGTAGTGATAAAAGTATGCGATAGAGCTCCACCCTGCTGCAGAATTTGTCCCTTTTTGTGGTTAGGAACGTAAGAGGCAGCTAAGATTTGTTGATATTTCTGACTAATTTATCTCTCAGGGTGCAGACAATCAAAAAACCGTGTGGCATTTGCCAAGGCCCAAAGCCTGTCAAAAGGATGGACGCTGGAAAAATGGCAAAAGGTGGATTTTTCAGATGAATCTTCCATTAAATTACACCACAGTCGCCACAAATATTGCAGGAGACCTACTGGAGCCCGCATGGATCCAGGATTCACTCAAAAAACAGTCAAGTTTGGTGGTGGCAAAATCATGGTCTGGGGTTACATCCAGTATGGGGGTGTGCGACGGATCTGTGGAAGGCAACATAAATAGTCTGAAATATCAACAAATCATAGCTGCCTCTTACATTCCTAACCATAAAAAGGGACAAATTCTGCAGCAGGATGGTGCTCCATCGCATACTTCAATTTCTACCTCAAAGTTCAAGGCAAAGAAGATCTAGATCAGGGGTGTCCAAACATTTTGCAAAGGGGGCCAGATTTGGTGTGGTAAAAATGTGGGGGGCCGGCCTTGGCTGACGTCCTTTACGTAGAACAAATTATTGAAGCAAATTTGAGCAAGCCATTCCTTGTGTCACTTTTGCTTTATTATTATTTTTTTAATTAATAATTTCAACAATCTCGCAACTAGCTTTTGTGGCATTCTCTTTCAGCTCTCGGGCTCTTGTGAAATACTGCAGGTGTAAAATTGAACTAGCTTCAAGTTGCTTGAATTTCTTCCTTTCTTCTTTTTTAAAAACAGTGACTGTCTCTTTGCAAATGAGGCAGACAGAGTTGTTGCGTATTTTAGAGAAGAAATATTCCAATTTCCACCTATCCTTGAAGCGTCGGCCGTCGCAGACAACTTTTTTTTTGTTGCTGTTGATCGTCGTTATTTTAGAAAATAGGGAATAAAGGGTCCCCCGAGGTAATGTTGCTTAGAGTGCTGCTGCCTTTTAGTGGGTAAATGAGGAGCAGCATTTAGTGTTTAAGCTACGTCATATGCTGGTAGCAGTACTGCTGACCAATTTATTAAGCCTGTGTGCGGGCCAGACGTAATTGATTTTATGACAGAGGCTGGGGGCCGGATTAAATTTGACAAAGGGCCGCATTTGGCCCCCGGGCCGGACTTTGGACATGTCTGATCTAGATCCTCCAGGACTGGCCAGCCCAGTCACCAGACATGAACAGGATGAAAGAGGAAGCACGGAAGACGAAACCCAAGAATGTTGATGAACTCTGGGAGGCATGCAAGACTGCTTTCTTTGATGTTCCTGATTACTTTATCAATAAATTGTATGAATCCTTCCCGAAGCTCATGGAAGGCATACAAAATATTAAATTTGGATCTCACAGCACCACTACTTAATTCGCTTATGTTATGTAACATATTTTTGTATTTGAAGTACATTTTTTGTTCAATTTTCACACTACTTTCTGTAGGCGACAAAACTTTTGTCTTGCCAAAATTTGACCTTTATGTTTTCATTAAATGATAATTTTTTTTTCAGTGAAACAAATATATTTTCGTACATTTAACATCATTTGGGAGGGTCTTAGCTTTCATATGAGCCATTTCTGAAACCAACTGAAAAATTAAAAGTCAGGTTATTAGCAATTGTTTCTACAAAATGGATAAGCGACAAGACTTTTGTCAGGGACCGTTTAATTCAGCAACTCAACATAATCAATCAAGAAAGTTTTAGATCTGACATAAACAAGGTCGGCTGACTTTAGAGGAGCCGTCACAGAAACCAAACTCCGCAACTCCTTTCTGTCGAGACAGGATGGTGGAGGCAACAGGATTGCTTCGAGAGCGGCTCTCGGTGCGACATACAAGACCGACAAAAAAATCAATTCTTCCTTTTCAAGCGGCCCATTAAAAGGCGCCGAGGAGACGTGGAGCACTTGTTCAAGACGCACCATTACAGCGTATTATGTATTCTGTTCCGAGGACGCCCGGCACGCTCCATTACACTCAACGGACAAACATGCGGCCAAGTCCATTTTGTGCCGACAATAACTACAAATTATAGTCCACTAAGAAATTAGGATGAAATATTCTCTCACCGAACTACATTGAGGACCATAACTGAAGTTAGTATCATAGCCTCCCCAAAGTGAAGGCAAACATGGCCGTACTAAGATAGAAGCTTTATTTTTGAGGAAAGTGTTTTGGAGAGAAAAAAAAACACCTCGAAAAATAATATTTTTCCCTCATAAATATAACTTTCTAACATAAATTGTGTTATTTGTTGCAAGCAGAGATTGATAGTCACGTGTTACGTTTACTCCATTACATTTACCGTAATTTTCGGACTATAAAGTGCACCTGACTATAAACTGACACCCACCAAATTTGACATGAAAACGACATTTGTTCACTGCAACTGTCCTCACTGTATTATGGGATATTTACACCAACATATATTAACCGGTTGACAGTGGCATCATAAGACCTCATAAGACTAAATGAACCACCATGAAGTTTAAAACCAATTGGCTGTGAAGCTTCATTGCTTCAAGAAGCTTCATTTGGCCACCGCTGCTCTCTTGGAGGAGACAGTCTGCCACCTGCTGTAAACACTGTTGTTGTCCAACATGCCTCCTAGCATGCATTGCAGTGCAACAGATGTAAATAACAATCAAAATTCCTGTTCTATGCTAATCATTTCTTCAGTTACAGTTACAGTTGTTTCATGAATTGCTATTTACGGTATTTGGTAACACTTTTTTTGATAGTGGCACCATCACACTGTCATAAGCCCATCCTAATTATGACATGACACTGCCATGAGCATTCCTGAATACTTTGGACAAATGTCATTTTGTGTCATCCAGCAAATTATCCCACTTTTGAATGGATGTAAAACATCCGAGCTGGAAATACATGGAGTTAGTGACATAATTTGCCGGATGACACTTAATGACATCTGTCATAAGCATTCATTAATGCCCATGATAATGTCATGTCATAATTCTGATGGTCTTATGACAGTCTTATGATGCTGTTGTCGAATATAGTGTTACCTTTTAACCCAATGAATCAACAAAAAAGCCGCACTGGGCGAAATGCCGCAGGATTCACAATGAGGGAAAAAAGTAGTGGCTTTTAGTCCAATAATGACGGTACTTGAGTACTTTTTGAGAGAGAAAGTACTTCTGAGACGTGTTTACTACAGCATACTTTTTTTAACTTTTCCTTGAGTAGATTTGTGAAGAAGAAACGCTAATCCTACTATGCTACTCTGAGCGACGCTAGAGTCATTTTTCCTATTTATTCTACATATTTGACTTTATTTTTTACCAGAGATTCTCACAGTGGCTCTACCAATCTCTACCAATGTTTAGACGCCGCAACAATCATCACAATTCTATTATACCAACCAAACGTAACGATACACTCACATGACCATATACACGCTTATAGTCTGAAGTCCTTTGATCACGCCAGCGTGTTCAATCACGTGACGTCTTTAAAGCACAGTAAAAAATTAACTTGTTCGCATAAAGACCTCCGTGAAGTTGCCCCCCCATCAGACGCAAACTTATATAAAAATGATGTCAATTATTTGTGTTAAATTTGTGCCGTAAAAAGTTTCATTTGTGCTGCTATCGTTTTTAAGATATTTACAATTCTTTTACAGGTCAATCTAAAGTCAACCAGACCCCTATTTTGATTAAAAATGGTGTAAATCGTTTATGCTTCATTTGTGCTATTATTTTTAGAGATATTGATTTCGAATGATGACGTCACGCAGCCCCCCGTTTATTGCAAAATGGATCCGAAATGGTGCCATTCGTTTACGCTACGTTTGTGCTGCTATCTTTTTACAGATATTGAGATATTAATTTCTAAAAATAAAAAAATAATAATAAATACAAATAAAAAACAAAAATAAATAAAAAAAATAATAAAAAAATACACACACACAAAAATAATAAATAAATAAATAAAATAAATTTGAGATTAATTTCGACCTGTGTGACGTCATCACTTGAAATTAATATCTCAATGGCTCAAAAACGATAACAGGACAAATAAAAAAATTTACAGCACAAACGTAACACAAACGTTTGACATGATTTTTAGCCATTTTTAATCAAAATGGGGGACTGCCTGACCTTAGACTGACCTATAAAAAAATTGTTAATACCTCAAAAACGATAGCTGCACAAACAAAATATTTTCAGCACAAACCTAGCACAAACCAACAACATAATTTTTCTATAAATTTTCGTCTGATGGGAGACCAACTTCACAGAGGTCGCATAGAGCGCTGCCGTCAACATTACTACCTGTTGAAAGCGCAGGTTTCAACCTCTTTCCCAGTTTTTATTTGGCACCGATTGACTGCGGAAAACCAGTCATGATATGATTGTTTTAATTTCATGGGATGAAAAAGTTTTTCTCCACTAGAGGGCACTCATGCTCTTTGAACGGGTGATGTTTCATTTCTGTGGATTTCTTAGAATAATTTTCAATTATTTTTATGTTTTTTTAGCCTTTAATATGGTCATGTAATAGGTTATAGTACAGTATAATAATAACAGTTCACATGCATAAGGTGCTGAAAAAAATAATATGCCATTGTTTACAAAACAATCTGACGTTGTAAACAATTACTGATTACTTGAGTATTCTTTTCACCAAATACTTTTTGACTTGTACTTGAGTTTTTTTTTTCAATGATTACTTTTACTTGAGTAATTTTTTTTTTTTTTTAAAGTAATATTTTTTGAAGTAACGCTACTCTTATGGGAGTAAAATTGAAGTGTAAGGCACACAGATGACTTCAAAAAATTCAGTCTGTTTTTACAATGTTTTGATGTCAGCGATTTTCCATACAAAAGCTCAATTATTCATGCTTGAAATATTTCACGACTAAATCATTTTCGGAACAGGACCAGTAAAAAGTTGGAAAAGTCCATCCAAGACGTTTTGTTTGCGGTTTGGGTTCAGAATTTGGCGAGCAGGTGCAGCCATTTTTTATTCCTCTCTCGGCATTGACACAATAAAATTTTTAGTGTTTTTTAGTGTTGCGCTAGTAAATACACACATACGGTACAATAAACACAAAAAGCGGCATGCCCCTTTAAAAAGCTGTTCTCAGTGGGCCTACTCCTGTCAGAACCACGGCCCAGAACTCTCAGTCAGGCCGGACCAACTGGGGAGCCGAGAGTCTTTGCACCAGAGCGCTGCAGTGCATCCACTCTATTTGAACAAGCCCACACAGTGTGAAGAACCCTCAAAACGCAACTATACAACAAACTACTGTCATGTTTCCAACGGACGACAGAACGTCGAGTTTCAGCCAACGGGGACATGTTTTGGAAGAGAAAAGTTGTAATCCTAGGGGAATAAAGTTGAATATTTTAATGATTTTTATTACTGGTATGCCCCTCAACCCCTAAAAATATTCAACAATATACAGCAAGGTTTCCTCTAGGATTTTTTGAAGCTGTGGTGGTGGTGGGCCGCATCGAAGTTGGACAGCCCCACATGTTGTGCAGCGGTAAAGTTGCTTCGTATCGTGACTAATGAGAATTTTTTAAATGAATTTATGAATTTTTTAATTAATTTAATTATTACATAGAGGTAATGTAGCTGTAAACCGCTACACACTTTACATACATGTACCTTAGCTGGGAGCTACGACAAAGCATTAGCTTAAATCATTCTATGGATAATAATTTCATCTAGATGAAGCAAGAGAAAAAAAAGTCGAACTATTACTACGAAAATGAATGTTGAATTAGAAGTATGAGAATAAAAATCGTATTACGTAGGGCTAATGTAGCTGAATAAGCACCTACAGTACGTACTTCACATAGCGCGTTGCGGCCTCGGTTACAAATTGACAATATTGAAAGCATCTTGTGTTTTAGAATCGGTTTAACTAATAAGGAAATCCTTTATACTTTGCCTCTTCAACATCAAATTATAATCAATAGAAAGATTTATACTATTGCTTTGTCGTAGCTCTCAGCTACGGTACATGTACGTAAAATGCGTAGCTGATTACAGCTACATTACCTCCACATAATAATGACTTTTTCCTTGTAGCAATAGTACAAATTACATCTCTTTTCTTTTTCTTTATTTGGCTTTATTATGCACTACATTACCATAACAATAATAGTCTTTCTGTTAACGGACCTTCCTTCATTGACAACTTAAATCTTTTCTAAATACTTCCAAAAATTCTCATCTGAATTTACTACCAGTGACAACAGCAACGATAAAATGCTATGCTAGGACGCGGCAATTCAGGTAAAACACACGCCGAAAAGAACCTAAAAGTCATGTCAATGTCAATATTAAGGTCATTTTCACAGGTTTAAACCAGAATTACCGTATTGGCCCGAATATAAGACGGTGTTTTTTGCATTGAAATAACACTGAAAAAGAGGCGGTCGTCTTATATTCGATATTATACCCATTCACGACGCTAGATGGCGCCAGATATCATTGAAGCGATGTTCTGTCATGACAGATCTCAGCTACTCTCCCCATTCACGACGCTAGATGGCGCCAGATATCATTGAAGCAAGCGATGTTCTGTCATGACACATCTCAGCTACTCTTTTTAGTTTAACCAGTTTGCATTATTTCATTGCAATGTTTTTCCTTATTCAGATTTGTTTAAAGACTACAGTTACAGTTAGACTTCACTTTATAGATTGGTTTATTTACATTTCAAAAACCAGAAGCCATTCATTTACAAATGTGATTGCACTTTAGTTTACATATTTAAATGTTCAGATATTAAGATTTGAATGAGTCAAAATAACAGGCTTTTTTTCTCAAATATATTGTTACAATCATTTTTTTCGGATGTACTGTAATTATTTTCTGTATAAAAATTAATTTGGTGTTCAAAAAGTCTTTTTTCAAACTTGAGTCATGAAAAAGAGGGGGTCGTCTTATAATCAGGGCATTCTTATATTCGGGCCAATACGGTACATCCATTAATTTGAAATAGCTTTCTGTTGATTTTTCTTCCGACTCCGCGCCAACATAGTCAGACTCACGCTTGCAACAGGAGAACCAATGTGATTTTCAAAATAAAGCGTGTAAAGGACCAAATTGTATTTGAATTGCGCTTTCAGACAACTTCTGGCGAATAGTGTGTAAATAATGAGTTATAGATATTCATTTGGACGTATTGTTAAATCATACAAATTACGATTTAGAATGTATCGTTTAAAAAAAAAAAAAAAAAAAAACATCTCATTTGCAAGGCTTGGCGCCCTTTATTTCGGTGTGGCGGTGTGCCCCAATCTTTTGTGTGTAGGGGAAACCCTGTACACTATATATTTTTTTAGGGCAGTCAAACGATTAAAATTTTTAATCGAGTTAATCACAGCTTAAAAATCAATTAATCGTAATTAATTGCAATTCAAACCATCTCTAAAATATGCCCTATTTTTCTGTAAATTATTGTTGGAAAGGAAAGATAAGACACAAGACGGATATATGCATTCAACATACTGTATATAAGTACTGTATTTGTTCATTTTAACAATAAATCCAAAAGATGGCATTAACATTATTAACATTCTTTCTGTTAATGGGATCCACGGGTAAAAAGACTTGTAGTTCTTAAAAGATCAATGTTAGTACAAGTTATAGTAATTTTATATTAAAACCCCTCTTAATGTTTTCGTTTTATTAAGATTTGTAAAATTTTCAATAAAAAAATAAACTAGTAGCTCGCCATCGTTGACGTCGCAGAGCGGTTACATCACATGGGCTCCCTGCTGTTCTTCCACAGTGTCTTTAACTACGTAAGGTAGTGAATGAAATACACCACAAGGTGTGAATGGCGAGTTTTAAATTACTTAAAGACTCCTGGAGTCTTGTCAGTTGTGTTATCAGTTGGATATCGGACGTTTTCCGATGCTACTTGTTTTAGGACAGAACGCCCTGCTCTTTGTCCTGGAGTGCCCGGGAGAACTGATTGCCAGAGTTGGCGCGTCAATCTTGCTAATGGCACACGTTGGGCTTCTGTGATAAGATGCTGTTGTGTATCTTTTATGCCCTCTATTCTGCTTCTTTTCATTAAACTATTGTTTAAGAGCTATTTATTTTATATTAGGTGAGTGAGAGATAATACAAACATTCCTACAGTAAATATGACAAATGATACTGTTCCCTGATTGATTATATTAAGTGTGTTAGAGTAATCCAAACAGTTATATGGTGTGCGCGAGAAAGGTAACAATTCCCTTCATTCCCCCTCACGAGCCCCGACGGGATCGTAAAAACATGGATGGGGCCTTAGAAGTTAGCCTTAGCAAGTGGTGGAAAAATTTAGAAATTGATGAACAGATTAAACATTGATGGATGAAATTAGCAAGTCCCCCTCAGAACTCCTGTTAAAGATTCTATAAGACAATATAATACCGCTTAAAAGGGTTCATCCTTGGTTGTGTTTGGTCCCGTGGCTGTAGGCATCAGCTCACAGTGACCTCTTTGTACAGGTGTATTGAGAATGATTTTTCCATGATCAATTAGACGGGCTACCTATCAAGTTAGTCCTGAAATTTGGAAAAATGAGATATACACTAAGTAAAATTTGGCCCCATAGATAAAAATCAAGTTAGTCTTCAGTTAGGAAAAAACGAAAAACAACACTGAGTTAAATTTTGTCCAGTAAATAAAATTCCTTACATTAGGAAAAAAACAGAAACGTACTAAGTTAAATTTGGCCCAATATATAACATTTAAGTCCCCCCTTGTCAATTTCCGTAAAGTTAAGGTCGAAGACCACCTTTAGTAAGAGGGAACTGTGGGCAGCCCTGAACAAAAAGGAACGCAACAGAGTACAGTGTCAAAAACCTAAGAATGACTTTTAAAGGAGGAAAAAACATCACTGACAAACTGCTACATCTAAAAACATAGTACAGCAAAAAAAATTGGACGCATAATTGCATACGCCACAGGATTCAAAATGAGGGGGAAAAAGTAGCAGCTTGTAGTTCGGAAATTACGGTACTGTGGCTGCTAGGTCCCCGACTGGCAGCATTTACCCAGCACCGTGATGGGATTGTGTGGGAAGGTTAATGCAGTATATACATTAAAATAGGAGAGGGCCGGCTAAGGGCAGTGTTTATACTGGATCACTTGATTTCGGGGCATTTATGGGTGACTTCCTGTTGATATTGAGTCAATTGGGTTTGAAATCAATAGGAGTGAATGGAAGTTTTTGTGTTCTTGAAATGAATGGTGAATAGGGCCATTGGAAAATTAATGGGAAATTTCGCGCATTAGAAATGAATGGGTATGTTTTTGGCAAATTTTGGAAATTTTCACTTGTGCAAATTTTTTTTTTTAAATCATTGATTTTCATAAGTAACGTATTGAAATTTGAGACTTTTTTTTTTTAAACGTGTATTTGGGGGTACAGTTTTTTGGGGCACAAAACGTGTTCCATGAGACTTCTGTTCGTTTTGGTGTATGAATGGTGTCGGTTCATAAAACTGTTTTGGCTGGGAAGAAATGCCATTTTCCCCCCAAAAAATGTTTTTAAAAGAGAAAGAAATTGATTTACTCTGAAAAATATGGCTTTTTCAACCAACAAATCTTTCCACACCACTAATACTTTTCGAACCCACATTACATTCTTTACTTTTTTTACTATAATATACTTGATTTCCCTTTTCACTGAGGTCCTGCTATTAGTTGTTTCTTTTTCTTTTTATGGTGGATGCATTTTGCATGAAGCGGATCAAAAGAATCGCCCCCTCATCTGATCAGCCTTTAAAGCCTTGGCTGAGTTCAAAGTCTCTGCCCACCCTTGGACTCAGTTCCCATTCCTGCCAGCCTCCTAAAGTGAATGAACACTGGGTGAAATCTCTCTATAAAACTGTCAACATTTGAGCGCCCAGAAAAAGAAAAAAGAAAAAAAAAACACCTTGAGGGTGCCAAGCAGAGAGAGCAAAATAAATAAAAACCAAAATTCTTCCAAGAGCACCTTTCTACTTGGTTGTGCCTCTTGCTGAGGTTTCCACTTTCAACTTTTAAAGCCTTCATCGTACAAAGTAACTGCTGAGGTTTGCATCCTTTTGTTTCAGCACAATCGATAAACACAAATGGGAAAAAAAGAGAGCAAAAGAAGCAAGAAAGAGGAACATAATGCCAAAGATATTTCTTGTGTGTACCAGTCAGATTGAGGAATGTCCAAAAAAAAAGCAAGATACAAAATAGAAAGACTGAAGCATTTTTCTTGTGTAGATGAGCCAAAATGACTAATAGTCACTTAAAAGGCTCACGATAACGAATATCTCACAATTGATATGCTATCCATACATGGGTAAGGAAATAATTTTACAATTATTTTAACTATACTGTACAAGTAATAAACAGAAAAACAACCTCTATTCAACCCTCTGCTGTCAATTTAATAGAGTTAATAGATAAGAGTCAATAGTAGACATCCAATTCATTTGAACTGGGAGGGTGGAATTAACGAATTTTCATTCGCTGCCGTCCCTCCCACTTCGTGGTGATGTCACGAGCAGCTGAATAAAGTCAGCAAAACACACGGACGTCTGACGTCATTTCGGAGCTTAGCTCGTGGTATAGCTAAGATTCGGCTCCAAAGTCTTGGTGAGGACAGTACAATGACGTATAATATATTTTTTGGGATAGTTTTTTTTTAGATTTGGGGGGTATTTGGGGGTACTTAACTCATTTGCTCCCAAAAGCGTATAAATACGTCCTATTTTTAATTGTTTCAGTGTCCCAAAGACGTATTCATCCGTCTTTTTCGTAAATGACATCTCTGGGTTCTGATTCAACTGAGCTCCAAAGAACAAAGCCAAAACTCCATTTTAAAGCAATACAACTGTCCACTGGAGAGCAGTAGCGCATTTGGTAAGACCCGCAACCCGATTCAACGGCAATAAATGGCCGGGCCACACGGCCGGGGCGCCGGCTGAAGGATGCCAGGCGGCGGACAATCGAGCAGAACAACCGAGAAGACGCCCGGGATGCCAGGCGCTGGACGATTGAGAAGAATGACCGGGACCACCAGTGCAGCGGACGATGTCGTTGAGTCCATGCTGCTTGCCGAGCAGACACCACAGAGACTTAAAAAAAAAAAAAATCCATCTTTTTGAGACAGGCGGCGATGAGGGAAAAGTTAACCCGGCTGTCGCGGCCACAACAGCGTCATCTCTCAGTTAGTTATGTGTAAATAAATTGTTACTTTGCTATCAAAAGCTCCATTTGTCTTGTTGTTTGTGTTATTTTGTAAAAGGAAAACATTATTCAGATGTTTGGGATGCAACTAAAGCAAAAAATAGCTGTGTTAAAGTCAAAGTTATGTTTGAAACATATGCTTTCACAAAAAGCTCAATTTCTTTTTTTTTCATCAGATATTGGAAAATTGCTCAAACTAAGCTATTTTCTGATGCTGATTTGTAAAGAATGGAAAAAGATATGAACTTCCTTTTTTACCTGCTGAAAGAAGAGTCTAATCTTTCTTTTGGTGGGTTCCATGTTTATATAGCAATCGAACAGAATTTTCTGTGGGCCTTGCAAAATCAGTCCAAATCCAGTAAAACGGCCGGGAGCGAAGGGCCTTGCTCCGATGAAAATGGCTGGGAGTGAATGAGTTAAAGGGTTCATTCCACTTACGCGGAAATTCGGGTTACTTCACCAGCGTAGAAACGGAACTCGTTCGTATCCCAGGGACTAACTGTATTTTGTTCTCGGAATATGAGGGAACGTAGTCATTATATAAGACTTTTCCTTCCAGGAAAATATTACCTTAATGTCCATGTTAGTCTAGAAATAATACAACTCTGTTCCACCTATTATATGACTTAATTTTTACAGGAATACAATTTTATTTTGTACGTTTATGACACTTTTCTTGAAAAAGATTATTTGATTTTTTTTTAAGTCACTAACACTACATCTTTATTTGGTATATTTATGTTTAATTTGGTAACATTGAATTTCTGTTCGTATATTTTTGTTTTTATTGTGATCAAATTAACAATTTCAATTTATCGTGACTCTTTAATCTCACAAATCTGGCCCCATTCTCCAAAATTACATCATTACATTGTAATGACAACATTTGAAATGCTGCTCCACATAAAAGTAGAAAAACAACAATACACACGCTCACTATACAGCATGTACAGTATGTATCAAGTGTTCCTTATCCAAGCGCAAATATGCTTTCCCGCAATATATGCTTACTTGTGTTTGCACATGGCCTTGTTTATTTGTGCTGCTGTTGTGCACACACGCACTGTACAGTTTACAGTGTGTGTGTGTGCATGTGTGAGGTTAGTTGGAGTGCAGAGAGAGAGAGAAGTGTGTCATCACTCTTCTGGTCCCTCATGACTGCTGTTTGTAGCCAAGTGAAACACCATCACTGCCATAACGGACACTCTGCACACTACCCACACAAACACACGCAGATACTACACTCCCACCACACACAAACACACACTCACAAACGCAAGCTTTTGATGGCGGCGTTTCACACATGCCAGAGTGTAGACACAAAAAATTGACTTGCAGTGTTCCCTTGTGTTTTGTCGACACACGTGTCGCCGAAAACATACAAACACCTTGTGTTTTTAAAATACTATATGATTTTCCAATAACAAGTCAACAACTAGCATTAGCGCTAATGATGCTTGATAGAAGAATGTTTGAGAGGGAATTATTGTAATTTAAAATACTGTAAACAAAAATAATAAATGAAAAGCGACTTTCTAAAACATGTATGTACAGAAATGTTAGCAAAATTAACGTTCAATGTGTGAAGGGAGCTAGTTAGCCTGCTAACAAATATGCTAATGCACAGAAAGTGAGTGGATTAAACATATTTATCTCATTTCTGCAGACACATAAGATTTTGCAATAAAAAGTGAACAACTATTATTAGCGCTAATGATGCGTGATAGAAGAATGTTTTCGAGGGCATTGTTGTATTTTACAATACTGTAAACAAAAATAATAAATGAAAAGCGACTTTATAAAACATGTATGTACAGAAATGTTAGCAAAATTCATGTTAAATGTGTGAAGAGAGCTAGTTAGCCTGCTAGCAAGTATGCTAACGCACAGGATGTGAGTGGATTAAACATATTTATCTCATTTTTGCAGACACACAAGATTTTGTAAAAACAAGTGAACAACTAGCATTAGCGCTTATGATACGTGATGGAATAATTGTTTTAGAGGGCATTATAATAATTTACAATACTGTAAACCAAAATAATATGTGGAAAGTGACTTTCTAAAACATGTATGTACAGAAATGTTAGCAAAATTAACATTAAATGTGTGAAGAGAGCTAGTTAACCTACTAGCAAGTATGCTAATGCACAGGACGTAAGTGGATTAAACATATTTATCTCATTTTTGCAGACACACAAGATTTTGCAATAACATGTGAACAACTAGCATTAGCGTTAATGATGCGTGATAAAATAATTGTTTTAGAGGGCATTATAATAATTTACAATACTGTAAACCAAAATAATATGTGAAAAGTGACTTTCCAAAACATGTATGTACACGAATGTTAGCAAAATTAACGTTAAATGTGTGTAGGGAGCTAGTTAGCCTGCTAGCAAGTATGCTAATGCACCAGATGTGAGTGTATTAAACATATTTATCTAATTTTTGCAAACACACAAGATTTGGCAATAACAAGTGAACAACTAGCATTAGCGCTAATGATGTGTGCTAGAATAATTGTTTTAGAGGGCATTATTGTAATTTAAGATACAATAAACCAAATTAATATGCGAAAAGTGACTTTATAAAACATGTATGTAGAGAAATGTTAGCAAAATTAACGCTAAATGTGTGAAGAGAACTAGTTAGCCTGCTAGCAAGTATGATAATGCACAGGATGTGAGTGGATTAAACATATTTATCTCATTTTTGCAAACACACAAGATTTTGCAATAACAAGTGAACATATAGCATTAGCGCTAATGATGCGTGACAGAATCATTGTTTTAGAGGGCATTATTGTAATTTACAATACTGTCAACCAAAATAAAATGTGAAAAGTGACTTTATAAAACATGTATGTACAGAAATGTTAGCAAATTTACCGTTAAATGTGTAAAGGGAGCTAGTTACCCTGCGAACGAGTATGCTAATGCACAGAAGGTGAGTGGATTAAACATATTTATCTCATTTTTGCAGACACACAACATTTATTCTTGAGGCGTAATTAGTAAGTGACATTTTACAAACATTAATTGACACCTCCTAAGACGCTTCAACCTGCCGGCAGGGTAAATGGTGCAGTTAGCTTGCAGCCATTGTATGAAACGTAATGTCATGCATAGAAATAAATGAAGGGCCAACACAAATAAGACAAACAAAAACTTTTTCTATGTGCTAGATAAATCCATCAAGGTAAAAATTATGCTTAATTGCCAAAATATACATCAATGTGGGAAAGACAGACAAACGCCCAAAATCAAATTGACGATATTTCCCCCCAAGAGCGAGTTAAATTACGACACAGTAAATAAATTAAAGCTCCCTGTCACTTTGTGCCTCGTGTTCCTTGGCAGTCTTACTGAGAGTCTTCATTTTCTTATCTTTTTCAGAATTTATGGTTGACATCATGTGCTATGACATAGCGTGTTGGTAGAATATTGAGCAAATCTAATCAAGATGACTGTTAGTCATCTAAATAGACAGAACAGCCATTTAGAAGCACTGCTGCTGTTCATTACTGACTATTGAGTTAGACATTCTAGCCAAGCTTGAGCCGAATCACATTTAAATCCCTAATCCTGGTTAGAAACCCTAATTTTGAACCCTAAATTTTGCTTGAAACCCTAATGAGATTATTTCCCTGACAATCCAAATACTGGCACAATGCTTACTACTCTCTTCCTACGCGAGTGCTGCTCTCGTCTCCTTTGTGTGAGGGCCTGAATGGAAGCTTTGACCGCTGACACGTGAGTGTCTCCAGTCCATCATCAGCCTCCAAATGAAAACACACACACGCACTTTTTACTCGTTATTACTCGTCTCGCAGTGGCCGTCAATAGCGGATTATACTCCCTTTAGTGTGGAAATCTCCCATAAAATGTTGGTTAGCGGAGTTTATTGGACTTAATCAAGCGTAGTACAGAGGTGCCCGTTAAACGCTGACAGTGACTATAACAATGACGTTCATGTAGAGCAGAGAAATATGAAAGAGCTTGTGAGGCGCAAGGAAAATGCTATTAGGATGCAGCGGGTGAGGAAGCTCTAGGCTATTCTAATGTTCACCTTCCCTGGCTTGAAACTCTAATGTGAAAGCATAACTGTCTTGAAATGTAATTTGAAACTATCATTTGGTCTAGAAAATGTAACACTGGTTATAGAACCCTAATGTGAAAGGATATGTTGAAATCCTACACTGCACTTAAACTCTCAATTTAAAGACCCTAACTTTTGCATGAAACAAGTTTTTATACCTTAGGGCGCTTTTGCACCAGGACTGTTTGGTGTGTTTTAAACGGACCAGAGTTCTTTTTCTCAGATAGTCCTTTTTGTTTTGTAAATATGAACGCGCGTCCGAACTCGAGTTCGGACAAAACAAACGAATTCTGGTCCATTCAAAAATTGTGGGTCTCGGTCCACTTTAAACGCACCCTGCTTCGCTTTTGAATGCAACCATAGGTAGGGTGCGTTTTTGCTATTTTAGTTGCAGCGTCACAGCTGGTATGAGATTCTGACGGTATGATAACCTTATGACAAAAATATCACGGTTTCTCGATATTGCAGTTACAGCTCTAAAATGTGTTATTTTGAGATCTCTGGGTTAAAAACAAAACTTTTTTCCATTGAACAGGCTTTTTATTTTTCTAAACAAGATATTAGCAAATTGGAACATGAGTACCGTATTGGCCCGAATATAAGACGGCCCTGATTATAAGACGTCCCCCTCTTTTTCAAGACTCAAGTTTGAAAAAAGACTTTTTGAACACCAAATTAATTTTTATACAGAAAATAATTACAGTATATCCACAAAAAAAAATGATTATAACAATGTATTTGAGAGAAAAATCTCATTCAAATCTTAATATCTGAACATTTAAATATGTAAACTAAAGTGCAATCACATTCGTAAATGAATGGCTTCTGGTTTTTGAAATGTAAATAAACCAATCTATTGTGATAAAACAACAAAATTGCAACAACTGCATTAACCATCAAAGTGAAGTTTAACTGTAACTGTAGTCTTAAAACAATGAATAAGGAAAAACATTGCAATAAAATAATGCAAACTGGTTAAACTTGAAAGTAGCTGAGATCTGTCATGAAAGAACATCGCTTCAATGATATCTGTCGCCATCTAGCGTCGTGAATGGGTATAATGTCTAGACCGCAAATATAAGACGACCCCCACTTTTTCAGTCTTATTTCAATGCAAAAACCACCATCTTATATTCAGGCCAATACGGTATAATGTTAAGTTAAAATAAATAACTGATATATTCTAAATAGAATCAAAATAAAAGCCGTCCTTCAGGTGAGCCTAAACCCTCAGCCACAGTTCAACATTATTATCATCATAACAAAAATAATTAAATTATTATCCAATTTCTGTATTTGTTTTACTACTGATAGACACACTAAACACACTGGAGTTAACTCTCGTAGCTGGTGGGAAACGTTCATAACAACATTTATTAACCTTTAATTTTGTATAAAGTGATGGGTGGTCATGTAAAATCAAAATCATACTGGAGGTATTGCTTCCTCTGGCAGCCACATGTTTCACATGTCACTTGGCCCTCTTCCTCTCAGCCACGGGCGTCTATAACTTTTCTGTAGCCGAAGTATTCCCATACGAACCATTTCGTTTTCTTCAATGGGGGGAAAGTTCAGGTGTTCCACTTCCTCTAGCCATTGTGTAGCACAGCTGAGTCTCTGACTCACTGAGCAACAACCAGAGGGGGAGAGGTAGAGCTGAAACGAATACTCGAGCAACACGAGTAACTAGAGTTTAAAAACGCATCCGAGTAATTTTATTCACCTCGAGGAATCGTTTAATTTTGCCAGCTCTAAGCATCACGTTTTGCCCGGACTACTTTTAATGCGGGACAATGCGCTGACGTCACGTGCGTAGAGGAAGAAGCAATAAAAAATTAAATAAAAAAAACTTACCGCAGCCAACAGCCACTACAAACTGCGCCGACGTTGCTAAAAACTACGCCCGCATGATGCTAGTTTGGTAGCAGGTAGTGTGCTATGCATCTCATAGATATCGCATGCATTTAAGACTAGATGCGAAATGACAGACTCAGCCGCGTCTGGGCAGCGTTAGTAAACAGCCGCCATCTTTAAGCAGTAGACTTCTCATCGCTAATAAATATAACGTTACTGTCTCGCTCACGTAACGTTAGCCCTTCGAGGGGCTAGGTTTCTATTGATTATGACCACTGTCGATGCGTGGCTACTTAATCTGTAAAAACACAGCGTTGTAGGGTGATGAGGGTGTAAAATTAAAACATAATAAAGCTAACTGTCAGTTTTAGCTCAGTAGTCATTACTGAATAAATGTGCTCCAATACAGCAGGTATCATACATTTATTTTAAACACTGCAAAAACTCAAAATCCTACCAGTACTTACAGTTTAGACTAACTTAAAACTTAAAAATAGCTTGACACAAATGGAAATTAAATTGAAACACGTGGGAAAAACACGTAGCTTTCAAGTGATGTGTGTTATCAAGCGTAATTACATTTTTAGGTAAGAAATATGTTTTTTTTTAATAAGATCTAGAAGTTTTTTGAGTGAAAGCAGTGAATTTTTTTTCTAGTCACATCTTAGATGCAATTGTTGGCGGTTTTCAACAATGCACATGGAAAATAAAGACATTGATTGACTTGAAAATGGTTCAATATTGGATTAAATGTCTTTTTTTCTCATGTATGTTTATAATTGCTCTTTACCTAAAAAAATGTTTTATCCGATTACACGATTAATCGATAGAATTTTCAGTCGATTACGCGATTACTAAAATATTCGATAGCTGCAGCCCTAGGGAGAGGTAAGCCCTGAAGCTGCAAGTGAGGGATTTTTACCTTTGGGACATAAAAAAATAGCTAGTACAGTAGGAACTGTATGACGGGAAAATATAGTGGTTTTGAAACCATGACGTTTTCATCCCACGGTATACATTGAAACCGGTAACTGGCTATTAAACATCAACAATGGCAAGAGGACAGATGGTTAACCATGGCCAAATGTTGTGGTGCTGTGCTAAGCAGTTGCATTTGATGACAGAGTCAGGTTCTTATGTGGCGGTCGTGTTTTGCATGCTGTTGCTGAACCCACCGTGTGAGATTGCGGAAGAGTGGGGCGGGAAACTTTCACTTTCAATATTCTGTTATTGTTGGCGACTTGGCGAAGTTGGCGTCGCCTACGGCGGACAGTAGCTGTTCGAGCACAGCAGCAGGCCCCCCCGGTCATTAGCACTCATTTCACCCACCTGTTCTGCACACCTGATCGTCATCATAGCCCCCCGACTTATACACTCTCAGCTCTCTGCTTCAGTGCAGGTTTGTTAGCCCTTACAAGCACCTTATGCGCATTTTCCAGTCATCTTGCCTTCCCGGACCTTGATACATGTTTTTGACCTTTTGGACCTTTGCCTCTAGCCCGTACCTTGCCTATGCCTTTTTCTGCCTGTATTTCTGTTACCCTGAACCGGCGACGGGAAACGGACCCGGAACGTTTCCTGCCTTTGCTTTGCATGACCCTCCCATTCGACCCCCCTCCAGACTTCAAAGAAAGACGAGGCCTGTCCTGTCTAAAAATTCGCTTCAGAAATCTTTGATCTGAGTTCTGCATTCTTGGGTCCATCTGTTCCCTGGTTCGTGACAGAAACAGTGTTGTGTTGCACAAGTTCTGAAGTAAAGGATTAAAAACCTGACGAAGTTGGCTTCCTTGTCGCTGTTACAGTACTAAGGAAACAAATGCCTGTACTAGAGGCTCCATTTTTCAGTTGTTGCCCCCAACCCTTTTTTTTCCCGGCAGAGATTGGGGGGGGTTGTACTTCGTTTGGCGCAGTGTGAATGCTGAACCTTTTCAACAAGTCATTTGCAAGTGTTGTTGCAAGGTAGCTGTAGCATGTGCCAGTCCATTTTAGAATTGATGTCAAACTTTTATTGTTTGTTTTTAATTCTATTAATGGCCAGGCTCCATCTTATTTATCGGAAATTTTAACCTTCCGTAACTCTGGCAGGACTCTTCGTTCGACCGGCCAGCTTCTTTTACGTTTTGAGGTGAAAACTTAAGCAGCAGGTAGGCCGATCTTTTGCGGTTGCTGCCCCCAGGCTGTGGAATAGCCTTCCCCCTGAAATCCGCACCATTAAGGATCTAGGTCAGGGGTATCCAAACATTTTGCAAAGGGGGCCAGATTTGGTGCGATAAACATGTGGGGGCCGACCTTGGCTGACGTTTTTAAGTAAAACAATATATTTAAGCAAATTTTAGCTAGCCATTCTGTGTGTCACATTTGCTTTATTATTTATTATTTTTTTAAATTAATAATTTCAACAATCTCGCAACTAGCCTTTGTGACATTCTCTTTCGACTCTATGGCTCTTGCGAAATACTGCAGCTTCAAAATTAAACTAGCTTCAAGTTGCTTCAATTTCTCGCTACGTATCTTGCCTGTAATCTTGTCGTACAAGTCAGCGTGTCTTGTTTGGTAATATCGCCTCACATTGAACTCTTTAAAACTGTCTTTGCAAATGAGGCAGACACAGTTGCGTATTTTAGTGAAGAAATAGTCCAATTTCCACCTATCCTTGAAGAATTGGCCGTCGGAGTCAACTTTATTTTTTTGTTGTTGATTGTCGCCATTTTAGCAAATTGGGAGTAAAGATTCACACGGGGTAATGTTGCTTAGAGTGCTGCTGCTTTTTAGTGCGTAAATAGGAGCAGCATTTAGTGTGTAAGCTACTTCATATGCTGGTAGCAGTACTGCTGACCAATTTACTATGTCTGTGTGCGGCCCAGACATTATTGATTTTATGACAGAGGCTGGGGGCCGGATGAAGTTTGACCACAGGCCGCATTTGGCCCCTGGGCCGGACTTTGGACATGTCTGATCTAGGTCAAGTCTCGGTTAAAAAGACACCTTTTTTCGACTCGCCTTTTCCACAGATTAGGATACCCTGGTTTCATTTGCTTAAGGGTTTTTAATGTTTTGGGATTTTATCGGTTTTGTTTTATTTGCTGGACTTTAATCGCGATGCGCTGTTTTAGTTTCATTTCTTTATTTTTTCTTAATGTCATTGTATAATACTATCGTGCCTTTTATTTATCTTGAGCCATGTTTTTGTTGTAAAGCACTTTCAGGTTTAGTAAAGGGCTATATAAATAAATTTGATTGATTGATGATGTAGACATGTGCCTATTACCGGTATGAAAAGCTCAAGGTTTCAAAAGTGCAAAAATTTTCCGTCATACCGTCCCTGAGTTATTAGCTATTTTTAATGTTCCAAAAATGCATTGAGAAATCCCTCGCTTACAGCTTCAAGGCTCAACCCTTCCCCACTGGTTGTTGCTCAGTGTCAGTAAGTCAGCTGTGCTACACGATAGCTGGAGGAGGTGAAAGTCCTGAATTTTCTCCCCATTGAAGAAAACGAAATTGCTGGTATGGGAATACTTTGGCGACAGAAAAGTTACAGACAGACAAGGCTTAGAGTAGGAGGACCAAAGGACATGTATAACATGTTTGCGGAGGGTGGCTGCCGAGGAGGCAGTACCTCCAATATGATTTTGCATTTATACAAAATTAAAGGTTTGTAAACACCGTCATGAACGTTTCCCACCAGCTACGAGAGTTAACTCCAGCGTGCTTAGTGTGTCTAGTGGTGGTAAAACATGCAGTGTTTTTTTCCTCTCTGGCAACTGTCTGTGTTGAGAAAGAGAGTGTGTATGAATAATGTAAACAAGATACGAGTCATACACACATGCTTTTTCTGGAGAATAACACGATTATTTTTGTTCTGATGTTAATAATGTTGAGCTGAGGCTGTGAGTTTATACTTATGTTCCAATTTGCTAAAATTGTTTTAAAAAAATTAAAATCCTATTCAATTTATTTTTTTAAACCCAGATAACTCAAAGTAACACATTTTAAAGCTGTAATTGCGATACCTTGCACCGTGAAACAGTGATATTTTGGCCTAAAGTTATCATACCGGCACATGCCTAGTCTAATGTGAAAGTGCCCTTAAATTGAAACCCTAACATGAAGTTATTACCCTGGCTTTAAACACCATTGTAAAACCCCAACTTGAAACCTTAACTCATGCTTGAAATTCACTGTGAAGAACTTCGCCGTGTCCATTTTTCATCTTCCTCTAAATCGCTGGAGAAATGACAGAACAAAAGAAAGTTGCGACCCTCTGGAGGAGGCCCAAAAAGTAACTCCTCACAGCACCAGATTCAATTTGCGAGCCCAAGCGCCTTTCGCCGTCTCCGCGCATTTACCGTCCAAGTTGCATCCGCGCCACGAAAACCAAAGCATCTATGACACGGCGGAGATTGCTCTGTCCAAAACGCAATCATCCAGAGGCGGTGCTGCAGCGCTGATGAATTACCGCAGCTTAGGAAAAGACAATGACTTGTCAAGCCGGCCGCTGATCGGCTTTGTCCAGAAACCCGAGGGCGCTGTTGTTGCCGCCGACTCGGAAGACTCGGAGAGTAAGCGGTGGGGGGGTTTGGAGGTGAAGGAAGTTTTTGCGACTCCAATCAGTGGCAGCTTAGCAATAGCCTGCTTGTGCTGTCTGAGCACAGCTTCTGGTAAAATTAGACTTTCTACAAGTGCCATTTTTGTTCAGTTCTTTTGATGATACCGTCTTTCTACCTCTGGTTGTGGTTTTAATTGTTGTTCTATTTGTAGCTATGGGCATAAGCGGATTTTAAGGGGGGCCGAAAAGTGTCATTGCATGTAATTAACTTTCCTATATACAGTATATATAAAAGTTGTAAAGCAATAAAACTGCCACAAAAATGAATTAAATGAACAAAAAAACATTTTTATAATGGGTCGAAATTATTTTATAATGGGTCGAAATTATTTTTCGAGTACCTTAAACAGTCATTTGCTTTACATATCATTTAAACATATTTTTAAAAATAATTTTTTTCTATGATTGAAAAAAAAATTTTTTTTTTTTTTTTTGACTGAAGCAACTTTTTGGGGGATTGAATGATTTAGACATAAATGTCCTAATCATGTCCTAATCATAATATGGCCAAACAGAAAAGATTGCTTCAATAGAAGCAATCTTTTTCAATGAAAGTGTTCAAATGCAAAATGTTCAATCAAAAATATTTTTTCGCATTCAAAAACCTTTTTCTATGATTTAAGTTATTTTTCTTTTGAAAATCTATATTTTTTTGACTTATTAATTAATTATTAACTTATTTTTTGTTTGAATAATAAAGAGAAAAATGTCCTAGCCAAAATGTGGCCCAAACACAAATCAACATTACTTCAATCAAAAAGTTAATTCAATCCAAAAAATAAATAAAAATCGCTATCGCTTAATTGTATTATTATTTTTTGTTGTTGTTGTTGTTACCGTAGCATTTTATCCGATATGTTAGATGATAAATAATCAATCCAAACAAAGAACAGAAAGAAAAAAAAAACTTTAAAAGGGTAAATATTAGGGCTGTCAAAATTATCGTGTTAACAGGCGGTAATTAATTATTTAAATTAATCACGTTAAAAAATTTGACGCATTTAATGCACATGCCCCGCTCAAACAGATTAAAATGACAGCACAGTGTCATGTCCACTTGATACTTGTGTTTTTGGGTGTTTTGTTGCCCTCTGCTGGTGCTTGGGTGCGACTGATTTTATGAGTTTCAGCACCATGAGAATTGTGTAATTATTGACATCAACAATGGCGAGCTACTAGTTTATTTTTTGATTGAAGATTTTACAAATTTTATTAAAACGAAAACATTAAGAGGGGTTTTAATATAAAATTTCTATCACTTGTACTAACATTTATCTTTTAAGAACTAAGTCTTTCTATCCGTGGATCACTTTAACAGAATGTTAATAATGTTAATGCCATCTTGTTGATTTATTGTTATAATAAACAAATACAGTACTTATGTACCGTATGTTGAATGTATACGTATATCCGTCTTATCTTTCCATTCCAACAATAATTTACAGAAAAATATGGCATATTTTATAGATGGTTTGAATTGCGATTAATTACGATTAATTTTTAAGCTGTAATTAACTCGATTAAAATTTGTAATCGTTTGACAGCCCTAGCAAATATATGAAAAAGAAAATCTCAACCACTCCTCGATGTCAGCGATTTCTGCATCACGACTCTAGTTATATTACCATGTTTCATCCATAAAATCCCCCAAAAATCCAGCTGTGGCCATTCACAGCTGTGTCTTGACACTCTGTGATACATGTTACATGGAGTTTTGGGATCGAAATAAGGTAAGTACGCGTTAATATCTCGTTAAAGTCATGGCGTCTGTAATTCTGCTCTCGCGTGCTCTCACCTCCAGATAGGGTTTTGCTGTTTTAAAAAAAAAAAAAAAAAAAATTAAATGCCCTCCTGTTCAAAATTTTTCTTCCCCCAGAAAATTGAGATTTTAAGCTTTCCAATGATGTATCACACATGCATATTGGACAATTTTGAAATTTGGCCAAATTGGGGGTCTCAGAGCGGAACTTCAAGTCACCTGAGTGTTTTCCGCCTCATAGCTGCAGTTCAGATTCATGTTCTGTGTGTAGTTATTGTCTAAAAAAATAGTACCGAAGCTTTTCCAGGTAAATCATTACTTCGTGAAAAATTGACAGTTGACCTTGCTCAAAACCGTTTAAATTTTTTAAAGTGACTGAGGACTGATTACAAATTCATTCAAGCCGGTGAAAAGAATAACGTATTTAAGGAAGAAGTAATACAACTGAAAAATCTGACATTCTGTTCACCGATTGCACCGGTCAATTAACTGCTTCTACAATCTAATTGTAATGGGTATAGATTTTTTTTTAACATACTAAATACACTACACTAATCTCGTAGTAAAGGGTGACATCGTGCGACGTTTCTCCTTACAAAAACACAAAAATAGTAAAGCCTTTAAAAATAGATCTGGAAAAGGGTTCGGCACGAGGTCACTGGGAGAAGTCGGCGCACCAGTCATCTTGATAACAACCAGCAAGGTGGCGTAAGAGGAGCGACATGCCCGCCCGGCGACCTCTCGAACGGAGCTGCGCTAAAGTGCTGACTCGCTGCGGCCCAGTGGAAATGCGCGGCGGTACGAGCCCCTTCCCGCTCATCAAATAGTAATGGGCCCTGCGCTGCGGTCAGGTTGCCGCGATGGGGGGGATCGCGGGAGGGGCGGATGCAGAGTTACACGTAGGGCGAGGCGGCGAGGTCACCTCACGGTCACTAAACAGCGAGTACTCATCAAGGTTACCTAGAGAACACGAGCATAGTGTTTAGAAGTTATAGTAAAGTATAGACCTTTATGTATTTAATGTGGATGCAAATAGTTGGACAATACTAACTTGTCGACCTGATTTCGGACAGAATTCAGAATAGCTGTTAGGAATGCTCTCTTCTAAAAGCGTTCTAATACACCATGCAGACAGGTTTAATTAGCTTAATTCAGGATATAACGCTTTGTGTCTGAAAGGTCAATGGGAGTGCAAAACGTTTTCATAAATTCAACTGCCTTCTTCAGACATAGAGTTAAATGGCGCTGTCACTGAATTTTCTTTTTACCGGTGGTCTACAATTCCTTCCGACGCGGCAAAATGCTACACATTGCTCAGTGTGCTTGCGTAAGCATCCACATGCATGCACACAAGAGCTAAAAGCAGCGAGTGCTCACTATTTTTGTTTTTAATGAGTTTTTTATTACAACTTTTTATACTTTTAACCATTGTGTTTCTTGTGGTAGCTTTAAAGCAGTGTTTATCTGTTGACCACATTAGTCACATAGCGTATTTGAACTGTCTTTATTTTATATAACTACATTTAAGTATTTTCTTAAGGCTTTTTTTTTGTACGTTCTGCCTGTACGCATCTACCGTAATTTTCCGACTATAAGGCACACCTGACAATAAGCCGCCACCCACCAAATTTGAAACGAAAACAGCATTAGTTTAGAGATAAACCACATGGGATTATAAGCCGCAGCTGTCCTCACCGTATCATGGGATATTTACACCAAAAGATATTAACCGGGAACACCTAATTTGACAGCAGCATCATAAAACTGTGATAAGATCAAATGAACCCCATGAGCCTTTGCAGCCAATTACGGTAGTTCAAAGCTTCATTGCTTCAAAAAGCTTCATTTGGCCATCACGGCTCCCTTGGAGGAGACACTTAACCTCTGTTGCCACCTGCTGTCAACACTGTTGTTGTCCAACATGCCTCCTAATAGGGCTGAAACGAATACTCAACTAACTCGAGTAACTCGAGTTTAAAAAATTGATCCGAGTCATTTTATTTGCCTTGAGGAATCGTTTTCGCCAGCTCTAAGCATCACGTTTTGACTTTCAACTTTCAATGTGAGACAACGCACTGACATCACATCTTTGAGAAAGAAGCAATAATACCTGATTGCAACCTACAGCCGCTACAAACTATGCCAACGTTGCTACAAACGACGCACGCATTATGCTAGGGTGGTAGCAGGTAGCGTGCGTCTCATAGATATCACATGTATATGAAACTAGATGCGAAATGACAGACTCACCACACCGTTAGTAAACAGACGCCATCTTAAAGCAGTAAACTTCTCAGTGCTAGTAAATATGATTAACGTTACTGTACCTTGCTAACGTAACATTAGCCCTGCCGAGGGCTAGGTTTCTATTAATTATGACCACTGTCGATGTGTGGCTAACGTGTCTCACATACAGGCTTTATTTAATCTATAAAAACACAGCACTGTAGAGTGATGAGGGTCTAAAAACATAATAAAGCTAACTGTCAGTTTAAGCTCAGTAGTCATTGCTAAATAAAACACCTAGTAGCACTGGTGCCTAATGTGCTCCAATACAGCAGGTATCATAGTTATTTTGAACACTGCAAAAACTCAAAATCCTATCAGGACTTTAAGCATAATGGCATTTTTAGGTAAGAAATAAGATTTTTTTTTTTGTAAGATGTAGAAAATTTTTGAGAGAAAGCCATGAATTTGTTGTTTTTTTTCCCAGTCACATCTGAAATGCAATTGTTGGCTATTTTCAACAATGTACATCGAAAATAAAGACATTAATTGTGTGAAAATGGTTCAATATTAGGTGAAATGTCGTTTTCTCATGTGTATGTATGTATATATATATTTGGGCTGTCAAACGATTAAAATTTTTAATCGAGTTAATTACAGCTTAAAAATAAATTAATCGTAATTAATCGCAATTCAAACCATCTATAAAATATGCCATATTTTTTTGTAAATTATTGTTGGAATGGAAAGACACAAGACAGATATATACATTCAACATACGGTACATAAGTACTGTATTTGTTTATTATAACAATAAATTAACAAGATGGCATTAACATTATTAACATTCTCTTAAAGTGATCCATGGATAGAAAGACTTGTAGTTCTTAAAAGATAATTGTTAGTACAAGTTATTGAAATTTTATATTAAAACCCCTCTTAATGTTTTCGGTTTATTAAAATTTGTAAAATTTTCAATCAAAAAATAAACTCGTAGCTCGCCATTGTTGATGTCAATCATTACACCATGCTCACTCATGTTACTAACCCATAACATTATTGGACCCAAGCGCCAGCAGAGGGCGCCAAACACCAAAAAACATGCAACAAGCGGGCATTACACTGTACTGTCATTTTAATCTGTTTGAGCGGGGCATGTGCGTTAATTGCGTCAAATATTTTAACGTGATTAATTTAAAAAATTAATTACCGCCCGTTAACGAGATAATTTTGACAGCCCTAATATACATATATATATATATATATATATATATATATGTTTTATTCGATTACTCGATTATATGTTTTATTCGATTACTCGATTAATTGAAAATTTCCGAATTTCCGAATTTTCCGTCGAACACTCGATTACTAAAATAGTCGATAGCTGCAGCCTTACCTCCTAGCATGCATTGCAGCGCTACAGATGCAAATTACAATCAAAAGTCATGTTCTGTGCTAATTATTTATTCATTTACTATTCTTATGGTATTTGGTAACACTTTATTTGACAGTCGCGCCATAAGACTGTCATAAGACTAGTATAACTATGAAATGACACCGCCGTGAGCATTAATGAATGCTTATGATAGATGTCATTTATTTGGCAAATTATTTTATTTTTGAATGGATGTAAAAGATCCGAGCTGGACATAATTGGAGTTAGTGACATAATTTGCTGAATGACACTGAATGAAAACCACCATCAGCATTCATTAATGCCCATGATAGTGTCATGTCGTAATTATGATGGTCTTATGGGAGTCTTACATGACCCCGCTGTCAAATAAAGTGTTACCAATTAACCCAAATAAATCAACAAGTAATCCACACTGGACTATAAGCAGCAGGATCCAAAATGAGTTTTAAAAAGTAGCGGCTTATAGTCCGAAAATTACAGTTAATAAAACAAGTTGAAAGCGCACGGTAGAACTTTAGGTGTCAAATCGTAGACGTTTCGCCAAAATAGGACATTTTGGCAGAACATCGGTTTGTAAAACAGCCTGTTATAGCATTTATGCTAGATCTGCTTCTACTTCCATGTTTTGTATGCTAGTACTTGTGGTTTATGGTTCTACCTCTCTGTCTTTCTGTTTCTAGTTTTATACCTGGTTCTAGTTCTGTATCTTATTATATTACTAAATCTGATTGGAGTTCAACTTTTGTTCTTCTTCCACGTTTGCTTTGGAAGGCAGGCTGACAAAGTATATTTTTATGCAGTGCGTGGGTGGGAAGAGACCTTTCCCCTTACCACAAAATACCATGAGAGGTGAAAATTGGACAAGATGCTACACATACAAAAATGTTGAGATACTTCCTCTCAAATGTGGCTGCCGTGAGCCATATCAGTGGTGTGACGAATGATTTCAAATGCACTGCCGATTCAGCAAATGTTAAACGTTCTCATTAGCTGCTTGAGAGGTCGGTCATGCACGCATGCACACACAGACACCCGTTGCTTTAACGCCTAAGAACCAAACACTTTCTTCTCGAGGATTCTGATTCTAGTGCTATGTTTAGTTTATATCTAGTTTTCGGCAGGTTTGCAGTTATTGTGATGTTGGAGTCGCTCTTAAAGACAGAGTTTCAGGTACGGTTCTTCTGATTCAAATTTTTATGATAGTCATACTTAGAGTTCTGGTTCTTAATACCTTTCATCAAAGTTAGGGTTCTGGTTGTTATCAGATTTAAGTTGTAGTCCAATTTCTGGATTGAGTCACCGACCTCTGGGTTTTTACAAGTCACTGGTAGAAGACTGGTAAAGTATTAGGTTTAGTGTGAAAGAATATATTTTATTCATGCTTATAAAACACATTACTGGTGTGATACTATATGCATATTCATACTATGTTCAGTTGACTGTCTTATCAAATTTTCCCTCACTTTTGGTGCCAACCACGGCCAGGTTCTCAAGGTCGTAAGCTGTGGAAAATCACCAGAGTTGATACTTAAGTTTCACTCTCGTTTTCAGAGGTATCGTTTCACAGTAAGCATCCAGTTTTGAGAAACAACACCAAATAAGGCACTTACCAAACTGTTGCTATTCTGAACTAACCAATCACTGCACGCCATGTACTCACTTTCTGCATATTCTGTTACCATGTATTACCATGTGATTCTGGGTAATAAAAGGTGAGAAAAGAAAAGATTCGGAGATCGTCCCCGTGCACATTAAAAAGTGAAACTCGAGTGGCTTCAGATTGGGATGTGAGATTTTCGTTTCCTTGTGACTGTCTTTAGAATAGAATACTGGTTGAGTTTTATTTCCTGACATTTAGTTTGGGCTAAGATACATTTACACTGACAATCTCAGTCCAAGTTCAGGTTGTAGTTGGAAAGTCATGATTATTTAGTTAGGTTTCCACTCATAACCACACTCAGCATTCTGGTTTAGTTTAAATTATAGTCCAAATCCGAGCACTGGTTGTATGTTACAGTGGTATGAAAAAGTATCTGAACCCTTTGGAATTTCTCACATTTCTGCATAAAATTACTATCAAATGTGATCTGATCTTTGTCAAAATCACACAGATGAAAAAAAACTGTCTGCTTTAACTTAAACCACCCAAACATTTATAGGTTTTCATACTTTAATGAGGATAGTATGCAAACAATGATAGAAGGGGGGAAAAATGAGTAAGTGAACCATCATATTTTATATTTTGTGGCCCCCCCCTTTGGCAGCAATAACTTTAACCAGATGCTTCCTGTAGCTGCAGATCAGTCTGGCACATCGATCAGGACTAATCTTGGTACATTCTTCTCGACAAAAATGCTGTAGTTCAGTCGGACTCCTAGGATGTCTGGCATGAATCGCTGTCTTTAGGTCATGTCACAGCATCTCAATGGGGTTCAAGTCTGGACTTTGCCTTGGCCACTCCAGAAGGTGTATTTTGTTCTTCTGAAAGCATTCTGAAGTTGATTTACTTCTGTGTTTTAGATCATTGTTTTGTTGCAGCATCCATCCTCTTTTTAAATTCAACCGTCTGACAGACGGCCTCAGCTTTTCCTGCAAAACATCCTGATAAACTTTTGAATTCATTCTTCCATTAATGATTGCAAGTTGTCCAGGCCTTGAAGCAGCAAACAGCCTAAAAACATGGTGCTCCCTCCACCATGCTTCACGGTGGGGATGAGGTGTTAATGTTGGTGAGCTGTTCCATTTTTCCTCCACACATGGCGTTGTGTGTTACTCCCAAACACTTCAACTTTGGTTTCTTCAGTACACAAAATATTGTGCCAAAACTTCTGTGGAGTGTTCAAGTGCCTATTTGTGAACACTAAATGAGCAACAATGTTTTGTTCTCTCAAGAACACCATTCTTGGGCATAGTTTTACATATAGTTGATGTGTGCACAGAGATATTGGACTGTGCTAGTGATTTCTGTAAGTCTTTCGCAGACACTCTAGAGTTCTTTTTTACCTCTCTGAGTATTCTGCACCGAACTCTTGGCGTCATCTTTGGTGGAAGGCCACTCATTGGGAGACAATCAAACCACTATCCATTTGTAGACAACTTCTTGGACTGTCGATTGACAGACATCCAGACTTTTAAAGATGGTTTTTTATCCTTTTATGCAGAAATGTGAGAAATTTCAAAAGGTTCAGATACTTTTTCATACAAGATTTCTGTACATTTGGTCAGACTCATGATTTTGGTTCTGATGCTAGTTTCGTTGTTAGAACCCCCTTGGTCATAATACTAGTCTCAGTTCAAGATAGAGTGATAGTGAGAGTCCTTGAAGAGCCAGCCCTGACATCTGAGCTGGTGTGTACTTATGCTCATCAAAACAAAAGCAGCAGGGTGCTCGACACCTGAACTGAAGCCACCTTTTGGAACTAGAAAACCAGCCTTCCATTTATTAGGATGTGTTTTTCTTGATATGTCACTTCTTCAGGGTGTGAGTAAATTGAGATGCCAACACTGAGGTTCTTTTTGGTGGATAGTTTCTAACAAGCGGCACAAGGGGCAAAAATGAGCTCAGGGCTAAGGGGCAGAAAGGGCTCAGGGCCCGGGGCCATCCATCTCTGCTTTCAGGCGCGTTGACAAGGTCATGGTCTCCTGGGCGCTAGCCCTTGGGCCGTAACCACGGACACCCAGACAAACTAAGAGCTGTCACTCAAGCAGACACGGTCACACAATACGGCAACGGGGGATAGCGAGACACCTGCTGTGTTGTGTGTGTCTGTGTGTGCGCGCACCTTGGGAGATATCAACAGACATTCAGAGGACACATGAAACACTGACTGCTGACAGTGAGGAAATATCTCCATTCCAAAAGGACATAAAATAAGATTATTTGGTTCATATGTGAATTTTCAGAGCATTTTAAGAGTATTTCAAGTGCAATACAAGTACTGAATTAGATGCAATGTGCACTCATTGGCTAAAACATTAGGTACACTTGGTAAATTTTTACTGGACTGTCACCTAGTTTGGCAGACCTTTAACAAACGCAAGCCTCTAGCTGTAGTGTCTTGGTCCACTTCTGGTTCAGCTTCTATGTCTCATTCTATTTATACTCTAATTTGACTTTTGCTTGTGATTGTAATTCTGATTGTGACCAGTTGTAGCTCAGATTGTGGTTGTAAAACTAGACCTCCTTCTGGGTTTGTTTTAGTCCCAGAATTCATGTTTTAGTTGAACTTCTGGATTGTTGGTATGTAGTCCTGCAACGATTAATCGATTAACTCGAGTAATTTGTTCAGGAAAAAGCTTCAAATCAAATTTTGCTGCTTTGATGATTCATTTCCTTAGTGAAGTTGTAATGGTTTGTTTTGAAAGTGTTTGCATTTAGTTTTATTGATTTGGGTGGATACAGTTCCCTCTAGTGGCAACAGCGACTATGATATCACTCATTTAACATGGCTGAATCCAGCTGCTCCCTGTTAAGACCAACATAAGTCAGGTAGGTTTTTGTTTGAGCTATTACCGTAATTTCCCGAATATAAGGCGCACCCGTGTATAATGTGCACCCCAAATTTACTTGTTAAATCTGGGGAAAATTATTGTACCCGTTTATAACGTGCACCCTAATTTTAGCACCAATAAATAGAAGAATACAAGAAAACAGAGCTCGTGTACAGATACAGAGATGTAATTTTACTGAGTGGTGAAACACAGCACTAGCATAGCACATTGGTAGTTCAAAACATTACCGTAAACTGACAATATTTACGGTAATAATATGATTTGACAACTTCTCCAACTTACCAGAATCTAGGAGAAAACAAAACAGATGTGACTTTTCTTTTAAAGGCTGCTGTATAACTTGCTCGTTTCCTCATGATGAATAAATGTTTCTTCCATGGATTGATACGGTAAAATGAAAGTGAGAACGTAAGTCGGAAATCCATGAGAGGTCATCGCTGTCAACACGACAGTAACAAAAGGAACCATTGTTATTTGGGTTTGAGTTTCCCGAGGGACCGATATAGTTGACGGACACAGGAAGTGTGTGTCCTTACATTTGTTATGGTCCGAATTGCGGAGCTGCAATAAACGTCGACTCAAATGAGTTCAAGAAACTAAATTCTGTGCTTTATGAAGAGTGAAAAAAGCAGAATTTAACACAGACGAAATCATTCGGCCGATTACAGTCAAGTATTACCGAAACAAAATGGTGACGTCACGTACCGTAATGGTCGGCAACGGGTCGCCGCATACGTTTCTTCAACACAACGTGGCCGTGTCAATGAAAAAAAAATCGGTTTATATATATATGTAATACATATATATTTCTGTCTCCATCCATGTACCCGTTTATAATGCGCACCATGAGTTTACAAGTTGATTTTGGGAGGAAAAAGTGTGCGTTATATTCGGGAAATTACGGTATGTTTTTTTTATGCATTTGTAATTTCGTTTATAGGTACACATATAATAGAGGTGCAAGATAATTATCGGTTCGATAATTATCGGTCCGATAATAGGAATTATGACGTCATCCCAATAAATCCGATAACATTATATATTATCGGGCCTATTAATAATATTTTTGGCATGGTGTCGGATTGGGGTGTGTGCGTTTGTTTCCACTCCTGTTTTGCCAGTATGTAAAGTTTTGTTACTGTTCTAGAGGCCGTATTTTCCTTCACCGAGTTATGAACTTTACTATGTCAATTAGCAAAAGTTTGCATTTTACAGTGTTATGTTTACAAGGTCTTGGGAGACCTTTTGGTTATTGATAGGCTTGCTGTTCTATAATTGCCAGGTTAAGAAAGTGGTTTCATGGATCATGACGACAAAAGTCTCCTCTCCTGTTGCACCAAAGGTTTTATCTGCCGACAAAGCACAATACCTGTTGGGTTTATGTTTGTTTTAGATCAGTGCTTATTGTTCAGAGGAACACATCGTCAATGATATTGACTGATTGATTGTGATTGACTCAAATTATATTTATTTGAAAAAATTAATACGGGCACTTTATTTGAAGTCAAAACTGTTCCTGTCTTTGTCTTGTTAATTATAGTAATGTTCATGTCATCATCTATGCTGAATCAATCACTAGTATTTTTTAACTACAGGTGTTCAAAAACTCAGGTGAATATACATTGAAAAATTATACTATCGGTTATCGTATTGGTATCGGCCTTGAGGAGCAGGATGTTATCGATATCGGTTTCAAAATATGGATGTCGTGCACCCCTCGTATATAACAGTTATTTTAAGGGGAATATGTGTTTGAATGATTTGTGAACAGCATGGGGAAAAAAAGTTAGTCTTTTATAGCATTAAAGCTAGCCGACTTTTGCCATGCAAGCTAGTAGGCTAGCTAGGATATGCGACACTGCTGTCAATTTTTTTTTTTTTTTTGGAACCAATTCAACCACTAATGAAGTGACAATGCAATCCGAACAAATCATCCATTCAAATCGAATAAATTGTAATTCTGAAATAAAACACACTATATTATAAATAATATTTAAAAAGAAAAGAAAAAAAAAAACAATGCACAACGAGTCATTTGAAAGCTAGCTAAGTGCAGAACATAAAATAGGTGATAAACCCAAAGGCATTTTTTTTTCTCTGCCAATTAGAGCCCATCGGGTGGTTATTAGATCCAAAATGTCTGTCATTTTGTCCTGCAAAGTGTGTACGTCAGCAAATTTGAAGCCAAATTATTCATTGCGGGTGTCATTTTAAAGCTACACTTAGTGTAGATTGTGAAGTATGTGAGATTAACTCCAGAAATCTTTATTTACATGTTGAACATGCTGTGCTTTTATTTTGAAATGTTCACCGGCAGTGCGTTCCCTAAGCAGCTAATCGTAAGCTTTACAATCAGTTTTAAAAAAAAGAAAAAGTACACTTCAATGTTCATCATGCAGGTAGTGTCAGTAATACATTTTTTCGCATTGTTTGCAAATGCTGTAAACCAGCAAGTTTTCATGTTTGAAGTGTGACCTCTTAACCGCAAGTTTGCGTTTTGGAGAAAACCACCACCAGAAAGCCACTGTTTTATAAAGGGCTAAAGCAGTTAGTATATTGTCTTTCTTCCATTAGCCTTAATGTAGCAATGCTAACGTTTGACAATATTAATATGTTATATTTATACTAGGGCTGTCAAACGATTAAAATTTTTAATCGAGTTAATCACAGCTTAAAAATTAATTAATCGTCATTAATCGCAATTCAAACCATCTATAAAATATCCCATATTTTCCTGTAAATTATTGTAGGAATGGAAAGATAAGACACAAGACGGATATATACATTCTACATCATGTACATAAGTACTGTATTTGTTTATTATAATAATAAATCAACAAGATGGCATTAACATTAACATTCTGTTAAAGTGATCCATGGATTGAAAGACTTGTAGTTCTAAAAAGATAAATGTTAGCACAAGTTATAGAAATTTTATATTAAAACCCCTCTTAATGTTTTCGTTTTAATAAAATTTGTGAAATTTTCAATCAAAAAATAAACTAGTATTGCCTGGCTCTGCCTGACTATTCTCCCTGTATTTTTCAAACACTGAGAGAAATAGTCTGGGAACCATCCCATTAACGGCCTTTTCGAGCAGGTACAAAATCAATCGACAAATCAGATTCGTTTATTTGCGTGACGTGTTCTTCACGAGCAACGTCAGTCTTGCGCGCCGAAAGTCGTCTCGACAACAGAGATGGTCAACGGGATAACCGAGAACATGTTCCAATCCGCGGTCAATTCTTTTTAAAATTACCAAAAACACAGCGACACGAGTCATTGACAATAGTCTGTCTCGCGCTAGCCATGTTGAATAAACTCCGCTCTCTTCGTATGTTTACTTCTGCGCGCAAGTCCCTCGTCCTTCCGTCGTCAGTTAATAACGTCACATCTGCCCGTTGCTGATTGGTCCACTCCGCTGTCTGTTTGCTGTGGCTTGCTCCGCCCTGGAAATTGTATCCGTGGGAATGGTGGCCAGACTCAATCGCTGGAACAGCGTTGAGTCTGGTGTACCAGGCAAAAACTAGTAGCCCGCCATTGTTGATGTCAACCCATAAAATCAGTCACACCAAAGCGCCAGCAGAGGGAGACAAAAAAACACATGTAACAAGTGGACAGGACACTGCTGTCATTTTAATCTGTTTGAGCGGGGCATGTGCGTTCATTGCGTCAAATATTTTAACGTGATTATTAAAAAAATTAATTAACGCCCGTTAACGCGATAATTTTGACAGCCCTAATTAATATAAATGTGTTTCCTTATTTTGTTTGTCTGAACCTTAATTTTAAGATGTAACGATGACCAACAAACATCTGTGAAAGGAAATTGAGTCTCATATGCAACCATCACGCACGTGTGCCCAGTGCACGTAGCAAATGCAAACAAGCACGCGGTGATAAATTGCAGCCGGGAAAATTACTGACCTAATTTTTACTTACCGTGCGATAAACTGACTTATTGCAGATCGCGACAGGCTTACAAGCTAGTTAACGTAATTTTCGGACTATAACCCGCTACTTTTTCCCCTCATTTTGAATCCTGTGGTTTATAGTCCAGTATAGTCCAGTGCGGCTTATTTGTTGATTTATTTGGGTTAATAGGTAACACTTTATTTGAGGGCAGCATCATAACACAGTCGTAATTATGACATGATTATGACACTATTACGGGCAATAATAACACTGCTATGAGCATTAATGTATGCATATGACAGATGTCATCAAGTATCATAGGGCAAATTATGTCACCAACACTCCATTTATGCCAAGCTTGGATCTTTTACATCTATTCAAAAGTGAGATTGTTTGCCGGTTGACACAAAATGACATCTGTCATAATAATACATTAATGCTCATAGCAGTGTCATGTCATAATTATGATGGTCTTATGACAGTTTTATGGCGCCACTGTCAAATAAAGTGTTACCAAATACCACAGCTAGCAATTAATGAAACAACTGGAAAAGTAATACTGAAGAAATAATTAGCGCAGAACATGAATTTTGATTGTTATTTACATCTGTAGCGTTGCAATGCATGCTAGGAGGCATGTTGGACAACAACAGTGTTGACATTAGGTGGCAGAAAAGGTTGATCGTCTCCCCCAAGGGAGCAGTGATGGCCAAATGAAGCTTTTTGAAGCAATTAAGTTTTGCAGCCAATTGGTTCAAAGCTTCTTGGTGGTTCATTTTTGTCTTATGACAGTCTTATGATGCCTCTGTCAAATTAAGTGTTACCGGTTAATACCTTTGGACCTACGATGCTGTTACCATACCTATGAACAAATGCTGTTTTGGTGTCAATTTTGGTGGGTGGCGGCTTATAGTCAGGTGCACCTTATAGCCCGAAAATTACAGTACTGTGTTCTTTTGTTGTACTTAGAACCTCATTTATGTATTTTTTTATACTGTTTCAGGCTAAGCTCGGGTATTTTAATTTATTTTTAAATGCATTATTTGCTCTGGGGAAATAAAATTTCAATTCTGCAGTTTGAAGAAACACTCGGGAATTTTATTTTGTATTTAATGCTGTTTTGGAAGTGCAATCTTAGCAAGCCTTTTCTTTACATCTCACAAAATTTATTTTGAAACGTATTAAATGTTCCTTATCCAATTACTCGATTATTCGAACTAACTAGTTGATAGATTAATCAATTACTTAAATAATCGATAGCTGCAGCCCTATCGGTATGTTGTTGTTTTTATTTTATTTGGTGTTCTGGTTTGGTTCTTGTCCTACTTCGGCTTGTTCTAATTATGGATTTGGTTATGTTTAGTTGTTTGACATTTGTTGACAAAACATTGCAGAAGTTTCACTTAAGCAAAGTTATGTATTTTCTGAACTTTGACCTACCCAAATCCCCGAAGAGGATTGTGGGGAAGCAAAATGCTTATAAAACGTTTCAACGGACAGGAAACAGGTCAAAGTTGAGCACAAATATCACAATTAAGAGTTTTAAACACGTCTTTTTTCTTTGTCTGGAGACAAGTGTGTTATTATCCAAAGGCAATTATGGATTTTTAAGCATGGCGGAGCGCACATGGGGAGATCTACTCTTGCAAAACAAAAGCGCCGACTTGGTCTACAATACTCTCCACGTTGATAAATAGTCTGCAGCAGTACAAAAACAAATAAATTATTCAAAAGTATACCTTGCTTAGAAAAGGGGGAAAAAAGAAAAAGTAAACTCAGAGGGTTTTGTCTCTCTTAGGCTTACATGCCGCCATCGATCCACGTTATTGTGGCACCTCGCTCACTCACTTACTTACTTGCTCACCGTACACCATGTGGTAAAGAAACAGAGCGTGAGTCACCTGCGGGCCACCCCGCAACGTCATGTTTTTAAAGATTTGATTTTACAGCAGCAAGCGGCATTCGGCACCAGCGCGCTAATCAACTTAGATTCACAAGATGCCATTTGGCAGTGTCGAATGTGAGAAAAATGCCCCTCAGGTGTGTTGTCATGGCATTCAACAGCCGCTTCACAAGCATGTAGTTTTTATTGAACATGTCAGAGTGCCTCAATGCACATATTTATGTGGGTTTATTTTATACTAAAACATAAAAATAATGCAAGCGTATCTTGCCTTAGTAGTATAATTTATTCATAACTCAATTTACTTGTAGTCTACGTATAAATTCTGGTAACTCATAAAAGAACTGAAATTCCATTCATCCATTCGAGGCTTGGAAAAACACTCCCAATTTTTCTATTTTGCATTTTCTGCTCATATCTTATATTTCAAAATGTAATATTCCCGTACTTACTCACAGCAGACTTATTTACCGTATTTTTCGCACTATAAGTCGCAGTTGGGTTTTTTTTTTCATAGTTTGGCTGGGGGTGCAACTTACGTATACTCTGGAGCGACTTATACGTGAAATTATTAACACATTATTATGCACACATTATCACATGTTATTTTGGTGTTTTGGAGAGACTGATGGTTTGGTAAACTTGCTAGCAAGTCCTTTATGCTATAGTTTAGGCCTGCAGCTATCGATTATTTTAGTAGTCGATTAATCCATGAACTCGTTAGTTCAAATAATCGAGTAATCCGATAAGGAACATTAAAAATTAAAATACCTGACCTGAGCCTCAAACGGTATAAAAAAAAAAAAAAAAATGATAATAAGTAATAATAATAAAAAAATCAGGATATATGTACAACAAAAGAACAATTAGCTAACTTACATCGCAAAAGTCCGCTAGTTTAAATGCTATAAAATGATTTTTTTTTTTAACAATGCTCTTAACAAGTCATTCAATCACATATACCCACACAAAAAAAACTGTTAAATATACCTATAAACCAAATTACGAGTGCATTAAAAAAAAAAAAAAAACATAATAGCTCAAACAAAAAGCTTACTTATGTTGGTCTTAACAGGGAGCAGTTGGATTCAACCATGTTAAATGACTTATGTCGTATTCACTGTAGCCACTACTTAACAAATAGTTCAAACACATATTCCAACAAAAAAACGGCTAAATATACCTTTAAACTAAATTACGAGTGCATTAAAAAAATTTTTTAGCTCAAACAAAAACTTAGCTTATGTTGGTCTTAACACAGAGCAGCTGGATTCAGCCATGTGAAATGAGGCAGACTAGAGGACAGTGTATCCACGCAAATCAATAAAACTAATGGCAAACACTTTCAAAACAAACCATTACAACGCCACTTTGATTAAACGAATGCTCAAGACAGCAAAATTTAATTCGAATATATTTTTTTCTAATCGAATACTCACAAAAAAAACTTAAATAAAATATACCTATAAACCAAATTACGAATGCATAAAAAAAAAAAAAAAAAAAAACAGCTCAAACAAGAAGCTTACTTATGTTGGTCTTAACAGGGAGCAGTTGGATTCAACTATGTTCAATGACTTATGTCGTATTCACTGTAGCCACTACTTAACAAATAGTTCAAACACATATTCCAACAAAAAAACAGCTAAATATACCTTTAAACTAAATTACGAGTGCATTAAAAAAAAATTAGCTCAAACAAAAATTTAGCTTATGTTGGTCTTAACAGAGAGCAGCTGGATTCAGCCATGTGAAATGAGGCAGACTAGAGGACAGTGTATCCACCCAAATCAATAAAACTAATGACAAACACTTTCAAAACAAACCATTACAACGCCACTTTAATTTTACTTTAAAGGAATACTCAAGGCAGCAAAACTTTATTCAAATATTTTTTTTCTAATCGAATGCTCAAGTTAATCGATTAATCGTTGTAGCACTACTATAGTTATTTGAATAACTCTTAATAGCAATGTTACGTTAAAATACCGGCCAAATTCGCATTTCGTTGTTCATTCATCATGTAACATTATCATCCTGTACACTTATTCAGCATGTTGTTCTCAATTGTGTTTTTATTTTAAAATGCCTTTCAAGATTACATATCTGTTGTATGTCTTGGATTTTATCAAGTAAATTTCAATCCCAAAATGTGACTTATACTTCAGTGCGACTTATATGGGTTTTTTTCTATTCATTGCACTCATTGCATTTTTGGGCTGGTGCGACTTATACTCAGGTGCGACTTATAGTCTGAAAAATACGGTATGCCCTATTCAAAGTGACATTTTACAACAACAACAACAACAACAAAAAATCCTCACCCTTATCTAAACTGATTTGCAATATTTCGTGAGTTATGCAAGAATACATGACTTTCCATACCATTCATCACACTATTCCACAGTGATACTAAGTTGAAGGTAACATTTATGAATTTCTCTTTGTCTGTTTTATTGTGTTTTATTTACTTCCAAGCTGATATTTTTCTCCTGTTTGCTCATGTAGTTAATAATGACTCGGTAAGGAATTACAATGGCTGATACGCTCTCTCGCTAAACCACTGGAAATGCAATGATCCTTACAGTCAAATGTTATGTGCATGAAAAGAATTTAATCAAGCATTTTTAATTTTTTTATTTCTATATATATGTTTTGTTTTGTTTTTATGTCCTGCAACTACGCATGACTAATGCCTGCCAAGAAGCTCTCCACACATCACTGGGCAGAAGGTACATTTAATCCACCTGTTGCTATTCAAATAATGAAATAACAGTTTGTGGTGAGCTAAACAGGATCAGATTTCATACTAATTGCATACTTTTAGAGATGATGGTCATCATCATCATGTCGGTATCATGTTTGCCCACCATATCACAGTTGAAGGCTCATGTATTATCTAACACATAGACGAAAATAGGTATATTGGTAATGGACAATAGGTGTTACAGTGGGGCAAATAAGTATTTAGTCAACCACCAATTGTGCAAGTTCTCCTACTTGAAAAGATTAGAGGCCTGTATTTGTCAACATGGGTAAACCTCAACCATGAGAGACAGAATGTGGGGGAAAAAAAACAGAAAAGAATTTATTTCCAAATTAAGAGTGGAAAATAAGTATTTGGTCACCTACAAACAAGCAAGATTTCTGGCTGTCAAAGGGGTCTAACTTCTTCTAATGAGGTCTAACGAGGCTCCTCTCGTTACCTGTATCAATGGCACCTGTTTTAACTCGTTATCGGTATAAGGGGCCGTTTACATGGTGACTCTCCGAGAATACGAACAATTTCAATCTTGCATTTGCATTTGCGTCTCCTTTTGAACAATGTCGCAATTCCGCACTTTGACCCCACCAAGCTCCCTCAGCCCGGAAAAAAATAAGCCCGCCCACACGAAGCAATGTCATTTTTCTTTTGTTCAAAAAGGCACAAAAAATTAAACGTTCAACATATTTAATTTTAAAATATTATTAAAACAGTAAATTAAAGCCGACATTCCGCCGTATTTGCTGTTTTTAGCACCGCTGCTCATGCCCAATGTGACGTGTATGAGTGCTGACTTCAACAGCGCTGTCTCGCGCCGCAGGAGCCTTTGATATGCATGCCGAGGAAGCCCCTCTCAACCCCCCGCAATCGGATTCTTCCACTTTGGAGGCAGGATTCAGAATTTTTCATCTTCGCCGACACCATATGCACGCGAGGCGAGTCCGCAACTCAGTCATTGCGTCTTTGTGTCGCAGAGTCGCCATGTAAACTGCCCCTAAAAGACACCTGTCCACAACCTCAGTCAGTCACACTCTAAACTCCACTATGGCCAAGACCACAGAGCTGTCGAAGGACACCAGAGACAAAATTGTAGACCTGCACCAGGCTGGGAAGACTGAATCTGCAATAGGTAAAATGCTTGGTGTAAAGAAATCAACTGTGGGAGCAATTATTAGAAAATGGAAGACATACAAGACCACGATAATCTCCCTCGATCTGGGGCTCCATGCAAGATCTCACCCCGTGGCGTCAAAATGATAAGAACGGTGAGCAAAAATCCCAGAACCACACAGGGGGACCTAGTGATTGACCTACAGAGAGCTGGGACCAGAGTAACAAAGGCTACTATCAGTAACACAATGCGCCGCCAGGGACTCAAATCCTGCACTACCAGACGTGTCCCCCTGCTGAAGAAAGTACACGTCCAGCCCCATCTGCGGTTCGCTAGAGAGAATTTGGATGATCCAGAAGAGGACTGGGAGAATGTGTTATGGTCAGATGAAACCAAAATAGAACTTTTTGGGAGAAACACAGGTTTTCGTGTTTGGAGGAGAAAAAAAATACTGAATTGCATCCGAAGAACACCATACCCACTGTGAAGCATGGGGGTGAAATATCATGCTTTGAGGCTGTTTTTCTGCAAAGGGGCGAAGACGACTGATCTGTGTAAAGGAAAGAATGAATGGGGCCATGTATCGAGAGATTTTGAGTGAAAATCAAAGGGCATTGAAGATAAGACGTGGCTGGGTCTTTCAGCATGACAATAGCCACGTTTACATGCTGACTTTTATTCATACCGATTCAAATCATTCCGAATGGAAATTTCAGATCAGCTGTTTACATGTCACTTCATCTATTCCGATCCAGCGTTTACATGTGTCTGCCTTTATTCCGAAAGGACGTTTGACAACTGCCGTCTGACATGCGCAGATTAATCAAAACAAAGCGTCACGTTGCAAAACATGGAAATCGATCGTCAGAGTGCTGCTGTTTTAACTTTAACCCACTTGTTGTGTTTGTGGGGTCGTATCCGCTTCTGCTGTTTTGCTCTTTTGCCTTGTAGTAGCCGGTTTTCAGCGTTTTCCACCAGTTTCTAATCTGTAACCTCTCATGAACTTTTTTAAATAGTTCACTGTTCCTCGTTTTACGCCCGTCTAAGCGAGCAATTATATTCAATTATTTTAAAGTTTGAATTAAATACAAACTTTCCGCCGGACTCCAATTAGGTGCGCTGTGCTTGGAGGCCATGTTGCAAGTGACGTTACTTACGTCACCAAGTGACGTCACCACGTCAGTACGGAGCATGTGCAGAAAGAACGCAACCAGACACCATTCCGCTTCCCTGTTTACATGATATAATTTTACTTCTAATCGGTTTGGGAAAAGGAATATTCCACCCCTGTGAAACGGAATGAAATTCCATTCGGTTTGGGCCTGTTCATTCCGAATGAGGTGTTTATATGGAACACATTTATTCGGTTTGAACATCTAAACCGATTGTAATTGGAATATTTGGCTCCATGTAAACGTGGCTACTGATCCCAAACACACAGCCAGGGCAACAAAGGAGTGGCTTCGTAAGACGCATTTCAAGGTCCTGGAGTGGCCTAGCCAGTCTCCAGATCTCAACCCCATCGAAAATCTGTGGAGGGAGTTGAAAGTCCGTGTTGCCAACAACAGCCCCAAAACATCACTGCTCTAGAGATCTGCATGGAGGAACGGGCCAAAATACAAGCAACCGTGTGTAAAAAGCTTGTGAAGAATTACAGAAAATGTTTGGCCTCCGTTATTGCCAACAGAGGGTACATAACAAAGTATTGAGATGAACTTTTGGTATTGACCAAATACTTATTTTCCACCATGATTTGCAAATACATTATTTAAAAATCAAACGATGTGATTTTCTGGGATTTTTTTTCTTCCACATTCTGTCTCTCATGGTTGAGGTTTACCCTTGTTGACAATTACAGGCCTCTAATATTTTCAAGTGGGAGAACTTGCACAATTAGTGGTTGACTAAATACTTATTTGCCCCACTGTATTTGCAGTTCAGCATTCATCTATTTGGCAATTTTCTGGGCAATCATAAACTTTCCAGGTAAATATACTGTAGCTGCACCCGTGGAAATAACCACATTCCAGAAAAAAAAATCTTCATAGAAAAAAATGTTTCCTTATACAGCTTAGCTTCTTCATTGATTTCTATGCATATTGTCATTACCAACATACATCCACGCTGTCATCCAAGCATGACATTGTTTCCATCAGAGGCCCTGCGGAGCTCTCGTCGAGTCAAACGAATTCGAGGGGGCAACGGTTCCTGTGTATAAAAGGGGGTGTAAGATCAATAACCCCCCCTGAGCTTAGGGAGCCAATCTCCATACGAAGGTGAGCTGACTCAGCATTCGGCCTGGGGGCTTAAAGAGAATGATTGCTCTACAAGCGATAAAAACACCCAGCGTTGTTGAGAACCCTTCACTGGAGGAAAGCAAAGAGTGCAGGTGTAAATACACGTTCGCCTTGTAAACACAATATCTTCTTGGGGTCGGAGGCACAATCAAGCTTAGACAGAGGAGTGACAGCGGCATTCATCGTTGACTTATTTTGGTCCGTGTACCCAAGAAGCTTGAGAAACCCAAGCCAAAATGGGGCATCACTACCTCTATATAGCAGTAGCACCGCCTCAAGCGACATGCATTTAATATTATTGCAAATCATCTGCGTCAAGCTGTCCATCATTCGAATGAAATGTCACTGCAGTGTCACAAAGTAATAGCTCGCCAGCATGGGGTAACACAGGTTCCGGTAAAGTGGAGAAAATGGTGTGAAAACACGGTGCTGATGCATGTAAATAATGATATATATTTTTTCGCCTTGGCTTCGCAGGGAGATAACATCATCGAGTTGCAAGGAGACGCCGCCGCCGTCTTTTTTTTTTTGTTTTTTTTTTGCAGCTGTCTGGAGTCGAGCAGGGCAAATGTATTTTTGCTCAAATGCCACGTGCCACTGTCATGCATTGGATTGACTGCAGTAAACACATTATAGAGGGCTATGCTGACAATATGAACTATTAACACTATGAATGAATATCAATGCTTAACATGTGGCTGTTTGTTGTATAGCAAATGTCAAGATTCTAGACTTCACCATGCTGGATGGTGTTTCTATTTGTAACTTTTTCACTGCCAGCTGCTTTCAGAAAAGCAATTTCACCTGATTTTTCAAGACGTACAGAATATTGTGGCCTATTATTACATAGAATATAGAATCTAACAAGAAAACGTACCAAGTAATTTGCAGTTAAGTGCAGTAGGTCATGCGTCTTATCAGAACTGAGCCATTGCTGATCTGGAAAAAGTTTGTCGAGCTTGAACGGTCAAGTCAATCTATTTCGCTTACATTTCCAAGGTTTGATGTAAAACTACAAACAATTTAATGCCATCGAGTAAGTGAAGAAGAAAATATTTTCATATAATCGTAAAGTTATACATATTCATTCACTGCTGTTCAGTTACTGTCTTCAGGCTTGTACGCAAAGTGCCTGCCTCAAAGATATGATAAGGGGACATTGGAATTAATTGTTTACCCTTTGTATTTTTCCACTGCGCATGATTTAATGGTTCAATTGGGCCTTTTTCTCTCGATTCCATCAATGACGGGGGTGTGCAAGGTTTACAACTGGACTTGCTAAAATGATTCTTTGCTGTCTTTTTTTCCCTTCTGATACTTTGTTCTATATTTTAATTCATTATTGTTGTTTTGAATTGCGTGTCTTCATCTTATGTTCATATAAAAGAAGTAGTGACCTGTGAAAAGAGAACGTCGACTCCCTCCATCTTTGCTTTGACTATTTTCTCTTCATAAGTAAACTTAACTTTAGTTTATGTAAATATATAATCATTCTCCAGGCGAACCTGGGCCATCACCGTGGTAGCGGAGTGGGTAAAAGAATGTGCCAAACATCCTGGCTAACTGCCCCCTTCCCAGCTCATGCTTTTGAATGCATCAAGAGTAGGGTTACAGCTATCGATTAATCTAACAATTACTGTAGTTCGAATAATTGGATTACGAACATTTAATGCGTTGCAGAATAAATTTTAGCATATGTTAATAAACATGTGTTTATGATTGCAATAATATTTATTTAGGCTTGCTAAGATTACACTTTCAACAGAGCGTTAAATGCGAATACACAATAAAATTCCTGAGTGTTTCTACAAACAATGCAGAATTGCACTTTCATTTCACAAGAGCAATAAATGCATTTAAAAATAAATACCTGAGATTTGCCTCAAACAATATAAGAAAAATAACTTAGTATCTAAGTAAAACAAAAGAACAATTGGCTAACTTGCGTAGCAAATGCTAAAATGCTATAAAATGCTAACTTTTTTTTTTTACAATGCTCTTAACAAATCATTCAAAGATATTTTAAATGTTAAATGTTCCTGGTTGCCACTAGAGGGTAGTGTACCCACGCAAATCAAAATTAAATGCAAACACTTTCAAAACAAATTCAAAAACTTTTTTTTTTTTTTGACAATGCTCTTAAATCCTCTAAACACATACGTATTCCCACAAAAACCTGCTGAATACACTTCTAAACGAAATAACAAATGTATAAACAAGTATATTAGCTCAAACAAAAACATACCTTATGTTTTTCTTAACAGGGAGCAGCTGGATTCAGCCATGTTATGGCATATTCGCTGTTCACTGTTGCCACTGTGAAAGAATATTTTACGCAGGCTTATAAAACACATACCGTAATTTCCCGAATATAAGGCGCACCCGTGTATAACGCGCACCCCCAATTTACCTGCAAAATCTAGGGAAAATTCTTGTACCCGTGTATAACGCGCACCCTAATTTTAGCACCAATAAATACGGTAAAATACAAGAAAACAGTTCATGTAGAAATACAGAAATGTCATTTTAATTTAACAAATTATAAACAGACATAACACAGCACAAGCATAGCACAGTGATAATTACCGTTCCGGTAGTGCAAAACATTACTGTAACAACCTTTAACAACTTCTCCAACTTAAGAGAACCCGTGAGAAAACAAAACAGCCATATCTGTATTATACATGAACATCTAAAGCATTCTTATAAGTGCTTTTCTGCCCCTACCAATTGCTTTTGCTGATGACTTTGCTTGTTCCAGCTGCTTCTTCATTCGTTTCCAATACCGCACACTCGATTCTCCGACGTCATACCGTCTTGCCACTTCACGAATTTCAGCTTCCTCAGATACGGAAATTACGTCTGTGACGTCACGTGAGTAGGGTCTATAGCCAGGACCAAGCCGTAGCGTCCTGGTTAGGATAGTATATTCGCATTTCGTTGTTCATGCATCATGTAACATTATCATACACTTATTCAGCATGTTGTTCTCTATTGTAATTTTTTATTAAATTGCCTTTCAAGATGACATATATGTTCTATGTGTTGGATTTTATCAAGTAAATTTCCCCCCAAAATGCGACTTATACTCCGGTGCGACCTATATATGTTTTTTTTCCTCTTCATTGGGCATTTTATATCTGGTGCAACTTATACTCAGGTGCGACTTATTGTCCGAAAATACGTTACTCGAGTTAATCGATTAATCGTTGCAGCACTAATCAAGACTGAAGCTAACTTCACACATATTATCATTGCACGTTTAGTATACTCAGAAATAAAAGTATGACCTATCATTTCAATTACTGTAAACTCATTTGATCAAGTTCACAATATTTACTTGATAAAATTAGTTATAAACAACAAATTACTTAAGAATATGGAGCACCTCTGCCATCAGCGGTTGTACATGTTAAAAACCCAAGAATATCGACATCAATAGCAGTGAAAGTTCAGATTCTAATTGGCGGATACTAATCAATGGAAGGTTGAAGACATTATGACGGTACAAAGTCACTACATACATGTGCAGGGTTAAGAGATCAGACAAACTAATTGGCCATTTCTATCGCAGAAAGTGAGAAGAAATTGATCAAAGAGCCAAGTCTCATAACAAAATTTTTCAATTTGGTTACTTGCGAAAATATTTTTCTAAATTGCAAATGGATTCTTTACAGTATTAATCATAAGCATTCTCTCGACATAAAAGGTATGCAAGTTTTCCTGAATTTCAACATGCTATACATCTTCCTTTTTCCCTACGATCACATTGTTACGGCAACTTCCTGACCTCGCCATTGTGGCATAGAAAAAAAAAAAGCGATGGAGCGAGAGAAAAAAGTGAATCCGCAGCTCATTGTTGGAGCCGCGTCGCTCGTCTGGGGAGCACTGCTGCTCGCCAGCGTTTCCCACATTCTCCGATACTAACGCCAAGGTCGTTCTCCTCCAGCGATCTGTAGCTCTTAATCAGCCGCATCTCTCTCATGGGCCCTGAGCAAGCTAGCGGAGGACGCTAACGAAACCCTGCAAGCTACACTGGGGGGGAAAATTGCATGCATGACAGACCGGCTGTATGCTTCGAAACCCTTGTCTGGTTTTTGGTCTTCTTTGTCATTCAGCTGCAGTCTCTGATGACCAATCAGTTTGTTTAGGTGCTAGGAAGTAGTGCGTTTTGAACTCATTGTTTTGGTCATTGTTGTATTTGTCAACGATGACTATAAAATATTTTGTCAACAAATTTTTCATGATGATGACTGGATAAAAACATGGCTTTAGAGACAAGACAAATGCCAGTTTTCATCTGACGAGACGACAATGAGATGAAAATGCGACAAGGTTTCTGTCACGTTCACAATGCGTGACATTTTCATATTGTACGTGGAGTACGTGGGTTGTGTCACTCATGCTGCCCCCCACCCCCGCTAGCCCCCATCCTCACCTTCAAGCATGGGAAGATTTGTTTACTCATCTTGGTCAGATGGGAATATGCAATTTTTCCTCTCACACTAAATGTAACTCATAGCGTTAGCATAGCATTCGCGTTCGTGTTAGTTTTTAAATTTAGCATGGCGAGCGTCGTCTTAAACTCCCAAACAACATTTTTTTTACATAAAGTTTAGGGTGTCAAGGTGGGTATAACTGAAAATAGTGTATGGTTTTACTGCTGAGCGTGTATTATCTAGGTCTGCAGCTATCGATTATTTTAATAGTCGATTAATCGATGAACGAGCTATTTTGAATAATCGTGTAATCTGATAAGGAACATAAAATATCTGAGCTAAGCCTCAGACGGTATAAAACAAATGAGGATTTAAGTACAACAAAAGAACAACTGGCTAACTTGCATAGCAAAAGCATGCTAGCTTAAGCTAGCTGCTATAATATGCTAAAATGCTAAATTAATTACCGCCGTTATCGGGATAAATTTGATAACCCTACCTTAAGCCTAAACTAAAGACTCTGGATGAGTGTAACATATTATGTCTGTCACGTTAAATACAATTAGAAAACGATTTAATTAAAATTAGGGCTGTCAAAATTATCGCGTTAATGCGCGGTAATTAATTTTTTTAATTAATCACGTTAAAATATTTGACGCAATTAACGCACATGTCCCGCTCAGACAGTATTCTGCCTTTTGGTAAGTTTTACAGCAAGGCTTTTTGTGCTGTCTAACAGCGAACTCTTGTGGTCGCTTTGCGACATGGTTTATTTTTTTCTTGCCAGTTCAATATGGGTGCACGACGTCTCGGGCTGACGCCTACGTTGTAATGTTGTGCTTATATGATCCTTGGACAAGATTTGTCCGTAAGTATGGTTGTTGTAAAGAATGTACATATTATGTTAGTAAGCGAAATGTTCTATTTTTTGTATGAGACGCTTTTTGGTTATGTTTAGTGAACCTGTATAGCGTGCTTAGCTAACGTTGTTGCTAATGCAATGCTTGTGTACTTTTTTTTTTGTAGTTTTATGACGGTCTAAAGAGGACAATGGTTGGAGGCTATTTTATTAATAAATCAGATGAAAAAGGAAGAAGTCTGATTATTAAGGCGTCGTTCACTAGCTGTCTAGCTTTGGAAAAAGTAGACGCTTCGGAGTGAGGACAGCATAGACAGATTTAAATGACAGTAGAGTGAAATGCCCACTACAGTCCTTATGTACCGAATGTTGAATGTACAGTGGGGAGAACAAGTATTTGATACACTGCCAATGGGTTTTCCCATTGGCAGTGTATCAAATACTTGTTCTCCCCACTGTATATATCCATGTTGTGTCTTATCTTTCCATTCCAACAATTTATTTTACAGAATATATATATAATTCACAGAAACATATGGCATATTTTATAGATGGTTTGAATTGCGATTAATTGCGATTAATTACGATTAATTAATTTTTAAGCTGTAATTAACTTGATTAAAAATTTTAATCGTTTGACAGCCCTAATTAAAATATTTATATATATATTTAAAAATGGCATGGCCGATATTTTTTTGCCGATTCCGATACTTTGAAAATGACGTGATCGGACCCGATCGATGAAGGAAAATTTTAGTTGTTTTGAAACCGTGACGTTTTCATACCACGGTAAACCTTGAAACAGGTAACCAGCACATGCCTAATCCAAACAAAAAATTTTAAGGTTTGGATCAGTTGCCTGGGAATAAAGTTGATTCGCATGAAACATTTCATCAAGTTTGATTCTTAGCAGTTTGTCCAAAAGCAGTACAGTATACAGGATTTAGGTTTCTTTAGTAAGTATTCCAGCCTAACTTGTGATGGATTGATTAGTTGATTAAGGGCTGTGTCGCTATCCTTACGTCCACATAGCCTCCATAAACACCTGATCTCTCTCTTTTTCACTGCCAGTGTTTGTGCTAGCGAAGGCAGACATCTTATATTGATTGCTTTGTTTCCAGTGCAGCGATACATAATTCATCAAGCCTCAGTGCGTGTGAGTGTGTATGTATGTGTGTCTACAAATAGCAAAAGGGGTAAACAATCAATCAAAGTCAACACCTCCCCTTCACACAATTACGAGAAGTGTTGCAGTAAAACAAAAGACTGTCGCCTCTTTTGGCCAAGCCCACGCAAGATTATTAGATATAGTGGTACCTTCACATTTGAGCGATCTAGTTGTAGTCAGTTGTGTGATTTTTTTGTTTTTGTTTTGCTGAGCGAGCTAAAATTTCAGCTAAGATTGTTTTGTTGTTTTCCGTAAAAACAAAAACTGTGGTGTCTGAAGCAGATTCAAAGACAAATTATGCTCATGAGTCAAGTACCGCTGTAATTGAAAGTCTAAGTCCATTAAAAGAATACCGAGAGTTCAAAAGTCTTTAAGTTGAAATTGGGTCAGGGAAAAAGGGGGCTGCTTCGGTCCCTGTAGTCCAGCCATCACGATTCCCTACTCAAACTTGATCGCGGATGCGGACCGTCCGGTCCGCGGATCGTTTCAGATATGAGCTCCGGCGAGTGCAAACAGTGCGTCGTTGGTGATTCGCAGACATTGATTAATCTCATCGGGGACCGAGCTGGACACAGCAGTAATAAACTGCAAATTGTCTAGCGGAGCTCACATCAAATCAGCGCCATGGGCGAGCCGGGCCGCAGTTGACATAGCCGCTGAGAACAGGCAGGTCTATTCTGAGGTTTAATGCGATGGAGGTAATTAAGTACGTGCTAAACAAACTCGTTTGAGCGGAATCGCTAATAAGTAATAAACAAGCAAGACTTCCTGTTCCTGCTCTTCTTTGTCCCTTGATAGGCATACTCCATATAAAAACGCGCCCATGCTTGAAGCGAAACCTTCAGCGGCGGCCAAGAAACATAAAACCAAAAATATTCTCCCTTTTTGAAAACCTATGTTGAACTTGAAATTACAGCATCTACAGAAATGAACTGACATTGAGTTCACGTTTTACGGCGAGATTCAACACAAGACGAAACTCAAAAGATCCAGTATTGCAAATCTGTTAGATACAGTATACCTGGTTTGAATTTGTTAGGACTAAAAATCTGAACAAAATTCACTTATTCACTGCAGCATACGATTGTCACCAGCCTTTGAAGTACAGTGGGGCAAATAAGTATTTAGTCAACCACCAATTGTGCAAGTTCTCCGACTTGAAAAGATTAGAGAGGCCTGTAATTGTCCACATGGATAAACCTCAACCATGAGAGACAGAATGTGGGGGGAAAAAAACTGAAAATCATTTTATTTGATTTTTAATGATTTCCAAATTGAGTGGAAAATAAGTATTTGGTCACCTACAAACAAGCAAGATTTCTGGCTGTCCATGAGGTCTAACTTCTTCTAACGAGGTCTAACAAGGCTCCACTCGTTACCTGCATTAATGGCACCTGTTTTAACTCATTATCGGTATAAAAAACACTTGTCCATAATCTCAGTCAGTCACACTCCAAACTCCACTACGGCCAAGACCAAAGAGCGGTCGAAGGACACCAGAGACAAAATTGTAGACCTGCACCAGGTTGGGAAGACTGAATCTGCAATAGGTAAAACGCTTGGTGTAAAGAAATCAACTGTGGGAGCAATTATTAGAAAATCGAAGACAGACAAGACCACTGATAATCTCCCTCGATCTGGGGCTCCATGCAAGATCTCACCCCATGGGGTCAAAATGATAACAAGAACGGTGAGCAAAAATCCCAGAACCACACGGGTGGACCTAGTGAATGACCTACAGAGAGCTGGGACCACAGTAACAAAGGCTACTATCAGTAACACAATGTGCCGCCAGGGACTCAAATCCTGCACTGCCAGACGTGTCCGCCTGCTGAAGCCAGTACACGTCCAGGCCCGTCTGCAGTTCACTAGAAAGCAGTTGGATGATCCAGAAGAGGACTGGAAGAATGTGTTATGGTCAGATGAAACCAAAATAGAACTTTTTGGTAGAAACACAGCTTCTCGTGTTTGGAGGAGAAAGAATACTGAATTGTATCCGAAGAACACCATACCCACTGTGAAGCATGGGGGTGGAAACATCATGCTTTGGGGCTTTTTTTTCTGCAAAGGGACCAGGACGACTGATCTGTGTAAAGCAGACATGTCCAAAGTCCGGCCTGGGGGCCAAATGCGGCCCGTGGACAAATTTCATCCGGCCCCCAGCCTCTGTCCTAAAATCAATAATGTCTGGCCTACACACAGACTTAATAAATTGGTCAGCAGTACTGCTACCAGCATAAGAAGTAGCTTACACACTAAATGCTGCTCCTCATTTACCCACTAAAAGGCAGCAGCACTCTTAGCATCATTACCCCATGTGACCCTTTACTCCCAATTTGCTAAAATGGCGACAATCAACTGCGACGGCCAACGCTTCAAGGATAGGTGGAAATTGGACTATTTCTTCTCTAAAATACGCAACAACTGTGTCTGCCTCATTTGCAAAGAGACAGTCGCTGCTTTTTAATAGTTCAATGTGAGGCGATATTGCCAAAGAAGACACGCTGACATGTACGACAAGATTACAGGGTAAATACGTAGCGATAAATTAAAGCAACTTGAAGCTAGTTTCATTTCACAGCAGCAGTATTTCGCATGAGCCCGAGATTCGAAAGAATACGCCACAAAGTCTAGTTGCGAGATTGTTGAAATTATTAATTTAAAAAAATACTAAAGCAAATGTGACACACCCCACATTTTTACCACACCAAATCTGGCCCCCTTTGCAAAATGTTTGGACACCCCTGGTGTAAAGGAAAGAATGAATGGGGCCAAATATCAAGCGATTTTGAGTGAAAATCTCCATCAGATGAGACGTGGCTGGATCTTTCAGCATGACAATGATCCCAAACACACAGCCAGGGCAACAAAGGAGTGGCTTCGTAAGAAGCATTTCAAGGTCCTGGAGTGGCCTAGCCGGTCTCCAGATCTCAACCCCATAGAAAATCTGTGGAGGGAATTGAAAGTCCGTGTCCGAGTGTGACTGACTGAGATTTTGGACAGGTGTCTTTCATACAGATAATGAGTTAAAACAGGTGCCATTAATACAGGTAACGAGTGGAGCCTCGTTAGACCTCGTTAGAAGAAGTTAGACCTCTTTGACAGCCAGAAATCTTGCTTGTTTGTAGGTGACCAAATACTTATTTTTCACTCTAATTTGGAAACAAATTCTTTAAAAATCAAACAATATGATTTCTGTTTTTTTCCCCACATTCTGTCTGTCATAGTTGAGATTTACCCATGTTGACAATAAATACTTATAAATACCCATGTTGACTAAATACTTATTTGCCCCACTGTAGGTAAATATATGGAAAAAAAAAATCTAGAACCCTCCTTGATGTCTGCGATTTCTGCATCGCGACCCTTGTTATATGACCATATTTCACCCTTAAAATTCCCAAAAAATCCAGCTGTGGTCATTCACAGCTTTGTCTTGACACTCGGTGATACATGCTACATTGAGTTTTTGGATCGAAAAGAGGTAAGTACACGATAATATCTCGTTAAAATCGTAGTGTCTTTAATTTTGCTCTTTAATGCTATCACCTCCAGTTCAGGTTTTGCTGTTTACATTTTTTGTTTTTTCTAAAATGCCCTCCTTTTCAAACATTTTCTTACCCCAGAAAATTGAGATTTTAAGCTTTCAAATGATTTATTACACATGCATATAGGACAATTTTGAAATTTGGCCAAATTGGAAGTCTCAGAGTGGAACTTCAAGTCGCCTGAGTGTTTTCCGTCATATATATTTTTTTATTTTAACTTTATACTTTGTTTCAATTTGATGGCATGTTTTGAAAACTAAAAATCTTGTTCAATGAAAAAAACTTTTTTTTTTTTATTTTTTAAACCCAGATATCTCAAAGTAACACATTTTAGAGCTGTAATTGCAATACAGTGATACCGTGAACCATGATATTTTCTCTTAAGGTTATCATACCGTCAGAATCAGGGCTATTTGGGGGCTCTAAGCAAAATAATGCAAAGGGGCCCATATTTTTGGCCCACCATTTCGTCACAGTGTACTGTGAAACCCATACATGCAATCCAACCCATACATCCATATTTTGTATATTAATCAGATTTTGTTGCACTGCATACTTCAAACTTCTCACCCCAAATGATTGTCAGAACTTACAGTAGATAGCGCCAAACCTTTTTCTAAAAGAGGAAATAAAGAAGTTAAGGAAGGACTTTTATTTTTTTAAGCTTGTAATCAAGTATCAAAACTCACAAAAGTCAAATAAAGCAAACTGTAGTAAACAAAATAGAATATAAATTAAACAATTGACAAATTTGGAGCCCTTTAGTGATCAGGGGCCCTAAGCAGCTGCATAGTCTGCGCATAGGCTGGGCTGGCCCTGGTCAGAATCTTGCACAACGGAAACAGCAAATACCATTTTTGGGGTCTACTTGTGATTAAGGAAATGACATTATTCCAGGTCACTTCAACCATCTTAGGTGGTAAATTTTAGAACCACTATTGAGACAAATTCAGTTGAATGGTGGCAACCAAACATTCCTGCTAAATGTGAGCTTGAGTATAGCCTATTCCTCAAAATGAAACATAACACTTTGAACAGCCTCTAATAACTTAAGATATTGCATCGCGGTACAGTTTAAGAACATCCAAATGTCACTAATGGAAGCGAGTGCACCCATGAAATATTAAACAGGCGGAGAGAATCTAATCCCAGTCTCAATTGAATAAATGAGAAAATATATTAGATTCATTTATTCAGTGACTCATTTGTGCGCCAGTGGCGAATACCAGGACTGCGCTACGCTTCCACAGTTCACAAATATGACATGATTAAATATGAACTAACTATAACAATGAAAAACAAAAATCTTAAAACGTGAAAAAATAAAATACCGGACTAATTGGAGCGGCGTTATGCTTTGAGTATCCTCAAGGGGACCGGAGTTTGACGTGCCAACGCTCAATAGGAGCGATGACTCGAGAGGTCACGGAGGATTCCGCGAGGGGGGAAATCTTTTCAAAGAGGGCGAATGTCAAGACTAATGGCAGGAATTCAACGTTTAAAAATAAATCCGGTTCAGCTCTGACACGGTTGCTTGTCGAGCTCACTTTACGATTTTTTTATGTGAATGGACAAACAGATGCTTGCGCTACAAGTTTGTGTAGAAGAGAGATCTTAGCGTGTTTATGTGGATTCAAAATGAAAATGTATGCAGTATGGGAGTACATAAAGAGAAATACATTGTGTGAATTGACAGATATTTACATGATGTGTTTATACAGTAATGTATGCACAGATGGATGTTAGCCTTAGGTGGGTATGTAAATTGACAAATATTTGCAATACGCGTAGAGTATATGTGAATTGGGAGACATATCTTTGCATTATGTGCATATGGTAATGGACAAAATGTTTCGATTACAAATTTTTGAGGCGATCAAAGAACGCAGTGTGTGTATCCTTATGTGTGCTGTGTACTCCTTATCACGAGGAGACATCCAATAATTCGTTTGAAGTGGGAGGGATGGCAGCGAATGAACGAACGTTCAACCTCCCACTTCAAACGAATTGGACGTCTACGGCAGTCAATGGCAACCGATTTGTTTAATTTTGGGTAGGGTTGTTCCGATCATGTTTTTTTTGCTCCCGATCCGATCCCGATCATTTTAGTTTGAGTATCTGCCGATCCCAATATTTCCCGATCCGATTGCTTTTTTTCCCTCCCGATTCAATTCCAATCATTCCCGATAAAAATTTCCCGATCATATACATTTTGGCAATGCATTCAGAAAAAAATGAATAAAACTCGGATGACTATATACATTCAACATACAGTACATAAGTACTGTATTTGTTTATTATGACAATAAATCCTCAAGATGGCATTTATTAACATTCTTTCTGTGAGAGGGATCCATGGATAGAAAGACTTGTAATTCTTAAAGGATAAATGTGACTTTGTATATTGTGACTAATATTGCCATCTAGTGTATTTGTTGAGCTTTCAGTAAATGATACTGCAGCCATTCAACCCAAATGCATGACTGGAAGTGCAACCATGACTGTGTGTAGGGGCACCAATTGATATATCTTCTCTGCGTTGAGAAAGAACTTAGGGTGTTAAGAAAATGATCAACTACTACCTTTCTTCCCAACATTGCCTCCCACCTTAATTTTAATTGCTGAGAGAGGGAATTTAAGGCTTTAGCCAAATAAAAAAAGGCTCCAAAGGCTGTCAAAATTTTTCCTACTCATTATACGCTGCGTTTAGCTATATATATTGGTAAAACGGCGCCTTTATAGATTGAACGCGACAATGCGTGAGTGGGTCGTGCAGCGCATGCGTTAATCATTTAACGGGATTAATTAAGAAAAAATAATTACCGCCGTTAACGCAATAATTTTGATAGCCCTACTTTAAGCCAAAACTACTCTGGATGAGTGTAAGACATTTTGTCTGTAACGTTATACACAATTAGAAAACGATTGAAATAAAAAAAATATATATATATGTATATATATATATATATATATATAAAAAAAAGGCATGTCCGATATTTTTTTTGCCGATTCCGATACTTTGAAAATGACGTGATTGGACCCGATCGATCGGCATCATCTTTACTTATGACCATCGGCCATTTTCACACATCTTATGATCTTGAATTTCCTCAAATTTGAAAGGGGAAAAATTACTTAACAAAATCTAACTGGATTTCTAAGAATCATGAGTAAACGAAAAATAATGTAAGTATACGGATAGATTTATATATAGATGCTTGTATGTGAACTGACAGGCAGACGTGTAAATCGTGCGAGTATGTGAATGGATGTTTAAATGATGGGTTGTGAAAGGGAATGGATAATGTGTATGTGAACAGACAGACGTGTACGACATCATGTGTTGCTTACAAGATTATCTTAAGTACGTAAATGAACAGACAGATTCTGAATCATTTGCATTTTGTGAAAGGATAAACAGAAGCACAATGAGTCTTTTCAAAGGCAAATGAAATGCTTCCGGTTCTGAAAGTACAGGCTCCTTGGTGGAGGTAATGAAGCCGTCCAAAAGGCAACAGAAGGATCGTCCTCATGTTTTTGGCAATGGGATATGAGCGAGCTTGGCGAGGCGAGCGGCGGGGCGGCAGATGGTACGAGAAACACGGCCACCGGCCCCGTCCGGCCCAGCTGGGTGAGTGTGTTTGGCCGGGCGCGCTCACGCACGCATCCGCACACACTGTGGCCGTAGAACAATGTGTTTCAAGCACCTGCGCTCTTCTGGCCGTCTGAAGCCCGGCGCCGAGACGGGAACGCTTCCAAGCGTCAACATGAAAACATCTGAGGTCCACATTCAGGCCAAACTGGACCCTTTCTCCAAAAATCAAGTCAAGGGCAAATACTTCTGGATCATTATTTTTGACATGTGCTTGGATAAAACCAGCTGGACACATCTGTGCACACCAGACACTTTATATATTGTTTTACTAAATTTGAATATTCATATGTACATGATATATGTTTCCTATGATTTTAGGTGCTAGTCACATGATCTGATTGAAAAATAATTTTGACCCTTTTTTTTTTTTTTTTCATTCAATTCATTTTTGTTGTTTTATTGCTTTACAAACTTTATAGACAACATTTTACCGGCAGTCTTAATTTTAAATGAGGGCTGTCAAAAATATTGCGTTAACGGGCGGTAATTAATTTTTTAAATCACGTTAAAATATTTGACGCAATTAACGCACATGCCCCGCTCAAACAGATTAAAATGACAGTATAGTGTAATGTCCGCTTTAGGGCTGTCCCAAACGACAAATTTTCTCCCGATTAATCAGCCGACTATTTTTCTGATTAGTCGACTAATCTGTTAATTTTTTTCTAATTTTTTTCAAATTTTTTTTTTTTTTTACTAATTTAGCAATGAAATTTTTGTTGACGCTTATCAATTCACAAAAACTTTTTTTTTTTTACTAATTTAGCAATGAAATTTTTGTTGACGCTTATCAATCCACAAAAACATTTTGGAACACTTAAATTCTTTATTAAAGTACAAATAAATAGATAAATAACAATAATAAATCACAAACAATGAGTTCAAATGCTGAAAGAATTAACTTGTGAAAAAGAATGGAATGTAAACAGATTCAGAACACTGACTTCACCTTTCCAACATCATTCAAAACAATTCTTAAAAAAATACCTAGCGTTAATATTATAGTATACTGTCGTACTATATATAATAGTATTATAAAAATTATTCATTGCCAATCAGACTTTTCATAAAGGGTGTCATTTTAAAGGTATTCTTAGTGTAGAATCTGAAGTATGTGGGATTAACTCCAGAAATCGTTATTTATATGACGAACATGGCATGCTTTTATTTTGAAATGTTCACCGGAAGTACGCTCGCTAAACCGCTAACTTATGCTTTACATTCCACATAAAAAAACACTTTTTGTTATTGCATGTGGTGTTAGTAATAGATTTTTTGTCCTGTTGCAAATGCTGTTAACCAGTGATTTTTCATGTTTGAAGTGTCACCTTTTAACTGCAAGTTTTGGACAAGGCTGCCTGTTTTATAGCCGGCTAAAGTAGGTCATCTTTTTTCCCATTCACCTCAATGTAGCAATGCTAACGTATATAGTGTTTAATATAGATGTGTTTTCTTATTTTGTATGTCTGAACTTTAATTCTACAGCGTGTTGATGACAGAGAAGAACTGGAGTCTCATATGCCATCAGCACGCACGCACAAATGCACACACGCGCGCGCAGCTATAACACACAGCCGTGAAAATGACCGCCCTAGTTTTTATTTACCATGCGATAAATGGAATCATTGCATATCGCGACAGGCTTAGCAACTTCAATGAAACATGTCATTAGTTAGTTAGATGGACTTACAATCTCCTGTCGTTATCATTCACGGCCGACGTGCAGCCAAGCTTGGCATTGAAGAGACAGGACACAACAGTGTACCCTCCTTTGTTTCTTTAAAAATAAGGCAATGTTTTGGACTCTCTGGTGCGCTTTTTTGGCTTTGTGCCGATTTCCCCGCTTGCATACCAAGCGTCCGACATTCTGAACTTTCCACGCATATATTTTTTTAACCCTTCATTAACCGTCGACGAGATGTTGTGCTCGTCGACGGATTTACGTCATCGATGACGTCGACAATGTCGACTAGTCGGGACAGTTCTAGTCCGCTTGTTACTTGTTTTTTGGTGTTTGGCGCCCTCTGCTGGCGCTTGGGTACAACTGATTTTATGGGTTAGTACCATGAGTGAGCAAGGTGTAATTATTGACATCAACAATGGCGAGCTACTAGTTTATTTTTTGATTGAAAATTTTAAGAAAACGAAAACATTAAGAGGGGTTTTAATATAAAATTTCTATAACTTGTACTAACATTTATCTTTTAAAAACCACAAGTCTTTCTATCCATGGATCGCTTTAAGAGAATGTAAATAATGTTAATGCCATCTTGTTGATTTATTGTTACAATAAACAAATACTTATGTACCGTATGTTGAATGTATATATCCGTTTTGTGTCTTATCTTTCCATTCCAACAATAATTTTCAGAAAAATAGGGCATATTTTATAGATGGTTTGAATTGCGATTAATTACGATTATTTTTAAGCTGTAATTAACTCGATTAAAAATTTTAATCGTTTGACAGCCCTATTTTAAATTAATATATTGGAAAGTCAATTACATGCAATCTCCGCGAATGCCCCAAATGAACTCATTGTCTGGCATTGGCTTCCACCGACAGCCATAGAAAAACGATTGGAAGTCTACTAGTGATAAAATCATTCCAGTTCACACCAGAAGGATGAAAAGAGCTTGTTTTACTGTTTAATCGTGGGATGGTTTCCTGACAGATGTAATGATAATCGTTGTATCGCCATATCGTTAGATCATCGTTATGGTGAGCCTTGCATCGCAAATCGTATTGTATCGTGAGGCACCCAGTGGTTCCCACCACTATAAAGCGGACTCCAAAACTGCGTCCGTCACGCAACAACTTTTGACAACACAAAAATACACCACGTAAAAATATGGAAATGATGAGAAACTGCTTACCGGCATACCTCCATAATATACGTAATTTAATGTTTTGACAAATTATCGTTAAACGTGTGATGTTTTTACAGACAAATTTACAGACATTCACTTCTCTGGATCTTCAACTTTTTATGTGACACAAAACTTGTTTTGGTTTTTTTTTCAATTCAAAATTGCCCATAGGGCTCATAAAGTTTTATGACAGCAGTGGCGCAAATTCACTTTCCATTATTTCCTATGGGAAATAACGGATGTAAAGGTCTACTTAATTGACAGAGTCGGGCACGTTATTCGGACTGAATTTCAAGGCAATCAATCAAAGTTGTGCCACGCAAAGTCAGCACTTTTCGTTCGCTTCCAAACCCGTTGAATATCAAGTCGGTGGCCATCCATTAAACGGGACGCAAAGTGGCGACGAGGGGAAGCGCAGGCGCAATCCGAGACTTTGGGCAAACAAAACAAGTGGTTGGGAGCAACAGCTGCCACGCTTCCAAAAACAACCGCAGGCTTTTTGATTGAGCTGCCGAGAGCCTCCAGAGAAAACACACATCTGGACTGTCACTTGGAAACCAAAGAGAGGAGAGGAATATACTAGCACGGGCCAATAGAAAGCACATTGGAGCGTTTTGGGGATGGAGAGCTTGTGCATAGACGTGCCTGGCTGGAGAACAAAGCATGTGTGCCAAAAGGATAGTCACCAGTAGTAAACATGTTTATATATACATTTTGTTTGGCCATTTTAATAAGTTTTAAATTGGATGGATGGATGGATGGATGGATGGATGGATGGATGGATGGATGGATGGATGGATGGATGGATGGATGGATGGATGGATGGATGGATGGATGGATGGATGGATGGATGGATGGATGGATGGATGGATGGATGGATGGATGGATGGATGGATGGATGTTCCGATACCATTTTTTCATCCCAATACCAATTCTGATACTTGTGCTGTGAGTAGAGCTGGGAATCTTTGGGCACCTAACGATTCGATTACGATTCAGAGGCTCCGATTCGATTATAAAACGATTATTGATGCACCCCCCTCCTTTTTTTTTTTTTTTTTTAAAATGTTTTGTACATTAGTTCCAAAATTGATCAAAAATCCTCGCAGGCTAAACCAAACTACTATTTCAGTATCAAGTTAACATATAACAGTAAACAAATATACAAAAATAACAGTAAATAAAAAACTCCAGTCCCCATTCTGTATCAGCAGCTTTAAACTACATTCAATTAAATTAATGTTGTGAATCAACTGTTACAGTTGTTAAAATTGCTCCCGTTATTCCATAATTTCCCTTCTGTCTACTTTAGTCAAAGTTTTAACACTATTTCATCATTTAAAGATAGATTCAAGACAAGATTCTGCCGATTTAAGAGTCTTTTAGATAAAAAATTAATTAGGTTCGCTATAACAGAGCCTTCTAGAGAGGTCTACTGCTTTAAGATGGCGGCTGTTTACTTACGCTGGAAAGTCAGTCATTTCGCATCTCTTCAATAATACATGGTCGAACACCGACGTCGTCTGTCATTTTGCATCTAGTTCTACATATATATGATATCTACTGTCACCGTATGTTTGTAGCAACTAGCAACTGGGCGTTCTTTGTAGCGGCTGTCAGCCGCAGTCAGGTATGATTGTTTTTTTTATCTAGCGGCATGAGTTGAACATGATATTTACTCTCGGTCCGTTCCTCATTGCGTCCCAAAGACCGCGCTGACTGTGTTTTACTTCCGCTTTACCTGGTATATTTCAATAATCAGAATTTGGATATTTGTGAATCGTTCTCGAATCTTCCACGGACGAATCTAAGAATCGGAAATTTTGCACGCCTCTAGCTGTGAGTATCGGCCGATACAAGTGTTGCTTTCGTGAACGATGACAACGAAAATATTTCATCAACGAACACCATGATGAGCTAAAAACATGCTTTGAGAGACTAAAACATAACTAGACTAGGCCTGAACGATATATCCTTTAAACATCGCCATCGCGATGTGCGCGTACGCGATAGTCCCATCGCAAGCGCGTGCGATAGTTTTGTTTTGTTTTTTAATCCACATACGCCGTGCTTTCTGCTCTGCCACAGCCTCACACCCTCCCTCTCCCAGCCCTTTGTTCCTCAGTCACTGCAGCACTTGCTTATTAAAGTTAACGATGCTCGTAATGCTTGCAATAAAATAATGCGAACTGGTTAAACTAGTAGCTGGGATCTGTCATGACAGAACATGGCTTCAATGATATCTGGCGCCATCTAGCGTCGTGAATGGGTATAATGTCTAGACCGCGAATATAAGACGACCCCCTCTGTTTCATTCTTATTTCAATGCAAAAAAACACCGTCTTATATTCGGGCCAATAGGGTAAATGTCATATTTGCTACTTCAAATGACTTTCTCAAATATTGGTCACAAATTTTTGTAAACCTGTGTTCAGGATTGACACTCTGTTGCTAAAAAAAAAACTACAGGTTAGACTGCATTCAACACTGCATTCACATTCAACAGCTAACTTGGATAGACCTTCAATTGCTGTGAATGCTCAAGTTTCAGCGCCATTAACAATGCTAGCCAATGACTTAAAGAGCATATGACATGAGAAAGTCTTAAATGGCATTATTATGTGAATTAGAATAATATTTTGAGACGATTCGACTATATACAACAATTTAGCAAAGCGCAGATGACGAGAAATTAGTCTTTTAATCTGCCGGTTAGCCACGCCTACCATTATAGGGCTTTAGCGTCCCCAACAGGTGGATGACCGTCAGTGGGAGACTGGGCTCATCGGTTTTACTATTCAGCCCATTGAGGAGGAATTATTCAGAACAAGGAAAACGCGATGAAGAGAGCCGCAAAATGTCATTGTTTAAGTCTCTCTACTCCAATATTTTTACTGAATATTCTTTTTATCCAAGTATTTTCCCCAATAGCTATATAAATGGCTTGAGAAGGACCAGTCAGCCCGTCGAGGGGGAACTGTTCACAACGAGGAAAACGCGACGAAGAGAGCGGCAAAATGTCATTGTTTCTGTCTCTTTACTTCAATATTTTTACAGGATATTCTTTTTATCCAAGTATTTTCCCCAATTGCTAAATAAATGGCATGTTCATGACAAATAACAGTCTTGTGCTGAATGGAATATGAAATAATAAAAATGCATTTATTCAGGACGACATGGCAAAATTACTCCATAATGGTCAAAAATGTCGACTTCACCTTTACTGTCGCACCTCCCGAACGATATTTTATGACACCTAAATCGGACATATGTCATTTCCCTTCCCCGGCTTCGGAGAATGTAAACAAACCAGAAGCCGTGACAGCTAGCCGACATGCTAACCCGAACCGAGTGATGTTTCAAAGTCTTCGAAGTGGAAAATCACACATAACTATCCTGGATTATTTGACATGATGACCCGGTTGTCGATTGTCTTAGTGGATCGGCAAACCGCCCGGCGGAGAGCAATTTACAGTTCGTTCCCTGGAGGAGGGTGGCTGGATTTGTTGTGCAACTAACGTGCTGCTGCTAATGAGCATTAGGAGAGCTTTTTACATGCCAATCAATGATCAAACCTAAGTAGTCCTTCATTTAAAGGAAGTTTGTAGTGTTTACTTTGTAATCGCTGTATTCGTATTTGACATAATACAAAACAAGATGTTTACTCACTTCCTCGTAAGTCCAATGGTCCCACAGTAAATATCCACGGTGAATGGGAACCTTTTGACACTCCAAAAAGGCGCATACGCCTCTCCCTCATACAGAATGATTTTTCTGCAGCCGTTTGGCTGGCGTGATGCGAAAAATAAACGTATTAATCCGCAAAATCAGCTGAATCCTTTGTCCTCATACACAACAGTACACTGTAGCGTGAAGAGGATGTCTTCTACCGTACACGTCACAGCGCCCTCCTCCTCAATGCAAGACCGAAGCCGGAAGTCACTCATTTTCATGGCGCGGGATTCAAAAAACTAAATAAAAATAGCGATCGCTTCCACACACATCCAAGCGGCCCATATCATTCAGGGGCATAAAATAGCGCGTGTATTATGAAATAAACATGCTTTTCCGTGTCACAGGCACTTTAACAACCCGTTGCGTTTGACTACAAAGCTAAAATACTTCCCATTCACTCCGACAATGCTACGAAAGTCCTCCTTATCTTCAACTTGGGTCAAAACACAATTGGATTAAACTAAACTTATCTCCCTCATGTTTGCACTTGACAGAGCCCAGAGGAGGAAGAAGAGGCGATGAGGAAGGCGCGCCCGCAGGCCTGCCGACCTACATCCAGGCTGAGCGGGGACGATATTAGCGCTGCAATTAAAGGAGATGACAGCCTTCAGGCAGGCGGGGACGGCACGCCGTCTTCTCTCTGGTGTAATAGCTATTGATTTTTTGCACGAGCAAAACAACACAGCCTCGAGACAGAAAGGAAAGCGAAAGAACGGGAGCACGCAGGTGAGTTGTAAGGGGAGGCGTTCCCCACGGCGCCGTGCCTGGTTGCTCCAGATTCACATCAGAGATGAGAAGACTAAGTTGTCGCTTAAAAAAATTAAAAACAAGTTTGGAAAGTAAGAAAAAGATGTTTTCTTTTGGTGTACTTGAAAAAAATAAAATAAAAAGCACAACCTGTTGTAATTACTAAATTGAACATATATTAGAGCAGGGCGGTAAACCGAAAATTTACCGTCACCGAAATTCTTCACGATGACCGGCGTAATTTTGACCATGTCGGCAAATTCGGTATTTTAATAAAACAAGAAAATATGGTCTTTTCATCCCGCTTTGACTCTGTGTTGTTCGGCTATGTTCATTCCCCTTTGAGAAAGCAGACAGTGTGCTTACGTATGGAGTCACGTGGTTTTCAGGAAGCCAAACAAACAGAAGCCCGGTAGGCTAACGCCAGCATCTAACGCTAGAAGTAAACGGGATGGAGTCGGGCTTAAGTTAGCTTCGCCAAACTTTCACCCGACATTAAGTAAACTCTTGGCGAGTTCCAGACGGGCTTTCACCCGCTGTCCTCCCTGGTTCTCACAATTTCAGGAGAGGATGCTTTCAGTGCTTTCTTCTGGTAGCCAAGCCACAGGCTAACGCTAGCGGCTAACGGTAAAAACGAACGTGATGGAGTCGGATAGCGGCTCTAACCTTGTCGAAACGGCTGAAAATAATGAGTGGACTGGGCACGGACTTCATTTAGCAATCATTATGTCGCGTTATTTGGTATCTCTGTGTGATTTCTCTGAAAACTTTCATGATGGTAAAGCACTCAGCATAAAGTATAATCCAACAGTGGAGCCTATATATAATATGACAGTTTATTGGCCACAGCTATTTTTCTGTGTGTGTTTGCTTTATTCTACCATCATAAAACCTTAAATGTTTCATTGGCATCAGAGCAATACAGCTTTAATCTGGTTGTGTCTGTGTGTGGGGGGGTGCATGTATTAAAAAATGTTTCGGGAAAAAAAAACCTGAAACCTTGACGTAAACACTTGTGTTGAATAATGATGTCACAGCAGCCATTACCAATAAGTTGTCTGAAGTGTACTGTTAAAGCTGCAAGTCATTTGTGTTAGAATGACATGTTTGCTCAGTCATCATATTGATTTTTTATAATGTTGTACTTTTTTCAAGTCATACAAGTTGTTATAAATGTTCACACTAGAATTCTTATTGTTTACAAGATTTTTTGTATTACTTCATGTTTAGACTGCATGTGCAATTGTTAAATTGACAGCTGGTAAATAAATTTAACGAGAAACGGTTAATTTGTGTTCCATGCATTGATCCAAAGTTTCAAATTATATAATAGTCCGCTTGGGCGAATTTATCGTCATTTATCGTTATCGAGGTAAATCTGCTCAATTTATCGTGATACGTACTTAAGGCCATATCGCCCAGCCCTAATATATATGCCCTCTACTTAGAGCTAAAAGTGCAACTTAAGCACAACCTTTACTTCTAATTCACCGCGGCCGTCTTTAAAGCAAGAAAACGTGGAGTTGTTTTTATTATTGCCTCAGTTACATGAGTGTAACGAGAAAAAAGAATCATGGGAATTGTCGTCGAAACAACACTACACATTATAACTGTGTTTAAAAGGCCTCTCAAAGCTGACGGCTTGAATCCCAGCATGCATTGATGCCACCGCTGCTACGCTCTTGTTGTGATTGCATTCAGCTGGAAGATGCAAGCATGACAATGTTGAATAAAACATACAAACAAACAAACCAAAAAAATCTTTCAAGGGGCACAAGAACCAGGAGGGAAAAAAACGTCTGTCATACAATAGACTGATTTTGTGACACATGTGTAACAGCCTTTCAAAAGTCAGACCTTCAAAATAAAAGCATGTAAAGTGATTCCTCATTAATAGCTGTATTAATGGGGAACAAAAACAACAGCTTAAAGTGAAAAATCATCATGAGAAAATCTGAGAACAATTTGAAACATGCAAATACAATAACAATTATACCATATTTTTCGGACTATAAGTCGCACCAGCCAAAAAATGAGCAATGAAAAGTAAATATACAAAAGTCGCACTGGAGTAGGGCTGCAAAGAACGAATATTTTCATAATCGATGAATTGGACAATTAATTAAATGATAAATCGATTAGTTGGATAAATGTCATTTATTTCAATTACCTTCACAATTTAACTTGAATTTGTTTTTAGCATGTTGTAAGTAGCAATGAAGACAAAATGGATGAGTATATTCTTCAAAAATAATATTTTATTACAGCTTCCTGACTTAACTGTAGTATACAACTGTATCGATGATCAAATTCGTTGTCAACTAGTGCTGCAACGATTAATCGAGTAATTCGATTAGAAAAATGATTAAAATTAAATTTTCCTGGTTCGAGTATTCGTTCAATTAAAGTGGCGTTGTAATGGTTTGTTATGAAAGTGTTTGCATTCAGATTTATTGATTTGGGTGGATACACTGCCCTCCAGACGCAACAGTGAATAGGACATACCTCATTTCACATGGCTGATACCAGCTGCTCCCTGTTAAGACCAACATAAGCTAAGTTTTTGTTTGAGCTAATCTTTTTTTAATGTATTCATAATTTAGTTCATATTTATTGTCCGATTATGTGTTTGAACTATTTGTTAAGAGCATTGTAAAAATAAAAAAAATAAAAGAAAAAAGAAAAAGTTAGCATTTTATAGCATTTAAGCTAGTGGACTTTTGATATGCAAGTTAGCTAATTGTTCTTTTGCTGTACTTAGATCCTCATTTATTTATTTATTTATCTATTTTTTAATACTGTTTGAGCCTCAGCTCAGGTATTTTAATTTTTTATGTTCCTTATCCGATTACTCAATTATTCGAACCAACTAGTTCATCAATCAATTGACGATTAAAATCATTGATAGGTACAGGCCTATTGGCAACTAATTTATCAATCCATTGAATTAATTAATTATTGCAGCCTCATTAATAAGCTAGTTTAGGCAGTAAAATGTCCGAAAATTGGCAAAAATGTGAATAGTTGTTTTCCAAAGAAAAAGCAGACTTTTTTGTTCATGTCCTACTTTGACTTAACAAAAATATGATAAAGAAATCTGATAATATTTACAATTGAGAAGTTTTATATATGTTATAATTTGAAGAATTTAGACAACTTTAAGGTGAAAAAGGTCCTAAACGTTTAATTGGCTATCAATATTATATATATATATAAATTGTTGCACCTCTGCACTGGAGTATAAATTGCGTTTTGAGGGTCAATTTTTTAATTGATCAAAAACCAAGAACAAACATTACACTTTAAAGTGATAATAGTAAATTGGAGAACAACAGGCTAAATAGGCCTCTGTTAACGTAACGTATTAACAGTTTTTCAGATAACTATAGCCTAAAACACACAAGATAGCAGGGAATGTGGGATAGTGGGGAAAAAAACATATATATGCCGCACTTGAGTCGCGGACCCAGTCAAATTACGAAAAAAGTGTGACTTATAGTATGGAAAATATGGTAAATAACACACATAAAATAATGTACGAATAATATGGATAATATGTACTGGACTGTATATTCATTCGCTCACTCTCTCATATAATACGTGTAAGTGTACATAGACGTAGATGTAAATAAAGTGTACAATACATAAGTGTTGTTTTCGTCAACGATGACGATAACGAAAAAATTTCGTCATCGAACAATTTTTTTAATGACCAGGACGTGATGATACACGAACTAAAAACATGTCTTGGGAGACGAAAACATAACGAGACGGATGCAAGTTGTCGTCTCACGAGACAAAAATTCGCCATAGTTTCTGCCATAAGTTCGCCATATGTGATATTCTCTTATCGTATGTGTATTTAGCACTCATTTTAGCAGTGTTTGATTGTGTCACTCATGTGACGTGCTGCGCCTCACCCCGAACCTCACAAACAGGCTTAAGTGTGTGCCCAGTCCAGGCTCCTTTTGTGAAACATGTCAGGTTCTGTTTTCTTATCCTGGCTAGATATGCCATGTTGCTTTAGTCTTTAAAGCTCTGTGCTGAGTGATCATCACACACTAAATGTAACTTGTAGCATTAGCATAGTGTTCGCGTTAGCATTAGAATTTAGCGTACTGTCATCTTAAACTCTTGGAAAACTTTTTACGCACAGTTCGTGGCATCCAGGTGAGTTTATTTAATTGAAAACAATGTACTGTTTTCCTGCTAAGTGTGTATTATCATCACAAAGATGGTGATGTCCTCCGAGACTCTACAATTATGTGCTCTTCAGTCAATGTTCATTCGAAATTGTCTCTATGATTATCCTACAATCTGGTTTTGGTCAGAATTTCTCAAATGCTTTAATAACGAATGTGTTGCAGGTCTGAAAAATAGGAGGACAAAATGTACGCACTTTCCTTAAGTTTCCAACACGATTATAAAACTACAGTCTTTTCCAGCAGGCGCAGTGTGTTGAAATTGAGCCCGCCACCGTGTAGGAATGCAGTTTACGAGCACCTATAGGTTTGGTTTAACATCTGCGTTCTTTGCATCCATAAAGCTACAAACCTTTTTTCGATTAACGACACTTGTATGCACTGTCCATATAGCCACGTAACCAGTAATTAGCCTGAACGGATCATCGCAATTATACATCACAGCTAAAACCGTTCATGAGGAAAATGTGTGCTTTGTTTCGAAGAACTCAAACAATGGCTGGTCGTGCATGTGCATAGTGGTAGAAAATAACATAAAACATTTATATAGATGTGCGTGCACACGTGCGTAACTGTGCTGTATGTGTAGAAGGCCATTAAAGTCCAACGTGAGGAAAGAATGCTAACACATGTGTAAGGAGGCTAGGGTTTGGTAAGAACTGAAAAACTCCTGGTGACCAGATGACCTCTTTTTCCACTTTTGAGAGTCTACTCACCAGTGTTGTTTTCGTCTACGATGAGGATTAGGAGTGGGAACCTCTTGTTCCCTCACGATACGATACGCGATACAAAGCTCACGATAACAATGATTTAACGATATGGCGTTACAACGATTATCGATACATTGGTCCGGAAATCATTCTAGGGTATTCTAAAAACAACTAATAAATAGAAAAACAAGCTTCTGCTGTGAATTGGAATGAGGTTATCACTTGTAGACGTTCAATCCATTCGAAATGGGAGGGTGGCAGCGAATGAACATTCGTTCATTCGCTGCCATCCCTCCCACTTGATTGAACGTCTATGGCCGTCAGTGGCAGCCAATGCCAGGCAATGAGGTAATTTTGGGCCATTTAAGGTCAATTGCCTGTTGATTTTTAGTCACTTCCTGTTGATTTGGGGGGTATTTTATGGGTCACTTCCTGTTTATATTGAGTTACAGAACAGGAAGTGACCTGGGAATCACCCAAATGAATAGGCAGTGACTCAAACTCAACAGGAAATGACCTGTAAATGATCAGCAAGTGACCTGTAAATGCCCCGATAATCAGACAGAATGACTGCGCGATTAGAAAAAGAGATTAAATAAAAAGGCCTCTTGGGGCCCACGGGGCCATGGGTAGTGCTTGCTGTCGCCTGCCGGTGGGGTGGACGCCCCCTGGTCTCCGGCTCTTGGCATAGCGCCTGCTTGGGGTGCAGGGTGGGTGCTCGGGCGGGGGTTGATCGGGGCCCTGGCGCTTCTCCCGCCCTGCGCCCGGTGGTTCCGGTGGACGGGGCCACGCCCGCGGGAGCCTGCCTCTTAACTCACGCACTTCTCACTTCGGCACTGTAAATATCTTTCACGCTGGCACTTACATACTCATACATTTCTCCGGGGAGAGTTGGGACGGGGCCATACAGTCCCGGCCCAGCTCCCCCTGTTTTTGATGCATCACACACCAAGGTTATGGGATAGTTGGGACCTGTTGAGGGGGAGGTGCCTCACGGTTACCTCCTCAAGACTGGCCCCGCCATCCCTGCACCTTTTTTTAACACACCACACACATCATTCTCCACAGGAGAGCTCCGGTAGAGGGTGGTGGGACGGGCGGCTGGGTAGAAATTCCATGCTGCGGTCCCACTGCCCCAAGCCAAGCTCTCCTATTTTAATGCATACAGAGCACTACCCTCCCCTCACAGTGCTGGGTAATGGCTGCCAGCCGGGAACCTGACAGCCACAGTAAAAGGGTGGAAGGTGGGTCCCACATTTTTTCCCTATTGCGTGGCTCCTGGGGCCTCCCCTCTGCCTGGGCTGCTGGCGGCGGAAGTGGGGGGAGGTCGAGACTCCGTCGGCGTTCTCCCGCCTCCGCCTTCCCCTCTCTTCTCTGACTGGGTATCCCCCCCTGTGCTCCGTCGCGGGTCGCTGGCTGGGCGCCGGTGTATCGGCTGGGTGTTGCCTGCTCCGGCGGGGGACCCTGCCCTGCCCTGGGCTTGGTGGGCCACTGGAGGTCCTGTGGCGTGCCATGCCGGTTGGAGGGCTGCGGCTGTGGCTGGCGGGCCGGGTGGGCGGGTGGGGGTGGATGTGGGGTTGGTGGTGCATCCCCTCTTGCCATCCCTGAGGGCCGGTTGAGGGATGGGCTGCGCGGAACACCGCCCTCCCTCCCCTGGCTGGCTGGGAGCCGAGGCCCTGGGTTGGCACCCGCGTGGCGTCTCTGCTCGTCTGCATGGCTGTTGCGCGCCTGGTGGGGCTCGCGTGCGGCGGGATGTGATAAGGCGCGCTCGGGTGGGGGGGTCCCGATGCCGGGATTGGCGATGGGGCGGGGTAGGGTCGGTCGCCAACAAGCTTACACTCACAAAGGCTTCACACGATTACTGGGTTCTAGATCACAGAACTGATTTGTGTACACTCTACCCCTTTCAATCACTTAGTTTATAGACAAACCCACCCCTATGCCCCTCTTTCACTGGTCAACAGGCCCCAACATGGTGTTAACCGGAAATACATATAGCTAAAGATAGCACCAACATATTAGTAGCTAGTCCAGACGTTCAATGTATTTCTCGTTGTTGTTTGTGTTTGTGTTTCCTTTCTTTCTTCTCGTGTTTCTTTTCTTCTGTCCCCCCATAACCCTTTCCTGTTCGCTGCTTTGTCATAATAAATGAGGTATTTTGAATGATCACAATGGGAGTATCTCAGACTCAATGTGAAACATTAAAACTGTTCAGACTATCCGGGCACTTAGACTTCCATTCTCGGTGTCAAACAGCTGAACAGGACAGGTTAAAAAAATAAATAAATAGAAATAAAGGTTCAAATTAAATTTTGCTGCTTCGAGTATTCGTTTAATTAAAGTGGCGTTGATATGGTTTTGAAACTGTTTGCATTTATTTTTATTGATATGGGTGGATACACGGCCCTCTAGTCGACCTCATTTCACATGGCTGAATCCATCTGCTCCCTGTTAAGACCAACATAAGCGTTTGTTTGAGCTAATGATTTTTTGAATGCATTCCTAATTTAGTTAAATGTATATTTAGCCATTTTTTGTGGGAATATGTGTCTGAGCCATTTGTTAAAAGCACTGTAAAAAAAAGCGTTAGCATTTCATCGCAATTCAGCTAGCGGAGTTTTGCTATGTAAGTTAGCCAATTTTTCTTTTGTTGTGCATCGATCCTCTATTTTTTTTTAAAAATATATTTATACCGTGTGAGTTTCAGCTCAGGTACGTTAATTTTTTTACGTTCCTTATCCAATTACACGATTATTCGAACTAAATAGTTCATCGATTAATCGACCACTAAAATAATCGATAGCTGCAGCCCTATTTCGAATGAACGTACGTTCCCAGTCTAAATGGATGCTGTGGGTGACTAGAAACGGGCTGTACATGCAAGAAACCCCTCAAACATCTCACAGCTGAAAGTATTTTGCGTTGAGGAGTGGGTCAAACGTTCTTCAGACCGATGTCAAAGACTGGTAGATGGCTACAAAAAAGCGTCTTACTGAAGTTATTTCAGCCAAAGAGGGTAACACTAGCTACGTATTAGGGGGTAGGGTGTCCTAACTTTTTCCTCAGTTAGAATTTGCATTTTTGTTGATATATTTGGTTTGAGGAGTAAAACAATGCTATTTTTTTGTTGTTTACCTGCAATTAAATCACTTTCTTTTCCAGAGATAAAGAAAAACAAGATCAGACATTGATATGTGAACATTTCTAGATAAAGAACTGAATATTTAATGGGGTGTCCTAATTTTTTCACATGACTGTATATCGCCTACTAAAATTTGGTATCGCGACAGGCCTAAGCATGACTAAGACTAATAAGTATTATCCTTCAAAAGACGAAAATTAAAAGGGCTGGCAAAAACATCACAGCTACACACCAAGCAACTCTCCAATTTTAATATTGGCAAGACTATATGTCAGTCATTAACAGTGACAGAACGAAGCTGATCTATTAAAAGGAAGAAGGAAAGAACAAGGTCACGCGCATAATTACCTGCTAAGATGACATCAACTCCGACAGCTCAAGCCCAAGGACCTGAAACAAATACCTGCTAAAGACCCTCAACAACCTCTAGGGATGAAGACACCCGGTATGAAAATCAATAGTAGGTCGAAAGTCTTAAATAAGACTGCTGCTGACGTGACGGACACGCGAGATGAGAAAATGATTTTCGGGGATTTGGAGTGTTCAACGTGACACCGACAACAACGGATGAATACAACTTAGCGTCTGACTCGTTCTCTCGCTTTAAAGGGAACCTTGGACGCGAAAACAAAAAAAAAAAATACCCAACAAAGAGATGTCGGGCGTTTCATATTTGCGGCGGCGGCTTTCAAAGCCCAAACAAACCGCAACAAAGAATGAAAAAAAGGTTTTCAAAAGACTCGATGGTGTTCAGTGAAAAACCAGCTGGCGCTTTTCTTCTAATGAAGTCGTTATGAATGCGAGAGGCGTTGTGTCGCCTTGTTGATTTAAGCCGTGTGGCTGAAATTTGGCTCTAAGACACTTAAAAAACATGTCTTTTAGTGTGGAAATCTCTGACAAAGCAGCGCTTTACATTGTTCTTATGTTACACGACAAACAAACAAAATTTGGCTCGGCTTTGTCAATAAGCCACTTAGCATATAGCATTTAGCCAATCGCGAATAAAAGACAAAACATTCTGTTCTACTCAGTTGTACAGCAGTATGTTATTGCTGGAAGCGCTATAGACGTATTCAGTATTTGTTTGCCTGCCATGTTACCCTGATCCGTTAATATCTGCTGTGTTATAAAATTTTCAAGCTTCTCTGATGCGCTAAGACGAGGGCTAAAAAGTTGACAGGGATAGAGACGCAGACACAGCAAGAACAACAATGATCCCTACACAAAAATCTCTCGCTGCCTACAGTTGCTTTGTGCGAAGAAATCACCCAAGAAAACACTTAATGACCCGAAATAGTTGATCTTTTGGCTTTCGCTAAAACAGCATTGAGTAGGCCTTGAGGCTTTGTAGCGGTTAGCATGGTGGGACTCAGATGCCAGTCCAACAATCAAAGAAGCCCACAGTTCTGACATACATTATGTACATATATTATAAAACTATGGCCACAGACATCTTCTAACCAATGTGTGATGAATATTTTATAAATTTGTGTATCTTAAGATTAACTTTTTCTTTATGCAGTGTACATAACTTGCATTAATAAAGTTGAGAACAAACATATGGTCTTTTTGTCCTTATTCCCACATCATTAAACTAGACATGTGCCGATTACCGGTTTCAAGGTATACCTTGGTATGAAAATTAGTGATGCACGATAATACATTTTTCAACCGATACCGATAACCGATAATTTCCTGCTCATTCCAACCGATAACCGATAATGTCAAGCCGATAATTCTATTAAAAGATTTATGTAAAATTTTAAAGTATACACAAAAGAAATTATTACTTTGCAAAAATATAATTTATTGCCCTTTTTGTCAACATAAAATATGAACAAGTCGTCAATTACAACATCGAAATAATGACAGATTGTCTGACATTGGGTAATGGTAAACTTTTGGCAACAATTACTTACAGAGTAAATACCTAAGTTGCACAAAAATGCCTTTAAAAGTAAGCCATTCCTAACATATATAACATTAATACACTGCAAAACACACCTCCTTAAAACTAGTCAGTTTTAAGTGTAAATCTATTGGAAATAAGTGAAATTATCTGCCAGCGCTTCAAGTGTATTTCTCTCAGATTTCTTGGAAGAAAAATAGCTAGCTGAAAATAATCTTAACAGCCTTATTTTAAGCAATACATTATTATACTTAATCCTAAAAAAAAAAAAAAAAAAAAACTTGGAAGAAGGAAAGATTTTGAATAATATTTGTGGCTACAGAATATTATTGTTATTTCATTACAACAGGAATGTGCATATTTAAATTGATAAGTGTTAATAAGTGCCAACAAGTTTTGATTATCTATTGTGACTGTAATTGAGCAGACAAATAAGTTAAATAATTTGAAAAGTGATTGCTAATATTATATGCTTTGTTGCACACTGGAAAATGATTAACTCCAAAGAGCGAGATGTCACGTACCCATTCTGCAGCGCTTTGTTTACATTTGCGGCACTCACGACATTTGCTTTACAGCAGCTAAACTGATACACGGCAGTACTATTTGGACAGAGTTGGAGCTCGCATCCGCGTGCCTGTTGTTTTGTGCCTGAGTTTTGTTAAGCCGAAAATAAAGGCAGCGTTACAGAGTCATCTGACCGCTCGTAATTTTACATACTGAACGCATTATTGACTGGCTGACTTCGTTTTCTCCATGTTTAAATTATCATCTAACCACTGTGCCGTCATGATAAGCTAGCCTACTGGACATCACTTGTCCAAATGACCGTTGTCAAAAAAATGATGTGATTGGCATGTTTTTCATGAGGAATGGTGGTCGTATAAACTGCATTATTTTTTTATCCTGGGCTTTGGTTTTCGGGTCATTTCGGTAAAAAAAAAAAAAAAAAATCGTGTCTCGTCTCGGCCGCGGCAGCTACGTTCGTACCGGATAATCCGCCCACCCCGGCCGGTTCGCCGCAGCATATTCGGGTCCTGGCTCTGCTCGCACGCCGTGGGGGAACACTCGAGAAACCGGGGTGTTCGCCAGAGGTCCCGAAGCCGGGGAACCGAGCTCGGCTCGCTCCGCCTACGGCGAGGCGGCAGCCTGCCGGACCGGCCAGAGCGGCGGGCTCCGTCGGAAGACGGCTACTTGCCGACTATCGGTCTCCAGTCGTGCCGGTGTTTAGCCTTGGATGCGAATTTACCACCCGCCTTGGGCTGCATTCCCAAACAGCCAGACTCTGTATCGTCACAAGCCCTGTAGTTTAACTTGTCTTTACACTAGCTTTAGCATTCCCGCTAGCAGCAGCCTCGTATTCGTTCCAAAAATCTTTGTGATGCAGTTTTAAATGGCTGCTGGGTTAGTGGTTTTGAATGAGGACGCTTTCTTTTCGCCTCGTGGAACTTCTGCGGTACATGTTTCGCAGATGGCGAGAGCGTCGTTTTTTTAGTAACAGCCGCCATAATATTCCAACTATTTCTTGTCGTGTAACTCCGCCTCCTCAACCCCTCCTCCCTCAGGGGCTTCAGAGAGGGGAGGGGTTGAGGAGGCGCCGTGCTGAATTCTTCGGTTGCGCACATTTGGAGGCTAAATCAAGTATATAATTATCGGATTGCATTATCAGTTGAATTTTTTTATTATCTGGATTATCTGTGTGACGTCATAATTGCCATTATCGGCCGATAATTATCGGTGATCGATATTATCGTGTATCTTTAATGAAAATGCTAGTCGACGTTGTCGACGTCATTGATGACGTAAATGCGTCGACGGGCAAAACATACCGTCGACGGGTAATGACGGGTCAAAAAGAAAAATTACATGTGGATAAAGTTTAGAATGGCGGGCGCTCGCGATGCAAGCGGTTGTTACTAACACCCCCGAGAGAGGGAGTGAGATCGGTGAGTTGGGAAAGTGCGCAGGTAGCGCGGAGTTCAGTGGTGGCATCTCCTACGTTTTTGTTTTGGTCAATAAAAGTATCCATAAAGAGCCATCCGACGCCTCTCGGTGTTTTTATGCACGCCGCCGCCTTTCTGAGGCGGAAATCGGACGAACCGATGACAACGAGCCAAGTGAATCGCCGGTTTACTCCTCACTACGGCGAGGAGTTGAAAACACCGCCAATTACCAAAAAGGGCAGAATTGGTGACACGTGAAAGTTGCATAAAGCCAAAAAAGGGGACCAGAGTTAATTTACAGATGTACCCCCCCCCCCCCCCCCCCTTCTCCCTGATACAAGCCGGACATCCGGTTGTCCAGTGCTTCAGTCTCAGATTTGCTGTTTTCATTCTCATGGACGCTGGGAGAGTGTGATAATAATTGTGGGACACAAAAACATGAAAATTGTTTTTTAAAAAAACAAATAGAAGCATAAGAAAAAAAGTACTTTAAACAAGCCTATGTTTCAAGCTTTTTAGACATGTTTTGATGTAAATCCACTCATATGACCAAAATGTTGCTGTTCACCTGGGAGATGTCTCACGATAACCAAAAGACCAGTCAGGTGAGTTAAGACCAAATTTGCCCCGATACACGAAATGATAAAGAGGCCCTTATTCTTCCCCCTTAAAAGCATTAAACCCTCATAAAACCAACCAGTGAAGCGCAGGGTTCAGGACAGGACAAGGAGGCAAAACCTATCGTCACTTTTTCCATTAATTCCACTTTTTTCCCCCGAAATGGAGCCGGCAGTTGTGATCCACAGTAGCCGGCTAAATTGACCAGACCCAGACATACTAACAAAGGAAGACGCGCTTTGTAATATATGCCATATGCATTGTGGCCTCGAGCAGCTGTCACTTGCTGCTGCTCTTGCGAGACAGCCGTCCACAAACTGCAGGCGGGATACCTTAAAGCAGCGTTGTAAATCATCCGTGATGCCTAGCACGCGGTAAAAAAAGTGGCCATTTGCGCGCATTATTAGCCTCAGCGGCCTTGGAAACGTCGGAACCCCCCGCCGTGCGGAGTGTGTGTGTCGGCTTCTCACGATTCCACGCTTAACCACGCGCCCCCCCCTTCCAACTCCCTCCCACCTTCCTAGCATTGCACATCTTCATTTCGGCAGGGGAGACGATAATGGATGAGAGAGGCTCTGGTGAGAAAAATCTGACCTTCCACACACCTCATCATGATAGCACACCTTGCAGTAAGTTCAAGGGTCAGCTCATTACCACCACCCCAAACCCCCTACGTAGGCCGTATCTACAATTTTGCTTTGTCAGCAAGTTATGAGGGAGATTTTTTTGCTCACTTGTACCCTCTCACTTTCTAATGTGAGCTGAAAGAAGGGCTGTTTCTAACGTATTGGTTACCTTGTGCTGTAAAAAACATCAGAAACCGCTTTTGTGCTGTAACAACCAGAGCATTTTACACATTATCAAGTGATTCATGTGTTAAGGCATTATTACATTAATCAGACATTTTTTTCATGTCGTATAACATTAATCACAGATTATCACATGCCCAATTTAGCCTACCTCACATATTATTATTCAGCTGTGTAGTATGGCGTATTAATTTAGCGCATACTGCATGTTGAGTTAATTGTGTTGGTTAAAAATGCAGACGATTGGACTTGAGTCACAGGGACTCTGACTCGAGTCGACTCGAGTCACAAATTTGATGACTTGTAACTCGAATCGGATTTGAACGAGAAAAAAAAGGCAGACTGACTTGACACGCTTGAGCTGGGAGGGTCCATGACTCGACTACTTGTCAGGCAATAACTCGAGACAACTCGAGACTCGCAAAGCTGGCTTGAAAAACTTGTGACCCGACTCAACAACCTTTGACTTGTTCGACTTGTCTTTACAACCTTGTGACTGGGCTCGACGCCGCTCGACATGACCTCGCGACCCGGCTCGACATGACCTCGCGACTCCGCTCGACATGACCTCGCGACTCCGCTCGACATGACCTCGTGACTCAACTCGACTTATCTTCGTGACTCCACTCAACATATCCTCGTGACTCGACATAACCTCGTGACTCAACTCGACATAACCTCGTGACTCGACATAACCTCGTGACTCAACTCGACACAACCTCGTGACTCAGCTCGACATAACATTGTGACTCCACTCGACATATCGTGACTCCACTCGACATATCGTGACTCCGCTCGACATGACCTCGCGACTTCGCTCGACATGACCTCGCGACTTCGCTCGACATGACCTCGCGACTCCACTCGACATAACCTAAACATAACATCGTGACTAGACTCAAAATATCCTCGTGACTCCATTCGACATATCCTCGTGACTCTACTCGACATATCCTCGTGACTCCACTCGACATATCCTCGTGACTCCACTCGACATATCCTCGTGACTCCACTCGACATAACCTCGTGACTCGACATAACCTCGTGACTCAACTCGACACAACCTCGTGACTCCACTCGACATATCCTCGTGACTCCACTCGACATATCCTCGTGACTCGACATAACCTCGTGACTCAACTCGACACAACCTCGTGACTCAACTCGACACAACCTCGTGACTCAACTCGAAACAACCTCGTGACTCAACTCGAAACAACCTCGTGACTCAACTCGACATAACATTGTGACTCCACTCAACATAACATTGTGACTCCACTCGACATATCGTGACTCCACTCGACATATCGTGACTCCGCTCGACATGACCTCGCGACTTCGCTCGACATGATCTCGTGACTCCACTCGACAACCTCGTGACTCGACATAACCTCGTGACTCCACTCGACATAACATTGTGACTCCACTCGACATAACATTGTGACTCCACTCGACATATCGTGACTCCACTCGACATATCGTGACTCCGCTCGACATATCGTGACTCCGCTCGACATGACCTCACGACTTCGCTTGACATGACCTCGCGACTCCACTCGACATAACATCGTGACTAGACTCAAAATATCCTCGTCACTCCACTCGACATATCCTCGTCACTCCACTCGACATATCCTCGTGACTCCACTCGACATATCCTCGTGACTCCACTCGACATATCCTCGTGACTCCACTCGACATATCCTCGTGACTCCACTCGACATATCCTCGTGACTCCACTCGACATAACCTCGTGACTCGACAACCTCGTGACTCGACAACCTCGTGACTCGACATAACCTCGTGACTCAACTCGACACAACCTCGTGACTCCACTCGACATATCGTGACTCCACTCGACATAACATCGTGACTTCACTCGACATATCCTCGTGACTCGACATAACCTCGTGTCTCGACTCGACATAACCTCGTGACTCGACATAACCTCGTGACTCAACACAACCTCGTGACTCGACATAACCTCATGACTCGGATAATAGTGACTCGTGCAATTGTCTGTTAAAATGTACTCATCTTTCATATGTGAATCTCAGCAAGTTGCTAGATGGTATAAAGTATTTTCTGAAGTAAAAATTACCATTCAGTCAAATGTTTAGGTAAAAGAAAAATCCATTTTTAAGAGTAAGTTCATCCATAAAATTCTTAAATTCTTAAGATATATTATAATATACGGTATTATATAGAGATATATTGTATGTTTTTGTTAAGTATTTTATCGATTTTAAATTCATATGAGGAAAAGTTCAAAGAAATTGCTAGAAAAAACAACAACACGAAATTTTTTAAGTGGCTTTATTTTTTAGTTTGTTTGTCTCTGTCACGTTGGAAAAAAGTTTAAAACGAAAAAAAAAAATACTTTTGAGGCAAAGTTTTTTTTTCTGGATTTTTTTCCTAATGTTCATGGGGTTTTATTATAAGAAAAACAAGTTATAGTCAACTATCTTGCAGATAAATTGACTCCCTAATTTTTTTTTATTGAAAACAATAACACAGGCTCACTGAAAACTCCAAAATACATTTTATTTGCACGTATGTAACTGTGTAACATTTTCCCAGCATAAAAGTTAGCTGAGAAGTGGCACAAAGCCGCCTCCCATCGCTAACTGTAATTTACTGCACAGCTCAGCAGGACCAAAGAAGGCCACATCTCCCATGGTGCCCTGCAGTGTTTCATCCGCGGTTTGTGCCCGCTCCTTCTCACCGCGGAGGCTCGCCATCCGTCATTACGCCAGGTAAGCGCTGAGAATGATGCGGCCTGACAGCTGCGCCTCGCCGTCTGGGGTCCTCGAATAAACAGCGCGCGCCAGGGTGATCACGAGCGTTACCATCCAAGGTGTGTTGTAAAAGAAACGAATTGTGTCTGTCAACGTTGCCGCCGAGTTGCTTTTAACCTTTTAGTGTGTACACGTATTGTTTTATCTCAATTTCAAGAACCTTTGAGCATGGACAGAGCGTCAACAAGAACAATGTGCTCGCTTGATCGTGAATCTTAGCTACTGTATATCCACCATCTTGGCTCACAACTGGACAAAAATGGGGAGAATTCTTACTATTTACTTAAAATAGAATGTTTGTGGAGGCCTCGAGCAGGTACATGTCCGCAGTAAATCACTACTCCCCTCTCAATCCTGGGGGTTATCTTCTAGACAACCTACGCAATAAGTCAAATCCGCAATACAGATATATCCTAATTAAATCCATTCTACATAAACAAACAAAATTATCAACTCAAAATGTAAATGTAATTGTATATACGCAGTATAATAATGTTTGTTATCCGATAATGACTTTTTAATCGATAACTGACATCCTGATGATGTCCAACTCCAAAATCCGATACCGATATATGCGGTCGTGGACAAAAACTATTATTGCTAACTGTATTGTGATACCCCACTAGATGCTTTAACAATGATAAATGTAACAACTTCCAAGGTTTTCCAGATCAATAAATATTCTGTGAAAAATAAGAAAACAACTTAAAGTTATAGAAAAAGTGCCAAAATAATGTCCCATATAGATAAAAATCAAATGAAATGAGCGAAAATGTCTGTAGTTAAATAAAAAGAATAATTCACAAATAAATCGCGTTTACACTTGTTTTCCCAATGAGGCACTATGGGGTGAGGAAAGCATTACATATACAGGCAGGGAATCATAGGACATGCCAATGCAATAATTCCTTTACTCCTTTTACATATATTTTTAATTATAATTGTGTGTTTTTATTACTTTTCTTAGTGACTATTTGTCTGTGGTGCTGCAGTAGTTATATGTCATGAATTTAAAATTCATTATTTTTCATATATTGTTCTCTTTTTTTTGTGCACCATGAGTGATTAGGGTCTGTCTCTCAGTTTAAAAAATCCTAAACATCTTAGTTTGGAGACATCTTGAGATCACAATGCACAAAGGCTGCAGGCTGTACATTAATTTATAAGCCAGCATGCATAATTGTGCAAAACCGATACCGATATTATTTTTAAACGCATTTATCGATTGATATTATCGACTGGCCGTTATTATTGGACAACTCTAGTAAAAACGACTGTTGAGGATCTTGACATTTAAAAGTCTTCAGAAAAAGACAAGCATAACATAAAAAATAATTTATGTTCATTGTTAATTTGAAGAAAATTTACAATGTCGGTAGATATCATATTTATATAGGACTAGATGCAATTAGACTCGGTGGCGTTAGCAGCACATGTACTGAAAGCTAGAAGCGGGCGTTAGTAAACGGCCGCCATCTTAAAGCAGTAGACTTCCCTGCTAGGCTGTTGTAGAGAACCTAATTAACTTTTTTATCTAAAATACTCCTAAATCGGTAAATTATTGACTTGAATCTATCTTTAAAATAGTTTTAAAACTTTCACATGTCGAAAGTAGACAAAAGGGAAATTATGGAATAACAGGAGCAATTTTAACGACTTTAACGGTTGATTCACAACATTAAATTAATTGAATGTAGTTTAAAGCTGTTGATACAGAATGGGGATTTGAGTATATTATTTATTGTTTTATTTATTTATTTATTTTGCCGATTTAGGAGTATTTTAGATAAAAAGTAATTAGGTTCTCTACAACAGAGCCTTCTAGAGAAGTCTACTGCTTTAAGATGGCGCCTGTTTACTAGTGCGGGAAAGTCTGTCATTTCACATCTAGTCTAGATATATATGATATCTACCATAGCCGTATGTTGCCGTATGTTTGTAGCAACTAGCAACTGGCCGCTGTTTGTAGCGGCTGACGGCCGTAGTCAGGTATTATTGTTTTTTTTACCTAGCGGCATTAACTGCACATGATATTTACTCTCAGTCTGTTCCTCATTGCGTCCTGAAGACCGCGCTGAATGCGTTTTATTTCCACTTTACCTGGTATAATTCAATAATCGGAATTTGGATATTTGTGAATCGTTCTCGAATCTTCCACGGCCGAATCGCAAATAATCTAAGAATCGGAAATTTTGCACGCCTCTAATATTTATAATTGCTCTTTACCTAAAAAAAATGTTTTATCCGATTACTCGATTAATCGATAGAATTTCAGTCGAATACCCGATTACTAAAACATTCGATAGCTGCAGCCCTAAAAACGAATTCTCGATTCTTGGTATCACGATAAATCACACAAATTATCAACGTGTTTGGGTGTTTGGAAAAAAAAATTCAATGACTTTTCATCTCATGTTGTTCGTTGATTCAACTCTTTCTCATCAGCACCAACTGCACCTGACTTCCCATTTCCCAGTGACCTGAGATCACCCTTTCCAGCCTGGGGATCACTGGTGCAACAGACTCCCACCCCATTTGTCCCCGCGACGTTTGTCGGAAAACAAAGACAGACTCATTTCACAGCACGTCAAGCGGAATAAATGGCGCCATCTATCTATGTAATTCCCATCAATGGGGCCCTTTTTTTCCACTGAAGCAGAACACGGATATGAATAAATGATCACAGAGCAGCACAAGATGCTGTGGGAGAAATGGGATTTACTACCCTTTACAAACCGATTTACGAGCCTTCAAAAAAAAGGGAATTACAGGAGTCAACTTGACCTTAACGCTCAGAAACATTGAGTCAAATATCATTCCCAATTCTGTAGCATGACTGCTTACATGCGCAGCAGAAAAAGTCTTTTTTTCAACTAATCCACAAGAATACTGGACTTAGCTTTAGCATCTTTAGCACGATCCATTTTTCAATGTCTTACCTTCGGTCTATGGTGGATGACGGGGATGCTCATCCCAGACAAATTACATCCGGCGCATATTTCCGTGGCGCACCTGCGGAAAAAAACAAAGCTTTATGACTTGACGACGTTAACGATTACAAATCCGAACGCCAGTGTCGATTTCCCCGTGCGTGTTGGCCTCTAAATGATGAAAACGAGGAACCTCTTTTGCTGAAATGAAGTACAATCTGCATCTGGAGATGGATTAGCGCAATCGCCGCAATCTGGAGAACAGATAAACGACTCTGCCGGGACCGGCGGAAGCTATCAATAACGCCGACGGACGCCAACATCCCGAGAGAACATTAGCGCGACGTGTCGGGTAATTCGGCGGCGGGAAAAAGGTCAAACCGGAGGCGTGCGGCTACAATAGTCGGAAAGCTCTTGGGGACTGGACACTAAAGCAAAAAATGAATAAAAGATATAAAGTTGTATGGAAAAACCAGAGCTATGACTACAAAGGTTCCTGTGAGGAGTTTCAAGAGGAAGTCACAATGCTAGCAAAGATGGACGAGATAGCGTATCAATGACACAAACCAAGGACTACATTTGAAAGGAATTCCGGAGTTAAAGCATCAATCACAGTGTGTTATTATAAAAATGACATTGGCATTTAAAAACTACACGAACATGTAAAAAACAGAATAATTTGCCATCAAATCAAAAATTGCCAGAGGGTGTAAGAACACAAGACTGCCATTGTAAACACTACATTTTTGGGAAAAACTGAAAACATGGCATACATCTATGACAAGGTAGTGATAGCATAAATTAAAAACATTGGGGTGTAAAAATATAACATTTTAAAATTTAAAAAAATTTTAAAAATTAAAAAGATGGCGGTTTTAAAACATGTCATGGTCATGGAAAAACATGACACTCTAGTATAAAAACACCACATAACAGTCTAATAACATGCAACTGTGGTGTATAAATGACAATGTGTTGTAAAAACATGACGCCACAGTGTAAAAACATTCCACCTTGGTGTTAAAATGCAACACTGGCATAAAAACACATAAATGGCGAAATAGAAATACGACTTGAGCGTGAGAAATTACATTGTGGTGTAAAAATGATAAGGTGGTACGTCACTGCATACATAAAAACAACCGATACGGCACTAAAATGATGTCATCGGTATCGGAGAGTACTGTAATTTCACGAATATAAGGCGCACCCGTGTATAACACGCACCCCAAATTTACTTGTAAAATCTAGGGAAAATTATTGTACCCAGGTATAACATGCACCCTAATTTTAGCACCAATAAATAGAAGCATACAAGAAAACAGAGCTTGTGTACACTGCAGGGGTCGCGTTAACCGAATATTTTCCGTCGTTGACCGGTTTTTTAAAACGGTGAGGGAAAAAACTGAAGTCCATCCGTCATTTTGACAGGTTGCAATTCACACCCCAGACCACAGGGTGGCGAGTGAGCATATCAATTAGCTATTGTCTCTCTTGATGCATGACGTCGTTGGCCTTACTCGGAAAAATGTCAAGGCAACTGAGCGTCCGAACTAAGGCTACGTTCATACTACAGGTCTTAATGCACGAATACGATTTTTCCGTGTTTTTCCGACTCGAGTGAGGCATTAACTTGACGGTCTGAACGTGACAAGTCGCATAGAACGGGACCATTTCAAATCCGATCTGGGTCACTTTCGTATGTGGTCTAAATCTGGTCTGGGCCACATTTTTCCAGACTGTCGCGGCGGTCTGTACTTTCCAGTCCCGCAAATCGGATTTAATGCAGCAATTACGTCATCAAAAAGCGAGAGACGGTACGGTAGCGATGCAGCAGTGCGTTATTAGCGCCTAGCTTGCCTTGAACACGGCTTTTTAGGAAGGGTCGGACTTGACAACAGTCATAAAAAAATAATAATAGGTTTGAGGATAAGCCTGAGAATGATCAGTTTTCTCTCTGCTCCATGTAAGCAATATTTCAACATTGCTTACAAGGCCGAGAGTCGGGGCAAACTGCCCGTATGTGTGTGTGACATGCACGAACAGTGCGTGCATGCTATCGATCCATATACTTTGAATATAAGCCTAAACGGGGATTATATATGCCTGTTATTTGTGTCCTCTTTTTAACAGCAACAAGCCTATGGCTACGTTCATACTACAGGTCTTAATGCACGAATCCGATTTTTTGTCATATCTGCAGTCCCACATGCGCTGAGCAAGACGACCCGCATGCGCAGAAGCATCAAAACAAATGACCATACAATCACACATGCTGGCTGACATCCGTCATTCCAGGGATATCATATTTTGCTTTTTAAAAAGAGGACACAAATAACAGGCATAAATAATCCCTGTACAGGTTTATATTCAGAGTATATGGATCGATTGCATGCACGCACTGTTCGTGCATGTCACACACACATACGAGCAGTTTGCCCCGACTCTCGGCCGTGTAAGCAATGTTGAAATATTGCTTATATGGAGCAGAGAGAAAACCGATCATTCTCAGGCTTATCCTCAAACCCCCTTTTTTTTTTTTTTTTTAATCACTTGTCAAGTCCGACCCTTCCTAAAAAGCCATGTTCAAGGCAAGCTAGGCGCTACTAACGCACAGCTGCTTGATGTGTGATGGCGCGGTGTGGATTCTCTGTTAAGCTTGTTCGGACAGAATATTAATTAAAGACGAATGAAAACTAAATACTATTGAATATGTCATTATCAACATTGCAAAAATTTAAGTGACGGGTAAAAATAGATTATGACCAGATTTTTATGACCCTGTCAGTCAAAATGACAGACAACGAAAAAGTCTAGCGCAACCTCTGGTGTACAGATACAGAAATGTCATTTTACTAACTGGTGAAACACAGCACAAGCATAGCACATTGGTAGTTCAAAACATTAACATAAACTGACAATATTTACGGTAATAATATGTAGAGCTGTCAAAATTATCGCGTTAACGCGCGGTAATTAATTTTTTTAATTAATCACGTTAAAATATTTGACGCAATTAACGCACATGTCCCGCTCAGACAGTATTCTGCCTTTTGGTTTTACAGCAAGGCTTTTTGTGCTGTCCAACAGTGAACTCTTGTGGTCGCTTTGCGACATGGTTTATTGTTTTCTTGCCAGTTCATTATGGCTGCACGACGTCTCGGGCTGATAATGTTGTGCTTATATGATCCTTGGACAAGATTTGTCCGTAAGTATGGTTGTTGTAAAGAATGTACATATTATGTTAGTAAGCAAAATGTTATATTTTTTGTATGAGACGCTTTTTGTTTATGTTTAGTGACCCTGTATAGCGTGCTAAGCTAACATTGTTGCTAATGCAATGCTTGTGTACTTTTATTTTGTAGTTTTACGACGGTCTAAAGAGGACAATGGTTTGAGGTCATTTTATTAATAAATCAGATGAAAAAGGAAGAAGTCTAACTATTAAGGCGTCGTTCACTAGCTGTCTAGCTTTGGAAAAAGTAGACGCTTCGGAGTGAGTAACTGTATGTTGAATATATATATCCATCTTGTGTCTTATCTTTCCATTCCAACAATTTATTTTACAGAATATATATATAATTTACAGAAAAATATGGCATATTTTATAGTTGGTTTGAATTGTGATTAATTGCGATTAATTACGATTAATTAATTTTTAAGCTGTAATTAACTCGATTAAAAATTGTAATCGTTTGACAGCCCTAATAATATGATTTGACAACTTCACCAACTTACCAGAATCTAGGAGAAAACAAAACAGATGTGACTTTTCTTTTAAAGGCTGCTGTATAACTTGCTCGTTTCATCATGATGAATAAATGTTTCTTCCATGGATTGATATGGTAAAATGAAAGTGAGAACGTAAGTCGGAAATCCGTAAGAGCTCATCGCTGTCGACACGGCAGTAACAATAGGAACTATTGTTATTTGGGTTTGAGTTTCCCGAGGGACAGATATAGTTGACGGACACAGGAAGTCTGTGTGCTTACGTTTGTTATGGTCCGAGTTGCGGAGCTGCAATAAAAGTTGACTCAAATGAGTTCAAGAAACTAAATTCTGTGCTTTATGAAGAGTGAAAAAAGAATTTAGCACAGACAAAATCATTCGGCCGATTAGAGTGAAGTATTACCGAAACAAAATGTTGACGGTTCTTCAACACAACGTGGCCGTGTCAATAAAAAAAAAAAAAATCGGTTTTTATATATATATATATATATATATATATATGTGTAATATATACAGTATATATTTCTGTCTCCATCCATGTACCCGTTTATAATGCCCACCATGATTTTACAAGTTGATTTTGGGGGGAAAAAGTGCGCGTTATATTCGGGAAATTACGGTAGTTGTCAGTCGAAATATCATCACAAATGTTAATAAAACATATTATAAAGGTTGAAAAGTTACATAGTGTTGCTTTAAAAATATCATCATGGTGTAACATGGCGGTGTAAAAATATGGTGTCAAAATACATCACCGTGTTGTAAAAACACGTCAGTGTGGTGTAGAAATGCCATTTTGGTGTAAAAAGCCAAAGCAGTGTCGGTACGAACGTGACGCCTGGCTTGTGTCAGAGTGCAGCGTGGAGCTCCCCGAGCTCGTCTTAACTTGAGTCTTTCCGGGATCAGGAACAAATTCCACATTCAGCTCCGAGAAGATCGTGAATAAAGCATCGCTCGCCGCACACACGTCTTACTCCTAGCTTAAGACTGACAACCCACACTTTTTTTTTTTTTGGTGCACATATTCCAACACCTACGCAGGAATAAAAACACAGACTCAAGCAATCCCTCTTGGGTTTTTTTTCTTTTTCCTGGGAAACGACAATGCTACAATGCAAATAAGAGGCATTTGGCAGCTTCAGTTTGACAGGGCGGGAAAAAAAAAAAATGAGGGTGAATATTTTTTTATTCTCAAAGATTGTAAATGTGCCGGAGTACCAGAATCTGCCATTGCCAGAATATCGGCGATGACAGTTTCCCGGCAAAATTTCTCCAAGTGTTAAAAGTGTAAGACTTAATAAGGAGAACGCGGGGGACGGATGGTGGCTTTCGGGATGAAGTCGTATTTTTCGTGACTCGGTTGTGATGATTGTGCAGGAAAAAAAGGACAAAAGTGCCTTCTGGCAAAATCCTACCCGAGGGGGTGATTGCAGGGAGAAGCTGGCTGGGAGAATACGGCTTCATTCCAGAAAGAAAAAGGAACTTGTTGCAAAAACGACCTGACAAATTATGAATTATTAAATAGAATGATACAGAAACTTTCAAGATCAGTTTTCATGATTTTTCAGCAACTTTAAGACATTTTCTAGAATATTTTCATGTTCTTTTTAGTTTTACAACTTTTAATTTTCAGATAAGTACTCAGAGGCGTAGCAAGGGTCCCCGGGGGCCCCAGGCAACAAGCAACATGGGGCCCTTCGAGCGTGTGCAAGTAAGGGGGACAGCTGGACTTGGAGCAATAGAAGAAAGAGTAGCAACACATAAATACCACCAGTGGATGTGTAAAATCAGTAGTCAGATTGGCCGTACGACCCACCAAATTCAAATTATTCTGTAAAAAACACTGATTGGTGGACTACCGACCGAAATGAGCATTAAATTTGCTAATAAAATTGTTTAGGATTATTTTAGATGCATATATGTTATATTTTTCTTATAGAGTATTCGACGAGGAATATGATAGACCCATTAATAGACTTTTTTGGGAAAATTACCATTTCTTTAAGTAGTCACATGAATAATGAGGTGGCCTGTGAAAATCAATATAAAAAAACTCGGCAAGAACTTTCTAGAGAGTACTTTTTGAGTCTTTAAACAATCATGTGGTATTACTAGCTGATTGGACTTCCTTAAACATGTACAATGTATGTGACATGGTTAGTGCTGATTGGAATTGATAACAGAATTGTTAGATAATCCGCCAAACGATTCCAATTGTATTGAAACACTCCCTACACTTGACGCTGCAATAGTGCAGTAAAGCTGTGTGTGCTAAATCCATTGGCCCTCTGGGGGCCCCTGCTGGCTGGGGGCCCTAAGCAATTGCCTGGTTTGCCTAATGGGACGCGACGCCTCTGTAAGTATTTCATATTACTATCAGAGGTCGGTAGAGTAGCCAAAATTTTTACTGAAATAAGAGTAGCGCTACTTCAAAATAATATTACTCAAGTAAAAGTACTAATCCGAAAAATCTGCTCAAGTACAAGTAAAAAAATATCCAGTGAAAAGAAAACACAAGAAATGACGAACATTGTGAGTAACTGCATATTTTTGATTTTTATTTTTTTATATGAACTGTTGTTATAATGATACTGTACAATAACCTTTTACATGACCACATTAAAGTGCCTATGACAGCAAAAAGCTTTTTTTTTTTCATATTTTCCGCTCCTGAATTAAATGGACCGCTTGGAGAGCACTATACTAGGTTTATTGCCATCTTCATGTGCCCGGTGTTCTGTCAAATTTTCAACCCCATCAGAAATTGCAACTTTGTGTTAAAAATGGCCGCAAATACAGCTATTGCAAGGTAAACACTACAAACTTTATTTAAATAAAGGACTATTTACTTACGTTACATCATGGATGGGCAGGTAGAAAAGATCTCCTAAGACTCATCTGTCATGTTAGCTGCACAACAACTGCACGCCGCTCTTTGTTTACGTCGTCGCCGTGTAATAAAGCATTATTTTTCATTCTATACCTGCTGACCATGTGGCAGCTATGCGTTCCTCCGACGTCGGCCGGTTTGTCCGGCGGTACTCTCCAGCTGCTTCTCCGGCGAGCTCTCCTGTCCGTAGTAGCAGGGGAACAAGCTGTAACTTGCTCTCCGCCGGGCGGGTTGCCGATCGGCGAAGACAATCGACAACCCCGCAGCAGTGTGATATGATCCGGGCTAGTTTTACGTGATTTTTCGCTTCAAAAGCGAAAATAAGACTTTGAGACGTCACTCGGTTCAGGTTAGCATGTCGGCTAGCTGTTACGCCTTTTGGTTTGTTTACATTCTCCGAAGCCAGGGGGCAGGGAAATGTCAAAAGCCTGACTAAATATGGATCGTTTTTTTTGTTGAACTTCCACATTTATTTTTAGTAGACTCTTCAAGGCTGAGCTAAGGTATTTTAATTATTTTTGAATGCATTTATTGAGGGCTGCAGCTATCGATTATTTTAGTAGTCGATTAATTGATAAACTATTTGGTTCGAATAATCAAGTAATCGGATAAGGAACATAAAATAAATAAATGATCTATGTACAACAAAAGAACATTTTTTTACAATGCTCTTAGCAAATGGTTCAGACACATATTCCCACAAAAAATGGCTAAATATACCGATAAACTAAAATTTGAATGCATTGAACAAAAAACTTGAGCGCAAACAAAAACTTAGCTGAGGTTGGTCTTAACAAGGAGCAGCTGGATTCAGCCATGTGAAATGAGGCAAACTAGAGAGCAGTGTATCCACCCAAATCAATAAAGCTAAATGCAAACACTTTCAAAACAAACCCTTACAACGGCACTTTAATTAAACGAATACTCGAAGCATAAAATTTAATTTGAATCTTTTTTCCTAATCGAATATTCGAGTTAATCGATTAATCGTTGCAGCACTACATTTATTGCTCTTGTGAAATGTAAGTGCATTCTTCTAAACATCTTTTTATTTAATGTTTTATAAAGCATATTGTCAAGTGGTACAAAGACTTGTTGGTTTTTGGAGGGGAAGCTGGTACGGATTATCGGCATTTCCATTCATTTAAATGAGCAAAAATCATGAGTGTTTTGAGTCCCAAATTGGTCTGCAACAAATTAACCTTGTATCTTCTCAAGGCACCACTGTACAAAATTGCAAAATAATGCAGTCTGTACCATCAGTGTGGAGAACAAATGTGACCACTTCTCAGCTCTTTTCAAATCCAATGTTTACGACTAAACAAAAACACTTGTTAAAACCTAATTTCAGCAACTATTTTGTAAGGGAAGAAAAGGCACAGACAATGTATTTACGTGATATTTACACAATAAACAACCAGAAGAAACGCTGGTAATCGGGGAGACAAAAATCTTATCGAGCCGTAGAATTAAGAAGCCTCCGGGAGAAGAAAAAAAAAAAGTGTTGCCACCATGAAATGAGAGATGCATCCCCATTAAGTGCGGGCATCATTAACAACCTCATTGACTTCTCCCTATAGATGTATATTTTGCCCCTCTATGCATGATAAACAAAACCTCAAGTAACAAAGTCAGTTAAAAACTAATCTTAACGGCTCGGGTGGCCATAAATCATTGGCGTAACGTCGCATTGAATCAAGCTGCCTCTTGACTGTGAAATATGCGGAGATAAAAGTCGGCTTTTAATCAAAGCGGGGCAATTAAGGCCTCGGTGATGTCACCCTACACGACTTGTTTGAAAGTTTCTCCTCTTGTCGGACTCCAACATTTGATATCCTACGTAATAAGAGTGGCGACATCCAGACGTCAATATGTGTGAGAATAATGGTGGCCAAACAATTCAGGACTTTCCTGATGGAGGTTGAAGGATATAGTATCTTTTCTCGTATTTACCGTTCAACTGTTTGTATTACTCCAACACACTTATTATAATCAATCAGAGAATAGTATCTTTTCTCGTATTTACTGTTTGACTGTTTGTATTATTCTAATGCACCCAATATAAGGAAAACAAGCAAAATATAGTTGGCATAGGGTATAAGAGATACATGACGCCTTTTTACCACAGAAGCCCAACGCGTGCGTCATGCAGCTGACTGAGCAAGACTGGCGCCGACTACCAGGTGATAGCCAAGACCTCGAGAAGCCCACGTCTGCAACACCAAATCCTGCAATCAGCTCTTCAGGACAGTCAAGAACAAATGGAGGGATGTCCTGTACGACCACAGCACCCGATGACAAAAACAACAAGTTTGATAGCTCGAGAATGTGTTTTGCTAACTGGTAGAAAATACAAAAATATGGTTTAAGTTTTTAATTAATTATTATTTTAGTATTTTGTATTTAAAGTGCCCGTGACATGATGAAAAAAATCTTAAATATTATTATCATGTGAATTCAAATCATATTTTGAGACAATTCGACTCTATACAACATTGTGGCAAAAGCACAGATGACGAAAAATGAGTCTTTTAATCTGCCGTTTAGCCCCACCTGTCATGATAGCGCTCTAGCTCCTCCAGCAGAGGAACGATTTCAGCTGATTTAGAATTCAGCCCAATGGGTAAGAATCAGAACGAGGAAAATGCGACAGAGAGCAGCAAAATGTCATCAAAGTTTTGATCTCTGGACGCCAATATTTTTACTGGATATTGTTTTTAATCTGAGTATTTTCCCCAATTGCTAAATAAATGGTATGGTCATGACAAATAACAGTCTTGTGCTAAATACAATATGGAACATTAAAAATGTATTGATTCAGAATGACAGGGCTAAATTACAGCATAATGGTCAAAACTGCCGACTTCTTAAACCTGAACTGTATTTTATGCCACCGGAGTCAGTCCGGCTTTTGTCATTTCCCTGCCCTGGCTTCGGAGACGGAGGAAACAGCGTAAACAAAAGCGAGCAGCTCTTCCAAGTCTTTTCCTCGCCTTTCGAAAATGAAAAATCACACAAAACTCCCCCGACTCGTGTCACACACGGCGACAGGGTTGATTGTCGGCTCATCGTTCTGCTGCGGCTCTCGGCAGGCAGGCAGTGTTCGTCGCCGGGACGCAGAGGGGAATGAACGCCAAAAATTGCACATTCTCGGTGGACAAACCAGCTGACGTCGGAGTACATGGCTGCCCAAGCCCAAGTCGAGTATAGTGTGCTCCGGAACCAGAACCGGAGACCAGAGCGAAGGGGCCCCGCGAGCCCAAGCTGAGGATCGTGCTCTCAACAAGCGCACGAAGAGGGAAGAGAGGGGTGGAAAAAATTGAGCTTTTTGTAAACGCATACATTTCAAACATAACTTTGACTTTAACACAGCTATTTTTTGCATTAGTTACATCTAGGGTTGTTCCGATCATGTTTTTTTGCTCCCGATCCGATCCCGATTGTTTTAGTTTGAGTATCTGCCGATCCCGATATTTCCCGATCCGATTGCTTTTTTTTTTTTCTCCCGATTCAATTCCAATCATTCCCGATCATTTTTCCCGATCATATACATTTTGGCAATGCATTACGAAAAAAATGAATGAAACTCGGACGAATATATACATTCAACATACAGTACATAAGTACTGTATTTATTTATTATGACAATAAATCCTCAAGATGGCATTTACATTATTAATATTATTTCTGTGAGAGGGATCCACGGATAGAAAGACTTGTGACTTTGTATATTGTGACTAAATATTGCCATCTAGTGTATTTGTTGAGCTTTCAGTAAATGATACTGTAGTCATGCCCAAATGCATGATGGGAAGTGGAACCATAACTGTGCGTAGTGCTACCAATTGATATATCTTCTCTGCGTTGGGAAATAACATAAGGTGTTAAGAAAAAGATCAATTGCTACCTTGTTTCCCCACATTGCTTCCCATGAGGGATTGTAAGGCTTTAGCCAATTAAAAAAAGGCTTCAAAAGCTGCCAAAATTCCCTCCACTCATTTTACGCTGCCTTTTATCTCTCTATATAGGTAAAACGGCGCCATTACAAATTGAGCGCGACAATGCGTGAGTGGGTCGTGCAACGCATGCATTAATAGCGTTAAAGTGATCCTCTGACTTAAATACATGTAGGCTCTAATAAACCACAATTGTTCTCTTGTACTAAAATATGTTGTTAGAAACACATAAAATGTTAAATCAATGGCAATATTTTATAATATTTAGTCCATATTTTGACCGTTAGTTGGCGCCATGGGTTGCGGGCTCACAGTGATGACGTAATTGGTATCTTTCCAAATGTGTAGCGTGTTCAACAATTGCTTATTGCTGCCTAAACTCGCGAAGTAAAATGCCACGATGTGCTGCTTTTGGATGCAATTTCCAGTCAAATGGAAACAAGGGGAGTGAAGTGAGTGGTCAAGGTAGAATTATTATTTTTAGTGAATAAATGTGCACAAGTGGAAGCTTCTCCCCCTTTTTTGGTCCCTGTATGCACATATCCTACCCACCACGCGTTACAACTGGGGCCCGAACATTTTTCCTGGCTCCTCAGTCAAGTAAGGGATCCGTCTATTTCCTGCATCCGATGGTCCCACCGCGTCTGCAATATTGGTTTCGATTCTGTCTATATTTTTGATTCGTCGGTCCCACAGCGGCTTTTCGGATCAGTCTATTTTTTGGAATCGACGGCCTGATCGCGGCTGCGATATTGCCCTCGGATCTGTCTAATTCCTGGATCTTCGAGTGAGTAAAAAACGCGGATTTGGATTAGTATTGCTATCTTTTTTTGTTGACTATTCTTCGTGGCAGTTTCCCCCAAATCATACTAAATAATTAAAGCCCTATGGCACGCTACAGTGGCAACAGTGACTCTGACGTGGACCTTACCACGATGTTGGAGTTCGTCAGGGAATGCGTGTTTGCGTACTGCTGAGCTCCCGAGTGAAGAGTGGTCATGGTGGAAATATTATTTTTTGTGAATAAATGTGCATAAGTAGAAGCTTCTCCCCTTTCTGGTACTTTTATACACGTATCCTAGCTACCACGCGTTACAATGTACAAGACCTGGATTACACAAGGTGTGCTCTTTGGCCTGTACTGTATGTAAAGCACACGACAGGTCTGGATGCTAACTATCTACATAATTATATTGGGATAAGTTTGAAAACGCAATATGCTTACCTTGAATATCTGCTAATAAAACAGGAGTTCCCGAATCCCAACAGCATGCACTCTCGCTCCCAACCGGAGTTCCCAACAGGACTCTCTCGCATCACCAGTTTTGCCCAACTTTTGTCTTATCAGGTATTTGCTGCACGCATTTTTCCCTGAAGCTCGTCTTGTGAGCGACCGACAGTGCTGTCCTGCTCTTCACTTTTCAGATCTGGTTCAAATAGGAAGGGTAGAACTGACGACATGTTGGGAAAGCTAACGAGTGACGCGCTGGAATTTCGCCAACGGGACCAGTGACGTCACGCGAATGGCGACCTATCACTTAAAATCATTTTACAAACTTTATTAAAACAAAAACATTAAGAGGGGTTTTAATATCAAATTATTATAACTCATACTAACATTTATCTTATAAGAATTACTTGTTTTAAAAATAGAGGATCCCTTTAAATATTTTAACGTGATACATTTTTTTTTTTTAATTAATCACCGCCATTATTGGGATAAATTTGATAACCCTACCTTAAGCCTAAACTAAAGACTCTGGATGAGTGTAACATACTATGTCTGTAACGTTAAATACAATTAGAAAACGATTTAATTAAAAAATATGTATATATTTTAAAAAGGCATGGCCGATATTTTTTTGCCGATTCCGATACTTTGAAAATGACGTGATCGGACCCAATCGATCGGCATTGCTAGTATTTATAGGCACTTTAAGTATTTGGTGAAAACATGGAGCATTTGTGCATTTTACCTTCATTTTTAGGTGCTGTATCAATTAATCATTGTTATCCTAATAATGATTAACACATTCACGAAACAAATCACTGCCAACCCTCCCAATTCAAATGGCCAAAGAGTTATTCTCACAACTTGTTTTCACACGGATTCGAGTAGCTCCCCCTGGTGTTAGTGTCTGCTGGCTAATAGCCCATAAAAAACAACCCTGGCTTGATATGCATTTGCATGGATAAATGTTATTAATCCCATAAGGTAAAAATAAGATTAAATCACCATTATAAACAGGTTACGAGCGCGGTTTTCATTTCGGGTTATCGTCTCATTCAAGCGGCCTTAAATCATTTGTCTGCGGTGAAGGAATAAATACATACAGTAAAAGCTTCTCTGGGCAACACGTCTCATTTGCATTTGTGGCTCTTGACTTAAGAGGATACATAAATCATATTTGCGCCAAGGTGTGCGTGCGCATTTCTAATCGCGTCTTATTTACAACCCGTTTGCCTTCGTCATGAAATATTGGCCGAGGCCCAGCCGAGGCGGCGCGCGCTCGGCTCTTGATGAATTAATGCTGGCGGTGGATTTTTGCCTGCGTAAATACTGAAGCACAAAAGCATCGGGGGTCATTAATTGTCCTTAGTGATTACTTCAAGTAGTGTCTGGCTGCTAATGACAAATCCAAACACGCTCTTCCTGAAACATCACCTTCATTAGGACAAGCGGTATGGCGCTACCTCAAAGAGCAGCTTTTCATCACGAGTGACAAGCATATGGCCGACAAGCAGTCGACGTCTCGCGCGGGAAGCTTTCGTGACGGTCAACGTCTTCATTCAGAGTTGCTGTTTGTCTTATGCACAGTGTCAAAAGGAAAGACAAAGGGAAGCAGTGAGGAAGCTGATGTATGCCAAAAAAAAACGATTGTTTTAATCACAATATTCCTCCCACATGTGTCAGGAGATGTCCTGTCTTTTCGACTCAAAATGGCTGACTAGTTGTTGAATTTGGGCATTGAGACTGTATTATGTGACTATTATAATACATATATTGTCAACTAGTAAAATGCTTATTTTTCTAAAGTATGGACTACATTTTCGGGAAAATGTCAAAGAAAAAATAATGAACATGCTTACACAGTCAAGTTCCACGTTTTATCGCAAGATTAGCATTCAAATACAGGCATGAAAATGGGTCAGGGGTTAAAAAGGTGAGAAGATTGTGGAGGAAATACAGTGGGGCAAATAAGTATTTAGTCAACCACCAATTGTGCAAGTTCTCCTACTTAAAAAGATTAGAGAGGCCTGTAATTGTCAATATGGGTAAACCTCAACCATGAGAGAGAGAATGTGGGGGGAAAAAAAAAACAGAAAATCAGATTGTTTGATTTTTAAAGAATTTCCAAATTAGAGTGGAAAATAAGTATTTGGTCACCTACAAACAAGCAAGATTTCTGGCTGTCAAAGAGGTCTAACTTCTTCTAACGAGGTCTAACGAGGCTTCACTCGTTACCTGTATTAATGGCACCTGTTTTAACTAATTATCAGTATAAAAGACACCTGTCCACAACCTCATTCAGTCACACTCCAATCTCCACCATGGCCAAGACCAAAGAGCTGTCGAAAGACACCAGAGACAAAATTGTACACCTGCACCAGGCTGGGAAGACAGAATCTGCAATAGGTAAAACGCTTGGTGTAAAGAAATCCACTGTGGGAGCAATTATTAGAAAATGGAAGACATGGAAGACATACAAGACCACTGATAATCTCCCTCGATCTCACCCCGTGGCGTCAAAATGATAACTAGAACGTTGAGCAAAAATCCCAGAACCACACGGGGGGACCTAGTGAATGACCTACAGAGAGCTGGGACCACAGTAACAAAGGGTACTATCAGTAACACAATGCGCCGCCAGGGTCTCAAATCCTGCACTGCCAGGCGTGTCCCCCTGCTGAAGAAAGTACACGTCCAGGCCCGTCTGCGGTTCGCTAGGGAGCATTTGGATGATCCACAAGAGGACTGGGAGAACGTGTTATGGTCAGATGAAACCAAAATAGAACTTTTTGGTAGAAACACAGGTTCTTGTGTTTGGAATAGAAAGAATACTGAATTGCATCCGAAGAACACCATACCCACTGTGAACACAAAAATACACACGGTCCCAGGCTTCAACTGGGACCGTGTGCTTTGGTCAGATGAGACCAAGATTGAGCTTTTTGGCAACAAACACTCTAAGTGGGTCTGGCGTGCCACGAAAGATGCGCATGTTGAAAAGCACCTCATACCTACTGTGAAGTATTGGGGTAGGTCAGTGATGCTGTGGGGCTGTTTCGCTTCCAAAGGCTCTGGGATCCTTGTTAGGGTGCATGGCATCATGAATGCTTTGAAATACCAGGACATTTTAAATCAAAATCTGTTGCCCTCTGCCCGAAAGCTGAAGATGGATCGTCACTGGGTCTTTCAGCAAGACAATGACTCTAAACATATGGCCAAATCTACACAGAAATGGTTCACCAGACACAAAATCAAACTCCTCCCATGGCCATCTCAGTCCCCGGACCTTGTTTTGTTGGCAAAAGGGGGTCGTACAAAGTATTAACACCAGGGGTGCTAATAATTGTGACACACATTATTTGATGTCAAATAATTTTTTCTTTATGTGGGATTTTTTTCCCCACTGAATGAGTGCAATTGTATTGAAGGTTGGACTTTTCTCTTTTTTTCCATTAAGGTCCCATATTATTTGAATGAAAAAATATGTATATTAGAAGCTAAAAAACACATCTTTTTCAGGGGTGCCAATAATTATGGAGGGCACTGTATATTCATTGGGATTGGGGTGAGCTGGAGCATGTCCCAACTGATTTTGGACATATCACGGAGCCCAGTCTTGTCATTCCATTAGAGTGGACCTCTATTTAAGCTTTTCCCTCAATTATTCAAATTTGTAATGAATTATTACAATGAGACATCCGTGTCACTCTGCAGGCGCGCTGCATTTTTTAAAACCTCAAGTCAAGCTTAAATAGTGGATGATGTTCAGCGCAAAGTTGAAATAATAGCAAGAGGGAGCACGACGCGGAAGGTTGCGTCCCGACATCGGCGGCCAAGCGCAGCACAGATAGACAAGTTTTCCCAACCCGCCGGTTCGCGTGTGCGGCCATCCCGCTGTGTCATCATATGAGGCTAACAGGCTTAAGTGGCCCCCCCGCAGGGACTCTCAAGACTCGACCCCTCACCGTCCACCCTCTCTGATGACGCCTGACAAGCTTGGGCCTCAAAACAGGCGCTTAGCCCCGAGTGTTCCCAAACAAACCATGTGAAGCTTGAGTAGGCATTGAAGAGATGATAATGGTTTTAAACAGGCGCTTCTTAGAGGAAAATCTCTGCAAAATGGAACAAGGCGCAGTTTTTAAAATATGTAGAAAGACAAATGTTCATAATTATTTTCTATAGTGTCTATCAAGAGACCTAGGGACGCTTTACAGTATTTAGACGCTTGAAAGTATGTCAAATTTAATTGACCCATTTTATACCCAAATTGCCAAAAGTGACACTAAAATGGGCGCTTTAAAACCAAATGGAAGACTTAACGTGCATTTTCAGCCAATTTGATTTTTTTTTTTTTTTAACTAAAATTAGTTTCATGGGCATCATTTACTGAACTATTTAATCGTCACCGGAAATCCAACCTCCTACTAGAAATGATGCATATACTATATTTATCTTGTTTTGCTTTGAACAGTAGGGAAGTGTAATACTAAAATACTCATGATGGCGGTCTAGCATCGATTTGGATATTAGATCAGCACAGCTTTTGAGTTAACCATATAGTGGTGTATATTGCCCTGTAACGTCAATTTTGTTCATATTTACAAAGATTCAGGCACCTCACACTCAGACATTATGTACTGTTACTGCCTTCATGTGGTGCCATAATTGTAGTAAACTAGCAGTTTAGCTTAGCGTTAATTAGGTTTGTGTGACGTGAACGCAATTAGGGCTGCTGCTATCGGTTATTTTAGTAGTCGATTAATCAATGAACTAGTTTGAATAATTGAATAATCGGATAAGGAACATAAAAAATTCAAGTACCTGAGCTAACCTCAAACGGTATCAAGAAAATTAAAAAATTTGGATCTAAGTACAACAAAAGAACAATTGGCTAACTTACAAAGCAAAAGTTCGCTAGCTTAACTTTCGCTCCCGGCCCTTTTTCTGGATTTTGACTGATTTTGCAAGGCCCACAGAAAATTCTGTTCTATTGCTATATAAACATGGAACCCACCAAAAAAAAGATTAGACTCTCTTCTTTCAGCAGAAAAAAAGTTCAAATCGCTTTCCATTCTTTCGAAATCAGCATTAGAAAATAGCTTAGTTTGAGCAATTTTCCAATTTCTGATGAAAAAACTGAGAAAATTAGCTTTTTGTAAACGCATACATTTCAAACATCACTTTAACGTATACATTTCAAACATCACTTTGACTTTAACACAGCTATTTTTGCATTATTTACATTCCAAACATCTAAATGTTTTCCTTTTACAAAATATAATGAACAAGACAAATAGCAAAGTAACAATTTGTTTACAAATGACTACTGAGAGATGACGCCTGTTGTCGCCGAGATGACGCCGTTGTCGCCGCGTCTGCCGTGTAAACTTTTCCCTCATCGTTGTCTTCTCACAAAGATGGATTATTTTTTTATCTCTGTGGGGTCTGCTTGGCGAGCCCGCTGCACGGTGGTCTCAGTCGTTTTGCTCCGTTGTCAAGCGCCTGGCATTCCAGGCATCCTCTCGGTTGTTTTGTTCGGTCGTCCGCCGCCTGGCATACTGCCGCCAGCGCTCCGACCGTGCTGCCCCTTTAATTGCTGTTGAATCGGGTTGCGGGTCTTTACAAAATGCGCTACTGCCCTCCAGTGGCCAGTTTTATTGCTTTAAAATGGGTTTGGAGCATTGTTTTTTGCTTCTCATAGATCGCAAGCTATAGATTCTTCTTGTAAAAAAAAAAAAAAAAACGCAAAAGACATAAATACGTTTTTGGGACAATGAAGCATTTAAAAATAGAACGTATTTTTACGTTTCTGGGAGCAAATCAGTTTAATGCTAATGCTATTTTTTGGGGGGGTCATTGCTCTTAAATGGTGGAAACACATTTTCCCACAAAAAACGGCTAAATATACCTTTAAACTAAATTATGAATGCATTATAAAAAACCTTAGCTCAAACAAAAACGTATGTTGGTCTTAACAGGGAGAAGCTGGTAGTCTAGTCTAATCCCATTTATAGACACTGCGCAACTGCTCTTGTTTCAACCCAGCCATAAAAAGAAGTAGTTATATTTATTATTCGAAATGTCTATCAATTTTAGCTTAAAATCATTAATCGATGTCGAATATTTAGTTAAAAAAACACTTCCAAAAAATTATTATTTAAACTTGAAACAAATTATGCCACAATGAAAAAAATAGTGTCTCTAAATAGGTCTAACTATCGCTTAATTGTATTTATTTTATTACTGTCACATCTTCGAATCCAATTTTGCGACTTCGAGTATTCATCTAATTAGAGTAGCCATGTAATGGTTTGTTTTGTAAGTGTTTGCATTTAGTTTTATTGATTTGGGTGAATACACTGTCCTCTAGTGGCAACGGTGAATATGACATGACTCAGTTAACATGGCTGAATCCAGCTGATCCCTGTTAAGACCAACATAAGGTAAGTTTTGGTTTGAGCTCACATTTTTTGATGCATTCGTAATTCAGTTAATAGGTATATTTAGCCTTTTATTCTTTTTTTTTTTTTTTTTTTTTTTTGCTATTATGTGTTTGAACGATTTGTTAAGAGCATTGTTAAAAAAAAATTTTTTTTTTTTTAAACATTAGCATTTTAAAGCATTTAAACTCGCAGATTTTTGCTATGCAAGTTAGCCAATTGTTCTTTGGTGTACTTAGATCCTCATTTATTGATTTATTTATTTATTTAGATCATTTGAGGCAAAGCTCAGGTATATTCTGCAACATATTAAATGTTCCTAATCCAATTACTCGATTATTCGAACTAACTAGTTGATAGATTAATAGACTACTAAAACAATCGATAGCTGCAGCCCTAATTGCCACGATTCCAATTGAAATCTTTTAGAAAATAAACTTCATTTTTCTGCTTTTTTTTTTTCTCCAGAAACCGTAGCTTTTACTGAAACATACACATGTTCTACTCCTAATTATTAAAGAAAGGAAACCTTGAAAAGCAAACTTTTGGGGTAATGATAGAGAATTTACTCTTTGTACACTCAATGCTTTTGTGGTAGAATATACGACTCAGTGAAACTTTAAATGCTGGCAGTGAATGAGTTAATAGCGTTTCAAGGCAATTCTTCAAATGAGAAACTGTCAATTTATCATCTCTCATCATGGTAAACATGGTTCAAATGGCTAAACATCCATCCATTTATCACAGGTAGCTGGGAAAGCGATGCAAACTGCCTTTGAAATGATAGAAATCTACACGTGAAACCTAGAAATGGCAGAATTGATGCAAAAACAGCCTCAAAACCCAAATGGCAGATGTTTTTTGCCTTTTCGGGCACGATTCCAAGACATTTTTGTGGGTCGACCGAGCTTTGAAAAATTAATCAAGCTATCAAATTCCATGTAGCTAAATGAAACAGGCTTCAGGGCTGAATTGTCAAAGTCAACTTACTAGACTTTGTGTTTTCTGGCAAGTCATCAAACTCACAAACCGCCAAAGTTGTAAGTTTATTAACACAGAACAGAACTTAAAAAGACAATTCAGCACCCTGTGGTTGAGCCTTGACTCATTGGCTGCTTTTGACGGCAACAGACATCAAATCCATTGGGAGGCCTGGCAGTGAATGATCCAAATTTAAATGAATTGGACATCTATCACCGTCAAAGGCTGCCGATGTTAATAACTAACAATAAAGAAATGTTCATTGAGGGCCACCATGACAACAAGATTTTAAAAAACTAGCGCTGTCAAACAATTAAAATTTTTAATCGAGTTAATAACAGCTTAAAAATTAATTCATCGTAATTAATCGCAATTCAAACCATCTCTAAAATATGCCATATTTTTCTGTAAATTATTGTTGGAACGGAAAGATAAGACACAAGAGGGACATGAACATTCAACAGACTGTACATAAGTACTGTATTTGTTTATTATAACAATAAATCCACAAGATGGCATTAACATTATTAACATTTATGTGTATTTTGCATAGCTATTTGATTGGGAATGCCAGTTCTCTTTGCATTGAGCGCTTTTCTTTTTGTGAACATTATTTTTTTGAGTGATAGAATAATTATTTTTGTTATGCTGTCACTAAACGATACTGTAGCGACTTAACTGTTCGGCCCAAATGCATGATGGGAGGTTGGGCAACCATGACTGTCAGTGGTGGCTGCAAATGGTGTCCACTATGTTCTACATTGTTTTCAATTAGGCGTGTTAAGAAAAAAGATCGTCTCTTGCTTTGCCCAAATGCATGATGGGAAGTTGGGCAACCATGACTGTCAGTGGTGGCTGCAAATGGTATACAGTACGATCTGCGTTGTGTTCAATTAGTCGTGTTAAGAAAAAGAACGCCTCCTGCTCCGCCCAAATGCATGATGGGAAGTTGGTCAACCATGACTCTCAGGGGTGGATGCAAATGGTTTATCGTACGTTATGTTCAATTCGGCGTGTTAAGAAAAAGATCGTCTCCTGCTCCGCCCAGTTGCATGATGGAAAGTTGGGCAACCATGACTGTCAGTAGGGGTGTGACAATATATCAAAATGGTGATATATCGTGATACATTGTATCCCAAAAGGTTACCGATATGCTACTGCTAAGAATCGAGACATCGTTATAAAGGTGTCAATGTTTAAAAAAATAAAAAATAAATAATTTTTTTTTAAAAAGGAATATAATAGTGTGTCAGGTAACTCTAAGGCTGCCATTGACGCTGCTCGACGGCCAATCCATTTAGACTGGGAACGTTCGTTCATTCGAAATAGGGCTGCAGCTATTGATTATTTTAGTTTTAGCTTATATATATATATATATATATATATATATATATATATATATGATCTATGTACAACAAAAAACAATTGGCTAACTTAGATAGCAAAAGTCAGCTAGCTTAAATTCTATAAAATGCTAACGCTTTTTTACAATGCTCTTAAAAAATGGCTCAGACACATATTCCCACAAAAAATTGCTAAGTATACCTTTAAACTAAATTACGAATGCATTCCAAAACAATTATTAGCTCAAACAAAAACTTAGCTTATGTTGGTCTTAACAGGGATCAGATGGATTCAGCCATGTGAAATGAGGCAGACAAGAGGGCCGTGTATCCACCCAAATCAATAAAAATAAATGCAAACACTTTCAAAGCAAAGCATTACAGCGGCACTTTAATTAAACGTCGTTGCCTGGCATTGGCTGCCAATGACAGCCATAGACGTTCAATCCTTTTGAAGTGGGAGGGATGGCAGCGAATGAACGAATGTTCATTCGCTGCCACCCTCCCAGTTCAAATGGATTGGACGTCTACTATTGATATACTCATTCCAATTCGCAGCAGAAGCTTGTTTTTCTGTTTATTAGTTGTTTGTAGAATATCCTTGAATGACTTCCTGACCAATGTATCGATAATCATTGTATCGCCATATCGTCAGAAAATCATTATCGTGAGCTTTGAATCGCAAATCGTATCGAATCGTGAGGTAACAAGAGGTTCTCACTACTAACTGTCAGTAGTGGCTGCAAATGGTATACAATATGTTCTGCGTTGTGTTCAATTAAGCATGTTAAGAAAAAGATAGTACCTTGCTCTGCCCAAATGCATAATGGGAAGTTGGGCAACCATGACAATTAGTAGTGGCTTCTTCAGCCAATAAAACGCGCGGTCCAATGAACGCCTGTGTCCACTCGCATTTCTCTACCTTTTCGGTCCAAATGTGCAAAAATGGCGTCGTTGTAAACTGTTTGAGGCAACGCATGAACAAGTCATTCCGTCCATGTGTTAATTGCGTCAAATATTTTAATGCGATAAATTTGACAGCCCTAAAAAAAAAAAAACACTTGAAATAATCAACCGCAACCTTTCTATTACTAAAAACAAAAACAACCACCAGAATCCAGTTGAAACCATCAACATTGTTCCGCTTTTAAAAAGGTTTCTCATCACATTATTAGCAGGCAGGGCACGTCACGGTCAACCCAAGCCACTTCCATCGAGGTGCTAATCAACACAGGCCAGCAACGGACAACGCATTGTGATCAATGATCACCACTAAAGCGATCACTGCAAGGTGCAATTAGGCTAAGTGCAGACGAGCGCTAAGTTGCTGGCTAAAAACGTCCGCACGCACGTTTTTCCCCTCCTGACGTTTCACTCAAAACATCGCCACTTCAGCAGCATTACATGTAAAAGGGTTTAAACAGAAAAAAAAAGAGGCTAATGCTAATGAAGTACTTAATCTTTCTTTTACTTTGTTAAATTGCTTTTTTAGACTCTTGTTTGTGCAAAATCAATCGTTGCAATCATTTAATCAATAGAGGCAATCACAAAAGGACTAATATTGAAGTATCGCACTTAATGTTTTCCACTCTCTGAAGCCCAGCAAGACATGACGCCCTTCACGACTCAAGAGGCGTCGAGTGAAGAAAATCACACGCATAGTTTGGCTTCATTATGCAGCAGAGCACAGCAATTAATGTATTTTATATTTGATTTTTCAATGATATGGGGAGCATTTATTTCATCGGGGTGTTTCACTTTTTGTGATGTTTTACATTCACACCGTACTTTGCTTCCATATGCACATAGTAACTCTGTATGTACTGTACGTTTTAAAAGTAAGACTGCAGCTATCGATTATTTTAGGGGTGCAGCTATCGATTATTTTAGTTGTCGATTAATCGATGAACTAGTTAGTTCGAATAATATAAGGAACATGAGGATCTACTAGTATGTACAACGAAAAAACAACTGGCAAACTTGCACAGCAAAAGCCCGCTAGCTTACATGCTATGAAATGCTAACGGTTTTTTATTTTTTTTAACAATGCTCTTAACAAATGGTTCAGACACAAATCACCACAAAAAATGGCAAAATATACCTGTAAACTAAATTAAGAATGCATTAAAAATAATATGAGCTCAAACAAAATCTTAGTTTATGTTGGTTTTAACAGGGAGCAGCCATTCAGCCATGTGAAATGAGGCAGATTAAAGGACAGAGTATCCACCCAAATCAATAAAACTAAATGTAAACACTTTCAAAACAAGCCATTAAAATGCCACTTTAATTAACCGAATACTCGAAGCAGCAACATTTAATTCGAATCTTTTTTTCCTAATCGAATACTCGAGTTAATCAATTAATCGTTGCAGCACTAGATTATTTAAATTATCGATTAATCTATCAATTAGTTCGAATAATCGGATTAGAAACATTTCATGCATTGCAAAAAAAAAAAATTAGGAGATGTAGCACAGGGGCTTGCTAAGATTGCACTTTCAAAAGAGCATTAAATGCTTATACCGAATTCCTGAGTGTTTCGTTTTTCAAACTCTACAGAATTGCATTTTTATTTCATGAGAGCAATATTTGCATTTAAAACTAAATTAAAATACCTGAGCTTAGCCTCAAACGGTATAAAAAATAACAAATGAGGATCGAAGTACAACAAAAGAACAATTGGTTAACTCGCATAGCAAAAGTGTGCTAGCTCAAATGCTATAAAATGCTAACTTTTTTTTTTTTTTAAACAATGCTCTTAACAAATTGTTCAAACACATATTCCTACAAAAAACTGCTGAATGCACTTCTGAACTAAATTCCGAATGCATAAACAATCATAGTAGCGCACACAAAAACTTACAACCTTATGTTGGTCTTAACAGGGAGCAGCCAGATCCAGTCATGTTAGATGGGTTATGCCATATTCATTGTTACCACAAGAGGGCAGTGTATCTACCCAAACGAATAACACCAAATGCAAACACTTTCAAAACCATTACAATGCCAATCTAAATAAACAAATCCACAAAGCAGCAAAATTTGATTACGCTCTTTTCTAATCGAATTACTCGAGTTAATCACTAAATCGTTGTTTAGGTTTTTTTTTTTTTAATAATTCAAAAGTATATTATCAGTAAAATATAAAACCTGAAGCAAACTGTTTCTTAATTTTTTTCATCTACAAACAAAACAACAAACTATTTGAAGAAAAATACAAAATTGAACACATTTTAATTTATTTTAATTAGCTTTGAATGATTGCTACACCCCCCAAGCCAAAACGGATTGGACGTCTATCGTTGTCAATGGCAATGAAACATGATTCCTCTATGCCAGTCATCCCAATTCAAATGGATTTGATGTCTATCACTGTGAATGGCGGTGAATGAGTTCATTTTATGATAATGAATTTCTTAAAAAAATACAAATAATAACTTACCTCAAAATTATAGGCGTAAAAACTATACATTAAAATTGTGCTGCAGCAATTGATTATTTAAATAATTGATTAATCTATCAACTAGTTAGTTGGAATAATTGAATCATCAATTTTAGGAGATATAAAACAAAGAAACTTGTGTTTATGCTTGCAACAACATTTATTTCGGCATGATAAGATAGCATTTAATGCTCTTTTGAAAGTGCAAACACCAAATAAGTTTCTTCAAACTGCAGAATTGCACTTTCATTTCACAAGAGCAATAAAATAATTTTAAAATAAATTATCTGAGATTAGCCTCCAATTGTATGAAAAAAATGAATACATAAATGAGGCTCTAAGTACAAAAAAAAAACACTTGGCTAACTTGCATAGTTAAAGTCCGCTAGCTTAAATGCTACAAAAAGCTACGTTTTTTTTCCCTTACAATGCTCTTAACAAATCGTTCAAACCCCTATTCTCACAAAAACTGCTAAATATACCTATAAACTAAATTACGAATGCATTAAAAAAAAAAAAAAACGAGCTCAAACAAAAACTTACCATATCTTGGTCTTAACAGATTCAGCCAAGGTAAATAAGTTATGTCATATTCACTGTTGCCACTAAAGGGTGTATCCACCCAAAATCAATAAAACTAAATGCAAACACTTTCAAAACAAACCATTACAACTAGAGATGTCCCGATCGATTGGCATCCCGATCTATCGGGTCCGATCACATCATTTTCAAAGTATCGGAATCGGCAAAAAAAATATCGGACATGCCTTTTTTTAATATATATATATATATTTTTTTAATTAAATCGTTTTCTAATTGTATTTAACGTTACAGACATAATATGTTACACTCATCCAGAGTCTTTAGTTTAGGCTTAAGGTAGGGTTATCAAATTTATCCCGTTAACGGCGGTAATTAATTTTTTTAAAAATTTATCACGTTAAAATATTTAACGCAATTAACGCATGCGCTGCATGACCCACTCACACATTGTCGCGTTCAATCTGTAATGGCGCCGTTTTACCTATATATAGAGCTAAAAGGCAGCGTAAAATGAGTAGAGTGAATTTTGGCAGCCTTTGGAGCCTTTTTTTAAATTGGCTAAAGCCTTGCAATCCCTCTCCCTACGATTAGAAATATCGTGGGAAGCAATGTGGGGAAGAAAAGTAGTAATTGATCTTTTTTCTTAACACCCTATGTTATTTCCCAACGCTTCCCAAGATATATCAATTGATACCACTACGCACAGTCATGGTTGCACTTTCCATCATGCATTTGGGCAGAACAGTTAAATGGCTACAGTATCATTTACTGAAAGCTCAACAAATACACTAGATGGCAATATTTAGTCACTATATACAAAGTCACATTTATCCTTTAAGAATTACAAGTCTTTCTATCCGTGGATCCCTCTCACAGAAAGAATGTTAATAATGTAAATGCTATCTTGAGGATTTATTGTCATAATAAACAAATACAGTACTTATGTACTGTATGTTGAATGTATATATTCGTCCGAGTTTTATTCATTTTTTTCTTAATGCATTGCCAAAATGTATATGATTGGGAAAAATTATCGGGAATGATTGGAATTGAATCGGGAGCAAAAAAAAAAGCAATCAGATCGGGAAATATCGGGATCGGCAGATACTCAAACTAAAACGATCGGGATCGGATCGGGAGTAAAAAAAACATGATCGGAATAGACATGTGCCGGTTACCGGTTTCACGGTTTACCGTGGTGTGAAAACGTCGCGGTTTCAAAACCACTAAAATTTTCCGTCAGACCGTAGTACGGTATTCGCCATTTTTCATGTGTCAAAAATCCAGCCAGAAGTGGCGTGGCGCGGCAGCGCTCACCCCCTCCCGTTTGTTGCTGCGTGTGAAAGTGATTATCGGCTAAACAGCCAGCGAACCCTAAACAAATACTCCAAACATAAGGCGTTCTTTTCTTCAATTTATTGAGCTCTCAAATCGTGGTAAGTGAAATATACAGAATGAATACATTTAAAACGTTGTACAATTGTATTTTCCCATGTGTGAGTAGCTATACAGATTAGCACTATGAGTTCGCCAAAAACAAAACACATATTTTCCTTTGAAATTCGATATACAAACTAACTAAAAGCTTATAAAAGACGAATGTTAGCCTAGGCTTAGCTGGGAGAGCAACTCCGTCGAGTGTTACAGCCGCAGAGTGAGAAAACAAGCATGATTCTCTTGAATGAAGGGGGAAAAAAAGGCATAGCATCAAAGATCGTTAATTGAGGAAAGATGATCTTGCTCTAAGCACAAAATCCACGTTCGCTGGATCAAGGAGAGGTCTCACTCCCAATTATTATTATATATATTTTTTTTTTAAGATGAAACCTTTCCACAACAATATTTACATTTTAACTAACTTATACATTTTTAACTAAGTTATTAACTTTTGAATTTTTTGTTCTTTCTAACACAAAGGCATGACATCATGTAGACTAGAGTTGACACAGTGGCTGAAAATGGCGAAACTTCACTTGAGCTTTTCAATCCTCAAAAAAAATTATGCAGTATAAATGTTTTAAAATTTTATTCATAAGAGTTTTTACTTTTTTTATAGAAATTATTTTGTTCTTGCTCTAAACTTGAGCAACTTGAGCTGTGGCTGTGGGTATAGTCTATGTTATATTTTAATTTTTTTTTATAAGTTTTTTTTTTTTAATTGATAATTTATATATTTTAACAATACATTCATATTCCAATTTGCAACTATGTTCTAAAAAAAAAATCCTGTTCAATGGAAAGAAGTTGTTTTTTTTTTAACCCATACATCTCAAAATAACACATTTTGGAGCTATAATTGCAATACCGTGATACCGTGAAACCGCGGTATTTTTGCTCACGGTTATCGTACCGTCAAAATCTCATACCGGCACATGCCTAGATCGGAACCCTAATTACAACACAACTCTAACTGAAACCTCTAAGCAGCGAAATTTGATTTAAAGCTTTTTTCTAAACAATTGTTACAGCACTAATTAAAATAAAATAAGCTTACGAAAAATAATGGATTACTCTAGAATATTGTTAAACAAACTAAAGAAAAGTTTTAAAAAATGAAAGTGAGAGTAAGTAACATTGACATGATATGAAAATAATTCGCTGTTTCAGTGCTGACGTAACACAAGCATTGTAATCACGTGCGCGAATAAAAGATATACACGGCCCATTCACGTCGTCTCCGTGTTTAACGAGGCGAGCTACTACCGCTTCATTTCTTTTATTATTTTTTTCAAACACAGCACATAACCTGAAACCTAACCAGCGGGGACCAACTCAACACCACACGGTAGGTTTCATCATCATATCTCGCTAATCTTATACTAACTGCTGCAAGATACTCGAAAACACGAGTGCTCAATACAACCAATTGTACAGTCACAGTGCACTCTATTTTGACTTCAACAGCAAAAACAGACATCTTATTTACAAAAGTAATAAAGCCTCTTGTGGTATGTTAGCCGGCAGGCTACTTATTGGTTCATGGAGAATGCAATGAAAAATGCTAGATTTAAAGATTGAATTTTACAATTTAGATTCTGTAGTGGGGAACATTTCCATTGAGATTCAAATTAGCAAATAAATTCTAGTAAAATTAGACAACCTTATCGTTCAGAGAGTGCAAGTTTATGTCTTATCTTATTGGCTAGGACAGTACTACAGTGGTACCTCTACATTAGTGCTGAAACGATTAATCGATTAACTCGAGTAATTCGATTAGCAAAAAAAGATTCCAATTCAATTTTGCTACTTCGAGTATTAGTTTAATTAAAGTGCTGTTTTAATGGTTTGTTTTGAAAGTGTTTGCATTAAGTTTTATTGATTTGGGTGGATACACTGCCCTCTCGTGGCAACAGTGAATATGACATAACTCATTTCACATGGCTAAATCCGGCTGCTCCCTGTTAAGAGCAACATAAGCTAAGTTCTTGTTTGAGCTAATGTTTTTTAATGCTTTCATAATTTCTTTTTTTGTGGGAATATGTGTTTGAACCATTTGTTAAGAGCATTGTAAAAAAACAAAACAAAAAAAAAAACAAGTTAGCATTTTATAGTATTTAAGCTAGCGGACTTTTGTAAGTTAGCCAATTGTTCTTCTGTTGTACTTAAATACTATTTTTTTATTAATTTACTTTTTGAAGCTCAGGTATTTTAATTTTTTTATATGTTCCTTATCCGATTACATGATTATTCGAACTAACTAGTTCATCTCATCTATTAATCGACTACTAAAATAATCAATAGCTGCAGCCCAACTCTAAATATGAATTTAATTCATTCCAGGACCTGGTTTGTAAGTCGAAACGGTCGTATGTCGAGCGGGATTTTCCCTTAAGAATACATTATAATTCGATTAATTCGTTCCACATCCTAAAAACCGATGCTAAATCCTTAATAAATACTGCTGGTACAGTTACACATTGCAAAACAGTTATACGTATTATAAATACAAATTGGAATAATAACAAATTATAATGTAAGCAATCAGGTTCTAATGTGGCGGTTGTGTTTTGCATGCTGTTCCTGAACTCACCGTGTGACTGACGAGAGAGAGGTGCGGTAGAGTGGGACGTTTTTACTATTTTTCATGTTGTTGTTGGCGTCAGCTACGGCAGACAGTAGCCGTGTTGTGTTGCTCAAGTTCTGAAATAAATGATTAAAAACCTGACGATGCTGGCGACTTCCTTGCCGATGTTACAATCGGAAATAAAAAGCGATTTCATTGTCACCTTGATTTCATTGTCACCTTAACTTATAGAGACTGGTGAACGAAGGTCGGTGGAGACCGGCCATGTTGTCGTGCCAGTTCACTCTAACGCACACCACGCTCATATTTTTCTATAATTTGCTTCTTATTTCAATGGTAAGCGTCACCTTTTTCCTTTTTCACCGCCTGCACTAACATTGTTCGGACCAATGGTGATTTCTCTCACAAGAAAATCACCCGTGCGGGAAAACTGTGGAACTGCGACGCTGTCATAAATTATCGTAATTCGAGCATGTTGTCATATGTCGAGTCAAATTTTATGTTGGATGTCGAAAGGATCGTATGTCGAGGTACCACTGTATTTAAGTTCTGGGGCCAAAGTTTGCAAAGTCAGAATTAAAAAATAGCTGATTAATACACTAAAACAACTAAACATTCAATGTACAGGGAGTGTTTGTCAGCTAAGTGGTTCTTAAACTGGGTTTGATCAAACCCCAGGGGTTCGGTGAGTAAGTCTAATGGGCAGAGGTGGGTAGTAACGCGTTACGTTTTCTTTGTTACATTTACTTGAGTAACTTTTTGAGAAAAATGTGCTTGTAAGAGTAGTTTTACAAAGCCATACTTTTTACTTTTACTTGACTAGATTTGTGAAGAAAAACACTACTCTTACTCCGCTACGTTGTTACATCTCTTTATTCTACATATTAGATTTCTTTTTTTTTCCCCAGAGATGCCAAGAGTAGCTCTACAAATTTCACCAATGACACAACGCAACATTAATCACATGACTACAATATACCAATCACACGCAAGCTTGACATTCTATGATCACGCCAGCCTGTTCAATCACTTGGTGTCTTCGAAGCACCATAAAAAATGAAGTATTTGACATAGAGCGCTGCCCTCAACATGACTCGAAAGCGCGGATTTTACCCTCTCTTCCAGTTTTTATTTGGCACCGATTGACCAAGGAAAACCGGCAATATGATCCTTTTAATTTCATAATAGTAACCATGAAGGAAACAACTACAGTATTCAAACTAGGAACTATTTTTTCCACTAGAGGGCACTCATGCTCTTTGAACGAATAATGCTTCATTTCTGTTATTTTTTTCGCCGGAATTCAATTTTTTTGTTGTTGTTGTATTTCTTTGGTTTAATGTGGTTATGTCATGGGTTATTGTACAGTATTATTATAACAACAGTTCTTATAGATAAGTTTGGTTTGAGAGAGAAAAAATACCATTGTTTAAAAAATAAACAATGTAAGCAGTTCCTCACAATGTTACTCATTAGCTGAGTATTCTATTCACCAAACACTTTACTTGCACTTGAGTACATTTTTTGAATGACTACTTTTACTTTGACTTGAGTAATATTATTTTGAAGTAACGCTACCTCTGCCAAGAGGTTCGGCGAAGGTAAAGAAACGCAGGGCCCTATTTTCGTACGCTGATTAAATCTAGGCAAAGTGGCTTTTTAGACCAGGTCGCCTGATTTTGCTCCCAATTTACAGGCTTAATTCATTTCTTTTAACTGCTAGTCCTCCATCTGATGGGAGGAGGAACTGGTTTGCTCAGTGGAAGGTTGACTCGCACAATGCGCAGCATGGTATCAAATTTTGACTGGTTTATAAAACATGCTGTCAAAATGAGAAGAATTTTGAACGGGAATTTGCTAAATTGTTAGCTTGCTAGTTTAGATATATCGGTTTTGAATTTGAAAAAAATAATGTTTTATTATCTAATTCCGAAGGGTCCGGTGAATCCGCATGTAAAACTTGTGAGGTTTGGTAACTTTAGCAAGGTTAAGAACTAAAGATGTCCCGATTGATCGGCATCGATCAGGTCCGATCACGTCATTTTCAAAGTATCGGAATCGGCAAAAAAATATTGGACATGCCTTTTTTTAATTTTTTTTTTTTTTTTTTATTAGATCGTTTTCTATTTGTATTTAACGTTACAGAAAAAATGTCTTACACTCATCCAGAGTCTTTAGTTTAGGCTTAAAGTAGGGCTATCAAATTTATCGCGTTAACGGTGGTAATCTTATTTTTTTAATTAATCACGTTAAAATATTTCATGCAATGAACGCATGCGCTGCACGACCCACTCACGCATTGTCGCGTTCAATCTATAATGGCGCCGTTTTATCTAAATATAGAGCTAAAAGGCAGTGTAAAATGAGTAGAGTGAATTTTGGCAGTCTTTGAAGCCTATTTTTAATTGGCTAAAACCTTAAAATCCCTCTCTCAACAATTAGAAATATCGTGAGAAGCAATGTGGGGAAGAAAGGTAGTGATTGATCTTTTTCTTAGCACCCTATGTTATTTCCCAACGCAAAGAAGATATATCAGTTGGTGCCACTACGCACAGTCATGATTGCACTTCCAATCATGCATTTGGGCAGAACAGTTAAATGGCGATAGTATCATTTACTGAAAGCTCAACAAATACACTAGATGGCAATATTTAGTCACAATATACAAAGTCACAAGTCTTTCTATCCGTGGATCCCTCTCACAGAAAGAATGTTAATAATGTAAATGCCATCTTGAGGATTTATTGTCATAATAAACAAATACAGTACTTATGTACTGTATGTTGAATGTATATATTCATCCGAGTTTTATTCATTTTTTTCTTAATGCATTGCCAAAATGTATATGATCGGGAAAAATTATCGGGAATGATTGGAATTGAATTGGGAGCAAAAAAAAAAAAAATCGGATCGGGAAATATCGGGATCGGCAGATACTCAAACTAAAACGATCGGGATCGGATCGGGAGCAAAAAAACATGATCGGAACAACCCTAATTATTTCAATTATCTATTTTATTTTAACCTGTGCACATTCTAGCTAATTTGTTAACCTTACTCACACCTTTAAAATATTGGCGTTTCTTATCTTAACATGGCCAATCTTTAAGCAACCAACTTCAAATTACCGTAATTTCCCGAATATAACGCGCACTTTTTTTCCCCCAAAATCAACTTGTAAAATCATGGTGCGCATTATAAATGGGTACATGGATGGAGACAGAAATATATATATATACATATATATATATATACTACATATATATATATACCGTTTTTTTTTTTTTTTTTAATCGACACGGCCATGTTGTGTTGAAGAAACGTCTGCGGCGACCCGTTACCGACCATTACGGTACGTGACGTCACCATTTTGTTTCAGTAATACTTCACTCTAATCGGCCGAATGATTTCGTCTGTGTTAAATTCTCCTTTTTTCACTCTTCGTAAAGCACAGAATTTAGTTTCTTGAACTCATTTGACTCGGCAGATACTCAAACTAAAATGATCGGGATCGGATCGGGAGCAAAAAACATGATCGGAACAACACTATTAAGAACCACTGTGTTAGCTAAACAGCATTCGACAGAAGGTACTGTACTATTAGTACTAACTCAAAATGCAAGAGTAGCAAATAAATTCAATGAAAACAAGCAAAATTAGTGAATGAGTCAACTCATTGGCAGCCAATGTGTTAAACAGACAGGACTGAACCATTGCCACTCTGTGACAGTTCCATGGCAACTCAAAAGACAAAACACCAGACAAATCCCCATTTCTTCAGATAGATTCATCAAGTCTTCTACTAAGTTTCGCGTGAATCCATCCTCTTCATATTTTCATGCTTGGCGTAGATAATAACGACAACACAAATGCCCTGGGGCGACCAAATTGTAATTTGCTGAGCAAAGCGACAACGAGGGCTCTCAGCTAATAGGATAAATGTCTCCGGTTGGACCTCGAAATGAATTCCTCCGGCCGAGGCGAATCCCTGGGCTGGCGTAATTCACATCCGACAAGGACAGATTACCCTCGGAGACTGAGGGAGAAGAACCGTAATGTACTGTAGTCTACTGTACTACACTGCACTGTACAGTTGTGTACCTTGCTGTCACATAGAAACCCTGCATGTTCAAATTTGGTCAGTTTCACATTAAAAAAATAGAAGAAAAATGAATATTAACACTACTGGACACTTTAAGTGACGTAAACTCAGCAATTTACGTCAAGATTTAAACTTCGCTTGTATTTTCAAGATATTATGAGTCAAAATACAGGCCTTGTTGATGTGTTTTTGCCTGTTTTTAATCAGTGATAATGAACTAAATTAGTGATTTAGAAATTATTTTTTGGTGCTGGCTTGTTCATTTTAGTGTGCAATGATACAATAGAAGGTAAAACACCAATTCAAACAATGCAGTGTTCAGTTACTTATGCATCATGGTGTTATTTGATTGATGAGGATTCTGCCAGACAACGACAATGTGTTTTTTCCGGACATTAATCATTTTTGCAGCCGCCAGTGTCAAAAGAATGCTTTTAAGTAAGTGCACGGATGGGGAAATATTTTTCTGATTAATGTTAAAGCTTCCTGGTTTACGTTCCGCTAATTTGCTTCTGACCGTGTTATTTTCTACCTGATATGACCCTGACATATTTTTGCGTTTTGAAGTTGTTTTGGTAAAAACCGGAGAATGAATAACCTAAACAAAGACAGGGATCGAATTTTTTCAATGGACTGCCACTAAAAAGTTCAAGTAAATACACAAGTGTAGGACAGCTTGCTGGAAAATCGACTTCAGTAGTGAGTGACATACAGTGCATGTTCGTGATGATTCTTCATGCAGCTCATGAAAGCATCAGCAAGAAGTAGAGGGGGTTGCGGGGGTTGATAAATCATGCTAAATATGGAGGCCAGATTATGATAATACCATCACTGGAATCAACATGACGCCTGGCGCTGACTTGGCCGAGTTGAGCGACTACTAAATATAGATCCGGTCAGTAAGTTGCTCTACAAACAAACCAACAAACAAACAAATAAACAAACAAAGAACACATATGACATACCAGCATTTACTGTAAATATGTTGAAGGCCAAGCTGTTAATACTGTAAGTGTGACTCTCTCATGAAATTATTATATTAATAATTAAAACAACCGTTTAAGTAATAAAACTAAAGTATGCATTATTGCTGAGTATTGGTAGGTCAATGTGCAAGTAATGAGTCAGGCCATTGTTTACATCAGTACAGTTAAAACAATGCAACCTGAGCATTATAGTGCCTTGGGAAATAACAGTAAATCCCAACTATAGCTAATTAATACTTCATGTAGATGCATTCCAAATGCATTAAAATATTGATTCCAACTTCCCATTAATGAGTGCTTTAAGTCTTTCTGAATTCACTATAATAATAGTAATACTATAACAAAAACAATAATAATTTATAAGTTATTTTTTATGATAAACCTCAGCGCCTGCGCACAACGTTTGAATCTGTTCATTGATGACATGTCAAGTGACCGGCTCGCGTCCAAGCTGGTGGCCGACAGATGAGCACCGAGAGACGGCCGCAGGGTGGCTTACCTACCGGGGCCGCTCGTTGCTCCGCTGGTCCTCGCTCCCTTGCACCGGCCGACAAGCACCACCACCGGCGGGTTATAGTTCGTTCCTCCCTTTCCTACGCTATTATTATCCGGCAAAGAAGACGCGCTGCTTGTGCATTGTTCAGCAAAGTAGGGTCGGAGGAAGGTAGTGAAAAGGTGAGCTCGTTCGTCCGTGTGCGGGTCACCGACGGCGGGGAGCGGCGTGACTAAGATGCGCTGATGAAGACTGGAGGAAGACGAGTGGCACCGAGCGTAGAAGACACTTTACTCCGGATCAAGCGCCTCCCCTTTATGGGCATGTGTGCTCCGGCTAAACACTGGCTCGACAGCGTCTCCCGCAGCACGTTCAGTGAAATTGCAGGAGTGCTGGTGAGCTTTTTTGGGTAAAATTTAGAGAGACAGCGAGAACAAAAAGCGGTACAGTATTTGACAACATTGATTTTGCCATATGGCTAAATTTATTTTGGCATGTGTTTTTTTTTTTGCCATGTGGCATTTTTCGGATATGTGGCAAAAGGCATTTTGGCATGTGGTTTTTTTTTGCCATGTGGCATTTTTTGGGTATATGGCAAAAGGGATTTTGGCATGTGGCACTTTTTTTGCCGTGTGACATTTTTTTGGTATGTGGCAAAATGGATTTTGGCATCTGGCTTTTTTTTTTTTTTTTTTGCCATGTGGCATGTTTTGGGTATGTGGGAAACTGATTTTGCCATGTGGCATTTTTTTACATGTGGCAACGTGTTTTGGCATGTGGCTGTTTTTTTTTGTTTGTTTGTTTGTTTGTTTTTTCGTGTGTGGCAAAGTAGATTTTGGTATGTGGTATTTTTTGGGAATGTGGCAAAAGGGATTTTGGCATGTGGCACTTTTTTTGCCGTGTGACATTTTTTTGGTATGTGACAAAATGGATTTTGGCATCTGGCTTTTTTTTTTTTTTTTTTTGCCATGTGGCATGTTTTGGGTATGTGGGAAACTGATTTTGCCATGTGGCATTTTTTTACATGTGGCAACGTGTTTTGGCATGTGGCTGTTTTTTTTTTTTGTTTGTTTGTTTGTTTGTTTTTTCGTGTGTGGCAAAGTAGATTTTGGTATGTGGTATTTTTTGGGAATGTGGCAAAATGGATTTTGGCAGGTGGCCTTTTTTTTCGTGTGTGGCAAAATGGATTTTGCCATGTGGCATTTTTTTGGTATGTGGAAAATTGATTTTTCCATGTGGCATTTTTTTGCAACGTGGCAAAATGTATGCCATACGGCAAAAAAATGCCACATGTCAAAATCAATTTTGCCACAAACCAAATACCACTTTTCGTTCTCGGCCCTGCTGGAGAAATTTATGGGGATCATAATTTTTAATGACAACATTTTTGGGGACATTTTAGTTTTTGGTTATTTTTTTTTGGCATATTTTTAGATTGCATCACAATTGTTGGTAACTTGGATGAATGAATGAATTTTTCAAAAATATTTTTGGGTGTAGTTTGTCCATTTTTAGGTGTCTTTTTTTTTTTTTCCGGTTTTGCACCAAAACCATTTTTCTCCCAATACTGATTCCATCTGTGTGATATCGGTTGATGCCAATACCGTACCGATACTACATTTCTTGAAAAAATATCCTTTCTTGTTTAATACTATCCAGTGATTCCTCAAATATCACTATTAATTGGGACCAGAACTGACCACATGAAGTGAAAAACCGCAAAACCCATTTTTAACATACATTTTTTGTGTGTATATATACCGTATTGGCCAGAATATAAGACGGCACTGGTTATAAGACGACCCCCTCTTTTTCAAGACTCAAGTTTGAAAAAAGCATGTTATTTTGCCTCTTTCAAATCTTAATATCTGAACATTTAAATATGTAAACTAAAGTGCAATCACATTCGTAAATGAATGGCTTCTGGTTTTTGAAATGTAAATAAACCAATCTATTGTGATGAAACAACAAAATTGCAATAACTGCATTTACCATCAAAGTGAAGTCTAACTGTAACTGTAGTCTTGAAGTAAAATCTGAATAAGGAAAAACATTGCAGTTAAACAATGCAAACTGGTTAAACGTGACAGTAGCTGAGATCTATCATGACAGAACATCGCTTCAATGATATCTGGCGCCATCTAGCGTCATGAATGGGGAGAGTAGCTGAGAGCTGTCATGACAGAACATCGCTTCAATGATATCTGGCGCCATCTAGCATCGTGAATGGGTATAATGTCGAGACCGCGAATATAAGACGGCCCCCTCTGTTTCAGTCTTATTTCAATGCAAAAACACCGTCTTATATTCGGGCCAATACGGTATATACTGTATATCAATAAGTACATATAAAACCCTATAAATGCATATGTTATCATTAGAACATTAATAAGTATTCATAATATAAATAACATACATAAAATAATATATATAATATATAATAGTATAATATATAATAGTATTTTTGGCACTCGAAGGCGCACCTAAAATTCTTCAATTTTCTCAAAACCAGACAGTGCCTCTTATAATCCGAGGTGCCTTATACATAGATCAATATTGGTGAATCATGGCATGACATTCCCTTTAGCACAGCACCATCTAGTGGATGTATAACACAACCCCAACCACTACGACTACTAATACTGCGCCTTATAATGCAGAGCTATATATGAAAACAGTTTTAAAATAGGCCATTCATTGAAGGTGTGCCTTATACTCCGATGCGTCGTATAGTGAGGAAAATACAGTAAATAATACGTACTGTACAGTCATTCTCTCTCTCACTCTCATATGATACGTGGGTATGTGTGTAAGTGTAAGTGTACATAAATACATCGATGTAAATAAAATGTACATATGTTTTAAAACTCTTTTACATAATAATATGATCATTTTAAAAATCCACGATGCACTAAAAGCGTGAAACATGAGCCGCGAAGTAGCGAAGGATCACTGTATTACTACATACTCACCAGAATGTAAAATAATTGCCATCTTGGCTTGGTCAGACACGACTTAACTTATTGTCTGCCGCTAACGGTGGTAGACGTCCAATCCATTTGAAGTGGGAGGGTGGCAGTGAATGAACGAACCCTCCGACTTTAAAAGGATTAGATGTTTTAGTATTAGACACATTAGATACTTTTTAGTAGTCGCTGATACCAATGACATAATTCGGTGCACTAATGTTTACACAAATGTTTGTACTGCTGTCAACATTGACAACGTTCTTTTCTGGCCACTATTTTTTTTTTCAAAACTATATCAGTTTGAATTTAACTTGTGTTAGAGCAGCTCTCAGTATATGATGAAATGCTACATTTTCCAAAAAGTTGGATTATTGGTTTTACAACACTCTCGGTCATCCTTTGCTTTCATCCCAACTCGGTTTCTGATGTGTTATGGCATTTAGAATTCAGGCAGCGATGTTGGGACAGACAGTGTTTAAAAAGGTGTCTTCCTATCTGCGAGAGACTATAAATATCACGCTCGGCTGCATGCAAATGAAGGCAGAGTCGCACCAAAAAAAGGCGACTCGACTAAAACGCTCGACACGTTCCCGTCCTGCAGGGAAAGATACACTCAGCCAGATATTTACTTTCTTATCAAAGTTTCATTTTCTCTTGCTTCCCTGCCAGTGTTTTATTGACTGGCAGAAGGCACCATCACTCCCAGTAGCAAATATTTTCAATTGATGACAGTTTTTGGCCCTCAATTTTTTTTGTGAAACTGACTTCAGTTTTAGTCATTTTTTATAGGGTAGTATTTGTGTCCCAAGTAAAAATTAAACTGTTTTCACTGAAGTTGGACAAAAATACATCCAACTTATTTTTTGTGTGTATTACCAATTGCTGTCAATTGTATATTTAAGTTGTACAGGCTCCTTAAAGCAACACTTGGTAACTTTTCAGTTTTGGTCGATTTTAGCGACGCCGGTGGACAAAAGCGGTAGTGTTTTGCCTTAAGGAAGACTGCGTTTCCCGTAAGGACCAGCACACACCTGCACAGTGTCGTAAAATCATGATGTCCCAGTCACCTGCAGATGGAATAAACGACATTTCTGTTTCCAGTGGCTGTGTGAAGGATGAATAGTAATAAGGTAATGAATCCATTTGTGGCTAAACAATAGCATATGATGGTTAGCAACCGTGTGACTTATGTGGCTAAACCCCCCACCACACCTGAACTCGTCAGCACTGATGCCAGCGAGTGAAAGCCGGGCCAATGTATATTCTGGTAGCCTCCAATTTTTTTTCCTCTTCAGACAAAACTTTTTGTCTCTTTTGTTGCACTGCTATCTTTGCAGAATTCGCGCGGAAGCGTTTGCATCGACTTCTGTCTTTACAATGAATGGGGAAAGAGAGAAGTAAAGTATGACAAAAAGCAGTCTTTAGGTTTTTTTTGTGTGTGGCAGAGTTCCTGCCACCCTCCTCATAGTTAATTAGTGCCGGTGAGAATGATACAGACCCCCTCAAGATATAAAAGAGGTGTCATTCAACTAGTTGTCAGTCAACATATCGCAAATTTTATGAAAATATTTTATAAAGTTTGAAAAGTTACCTAGTTTTGCTTTAATTCATTTTTTTTAGTTTAGTTTACTTCTGGTAAAAAAAAAATGTTCTGAAATTTTGATATGTCCTCAATGTGTTTCATTCAAATTCAGTATATAAAGTTACTAATATAAGTAGATAAAATCCAAAATAATTATGATTTTGTTGTCCTGGATAAATTATCTTTAATCATGTTTTGTTTTTAAATTCACATATTTAAAAAAAAAAATTAAATTAAATGTTGGTCCCCAGTGTCACTGTCCACTCTATTACGTTGTGTTATGTCCCCATTTTTTAAATTTCCCATCACTCTTCTGCGATAACATCACACAACTGACAGGATATTCAACTGTGGAAAGCAATTTAATTTTTTCCTCCCTAAAAAAATAGATTTTTTTTGTTTTATGTAGTACGTTCAGTGTTGTTGATCTTAACCTGTCCACTCTGTTAAAAAGTTATATATATGATATAGAAATTAATTGAATTGAATTATTTCGAAAGGTCTATTTGTTAAATTATAGATTTCTCATCAAAAATCCAAAATTATGTTAGCCATTATGCTGAGAGCTAACATTAGTACAAAATGTCCCCTCTGTTAGTGTCCACTAAGTGGCGTTCCGAGCCTACATTGACGCGCTGTGCAACAATGCGCTTTGGCGCCCCCTTCCACCCCTCAAAAAAATAACAATCGCAAAAAATACAAAAATGTTTGACCCACAAAATAGAGCGCGTGAAGTATACTTAGCACAACCAACAACGTTTTCATTGAAAACAACAAAACAAAGCAAAAAAAATTCATTTTTTTAATGCTATCAAACCAGTTAAAAGTTCACAAGAAATATGCGCAAGAGAATATTTAATATCACAAACATTATTTGGAGAAACAATCAAGAGTGTGGAAGACTACTTGTGACTAGTTCGCTCAGATGGAACTGATCTAATCCCAGCTCCCACCTCCTTCTCCTTGTGGTGTTGCATGCAGACAGTAACTGCGGTCTGCAGGGGGCGTCATTTCAACGCTCGGGGCGCCAATTTTAATACTAGTAGGCAATAACTCGTGTGAGCCTTATGTGCATGCACCCCTAGCAATTTGCTGCCCCAGGCAACCGCCCAACCTGACCGTGCAAGGAACCACAATTGTGTCCACTCCAGGGGCGGAATTTAGGGGGGTTTTGGGGGTGCGACTGCATCCAGGCCTCTAAAGGGCCCGGTATGGGGGCGTAAAGTGGATGAGGTTGGTCGAGGGGAGGGTCAAACAAAGGTAAGATGTGTTAAAAAAATGTTAAATGACAATGTGATGTGTATGAGTGCTGCCGTTAATGGCACAGTCTCGCGTCGCAGGAGCCTTTGATATGCATGCTGAGGAAGCCCCCCTCATTCCCCCGCAATCGGATTCTTTCACTTTGGAGGCAGGATTCAGAATTTTTCGTCTTCGCCGACACCATATGCACGCGAGGCGAGTCCGCTACTCAGTCATTGCGTCTTTGTGTCGCACGGTCGCCATGTAAACTGCCCCTTGGCCTTGAGGGGCCCATGAACAATTGTCCATTAGCACCAACCCCCTCCTGCCCTCCTCCATCAAACCATCTACTCAGGGGGTCCCGTTCATGCTCATCGCACCCGAGCCCTGTTCACATTTTTTCCGCCACTGGTCCACACTGTTACATCCAAATGGCATCTTTTAAAAACCATGACCCCAGTATATTTATTGGCATTTAAGCTAAGCTGCTGTCAAAGGTCTACCACACTAAGTACTTCCTACTTGGGAGTCCTTGTGCAAAATAGACAGCAGCGATCATGTAAGTAGGGGTCTTATGGAGCAGAATTACACGAAAAAAACATTTATGCTGTCAGACAGTATGTCTGCGTTGATCCATTATCTCTGTCTGGAAATGAAACGGCATTGATTCACTCTGAAGCTGCCGCCACTGAGCTTTTCTTTCTTTTCTTTTTTTGAAGGTTAATTGCTTGCTATAATGCTCACATTCTTCCTCTCAGGAAAGAAATACCAATTCAGCACAGCAAGTATTTACAGTACATTTAAAGGATGAAAAAAATACACAAAGTATTCACGTTATTGATCTTTTTGGGAGCGGGTCACAATTTTCAAGTGACTGATTTTTGTCAGGGGTTTCTAAATTTGGGGGTATTTATTTATTTCAGGTTTTGGGTGAATTTTGGGGTATTCCAGAGCAGGGGTGTAAAACTCACTTTGGTTGATGGGCCACATTAACAAGTATCTTGGGGTCTTGTTCATGAGTGACGGTAGGAGGGAGCAGGAGGTCGACAGGCGGATCGGTGAAGTATCTGCAGTGATGCGGACTATGCACCGGTCCGTAGTGGTGAAGAAGGAGCTGAGCCAAAAGGCAAAGCTCTCGATTTACCAGTCGATCCATGTTCCTACCCTCACCCCACCGAAAGGACAAGATCCCGGCTACAAACGGCTGAAATGAGTTTCCTCCGCAGGGTGTCCGGTCTCTCCCTGAGAGATAGGGTGAGAGGAGCCAGCTGAGGTGGCTCAGGATTCTGGTTAGGATGAATCCTGGATGCCTCCTCGGAGAGGTGTTCCGGGCATGTCCCACCGGCGGGAGGCCCCGGGGACAACCAAGGACAAGCTGGAGAGACTGTCTCTCGGCTGGCCTGGGAAGGCCTTGGGATCCTGCCGGAGGAGCTGGTTGAAGTGGCTGGGGAGAGGGAAGTCTGGGCTTTCCTTTTAAGGCTGCTGCCCCCGGAACGAGCGGAACGAGTGGAAGACGATGGATGGATGGATGGATGGATGGATGGATGGATGGATGGATGGATGGATGGATGGATGGATGGATGGATGGATGGATGGATGGATGGATGGATGGATGGATGGATGGATGGATGGATCTAATGTGGGCCGGACCATTATTTTTGGGCAAAACTCACTGGCTTATTTTGTGGCAAGAATAAAACCGCTAAATCACGTGATATCCCCTTCCGAGACTATGTTGTTTATGTGGCTTCACTTATGGGATGTCATATGATTGATTGACTGTGACTTTTAGCAACGATTAAATCACACTACTTGACGTCCTGTTGTGCCCGCCCTCATCTACAACTTTGGTATGTTGTGAAGTTGGTCTCAAACAACATTAATAAGTCCATCCATCCATCCATCCGTCATCTTCCGCCTACTCCGGGGTCGGGTCGCGGAGGCAGCAGCTTTAACAGGGAAGCCCAGACTTCACTCTCCCCACTTCAACCAGAAACCTCTGGCAGGATCCCAAGGCGTTCCCAGGCCAGCCGAGAGACCTAGTCTGTCCAGCGTGTCCTGGGTCATCCCCGGGGCCTCCCGCCGGTGGGACATGCCCGGAACACCTCTCCGGGGAGGCGCCCAGGATTCATCCGAACCAGAATCCCGAGCCACCTCAGCTGGCTCCTCTCAACGCGGAGGTGTAGCGGCTCGACGCCGATTCCCTTCTCACCCTATCTCTAAGGGAGAGCCCGGACACCCTGCGGCAGAAACTCATTTTGGCCGCTTGTATCCGGGATCTTGTTCTTTCGGTCATGACCCACAGCTCGTGACTATAGGTGATGGTCAGAACCTAGATCGACTGGTAAATCAAGAGCTTGGCCTTTCGGCTCAGTTCCTTCTTCACCACTACGGACCAGTGCAGAGGCCGCATCACTGCAGACGCTGCACCGATCCGCCTGTCGATTTCCCGCACCCTCCTACCCTCACTCGTGAACAAGACCCCAACATACTTGAACTCCTCCACTTGGGGCAGGATCTCATCCCTGACCCGGAGAGGGCACGCCACCCTTTTCCGACTGAAGACCACGGTCTTTGATTTGGAGGTGCTGATCTTTGTCCAACTATCACTGGGAACGAATTTGACTGACCGCCGGCAATGCGGACCAAATTCTGACACCGGTCGTACAGGGACCGAACAGTCCTTACCAAGGGGTTCGGTACCCCGTACTCCCGGAGCACCCCCCACAGGACTCCCCGAGGCACACTGTCGAATGCCTTCTCCAGATCCACAAAACACATGTAGACTGGTTGGGCGAACTCCCATGCACCCTCGAGGACCCTGCCGAGGGTGTAGAGCTGGTCCACTGCTCCACGGTCGGGACAAAACCACACTGTTCCTCCTGAATCCGAGATTCGACTTCCCGACGGACCCTCCTCTCCAGCACCCCTGAATAGACTTTACCAGGGAGGCTGAGGAGTGTGATCCCTCTATAATTGGAACACATCCTCCGGCCCCCCTTCATAAAAAGGGGGACCACCACCCCGGTCTGCCAATCCAGAGGCACTGTCACCTATGTCCACGCGATGTTGTAGAGGCGTGTCAGTCACGACAGCCCCACAACATCCAGAGCCTTTAGGAACTCCGGGCGGATCTCATCGACCCCCGGGGACTTGCCACCGAGGAGCTTTCCAACCACCTCAGTGACTTCAACCCCAGAGATTGGAGAGCCCACCTTGGAGTCCCCAGACTCTGCTTCCGCAAAGGAAGGCGTGTCGGTAGAATTGAGGGGGTCTTCAAAGACATTAATACAGTGTATCACAAAAGTGAATACACCCCTCGCATTTCTGCAGATATTTAAGTATATCTTTTCATGGGACAACACTGACAAAATTTTACTTTGACATAATGAAAAGTGGTCTGTGTGCAGTTTATATCATAGAGTTAATTTATTTTCCCCTCAAAATAACTCAAAATATAGCCATTAATATCTAAACACTTGGCAACAAAAGTGAGTACACCCCTTAGAAACTACATCTCATCAGACCATAGGACACGGTTCCAGTAATCCATGTGCTTTGTTGACATATCTTCAGCAAACTGTTTGCGGGCTTTCTTGTGTACCATCTTCAGAAGAGGCTTCCTCCTGGGGTGACAGCCATGCACACCATTTTGATGTAGAGTGCGGCGTATGGTCTGAGCACTAACAGGCTGACCCCCCACCTCTTCAATCTCTGCAGCAATGCTGACAGCACTCCTGTAACGAGTCACATGACATTTTGGAGAGAAAATAACAAGCAGTACTCAATTTGGACATTTAGGGATGTACGTTGTTACTAAGAGGTGTACTCACTTTTGTTGCCAGGGGTTTAGATACTAACTCATTTGCTCCCAAAACGTATAAATACGTTCTATTTTTAATTGTTTCAGTGTCCCAAAAACGTTACACGTCTTTTACGTTTTTTTTTCCACAAGAGACATCTCTAGGTTCTAGAGGTCTAGAGGGCAGTATCGGACCTTGAAAAGAAATGAATGAAGAGAAATAGTCAGGAAACGGAAGTTGGAAGAAGTAAAAAGCGTGAGAAAAATGTGGAGAACGATGTGAAACACAAGGCACATGCCCCACACAAGTTCCCTAGGTGAATTCTGTTATGAGGTAGTGGTCACTCCAAAAGAAAGATTCAAAAAAATCTATCTTGATGAGACAGACAGGTGGTGATGAGGGAAAAATTTACCCCGTCTGCCGATAGAGCCGCGGCCACAACAGCATAATCTCTCAGTTCAATAGTTTAGTTATGTGTAAATAAATTGTTACTTTGCTATCAAAAGCTGTATTTGTCTTCTTGTTTATTATTTTGTAGAAGGAAAACATTATTTAGATGTTTGGGATGTCACGAAAGCAAAAAATAGCTGTGTTAAAGTCAATGCTTGAAATGTATGCTTTTACAAAAAGCAAACTTTTTCATCAGAAATTGGAAAATTGCTCAAACTAAGCTATATTCTAATGCTGATATCTATTGAATGGAAAAAGATATTAACTTTTTTTCCTGCTGAAAGAGGAGAGTTTAATCTTTCTTTTGGTGGATCCATTTTTATATAGCAATAGAACAGAATTTTCTGTGGGCCTTGCAAAATCAGTCAAAATCCAGCAAAACGGCCGTGAGTGAAGGGGGTTGCTCCGGTGAAAATGGCTGGGAGTGAATGAGTTAATGGCTATATTTTGAGTTATTTTGAGGGGAAAATAAATTAACTCTATTATATAAGCTGCACAAAGACTACTTTTCATTGTGTCAAAGTGTCATTTTGTCAGTGTTAATATAGAGATGTCGATGCCGATCGATCGGGTCCGATCACGTCATTTTCAAAGTATCTGAATCAGCAAAAAAATATCGGACATGCCTTTTTTTAATATATATTTATTTTTTTGATTAAATCGTTTTCTAATTGTATTTAATGTTACAGACATAATATGTTACACTCATCCAGAGTCTTTAGTTTAGGCTAAAGGTAGGGTTATCAAATTTATCCCGATAACAGCGGTAATTAATTTTTTAAAAAATGTATCACGTTAAAATATTTAACACAATTAATGCATGTGCTGCATGACTCACTCTCGCATTGTCGCGCTCAATCTGTAATGGCGCCGTTTTACCTGTACAGAGAGCTAAAAGGCAGCATAAAATGAGTAGAGTGAATTTTGGCAGCCTTAGGCACCTCTTTTTAATTGGCTAAAGCCTTACAATCCCTCTCCCTATGATTAGAAATATCGTGGGAAGCAAAGTGGGGAAGGTAGTACCTGATCTTTTTCTTAACACCTTATGTTATTTCCCAACGCAGAGAAGATATACCGATTGGTAGCACTACGCACAGTCATGGTTTGCTCTTCCCATCATGCATTTGGGCAGGGCTACAGTATCATTGACTGAAAGCTCAACAAATACACTAGATGGCAATATTGAGTCACAATATACAAAGTCACAAATATCCTTTAAGCATTACAAGTCTTTATATCCATGGATCCCTCTCACAGAAAGAATGTTAATAATGTAAATGCCATCTTGAGGATTTATTGTCATAATAAACAAATACAGTACTTATGTACTGTATGTTGAATGAATATATTTGTCCGAGTTTTATTCATTTTTTTCTTAATGCATTGCCAAAATGTATATGATCGGGAAAAATTATCGGGAATGACTGGAATTGAATCGGGAGCAAAAAAAAAGCAATCGGATCGGCAGATACTCAAACTAAAACGATCGGGATCGGATCGGGAGCAAAAAAACATGATCGGAACAACCCTAAATATCTGCAGTAATGCGAGGGGTGTACTCACGTTTGGGGTACACTGTAAGTCTTGAATTTAAATTTTCATGAGCTGGAGAAACCCCCGTCAATATGTTTACTATATGTTTACTGTATTGCTGATAAATGCATTGCTTTAGCAACTTATTTGTCCATTGCCGCCAACAATGGAGTCCAACTTTTTTTTTTTTTTTTTGTTAAATTAAAAATGTGCAAAAGTCCTACTTGCACAGGTGCAAGTTGATGGGAAATTTATTTGCATTATGTCAAATTTTAGGGGTGAAATGCCCCCATTTAGGAGCAGTCTGGAGCCTTGTATAACCAGCATTTGATAAAAATATCTTCTTTTATGTTGAGCGGGTACTTCCTGGAAGTCCTAGTTTTTATTCAGGTTTTCTTCACTTTTATACATCAGAAAAATACAATTCTATTCTTTTAAACTGATTAAACAAGGATATTTCCCTTGGTATGCACATGATAAATGTGTTGTTGTTTTTCCCTTTCATATACAGTATATGAGCATATTGTTATATTTTTCAGTTGCTGGTGTGCATCATGTGTTAATTGCCTGTGGGCGCGTGAGAGAATGCCAGTTACATAACCTCAACTAACTTAACGTAACATACATGACATGATGAGATGACAAACACTCGCCAACACACATACGTATGAGTATGAGGCCCCTGGGGAGTTTAAGCAATTAGATCTTCCCATAAAACAATGTCACGTGTCGCCCGCGCTCATTTAAACGTATAGTGAACAGCATAAAAGTTGATGTCCACACAAGAGCGGCTGGTGGTAGCTGAAACGCTTTATTGCCACGTTAAGTCCTTGAAGAACGAGCGACATAAAAAAGAGCTTTTGGAGCAGCGTATAACATGCAGGACACTAAAGCACTCATGTAACAAAAGAAAGCAGTTTTTTTGTAGTACATCAGCCCTCCAAAAAACGCTACTGTAAAATAATAAAGTGGCTGGGTTGCATTTTTTGTGTGACCACTTATTGTTCGAATTTTATGGTGAAATGTTTTTTGTTTACAATTTTTGGCATTCCTTGCCCGGAATTTTTTGTCTAATATTTTGGTTGATTTTTTTGGGGGTTGGTCGTCACTTTTTTGTTGGCAATCTTCAGTGATTTAAAAATTTTTTTTACTGTAACTCTACTTTATTCTACATATTAGATTTTACGTTTTTAAAAATGTTTTGCCAGCGATGTCAACAGTAGCGCTACCAGTTTCACCAATGAGACGTCGCAACAATAATCACATGACTTCATTATACCAATCAGACTCTAGCTTGCCGTTCTATGATCATGCCGGCCTGTTCAATTACGTGGCTTCTGAAAGCACCGTGAAAAATTAAGTATTTGACATAGTGCGCTGCCCTCAACGAAAGCGAAAGCGGGGACTTTAACCTCTCTCCCAGTTTTTATTTGTCACCGATTGACCACTGAAAACCGGAAATATGATCCTTTTAATTGTTAGGTTTTGTGTTGGTTCCCTCCTAGTGTGTTCATGTGATTGCCCATTGATTTCAACTGTTGTGCCTGCTCCTAGTGTATCGCCACCCTGCATCCTTCTGTGTCACCCATCTGTTCCTCGTTGTCTCGTTACCCCTCGTCTCTGTGTGTGTATATAAGCTCCCAGTTTCTTTTCACTCCTTGTTGCGTCATTGTCTATGTCAACGTCACTTTCAAGTCCTGTCCAAGCCCTCGTGTACCAGTCCCTCCGTTTAAGTAAGTTTTGGTTTGAACATTGCCTTTTTGATCCCCAGTCCTTTTGGTTGTACTTTGTACTTTTGGTTAGTTGTTATTATAACGTGTTTTGAGTTCACCGCAAACTGCCTTGCTGCTTTTTGTTTCCCTGCAATTGGGTCCACACCACCTGCCTGCCCACGTTTTCCTGACATTAATTTCATAATAGGAACTATGAAGGAATTATTATTCAACTATTCAAGCGAGGAACAATTTCCTCTAGAGGGAACTCATGCTCTTCGGACTAATGATGCTTCACTTCTGTATTTTTTCCCTCTCGCTGGAATTCAATTATTATGTTTTTTTGTATTTCTTTGAATTAATACGATTATGTAATGGGTTATTGTACAGTATAATAATAACAGTTCATATAGATACCTTTCTGCTGAGAGAAAAATCTCCAGTAGTACCCACAGTCGCCGCAAATATTGCAGGAGACCTACTGGAGCCCGCATGGATCCGAGATTCACTCAGAAAACTGAAGTTTGGTGGTGGCAAAATCATGGTATGGGGTTACATCCTGTATGGGGGTGTGCGAGAGATCTGCAGGGTGGAAGGTAACATAAATAGTCTGAAATATCAACAAATCTTAGCTGCCTCTTACATTCCTAACCATAAAAAGGGACAAATTCTGCAGCAGGATGGTGCACCATCGCATACTTCAATCTTCTACCTAAAAGTTCCTCAAGGCAAAGAAGATCAAGATCCTCCAGGACTGGCCAGCCCAGTCACCAGACATGAACAGGATGAAAGAGGAAGCATGGAAGACGAAACCCAAGAATGTTGATGGACTCTGGGAGGCATGCAGGACTACTTTCTTTGATGTTCCTGATGACTTCATCAATAAATTGTATGAATCCTTGCCGAACCGCATGGATGCAGTCCTTCAAGCCCATGGAAGTCATACAAGATATCAAATTGGATCTCATAGCACCACTACTTAATTCGCTTATGTTATGTAACATATTTTTGTATTTGAAGTACATTTTTTCTTCAATTTTCACACTACTTTCTGTAGGCGACAAACCTTTTGTCTTGCTAAAATTTGACCTTTATGTCTTCATTAAATGATAAATCTTTTTTCAGTGAAACAAATTTTTTTTTGTACATTCAACATCGTTTGGGAGAGTCTTAGCTTTCATATGAGCCATTTCTAAAACCAATTGAATAATTAAAAGTCAGGTTATTAGCAATTGTTTCTACAAAATGGATTAGCGACAAGACTTTTGTCAGGGACTGTAGATTATCATTGAAATACTGTATACACTCACCGGCCACTTTATTAGGTACACCTGTCCAACTGCTCGTTAACACTTAATTTCTAATCAGCCAATCACATGGCGGCAACTCAGTGCCGCCATGATTTAAGACAATCTCCTGTAGTTCAATGATTTGAGTGACTTTGAACGTGGCATGGTTGTTGGTGCCAGAAGGGCTGGTCTGAGTATTTCAGAAACTGCTGATCTAATGGGATTTTCACGCACAACCATCTCTACGGTTTACAGAGAATGGTCCAAAAAAGAAGAAATATCCAGTGAGCGGCAGTTCTGTGGGCGGAAATACCTTGTTGATGCCAGAGGTCAGAGGAGAATGGCCAGACTGGTTTGAGCTGATAGAAAGGCAACAGTGACTCAAATAACCACCCGTTACAACCAAGGTAGGAAGAAGAGCATCTCTGAACGCACAGTACGTCGAACTTTGAGGCAGATGGGCTACAGCAGCAGAAGACCACGCCGGGTGCAACTCCTTTCAGCTAGGAACAGGAAACTGATGCTACAATTTGCACAAGCTCATCGAAATTGGACAATAGAAGATTGGAAAAACGTTGCCTGGTTTGATGAGTCTCGATTTCTGCTGCGAAATTCGGATGGTAGGGTCAGAATATGGCGTCAACAACATAAAAGCATGGATCCATCCTGCCTTGTATCAACGGCTCAGGCTAGTGGTGGTGGTGTAATGGTGTGGGGAATATTTTCTTGGCACTCTTTGGGCCCCTTGATCCCAACTGAGCATCGTTGGAACGCCATAGCCTACCTGAGTATTGTTGCTAACCATGTCCATCCCTTTATGACCAAAATGTACCCAACTTCTGATGACTACTTTCAGCAGGATAAAGCTGGAATCATCTCAGACTGGTTTCTTGAACATGACAATGAGTTCACTGTACTCAAATGGCCTCCACAATCACCAGATCTCAATCCAATAGAGCATCTTTGGGATGTGGTGGAACGGGAGATTCGCATCATGGATGTGCAGCCGACAAATCTGCACCAACTGTGTGATGCCATCATGTCAGTATGGACCAAACTCTCTGAGGAATGCTTCCAGCACCTTGTTGAATCTATGCCTCGAAGAATTGAGACAGTTCTGAAGGCAAAAGGGGGTCCGACCCGTTACTAGCATGGTGCACCTAATAAAGTGGCTGGTGAGTGTAAATGCTCTTTACCAAAGATGGCTTGTAAACGTTCTAAACTTGTAGTTGAGCGCTCTCTAGTGTTGAAACATAATAACTGCAATACATGCTGTACAACTGTATACATAGGCTTTATATTCCATCTGGATCTCTCATTGGACAATATGTAGCGTGTATACATAAAAGGAATTGCGTAGAGCTTATTCAGCATCACACTTGGCAGCGGCCATCTGCTCTGTGCTTTCTGGCTGTGTGTGAGTGTGTGTGTATCCCTAAATGACATTGGCAGGGTTTCTCAAAGAACCATATTGACACACTATGTTATATAACATAATAAAACGAATTAAAAACGGAGCTAGAATCATTACCATAAATTTGAAATTCTTCATCCCACTCATTTTAAGATCTGCGAGATCATAAGAGATGGTGGAAAAAGATTATTCCTTAGCATATTGAAAGCATTAAGACTGTGGAAAATTGATGGCTTGAGTTGGACTTATTTTGAAGAGATGGGATTCGTCCATTTGCCAGAAATTGTGGATTAACAGCAAAAAATTTTTTTAATTGTTTGGAATGATTTGAGTCATAGTTGAGTGCACGCAAAATACATTTATATAACGACAAAGTGCAAAAAAAATTAATTGATAAAAGAATATGCATTTAGCACTCATAATTCATTTGATTTTGACATAGTACGTACAGTACTGGCCAAAAGTATTGGCACCCCTGCAATTCTGTCAGCTCATGCACGATTTCTGCCAGAAAATAATTGCAATTACAAATGCTTTGGTAGTAATATCTTCATTTATTTTGCTTGCAATAAAAAACACATAAGAGAATGGGGGAAAAATTAAATCATTATCATTTAACACAAAACTCCCTTTGAAAAATCATGCGATGCTTCTCTAATTTGTGCAATTGACAGCACCTGTGACTTACCTGTGGCGCATAACAGGTGGTGGCGATAACTAAATCACACTTGCAGCCAGTTAAAATGGATTAAAGTTGACTCAACCCCTGTCCTGTGTCCTTGTGAGTACCAGATTGAGCATGGAGAAAGGAAGAAGACCAAAGAACTGTCTGAGGACTTGAGACGCAAAATTGTGAGGAAACATGGGCAATCTCAAGGCTACAAGCAGGGCCGGCCCAGCCTATACGCAGACTATGCAGTTGCTTAGGGCCCCTGACCACCTGGGGGCCCCAATCTGGCAATTGTTTAATTTGTGTTCTATTTTGTTTACTACAGTTTGCTTTATTTGACTTTTGTGAGTTTTGAGACTTGATTACAAGCTTTAAAAAAAATAAAAGTTCTTCCTTAACTTCTTTCTTTCCTCTTTGGCCTCTTTGGTTTGGCGCTACTACTGTAAGTACTGACAATCATTTGGGGTGAGAAGTTTGAAGTATGCAGTGCAAATAAATCTGATTAATATACAAAATATGGACGTATGGGTTGGATTGCATGTATGGGTTTCACAGTACACTGTGACGAAATGGTGGGCCAAAAATATTGGCCCCTTTGCATTATTTTGCTTCGGGCCCCCAAATGGCCTGGGCCGGCCCTGGCTACAAGTCCATCTCCAAAGACCTGAATGCTCCTGTGTCTACCGTGTGCAGTGTCTTCAATAAGTGTAAAGCCCATGGCGCTGTGGCTAACCTCCCTAGATGTGGACGGAGCAGAAAAATTGACGAGAGATTTCAATGAAAGATTGTGCGGATGGTAGATAAAGAACCTCGACTAACAGTCTGAGGGTACAACAGTGTCAACCCGTACTATCCATCAGCGTCTGAATGAAAAGGGACTCTATGGTAGGATACCAAGGAAGACCCCACTTCTGACCCAGAGACAGTAAAAAGCCAGGCTGGAGTTTGCCAAAACTTACCTGAGAAGCCAAAAACGTTTTGGAAGAATGTTCTCTGGTCAGATGAGACAAAAGTAGAGTTTTTTGGGAAAAGGCATCAACATAGAGTTTACGGGGGGGGGGGGGGGGGGGGGGGGGGGACGAGGCCTTTAAAGAAAAGAACACGGTCCACACAGTCAAACATGGCGAAGGTTCCCTGATGTTTTGGGGTTGCTCTGCTGCCTCTGGCACTGGACTACTTGACCGTGTGCATAGCGTTAGGAAGTCTGAAGACTACCAACTGATTTTGCAGCTTAATGTAGGGCCCAGTGTGAGAAAGCCGAGTCTCCCTCAGAGGTCATGGATCTTCCAGCAGGACAATGACCCAAAACACACGTAAAAAAGCAGTAAAAAATGGTTTGAGAGAAAGCACTGGAGACTTCTAAAGTGGCCAGCAATGAGTCCAGACCTGAATCTCATAGAACACCTGTGGAGAGATCTGAAAATGGCAGTTTGGAGAAGGCACCCATCAAATATCAGAGACCTGGAGCAGTTGGCCAAAGAACAATGGTCTAAAATTCCAGCAGAGCATTGTAGGAAACTCATTGATGGATACTGGAAGAGGTTGTTCGCAGTTATTTTGTCTAAAGGTTGTGCTACCAAGTATTAAGCTGAGGGTGTCAAAACTTTTGTCCGGCCCATTTTTGGAGTTTGGTGTAAAATGATAATTATTTTTTTCCATTCTCTTTAGTGTTTTTGCATTGCAAGCAAAATAAATGAAGATATTACTACCAAAGCATTTGTGATTGCAATCATTTTCTGGGAAAATTTTTTAGCCAGCAGTGTAGTATTTTTAGTGTGAAAATATCTCTGCCAGCCCATCTAGCTTGGTTGGTTGTCTGAAGGGGCCTGCAAATAAATTTCCACTTGCACACCTTACACACACACCCACCAGAAAATCGTCTTGAGGGGCCTGTGAGAATGGCGTACTGCAAGTAACACATCACTTCCGCTCATTAATATTCATGACATTAGCTACTGTTGCTAAGGGGGGACATGCCAACGCACCACTTCCCCCTTACTAAAGTTTTTTTTTTTTTTTTTACAACAGAAAAGGTATCTGGCAGTCAAATTTCATTTTAATTATTTTCAGGTCATTCATTGTCGGACAGAAGCAGCACGGGACAACATCACGTTAAAAAATAAGTTAAAAATATAAAAATGGCTTACCTCTTTGTCCTCTGAAAGACCATGCCAACCCAACAAAATGTGTACTGCATATGAAATCTGAATGGATTCACCCTGGCTTCACCTAGCTGGCGTTAAATCGTCCGCGCAAATTGATTCATTCGTCACATTTTTTCCTCCGAGTTTTTGGTTTCGGGAAACGTATGAAGAAAACATCCTTAATGTCTAGATTCGTTTCTACAAGTTCCAAAAAAGCAATGCGTGATCACTGATCAGCATGTTCGTTTTTGAAAGATTACCAGAGAAAAGTAGCAGAAATAATATTGCTTCAATGCGAGGGCGGGTCTATCATGTCCCACTCCTGTTTTACTTCCGCTTTCCGACGCTACGTCACGGTCTAAAAATAGCATGCTTGCGGTACGCCATTTGTCCACTAGCCCCACCCACCTCCCATCGGACGATCCACTCGGAGGGGTCCTGTTTATGCTCATCGCAGCCGAGCCCTTGTTCACATTTATTCCGCCACTGCATAGCAGTACACCAGGTGTCCACAAGATGGTGCTAAAGCATTGAAAAATCGCGAATTGCAATCAAAATACAGTACTTCCAATCGAATTCTTATCCCGAGGTAATATCATTTAGTTGTATTTACGTACTTGTCTTCAAAATGAAAAAAATACTTGAAATAGAAATTGGTGTATTTCAATAGATACATGGTCTACACTACATATATGTAAGAATTACTTTAAAATGATAGTATTATGGAATAAACACGTTGAACTACTTTTTGCTATACTTTATTTGTTCAACATTGGATGTGATCTGCATGAAGTGAAACTTAATTGGTCATTAAATCATGATATAATTTATGAATAACATGAAGCAAAACTTTTTTAAATTAGCCAATTTAAACTCTAAAATGTATTAATTGCATTTCTTATGTGAGAAGAAAAAAATCCACAAACAATCGCAATTCACAATTTTATTTACGGAATAATAAATTTGGACAAAACACTAGAATCTTTTTTTTCTTTTTGTGTTTTTTTTTTTTTTTCAAACGATACAATCAGAACATCCGAGGCAGATATCCCACCATGCATCAACCAAGACCCCCCTTTCTCCAGGACTAAACATTAGCACCAAATCAGCACCAACTTAACTCAAAAAAGGAAGCTCCGTCTAAAAAATAACAAAAACAAAGCATTTGTCTTCTAGACTTGGAGGTGTTGGGAGAACTTTTTACGCCGATACATCCCGACAACTCCCCCTCTTTGCTCCTAGGAAAGCTTATAGCATTCGTGGGGCGCATGCCGAAAATGATTTTTTAAAAAGAAAGTACAAATTCAAGTAACATGGAGAATACTGTCGCCGAGGGAAGTGGGAGGAGAGTGGCGGCGGGAATACTGGCACGCAAGATGGCTTCCGAGCGTCAGACGAAGCGTCCTGTGTCAAAATTAAGAAAAGAAAAAAAACCTGCAATGCAATTACTTTTTAAATATATATACTTTTTTTATATTTATTTATAGATAAAGATATATATAGCTGTTTGATATAAATAAACGCTGTTTTTCTAAAGACATTAAATAGAAAATTTCAAACGTGGCCACACGTCAAGTGCACGACGCCACCAAACGGCGGCGGAAGATTTTGTAACAGGAGGCTTATTCGTTGCAAAATTCCGGGAATTTTAGAGTTGAGATTTTTCACGAGTACATGGGAATAAACGGGAATGGTGTTTTGGAATTCACGATTTGAGAGGAAAATTAGGTTAATTTACTCAATTTGCTCACTTATCGCCAAAATACAAAGGCGGTACTCAACGTAATTACTCGTACCTTAAATTTGGTCTCTTAAACCAAAACAAAACGCAAAATTAGGACCGAGTAAAGTTTGAAAAAGTAACTAAAAAAACAGGAACGAGGCACTCTCAAGTCAAGGTACCTACCGTTGTACTTACACGAAAATCTGGTTGTTTTCAATCATGATTACACTAAAATTGCCTAATCTCATACTTCAATTTTGCTCATTTAAAGCAAATTCCCATTCATTCCCATAATTCTACATCTGTTCCCGTGAAAAGTTTCTAGTTTAAACATTCACCGAATTTTTCCACCTAAAAGTTCCGAATTCAAAATGGCGGGACACATACAGTAACAAGTGGACGACACGACTAAATGGCAGCGGTGTGGTGTCGCGAAAGATTCCGGGACTGAAAGCAGAGGCGGAGTAATATAAAAAAATCTTTTTTTTTTTTTCCCAGTAATGATGAGGATTCCGTCATCGAGTCCCTTCATGCTTGCCGTAGTGTCAAAAATGTGTCTACTTGTTACGAGCACCACATCAAACCGAAACGAAGGAAGTTTTTTGTTGTTTTTTTTTTTTTTTTTTTAAAGCATGTGTTGCTACATTATTATTCGTGGGTCAGCTTTTGATGTTCATCATGCCAGGCTTGGAGGTTGTTGAGGAAAATTAAAAAAAAAAAAAAAAAAAAAAAAAAAAGCAACAAGATGGCTAAACTACAGTACAGCTGTGCTCCGTTTGTGCTCGGGCGTGTGCTCAGCTGAACAAGTGCTCCTCCTCCATGTTCACCTCAGGTACCGTCTGCTCCGGCTCCCCGCGGCCGCTTGTTGCTGAAGCGGCGGCTGCAGCGTGGAACCAGGGGTGCTGGAGGATCTCGCGCGAAGTGAGGCGCTCGGCGGGCTCGCGGCGCAAAATGGCACGGATCAGGCACTTGGCCTTGGGCGTGAGCGTGTCGGGTACGCTGAAGTGGCCGCGGCGGATCTTGCTGAAGAGCGAGCCGGGCTCCACGTCATGGAAGGGATAACGGCCTACCAGGATAGTGTAGAGCATGACGCCCAGGCTCCAGACGTCGGCCGCCTTGCCCGAGTAGCTGCCCCCGGCGTTGAGGATCTCCGGGCTGACGTAGGCCGGGCAGCCGTGTTTGTCCGAGAGAGAGTCGTCATCGCCGTCGGCCAGGATGTACGTGTCCTCCAGGCTCTCCAGCTTTAGAGCGCTTCTTCATGACACACCGGAGCACATAACAAGGCGTTAGGACAGTACCGGACACAAAATCGTGTTTAATGCGTGTCTTGGGTTTATAATAATACTGGAATTTTCGGACTATAAGGCGCACCTAACTAAGCCACCACCCACCAAATTTGACACGAAAACGGCATTTGTTCATTGATAAGTCACACTGAACTATAAGCCACATGTGTCCTCGCTGTATTATGGGATGTTAACTCCAAAAGATATTAACAGTTAACACTTTGTTTGAAAACTGCATCATAAGACTGTCATAAGACCAAATGAACCACTATGAAGTGTTGAACCAATTAGCTGCAAAGCTTCATTGCTTCAAAAAGTTTCATTTGGCCATCACTGCTTTGGCCATTAGGGTAAACAGTCAACCTCTGCTGCCATCTGCTGTCAACATTTTTGTCATCCAACATGTTTCCTAGCATGCATTACAGCACTACACATGTAAATAACAATCAAAATTCATGTTCTGTGCTAATTATTTCTTCAGTTACTGTTCCAATTGTTTCATTAATTGCTAGTTATGGTATTTGGTAACCCTTTATTTGACAGTGGCGTCATAAGACTGTCATAAGACAATCATAATTATGACATGACATGATGACACTGTCATGAGCATAAATGAATGCTTATAACAGATGTCTTTTAGTGTTATCCGGCAAATTATCTAATTTTTGAATGGTTGTAAAAAAGATCTGAGCTGGACATAAAGGTAGTTATATACCGGACGACACTGAATGACATCTGTCATAAGCATTCAGTAATGCCCATGATAGTGTCATAATCATGACGGTCTTATGACGCTGCTGTCAAATAAAGTGTTATCTATTAACCCAAAGAAATCAACAAATAAGCACTGGACTACGAACCGCAGGATTCAAAATGAAGGAAAAAAGTAACGGCTTATAGTCCGAAAATTACGGTAACTAGAAACTGCAATTTCTGGAGAAATTACGATGGGGCTTGGCTGTGGTAGATACATATCTATCATGTCACTCCCTGTTGATTTGGGGACATTTCTGGGACACGTTCAGATGCATGGCATCGACTTATTTGGGCACCAGTCGAATGTCAATGGGCTGTTATAGTAAGTTTTTGGTCAAAAATCAAAACCACACAGGTTTGTCCGCCATTGAAAATGAACTGAAATTTGGACATGCATGGCCGTCAATGGCATCGACTTACTTGGGTGCCTGTTTAATGTCAATGGGCTGTCATGGTAAATGGTCAAAAATCATAAAGACCTGTTTACCTGCCATTGTAAATGTGAAATTTGGACGGACATGGCTGTCAATGGCATCCCATTAGAAATGAATAGGCAAGTTTTTGGCAAATTTAGGGGGAATCGTAGGTTTTTTTTTGTTTGTTTTTTTTTTTGCCAAATTCTGTATACAACTATTTCACCCCTTGTCGTCCTGGAGTTTTGGATGTATAAATTTTGTGATTTGGTCAAAAATTGTTCTGAATTTTATTTGAATTTATGAGCAAAACTCGCTGTCACTCGTTCTCCACTTGGTTGACCTGACTATAAGGAAGGGCCACCTAGCATGTCAGAATATATTTACTGGCTCTGCATTTATCTAAAATCGACCAGTTTTGGCTTAATGTGCCGGATAATCAGATGTTAGCCCCGCCTGCTAACTTAGATGGGTGAGTTTGACGGTTGAAATAAATTCATGAAGTGCTTCAACACATGTCCATGAAATAATTCATTTAATAGTGATTTATTCTTTTTTTTTTTTTTACATTAAATGGACTTGTATGTATTGAAATAATGACATTTAATGACTTTTATTTAATTATTTTCATTACCCGTGTTTTCCGCACTATATGGTGCACCTTTAATGGATGGCCTATTTTATTTTTTCAATAGAGTATATAGAGCGCACAGCATTATAAGGTGCATTAGTACTAGAAAGGTGGAAAAGCGCTATATAAGTGTAACACCACATAACACACATTAGTACTAGTAGTAATGGGGTTGCGTTATGCAGCCACTAGATGGTGCTGTACTAAGGGGAATGTCATGCCATGATTAACCAATATTGATCCATATATAAGACGCACTGTTTTTGGGAAAATTGAAGGCTTTTAGGTGCGCCTAATCGTGTGAAAATACGGTATTTAATGACACATTTAAGAATTTAATTAAACACGTATTAATATATTTAATTCTGTTCCATTTGGTCCTCCATAGGGTGAAGTATCTTGCCCAAGGTTACAACAACAATGGCCACAAGTGTGAGCTGGATTAGAACCCACAATCTTTGTACCACCTGGGTCAACGCCGATATATCGATATCGTTATTCATAAGTTGTCTATCATTTCATTCACTGCCAAAAAGGTTTTTAAACTTAAATTTTTTAAAATCCAAAAAATTCTATTGGCAAAGACAAAGTTTTATGTTTTCCCCCCTCAGGGATGACTGCAAGAATGATTGACGCAGCTGTACTGTGAATCCAAAGCTTTTAGATGAGCAAAAATCGCCAGCAGGGGGCAGCAAAGTACCATTAAAAAAACTTACTAGTCTGTGTGTGGCCTCTGATTTATACAGTAAATAGATTTAACAATTTGTTGTAGTAGTAGCCATGTTACAGTAGTTAGCAGAATTATATATGTGTCATAAATGTGACATTTACATGTATAACTAGCCTGCCGTCTTGCCTTCCACTTCTGAATCTTTCTATGAAAGACCATGACATGATTTGAGTAACGCAACCTCCCTAAGAAATACCGTCACGGCCGTCCAGTACAATATTGCTAAACAGGGTAATAAAAGAATGGAATTTGCACCATTTACGTGATCTCTGTGTGAAATGGGCCAGTAATTAAAGAGGCACAAGCGAGGTAATTAGCCTTGACGGGAAGTTCTTTTGAAGACGGGCGGAAGCGGAGCGAGTAATTCCTCTGGATTAACACTGACATTTGCTCCCTCCTCGATAAAAAGCCAAACGTGTCGACGCAACAAGGGGATTTTATTTTGTTCAAAGTGGGCCGGGATAAGAGGAGCTGATTGTCTGCTCCCTAACTTCTCACACACACAAAAAAATAAAAGCCAGAACAGCTTGTGTTTGCTCTGTAAAGCTCACAGGAAGAAGCCGCTAGGATACCCTGGAGTGCTGTTAAGTAACAAGCGCTTTTAAGCCAGATGAGGATGCGTGAGGTCCCTTTTAAACAGTGTGGACAGAAAATGTTTTATAAAACAAGTTGAAGGTAGAATTTTCATACGAAAGTCCCCTATCATAGCTAGTTAACAGCCATATCTAGTTGCATTGTTTGCCACTGGCATTGTGCCTAATAAGATTATCTCAATAAAGGCCTGACTGGAGGAAATCCTCCCATAAATTAAAAAGTGTCGACGTCTTACAAATACACACGAGTAATTATGTCGCGAATATTTGATGATTTGGCATAAGCACGTGGAATCAATTTTAACAATGAACTAGAAAACGGTGCTTTCCTGTGATCGTCCACATATTAACTAGGGGAGCACGATTTCCATTTTTTGAAACCGATACCAATATCGATAACTTCCTGCTCCTTAAGGCCGATACCGATACGATAGCCGATTATATGTAAATAATTTTTCAATGTAAATTCACCAGAGTTTTTGAAAACCTGTAGGTCAAAAATATTAGTGGTGGATTCAGCAGATTTGCCTTTGACCTAACCAGAATTTTCATGAGTTACGTGATTATTCTAAAAATCTAAAAATGTGATAAATATCATGTAGAAACAGGTTAACTATTATGTAATAACGGGACATCTATGATGTAAAAACATGATTGCCATCATGTAAAAACGTGATATCTATGATGTACAAATTATTATGACGTCATCCCAATAAATCCAATAACATTATATAGGTATATAAACAGGAGTGGAAACAAATGCACGCATCCCAATCCACCGACACCGTCCCAAAATTAATATTAATAGGCCCGAATTGGGCTGCCCGATAATATATAATGTTATTGGATTTATTGGGATGGCGTCATAGTTCCCATTATCAGACCGATAATTATCGGACCGATAGTTATCATGCACTTCTAACTACAGTAGTGTTGTCCCTAGTGCACATTTTAGCATTTTGTTTTTTAATGATATCTTTGTACCTTTTGATTATTTTTCTAATCTTGAAAATGACGTGTCCAGGCCCGTCTATAGATCCCGTGATCAGGACGTATCCAATCGTTATTTCTCGGGATTATTTTGTTGCTTGTAGCACTTATTCACCGCCATTGACAGCAATCCACGTTAAATATATTTGAACTTGGAAGGCAGGCATTGAGTGATCTTGTTTCACTGCCATTGACAGTGATATACGTCCAATACAATTTTAAATGGATTGGACATATATCGCCGTCAATGGCAGCCAATGACTAAAAGATAAAAATACAGTGGTACCTTTACACACGAATTTGTTCCAGAACCTGGTTTGGAAGTCGAAATGGTCATATGTCAAGCGGGATTCTCTCATAAGAATACATTATAATTCGATTAATTCGTTCCACAGCCCAAAATCGTACGCTAAATCCTGATAAATACTGCTGGGGTCACGTCCTGTTGCATGGCTGTCAATGGCATCGACTTGGGCGCCAGTTGAATGTCAATATGCTGTAATTGTAATTTTTTAGTCATAAAACACAACCCAACAAGTTTTTCTGCCAATGAAAATGAATGGGAAATTTGGACGTGCATGGCTGTCAATGGTATCGACTTACTCGGGCGCCAGTTTAATGTCAATGGGCCGTCATGCTCAATAGTCAAAAATCACGAGGGCCTCTGTTTCCTTGCCATTGAAAATGAATGGGAAATTTGGACGTACATGGCTGTCAATGGCAAATTTTGGGGGAGCTTTTGGCAAATTCTGTATACAGCTTTACGCCCCTTACCTTCTAGGATTTTTTTTTTTATGTGTAAATTAGTGCAGGACGAGATACATTAAATGTTTTTTTTTTTTCTTTCCAAAAAACTGTGTGAACGGAAAATATTGGGGGAAATTCCGGTAATTTTGATATTGGAACAGTGACGGTCAGTCAAACGGTTTGGGCTGTGCGGCGCGCCAAAGAAACGCCATGAAAAAAAAAGGAATTTTACAATCTGGGCCATCTAATTACACGTAACAAAACAAATTTATAAATACAAATCGGAATAAGATCATAATAATAATTAATTAGATTCTAATGTGGCGGTTGTGTTTTGCATGCAGTTCCTGAACGCACCACGTGACTGATGACAGGGAAAACAATGAAATTGTGACGCTGTCATAAATCGTCGTATTTCGAGCCTATTGTCATAGGTCGAGTCGAATTTTAGGTCGGATGTCGAAAGGATTGTATGCCGAGGTACCACTGTAAATATGATTTAAGGACCCCATCTTTTTCAATCAATCCTGATCTTTTAAATTTGACGTGATCGGATCGGGGACATCCCTAATATTAACGCGTTCACTGCCCTTGACGTTTATCTTCGCTGCCAGCCTCTCCCAGTTGAATTGAGCAATAGGGCAATATATATACTTACAGTCTACTACTATAGTATTTGCCAACCTGATTAAACAACTCACCTGTCCTCATTCTTGAAGACAAACTTCCTCAGCTTGAGGTCTCGCAGCACCAAACCGCCGTCGTGGCAGTGCGCCACGGCTGAGGCGATCTGGTAAAAGAGTCGCGCGGCTTCGTCCTCCCGCAGCTTTTTGCAGGTGCGCACGAATGAGTGCATGTCGCCATGACTACGCTCGAAGAAGGCGTAGGCTCGCGTCTCGCCCAGCAGCACCTCCAGGAGTTGGTTGATGTGCTGGTGGCAGCCCAGGGCGAAGTAGGCCGCGAGAGACTCCTGGTAGCGGCCAACGTCGAACACCTGAGGTAGGTTGGAAACCAAGGTAGAAGGCCATGTTATAGTTTACATTATAGTGCTAAACATGGTGCCTTTTAAGTAACATTGAAGAAAAACTTTTTTCGGGTTTAACAAGTTCATAGCTGTTAGTGTGTCATTGTATTTTGCATATTTCCATTTTTGGTAGTGTAGTTCATGCTAGCTTGCAATTCAGCGCAGATGTCATTCATGTTTACATAAAGCAGTTTGTTGTAAACTGGGAGTCCCAATCATCACATAACACCTCGCGATGGTCTGTTACCCAAAAAAAAAGCACCTCATATGTAGCTTAGTGCTGCTATAAGAATAACTGATTCATTTAAAGTTTTATTTTGATTTTGGTTTTTCCTGCCTTTCTTTCTTGTACATCAAATTTGAGGTTCAAAATTGGCCCTATGAAACACACATCATATCTATCATGCACTAATGTTAATTCATAGTGACCCCCAAAGGGTCAGGTTTTTAATTTATGTATGGTGCTAAATCAAGGATTGGAAAAAACATTTGAAACTGAATGTTTTTTTCTTGAATCTTTCAAAGGCAAAGAAAAAAAAAAAAAAAAAAACGCTTTATTTTTACAGTTACAAAGTTGATATTTTCAGGTTCAAACATTAGCTTTTTTGTTTTTTGTAATTTTCACCTTCAGAATTTTTTTTTCACTTTCAGAGCCTAATTTTTCATACATTTTTCAATCTTTTTCGATTTCAGATTTTTTCGGTTTTAAAACTTTTGGCCATGTTTTAACGCAGGGGGAGGGGGCATAGCCTCGACAAGAGGCGTGTAACTCATTCTAGATGACTCCTGGTCAGTTTTGATGAATATTTTTTTCCAATCGTTTCTTTTTTTCAGATTACAATACTTCTGGCCTTGATTTAGCACCATATTTATGTAAATGCAAAATGTAGCAGTGTGTGTTTGGTAAGGAATTTGAATTTTTGATGAAAGTTCCTATTCTTTAACACTAGAGAAAAGGAGAGAATAAAGGAAAACCCCAGAACGCAACCAAAGCCAAGCATATTTCGAACAATCATTTCAATAATACAGCCGTACCTTTACATCCGAATTTAATTCGTTCCAGGACCTGGTTTGTAAGTCGAAATGGTTGTATGTCAAGCAGGATTTTCTCATAAAAATAAACTATAATTCGATTTATTCGATCCAGATCCCAAAAAAACCTATGCTAAATCCCTAATAAATACTTCTGGTACAATTACAAATAGCAATAACACATATCAAAACCAAATTATAAATACAAATCGGAAAAATAATAATGTAATCAGGTTCTAAGTGTGTCAGTTGTGTTTTCACGCCGTTCCTGAACGCACCGTGTGACTGACGAGAGAGAGAGAAAGATGCGGTAGTTTTTACTTTTTTTCCCCATATTGTTGTTGGCATCGGCTATGGCGGACAGTAACCGTGTTGTGTTGCACAAGTTCTGAAATACATGATTAAAAACCTGCTGAGGCTGGTCACTTCCTTGCCGATAATACAATAATAACAATAAATTGGAAATAAAAGTGTTTTTATTGTCACCTTAACTTATAGAGACTGGCATAAAGAGGTCGAAGGAGACCGACCATTGAGCCAGTTCACTAACTCACACACCACGCTCGTATTTTTCAATTATTTCCTTCTTAATTTCAATGGTAAGCGTGACGTTTATCCTCTTTTCACCGCCTGAACTAACCTTCTTGGGACCCATGTTGATTTCTCTCACAAGAAAATCCGCTGTGCGTCCGTCTTACGGAAAAACAATGAAATTGCAACGCTGTCATAAATCGTCGTATTTCGAGCATGTCGTCGAGACAAATGACGAGTCAAATTTTACATCTGATGTCGATAGGATCATATGTCGATACGATCATATGTGTAGGTACCATTGAATATAGAATAGTATAAAGATTTTGTGAATGTATTCTCCAGCCTTTCCTCCCTTGAGTAAACACCAAGTTTCTTAACGTTTAAATTTCAATGACTGTTAGCAGTTGAGTCAAACGTTTTAGGCGTGAGCGTCAATTACTTGCGGATTAACTCTTGGCCCTTAAAATGAAATTCCGTGTGTTGACGAAGCGATACGGCTGAAATAAAAGCGTATCATTAGCGAAGCATCACAGCCCCAGGTTGCGGTGGCACTTTAGTTGCCATGGCAACACCCCTCCCCTCTTCCTCAGATTGACTTTCAGGTAACAGTGCTTCCACTGCTCGCAGTCAATAGGAGAATTCCCCATAGTTTCACAGCTTAAAACCTCCTTGACCGATCAATGACACAGTCAGGGGATTGATCATTGGTAGGACGCATCTGCATAGCTGTGGGTCAAACCCTCAACTGGTGGGTGTACTTATTATGACATAAACCATGAAGGGGCTTTATATTTCATTAATTTTGAATGACTGCTTAAATGTGACAACAATAATGTACCTAATTGCTATTTAGTCATAAGAATTTTGGAAATGAAAGACCGACAAAGCAATGTAAACCTAAAACAATGTCTTGAAAGATGCTCTTTGTGACCATCTGAGGGCTCCACAGACCACACATATTTAATACTGAGCTTTAGTTAGTCTATTTCATTTTTTTGTGGGTATGTTCATGTTTTCTTAGACACATGGTTACCATTTTCAAAATGATCTCACGTCAAATTACACTACCTTGGTGAGAGCTTCCGGTATTGGGTTCACCCTTTCGTAGAATTCATATACGAGTCGAAATATTAGGAACAGCCACCCAGTATGATGCAATGCAACATCGCAAACCGTAAATCAAACCAGTGTAGGACTGCAGCTATCGATTATTTTAATAGTCGATTAATCAATGAACTAGTTAGTTCGAATATTCGAGTAATCGGATATATAACATAAAAAATTAAAATACCTGAGCTGAGCCTCAAACTGTGTAAAAAAATAAATGATCTAAGTACAACAAAAGAACTTACATAGCAAAAGTCCACTAGCTTAAATGCTATAAAATGCTAGTTTTTTTTTTTTTTTAACAAAAATGGTTCGCAAACACATTCCCACCACAAACAACGGCTGAATATACCTATAAAGTAAATTACTAATGCATTAAAAAAAACATTAGCTCAAACAAAAACATTAGCTCAAACAAAAACTTAGCGTTGTTGGTCTTAACAGGGAGCAACTGGATTCAGCCATTTGAAATGAGCTATGTCATATTCACTGTTGCCACTAGAAGGCAGTGTAGCCTACTAGCCACCCAAATCAATAACACTAAATGCAAACACTTCCAAAACAAAAACGTCACTCTTCGTGACACAAAAACTCGAGGAGATGTACATGAGCTTTTGTTGTTGCAGCAAAAAAAAAAAAAAAAAAAAAAAAAAAAAAAAAAAAAAAAGAAAACACCCCAAAAAACAGACTTTAGTTTGTGTTTGTACCTGAACATTTTAGCAAGCACTTGATTAAAAAATAAGTTTTATAAACGCGTACACCATGCTATTATGCTGGCGTCAAAAAACACGCAAATGAAAAAGAGTCGACTGATATTTTTCTGCTTTGAATATTCATTTAATTAAAGTGGTGTTGTAATGGTTTGTTTTGAAAGTGTTTGCATTTAGTTTTATTGATTTGGGTGGATGCACTACCTTGTAGTGGCAACAGTGAATATGACATAACTCATTTCACATGGCTAAATCCAGCTGCTCCCTGTTAAGACCAACATAAGCAAAGTTTTTGTTTAAGCTAATGTTTTTTTTTCATGCATTCATACTTTAATTTAAACGTGTATTTAGCAGTTTTGTGGGAAAATGTGTTTGAACGATTTGTTAGCATTAAAAAAAGTTAGCATTTTATAGCATTTAAGCTAGCAGACTTTTGCTATTCAAGTTAGCCAATTGCTCTTTTGTTGTAGTCAGATTTATTTAGTTTTTTATGGGCTCAGTTATTTTAATTTTTTATGTTCCTTATCTGATTACTCGATTATTTGAACTAACTAGTTCATCGATTAATCGACTACTAAAATAATCGATAGCTGCAGTTTTAGTCTCAAGTTTTTGTGTCACGAAGCGTTCGATTTTTTTCTGCTTCGAGTATTCGTTTGATTAAAATGGTGTTGTAATGGTTTGTTTTGGAAATGTTTTCATTTAGTTTTATTGATTTGGGTGGATACACTGCCCTCTAGTGGCAACAGTGAATATGGCATAGCTCATTTCAAATGGCTGAATCCAGTTGCTCCCTGTTAAGACCAATAACGCAAGTTTTTGTTTGAGCTAATTTCTTTTTTAATGCATTAGTAATTTAGTTTAAACATGTATTTAGCCATTTTGTGGGAAAATGTTTGAACCGTTTGTTAAGAGCGTCATTAAAAAAAAAACTACCATTTTATAGCATTCAAGCTAGCGGACTTTTGCTATGTAAGCTAGTTCTTTTGTTTTACTTAGACCTATAAACTTGATTCCGAATGCATTAAAAAAAACATTAGCTCAATGAAAAACTTTATTGAAAAGCAAAAGTCTGCTTGCTTAAATGATATAAAATGCAAACTTTTTTTTAATGCTTCTAACAAATGGTTCAAACACATATTCCCACAAGAAACAAGCTACATATACCTCTAAACTAAATTAGGAATGCACTAAAAAAACATTAGCTCAATCAAAAATGTTGGTCTTAACAGGGATCAGCTGGATTCAGCCATGTGAAATGAGTTGTCATATTCACTGTCACCACTAGAGGGCAGTGTATCCACCCAAATCAATAAAACTAAATGTGGACACTTTCAAAACAAACTATTACAACACCACTTTATTCAAACGAATTTTTGAAGCAGCAAATTTGAATCTTTTTTTTTTTCTTATCAAATTACTCGAGGTAATCGATTAATTGTTGCAGCACTAACCTAGTGCATCACAACTGAGGGATTCTCTTTAAAAAATGCACTTTTGTCCCTGGTTTGAATCTATCCTATGCAAGTGGAGCGTATGCAAGTGTGCGTGTGTTCCCTGCCCTATTGTGTGAATGTTACGTCATGCTATCCCATTCACTTTTTCCATGAGGCTTTTTGCAATGCAAGCCAAGTAGTGCAGAGTGCTCGCTGCAGGCTAGATAAAACCTTTAGTGCAACAATGCATGCGAAATATGAATATGGGTGCACCTAGATCAGGTGTGAAAGAACATTATTATGAGTACCTTGCAGACGAGCTCCTCGCCGCTGTGCAGGTGGGCGGCCCTGAAGACGTGGTCCCCCTCCAGGGGCTCCAGTAGCAGGTAGTCCCCGATGCGGGAGATACAGTGCGACGCGTCGGGGGTCTCCGGCGGGCTGGGCGAGCCGAGGTTAGGGCTGAAGCTCTGGTGCGACTCGGCGCTCCTCAAGCAAGACAAATCTTCGAAGTCGTGCGATTTGTGTCGCGATCTGCCATGACGTGAAATGTTAATAGGACGTGACCTCTGTATGTTCATGGGGGAATGTTGATGTAATAGGTCCACGGGGATCGGAGACGAAGACTTCACTTGGGATACCGCTTGGTCAGCGGGGTCCAAATTAAATATGAAGCAACTTGCAGGACAACAGGAAAAAGCTTTCTTGCTCCACTCGTCTTTGTTTTCCCATTCAGTGCTAAAACGTCTTAATTCAGAGCCTCAAACTATTCTTGAGTAAATTTATTACAGCGTTTTAAACTGCTAGAAAAAGTCAATGAATTGAGAGCGAGCTAACTAGAAAAGAAGCAGCTGCTCATGTGTTAGCTTATTTTACCGGTGTAAAAATAACAAATGAAAAATATTACAATGGCACGTTTCGTAAAATAGAAACAAGAATTTGAAAAAAAAAATGCTCGTTAAAGCCGTAAAAACAACAGAAAAGACCGAGAAAGACAACTTGTTCCCAGTTGCTGTCGAGAAAACCGGTGGTTAGCAGGTGTAGCTAACTAGTTAGCCTCCGTGCTAACTAGTACCAGGTCGGCCGTTGTTCCATAGAATCCACGCGCGAGGGTAATCACGGAGAAAGCCCCCTTAGAAAAAAGGGACGTGGTGGTAGTAGGTGTTGCAGGAGGGGGGGGGGGGCTAGAAGACGTCGTCCTCGCTCTCTCGCTTCCAGGTGGAAGGAGGTTGTCTCTTGTCGTGCGGTGATAGGTGGAAGGAAAAAAGGAAGGAAGGGGACGGGGCCGGCTGACTTTCCCGGGCCTATCCCTCGATTCAGCAGGACATCCTCTCCCGTAGTGCGCGCGGTGCCTCTAACTTGGGCTGGGGAGGACAGAGGGGGATCCTGCCTGGTTCCTTCCGTGCAGAGTGGAGCCGCACAGTGCACACCGATTCGAACGTCACACACTGCAACTCCGAAGCCTCCTGCCCCGCCTCTCTTACGTCATTGGCATTCCGGATTCCCATTGGCTCACGACGCCCTCCCCTCTTTCCTGAATATGCAAAAGAGAGCGAGTCACGTGACATGAGGAATTTGGTGCTGGCACATTAAATTGGGGTGAGGATGGAGGAGGAAAGGGGCGACGCTACTGTACGTGCAGCATTCCAAATGGGTTTCCTCTTGGAACGCTCAGACTGGGGGCAGGGAATGGTGTTTCCCTTTCTTTGGGAATATTGCAGGATTTGCCCACCACTCCACCTCATTTCTTATACGAATTCGCTTGCCGTTGATGGCGACAGACTATCTATCGCCGTCAGTGGCATTGATGAATCAAAGCACTGGCATTGATCAGTGCTTTAATAAATTTCTGTCACACCCTAGGGTACACGTAAACGTCTTCCCCCAACTCTCTGCCACTATTTTCAATAGTAGTGCTGCAACGATTAACAGCTTAATCAATTAAATCGAGTAATTCGATTAGGAAAAAAAGCTTTGAATTAAATTTTGCTGTTTCAGGCATGACTAGGTGCAATTAGACACACTCAAGTAGTAAAACTCGATGCCAGGATTAGCGATAAAATAGCATAGAATAGGATGCCAGCATACTCACACAAGGATTCACACAAATACAGTAATTCGACACGCAAACGTCTCCTCCCCAACTCTCTGCCGCTATTGTAAATAGTAGTCCTGCAATGATTAATCAATTAAATCAAGTAATTAGATTAGAAAAAAAGTTTTGAATCAAATTTTGTTGCTTCAGGCATGACTAGGTGCAATTACACACACTCAAGTAGTAGAACTCGATGTCGGGATTAGCGATCGGATAGCATAGAATAGGATGCCAGCATACTCACACTCAGAAGGGGATTCACACAAATACAGTAGTACCTCGACAGGTAAACCTTTCCACCCAACTCTCTGCCGCGATTAATCGATTAATCAATTAAATCGAGTAATTCGATTAGAAAAAAGCTTCAAACCAATTTTGCTGCTTCACGCATGACTAGGTGCAATTAGACACACTCAAGTAGTAAAACTCGATGTCAGGATTAGCGATCAGATAACATAGAATAGGATGCTAGCATACTCACACTCACAAAGGGATTCACACAAATACAGCAGTACCTCGAAACGTAAACGTCTCCCCCTACTCTCTGCCGCTATTGTAAATTGTAGTGCTGCAACGATTAATCAATTAAATCGAGTAATTTGATTACAAAAAAGCTTTGAATCAAATTTTGCTGCTTCACGCATGTGTAACAGGTAAACGCAGATCCGCGTGTGTGAAGCGGTGCGTGGGAAACCTTCCCTCTGATGCCTTCATATGGGTGCGCTGGCGGCTAGGCTGTTAGCTTGAGCTCATGGCCTAGCGGTTAGTTTTTCCGCCTGCCGAGTGGGCGCGTTGTGCGGCGCGGGTTCGAGTCATGATCTGAGCAAGGTGGGATCGGAACGCAGTCAGTGTGGCACGGACACACCGGTTACACATAACTAAGTGTCATTAGACACACTCAAGTAGTAAAACTCAGTGTCAAGATTAGTGATCAGATTGCATAGAATAGGATGCCAGCATACTCACACTCACAAGGGGATTCACACAAATACAGTAGTACCTCAACATCCGATCGCTTCGACACACGATCTTTTCGACATCTGACGTAAAATCTATGACAATTGTTCTTTTATTGTACTTTGATCCTCGTTTATTGATGTTCTTATAATTAATTAATATAATCAAATAGTAATTTTATTTACTTTCTTTTTGACGCTTACGTTCAGGTTTTTTAAATTAATTTTAATGAAATGTAAGTGCAATCCTACGTAGTTTGAAAAAACACTGGGGAATTTCATTTTGTATTCGCATTTAATGCTCGTTTCAAAGTGTAATCTCAGCAAGCCTTCTTAAAGCGCATCAATTTGCCAGAATTTAAAAAAGAAAAAAACGTCATATCCAAACTGTAAAAATACACTCAAGGTACATTTTTGATCATTTGATACTGAATAATAAAATTAATTAATAATAATCAATTAAAATGTATTAGCAACATTAACTCATTGGGACAATATGCCAAACAATGTGACAAACAAAACAAAAAAATAATAGAACAAAAATGAGTTTCATTGGACAGAGAGACACTTTTGATTTATGCTGCAGGCAGTATCAACTCCTTTACTACGGTGTGGGGTTATTTTGCACTGAGCAACTTGGTATGCCACCTTATATGATGCTAACAGTGCTCGCTGGTTTACTGATGTAACACTGACAAAGCGGGACGATTGTTGGCAATATTCAGCCCAAGACTTTTAACAGGAACCAATAGAAGAGACCACATCACCCCTGTGCTCCAGGCCCTTCACTGGCTTCCAGTCGAGTTTAGAATTAAATTTGAAATCCTCCTTCTTACATTTAAGACCATTAATGGGTTGGGGCCATCTTATCTCACCGATGCTCTGGTTCCATACCGCCCCAATAGAACACTCCGCTCTCAGAATGCAGGTCTACTGGTAGTTCCCAGGGTTTCTAAAAGTACTGTCGGAGCCTTTAGCCACTAAACCCCTGTTTTATGGAATCAGCTTCCAGCTACTATTAAAGAAGCCGAGACAGTCTGCACACTTAAGATTAGATTAAAAACGTTCCTATTCAACAAAGCTTATGGTCAGGCTAGTTGAAGTCGGAGTAGACTCAAAGTTTAGTCTAAGCTGCACTAGAAGCTATAAAGCTGGGGGAAGTACAGCCACTGAGTCACTCTACCTACCACTTATCTTACTTTATTTCTATTTTCCAATGTTAATATCTAGTTGTCTAGTCTCTTCATCACTAGTCACCCGGTGTCCCCTTTCCCCCCTCCCCTCTAGGGAGGGGCTATTTTTCAGCTGCAGCCTCCTGACTGTCCGGACCCCAAGCTGGATGGACGTCCGCATTGCTACCCCCGTCTCATCTGGCTAGATGGACCGCCTCTTGTTCCTTTACTCCACTGCATCTTTACGGACTGTAACTTCGCCTGCTAATTCCCATTAGCGGTCCTGGGGCTTCCTGTCTATCCGTCCTGGGAGTGGATCTCTCCTGACTGTGGTACTCCACAAGGTTTCTCATTTTTTCTCCCGAAGACTCTGGAGTTTTTGGAGTTCTTCCTTGCCGACATGGAGGGTCTAAGGATGGGGGAAACCCAGGACTTGAATTTATTTATTCATCTTTGTTGCTTCATTTGCTGTTTCTGATTGTGTATCATATTGCCTCTGCAAAGCCCTTTGAGACAACGCTGTTGTGATCCAGGGCTATACAAATAAAAAATTGAAATTGAATCCATTTTCGCTGAAAAAAAAATCAAGCGGCTTATCAATGTGATTGGGCCTAATGTCTTAAATGACATCTTATTTGATTTGGTTTCCTGCTGTCCGCTTCAAACATTTTTAGACACAGTAAACAGACTTGTCTTTCCTAGTCTCCCACTGTATTAAAAGTCAAAGCCAAAAGCCAAACATTACATATACTGAGTCATATTTCCTCATTTTAGCTCTTCATATCTCCAGTGCGATTTGCTGTGTGTTCTTGTGTGGTTCAAAAATACTGCCCACATTCTGAAAATGAGAGCGCCACTGCCACCCACTGATTGGATGTGCAATTACGCTTTATTCTAGTACGGCAAAGGGTCACATGCGCCACCCATGGCATCATTCTGTGCCCTACTATTTGAGAAGTACTGAGTTAAGGCTCTGAATCTGTCCATCTTCTTTTGAACTTGACGCCTGCTGATGACAATGACAGACGTCCAATTCATTTAACCCTTTCAGGCTCGTTGATCACTACAGTAGACATCTATTTACAAAGGTCACAGTATGTGCTGTGGCAGTTAGTAGAAGAGTGAAATTAATATCGAAAACACCAATTGACAGCAATAGACGTGCAATTTCGATCGCGAAAAAACCCTAAAAATGGATGGATGTCTATCGCCGTTAATGGCAGTCATGAGTTAAGATTACATCCTAAACTTGTCACTACTCAATCACAGAGCACATACAAGCTAAATACTTGGACTCGATTGGAAAGCAGATGTGCTCACCAATCGCAAAAAAAGAATCCCTTCTTTGCACTTAAGATAAACCCGCCGGGAATCATCATCATCCGCTTCCCAGATGCCCCGCCCCCCCAAGCTGCAAGGCTGCCATCTTACAACTGACGTGTCCTAGAAGGCCGGCAGAGGTCAACCGGCGGAATAGCTTCCTCACATCAGAGCGCCGTTACTCACCCTAAACGAGCTAGAGATCAGCGTTATTTGAATTTCAAATGCAAAATAAAGCTCTTAATATGTCTTGAAAGTCACAAATCTGGTGCATCCTGGTGAAAATATTCCCTAAAACAACTAAAACTTTTTTTAGTCATGTTTATTTGAGTCATTTTATGTCTCAATGCTTGAAAGAAGTATGTACAATCATTAACATGAGACGAGTACAGACATTTTTTTGTATATGGAGCTAATAAATTGTTTTATTTGTCCACCGAAAATATTGATAGGCAATAATGCAGTATCGAAATGCTATCAATGCAGAAAATGACAGCATTTTGTACTGGCTTTTATGTCTACTTTGCCGTAAGATAACATAAGCCAGCTATAAAATGTTTTCACACCTAAAAACATGACTTATACAGATTGCCAATTTAGGCTCAGGCGTGTGAAAACAAGATGCAGGAGCTTGCAAATTGCTTTTGTGCTGTGATGGCAATGTGTGTGCGTGTGTATGTGAGACACAAAATGACGCACGAAGACAACGAGAAAGAGATATGACACATTGTATAAAGCATTCCTCAGGGCAGTACAGTCAATTTCCTGAAAAGATTCCTTTCACCCTAGTGTAGGTGCAATTTACCCTGCAGTGGAGCCACACCTCATATTTTCTCTCAATCTATGTTTAAGTCAATATACAGTGGTATGAAAAAGTATCTGAACCTTTTGGAATTTCTCAAATTTTTTGCATAAAATCACCAAATGTCGAAATCACACAGATGAAAAAACAGTGGCTGCTTTAACGAAAACCATCCAAACATTTCTAGGTTTTTGTATTTTAATGAAAAATAAATAAGTGAACCATCACATTTAATAATTTGTGCCCCTCCCCCCCAACCTTTGGCAGCAGTGACTTCAACCAGATGCTTCCTGTAGCTGCAGATCAGTCTGGCAAATCGATCAGGATTAATCTTGGCCCATTCTTCTCTACAAAACTGCTGTAGTTCAGTGAGATTCCCGTGATGTCTGGTATGTTTTTAGTCTGGTATGTTTCTAGGTCATGCCTCAGCATCTCAATGGGGTTCAAGTCTGGACTTTGACTTGGCAATTCCAGAACGTGTATTCTGTTCTTCTGAAACCATTCTTAAGTTGATTTACTTCTGTGTTTTGAATCATTGTCTTGTTGCATCATCCATCCTCTTTTTAGCTTCAACTATCTGAGCAACAGCATTGGCTTCCTCCGTGGAGTCCTCCCATGAACATTATTCTTGGCCATAGTTTTACAAGTAGTTGATTCGTGCACAGAGCTATTGGACTGTGCCAGTGATTTCTGTAAGTCTTTTGCAGACACTCCAGGGTTCTTTTTTACCTCTCTGATTATTCTGCGCTGAACTCTTGGCATCATCTTTGGGAGAGAAGCAACAGTGCCAAACTCTCTCCATTTGCAGACAACTTCTCTGACTGTCGATTGATGAACATCCAGAATTTGGTTGGAAGATGGTTTTGTATCCTTTTCCAGCTTTATACAAATCAACAATCCTTGATTGCAGGTCTTCAGAGAGCTCTTTGCTTCTCATCAAGACAATTCTTAACAGGTGTGTGTTTTATAGTGGGCAGGGCAGCTTTATATCACTCATCAGTGATTCGGCACACACTTGACTTAAAATGTTTGGTAAAAATTGGTTTCAATTGCTTTTAAAGTCTCCTTATGCAGAGGGTTCACTTACTTATTTTTCCACTTTCTGTCATTGTTTGCATGGTATCCTCATTAAAATATGAAAACCTATAAATGTTTTGGTGGTTTTAGTTAAAGCAGACACTGTTTTTACATCTGTGTGATTTTGACAAAGATCAAATTACATTTGATGGTGATTTCATGCAGAAATGTGAGAAATTCCAAATGGTTCAGATACTTTTTCATACCACTGTATCCATTTCAGTAACAGTGAGACAGAGATCTAAAATACATACATTAACATGACTTAATACAGTAGGTCTCGGTTAACAAACAGGTCATACAGATTTCTTTGTACCGTACTTTTTGGACTATATGCTGCTAATTTTTTCCCTCATTTTGAATTCTGCCGTTCATAGTCCAGTGCAGCTTATTTGTTGATTTATTTGGGTTAATAGGTAACACTTTATATGACAGCGGCGTCATGAGACTGTCATAAGACCGTCATAATTATGACATTATCGTGGGCATTACTGAATGCCTATGACAGATGTCATTAAATGTCATCCGGCAAATTATGTCACTAACTCCCTTTATGTACGGCTCAGATCTTTTACATCCATTCAAAAATTAGATAATTTGCTGGATGACACTAAAAGACATCTGTTATAAGCATTCATTAATGCTCATGACAGTGTAATGTCATAATTATTATTGTCATATGACAGTCCTATGGGGCCACTGTCAAATAAAAGTTACCAAATAACATAACTAGCAATTAATGAAACAAGTGAAACAGTACCTGAAGAAATATTTAGCACAGAACATGAATATTATTGTTATCTACATCTGTAGTGCTGCAATGCATGCTAGGAGGCATGTCGGACGACAACAATGTTGACAGAGGTTGGCCGTCTCCGCCAATTGAGCAGTGATAGCCAAATGAAGCTTCTTGAAGCAATGAAGCTTTACAGCCAATTGGTTCAAAGCTTCATAGTGGTTCAATTGAGCTTATGACAGTCTTATGTGTTAACGGTTAACATCTCTTGCTGTAAATATCCCATAATGCAGTGAGGATAGCTGCGGCTTATAGTCCATTGCGGCTTATCTATGAACATAAGCCGTTTTCGAGTCAAATTTGGTGGGTGGCGGCTTACAGTCAGGTGCGCCTTATTGTCCGACAATTACGGTAAATATCTCATTAAAATAGACATAAATTTTATGAAATTTGCGTGGTTTGACTGATAGTCAGGTACACTATAGTAGGGGTGGGAACATCTGGGTACCTCACGATATAGATATAATAAAATTTGCGGTATAAGGCTACCAATAATGATGATCTCACAATGACAATTATCGATACATGGGTCAGGAAATTATTATCCAATAGTTGACTATGCAAGTAATAAACAGAAAAACAAATTCTTTTCATGTTTCTGTTTTGAATTGAATTGAGTTGATCACTAGTACACGTCCATTTCATTTCGTTCATGTTTCTGCTTTGAATTGAACTGAGTTTATCACTAGTAGACGTCCAATCCGTTTGAAGTGGGAGGGACCCTCCCAGTTCAAATGAATTGGACGTCTATGACGGTCAATGGCAACTAATGAGTTTAATTGTGGGGCATTTCAGGTCATTTGCTGTTGATTTTCAGTCACTTCCTGTGGATTATGGGACATTTCTGGGTCACTTCCTGTCAATTTTGGGGCATTAATGGATCACTTCCTGTTGATTTTGGGTTACAGACCAGCAAATGACCCGGGAATCCTCCCAAATGAAAAGCAGTGACCAAATGTAATCGAGTTACTACGACCCCCACTGAAAGTCTATACCTCAGTGTACGAACTAAAATGGTTCTCACAGCTCGAGTTCCTGGTCCCTAGTTCCTACAGGTAGAAAGAACTACAATAGCATGCAACATCAGAGAAAAAAAAAGCCTAAAAGAAACCGGAGACATAAGACATGAGGGGCTGCGCTAAGCTGACTGGTTTATACGTGGAAATGAAAAACTTTTTCTCTATGCTACGCTCCTGGGGGGTCCCGTGGTGTGCTGTGCCGGTTGGGGGGCTGCGGCTGTGGCTCGTGGTCCGGGTGGGCGTGGGGTTGGTGGTGCATCCCCTCTTCCCATCTCTGAAGGCCGGTTGATTGGAGCGCGGGTGGCCCAGGGGGGGGGGGGGGGGGGGGGTGACGATGGCTCCTTTGCTGGGCTGCGGGAGGAGGGATGGGCTGCACTGCCCCAACCAACCCCCCCTTTCGCGTGTTTGGTGGGACTTGCGTGCGGCTGGATGTGATTGGGCGCGCTCGGGCAGAGGGTCCAGGTGCCGGGATTGGCGATGGGGCGGCATGGGGTCGGTTGCCAACGGGCTTACACTCAAAAGGGATTCACACGATTACTGTGTTCTAGATCACAGAGCTGATTTGTGTACACTCTACCCCTCCCAATCACTTAGCTTATAGACTCCCCCACACCCCCTCCCCTTCTTTCTCTGGTCAACAGGCCCTCCACATTGTGTCAACCGGAAATACATCTAGCTGACATTAGCACCAACATATTAACAGTTAGTGTAGGCGTTCAATGTATTTCTTGTTGTTGTTTGTGTTTCTTTTCTTGTGTTTCTTTTCTTCTGTTCCCCCAGAAACACTTCCTGTTCGCTGCTTTGTCATAATAAACAAGATATGTTGAATGATCACAATGAGAGTAAGTCATACTCTCAATGTGAAACATTACAACTGTTCAGACCAAACGGACACTGAGACTTCCATTCTCTGTGTCAAACAGCTGAACAGGACAGAAATGAAAACCTTATCAGTAGACAAGACAAGAACTCAAAACACTTGAAAACAAGACACAACAAGGAACAAACTAAACAAATCTCAACCACAACACATTTAAAAAACTCAAATTTGAGTGGCTGTATTAATCTGTGTCCTCAACTCATTTGATTTGAACTAACTCCAGGTTGCGCTGTGACCAGATAACACTGCCTTCCTCAGGAGGCCTCTCGTACATCATCATACATCAGTAGCACTTGAATCCGAGGGTGTGATTATGTCGCTATTATGTCTCCTCACAAAGCGGAAGGTCAGGTAAAAAAATAAATAAATAAAAATGTCACGCCGTTCCGCAGCTTGCGAGATAAGCGGCTGCAAAATGACAAACGCCCTGTCCTCGTTTGGCCTCTCGTAAAAAAGCTCTCACACGCACACATTCATTCACGCTGCTGCCATGGCAACACTTCTCCATCCCGCAGGAAATATTATCCGGCACCAAAACGTAAACACACACACACAGCTTTTATCAAGAACTACCTGTCACACGTGCTTCGAAAGGAAAATGACAGTAGCGTCAGTCTGTCAACGTGATTCATTTTCGTGCCCACGCGTCACGAGGCATTCTGCTTACATTTCAGAAATAGATTATAGACTCCTTATGCGCCGCTTGTATTATACAGCAGTATTTTTTTCAACATGATGATGTGAGTTAGACAGGAAAACTTCGGAGTGCAACGGCATGGCACTGAATAACGGTATCCCTGCCCTGCAGAATTGTTCCTGATAAGGTCGATGCAAACAGTTTAAATTAAGGATGTCCCAATCGCATATTCGAGTCACCTGATTTTGAGAATTTTCATTGGACCTTTTTTATTACATCACCTTTAACATCATACTTTTCATCACTCTCATTACATACATATAATTCATATGAGTGAATCCACTGAAATTCACTCACACTTTGACGCTCACACTGCTAAGAACAGCCTCTAGACAAGGTAGCCTTTGATCGTAGAGCTACAGAGAGTTCACTTGCCAGATCAAAGCTACAAACCTGTCAATCATCATTAACTAAGTAGCAAACTCCAGTGCACTGCTGAGACCAAGACAAGCAACAGGAGGGAGAGTGAGAGGTTGTACGAGCATGAATCAGAAAAACATAAATACAGGTAGTCCACTGGTTGCGACATATTCAATTTATGACATTTTGTCTCCAGTCATTTTTTTAGTCGCATAATCTATGAGTATCTTATTTTTTACTTTACTTGATTAATATGACGTGTTCTGTCTTCCAGTGTTGGGAGTTATAAATAACGCCGTTACGTAACGGCGTTATTTTTTTCCGTAACGGGGTAATCTAACTAATTACTTTTTCCGCCGCCAACGCCGTTACCGTCACTGACGGTCAAAAGCGGTGCGTTACTTACTCTGAATAAATTGAAGAAACTACCAGCCGTGTCGAGTCGACTCTCTGCTCTGTTGATTTGTCGTCCAAGACTTGGAGTGCGTTCAGGTTCGAGAATAGTGCACGTACTTCTGACTCCAAGCTGTTTGTCCCTTGCCTGATATTCCAGACTCACATTGAGTCTGGCGACCGTCCGGCAGATCATATTCCGAGGGCGGAGCAAGCCACAGCAAACAGACAGCGGAGTGGACCAATCAGCGACGGGCACACGTGACGTTTAAGTGACAAGTAATTAGCGTGAGCGGAGAATGGAGAAGTTTATTCAACATGGCTAGCGCAAGCCATGTTGACTGTTGTCAATGACTTGTTTCGATGTGTTCTTGGTAACTTAAAACTGGTTTTACCGCGGACTGGAACATATTCTCCCGTTCGCCATCTGTGTTGTTGTAGAGACGAATTTCGGCGCGCAAGAGTGACATTACTCGTGAAGAACACGTCACGCAAATAAAGGAATCTGATTCGACGACTGATTTTGTACCTTGCTCGAGACGCCGTTAATGGGCTGGGTCCCAGACTATTTCTCACAGTGTTTGAAAAATACAGGGAGAATAGTCTGGCTGTGCCAGGCAAGTTTGTCCCTGCTCATTCAATTAGACAATGCTTTCCAAAGTTTGGCAACGTTTCTGTGTTTGCTACACCTGATGCTAGCCTCGTTCCCATCTCCCACTGTCAGCCAGAAATAATTCTGCTTCCATCTTGAGGACGACAGACGCTTTGAAGGTGACGTGAATTGTCGGGAAACTAGCCTACCTGAATGCAGCCCCTCGAGAGATGCGATGGAAGTGATTGTGATTGGCTGAGGGTTAGAGTCATGTGTCGTGGTAAGCCAATCAGAGCCGGTGATTTCACAAGCAAACCGGAACAGCGCGTGCGGCAAACACACACACGCAAAACAGATGCACAGGGTCGGGATGGCAGAGCAGTCAGAAGAAAAATTGTCCTTTAAGAGGTGGAGATATAGACACTATTTCAAGTTTGTCGAAATTAAAAGAAAGAACCTGCACGTAATGTGTAATTTATGTCCCGGGGCAAAGCTTTTGTCGACATCTGTGGTAAGCAATTCAAATCTGCTGAAGCACCTAACAAGTTAACTACCTGTCTGTTCTTCTCTATTCCACTGACTCGAATACTGCTCAGAAAATTTCAAATTCTTTGACATACAACAAGTTCTTTTTAAAGTCACGGAAATAGTTACTTTCCCTGGTAACTAGTTACTTTTACTACAGAGTAATTCAGTTACTAACTCAGTTACTTTTTGGAAGAAGTAGTGAGTAATGCAACTAATTACTTTTTTAAAGTAACGTGCCCAACACTGGTCTTCACTAAACGTGAAGTTGTTCAGCTTTACAGACAGAAAACAAGGCAATTGTGCTTATTGAAGCTTTTTACTTCCTTTACTTTTGACAATTTGTGAAGTTACACACATATGTAAACTTATCTTCAGAACTAGAGGTGGAAATGTTTGGGCACCTAACGATTCGATTACGATTCAGAGGCTACGATTCGATTATAAATCGATTATTGATTACACCCCCCCCCATTAGCTGCTTTTAATGTTTTGTACATTAGTTACAAAAAAAAAAAAAAAAAAAAGCCTCGCAGGCTTAAATAAATAACTAAACATTCAATTAATTTAATGTTGTGAATCAACCGTTGAAGTTGTTAAAATTGCTCCCGTTATTCCATAATTTCCCTTTTGTCTACTTTTGACATGTGAAAGTTTTAAAACTATTTTAAAGATAGATTCATGTCAATATTTTACCGATTTAGGAGTATTTTAGATAAAAAATTAATTAAGGTTTGCTTGGAAGGTCCGCTACAACAGCCTTGCAGGGAAGACTACTGCTTTAAGATGGCGGCCGTTTACTAACGCCCGCATCTAGCTTTTTGTACATATTGCTGCTAACGCCACTGAGTCTATTTTGCATCTAGTCCTATATCAATATGATATCTACCATACCATTATGTGGACGTACTTTGTAGCAGCTGTCTGCAGCAGTCAGGTATGTTGTTGTTTTTTTATCTCGCGGCATGAGTTGAGCTAGAGCCGTGAGTTGAGCATTGGCATTACCCGAGGGGCCGGGTAATGACAAGAATGATGTTTAGCTACTCTCGCTCCGGTCCTCATTGCGTCCCGAAGACCGCGCGGCACGCTGAGTGTGTTTTACTTCCGCTTTACTTGACATATTTCAATAATCGGAATTTGGATGTTTGTGAATCGTTCTCGAATCTTCCACGGCCGAATCGCGAATAATCTAAGAATCAGAAATTTTGCACACCTCTATTCAAAATGACACGCATTTTAACAATAAAACACTTGACACAAAAAAATTGGTATTCAAATGTCCATCTAGTCTAATTAATATGTAGATTTAGTTGACTAAATTAGCTTAAATGCTGCGAATGCTAACGTATTTACAATTCTCATAGCAAATCGCTCACACGTAACTCCAAAAACTGTATATCTAAACTTATTTACAAATGCATACACAAACATATATTAGCTGAAACAACTTACAGCCTTATGTGGTGCAAACCAGAGCGCAGCTTTTATCAATGTCAGACGTCTGAGTCTGCTTCTGAATCTTACAAGGCAACAGTCCAGCCAAACCCAGCACTGCCACCAGTGGGCAGTGCATCCTCCATCATTAACCAAAATCCACTACTTTTGGACTTTCCTAATAGTTATTTTGAGATTTACTTAAAGAGTTAATTCTGACTTTCACAGAAATTCTGTTCCGTTTGTAACCCAGGGACTACCTATATATATATATATATATAAGGGCTGTCAAAATTATCGCGTTAACGGGCGGTAATTAATTTTGTTAATTAATCACGTTAAAATATTTGACGCAATTAACGCACATGCCCTGCTCAGATTAAAATGACAGCAGAGTGTAATGTCCGCTTGTTACTTGTTTTTTGGTGTTTGGCGCCCTCTTCTGGTGCTTGGGTCCAACTGATTTTATAGCTTTCAGTAAGAGGTGTAATTATTGACATCAACAATGGCGAGCTATTAGTTTATTTTTTGATTGAAAATTTTTCAAATTTTAATAAAACGAAAACATTAAGAGGGGTTTTAATATAAAATTTCTATAACTTGTACTAACATTTATCTTTTAAGAACTACAAGTCTTTCTATCCATGGGTGGGTTTAAGAGAATGTTAATAATGTTAATGCCATCTTGTTGATTTATTGTTATGATAAACTAATACAGTACTTATGTACCGTATGTTGAATGTATATATCCGTCTTGTGTATTATCTTTCCATTCCAACAATAATTTACAGAAAAATATGGCATATTTTAGAGATGGTTTGAATTGCGATTAATTACGATTAATTAATTTTTAAGCTGTAATTAACTCGATTAAAAATTTTAATCGTTTGACAGCCCTAAATAATAATAAATAATAATAACACACCTAATATTTAAATATATATGTTTTTTTTTTTAGTTAAAAACCCAATCCTTTTCACCTGATTCCGATCCTCTGAAAAATGGCGCGATTTGCCCGATTTCCGATCACTTGCTCGATCAGAACATCGCTAGCTTAAATCGATCATAACATCAATGTGCGTAAACTGTGATCACAATTGAGACGTTTTTCAGTTTAATTGGTGTCTACCTTTGCAAAAGTCAGCGGACTGGACATGATTCAGAAAGACACACACCTGTCTACATAAGGTCTGGCAGTTGACAGCGCATATCAGAGCACAAACCAAGCATGAAGTCATACGAATTGTCTGTAGACTTCTCAGACAGGAGGGTCTCGAGCCACAGAAAAATGTCTGCAACTTTCCAGGTCCAAAGGACCTTACAGCCAAAAACACTTGAGGCTGTAGTTGCTGACAAGAGCTGCTTTCAAACTGTAGGAACCTGAGTACTTACAGTAGAACCTATTATATAGGCCTCACCAGTAGTGATATGAACTATCCTTCACCTCGTGTTCGCACGAGTAGTGCACCTGATACGAACTGGTGTGACGTTGTAGTCTGTGCCAGTGACGCATTATTTACTCGCATCACCCAACCCTGGCAAAATGAAACCGCGAAAAAAACTAACAAAAGCTGCTTTCGAACAGCAGGAACCTGAGTACTCACAGTATATCTAGACGTAGGTCTGCATAGGGACGGTAGGGACATAACACTACCCAACTTTTCAGGATGCTCAAATTGTCCACACCAACTTTTAAGCAACCTTATTTGCATTATAATATCATGACTTCAGTTACAGAAGTAATTTAGATCGTCTTCCCATATGTTGTAGGAATAGAATTGATCCTACCATTAATGAGTGAATTATTTTCATTGTGTTCAGAGATGCATTTACCCCTTTTCAGATGTTGAAAGTGCCGGGCCATGTTTTATCCCTTAAACGCACGTTTGATTGGCTGATGACTTGACCCACACAGACACGCACAGCCCTGACACAGGCAACATGTCGTCGACAACATGTCGTCGACAACGTGCCGCCTCCTCTGTCTCCATCGAAGAGGAGGGATATTAGATTTTCTTTCCGGCCAGCAGCAACCACTGTCATTAATGTAAAAAGACGTCAATGTTGTGGATGTGGGGAACACACCACTAATTTTGCTACAGAAAGTCCGAGTTGCAATTAAATCACTTTCTTTCCCAGAGATGAAGAAAACAAGATCAGACTTTGATATGTGAATATATCTTAATAAAGAACTGAATATTTAATGGGGTATACTTAAATATCTGCAGAAATGCGAAGGGTGTACTCACTTTTGTGATACACTGTAGCTTTTAGCATAGCAATATCTGTTTATGTTAAGTAGTTTTTCAGAGCAGCTTGATTTCCGAAACTATAAGTCAGAATGCTCTAAAGTACTTGACTACTGTCCACAAAAATGACATGGTTGTCAACATAACTATCATATTCAAACCATAAGCAGATTTTAAGGGGGGGACAGGCCCCCCCTGGTGGCCGAAAAGTGTCATGGCTTGTAACTGACTTTGCTATATATAAAAAGTTGCAAAGCAATAAAACTGCAACAAATGAAATGAACAAAAAATATATATTTTTATAATGGGTCAAAATTATTTTTCGAACAGATCATGTGACTAGCAACTTGTTATTTGCTTTGCATATAAATTTTTTTATAAAAAGTTTTTTTTTTTTTTCAAATGATTTTTTTTCTTTGATTGAAAATATTTTTTTCTTTTGATTGAAGCAACTTTATTTGGCATTCACTGATTTAGACACAACTGTCCTACCCATAATATGGCCCAAACACAAAAAGGATTGCTTCAATCAAAGAAAACTTTTTGGATGAAAAATTAAGTGTTCAAATGCAAATTTTTCAATCTCAAATATTTTTTCACATTAAAAAAAAAAACTTTTTTTTTTTGATTGAATTGATTTTTCTTTTTGAAAATATATATTTTTTTGAAGGAACTTATTTTTTTTGATTGAATAATGACAAAAATGTCCTAGCCAAAATATGCCCCAAACACAGATCAACATTACCTCAATCAAAAAAAGTTGCTTCAATCAAAAAAAAAAAATTTTTTTTGCATTCAAACACATATTTTTTCTTTTGATTGAAACGAATTTTTTTTGGGGTTGAAAATATATATTTTGATTGAAGCAACTTTTTTTGGATTGAATAATAAAGCCACAAATCTATCTTCATATGGCTCCGCCCAGGGGATACAATTTTTGACTGGGGTAACTACATTGGCACGACACTGGTGGGCGTACCATATTCAATGGATGACGATCTTGGCGAAAAGTATTGCCTAAGCAGCCTAATTTAGAATTCCCTTCAAGAATGATGGGAAACAAAAAACACTCATTGTCAACTTATTATTATAAATATTCTTGTAAGTTAATTTTATTGCTGACACTGCGTTTCGGGGTCATCAACATGTTGTGCCCCCCGCCCCAAAAGACAAACTCCGTCTATGATTCTATCTTAATTAATGTTACCAAAATGGCTAAATGACATCCTTATAATATCAATTTTGACTGGCTGTCCAGATTGACCTTGCTCCTACTTCCCTGGAACACAAATCAACAGATCCATTGCTTTTATTTTCAAGCCGACAGGTTGAGTCCTGCAGGACCAATGACAGGCACCTCTAGCACCGGCACGTCAACACCTGAGATTGACTTCCTGGACGCAGCTTCCTGTTTTGTATCAGGCAATAAGCTGTCAGTAGCAGGTGCAGACGGACGAATCCCTCATCATTTGTGAGCCGTTCTGTGTTGACTTTTCAAGAACGTAACCAGAACGGACAGCTTGTGCTTTAAAAGTTGATCACACGAGAATCTAGGCCACAGCGGATTGAGGACAAAGGCAGATAAGAGCGGCTGGCATTCCGTTTAAAAAAAAAACAATCCCAATAGTTGCATGATAGAAGCACAAAGAGGAGGCTTCTGCCCATTTTGAGGATGAGAGGTATTTAAGATAATAATTTGACTGTCGTCTCTAAAGATTTCCGCTGCGGGCCAAATAGCCTGAAGCTTGACAAGAAGAAAACAGCATCGGACGGCCTGTGATTACTGTCAACGTTAGTGGCATTAGCTATGACAGTAATGATGCGTTTGTAACATATTTTGCCATCGGAGGCTGGCACGGGTTAGTGTGTGGAGCATACGGTAGCGTTTAACAATGCCTGAGGATGCTAGCTCATCGGAATGTGGCGGTGTATGCTTACAGTGAACCCCCCCCTTAATCGTCCTTTCATGTTTTTTTCTTGTTCAAATTTTCCTCAGCTATTTCCTAGAAAACGGACCTCTGAGAATTTCTGAGGATTTTGTGCTAATAGTAATTGGCAACGAGGAATTAGCATGAACTGTTTAGATCTTTGTAAATTCTTGTGGGCTCTACACGCTCACAGCGACTTTGACCTTTGATCGCATCTGTCTAATCAGTTTACTTTTCAGGCCGTGTTGAGAGTGCAGTTTGGACGCGGGTATATTATTCCCGTGGCGTGTGATGATATGAGATCCAACAGATGGCTTTCCAGCACCTGTGCAATATGTCGAAGGGTGGGGTGAAGGGGTGTAATAAGTGCCACAGTTATGAGGGAGAAGCAATCTCCTCAGACTGGAGCTCACGTCGCACTTTAGAGGCGGCGGAAAACAAAGGAACAATATCAAATGTGATATGAGAGCTGCATCATAATGATCCCTTCACTTTGGTTTGCAAATACACAGACTTGGAACTCGCAGGAGAGAGATCCGACTTGATGCATGACAACAACACCGCCAAAAAATTGCGACTGAGGCGGATATAGAGATGGGCAGACATATTGGTAGAGGCGTCGTGATAATAAATAATTTTACACTGTACTACCGGTATATTGGTACTAGAGCTGAAACGAGTACTCGAGCAACTCGAGTTTAAAAACTGATCCGAGTAATTTTATTCACCTCAAGTAATCGTTTATTTTGACAGCTCTACGCATCACGTCTTGCTCGGACTACTTTCAATGCGGGACAACGCGCTGTCACGTGCGGAGAGGAAGAAGAAAAAAAAAAAAACTTACTGCAGCCGACAGCCGCCACAAACGACGCCGACGTTGCTAAATACTAGCCCGCACGATGCTACGTTGGTAACAGGTACCGTCTGATGCGTCTCATAGAGATCACATGTATGTTGAACTAGATGCGAAATGACAGACTCGGCCGCGTCTGGGCAGCGTTAGTAAACAGCCGCCATCTTAAAGCAGTAGAGCGCTAAGCGCTAATAAATAAAGATTAACGTTACTGTCGCTACTAGCTCACGTAACGTTAGCCCTGCGGAGGGCTAGGTTTCAATTAATTATGACCACTGTCGATGCGTGGCTAACGTGTCTTACATACAGGCTTTAACATAACATAGCATTGTGGAGTGATGAGGGTGTAAAATAAAAACTTAATCATGCTAACTATCAATTTTAGCTCAGTAGTCATTGCTGGATAAAACACCAAGTAGCACTGGTCCCTAATGTGCTCCAATACAGCCTGTATCATACATTTATTTTGAACACTGCAAAAACTCAAAATCCTATCAGGACTTACAGTTTAGACTAACTTAAAACTTAACTAGAACTTAAAAATGGCTTGACACAAAGAGAAATTCAATTGAAACACGTGGGAAAAAATCCTAACTTTTAAGTGATGTGTGTTATCAAGCGTAATGGCATTTTTAGGTCATATATATATATATATATATATATATATATATATATATATATATATATATATATATATGTATATATATATATTTTTTTTTTTAAATAAGATCTAAAAGTTTTTTGAGTGAAAGCAGTGAATTAGTCTTTTTTTTTTTTAATTCTAGTTACATCTGAGATGCAATTGTTGGCTGTTTTCAACAATATACATCGAAAATAAAGACATTGATTGACTGAAAATGGTTCAAGATTAGATGAAATGTCTTGTTTTCTCATGGATATTTATAATTGCTCTTCACCTAAAAATATATTTGTTTTATCCGATTACTCGATTAATCGATAGAATTTTCAGTCGATTACTAAAATATTCGATAGCTGCAGCCCTAATTGGTACCAGTCGCGATTGGTCTAAGACCAGTGCTTAATTTGCAAACCATAAGGCGCCGGAACGCAAAGTACATATGACAGCGGAGGGATGACGAGACGGGCACAGGTTCCGGAACATACGCAGAAAATGGTGCTGAAAACAACACGCAAATGCCCACTTGCCATGTTGTAGGACTTACAAGCCTCAATTTCAGATAATATCCATGGTATAAATGTTATGACAACAATTTACAATTATTTAGGCCAGGGGTCCCCAAACTACGGCCCGCCTCCACATTTGGTCCGGCCCCCTGAACAATAACAGAGAGCATTTTTTTTTTCTCTCTCTCTTTCAAACTGCACGGAATTTGTTGAAATCAACTCTACTGACTAATTAAACCCTCGCCAACTCAAAGATTAAGCCTGTTGTCAAAGATTCTTGAACTTCGGGTTTAGAGTTAGGGGTTAGGGTTAACAGCATATATATCAGTACCAGGGGTCGCGTTAACCGAATATTTTCCGTCGTTGACCGTTTTTTTACAACGGTGACGGAAAAAACTGAAGTCCATCTGTCATTTTGACAGGTTGCAATTCACACCCCAGACCACAGGGTGGCGAGTGAGCATATTAATTAGCTATTGTCTCTCTTGATGCATGATGTCGTTGGCCTTACTCGGAAAAATGTCAGGGCAACTGAGTGTCCGAAGTTTCTTCAAAAAGCCCCAAAACGACAATGGTGTTGATAAAAGAGGTGAAAAAAGAGGGACTGATGCAGTGGAGGATGAAGGATGACAACAAATCGAGTGAATCGCTGGTTCACTCCTCACTGCGGCAAGCAGTTGAAAACGCCGCCAATTACCAAGAAGGGCAGAATTGGTAACACGGTGAAAGCGGCATATAGCCAAAAAGCGGACCAGACTAGCCAGAGCCTGAAATTATTTCAAGGAAAATATGAAGGGTGCCACCACTGTGTGCACTCTTTTTGCTAAGCTGAGCTCGCATACCACGGTAGCACGTCGGCTATGAACGAACACTTGACGCGCCGTCACCCAGGTGTATTTCGGAAGACAACAGGAAACAACAAGCTAGCGGATTGTAAGTCCATACAACTTTCTAACGATTTTTTTTTAAAAATTGAAGTTGCCTTTATGTGCGTCGTATCAACGTGCATTTTTATTTAATAATAATAATAAATTTTAAAAAATATATATATATAATGGAATTATATAATATTGTATTATTATTAAATGTATTAGGATCATGGAAGGTCCCACTTGGGGGGAAAAAAATATATATATATCCTGTATTTACATAATATAATAAAAATATATATGGAAACACAGCACTGGCACTGACTGCACTAATGTTAGTTACTTTATATTATAAAGTGTTATTGTGTATATACATACAGTGACTGCATCAAGATATAGTCATTTTAAAAATTTAAGTGACGGGTAAAAATAGATTATGACCGGATTTTTATGACCCTGTCAGTCAAAATGACAGACAACGAAAAAGTCTAGCGCAACCTCTGATCAGTACCAATGTAAAACAATGCAAATTGACTGCATAATAAATCAACAACACACAAATGAAATTGCACAGTGCTATAAACACAAAAGTAGGGGTGCACAACCCGGAAGTATGCCGCACACACAAGCGGTCAATTTGGCCACAAAACGTGGCGGCAACTAAGCACTTTACACTCAATCGGACTTACAACACATCCCAAAGATGCTAAACGAACACGTCACCTCACAGCATAATTGTGCAACACAAATATGATGTATACAATGCTTGACGACTACCCGCCATTGCTGGTCAGATTGTTTTGTTACAGAGCTGTGGGATGAGATCCCAACGTCGTACCTGCATCAATTTCAGCTCATCAGCAGTGTCTTTAAACCGATCCTAGGCGGCTTGCCGAGATAGACTTGCTATTATTTGACAGTTTGTAAATCCCTTTGTCGCTAGTTGCGTCATTGCCTTATTTTTTTACGTTTGTCTGCCTCTCACCGTGGTTTTCCCTTAGTTAAAAAAAAATATATATATTGATCCCGACCTACCGTCACGGACCCTTTTTGGATCTCTCTTTTCGCGATTATGTGTTTTTGTGTGTTTTCAATAAACCCTATTACGCAGTCCCTATGCTATTGTTGTCTGATTGCTGTCTGAAATGAGCTGCCTTTTCTAATTCTGTGGTCAAGCCAGCTGCACTTTGTTTTCAGTTGTGTTTCCCTTTCAGGTTTTACCGCACAGACAACGCATGTGGGTTGCGATTGCTTTATAAGCAAAATCATGACTCTAAAGTTACTCTGAATTAAAGTCCTTTGATCTATGTGCTCATCTGTCGCGCGGGAAACGCGTTTTTGAATCCCACTGGAGACCTTCATTTCATTGCTTTTGCTGCTCGTTTTGTGAAATATAGACAGTGCTTTCCTGCTCATCACTTTTTCGCTCGGGTTCAAATTGGAAAGACAGAACCGACGACATGTTTATGTAGTGTCCCAAATGTCCCAAAATGATGTAATATGACCAGGACACGTCCCCCAAATGACCTGATATGACCAGGACACCCCCCCAAAATGTCCCCAAGTGACCTGATATGACCAGGACACGTCCCCCAAATGACCTGATATGAGCAGGACACGCCCCCCAAAAATGTCCCCAAATGACCTGATATGACCAGGACACGCCCCCCAAATGTCCCCAAATGACCTGACATGACCAGGACAGGCCCCCTAAATGTCCCCAAATGACCTGATATGACCAGGACGCGCCCCCCAAATGTCCCAAAATGACCTGATATGACCAGGACGCGCCCCCCAAATGTCCCCAAAGGGCCTGATATGACCAGGACACGCCCCCCAAATGTCCCCAAATGACCTGATATGACCGGGACACGCCCCCTAAATGTCCCCAAATGATCTGATATGACCAGGACGCGCCCCCAAATGTCCCCAAAGGCCCTGATATTACCAAGACATGTCCCCAAAATCAACAGGAAGTTATCTGATATTGTCCCCGAGCTGTATCTCCACACAGCAAAGGCCCAGAGTAATTTCTCCAGGAATTGCAGTTTCGAGTTAAACTATTTTTTTCAAATTTTATAAAACGAAAACATTAAAAGGGGGTTGAATATCAAATCATTTTAACTCATACTAAAATTTATCTTCTAAGAAGTCTTTCTGTCCATGGTTCCCTTTAAAAACAACTCGTGAAAAATTGAGCTTCTATTTCTGGTGTTTTTTGTTTTTTTAATTGTAGCTGGATTGGCTGGCAACCAGTTCAGGGTGTCCCCTGCCTACTGCCCATAGTTGGCTGGGATAGGCTCCAGCACCTCCGCGACCCTCGTGAGGAAAAGCGGCATGGAAAATGAATGAATGAATAATTGTAGCTGCTTGTGTTTGGAGACTTGACTTCTGGCACTCTAGTTTCTTTCCCTACCGAGCAGCGGGTGCTGCCGACCCCCTCAGCGGTCACAAAGCACTCACAAAAATACACACTTTGAGCTTTCTCTCACTGAAAAAACAGCATCCGCCACTGATTGGTACACTAAAAGCAGGCAGTCAAGCCAGGATTTTCACAAGTCGCCAAAGCTTTCGGATTCTTCCAAATTATACACATGACTCTGACATGGCCTTTGGCTGTGAGGCATCACGAAGTGAGGAACGAGGCTTGCAGCCTGGATCGTCTTTTCTGAGTCAGACTTCCAGAGGTGTGAATGTCTGTCTGCCTGCTGCACTCTCGCATGGCCTCCTGCCAGAGCTCTAATTTAAGCTGCAGGCCGTCTGCTGAAGAGGAGATGTGGCGGCGGGTAGGGGGGGGTTGTTTGAGCCGCCAGGGAGCCGAGCCCAGGCACAACCCCGGAGTGGAGTGGATGGCTGCTAAGCTCATCAATGGACGGATGAGTCATCGTCAGTGCAGTCTCTTACTGTACGTTCCATGTATTCAGTGTTTGCACTGTCACCGGAGCTCAAGAACTGTACTCGCTCAGTCAAAGTGTGTATGTGCATGTGTATGTGTGGGCCCAGAAAACCTGCTAAGCAACAATTTCCACATCCGCCTAATTCTCAAAGGTCAAAAGCTTTCAGACTGCTGGCTGCGCCTTGCATCCGATTTCCATTTGGGCCACTTTCACTTTCAAACCTCCCACCTTCCTGCTCTGCGCGCCCTCCTACGGATCTTCATTACCTCTTAGCAGGGGAGGGGTAAAACTCCAACTAGTAGACAGGAAACAAATTGTTGTTGACGTCCCGTTGTGGTGATTAAAGTGAATTACTGCCACCGAGAGGACTGGAGCGGAACAGGATCGCCTTAACAAACAACCTGTCTAGATCGCCGTCCAAGCCTTCTTGAGTCTTAACTCACTCACTGCCATTTTAACTGGGTGGGCTGGGAGTGAATATTCAGACGATGATGTTTTGAGGTTCTTTGAAATTGCACTTTTTAGGCTAATGATGTGCTTTTTTAAGGAGACAAAGTGATTTTTAGTAATATATAATTGCTGAAGAGAGAAAGCTGTTTTGACAAAAATATTTCAACTGTTGATCAACAATCTAGCAATGCAGTAGATGTTCCTTTGTGGTCTCACAGGGGATGATTTGGTGTCCACATGATGATTACTCCAAATGACTGGGAAAAGAGTTCTGCAGGAAATGCTCGGCCAAAAAGAAAGAAAAAAATCCTGCTCATTCCTCAAAACCGTTCAACTCGCCAAGAAGCGCAACATATCCTCGTGGCGGCCATCCCTGGGAAGGCTATCTTTAAATTGTGTTATAACTGTGTTGCCGTGACGCCTGTCTGAAAAAGATTCGCCTTTAAAATCTTATCGACTTCATATTCACTGTGCTGCAAGGGTCAAAGTACCTTCTCCTATACTATTTCAGCTACTTTGGTCAATGTTCTTTATCTGGAGATTGGTTACAATTGGACATTCAGGGGAAATTTGGCAGAAAGCTACCAAAAAAATAACATTGAAGGATCAAGTATGCCTCAAAATCTATTGACAATTGAACCTTTAAAGTGCATATGACATGACAAAAAATCTTACATAGCATTATTGTTGGAATTAAAATCATATTGTGAGACTTTTCGGAATATAAGCCGATACTTTTCCTTCATTTTCAATCCTGCGGTTTAAACTCCAGTGCGGCTTATTTGTTGATTTATTTGGATTAATAGGTAACACTTTATTTTGACAGCTGCGTCATAAGACTGTCATAACACAATCATAATTATGACATGACACAATGATGAGCATTACTGAATGCTTATGACAAATGTCATTAAGTGTCTTCCAGCAAATTATGTCACAAACTCCATTTATGTCCAACTTGGATGTATTACATCCATTAAAAATTGAGATAATTTGCCGGATAACACTAAATGACATCTGTTATAAGCATTCATTAATGCTCATGACAGTGTCATGTCCTAATTATGATTGTCTAATGACTGTCTTATGGGGCCACTGTCAAATAAAGTGTTACCAAATACCATAACTAGCAATTAATGAAAAACAAGAACAGTAACTGAAGACATAATTAGCACATAACATGAATTTTGATTGTTATTTACATCTATAGCGCTGCAGTGCATGCTAGGAGGCATGTTGGACAACAACAGTGTTGACAGCAGGTGGCAGCAGAGGTTGACTGTCTCCCCCAAGGGAGCAGTGATGGCCAAATGAAGCTTCTTGAAGCAATGAAACTTTGCAGCCAATTGGATCAAAGCTGTATGATGGTTCATTTTGTTTTATGACAGTCGTATGATGCCGCTGTCAAAGGGTTTTTATGCAGTGTTATCGGTTAATCTTTTTGGCGTAAATACCCCATAACACAGGGACAGCTCCGGCTTATAGTTCAGTGCGGCTTATGTCCGAACAAATGCAATTTTCGTTCCAAATTTGGTGGGTGGTGGCTTATAGTCAAGTGCGCCTTATAGTGTGAAAATTACAGTACAACAATTTGGCAAAGCGGTGAACAGGATCTTTTGGAAACCCAAAAACGCTCACACCTCTCTCCTGGTGTAGCAACAAAAGCCTGCAGCACATTGGGCTGGCGTGACGCGAAAAATAAACAAATTAATCTGCAAAATCAGCTGAATCCGCAGTCCGGAAGTCACTAATTTTCATGGCACAGGATTCCTGTGCTGCAACGATTAATCGATTAACTCGAGTATTCGATTAGAAAAAAATATTCAAATTAAATTTAATAATAATAAGTTTTTGTTTGAGCTAATGTTTTTTTTTTTTTTTTTTGTGGGAATATGTGTCTTAACCATTTGTTAAGAGCATTGTAAAAAAAAAAAAAAAATAAAAATAAAAAAACCTTAGCATTTTGTAGCATTTAAGCTAGCCGACTTTTGCTATGTAAGTTAGCCAATTTTTCTTTTGTTGTACATAGATCTTGATTTATTTTTTTCCTTTTTATACCATTTGAGGCTCAGCTCAGGTATTTTAATTTTTCATGTTCCTTATCCGATTACTCGATTATTCGAACTATCTAGTTCATCGATTAATCGACTACTAAAATAATCCATAGCTGCAGCCCTACAGGATTCAGAAAGTTTAATAAATTTATCGATTGCTTCCGCACACATCCAAGCGGTCCATTTCATTCAGGACCATAAAAATACTAGTGCTGCAACGATTAATCAATTAACTCGAATATTCGATTAGAAAAAAATATTCAAATTAAATTTTGTTGCTTCGAATATTCGTTTAATTAAAGTGGCGTTGTAATGGTTTATTTTGAAAGTGTTTGCATTTAGTTTTATTGATTAGGGTGGATACACTGCCCTTTGGTCTGCCTAATTTCACATGGCTGAATCCAACTGCTCCCTGTTAAGACCAACATAAGTTTTTGTTTAAGCTAATGTTTTTTTTTCATGCATTCGTAATTTAGTTTAAACGTGTATTTAGCCGTTTTGTGGGAAAATGTGTTCGAACTATTTGTTAGCGTTAAAAAAAAAGTTAGCATTTTACAGCATTTAAGATAGCAGACTTTTGCTATTTAAGTTAACCAATTGCTCTTTTGTTGTAGTCAGATCCTCATTTATTTAGTTTTTTATAGCGTTTGAGGCTCAGGTATTTTTTATGTTCCTTATCTGATTACTCGATTATTTGAACTAACTAGTTTGTCGATTAATCGACTACTAAAATAATCGGTAGCTGCAGTTTTAGTCTCGAGTTTTTGTGTCACGAAGAGTTAGATTTTTTTCTGCTTCGAGTATTCGTTTAATTAATGTGGTGTTGTAATGGTTTGTTTTGAAAGTGTTTTCATTTAGTTTTATTGATTTGGGTGGATACACTGCCCTCTAGTGGCAACAGTGAATATGGCATAGCTCATTTCAAATGGCTGAATCCAGTTGCTCCCTGTTAAGACCAACAACGCAAGTTTTTGTTTGAGCTAATGTTTTTTAAATGCATTAGTAATTTAGTTTAAACGTGTATTTAGCCATTTTGTGGGAAGATGTGTTTGAACCATTTGTTAAGAGCGTTGTAAAAAAAGCTACTATTATATAGCATTTAAGCTCGCGGACTTTTGCTATGTAAGCTAGTTCTTTTGTTATACTTCGACCTATAAACTTAATTCCGAATGCATTAAAAAAACATTAGCTCAATGAAAAACTTATGTTGGTCTTAACATAGGATGACCATATTTTGATTTCTAAAAAAGAGGACATCCAGCCCAACCTCAGCCCGGCCTCAAGATACTTGAATTTTACTCGAAGTTCACTCAAAGATGCCTATATCACTTTAATATATTTAAAGTGTGCCCCCTCACTCTGGATGGATATATATATATATATATATATATATATATATATATATATATAGTGCAGACCCATAGAAATGTAGTCCAGTCAATACACATACACACAGTAGACTATGTGCCAACTAAACATTTTTATAAATTACTATCACGACAATTGTCTTTGACAAATTGTTATTCCCATTCAATTGATGTTCTCATTCAATGTTCTAGATTGCACACAAACAAAAACCGAAATAAACTGACAAACTATTCAATCAGCATGTTTCCAAACGTAACAGTTCAAAACTACGTTTCCCATAATGCCTAGCGCGGTTTAGCTTACTGATAGCTAGCTGAGGCAAAAATTAAACTTTGCTATAAAAGTTTACAATCATCGGCAGCACGTCAATGCGACACCAAACGGGATTTTACAGTCAAAGCTCCGACAGAAGTCAAAAGTCGCCATTATATACATATTTATCATTAAAAAAAACCAAAAAAAAACTTCAGGCATTGTGGCCAAATCGTCAACCCAGTAGATGGCGGTAATGTCTCATGATAGGGGTAAACTGCCAACAAAAACAAGAACTACTACTTCCCTCCATTCTCGTAGGAGCCATGTCAACTGCTGCCACCCAGCGGCCGGAGGGATTCTCTTCAAATTGGTCCCGTGAAAAATCATAAAAACCGGACATTTTAATGAATTTATAAAACCCGCCCGGACCACGAGTACACTACGTGAAAATAGGACTTGTCCGGGCAAAAGAGGACGTTTGGTCACCCTATCTTAACAGGGAGCAGCTGGATTAAGCCATGTGAATTGAGTTGTGTCATATTCACTGCCGCCAGCAAGTTTTTGTTTGAGCTAATGTTTTTTAATGCATTCATAATTTAGTTTATAGGTATATATAGCCGTTTTTTGTAGGAATATGTGTCTGAACCATTAGTCAGGAGCACTGCAAAAAAAAAAAAACAGTTAGCATTTTATAGCATTTAAACTAGCGGACTTTTTCTATGTAAGTTAGCCAATTGTTCTTTTGTTGGACTTAGAATCTCATTCATTTTTTAAATTTTTATACCGTTTGAGGCTCATTTCAGGTATTTTAATTTTTCAAGTTCCATATCCGATTACTCGATTATTCGAACTAACTAGTTCATCGATTAATCGACTACTAAAATAATCGATAGCTGCAGCCCTAAAAAATACCGCGTGTAATATGAAATAAACATGCTTTCTTGTGTCATATACACTTTAAACTGCAATTACCCACTTCTAATTGCGACTCATTTGAGAAAACTCCTGGTTTAAACTACTTATAGGGGCAATTACAAACATTTTCAGAATTGAAATGTCTACGGACCCCCTCGAAAAACATGATTTCAACTGCGCATAGTTGCTACTTATTCAGTGAAAGAGTTGTCGTGTGTGGGGAATCGAAATACATATCGCGTGCCCTCATTATGCATATAACCAACACGCCTGCTGTGGGTAATGAATATGCCATGACCACCCTAAAGCACGCATCGCATGCATTATCATTGCAAATAAGCCAAGCCACGTGTAAAAAAAAAAAACACAAACACACACAACTGCACGCTCTTTTAATTAGTGAACACACACAAACACAAAGGAAAGGCTGTAGTGAGTCAACGCTGCAATGATTTCGTATCACAATACCGGGACAGCACATGTGACTCACAGTTTCCATTGTGGGCTAGCTCAGTGTGTGTATGCAGGTGTGTGTTTGTGTGAAGCACTTCAGGCAGGCAGGCAAGGGAGGGGGGAAGTCATGGAGCTGTAGTGGGGCAAGAGCCACCCCATCTTTCTTCCAGTTGACCTGGTGTTGCGCAAGCTGTTGTTTATGCTCCATTAGAGGGCACGCACACACACACACGTACACGCAGAGAAGAAAGGCAATTACAGTGACTTACCCGTGGTTCCATTCAAGCAGTCAGCATGTATTACCCCTCTGGCCATGGGACTTTGGTTGCACTTTTGAGTTCCACTGTTTCACGTCTGAGGTTCAATCTGAGTTACAGTGTTTAAAAAAAAAAAAGTTATTTGAACTAATTTATGTTTTATCAAGTTGTGACGGAAAACTAAAAAAACAAAACAAACAAAAAATAACAAGGACAGTACATGCAAGGCCGGCCCTGCCTATACGCAGACTATGCAGCTGCTTAGGGCCCCTGACCACTAGGGGGCCCCCAATCTAGCAACCTAATTTTATATGTTGCTAATAGAGCATCGTGAATAATGTGGCGCGCATTGCTGTTTATCTATGCAAACATCCATTTTCTTGTCATTACAATCTGGCAACCTGGGGAATGACGTTGAACCTGCTTTGCGATGATTGGTGCTCAAACTTGCTTGGAAAATAGATGCACGAATATGTCGAAGAGAATTTATCCTTCTGGAGCAGCGAAACAAAAGAAGAAGAAAATCGGAGAATAAAAGAAACAACAGTATCAAGGTAATAGAGCATGTTGTTGATGTTGTTGTTGTGCAAGACACTCAGACTTGAACGTTGAGGAACTTTGAGGTAGGGATTGATTTTTATGGTTAGGAATGTAAGAGGCAGCTAAGAGTTGTTGATATTTCAGACTATTTATGTTGCCTTCCACACTGCAGATCTCTCGCACACCGCCATACTGGATGTAACCACAGACCATGATTTTGCCACCACCAAACTTCACTGTTTTCTGAGTGAATCTCAGATCCATGCAGGCTCCAGTTAGTCTCCTGCAATATTTGTGGCGACTGTGGTGTAATTCAATGGAATATTCATCTGAAAAATCCACCCTTTGCCACAAAACAGTGAAGTTTGGTGGTGGCAAAATCATGGTCTGGGGTTACCTCCAGTATGGGGGTGTGCAGGGTGGAAGGCAACATAAATAGTCTGAAATATCAACAAATCTTAGCTGCCTCTTACATTCCGAACCATAAAAAGGGACAAATTCTGCAGCAGGATGGTGCTCCATCGTATACTTCAATCTCTACCTCAAAGTTCCTTAAGGCAAAGAAGATCAAGATCCTCCAGGACTGGCCAGCCTAGTCACCAGACATAAACAGGATGAAAGAGGAAGCATGGAAGATGAAATCCAAGAACGTTGATGAACTCTGGAAGGCATGCAAGACTGCTTTCTTTGATGTTCCTGATGACTTCATCAATTAATTGTATGAATCCTTGTCGAACCGCATGGATGCGGTCCTTCAAGCCCATGGAAGTCATACAAAATATTAAATTTGGACCTCACAGCACCACTAATTAATTCGCCTATGTTATGTAACATAGTTTTGTATTTGAAGTACATTTTTTGTTCAATTTTCACACTACTTTCAGTAGGCGACAAAACTTTTGTCTTGCCAAAATTTGACCTTTATGTCTTCATTAAATGATAAATCTTTCCTGAAATCCCTGAAGTCTTTATAGATACTGTATGGACGTAAAACAGTCTCGATTCTTGGTTAAAAGCAAAAAAAAAATAAAAATAAATAAAAAACGTGCAGGAAGCATTTATTTTAGGTAAATATTGCGAACTATGATGCTAGTCAGTAAGGAAATTAGTGGCCAACAAATGTAAACAAAGAGCTTTTTCAGTTGAAAATTCTTGTGAATACATGTTTAAATCACTGAATTCTTTATAGATATGGACATAAAACAGTCTCGATTTTTTTGTTTAAAGCAAAAAAAAAAAACGTGCCGGTAGCATTTATTTTAATGTAAATATTGCGAACTATTAGGCTTGTCAGCCAGGAAATTAGCGGCTGCCATATGTAAAGAGCTTTTTCTGTTGAAAATTCTTGTGAATGAATGCTAAAATCCCTGAATTCTTTATAGATATGGACGTAAAACAGTCTCGATTCTTGGTTAAAAGCAAAAAAACGTGCAGTTAGCAATTATTTTACGTAAATATTGCGAATTATGAGGCTAGTCAGTAAGGAAATTAGCGGCCGCCAAATGTACACAAAGAGCTTTTCCGTAGAAAATTCTTGTGAATAAATGCTTAAATCCCTGAATTCTTTATAGATATGGACGCAAAACAGTCTCGATTCTTGGTTAAAAGCAGAAAAAAAGTGCAGAAAGCATTTATTTTTCGTAAATATTGCGAATTATGAGGCTAGTCAGTAAGGAAATTAGCGGCTACCACATGTAAACAATTTGGCATTTGCTAAACAATAAATTTTATTGTTTTTACAGTGTGTCATGCAAAACACAAGTAACGTATTCACTGCCAACCCAGCTTTATGCGTAGTATTCAGAGTATGTGTTGATGTCGTAGACGTCAAATCCATTTGGACTGGCAGATGGATTTGATGTCTATCACTGTCACTGGCAGCCAATGAGCTAAACTGAGAGTGACACAGGTGACACTTTTCATCGTGGAGAAGGATTAAAATAATTGAAAAAAGCTATATTCCTTCCAAACATGACTGCTGCTTCGGTGGCATTAAACCACAGTAACACAGTTTCCTGCTGGCGTGATACCTGGAAGAAGCAACCCACCGCCAAGAACCAGTTTGGACCGGCTGCCGTGTCCGCCCCGCTACCCCTCTACACCACCCATGTGACGGCTTAGCATGTGACAGACGCTTCATGTGATCCTCTCGTGATCACTAACCGTCGCTCACAGGTTCTTTTATGTGGTTTGATTTCTTAGAAGCAACAGTTTTTTAAAACATTCGGTTCAATCGTTATGGTTATCTTAATATACGTCATAATGTGAATCTCAAATTATTTACCAATTTCTATTAAAATTTATTCAGATAGTGTAGGTATAAAATATGTATCCATTTTTTTAATTGTTATATTCTACGTTTTTATAGGACTCGAATGTTTCAGACACGTTTGGCACTTTAATTTCGAGGAGCATGTTCAAATGACGGTGAAAATTCTATTTTATATCAATTTTTAAAAATAGAATAAAATAAGCAAATACACGTTTGAATTAGGGCTGTCAAACGATTCAAATTTTTAATCGAGTTAATCACAGCTTTGAAATTAATTAATCGCAACTCAAACCATCTCTAAAATATGCCATATTTTTCTGTAAATTATTGATGGAATGGAAAGATAAGACAAGACAGACATAAACATTCAACATACTGTACATACTGTAAGAATTGTATTTGTTATAACAATAAATCCACAAGATGGCATTAACATTATCAACATTCTTTCTGTTAAAGGGATCCACGGATAGAAAGACTTGTAGTTCTTAAAAGATAAGTTTGAGTACAAGTTATAGTAATTTTATATTAAAACCCATCCTAATGTTTTCGTCTTAATGACATTTGTAAAATTTTCAATCAAAAAATAAACGACTAGCTCGCCATTGTTGATGTCAATAATTACACCTCTTACTCATGGTGCTGAAAGCTATAAAATCAGTTGGACCCAAGCACCAGAAGAGGGCGCCAAACACCAAAAAACAAGTAACAAGCGGACATTACACTCTGCTGTCATTTTAATCCGAGCAGGGCATGTGCGTTAATTGCGTCCAATATTTTAACGTGATTAATTAACAAAATTAATTACCGCATGTCACATGGGCTCTTCTACTTCTTTCTTCCACAGTGTCTTTAACTATGTAAGGCAGTGATTGAAATACACCACAAGGTTTCAATGGCGGGTCTTAAATTAATTAAGAGTTTTATGTGTATTTTGCATAGCTATTTTGACTGGGAATGCCATTTCTCTTTGCATTGAGCGCTTTTCTTTTGTGAACATTATTTTTTTGGGGAGATAGGAATATTATTTTTGTTGTGCTTTAACTAAATGATACTGTAGCAACTTAATTGTTCCGCCCAAATGCATGATGGGAGGTTGGGCAACCATGACCGTCAGTGGTGGCTGCAAATGGTATACAGTATGTTCTGTGATATGTTCGATTAAGCGTGTTAAGAAAAAAATCGTCTCCTGTGAGAGATAGGAATATTATTTCTGTTGTGCTTTAATTAAATGATACTCTAGCGACGTAAGTGTTCCGCCCAAATGCATGATGGGAAGTTGGGCAACCATGACTGTCAGTGGTGGCTGCAAATGGTATACAATATGATCTGTGTCATGTTCAATTAAGCATCTTAAGAAAAAGATCGTTTCCTGTCATTCTTCACCGCATCATTTGCCACAATACTTATAATTGTTGCAAAGAGTTGGCAAAGCTTAAGCCAATAAAAGGCGCGGTCCAATGAATGCCTGTGTCCGCTCGCATTTCTCTGCCTTTTCGCTCCCAATGTGCTAAGACGGCTTCATTGTAAACTGTTTGAGGCAACGCATGAACGGGTCCTTCGTGCATGCGTTAATTGCGTCAAATATTTTAAAGTGATTAATTTAAAAAATTAATTATCGCCCGTTAACGCGATAAATTTGACAGGACTAGTTTGAATTTATCTTTAATTGTTCAATCTATTCATTTTTTTTTTCAAACCATTCTTATTCTATACAGTTATTTTAATCTTTATGATTGCAGTTTTTTTCATGATTTTAATCAAATTTCTTCTGCTTTGTTTTACTTGATTAACGCATTCAAATATTTGTATTTGTATGGACATGTATGATTTTTTAGTTTTTAGACACCTTTTAGTTTTCGTTTTAGTCTTTTGGACGATAATACTCATTCGTCATATTTAAGTCATCTCAAAATGTGTTTGTCGTCGTTTTCGTCTGTAAAATTTTAAAACAATTACTCCAAAAATAAATAAATAAATAAAGGTTCCCAACCATTTTGAATGAACATTGACAGATCAGCCCATGTTGTAGCATCTACGAGGACAACGCCAACTTGGTGATAATATCAACGACTCATCTCCTTCTTTCCCCCCAACGTTTTTATATTATTATTTTATATGCACGAGAGCTGCCAGATCTGCCAAAATGAACATGAAGTCTGATTATTATTTTTTTTTAACAATGTCATCAGATAGACAAAAACATAAAATTATGTGCAAATGCCTGCATCTTCAAATCATGAAAATAATAACAGCCTATATCTTACCAATCTTGTAATCTCGATGGGTCTTGTATCCATTCCATGTCAGGTAGTCTAGGCACATTGTTTGCATCCTGATTAGCGTCTGGCTAATACATGTTAGGTCATACATAAAATTCCAACCTCCTCTTCTTCCTCCAACTCTTCAAAAACTTGGATCTCCTCCCTTGCGCTCGATCTATCGCTTATATCGCTGTTTGAATCATTGTTTGAAGGGCTTTGTATGGCGGCCGTATGTATGGAGTTGCCATCACTGTTCCCGGTGTGACGTATCACTTCCGGGTTCGTCCCCTTTCAGGCTCGAACTTCGGAAACGCGATTATTTTGTCAAATATACAACATATAAAATATTAATTTCATGCTTTATTTGTTGGACAATGTTTATTTACTTTAATTGTGACCCTATTTGGCATGTTATGAAATTACTTCACATTTCTGCCATTAGCATTCGCCTAATGCTAACGCGATCACGTCACGAGTGACACCACCAGACACTGCTACGATGCAGGCTAACGACACATAAAATGTCACACATTGTGAACATGACGGAAATGACTGCCTATTTTCGTCTCGTTACAGTCTCGTCAAACAAATGTTTTCTCCATACAAGGCGTGCACAATGACAGTACACACGCATGCTGGATAGTTTACATACTACTACTAGGCTACTAAAAAGACAGCATTCTACTTTACCTACAGTGTGTGTTAGTGTTTTTATATTGGAAATAAAAGTGCTTGTGTATTACAATGCAAATAGAAGACTATTACGAAGACGACTACTAAGGTGAACTACTAAGGTGAACTACAACTAATAGAAGAATTCAAACATGACTGTCAATCTCCCTCGGACTCGGGCTCCATGCAAGATCTACCTCGTAGGGTCTCAATGATCCTAAGAATGGTGAGGAATCATCCAAGAACTACACAGGAGGAGCTGGTCAATGACCTGAAAGGGGCTGGGACCACCACGTCCAAGGTTACTGTTGGTAATACACCAAGACTCCATGGTTTGAAATCATGCATGGATGCCCTGCACATGTCCTGGCCCGTTTTAAGTTTGCCAATGACCATTTGGATGATCCAGAGGAGTCATGGGAGAAAGTCATGTGGACATATGCGATCAAAATAGACCTTTTTGGCTATAATTCCTCTCATAGTGTTTAGAGGAAGAAGAATGATGAGTAAAGATGTCCCGATCAATCGGGATGCCGATCGATCGGGTCCGATCACGTCCTTTTCAAAGTATCGGAATCGGCAAAAAAATATCGGACATGCCTTTTTTTAATATATATATACTTTTTAATTAAATCGTTTTCTAATTGTATTTAACGTTACAGACAAAATGTCTTACATTCATCCAGAGTCTTTAGTTTTGGCTTAAAGTAGGGCTATCAAATTTATTGCGTAAACGGCGGTAATTAATTTTAAAAAAATTAATCACGTTAAAATATTTAATGCAATTAACGCATGCGCTGCACGACCCACTCACGCATTGTTGCGTTCAATCTATAATGGCGCCGTTTTACCTATAAATAGAGCTAACAGGCAGCGTGAAATGAGTAGAGAGAATTTTGGCAGTCTTTGGAGCCTCTTTTTAATTGGCCAAAGCCTTTAAGTCCCTCTCTCAACAATTGGAAATATTGTGGGAAGCAATGTGGGGAAGAACGGTAGTGGTTGATCTTTTCCTTAACACCCTATGTTACTTCCCAACGTAGAGAAAATATATCAATTGGTGCCACTACGCACAGTCATGGTTGCACTTCCCATCATGCATTTGGGCAGAACAGTTAAATGGCTACAGTATCATTTACTGAAAGCTCAACAAATACACTAGATGGCAATATTTAGTCACAATATACAAAGTCACATTTATCCTTTAAGAATTACAAGTCTTTCTATCCGTGGATCCCTCTCACAGAAAGAATGTTAATAATGTAAATGCCATCTTGAGGATTTATCGTCATAATAAACAAATACAGTACTTATGTACTGTATGTTGAATGGATATATTCATCGGCAGATACTCAAACTAAAACGATCGGAAGCAAAAAAAACATGATCGGAACAACCCTAATGATGAGTACCATCAAAAGAACACCATCCCCACTGTGAAGCATGGGGGTGGTAGCATCATGCTTTGGGGTGCTTTTCTGCACATGGCACTGGACGAATTCACTGAATTTAGAAGAGGATGTATTGAGGGTACTCTCACAGTGGACAAGCACCTAGCATGACAATTTCAAACCCGCCCATCATTTCCAAGTGGGAGAACTTGCAAAATCGCAGGGTGTTCAAATACTTTGTCACTGTATTTCATTTTTTATTAAATTATTCAGGATAACAACAGTGTTTTACTGCATCGTTGTGATGCACTATTATGGTTCTAATTGTAAGCCTTGGCTCAGATCCCGTTTTCTTGTTTGTTGTTGTCCAATAGAAATAGTACTTTTCTGCCTTGAGGGAGGTCTGCGCTCCTTATTGTAAAGTTTAAAAATACAAGCGCAAACTTTACAGTTGTTAGGAAAATGGCAGCTTTGCGCTCTTTTAAAGAGTGGAAAAAACGGCTGATGGTGCTAAAGGAAGGAATTCAGAAAGCCAGTTAATTGCAATTAGTCGCCGTTTTGTCACATGGCGGGCAGGTCACGCGATACCTCCTTACTGGAAGACAGGAAGCGGTGTGTGTTGGCGTCTCGCATACATCACATGCCTCTTCGTTTATAAATCATGCATTGATGGAGGCCAGCAGAGTTGTAGTATTTACACTCTGTACTTAATGTAAGTATAAGTGCAGCTACTTGTGCATGAAAGGACTGGTAAAACTTGAAGATGTAAAAGTGTATTTAGACAAAGAAGAAACTTTGTAGTATAGTTCAAATTTATCAGTCAAGCTACCTGAAAAATCTCATCATGAGTACATTGACAAAGTATTTGCGCTTGATTGCTTGAACAATAACACCCTCTTCACTACTTCACCATTAGCATCATTGGACACACCCACCACCCCAAAAAAAAGTTCTGATGCAAAGTTCGGCAGCGTTTGCCTCAGGCTCAGTGTCCCGCTGCCTCTCCCTGTTGCGTCTTTTGTTGTGGCTCTGATCGGAACATGACGCAACGCAGGGCGGCGAGCGAGAAACAGCCGGCGGGTGGCGGGGTAGCGGGAGGAGGGAGCTCACCTTGGAGGACGAATGACGGAACTGACATCAAGGACATCGCGTGATGCCGAGGGGTTTGTGCGCGCAACCCTCGGCAACATTGTGCAGCTCCGCCAAAATACACCCCGAAATTTCAGTGAGAACTTGGCAAGAGGAAAAAGCAGTTTGGTTTTTAGAACCGGACTGACCAACACTATATTAACGTTTTCAACGCAAGGCCTAGAGATTAGAGGGCCAATCTGGAGCATTTTGGCTAAAGATGCCAGTCGATCGGGTCCGATCACGTCATTTTCAAAGTATCGGAATCGGCAAAAAAATATCGGACATGCCTTTTTTTAATATATTTATATTTTTTAATTAAATCGTTTTCTATTTGTATTTAACGTTACAGACAAAATGTCTTACATTCATCCAGAGTAGGGCTGCAACTATCGAATATTTTAGTAATCGAGTAATCGACTGAAAATTCTATCGATTAATCGAGTAATCGGATGAAACAAATATATTTTTGGGTGAAGAGCAATTATAAATATACATGAGAAAACAAGACATTTCATCTAATCGAACCATTTTCAGTCAATCAATGTCTTTATTTTCGATGCATATTGTTGAAAACAGCCAACAATTGCATCTCAGCTGTGACTAAAATTTAAAAAAAGACTAATTCACTGCTTTCACTCAAAAAACGTTTAGGTCTTATTTAAAAAAAAAAAAAATATATATATATATATATATATATATATATATATATACCTAAAAATGCCGTTACGCTTGATTACACACATCACTTAAAAGTTAGGATTTTTTTCCCACGTGTTTCCATTTAATTTCTATTTATGACAAGCCATTTTTAAGTTCTAGTTAAGTTTTAAGTTAGTCCAAACTGTTTTGCAGTCAAAATAAATGTATGATACAGGCTGTATTGGAGCACATTAGGGACCAGTGCTACTTGGTGTTTTATACAGCAATGACTACTGAGCTAAAATTGATAGTTAGCATTATTGAGTTTTTATTTTACACCCTCATCACAACACATCGCTATGTTATGTTAAAGCCTGTATGTAAGACACGTTAGCCAAGCATCGACAGTGGTCATAATTAATAGAAACCTAGCCCTCCGCAGGGCTAACGTTGCGTTAATCTTATTTATTAGCGCTATGCGCTCTTTATTAGCGTAACTAGCATCGTGCAGGCTAGTATTTAGCAACGTCGGGCGTCCTTTGTAGCGGCTGTCGGCTGCAGTAAGTTTTTCTTCTCTTCTTCTTCTTCCTCTACGTACGTGACATCAGCGCGTCCCGCATTAAGTAGTCCGAGCAAAACGTGATGCTTAGAGCTGTCAAAATAAACGATTACTCGAGGTGAATAAAACTACTCGGATCAGTTTTTAAACTCGAGTTACTCGAGTTGCTCGAGTATTCGTTTCAGCTCTAATCCAGAGTCTTTAGTTTTGGCTTAAATTAGGGCTATCAAATTTATCGTGTTAACGGCAGTAATTAATTTTTTAAAATTAATCACGTAAAATTATTTGACGCAATTAACGCATGCGCTGCACGACCCACTCACGCATTGTCGCGTTCAGTATATAATGGCGCTGTTTTACTTACATATAGAGCTAAAAGATAACGTAAAATGAGTAGAATGAATTTAGGCAGTCTTTGGCGCCTTTTTATAATTGGCTAAAGCTTAAAATCCCTCTCTCAACAATTAGAAATATCGTGGGAAGCAATGTGGGGAAGAAAGGTAGTAGTTGATCTTTTTCTTAACACCCTATGTTATTTCCCAACGCAGAGAAGATATATCAATTGGTGCCACTACGCACAGTCGTGGTTGCACTTCCCATCATGCATTTGGGCAGAACAGTTAAATGGCTACAGTATCATTTACTGAAAGCTCAACAAATACACTAGATGGCAATATTTAGTCACAATATACAAAGTCACATTTATCCTTTAAGAATTACAAGTCTTTCTATCCGTGGATCCCTCTCACAGAAAGAATGTTAATAATGTAAACGCAATCTTTAGGATTTATTGTCATAATAAACAAACACAGTATTTATGTACCTGTATGTTGAATGTATATATTCGCCAGAGTTTTATTCTTTTTTTTCTTAATGCATTGCCAAAATGTATATGATCGGGAAAAATTATCGGGAATGATTGGAATTGAATCGGGAGCAAAAAAAAAGCAATCGGATCGGGAAATATCGGGATCGGCAGATACTCAAACTAAAACGATCGGATCGGGAGAAAAAAAAACATGCGCGGAACAACCCTAATTTTGACCATCACAGACTACTAAATGATCGATTACACTATCTTATTTTGTTTTATTATAGAAAAACAAATTTGTTTCTACCTTTTCCATTCTTTAGTAAGGAGACATAGACCTTGTTGCTTTCACCAAAATCACCTATTTTGCATTAAAAAAAAAATTGTCACAATCTGTTGGTCAGATCGTTTATTGTTACAGCGCCAATGTTCTGTCAGATTTTGCACCCCATCAGAAATTTGCGGTTCTACGCATGCGCGTAACGTTACAAATAGGCGTGTGCCAATTACCAGTTTTAAGGTTTACCGTGGTATGAAAACATCACCGTTTCAAAACCACTAAAATTTTATGTCATACTGTAGTACGGTATTAGCTAAAAATGCAGCGAGAAATGGCTTAGAGCGGCTTCGCTTACTCGTCCCCCTCCGGATTTTGCTCTGTCAGTGACACTGCTGTTGCTGTCGAAACTACACCTGAGCTTTTTCAAAACCCCCTCAAAAAAGTCTAGTCTAGTAGGAGTATTGGGAGTATTTCAGCTACCGAAAAGAAACAGATGGCCGCAGCTTAGAGGAGGTAGGACGGCAGGATCTCCAACAGGATTTCACATTTACGTGACCATCATCCGTCACTTTACGCGAAATTTAAGGTACGTAAACGCTGTCATGAACGTTTTCCACCAACTACGAGAATTCACTCCAGCGTGTCTAGTGTGTCTAGCGATGGTAAAAATAATTCTATAACCTAAGCTCGTTAACAAGGCCATTAAAGAGCATACGACAGGAGGAAAAAAAAGTCTTAAATAGCATTATTATGTGAATTTGAATCATATTTTGAGACAATTCAACTATTTACAACAATTTAGCAAAGCGCAGATGACGAGAAATTAGTCTTTTAATCTGCCGGTTACCCACCCCTTCCATTATAGGGCTCTAGCGTCCCCAACAGGTGGATGACGTCAGCGGGAGACTGGGCTCATCGGTTTTACTATTCAGCACATTGAGGGGGAATTATTCTGAACGAGGATAACGCGACAAAGAGAGCCGCAAAATGTCATTGTTTCAGTCTCTCTACTCCAATATTTTTACAGGATATTCTTTTTATCGAAGTATTTTTCCCCAATAGCTAAATAAATGGCTTGAGAAGGACCAGTCAGCCCGTCGAGGGGGAACTATTCACAACGAGGAAAACGCGACGAAGAGATCTGCAAAATGTCATGGTTTCTGTCTCTTCAATATTTATAAAGGATATTCTTTTTATCCAAGTTTTTTCCCCAACTGCTAAATAAATGGCATGGTCATGACAAATTAACAGTTTTGTGCTAAATGGAATATGAAATAATAAAAATGCACTTATTCAGGACAACATGGCAAAATTACTCCATAATGGTCAAAACTGTCGACTTCACCTTTACTGTCGCACCTCCCGAACGATATTTTATGACACCTAAATCGGACATATGGCATTTCCCTTCCCCCGCTTCGGAGAATGTAAACAAACCAAGAGGCGTGACAGCTAGCCGACATGCTAACCCGAACCGAGTGATGTTTCAAAGTCTTCGAAGCGGAAAATCACACATAACTAGCCCGGGTTATTTGACATGACGACTGGGTTGTCGATTGTCTTCGCGGATCAGCAAACCGCCCGGCGGAGAGCAATTTACAGCTCGTTCCCCGGAGGAGGGCGGCTGCAGTTGTTGTGCAGCTAACGTGCAGCTAATGTGCATGAGGAGAGCTTTTTACATGCCTATCAATGATCAAACGTAAGTAGTCCTTTATTTAAAGAAAGTTTGTAGTGTTTACTTTGTAATCGCTGTATTCGTATTTGACATAATACAAAACAAGATGTTTACTCACTTCCTCGTAAGTCCAATGGTCCCACAGTAGTAGGGCTTGTTTTGGCCAATATCCACGGTGAATGGGAACCTTTTGAAACTCCAAAAACATATTAATCCGCAAAATCAGCTGAATCCTTAGTCCTCATACACAACAGTACAGCTGTATAGTGAAGAGGACGCCTTCATCCGTACACGTCACAGCGCTCTCCTCCTCAATGCATGACCGAAGCCGGAAGTCACTCATTTTCATGGCGCGGGATTAAAAAAACTAAATAAATATAGCGATCGCTTCCACACACAACGAAGCGGTCCATATCATTCAGGAGCATAAAATACAGCGTGTATTATGGAATAAGCATGCTTTTTCGTTTCACATGCACTTTAACGTGGCTTGTTAGCATGCCAAGATGGCTAACTAGTTTCCTCACTACCGGTTGTCGGAGCGTTCCAGACGACGCACCTGCAGCCAATTCAAACTCACCAAGACTGTATTTAAGCCCAGGTGATCCAAGACAAGCGTGCCGAGATATTATCTTGCTGGTCGCCATTCGACACCTTGTACTCTCGAGTCTCGTGCATTTGCTAGCTTGTTCGTCGGCCACTCTTGTTTTGAAATCCTCTACCTTGTGCAGGTATTTGAGTGTGTTTATTTTGTTGTTTTACCATCTCTCTGCCTACCGTTTAGGTTAGTATTATTGATCCCCAGTTTGTTATTCCCCCTTATTGAGTGAACACGCCTATTTTTGTTTGTATTTTTCAAACCCTTGATTGCATCCCTCGGTTGTTGTCTGCTTTAAGGTCCAACCCTGTTTCTGCAGTTGCAGACCGTAACAAAAACGAGATTTTCTCTTTTGAAAAGATATGTTTTTGCCGAACAGTGACTTCAAAAGGAATATATTTTGTCTCAGTGACAGCTAAAACATGTGAACAATGAGTTCCCAAAAGCAGAGCTACCCACAGTTTTTTTTCTAACCATCCCTATAAAAATTTATAGTTGGTCAGAAAAGTCGTCAACGCCACTCAACGTTTGGATTCCAATTGATGACTTTTAACTTCATTGTACTAAAAGCATTAACTCATTTACTAGTTGCAAGACAATTGCACGAGTCACTATGATCTGAGTCACAAGTAAGTCCCGAGTCTTATCTGTTATGGACAAGTCGAGTCGAGTCACGAGGTTATGTCGAGTCCAGTCGAGTCACGAGGTTATGGCGAGTCGAGTCACAAGGTTATGTCGAGTCGAGTCACAAGTTTATGTTAAGTCGAGTCAGTTATGTCGATTCCAGTCGAGTCACGAGGTTATGGCGAGTCGAGTCATGAGGTTAAGTCGAGTCGAGTCAAGAGATTATGTCGGGTCGAGTCGAGTCACGAGTTTATGTCAGGTCCAGTCACAAGGCTATGTTGAGTCGAGTCACGAGGTTGAGTCACGAGGTTAAGTCGAGTCGAGTCGTGAGTTTATGTTGGGTCAAGTTGAGTCACGAGGCTATGTTGAGTCAAGTCACGAGGTAAAGTCGAATCGAGTCACAAGGTTAAGTCGAGTCAGGTCACGAGTTTATTGAGTCGAGTCACGAGTTTATGTCGAGTTGAGTCACGAGGTTATGCCAAGTCCAGTTGAGTCCCAAGGTTTTGGCGAGTCGAGTTACAAGGTTAAGTCGAGTCCAGTCACGAGTTTGTCGGGTCGAGTCGAGTCACGAATTTTTGTCGAGTCGAGTCACAACTTTATGTCGAGTCACGAGGTAATGTCGAGTCCAGTCGAGTCACGAGGTTATGGCGAGTCGAGTCACAAGGTTAAGTCGAGTTGAGTCATGAGGTTAAGTCGAGTCATGAGTTTATGTTGAGTCGAGTCGAGACACGAGGTTAAGTCGAGTCGAGTCACGAGTTTATGTCAGGTCGAGTCACGAGTATGTCGGGTCGAGTCGAGTCACGAGGTTATGGCGAGTCGAGTCACGAGGTTAAGTCGAATCGAGTCACAAGGTTAAGTCGAATCGAGTCACGAGTTTATTGAGTCGAGTCACGAGTTTATGTCGAGTCAAGTCACGAGGTTGTGTCAAGTCCAGTTGAGTCCCGGGGTTATGGCGAGTCGAGTCAGGAGGTTAAGTAGAGTCCAGTCACGAGTTTATGTCGGGTCGAGTTGAGTCACGAATTTTTGTCGAGTCGAGTCACAAGTTTATGTCGAGTCAGGAGGTTATGTCGAGTCCAGTCGAGTCACGAGGTTATGGCGAGTCGAGTCACGAGGTTAAGTCGAGTTGAGTCATGAGGTTAAGTCAAGTTGAGTCATGAGTTTATGTTGGGTCGAGTCGAGTCACGAGGCTATGTTGAGTCGAGTCACGAGGTTAAGTCGAGTCGAGTCACGAGTTTATGTCGGGTCGAGTCGAGTCACGAGTATGTCGGGTCGAGTCGAGTCACGAGGTTATGTCAAGTCGAGTCACGAGTTTATGTCGAGTCATGAGTTCATGTCGAGTCCAGTCGAGTCACGAGGTTAAGTCGAGTTGAGTCATGAGGTTAAGTCAAGTTGAGTCATGAGTTTATGTTGAGTCGAGTCGAGTCACGAGGCTATGTTGAGTCGAGTCACGAGGTTAAGTCGAGTCGAGTCACGAGTTTATGTCGGGTCGAGTCGAGTCACGAGTATGTCGGGTCGAGTCACGAGGTTATGTCGAGTCGAGTCACGAGTTTATGTCGAGTCATGAGTTCATGTCGAGTCGAGTCGAGTCACGAGGTTATGGCAAGTCGAGTCACAAGGTTAAGTCGAGTTGAGTCATGAGGTTAAGTCGAGTCGAGTCACGAGTTTACGTTGGGTCGAGTTGAGTCACGAGGCTATGTTGAGTCGAGTCACGAGTTTATGTCAGGTCGGGTCGAGTCACGAGGTTATGTCGAGTCCAATCGAGTCACTAGGTTATGTCGAGTCAAGTCACAAGGTTATTTCGAGTCAAGTCTCACGTCATGTCGAGTCGAGCTGAGTCACAAGTTTGTAAAGACGAGTCTTGTCAAGCCCACCCACAAAGCACTCATGTTTATCTTTGAGGGAAACTATACTGTAAATCTAACACAATGTAACAAAAAAAAAAATGCAATATTGTCTGCAGGGAATTTGATTTTTTTTTGATTGCCATGATGTTCCATGAGGGTGTGGCGAGAACAGCCAAGGCAACCAAGCGGATCACTGGCAATAAGGAACCAATCTACGATCCAAGTTTTTTGAGTCAGCTTGTCGAGTCACGAGTCATTATCTCACAATTCAAGTCGAGTCTCGAGTTATTGCCTCACAAGTTGAGTCGAGTCTCTGGTTGAGTCTCACAAGTTGAGTCGAAATCTCGAGTCTCGGACCCACACAGCTCAAGCGAGTCAAGTCCTAGCCTGCATTTTCTTTCTTCAAGTCCATGTCGAGTTGAGTCCCTGTGACTCGAGTCTAATTGACTGGTAGTTGCTGTTTTCAAAGTAGAATGACAATTTCTCCATGCATGTCAACAAATTCACATTAAAAACAAAACTGAAATGGTGCTGAGAAGAAATGTCCTTCATTATCCATTAACAAAAATGTAGAATTTGCTTATTATTGTACATTTTGTTGTCATTTGATAAACTTTTTTGAGGAATAATAATCCAGTAGGACAGTTTGAAAACTGTACTTTGAGGGTCAACTTTGAAGTTTGCTAATGAAACGTGTGCGAATCCACAAAAGAGTGTTGGTCGTTGGCGGCATTATTAATTTGTTGTGCGAATGGGAAACTTATTCATGAAAGCTTTTGATCTGCTTCGTATATTGGCTGCTAATTAGCAACGCACGCCAGCAAATGCCGCCTTTCTGTATTGGGAGAGAGGGCTGAGAAAAGAATAGAAAAGCCTAATACGCATTTAGTCGGCCTAATGAGATTGTACGCGTCATCGCGGCCCAAAAACAAGCTTAAACTCTGTGTGGTGCATCCGAAACCGCCAATTAATCACGTTTGAATTAGGACGCTTCTGTGAATTCAAGCGTCGCATTCCCTTTCGGTATTTAACGCACCAAAATAAAGCTTTGATTCCTTTTGGCCATTGAGGTGATTTGCTGCACTGCGGTAAAAAGACGACCAATAGCCAGCAAGAAAAAGCCTTAAAAAGTTTGTGGAGAGGTGAGACATCAGGGTCCAACCCCATTAAATCCCCCCCTCACACACACAAATGCACACACATTGGTGCGCCTGTGTTTTACATAGGGCCACATTATTGTCACCTCGCTGAATTGCATTAAAAAAAAGGCCTGCAGAGACAAAATCCTCCCAAGAAATATATAAGCTCTTCCCTTCCGCCCCAACATCGCGACACTAAAGACTTTCAATTTGATTCCCAGCTAATGAAGCCTTGGGGTGGTGGGTGGAGCATTTTTCTAAAGCTAATTAATTATAAGCCTGGTGCCTTGATGTGCCACACAAATGTGAAAAAAAAATTGGATGAGGGTTGAGGATCAGTGTTTTTGTGATTGTCAACCAAAACCATGATGTTGACGTTGTTCATGATTGCAGAAGCTTGAAATGCTTATGGGTAGTTTGGTCACGAGTACAGAAATCTTGGACGCTTCAGATGCTTTCCCTTGTTCCACTGAGGATGACCAAGTTCATCGCAGGCTAAGACAGAGTCCCGAAAGCATATTCTAGCCCAGTTTCATTTAATTCTATCCAAGATGACTAAAATTTTCAGCGGTTTGCTAAGGGTAGGGACAGAAACCCTGCCAAAAGCAACTTGCCCTGAATGGTTTCTACCAAAAACGTGGAACTAGAGATGCCGATCGATCGGGTCCGATCACGTCATTTTCAAAGTTTCGGAATCAGCAAAAAAATATCGGACATGCCTTTTTTAAATATATATATATCGTTTTCTAATTGTATTTAACGTTACAGACATAAAATGTTATACTCATCCAGAGTCTTTAGTTTAGGCTTAAGGTAGGGTTATCAAATTTATCCCGATAACGGCGGTAATTAATTTTTTAAAAAATGTATCACGTTAAAATATTTAATGCAATTAATGCATGCGCTGCACGACCCACTCACGCATTGTCGCGCTCAATCTGTAATGGCGCCGTTTTACCTATATAGACGGCTAAAAGGCAGCGTATAATGAGTAGAGTGAATTTTGGCAGCCTTAGGAGCCTTTTTTTAATTGGCTAAAGCCTTACAATCCCTCTCCCTATGATTAGAAATATCGTGGGAAGCAATGTGGGGAAGCAAGGTAGCAATTGATCTTTTTCTTAGCACCCTAAGTTATTTCTCAACGCAGAGAAGATATATCAATTGGTAGCACTACGCACAGTCATGGTTGCTAAAGGCGTGTTACATCCACCCATCATGCATTTGGGCATGGCTACAGTATCATTTACTGAAAGCTCAACAAATACACTACAGTAGATGGCAATATTTAGTCACAATATACAAAGTCACAAGTCTTTCTATCCGTGGATCCCTCTCACAGAAAGAATGTTAATAATGTAAATGCCATCTTGAGGATTTATTGTCATAATAAACAAATACAGTACTTATGTACTGTATGTTGAATGTATATATTCGTCCGAGTTTTATTCATTTTTTTCTTAATGCATTGCCAAAATGTATATGATCGGGAAAAATTATCGGGAATGATTGGAATTGAATCGGGAGCAAAAAAAAAAAAAAAGCAATCGGATCGGGAAATATCGGGATCGGCAGATACTCAAACTAAAACGATCGGGAGCAAAAAACATGATCGGAACAACCCTACCTGGAACCATTACTAAGGGTCATAACATAGACTGACGCTTACATCTCTTAATAGAAGTCCCAGGGTTTTTTTTTTCTATAAAGAAATGCCAGAAAGGCGTCAAATGACCCCGATACCAAACTGACCTCTTTGCTTTGTCAAACAATAGACCACTCAAACAAGCAATCAAGCAGCCTAGGTAGGAAGGGGGGGGGGGGTTCACTCTGGATAGCTGCAATTAGCATCTTGAATATTTGCAAATCCAAACTTCTTAAAAATGATGAGAGGGCCATGTGACACGAAACTAAGACCAGCATCCAGAACTGTAGCTAAACCAGACTGTCTACATTTTAGAAAATTGAGTATTAGAACATCTGTGACAAATCCCATCAAGCACCTTTACTTTGTCTTGACATGTCCAATATTCTTTTGTCAAGGTTCACAGTTTATTATGTTGAAGCACACAATGACCAAATAACTTTCCACAGCAGCTCAAACAGCTGTTACAGTCACAGCAAACACAAGCTTCAGTATACAGTACATACAGTAAAAAGGTTGTCCGCCCGATTGCCTGCCTGAGCGGTCCACTGTCCGACAAAGCCAAGGCAGCCCTGCCCTGCAAACACTCAAGATTCTAATTGAAGCAATCCATCCCCCGAGTGTGAATGGAAATGACTAGTGAGGTCCTCAATGCTCACAAAAGATATGCTAATTAGAGTCAGATAACCCTTCCCTAGTAACAAAAAGTGATTTGTATCAACTGATCCACCCTTGGTAGTTCTAGTGTTAACAAAGTGTGATAAAACAACACTAATTCTATTTCTCCATTCATATACAGGTAGTCCCTGGGTTACGAACAAGTTTCATTCCTACGCTGTTGACGTAACCCGAATTTCCACGCAAGTTGGAATTAACCCTTTGAGTACCCCTTAATACTCCCCAAATCTCAAAATAACCATCCAAAAACATGATATGTCATTGTACTGTCCACGCCAAGACGTTGGAGCTAAGTCCTAGCTAGACAGCTAACTAAGCTCCGAAAACAAGATGATAGACGTCTGTGTGGTTTGCTGACTTTATTCAGCTGTTCATGACATCAACACTTGCAGAATGAAACTAAATTAAAAATGAAATTAAATCAGTTTCATCTTCAATTACAGCAATTCAAATTTGCGTTTACAACTACAATGGTATGAAAAACTATCTGAACCTTTTGGAATTTCTCACATTTCTGCATAAAATCACCATCAAATGTGATGATATTTTGTCAAAATCACACAGATGGAAAAAACAGTGTCCGCTTTAAATAAAACTGTCAGGAACGCGTGCTCAGAATGCAGGCAAGGGAAAATGAAGGAAAAGGGAAGCGAAGCCGATGGTGCAAAAAATGATTTAATTAAAGCCAACAAAAAGCAAAGTACCAAACAAAGGCTGTGGTAATCCAAAGAAAGCACTGAGGCAAACAAAACTGTTACTAACAAAAGACTGCTTTTAACAAAAGACTGCTTTTCAAAATAAATAAATAAATAAATAAAAAACTTACTTGGAACACAAGGGCTTGGATAGACGCGAATAATGCTGACCAGAACGTGGACATGTACATTGACATTTGCCACGTTTACATGGAGCCAAATATTCCAATTACAATCGGTTTAGATGTTCAAACCGAATAAATGTGTTCCATATAAACACCTCATTCGGAATGAACAGGCCCAAACCGAATGGAATTTCATTCCGATTCACAGGGGTGGAATATTCCTTTTCCCAAACCGATTAGAAGTAAAATTATATCATGTAAACAGGGAAGCGGAATGGTGTCTGGTTGCGTTCTTTCTGCACATGCTCCGTACTGACGTGGTGACGTCACTTGGTGACGTAAGTAACGTCACTTGCAACATGTCTTCCAAGCACACGCACAGCGCACCTAATTGGAGTCCGGCGGAAAGTTTATATCCATGAATCCCTCCACCAGCCCACACAACTTTTTAAATGAACGGCGTGTCATTCTGAAGTTTTGTTTCCACTCGAAAAGTTAAAACAGCAGCTGATCTGACGATCGATCTCCATGTTTTGCAACGTGACGCTTTGTTTTGATTAATCTGCGCATGTCAGACGGCAGTTGTCAAACGTCCTTTCGGAATAAAGGCAGACACATGTAAACGCTGGATCGGAATAGATGAAGTGACATGTAAACAGCTGATCTGAAATTTCCATTCGGAATGATTTGAATCGGTATGAATAAAAGTCAGCATGTAAACGTGGCTAATGACGCAACAAGGAGTGAACAGAAACTTGGAGTTTATATACACACAGAGACAAGAGGTAACGAAACAACGAGGAACAGATGGGTGACACAGGAGGATGCAGATTGGAGGATACACAAGGAGCAGGTACAACAGGTGAAATCAATGGGCAATGACAGAGACACACTAGGAGGGAACCAACACAAAACCTAACAAAACCCACCCAAACATTAAGGGATTTCATATTTTAATGAGGATAGCATGCAAACAGTGACAGAAGGGAGAAAATAAGTGAACTCTCTACCTAAACGACTTGGAGGAATTGAAACCAAATTTTGCCAAACAATTTAAGTCAGGTGATGAGTGGTTTAAAGCTGCCCTGCCCACTATAAAACACACACCTGGTAAGAATTGTCTTGATGAGAAGCATTGTCAGATGTGCATCATGGCTCGGTCAAAAGAGCTGTCTGAAGACCTGCAATCAAGGATTGTGGATTTGTATAAAGCTGGGAAAGGATACAAAACCATCTCTAAAAATCTGGATGTTCATCAATCAACAGTCACAGAAGTTGTCTACTAATGGAGAATTTGGCACTGTTGCTTCTCTCCAGAGGAGTGGCCGTCCAGCAAAAATGATGCCATGAGTTCAGCGCAGAATACTCAGATAGTGTCTAATAAAGACTTAGAGAAATCACTGGCATAGTCCAATATCTCTGTGCACACATCAACTATATGTAAAACTATGGCCAAGAATGGACTGATGAAACCAAAGTTGAATTGTTTGGGAGTAACACACAATGTCATGTGTGGAGGAAAAAATGGAACAGCTCACCAACATCAACACCTCATTCCTACAGTGAAGCATGGTGGAGGGAGCATCATGATTCGGGGCTGTTTTGCTGCCTCAGGGCCTGAACAACTTGCAATCATGAATGGAAGAATGAATTCAAAAGTTTTGCAGGAAAACCTTAGGCCGTCTGTCAGACAGTTGAAGCTAAAAAGAGCATGGATGCTGCAACAAGACAATGATCCAAAACACAGAAGTAAATCAACATCACAATGGTTTTAGAAGAACAAAATACACGTTCTGGAGTGGCCAAGTCAAAGTCCAGACTTGAAACCCTTTGAAATGCTGTGGCATGACCTAAAGACAGCGATTCATGCCAGATATTCCAGGAATATGACTGAACTACAGCAGTTTTGTAGAGAACAATGGGCCAAGATTAGTCCTGATTTATGTGCCAGACTGATCTGCAGCTACAAGAAGCGTCTGGTTGAAGTTATTGCTACAAAGGCGGGGGAGGGGGGGCATGAAATATTAAATGTGATGGTTCACTTACTTCATTTACCTCCCTTCTGTCATTGTTTGCATACTATCCTCATTAAAATATGAAAACCTATAAAGGATTGGGCGGTTTTAGTGAAAGCAGACCCTGTTTTTTCATCTGTGTGATTTTGACAAAGATCAGATCACATTTGATGGTGATTTTATGCAAAAATGTGAAAAATTCCAAAAGGTTCAGATACTTTTTCATACAACTGTATGAGCCTTTTTGAGCTTCCATTTAGGAGCATCTCTTCCTGTAACATAACAGTATTACTATCACACTGCGGTCTCAACTGTAAGAGCGTAGTGAGTGGCAGAAAGCATCGTAAATTACACAAATGCGACAGGCGTCCGGGAGAAAGACAGCGGCGTGGAGGAGAAACTCAGTAGCCATCTATTCTCGCGTACACATGGGTGGGATGAAATGGACTGAAGCATTAGTAGATGGGTGAGGTTGGTCGTATGGATGAGTTATCGGCTTTCAGCTTTGCCTCCAGTTTCATTGTCCTGGCTTGTACTCTATCTATGTTTAATATATCCAACCCCACCAGCCACTGTACATATAGTCGTAAGTAAGTCAACAAGAATAAGTGCAAATAGACAAGCTATTTAATAACAGCGGGGTAAAGTCCGGCTTTTCTTTCGAAATGAAATGACCTCAAATGACTTGAAATTGGGTTCGCTTAGGTATAAGCCTGTCACAAGACTTGGTTTGACTTGTGCAATTCGGTCTTACAAATTCCCTGCGAATAAACGTGAGAGTGTGAAGTCAAACGTTTGTGTTGTGCCCAAACTAGATTAATTCACGCAACAGCAGGCTGAGTTAAACTAGGCTAAATTTGGTTGCACGTGGACAAAGCTTGACTGCTCGTTAGTTACTGTAGTGGCAAAATTAAAAAAGTCAAAGACAAACAACATGAAAAGTCTCAAACACCTGAATGTTTCAATGAACCCGTCAGCCAGCTTTTTGAGCAAAAAATATTTTCCAATTATTAATCCATAAACAAGCATGGAAGAGAACCAACCCAGCATTGATAAAAAGCTAGTGAGTCCTCATCTATTTGCCTTGCCAGCGGCGGCGTTGGCATGGCAACGGCAGCAGAGCGAGGGAAGACGGCGAGAGCGGGAGGGAAACGCCAGTCCTTCGGCAAATGGGTCACGTGTAGAGGAAACCCGCAAAGCTGGTAGACACCGCCATTAAGTGTTACGTGCTTCACTCTTGACTTATTTGGAGGCACATGCTGTTATTTTCATACTGCCCGCGTGTTGCAACATATACTGTTAAACTATAAGCCATGCTGCATATTGACACTTTGGAAGATGGCCAAAAAATGACTGGGCCAGGTACATTCACAGGGCATGTATCGTGGGCTTCGCCAGAAATATTTCACTGGGGCATGTGCCCCAGTATTGATCTGCAGTGCCCCAGTATAAATTTCATCGATTAAAAAAAAAAATATATATATATGGCAGAAAACACTTAGGGGACTTGAAGTTCCGCTCTGAGCATAGGCGGATCTACTATTCAGGCGAAGTAGACGATCGCCTTAGGCCCCAAACCAGTAGGGGGCCTCCAACCAGCTGCCCTTGGCCCAACAAGCAACGGCTTGGGCCTCCGGAGCCAGCAGCACCCCCAACTATTCATCATGTATAATTATGTCAGCATACCAAACAAACAAATAACAAAACAAAAAAGAAATCCATTTGAATGCTGCATTTATATTATCCCCCCCCCCCCACACACACACACACACACACTCACGACAACAGACTGTTTCATGATGACGGACTGAGTATCAGTCGCTTAGCTTCATTTAGCGCTGTTTAGCATCACTTAGCTGTTCGTTAGCTTCACTTAGCTCTCCCGCGGTTTTTCACGCCACTAAGCTCGCTATTTTTACAGCTCACTTGCAACTTTGCACGTCGCCTATCGTTTATTTCGAACACATGAGCGAACGTGCACTCTATGAGAGCCAAAGTGCAGTGAGGGAGAAGTTGAAAACAGGTCTCGAATGTCGCTTTTAACTTTCTTCTTCTTCTTCTTCACACCGAATATAAAATACACGACAGCACACCCTGTGGCGAAACAATGTAGTACAGTTCCAAGCAGTCATACAAGAACACTCAACAGCTAGTTAACAGCAAAAGCACGCCATGTTAGTCATATAAATAATGATTTCCGGAGTTAATCCCACATACTTAAGAATTAGTATTATAATATGTAGACTAAATACTACATAATACAGATTCTACACTAAGAATAGCTTTCAAATGACACTCTTTAATGACAAATATGATTGGCAATGAATAATTATTATAATTATTATACTACTATTATATATAGTAGTATGCTATAATGATACTGCTAGAATTTTTTTTTTTTAAAGAATTGCTTTGAATAATGTTGGAAAGGCAAAGTCAGTGTTCTGAATCGGTTTACTTTCCATTCTTTTGCACTAGTAAATGCTATCAGCGTTTAACCTCATTATTTATTCGTGATTAATTATTGTTATTTACATAATTATTTGTACTTTAATAAAGAATTTAAATTTCCAAAATAGTTTTGTGAATTAATAAGTGTCAACAAAAATTTCATTGCTAAATTAGTAAAAAAAAAAAAAAAGAAAATTATTAGATTAGTGGATTAAACGTAAAACTAGTCGGTTGACTAATCAGGAGAAAATTTGTCGTTTAGGACAGCCCTAGTGTACCAGAACATATTTCCTCCACACCCTTCTCACCTCTTTAACCCCTGACCCATGAAGTGGGCCCCTGGATATGTTCGCCTTAGGCCCCAAAATTGCCAAGTCCGCCACTGGCTCTAAAACCCCCAAATTGGCCAAATTTCAAAATTGTCCGATTTGCACGTGTGCTACATCATTGGAAAGCTTAAAATGTCGATTTTCTGAAGAAAGAAACATTTTGACCAGGAGGGAATTTAAAAAATATATACATTTTTAAAACAGCAAAACCCTAACTGGAGGCAAGAGCACACGAGAGCAGAATTAAAGACGCCATGGTTTTAACGAGATATTATCGCGCCCTTACCTTGTTTCGATCCAAAAACCTCCATATAGCATGTACAGTATCATTGAGTGTCAAGACACAGATGTGAATGGCCACAGCTGTGTTTTTTCGGGATTTTATGGGTGAAACATGGTAATATAACAAGGGTCGCGATGCAGAAATCGCAGACGTCAATGAGCAATCGAGATTTTCATTTTCATATATTAACCCTTTTAAACGTTTTTTTTTTTCAAATTTTCTTTGTTTGGATCGATTATTTATTGTCTAAAATATTGGGAAAAATGCGACAGTAACGAAAAAAATACAATTAAGTGATAGTTATGAGGTAGATATCCGTGACTTTTTTACAGACGCCAAATTTTTCATTGTAATGTAATTTGATTAAAACTGAAAATATGCGAGTAAATAATTTTTTAAAGTCTTTTTTTTTTTTTTTAAACGAAATATTAGACATCAATAAATGATTCTAAGCTAAAAATGACAGACATTTTGAATAATAAATATAATTACTTCCCTTCTTTTTATGGCTGGGTTGAAACAAAAGTGGTTGCGCGACGTCTGTAAACGGGGGTTTTCAGGGTAAAACGGACGGATTAAAAATAGTTCGGGGACCTAATGCGCCATGAATCTGCTACGGAAGCATATAGCCATATTGTTCTACCAGACACTTCTTTTGGCCTAAAATACAGCAGTTTATTATATAGAGGAGTGCGAGAGTCACCGCCCTGCGACGTCAACAACAATGGCGACCTACTAGTTAAAATAATTTTACAAATTGTATAAAAATGAAAACATCAAGATGGGTTTCAAAATTATTTTATCTCATAATAACGTTTATCTTTTAAGAACTACAAATCTTTCTATCCGTGGATCCCTTTAAAATTATATGTAGTATTTGAATTGTATCAATACTGATGATATTTATTGCTATTTGTTTGTAAACAAAATGAATAGAATCAACTTGCATGATGAATTAATTGTCTTCATTCTGAATTAATTGTGTTAATTATCTTTGGGATATAACCTGTAACAATTTTGTATGTGTGCTCATCATAATTTCCAGCTGTTTTACAAGCATTTTATAGGTTACTGCAGTCCTATGTATAACCTATAACAAGTAATATTTTTTTGATTTCAATTTGACTCAAACAGCATTACTCTTGCAAATGGATATTAGAAAGTTATTTGCTCGCAGCAAAGATGAATAAGCAAGGAGGAATGAGAGAGGTAAGCTAGGTAACCCACCTAGGCAACATAAACCACTTTGAGGTCACAACCGAACAGTTGAGAAACACTATTTTGATTTGTTTATATATAGGTTAATGCTCTATTTCTGACTTTTAATGATAAACAAATACTAAAAACATATTTGCTCGCTTGCCAGTACCCCGCTGTGCTCCAGTATTGTATTAGGTCTAGTGACGCCCCTGCCATGTACACATCGATATGTATAATGGCAGCCAGATGTGAAGGACACATAGCTGGTTTCCGAAAATGTTATTTGAAATATCGAAACTATTACAAAACAATATTCTCAAAAGTTTTAGATGAAATATACACAAATGTTACTATAATATACACAGATACAAATTACATGAGTTTAAAAAATATTAGTAGTAAATAAGAAAAAAATATTCAAATAAAATACAAATATTAAGGGGGAAAAAAACAAAACAAATAAACTTTTGTTTAAAATGACACAAAGTTAGGATGCAAGGATGTCTGAAAACAAGATTTACGAGCCCCCAACACAAAACTTTTCGCTGCTGCCGACCTTGAAAAAAATCAGCGTGACGCAAGGAAAGCGTGAACCAGCGGGGCCGATTTATCTCTGCCCGCCGACTTTCGCAATCGCTCGTAAATAGTGTCACAGGTGATGTAAGGCGATATAAGCAAGCGCGCAAGCGCACACATTTGCACACAAGTAGCCTACATTTGGGCACGTCTGAGCGACTGGCTCGCCTGGCGTCAGGTTACATCATCCTTCAGAGAACGGATGCTCCGATTACAGGAAAGGCAAACACGGGCCTCCGGGGTCTGCGCCAGTATGTGCGTGCGCTCCCATTGCGCGCTTACGTAACCAATCAGAAGGCCTTTCTCTCTACGGGTGCCGCCGGCTCCGGGTTCGAGTTTCATCACTTCGATTGGGTGTGCAGTTTGAGGGGGTGATTTGGATAGAGGAGATGATGCGCTCGTCTCCCTAGGCTGCGTGCGCAACCTGCTGACATGTTACGTTTTAATGTACGTAGATTTTGTACGTAGTGAGCCAAATGATCAATAACTGAATGCAACTACAACATTATTAGAAGAGGCAAATAAATACTAGTAAATACAGTGGGGCAAATAAGTATTTAGTCAACCACCAATTGTGCAAGTTCTCCTACTTGAAAAGATTTAAAGAGGCCTGTAATTGTCAACATGGGTAAACCTCAAACATGAGAGACAGAATGTGGAGAAAAAAGAAAAAAAAACAGAAAATCACATTGTTTGATTTTTAAAGAATTTATTCCCAAATTAGAGTGGAAAATAAGTTTTGGGTCACCTACAAACAAGATTTCTAGCTGTAAAAGCAGTCTAACTTCTTCTAACGAGGCTCCACTCGTTACCTGTTAATGGCACCTGTTTTAACTCATTATCGGTATAAAAGACACCTGTCCACAACCTCAGTCAGTCACACTCCAAACTCCACTATGGCCAAGACCAAAGAGCTGTCGAAGGACACCAGAGACAAAATTGTTGACCCGCACCAGGCTAGGAAGACTGAATCTGCAATAGGTAAAACGCTTGGTGTAAAGAAATCAACTGTGGGAGCAATTATTAGAAAATGGAAGACATACAAGACCACTTATAATCTCCCTCGATCTGGTGCTACATGCAAGATCTCACCCGTGGCGTCAAAATGACAACAAGAACGGTGAGCAAAAATCCCAGAACCACACGGGGGGACCGAGTGATTGACCTACAGAGAGCTGGGACCACAGTAACAAAGGCTACTATCAGTAACACAATGCCCCGCCAGGGACTCAAATCCTGCACTGCCAGACGTGTCCCCCTGCTGAAGAAAGTACACGTCCAGGCCCATCTGCGGTTCTCTAGAGAGCATTTGGATGATCCAGAAGAGGACTGGGAGAATGTGTTATGGTCAGATGAAACCAAAATAGAACTTTTTGGTTGAGACACAGGTTTTTCGTGTTTGGAGGAGAAAGAATACTGAAATGCATCCGAAGAACACCATACTGATACATGGGAGTGGAAACATCATGCTTTGGGGCTGTTTTTCTGCCTAGGGACCAGGACGACTGATCTGTGTAAAGGAAAGAATGAATGGGACCATGTATCGAGAGATTTTGAGTGAAAATCTCCTTCCATCAGCAAGGGCATTGAAGATGAGACGTGCCTGGGTCTTTCAGCATGACAATGATCCCAAACACACAGCCAGGGCAACAAAGAAGTAGCTTCGTAAGAAGCATTTCAAGGTCCTGGAGTGGCCTAGCCAGTCTCCAGATCTCAACCCCATAAAAAATCTGTGGAGGGAGTTGAAAGTCCGTGTTGCCCAACGACAGCCCTGAAACATCACTGCTCTAGAGGAGATCTGCATGGAGGAATGGGCTAAATACCAGCAACAGTGTGTGAAAAGCTTGTGAAGAGTTACAGAAAACGTTTGGCCACCGTTATTGCCAACAAAGGGTACATAACAAAGTATTGAGATGACCTTTTGGTATTGACCAAATACTTATTTTCAACCATGATTTGCAAATAAATTCTTTAAAAATCAAACAGTGTGATTTTCTGTTTTTTTTTTTTCCACATTCTGTCTCTCATGGTTGAGGTTTACCCATGTTGACAATTACAGGCCTCTCTACTATTTTCAAGTGGGAGAACTTGCACAGTTAGTGGTTGACTAAATACTTATTTGCCCCACTGTATGTGGAAGCGATCCATATATCTATGACATTTTTTTAATCCCGTGCCATGAAAATGAATGACTTCTGGCCCCATCTCACAATACAGCCATTACTATATAGCATGCAGAAGAACTGCGGATTCAGCTGATTTTGCGAATTAATTTGTTTTTTGTTGTTGTTTTTTTTGCATCACGCTGGCCCAATGTGCTGCAGGCTTTTGTTGCTACACCAGGGAGATTGGTGTGAGGCTTTTTGGATTTCCAAAAGATCGTTGCTCACCGTGATGGCCAAAACAAGTCCGACAACTGAGGAACCATTGGACAGACAAGGAAGTGAGTAAGCTTCGAGTTTTATATTACCGGTATGTCAAATACTGGGATCATGGCAAACGTTTTAATAAGGAGGTGGCTTGCATTTTGTGGGTGACAATACTCCCCGTCCACCTAGAAGGCCACACAGCCGACGCCGGCAGCTTGTCGCACACCCCACTTGGTCCTCTTTGCATGCCCAACCACATAGCGCTCTCCTCGGCTTGGCCCCGAGCAGCCCCCCGCACCGACGTCGACCGGTTTTTCCACCGAGAATGCGCTATTTTCGACGTTTCCCCTTCTCTCCCCCGGCGAGGAGCACTGCCCGCCCGCCTGGGCTGCAGCAGAACGACGAGTTGTAACTTGCTCACCGCCGGGGACTGGCCTATCGGTGAAGACAATCACCCCGCCGCCGTGTGTGACATTAGTCGTTGTAGTTTTGAGTGATTTTTCGTTTTTGAAAGGCGAGAAAAAGACTTGGAAAAGCCGCTCGGTTTGGGTTAGCATGTCGGCTAGCTGTCACGCCTCCTGTTTTATTTGCACTCTTTCCTCTGTCTCTGAAGCCGGGGCAGGGAAACGACAAAAGCTGGACTAACTCAGGTGCATAAAATACCGTTCGGGAGGTTTTAAGAAGTTGGCAGTTTTGACCATTTTGCAGTAATTTTGCCCTGTCGTACTGAATAAATGCATTTTTAATATGTTTTATTCTATTCAGCACAAGACTGTTATTTGTCATGACCATACCATTTTTATTTAGCAATTGGGGCTGGGCTAAACATCAGATTAAAGGACTCATTTCTCGTCATCTGCGCTTTGCCAAATTGTTGTATAGTGCATCACAAAAGTGAGTACACCCCTCGCAAATTTTGCAGATATTTAAGTATATCAAGAAAGCCCGCCCATCTCATCAGACCATAGGACATGGTTCCAGTAATCCATGTGCTTTGTTGACATGTTTTCAGAAAACTGTTTGCGGGCTTTGTTATGTACCATCTTCAGAAGAGGTTTCCTCCTGGGGTGACAGCCATGCACACCAATTTGATGTAGAGTGCGGCGTATGGTCTGAGCACTAACAGGCTGGTCCCCCACCTCTTCAATCCCTGCAGCTATGCTGATAGCACTCCTGTAACGAGTCACATGACATTATGGAGGGAAAATGACAAGCAGTACTCAATTCGGACATTTAGGGATGTACGTAGTTTCTAAGGGGTGTACTCACTTTTGTTGTCAGGGGTTTAGATATTAATGGCTATATTTTGAGTTATTTTGAGGGGAAAATAAATGAACTCTTTTATATAAGCAGCACACAGACTACTTTTCATTGTGTCAAAGTGTCATTTTGTCAGTGTTGTCCCATGAAAAGATATACTTAACTATCTGCAGAAATGCAAGGGGTGTACTCACTTTTGTGATACACTGTATATCGTCTAATCGCCTTATAATTATTCGTCTCAAAATATGATTTTAATTCACATAATAATGCTTTTTAAGACTTTTTTTATGGTGTTTATAGGAACTTTAATCAACCATAGAAATAACAATAGCGAAAGCGATTGTATGGACAAAAGTATTTGGACACCAGCTGACGAGCTGCTTCACAACACTTTAATCCATTAACTTTCGTATTGGGTGGCAAATCACCCAGAAATGAGCATCTATTTGCCACAAAATGCTACTGAATAATTAACTAAAATAAAGCACATTTGGTGCTGTTGCAAGATGAATATTTCATAATGTTCTTCATAATTTTGTCACATGCGCAGCAGATGTTTGTGGGCTTTTTGTCTTTGAAGGCAATGACACGGACACAACACATCTGCTCCTTGTTGTCACCATGTTGCGCTACGTTTTGGAGAGGGGGGTACTAATGTTCTGACGGAGCGGGAAAGCCCATCGGATTGATGGTGTCGACAATTTCTATGCTTTTCTCTGTATGCACGGTAGGTTAATTGAAAATATATTTGATAAGAAATTCCAGAATATTACATGGAAACGCACAAACTACTCAGCAATCTAGGCTTAAGCTTAGTTTCTACATGGGGAACCCACAGAATGCATACTGTATAACTCCCACAGGGATATACTGTACAAAACAAAACACCCCAACATGTGCTCTGCGTTGAATACGCCGACATGTCTTCAATTGGACAAGCTTCCTCGGGGTCTCTGTGACTCATCGCTCATCACGTCTGGAAAATCCTCACGCTGCCACTCTTGAGAGCAACACAAAAAGTACTTTTTCTAATGAGCTATGACGAGTGGGAGGGGGGTAGGGAAGCCGTCCCCTGTACCCCCACCTCCGGGCTGCACGTGCGATCACATGACTTGGCCGGGTGAGTCATACGCCAGGTTGCACGCTCAAAAGTGATCAGCCGTGCGTCACTGAGCAAGAAATTCCAATGAGAATGGTAGGCTGTTGGCAACTGGCGGCTTTCTGTGACTTTTCTGGTTAACTGATGTTTGATTGGATATTGGGACACCCCCTCCATGCTCAATTGGAAGGCGGGCTTCAACGGTTTCACATCTCATTAGGTATGCAAAGCCCAACCTGGTAGGCGGATGCACTTACTTGTCGAGTGCTATAATGAGACGAAGCGACTCTTCTGACCGACAGAACTGACCAATTAACCTACCGACCTTCGAATTGTCTGACATACTGCACATACCTACACACCAACCTAATAAAAGAAAACTGTAGTTATAGCAACCAACTGAACTGACCAAACTATCTCCGTACTTACCAACCGTCAAGCTTTCCTTCCTAAGACCAAACTGACCTACCAAGACCTACCAAACCTTACCAACGGATCTAACCACCTACAATGTAACCTCCCAATTGGGACTGACCACTCAACCATTCAACCAACCTAATGACTGGCAAACTGCACATAGATTCCCACCAACCTCATGACACACCAACCGAACCGAACTGGCCAACCTTCCAAACCACCAGCCCACCTACAGTGCCCTCCATAATTATTGGCACCCCTGAAAAAGATGTGTTTTTTAGCTTCTAATATTTTTTTAAATTCAAATAATATGGGACCTTAATGGAAAAAAAGAGAAAAATCCAACCTTTAATACAAGTGCATTCATTCAGTGGGGGAAAAAAATCCCACATAAAGAAAAAATTATTTGACATCAAATAATGTGTGTCACAATTATTACCACCCCTGGTGTTAATACTTTGCACAACCCCCTTTTGCCAACAAAACAAGGTCTGGGGACTGAGATGGCCATGGTAGGAGCTTGATTTTGTGTCTGGTGAACCATTTCTGTGTAGATTTGGCCATATGTTTAGGGTCATTGTCTTGCTGAAAGACCCAGTGACGACCCATCTTCAGCTTTCGGGCAGAGGGCAACAGATTTTAATTTAAAATGTCCTGGTATTTCAAAGCCTTCATGATGCCATGCACCCTAACAAGGTTTCCAGGGCCTTTGGAAGCGAAACAGCCCCTCAGCATGCGCATCTTTCCTGGCACGCCAGACCCACTTAGAGTGTTTGTTGCCAAAAAGCTCAATCTTGGTCTCACACAAAAATACACACGGTCCCAGGCTTCAACTGGGACCGTGTGCTTTGGTCAGATGATCTTTTTCAGGGGTGGTAATAATTATGGAGAGCACTGTACCTACGAACTGAACGACCTGACATATCTATAGAAAGACCTTCAGATCTACCGAACCACCACCTAACTTGCCAACCATCGCACTGACAATTTATCCAATCATCTATAGAAACATCAACGACCTACAGACTGGCAAATAATGTTTCTAATAGTTATCCACTCACCTCAGGCCTGGAAGTGGGGCTCAAGGCGAGCGTCTGGTGGCCGGCCTCAGCATTGCTTCTCTGCTTTTTTCAAACGATGTTGTGCTGTTAGCTTCATCAAGCCTAGATCTCCAACTGTCACTGGAGCGGTTCGCAGCAGGGTGTGAAGCAGTTGGGATGAAGATCAGCACCCTCAAATGCGAGAACCATGGTCCTCAGTCGTAAAACGGTGGCATGCCCTCTCCGGTTCGGGGATGAGATTCTGCCCCAAGTGGAGGATTTCAACTTTCAAGTGTCTCTGGGCCCTGTTCACGACAGAGGGTAGGAGGGAGTAAGAGATCGACAGGCGGATCGGTGCAGCGTCTGCACTGCAGTGATGCAGACTCTGTAGCGGTCCGTTGTGATGAAGAAGGAGCTGAGCCAAAAAGGCAAGCGCTCGATTTACTTTCCTACCCTCACCAATGGTCATGAGCTGTGGATCATGACCGAAAGAACAAGATCCCGGATACAAGCAGCCGAAATTAGTTTCCTCCGCAGGGTCTCTGTAGCCCGGTCATCCAGGAGGGACTCGGGGTTGAGTCGCTACTCTTCCATGTTGAGAGGAGCCAGCTGAGGTGGCTTGGACACCTTGTTCGGATGCCTCCTGGACGCCTCCATGGAGAGGTGTTCTGGGCATGTCTCGCTGGCGGGAGGCCCCTGGGACGACCTAGGACATGCTGGAGAAACTACGTCTCTTGGCTGGCTTGGGAACACCTTGGGATTCCGCCGGAGGAGCTGGCTTAAGTGGCTGGGGAGAAGGAAGTCTGGGCTTCCCTGTTAAAGCTTCTGCCACCGCGACCCAACCCCGGATTAAGCGGTAGATAATGGAGGGATCCAGTCACCTAATGACTGACCAACCTGCAGTACCTATTTAATGACCAAATATTACACTTACCTACCAACTGAACTCAAAAGCATCCACCTACCTAAATATTGATTGACTGGCTAAAGTAACTAAGTAAACTAGTATTTCTAAGATGAAAAAATTCTTGTTGAATATCTTATTAACTTTGACGTAGAAAATATTGTATGCTAGGTGATATAAATTTGTTCTTGTCATGTTTTAGACTTCTTTTAGTAAAAAAGAACCTATGACCACAATAAAATACATACCAGATGTCAATGTATGATGCAGGTGCACCAAATGCAGCGTCCAGTGAATTTGAAATTGACGCTGGTGAGTCATCGACTGGCGATGTACAACATCACTGATGCGAGGATCCCTGATGAGACAGACAGACAAAGATCCCCGCGGAAAGAGTCTGCCACGGCGATGCTGCGTTTCCATGGCAACTCGGCCTGACTAGAACATGATGTTTTTTTCTTTCTCTCAAACGAGGCACCATCTGAGGTCCGAGTGGTGGTCTTTGTGTACACAAAGCTCGAGTGGGCCTCTGGGTCACAACTACAGAGGGAACATTGCCTCTTAGGTGACGAGTCGGCAGACAGAAAGATTGGGGCTCCCTGACCTTGCTGTTTTGCACCGCTGTATTGTTTGAGTCAAGGTGACCCCTAAAACACCTCTGACATACAAAGGAGAAGAGGGATGCAGAGCTAAATCTTGCAAGATGAACTGGGCTCTGTGTTAAATCTGAAGAAGAACGTTGTTTAATTCCAGGACCAAGGTCTTATCGATCTACCTACCAATTAAAGAGTAGGTGAAATAACTGAGTTTTACTGCAACTGTCTTTTAATCACTGCATTGGTCTAATAGCTCACATCAGTTCTATCTTGTTCATTTCACAACTTGCATAGTTGTCTCGCTCCTCTGTGTAAACGTGTCAGTCGTGTGTCTTGCCAACCCACCTCCCACGACCACATGCTCCTACTTGCTCTCCCCACACCATTTTTGGTCATATTCGGATGGACATCAACAATCTGAGAGACACTGGTGGTTGTCCGAGTAAAACTGCCCATGTCAAAGCTTTTGCAAGCCTGTCAGATAGAATTTATTCATCTTTTATATAGATTTTTTTGTTTTTTTGTAGCACTATCAATGTTTTGTGCAATGTCCTCGAGTGGACAGAGAAGAAATTATCTTTATGCACTCCCAAGCTATGATTCACTGACCCCATACACACTGACAGATCGCTAGACTATGGGTTTGAGAACCAATGAATGCCCAAATAGGCTGAGAAACTGAATATTCCATGTATTTAATTTTACAGTAGGATCAAATATCCACTGACAATCCTCAATATGAAGTTGCGGGATGCTTCGCTTTCACCCACGTGTGGTCCCCGCCAAAGAAAATAGATCCAAAGCAAACGTGTGGGAGTCCATTTGACACTGTATATTGAGACGCTGTATATTTGACTTGATGAAAAGCAATTCGCCTTGAGCCGTTGAGTCAACAAGCGGCCTTCTCGCGAAACCGCGAATGCCGTTTATTTAATTGGGAGTCACTTCCCTCGGCCGCTTTAAAAGGCACGCCGGTAATCTCTTTGAAATCTCTCGTCCCCACGGGCGATTTGCTCAGCTCGGGGGTTTACTCCTTAGAATTCTACGCATGGGTTTTCGCTATTAAATCCCTCGGAAAAGAGAGAGAAAAAAACAAGGCTACCGAAGCTGAATTTGCAAATTAGCTCTGGAATCTGGAGTTTGTTTTAATGTTACTTGCGCCTAACTAGAAGCAGGAGCATAAATTGTATCAACAAAAGGGAAATATGTAACTCATTATCTCATACGGCATAATATCACTTCTTACAACACAGACACTGACAAAATTCCCACATAGCAGAATCCTGAAGATCATTATACACATGTTGAATTCCAAAAATGATCCTAAATATCAACTGATAGATTCCTGAGAAGTTTTTCCGAGGAGGTTCCAAATCAAAATGTCTTTTGACCTATCTACTGTATTTACAAACTGATCACCTGAGCTAATAACAACTTAGCAATTGACCTAACCCCAACTGACCGACCTACTGTAGCTGACTACCAGTCACCTTCCTAAAAAAACCTTCCCACCATCAATCCACCAATTTACCTATCTAACTATTTACAAAGTGATCATCTAAGCTAATAACAACCCAGCAACTGACCTAACCTCATCTGACCGACCTACTGTAGCTGACGACCAATTACCTTCCTAAATAACCTACCCACCATAAATCCACCAATTTACCTTTTTATTTACAAACCGATCGACTGAGCTAAAAACAACCCAGCAACTGTCTTAACCCCAACTGACTGACTTACTGCAGCTGACTACTATTCACCTTCCTAAACAAACTACCCACCAAGAAACTACCCACCATCAATCCACCAATTTATCTAACTATTTACAAACTGATTGACTGAGCTAACAACAATCCAGCAACTGACCTAACCCCAGCTGACTGACCTTCTGTAGCTAACTACCAGTCATCTTCCTAAACAACCTACCTACCAAACTACATAACCATAATCAATCCACCAATTTTATCTACCTATTTACAAACTGATCAACTGAGCTAAAAACAACTTAGCAACTGACCTAACCCAAACTGACCGAACTACTTTAGTTACCTACAAGTCACTGTCATAAACAACTTACCCATGATCAATCCACCAATTTCATTCATTTTCTCAGTCATTTATCCTCACGGGGGTGCTGGAGCCAATCCCAGCAAAGAATGGGCAGTAGACGGGGTACAACCTGAATCAGTTGCCACAAACTTCACACAAGCCGAAGCCCGGCATTGAACCCTTGATCTCAGAACTGTGAGGAAGATGCGCTAACCACTCTGCCACAGTGCCGCCAGATCCACCAATTTACCTATCTATTTACAAACCAAATGACAGAGCTAAAAACAACCCAGCAACTGACCTAACCCTGACCGACCTACTGTAGCTGACTACCAATAACCTACCCACCAACAATACACCAATTTACCCATCTAGCTATTTACAAGCCGCTCAACTGAGCTAAAAACAACCCAGCAACTGACCCAACCCCAACTGACCGACCTACTTTAGCAAACTCCCAGTCATCTTCCTAAACAACCTACCCACCAAGCAACTTACCCATAATGATCCCACCAATTTAGCTAACAACAACCCAGCAACTGACCTAACCCCAACTGACCGACCTACTGTAGCTGACTACTAGTCACATTCCTAAACAACCTACCCACCAAGAAACTTGCCTGTGATTAATCCACCAATTTATCAAATGACCTACAGACCTTTCTCATTCTACCAAGAAGTACAGCTCACTCCAGCTTTGTACAACTCACATTTTCCACCATTTTCTCCACTTCACTGATCCACACACAACTTCCCCGGCATCCCTTTCGTGCAGCAAAAGCTCCCTGTTATTATTACACAAGACCAGAGCTGGAGCTCCGCCACGTTTCACAAGAGCCCAGTCGGTGCATTCTAGGGTTAACAACGTGGCTGCGGTTGTCTTCGCCGCAGGAAGGAAGATATTTGCTTTGGTTGTCACACCAAAAAAAAGTTGAATGGGTGACAAACTCAGCTTGAACTGCTTGTTGAATGCTGGCTTTCCATTAGTTTGCCGACCCTGTGCGAAAGGATAGGATGGGACGTAAAAAATTTCCATTTTACACTTACAGCTACAGAACACAAAAAGCTAAGTCTGCTTCTCTGCATGCACAGTCATGGCTAACAATGAGGCACTCTTAATACAGCATACATTTTTGACATACCGTATAAGCATAACTGGCGAGCTAACTGTACGTTGCAATTGCGCCGAATGACCGCTGATGCAAACAAAGGCACTCAAGTTCACATAATGAGGGGGAGGACTGACTCATGCCAGTGCCCAAGTGTGTCATTGAGGCCACTGTTTTTTTTTTTCAAGGAAAGCTGAGATAGTGAAAAACAGTTTAACTTTTTGGTCTTTATAATTAAGTACTGCAACGTTATCAGTCTTTGCACATGGATTCAGCAATCATATTTAGACATAGGGGTGGGAACCTCTGGGGACCTCACGATACGATACGCGATACAATACTCATGATAAAGCGGTACAAGAATTATCAACACATACAGACAGACAGACACAGAAGAGAAGAACCAACAACAACAACAAATACAATGAATGCAATGGTGCCATCGTTAGCTCATCGTATTTCCCGTGGACACCATGTGGGGGGCCGAGGAGAAAGAGGAGGCAGGGTGGTTCAAAAAGAGATGTGATTAGGCGGGGTGGAGCGTACACAAATCAGCAATGTGAGGTGTAGAACCCAGATATGTGAATTAATTGTACGTGTGGATATGTTGACATCCTATTCAACGCTGCCTTATCGCTAATCCTGGCACAATCTCTCTACTTGAGTGGGTCTAATTGCACCCAGTCATGCGTGAATCCCATCAGATGTGTGATAGTCCTGCAGACAAGTGGAAATGCTGCGTGGGGGCCGCCCCAGGGCCACCCCCCTAGCCATCCCTCCTCCCGCAGCTCCAGCAAAGGGTCCATCTCCACGTCCCCAGGACCCAAGGTAGTCCCCCAGACCATCCGCGCCCCCATTAGCCGGCCTTCAAGGAAGGGATGACGGGACCGCCCCCAACAACTAGCCACCCCTGCAACCCGCCAAACGACAGGGTACACCGCAAGACCCCTACAGGCCACTAGCCCAGGGCAGGACAGGCTTCCTACCCGGAGTGGGCCACATCCCATTGACCCACCGGCACTCAGCCAGTGACCCGTGCCGGGGGCCAAGGACTATACACAGGTAGAAAAGAGGGTCACTTTTTTCAGGTCACTTCCTGTCGATTTTGGGTTACTGACAAGAAAGTGGTTCAAGAATGTGCCCAAATGAATAGGAGGTGACATAATCAACAGGAAGTCACATGGAAATGCCCCAAAAGGAAAAGGGAGTGACTGAAAATCAACTGGTAAATGACGTGAAATACCATTGATAACTGTTAAATCCCCTAAAGTGAACAATAAGGCGAGGTTCATACTGCAGGTCTTAATGCACAAATCAGATTTTTTTTGTGTGAGTGAGGCATTAACTTGGTGGTCTGAACGGGACAAGTTGCAGTGAAGTGGACCATTTCAAATCCGATCTGGGTCACTTTTGTATGTGGTTTAAATCCGATCTTGGCCACATTTTTCCAGAATGTGGCGGCAGTTTGAGCTGTCAAGTCTCCCAAATCAGAATTTATGCAGCAATGACTTCAGAAAAGAGCGAGCGGCACAGAGGAAGGCAGCGATGTAGCTGTACAGTAGCGTTAGCGCCTAGCTTGAACTCGGCTTTCTGGGAAGAGGCGAGCTTGACTAACAGTCAGGAAAAAAAAATAAAATTGGAGTATCAAGCCTGAGAATGCTCGGTTTTCTTTCCGTGTGGTAAATGAGCAGTACTGTATTTCAATATTGCTTACATGGCTTGGTGTCAGGGCAAATTGACTGTATGTATGTACGTGCATGCACCACGCACACACATTCGAAGAATGCGTTCTATCAAGCCATATAAACTTTGAATATACGACTAAACGGGGATTATTTATGTCTGTTATTTGTGTCCCCTTTTTGATATGATCAACCAAGAATGACATTGAGCCAGCATTTGTTTTAATGCTGTGCATGCGGGTCAGTTTGCACAGCGCATCTCGGACTGCGAATTAGTGCGCGTGTGTGTTACTTACGGGCTCAATGGACAAAGGCAGTCTGAACGGGTACGGCAAAAAAAACAAATGTGACAAAAAACTTGGAATTGTGCATCAATCCCTGCGGTATGAACCTAGACTAAGTCACCTGCAAATGCCCACAAAATGTCAAAACAAAAAGAAGGGAAAAAAAGACTGGGTATAAAGGCTCTAGTTTCAGAGCCATTGACAGCACTAGACCATCAGTCCAGTCAATATGAATTAGATGTCTCGCGCAGTCAATGGCAGCCAGTGAGCTAACGTATATTTGGGTGACCATATTTTGATTTCCAAAAAAGAGGACAAGATACTTGAATTTTACTCGAAGTTCACTCAAAGATGCCTATATTTAATATATTTAAAGTGTGCCCCCTCACTCTGGATGGAAAAATGCAGTTTGAAAAAAAATAAAAATAAATAATGACTTTGAAAAAAAAAAAAAAAATATATATATATATATATATATATATATACTGTATATACTGTACATTTGTATAATATATAATGCAGACCCATAGAAATGTAGTCTAGTCAATACACATACACACAGAAGGCTATGTGCCAACTAAACATTTTTATAAATGACTATCACGACAATTGTCCTTGACAAATTGTTATTCACATTCAATTGATATTCTCATTCAATGTTCTAGATTGCACACCAACAAAAACCGAAATAAACTGACAAACTATTCAACCAGCATGTTTCCAAACGTAGCAGTTCAAAACTACGTTTCCCATAATGCCTAGCTCGGTTTAGCTTACTGATAGCTAGCTGAGGCAAAAATCTAACTTTGCTATAAAAGTTTACAATCATCTGCAGCGCAACGATGCGACACCAAACGGGATTTTACAGTCAAAGCTCTGACAGAAGTCAACAGTTGCCATTATATACGTATTTATCGTAAAAAACTTCAGCTTTGTGGCCAAATCGTCAACCCAGTAGATGGCGGTAATGCCTCATGATAGGGGTAAACTGCCAAGAAAAACAAGAAGAACTACTTCCCTCCCTACTACTAGGAGCCATGTCACTGCAGGCAGGCACCAGGCGCTGCCACCCAGCAGCCAGAGGGATTCTCCTCAAATTGGTCCCATGAAAAATCATAAAAACCGGGGATTTTTATGAATTTATAAAACCCGCCCGGACCACGAGGATACTACGTGAAAGTAGGACTTGTCCGGGCAAAAGAGGACGTTTGGTCACCCTAACGTAGACACTATTTTAATGGAAGATTTTGGTAGCATGGAAGATTTTTTTTAAACAGTGACACCTTTTTGAAACAAAATATCTATTCTTAGTGGGAGCATATCAATAACCTTTTGGGCCAGAAAGTATGGAGATATAGCACCTTTATGATATATTGTGACACCCCTATTTAGATATGTAAAATGCAGCTATAGTAGAAACCAATTTTTGAATTCCCCTTGGTTGGTCTTTAATAATTTTTAAATAATTTGTTGAGGGTCACAAAAAGAGGTTATCCCTTTATATTTTCTCACTCCTTCAATGACTACACTGTCATTTATATTGACTGTTAACGTGGCTCCATTGGGGTGGAAGCTGGGAAAAGAAGAAAAAGAGATGGGAAAGCTGGGAAAGCCTCCAAAAGCCGGCAAAGCGACCAAGCATAACATTCCACATGAAGCCACATTACGGGTGACGAGTGCGTGTACGTGTGCATGAGTGCCATATGTGATTAGAGGGTCCGAGCGGAGGGGGAGACAAGTGATGCAATTCTCCGGAAGCGAAGCCAGAGAGGACATGAGGAGGGTGGCGGCAGCAATCAGGAAGCGAAGAGGGAAGGTAGCTCTAGGAATCTGCTAACAGAACGGTTGCATTTTTTAAATCAAATATATTTGTGTCTTTGTCAAATCAAAAATAATTAGGTAATATTGATATTTTTAAAAGGTGGAGTTTTTTTATTGTAGGCATTTTTGTCAAATATTTCTATTACAACAACGTTTTGTCCATAATTTGTGTATTCATTACTATTTTGGGCCTAAGTTGTCTCATATATTTATCCGTACATTGTAATTTTGTTTTCAAGTATTTTCTACGTTTGTGTAATATTTGGTTTTCTTTTTTTTTTTTAATTTAGTTTCATATATTGGGTTCTGTTTAATGTTTGTATATTTCAATGTAGAAAAACATTTAGGAGTGTAATTTCTAGAGGTTGATCGACACAGGATTTTCAAATGCCGATGGTGATAACAAAAAATTTTTTTTAGCTGATTGCTGATATCCAAAGCAGATTTTGTAAGCCAATATTTAAGGCCGATATACTTTTTTTACATGCACGTTGATTATGAAAGGCTTTTTTTTTTTAAATTGCTTCAACAGCTTCAAATTTACAATGATGACCTGAGACTTAAAGGATTAATTCGGTGTCTAGTTCTACCAAATAATTATACACACTCCACAGTGCGTTTGAGAGGATGCTCGCCATGCTAAAGCTAATGCTAACGCGAATGATACGCTAATGCTATGAGTTACATTTAGAGTGTAAGGATCACTCAGTAAACACCTTAAAAGGCTAAAGTAACATTGCATATTCTTTCATGAAAAAAAAAAAAAAATCTTACAATATTTACAAAACAGGCAAGCCTGAAGCTTCCTGTAGCAGCCTGCCTTCAAGCGGCTGTAGGGTCTTTCCGGAGTCCTACCGTCAGTCAGTGGCGGCCACAGTTGCCCACACAGATGCCTGATCAAAATCATTTTATTTATTTTTTATATTAAAATCATTTTATTTATTTTTTTGTGGTAAGTTCTTTATATTTTTTGTATTTGTGTTTTTTTCAATAAAATAAATGCTTGAATTGTCTGTCTAATATTTTATTATGTCATATTTTTGTCTGATATTAGTTAAAATAGTATGCAATATTGATTTGCATTTTTCATCCACAGTAATATGTGATCATTTTCAAGTAATCGTTTGAAAAATTGTACTTCTTTTTGTTTGATATTTGTTTTTTTATTTGAGGGGTGGAGCTTAATACCGTAATTTTTGGACTATAGCGCGCACCTGACTGTAAGCCACCACCCACCAAATTTGACATGAAAACGGCATTTGTTCATAGATAAACCGCTTCTGTCAACACTGTTGTTGTCCAACATGCCTCCTAGCATGCATTGCAGACTAAAGATGTAAATAACCATCAAAATTCATGTTCTGCGCTAATTGTTTCTTCAGTTACTGTTCCAGTTGTTTCATTTTATTGCTAGTTATCGCATTTGGTAACACTTTATTTGACAGTGGCGCCATAAGACTGTCATTAGACAATCATAACTATGACATGACACTGTGATAAGCATTAATGAATGCTTATAAGCTTATCATTTAGTGTTATCCGGCAAATGATCTCACTTTTGAATGGATGAAAAAGATCCGAGCTGGACATAAATGGACTTAGTGACATAATAAGATATCTGTCCTAAGCATTCAGTAATGCCTATGATAGTGCCATGTCATAATTAAGACGGTCATATGATGCCGCTGTCAAATAAAATGTTACCTACTAACCCAAATAAATCAACAAATAAGCCGCACTGGTCTATAAACCGCATGATTCAAAATGAAGGAAAAAAGTAGTGGTTTATAGTCCGAAAATTACGGTATATACTGTATATGGTGGAAAACACTCAGGTGACTTGAAGTTCCGCTCTGAGACCCCCAGTTTGGCCAACTTTCAAAATTGTCCGATATGCATGTGTGATACATCATTGGAAAGCTTAAAATCTCATTTTTCTGGGGGAAGAAAAATTTTGAACAGGAGGGCATTTAAAAAAAAAAAAAAAAAACAAAAAAAAAAACATTTAAACAGCAAAACCCTAACTGGAGGCGAGAGCAGAATTAAAGACGCCATGGTTTTAACGAGATATTATCGCGTGCTTACATTATTTCGATCCAAAAACTCCATGTAGCATGTATCACTGATTGTCAAGACACAGCTGTGATAGCTACAGCTGGATTTTGGGGGGGATTTTATGGGTGAAACATTTTGATATAACAAGGGTCACGATGCAGAAATCGCAGACAACAAGGAGTGGTCGAGATTTTCTTTTTCATATATTTACCCTTTTAAATGTTATTTTTCAATTTTTCTGTTTGGATCGAATATTCATCATCTAAAATATTGGGGAAAATGCAACAGTGACGAAAAAAATACAATTAATTGATAGTTATGAGTAGGGTTGTTCCGATCATGTTTTTTTGCTCCCGATCCGATCCCGATCGTTTTAGTTTGAGTATCTGCCGATCCCGATATTTCCCAATCAGATTGCTTTTTTTTGTTTTGCTCCCGATTTAATTCCAATCATTCCCGATAATTTTTCCCGATCATATACATTTTGGCAATGCATTAAGAAAAAAATGAATAAAACTCGGACGAATATATACATTCAACATACAGTACATAAGTACTGTATTTGTTTATTATGACAATAAATCCTCAAGATGACATTTACATTATTAACATTCTTTCTGTGAGAGAGATCCACGGATAGAAGGACTTGTAATTCTTAAAGGATAAATGTGACTTTTTATATTGTGACTATATATTGCCATCTAGTGTATTTGTTGAGCTTTCAGTAAATGATACTGTAGCCATTTAACTTCTGCCCAAATGCATGATGGGAAGTGCAACCATGACTGTGCGTAGTGGTACCAATTGATATATCTTCTCTGCGTTGGGAAATAACATAGGGTGTTAAGAAAAAGATGAATTACTACCTTTCTTCCCCACATTGCTTCCCACGATATTTCTAATCATAGGGAGAGAGATTGTAAGGCTTTAGCGGATTTAAAAAAGGCTCCAAAGGCTGCCAAAATTCACTCTACTCATTTTACGCTGCCTTTTAGCTCTATATATAGGTAAAACGGCGCCATCACAGATTGAACGCGACAATGTGTGAGTGGGTCATGCAGCGCATGCATTAATTGCGTTAAACATCTTAACGTGAAATTTTTAACAAAATTCACGGGATAAATTTGATAACCCTACCTTAAGCCTAAAGACTCTGGATGAGTGTAACATATTAAATACAATTAGAAAACGATTTACTGAAAAAAAAAAAAAAAAAAAAAATTTAAAAAGGCATGTCCGATATTTTTTGGCCGATTCCGATACTTTGAAAATGACGTGATCGGACCCGATCGATCGGGACATCTTTAGTTATGAGGTAGACATCTGTGACTTTTTTTACAGACGCCAATTTTTTCATTGTGACGAAATTTTTTAAAAAGTTTCAAATATGTGAGTGAATAAATTTTTTAAAGTCTTTTTTTTAAACTAAATATTAGACATCAATTAATGATTCTAAGCTGAAAACGATAGACATTTTGAATAATAAACATAATTAATTACCTTGGTTTTATGCCTGGGTTGAAACAAAAGCGGTTGCGCGACATCTGTAAACGGGGGTTTCCAGGGCAAAACGGACAAATTAAAAATAGTTCGGGGGCTTACTGCGCCATGAATCCGCTATGGCAGCATATAGACATATTGTTCTATCAAACACAACAGTTCTTTTGGCTTAAAATACAGAAGTTTATTTTAAAAAGGGGTGCAAGAGCAGAAACTGCTTTTTCAGCCTTGTCAGTGTTTTCTGCCATATATATTTTTTTAACCTAATGTTTGAGTGTTTTTCTTTTTTTTTTCTTCTTCTTCTTCAAATATTTTGAGGGCTAGCATCCAATAAGCTCAGAAGGAAAAGGAGAGGGCTTGGCTCTGTAAAATGTGCTGACAAAATAGTTGCATTGCGGGAAAACACCTGCCTGAATAAGCGTGCCACAAATGTTACCAAAAGAGCGTGTGAGTCATTTATTAAGGCTGGCATCTATTTTAGCTGCAGAAGGTAAGCGCTCTATTTCTGAACACGGTCGGCAATGGTGGGCGGCCGTCCGGTCGTCCTTGAGGCGTCTTGAGTGCTGGATACGGTTACAACGGCGGGAACACTGGCAAGGACAAGTGGAGGAGGAGGGGGGAGGATACAGAAGAAGCGAGGCGAGGGAGGGAGTAACACACGCGGTGAGTCAGAGGCCAAAGAAATTCCATCTCGGAATACCATCTATCTTTTCATCAATGGAAGGACGGAATGAGCCGAGCTGTTCAATGAACTGCATGGGAGCGTTCAAAAAAATGATCTTTTTAACGCCTTCTATTCAGGGCATGGAACTGAACAGTCTTCTTTGTTTAGCACATTCCCACACTATTATTTGCTCATTTGCTCCCCGTTTATTGAGTCATTCTTTGGCAAGTCAAGTCTATTCCGATAAAGCCCTCCAAGGGACGCATTTAGGAAATAATAGGATTCATTACAGCGGTGTTTCCCAATCTTTGTGCACCCAAGGCACCCAATTGTCATTGGATAAATCTCACAGTACACCGCAAAACTAAAATGTACTTCACACGCTTCTTACTGCCACACCATGTCCTTGACCTTGACCGGTTTACTGTTTCGCAAACTATGAAGGAAAAGCAAAGCCAGAGGCTGTCGTCCTAAGTTCAATATGGCACAAAACTTCCAACCGTGCAATTGTTGACGGACCAGAAAGCCACAATGATGGAAACATTTGGCCTCGCGTCGCTTCAAAAATCATCGAGTCTCATATTGCCAACAACATTTGACCACAATTATGAACTTCTGCTTTCAACCATGCGGTGTTCTCATCTTGTTCTTGAGGTTCTGGCTCGGCTGGACTCGCCAGGTCTAGACTCTGGTGGTGTGGCATGCAGCCACAACTCATGACAAGCCTAGACTCTTGTGCGTGTTTGTGTAGACTGGTCATGACCTTTACAGAACTCTATAATGTAATGCAAGTATATCAGCATTGGTGGGTAGAGTAGCCGAACATTTCACTTAAGTAAGAGTAGCGCTACTTCAAAATAATGTTACTCAAGTACTAGTAAAAGTAGTCATCCAAAAAAATGTACTCAAGTACAAGTAAAAAAAAAGTATCCATTCAAAAGAATACTGAAGTAATGAGTAACATTGTGAGTAACTGCTTCCAATGTTTGAATTTTATTGGTATTTTTTTATTATTATTTTTTTACGAACTGTTGTTATAATGGCACTGTACAATAACCCATTACGTAACCACATTAAAGAGCATACAACAGGAGAAAAAAAGTCTTAAATAGCATTATTATGTGAATTAGAATCATATTTTGAGACGATTCGACTATATACAACAATTTAGCAAAGCGCAGATGACGAGAAATTAGTCTTTTAATCTGCCGGTTAGCCATGCCTACCATTATAGGGCTCAAGCGTCCCCAACAGGTGGATGACGTCAGCGGGAGACTGGGCTCATCGGTTTTACTATACAGCTCATTGAGGGGGAATTATTCAGAACGAGGAAAACGCGACGAAGAGAGCCGCAAAATGTCATTGTTTCAGTCTCTCTACTCCAATATTTTTACAGGATATTCTTTTTATCCAAGTATTTTTCCCCAACTGCTAAATAAATGTCATGGTCATGACAAATAACAGTCTTGTGCTAAAGGGAATATGAAATAATAAAAATGCACTTATTCAAGAGGACATGGCAAAATTACTCCATAATGGTCAAAACTGTCGACAAACCAAGAGGCGTGACAGCTAGCCGACATGCTAACCCGAACCGAGTGATGTTTCAAAGTCTTCGAAGCGGAAAATCACACATAACTAGCCCGGATCATTTGACATGACGACTGGGTTGTCGATTGTCTTTGCGGATCGGCAAACCGCCCGGCGGAGAGCAATTTACAGCTCATTCCCCGGAGGAGGGCGGCTGCAGTTGTTGTGCAGCTAACGTGCAGCTAATGTGCATGAGGAGAGCTACAGGCCTATCAATGATCAAACGTAATTAGTCCTTTATTTAAAGAAAGTTTGTAGTGTTTACTTTGTATTCGTATTTAACATAATACAAAACAAGATGTTTACTCACTTCCTCGTAAGTCCAATGGTCCCACAGTAGTAGGGCTTGTTTTGGCCAATATCCACGGTGAATGGAAACCTTTTGAAACTCCAAAAAGGCGCACACGCCTCTCCCTCATACAGCAAGATTTTTCTGCAGCCGTTTGTTTGGCGTGATGCGAAAAATAAACGTATTAATCAGAAAAATCAGCTGATCATTAGTCCTCATACACAACAGTACGGCTGTATAGTGAAGAGGACTCCTTCTCTCGTACACGTCACAGCGCCCTCCTCCTCAATGTAAGACCAAAGCCGTAAGTCACTCATTTTCATGGCGCGGGATTCAAAAAAAGTAAATAAATATAGCGATCGCTTCCACACACATCCAAGCGGTCCATATCATTCAGGAGCATAAAATACCGCGTGTATTATGAAATAAACATGCTTTTTCGTGTCACACGCACTTTAAGCCCCCCCCCCCAAAATAATCATTGAATTCCAGCGAGAGAAAAACAAAACAAGACAGAAATCAAGCATTATTCGTCCGAAAAGCATGAGTGCCCTCTAGTAGAGAAAAGAGTTCCTCGTTTGAATAGTTCCTTCATTGTTACTATTATTAAATTAAAAGGATCATATCTCTGCTTTTCCGTGGTCAATCGGCGCCAAATAAAATCTGGGAGAGGTTTAAATCCGCGCTTTCGAATCATGTTGAGGGCAGTGCTCTATGTCAAATACAGGGTGTTCCAAAATGGTTGACCCCATTCTAAATGCTCATATCTCAGAAACTACTTGATGGATCTTAATGAAACTAGTATTGGTTAAATTTACAAAGAAAAGTACAAATATTTGTTGGTTCTATGACAATTTTTCATAAATGTTCAATATAAGTGCCGTCTGTGACTCTGAACACGTCGAGTCGGTATTCGAGCTCGTGCCAATCTCGAAACTCAAACTTGACATTTTTGGTGCCAAGTCCTAATTTGTTTTGTAGTTGGTGCCTTCTTTGCAAAATTTGTGAAGAAGGCAAGCTGCACTGTCTTCGGTGACTGAGTCAGAACATACTCTAACATGCAAAATGCCTTTTCTCTTGAGGTGAACGGCATTTCTTATCCTGAAAAGATAGAAATGCCAAACGTTACACACAAAAACTTGAAAACGTTTCTACACAAGCTGTGAAAATTTAGGTCATTTCAATGAAAATTGTCAAAATTATTGGCCAACGAAATGGGGTCAAACATTTTGGAACACCCTGTACTTCATTTTTAAGTGTTATAAAGATGCCATGTGATTGAAGAGGCTGGCGTGATCATAGAACGGCAAGCTTGCATCTGATTGGTTTAATGAAGTCATGTGATTATTGTTGCGACCTCTCATTGGTGAAATTACTCGAGCTACTAGCTATTAGCAAAAATAATAAATCTAATATGTAGAATAAAGAGGAAAAATGTAATGACTCTTGTGTAGCCCAAAGTAGCGGAGTAAGAGTAGCGTTTTTTCTTCACAAATCTACTGAAGTAAAAGTAAAAAGTATGGCTTTGTAAAACTACTCTTAGAAGTACAGTTTTCTCAAAAAGTTACTCAAGTAAATGTAACGGAGTACATGTAACGCATTACCAATGTTGTTAGTAATGACGTTAGTGTATTACAGTGTTACTAACGGCGTTATTTTTTTCAGTAGTGAGTAATCTAATTAATTACCGTATTGGTCCGTATATAAGACGGTGCTTTTTTGCATTGAAATAAGACTGAAAAAGTGGGGGTCGTCTTATATTCGCGGTCTAGACGTTATACCCATTCATGACGCTAGATGGCGCCAGATATCATTGAAGCGATGTTCTGTCATGACAGATCCCAGCTACTCTCAAGTTGAACCAGTTTGCATTATTTTATTGCAATGTTTTTCTTTATTCAGATTTGTTTCAAGACTACAGTTAGTTAGACTTCACTTTGATGGTTAATGCAGTTATTGCAATTTTGTTGTTTTATCACAATAGATTGGTTTATTTACATTTCAAAAACCAGAAGCTATTCATTTACGAATGTGATTGCACTTTAGTTTACATATTTAAATGTTCAGATGTCAAGATTTGAAAGAAGCAAAATAACATGCTTTTTCTCTCAAATATATTATATTATAATCATTTGTTTCAGATGTTCTGTAATTATTTTCTGTATAAAAATTAATTTGGTGTTCAAAGAGTCTTTTTTCAAACTTGAGTCTTGAAAAAGAGGGGGTCGTCTTATAATCAGGGCCGTCTTATATGCGGGCCAATACGGTACGTTTCTCATCTTTGCAAAACCATTACCGTTACTGAAGATGTAAAGGCGTGCGTTACTATTCGTTACTACGTTGGTTGAATGACGCGAGAAAAGTCTGAGAGACACGGACTCACGGAGACGAGAGAGCAGAGCGGGAGTGGGGATGAGGCAAGGGCGTTGTGATGCCATTGCAAACACAATGCTAGGTGGCTAGCCTACAAACTACCCCCACATGATGCCACGGTAGATATTACATGTATATAGAACTAGATGCGAAATGACAGACACGGCGGCGTTAGCACATGTATAGAGAACAAGATGCAAAATGATACTCGCTGGCGTTAGTAAACAGCCCCCATCTTAAAGCAGTAGACCTCTCAGGAAGGCTCTGCTGTAGAGAACATTCCTAGCGAACCTAAGTAACTTTTTCATCTAAAACACTTCTAAATCGGCAAAATCTTGACTTGAATCTATCTTTAAATGATGAAACAGTTTTAAAACATTCACATGTCAAAAGTCGACAGAAGGGAACTAATGCAATAACGGGAGCAATTTTAACAACTTTAACGGTTGATTCACAAAATTAAATGACTTTCAAACATAGCAAAGGTGACTATCACGTTATCGCAATATCCGCAATAGCCCCGTGTCTTTAGTTGAGTTTAGGGGTAAAGAATTGGGCGAAGGCCAATTTTCCCAAAAACCCTCTGAACTTCACATCGTGTGACCTATATATTTTTGGGGGGAATGAAAAAAACAAAAACAACAACAAATAAAACATGAAAAGTAACCCCAGTTACTTTTCCAAGTGATTAATTACTCTTACATTCAAATAACTAATTTACTAACTCAATTACTTTTTGGGAAAAGTAATTTGAAACTGTAATTAATTACTTTTTTAAAAGTAAGATTAACAAAACTGCGCGTTACTACCCACCTCTGGTTCTAAGCGTCCATCTCAGAAATTAACTATTTTACTGCCATTGATAGCGATATACTGTATGTCCAATCCATTTGAACTGAATCGAGCTGGCAGCAATTGCTGCCATACCTCCCAGTTGAAAGGGGTTGGACGTCCATTGCTGTCAATGGCTGCCAATGAGAAATTAATCAGCTTGAAGGTATCTTACAGTTAGTTCTGATGTTAGAATGCAGGCTTGGGTCTTCAGGTGTGGAGTTTGCATGCTCAGGCTGTTTGTGCAGGTTCTTTCAAGGTGCGTTGGTTTCTTCCTGCGTTCCAAAAACATGAATGTTAGGGTAATCAATATTCAAAATTGATGAATGTCTAAACAGGGGCAGAACTTAGGTTGGGTGCGACCGCACCCCGGGCCTCTAAAGGGCCAGATTTGCAGGCAAACACAAAGGTATAATGATGCGTGTAGCTGTCATATAGTGTTTAAGGGTTAAAATATGTCTGCCAGCCGCATGGCTGGTTGTCTGGAAGGGCCCACATAAAAAATTCCACCTGTACCCCACCTCCAACACACCGGACGATCGTCTTGAGGAGCCTGCGTAAGTGTGGAAGGGCCCAAGAATAACTGCCCACTAGCACACCCCAGTTGGACGCTCCACTCGGGCGTCCCGTTTATGCTCATCGCACCCGGGCCTTGCTCACATTTGTTCCGCCACTGTGTCAAAGCGTCTAGTACACACACTGAGGTACAAATTTTACTATTTTACCATTAAAAAAATTGATGAACGCAGCCTTAAAAATATGAAGAGGATGACTGATGTATTTTTGAGTGAGTCTGAGGGGAGCGGAAGGCCAAACCACTGCCGAACACGGCGCGGGACCCAAAAGCGGTCGGTATGGCTCGGCTCCCGTGTGATCGTCTAGTACAAAGAGAAAACTGCGGTTCTTTTTGGCGCTCGCGGAACACCGCTGTTTTACTTCTTCACAGTTAGCTTCTGCTTTTTAACATCTGCTGTGATTATGAGTCATCCCTGGAAAGAAAGCTGCAGTGCTTTTGCATGGACATCCGACTGATTCGCTGCATCCAGATGAAACTGTTTAGGTGCTGCTTGAGGGATTTATTTTTCCCGAATTTATTGCAACAGTCTGCATGTATTAAGGCCCAAGGGCAGAAGCCCTTCAGATCAAGTAGTCGGGACTGTAATTACAAAGATTTTATAAATTAACACTTTGTTACATGCATTACTGTCCCCGAAAGCACTGGAGTAGAACTGTATCATTCCACATGTCAACATTTTTATTGTTTTAATATCATAAAAGTTTGGTTACCTGACATTAAAGTTCACCACTGTGGATTGAATGGAATGAATATAAAAAAATGTTTTTGTGCAAAGCTCTGGTCTTGCGTGCAGTATGAGTCACCGGAGCGAGGCTCCACTGCAGGCTTGCAGGATTCATTATGATAAATGGGAGCTGTATGGATTTCTTTGTGGAGGAGACAAGAAACCTTGGCAACAGCAGAGCAGCCCTCTCACCCGTGCAACTAGCTTTGCATGGATGCTTACAATGTGTTTTGCATCTCTGAGAATGATTAATGCCTTTGTGAGTTTGGATAAATTACCTACACTGCCCCTTGAAGGTGGCTTGTTTATCAATTGTCTCTGCAATGACAACTCCAAGCTATATTTCAGCATGAAACGACTATCTAAGTAGCTCGTTTGACATACAACGTGAAGGAATAATTGGCTGCTGGGTGTCAGAATGACAGAAGACGTTAAAACCCTGAAAATTATCATGTTAGGAATATGCAACCTTGTTAAAAAAAAAAAAAAAAAACTACCTGTACTGTCGGTTTGTAATGTTGCTAATCTACGCAATGGCGACATCATGCGGACAAATTGTATTAAAAAAAACAACAACAACAAACGAGGATGACATCAGGATAGTAATAGAAATAGAAAAATAAAATGCAGAAATATCAGTATTAGGGCTGTCAAACGATTGAAATTTTTAATCGAGTTAATTACGGCTTAAAAAATAATTAATCGTAATCAAACCATCTATAAAATATGCCATATTCTTCTGTAAATTATTGTTGGAATGGAAAGATAAGACACAAGATGGATATACACATTCAACATACCGTACATAAGTACTGTATTTGTTTATTATAACAATAAATCAACAAGATGGCATTAACATTATTAACATTCTGGTAAAGCGATCCATGGATAGAACGACTTGTAGTTCTTAAAAGATAAATGTTAGTACAAGTTATAGAAATTATATATTAAAACCCCTCTTAATGTTTTCGTTTTAATAAAATTTTCAAGCAAAAAATAAACTAGTAGCCCGCCATTGTTGATGTCAATAATTACACAATGCTCATGGGTTGTTAAACCCATAAAATCAATCGCACCCAAGCGCCAGCAGAGGGTGACAAAACTCCAAAAATAAAACACAAGTAACAAGTTGGCATTGCACTGTGCTGTCATTTTAATCTGTTTGAGCGGGGTATGTGCGTTAATTGTTTCAAATATTTTAACGTGATTCATTAAAAATATTAATTACCGCCCGTTAACGCGCTAATTTTGACAGCCCTAAATAACATTATGTAATTGTGGTAAAGTCTAGACTACAAGTATAAAATATATTAACTGTTATATAATACATTACATATACAATACATATATATTATATTATTATATATATTATATTTACATATATGTATTATTATTATATACTTTATTAATATATACTTACATAGTAATTAAAATAAATCAGTAAGGATAGTTTGGAATTAATGTACTGCATCTAAAAAAAAAAACTAAAATATGCAATTGCTTAACTGCATCTCTGCCGTTTATTAAAAAAAATGAAGCAATTTGAAAGTCGGTCGAAAACCAAGTAATTTATTGCAATCTCATACTTAAATTTAAAATAAAAATCACTTATTCGTTTAATTTTTAAAATCATTTACATTTTTAAACTAAATAACACAATATTTTCTTATTGATTGCTATCAATAAAAACAATTAAATAATAAATAAAAAAAACAGGAAAGGAAAAAGCAATATAATTATTTTTTCCTAAATTGTTAAATCTATATAAAACAAGGGTGACTAATTTACTGAAAATACTAAAATTGTTTAGTTTTTAAACTAAATAACACAATGTTTTCTTATTGATTGCTAGCAATAAAATGTATAAAATAATAAAACAGGAAAGGAAAAAAAAAAACAATAAATATAATTATTTTTGCTTAAATTGTTAAATTTATATAAAACAAGGGTGACTAATTTACTGTACGGCCCCGACGAAAAATGGCCGACGACTGAGTACACTCGTCCCCGTTGTCTCCCAGCGAACGTCAGGGATCTACTTTTATATGTATGATAACTATGGCAGCAGTTTACTAGTTAGCATACGTTTGAGACGATATTAATCACAAACTACAATACAATATAAATTTAATGGGTGCTTTTTTTGGCTGCACAAATAGAACAGCTCGAAAGGCAACAAAATCGAATGTCAATTGTCAAACCTATGTCAAAATGACGATTTATCGGCTGATTTCTGTGCGGTTTTACATTGCGCGTGCGTACACCACTTGACGTGGAAAAAGACAACTACGGGAAGTCTTTATAGACAAATCTACGTCCATTATTTTCGCGAGAAGCAAAACCGTTAAATTTACTGATTTACTTAAACACACATCGATCTTTGCAATTTGATATCGGGTCATTTAAAATGTTAATTTTACGCTTGCCACGTGTTCTACCTTTTTAGTTTTTATTCGTTTGCCGTTTTGTCTTAACGGGTTTGCCGTCCACGTCCACCTTCTTCTGCGGATTAAGTTACGTGTGTATTTCGGGTAAATACAATAGCAGTGTTTTCAGGCGGGCTGCCATTTTAGCGACCTTACGGTAAGAAAGCCGCTGTCTCTTCAACGCTATTCGAAGCAGAGTCGCTTGTGTGATGCTCAAATTAGTCACACAAGAAACGAGCCAATGTTTTCCGAAGAATTTACTAGAAGCTTTCGTTAGCTCGTTTTAATACCTTGTTGGCAGCTATGCTAACCTTCAACCCGACAGCCAAACAAGAAAACTCAGACTAATTTTGTTAACTAGTGAAAATAATACGAGTTATAACTGTTACTATATAGATCCCTGCTGTAAAGTGATTCAAGTAAAATAAATTTCTTTATTGTGTGGTCACACAGTAAAACAAATACAGCTACTTTTGCTAGGGTTTCAAGGCTAGTGTGACGTTTTCAAGTTTGTGTGTTACCTACTGGAGAATCCTTAATTACTGAAGTTTCCCTTCTGTTTCCATCAGTCACTCCATGTGGGCATGGCGGTGGTCCAGCTCACCTCCGAATCCCACTCTCAGAAAGTCCTAGACAGTCTTTATCAGCTGAGGCTGCAGGGACACCTGAGTGACATCACCGTACAGGTGGACTACCAGGGCCAATCGAAAGCGTTCCAAGCTCACCGGGTGGTCCTCGCCGCTTCTAGCGGCTATTTCAGTAACATCTTCCTATCCCAGGATGGCATCCCAGACCAAATCCCGCTCTCCAACATGCTACCGTGTGACTTTTTTGACTTTTTGGAGTTTGTGTACACGGGTAAGGTAGAGTTGGTCCAGACCAGAATAGCTGATGTGCATGCAGCGGCCAAGCTTTTGGACTGCAAGGAGCTGGCCAGGGTTTGCATCGAGAATGACGTGTTTGGGTCAGATGTGGTAGTGGAGTCATCAATAGAGACCGAGACAGGTACAGAGAGGTCGTCAAAGAGGTCTAAGAGGAAGACCAGCAAGGTCAAACTGAGCTTGGGTGGCCGCAGAGTCCTTCAGAAGTGTTTCCAAACAGAAGGCGAGGCATTTAATGCTGAAGAGGATGACGCAAACGAGTGCTCACCCATTTCTTCTGACTTTGATGAGGAAACTCTGAGTCCGCTGCTGTGCTCTGCGAGTGAGGACGAGGAAGGCACGATCTCAAAGAGGTCCTCCAAAGGGAAGTTCAGTTGCAATGACTGCCAGAGGATCTTCCAATATGAGAAGAGCTATTTAAAACACAAAAGGTAGGTGCATATACAGTGTATCACAATAGTGAGTACACTCCTCGCATTTCTGCAGATATTTAAGTATATCTTTTAATGGGACAACACTGACAAAATGACACTTTGACACAATGAAGTCGTCTGTGTGCAGCTTATATAATAGAGTTCATTTATTTTGCCCTCAAAATAACTCAAAATATAGCTATTAATATCTGAACCCCTGGCAACAAAAGTGAGCACACCCCTTCGTGAAAGTTGTCCATATTTAACATACTACATGTCAACTGTCAATATTTTGTGTGGCCACCACTATTATCCAGAACTGCCTTTACTCTCCTGGGCATGGAGTTGACCAGAATTTCACAGGTTGCCACTTGAATTCTCTTTCACTCCTCCATGCCGACGTTGCAGAGCTGCCTGATATTTGAGACTTTGTGCACCTCCACCTTCCGCTTGAGGATCCCACAAAGATGTTCTATTGGATTCAAGTCTGGAGACATGCTTGGCCAGTCCATCACCTCTACACTCAGCCTCTTCAGTAAAGCAGTGGTCATCTTGGAGGTGTGTTTGGGGTCATTGTCATTCTAAAACACTGCCCTGCGACCCAGTTTCTGGAGGGAGGGGATCATGCTCTGCTGCAGTATTTCACAGTACATGGTGGAGTTCATGTTTCCCTCAATGGAATGTAACTCTCCAACACCTGCAGCCAGAGGTTGCGCTAGACTTTTTCGTTGTCTGTCATTTTGACTGACAGTGTCATAAAAATCCGGTCATAATCTATTTTTACCCGTCACATTTTAAAAATGATAATAATGACATATTCAATAGCATTTACTTTTCATTCATTTTCAATTAGTATTCTGTCCGAACAAGCTTAACAAGAGGCAAACAGACAGCGGAGTGCACCAATCAGCGACGGGCAGACGTGCCGTTAGCAAAGCGACGAGGGCAGGACGAGGGACTTGCGCGCGGAAGTAAACATACGAGGAGAACGGAGTTCATTCAACATGGCTAGCGCGAGACAGACTGTTGTCAATGACTTGTGTCGATGTGTTTTAGCTCATTTAAAACTGAATTTACCGCGGATTAGAACATATTCTCGGCTTTCGCGTTCGCCATCCGTGTTGTTGTAGAGACGACTTTCGGCACGCAAGTGCTCGTGAAGAACACGTCACGCAAATAAACAAATCTGATTTGTTGATTGATTTTGTACCTACTCGAGAGGCTGTGTCCCAGACTTTTCTCTCAGTGTTTGAAAAATACAGGGAGAACAGTCTGGCCGTGCCAGGCAAACACTCAGTTGCCTTGACATTTTTCCGAGCAAGGCCAATGACGTCATGCATCAAGAGAGACAATAGCTAATTAATATGCTCACTCACCACCCTGTGGTCTGGGGTGTGAATTGCAACCTGTCAAATGACGGATGGACTTCAGTTTTTTCCGTCACCGTTTTAAAAAAACGGTCAACGACGGAAAATATTCGGTTAACGTGACCCCTGCCTGCAGCACTCATGCAGCCCCAGACCATGACATTCCCACCACCATGCTTGACTGTAGGCATGACACACTTATCTTTGTACGCCTCACCTGGTCGCCGCCACACATGCTTGAGACCATCTGAACCAAACAAATTAATCTTCTCATTAGACCACAGGACATGTTTCCAGTAATTAGGGGTGCATGATATCCATTTTTTTGAAAACTGAGATTGATAACTTCCTGCTCCTCAAAGCCGATACTGATATCGATAACCGATAATAAATATATATATTTTTTTAATGTATAACCCGAGTTTTTGAACACCTGGAGGTTTAAAAAAAAAAAAAAAAAACAACAACAACAACAACTAGTGATGGATTCAATATAGATTTGCCTTTGATCTCACCAGATTTTTCATAATGACATGAACAAAACAGTGCGTTTCACTTCTGCACTGCCCAACAGCCAGCTAAAAAGGAATGCACTTCCATAAACCACAAGGCTTGGTCTTTTTTTGCTTTTATGGGAAGACACTCGTCTTAATATTGTGAAAGTACAACAGAAAAATACACATATTCAATACTCAATATACAACAAACTGCAAAATACACTTATATACACAACTATTATATGTATAGCATTGCACACTAGCTTGAGTTACTAAAGCATTCTATAACACAACTTATGAAGTTCTGTACACTACAGAAGTAAACATATATTGCACATCCATATGTCATAGTAAATATAAAATACATATATTTCCGAGGCGGAAACGTAACAGAAAGCATTCACGACTGTCAATGCTACCGCTAGACACCGCAATGTGTGAGTGATTGAACCAAACTACTGTAACAAAAAATGCCCTGTAAATGGTCAACTGATTTCCCATACAAGTCTGTAAACTAAAGCCAGAACAGCACATATTATTGGTCCTATTATAAATGTTATTGGAATTGTCGGGATGAATTATTAATTCATGAATGATTAATTCCTATTATCGGACCGATAATTATCGGAACAATAATTATCGTGCACCAGTACCAGTAATCCATGTGCTTTGTTGACATGTCTTCAGCAAACTGTTTGCGGGCTTTCTTGTGTACCGTCTTCAGAAGAGGCTTCCCCGTGGGGTGACTGCCATGCACACCAGTTTGATGTAGAGTGCGGCGTATGGTCTGAGCACTAGCAGGCTGACCCCCCCCCCCCCCCCCCCCCCCCACTTCTTCAATCTCTGCAGCAATGCTGACAGCACTCCTGCGACGATCTTTCAAAGAAACTATTTGGATGTGACGCTCAGTACGTGCGCTCGGCTTCTTTGGACGACCAACCCCAGGCCTGCTCTGAGTGGACCCTGCTCTTTTAAAACGCTGGATAATCTTAGCCACTGTGCTGCAGCTCAGTTTCAGGGTGTTGGCAATCTTCTTGTAGCCTTGGCCATCTTCATGTAGCACAACAATACGTCTTTTAAGATCCTCAGAGAGTTCTTTGCCATGTGGTGCCATGTTGGAACTTTCAGTGACCAGCATGCGAGAGTGTGAGAGCTGCACTACTAATTTGAACACACCTGGTCCCTATGCACACCTGGACCTAGTAAAACTTACGAGTCACGTGACATTTTGGAGGGGAAATGACAAGCAGTACTCAATTTGGACATTTAGGGGTGTAGTTTCTAAGGGGTGTACTCACTTTTGTTGCCAGGGGTTTAGATATTAATGGCTATATTTTGAGTTATCTTGAGGGTAAAATAAATTGACTCTATTATATAAGCTGCACACAGACAACTTTTCATTGTGTCAAAGTGTCATTTTGTCAGTGTTGTCCCGTGAAAAGATATACTTAAATATCTGCAGAAATGCGAGGGGTGTACTCACTTTTGTGATACACTGTATACATATTTAATTGCCATCAGGTATTCGTAACTAACCCTGCAACTAAAAAGTTGAGAGCTTTGAGTGGTCCAGTTCCTCATCCCGTTTCTCTTCCCGTGTCGCGGCAGCACCCGCCACGGAATCCAAGCCGACCTACTATACCGTTGCAAAACCTGTGAGAAGACTTTCTCCAACCGCAGCAACCTGAGGATTCACGAGAAGCATGTACACAGCAATGAACGGCTCTTCACCTGCGAGGTTTGCAACAAGAACTTCAAGCGCAAAAAGGACGTGGTGCGCCACCATAAACAGGTCAGGATTTTTTAGGGGTGTTAAAACTAAAGTGAGGGTAATTTAATATACAGTGTTACCTCTACTTATGAACGTCTCAACACACAGAATTTTCAGGTTAAGACACGCCTCAACGGGAAAATATTGCCTCTTGTTACGAAAGATTTCAGGATACGAATGGCAAGCAGATCCCAGAGTTTACTAAACGTAACATACTTATAGCTCCTCTGCCATTGGCTATTGCCTAGCATTCACGGCATCCAATTGGCTAAGAGGGACCTCTACTGAATGTGTATATCCCAGCGTCTTCTTCATTCGCCCCTTGTGTTCCGACAGCTTTACATAAGTGTATTAAGTTTTATTCTTTACTCTAGTCTTGTTTTTTTTTTTTTTTTTTTTTTTTTTACAATATGCACAACTCTGATTTTATATTGTGCAATAATCTAATTGTAACATGTATTTGTTCCATGTTTTGATGATTTTTATGCATTATAAAAGATTTAAGTCTGAATTTTGGGGGGGCTACGAACGGATTAGGGCATTTAGATGAAAAACGAGTCTCTACTCACAGAATTTTCAAGTTACGAAACTGCTTCCAGAACCCATTCATTTCGTAAATAGAGGTATCACAGTAATTTATATCAAGATAATTACTAATTGATTCCCATTCACAATGACAACTCCTGTCAATCCTCCACTGGCGACCCGACCCGTTCCCTGACTTGCCCAGTTTGCCCTTTCAGGTGCATGAAACGCATCTGCACGAGTGTTCCGAATGCGGCAAGCTGTTGAGCTCCAAGGGGTCACTGGTGTTACACAAGCGGACGCATAGCGGCATCAAGGCCTACGTCTGCTCCGAATGTGGCGCACGTTTCACCCAGAAATCGGCCCTCAACATGCACCACAGGTACAAGCTAGGTCACACAATTAATTTAACTAGCAAGTCTGGGATTCTCTTCCTACTAGTAAACTAATTGACCCCTCCCTACACACATTTGACCAATTATTACCGTATTTTCCACCTATAAGCGCGCACCTTCAATGAATGGCCCATTTTAAAACCGGTTTAAATACAAGGGCCGCACCGCATTATAAGGCGCAGTTGTAGTAGTAGCAGCACTAGTAGTAGTCATCATGGTCGGGGTTTTGTTATACAACCACTAGATGGAGCTGCAGTAAAGCAAATGTCATGCCATGATTAACCAATATTAATCCATATACAGGTAGTCTCAGGGTTAAGAACGAGTTCGTTCCTACGCTGGCGACGTAAACTGAATTTCGGCGTAAATTGGAATTAATCCTTTAAGTACCCCAAAATAACTATCCAAAAAGTCCAAAAGTCTTGTATTTTGTTTAATGAGAGTATACACTGCCCTCTGGTGGCAGCGTTGGATCTGGCTGGACTTTCGCCTAAGGACTAAGGAGCAGACTCTCGTGCATTTTATTGTTTTAGTTGCTGTTTTGACTTTTGTCGCGATACGTTGTTGTTGTGTTTTTCTTTCTTAATGTCATTGTATAATACTTTCCTGCCTTTTATTTTTCATGAATTATCTTGTCATAGTTGCAAAGCACTTTGAGGACTTTTCGGGTTTTTGTAAAGGGCTATAGAAATATATTTGATTTGACATGGATAAAGGACAGCTGTGCTCTGGTTTGGCCTACATAAGGCTGTAAGTTATTTCAGCTAATATATGTTTGTGTATGCATTTGTCATTAAGTTCACAGCTACAGTTTGTGGAGTTACTTGTGTGCGATTTGCTATGAGAGTTGTAAATAGGTTAGCATTCGTAGCATTTAAGATAGCGGACTTTTGTTAGTCAAATTAGGCTAATTTAATCTACTAAATTTACATAATGATCAGACTAGATGGACGTTTGAACACTAAGTGTTTTGTGTCAAGTGTTTTATTGTTAAAATGGGTGTTGTTTTGAACATAAGTGTACATATGTGTGTTACAGCTTTACAAACTGTCAAAAGTGAAGAAAGTATAAAGCTTCAAAAAGAACAGTTGCCTTGTTTGATGTCTGTAAAGATGAACAACACATTTAGTGAGGACAGAACACGTCATGTTATTAAAGTAAAAATAAGATACTGTGGATTACAGTAAGGTACTGTTTACACGACTAAAAAAAAAAAAAAAAAAAAAAAAGACACAAGATGGCGGATGAGACGTTATAAAGTCGTAATCGCGTAAGTCGAGTACGTCGTAACCCGGGACTACCTGCATAAAGCACATTAGATTAGAAGGCACTCTGCTTCAGTTTTTGAGAGAATTGAAGGCTTTTAGTTGCACCTTCTAGTGCGGAAAATACGATACACCACAGGGTATGCTATCAGAGCGTGGTTGTGTTTAGGATCCACACAGGCGAGAAGCCCTACGCCTGTGACGAGTGCGACTCCCGCTTCACCCAGAAAAGCATGCTGGCCTATCACAAGCGCTCCCACACGGGTGAGACAACCACCCAGTTTAAGGACATTTTTGGCAGTGTCAACAAGTTCTTTTGTCGTCCAAGGTGAGAAGCCCTTCATGTGCGAGGCATGCGGGAAGAGCTTCGCTTCAAAGGAATATTTGAGGTACCACGCCAACATCCACACCGGATCTAAGCCATTCAAGTGCGATCAGTGTGGGCGCGGCTTCGCCCAGAGGAACTCACTGCGGCAGCATATGAACGTGCACACGGGTACGAATCCGAACCGGATCATCTATAGCGGCTGTGCTGGAATTCTGACTTTGTGTTTTGACAACCCTTACACAGGCGCACGCCCCTACGGCTGCAAGTTCTGCGAAAAACATTTCACGCAGCTCAACGCCCTCCAGCGGCACCAGCGGATTCACACCGGCGAGAAGCCCTACATGTGCGGCTTGTGCCATCGCACTTTCACTGATCAGTCTACGCTTCGAAGGCATACCACGGTGAGTAAAAATACTGAGTTTTGGCTATGTAGGGGTATATTTATGTATAATTACACTAAGAACGCAACAAAAAAATACCCTATTTTTCGGAGTATAAGTCGCAGTTTTTTCATAGTTTGGCGTTACGCGTAATTATTCACACGTTTGGTGACTTGGAGGGACACTAATGGTTTGGTAAACTTATTAGCATGTTCTTAATGCTATAGTTATCTGAATAACTCTTAATAGCTATGTTATGTTAACACACCAAGCATGTTCTCAGTTCATTGTTTATGCAACCTGTAACGTTAGCATACAATATACTTATTCAGCCTGTTGTTCTCTATTCTATTTTTACTTTAAATTGCCTTTCAAGATGAGAAGCCCGTTCTTGGTGTTGGATTTTATCAATTTCCCTCAAAATTTCCTCCATTGTAACTTGTATGTTTCTTTCGTCTTAGTCTTTTGAACAATAAGACATATTTGTTTTTGTCATATTTTTGTTATCTCAAAATTTGTTTGTGTTAGTCTAGTTTTAGTCGATGTTTACTAAAAAAATTTTGTCTGTAAAATTTTTTAAAATGTACTCCAAAAATAAATAAAGGTTTCCAACTATTGTGAATGAGCAGACGAGCACATGTTGTAGCATCTACAAGGACAACGCCAATTTGGTGACAATACACACTCAGCAGGAAAACAGTACATTATTTTCAGTGAATTATTATACGCACCTGGATGCCACGATCTTTATGTAAAACCTGGATGCCACGATCTTTATGTATTAAAAAAAAAAAAAAAGTCAGGGTTTAAGAGGACGCGTCCCGTTATCATTAGCCTAACACAAACGCGAACGCTGTGCTAACGCTACGAATTACATTTACTGTCCTTGACAAAAGTCTTGTCGCTTATCCATTTTGTAGAAACAATTGCTAATAACCTGACTTTTAATTATTCAATTGGTTTCAGAAAAGGCTCATATGAAAGCTAAGATCCTCCCAAATGATGTTGAATGTACAAAAATATATTTGTTTCACTGAAAAAAAGATTCATCATTTAATGAAGACATAAAGGTCAAATTTTGTTGCCTATAGAAAGTAGTGTGAAAATTGAACATAAAATGTACTTCAAATACAAAAATGTGTGACATAACATCAGCGAATTAAGTAGTGGTGCTGTGAGATCCAAATTTAATATTTTGTATGACTTCCATGGGCTTGAAGGACTGCATCCATGCGGTTCTGCAAGGATACATACAATTTTATTGATGAAGTCATCAGGAACATCAAAGAAAGCAGTCTTGCATGCCTCCCAGAGTTCATCAACATTCTTGGGTTTCGTCTTCCATGCTTCCTCTTTCATTCTGTTCATGTCTGGTGACTGGGCTGGCCAGTCCTGGAGGATCTTGATCTTCTTTGCCTAGAGGAACTTTGAGGTAGAGATTGAAGTTTGCGATGGAGCACCATCCTGTTGCAGAATTTTTCCTTTTTTATGGTTAGGAATGAAAGAGGCAGCTAAGATTTGTTGATATTTCAGACTATTTATGTTACCTTCCACCCTGCAGATCTTTCGCACACACCCATACTGGATGTAACCCCAGACCATGATTTTGCCAACAGCAAACTTCACTGTTTTCTGAGTGAATCTCGGATCCATGCGGACTTCAGTAGGTCTCCTGCAATATTTGCGGCGACTTTGGTGTAATATAATGGAAGATTCATCTGAAAAATCCACCTTTTGCCACAAAACAGTGAAGTTTTAGTAATTAAAAGTCAGGTTATTATCAATTGTTTCTACAAAATGGATAAGCGACAAACTTGTCAGGGACTGTAGTGTGTGATGATCACTAAGTCAGTACAAACCTTTGAAGGCTCAAGCAACATTGTATATTATCTCTGGACAAGACAAGAAAAAAAATTCTGGAGTGACTGGGAGGGCAGGCTAACTTCACATTAAATGTCACACATTGTGAACATGTGATGGAGACTATTGTGCATTTTCATCTCGTTCTTTTTTCGTCAGACGAAAACAGGCTTTGGTCTCGTTATGTTCTAGTCTCAAAAAACACGTTTTTAACTTATCGTCTTGAAAAACTGTTGACGAAATATTTTTGTTATCGTCGTTGTTGGCGAAAACAACACTGGTGCGAGTAATAGACCGAAAAATATGCAAAACGGGGGAAAAAGGTTTAAAAATTGATGAACTGAGGATAAAGAAGGTAGACCTTAAGAGTGACTATGAAAAATTGTGTGTATTTTTCCTTGATCTTTAGACTCACGACGCCAACGCTCCATGGAAGAACTACCTGGTGGTTCTGCAGGACAACGTGGAAGAAAAGAAATCCAAAGAAGAAAGGAAGGCAGCGGCTCAAGAGAGAAAAAGGGTCGCCCAGAAAGCACGTAAAAGCAACGCTGCCACTGCCGCCCTCGGGTTGGACGCCAAGCAGGTCACCCTGCCACCAGAGTGGGTCGGGCCGGGGGGCATTACCCTGGTTGGTCACGGTAACGTGGGCGGGATCACCCTCATCCAGACTGAGAATCTACCCGAAGGTCAGGCGGAGACTGAGGATGACGGCGGCACAGTCACTTTGGACGGACACTTCGCCGTTCCCGGGGAGGCCAACCCTTCCGAGATTACCCGTTCGCTACCCACGGATACCCCCGCCGTGTCCTCCCTGCTGGAGCAGGCTGTCTCGCAAACTATTCTGGCTCCCGAGGGGGTAACGGAGCAGCCCGACATTCTGACGGTGGTTGTGTCTGAGAAGATGTGCAAGGAGGAGCAGCTAAAGCAAAAAATGATCGAGAAAATAGGAGATAAACAAAACACCAATCCCTAAAAAATGTAGCTAAATCTAAGTGGACTCCACATTTAAGAATCTTAATTAATCCCAATTTATGGTTATTTTAGCTGATGATCTTGGCCTCTTATTCATCTCATGAGCATTAAAAGCATTTTTACATACATGACATCCCTCTTTTTAAGTATTTAGAATAGGAATAACAAACTTTATGAATGTCTCATCATTGTGAAGAATATATAATGTGGATTTCACATGACTAGAATAGTAAAGGAAACGGCGAATACAGTACTGCCTTGAGATAATCATTTGATGGGCTAATCGAGTCCCGGTTATTTTCTTACTTAATGCCGCAATATGTCCTCATTGGGCCAGTAATTGAGGAGAATGAAAACTTTGTCGTTGCCATGGCGATCGCTTTAAATAAAATGTGTATTTATTACAATTTGGGGCAGCCCTGTAGCAAACTAAAACATTTCCACATTTTTGTTCTAGTTACAGAAATATTTACTATAGGATTCATCTCAGTATGGTTGAATTCTTCAGTGGAACACAAAAAGTGAGATATTGCATCACTTCACAATAAAAGTGTGGAGCAAAATAAGGACAGAATACAACTTTATTGTCCAACCACACGAGCACACAGATTTTTTTTTTTTTTTTTTAAAGCTCCGGAAGAATCTGGATACTTTGGTGATAGAACGGAGGCGATACGGTTTGGGTGGGGAACATGCTAATTGAAGGGGCGGACAAGATGAGATGGCAGCTGAGCCGTCCGTTAGCATTCGAACTGGATAAAGTCAAAATCATAAATAAAACCTGATGGACTACAATCATGTCGGGAGGAAATAATAAAGTGGCTGATGTTATGCTTAACAGTCTCAACTCGTTTTTCAACTTCCTGTACACAGTAATGATTGAAATAATGCGAATTAATAATGATTAACCAAACAAGCGGTTTTAGAGCCTTTAACAAGGTTTTGTAGCTTCTTTAGGCTTCATTGTGTTACTAACAAGTGGAGTCGTCCACGTTCATTTGACACGTGACAAATGATATAGGTGAAGCCATACTCATGACAGTGCTAATAGTACTGTTAGAATTGATAATTGTTATCCACATCTGTGCTTGTTTTTCAGTAAAATAGTTGCGTGACAGCTACCATAGACTTCATAATAATATTGACGGGTCAGATTCGCAATGTTTACGTAAAATAAATGCGAACTACACGGTTGTTTTGCCTTTAACAAAGAATCGAGACAGTTTTACATCCATATCTATAAAGAATTCAGGAATTTAAGCATTTAATCACAAGAATTTTCACCGGAAAAGCTGTTTACATAAGGCGGCCGCTACATTTGTTTACTAACTGGCATCGTAGTTTGCAATATTTCCGTAAAATAAATGCTAACTGCCTGTTTTTTTTGCTTTTAACCAAGAATCGAGACTGTTTTGCGTCCATATCTATATAGAATTCAGGGATTTAAGCATTTATTCACAAGAATTTTCAACGAAAAAAGCTCTTTGTCTGTGATTCCACTCGGTCAGTTTTGACGGCTAGACCAACAATGCAGGCACCCATTAATCGGCTCCGCGCCCCGTCAATATATTATGAAGTCTATGCAGCTACAAATGGGCGTATTAATCCATTTATTAATTCTATTGATGATCAATTAAATGACTATCAAAATAAGAAGCATCAAGTCCATGATATAGCAAAATTGTAGCATCACTTCCAGATTAGCATTTAGCATGGCTGCCATAGTCTTGTTTTGTCATTGTCACACCTCGTACACAACATGGAGTGAATTCAACAAAAACATTGAGAAATATGAATAACTACCATGACATTGTTAGTAAAAAGTTACGCAGCGTTCCTCTGCATGAGAGGAGTGGAGGTGGAGACGCTTTACATTTCAATAGGATTTGGAGGGAAGCGATATTGTAAAGCAGTGCCGTGTTGTACGTGTGTTGTACGTGTGTGTGTGTGAGGGGAACCATGCGCGTGACTCGTATGTCCCGTCCATCTCCGCACGCTCTCATTTGAGGTCTCCCTCGTCGCCCTGGATGGTCTTTTTGATGCGCAACAGCAGCGTGGTGTGCCACTGGTCCAGACGCGAGATGGAGTCGAACTCCTTCACCTGCGGGAGGGAAGAAGTTACAGGTTATTTCAAATGATTTCTTTGGCCAAATAACTATTTAGACAAAATTGTCGCACTTAAGGGTGGCTACACATCCTAAAAAATGAGTGGGAAATCACAAATACAGGTATATCTATATCTAATCTTACATAGACCTCCTTAACAGACTTACCGCTTCTGTGAAGGCTTCACTGTTCTGTTCCTCATGAGCCTCCAGCAGTTTCTTTTCAATAAAAAAAAGAAAAAGTAGATTAAAACAAAAATAAGGAGTATAATAATAGTGCCTACCTTCAAAAGTTTGCATTCTCTGGAGTCTGAGAAAGCCGGGAACATCTCCTCGTATTTTTCCACAGCGATCTGCAGAGAGACAAACCGGGACAAGTTTCAGCCCCACAAGCTGCGTAGAGCGATCCCGACGGAAATACACTTGCCTTGGCGTTGAGCTCGTCCACGATAAAGTGACACAGTGCCGCTTTAAAGAAATACTCCTTGGCGCTGTACTTAAGCAGTGGGTTGTCCATTGTGTTGGCACCAACCTGCGTATACATAAAGAGTATATTCATTCATTTATTCAAAAACAACAAACAAAATTTGATGCGATAATCAATACACATGGAAAATTAGGTGTCCCACAAGGATCAATGCCATGCCCCATTTTTTTCTACACTGTCTGGATTGGTTTTACCTGCTCATAGATCTCAATGGCCTTCTGATACTGCTCCAGCTGAGCACAGTAGGCCCCCACCTTCAGTAAACATTTGTTAGCCGAACTACAGGAAGAAAAGACAAAATGTAATCAGACACAGGGTAGTTAACTTATCTTGCAATGGATGGACCGCATTTCCTGAAATGGATGTCTTCACATATAAATGCATACTAACAAACAAACACTCGGTATAGACTTCATAATGATATTGACGGGACACGGGACCGATTAATGGGGGCCTATCAACCGTCAAAGCTGACCGAGTGGAAACACAGACAGCTTTTTACGTAGAAAATTCTTGTGAATAAATGCTTAAATCCCTGAATTCTTTATGGATATAGATGTAAAACAGTCGATTCTTGGTTAAAAGCAACAAACAAACAAAAATAGGCAGCTTCCATTTATTTAATGTAATTATGTTGAATGTGCTGCTCGTATTTAAGCCACTGGGTGCCGCCTTATCACCACAAAGAGCTTTTTACGTCAAAAATTCTTGTAAATAAATGCTTAAATCCCAGAATTCTTTATAGATATGGATGTAAAACAGTCTTGATTCTTTGTTAAAAGAGCAAAGAATCGGGCAGTTAGCATTTAGTTTACGTAAATACGTCGAATATGCTGTTAGTCTTTAAACCACTGTAGCGCCGCCTTATCACCACAAAGAGCTTTTTCCGTTGAAAATTCTGGCCGGTTGATGGGTGCGCGGGTGGCCCGGGGGACCACCCTGGGTCCCGGGGGGGGGACGATGGCTCCTTTGCTGGGCTGCGGGAGGAGGGATGGGCTGCGCATGGCCCCCCGCCCCCGCGCCCGCCCTCCCTCCCTCCCCGGGCTGGCTGGGTGGGGGCTGTGGCCCTGGGTTGGCGCCCGCGCGGCTTCTCCGCCCGTCTGCGTGGCTGTCGCGCGCCCGGTGGGGCCTGCGTGCTGCTGGATGTGGTAGGGCATTCTCGGGTCGGGGGTCCCGGTGCCGGGATTGGCGATGCGGCGGCGTAGGGTTGGTCGCCAACGGGCTTACTCATAAGAGATTCACACGATTACTGGGTTCTAGATCACAGAACTGATTTGTGTACACTCTACCCCTTTCAATCACTTAGCTTATAAGCTTATAGAAACCCCCACCCCCATTCTCCTCTTTCACTGGCCAATAGGCCCCCACATGGTGTAAACCGGAAATACATCTCGCTGACGATAGCACCAGCATATTAGTAACTAGTTTAGATGTTCAATGTATATCTAGTTGTTGTTTGTGTATGTGTTTCTTTTCCTTCTTCTCTTGTATTTCTTTTCTTCTGTCCCCCCATAATCCCTTCCTGTTCGATGCTTTGTCATAATAAAAAGGTATTTTGAATGATCACAATGGGAGTATGTCAGACTCTCAATGTGAAACATTAAAACTGTTCAGAATCTGGGCACTTAGACTTCCATTCTCTGTGTCAAACAGCTGAACAGGACAGGTTTAAAAAAAAAAAAAAAAAAAAAAAAAAAAAGAAAATTCTGGCGAATAAATGCTTAAATCCCAGAATTACTTATAGATATGGACATAAAACAGTCTCGGTTCTTGGTTGAAAGAAAAAAAAACAAACAAACAAAAAACGTGCAGTTACCTTTTATTTTATGTAAATATGTTTAATGTGCTGCTAGTCATTAAGCCACTGGGCGCTGCCCTATCCCCACAAAGAGCTTTTTACGTTGAAAATTCTTGTAAATAAATGCTTAAGGCAAATCCCCAATTCTTTGTAGATATGAATGAAAACAGTCTCAATTCTTCGTTAAAAGAGCAAAGAACCGGGCAGTTAGTCAACTTTTTCCGTTGAAAATTCTGGTGAATAAATGCTTAAATCCCTGAATTATTTAAAGATATGGACGTAAAACAGTCTCGGTTCTTGGTTAAAAGCAAGCAAGAAAAAAAAAAATGTGCAGTTAGCATGTATTTGACGTAAATATTGCGAACTATGATTCAGGTCAGTAAGCAAATGCAGTGTCCGCCTTATGTAAACAGAGCTTTTTTGTTGAAACTTCTTGTGAATAAATGCTTAAATCCCTGAATTCTATATACATATGGATGTAAAACATAAAATATAATAATGACCTTGATTCCTCGAACAAATCACTCCTGAGACAATCCTTCCTGTTAGTATGTGGTACTGTTTTCTTACTTTTTCAACCTAAATCCAGCGTTAGATCACGGCGTGCGTGTGTTTGGGAATAACTCCTCTTGATGTGGGCAGCCCCCTACTTGAAGGCGTGGTGCAGTGTGACGGAGGTGACCTGTCAATATCATTATGAAGTCTATGCACTAGGTTTACAGGAGTTTTATAGCTGACATTAAAAGCTATACCAACACTGGCGAGGGAAAAACAGTAGATTCACTATTTTAACTTATTATACTAATGACTATTCCTTGTTTATGATTCATTAATGCAGTACTCTCTTATTTTCAGTGATAATGACACTACAGGTAGTCCCTGGGTTAAAAACGAGTTCCGTTCCTATGCTGGCGACTTAACCCAAATTTCCACATACGTCAAAATTAACTTAAATTAATTAAGTAGCCCTAAACCTCAAAATAACTATCCAAAAAGTCCCTAAGTATTGTATTTTGTTTATTAATGGAGGATACACTGCCCTCTGGTGGCAGCGTTGGGTCTGGCTGGACTGTCGCCTTGTATAACTGAGCTGACTCAGACGTCTGACATGGATAAAGGATAGCTATGCTCTGGTTTGACCCACATATGGCTAGGCATGTGCCGGTTACCGGTTTCACGGTTTACCGAGGTGTGAAAACGTCGGGGTTTCAAAACCACTAAAATTTTCCGTCAGACCGTAGTACGGTATTGGCTATTTTTCATGTGTCAAAAATGCAGCTAGAAGTGGCATGGCGCGGCAGCGCCCACCCCCTCCCGTTTGTTGCTGTGTGTGAAAGTGACGCTATCAGCTAGACAGCCAGCGAACCCAAGAACAAATCCTCCAAACATAAAGCGTTCTTTTCTTCAATTTATTGAGCTCTCAAATCGTGGTAAGTGTAATATACAAAATGAAAACAATTAAATCGTTATACAATTGTATTTTTTCGTGTGTGAGTAGCTTCAACAGATTAGCATCATGGAAAAGTTCGCCAAAAACAAAACACACATTTTCCTTTCAAATTCGATATACACACTAACTAAAAGCTTACAAAGATGAATGTTAGCCTAGACTTAGCTGGGAGAGCAACTTCGTCGAGTGTTACAGCTGCAGAGTGAGAAAACAAGCTTGATTCGCTTGAATGAAGGGGGGGGGGGGGGGTAGCATCAAAGATCGTTAATTGCGAAAGATGATTTTGCCCTAAGCACAAATCCACGTTCGTTAGCTCAAGGAGAGGTCTCACTCCGAATGTTTTTATTTTTTTATTTTTTAGATGAAACCTTTCCACAGCAATATTTACATTTTAACCAACTTGTACATTTTTAACTAACTTGTACATTTTTAATTAACTTATTAACTTATGAATTCTTTGTTATTTTTAACACAAAGGCATGACATCATGTAGACTAGATTCGACACAGTGGCTGAAATTGGCAAAACTTCACTTGAGCTTTTCCACCCTTAAAAAAAAAAAGTGATGCAGTATAAATTTTTAAAAATTTTATTCAGAAGTGTTTTTACTTTTTTATAGAAATTATTTTGGTCTTGCTCTAATCTTGAGCAACTTGAGGTGTGGCTGTGGGTATAGTCTATAAGTTAAATTTTAATTGTATTTAAAATATTTGTTTTTGTATTGATAATTTATTTATTTTAACAATATATTCATGTTCCAATTTGCAACTATGTTCTGAAAAAAAAAAAAAAAAATCCTGTTCAATGGAAAAAAGTTTTTTTTTTTTTTAACCCATACATCTCAAAATAACACATTTTGTAGCTATAATTGCAATACCGTGATACCGTGAAACCGCGGTATTTTTGCTCACGGTTATCGTACCGTCAAAATCTCATACCGGCACATGCCTACATATGGCTTTAGGTTGTTTCAGAACAGCTATTGAGTCTGGCCACCATTCAGCGGATACAATTTCCAGGGCGGAGCAAGCCACAGCAAACAGACAGCGGAGTGGACCAATCAGTGACAGGCGGACGTGACGTTAGTAAAGCAACGAGGGCAGGACGAGGGACTTGCACGCGGAAGTAAACATACAAGGAGAGCGGAATTTATTCAACATGGCTAGCGCGAGACAGACTGTTGTCATGGACTTGTGTCGATGTGTTTTTGGTCATTTAAAACTGATTTTTACTGTGGATTGGAACATATTCTCAGCTCTCCTGTTCGCCATCTGTGTTGTTGTGGAGACGACTTCCGACACGGAAGAGTGACGTTGCTCGTTAAGAATACGTCACGCAAATAAACAAATCTGATTGGACGGTTGATTTTGTCCGTGCTCGAGAGGCCGTTAATGGGCTGGGTCCCAGACTACTCTCGCAGTGTTTGAAAAATACAGGGAGAACAGTCTGGCCGTGCCAGGCAATATACAGTGCCTTGCAAAAGTATTCGGCCCCCTTGAATCTTGCAACCTTTCGCCACATTTCAGGCTTCAAACATAAAGATATGAAATTTAATTTTTTTTGTCAAGAATCAACAACAAGTGGGACACAATCGTGAAGTGGAACAACATTTATTGGATAATTTAAACTTTTTTAACAAATAAAAAACTGAAAAGTGAGGCGTGCAATATTATTCGGCCCCTTTACTTTCAGTGCAGCAAACTCACTCCAGAAGTTCAGTGAGGATCTCTGAATGATCCAATGTTGTCCTAAATGACCGATGATGATAAATAGAATCCACCTGTGTGTATTCAAGTCTCCGTATAAATGCACCTGCTCTGTGATAGTCTGAGGGTTCTGTTTAAAGTGCAGAGAGCATTATGAAAACCAAGGAACACACCAGGCAGGTCCGAGATACTGTCGTGGAGAAGTTTAAAGCTGGATTTGGATACAAAAAGATTTCCCAAGCTTTAAACATCTCAAGGAGCACTGTGCAAGCCATCATATTGAAATGGAAGGAGCATCAGACCACTGCAAATCTACCAAGACCCGGCCGTCCTTCCAAACTTTCTTCTCAAACAAGGAGAAAACTGATCAGAGATGCAGCCAAGAGGCCCATGATCACTCTGGATGAACTGCAGAGATCTACAGCTGAGGTGGGAGAGTCTGTCCATAGGACAACAATCAGTCGTACACTGCACAAATCTGGCCTTTATGGAAGAGTGGCAAGAAGAAAGCCATTTCTCAAAGATATCCATAAAAAGTCTCGTTTAAAGTTTGCCACAAGCCACCTGGGAGACACACCAAACATGTGGAAGAAGGTGCTCTGGTCAGATGAAACCAAAATTGAACTTTTTGGCCACAATGCAAAACGATATGTTTGGCGTAAAAGCAACACAGCTCATCACCCTGAACACACCATCCCCACTGTCAAACATGGTGGTGGCAGCATCATGGTTTGGGCCTGCTTTTCTTCAGCAGGGACAGGGAAGATGGTTAAAATTGACAGGAAGATGGATGCAGCCAAATACAGGAACATTCTGGAAGAAAACCTGTTGGTATCTGCACAAGACCTGAGACTGGGACGGAGATTTATCTTCCAACAGGACAATGATCCAAAACATAAAGCCAAATCTACAATGGAATGGTTAAAAAATAAACGTATCCAGGTGTAAGAATGGCCAAGTCAAAGTCCAGACCTGAATCCAATCGAGAATCTGTGGAAAGAGCTGAAGACTGCTGTTCACAAACACTCTCCATCCAACCTCACTGAGCTCGAGCTGTTTTGCAAGGAAGAATGGGCAAGAATGTCAGTCTGTCGATGTGCAAAACTGATAGAAACATACCCCAATCGACTTGCAGCTGTAATTGGAGCAAAAGGTGGCGCTACAAAGTATTAACGCAAGGGGGCCGAATAATATTGCACGCCCCACTTTTCAGTTTTTTATTTGTTAAAAAAGTTTAAATTATCCAATAAATTTTGTTCCACTTCACGATTGTGTCCCACATGTTGTTGATTCTTGACAAAAAATTAAAATTTTATATCTTTATGTTTGAAGCCTGAAATGTGGCGAAAGGTTGCAAGGGGGCCGAATACTTTCGCAAGGCACTGTATATATATATATATATATATATGATCTTTATTACGGAGTCACACAGGGTGTCCATATCACACACACCAACAGAAAAATGACATAAAAAACACAAGAACAGAAACTACAAAAGAAAGAACATGAAAAAGGCAAAAGCTATCTGTGCACAACAAATAGGCTTTCACGCCTTTTATGCATATGTTAGTGTATGCATTTGTAATTAAGTTTAGAGCTACAGTTTGTGGAGTTATGTGTGTGTGATTTGCTATAAGAATTGTAAATACATTAGCATTCGTATCATTTAAGATAGCAGACTTTTGTTTGGCAAATTAGGCCAATTTAATCTACTAAATTTACGTATTGATAATAAATCTGGGAATGTATTGACATCTACTAGTATTTATAAAAGTATTTTCTTTTTTTCTTTGCAAGCTGTGTGAATGTGTGTGTGAATTTCTATAACATTATTGTTTATTTATATATTAGTTGTTTTTTATTTAATTGGGTTGCGAAATGTTGGTTAAAAACCAATAGAACACTCCATCTGAGACGTGTTGTACATAATTTCAAGTTTTTATTTTATGCTTTACAAGTACTCAATGAACCAGTACCATGGACAACATCAAGCCCATATGAGAATCCTTTTCAAACGTGCCTCAGAATGTTGCAGTCCACCATGTTGATTCCAGCTGTTATTTGATTTCCTGTAATTTTCATATCGATGACATGAAAGATTGAAATAAAGAACTTGAAAGTATGTACAACACATGTCTCAAGATTCAGTGTTCTCTTGGTTTTCATGTTTAAAATATTGAGTGCTGATTTTGGCTAGGGCTGTCCCAAACGACTAATTTTCTCCCGATTAGTCAGCCGACTATTTTTACGATTAGTCGACTAATCTAATAATTAATTTATTTTATTTTATTTTATTTTTTTAACTAATTTAGCTATGAAATTTTTGTTGACGCTTATCAATTCACAAAAAACATATTGGAAGACTCAGATCATTTATTAAAGTACAAATAAACACGTAAATAACAATAATAAATCATAAATAAACAATGAGTTCAAATGCTGATAGAATTAACTAGTGTAGCATCCCGATTGAAAAGATGGTCTCTTAAACTGATGGTTTACAACTTTTATTCCATCCTTGATGTAAACACACCGTAAGAGCTACGGTGCACACAAATAAAGCAACACAATTAGAAATTAACAAAAACTTTTCACTTTTTTCCTTTTAAACCTTATTTATATATCAATGAATTGCCTATATGAATTGCCTTTACCTTATTACCTTATCATTGACAATCTCTCCCTTGAGTGCAATCACTGTATATACTGTATATATTTATGACCTTTTAACCTTATATAATTTTCTATACCATAAAATAAACCATAACATGAAATAAATCTTTCAATTAGCATTAAGAACAATACTAATAGCACTTATAGGCCCATTGTCAATGAAACATTATTATTTAGTAAGGCGACAGCACCCTCTGGTGTACAAAAAATGGAGAATAAAAAAAAAAAAAATTACAAACTGCGTGAAGGCGCTTGAGGTGTTTATTCACCGCCGACGTGCAGCCAAGCTTGGCACTGAAGAGACAGGACAGAAGAGTGTACTCTCCTTAGTTTCTTTGAAATAAGTCAATGTTTTGGACACTCTGGTGCGCTTTTTTTGGCTTTGTGTCGCTTTCCCCGCTTGCACACAGAGCATCCGACATTCTAACTTTCCACGCATATATTTTTTTAACCCTTCATTAACCGTCGACGGGATGTTGTGCTCGTCGACAGATTTACGTCATCGATGACGTCGACTATGTCGACTAGTCGGGACAGCTCTAATTTTGGCACATTCTTTTTGAAACACCCTTGTATATTCACAATCACTTCAATACGGATTCATTGTTTATATGGATCCTATAGAATACCTGTTGGATTCTTCTCCCTTGTAGTAGTCCGCCGCTTGCTCATAATGTGCAATTGCCTTTGCAGGAGAAAAGGAAACATTGTCATATGTCATGTTTTCCCCCACACTAGAGTGCCTAAAAATTCCAGAATAAATTTTAACTGTACTTTTTCAATGTCCACCAAGTCAGCCTCGTAGATTTCGGCGATACTGATGTGATGTTTGGCAGCGATGGTGAACCTTCCCTAGAAATTATTATTCATTTTGTTGTTAAAATGAATGCGTGCCAGTTAAAACGTTGCATTCTAATCTAATACAGCGTTTAATTAGTTGTCATTATCTTGTGTACCCGACGTGTCTGCTTTGTTAGTACATATTATGCTTTCTTACCATGTCTGTGTAAATATCGATGGCGGCATTTAAACACTTGATTGCCTCTTTTGGCAGCGTAAAGAAGAAGGAAGAGGAGGTGGGAAATGTTAATACATGAAACGTGTTCGACTACATGACAGGACAAAAGTTAGAAGTAGACGAACAGAGATTTTACATGCTGCATTATAGATTTGTTTGGTTTGAGCACTCGTTTTATAATGGCGATAATCACCCCATAAATTAAGCATTCAGAATCGATGTCACCAGTCCGTACTCTTACCGTTAGGATCAGACTTCTTGTACGCATTGCCGGCATCGATGAAACTGGTGGCGCAGTCGTGTTTGTTCTGCAGCTGCATGTGGAGGTGAGCAGCCTTGCAAAACGCTCCACCGGCACCTTATAAAAAATGTTTAAAATGTGTTATTTTATTTTGCATTTAGTACACTGTCTGCGAGTCAGCATTAACTTGGCAGCACCTTCCCAAAGTGCTGTGCTGGTTATTTTTTATTTATTATTCATGTTCTTATCTCACCACTCCAGTTCTTGGCCATCTTGAACATGTTGGCTGCTCTGCAGTACATTTCACAGGCCTCTTCCACTTTGTGATGTCCTCTGTGCAGAAAATAGAGGGGGAAGTGTACATAAAGCTTCAATAAATTGCTGCAAAGTGTAACCTATTGATCCGAGTGCATGCTCTAGGGAGTTCACACTGGTGGTTATAATAATAAACGAGGCAGCCATTCAATTATGGTAAGGGATATGACATCACCGCATGGTCAGACACAGAATACCATAAATTAAATACTACACGTTCTCTCTTTCTAGAATTTTCAGTAGTGTATGTGCATCACAAATTCAAGCAAGTTAATATATCTTAAAACCTAAATATTCCTGTTGACTTGCTGTTTAATAAGATATAGTGCTTATTATTAATGTACATCATTGAGACTCGTTTTCGGCACGTAAAATGATAAGGTAGCTGCCGAAAAGTAGAAAGGAATGTCGTAAAGGGGTATTAAGTATGATAAAATAATGACGTGCTAGTTGTTTACATTAGCATGAGGCTAACCAATGAGTTAGCATAAATAACGTGCCAACGCCCCTTTAATTTTTGTTTATGTAATGCATACGGTTATATGCGTAAAGAAACAGGCACTGCGCAAATATTACCAGGTAATATATTTTGTGCTTCCTTACCCGCCAAACATTCCTCCCAAAAAAGAGCCCGACGACTTGACTTTCTTGTCGGCGTCGGCCATGAGCTGTACAGCTTCTTTTTCTTTCCCACTGTTGTCCATGTTTTCAACGGGTGTATTTTGAGTTTAGAGGCGGAAAAGAACCGCAGAGGATTGAGTTGACAGCGCAGGGATTACAGGCGGTGGGTTTACTCGGCAGTGGCTTTGGTGGTACAATGTGGGAGTTGTAGTTTTTTCCCGTCATTTTAACCATTTACGGCCTTGACTTCGAAGCGAAAAGGGAACTACAACAACCAGCTCAATGTAAATTCATACGTTTAAACGTATTTTTGGTTTTCTATTATTGTTTAATTTAAATTTAACTGTACAGTTTATTTTTACGGGATTAGAAATTAGAAGTTTTAGATGATGAATATAGGCATTTGTTTAATAGAAACAAAGAATGCCGTTTCTGGAGGAATTGTGTAGGGGTGCTTTGCTCTGCTGGTCAGTAACTTTTTCTCAATTACCCTTGGAATATTTGTATATATCCGTCATTGGAATTGACCGAGGTATCCGTCTTTTAACATTGACGTATATAGCAGTCTTTGGCAATGACGGTTATAGATCTGAGACGCAGTGGCGTCGTTTTAGGGCTTTTTTAGGGGGGGGGGGGGGGGGGTTAGCCCCCCTAAATAATTTGGTGTCGTTTTATAAATTTTTTTTTTACATAAATAAATTAGGGCTGTCAAACGATTAAAAATTTTAATAGAGTTAATTACAGCTTAAAAATTAATTAATCGTAATTAATCGCAATTCAAACCATCTATAAAATATGCCATATTTTTCTGTAAATTATTGTTGGAATGAAAAGATAAGACACAACACGGATATATACATTCAACATACGGTACATAAGTACTGTATTTTTTTATCATAACAATAAATCAACAAGATGGCCTTAAAATTATTAATATTCTCTTAAAGCGATCCATGGACAAAAAAAACTTGTAGTTCTTAAAAGATAAATGTTAGTACAAGTTATAAAAAATTTATATTAAAACTAGGGCTGTCAAAATTATCGCGTTAACGGGCGTTATTTTTTTTAAATTAATCACGTTAAAATATTTGACGCAATTAACGCAGATGCCCCGCTCAGACAGATTTAAATGACAGTACAGTGAAACGCTCTCTTGTTAATTGTGTTTTATGGAGTTTTGCCGCCCTCTGCTGGAGCTTGGGTGCGACTGATTTTATAGGCTTCAGCACCCATGAGCATTGTGTAAGTAATTATTGACATCAACAATGGCGGGCTACTAGTTTATTTTTTGATTGAAAATTTTACAAATGTTATTAAAACGAAAACATTAAGAGGGGTTTTAATATAAAATTTCTATAACTTGTACTAACATTTTTCTTTTAAGAACTACAAGTCTTTCTATCCATGGATCGCTTGAAGAGAATGGTAATAATGTTAATGCCATCTTGTTGATTTATTGTTATAATAAACAAATAAAGTCCTTATGTACCGTATGTTAAATGTATATATCCATCTTGTGTCTTATTTTTCCATTCCAACAATAATTTACGGAAAAATATGGCATATTTTATAGATGGTTTGAATTGCGATTAATTGCGATTAATTACGATTAATTAATTTTTAAGCTGTAATTAACCCGATTAAAAATTTTAATCGTTTGACAGCCCTAATTAAAACCCCTCTTAATATTTTCGTTTTAATAAAATTTGTAAAATTTTCAATCAAAAAATAAACTAGTAGCTCGCCATTGTTTATGTCATTACACCATGCTCACTCCCTAAACCCATAAAATCATTTGGACCCAAGCGCCAGCAGAGGGCACCAAACAACAAAAAACAAGTAACAAGCGGACATTACACTGCTGTCATTTTAATCTGAGCGGGGCATGTGCGTTAATTGCGTCAAATATTTTAACGTGATTAATTTAAAAAATTAATTACCACCCGATAACGCGATAATTTTGACAGCCCTAAAATAAATAAATTTAAAAATGCTGATATTCCAACCCCGAATGGCTAGAGAGCAAAAAAGGAATCAGAGCAAAGGGTGGTTCATTTTAAGATTCTAGAATATGATACGTTTTTAGTTATTTCACCTTTTTTTATTTTATTTTTTTCTAAATTCATAATTCCACACGTTCATTCAGTTTTATTAGCTTCAGTGAGAATTTACATTGTAAATAGTCATGTAAATAAAGAAAATGCATGAATGAGAATGTGTGTCCAAACGTTTGACCTGTACTGTATGTAATGTTTGGATATATTGTCTGTATGTTTGCGTGCTTGTATATGTCAGGCAAATTAGACTGATGTAGACATTATTTAAATTCAAGTAATAGGTAGTATTTTTCAGGGTTTGAAATTACAGCCATTTTTTTTTTTCTGTGCGATGTACAAATATTTAGGAACCATCAACTACTGTGTTGTGAGCGAAAGTCATGGCATTTTTCATTGTGACCTAATTTGTTTAAAAGTTCAAAATATGCTAGTTTTTTAAAGTCGTTTTATTTTATTTTTTTAAACTGAATATTACACATCAATTAATGATTCTAAGCTAGAAATGAAAGACATTTTGAATAATAAATATACTTACCTTTTTTTTATCACTTGGTTGAAACAAAAGCTGTTGCGCGACGTCTGTAAACAGGGGTCTCCAGGGTAAAACGGACAAATTAAAAATAGTTCGGATGCTTACTGCACCATGAAACTGCTATGGCAGCAGATGGACATATTGTCCTATCAAACACAACAGTTCTTTTGGCTTAAAATACAGCAGTTTACTTTAAAGAGGGGTGCAAGAGTAGAATCTGCTTTTTCTACGGTGGCTGAGAGGTGTCAGGTGAAATGCAAAGTCAAAACACTTTGCAAATAGAAAAAGCATGAACCCCAATTGCAAACGCTTTGCAAAAGAAAAAAAGGTTTGCAGCACGACCACAAAAGGCTCGCAAGACAATTGCAAAGACGATGACCCAGAAGTGTAAAAAAATTTTAATGTTCTTTTAATGAAGCGTACCAACTCTCTCAATAACAGAGGGAGGGAGTTGGTATTCCATTAACATAACATAACATGAGGGGTGTCCTAACAATTAGCACAAACGAATGGCACCAATTCGGAACCATTTTGCAGTAAATGAGGGGCTTAGAGGGACCTCATCACTCGAAATTAATATCTCAAGCCCCCCAATTTACCGCAAAATGGACCCGAATTTTTTTGTGCTCTGTTCACGCTAGTTGTTAGGACACCCCTCTGTTATTGAGAGAGTTGGTAAGCTCCATTAGCTGCGGAAGCTAAGAAAAAGCTACGAGTGACGTCCCCACTCGAAATTAATATCTCAATAAAAGCATCATACTGTATCCACAAAACCGTTGCAGAACAAACGATTAACATCATTTTTATATAAATTTGCGTCTGATGAGGGGGGGGGTAACTTTACAGAGGCCCTTAGAGATAGTCACAAAGCACATATAGCAAAGTGTTGTCTTATTTATTATTTATATATATATATATACATTTTTTAAACTTCTGGGTCATCGTCTTTGCAATTGTCTTGCAAGCCTTTTGCGGTCGTGCTGTGAACCATTTGCTGTCGTGTTGTGGCAATTGGGGTTCGTGCTTTTGCCAATTTGTGATCGCGCTTTGGGAATTGGGGATCGTGTTGTGGCAGTTTGCATTCGTGCGTTTTTTTCTTTTGCAAAGCGTTTGCAATTGGGGTTCGTGCTTTTTCTATTTGCAAAGCGTTTGGACTTTGCATTTCGCCTGACACCTCTCGGCCACCGTATTTTTCAGCCTTGTCTGTGTTTTCTGCCATATATAAATGATGAGTCTTTGTTAGCCGTTTGTGAAATTTTGTGCTTGTAAGCTACGTTCACTTACATCCTGTGCAACTCCTGGGGGCTAAGCCCCCCGTTTTTTTGAGGTGTTTGCATTTTGTTCCACTAAAAAAGGGTGAAACTAGGAACACCATACATTCTAGTACTGGTCATTAATATAAAATTTGCATCGTGCCTAAGAATAATAAAATAGACGAGAAAAAACAATGACAGGTTCAGCTGATTCTTTATTCTAAATGAAAAGATCGCCATGCTTTTTCACATAATATTGTGACAACTCATTGAGTAATGCAAACTTGTTTACATGACACTGCATGATGCGCACCACCATGCGATAAAGTATTGGTGCTATCAATTACTGTACATTACTGTAAGGAACTAGAAAATAATGTAACAGAAGGCGAAAATAGTCCCCCACCTAACTGGCTGCCTATTTAGATATATATATTAAAAATAATAATAGCTGACATGACCCTGATATGAGAACACGCAACAACTCGTATCAAGTTTAAAGGTGACGTTGCATTTTCAAGTGCCAGAAAATTATTAGGTTTTGATGTTCATAAAAGGTTACAGGTACAATCTGCAAAATTAAAAAAAAAATGTTTTTAATAAAACAAACAAAAAAGAAAGAAGTTCATGAAAGCCAGGTATAAAAAAAAATCATTTTGGAGCTCTTATTTTAAAAATTTTCTCACTTCTACTGCTTTAAGGTAATGACTACATGCGTACAATAATGGCACATCCTGTTCTTCTACCTATATTAATACACCGTGATCCACTATTGTTCTCCTATTGCTGTCTATATCACTGATTTTTCTGTTAACCATGTTTTTGTATTGAAATGACCTTCAAACCAGTCTCACAGATTTTTTAAAAACATTTCATGCTAGCAATTGTGCGTGTTTGTGTTCAAATAACATTCAAAACGTGTTTCAAAGGTTATTAGTAAGTTTGCATGTTTAAAGCTTGTGGGAGGTGTATTTTAAGGCTAAAACTTCTAAATCGTAGATTTTCAGTTATCACGGGGACATCTGCAACCTAACTTCTGCGATAAACGACAGACCACTATATTGCATAACGTTTAATGCACTAGGTCACATTTCAATATCCCTGCTTGATATCCGAAAGCAGACAAGTGAGCGTGAACGGAGGTGCTTGAAAAATTTGAACTTATGACACACCAATCCCTTATGTGAGCATAGGAGGAGCCTATGAAGAGCTGAGGCCCGAATCAGACTCGGCGCTCCCGCTGCAGGCCCGCTCCTTGCCGGCGACGCACGGCGCTGAAGAGCACGGTATCGAGTAGCAGGAGCAGGCGGGACTCTTGAGGGTCTCCTCGGTGATGACCTCCCGCAAGGAGTGTTGTTCCTCCACCTGGAAGATGTTTGGCTGTTCCAGTTGGTCCTCACAGATCCTTAAGAAACAACAAAACAAGTGGTTGATGTCATGTTAAAGTGCAATCACGTCATTTGCAGGGTGAGCAACACATTCTCATTTGTTCGACTTTGAAGCTTGAACAAAAATGGGACATGAGACCAAAATAAAAACATGTTCAGGCACCCATTTTTGCCTTCCGTCATTGGAAGGAAGTACTTTTTTACCAAACCCAGCCCTTCACCAAAGCACTGAAACCTCATTCCCCCTAACAAAAAGGCAGGACAGGTAGCATCAGAAATCTCTAACAGAAGAATGTGGAAGGCCACCAGTGTGTTGAAGTCAAACAACACTGAACTTTTCCAAAACAATGGTCGCCGTTTTACACGTCACACCAGACTTCAATTATTGTAGTTATCACATTCCAGGACTCTGTGCCAAGCACAAACAGAGTTGATGCAATATTCCATCTGGTACATCTCCGATGCATGAAATTTGGATGTTAAAGGCCCACTATGATACAGCCAAATCAAATGCTTTTTATTATCTAAAGCAGTGGTTCTTAACCTTGCTAAAGGTACCGAACCCTGTGAGCTTCACACGTGCATTTACCGAACCCTTTGGACTGAGAAAAACCTTTTTTTAAATTAAAAAAAATGTTTTGTTTCCAAATTCAAAATCGATATATCTAAGCTAACAAACTAAAACCCAAGTGAATTTCCATTCAAATTTCTTCTAATTTAGAAAGCTTGTTTTTGAAGAGGCCAAATTGTATGTAATCCTTATGTGTGCAGCATCAACAGAAGGAGGAATATACCTTGTATTGTTAAACATTTAACCTGCTTGGTTGCATTAACCTTAACCGTGCAGTTTTTGTGTGAATTGAAAAAAAAAAAAGCTCGTAAATTGGGGACTAACTAGTCCAAAACCTGGTCTAAAACGCCACTTTGCCTGGATGTAGTCAGCGTCCAAAAATAGGGCCCTGTGTGTCTTAACCTTCACCGAACCCCTTAGACTAACTCAGGTTAAGAAAAACTGATGTTTGCACTATTTTGATTTCAACAATAAATATAGTGGTGTAATATAGGCACTTTACCATAACTTCAGTTGAAGTTGTTCTCTTATTTTTCACAGAATATTTATTTGGCCCAACCTTAAAGTTGTTACATTTATCATTATGAAGCATCACAATACATTAGACCAGGGGTCGGCAACCCCAAATGTTGAAAGCGCCATATTGGACAAAAAAAAACATATGTCTGGAGTCGCAAAAAATTAAAAGCCTTATAGAAGCCTAATAATGAAGGCAACACATGCTGAATGTTATTTGGCCCAACCTTAAAGTTGTTACATTTATCATTATGAAGCATCACAATACATTAGACCAGGGGTCGGCAACCCCAAATGTTGAAAGCGCCATATTGGACAAAAAAAACATATGTCTGGAGTCGCAAAAAATTAAAAGCCTTATAGAAGCCTAATAATGAAGGCAACACATGCTGAAAGTATCTGTATTAGCTATATTAGGCTACTATCAAAATGACTAAGTCGGTTAAGTTCCTGTTTATTTTCCCTGCAGTGCATCCAACGTACGTGATTACTCTGTTGTATGATGCCACCTCAAGTTTAAGTTGATAACAATATGAATGAATTGTTTCATTGCTTTTATGAAATTATAGAAATGCAATAAAGAAATCCGATTTTTTCTTTATTTTGAGGTTTCGAAAAACAATAAAATGGAATGTGCATAACATCCCCTTTGTCTGGGCAAGTCTTTGATTTTCTTTATTATTTCGGTTTTGCTTTTGAAGTCTCCAAATAGGTGTTCTGATTCTGATATGTTGATGAATGTCTCCTTCATGTACTCACCATCTGTGAACGGTTTTCCATGCTTTATTATCTCCCGGGCTGCAACAAAACATGCAGCAGTAGTGGAGTTTGGCGATGCAATCCACTTCTTAAATCTATTTTTGCTCTCCTCTAAGTTCTTCAAATCAGAAGTAATGGAATCGCGCTTTTTCTCTCACTCCCAACTGGGTACTCAGCTGCTGGTTTGTTTACAATAGCGACCTGCCTGGCATCCTGCCCTGCTGATAGAAACGTGTCGCAGGCTATGACGCAAATCTTCGTTGACAGAAATGTTTAATATTTATTCTACAACTTTTTACAGCATTGGAAGACGTTAAGAATGTTTGTCATTTTTGTCCTCTTACAGAAACCATATCAGAACAAAAAATATATTTCCCTCAACCATCTTTTTCCATTTTCAAACATTTTTGAGAATGCTCCAGGGAGCCACTAGGGCAGCGCCATGCGGTTCTCAAAACACAGGTTGCAGACTCCCGCATTAGACATAATAAGTCCACGTCATAGGCATGTGCCGGTTACCGGTTTCAAGGTGTAACGTGGTATGAAAACGCCACGGTTTCAAAACCACAAAAAAATTTTTTTATCATACCATAGTTACAGTATTTGCTTTTTTTGACGTCCCAAAACAGTGACGAGACATTCGCGGTTTGCAACGGCATGCTCACCCCTCCCCTTTCAGTTGTTGCTCTGTCCTCTGTCTGTCAGTGACACTACACCTGAGTTTTTTCCCACCTCAAAAATAGACAAACTCGCTAGTATGGGAGTACTTTGGCTACCGAAAAGAAACAGACAGCCACAGCTTAGCAGAGGAGGAAGGACAGCCGACGTGCAGGCAACACCGCCAATATAATTTCACATTTACGTGATCATCCGTCACTTTAAACAAAATTTAAGGTAAGTAAACGCTGTCATTCACGTTTCCCATCAGCTACGAGAGATCACTCAAGCTGGTTTAGTGTGTCTAGCGATGGTAAAAGAAATACTATATATAATATAACCTTGTTATCGAGGCAGACAACGTGGCTAGTTACCATGACAAGACGGCTAACTAATTTCCTCTCTACCATTAGCCTAATTTTGTAAAGTATTCTGCCATTTTAAACATCTGCCAGTTTGCAAATATGTTGTGAAAAAAAAAAAAATCCTGTTCAATGGGAAACAGTATTTTTTTAGAAGATTTTTTTTAACCCATATATCTCAAAATAACACATTTAGAGCTATAATTGCGATACCGTGAAACCGTAGTATTTTAGCTTAAGTTAATCATACCGTCAAAATCTCATACCGGCACATGCCTAGTCCACGATCACATATATCTGTATCATTTGATATCGGATTTTTGGAGTTGGACAATATCGGTTAAAAAGTCATTAACGGACAACTCTATTGTCTACCTGTGAATTACAAAGCCCTTTTAAAATGCTTTGTGTGCTGAATATCACACATGATAGAATGCTCTACATCCCAGCTAACAATCCTGTGATTGAATGATTGACATGCCGAAAACCAATCCTGTGATTAGGTTGGAGTTTCCAGCTCGCCTTGCCAATGAGACCTGGCTAAAGCGGAGACACCGGCGGCCGGAATATCCAAGCGTTACATTATTTTATGTCATCGCTGTCTCCTCACGTCTGATATCAGGAGGTGGAGTCGTATTTAAAGTGAAAACAATGACCAGAATCGGCTATAAGATGCAGAGGAAACTGGCCTGTGTTTTGCTAGCCAACAGCATCATTAGCCACACCTCTGACTTGGATTGAAAAACTCCAGCACAGTTTTCGGCGTACTAAAGGTTTCCCTTTATCAACAATGCGATATATTTAGATTAAATAGGGTGAAAAGTATCATTGTGGGCCTTTAAATACTATTGATAAAGAAAGAACTGTATTGTAATGTCTAGTTAGGTATGCACTTGCCGCAAGGCTGTTAGACCACACTGATGCGTATTTATTTGTCTAAGGCTTGAGGGAGCATTTTTTAGTATAGTGCGAGACAGTTAAACATCCTAACTCCAGCAGCATAAGGCTGGTGAGCTTTTAAGCTTTCAAAGTCAAGCGAGACTGTAATCCCGTTAAGGACTATAATTTTTAACCCTGTGGCGGATCGCATGCGGCTGAGATCAAAGCGGAGTGTTTGTTCTTGAATGTTTACACCAGTAAAAACCTTGATATTAAATATACATAAACATTTAGGAGGATTACCATGTGTTTCAAATGAGCTTTTGAGAAGTAGAATTTTTGACAAGGCTTACTAAAACTGTTTAGTTGTCCAATTTTTAGCTTGGTTGACTTTTCTAGTGAAAAATACATCCAACACGCCAAGTGCCAAATGCCCCATGCAAGCCATTCATTCATGTTAAAGCAACCCAGCAGCAGGGAGGCCATGCCAGGGTCCATACATGGCCAAAAGCAATGATAAGGCAGGGCAGTTGACCGGCCATTTTAGTTTAGTTTAGTCCCAACCAGTGTTGTTTTTGTCAACGATGTTGACACGCCATATTTCGTCAATGAACACTTTTTTCATGACGATGGCGAGACGATAACGAGCTAAAAACGTGTTCTGGGAGACTAAGACATAATAAGACGATTACCAGTTTTCATTTGACAAGGCGAGAATGGCAAAAGTTTCCGTCACATGTTCACAATGAGTGACATTTTATGCGTAGTTAGCCAGAATCTTAGCAGTGTCTGATTGTGTCACTCGTGACATGCTGTGGCCCCCCCCCCCTTCTCGACTCACCAGTGTGTCGTCTTCCATCTCCATGCAGGCTTGCACACACGGTAAGATTTGTTTTCTTGGCCAGAGAGAATATGCAATGTTGCTTTATTATTTAAAAGTCTGTGCTGGGTGTTTATCACACTAAATGTAACTCTTAGCGTTAGCATTAGGTTAATGCTAACAGGGAGCGTTTTCTTAGACTCTCGGAAAACTTGTTCTACATACAGTTGGTGGCGTTCAGGTGGGCATAATTAATTGAAAATAATATTATGTGTATGCGTATTATCACCAAGTTGGCGCTGTCCTTGTAGATCGATGCTACAATATGTGCCTGTCTGTCAATGGTCTTTTGAAATAGTTGGAAACCTGTTTTGATTCGTTTTGGACAAACATTGCCTAAATCTAGACGAAATTAGTGCTGCAAAGATGAATCGATTAACTCGAGTCATTCGATTAGAAAAAAGATTCAAATAATATTTTGCTGCTTCGAGTATTCGTTTAATTGAAGTGGTGTTGTAACGGTTTGTTTTGAAAGTGTTTGCATTTGGTTTTGTTGAATTGGGTGGATACACTGCCCCCTAATGGCAACAGTGAATAGGACATAACTAATTTCACGTGGCTGAATCCAGATGCTCCCTGTTAAGACCAACATAAGCTAAGTTTTTGTTTGAGCTAAGTTTTTTTTTTAAATGTTTTACTTATTAAAAGGTATATTTAGCCTTTTTTTGTGGGAATAAGTGTTTGAACCATTTGTTTAGAGCATTGTAATAATTATAAAAAAAAAAAAATAGCATTTCATAGCATTTTAGCTAGCAGACTTTTGCTATGTAGTTAGCCAATTGTTCTTTTGTTGTACTTAGATCCCCATTAATGTTTTTATACCGTTTATGGCTCAGCTCAAGTATTTTAATTTTTTATGTTCCCTATCCGATTACTCGATTATTCGAACAAACTAGTTCATCAATTAATCGACTACTAAAATGATGGATAGCTGCAGCCCTAGACGAAATTCGTCTAGAGTTTTCGTCAACAAAAACTAAACGAAGACAAACAGATTTTGTGATGGTTATAAGATGCCTAAGACTAATAAGTATTATAGTCCAAAAGACTAAGACTGAGACGAAAATTAAAAGTGCTGCCAAAAACAACACTGGTCCCAACGTCCTATTGGGAGGACAACTGTCTTGTATTATCAACAACAAGCTCCTGCTTTCCATTGTCAAATATAAGCATTCAAGCATTAAAATGCCAGAAAGACATTACAGCAATCTGAGGGACTCGACTCAGAATTTGGCAGCGAGACGTCTGTAATTCTGGGGGAGGGAAAAAAAGGAAAAGAGTTAACACATAAGATGCCTGATGGAATGTGGAGAAAAGCATGGTTCTCCTTCTGGTGCTTATTTTCTCGTCTGCCTTGACCAGCACGAGCATGAAGACGTGAAGGAAAATGTGGTTGCGAAAACAAACACGTGGAAGGCAGAAGTGAAAAAAAAAAAAACCTGCTGAGCATGCAGCTTTTTCGCTATCCGAGAACTCTTTGACCTTCTCCAGAATGAATACACAATTAACTGAAATGGCACTGGACCGCCACTAAAGGCCATTAAACTCTTTATTGTCATGAATTATCAATTAGCGATGCTGTTCTTTTGAGGTCCTGTAGGAGGCAGCAATTTGATTAACTTTGCATTAATGCTAACAGACGGTAAAAAGTGAAAATAAATCATGAAAGCACTAAAAACATGAATGTTTTACCTGTCATAGATGAGCCCATCGATGCCCTGCTCCCTCAGCTTCCTCCGGTTCTCGTGATCGTTGTTGTCGTCGCCCCAACTGAACACCACCAGGCCTTTGCTGTGCGCCTCGCTGATGAGGCTGAAGTTTGTTAGCAGCTCCTCAGTATGAGCGCTGATGCCCTGGATCAGACATTTCTTGTTAATAACGTCACTTGTAATGCAGAAGGGGGGGCTCATACCAGGATGTCCTCGCTCTGAGCGAAGCTCATGGCGAACTCGGTGGTCTGGCAGCGGATGTCCATCAGCTCCGGGTACTTTTCAGAGATTCCCTGCGTCAGGAAAAGGATGGGATACTTGTTCTGCTTGCGGCGCACCCTGAGGGATAATCGTAGACGTAAACATTGGTTAGTTTTAGGTAGAACATGCTTAGCCTATCGGTACCAACAGGTTGTACGCGAGCTTACATAGAGCAGATATCTGGGTCAAAGCAAGAGAAGACGATACGTCGCTTGCCTCCTTCCCGCAGAACACAAGACAAAATAATGTCTAGGAACCTGTTCATGTTGAAGTAGGATGACATGTTGCCTTCCCATGAACCGTCCTGTAATGACAAACGTTAATCATATACACTTTTTAGTGTATATAGTTGTTGAGAACTTTTATAGTTTTATAGGTCACCTTCATCTGACAGATCCACTTCAGTTCGATGTTGAATCCTACATGTTCAGGCAGAGCCTGGAAGAGCTACGAAAACGGGGCAGGAGGAAAAATCTTCATAAATCAAGGAGATAAAAGCATGCATTGCAGCGCTACGGATGTAAATAACAATCAAAAATCATGTTCTGTGCTAAATATTTATTCAGTTACTGTTCAAATTGTTTCATCAATTGCTAGTTATGGTATTTTCTAACAATTTATTTGACAGTGGTGCCATAAGACTGTCAAAACACAATCATAATTATGACATGTCTCTGTCCTGAGCATTCATGAATGCTTATAACAGATGTCATTAACTGTTATCCGGCAAATGATCTCCCTTTTGAATGGATGCAAAAGATCCAAGATGGACAAAAATTGAGTTAGTGACATAAATTGCCAAATGACACTTAATGACTTAAGCATTCAGTAATGTCCATGATAGTGTCATGTCATAATTTTGATGATCTAATGACAGTCTTATGACACCGCTGTCAAATAAAGTGTTACCTAAAAAAATCAACAACAGCACTGGACTATAAGCCACAGGTATCAAAATGAAGGAAAAAAGTAGCGGCTTATAGTCCGAAAATTACGTAATTGTTCCCAAAAGTTTATCATTACACAATGTCAGACAATCTGTCAATATTTAGATGTTGGAATTTACTACTTGGTCACATTTGATGTTGAAAAAAAAAAAAAGCAATAAATTATATTTTTGGTCAGTAATATTTTCACTTGTGTATAATTTAAATTTTACATACAGTGCCCTCCATAATTATTGGCACCCCTGAAAAAGATGTGTTTTTTAGCTTCTAATAATTTTTTTTTTTTTTTAATTCAAATAATATGGGACCTTAATGGGAAAAAAAAGAGAAAAATCCAACCTTCAATACAAGTGCATTCATTCAGTGGGGAAAAAATCCCACATAAAGAAAAAATTATTTGACATCAAATAATGTGAGTCACAATTATTAGCACCCCTGGTGTTAATACTTTGTACAACCCCCTTTTGCCAACAAAACAAGGTCTGGGGACTGAGACGGCCATGGGAGGAGCTTGATTTTGTGTCTGGTGAACCATTTCTGTGTAGATTTGGCCATATGTTTAGGGTCACTGTCTTGCTGAAAGACAAAGTGACGACCCATCTTCAGCTTTCGGGCAAAGGGCAACCGATTTTGATTTAAAATGTCCTGGTATTTCAAAGCATTCATGATGCCATGCACCCTAACAAGGTTCCCAGGGCCTTTGGAAGCGAAACAGCCCCACAGCATCACTGACCCACCCCCATACTTCACAGTGGGTATGAGCTGCTTTTCAGCATGCTCATCTTTCCTGGCACGCCAGACCCACTTAGAGTGTTTGTTGCCAAAAAGCTCAATCTTGGTCTCATCTGACCAAAGCACACGGTCCCAGTTGAAGCCTGGGACCGTGTGCTTTGTGGTCTCATCTGACCACATGCACTTGTATTGAAGGTTGGATTTTTCTCTTTTTTCCATTAAGGTCCCATATTATTTGAATAAAAAAAAAATATTAGAAGCTAAAAAACACATATTTTTTCAGAGGTGCCACTTATTATGGAGGGCACTGTAAATCTTTTAATAGAATTATCTGCTTGACATTATCGGTTATCAGTTGGAACGAGGAGGAAATTATCAGTTATCGGTTGAAAAATGCATTATCGTGCATCACTAATCGTTGTTTAATCGAGTTTCTCAACGCCTGAATAAAGCTTAATCCCATACCGTATCAACCAGACAACAAAGCCATCAGCAATATCATGCAGCACCAGAAGCATTCATGGTAAGAAATACTCATCATTGATTAGCAACAGCATAAGAATGTTATTAAAAAGAATTCAGAGACTTATTGTACTTTAAAAGTGTTGAAATTACATAAAATGCAGACATTACTAGTATTTATAGTTTTAAACATATTGTATGGCTCTCACATAATAACATTTAAAAATATGTGGTGTTCATGGCTCTCTCAACCAAAAAGGTTCCTGACCCCTGCTCTAGAGTTTAGACAAGGAAGATTGACTAAACGACGATTAACACATTTGTGCCTTTGATCGTAGAGCTACAGAGCCCTCAAGATCAAAGCTACAAACCTGTTAATCGTCATAAACGTTAAGTAACAAACATCAGCTACTCTGGAAAGTTTGGTAGCACTGCTTAGAAGGAGGAAGAATGTTGTGCTGTACGAGCATGAAGCAGAAAACCAAATATATGGCGGAAAACACTTGAAGTTCCGCATTGAGACCCCCAATTTGGCAAAATTTCAAAATTGTCCTATAGGCATGTGTGATACATCACTGGAAAGCTTAAAATCTCAATTTTCTGGGGGAAGAAGAATTTTGAACAGGAGGGCATTTTATAATTTTTCTTTTTTACACAGCAAACCCGCAGCTGGAGTTGAGAGCATGAGAGCAGAATTAAAGACGCCACGATTTTAACAAGATATTATAGTGTACTTGCCTTTTTTGGGGGGGGAATTTTAAGGGTGAAAAATGTTAATACAACAAGGGTCGCAATGCAGAAATCGCAGACATCAAGGAGTGGTCGAGATTTTCTTTTTCATATATTTACCCTTTTAAACTTTTTTTTTCTCAATTTTTCTTTGTTTGGATCGATTATTTATCATGTAAAATATCCGAGAAAATCAGACAGTTACAAATAAAATACAATAAAGCGATAGTTAAAAGGTAGATATCCGTGACTTTTTTACAGACACCATTTTTTTTTCATTGTGACGTAATTTGTTTAAAAGTTTAAAATATGCTAGTGAATAATTTTTAAACGTTTTTTTAACTAAATATTTGACATCAATTAATGATTCTAAGCTAAAAATGACATTTTGAATAATAAATATAATTAATTACCTTTGTTTTATGACTGGTTTGAAACAAAAGCGGTTGCACGATGTATGTAAACGGAGGTTTCCAGGGTAAAACGGACAAATTAAAAATAGCTCAGGGGCTTAATGCGCCATGAATCTGCTATGGCAGCATATAGACATATTTTATCAAACGCAACAATTGTTTTGCCTTAAAATACAGCAGTTTCTTTTAAAGAGGAGTACAAGAGCAGAAACTGCTTTTTCAGTCTTGTCTGTGTTTTCTGCCATATATTTTTTTAAATTAAAAACCTGACCCTTATCACTTGATTCCGATCCTGTGAAAAATAATAATAATAATAATAATAATACATTTTATTTATAATGGCATGATCGGCCCTATTTTCGATCATGTGATCAGATCGGGACATCCCTACTTATTTTAGTGTCATACCTGCGATAGCGACGGAAAGGGCTGATGCTCGTCGATCTCGTCATCATCCTCCAATACATCTGGGAAAAAAAAAAAAAAAAAACGAGTGGTCAGCTGGTAATTCAATGTCACAACTGAATCAGCGTTTGGATTAAAAACAAACAAAAAAAAAAAACAGACCTTTGAGATCACTTCCCTTCATGGCAGTGACGTGAGCCAGCTGAGCAAACAATGCAAACACACAAAAATCTTGAAAGTGCCAAAATGTGCAATGACAGTCCATTTTAACTTTTGCTCTCCATGAAAAAAAGCGTCAAATGTTATGAAAAACACTAAAATATCAAATAAAACTAATTTTAACCTTTAAATGAAATGCTGACATTTTAATACCCAATGTTTTGTAAGACAAGTAGAGTGTTTTATTTTTTTCACCTTGAGAAGCTGTAGCTGATCAAACGTCAGATCTTTGACAGGCACCTCGATGAGCTCCAGAGTGTGGTCATTTTTCTGGAAAAATGCAAAACAAACATCCAAGTAAAAGATAACGTACTGCTGAGAATCTATTACGGCAGCACACGTGCGCATTGTAACCTCAATTCAAGGTTGATACCTTCTTTTTAGTGGAAATGCAGCACGTGAGGTCGTGGTACACGATAGGCACGGCGTCCTTGGAGAGGTGGACGTCGAACTCCACATAAGCGGCCCCCTGAGCGTTCAAACATAACATAGCCTGTGTTTTAAAATGGAGTACTATACAACACGTTGCGCTGCTTTTATTCAAATTTGATGGACATACGTGTTTAGCGGCACTCTTGAATGAGGCGATGGTGTTCTCTCGCACTCTGTGATGCCTGGGAAACACAAATATTGCATGTTGAAAAGCTGGTACACAACCTGGGAAGCCAAGGAATCAAAGCCGCCTTCACACAGCTCATACTTGGCTGCTTGCGTGCTGCCGGCTCCACGGTGACCCACGTTCAGGGCTCTTCCTTTCTTCCAGTACTTGGCGAAGGTGGCGCTCATTTCGCACTGTAGTCCAAGGATGGGTCTGATCACCAGGTAGTCCACTGCAACACAACAGAAAATTGAGCTTCTTCCTTTTTATGGCCATGCCCTAAATCTCTACGGATTCCTTACCTCGCACTTTGCCTATGGTCTGCCTGGAGTTGCGCCCCATGATGGGCAGCGTGACTAGACCGTGGTCTCTGCCGCTCTCGAAGAAGGTGGAAGACAGGAGACAGGCAGTGCCCACGTGTCCCGGGTGAACATCACCTTGGACCACATGCTCGCTTAGATCCTCCTGCAAGTCGCACTGTTAGAAGACGACTTTCAAAGTCATCATCTCTATCAGGTCTTCTTGCCTCAAAAAACTCAAAAGTGAGCTCCAGGTTGTCAGGGTCCATGCTGTGGATGCTGTACTCGGTCCACTGTGAGGGCTCCAGGGCGTAACCGCACTCGGGCTGCGAGTGGCGAGACTTGTAGCATTTGGGGCTGATCATGCTGATCTCCAGGGTGGTGGGCACTTTGTGTGGGGACGACACACTCTGTGGGTTTTCCGCTTCCTCCTCATCCTCTTCCTCCTCAACCCCCTCCAGCGTCAGCTTGATCCTGGGCAGATGGCACACTTATGAGCTACATGTAACTTAGGCTGTGTTCCGACTAAAAGCGTATATGATTCCAATCAGACTTATCCTCAAATCTCATTTTTAGGGCGGACTGTTCACACAATTTTTGGTAGAGTTGTCCGATAATGAATATTTAACCGATATAACTCCAAAAATCTGATACTGATACATAGACTTCATAATGATACTGACGGGACACATTCCACAGACACTGTGCCACGCATTCAAGTAGGAGGCCATCCCACAGTCCACTTCAGTTATTCGCAATCGGTCGCAGTTATTCGACACATGCAGCGATCCAACAGTGGATTTAGGTTTAAAAAGTATGAAAGCTGTACCGCATACAAACGGGAAGGATTGTCTCAGGAGTGATTTGTCCGAGGATTCAAGGTGATTACTATAATTTATCTATCTATTACTATATTTTTTTGTACCATGCATGCATTTCAAAACACTGAAAAAAATCAATGGGAGAAATTAGCCGCTATGGTATTGGCGTCATAATTCGCATTATTTCCGTAAAATATATGCTAACTGCCCATTTTTTTTTGTTTTTAACCAAGAATCGAGTCTGTTTTATGTTCATATCTATAAAGAATTCAGGGATTTAAGCATTTATTTATTTCACATAATTTTCAAATGTAAAAAGCTCTTTGTGATGATGAGGCGGCGCTTCAGTGGCTTGAAGACTAGCATCACATTCGACATATTTACGTAAAATAAATGCTAACTGCCCGGCGAAACTGTTTTACGTTCATATCTATAAAGAATTCAAGGATTTACGCACGTAAAAGGCTCTTTGTGATGATAAGGTGGCACCACAGTGGCTTAAAGACTAAAGATTAAAGACTGTTTTATGTCCATATCTATAAAGAATTCAGGGACTTAAGCATTTATTCACAAGAATTTTCAACGTAAAAAGCTCTTTGTGGTGATAAGGCGGTCCTACAGTGGCTTAAAGACTAGCAGCACATTTGACATATTTACGTAATATAGATGGTAAATGGTTTTCCATAAAACGCAAAAGCGCTTTTCCACTTTTCAATGCACTCAAGGTGCTTTACACTACATTGCCATCTACCTACTGGTGACGCAGCACCAGGAGCAATGTGGGGTTCAGTATGTTGCTCAAGGATACTTAGGCGAGTTAATCTGGGCAGGGAAACAACGACTCTACCACTGAGCCACGCCATCCCCAATGCTAACTGCCCGGTTCTTTGCTTTTTTTTAACAAAGAATCGAGATTGTTTTACGTCCATATCTATAAAGAATTCAGGGACTTAAGCATTTATTCGAAATAATTTTCAACGTAAAAAGCTCTTTGTGATGACAAGGCGGCACTACAGAGGCTTAAAGATGAGCAGCACATTCGACATATTTATGTAAAATAAATGCTAACTGCCCGGTTCTTTGTTCTTTTAACAAAGAATCAAGACTTTTTACATTCATATCTATAAAGAATTCAGGGATTTAAGCATTTATTCACAAGAATTTTCAACGTAAAAAGCTCTTTGTGGTGATAACGCATTATGAAGTCTATGACTGATATCAAACCGATACAGATATATGCATATTATGGGTAATTGTATTGTGATGCCCCACTGGATTCTTCGATCATTAAAAATGTAACAACTGCGAGGTTTTCCACATTAACATTCTGTGAAAGATAAGAGCACAACTTCAACTGAGGTGATCAAAAAAGTGCCTATATTTCACCACTATATTTATTGGTGAAATCACTCTGCTCACATAACAAATTCAAAGCGTCTTAGTTTGGATATATCGAACGGTCAATAAGCATAACTGCTGTGATATGCATTGACTGGCCTTTGTACACAGGCAGAATGCTTCTACATTCACTCTAAAGGCAACATGCATATTGGCCTAAAACCAAAAATGAGAAACCGATGTCGCTATTCCCTGATATAATTTCATAATGCTTTTATCAGCTTTTATCAATTCTTTATCAACTCTAATTTTTAATAACTATCCAAATCAGATTAGGGCCTGTTTAATAACTATCCAAATCAGATTAGGGCCTGTTCAGACTGGGTCACAATATTGACACGCCTGACCTGTTGCTGTGGCAGCAAAGGCGTCACCCAGCATAAAGTGACTTCACGGACAGTAAAAACTCCAACGAAGGCGTCAAGGCCAATAAAAACTCATCTCAGCCGTTCAGACTTGTCCATATCTGATATGAAACTACTTTGTGTACGTTGTTTCAATCTGTCACAAAAATTTCTATGCTTTTTGACTGTCCAGACTACAAAAGCCATCCAGTTTCAATCAGGATGGGCTACAAATCGGATTCTGGCCTCCAGCCTGAACAAGGCCTAAGTTAAAAAGTTGGTAATTAATGGTTATTAATTAATAGTTCAACTCATGATCAATGCCTATGAGTCGGCGTTTGTTTCAATCTGGGTCCAGAAGAGGTTGGGTATGTGCGGTATAAGGCTTTAGGCTACCTGAAGCGGGACTTCTTGAATTTCTTCTTGGTGATGGATACCGGAGACGTCTTGGAATAGTGCAGACGCAGGCGAATCTCTGTCTGGCATGTCAGCCAACCACTGTCGATGCACTTTGCCCCATCTAAAGCGTGGGAGGACACATTTTCTGCTGTGGTTGCTGACAGGGAGGCTTATCAGCTAGGGATTTTTTTTAAATGAGGAAGAGCAACATATTTCATGTTTAATTTCAGTTCTGTGTTTTAATGAGAGTCTCACATATGTTATAAACACGCTTTGTATTGTTATATAGCTACAGGGGTGGGAACCTCTGGGTACCTCACGATACGATTCAATTTGCCATACAGATCACGAAGATCTCACGATTTGGCGATACATTGATCAGGAAACCATTCTACAATATTTAACAAAACAACTCATGAACAGAAAAACAAGCTTTAGCTGTCATTGGGATGAGTTTATCACTTGCAATTGTTCAATCCATTTAAACATCCCTCCCACTTCAAACGGATTGGACGTCTATGGCTGTCAGTGGCAGCCAATGTCAGGCAGTGAGTTCATTTTAAGGGATTTCATGTCACTTCATGTTGAGTTAGGGTTTCTGAAAAGGACGTTACTCAAGAATGTCCCCAAATGATTAGGAAGCTGACTCAAAATCAACAAGAAGTAACCTGTAAATGCCCACAAAAGACTGCGTGCGAATGCCGTTTTCATTGAATGCGCGAGATGTCCAGTTTAGTCCAAATCAATTGGATGTCTAGCCCTGTCAATGGCAGACCGGGAGCTTAAGTAGAAATTACACTCATGAACAGAGGTGGGTAGTAACGAGTTACTTGTACTGTACTTGGTTACATTTACTTGACTAACTTTGTGAGAAAAATGTACTTCTAAGTGTAGTTTTATTAAGCCATGCTTTCAACTTTTAACTTTGGAAGATTTGTAAAGAAAAAACGCTACTCTTACTCCACTACTTTGGGCTACATGAGTCGTTTAATTCTTCCTCTTTATTCTATATATTAGATTTATTTTACTTTTTTGCCAGCGATGCCAAGAGTAACTCTACTAATTTCACCCATGAGACATTGCAACAATAATCACATGACACCATTATATCAATCAGACGCAAGCTTGCCATTCTATGATCACACCAGCCTGTTAAATCACGTGGTGTCTTTAAAGCACCGTAAAAAATGAAGTATTTGACCTTTGAGCGTTGCCCTCAACGTGACTCGAAAGCGCCGATTCAAAACTCTCTCCCAGATTTGGCGCCAATTGACCATGGAAAACTGAGATATGATCCTTTTAATTTCATAATCGTAACTATAAAATGAACTAACGTAATTTTTGGACTATAAGGCCAACCTGACTATAAGCCGCCAACCACCAAATTTGACACGAAAACGGCATTTGTTCATTGAGCTGTAGCCGCAGCTGTCCTCACTGTATCAAGGGATATTCACACCAAAAGATATTAACCGTTAACACTTTGACAGCAGCATCATAAGACTGTCATAAGGCCAAATGAACCCCAGGCAGCTTTGAACCAATTGGCTGCTAAGCTTCATAGCTTCAAGAAACTTCATTTGGCCATCACTGCTCCCTTTGTGGGAGACAGTCAGACCAGACTAAGATGCCTCGTAGGATGCATTGCAGCACTGCACATGTAAATTACAATCAAAATTCATGTTCCATGCTAACTGTTTCTTCAGTTACTGTTACTGTACAGTTACTGTAGTCGTTTCATTAATTGCTACTTATGGTAATTGGTAACACTTTATTTGACAGTGGCGTCAAATTGTTTCACTTTAGAATGGATGTAAAATATTCAAGGTAGACATAAATGGACTTAGTGACCAAATTTCACACTAAATGACAACCGTCAGAAACATTCATTAATGCCCATGATCGTGTCATGTCTTAATTATGGCGGTCTTATGGCAGTCTTATTACGCCACTGTCAAATAAATTGTTACCTATTAACCCCCAAAAAATCAACAAATAAGCCACACTGGACTATAAGCCGCTACTTTTTCCCCCTTATTTTGAATTCTGCAGCTTATAGTCCGAAAATTATGGTATTCACTATTCAAACTAGGGACTATTTTTTCCCACTAGAGGGCACTCGTGCTCTTTGGACGAATAATGCGTCATTTGTGTCATTTTTTTTCTAAATTCAATAATTATTTTTCTTTTTTATTGTTTCTCTTTGGCTTAATGTGGTTATGTAATGGGTTATTGTACAATATCATTATAACAACAGTTCATATAGATAACTTTGTGTTGAGGAAAAAAATACCATTGTTGAAATAAATAAATATCAAAAATGTAAGCAGTTACAATGTTACTCATTACTTGACTATTCTTTTTACCAAAAACCTTTTACTCGAGTACAGTTTTTGGATGGATACTTTTACTTGAGTAATATATTCAGAAGTAACGCCCCTCTTACTTGAGTAAAATTTTTAGTTCCTCTAACCACCTCTGCTCATGAAAGATTTTGGTAGCAACCTGTTGGTTCCTTTTTCTCTTTTAAACAGCGAAACCTTTTTAAATTCCTTTGGTCTACAAAGTATTGCGATTATGTTTTGACTGTATTTTGATATATTGTCACACCCCAATTCACAACTAAGGACATATTTTGTCATGCCTTTCCTCCTAAATGTAAATGGACTCATTGAAACATTTGTTTTTGCATAACAAAGTATTAAAATAAGTGTTTTCTTAATCAAGTAGTTGCATCATCTAAAACTCTGTATTTTTTGGAAAATAAAGATGGTTGTTGGTGTTTTTTGAGTCTATTACACTTACTGTGTATTCCAAAATGGCCATCGATCACATTTAGGTGAGATCCTGCAATAAAGGAAACCAGCATTAGAAGAAGCAGAGGGAAAAAATGTTCCAAAACAAACAAGTAAAATACATCCACCCAGAGCAACTCCATTTTATATTTACTTAATATTAACAATACCTTTACAATGCTCGATCAGTTTGTAAACACTGTACTGCAATTATTAAAGGACATGCCCTGAACATGATGTTCTGCCATATCCACAGTCAAACAACACAAGATATTATAAAAAAGAAACATTGCCAAGGATCATCAGGTAACATTAATTAAGGAGTGGAGTGGCAAAAGAAATTATGCCGCAAGCATATCTAGAACCAGCTTGGTCAGCTTGAGCCAACAGCCCGACTGTCGCTACTGCAGTGTGCGACAAAGCTTGTTCCAGAAAGTCTCCCAGCCCATTAATTTCATAAGCCACGTGCTGAATGTTAAATGGGGAAGCCATAAGAAACTAGCGATAGATTTAATTGTTTTTAAGCTCAGCAAGGAGTTTTATTTTTCCACGCATTGTACAAGCCAAGTCCATCGTGCACCTGTTGTAATACCTGTGGGGCTCACGGTGCGGGGATGAAGATGGCTCTCCCACACATTGACTATCACTTGACAAGGATCGCCCACACTCTGCAAGTACAATGTTCGGGTTTTGTTTTCACAATTTTAATGCATACAAACGATAAAATATTTCAGTCGGCTTCTCCAGTCATCTCTGGACCTGACCATCAGGGGGGTTCATATCTGAAAAGGGGGATTTGTTAGCAAATACGGTATCATAATACAGCGGTACCTCGACATACGATCGCTTCCACAAAAAAAATTGTTTTTACATCCAATAACATGCTCGAAATCTGACGATTTATGACAGTGCCGCTGTTTTGTTTGCCGCAAGACGGAGGCACGGCAGATTTTCTTGTGAGAGTAATCACAAGGGTTCCGAGAAGGTTAGTGGAGGTGGTGAAAAAAGGAAAAAGATTAGGCTTATCATTGAAATGAAGATGGAAATGATAGAAAAATATGAGCGTGCTTTGCACATCCGTGAACTGGCTCGTCAATACGGCCGTAGAATGTCTACGATCTCAATGGTCCTCCTCCGAGCTCCGTTTGCCAGTCTTTAGAAGTTAAGCTGACAATTATTATAGTGGTAACATCGCCAAAGAAATTGCCAGCTTCGTCAGGTTTTTTATAATTTATTTCAGAACTTGAGCAACACAAGACGCATACAGTTGACGCCAACAACTAAAGATGCACTGATACCGATACTAGAGGTGGGAATCTTTGGGCACCTAATGATTCGATTATGATTCAGAGGCTACGATTCGATTATAAATCCGCACTGACTGTGTTTTAGTTCCGCTTTACCTGGTATAATTAAATAGTTGCAATTTGAATGTTTGTGAACTGTTCTCGAATCTTCCACTGCCGAATCGCGAATAATCTAAGAATCGGAAATTTCGCACGTCTCTAACCGATACCAGTATAGGTGGGGGACGATCCGGCCCGAAATGGTGGCATCGGTATAGGCAAGTACCAACACAGAGAGCGCTGATACCATTTACCGGTCCAGTATTATAACACTTGACCGCAGCCTTTTTTTCTCCTGACGCTCACTAAACTCTCTAGAATCACTTTGCATGCCAAGTAGCTATCGCTATTGGCCACTCTTAACCAATGCCGGGGCAGCTTTTTCATATGTAGGAAAAACAAACTACGAGACGAAAATGTCGACCGTCTGGACATATTTCATCTTATAATTCCCGTCAAGTGCAACAACTGCATGCAAGAGTTGCAGCCTGAAAGTTTCGAGAGTTGGGAGTTATACCAGCCAGTTTCAATACCTCAAACCTGGTAAAACATTTTACGACGAAACGTGAACGAACACAAAGAGTTTGAGGCTACAACAGCAGCAACTGCTACCAAAAGAAAGGTCAGCTCCCACCGTTTACTTTTCTTTTATTGTCTTTTACTGAAAGAAATGCCGCAGTAATTTGAGACCTGTTTCAAAAGTAGGGTTGCCACCTTTCAGAAATAGAAATAAGCGACGCCCCCCTCGCGCCCAAAACCGTACAGGTGACAGAAAAAGGGGACATCCCCAAAACTCCTAACATGCATAGAAATGTATCTATTTATATATATTTCGTATTGGTTCATTACGGACCGCAATTTTTAATTCCCAATTCGGAACAATTCCTTTATTTCAAAGGACGGGTGGCAAGCCAATTCAAAGGTGCTGTAGAAGTATGCTAAGCTAAGTGGCTATGTGTGTGCTGCTGCTGCTGGTGCACAAAGAGAGAGGCTAATAGAGAGAAATGATGCTGTGGTCAATTATTATGAAAGTTGCACTGTTTGGCCTTTGAGAGCCAAAACTCAGGGTTTAAAGTTTATTCATTATTCATATGGCCGATACTGCACAGACAGGTATCGGTATCGGGGGCCAAAAAATGGTATCGCTGAAACGCTACCAACAACAAAACATTAATAGAGAAAGTAAAATCTGTACCGCACCTTTCTCACTTTGCCACATCAGCCACCCGGTGCGTTCAGGTACAGCACGCAAAACATGTCCGCCAAATTAGTACCCGATTCGTTACATTATAACAGAAATTATTATATTATCATTATTCTGATTTTTAATTTATTTGTTTTGCTATGTGTAATTGCCATTTATAATAGAACCAGCAGGATCTACTAAGGATTTAGAGTAGGTTTTCGGGCTGTGAAACGAATTCATGGATTATAATGCATTCTAATGGGAAAATCCTGCTCGACATACGACCATTTCAACTTACAAACAAGATCCTCGAACGAATTAACTTCGTATGTAGAGGTACACTGTATGCCATTAATACCGGGCTCACTTTAACCCACCCAATGATTTAAATGGATGCTGTTTCTTTAAAAAAGGAAGAGTAGATTATATAATTTGTTGTTGTTGACATGCCACACCAAAAAAAAAAAAAAAAAAAAAAAAAAAACAGCATTTGCTTATCATGTTATTTATGGCAGTGGAATACGCACATCCAGCATATTTCTAGCCACCTTTACTCGAGTCTGCAGCAATAACGAGATTAGATACTGTAATTGTTTTCATTGACATGAAGGTCAAGGTCAATATACGAAAGTACGTTTTGGGAGAATGATTCAGAGATAGTCATAGTCTAAACAAGAAAAACGAGTGTTCTTGGACCCGCCAGATGACATACAGGGCATCAGCCAGATATGGTTTGGATGTGTCACAATATAGAAAACAAGTATGAATAGTCATAGCTGGCACAAAATCTTTGCTCCAGGCAAGGAAGAGAGTGAAGCTGCTTATTCACTGTATAAGAGACATTTTTCCCAAAGGATGACTCGTTAAGGCAACCATCTGCCGTATAACGAAACTAAAATAAAATACTCCTCTCGATAAGATGACATGTAATACAGGACTCAGTTTTTAGAAAATAGAGAGCGAAAGGCGCAATTGGTAGAATTAATTTAAAATAAATGCATCATGAAACGTTCAATTGTCTACGCATAAAAGCAGTGCAAGTTTCGCTCACGTGCCTGAGGTAGAAGTCTCACATTTTAAACTTAATAGCACAACCTTTGAACACATTTTTGAATAAATGTGAGTCAAATTTCAAACTTCAGCATCTCCTTTGTCCTTGTCACACCTGAGGAATCAGTTTAATATTTTAAAAAAATAACATCAACTCACTTTTGCTTCCAGAAAGAAGCCCTTGAAGTACCGGTACTTGACCTCGACTCCCCTGGGAATAGAGACCATCGTGGTCCATGTATTCCTGATGAAACGAGGGAGAAAATTGCAGTCATGAAAAGGAAACTCCCTTTCAAATGTTGTGTAATCGTAAAACCAAGCTTTCACAAACCCTTCATCGTTCTGTGCGTCCAAGATAATGGCTTTTTGGTAGCTCCAACAGCCCAGGGATACACAGCTCCCAACCACAGCAATCACCTCTCCTGAGGAACAATCAGGGAGTAGGAACCAGTGTTGTTTTCGTCGACAATGACGATTACGAAAATATTTCGTTGATGAACAATTTTTTCATGACGATGATGAGCTAAAAACGTGGCTTGGGAGACAAGAACATAACGAGACAATGTTCACAATGCGTGACATTTTCATATTGTAAGTTGAGTATGTCAGCTTGCATCGTAGCAGTGTTTGGGTCGTGTCACTCATGTGAGATGTGCTCCGCCTCTACCTCACTCTCCTCACCAGAGTTTAGGATATGTCTTAAGCGAGGCTGTGCTCCATCTAGCTTGTTTGCAAACACGGTACGATTTGTTTTCTTATCTTGGCAAGAGGGAATATTCAATGCTGCTTTAGCCTTAAAAGGTCTGTGCTGAGATCATCAGACTACAAATGTAACTCATAACATTAGCGTAGCATTCGCTTTAGCATTAGCCACTTGGCTTTTCTGGTCAGTAAATCTAGAGGAGAGCCAGTTGGCGAAATGGCAATTAGCTAATAGCCCACTTCAGCTGCTTTTTTTGGTAAATGAGCAATTCCTGGAATATACTGATTGCTTGCAACTTCTGGCTAGCAAAAAAAAAAATTACAGACTTCGCAGAGTTAAGCGCTTGGACATTTTTTTAAATTCATGGCTTCCAGGCGGGTTTAATTGAAAATTATGTACTGCTTCACCTGGTGACACCAACACTAAGTTGGCGTTGTCCATGTAGACGCTACAGTATGTGCTCGTCTGTCTCGTATGCTCATTCGAAATCGTTGGAAACCTTTATTTATTTTTGGACTTAAACTTTTGAATTTTACAGACGAAAACATTTTGAGTAGCTTGACTAAAGCTACACGAAATTTGCATGAGATTTTGTCAACTAAAACTAGACGAAAACGAACACATTTTGAAATGACTAAAATATGACGAAGACGAATAAGTATTTTCATCCAAAAGACTAAACCTAACCCTAAGACAAAAAATTAAAAAAGCTGCAAAAAACAACACTGGTAGGAACTGGTGCTGCAATCGATTAATTAGTGATTACTCAATTAACTCGAGTAATTTGATTAGAAAAAAATCTTCGAATCGAATTTTGCCGCTTTGAGTATTCGTTTAATTAGAGTGATGTTGGTTTGAAAGTGTTTGCATTTTGTTTTTATTGATTTGTGTGCTTCCTGTTAAGACCAACATAAGGTGGGTTTCTGTTTGACCTAATATGTTTTTTTCATGGGTTCATAATTTAGTTTATAGGTATATTTTGCCATAATTTGTCAGAATATGTCTTTGAACGATTTGTTACTAGTATTGTAAAAAAAAAAAAAAAAAAAAAAGTTAGCATTTTATAGCATTTAAGCTTGCTAACGTTTGCTATGCAAGTTAGCCAATTGTTGTTTTGGTTGGACTGAGATCTCATTTATTTAATTTTTTTATACCGTTTGAGGCTAAACTTGAGTAATTTTAATTCTAAATGAAAGTGCAATTGTGCATCGTTTTAAGAAACACTCTGGAATTTTATTTTGTATTCGCATTTAATGCTTTTTCGAAAGTGCAATCTTTGTTTTACATCTCCTAAAATTTATTCTGCAATGGATTGCATGTTGCTAATCCGATTACTCGATTATTCGGACTAACTAGTTGCTAGATTAATCGACTACTAGCTGCAGCCCTAGTGGGACGAGTGTTGGGCACGTTACTTTAAAAAAGTAATTATAGTTACTCTCTACGTCTTCCAAAAAGTAACTGAGTTAGTAACTGAATTACTCTATAGTAAAAGTAACTAGTTACCAGGGAATGTAACTATTTCCGTTAATTTGAAAAGAAGTTGTTGTCTGTCAAAGAATTTGAAATTTTCTGAGCAGTATTCGAGTCAGTTGAATAGAGAATAACAGACAGGTAGTTGTGTTATAGAACCTTGTAATATTTATTGCACCTCACCAGCAACAGATTTATCCTACACTTGAAGTGCAACAAAAATAAACATTTGAATTGCTTACCACAGATGTCGACAAAAGCTTTGCCCCGGGACATAAATTACACTTTACATGCACGTTCTTTCCTTTAATTTCGACCAACTTGAAATAGTGTTTATATCTCCACCTCGTAAAGGACAAATTTTCCTCTGAATGCTCTGCCATCATATCCCTCTGCATCTGTTTTGCGTGTGTGTGTTTGCCGAACGCGCTGTTCCGGTTTGTGTGTGAAAACACCGGCTCTGCAGTTTGTTTGGAAAAAAACAACTTTATTACAAACATAGGGCGAGACAATTCACATATAACCAACCGGCTCTGAAGTACGTGCGCTATTAGGCTCGAGCGTAACGTCACAGAATGGGCGATCACGTGACATTTAACAACAACGCAGCCATATTGGAAGTAGGTCTGGCTCGCGGGACATTAAACTTTAACTTGCCAGTTCGATAAAGAGACAAACTCGTTACTTAGGCGAAGAACAGATATGTGATCAAACTTGATGTGAACAATGTTGACCCTTACGAGCAAGCCGAAGAAAAATGGAGTAAAGATGTCGACGGTCTTCCACAATTACGCGAAATGGACATTCTGCTGTATTTATTGTTTGGTGTATGTTACTAAACTCATCAGCGATTCCGAAATTAAAAATCGCTACAAAGCTACGAACAGTTTTGCTGCGGATGGGTGCAGGACCTGCACATTATGACCATATCAAACGGCAACTCCATCGTTCTTACAAAGGTAGGCTATGTGTGATTACTATTTTCATTGCCATGAACCTGAACGCGCCCCAAGTCTTGGATGACAAATAAACCGAGCAGAGTAGACCCGCTACGGCTGGTAGTTTCTTCAGTTTAATCAAAGTAAGTAACGCACCGCTTTTGACCGTCATTAACGGTAACGGCGTTGTAACGGCGGAAAAAATAATTAGTTAAATTACCCCGTTACTAAAAAAATAACGACGTTACATTTATTCCCAACACTGAGTAGGACCCATTCTATGCGTAAGTGTGTGTGCATGTGTCTCTATGGGGCAGCTTTGAATCTCATAACGCTTTGTGTAATGACAATAAAGGTGTTCTATTCTATTCTAACCATGCTTTTATCCTTTCATTAACACTTCAGAAGTCAGAAACCTTGGCGTAATTATTGACTCAGACCTAAAATTTGATAGCTATCTAAAGTCCGTCACTAAATCCGCTTATTACCACCTAAAAAATATAACCAGAATTAAGGGGCTTCTGACTCAACAAGACATGGAAAAATTGATGCATGCATTCATTTTCAGCAGATTGAACTATTGCAACGGTATATTTACGGGTCTTGATAAAAAATAAGTCAGGAAGCTGCAGCTAGTACAGAATGCTGCAGCCATAGTCCTCACAAATACAAGGAAGCTGGACCACATTACACCGGTTTTGAAATCGCTACACTGGCTTCCAGTAAGTCAAAGGATAGGCTATAAAATACTACTGCTCGTCTACAAAACACTTAATGGCCTTGGACCAAAATACATGCTTGATTTGTTAGATTCCTATGAGACATCTAGACCCCTAAGGTCGTCTGGAACCGGTCTTCTGCATGTTCCAAGAACAAGAACCAAGCAGGGTGAGGCAGCATTTAGTTGTTATGCACCTCACCTCTGGAACAAGTTACCTGAACGTCTGAAGTATGCTCAAACTGTTAGCTCTTTTAAATCAGGGCTAAAAACGCTTTTGTTTAGCACTGCATATCCATAACTGTCTATATATTTCAATCTCCTTGCTTTCTATTCCTCTTGTGCTTATCTCCATTGCTGATTTCAACTATTATTAGTAGTAGTAGCTTTTGTTTTATTTTTTATTTATTTATATTTATTCTATTTGTTATTAAATGTGATTTTTATGTATAATATTATTTCCGATTTTGATTGTCTTGGTTTTTACGTTGTATTGATTTAAATGTGATTTTTATTATCTTCATGTGATGTAAAGCACTTTGAATTGCCTTGTGTTGAATTGTGCTATATAAATAAATTTGCCTTGCCTTGCCTTGCCTTCAAACAACAAAGACAGTAGGAATAGAGAACAGTTCTATTACAGTTTTTGTTTAGTGCAACTCTATTCTACCCATGCTTTTATCCTTTCATTAATTAACACTTCAAACAACACAGTAGGAATAGAGAACAGTTCTATTACTGTTTTTGTTTAGTGCAACTGCTGTCAAACTGCTTTGAATTTATATGAAGAAACTTGAAATGAGTACAGTTACAGGCTTAATTATACTTCATTAAAATTCTTCCAACGAGTGTGTATACAGTACTTTTACGGTGTTGCGTAAGGTTCAACAAACCTGGGCACGTTTCTCCTCTGACAGTCAGGGTCACCTGGGACACATCCATTGTTGACAAACTGACGACTAGCACGCGCTAAAACACATTAAATCAGAGAAATATGTCATTCAAATACAAACATGATAGGTAAATGCTGTCGATAGTACACATTAATATTACGAGTGACTTATTATTTGAAAATAAACCACCAAATTGAACATCATTTAAGATGTGTAGTGATGGCCTGATGTTATGGGGAAGCATTGTAAACGTTTATTTAAAATAAATGGGCAAATTACAGATTTTAAAAGAGTTAAATATTAAAATTACCTTCTCAGGCAGCCATGGAGTGCTTAATAACAGAGTCCAGGCCAGCTGGTTAGGTTACGAAAGCATCTTTACAAGTAGTCACGCATCTCGTCCCGTGCCTGCAGCGAGCCATTACCGTCCGATATCGAGCAATATTATTGAAATTGTTATTTTTTTCCACCTACCAACGTTAACGTACAAATCTCAACTCTCGTTATATGGCACAAAACCGAAAAGCAGGTCTCACAAAAGATGTGTCTGAAATAGCAACGAACATACTAGACCAGAGGTTAGGGAGGATGAAAAGGATTTTCTTCAAATTAAAACAAGCGATAGGCTGAAATGTAACTTCCCTGCAATTCAAAGGCAATACTATGGCCGATACAGCAACAATATGTCTAATCTAAAAAAACTCAATGGACAAAAATGATGCTATTAAATTCTTTATACATCACAAATGAAACGCCAACTGTTTTACTTTGAAAGACCACGTTGAAGTTGTTCGCCTTGTTTTTTTCCGGATTCATCCTCCTTATACATCCGGAAACAAGTTGAAACCGCCTTGCGCCAGATAGTGGTTTATCAACTATCGTTGTTGGTGACGAGGTTGGGTTTCTCGGGTGACAACGTTCATGTTTTGGACCCGACATGCACTCATGCAAAGGGACAAAAGTCGCGTTTTATTCTTTCTTACTTATTTTTTCCCCACACGCTTGAAGCGCTTAGTAGTGATCATGATGCGTTGAATGACCTCAGCGGTGGTCGAAAACCGCAGCTTCAATTCGTGTCATTTAAAAGGGTTAACGAACTTTGGGCTTATTAGCAATAACGTAATAATGCTTAGCAAACTTTAAACTCCTCATTAGTTAAACAACAATCGAGAGCGTTAATTCTCGAAATTTCAACTGCACAGTAAACCACCTGCTTGCCAGTTGTGTAATCACAGGCATCTGTATTTTAGCGACATCGTTACAATTGCGTTTGGTTTAGCTCTTATGAAAGATGATAAAATACAAAGATAAAGAAATATAACCGAATAATTTCAAGACAAAAAGCAAATGGGTCATTATCAATATAACGTGCTTTTGGTGTCCTCATCAGAAACCCTGTTATCATGAAAATGCATACAAATAATGAAACTGATGTCTTATAGGAAAACAAAGATTTTCACACATATTTGGACAACAATATGTCTCTTAAAATACGTTTCCATTATTTTATGTATATTTTTTCCTTTTGATCTACTTCATTTTGGCATGTCCCACACACTGCAATGCTAACTTCAGTGTGTGTAATAAATGGTTAAATGATAAAAAAAATGAAATGTTTTTACTTATGAATTTATTGTCACAACAAGTTATTTGATAGAACCGGTCATTTTGACCATGTATATTCTTACTTTCATAATAATATTTAACATTTGTCCCTGAAAAAAATGTCCACACTGCCATTTAGGCAAACTTGCCCCTTTAAGAAACCTGCATATTTTTTCCAGAGATGTCACAACACCAATTTTGTCTTCCTTTATTGGTGACTGAAACAGAGACGAGTTGTAGAGTAGGCATTTACACTTATGTTTCGCAATTTTTGTCCTAGTAGAAGTGTAGCCAGATGTTGTCAAGCTTAGCATGTCCATTCTGTCGTTATAAATATCAATTAATATAAAACCATTTGATAAATATGAAAGACAGTCTGCTTGCTAATTGAACCATTTTGCTCACTGAATGTCTACCATGTGGTTATTAAATACTACCTATTAGACAAAAATCTCCACCCTGGCATGGTCCTCCCTGTCAGCAAGCCTTCCATGACAGGGTGGACATGGTTCTTCAAAGTTTAAGTTTAAAAGCCACATACTGGTAATGTCGACATGCTAATATGATAAGAGCTATGACAGACAATTTATAACTGCATGCTAGACATGGCAAAAATGTATCAGAGCAGTACCATAGACAGCCGAGTTTGATCAGGGTCGATCAAAATTGGCCACTATTTTTTTGTGTATTCTCTCGCTGCACATTTTTCCAGAAGACCAGTATCGTTTGTGGTGCTTTTTCTATCACTTCTGAAGCTACTTTAAAATGGAAGTCATCATCAATAAATTATTTTAGAGAGACAAAGAAAAGAGTTGTCAACAAGTCTGCGAAATTTTAGTCAATAAAAACAACCTGGAATTTTGGCGACATGAAATTTAACAGCTGTGTCTATTATCAGTAGACCTGCCACAAATAATTCAACCATTTTACTATTACAGTGTTCATCAGATTTTCCTCTACAAAAACCAAATACTATTCTTTTCCACCATCAAGTGTTCGGAAACGATACTGCATGCATGAAGACTAAGTCATTAACTCTTAACTGGGAATTGAGGTTCATTAAAACTATTGCAGTATGCAGTACCTTTAATTTTAGGGGACACTTCCTTAAACAGCTGAGCACCTCATTTAAATAAGCCTATTAATCACCTCTGATGGGATTTGAGCACGCTTAAATGTTAGTACTATTGAGAAAAGACCTGGATTATACATGGAGTATACAGTACAGTAATTGCATAGGGAGCCCTGTTGCGCTACCATGTAGAAAAAAGACTGAAACTCAAAGAAGTAAGATTGGAGGGGAGTGGGAAGACTGCAGCACGAATATGAATATTTTAGTATGTTTCTCAAGTTTTCGCATCTGAGTGCTCTCCCACTTGTTACAGTCCTGCAGTGGCGGTTCTAGGATTTTTCTGAAACAGGAGCCAAGAAGGGGCTACATGTACAGTGGTATGAAAAAGTATGTGAACCTTTTGGAATTTCTGACATTTCAGTGGTTTAAAGCTGCCCTACCCACTATAAAACACACACCTGGTAAGAATTGTCTTGATGAGAAGCATTCTCTGATGTTCATCATGGCTCGGTCAAAAGAGCTGTCTGAAAACCTGCGATCAAGGCTAGTTGATTTGTTTAAAGCTGGGAAAGGATACAAAACCCATCTCTAAAAGTCTGGATGTTCATCAATCGACAGTCAGAGAAGTTGTGGACAAACGGACAGAGTTTGGCACTGTTGCTTCTCTCCCAAGGAGTGGCCGTCCACCAAAGATGATGCCAGGAGTTCAGCGCAGAATACTCAGAGAGGTAAAAAAGAACCCTGGCGTGTCTGCTAAAGACTTACAGAAATCACTGGTACAGTCCAATATCTCTGTGCACACATCAACTATATGGCCAAGAATGGTGTCCATGGGAGGACTCCATGGAGGAAGCCACTGCTGTCTAAAAAACATTGTTGCTCGTTTAATACTCACAAAAAGGCACTTCTACACTCCACAGACTCCTGGCAAAATATTTTGTGGACTGATGAAACCACATTTGAATTGTTTGGGAATAACACACAACGTCATGTGTGGAGGAAAAATGGAACAGCTTACCAACATCAACACCTCATCCCCACCGTGAAGCATGATGGAGGGAGCATCATGTTTTGGGGCTGTTTTGCAGCCACAGGGCCTGGACAACTTGCAATCATTAATGGAAGAATGCATTCAAAAGTTTATCAGGATGTTTTCCAGGAAGGCCTGAGGCTGTCTAAGCTAAAAAGAGGATGGATGCTGCAACAAGACTATGATCCAAAAAACAGAAGTAAATCAACTTCAGAAGGGTTTCAGAAGAACAAAATACACGTTCTGGAGTAATGAAAGTTAGCATTATTTGAGCTTTACAAGAACATTTACTCAAAAAAGGCTGTAACCTCAGAATCCTCTATTTTATCTTGTAGTCAGTTAGTCAGTCACTAATGTTGCATCAAGAGAAAAAATTCAGGATAGACAATTGGGAGTCCAACTCCTTCTTGACTTTAATGAGCTGATGTAGATTCATTGAATGAGCTAGTCTGCTTCTGTAATGCCCACCAAAGCCTAATATGATTCATTTTATGATAATAATCTTCGTGCATTCATAGTGTCAGATATTATTACCTTGAGTTGGAGCCGCAGACTTTCCAGCAGCATAATCGTAAGCCTTAAAAAAAATGAACTGAAATAATTCATCAATCTTGCGCACTACTACAGAGGCGTGTTGCGAAAATGTCCAGTTATACAGTACACGTGAGTGAAGTATGTGGCAACTTTGCAAATCTATGGGGGACTGTTAGGGACACAATTCAGGATTACCTTTCACACACACTAGTCAAACGTTCTCACACACACTACTGACATGTTTCCTGTGCACGCATACATGTGAAACATTTTTTGCGCACGCATACATGTGAAGTTCTCGCACATATACATGCGAGACGCTCGCACTCATACATGTGAAACATTTTATGCGCAAGTATACATGTGAAATTCTCGCACGTATACATGTGAGACGCTCGCACGCATACATGTGGAATCCTTGCACGTATACATGAGACACTCGCAGGCATACATGTGAAACATTTTTCTGCACACGCATACATGTGAAATTCTCGCACGTATACATGTGAGATGCTCGCATGCATACATGTGAAATCCTTGCACGTATACATGTGAGACACTCCCACGAATACATGTGAAACATTTTTTCTGTACACATACATGTGAAATTCTCGCACATATACGTGTGAGACGCTCGCACGTGTACATCTGAAATCCTCGCATGCATACATGTGAGACGCTTGCACGCATACATGTGAAACATTTTTTGTGCACGCATATATGTGAAATCCTCACACGTATACATGCGAGACACTCGCACATGTTTACGTGCGAGGATTTCACATATATGCATGCACAAAAAATGTTTCACATGTATGCGTGCGAGCGGCTCACATGTATATGTGCGAGCGTCTCACATTAATGTGCCAGCATTTCACATATATTCGTCCGCAGAAAACATTTCAGTAGTGTGTGAGAATCTTTGACTAGTGTGTGTGAAAGGTAATCCTGATTTATGTCCCTAACGCCCCAGATGTGTTTGCACTCGGTTTGGGGTAGTGAGTAAAAAGTCGCCAATTTGTCTTTTCCGTCACCGAGTTCTAACATTGAGTCTCCATTTTCCTTAATGTTCACATCAGAAAGATAAACTTGCCATTAGAAAGCTTTCAGGGGGATCCTGTAGCTCTCGATAATAGCTTGATAGCTGCATGATGAAAAGTACATTTAGGAAGTGAAAAAGGCATTTCGAGCCTAAGGATGCCTGCGGTTTACAGTGAATTGATGAGCGATCATATAATAGTTCTAATATAATAATTGGAAGGCAGCAATTCACCACAATACTGAATCTTTTATCTGAAATTGGGGGTTCAAGTCAGTGTTATGGTTTCAAGATTAGGTTAATGGTTCTTACGTAAACATAACCCTCAATTGTTGTTGTAATATAGACATTTTTATTTTTTTTATTTTTAGCCTTGATTGTTTTTTAGGACTTTATAGACAAAGTCCCTGGACTTTGTGAGCAATGCAGGCCATAAAGACGGTTCACCCTGGGACACTTTTGGATACGTATCCCATTTTTATTATGACCATCTTTTGGATGTGCATCCAATTTTTTATTACCGTCCTAGAATCTGACAACAATCTAAGTTATTTCCTTTCACACAGACTGTTATCGCTCATGGAATCACTGTAAAGCCAGACAATAAAAAAATGAATGAATGCTGTGATAAACACTTTATTGCGAAACACATTTGTTTCCCAATACACCGTCAGAAAAGTAGATGGATAGGAAACCTTTATGTAAAAGTAGCAGAACCAGTAGTATAAAGGGATAAAACAAAGTACAAGTAGATACCAAACCCATAAATTGTCAAAGCAGAACCAGTATCTCTGGTTATTGGATTCCAGGGCAACTATTTCCAGGACCAGAGATGTTCCAAAGGGGAGTCAAGGGTACAAAAGCAGAACCTTTGAGGGTAGCACCGCAATGAAAACACATGGTACCCTACATTTCAGGGTACCATCCCATGTTTGTCACCGTTCCAAGTCGACTTTTCCAAGTCAAGGGTACCAAAAGCAGAATCTTGAAGCTACCCCGTGAGAAATCACGATATCCTTGAAGGTACGGTCGATTACAGGCAAAACCTCAAAGGCTATAGCCTAAGAAGAATGCTGTGTTGTTGCCTTCTCGGGTGTGCCTTCGTCTGAATATGACTGAACCGCTTGCTTGTCCCACGGGCAGATTGGGATGTAACGAATCCAAGGGCGTGCCGAAAACCATCGCGTGATACCGAAAGGAAGGTCATAAATGTCCTCAGTTTCCAAGGAACCAGAGTCCTCTAGGTGTGTTTCATCTGGCTCAAACAGTCCACGCTCGCTTTTGGTACCTGAATCGTGGAGAAAAATATTTAGAAAATGAGTGATCCAGGCATTTGGCCTTTGGGTTTATTTGCATTTTTAGGTGTGAGAAGTATGACAACTGCTGTTTGAACAGTTTTCCACATACAGTGAGGCAAATAGGTTTTTAGTCAACCACCAATTGTGCAAGTTCTCCTACTTGAAAAGATTAGAGAGGCCTGTAATTGTCAACATGGGTAAACCTCAACCATGAGAGACAGAATGTGGAAAAAAAAAAAACAGAAAATCACATTGTTTGATTTTTAAAGAATTTATTTCCAAATTAGAATGGAAAATAAGTATTTGGTCACCTACAAACAAGCAAGATTTCTGGCTGTCAAAGAGGTCTAACTTCTTCTAACGAGGTTCCACTCGTTACCTGTATTAATGGCACCTGTTTTAACTCATTGTCGGTATAAAAGACACCTGTCCACAATCTCAATCAGTCACACTCCAAACTCCACTATGGCCAAGACCAAAGAGCTGTCGAAGGACACCAGAGACAAAATTGTAGACCTGCACCAGGCTGGGAAGACTGAATCTGCAATAGGTAAAACGCTTGGTGTAAAGAAATCAACTGTGGGAGCAAAAGGAGTGGCTACGTAAGAAGCATTTCAAGGTCCTGGAGTGGCCTAGCCAGTCTCCAGATCTCAACCACATAGAAAATTTGTGGAGGGAGTTGAAAGTCCGTGTTGCCAAACGACAGTGCCAAAACATCACTGCTCTAGTGGAGATCTGCATGGAGGAATGGGTCAAAATACCAGCAACAGTGTGTGAAAAGCTTGTGAAGAGTTACAGAAAACGTTTGGCCTCCGTTATTGCCAACAAAGGGTACATAACAAAGTATTGAGATGAACTTTTGGTATTGACCAAATACTTATTTTCCACCATGATTAGAAAATTAATTCTTTAAAAATCAAACAATGTGATTTTCTGTTTTTTTTCCCACATTCTGTCTCTCATGGTTGAGGTTTACCCATGTTGACAATTACAGGCCTCTGTAATATTTTCAAGTGGTAGAACTTGCACAATTAGTGGTTGACTAAATACTTATTTGCCCCACTGTATTTGTTCATTTCTGATATTATTATTCATTTTATCAATCAATTTTAGGGGGAAATTTAGTTCAGTTTTAAAATAATTTATTTGAAAATGGTAATAAATTCATTGTATGTATATGTGACTGCATGGATACATATTTGTACAGTTCAAACGTTCAATAACAAGTAAGAAAAAGTGTTTACCAGGAATCGTGTTGTCCAAGACAAAGCCTAGGAAGCCTCCAACAAACATGTGAGTGGTAAAGAGGATCTGCAACACTGCGTCCACCTCACTTAAGCCTCCGCAAAACAGATAAAAATTCATTTTAAGGTTGTTAGAGCAGTGGTTCTCAAACTTGGGTCTAGGTGGTGCTTAAAAGTGCTGGAGAAGTCTGAGGTGGACCTTGGAAAAATACTGTATATCAGTTCTGATCCGAAATCTTTTGACAACCCTCATGTACCTGTGACCAGGGTATTGGGATTCTTGGCAATCCAATTAGGTATGACCAGGCCAGAAAACAAGGAAAACCCAAACACAAAGATATTCCTGGAAGAATTCATATCTGTTGACTATGAAAATGCAAAATGTAAGGTCATGACTTCAAGATAAAAAAAAATAATTTGGAATTAAAAAGAAAAAAAAGCCACTCTGGTTCACCTGCAAATTAGCAATACCCGTCGCAGAGATGACCCCGAACATTATCAGGAACATCCCTCCTATTACTGGGTTGGGAATGGTGGAGAAGATGGCTCCGATTTTACCCAGAACCCCCATCAGGATCATGACGACTCCGCTGAGTAGAATCACCACTCGACTTCCTACCTGTGTCACGGACATACCAATACACGGTCAAGAAATTGGAGGTCCATAGACAAAAGGTTACATTCATCCCTCAATGATAGGCAACGTCAAGCTAACAGCCAACTATGGTCTTGGCAGTGTAATGATCTGGGGTTGCTTTGCTTCTCCAGGACCTGGACAACAATGAATATTGCTGTCTACCTTAAAATCTATTAGACAAACATCTGGTTGTTCACTAGCCTGCAACTCCAGACTCACCACTGTTCCAGCTATAGAGTCTGGCGACTGTCCCGTGGATCAAATTCCCAGGGCGGAGCAAGCCACAGCAAACAGACAGCGGAGTGGACCAAACAGCGACGGGCGTGTGTGACGTTGGTAAAGCGACAAGAAACTCTAGCGCGAGGAGAACAGAGAAGTTTATTCAACATAGCTAGAGCGAGACAGACTGTTTGTTTTAGCAACTCAATGTGTTTTTGGTCATTTAAAACTGAATTTACCGCGGATAGGAACATATTCTCGGCTCGCCCGTTCGCTGTTGTTGTGGAGACAAATTCCGACACTGCTCGCAAATAAACAAATCTGATTGTACGGACGATTTCGTTCAGGCTCGAGAGGCCAATAAGGAGCTGGGTCCCAGACTCTATAGCTGGAACAGCGGTGAGTCTGGAGTTCCACGCTAGTTGTTCACACTCTTAAGAACTCTTGATATAGAGCAGGACATCGATTGAAGATTATTCTACAAATTCATCTCTGAATGGCTTGTTAGAAAAAGGTGATTCAAATGAAGTAGCGCCCTATTTCAAACCTTGGTGATGCCCAGCGCGGCCACGTTCTCGCTGAACGAAGTGGTGCCATTGCCAGTACCGAAGGCCCCTGCCAACAAGCTGCCGATCCCTTCCACGCCAATTCCCCGGTTGATCGCGTGCTTAGGCGGAGGCGGCGCCCCTGACAGTTTGGCACATGCGTGGTAGTCGCCCACCGACTCGGCCATGGAGCACACGATTCCCGCCACCGTGCCGACAACCCCTGCTAGGCTCACCATTGGCATGCCCCACTGGCCTGCAGGCAACAGTTGTTTTAGATCAACGATTCTCAAACTGGGATCCTTGAGCTGTAACTCGATTGCACGAAAAATTGCACGATATCATTTCATATCATTCAAAAATTCCTCCCATTGATCCAAACCCAAGACTTAATAAATGAAGATCTCCTGTTCTAGATCAACTGAATCATTTTGTGGATCAACGGAAAGGATTACCAGGATAAGGCAGGACAAACCAGGAAGCCTGACCGACCATGTCGCTCTTCACGTCAGTTCGGGCCTGATGTCCGTATTGGTCCGGATCAGATGGCAGTACGTTGTAGATGGTTAGGAGGTGGCAAACTAACCAGGAGACTGTGATGCCCAGTAGAATCTAATCGACAACAACTGTTAGCATCATAGGCTAACTTTAAGATATTGTTTTGATGACCTACAGGCATTGTTTGGAAGATGTAGAACTTTTTGGTGTGTAGCTTCCTAGCTTTGCTGTACGCGGGAACAGGCAGTGGGATAAGTCGCAGGTACTGGGAGAACAGGATGATCAAGGCTGCAGTCCTACGCATGTTAGAAGAGCTTTACTACTACTTAACTTGTAAATTTCTAAAACTATAACTGTCTGAGAACAGTAAACGAACATGGCTGAAATTCCCCAGTGGCTACCGGCCCTGACTCCAGCTGCATCGAACATGGAAAGACCGATGAGTGAGATGGTGGGCGCGATGGTGAGAGGTCCAATGAAGCGCATGAGGAAGCCCACCAGGCCGGAGAATCCCACCAGTATCTGCAGGAGGGAGGCTACCATGATGGAGCCCTGTAGCTGGGGTCAGAAGAATGGAAGGTGATGGTTTATCGCTCCAATTTGAGAATATTCGTGATGGCTTACTGTTCTCAGACGGGTCTGCCAGACTTCGATGAAGATGGGCGAGGAAGTGTTCACGAGGCTGGCGTTTTGGGTCCAAGAGGGACACTGGAACCCCGGTACGGACAGCATGGCAATGGCGGGAGTGAGTAAGGCGAATGTGCCTCCCTGCAAGATGGGAAGCCTGATAGAAACAGGTACCAGTAGTCAAGTTTTCTGTTGAAAATTTGTGATGAAGCTGGCAATTTTTCATGATTCATTTTTGTTGACTTTTTTTCCCAATTGCAATTTTTGAAATTATTTTGGTCGTTACAGGATTTTGCTACTGTATTTTGATCACGGCTTTTGACCTACCTTAGCATGTTCATACCTGATGCCAAAGGTGACCTGCAGAATGGTGCACAGACCCGACACGAAGAAAATGGTGTTGATGAGATGACTTTGGGTCAGGCCGTCGTGCTGCAAACATAGGGCATCGCCCAAGATGAGCGGAATGGCGATGTTGCTGCCAAACGCCGTCAGGTAATGCTGCAAAGTGGGGAAGACATTCGTTGAAAGCGGGTGTTACATAAAAAGCATTTGGCACCTTTGGGGGATCCTGCAAATTACCTGAAAAGCCAAGAATATGGATAAATACCATGGCGGGACGTCTGTCACACTGTACGCCAGCTTGTTCAGGTTCACTTCACCACCTCTTTTACCGCTGAAAGGGTTAAGGGGCTCCCCCTTGGGCTGCACTTTATCCTCATCTATCTGTGTATGCAAACATATGCAAAGAGATTTCAAAAACACAAATAACAAACCTTCCCCAAGGCAGGGTCCTGAACAAACTATTTTAACTAAGAGCACAGTTGACCATGATCTTGTGGACAAAAAATTTCGTGGTTGGGTTACAACAAACTACCGATGAAGAGACGGCAGGTGCTAAGGAGGATTGTATGATTGTATGTAGTGCTGCAACGATTAATTGAGTAACTCGAGTAATTCGCCTAGTTCCCTTTTCTTGTGCAGAAGTGTCTTTCTTCCCAGGTCAGTCACGTCAGCCCCTCGTCATAGCTTTCATAGTAATCCTGAATATTATCCTCCATTTGGAGCGCTTTGTGTTTGAACCTTTTTGATCCTAGCCATCTTGACTTTTTCCTCCATTTGGAGCGTTTTGTGTTTTTGCCTTTCCTCCCTTTTGGAGTGCATTTTTGTTTGAACTTTTGATTGTGGTTGCCCTGACTTATTCCTCCGTTGGAGCGCTTTTTGTTTGTACTTTTTCTCATCCCCACATGTCAGCAAACATATGCAAAGAGATTTCAAAAACACAAATAACAAACCTTCCCCAAGGCAGGGTCGTGAACAAACTAGTTTAACTAAGAGCACAGTTGACCATGATCTTGTGGACAAAAAATTTCGTGGTTGGGTTACAACAAACTACCGAAGAAGAGACGTCAGGTGCTAAGGAGGATGTATGATTGTATGTAGTGCTGCAACGATTAATTGATTAACTCGAGTAATTCGCCTAGTTCCCTTTTCTTGTGCAGAAGTGTCTTTCTTCCAAGGTCAGTCAGGTCAGCCTCTCGTCATAGCTTTCATAGTAATCCTGAATATTATCCTCCATTTGGAGCGCTTTGTGTTTGAACCTTTTTGATCCTAGCCATCTTGACTTTTTCCTCCATTTGGAGCGTTTTGTGTTTTTGCCTTTCCTCCCTTTTGGAGTGCATTTTTGTTTGAACTTTTGACTGTGGTTGCCCTGACTTATTCCTCCGTTGGAGCGCTTTTTGTTTGTATTTTTTCTCATCCCCGCATGTCAGCGGAAGAACCTCTGTTTTCAAAAATAAAGTTTTTGCCTGAACCTCCGCAACTGAGTCTGCCTCGTCGTCTCGGCCTGACAACGTCAGCACGTTGTGCCGCATTAAAAGTAGTAAGGGCAAAACGTCATGCTTAGAGATGGCGAAATTAAACAATTCCACGAGGCGGAGAAAATTTCTCGATCAATTTTTAAAATTGAGTTACTCGAATTATTTGAGTGATCGTTTTAGCTCTAGTTTATATGATGAAAAAGCGTTATGCATCCTTAGAGGCTACTTGTTACGAGTATGGTAACCTTTTACTAAAATTGTTGCGGGAATTGCTTACTTTGAGAGTAATTTCAATGAAAACCTCCTTTTACTTGAGTAAAACTCTCACGTAGTATACTCTCTTTGATTTTTCTGTTCAACGTTCAATACAATGATCATTGCTTCCAGCAGCAGATGAACATATACAGTGCCTTGCAAAAGTATTCGGCCCCCTTGAATCTTGCAACCTTTCGCCACATTTCAGGCTTCAAACATAAAGATATGAAATTTAATTTTTTTGTCAAGAATCAACAACAAGTGGGACACAATCGTGAAGTGGAACAACATTTATTGGATAATTTAAACTTTTTTAACAAATAAAAAAGTGAAAAGTGGGGCGTGCAACATTATTCGGCCCCTTTACTTTCAGTGCAGCAAACTCACTCCAGAAGTTCAGTGAGGATCTCTGAATGATCCAATGTTGTCCTAAATGACCAATGATGATAAATAGAATCCATCTGTGTGTGATCAAGTCTCCGTATAAATGCACCTGCTCTGTGATAGTCTCAGGGTTCTGTTTAAAGTGCAGAGAGCATTATGAAAACCAAGGAACACACCAGGCAGGTCCGAGATACTGTTGTGGAGAAGTTTAAAGCTGGATTTGGATACAAAAAGATTTCCCAAGCTTTAAACATCTCAAGGAGCACTGTGCAAGCCATCATATTGAAATGGAAGGAGCATCAGACCACTGCAAATCTACCAAGACCCGGCCGTCCTTCCAAACTGTCTTCTCAAACAAGGAGAAAACTGATCAGAGATGCAGCCAAGAGGCCCATGATCACTCTGGATGAACTGCAGAGATCTACAGCTGAGGTGGGAGAGTCTGTCCATAGGACAACAATCAGTCGTACACTGCACAAATCTGGCCTTTATGGAAGAGTGGCAAGAAGAAAGCCATTTCTCAAAGATATCCATAAAAAGTCTCGTTTAAAGTTTGCCACAAGCCACCTGGGAGACACACCAAACATGTGGAAGAAGGTGCTCTGGTCAGATGAAACCAAAATTGAACTTTTTGGCCACAATGCAAAACGATATGTTTGGCGTAAAAGCAACACAGCTCATCACCCTGAACACACCATCCCCACTGTCAAACATGGTGGTGGCAGCATCATGGTTTGGGCCTGCTTTTCTTCAGCAGGGACAGGGAAGATGGTTAAAATTGACGGGAAGATGGATGCAGCCAAATACAGGAACATTCTGGAAGAAAACCTGTTGGTATCTGCACAAGACCTGAGACTGGGACGGAGATTTATCTTCCAACAGGACAATGATCCAAAACATAAAGCCAAATCTACAATGGAATGGTTCAAAAATAAACGTATCCAGGTGTAAGAATGGCCAAGTCAAAGTCCAGACCTGAATCCAATCGAGAATCTGTGGAAAGAGCTGAAGACTGCTGTTCACAAACACTCTCCATCCAACCTCACTGAGCTCGAGCTGTTTTGCAAGGAAGAATGGGCAAGAATGTCAGTCTCTCGATGTGCAAAACTGATAGAAACATACCCCAAGCGACTTGCAGCTGTAACTGGAGCAAAAGGTGGCGCTACAAAGTATTAACGCAAGGGGGCCGAATAATATTGCACGCCCCACTTTTCAGTTTTTTATTTGTTAAAAAAGTTTAAATTATCCAATAAATTTTGTTCCACTTCACGATTGTGTCCCACTTGTTGTTGATTCTTGACAAAAAATTAAAATTGTATATCTTTATGTTTGAAGCCTGAAATGTGGCGAAAGGTTGCAAGGTTCAAGGGGGCCGAATACTTTTGCAAGGCACTGTATTCTTTTGTTCAAACAGGTTCTCCTTCATAGAAATATACAATAATAAAATGTGTAAAATAGAATGTCAATAGTAAAATAAATAATTTGTGCATCATAATTAATTCATTGCAGCTCTTTTGGTGTGTGCAACTTGACCACAGTGGAGTAAGTACAATAATATACAAAGGTTTAACAACTCCTGTAAGTGACAGCTGCTAAAAAATGAGACGCCATTTCAGTGCATGACATGCTAATGAAACTTTTAATGCCATTTCTAATTGTTGAACTGTTTTCCAGTCACATTTCAGTGCAGCCAATTGATGAAAACTTCCACGCTGCAGGTCTGGCTAATGATTTTGTACTTTAATTTTTCATGTTTGGGGATTCGTTAGGGCAATTAGCCCATACAGACTTGTTATTACAGTACAAAAAATGCACGCGCAGAAAAAAATGGGAACATTTTCTTCTGTTTTAGCGTGTACCCGGTGCGGCAATTAAACTACAAATGCAATGAAATATGGCCAAAACAATTTTATAGTCTCATCAGTGCAAGATGCAAACTAAGCATCTCTCTGTTTTTGTTTTATTGATCCAAATAACAAGATTATACATTAACATAAAGGTCAGTGTCCTCTCTTATTAAGCATCAGCATTAAGTGCAGACCTGACTTTTGATTGACATTTGTCACCTGTGGGCGGATACGATCGTAAATAATCTGGTTGTACCTGTGTGCTGCACTTATCATCAGTGTCGTATTAACTCAGAAAGTTGCAAAATTGAAGTGAGATTAAAGAAATACCACTTTAAAATGTTCATCACACAAATCAGCCATCAAGCGAGTTTACACGTATAGGGTGTCTTGATTTGATTTGACTTAATTCGTCTTAGTCCAATTTAGAGACAAAATGAGACTTAACATTCACAAAACGCTGATTAATTATTTATCCGCAATGATTTTGGCTCATTGGTACTTATCCTCTACCATCTTTTTTGTTTTAATCTCCCCAAAGAGTTTATTAGAATCCTAGCTTGGTCGCCCCCTCTTTACCTTGCTTATTGCTCATTAATTACCCCCCCCCACCCCCATCATTGGTAGAAGCCATGCTTTGTTCACTGAACTGAGATGTGCAGAGAAAGAAATTGAAAGCATATAGTACGATTTGACTCAGAAAAAGTCAGTAAAATTTATAGCATGTGCCGCTATGAAATTCTGACGGTATGAGAACCATTAAAAAAAAAATTTCCATTGAGCAGGATTTTCATTTTTCAAAACATATTAGCAAATTGTATAATATCATAAGTACAATGTTATCATCAGAACAAATTAACTGAATTATTTTCCATTAAAAAGCACATGTGTATGACACAGACATTTGCCAGAGAGACAAAAACACACGTTTTACCACTGCCTAGACACACTAAACACGCTGGAGTTAACTCTCATAGCTGGTGGGAAACCTTCATGACAGTGTTTACTAACTTTTAATTTTGAATAAATGCGAAATCATAAGTTCAAAAGTTCAGGCGTTTCACCTCCTCTAGCCATCGTGTAGCACAGCTGACTCACTGACACCGAGCAACAACCAGTGGGGGAGAGTTGAGCCTTGCAGATGCAAGCGAGGGATATCGCCATGCATTCTTGGGACATAAAAAATTGCTAATACTGTGGTAACGGTATGACGGAAAATTTTTGCGGTTTTGAAACCTTGACGTTTTCAAACCACGGTATACCTGGAAACAGGTAATTGCCACATGTCAATTTGTAAGAGAGTATTTTTCTTACTAACTATATCATATGATATGTGATAATATTTTTTTTTAAAGCATTTAATAGGATTTTGTACAGAACAAATGAGGGTTACTTCAGCAATGAGCATATATATATGTATATATACATATATATACATATTTATATATATATATTAGGGCTGTCAAACGATTAAAAATTTTAATCAAGTTAATTACAGCTTAAAAATTAATAAATCGTAATTAATCGCAATTCAAACCATCTATAAAATTTGCCATATTTTTCTGTAAAATTATTGTTGGAATGGAAAGATAAGACACAAGATGGATATATACATTCAACATACGGTACAGAAGGACTATTTGTTTATTATAACTATAAATCAACAAGATAGCATTAACATTATTAACATTCTGTTAAAGCGATCCATGGATAGAAAGACTTGCAGTTCTTAATAGAAAAATGTTGTACAAGTTAGAGAAGTTTTATATTAAAACCCCTCCTAATGTTTTCGTTTTAATAAAATTTGTAACATTTTCAATCAAAAAATACACTAGTAGCCCGCCATTGTTGATAATGATGTCAATAATTACTTACTCAATGCTCATGGATGCCTATAAAATCAGTCGCACCCAAGCGCCAGCAGAGGGCGGCAAAACTCCATAAAACACAACAAGTGAGCGTTTCAATGTGTATATACATATGTATGTATGTATGTATGTATGTATGTATGTATGTATGTATGTATGTATGTATATATGTATGTATATAAGTATTTAGTCAACCACTAATTGTTTTAAAAATTTATTTGCAAATCATGGTGGAAAATACAGTAAGTATTTGGTCACCTACAAACAAGCAAGATTTCTGGCTGTGAAAGAAATCTAACTTCTTCTAACGAGGTCTAACGACGCGTGGACGTGTAATGGCTTCAGCAGGGGGACACGTCTGACAGTGCAGGATTTGAGTCCCTCGCGGCGTATTATGTTACTGATAGTAGTCTTTGTTAGTGTGGTCCCAGCTCTCTGTAGGTCATTCACTAGGTCCCCCCGTGTGGTTCTGGGATTTTTGTTCACTGTTTTTGTTATCATTTTGAAGCCACGGGGTGAGAACTTGCATGGAGCCCCAGATCGATGAAGATTATCAGGGGTCTTGTATGTCTTCCATTTTGTAATAATTGCTCCCAAAGTTGATTTCTTTTCACCAAGCGTTTTACCTATCGCAGATTCAGTCTTCCCAGCCTGGTGCAGGTCAACAATTTTGTCTCTGGTGTCCTTCGACAGCTCTTTGGTCTTAGCCATAGTGGAGTTTGGAGTGTGACTGACAAAGTTTGTGGACGGGTGTTTTTTATACCGATAATGAGTTTAAACAGGTGCCATTAATACAGGTAACGAGTGGAGCCTCGTTAGACCTCGTTAAAAGAAGTCCTCTTTGACAGCCAGAAATCTTACTTGTTTGTAGGTGACCAAATACTTATTTTCCACCATGATTTGCAAATAAATTCTTTAAAAATCAAACAATGTGACTTTCTGTTTTTTTTTTTCCATATTCTGTCTCTAATGGTTGAGGTTTACCCATGTTGACAATTACAGGCCTCTCTAATCTTTTCAAGTAGTAGAACTTGCACAATTGGTGGTTGACTAAATACTTATTTGCCCCACTGTATACTGTGTATATACTGTATATATAATTTCTAAAACAAAAAATGTATTCTTACCATGTTATATAGTAAAAAAATGTGATTTTTAAGATGTGTACACAAAAAATCAGAAAGATAATGGTAATAAGTAAGGTGTGTGTGTTTGGGTATATTTTATTTTGTGTGATTATTAATAGCATTACGGTAATTTAATTGCTAAATTAATTATAACAATGTATATATATATATTTTTAATCTTATATACATGCATCTAGCTGCTCTAGCATATTGATTCATACTCTCTATACAGTCTATTGCCTGTTGTGACCTTTTATTTATACTTTTCTGAATATATTTTTTCTATTACTTAATGCAGAGATTTTTGCCTGATTACATTCCACTGCACATTGAATTAAATATTCATGGGTTTATTCAATCGTGTTAAATATATCCTAATATTGCATTATTGCAATATTGCACATTTAATATTTATACACTTATTAAAAAAATATGCTTAATACTAATACTGTCACAATGTATTTTCCTTTGTAGTATTAATATTTTCGGACATAAAATGTTTTGTAATTTTACAAATTTTCGTAAAAGTCTAGTACTTTTACTGCAGCTACTATAACATATTTAGATATACAGTATGTTTCAATTCTGCTTTTGCTATTTCCAGCTTGACTTACCCAAACGAACTCCTGGCAGTGTGAGGAGCTGTCCTGGATCCAGTCCGACTTTTCTTGTCCAGACATTCCCGATGTAGCAGCAGAGGAAGCAGAAAGAAAAGAGAAAGATTAAGGAGAAGCTTGAGCTTTGCAGCCAGTTATACTTTTGGATGTGCTTAGTTATCGCTAGTAAATCTAAAACTGTTGTTAGCTTAGTGAGAGGAAGCACCATAGTTTGTCATTGCTGACAGCTAATGATTGAACACACTGGACCCCATGTAATGTTTGCGATGTCAAGTTCAAGTTTCATTATTCACATTTGAGTCACGTGGCTCTTGTAGTTTAAAAAAAAAAAAAAAAACACTATCCCATGTTTATTTTTAGTTACCCTTGCCAAATGAGTTAAAATAAATAGTTGTATGTTTGTATACTTTGTGTAAATATTTTCAAATCATTGAGTCATTTTCCTATAATAATAGACAACAACTAAATACCTGTTTAATATACAAATAATATTAAAACAAATATAATATGAATTTATTACCATTTTCAAATGAATTATTTTAAAACTGAACTAAATTTCCCCCTAAAATTGATTGATATAATGAATAATAATATAAGAAATGAACAAATATGTACTTTTTTCTCAACTGGAGAAGCTCTTATCACTTAGGCACCTTAAAGGGAAACACAACACCATCATGTGCATCCTAGGAGAAAGAATAATTTTAATGAATTGAAAAAGCAAATAATTTCATTTTTTAAATGTGTAACAGTGGAGAAAAACATACCGTAATTTATGGACTATAAGCCGCTATTTTTTCCCCTTCATTTTGAGTCCTGTGGTTTATAGTCCAGTGCGGCTTATTTGTTGATTTATTTGGGTTAATATGTAACACTTTATTTGACAGCGGCGTCATAAGACTGTCAAAAGACTTTAATTATGACATGGCACTATCATGGGCAATACTGAATGCTTATGGCAGATGTCATTAAGTGTCATCCGGCAAATTATGTTACTAAATCCATTTATGTCCAGCTCGGATCTTTTACATCCATTCAAAAATGAAATAATTTGTCGGATACTATAAATGACATCTGTTATAAGCATTCATTAATGCTCCTGACAGTGTCATATCATAATTATGATTGTTTCATGATATTCTTATGGCGCTCAGTGTTGTTAATCTTCCTTTTAAAAAGTAATTAATTACAGTTACAAATTACTTCTTCCAAAAAGTAATTGAGTTCGTAACTCAGTTACCTTTCATGTTTTTCTTTTTTTTCATTCCAAAAAAAAAAATAACATAGTACCTTTGCTATGTTATGAAGTCATTTAATGTTGTGATCAACCGTTAAAGTTGTTAAACCGTAATTGCATTACTTCCTTTCTGTCTAGCATGACCAAATCATCTGACCAAAGCGTATTGTGTGTATTGTGTATTTTTGTGTGAGACCAAGATTGAGCTTTTTGGCAACAAACACTCTAATGCCCCTTTCCCACTGAAACTAGTGGGTCAACGCGCGTTTTTCCAAGCCGATGCAACCCACTAGCAATTGGCATTTGGCACCTTTCCCACTGACAAAAAAAAAAAGCCGTGTCTTTTTTTTTTTTTTTTTCCACCCATCTAACCCCCCAACCCCTCCTCAGCCGTGCGTAAGGTTCGTGACGTCACCACGCTAAGATGCGCTTTGACAAGTGCGACCGAATTCATTCAGTTCAAGGAAGTAAACGATACAAAGCAACATGGAAGCCTCCTTTCCGTTTGTGTTCTCTGTTTTCATGCTTTTTACTGCCCTCAAAATGGTCGAAATGCAGCAAAGGATCAACACTCTGCTTGTTCTGAGGCAACGTCGGCGACGTGAATTTTGGCTTGAAATTGAAAGGAGTTGTGTACGTCACAGAAGGAGGAGAAGAGCCTTTGTTTCATCTGTTATGGCTATTGCTAATGCTGCTACACCGACTGTTCGCCGTATGTGGATCCGGGCACATGGTTTTTGTTTTTTGTTATGACGCATCACGTACTAGCCTACGTCACCACGTAGATTAGCATGTTAACTGTTGACCTGGGGTTTTGCTTTCACACTGTATGGCGATCAGAGCCGAGGTGATTTTAACGCGGGTTGCTTGGCGGGTTGATTGACACGGGTTGAAGCGGGTCGCTGCACCTTTCCCACTGCCACCAAAAGCTGATTGTTAGCGCGTTGACACGGGTTTTTTGGCCAGTGGGAAAGGGGTATAAGTGGGTCTGGTGTGCCACGAAAGATGCGCATGCTGAAAAGCACCTCATACCCACTGTGAAGTATGGGGGTATGTCAGTGATGTTGTGGGGCTGTTTCGCTTCCAAAGGCCCTGGGAACCTTGTTAGGGTGCCTGGCATCATAAATGCTTTGAAATACCAGTACATTTTAAATCAAAATCTGTTGCCCTCTGCCCGAAAGCTGACGATGGGTCGTCACTGGGTCTTTCAGCAAGACAATGACCCTAAACATATGGCCAAATCTAAACAGAAATAGTTCACCAGACACAAAATCAAGCTCCTACCATGGCTATCTCATTCCCCAGACCTTGTTTTGTTGGCACAAGGGGGTTATACAAAGTATTAACACCAGGGGTGCTAATAATTGTGACACACAATATTTGATGTCAAATAATTTTTTTCTTTATGTGGGATTTTTTCCCCACTGAATGAATGCACTTGTATTGAAGGTTGGATTTTTCTCTTTTTTTCCCATTAAGGTCCAATACTATTTGAATTAACCAAAATATTAGAAGCTAAAAAACACATCTTTTTCGGGAGTGCCAATAATTATGGAGGGCACTGTATATAAGCTGCACACAGACTAATTTTCATTGTGTCAAAGTGTCATTTTGTCAGTGTTGTCCTATGAAAAGATATACTTAAATATCTGAGGAAATGCGAGCGGTATACTCACTTTTGTGATACACTGTATATTACATGACTAATGGATCCTGGAAAACACTACGACTTTTGCGTATATCTTGCAAAAAGCAGAGAAGTAGCATATAATGCAGTTCATAAGGTCTCTGGCTGCTTGTCACGCTGACTGCACTAAAACACGACCGCAAACATCCAATTGTTGACAACAACAACAAAAACCAACCAGCAGTATCCCGCTCTGACAAATATCCATTACCGAGCACATCGTGTTTTACCTATTGCCCGTGTTTATTACATTGGAGGATAAAGTGTGATTTAGTGTAGTGCTCACTGCCGCACTTTTTTCCATCTTTTCCTTAATATAACAAAGGCCAGAGAGCATCTTCGCAGGGCTTCACATGTGAGCGCACACTGTTGATGAGAGTGTGGCGGGCGTGGATGATTGAATGCCATCGGCTGCGACCCCTCCCCCTTTCGTCGTCCTTCCGGGGGATTCCAACGGACTACTCGCGTGCACGATTCTCTTAACAAACATGGACGCCGGCTATTTGCTTTGGACGTGATTGGATGTGAGTGTGCTGTGTACATAAAAAGGTCATTAAATGTAAAGCATCTTTAAAGAGCTCCATCCTGGAGGGCGCAGTTGGGCTCTTAACCCTTTCATGGACTAATGAACTTTTATCTATATATTATCTACATTTTTTAAAAACTCTTACAGGGCACTCATTTATTCAATGTATGCTATCGACGATGAAGTCTAACTCTCCTGGACGTGGCAACAATTTTGACAGGCGAAAAAGTCATGAAAGTGAAACCGATCGTCCGCCTGTGTGACTTGGGGTACAACACAGTTCACTTACATACTTTAATGTTCCCCAATACATTTTTATTGACTATATTATACGTTGTAGCTAAGCTGCTGGCTGAGCGGAGACATAATGCGCGAGGCGAGCTCTGTAATGCCCATCTCCTTGCAATCCGCGACCACCAATGGGCACCAAATTGAAGCATATTATTGCAACGTACGTTTGAAGTGTCCAAAATCGATGTGAGAATGAGCTCATCATGGCTCGTTCATGTCAAGCGAGCCGGCCAGTTTCACATTTAAGATTATGGGTTGGCGGAGAGCCAAATTCACTCATCAAAAGAGCCAGATATGGCTCGCGAGCCATAGGTTCCTGACCCCTGCTCTATAGGATGCACTGCAGGGAAAATAAACATGTATTGTATTTTCCGCACTATAAGGCAAGTCGGCGTATAAGGCGCATGTTCAATGAATGGCCTATTTTAAAACCGACGTATCTCTAACGTCCTGGTGAGGAAAAAACAATGACGTATAATACGTGTTTTTGGATAGTTATTTTGAAATTTAGGGGGTATTCAGGGGTATGTAAAGGGTTAATTTCGACTTAAACGGAAATTCGGGTTACGTCGCCAGCGTAGGAATGGAACTCGTTTGTAACCCGGGGAATAGCTGTATGGGGAAGTCAATTACATGCAATGACATTTTGGGGCCACTGGGGGGGGCACTGCCCTGCCTGCTTCCCCTCGTATGAATATAACTTACGAGGCACAAACAGCATAACAAAAAAAGCAAGCAATGGCTGAAACGTTAGCTCGTCCTTTAGCGCACCGTGTCTGCTATGCGGTTAAGTAAGTCATGTGATAACATCTGTAGATTAAGCCTAACAAACTAGTTACAATTGAGCGTCACAAGGGGGCGACCAAGCACTGCAGTTAAAAACAGGCAATCAGAGGACATGACAGCAATTTTAATGTGGTGTTTCAGTAGAACTTGATATGAATTAGGCGATTTACATGTAAAACGCGACTCATTATAAGAAAAAAGTCATGATACGAAAGTATTAATTTTGTAACTTGAGGTACCAATTGTTGTAATTTGACCTTTTAGCCAAATCGCCGGAATCAAACTAGTGCACTTCCAATGACCAGGGCCGGCGTAACCCCAGAGCCGGCGTAACCCCACAACCCAGCCAAAAGGCCAAATTTCCCGCCTTTGCCTTACTTTTAACCTCTTGTACTTTCAAAAGCTGGAAAAAGGTTTCAAAACACAAGTTGACAATTTATTTCAGTCCACTTGATTTCTTAAACTATGATTTCAATGCTATTTATTTTATATTGGGTGTGTTAAAGTGATACAGTCAAACAGTAAATATGGGAAAAGATATCATTCCCTTCATTCCCCCGCAGCTATCGCTAACCGCATCCCAAATAAGTTAAATATTTACACCAAATACCACCCGACTGACGGTGCTAAGCGTCCAAACCATTTTGACTGGGAGAGGGAATGATTGCTGCCCAGTTCAAATGTACTGGACATCTCGCTGGTCTCTAGTCAGTCAAACTAATTTCAATTCATATTATACGGGATGAGAAGAGCCTCATGTGGCTCTCCAGGCATCTGTCATCTCCAATGGCGCTGAAAGAATTAATATATTTAATGTAGTATTCATATGTCTATTATGCGACTAAAGGGAGTGATTGTACCCTCCCTTTAAAGAAGAAAAAAGAACTTGTCTGCAGTTGTACTCCAGAAAAAAGTGAAGCAATAATTTAGTGCTTTCATATAACTGCTAACTATCGATTGCGGGGGGGTCGTTAAGCATTTTTTTTTTTTAACTTCAGGAGGACTGCTGAGCTTAATGTGATGTGCTGAGAAGCCCGGATGAATTATTGACGAGGTGCCTAACCTTTGGTTTACAATCATCAGACCCTTCATTTGGTACGTACACCTGTACCTGCTGATACGGGAGCCGTTGTAGCGTGCATACTGACAGCTGCTTTCAACTCATCGGCTGCCATTGACGGGAATAGACGTCCAATCCGTTTGAAGTGCGAGGGCTGTCAAAATCTTCTATTAGAACTGAAGTGCGAGGGCTGTCAAAATCTTCTATTAGAATTAAAGATGCACGTTAATATCGGTTACCGATAATTATCGGCCGATAATGGCAATTATGACGTCACACCGATAATAGCGATTTTAAAAAATTCAACCGATAATGCAATCCGATAATTCGATACTTTATTTAGCCTTCAAATGTGTGCAACCGACACAGTTTTGTCGAATTCTGGGCCGGCACCCCAACCCCTCCTAAAAGGTATTTTTTGTGCAATTAAGTAATTAATTTGTAAGCATTATGAATATGAATTAATATACAATGATTCGACGTTGGAATTTACTACTTGCTCACATTTGATGTGGAAGAAGTAGCGATATATTGTATTTTTGCACAGTAACATTTCCTCTTTTTTATAATTTAAATTTGTATATACGTATATCTTTTCAAAAGAGTTATCGGCTTGACATTATCAGTTATCGGCTGGAAGGAGGAGGTGATTATTGGTTATCGGTATCGGTTGAAAAATGCATTATCGTTCATCACTAATTAGAATATTGTCGAAATTAGCTCACTGGCTGCCATTGACGGCACAGGACGTACCAATTCGTTTTGACTGGATTGGACATCTGGCGCCGTCAATGGCAGCCGATGGCAATACCTTCATTTATTGTTTGCATACTATCCTTAAAATATGAAAACCTACGAATGTTTGGGTGGTTTTAGTTAACCCTTTAACACCTATTATTTTGGCCGAATTTGCATGCCTTTGATGTTGCCTTTATATTTCAAAGAAAAAACTGTTCACAATGGCCAAGTTGGGTCCCTTTTTTCAGGACACCTTGAACTGTTGTTTTCTTCACTGACCAATTTTAATCAGCATTTTGGACCCCATAAAACAAAAGAAATCCCAAAATCTTTTTTCAAAATTTGTAATGTTGATGTCCCACTGACAACCAAACATGCTCGACCAACCGTTTTGAAGCTTGATAATATTTTTTCTATTGAATGTTTATCCTAACAAGTTAAATAAATAAGATTTAATAGTTTTATGTTTGACAATTCAACACAAACTACAGGTATGGTCATAGGCGTTTTTGGCCTTTACACATACTATGGTCAAAACAGGTTATATACAGTGCAAAATAGTGAGAGAAAAAAATTATATATATCATCCAACAAAAAGGATTTGGAGGATATCTCTTTGTGAAAGTTAGGTATTGTACCCATCACCTTATCAAAGGTATATATGTACATGCAAATAAGCTTCTCGAACACACAATCAAAGGTATATATGTACATGCAAATAAGCTTCTCGAACACACATCTACCTAAAAATTGAAAAGATTCATAGTGAAGAAAAATATATAACATTGAAAAAAAGTATTTTCAAAAATATTGACAGGTAGTTCAATTCAATTTTTTCAGGCATGCGACCCAATAAAGTTTTTTTGTTTTTTTTGCGCACTCAATAAAGTTTGTTTTTGAACAGGTCACTGAGCTGCGTCACATACAACGTCACACAGCCTACTCTTCTGCCGTTTGCGCGCTGCTGTCACTTCTACTTGCCGAGACGCCGACTAATCCGAGGAAAACAATGACAAATACAGCTCATCCTATTCCTTGAGTTAATGAAATAATGCATTAGATTGCGCTAAATTTAGTTTTCAATTCATTCTGCACGTTTCAAAGTCGCTCCCTCAATCCAATCGGCCGTTGCTTGCTTTGCGTGTCTCCTTTCCCTTATTTGGCGCCTTGCTCGTCAATTTATTAAAAATGTTCACATTAGGTTCGTCATTCTTGACATCACAACGGCTCTTGGGATATGTAGTCTTTTGTGCTGCTTTCGGTTTTGAAAAAAGGACAAGAAATGATGGAAATATGGAGACAGACACATGGTCCGTGCAGCGTTTTAATGCATATTTATGAGTGCAATAAAACTATAAAACTCAAATGACATTATCTCCCATTTTATTTGGTCGATTGACTTCAAATAAAAACTGGTGTGGACATCAACTTCCGTACTTTCAAATGAGAGCAACCAGGGGCACGTGGGTGACGTAATTACAGCGTTACGAGGCTTCAAAGATGATATGCGTAAACGTGGCGCATCCGACACGTTCGGTGTTAAAGGGTTAAAGCAGACATGTTTTTTCATCTCTGTAATTTTGACAAAGATCAGATCACATTTGATGGTGATTTTATGCAGAAATGTGAGAAATTCCAAAAAGTTTCAGCTACATGTCAGGGAAATTCAACTTTGAACTCGAAGACAAGTGTCAACTCGATAGCTCGATGAGTAATGAATCAGATCCCAACCATGGATTGCTTTGCTTCGAAGGCTTTATGAACAAGAGCTCTCGGGTACGGAAGCGGAGCCACGCACAAAGCGTCCTCTCCGCATGTGGACAAAAGAGAAATGCAGAGCATGCCTGTATTTATGGGTTGACATCATAGAAACAAAACCAAAACTTACTATAGCATATCCTGGTAAAAACATCTCAAGTTACAGAAAAACATCCTCCATTAGGGGAAAAACACCTCAAGTTATGACCTTGAACAGCGGCTCTGGCTAGAACGATGATGAGCTTATCCTGATAAGCCACAGTCGCCCATTGTATTCATTAGGGTTGTTCCGATCATGTTTTTTTGCTCCCGATCCGATCCCGATCGTTTTAGTTTGAATATCTGCCGATCCCGATATTTCCCGATTCGATTGCTTTTTTTTTTTGGCTCCCGATTCAATTCCAATCATTCCCGATAATTTTTCCCGATCATATACATTTTGGCAATGCATTAAGAAAAAAATGAATAAAACTCGGACGAATATATACATTCAACATACAGTACATAAGTACTGTATTTGTTTATTATGACAATAAATCCTCAAGATGGCATTTACATTATTAACATTCTTTCAGTGAGAAGGATCGACGGATAGAAAGACTTGTAATTCTTAAAGGATAAATGTGACTTTGTATATTGTGACTAAATATTGCCATCTAGTGTATTTGTTGAGCTTTCAGTAAATGATACTGTAGCCATTTAACTGTTCTGCCCAAATGCATGGCGGGAAGTGCAACCATGACTGTGTGTAGTGGCACCAATTGATATATCTTCTCTGCGTTGGGAAATATCATAGCGTGTTAAGAAAAAGATCAACTACTACCTATCTTCCCCACATTGCGTCCCACGATATTTCAAATTGTTGAGAGAGGGATTTTAAGGCTTTAGCCAAATAAAACAAGGCTCCAAAGACTGTCAAAATTCACTCTACTCATTTTACGCTGCCTATTAGCGCTAAATATAGGTAAAACGGCGGCATTATAGATTGAATGCCACAATGCGTGTTTTAACGTCATTAATTCAAAAAAAATTAATTACCGCCGTTAACGTAATAAATTTCATAGCCCTACTTTAAGCCAAAATTAAAGACTCTGGATGAGTGTAAGACATTTTGTCTGTAACGTTAAATACAATTAGAAAACGATTTAATTAAAAAATATATATATATTAAAAAAGGCATGTCCGATATTTTTTTGCCGATTCCGATACTTCGAAAATGACGTGATCAGACCCGATCGATGCTGATCGATCGGGACATCTTTAGTATTCATTCAGGGCATACTGGAAAACACAGGAACATAACAGTCCATATTTGGGCATATTGTGATACAGTTTACAATAGTCAAGGCTATGGGAAGGCACACTCAAACAGGTTAATATAACAATGATGCTCTATGCTACAATGTTCTCATGCAAGCATAGCAAAAGCATACAAAATATGATGTATAATGGTTGTGTTTTAAGCATGAATAAAAATCACAATTTTTTTCATACCACTGTACTTTCAGTATTAACTATACTGTAAAATGTACTCAAAAATCATTTTCTATTCATCTCTTTGACTCTGCAAACAGGTGTTTGTGTGATTTAAAGATTTAAAAAAGTGTCCTTAAAGACGCGTAAAAACACTTTACCGTGCATCACAGTAAGCTTAACAACGCATGCAATCATTTCACTTTAAATGCTATCTTATTGGAACAGAGCTAAAAAAGGGGGGCCTGCTAATGAAGTTTGCAGGGTGTGTGATTGCCAATCGTTGTCGTGCCTTTGGGCGCCTCGCGGCATTAATACCCTCCCGCCGACAACGCCGCTGCTCCTCTCAATAATGTTTAAACCATCACCTGTGTGATAGCTAATTTCATCCAGGATAGGGGAAAAAAAACGAGTTGTTTCTGCTTCTTTCTGCAGGTCTAATGAGTCATGACATGAGCATCCCCTCCCACGCTGTCCTTTCTCCCCTTCCTCCTCCTCTTCGAGTGCCTTTATATTGGAGGCGCTGCTTCTCCTCTTGCAGGAGCATCTCTCCCGCTGCATCGGGAGGCAAACCAGAGTCCAGAAGATGACATCTACTCCTCTTTTTCTCCTACTCGGGTTGGCTTTTCTTATAGGTAGGTTCAGCACCATGGACAGTGACTCTCAGCACTTTTCACTACGCCTATATAATTTTTATTTTTGCTGCTTTTCTTGTATTTTTAAAAGCTGGAAATATTTCTCTCATGTCTAGGAAATCAAGCGCTTCCAGTGGGGAAGGATAGCCAGAGGGAAGATGGGGTAAGTCACTGTATTATACATTCGTATGCATGCATGTAAACATATAACATGAATGCAAAACTTGCGTGCTGTCCTCGAGGGGAAAAAAACCCCCACAAGCGACTGTAACCTTCACTTCACTTCACAAATTATCCATAGGGGAAAGACTATAGGAAGGAATATCTAGTTTGCATTACATTTAATAATACTACTACTAATAAAATGGTATAAAACTACAAGGGAGGTGAACATCTATAAAGTGTACATTCCGTTCTTCTTATTAATGCCTGCAGTTGATCCCCCTTATCAGCTTATGCGCTAATTGCGAGTGAAGAAATTTATTTGCATATCATCCTCAGATTTTTTTTTTTCATTCTTGAGAGCTCCAGTTATTGTTTCAATATTAAACTCTATATTTCAGCAATTACAAAGCACTTGAGACATTACAAAGATTTAAAAAGCAATGTCTGTTGCATATAAGGACTAAATAATAATCATATGAAATAAGCAGAAAACCATAATCTTAAAACAAAGGATTTACTACTCCTCAAAAGCAGATTTTACTTCAAGCGGTGTCAGTGAAGTTCACTTTTGAAATCCGAGACAAATATCAACAAATAGCTCAAATGAGAGAAAAGAATCAGACTCAGCCAAGGATTGCCTGCTTCGAAGACTTTACAGTTGGGCTGTCAAACGATTAAAATTTTTAATCGAGTTAATCACAGCTTAAAAATTAATTAATCGTAATTAATCGCAATTCAAACCATCTCTAAAATATGCCATATTTTTCTTTAAATTATTGTTGGAATGGAAAGATAAGACACAAGACGGATGTATACATACAACATACTGTACATAAGTACTGTGTTTGTTTATTATAACAATAAATCCACAAATGGCATTAACGTTATTAACATTCATTCTGTTAAAGGGATCCACGGATAGATATCAGCCATGCCTTTTTTTCAATATATATATATATATATATATATATTTTTTTTTTTTAATTAAATCGTGTTGTAATTGTATTTAACGTTACAAACATAATATGTTACACTCATCCAGAGTCTTTAGTTTAGGCTTAAGGTAGGGTTATCAAATTTATCCCGATAACGGCGGTCATTAATTTTTTAAAAAAATGTATCATGCTAAAATATTTAACGCAATTAATGCATGCGCTGCACGACCCACTCACGCATTGTCGCGTTCAATCTGTAATGGCGCCGTTTTACCTATACATAGCGCTAAAAGGCAGCGTAAAATGAGTAGAGTGAATTTTGGCAGCCTTTGGAGCCTTTTTTTAATTGGCTAAAGCCTTACAATCCCTCTCCCTACGATTAGAAATATCGTGGGAAGCAATGTGGGGAAGAAAGGTAGTATTTGATCTGTGTCTTAACACCGTATATTATTTCCCAACGCAGAGAAGATATATCAATTGGTACCACTGCGCAGTCATGGTTGCACTTCCCATCATGCATTTAAGCAGAAGTTAAATGGCTACAGTACCATTTACTGAAAGCTCAACAAATACAATAGATGGCAATATTTAGTCACAATATACAAAGTCACATTTATCCTTTAAGAATTACAAGTCTTTCTATCCGTGGATCCCTCTCACAGAAAGAATGTTAATAATGTAAATACCATCTTGAGGATTTATTGTCATAATAAACAAATACAGTACTTATGTACTGTATGTTGAATGTATATATTTGTCCAAGTTTTATTCATTTTTTTCTTAATGCATTGCAAAAATGTATGTGATCGGGAAAAATCATCGGGAATGATTGGAATTGAATCGGGAGCAAAAAAAAAAAAGCAATCGGATCGGGAACTATCGGGATCGGCAGATACTCAAACTAAAACGATCGGGATCGGGTCGGGAGCAAAAAAACATGATCGGAACAACCCTAATTAAAACCCCTCTTAATGTTTTCGTTTTAATAAAATTTGTAAAACTTTCAATCAAAAGTAGAGTTAATATAATAATAAGAATAAAGATAACAATAATAAGAATAGAGTGACCAAAGTCTGAGTAAGTTTAGTGTGTATTTTGCATAGCTATTTTTATTGGGAATGCCAGTTCACTTTGCATTGTTGTTTAACTGTGTGAGAATAGGGCCTCATTACGACAGACTGAAGTGCTTTTCTTTTTGTGAACATTATATTTTTTTGAGAGATAGGTGAGGCTCCCTTAGAATGTTGCAACGAGCACGACACGAAGTTTGACTTAAAAACAGGGTTTAATTTGCTCTTGACAACTCTTGAAAAGCTTTGGCAACCCGTGAGAACTGGTCAAACACATACACAATGAAAAATACACTTAAGAAAAAATACAGAGATAATTGCAAATTAAATAAAGAAAGTACACAAACCTCGTGGGCTCACATCCACAAGGAGCTAAAATATTCTTCTCCAAACTTCTTCATGCAGTCTTTTTAGGAGTTTGAACAACAACAAAAAAGCAGCACGGAGTTCGCTACCGTCCGACCGTTCGCTCGCCTTTTCCTTCTCCCTCGCTAAATGGTTGCGTCAGCCAAAAAGCATCGAGTAGAACAGTTATGCTCTAATTAAGTTCCTATTCACAAATCACCACCAGATGGTGGAAAGGTGCAAGTGCAAATAAAATAAACGAGAATATGAGAGACTGTAACAATAGGAATATTATTTTTGTTGTGCTTTCACTAAATGATACTGTAGCAACTTAACTGTTCCGCCCAAATGCATGATGGGAAGTTGGGTAACCATGACTGTCAGTGGTGGCTGCAAATGGTATACAGTATGTTCTGCGTTGTGTTCCTATAAGCGTGTTAAGAAAAAGATCGTCTCCTGCTCCACCCCAATGCATTATGGGAAGTGGGGCAACCATGACTGTTAGTAGTAGTTGCAAATGGTATACAGTATGTTCTGCGTTGTCTTCAATTACGCGTGTCAAGAAAAAGAGCGTCTCCTTTCGTTCTTCTCCACGTCGATCGCCACAATACTTAGATATGTCGTTAAAGAGTTCCGCGGCCCAATGAACACTTGTGTCCACTCGCATTTCTCTGCCTTTTCGCTCTCAATGTGCTGAAACGGCATCATTGTAAACTTTTTGAGGCAACGCATGAACGAGTCATTCAGTGTATGCGTTATTTGCGTGAAATATTTTAATGGATTAATTTAAAAAATGTAAATACCGCCCATTAACGCGATAAATTTGACAGCCCTACTTTATAGATAAACAAGATATATATATATATATATATATATATATATATATATATATATATATATATATATATATATATATCAAGGGTACAAAATGGTGTGATCCAGCCAGGAGCTGTGATCACACAGAAGTACAACCAAAATAAGGGTCTATATCAGGGGTGGGCAAACCGGTCCTCGAGGGCCGCAGTGGGTCCTGGTCTTTGTTCCAACTGATTCAGCACACACAGTATAACCAATGAGGTTTCAGTGGAAACAAGGAGCACCTGACTGCAATCAACTGATTGCACTTGTAAGAAACCAGATTGGTGAAAGGCTGTCCTCATGATGGGTATGAACAAAAACCCGCACCCACTGTGGCCCTTTGTGGAATAGTTTGCCCACCCCTGGTCTATATGCTAGTTGAAAGGGCGTTGCTTACTATGAAATGATACCTACTATGAAAACATAAGTGAAAGTTATTACTGCCCAACTCTGGTGATTTTCCACAGAAAAACATCCTGAGTTACGACCTTGAACACTAGCTCTAGCTGGTACAAGAGGGAGTCAAATCAGATAAGGCAGTCAACAGATACACATTGTGTTTCAGAGCAGTTAATATTTGTGTTTCATAAGCATGAATAAAATATTCTTAACAAGCGGAAAAAAGATTGTTTTAATACATTTATTGGGTATTTTTACTCTGAAAAGTAAGTCTTCTTTCGAAATATGACTATTTAATTCATGCAGTTCTCTGCAACTTGGGCAGAAACAGGTCATGATTTATGGCATGAACCAATAATTTGAAAATGTTTGAAAATGAATGGTTACCAAAAAATTTGTACTTTGGCCTACTTCTATGATGACATAGCTACAGTAAATGGCTCTATGTACTTATTCCTTACATTTTAAATTGACTTTTTTTTTATAGTCAGAGGTGGGTAGAGTAGCTAAAAAATTTTACTCAGGTAAGAGTAGTGTTACTTCAAAATAATATTACTCAAATAAAAGTAGTGGTAGTAAAAAAGTATCCCTTGAAAAGAATACTCAAGTAATGAGTAACTTTATTATAGTAATAATAATGACATTTTATTCCTAGAGCGGTTTTCAAGACACGTAAAGACACTTCACAAGAAAGATGGGAACACAATAGCTCGACAACAATAACAAAACAATCAAAAGATTACATTAAAAGCAGGATAAAAGTAAATAAAAATTTAAGAGGTCAAGATAAAACCAAGATAAGGATCATGGTGGGTAAAAAAAAGAGTAAACATGTGTGTTTTGAGTCTGGATTTCAAAAGTGAGAGGATAGCCATATTGCCAGGGGTTGGGAGTTCCAGAGCTGGGGGCACAGTGACTAAAAACTATGGAACCGAAGGTGGAGAGACCGACACGGGGGACCGAAAGGTGGAGGATACATAAGGAGCGAAGTGAACGGGTGAGACGGTTAATACAAAGGAGATTGCATAAGTAGGGAGGGGCCAGGCCACGGAGAGCTTTAAAGGTAATGACAAAGATCTTGTAGTTGATTCTTTGTTTAACTGGGAGCCAATGAAGTTGACGGAGGATGGGGGTGATGTGGTGAGTGGTGGGGGTCCGAGTGATGCGGTGTGCTGCTGAGGAGCTGCAGTTTCTAGAGACTTATTTGGGAGACCAAAGCGCAGTGAGTTACAGTAATCAAGTCGGGAAGTGACTAGACTACAGACAAGAGTGGATTGTGAGTAACTGCTTATAATGTCTTGATTTTTTAAAAATAATGGTATATTTATAGATATATCTTTTCTTAGCACAACTCCATCTATATGAAGTGTTATTCTAATGCTGTAGTATAACCTATTACATGATCATATTAGGCAAAAAAAATTACACAAAAATAATCGAATCCAGACCAGTACAACACTTGAAACATCACCCATCCAAAGAGCATGAGCACCCTCTAGAGAAGAAAAACATTGTTACCTCTGATTGGTATAATGGAGTCATGTGGTTATTGCTGTGACGTTTCATTGGTGAAAATGAGAAAGCCACTGTCGGCATCCCTGGCAAAACTAATGCCTATCTGTAGAATAAACAGGAAAAATGTAACGACTGTAGTGTAGCCCAATGTAGCGGAGTAAAAGTAGTTTCTTCTTCTTCACAAATCTACTCAAGTAAAAGTAAAAACTATTGCGTGGTAAAACTACTCTAAGAAGTACATTTTTCTCAAAAGGTTACTCAAGTAAATGTAACGGAGTAAATGTAACTCGTTACTACCCACCTCTTGTTATAGTGTTATGTTGGTTCCTTGTTTTAATACTAAAGTGGTCCGACAGACCAAAGACAAATTTTGAGAATTTTAGGATGATTTTGATTCTGCTATATGTTCTTCCTTGGCCAACACCAAAATGCCTCCAAGGTTTAGTGGTATCATAATTAATGCCAATAGAAACTTTGACTTGGCAGAGGCAATTCAACCCCTAATTTTTATTCAGGTGACAAGATGTTTGGTGGAGGTTCTGTCCAAAGCACTCACCCAGCCGGATGCCCAACTGGAACAAGAGTGCAAGGAGATCCTACGAGCAGGTTTGATCCATATTTGCGTAAGTTCAGATCACAATGGTAAATAACCTACTATGTTCTGTCACAGGAATTAAACATGCTCCGCCGGACAAGAAGAACAATGTGGCAATCTACGGAGAGCAAGCCAAAGATAAAGCACAGGATCCTGAGGTCCAGGGCTCGCATGCAGAAGAAGTCCAAGAACTTCTGAAGTCTTTGAAGTCTAAACCGGAGAACACAAAGGAAGAACACAATGAGGAATCCTGGACTCTGGAGAAGAGACAACAAGAAGATGGAGGTGATGTAGAGGAGGAACGGGAGAAAAGAAGCAACTGGAGGCCAGGAAGGTTTCACCAGAAGCCCAAACGTGACGAAGAGCCTTTGGAGGGGGATGAGGGTGGCGAAGAGCGCAGTCAGGAGTCCTGGGATTTGGACCGAAGGAGCGACGGTGACCAAGAGGACAAGCGCACTTGGAAGCCCTCGCATCAACACTACCAAAGGGTGAAGTTTCATAAGCGTGGAGATGATGATGAGGATTATGAACGCAGCCAGGAGTCATGGGGACTTGACGATGAAAGGGATAAGAGAGAATGGAGGCCCGGGAGATACCACCAAAGGAGACACAAGAGGGATGAGGAACTCTCAGAAGAACCAGATGAGGAGCGCAGCCAGGAATCTTGGGATTTTGACACCGGTAGAGATAAGAGAGAATGGAGGGCTGGGAGATACCACCAAAGGAGACACAAACGTGATGAGGAACTGTCAGAGGAACCCAGAGAGGAAACAGATTACGATCGCAGCCAGGAGTCATGGGGGCTTGATGACGAGAGGGACAAAAGGGAATGGAGGGTTGGAAGATACCACCAGAAGAGACCAAAGAGGGACGAGGAATTCTCAGAGGACCCAGATGAGGAGCGTAGCCAGGAATCTTGGGATTTTGACACCGACCGACAAAAAAGAGAGTGGAGGTCAAGGAGACCCAACCAGAGTAGACACAAACGTGACGAGGAACTCTCAGAGGACCCAGATGAGGAACGTAGCCAGGAATCTTGGGATTTTGACACCAACCGACAAAAGAGAGAGTGGAGGTCAAGGAGACCCCAACAGAGTAGACACAAACGTGACGAGGAACTCTCAGAGGACCCGGATGAGCAACGTAGCCAGGAATCTTGGGATTTTGACACCGACCGGCACAAGAGAGAATGGAGGTCTAGGAGACCCCACCAAAGGAGATTCAAGCGAGATGAAGAACTCTCAGAGGAACCCAGAGAGGAATCAGACGATGAACGCAGTCAAGAGTCTTGGGATTTTGACACCGACCGACACAAGAGAGAATGGAGGTCCAGGAGACCCCACCAAAGGAGATTCAAGAGAGATGAAGAACTCTCAGAGGAACCCAGAGAGGAATCAGACAATGAACGCAGCCAAGAGTCTTGGGATTTTGACACTGACCGACAAAAGAGAGAGTGGAGGTCTCGGAGACCCCAACAGAGTAGACACAAACGTGACGAGGAACTCTCAGAGGATCCGGATGAGGAACGTAGCCAGGAATACTGGGATTTTGACATCGACCGATACAAGAGAGACTGGAGACCAGGAAGATACCACCAAAGGAGACATAAGCGAGATGAAGAACTGTCAGAGGATCCGGGTGAAGAACGCAGCCGAGAATACTGGGACTTTGACACTGACAGATACAAGAGGGAATGGAGACCAGGGAGAAACCACCAGAGGAGGCACAAGCGTGACGAGGAACTCTCAGAGGAGAAGAGAGAGGAATCGGATGGAGAACGCAGTCAGGAGTACTGGAGCTTTGACAAAAGACACGACGGAGATGATGAAAAGCGCATTTGGAAGCCGACACATCGTTACTACCAAAGAAAGAAGTATCCCAAGCATGGACGGGAGGAATTGTCAGAAGATGAAGACCTAAGGGATGATTCTGACATTTCAGAGGACAGAAACGAAGCTCTCAGGTATTTGATTCATCTGCCTGATCGCAAGACGAACATCTAAATTAAAACTTAGACAAAGTTTCCTTGTACTGCTTGGTCTGAGTAGTTGTTTTTTTCAGGTATCTAGCTGAGAAGCGAAACCCGTGGATCTACAGAGGCTTTTACCATCCTGCCTGGTTCAAAAGGGATGCAGAAGACAATACTGCCTCAAACAAGGTAAACTACACCGTCAGAATAGTGCAGTTTACGTCCTGATGTCATTCAGAACCTTTGATGCGGTTCTAACTTGGGTGTGTTCAGTTGGATGAGGCGGCCAAGGTGTTGAGTCACAAGATCAACCAGCTCGCCAACCTGGAGGCGTCAGAGGGAGCAATGCAGCCGGCGGCACTCACTCCGCACGAGGTTCGTTAAATTGCATTGTTTGAAAAGCACTACATCAGGCAATTCGATAGCGTCATAATCTGATGTGTAGTATAATTACGTCTGGTATCAAAGAGTTGTGTCGACTTGACAGAACCATCTAGTTAGAAAGAGCAGTTGGAAAAATACCAAATTTTTCTGGCAGAATGAGTTATTCTTACATTTGGAGGCAGAAAATTGATGGGACCCTGGTACATAGTTGAAGCCTGGGACCGTGTGCTTTGGTCAGATGAGACCAAGATTGAGCTTTTTGTCAACAAACACTCTAAGTGGGTCTGGCGTACCACGAAAGATGCGCATGCTGAAAAGCACCTCATACCCACTGTGAAGTATGGGGGTGGGTTAGTGATGCTGTGGGGCTGTTTCGCTTCCAAAGGCCCTGGGAACCTTGTTAGGGTGCATGTCATCATGAATGCTTTGAAATACCAGGACATTTTAAAACAAAATCTGTTGCCCTCTGCCCGAAAGCTGAAGATGGGTCGTCACTGGGTCTTTCAGCAAGACAATGACCCTAAACATATGGCCAAATCTACACAGAAATGGTTCACCAGACACAAAATCAAGCTTCTCCCATGGCCATCTCAGTCCCCAGACCTTGTTTTGTTGGCAAATAGGGGTTGTACAAAGTATTAACACCAGGGGTGCTAATAATTGTGACACACATTATTTGATGTCAAATAATTATTTCTTTGTGTGGGATTTTTTCCCCACTGAATGAATGCACTTGTATTGAAGGTTAGATTTTTCTCTTTTTTTCCATTAAGGTCCCATATTATTTGAATAAAAAAAATATTAGAAGCTAAAAAACACATCATTTTCAGGGGTGCCAGTAATTATGGAGGGCACTGTATGTGGTCAACAGATCAACAATCTGCTTTAAAGCTACCACAGGAAAACACAATGATTAAAAGTATGAGAGGGAAACACATGCAAAAAGTATTTTGAGGCAATGAAAAGGTAATAAAAGACACAATAAAAACATAAATAGTAAATACTCGCTGCTTCTAAGCGATGTGCGCATGTGTTAGACGTCTCGCCGCGTAGAAGGAATTGCAGAACACCGGTAGTGTTCGTCTAGTGATGACAAATGACGTCATCACCCCGAGCGTCCATTGTGCGCTTAAAACATGGCGCCCTCCATAGGTCAAAATGTACTAAAAATGATAGATTTTAAAATCAATGGCAATATTTTATTTGTTTCTAATAACATATTTTAGTTAAAGAGAAAAATTGTGGCTTATTAGAACCTACAAGTCTTTAAGTCCTAGGTTACCTATAAACATGACAAAACACTAAAATGTAAAAGACAATTGTAAAAAATAAACAAACTTTGCTGTGTTTTCAAAGTATCTGCATTCAACCTGACAGTAAAAAACCTCCAAGATGCATGCCCTGGGTGTTCAACTTAACATTCTATGACGGAAAATCAGCAGAAACAGTCAGCTACTGTGATTTTCTGCCGGAAAACTATGTTCCGTCTCATGCTCGCTGACCCGCGGAGCACATCCAGCCGCTCCTCCACAACCTCCCTAGGAGGAGAAAGGGCAGCTCATTATGAAAATGTCCATTCCCCGCAGACATGCCGGGTGCTTGCCGTATGAGTGCACATCAACAACTTGGCCCGCAACGAACGACACCACTAATACTCCGCAGCAGAATTTTGGCACCATGATGCTGCCTGCATCTTTTTTTTTTTTTTAGCAAATGATTTCCTTCATCAGCCGCGGGCAGAGCAGTGATTCTTATCTGCCGCAGTTTTTTCCGTGCCAATATAGACGCACCGCAACACCCTCCTGCAGCCATCAAAGTCATCATGTTGTCATAAAAAAAAAAAAAAAAAGAAAACAAGTGGTGAATTCCGTGCATAATTCCGAACATGTGCTGCTTACTTCATTTTATTTGTTGACTAATAGATTTTCTCTTTTTTTCCCCATTTTATTCTTAGGCATAAATAGCCACAGCTCTGAGGGCTTTTCCCATTATGGCACTTCCAAAGATTTGCAACCCCACAAAAAACTTTAAAGAAGCCTTATATGTGTAACCCCTTGATGTCTGAATTTACATTTAACTCTTTCAGTGCCACTGACAATCTTAGACGTTCAATCATGTGGGGTCCAATATTCCTTCTGAATTGAAATGAGTTTATTAATAGTAGTGCTGCAACAATTAATTGATTAACTCAAGTAATTCAATTAGAAAAAAAAAAAGATTCAAATTAAATTTTGCTGCTTCGAGTATTCATTTAGATTGGTGTTGTAATGGTTTGTTTTGAAAGTGTTTGCATTTAGTTTGGTTAATTTGGATGGATACACTGCCCTCTAGTGGCAACAGTGAATATGGCATAATTCATTTCACATGGCTGAATCCAGCTGCTCCCTGTTAAGACCAACATTAGCTAAGTTTTTGTTTGAGGTAATGTTTTTTTTAATGCATAATGCATTCTTAATTTAGTTTATAGGTATACTTAGCCGTTTTATGTGGGGATAAGTGTTTGAACCAATCGTTAAAAGCTTTGGAAAAAAAAAAAAAGTTAGCATTTTAAAGCTAGCAGACTTTTGCCAGATTTGCAACCCCACAAAAAACTTTAAAGAAGCCTTATATGTGTAACCCCTTGATGTCTGAATTTGCATTTAACACTTTCAGTGCCACTGAAAATCTTAGACATTCAATCATGTGGGGTCCAATATTCCTTCTGAATTGAAAAGAGTTTATTAACAGTAGTGCTGCAACAATTAATCGATTAACTCAAGTAATTCAATTAGAAAAAAAAAAGATTCAAATTAAATTTTGCTGCTTCGAGTATTCATTTAGATTGGTGTTGTAATGGTTTGTTTTGAAAGTGTTTGCATTTAGTTTGGTTAATTTGGGTGGATACACTGCCCTCTAGTGGCAACAGTGAATTTGGCATAATTCATTTCACATGGCTGAATCCAGCTGCTCCCTGTTAAGACCAACATTAGTTAAGTTTTTGTTTGAGGTAATGTTTTTTTTTAATGCATAACGCATTCATAATTTAGTTTATAGGTATACTTAGCCGTTTTATGTGGGGATATGTGTTTGAACCATTCGTTAAAAGCTTTGGGGAAAAAAAAGTTAGCATTTTAAAGCATTTAAGCTAGCAGACTTTTGCTATTTAAGCTAGCCATTTGTTCTTTTGTTGTACTTAGAACCTCATTTATTGATTTTTTTAATTCCGTTTGAGGCTACGCTCAGGTATTCAAATTTTTTATGTTTCTTATCCGATTACTCGAACCAACTTGTTTGACTTGGGTGGATACACTGCCCTCTAGTGGCAATAGTGAATATGACATAACTCATTTCACATGGCTGAATCAAGCTGCTCCCTGTTAAGACCAATATTAGTTTTTGTTTGAGCTAATATTTCTTTCAATGCATTCGTAATTTAGTTTATCGGTATATTTAGCTGTTTTATGTGGAAATCTGTATTTGAACCATTCATTAAGAGCTTTGAAAAAATTTAAACAAAAAAAGTTAGCATTTTAAAGCATTTAAGCTCGCAGATTTTTGCTATTTAAGATAGCCAGTTGTTCTTTTGTTGTACTTAGCTCCTCATTCATTTTTTTTTTTAAATTCCATTTGAGGCTCTGCTCAGGTATTTAAATTTTTTATGTTCCTTATCCGAATACTCGAACTAACTTGTTAGATTTGGGTGGATACATTGCCCTCTAGTGGACACAGTGAATATGACATAACTCATTTCACATGGCTGAATCCAGCTGCTTCCTGTTAAGACCAACATAAGCTTTTAAGTTTTTGTTCGAGCTAATGTTTTTTTTTTTTTTTTCACTTAATGCATTCGTAATTTACTTTATAGGTATATTTAGTTAGCTGTTTTATGTGGGAATGTGTGCTTGAACCATTTGTTAAGAGCTTTGTAAAAAATAAAATAAAAGAATTTTAAAGCATTTAGGCGAGCAGATTTTTGCTATGTAAGCTAGCCAATTGTTTTGTTGTACAGTGATACCTCAGCTCACGAACATAATTGGTTCCCAGAAAGTGTGTGTAAGGCGAAAAGTTCGTCTTCCGAACATTTATTTCCCATAAGAAACCATTAAAATGAGAATAATCCGTTCCCAGGTCCCCATAAAACATAATTTTCTACTAAATAAGCCTTAACACTACACAAAAATATATCTTATTTTCTTTAATGTCTTCTTAGGCTTAACACTAGCCTGTGGTGGGGTCTATTTCGGTCCCATAATAGCAAAAGTACACTCAATATGGTCCAAAATGTCTATCAAACACAAACCACGTACGCACTCAACGAAAGGGAGGGGACGAACTGGGACGCCGTGAGCGTGCGTCAGCTTCTCGTGGCGCTGTTCGACCGCGTGGTTTGGTTCGTCCGCCGAAAACTAGTTCGTCAGCAGAGACTATATGCTCGCGAATTTAATGTTCTTGAGGCGAAAAGCTCGTGAGCTTAAGCGTTCGTGAGCTGAGGTACCACTGTACTTAGATCCTCATTTATTTTTATTTTTAATTCCGTTTGAGGCTCCGCTCGGGTATTCAATTTTTTTATGTTCCTTATCTGATTATTCGAACTAACTTGTTCATCGATTAATTGACTACGAAAATGATCGATAGCTGCAGCCCTAGTTAATAGTAGACATTCAATCCATTTGAAATGGGAGGGTGGCTACTGAACATTTGTTCAACGTCTCGCGCCGTGAATGGCATCCAAAGTGTTGGCAAATATACATAGAGCGCTGGGGGAATACATATGTACATAAAAATAGTAGTAAGAAAAGGCTAAATATAGAAAGGAAAAAAATACACCTAAAAAATCCCTTTTTTTAAAAAAAAAAAAAAATCAAAAAGTGATGATTTTCAAACTAAAAACAAAAACTTTTTTTTGTTTTATTTTGATTTTTTGATTTTTAATTATTTTAAAAAATGTAATTTTTTTAAAAACAATTTTTGATTTAAATTTTTAATTAAATTTCCATATTTTCTTCGATTTTTCATTATTTACGATTTTTCAATTTTTAGTTCTATTTTTCAATTTCATCTCTATATATTTATACCTCACCTTATTTTGAGAATCTGCCGAAATGTTACTGTCCCATTGTGTCGCCTTCATAATAACGTAGAAAAAATGCTTGTCTTTATTAAATGCTTCATTGAGTGAGTCCACTCAAATCCACTCATGCTTTGTTGCTCACACTGCTGAGGACAGCTCCTCACTTACACAATGAGTTGCCACAGCACACTTATGCAAGTTTAACGATGAGTGACACATTTGTGCCTTTGATCTTAGATCTTCTAAGCTTCTCTGATAAGATCAAAGCTACAAACTTGTCAATCATCGTTAACTTCAAGTACCAAACGCAAGCTGGACAGTTTGGCTGTGCGCTGTACGAATATTTTTTAAATTAAAACACGATCCTTTTCACCCGATTCCGATGCTCTGACAAATGGCGCGATCGGCCCGATTTCCGATCATGTGATCAGATCCGGATATCCCTAATATATATGTTCATGTCTCTATGTAATCCCCTCCAATGCCTTTTGATGTGTATTTTTAAAAAGTGAATACAGGCCTTGATTGGTTACTCACAGTCTAATATTTTAGTCCAAAGCGTTAATTCAATCTATATTTCCAGTATTTCTACAGTTTTGGAAAATTCAGCTCCCGTTACATTGTGAAAGTCAACTATGTTAGCTTTAAGCTAACATTTCAAAGTGACTTCTAAGCAACTGATCACAAACAAACTTGCAGTGTATAAGTGTTTCATTGCTACAGAATTCAAATTTCCGTGTGTTAACCAACATCTCTTGCAATGAAAGCCATGTTCTGAAGAGACTACTTGCAGAAATTTATAGGCGCAATAACAACGCTCTGCTTCCACAGGAGAAAGCACTGGAGAACCTGGCGGCAATGGACATGGAAATGAAGAAAATCTCTGAGAAGTTGCATGATAAAGAATGAGCTTTGCTTTTAATGTTTACATGGAAAAATAAGGTCGTTTGCCAAGTTAATGTGCGTAAAATATTTTAAAAAGTTAACCGTGGAGCCTTGCTTAAAAACCATTTAATAAACCTTGTGTTTGTGCTATTTTGATGTGATATTCTGAACGTGAGCATGGGAATGTTTTTGATGTTTATATATAGAAATCATCCAATATTGACTGACGTCGCTGTCTTTTTAAGTGTTTGTGCTCAATAAAAGAGTTATTCTGGGACCGTAATCGCATTTTAATCCTGTGCAGTCATGTTTCAACACACTACAGAGAAGGATAAATTATAGTTTGTTATAGTAATAGACAAGAAAATGAAAAAAATAAATGGCATTTTGAGTTTTTTTTTATCCTTTTCAGGGACTGATCACTACAGTGGACATCTATTCAAAGGTTATCATTAGCTTCACTCATTTACTGCCAGTTTAGGTCACAGAGTGTGTTGTGGTAGTTAGTAAAAGAGGGAAAAATGCGTATTAAAACGCCTATTCGATCGCTTCCAGCCCCTTACAGTTAAAATGGATTCGACGTCTATTGCCGTCAATGGCAGTCGCAGAGTTAAATTATGCGAGGTCACAAGAGATTGAACAAAATACCGTTAAAATTCCCAGAGTGAAATACACATGGGCCAGACTTATGAGCTTTATGTATTTTTTCCCCATTTCAATGAATTTTAAAAAAATGTTTTCATTTTTGAAAAATTATTTTTTACTATTTTTTCTCATTTTTTAATTTAGAATTTTGATTACTCATGTTTTTTTTTTTTTACTATTCTAATTACTAATTTATTACATTTCAATCATTCATTCATTCATTTTCCATGCCGCTTTTTCTTTGAAGTTTTAATTTAAAAAAAAATTTGTATTTTTAAATGACTAATGCGTTATTTAAAAATTTTTTTTACTACAGCGGTACCTCTACTTAAGAACGTCTCTATGTACAGAATTTTCAGGTTGAGACACTCCTCAATGGGAAACCATTGCCTCTTGTTTAAGAAATTTCAGGATAAGAAAGGCAAAAATACAGCATGGCCATTACTCGCAGCTGAATGTAACATACTTATACAGTGGGGAGAACAGGTATTTGATACACTGCCGATTTTGCTGGTTTTCCCACTTGCAAGCCATGTAGAGGTCTATAATTTGTATCATAAGTTCTCTTCAACTGTGAGGGACGGAATCTAATACAAAAATCCAGAAAATCACATTGTATAATTTTTAAATAATAAATTTGTATTTAACTGCATGAAAAAAGTATTTGATACATTACCAACTAGTAAGTATTTCGGCTCTTAGTTCTTTTTTAAGAACCTCTCCTGTTCTCCACTCATTACCGGAAGTAACTGCACCAGTTTGAACTTGTTATCTATATAAAAGACACCTGTTCACGTGCTCAAACAAACAAACTCCAACCTCTCTACAATGGCCAAGACCAAAGAGCTGTGTAAGGACATCAGGGATAAAATAATAGACCTGCACAAGGCTGGGATGGGCTATAGGAAAATAAGCAAGCAGCTTGGTGAGAAGGTAGCAACTGTTGGAGCAATTATTAGAAAATGGAAGTTCAAGTTGACGGTCAATCTGCCTCGTTCTGAGGCTCCATGCAAGATCTCACCTCGTGGGGCATCACTGATCATGAGGAAGGTGAGGGATCAGCCCAGAACTACACGGCAGCACCTGGTCAATGACCTGAAGAGAGCTGGAACCACAGTCTCGAAGAAAACCATCGGAAACACATTATGCCGTCATGGATTAAAATCCTACAGCGCATGCAAGGTCCCTCTGCTGAAGCCAGTGCATGTCCAGACACGTCTGAAGTTTGCCACTGACCATCTGGATGATCCAGAGGAGCAATGGGAGAAGGTCATGTGGTCGGATGAGACCAAAATTGAACTTTTTGGTCTAAACTCGGCTCGTCGTGTTTGGAGGAAAAAGAAGGATGAGTACAACTCCAAGAACACCATCCCAACTGTGAAACATGGAGGAGGAAACATTTTTTGGGGCTGCTTCTCTGCCAAGGGTACAGGGCGACTGCACCGTATTGAGGGGAGGATGGATGGGGCTATGTATTGCCAGATTTTGGCTGACAACCTCCTTCCTGCAGTGAGAGCCCTGAAGATGGGTCGTGGCTGGGTCTTCCAGCATGACAATGACCCAAAGCAAACAGCCAAGGCAACTAAAGAGTGGCTCCGTAAGAAGCATCTTAAGGTCCTGGAGTGGCCTAGCCAGTCACCAGATCTGAACCCGATAGAAAATCTATGGAGGGAGCTGAAAGTCCGTGTTGCCCGGCAGCAGCCCCGAAACCTGAAGGCTCTGGAGAAGATCTGCATGGAGGAGTGGGCCAAAATCCGTGCTGCAGTGTCTGGAAACCTTGTCAAGGACTACAGGAAACGTTTGGTATCTGTAATAGCAAACAAAGGTTTCTGTACCAAATAATAAGTTCGATTTTTGTGATGTATCAAATACTTATTTCATGCAATTAAATGCAAATTATTTAAAAACCATACGAGATTGTTTTTTTGTATTAGATTCCGTCCCTCACAGTTGAAGAGAACTTATGATACAAATTACAGAGCTCTACATGCTTTGCAAGTAGGAAAACCAGCACAATCGGCAGTGTATCAAATACTTGTTCTCCCCACTGTAGCTGCTCTGCCATTGGCTACTGCCTAGCATTCCTGGCATTTAAATGCATTTTACAAGATGTCTGAATTTTGGGGGGGCTTGGAATAGATTCGGGCATTTACATGGAAAACACGTCTCCACTTACAGAATTTTCAAGTTATGAAATTACAGTACTTACAGAACGAATTAATTTTGTAAATAGAGGTACCAATGGCATACCTGTCAAGTTGTATGGTTTTGGCGTAATTTGTACAACTGAGCACTGATTTTTAATGTGTACGCCGTACGTTCAAAATCTGTACGTTTTTCATGCATTACGTTTTTTTTTTCTTTGTTCGGATTTTGTCACCGTTTCGGCAACGAGATAATGTGCGTTACTATGCGTTACTACGTTAGTTGAATGACACGAGACAAGTCAGAGACACCGAGAGAGACGAGCGGAAGTGGGAAGGAGGGAAGAGTGTTGTGACGCTGTTGCAAACGCGATGCTAAGCTAGGTGGCTCCAATATTTCCTGACTGTAGCCGAAAGCACACTAGATATCACATGCATATAGAACTACATGCGACATGACAGACTCTGCGGCGTAAGTAAACAGTGACAATGTAACATATGTGACAATATTACCAATATCATTTTAAAAATTGAGTTTTTGTTTCATATTGCACGCCATATACAACGTTGAGAGATTAGTTACCAATTTGTAAGGGCGTATGTCACTATTTGTAAGATTGCCAACGGCCTCGGGTTGACAGGCATGTAATGGATTACATCCCCCCCCCCCAAATGGATCCTTCTATTAATCACTCATTTTTCTATAAGAGTTACTGCGTTTGGGCAACACTAATCCTGCAATTGGATGTCAAATGGGTCCCGGAAAATATTGTCCCGTGGGCCACAGGTTTGAGACCGATTGTCCTACATGAATAAGAAAGGGTTAAATACAACACACCATAGAATCATGACATGAAAAAAAAAACAGCAGGCTTGCGACAAAGTAATTCTGCATCAGAATATTTTAATTTTGTGAAGATTCAGTCACTATATTACAAAAAAAAAATATTATAAAGCAAGAAAACTAGAGTGTGTCTGTATTGCGGCCTCTCCTTGTATAACAGGCTGGTGATGAATCCAAACAGACACTCCCGCCAGCCAAGTTGCTGATGTGCCCTCAAAACACAAACGAGGGTATGAAGCGGGTCCTTCAGCTTTCTGTCAGTTTTTGTTTTTTTGCCGCCGGCTCCTCCGGTTTAGTCTGGTCTGTCTGCTCCGTTGCCACAGTGATGCCCGATAGGATGTAACCGCCACCGCCGCTCATCAGAAGCATAGGATGCGTCCTGTTAGGCAGCACCTGGGGAGAAAAAATAAACAGGTCAGGGCGCATTAAGGGTAAGATGATGACTTCTGAAGGGTAGAAAGTAACCTGATAATGCCGCAACCAGGTGTCGGACAGACGGAGATTGACGGCGACACCTTGCTCCTTTAGTTTGGTGAAGCACTCGACCAGCGACTGCACAGATGGCACGAAAAAGTAACACAGATTTACTTTTTTACACTTCACTTTAGAGCACTCTAGTATTAAATTCTTACGGCAATTGCTTCCGTTTAATTTCGTCATTGGATAAAGACATGTTTTCTCGCTAAAGGAAATTAATTTCCCACACAAGGGGCTAGCAGTAAAGCGACGCGTCTTAAATAATAATAATAGTTGCAAAACATTGAGCTCACTTCTTTATACTGTGAGTAGACCACAAATGGTCTGGAGGGAGACAAAAACTTGAGAAGGCACATCAGGACGGGACACGGGTGGAAGCGGGAGGCGATGACCAATCTATGAAGAGGCAGAAAATCAACACAAACGATAAAAGTGGATTTAAAAGGGGTGTAACAAAAGATCGTAAAGGCTGTATCGCAATACTTTGTAGCAAAAAGATTACTGATATGTTAACACAGGGGTCGGCAAGCCAAAATGTTGAAAGAGACATATTGGACCAAAAAAATACAAGAAAAGAAATGTGTCTGGAGCCGCAAAAAAATTAAAAGCCTTATATAAGCCTTATAATGAAAGCAACACATGCTGTATACATCTGTATTAGCTATATTAGCCGACTATCAAAATGACTACGTTGGCTAAAAATATATAATGAGCCTTCATGATTTATTGTTTATTTTCCATGCAGTACATCCAACGCACCACGTTGAATGTTGCCACCTCAAGTTTAATTTCATTACAATATTAATGAATAGTTTCATTGCTTTTAGGAAATTAAAGAAATGGAATAAAGAAATACAGATTTTTTCCGCCATTTTTATTTTGAGGTTTCGAAAAACAAAATGGAACGTGCATAACAAGCCCCTAATCTGGGCATGTCTTTGATTCTCAGAATTATTTCGGTTTCGTTTCTGAAGTTTGCAAATAGGTGTTCTGATATGTTGATGAATGTCTCCTTCATGTACTCACCGTCTGTGAACGGTTTCCCACACTTTATTATCTCCCAGGTTGCAACAAAACTTGCAGCAGTAGTGAAGTTTGGCGATGCAAACCACTTCTTAAATCTGTTTTTGCACTCCTAGTAATGGAATCACACTTTTTCTCGAACTCTCAACTGGGTACAGGGCTACGGGTTTGTTGACAATAGCCACCTGCCCGGCATCCCGCCATTGAATTGCAATTGAATGTGAGAGAATGGATTGGACGTCTAGCGCTGTCAATGCCAGACAGTGCGTTATCTTATTTGATGAAAAATGGTCCTGCCCACATGACTTATAATTGCAATGAATGTGGCCCGTGACTTATAGCATGTTGGTCATCTGTTCTCACCCGTCTGCGTTCCTGCCTTCTAACAGGGCTGCCGCCGCCTCTAGTTTCTTGCGCCTCTCCTCCTGCTTCATCCTCTTGATCTCAGCCTAAAACAATTAAAAGAGCATTGAACCAATGAATCAAAATTATTGATCACAGAGTTAGCATTTATGCTTCTTTTATAATACAGGTAGTCGCCGGGTTACGAACGAGTTCCGTACCTATGCTGGTGACGTAACCCGAATTTTTGCGTAAGTCGGAATTAACCCTTAAAGTACCCCTATAAACACCTTAAATCTCAAAATAGCTATCCAAAAACATGTATTATGCATCATATTAATAAAACTAAGAAACAAGATAGATCGATCAATCTCCCCATAGTTCTTCTTACAACTGACATTCACTAATTTTATCACCATCAAACTATGAACACACAATAATGCTATAAAGTTGATCACTAGAGACATATTTGCTTACAAAAACATACCTCAATGGCTGCACAATAATACCGAGAGAAATAAGGTACAAATTTTGGGCAATTCAACAAGGAAAACGGCAGCTATTAGGGCGCTGGTCCAGCAGGGAAAATGAATGCTCCTACAAAAGCTAGTGGGCTAACACCGAGCTATCAGGATGAGCTATCAGCTGTTTACCGTTTCTCAGCCTTCTTGAAATGCTTACTGGCGTTCGCCTCTTTTCCCAATCTGAAAGCAACGCTCGAAACTAACAGAAAGTAGCTAGTCTAGTGCTGCAATGATTAATTGATTAACTCGAGTAATTCGATTCGAAAAAACCTTTGAATTAAATTTTGCTGCTACGAGTATTAGTTTAATTAGGGTGGCCTTGTAATGGTTTGCTTTGAAAGTGTTTGCATTTAGGTTAATCTATTTGGGTGGATATACTGCTCTTTCGTGGCAACAATGAATATAAGATAACTCATTTAACATGGCTGAATCCAGCTGCTACCTGTTAAGACCAACATAAGGTCAGTTTTTCTTTGAGGTAGTATTTTTAATGCATTCTTAATTCATTTTATAGGTATATTTAGGGAACATGTTTAACAACTTAAGAGCATTGTAAAAAAAAAAAAAAAAAAAAGTTGGCATTTTCTCGCATTTAAGCTAGTGAAATTTTGCTATGCAAGTTAGCCAATTGTTCTCTTGTTGTACTTCAATCCTCATTAATTTTTTTATACCATTTGAGGCTAAGCTCGGGTATATCAATTATTATTTTTAAATGAGAGTGCAATTCTGCATAGTTTGAAGAAACACTCGGCAACTTTACATTGTATTCGCATTTAATGCTCTTTTGTGGTTTGAAGAAACACTCGGCAATTTTACTTTGTATTCGCATTTAATGCTATTTTGAAAATCCAATCTTGAAATGTTCCTTATACGATTATCCGATTATTCGACCTAACAAGCTGATAGATAATCGACTACTAAAATAATCGATAGCTGCAACCCTAAAGAAGACCGAGTGCACCAAAGGAAAGCCGACCGCACATACAGTATTGTATAATGAAATACCGGATATCCATAGAAATTAGAAATCAATCATTTAGATTACTTAGGCCTCGTAAATAACACAATTAAATGACAAATAGTACACTGTACTTACCATAAACGCTGAGAGGTGGGGGACGAGACACTGCTACGGGACTTAAAAATAAAACCCACTGGAGACAAAACCGCGGACGAGACTCCGGCCTCGTAAAGTCAAAATCACCTAAGTCGGGTACGCCGTAAACCGGGGAATACGTGTAGTTAGTCACCAGATAGGATAACTTCTGTCTCGTCAGCCTTTCCTTCGTCCTCGACCATATGGCCCCCATGTAGTCTATGTATTCTATTCTATGTTCTATGACGCTTCCCTGTCCTTCGCATCCTTTTGTTTTCCCCTGAATAAAGAGTGTTGCAACTACCAACCTCCATAAAAGTTACATCGACTTCCTGCGTGTTCTTTTTAGCCAAGCCTAGGTGTACGTAGCCGTTAGAGCTGGGAATCTTTGGGCACCTAACGATTCGATTACGATTACGATTCAGAGGCTCCGATTCGATTATAAAACAATTATTGATGCACCCCCCTCCTTTTATTTATTTATTTATTTATTTATTTTTTAAAAATGTTTTGTACATTAGTTCCAAAATTTTTCAAAAACACTCTCAGGGTAAACCAAACTACTATTTCAGTATCAAGTTAACATATAACAGTAAACAAATATACAAAAATAACAGTAAATAAAAAACTCCAGTCCCCATTCTGTATCAGCAGCTTTAAACTACATTCAATTAATTTAATGTTGTGAATCAACCGTTAAAGTTGTTAAAATTGCTCCCGTTATTCCATAATTTCCCTTTTGTCTTTTTCTACATGTGAAAGTTTTAAAACTATTTTAAAGATAGATTCAAGTCAATAGTTTACCGATTTAGGAGTATTTTAGATAAAAAGTTAATTAGGTTCGCTTGGAAGGTTCGCTACAACAGCCTTGCAGGGACGTGTACTGCTTTAAGATGGCGGCCGTTTACTAACGCCCGCATCTTTCTGTAGATGTAGCTGCTAACGCTACCGAATCTATATTGCATCTTGTCCTATATAAATGATATCTACCGTAACATTATGTGGATGTACTTATTAGCAGCTGTCGGCTAAAGTCAGGTATGTTGTTGTGTTTTTTTTAATCTCGTGGCATGAGTTGAGCTAGAGCCGTGAGTTGAGCATTGGCAGTACCCAAGGGGCCGGGTAATGACAAGCATGATGTTTAGCTACTCTCGCTCCGTTCCTCATTGCGTCACGAAGACCGCACGGCGCGCTGAGTGTGTTCTACTTCCGCTTTAATTGGCATATTTCAATAATCGGAATTCGGATGTTTGTGAATCGTTCTCGAATCTTCCACGGTCGAATCGTGAATAATCTAAGAATCGGAAATTTTGCACACCTCTAGTAACCGTATCTTCAAATCTAACAGAATCCATCAAACAAAATGATTTTTCATACCTTGGCCTCTCTGTCTCGCTCGCGTTCGCTGTCAGTACGTTGTTCTCCACTAGCATTCGTCTCCATGTTGTCGCCATCCTCTGAAGTGTTATGTTGCTCGGTTTTGATCTGCGTTGCCTCTGAGAATGCGTGTACGCAGGAAATAACTTTTTTGAACAAACACAAACTCATATGTTATGTTAGCAAAGTTAGAATTTTGGACACTGCACCCAAATTGGAGCTCATTTTAAAAACGTGAGGTTTTCTGTGTGAACCCTTACCAGCACTGGGTTCTTTGGTGCTGGTGTCCAGCGTTCCTGCCAGCAAAGCGTTGACATGACAGATGGGAAAGTTATGCAGTGTGTCGTGGAAATGAGCGGGGAAGCCGAAGTTCTCCACTCCCGCCCGGAGCGGAGCACCCCCTGGATACATTTGGATCACTGATCCGTAGCCTGCATGAGAAAAACGGGAAGTGACGGTCGTTAAATGCAAAGTGAAGGTAATAAAATGAGGAGGCACTTATTCTGCATTTACTACCACCAGATGGCGTCTATTTTTATTACAATTTTATTCGTATCATACATTTAATGCCGTAATAAATGTGATGTTTTCGAATGAAAATGATGTCCCCCACCTCCCATTCTTTCCATGACGGCCCCCAGCACTAGGCCAGCGCACATCTCAAACACCAACACTTTGCTTCCGGCATGGATGTTGGCCAGAGTCAGCATCTGGGCCAGCGTATCATATCGCAAGTGACTGCATCAAACACACGAAACATTACTCACACTGTTGCACATTTTTGTTGGACGGCGGCGAAAAAACCCACCAGATCTTGCCTGGCTCTCGTCCATGATACATGAGCGCCAGGATGCGGCAGGTCGGTTTTAGAATAGTCACTGTGTTCTCATATCTGTAATAACATCAGATATGACCCACTGATATTCTGAGTTTACTCATTTTTAGATTTTGTGCCTCACTTCTTCTTTTTCTTCTTTATGTACTTGTCCTGGGCGTATTCCGTCTTATCCCTGAAGGTGGAGCTGTTGTCTATAAGCTGTTGGATGATTTCCTACAGAACAAACATATAAGTTTACAATTAAAAATAACGACTAGGGTTGTTCCGATCATGTTTTTTTGCTCCCGATCCGATCCCGATCGTTTTAGTATCTGCCCGATCCCGATATATCCCGATCCGATTGCTTTTTTCCCCTCCCGATTCAATTCCAATCATTCCCGCTAATTTTTCACGATCATATTCATTTTGGCAATGCATTAAGAAAAAAATGAATAAAACTCAGACGAATATATACAGTATACATACAGTACATAAGTACTGTATTTGTTTATTATGACAATAAATCCTCAAGATGGCATTTACATTATTAACATTCTTTGTGTGAGAGGGATCCACGGATAGAAAGACTTGTGACTTTGTATATTGTGACTAAATATTGCCATCTAGTGTATTTGTTGAGCTTTCAGTAAATGATACTGTAGCCATGCCCAAATGCATGATGGGAAGTGAAACCATGACTGTGCATAGTGGTACCAATTGATATACTGTATCTTCTCTGCGTTGGGAAATAACATAAGCTGTTAAGTAAAAGATCAATTGCTACCTTGCTTCCTAATCATAGGGAGAGGAATTGTAAGGCTTTAGCCAATTAAAAAAAAGGCTGCCAAAATGCATTCTACTCATTTTACGCTGCCTTATATCTCTCTATATAGGTAAAACGGCGCCGTAACAGATTGAGCGCGACAATGCGTGAGTGGGTCGTACAACGCATGCATTAATTGCGTTAAATATTTTAACGTGATACACCATATGTCTGTGACATTAAATACAATTAGAAAACGATTTAATTTAAAAAAAAAAAAAAATATATATATATATATATATATATATATTAAAAAAAGGCATGGCCGATATTTTTTTGCCGATTCCGATTCTTTGAAAATGACGTGATCGGACCCGATCGATCGGGACATCTCTAATAACGACTATACAATTTCTAAATCCACAACAAACTGAAAATATATGATGGTACACGACCGCTAGGTATTCCATGTGTCATGAAGGACGTCAATGAGCTTCTATCAGTACCTGACCCTTCAGACCTTGCTCTTTCAGTGTCTCAATGTCGTCCCGGGTCAATTTCTGTGACTTGCCGTCGTCCACGATGTTACGGTTGTCTGTGCCAGCTTCTTTTGCGTCTGTGGGAGAAAACACTGTGGTTTCAGAGTTTCTACAGGTATCAGCAAAAAATGATTTACTCTAAATTTTGGACTATAAAGGCGCACCTGACTAAACCACCACCCACCAAATTTGACACGAAGACGGCATTTGTTCATAGATAAGCAGCACCGTCCTACAAAATGATGTTGTCCTCACTGTACGATGGGATATTTACATGGTAACACTTAATTTGACAAGGACGTCATAAGACCATCATAATTATGACATGACACTGTCATGAGTATTAATGAATGCTTATGACAGATGTGATTAACTCATTTGCTTCCCAAAACGTATAAATACGTTCTATTTTTAATTGTTTCAGTGTCCCAAAGACGTCTTTTACCTTTTTTTTCCACAAGAGACATCTCTGGGTTCTGATTGAACTTAGCTCCAAAGCACACAGCTGAAAATCCATTTTAAAGCAATGAAACTGGCCACTGGAGGGCAGTAGCGCATTTGGTAACCCGATTGAACGGCAACGAACGGCCGGGCAGCACGGGTGGGGCGCCGGCGGAAGACGACCGAATGGATGTCCAGGATGCCAGGCGGCGGACGATGTAGCAGAACAACCGGGAGGATGCCAGGCGCTGGACGACCGAGCAGAACGACCGGGACCACCAGTGCAGCGGACGATTCTGTTGAGTCCGTACTGCTTGCCAAGCAGAGCCCGCAGAGACTCAAAAAAAATCCATCTTTATGAGACAGGCGGCGATGAGGGAAAAGTTTACCCGGCTGTCGCAGCCACAACAGCGTCATCTCTCAGTTAGTTATTGTATGTGTAAATAAATTGTTACTTTGCTATCAAAAGCTCTATTTGTCTTGTTGTCTATGTTATTTGTAAAAGGAAAACATTCAGATGTTTGGGATGTCACTAAAGCAAAAAATAGCTGTGTTAAAGTCAAAGTTATGTTTGAAATGTATGCTTTTACAAAAAGCTCAATTTCTCTGTTTTTTTCATCAGAAATTGGAAAATTGCTCAAACTAAGCTATTTTCTAATGCTGATTTCTAAAGAATGGAAAAAGATATGAACTTTTTTTTCCTGCTGATGAAGAGAGTCTAATCTTTCTTTTGGTGGGTTACATGTTTATCTAGCAATAGAACAGAATTTTCTGTGGGCCTGGCAAAATCAGTCAAAATCCAGTAAAATGGGTGTTGCACCAGTGAAAATGGCTGGGAGTGAATAAGTTAAGCGTAATCTGGAAAATTTTGTCACTAACTCCATTTATGTACAGCTCAGATCTTTTCCATCAATTCAAAAGTGAGATTTCCCCAGCTGCGATTTATCGCTGCGTGTTTGCGGGCGTGCATGCATACTGGATTTTTGTGCATGCGTGTGCAAGCATGCACTCGGCACATGTTCGTGTTGACTCCATTTCCTTTCACAGATGTTTATTGGTCATCCACACACCGAAGAATTAAAGTTCAGACATACAAACTAAGAAAAGACATCTATATTAAAGTGCGTATGACATCAAAAAGCATGTTTATTTCATATTTCACGCGGTGTTTTATGCTCCTGAATGAAATGGACCGCTTGGATGTGTGTGGAAGCCATCGTTTTATTTATTCAATTTTTGAATCCCGTGCCATGAAAAGGAGTGACTTCCGGCTACAGTCTCGAGTTGAGAAAGAGGGTGCTGTGACATGTACGGGAGAAGGAGTCGTCTTCACTATCCAGCCGTACTGTTGTATGAGAAGGACTAAGGATTCAGCTGATTTTGCAGATTAATTTGTTTATTGTTCGCATCACGCCAGCCAAATGGCTGCAGAAATATCTTGCTGCACCAGGGAGAGGCGTGTGAGCCTTTTTGGGGTTTCAAAAGGTTCCCATTCACCGGCGGATATTGGCCAAAATAAGCCCTACTACTGTGGGTCCATTGAACTTAAAAGGAAGCGAGTAAACACCGTGTTTTGTATTATGTCAAATACTGGGATCATTTTAATACAGAGGTGGCTTGCATTTTGTGGCTGACATGCTCCTTGTCCACTCGGCCGACGACCGGCGGCTTGTTGCACATCCCCCCACCGGGAGAGCACTATACTCGGCTTATTACCCTCTTCACGTGCCCGGTGTTCTGTCAAATTTTCTACCCGATCAGAAATTGCAACTTTGTGTTAAAAATAGCCGCGAATACAGCGATTACAAAGTAAACATTACAAACTTTCTTTAAATAAAGGACTATTTACTTACGTTTGATCATGGATGGGCATGTAGGAAAGCTCTCATACACATTCTGTCATGTTCGCTGCACAACAAATGCAGCCGCTCTCCTATGACTCACTCGCTGTTTACGTATTGGCTGTGTAGTAAAGCATTATTTTGCCATATTCGTGTTGACCATTTGGCAGCTACACGCTCCTCCGACGTCGGCCGGTTTGTCCGGCGGTCATTGTCCAGCTGCTTCCCTGCAAACCAGCCCTCTGCCCTCAGCAGGGGAACGACGAGCTCTAACTTGCTCGCCGCCGGGCGGGTTGCCGATCAGCAAAGACAATCGACAACCCTGCCAACGTGTCGAATGATCCGGGCTAGTTATGTGTGATTTTCTGCTTCGAAGACTTTAAAACATCACTCGGTTCGGGTTAGCATGTCTGCTAGCTGTCACGCCTCTTGGTTTATTTACTTTCTCCGAAGCCGGGGCAGGTACATGACAAAAGCCCGACTTACTAAGGTGGCATCGTTATCCGGCAAATTATCTCACTTTTGAAAGGATGTAAAATATCCGAGCTGGACATAAATGGAGTTAGTAACATAATTTGCCGGATGACACTTAATGACATCTGTCATTCATAAGCATTCGGTAATGGCCATGATAGTGTCATGTCATAATTATGACATTCATATGATGCCGCTGTCAAATAAAATGTTACCTATTAACCCAAGTAAATCAACAAATAGGCCGCACTGGAGTATAAGCCGCAGGATTCAAAATGAAGGCATAAAGTAGCGGCTTATAGTCCGAAAATTACGGTAATGAGTTTATAAATTATTTTCAATCATTAATTATTCTTTTAATTTTTGCACCATGAATGCAAATGGTCTGCTAACATTACAAATCCCAAGCATCTGCAATCAGCAATTGTCAATAAGCATCACTGCTGTGCTACGCTGTGACCAGCCCTTGTACAAAGGCAGAAGACCTTCACTTTGAAGGCAACATGCATATTGGTCCAAAACCAATAATGAAAACCTGATGTCGATATTATCTGATGAACTCTAATAAATTATGTAAAAAAAACAACAACTTTTTTTAACCATCAATTTTCAATGCCTCGAACATTTAATGTTTTTTACGGCCTGAATTGTGACAAATTCATTTTATGACTTTTAATGCTTTGTAATGACTCAGAGAAACCCTGGGTTAAGCAGCATGAGCCCCAATGTATGTTTCACATTCTGCACTGCTCAATGCGTAAGTGGACTATTACACTAATTTTGGCTTTAGCTTTTACTCGATACCTACCAGAACCAGCACTTTGCACGACTTTTGGTTTCGCAAGCTGCAACTGTCCTCCAGGTGAAATTTCAAATGCAGTGCTGTAATGGTGCCCAATGGCGTTGTCCAAGAAAAACCACTGCTTCTCAAACACGATTTTCCTGATGTGAAAACAGAGAAAATATGCCTTTTAGACGCCATTTTGCAGTCAAAACAACTTTTGTCAGACTGGCTCTCAGTTTTTAACACAGGTACGAGGTTTATCATTGAAAAAATACAAAATGTTTGCTTGGCTTTATCCAGGGGTGAGAGCGGCTAGAATTTCTTGCCGGAACTCCCCGACGTGAAGGTCGCCATGGAGTCAGCAATTTTATTTATATCTTTTTATTCTTCCTTTTTTTTGGGGTGGGGGGGTGGGGGGGCTCCTAAAACTACTGAAATGCAAAGAAAACTGTTTTGGCACAGTTATTTCTATAACACATACAAAAACTGATTTTCATTCAAAATTTTTTCAATGATTTGCAAAATAAAAGTGAACCAAAACAGCAATAACCCCAACCTCCATCTCCTAATTTTTATTTTCCCTCATTTCCTCACATACTAAATGCCAAATCTCAATTTTAACTACTTAAGAACATAGGATGTATATTAAAATTAAAGTTAATATAAACATTTACTTTAAAAAAAAAAAAAAAAGATATTAGTAACATACATTCAGAAAACCAGGTACAAATGACTTATATTACGCAGAGTGAAATGGAATATATTTTGAAGATCACGCAAACATTGACTTTTTTAGCCTAACATAAATGAACAAATATAAGTCCAAACTGCAAATTGACAGCTAAGATGTTCTGAATCTTCCCATCAGAGGAAATAAAAATAAATAATATAAATAATCCTCCTCAACTCTTTCTTTGCTTTTAAAGATTTGATCCATTTTATGTTGCATTGCCCTTTTTTTGTCGCATCAATTCAACAACCTTTTTCTTTTTTTTATTGTTCCAGAAAACATCCATATTTGACCCAATCAGAGCTAACTATCTCCGCTGATCACGTGTCAGTATGAACGGATAAATGATTACGCTACACAAGCACTTTATTATGCTTGTTGTTAACACTTGTGTATGTAAATCTGATGTTGGTAGATTGTTTTCTTCTTGGAGATGAAATGCATGTGCGCCAGCTTAGCATTTTTTTTTTTTTAACATAGCGTTTTGACAGCTGCCGTTATATTTTCGGACTCAAAGCACCGTGTGTCGGAACAGCATTCCGGCCCTGAATCTTATACCGGAACTGTGTTCCGGCCCTGAATCTTATACTGGAACTGCGTTCCAGCCCTGAATCTTATACCGGAACTGCGTTCCTGACCGTTCTGGCCCACTTTCACCCCTGGCTTTATCATGTAAACTCAAAATTAACACCTGTTATGCTATTTTGTTGTCTGACCTCATGGAAAAACGTCCCCTTACTTTCACTTTCACCATCCTTGTTCATAATATCATTTTTAACTCATTCCCTTCTATTGACAGTGACAAGCAGCATCAATTCCATTTGAACTGGGATGTCTAGCATTGAGTCAACATTCTTCACTGCTATTGACGTCAGGCGCCGTCAAGGACGGGGTTTTCTAATTGAAAAGCCTAATAGAAAAACCATGACAAAAACAGCACACATTCAGAAATTTTAGACTTACTTTCTCGACTCTATTTGTACAGCTTTGTAGACATCTCCACGTTTCAACACAACGTTGTCGCCCTCGTTGATCATATGCAGGGAGTCTTTTGCATCCCCGTTGTCCGCCATTATCGCTCAACCTAGACGACTGACGGCTCAGAATTGGGAATGTTTAAACAACAGTAACTCATAAAAGTTGCAGTTTATTTTAAAGCGTACAGTTGAATAAACTGGGGCAAACACGTGTTAGCTTTCACTTTAGCTGCGACCAGTGCAACTGGCTGAGAGTAGTAGCAGGATTTTTCTTCTGGTGTTGTTTTCTGATGGTTAGCAAAATGAATGGTTGCGCATTACCGCCATCTCTTGAACTGGAGTCTCAACTACCATTGTAACTCATTAAAATCTCTCAGGGGCCTTTACTATTACCGTGATCCCTCGTTTTTCGCGGTTAATGGGGGACAAGAACTCGCCGCGATAATTGAAAAACCATGAAGAATCGATTTTGTGTGTGTGTGTGTTCAATGTATTTATTCACATTTAGAATTGCAAAGACAGATATATGTGTATACATATAACACGTTTTTTTCCCACTTTTTTCCCAAAGTATAATTAAAAAAAACATTTATGTATACAGTGGTACCGCAACATACAAAGCTAATTCGTTCCAGGACCTTGTTTGTCAGTGTAACATTTACTGACCACCACAATGTTTTTTTATTCATTTCTTTTGGTGTTTCTGAATGCTAAAGAGTTGCACTTTTGAACTAATTCATTATTTTTTCAAGCTTTTTCTCCGGGTTTGCTCTACACGATAAAATGTCTAAGTGCTCGTCCGAGATTGGTGATTCCATGCTTTTTGCTAGGTGTTGCAAAAGCTTAAATCCCTGAATTCTTTATATATTGATGTAAAACAGTCTCGATTCTTGGTTAAAAGCCCAAAAACCGCGCAGTTAGCATTTATTTTGCGTAAATATGTCGAATGTGCTGCTAGTCTTTAAGCCACTGTGGCGCCGCCTTATCCCCACAAAGAGCTTTTCACGTTGAAAATTCTTGTGAATAAATCCTTAAACCCCTAATTTCTTTATAGATATGGACGTAAAACAGTCTCGATTCTTTGTTAAAAGAGCAAAGAACCGGGCAGTTAGCATTTATTTTAGGTAAATATGTCGAATGTGCTGCTAGTCTTTAAGCCACTGCAGAGCTGCCTTATCACCACAAAGACCTTTTTACGTTGAAAATTCTTGTGAATAAATCCATAAACCCCTAATTTCTTTATAGATATGGACGTAAAACAGTCTCGATTCTTTGTTAAAAGAGCAAAGAACCGGGCAGTTAGCATTTATTTTGCGTAAATATATCGAATGTGCTGCTAGTCTTTAAGCCACTGTGGCGCTGCCTTATCACCACAAAGAGCTTTTTACGTAGGAAATTCTTGTGAATAAATGCTTAAATCCCTGATTTCTTTATAGATATAAACATAAAACAGTCTCGATTCTTGGTTAAAAGCAAAAAAAAAACAAAAAAAAAAAACACAAAAACGTGCAGTTAGCATTTATTTTACGTAAATATTGCGAATTATGATGCCAATGCCGTTGCGGTTAATATCTCCCAATTATTTTTTTCACAACGTTTCAAAATGCATGCATGGTACGAAACATATAACAATTACCTTGAATCCTCGAACAAATCACTCCTGAGACAATCCTTTCTGTTTGTATGCAGAATAGCTTTCATACTTTTTCAACATAAATCTGGCGTTGGATCACCTTGTCCAATGCAGCTTCTTGACTCTTGACAGGGCAATGATGCTGGAACTTTTGTTTGGTGCTGTTCCAGTGAGATTTACAAAGATGACTGCCTGAAGAAAACATCAAAATTCCCTCAGTCCTTGATGACATGGGGCTGCATGTCAGGCAAAGGCACTGAGGAGATGGCTGTGGTTAAATCTTCAATAAATGCACAAGTTTACATTGAAATTTTAGACAGCTTTCTTATCCCTTCAATTGAAAATGTCATTTTCCAAGATGACAATGCATCATGCCACAGAGCTAAAACTGTTAAAGCATTCCTTGGAGAAAGACTCATCCAGTCAATGTCATGGCCTGCAAATAGCCCAGATCTCAACTCTATTGAAAACCTCTGGTGGAAATGGTGGAAAAATTTGGTCCACAGCAAGGCTCCGACCTGCAAGGATGATCTGGCAACTGCAATCAAAGAGAGTTGGCACCAAATTGATGAAGAATAATCATCAAGTCCATGCCTCACATACTGCAAGCTGTGATAAAGCCAGAGGTGGTGCTACTAAATACTAGAGATATGTTTTGATTGTTATTTCTTTGTTTCTCATGATTCTACATTTCTTTCCTCAGAATGGAATGATTCCATATATATTTCCCTGCACTTGCTCTAGAAAAGTAACATTTATTGACCACCACAATGTTTTTTTATTCGTTTCTTTAAGTGTTTCTGAATGCTAAAAAGTTGCACTTTTGAACGAATTCATTATTTTTTTCAAGCTTTTTATCTGAGTTTGTTCTACATGATAAAATGTCTGAATGAGTGCTCGTCCGAGACTGATTATTCCATACTTTTTGCTAGGGGTTGTACATTTAAATAGAAAGAGAAACTGTGGAGAGAGATAAGAACAAGGAGTTACAAAGAGGTAATAAAGACATAAAAAAGGAATTTATTCTTATAAAAGTGAATTCATACAAAGTTTGATACAATCATTATTTACACTAACACCGGTTGGTGTCTTGGCCTGACTGTAGATTAAAACCCTGATAATGTTCACATTGATAAATAATAATAACCAAATGTTGAAAAACATTGTACAACTGTTGAGTTCTTTGACCTGAAAATAAAGGACTTCTAATCACTGGCGGTGATAGGCTGTGTTTTGTCAATCAAGAGAATCACCATACCATTGATGTGTTATTCCCTGGCCCATTACTAAATAATAATAATAATAATGATAGCAGCGTTATCTTTTCTCATTCTTGACCTCCAGTCAGTTTGTGGAACAGTTCTTCATCTAAGGTTTCGTTCTGGTCTTTGGACCGTGTCGACAGGAAGATGTATCCACCGATAAACTCATGCACCACCTTGCAGTCGCAACTCAGGCAGCAGAAAGCTATGGTCACGTTCTGGTCGAACTCTATGGTCACCTGCAATGACAGCCAAAAGAGCAGTACATTAGTCGCTAGGATTCCTTTAGGTCTAACATGGTTGCTTCAAATCCAAATATTTTTTTTAGTTTTTGTCATCACTCACTTGTCTTATCTCCCAATTGACGTTCCACTGCTTCATGTTGGCGAACCTCCATGTGGTGACGGGCAGGCAGGTGGACATGTCGAGACGGATCAGGCGATTGTACGAGATGCCGAGGATCTCATCCTTCTTGCACCCCTTGAACCTGACGCAACAAGGAGGACTTCTTGAATGATAGCTCTCGAATGGTATCCCATTATTTTGGCTTTACACAATACCTGACGATGTAGTAGTTAATCCCGAACTCGGGGAGCGACTGCCAAGCCTGGATGAACCGCATCTTGGCCTCCATGAGGGACAAGCGTGCTATGTTCTGATGAGCCTCCAGGATCCGTGCTGTGAGCTTATGAAGACAAGAACAATCCGTATCAACTAGGGCTGTCAAACGATTAAAATTTTTAATCGAGTTAATTACAGTTTAAAAATTAATTAATCATAATTAATTGCAATTCAAACCATCTATAAAATATGACATTTTTCTGTAAATTATTGTTGGAATGGAAAGATAAGACACAAGATGGATATATACATTCAACATACAGTACATAAGTACTGTATTTGTTTATTATGACAATAAATCAACAAGATGGCATTAACATGATTAACATTCTGTTAAAGCGATCCATGGATAGAAAGACTTGTAGTTCTTAAAAGATAAATGTTAGTACAAGTTATAGAAATTTGATATTAAAACCCCTCTTCATGTTTTCGTTTTAATAAAATTTGTATAATTTGCAATCAAAAAATAAACTAGTAGCCCGCCATTGTTGATGTCAATAATTACACAATGCTCATGGGCGCTTAAGCCCATAAAATCAGTTGCACCCAAGCGCCAGCAGAGGTGGACAAAACTCCAAAAAAACACAAGTAACAAGTTGGCACTGCACTGTGCTGTCATTTTAATCTGTTTGAGCGGGGCATGCGCGTTAATTGCATCAAATATTTTAACGTGATTAATTTCAAAAAAATTAATTGCCGCCCGTTAACGCGATAATGGTGGGGAGTGAGTTGTTTTTAAAGTGTACAAAAAATGAAAACAGCTACTAAAATTGACACTATAGTAGGGCTGCAGCTATTGATCATTTTAGTAGTCGATTAATTGATTAACTAGTTAGTTTCAATAATCGAGTAATCGGATATGGAACATAAAAAATTGAAATACCCGAGGTGAGCCTTAAACTGTATAAAAAAATAAAAAAAAAAAGACGACTAAATAAATGACCTAAAAAAAAAACGAACAATTGGCTAACTTACACAGCAAAACTCTGCTAGCTTAAATGCTATAAAATGCTAAAGTTTTTTTTTTTTTTTTTTACTGTGTCCTAAAACAAATGGTTCAAACACATATTCCCACAAAAAACGGCTAAATATACCTGTAAACTAAATTACAAATTAAAAAAACCTTAGCTCAAACAGAAACTTTGCTAATGTTGGTCTTAACAGGGAGCAGCTGGATTCAGCCATGTGAAATTAAAGTTATATCATTTTCACTGTTGCCACTAGAGGGCAGTGTATCCACCCAAATCAATAAAACTTCATGCAAACACTTTCAAAACAAGCGATTGCAACGCCATTTTAGAGAAGGGTTGAGGATTTAAAATGATGCTTCAAAGCAATCATATTCATCGCATACTCGTCGCCTTCCACCAACCTGCTTGGTCTTTTGCTTCTTGGCATACCGTGGCGATACAAAACACTCGGCATTCATTTCCATAGAGTCCAGGTCTGGCGCCGCCTGGCCTGGAGGGGGCGCCAAACTCTTCATCTGCAAGAAGGACTGAATGCTGCGTACTTCCGACTTGTATGAGCTGTACGCCATAGTTTTGCCTTTAGAGGCTAGGATGCACGCTGCCTTCCATTTGGCGTACTGTGTCTCCTGCAGAACCAAAAATAAAAATCTTTGTTCTTGATACAGTTAATGCATTTGTACAAAAGTGCAGTATACAGGTAAGCTTACGTTGTCACATCGAATGTACACCTCATTCATCCCGTCAGCTACTGGCAGGAGGAGCTTGATACCGAACTTTTTGTCCGTGACATTGACGTCAGGAACGATCTCACAGCCTTAAGGTAAAAAATGACTGTGTAAGATAATGCACTCATATGGATCATTCTTGAACTCTTTACCTCGTAAGTGAAACTGCTCTATAGGTTCTCCCGTGGCGGCCTCCTTGTTCTTGTAGTAGGAGATAGTGGTGTCCTTGAATACAAACCAGTACTCTTTGTAAGGCCGCAGTGTCAGTCTTTTCGGTCTGAGTTAGGAGAAAGTTGTTTTTGTAGCGGTTAACATATCGTGGACGCTGTCATTAGAGTTGTCCGATAATGACTTTTCAAACTGATAACTGATATCCCGATGTTGTCCAACTCCAAAAATCCGATACCGATATCAAACCGAAACCGATAAATGCGGTTGTGGACCTGACATATTATGGCTAATTCATGAGTTTATAATTCATTATTTTTCAATTAGGGCTGCAACTAACGATTAATTTTATAATCGATTCATCAGACGATTAGCTAAACGGTAGATAAATGTCACTACCTTCACAATTTAACTTGAAGTTGTTTTAGGCATGTTGTAAGTAACCCTGAAGATAAAATGGTTGACTATTTCCTTCAAAAATAATATTTTATCACAGATTCCTGATTTAACTGTTGTCTACAACTGTACTGTTTTAAGTACATAAAACATGATAGTTTTTAACAAAGGCTCTGAGTATAAAACATAAAAAGAATTTCTCAGAACTCAAATAAGACAAAAGTATGTTCATTGACTGTTCGTTCAAATAAGTGCTGCTGATTGACTTTTTTTGTGTGTGGGCAAAGATATTGTGTGAATGACACATTTATTTTCTTTAAACAATCTAAATAACAAAATTGAATGAGGAGGAGGCAGACTGCAGCGAATTGTTCATCAATACATTCCAAATGGAACTTCAAAGCACACTCTCCTGTATTAAAATTTACAGTTTGAATGAGAGGTTGTGTTGAAAGGAGACTCTAAGCTGTTATATAAATATTGGTTTCTTTATAAAGAGAAATGAGACTTTATTGTCTAACAATAACTAAAGTACTAATATGTTTCTTCAAAACACAATACAAACGGAGACTTAAGACAATGATAAGCATAATCGCTAACTAGGTTAGCGCGCTGTGCTAAGTAGTCACGTCTCATCAACAACGAATACAATTGGCTTCATTTACTCACTTCTTGCAGACATAAGCGGATTTTCGGGGGGGGGGGGGGCGTCCTGGTGGCAGAAAAGTGTCATTGCATGTAATTGACTTTCCTATACAGTATATGATTTTGAAATTAAGAATTTTCCGGGAAAATATTGTCTATAAAAGTTGTAAAGCAATAAAACAAACAAAAATAAATTAAATTAACAAAAAATATATATTCTTATAATGGGTCAAAATGATTTTTCGGACAGATCATGTGACAAACACCTTATACCGTCATTTGCTTTGCTTAGCCAAAACCACCCGAGGACCGAAGAGGCAAGATGGATATACGTAATTTTTTTCAAACCTAAGCTTTCAAAAGCGACAAGAACTACTGAGCAAGAACCAAGGATTGGAAATTTGGACCATGAAACACTAGAGACCACCTTCAAAATGGTGAGAGGCCTTTCAGTTTGCCCCATTAAAGACACTAATTGTACAACAGAGCCACCACCGGTGTCTTGCCAATGTAGTTACCCTCGTCAAAAATTGTGTCTCCTGGCCGCAGGAGCGCACACACACACATTAGTTATGAGTTATGTCGACTTAAACAATTGATTGAAGCCAGAAAAGAACCACAGTTATATATTTTAGACATCGACGTTTATTAAACTGGAGAAACTCCACACAGGACATGAATTATAGTAATAACAGTTATAGTTCATTCTACAAGTAAAACAGTGAAACATTGCTTTTTTTTTTTTTTACATTCAGTGCGTATGTTACGTTATACGACAAAATGTATTTTTTAAATTTTTTTTATGGATGTGCTCCGTTTTAAAACCTCGTCGATAACTAAATCACCAAAACACGGAAATCAAGCAAATCGGTGCAGCACACTGGATGCGCCCAGGGGATACAATTTTTGACTGGGGTAACTACTTTGGTACGACACCGGTGGGCATACCATATTCAATGGATGACGATCTTGGCGAAAAGTATAGCCTAAGCAGCCTGATTTGGAATTTCCCTCAAGAATGATGAGAAACAAAAACGCTCATTTTCAACTTATTATTATAAATATTCTTGTTATTTTTTTTGCTGACACTGCATTTTGGGGTTATCAACATGTTATGCCCCCCGCCCCAAAGTCAAACTCCGCCTATGCTGACAGAGGCACACTAGATCTAACACCACAAAAGACAATCTAACTCTCTACACTTTATAGTACTCTACTATTGATTCAGCAACCTAACCAGAGTGTAGCAGTGAACTCTCTCTCTCTCGCTGTAATCACTGGTGTGCGCGCGCAGCCTCACATTACACACAAACAAGGACACACACGGCTGCCGACAAAAAACGATTATCAGATTCGTTGGCAACTAATTTGTTAATCAATTTTAATCGATTAGTTGTTGCAGCCTTATTTTCAATCATTTCTTGTTCATTTAAATTTTGCACTATGAATGCTAATGGTCATTTTACATAACAAATCCCAAGCATCTTAGTTTGGAGACATCTAATGGTCAATTAGCACAACTCCTGTGCGAAGCTGTGACCAGCCCTTGTACAAGATAGATTAATCATTTTAGATTTAAGATCAAAACAGCTTCAGTTTCATTTTTACACTTGCACGACTCTTAAAAATGATTCCAATGAAAACTCCTTTGTCATTTATGGTTATCAGTATAAACTCGACAGAGTGAAGACAATAGGTGCATATTAGGTGGGTGGGTTTTTACCTGAAAAGGCGGAGGGTATCAGCCAGCTCTGGAATGTCTGTAATGTCTTCCTGGAGGTTGGAACAAACAAGTGTCAATTATCCTATATCCTGGCCATGTTGAGACATGCAATCAACAGAGACCCACTAGTAAAACCCCCAGCTGTTTTGTACTCTAAGGACCCCAAAAGATGAAATGACAGCTATGAAATACTTTTACCAGAATTCGGTCCGAGACGCCGCCTTCCAGTGTCACCTCCAGGTTGGAGAGAGCAGCTTCTACTTCATCGATTTCCTGCTCGTTGGAGTGGTCCAGTGGCTCAGTGGACACAGTTAGTTTACAGATATGATACTGCAAAGAAAAAACGAAAACACAAGGAAAATTACCACAGTAAATAAAGACTTAAAAGTTGGTGAAAAACTACACTCAATGGACAAACGAAGACAAACAGCCACGTTCAGTCGACATTAAACTTGTTCCCAATTGAGCTACAGTGTTAAGGCATGATGGAATCGACCGCGTAAGGGTATACAGCTGAGAAGGTTTGATTCCTCTTCTACACGTGTCATCAGTTTTAAGAGCGCTGAAGTGGCAACTTCTGCCTGATAAGACATTTTATTGTAATTGAGCTCTGTGGTGTCACGCGTGAAGGTTGTCAAAGAGCAGGAATAAAGAATTGTTGAGCTCTGACAACAACTAGAATGGTGAAATTCCCCAAAGAAAAGTCAATACAGGGGTTTCACAGGTTAAACAGATGGTGTTTCGGGGTTGCAAAGATTTTTAGTTGGTTGTGTCGAAGAAGTTTTTAGAAAAATTAGAAAAGTAAAGTTCCTGAAGGATAAATGTATTTACTACCAACCCTGGTATACTGTATATTTGGTATAGTATTCACAGAGTATGTGATGTTATAGTCAGAAGAGGGTAGTAACGAGTTCCTCTGTTCCATTTACTTGAGTAACGTTTTGACAAAAATGTACTTCTAAGAGTTGTTTTACCATGCCATACTTTTTACTTGAGTAGATTTGTGAAGAAGAAACGTTACTTTTACTCCGCTAAGCTACACTCAAGTCCTTTTCCAGAGATGTCAACAGTGACTCTACCAGTTTCACCAATGAGACGTCGCAACAATAATCACATGACTCCATTATACCAATTAGACGTCACAATACAGTCACATGACTACATACAAACTTGCGATCGTAAGTCCTATGATTACGTGGCGTCTTTAAAGTGCCCTAAAAATGAAACCTTTTGACATAGTCATCATTACTTGAAGCACACATTTTTTTAATTTGCCATCAAGAAAAGCCAGAAACATTATCATTTTATCGTCATGGTAGGAAATCTGTTTTTTTCTCCAGAGAGGACACTCTAGTCTTTGGACAGGTGATGTTTCGTTTCTGTAAATTTTCCTAGGCTGATGATGATTTTTGTGTATCCTTTTTGGCCTAACATGGTCATTTAATGGGTTGTAGTATAGTATAATAACAACAACAGTTCATATAGATGACATTGTGCTAAGAAAAATATACCATTGTTTAAAAAAATGTCATACATTGTAAGCAGTTACTCACATTCGTACTCATTACTTGAGTACGAATTATTTTTCACTGAATACTTTTGCACTTGTACTTGAGTAATTTTTTTGCATGACTAGTTTTACTTTTACTTGAGTACCAGTAATATTTTTTTGAAGTAAAACTACTCTTGAGTAAAATTTTACTCTACCCACTTCTGGTGATAGTTAATTAAACAAGAAGAAAATGTACAGTATGTTAAAGTAAGAACCATTAATGGTAAAGACTTGTTTTGGCAGCCCTATAAATTTTCGTCTTAGTCTTTAGCTCAATAATACTTATTAGTCCTAGTCATATTTTAGTCATCTCAAAATGTGTTTGTCTTCATAGTTTTTGTTGACGAAAACTCAAGACTAATTACATATAATTTTAGTCAACGTTGACAAAAAATATTTTCGTCTGTAAACTTTTTTTTAAAAAATTACTCCACAAATAAATAAAGTTTTCCAACTATTTTGAATGAATATTAAAAGAAGAGCACATAATGTAGTGTCTACAAGGACAACGCCAACTTTGTGATGATAATAAACACTCCGCAGGAAAACAGTACATTATTTTCAATTAATTATAGGCAACTGGAAGCCATGAACTGGACGTAAAAAAAGTTGTCTGAGAGTTTAGAAGATGGTCTCCGTTAGCATTAGCCTAATGGTAACTCAAACCTGAATGCTATGCTAGCGCTACGGGTTACATTTGGTGTGTAATGATCACTCAGCACAGACATTTAGAGGCTAAAGCAACATTGCATATTCTCTCTGTCCAAGAAAAAAACCTAGCCTGCATGGAGACTAGAGACGACACGCTGGTGAGTTGGGAAGGGGGGGGGGGGCACAACCAGACACTGCTACGATGCAGACTAACCACACATAAACTGCCACATATTTTGAACATGTGACAAAAACTATGGCACATTTTCGTCTCGTTCCCGTCCCATCAGACGAAAACTGGAATTCACCTGGTTATGTTTTAGTCTCCCAAAATATGTTTTTAACATGTTATTGTCTCGTCATCATCATGAAAAAAGTGTTCATTGAACAAAATATTTTCGTTATTCTCGTCGTTGACAAAAACAACACTGATGGCAAAAGACATCCAATCAATCTTCAATGGGAGTCAAAGTGGATTGGACATCTATTTCTGTCAGTGGCAGTCAAAGATTTAACAGGTGTGTCCCAATTCGTTCTATCCAACAAAATCTTCTTAATCACAATTACCCACCTCAAAACAAATAAAATGAATATGTTTTTTTTTTTATGTGTGATAATGTCTTTATTCTCACCTGTAGTGACGCAAACATGAGCATCTCCTCTTCGGTACAGTCGATCTCCTCCAGCAGGATGGACCAGCGAGCCTGCTCGTACAGCTGTGTTATCCTCACAGCATCGTACTGAAATGTAACATGCATGTAAGATGTAGAAGTAGTTAAGTAATTTGAAAACATGAGTCTACAGCATTGCCTTGTCTTACTTTAGGATTGAGGTCAAAGAAGACATTGTACTTAAAGCGCAGTAGCAGCTTATCGTGGTCTTGAACGTCCTGTTCCATGAGGGAGCGTGAAGAGTCCAGCCATCTGACAATAACAAGTGAAGAGGTTAAGAATGAATTCTTCCATAGGAAAGGTTATACAGGTGGTCCCCGGGTTACGACGTACCCGACTTATGTGATGTAGACTTTACGACGCCGGAGTGTCGTTCCTCATTATGTCTCGAGTCTTTTTTTTTTTTTTTCCAGTCGCGTAAACAGTCCTTATTGTGCCTCACAGTATGTTATTGTTTACTTTATTAAAATGACTGTGCTGCCCTTTGGGAAATGTGTATATGATTATAATGTTAAATTTTGTTTTGAAATGCATTCTTTTATTTTGGCGCAGGAAGCTTAGAGCAAGTAGTACTTTCGCACGCGAGTTAGCGGTGACGGTGGAGCGACGTTGTAGACCCTACGTCGTCATTGAGCATTTGAAGTTCTGCATCAAGGGAACGTGCTGCTCTGTAATTCACCGCTAAGCCATTAGAAGGGTGTGGCTTTGTCTTTGTACGGTTTTGGGAAAGTCTTGTTGAATTTGTTTAGATTTCCTCCGGTCATAGACAGCAATGGCAACGGAGATGGAACGTGTGTACCGTAATTTTCGGACTATAAAACGCTACTTTTTTCCCTGGTTTTGAATCCTGTGGCTTTTAGTCCAGTACGGCTTATTTGTTGATTGATTTGGGTTAATAGGTTACGCTTTACTTGACAGTGTCGTCATAAGACTGTCATAGATATAACATGACACTATCATTAGTGAATGCTAAGGAGAAATGTCATTAAGTGTCATCCGGCAAATTATGGCATCATCTCCATTTATGTCCAGCTCGGATATTTTACATCCCTTCAAAAGTGAGATAATTTGCCGGATAACACTAAATGACATCTGTTATAAGCATTTATAATGCTCTAGCAGTGTCATGTCATAGTTATGATGGTCTTATGACAGTCTTTTGGCACCACTGTCAAATAAAGTGTTACTAAATACCATAACTAGCAATTTATGAAGCAACTGGAACATTAACTGAAGAAAAATTAGCAAAGAACATGGATTTTAATTGTTATTTATATCTGTAGCGCTACAACGCATGTTAGGAGGCATGTTGGGTGACAACAGTGTTGACAGAAGGTGGCAACAGATGTTGACTGGCTCCCCTAAGGAAGCATTGATGGTCAAATGAAGCTTTGCAGCTGATTGGGTCAAAGCTTCATGGTGGTTCATTTGGTCTTCTGACAGTCTTATGATCCGGCTGTCAAATAAAGTGTTACCGGTTAATATCTTTTGGTGTAAATATCCCTAATATAGTGAGGACAGCTGCGACTTATAGTCCAGTGCGGCTTATCTATGAACAAATGTCGTCGTCGTGTCAAATTTGGTGGATGGCGGCTTATAGTCAGGTGCGCCTTATCGTCTGAAAATTACGGTATTTGCAGCTGCAGCAAATCAAAAATTGAACAAAAAATGCTGTTAATACAAATGTGGAAGCGTAAACGATGCAGAAGACGTTTGCGAATGTTTGAAAGTGTTTGTTGTTGCTGTGCTGAATGGGAAACAATGTTCAGAGCTTACTAATAACAGTCTTTTAACTTTCATGTCACGACGCGTCAACGTGACTTGTAGTCAGGATTTTTTGGAGGCACACGTCAGGCTACGGCGTAGGGTCGTAAATCGGGTTTTCGTTAACGGCGTAGGTCCACAGTCACCTTAACGCAGAAGAATGAATCAGCCTTAAGAGAGCATGTATAAACAAAGAAGAATGTATTTGCGCACACGAAGAAGAGCGCACACGCATACACTAAGAAAATTCGTTCAACCGAGTGCGAGGGGAAAGATTACAGCTTAGCTCGCTGTCTAGCTAGAATTTAGCTCCAACGTCTTGGCGACGACAGTACAATGACATATAATACATGTTTTTGGATAGTTATTTTGACATTTACGGGGTATTTAGGGGTACTTAAAGGGTTAATTCTGACTTCCGCTGAAATTCGGGTTACGTCGCCAGCGTAGAAACTGAACTCGTTCGTAACCCCGGGACTACCTGTATACACTAACACTTTGAAGGCCTCTACCCAGCATTTCTGATGGCTTTGTCTTCCAAGGAAAGAGGCTGGTAGAGTTTGGCCAGCTCAGCAGGTGGTAGATTAGGTTGGCAATCGGCGAGGGGGTTATCGCCAAACCACAGGCTGGTGGCTGAGACTGGCATTCCGTTCTCTGGGTCATAGGTGGCTGTCATGGTCTTGCTGTACATTGGGCCTTGATTAGGGGGATATTGGTTGGTGGGTTTAGGGTTATGGAAGCTGAGTGTGTTAGGAGTGATGAGTAAATTTTGCCTGTACCTGAGCCCCCTGGCCCGCCACTGACTAGATCGATGTCCCATATGTCCTCTAGCGGTGAGTGTTTTCCTCTTTTTTTCTTTTTCTTGGTGTGATCATCCGGAGGCAGGAGTAGTGACAGTTCTTCAGACCGCCTGATGTCTGACATGAAGAAGATAAGCCAATTTAAGATGAACACAGCTGAATTTGGCACAAAAAATGGAGCGAGGATGAACTCACTGAGGATTTGACAGATTTCTGCCACTGCCTTGAAAACCACACAGGAGAAGCTGACCTTCATTTGGATGGTTTTCATGTTGGGGAGTTGCAGCAGCACGCTTTTGTGTTGGGGGGTGTAGCGCAGGTCTGCATCAGCCTGTATGGGGGGAAACAATGTAAGGAACCTGACACAGAGCTACAAAGACTGAGAAATGTTAGCTTTCCCTAGACATACATTTAAGCTTTAAGTTCTCTGAATAATTTACGACAAACTAATTGCTTGTAATATGTATTTAAAAAAAAAAAAAGTTTTTTGACTACGTTTTAGATATACACTTCCAATTTTCTCCCATACCTGAATTCCGTACTTGTCCAAGGTCCAGTGAGTCTTGAGCAGCCAACAATTCCTCTGCTCCCACCATAGTGCATGATCCGACCAGTCCTGGGGAGCCTCTGGTCATAAAAGCATCATACATTTATCATTTAACTCTTTCAGGGACAGTAGTTACTGCAGTGGACAGCTCTTCAAAAATTGACATTTAAGACCTTAGACCCCTTATGGAGCAAATCACTATTAACAACTCTTATTACCGTATTGGATTGAATATAAGACAGTGTTTTTTGCATTGAAATATGACTGAAAAAGTGGGGGTCGTCTTATATTTTTGCGGTCTAGACATTATACCCATTCACGACGCTAGATGGCACCAGATATCATTGAAGCGATATTCTGTCATGACAGATCTCAGCTACTCTCAAGTTTAACCAGTTTGCATTATTTTATTGCAATGTTTTTCCTTATTCGGATTGGTTTCAAGACTACAGTTAGAGTTAGACTTCACTTTGATGGTTAATGGAGTTATTGCAATTTTGTTGTTTTATCACAATAGATTGGTTTATTTACATTTCAAAACCCAGAAGCCATTCATTTACGAATGTAATAGCACTTTAGTTTACATATTTAAATGTTCAGATATTAAGATTTGAATGATGCAAAATAATATGCTTTTTCTCTCAAATATATTGTTATAATCATTTGTTTCAGATGTACTGTAATTATTTTCTGTATAAAAATTAATTTGGTGTTCAAAAAGTCTTTTTTCAAACTTGAGTCTTGAAAAAGAGGGGGTCGTCTTATAATCAGGGCCGTCTTATATTCGGGCCAATATGGTATTATCGGCAATGTTATATTTGATTTTTTTTCTTCACTATCATCTTTCAATTTGTATATGGATGTGTGTTCGAGAAGCTTCATGATATGTATATACTTTTGGTAAGGTGATGGGTACTATACCTAAACTCACAAAGAGATTTCCTCCAAACCCTTTTTGTGTTAGATGAGATATATATATACATACAGTACAGTATACAGTATATATATATATATCATATTATGGTATATATTTTTTCTCATTTTGCACTGTATATAACCTGTTTTGACCATAGTATGTGAAAAGGCCAAAAACGCCTAAAAACACCAAAAACACCTGCTGTTTGTGATGAATTGTCAAACATAAAAGTATTCAGTCTTATTTTTTTTTCTATTGAAAGTTTATCCTAAGAGGTTGAATAAATATTATCAAGCTTCAAAACGGTTGGTCGAGCTTGTTTGGTTGTCAATGTGACATCAACATTACAAATTTTGAAAAACGACTTTGGGATTTTTTTTGTCTTTCTGGGTCCAAAATATTGATTATAATTGGTCAGTAAGGAAAACAACAGTTTGGACATGAAGGTTATGGTGTCCTGACAAAAACAGAAGGGACCCAACCTGGCCATTGTGAACAATTTTTTCTTAGAAATATAAAGGTAACATCAAAGGCATGCAAATTCAGCCATAATAGGCTTAGGTGTTAAAGGGTTAAAATGGGTGCTGCACACTACTGTACAATAGGTGGGGGTATGCACCTGATAGTTGCTTGCAATCCGCCATTAAGCTAAATTTTGGAGTTTTTGAGCTTGTTTCTTGTTGCTTCTGTTTATTGCTTGTTTTTCCATTCTGCACAGTTTTAAATAAAACTAAGCAGTCAATGAATTTTCTGGCTCTTTCTTTCAATGTTGACTCAGATCTCTGTATGTATGTAGTATTTACAGTATGTATATGAACAAAAATGCATAAGTATTGTACATTTTTGCATCGGGAGAAAATACTTTTATTATTTACTTGTAAAGTACATTTTAGAGTAAGTACTTTTATACTTTTACTTGAATAATTTTTTTCTTTGATACTTGTAGTTTTACTTAAGAACTTTTTTTTTGCCACTGTTGCTGTACTTTTAGTTCAGTAAAAAAGTGAATACTTCAACCACCACTGCCTATGAACATAGTGGTGCTATTGCTGGCTAATTATATTTACCCGTGTACACATGTCGGCGGTCTGATCACAGAGGACAGTTAAAATGATAACTATTATTGTATATTTTATATTTTTCTAAAATTATAAATTAATACAAAGTTGGTAAATGAACTTATACTTGTATTACGCCTTTCCACCTTCAAGGCACTCAAAGCAATTTAACACTATCGTCATTTACTTATTGTGGGGTTCAGTATCTTGCTCTAGGATACTTAGATAAGGTCACCAGGGAGGGGATTCAGACCCATAGCCTTAGGGTAGGGGAACGAATACTCTACCACTGACCCATGCCGCCCCGTAAGTTGATAAAACAAAATTGATGAAATTAAAATGAATAAAAGCAGATTTTTTTTCATAGAATTTAACTCATTCCATGCCATTGATGGCAATAGATATTCAAGGTATATAAACCTCATTCATACTACACCATCGACTAACTCTTAAAAGTCCTCTGTGTTATCAGATTAGATCGTAGTTGAACTTTGTGCCTTGGGTCAACGCAAGCCATTGTGGTTTAAAACAATGGCACTTCAGTATGGAGCAATGCGGGCCAAACAAAGGTGCGGCCTGGCAAACAGCACTACGGCAGGTGGCGTTTAACTGCGTCTGATACCTACTGATCTTCTCTACCAGTTTCAGCATGAGGCCTCCGATATGCAGGTCGCCCTTCACGCGCAGCTTGAAACGCATAGATTCATCGCCATCTTTTTGGTCCACGTGCACCTGCAGCTCCCATGATGTCTCGCCGTACTCAGCCGCTTTGATCATGGCTCTTTTTGCTGAATATCTGGGTACAAAAAAAAAATCTAACAAATATGTACAGTATATGGTGGAAAAAACTCAGGTGACTTGAAGTTCCGCTCTGAGACCCCCAATTGGCCAACTTTCAAAATTGTCCGATATGCATGTGTGATACATCATTGGAAAGCTTAAAACCTCAATTTTCTGGGGGAAGAAAAAATTTGAACAGGAGGGCATTTAAAAAAAAAAGTTTTTTAAACAGCAAAACCCTATCTGGAGGTGAGAGCATGTGAGAGCAGAATTACAGACGCCATGACTTATATTATAGAGATAGAGATATTATCGCGTACTTACCTTGTTTTGATCCAAAAACTCCATGTAGTATGTATCATGAAGTGTCAAGCCACAGCTGGATTTTTTGGGGATTTTATGGGTGAAACACGGTAATATAACTAGGGTCGCGATGCAGAAATCGCAGACGTCAAGGAGTGGTTGAGATATTTATTTTTCATATATATTCCCTTTTAAATGTTTTTTATTCAATTTTTCTTTGTTTGGATCGATTATTTATCATCTAACATATTGGAGAAAATGCGACAGTAACAAAAAAAATACAATTAAGTAGGTTTGTTCCAATCATGTTTTTTTGCTCCCGATCCGATCCCGATCGTTTTAGTTTGAGTATCTGCCGATCCCGATATTTCCCGATCCGATTGCTTTTTTTTGCTCCCGATTCAATTCCAATCTTTCCCGATAATTTTTCCCGATCATATACATTTTGGCAATGCATTAAGAAAAAAATGAATAAAACTCGGACGAATATATACATTCAACAAACAGTACATAAGTACTGTATTTGTTAATATGACAATAAATCCTCAAGATGGCATTTATATTATTAACATTCTTTCTGTGAGAGGGATCCATGGATAGAAAGACTTGTAATTCTTAAAGGATAAATGTGACTTTGTATATTGTGACTAAATATTGCCATCTAGTGTATTTGTTGAGCTTTCAGTAAATGATACTGTAGCCATTTAACTGTTCTGCCCAAATGCATGATGGGAAGTGCAACCATGACTGTGTGTCGTGGTACCAATTGATATATCTTCTCTGCGTTGGGAAATAACATAGGGTGTTAAGAAAAAGATCAACTACTACCTTTCTTCCCCACATTGCTTCCCACGATTCCAAAGTTGGGAGAGGGATTGTAAGGCTTTAGCCATTGAAAAAAAGGTACCAAAGGCTGCCAAAATGTACTCTTCTCATTTTGCGCTGCCTTCTAGCTCTATATACTGTATGGATAAAACGGCGCCATTATAGATTGAACGCGACAATGCGTGAGTGAGTCGTGCAGCGCATGGGTTAATTGCGTTAAATATTGTAACGTGATAAATGTAAAAAATATTAATTCTAGCCGTTAATGCGATAAATTTGATAACCCTTCCTTAAGCTTAAACTAAAGACTCTGGAGGAGTGTAACAAATTATGTCTGTAACGTTAAATACAATTAGAAAACGATTGAATTAAAATATATATATTAAAAAAAGGCATGTCCGATATTTTTTTGCTGATTCCGATACTTTGAAAATGACGTGATCGGACCCGATCGATCGGGACATCTCTACAATTAAGCGATAGTTATGAGGTAGATACCCGTGACTTTTTTACCGACGGCATTTTTTTCATTGTGACATAATTTGTTTAAAAGTTTAAAATATGTGAGTGAATAACTTTAAGTTTTTTTTTTTTTTTTTTTTTTTTTAAATAAAATATGAGACATCAATTAATGATTCTAAGCTAAAAACGACAGACATTTTGAATAATAGATGTGATTAATTACCTCAGTTTTATGGCTGGGTTGAAACAAAAGCGGTTGCGCGACGTCTGTAAACGGGGGTTTTCAGGGTAAAACAGACAAATTAAAAAAAGTTTGGGGGCTTGCGCCATGAATCTGCTAATCCAGCATATAGACATATTGTTCTGTCAAACACAACAGTCGTTTTGGCTTAAAATACAGCAGGAGTGCAAGAGCATAAACTGCTTTTTCAGTCTTGTCTGTGTTTTCCGCCATATACAATTTCAATATGCCCAGAAATACATGTAAAAGGTAAAATTGATGGAAAATAAGAAATAGTTATGGCGCAATGGAAACAATAAAATAAGATATGATTCATGGAAAATAAAAAATACAAGAATGATAACTGAATGATAACATACAATATAATTTAAATTAGAGAGGAAAAAAATATAGGTGCATGGTAAAAATGAAATAAAATACGAATGATGCCCATGTCATACACCTAAATAAAATGGAGATGGTGGGAAGTAAAGTAAAAAATATTGAGACAATATACAGTATAGCTGCTGCAGTAAACTTACAGTATATTAAATTGAATATTCATACTACAATGGAAATTATAATACAATTTAAATAATAAGATAAAGGATGCAAGACTATAAAATAAAATATGGGTTTAAAAAAAAGAGACAAAGTAAGTGGATGATTTACAAAACAGCACAAGATAATCAAAACAAAATTTTAAAAAATGATGTTGCACAAAAAATATTTAAAAGAATAGAAGTGGATGATAGGAAATAAAACTAAAATATTGTGAGATGTAAAATTATTTCACTTAGTCGGATATAATTAAAAGCATGCCTGGGGGAATTCCACAAAACAAAAAAAACAAAAATTAAGTAACAGCTGGAACAAAAGACGCAGCAGATGTTACTCAACTTCCTGTGATTACATCCATATTAATTTGCTTGTCATATCATAAACATTGCAACACTGAGGCCACACTCCAGAGTGAAAAAAAAAATACTATGAGTGAATTCAAGCAGCAAAGAATAACAAGCCATTAGTAGTTTGAATCTTGAATAGCTGTTAGTCACTCAAGCCATCATTCAGATGTACTGTAATTTTTGGACTATAAGGCGCACCTGACTATAAGCCGCCACCCACTAAATTTGACAGGAAAACGGCATTTGTTCATCCATAAGCCGCACTGGACTATGAACCACAGCTGTCCTGACAGTATTACGGAATATTTACACCAAAAGATATTAACCGGTAACACTTCATTTGACAGTGGCATCATAAGACCAACTGGACCACCATGAAGCTTTGAACCAGTTGCCTGCAAAGCTTCATTACTTCAAGAAGCTTAATTTGGCCATCACTGCTCCCTTGTGGGAGAGAGTCAACCACTGCTGCCACCTGCTGACAACACTGCTGTCATCCAACATGCCTCCTAGCATGTATTGCAGCACTACAGATGTAAACAACAATCGAAATTCATGTTCTGTGCTTATTCTTTCTTCAGTTACTCTTCCACTTGTATCATTAATTGCTAGGTATGGTATTTAGTAACACTTTATTTGACAGTGGCGTCATAAGACTGTCATATGACCATGATAATTATGACATGACACTGTCATCAGCATCAATGAACGCTTATAACAGATGTCATTTTGTGTCTTCCGGCAAACTATCTCAATTGTGAATCGATGTAAGAGATCAGAACTGGACATAAATGGAGTTAGGGACATAATTTGCCGGACGACACCTAATGACATCTGTCATAAGCCGTCAGTAATGCCCATTGTAGTGTCATGTCATAATTATGACGGTCCTATGGGAGTTTTATGACGCCGCTGTCAAATAAAGTGTTACCTATAAACCCAAACAAATCAACAAATAAACCACACTGGACTATAAACCACAGGATTCAAATGGGGGGAAAAGTAGCGGCTTATAGTCCGAAAATTATGGTTAGCAAAAACAATAACATTAGTCTGGCAATATTATGAATTTTCTTGTCATTTTGATTATATTTAAAGAATTCTTTTGTCAAATGTATGTTTATTAAAATCCCAAGTGCAGGATGGAGGAATGGTGGGAGGCAGGTAACGAGGGGGAGGCAAAGAAGAAAGAGGAGGAGGATCAGGGAGGTTTCAGCTGAGGAATGCATGACGAGCAGGGACACGAATGCACACCTTGGAAGTCAGGAAATTTTCAAAATTCAATCATGCTCTCACAGTCGTCTATATTTCAAATATTCTGTAGTAATAGCCACGGAGAAAATTAGAAAAATAGATGTGTCAAAGTTAGAATTGTAAGCTTGCATGTCCATTGATCTTTACAATAAAATTGTACTCTCATTTTAGGGTAAAATCAAAGAAAAAGAGGACTAAAACATAGAAGGGAAGCAGTTTTATTTATTTATTTTATTCAAAAAAAAATCTAATTAAACAGTGTTAATGTGTAAATGTATTTTAAAAAATGTGACATTTTAAAATAAGCTTTGCTGTATATGCAGATGTCAACAGCTCAAGAAAACTCAGAAAACAAACAAAAAATGCATTTCTGTGTTGCTAGTACTACAACTGTTGCTTTGAAAAGGCAGTAGATTAATTACTAACTTTTGATACAAACTCCCAAAAGACCAGCAACATTACGCACTACATCACCGTTTCTTTATCAATAATCTTTTCTTTGTTCTTTTTAAATCAAGATTTTAAAATACTTCTTACCTGGATTTGTAGATTTATGTGGGCGCGTGGTGAAGTTCTCGTGAGAAGTGTTGAAAAGACGCTGTTTGGGGAACGAGAGCTTGTTGTAGATATGACACGCCCCTTTTTGCCCCAGGTGGTGAAGGATGATTAAAATACGGAAGTCTCCCCCACATTGACGTTTATGCAATATTTTAGAATTGAAAACGGATTATCACGGGTGAGTTTAGCATGCATTTACAGTAATTCGTTACCCTAAAATTCTTAGTGCAATTGTTTGAAGCCCTCTAAAACTATAGTAGTTGGGAAATCCAGTGAATACATTATTTCTCTGGTAAGAACGAGTCCCGATCAAATACATCGGACATGTATTAAAGATATAAAAAAAAAATGGCACATGCAAATGTCTTTTTCTCAACATGAACAAATCTATTCGAACATTATAGCCACATAAAAGAGCTTTTAGTCCTGCAGTGGTTTTAACGAAGTGGGGATTTAAAAAAATAAAAGTTAGCACAAATCAAGTTGGTCTTCCAATGTGATAAACTGAGGTTTCTTGGTTGTAATTTGCTTGACTTTTTTGCTGTTGCTAACTTGCTGGACATTTTAAATTAATGTACATACACTGCTGGCCAAAAGTTTTGGACCTCCTGCAATTCTTTCAGATAATGCTTAATTTCTCCCAGAAAATTATTGCAATTACAAATGCTTTGGTAATAATATCTTCATTTATTTTGCTTGCAAAAAAAAAAAAAAAAAAAAACACACAAAAGAGAATGGGGGGGAAAATTAAATCATTATAATTTTACACAAAACTCCAAAAATGGGCCGGCCAAAAGTATTGGCACCCTTTCAAAATAATGTGATGCTTCTCTAAATTGTCTAATCAACAGCACCTGTTACTTACCTGTGGCACATAACAGGTGGTGGCAATAACTAAATCACACTTGCAGCCAGCTAAAAATGGATTAATGTTGACTCAACCTGTGTCCTGGTGTGTACCACATTGAGCATGGAGACAAGAAAGAAGACCAAAGAACTGTCTGAGGACTTGAGAAGCAAAATTGATAGGAAGCAAGGGTAATCTTAAGGCTACAAGTCCATTTCCAAAGACCTGAATGTTCCTGTGTCTACCGTGCGCAGTGTCATTAATAAGTGTAAAGCCCATTGCACTGTGGCTAACCTCCCTAGATTTGGACGGAAAAGAAAAATTGAGATTTCAACGAAAGATTGTGCGGATGGTGGATAAAGAACCTTCCAGCAGGGCAATGACCCGAAGAACACTTCAAAAACCAGTAGAAAATGGTTTGAGAGAAAAAAAAAATGAGGCCTTCAAAGAAAAGAACACTGTTCCCACAGTCAAACATGGCAGAGGTTCCCTGATGTTTTGGAGTTGCTTTGCTTGCTCTGGCACTGGACTGCTTGACTGTGTGCATGGCATTATGAAGTCTGATGACTAACAACAAATTTTGCAGCATAATGTAGGGCCCGGAGTGAGAAAGCTGGGTCTCCCTCAGTGGTCATGGGTCTCCCAGCAGGACAATGACCCAAAACACACTTCAAAAAGCACTAGAAAATGGTTTGAGAGAAAGCACTGGAGACTTCTAAAGTGGCCAGCAATGAGTCCAGACCTGAATCCCATAGAACACCTGTTGAGAGATCTGAAAATGGCCGTTTGGAGAAGGCACCCTACATATCTCAGAGACCTGGGGCAGTTGGCCAAAGAAGAATGGTCTAAAATTCCAGCAGATCATTGTAAGAAACTCATTGATGGATACCGGAAGCGGTTGTTCGCAGTTATTTTGTCGAAAGGTTGTGCTACCAAGTATTAGGCTGAGGGTGACAATACAAATTTTTTTCATTCTCTTTTGTGTTTTTTCATTACAAGAAAAATCAATGAAGATTTTACTACCAAAGCATATGTAATTGCAATCATTTTCTGAGACAAATTGAGCATTATCTGACAGAATTGCAGGGGTGCCAATTAGAGGTGTGCAAAATTTCCGATTCTTAGATTATTCGCGATTCGGCCGTGGAACATTCGAGAACGATTCACAAACATCCCAATTCCGATTATTGAAATATGCGAAGCGGAAGTACACAACACTCAGCGCGCCGCGCAGTCTTCGGGACGGAACGGAGCGAGAGTAGCTAAACATCATGCTTCCCATTACCCGGCCCCTCGGGTAATGCCAATGCTCAACTCACGGCTCTAGCTCAACTCATGCAAAAAGATAAAAAAACACAACAACATACCTGACTGCTGCCGATATAATGTTACTGTGGATATCATTTATATAGGACTAGATGCATTATAGATTTGGTAGTGTTAGCAGCACATCTACAAAAAGCTAGATGCGGGCGTTATAAACGGCCGCCATCTTAAAGCAGTACACTTCCCTGCAAGGTTATTGTAGCGAACCTTCCAAGCAAACCTAATTAACTTTTTATCTAAAATACTCCTAAATCGGTAAAATATTGACTTGAATCTATCTTTAAAATAGTTTTAAAACTTTCACATGTCGAAAGTAGACAAAAGGGAAATTATGGAATAACGGGAGCAATTTTAACAAATTTAACGGTTGATTCACAACATTAAATTAATTGAATGTAGTTTAAAGCTGCTGATACAGAATGGGGACTGGAGTTTTTTATTTAATGTTATTTTTGTATATTTGTTTACTGCTATATGTTAACTTGATGTGTGTTGTTTAGCCTGAGAGTATTTTTGAACAATTTTGGAACTAATGTACAAAACATTTAAAAAAAAAAAAGAGAGAAAAAAAAAGGAGGGGGGTGCATCAATAATCGTTTTATAATCGAATCGGAGCCTCTGAATCGTAATCGTAATCGAATCGTTAGGTGCCCAAAGATTCCCAGCTCTAGTGCCAATACTTTTGGCCAGCAGTGTATGGTTCTGGCAGTAGTTTCGTAACCTGAAAATTCTGCATGTAGAGATGCGTTTTCCATGTAAATACTAATACAGTGATTCTTATGGATTATTTCTCGTGTGGATTTTATCGAACCCTTCAGGATTAGAAAATAGAGCCTTTTTTTTTCAAATTCAAAACCAATATATCTAAGTTTACAAGTTAATAATTTAACAAATTCCTGTTCAAAATTATTTGAACATCTGACAGCATGTTTTATAAACGGGTCAAAATTTGAGACCACGCTGCCCATTGGTCTGTTTCCGTCATACCAAGTGGGAGTTAACCTTCCACTGAGCAAACCAGTTCCTCCCCCCATCAGATTGAGGACGAGCAAATTAAAGAAATGGATTAAGCCCATAAATTTGGAACAAACTAGGCCAAAACCTGGTCTAATAATCTAATTCTGCGTTTCGCAGGATAATCCAGCTAGGATAAAATAACCCAGGATAAGAACCACTGCCCTAATCTGTTCCAAGTCCCCCCAAATTGAGACATAAATCTTTTATAATGCATAAAAATGCTGCAAAACATGTAACAAATAAATGTTACAACTTGATTATTGCACAATAAACATAAAATCAGAGTTGTGCAAAGAATTAAAAAAAAAAACAATAATAAAGAATTAAAGCTATTAAACGCGTGTAAAGCTGTCAGAACACGAGGCGTGAATGAAGAGGACACTGTGATATACACATACAGTAGAGGTCCCTCTTAGCCAATTGGATACCAGGGATGCTAGTTAATAACCAATGGCAGAGCAGCTGTAAGTTCCGTTCCGTAAACTCTGGGAGCTGCGAGTACCAGCCATAAATCCCGAAATTTCTTTCGTAACAAATTCTATAGAAAATATTTTACAGTAGAGGCGTGTCTCAACCTGAAAATTCTGTATGCAGAGACGTTCATAAGTAGAGGTACCAATGTATGTGTATATCGATGGCATAAAACTTGTGTACCGGTATTATTATTAATCAATTTGTTCATTCACTGCTTTTGACAGTCAAATTCATTTTAACTGGGAAGACTGGCATTGAGTGCTCATGTTTCACAGCCAATGACAGCGATAGATGTCCAAAATTTGACTGGTGGCCCTCCTAGTCAAAATGGATTGGACTTCTATCACCGTCAACGGCAGCCAAGGAGTTAATAAATAAAAATGGATAAATAAAGATTGAAAATTAGATTTTTTTTCGTGCTTGATTTCGATCCTCTGAAAATGACATGATCGGTACGTCATTAGGAAATCCCATATATACACTAACGTGTTTTTCTCTTCTCTTCGTTTTAGATTCCCACATTGTGACATACGTGCAAATTGAGCTGAATCAAGCTTGTGTCTCTGTGTCCACATCCTTCCTTCGGGGTGAATCAGGATGAATCACATAATGGTATCACCAGTTACACGGAAAACATGGTCACTGATGGGTTTCTAGTGTTTATTTGTCTTGGTGACTTATTCCCTGGGCGTGTTGGCAACGCCTGCCATCATTTGGTTTCTTTGTGTAAAAACATGCTGTACAGCCATTTTTCCTGATGCTACCAGTATTTGGAGATATTTGAAGAGAAATTTCAATCCTTCCCAATTTCAGAGAATGTATTCCTTTCGAAATGTTTTGGCAATTAATTTTAAATTATTGTGATATCTTGAATAATGGGGACATTGGAACTGTAGGCATAACATTTTGCTAAATTACTAGAATTGAAAGAATATGCAGCAAAACGTTTTATGCTTATGAATAAATTGTTTTCAAGGGAACTTCGGACTTAGACTTGTAGGCTCTAATAAGCCACAATTGTTCTCTTAACACTAATATATGTTATTAGTAACACATAAAATATTGCCATTGATTTAAAAATCTATAATATTTAGTACAGGTTTTGACTGACGGAGAGAGCCATATTTTATGTGCGCAATGGACACTCGGGGTGATGACAGTTTGCCACTGTCACTAGACGAACACTACAGGTGTTCTGCAATTCCTTCTACACGTCCAGATGTCAAACACTTCTGCAAATTTGTTAAAAGCGGCGATAACTTACTATTTTTGTTTTTATTGAGTCTTTTATTACCTATTCATTGTACCATATTTGCTTTTTGCATGTGTTTCCCTCTTACACTCTTACGAATTGTTGATGTGTTGACCACATGAGTCACGTAGTGTATTTAAACCACCCTTATTTGATAATACTACGTCCAAGTATTTTCTTAAGGTATCTTTCGTATGTTCTGTCTGTGTGCATCCAAACAAACCGATCTGAAAGCGCACGGTAGGACTTTGGGTGTCAAACTCACCTCTTGTGGGACGTTTCGCCGGTGTAGCACATTTTGGCAGAACACCGGTTTTGTCCTACTTTCGTCTCGTCTCATCCCGTCTTTCCTGTTCATTTTGCTTTTGCTGCTTTTGTGCCCTTTGTGAAATATCGACAGTGCTGTCATGCTCATTAATGTTCCTCTTGGGTTCAGATTGAAAGTTCTGAAGAGCTGACATGTTTACGCCGCAAGAGTCATATTCTGGAATCCTGGCAGCGTAACCCAGTGACGTCAACAACAGTGGCGAACCTACTCGTTAAACTAATTTTACAAATTGTTTAAAAACAAAAACCTCAAGAGGGGTTTTAATATCAAGTTATTTTAACTCATAATAAAGTTTATCTTTTAAGAACCTTAAGTCTTTTTATCCGTGGTTCCCTTTCACAAACCTGCACGTGTAACAGCTTTTCTGGTTAGCATAGCGAATGTGTTTCATTCTGAATTAGACTTCTCTTTTAAACGACCTCTATAACATAGCAGAGATTTTGATAGGAAATAAAAATAAAAGTTACCACCAATTTGGTTTTAATTCCTTTTAATTCTCAAGGAGAAACCAGTTATGACTCTTTACAGACAGTTGACTAATTATTTACGCAGCAAGAAAACACTGCCTTATTAGTCACACATTAAAACATGACTAAGATCACCCAAGTTCCCCTTTCAAGCTTCTACATTAACACAGGAAGAATGAATTGAAAAACAAGGTAAAATAAACGATGATGTTAGGAGTGTTATTTCTTTTATATTTACTTCAATGCGGTCTTTCAAAATGCTAACATTGTTGTTGCCACAAGGTGGCGCTAGTAGACCGTGTCAGAGTTTAAATCCATGCCAACTCGGAGTGAGATTTGAGGCTTACTACACTGTTTTGTGTTTTTCTTAAAAAGGAAAAACATAACATGGGCAGACATTTGCATTTGTAGTGTCACGCCACCCTGGTTTTATAGCCTGTAGTTAGCAAAGCGTATCCAATTAAAGTGAACAATCCCAGGGGGCTTATTGAGCGTTTATGAGGGGCAAACCTTTCCCATTTCTTGGCTAAGGAAGAACTGGAAGTCCAAGTTGAACCTCTGACCCGCAGTGAGCAATTGAGGGCACTAATGATGTGGTACCATGGGGTGTTTTAAACCAGTGGGTTGCAGCTGGTGATGCTGACCAGTTGCCAATTTTGGACTACACTACGTAGATTTCATACTATTGGCAGTGGAAATGTGAATTTCGCAGGGGAACAAATAAATATTACTCAAGATTTCTACACCTCAACACTAGGGGTGTGACAATATATCAAAGTGATGATATATCGCGATACTTTGTAGCTTAAAATGTTATTGATATGCTGCCACTAAGAATTGATATATAGTTTTAAAAAGATCTCACTGTTTAATGCCATTGTATTTCTGGATAATTTTGTTACTTTTTTAGCTCTTGAAAAATACAAATATATATTAGTGTACTGCCCAAAACAGGGTGTTTCCTTGCGCACTGCCCGACAGCTATAGCTAACATTGAATGTCCTCTAATAAAACACAAGGCTTGTTTTTTCTCTTGTTTTTATATTAAGTAATTCATTGAAGTTTGTGAAATTGTAAGAAACATGCATGTATTCAACACGACTGCACAATACACGCTGGTATACAAATTCCATGTGGTGGATACCACTTCACTTGAGCAGTTGAGCTACAAGCTGTAAGTAGCCCATAGGTTAGCTTAGCTTAGCAAATTTTGTTGATGTAGCTTTTTTCCCCATAAACACACAGATGGAATTAAAATACTTACATATTGTTTCCAAGGCAGAAACGTTACAACCCTGCCCTTTAAAAAAAAAAAAAAATTTTTAACAAAGCATTCTGATCGATACAAGTCAATTTTATGGGACTTTCAAGAATCCACGTAATTGATATTCTAATATTTACTCACTGAACATGGCATCACGGTTGGTGTTTGTGGCTGCGTCTCCCATGTGAGGTGCTACAAGCCAAAGTTTTCACAGTTATGTGGTGTTGTCGTATCACATGGTTTGCAAAATTACATTTTATTCGCCATCTTGCCTTACCACTTCCATTGTAATCCTCTGTTGTTTGACGCCGCGAGCTCATAGTATTAAAAAAAAGGCTATTTTTGCACGTTTTGCCGATTGTTTTGCAAGCGCTTTTCTTTTCATTTTTATTTTTTTCGGCTCCACCCTTGCTCTTTTTACCATGATACAGTAAGGCACCAAGCTAGTAGCACATTTGGCTCAATACAGGCTCTGATTAGCGGGCAGAGCTGCATGTTTTTTTATCCTGCACATGTCAGGATGCGTCTGGGAAAAAATATATGCCGGAAACCACTCAGGTGACTTGAAGTTCCCCTCTGAGACCCCGAATTTGGCCAACTTGCAAAATTGTCCTATATCCATGTTTGATACATCATTCGAAAGCTTAAAATCTTGATTTTCTGGGGGAAGAAAAATTCCAACAAAATCAGGAGGGCATTTTTATTTAAAAAAAAAAAAAAAAAAAAAAAAAACTAAATCCTAACTCGAGGTGAGCGCATGAGAGAGCATAATTAAAGAAACCATGATTTTAACGAGTTATTATCGCGTACTTACCTTGTTTCGATCCAAAAACTCTGTGTAGCATGTCTCACCGAGTGTCAAGACACAGCTGTGAAGGCACCTTTTTTTTTAAATGCCCTCCTGTTCAAAATTTTTCTTCCCCCAGAAAATTGAGATTTTAAGCTTTGCAATGATGTATCACACATGCATACAGGATAATTTAGAAATTTAGCCATATTGGTGGTCTTTGAGCGGAACTTCTAGTCACCTAAGTGTTTTCCGCCATATATAAATGTAATAATATATTTATTTTTAAAGACAGTCCATAGGGACAGCGGTAACAGCAAGTACTACCCACTGTCATGAATAAATACCAAACAAAAAATTCTGATACTGTAGTATTAAAAGTTTGTAAAACCTAGACCGGACCAGCCCTTCTGTCTGGCAGCCCACTGGGATTTGTCCCAATCTTCCCAATTAGCCAGTTTACAGGTAACTTTTTGTTGATTTTTGAGTCACTTCCTTTTTCAGTAACCCAAAATCAAAAGGAAGTCACTTCCTTTTTCAGTAACCCAAAATCAAAAGGAAGTGACCTGCTAGAATGACGTACCGTATTGGCCCGAATATAAGACGGCACTGATTATAAGATGACCCCCTCTTTTTCAAGACTCAAGTTTGAAAAAAGACTTTTTGAACACCAAATTTTTATGCAGAAAATAATTACAGTACATCTGAAACAAATTATTATAATATATTTGAGAGAAAAAGCATGTTATTTTGCCTCATTCAAATCTTAATATCTGAACATTTATATATGTAAACCAAAGTGCAATCACATTCTTAAATGAATGGCTTCTGGTTTTTGAAATGTAAATAAACCAATCCATTGTGATGAAACAACAAAATTGCAATAAGGGCATTAAGCATCAGAGTGAAGTTTAATTGTAACTGTAGTCTTGAAACAAAACTGAAAAAGGAAAAACATTGCAATAAAATAATGCAAACTGGTTAAACTTGAGAGTAGCTGAGATCTGTCTTGACAGAACATCGCTTCTATAATATCTGGCGCCATCTAGCGTCGTGAATGGCTATAATGTCTAGACCCCGAATATAAGACGACCCCCACTTTTTCAGTCTTATTCAGGGGTGAAAGTGGCTAGAATTTCTTGCCGGAACTCCTCGACGTGAAGGTCGCCAGGGAGCCAGAAATTTTGTTTATTTATTTATTTTTTTGGGGGGGGGGGGGGGGGGGGGGTGTTCAAACCTCCTAAAACTACTGAAATGCAAAGAAAATGGTTCTTTCTATAACACATACAAAAACAGATTTTCATTCAAAATTGTATTTTTTTAATGATTTGCAAAATTAAAAGTTAACAAAAACAGCAATAACCCCAACCTCCATCTCCTAATTTTTATTTTTCCTCATTTCCTCACATACTAAATGCCAAATTTCAATTTTAACAACTTAAGAACATAGGATATATATTAAAGTTGAAGTTATTGTAAACATTTACTTTTGCTTTCTTTTTGTAATAATAAAGATATAAGTAACATACATTCAGAAAAATAAGTACAAATGACTTATGCAGAGTGAAATGGAATATATTTTGAATATCGCGCAAACATGGACTTTTTTTAAATGAATAAGTAGCCTAACATAAATGAACAAATATAAGTCCAAAGTGCACATTGACAGCTAAGATGTTCTGAACCTCCTCATCAGAACAAATAAAACAAAATATGATAAATAAGCCTCCTCAACTCTTTTACATAGTGTTTTGACAGTTCCCATCATATTTTTGGAATCAAAGCAACATGTACCGAAACAGCATTCCAGTCCTGAATCTTATACCGGAACTGCGTTCCAGCCCTGAATCTTATACCGGAACTGCGTTCCTGACCGTTCTGGCCCACTTTCACCCCTGGTCTTATTCCAATGCAAAAAGCACCGTCTTATATTCGGGCCAATACGGTAATATGCATTGATCCAATCCATTTGAAATGGGAGGATGGCATCCCTCCCACTTCAAATGAATTGGACGTCTACTAGTGATAGTCATTCAAATTCACAGCAGAAGGATGACAACAGCTTGTTTTTTGTTTATTATTTTTTTGTTGTTGTAGGATATCCTAGAATGATTTCCTGACCCGTGTATCGATAAAGTCTATTGCCGTATCGTGAGGTGGTTATAATCATGAGCCTTGTATTGCAAATTGTATTGTAATATTCCAGTTTTTAACTCTTGATGCATGCGTACACTGTAGTGACCAATTTTTTTTGCTGCCCTCAGTCTCCGCTTGGATCAAATTTGTTCCAAGTGAATATAGGAGACCATTGTTTCGATTCATTAAAGCGAGGGCGAGTTTTCACACTTAGCTGCATCTACTCAGGTGGTACAAGTATAAAACCAACAATCCCATTATACTCCACAGTCTCCACTTGGCTGGAGTGCCCCACACCCAAAACAAACATGCTGAGTGTGTCGTGCCGGGACATGAGATCATCCCAGAGGGCTCGTGTGAGAGGAAATGTAAATTCTACGGAGGGGAACAAAAAACAAACAAATATACCCCAGAGTTTGGAAAGTGTGGAAAATAACCAGCCGCATTGCGTCCACGTCCCCGTGACACCTGCACCGAGTTGCGGAAAAGGGCGAATATTGATGATAAAGTGCGCTATTGAGACACAATGAATTACATGGAAGCAGGCGGGAAACGACATCTGCGGGGTCTTTTTTTGCCGACTTTCCGTATTTACGGAAAGGGAAACCTCCCGGTGACCTGGGAACACGCTTACCCAATTAGCAGCCTCGCCTATGGATCAAATGGAAGTGAAAACATTCGCTGCCGTGACGGAGACGCATCACAATGCCCCATTCATGCCGCCGAGGCTCATGCTTTGGGGAAGATTTGGGGGGGGTGGAAGGTTGGCGGGGGGTTCTTCCAGAGACTTAGCGGGGCGGTGGGGATAGACGTGAGGGAGTCATGAATGCAACAAGGAACTACCTCACCGCTCACTTTGATGGCTTGACGGAGGCCTAATTCATGACTCAATATGGGTGCGGAGGTAAACACTGTTCAAAAGTGTTGTTTTTATAATGTTACCAACCTGCCCCAATCCCATGGACGCTCTCACCTCTGCAACCCGGCAAGGGCGACGGGTCTGTTCCTGTGGGAATAGTGCCGAAAGGGCCACGGGGGGAGTCGGGAGGCCTGAGAAGTAGCACGGAAAGAGAAGCTCTTGACAGCATCAGACTCTTGGGACTGGAACGGGGCGCTGCCCTATAACCCCGCGGAGTGTTAAAGCACAAATTTATCGCTCTCCTGAAAATACGTTTCCAGTCCCGGCTTCTTAATTTATTTTTTCGGAAGCCTTCGAACTCTTCGGAGGTCATGAAATCCCTCACCGTACTACATAGCATGCACGCTGGCTTATTTGGTTTGCAAGAAAGTTTATAAAGCGCTCCTGAAAATGAACTAATTGATTGATTGAATATATCACGGCTTCTTCATAAGTAGTGCATTCGCGCCGTGATGAAAAAAAGCAGCATAAAGGTTCCTCTATTTGCAGGTTAATTGTTTATTTATATGAGTGTGGAGCCATAGGCGCTTCTATTAATGGAACCATCTAGAGGTTTTCGTTGAGGCTTATAAAAATGTGAGGTCCATGCTATAGAAAACCGAAAGAGTGGAAAAGCTTCGGAAAGCAAAGTGACTAAAGCAGTTCGGAAAAATTTTCCCTCGGTCTACTCGTTATTCATGCTTTTTTTATCGTCAAAAAACAAGACTATTATGATGTACTTTTTATGGCACCTGGTCTGCTGGGTTTCCAAGTACATGGGGTCCTTACCACAAAAGCCAGTCATTTTCGGATATGTGGTGTAAAATAATATACATAACGGTATAAAATAGTCAGATATTTTGTAGGGCTGAGTGCGCTTATTATGGAATTTTTTTCGACTGATCTCTGTGACCAGTAGGGTTGCCAACCGTCTAGGGCTGTTTGATTTTGCCTAACAAGAAAATCTCGATTACCGTACTTATCAGACTATAAATCACAGTTTTTTTCATAGTTTGGCTGGGGGTGCGACTTATACTCTGGAGCGACTTATGTGTGAAATAAATAACACATTATTATATAATTTCTCATGTTATTTTGGTATTTTGGAGTGACACTGATGCTTTGGTAAACTTGTTAGCATGTTCTTTATGCTATAGTTATCTGAATAACCCTTAAAAGCTATGTTACGTTAACATACCGGCCATGTTCGCATTTCGTTGTTCATGCATCATGTAACATTATCATACTGTACAGCAGGGGTCCCCAAACTTTTTCCTGTGAGGGCCACATGACTTTTCCCTTCTCTGATGAGGGGCCGGGTCAGTTTGTAACAGAAAAAGTGTGACGATTGCAGCAGTGCCTAAATGTAAAAATGTATTGTTTTTCAGAAAGCTACAATTAAATAACCCTTTCTGGATTCTTCACTGAACAAAAGTAAATAAAATAAAATAGGGCTGTCAAACGATTAAAATTTTTAATCGAGTTAATTACAGCTTAAAAATTAATTAATCATAATTAATCGCAATTCAAACATCTATAAAATATGCCGTATTTTTCTGTAAATTATTGTTGGAATGGAAAGATAATACACAAGAAGGATATATACATTCAACATATGGTACATAAGTACTGTATTTGTTTATTATAATAAATCAACAAGATGGCATTAACATTATTAACATTCTGTTAAAGCGATCCATGGATAGAAAGACTTGCAGTTAAAAGATAAATGTTAGTACAAGTTATAGAAATTTTATATTAAAACCTCTCTTAATGTTTTCGTTTTAATAAAATTTGTAAAATTTTCAATCAAAAAACTAGTGGCCCGCCATTGTTGATGTCAATAATTGCACAATGCTCATGGGTGCTTAAGCCCATAAAATCAGTCGCACCCAAGCGCCAGCAGAGGGCGACAAAACTCCCAAAAACACAAGTAACAAGTTGGCACTGTGCTGTCATTTTAATCTGTTTGAGCGGGGCATGTGCGTTCATTGCTTCAAATATTTGAACGTGATTAATTAAAAAAATTAATTACCGGCCGTTAACGCGATAATTTTGGCAGCCCTAAAATAAAAATAATAACCTAATATACAGTAATATAACATAATACAATATCATATAATAATAAATAATAATCACAACACTATTAATTAAATAGATAATAACCAAATAACCCTGTCTGGGTTCTTCACAGAAAAAAGCCAGAAAATAACACTATGGGGGGAAAAAAAAAATGTTCAGGGGGCCGGACCAAATGTGGAGGCGGGCCGTAGTTTGGGGACCCCTGCTGTACAGCATGTTGTTCTCTATTGTATATTTATTTAAAATTGCTTTTCAAGATGACATATCTGTTCTATGTGTTGGATTTTATCAAGTAAATTTCCCTCAAAAATGCGACCTATATTCCAGTGCGACTTATGGTTTTTTTTCCTCTTCATTGTGCATTTTTGGGCTGGTGCGACTTATACTCAGGTGCGACTTATAGTCCGAAAAATACGGTATTTTCTGTCAAACCAGATTTTGGGATATTGATTACAATTTCTTGGCAAACTAAAAATCCATCCATCCGTCCGTCCGTCCGTCCATCCGTCCATCCATCCATCGCTAAGGGGACTTTGAACGCACCTAAGTTGTAAGGGTTAAATTATACAGTATTAAATTTAACAGGACAGATGTTAATTTTATTATAGTATTTTAATGTATTTTTAAATACTTTGCCGATAACACCATGTAACAAATATTTTGTTCCCAGGTTCTACGTGGTATTTCCTAGTTTGTTACGTCGCATTGACATATAAAAATACTGTTTCCCAAAAAGTTTGTGGTCATGACTTTGAAATTCTATTTTCCACTTTTCTTTATTGTCGTACTTTCTAATGCTTATGTACATTTTCCTCATTTTTTAGGTTTAGTTTTACCTGAAACACGAAGAAATGACGTAACAAATATTTTTTGCATAACTAGGACATAAAATTGGACATTTTGAATATTGCCACTAATTCTAGCAAAACCAAACGTTTGCCTTTTTAGTAGCACTTTTCATTTAGTTTGGACCCAAGCAACACAAATGAAAATGATTACAAGCCAGGAACAAAATTTTCTTTATTTTCCTGTAACATGGTGTGATTATTGTTTTTCTGTCCACTTGTATCACTCAAACATGTTCTTAATTTTTAGTTTTAAGTAACATTATGATATTATTGTTAATTAAAAAAAAAAAAAAAAAAAAAAAAAAAAGACCAGCCATGTCATATTTAATTTCACCAGATGCAAAGTGAATAGTTTGGCAGGCTTTGAACAATGCTTCTCAGAGAATTTAATGTTGACAGTTTTCAAGTGGTTTATTGCATACCAGATGAGTTAAACTGTCAAGCTAAGCATGCATAACAACAACAACAAATTACTCAAAGTGCACAAAAATACTAAGTGCATTTCATTTTTCAAGCGCCTGCTAGCTTAAATGCTAATATACCATGGTAGGTAGCATTGTATAAAAACTACTACTTAAAGCAACACTATATAACTCTTCAACCTATATAAACTATTTTCATAACATTTGTGATATTTCGACTGACAACTAGTTAAATGACATCTCTTTTATATCTTAAGGGGGTCTGTATCACTTTTACTGGCACTAATTACCTTTGAGGAGGATGGCAGGAAGCCTGCCACACACAAAAAAAAAAAACCTACAATTGTGCTGCTTTACGGCATTCGTCCCTTTCCCCATTCATTATAAAGATGGAAGTTGATGCTAACGCTTTTGCGAAAATTCTGCAAAGATGGCAGAGCAACAGAGACAAAAAGTTTTGTCTGAGGAGGAAAAGAAAGGGAGTCTACCAGGTTATACAGAATGAAGATTGGCCCGGCTTTCACTCACTGGCGTGACGCCTCCACCCCCTGCCCCCCAACCGAAACCATGTGCTAAGCGTCTTAAGCTATTGTTTAGCCACAACTGGATTCATTACCTTATTACTTTTCATCCCTCACTCAGTTGCTGGAAACAGAAATGTTGTCTAATCCATCTGCAGGCGGCCATGATGATTTTCAGTTTAATTCAATAAACTTTATTTACAGTGTATCACAAAAGTAAGTAAACCCCTCGCATTTATGCAGATATTTAAGTATATCTTTTCATGCTACAACACTGACAAAATGACACTTTGACACAATGAAAAGTAGTCTGTTTGCAGCTTATATAATAGTTATTTATTTTCCCCTCAAAATAACTCAAAATATAGCCATTAATGTCTAAACCCCTGGAAACAAAAGTGAGTACACCTCTTTGAAAAAACGTACATCCCTAAATGTCCAAATTGAGTACTGCTTGGCATTTTCCCTCCAAAATGTCATGTGACTCGTTACAGGAGTGCTGTCAGCATTGCTGCAGAGATTAAAGAGGTGGGGCCTGTTAGTGCTCAGACCATACGCCGCACTCTACATCAAATTGGTGGGCATGGCTGTCACCCCAGGAGGAAGCCTCTTTTGAAAACTGAACACAAGAAAGCCCGCAAACAGTTTTCTGAAGACATGTCAATAAAGCACATGGATTACTGGAACCATGTCCTATGGTCTGATGAGACGAAGATTTGTTTGGTTCTGATGTTCTCAAGCATGTCTGGCGGCGACCAGGTGAGGAGTACAAAGTGTGTCATGCATGCCTACAGTCAAGCATGGTGGTGGGAATGTCATGGTCTGGGGCTGTACGAGTGCTGCAGGTGTTGGAGAGTTACATTCCGTTGAGGCAAACATGAACTCCAACATGTACTGTGAAATACTGCAGCAGAGCATGATCCCCTCCTTCCAGAAACTGGGTTGCAAGCCAGTGTTCCAGCATGACAATGACCCCAAACACACGTCCACTGCTTTACTGAAGAGGCTGAGGGTAAAGGTGATGGACTGGCGAAGCATGTCTCCAGACTTGAACCCAATAGAACATCTTTGTGGGATCCTCAAGCGGAAGGTGGAGGTGCGCAAAGTCTCAAATATCCGGCAGCTCCGCAACGTTGTCATGGAGGAGTTGAAGAGCATTCCAGTGGCAACCTGTGAAGCTCTAGTCAACTCCATGCCCAGGGGAGTAAAGGCAGTTCTGGATAAAGGTGGTGGCCACACAAAATATTCACTGCTGACATATTTCACTAAGGGGTGTACTCACTTTTGTTGCCAGGGGTTTAGATATTAATGGCTATATTTTGAGTTATCTTGAGGGTAAAATAAATTAACTCTATTATATAAGCTGCACACAGACTACTTTTCATTGTCAAAGTGTCATTTTGTCAGTGTTGTCCCATGAAAAGATATACTTAAATATCTGCAGAAATGCGAGGGGTGCACACACTTTTGTGATACACTGTATCCCGACACTATGCCTTAAGGCAAAACACTACAGCGTTTTTCTTCCGGCATCGCTTAAATCGACCAAAAACTCAAAAGTTGTTACCAAGTGTTGCTGTAAAAACAACAACATGAAAACCCATTTTTAAAAAAATAATAGAAAGAAAATAGAAAAGTACTGTAAATAGTTTACTGTAATTTGAATGTATTCATTGTGGCAGTTTCATGTTGCTGCCCTCAATCTTCTCTTGGCTAAAATATGACCTGTGAGATACTGAACAGTGGAAAGGTTGCAAATGTCCAGGGAGAAACAAATGCTAGCAAGATGGGGGGTGCGAAGATGATGGGAATTACATTGCTGTACGCCATGGCCGCCACCCCTGATATCCGTTGTTTCTGCTTAGCTTTCTCCGCATGGAAACATCTGATGGAAATAAAAGTTTTCATGGTGCCTGCTCGGGCTGTCGTAAATACTACTTGTCAGCATTGTATAAGTCTGTTCTGGAGACTGGGTTTATGGCAAGGGACGTAATAGGGTGCCTCTTTGGGAAATGTGGCTACCGTAAACTGCCAGTATCGCTATACCTGTCCTTGGCCGTTCCTTGTCATACTTCACTTCTGACTGAAAGTACAAAATGGCGATTATCCACCTTGAGTGTGTTCTCGGCCAACTACGAGACGTAAATTGTGCGTAATAACCTTCAAATTCTCTTTCATTGTCACTGTCAGCTTGCGTGATGGGAAAGTTTTGAGGCGTTTTTTTTGTGTCCCTTTGTAAACGTCAGGTGTGCTGAATGAAGCCATATGCGGCCCTGTGACTTTTATTAGCTTTGTCAAAGCCCTCAGAGACTAGAGAAGGAAACACTGCGCCAATAATGGCTTTAAAATACCACCTTTTCCTCTGCAGGGCCTGGTTTTCAGAAGCAATGGCGTGGAAGCGATTTGATGCTGTGCCGCCTCACGCTGTGCTGTGGCGGAAACACCCCCCCCGACACCTCGGAGATGCCGTGACCGATCTCGCAGGTAGAGTGCAAGAGGAAGCGGGGGCCCCGCGCCGCTTCCCACCGCACGGCCACAGTTTTCCGACCGGCCATGAATGGGTGCCATTTTTAATCATGTAAATCCGGATAGCCTCTGCCTGTATCAGCTGATGCTAGTTAGTGTTGTCTTTGGCTTGACCTTAAAGTCCTAGGGCGGGGTGAGGGGGGGGTGACGGAGAAAGACGTAGTGAGGGTTAGAAAAGACTGCATAAACTCAAGCCAGGATAACTTTACCGACACTTTCCGTGGCCGGATTTCTGTGAATGGAGTCATTGTGGGGGCGGGAAGCTAACCCTGTCAGGATCCAGTTCATTAACACCTAGCTTACTTTTGTTTGAAGTTCACTAGTCATCCGTTATCGAAAAAGAAGCCTCCGCTCAGATGGAAAAAGAAAAATATATGGATGTCGCTCAAGTTCCCATAGTTCTTTTTATGACAAACTAGTAAAAACTGAGTCAACATTTTATTCCATACAGTCAGTCCTTTTGGCCGTTTGTCGGTTCAGACCATAAACTACTTCAAAAACTAGTCAATTCAGTTAGCACACAATTACTCGACACTCAGTTGCATACAACTGTGATCCCACGACATGTATTGGTGAATTTTAACATTTAAAACTTGTTCTGAAACATTTTACAGCAAGTAGCACCTCATATACTTAGCTCTCTGAGTACAACAGTCAGGGCCAACATTACAGCAACACTAGCTAACTTTTCAACCTTCATAAAATATTTTCATAATTTTTGAGGTGATATGTCAGCTGACAGCCAGTTGAATGACACCTCTTCTATATCTTGAGGGGTTCTGTATCGCTTTCACTGGCACTAATTAACTTTGAAGAGGGTGGCATACGGTGGCCCTGAAGTGCAAAACACAACGGCAAATCACAAAAACAAATTTTTTTTTAAATTAAAATGCCAAATCACATGAACAAAATAACAAACTGAAAAACACAATGCAAAATTACAAAAACACAACTGCAAATAACATAACAAAAGCACAAATTAAAAAACAACGGAAATTCCAAAAATGAAATTACATTAAGGAACCGGAAAACGTAGGTACCAGTACACTCATCGTTGATTGGACGAATCTACCTTCAAAGTTAGGTACTGATAAACTAGGAACTTATTCTGCGTCTGGTGAGGTATTTGAAAATGAGCATTACCAAAGACGCGAACGCGACTTTCGCTATAAATCCATCCATAAATCTTCAACCACTTTGAATGTTTTTATTTGGCACATACGTATATAGTAAAATATGCCGGCGTCGCAATTGTTTCAGCCCGACTTTCCTATTTTTGCGTTCGATGTGCCAACACTACGCTCCCATTGGTTGTAAATAGTTGGTGCGGAGTGCGGTGTAAATAAAGTTTGTGTGAAATGTGAGCTTGACTCGTGTTCAGTTCAGGTAAGCATTTTCCGGCTGTTAATCCTTGCTATTTACAATCGTGGTGTCAACTAACACTCAAGTCTTTGTGCCTACGAATCCAACCAATGGGAGCTTTGCGTTAGCATATCGAATGCACCAATAGAAAAGTCGCGCTGACATACCATCGCAGCGCCAGCATATTTTACTTCATACTTAACCGAGGCTCGCTTCATTTAGGGGAGGTTCCGAAAACGACGCCCGAAGCCTCGCTGCCCAGCTGTACCACCACGTAGCTAGAGGTGTTCATATACTGTAGAGCAGTGATTAATTAATGCCGGAACAAGATCCGGCACCTCTTGATTTTGGCCTCCCTGTGTTCCGGGACTTATTTGGGCAGATCCGGTACCTCTCGTGTATAGAAAATAACTTAAAAAATAGAAAACTTTAAAAAATAAATTTTATTGTCATAGTCCCGAACGGGGGGAAAGAAGGAGAGGAGTTATTGATGGCTTGCTCCACTTTATTTAGATTTAAATATATAGAATTTAAAAAAAAAAATTCAAAAGTGTTTTTACTTTTTTATGGAAATTATTTTGTTCTTCCTCTAATCTTGAGCAACTTGAGCTGTGGCTGTGGGTATAGTCTATAAATTATATTTATTTTAATTTTATTTAAAATATTTGTTTTTTTTAAGTGATAATTAATTTTAACAATATATTCATGTTCTGAAAAATAAAAAAAATCATGCTCAATGGAAAAACATTTTTTTTAACCCATCTCAAAATAAAACATTTTGGAGCTTTAATTGCAATACCGTGATACCGCGAAACCGCGGTATTTTTGCCCACGGTTATCGTACCGTCAAAATCTCATACCGGCACATGCCTAATGACAATTTATGACTGCGGTGCTGTCATAAATGTTTTGAGCATGTTGTCAAATCTAGACACAAATGGCGAGTCAATTTTTACATCAGGGGTCGAAAAGATCGTGTGTTGAAGCGATCGTATGTCGAGGTACCAATGTACTTCCTCATACCAAGTGCGATTCAACCTTCCATTGAGCAAACATGTTTCTCCTCCCATTAGGGTAACAGTTGAAAGAAGTGGAATAAAGCATGTGAAACTGCTGGCAAACCAGTCCAAAATGTTGTCTAAAATGACACTTTTCATTTAGTCAGAGTAGAAATTAGGGCCCTGTGTCTTAACCTTCGCTGAACCCCTTTGACTTACTCTTCGAACCCGTTAAAATGTGCTGCTTTTGGATGCAATTTCTAGTCAAATGGAAACAAGGGGAGTGAAGTAAGTGGTCAAGGTGGAATTATTATTTTTAGGGAATAAATGTGCATAAGTGGAAGCTTCTCCCCCTTTTTGGTCCCTGTATGCACGTATCCTACCCACCACGAGTTACAACTGGCGCCCGAACATTTTTCCTGGATCCTCAGTCAAGTAAAGGATCCGTCTATTTTCTGGATCTGACGGTCCCACCGCGTCTGCAATATTGGTTTCGGATCTGTCCATTTTTTTGATTTGTCGGTCCCACAGCGGTTTTTCGGATCAGTCTATTTTGTGGAATCGACGGCCTAATAGCAGCTGCGACATTGCCATGGTATCGGTCTAATTCCTGGATCTTCGAGTGAGTAAAAAACGCAGATTTGGATTACTATTGCTATCTTTTTTGTTGACTATTCTTCGTGGGAGTTTTCCCCAAATCATACTAAATAATTAAAGCACTATGGCACGCTACAGTGACGACAGTGACTCAGACGTGGACCTTACAACAATGTTGGGAGTTCGTCAGGGAACGCGTGTTTGCGTACTGCTGAGCTCCCGAGTGAAGAGTGGTCAAGGTGGAAATATTTTTTGTGAATAAATGTGCATAAGTGGAAGCTTCTCCCCTTTTTGGTACTTTTATACACGTATCCTAGCTACCACGCGTTACAATGTCCAAGACATGGATTACACAAGGTGTGCTCTTTGGCCTGTACTGTATGTAAAGCACACGACAGCTCTGGATGCTAACAATCTACATAATTATATTGGGATAAGTTTGAAAACGTAATATGCTTACCTTGAATATCTGCTAATAAAACCGGACAGCATACACTCTCGCTCCCAACCGGACTTCCCAACAGGACTCTCTCGCATCACCAGTTTTGCCCAACTTTTGTCTTATCAGGTATTTGCTGCACGCATTTTTCCCTGAAGCTCGTCTTGTGAACGACCGACAGTGCTGTCCTGCTCTTCACTTTTCAGATCTGGTTCAAATAGGAAGGGTAGAACTGACGATATGTTGGGAAAGCTAACGAGTGACAAGCTGGGATTTCCGCAAAGGGACCAGTGACGTCACGCATTGCGACGTAACAAGAATGGCGACCTATCACTTAAAATAATTTTACAAACTTTATTAAAACAAAAACTTTAAGAGGGGTTTTAATATCAAATTATTATAACTCATACTAACATGTATCTTTTAAGAATGACTTGTCTTAAAAACAGAGGATCCTTTTAAGAACCACTACACTAGAGGTAGTTTATGAACAACACTTTGAGAACCACAGCCTTAGATAATGTGGATTAGCGCCAAAGTAGACTTCTACTTTCTGTAAGTCAAGCAAGTCTTTTCTCTCTCTGATCTATTCGGGAGACGTCCCCAGCGTACATTGAGTTAAGCCTCCTCTCCACATTTATGGCACGTGCGAGACACCCTATTTGTACATGCTTTAGACTCTAAAGTTTCGAGTAAATTATCATGCCAGCTGCGCATGACTGTGTCATTCCATGGTGGCTTTTCATGATAAAAATATGCCTTGGCAAACCTCCGACTTGTGTCCAGAAAAAGACGTCTCCTTCCTCCCGGGAGTGACACCTCTTCGTATTTGCAATCCTTGTTCCTGGCATGAGAAGGGAAAGAAAGTCGAAGGCGGTGGGAGTAAATAACGGGATGGGGCGGGGGTTGGTGTGGGGAGAAACAGACGGACCACCGCTGCAGATGTTTTCCACATGTAGGAGGAAAACAAGCTTGCAGCAAGATGAGTGCGAGAAGAGGGAAGCGAGAGGGCTGCACCTGTTGTGGGCCGATTGCTGGCCAGGGGTGAGCTCACTCCCTTGAATGCGTAAGGCTGCTTTTGCTATTAAGCGGCTAAAGAACAGGCAAGGTTCACTTTGAGCACATTTTGCATTCTCGTATCCCAGCTTTGCGTTCGCATAGCTTGGGATTTAAAAACTCCGGCTGCATTCTTTTATCGCTGTCGGGTGTCAAACGGGGTCAACACTTGAAAAAGATGCAAAACAGAGGTTTGATTGTGTAATCCGTAAAGTGGTTTACGATAAGAAGTGTTTCTTTTACACTGCTTTGGCTATCAAAGGAATTAAATATAATAAAACCCAGACACGTATTACACGAGGAAAAAAAAGTACTAGTTAAATCTAGAATAGCAGATTGAATGCAGGCCTCTACCAAGGCCAAACAATCCTAATTTGGATCAGGATCAGTTAAATCCTGTACTCTAGTCTCCTCCCAGATACACTTGGATGAGAGGTAAATACAAGAGGCCTTTGTTTGGATACGGTCATTGCTACAGCTTTTAAGCAGGCGAGTAGCCAGGTTACATAAAATTTTTTGATGTTAGACCCCAAAGTCTCCACTTTGTTGCAGCTGGTCATGTTCTCTGATTGTGGCTGCAATTTCCGTTTTTCGTGCTGCCCTCAGTCTCCTTTTGGATAAAATTAGTCAAATTTAAAACATGGGTCCTCCACCAAGGCTAAATAATACAAATTTAGACCAGCGCTAGGTGTGTTTACATGGACGATTTTATCTGGATTAAAAATGCTCCATGTACACACCCCATTCAGAATATTTTAACCCAGGGGTCCGGAACCTTTTTGACCAAGACAGCCAAAAAATCCAACATAGTTTTTAAAATGATTCCATGAGAGCCATACAGTGTGTGTGTGTGTGTGTGTGTGTGGGTGTATATATATACAGTATACTGTACTAGTATTTAGCCTACATATTCTATTGCTAGCTTGTCCAAGTCGGCTTTGTGATTTTTTTTTTTTTTTTTTTTTTTGTGAACGCATCATGCGGCTTTTACGGGCAGTCGCCGAGTTGTGAAATAAATCTTCAAAAAGTTGAAATAAATCTTTAGAAAACAACAACGAAAGCCTGACATCGTTACTTGGTATGTTACAATCGTTGCACACTCACCTCTTGGAAAATAAAGAGAATGATGGTGTGGCACTACATATATTTCCTGGAAGTGTAAAACCGAAAACTAGGAAACCCATTTTGACAGGCGAAAAAGTCATGGAAGTCAAACTGATTGCACACCTCTATGGCTTGAGGTACCGAGCAGTTCACTTTCGTGGTTTAATTTTCCCCCTGTGCATTTTTATATACACCAGATTGCTCGGCACTGAGTTGGGAGGAGCCAGCTTCTGGCTGAGCAGAGATTTTAGGCGCAAGACGAGCTCTGTACTTACAGCTACGTGTAATTCGCAACGGGAGGATCAATGGGCACTGAATTGAAGCATATGATTGCGACGTATGTTTGAAGTTCCAAGAAAAATGTGTAAATGGACCATCACCTCATCACAGCTCATTCATGTCAAATGAGCAGGCCGGTTCCACATTTAAAATTACGGGTTGGCGGAGAGCCAGATGAACTCAAATCACTCTCATGTCTCGCGAGACATAGTTTCCCGACCTCTGTTCTAACCCGATCCAGCCCTTTCCGATCAAGATTCTATTCCGAACAAGATGGGTTGTTTATGCCGATTGATAATCCGTTTGGCGCGCATGAAAATACCTTAGAGCTGAAAGGATTACTCCAATAATTCGAGTAACTCGATTTTAAAAATTGATCGAAAAATTTTCTCCGCCTCGAGGAATCGTTTAATTTTGCCAGCGTTTGCCCGGATTACTTTTAATGCGGCACGACGCGCTGACGTCACGTACGTACAGGAAGACTGCAGAGGCGGCGGATATATTTGATTTCAACCATGCATGAATATAGAGGTAGCGATGATGATGCTGACGAAAGCGAAGACAAAGGCAGTAAGAAAAACCAGAAAATGTCAAAAGTGTGGGAGCATTTCAAGCTGGACACTAAGGGGGACGTTGTTTCATATATTCACTGTAAGACGGCGCTAGCATAACACTACAGCACGTCTTCAATGCTGCAGCTCCACCGAAGGCACCCCATTTACTCTGAGAGCGGAGGAGCGATACTCGGGACAAGGTAAAATTCAGGTAACGTAGCACTAATTAATTTAACGTTATTGTACCTTGCTAACGTAACGTTAGCCCTGCGGAGGGCTAGGTTTCTATGAAGTATGACTACTGTCAATGCGTGGCTAAGGTGTCTTTCATACAGGCTTTATTTAATCTGTAAAAACACAGCGGGGAGAGAGATGAGGGTGTAAAATCAAAACATAATAAAGCTGTCAAATTTAGCTCAGTAGTCATCGATGGATAAATTGCCAAGTAGCACTGGTGCCTAATGTGCTCCAATACAGCAGGTATCATACATTTATTAATTTGAACACTGCAAAAACTCAATCCAATCAGGACTTACAGTTTGGACTAACTAGAACTTAAAAATAACTAGACACAAATGGAAAGAAGTTTTTTTTTTTTTTTCCCATAAGATCTAGAAGTTTTTTTTGAGTAAAAGCAGTGAATTTGTTGTATTTTCTAGCCACATCTGAGATGCAATTGTTGGCTGTTGGTTCAATATTAGGTGAAATGTCTTGTTTCCTCATATTTATAATTGCTTTTTACCTTAAAAATCCGATTACTCGATTAATCGATGGAATTTTCAGTAGAATACTCGATTACTAAAATATTTGATTGCCTAAAAAACTTTATTCTGAAAGTTGGGAACAAACAGTCCTTACCTAGAATATGGGTTTCTGTCATTGCCGGAAGCTAGTAGAAGCAGAGCGAACGGGCGATAGGGTCGACGCAACTTGCGCAAGACTAAACTGGTCTGCATATGAGACGAACACGTTGCTGGAGATATTAAAAGATCTTAGAAATATTGATGTTGTTATGCTGGTGTCTAAAAAGGAAGCAAATTGACGCTAAAAGCCACAATTGGTCTCTTTAACGAAAATGTTTTTAGAAACACATAAAATATTGCCATTGATTTAAAAATATATAATATTTAGTACATGTTTTGATCTACGGAGGGCGCCATTTTTTGCGTGCAATGTATGCTCGGTGTGATGACGTAGTTGGTCACTGTCACTAGACGAACACTACTGGTGTTCTACAAGTCCTTCCTACGTGGCGAGACGTCCAGCACATGCTCACATCAGTTAAAAGTGGCGGGTTCTTACAATTTGTGTTTTTATGGAGTCTTTTATTACCTTTTCATTGCCTAAAATACTTTTTGCATGTGTTTCCCCCTCATACTTTTAGCATTGTCTTTTCTTGTGGTAGCTTTAAATCAGATTTTTGATCTGTTGACCACTTTAGTCAAGTAGCGTATTTAAGCAACCCGTGTGTCTATATGCATGTAAACAAAACAGGCTGAAAGTGCACGGTCATACTTTGGGTGTCAAATTCGCTTCTTGTAGATGTTTTGCCGGTGTAGCATATTTTGGCAGAACACCAGTTTTGTCCTACTCTCGTCTCATCTCATCCAGTCTTTCCTGTTCATTTTGCTTTTGCTGCTAGTTTTAAATAATATAACACACATACATAAATATCGTGCTGTCATGCTCAATAATGTTCCTCTCGGGTTCAAATTGAAAGGGCTGTCGCTAGAGTAATACTCTGGAAGCCAGGCAGCGTAACCCAGTTACGTCACCACCCTGCGACGTCAACAACAATGGCGTGCTACTCGTTAAAGTATTTACAAATTGTATAAAAACAAAAACATCAAGAGGCGTTTTAAAATCAAATGATTTTTACTCATAATAACATTTATCTTTTAAGAACTACAAGTCTTTCTATCCGTTGTTCCCTTTAAAAACTTTTAGAAATGACATTCTGATGCATGAACATGCAAGACCTAATTGGATCAATATTTTTAGTGTCTGAATACTGTGCATCCAATCATAATTTTAATCCAAACACTGACCGGATAGAAAAAATTTTGTCCATGTAAACATACCCACTGACAGTGGCAGGGGAAGTGGGGTGCTGAGGGTGCTGCAGCACACCCTGGTGTTAGGGAGGGGAAAAAAGTGTTTTGGTAGATTTTTGTTTTTGTGTTAAAAATAAGTAAAACGATATGTAAACGGTATATTACTTCGGGGATGAAATATATATGTTGAAAAAATTTTTTGTTTTGTTTTGTTAATAACATGGTCACCAACTGAGACCTTACTTGTTACGAGGTCACATTGAATAAAATAATGGTGGAAAATTTAACTGTTGACAGACAAGGTGTTAACATGGCGCAAAAACGAATTAGCAATTTTCTTTTTTTACAAAAACGGTGAAATTTTCTAAAATTTGAGGTCGATAATGAAGATGATTGTGATGATAGTTCTATCTACCTTTGTTGTCTTAAAATAGGTAAGACATGAATGCATTCTAGTCATATTATTGTTGTTGCTTTTGAGCTGCCACCGTGCAGAGCGCTGTTGGATATTCGTGTGCAATTTATTTTAGTTTTGTGTTAAACAGGCCTATTGGACCTTTTAGTTGTCAAATGTGTTCGTGTGTCATTGCGCCATCTGGCTGCAATGATTTGCGTTATAATTAGAGCTGGGAATCTTTGGGCACCTAACGATTCCATTACGATTACGATTCAGAAGCTCCGATTCGATTATAAAATGATTATAGATGCACCCCCCCTCCTTTTTTAAAATGTTTTGTACATTAGTTCCAAAATTGTTTCAAAATACTCTCAGGCTAAACCAAACTACTATTTCAGTATCAAGTTAGCATATAGCAGTAAACAAATATACAAAAATAACAGTAAATAAAAAAACTCCAGTCCCCATTCTGTATCAGCAGCTTTAAACTACATTCAATTAATTTAATGTTGTGAATCAACCGTTAAAGTTGTTAAAATTGCTCCCGTTATTCCATAATTTCCCTTTTGTCTACTTTCGACATGTGAAGGTTTTAAAACTATTTTAAAGATAGATTCAAGTCTATATTTTACCGATTTAGGAGTATTTTATATAAAAAGTTAATTGGGTTTGCTTGGAAGGTTGGCTACAACAGCCTTGCAGGGAAGTATACTGCTTTAAGATGGCGGCCGTTTACTAACGCCCGCATCTAGCTTTTTGTAGATGTGCTGCTAACGCTACCGAATCTATGTTGCATCTAGTCCTATATAAATGATATCTACCGTAACATTATGTGGATGTACTTTGTAGCAGCTTTTCGGCAGCAGTCAGGTATGTTGTTGTGTTTTTTTTAATCTCGTGGCATGAGTTGAGTTAGAGCTGTGAGTTGAGCATTGGCATTACCCGAGGGGCCGGGTAATGAGAAGCATGATGTTTAGCTACTCTCGCTCCGTTCTTGCTCATTGCGTTCCGAAGACCGCGCGGCGCGCTGAGTGTGTTGTACTTCCGCTTTACTTGGCATATTTCAATAATCGGAATTTGGATGTTTGTGAATCGTTCTTGAATCTTCCACGGCCGAATCGCGAATAATCTAAGAATCGGAAATTTTGCACACCTGTAGTTATAATACATTCCAATACAAAAACTCCAACACACACTGTAGGTGAAATAGAACGCTCTTTGTAGTAGCCTACGTAAACGATCCAGCATGCGTGTGTACTGCCATTGTGCACGCCTTGTTGGGAGAAATCGCCCGAGCATGACAAATTTGGACTGAAACGGCTGTTTTTGGATGGGAAACACTCGAAAAGATCCTCAGGACTTATGGCTATGAGTGACTTCAGGCGCCTCTGCGCACCGACTGTCCCAACATCAAACGTTGCAATAAAATGTCTTTAACCGTATTTCCAGTGGTTTCCAATCATGCATCAATATCAAAACTTCCTAGGTGAATGTGAAAAAAAAATTCTTAACCTCAAGTGAAACCCAACATGAGGGCATCTGTGTTTAGGTATTTCAAAGGTGTGTGTTCTCAAAAAAATGTAAGTCAACATCGCACACCTGCCCGATTTCCATCGATCACTCAAGACTCTCTTTATTTCTCGCTACACTTCGGAAAAGTAGTAGGTAAATATCATATTTGACAGGGTGACAGGAACGAGGCCTAGTCCAGCCTCGGAATGGAGTTCTTGGGCTAATCATGCATGATTACAGCCCTCGTGTGCCAAAACACACTTGGTGTGAGAGAGGTTGTTTTCAACTGCTTGTTGCCACCACTGGACGTCAGCTTGCTATTCTCCTGAGGGCTTCCACTAATAAACTCATATTGACCCGACGGGTTCGAAGCAGGTACGGAGGCTTATCAGGGGACTGTCCCTTGGGACCGGCAAAACTACTAATGGCATAACGGTGTGCTGCGGACACAACAGCATCCCTTGATGTTGGAAACTGTTTGCAGTGCTGCTCTCATTTGAAAAGTGAAGGCCGATCAAAGATCAGTGCCAGACAATTGTTACTCCAGCTCACCTGTGCTGCGACTACAAAACCAAATGACCCAGATCTGGATGGAAACCTTTGGAAATATTTCCCCACGCAGTCTGTGGAAGAAGCATTTGCTGGGCCTCTCAGTGGGGAACTGCACAACTGTAAATGACTCTCCAGTTTGTCATTTGTTCCGATGAAGTGGTAAACAGTCACTTTGCCATCCTGCACGTAGCCCGGCTGCTGATTCAAGGTGGGTTTGGAGTGGAAGAAAATGTCAGTGCATTGCACAAGAAAGATGTATATCTTTCCTTGCTGAATTGTCTCTTGTATAACAAGCAAAGAGGCACTAATTAAAAGCAGAGTGGTTGGATGAGAAGGGAATCTGTATCTCATTTCCTTGTCTGTGCAGCGCTCCTGGCAAGGACCAACCTCTTTTGCCCAAACTACTGCTCAGTTTAGAAGCACAGGCCATGCTGCAAATATTTGGCTTGGCTTTGGATGTTGAATTATATTGGCACAGAGCATGGATGTAAAAAAAAAAACAGCAACTTGGGAACAATTATGAAAAGAAGTGAAAAGCAGTCAAACGAAAGTGCTACTAGCAGTGCTCGCGCTTTCCTTTTCCTGTCATTTTCTGTCCTGTCCACTCGTACGTACACTGAAGAGTGAAAGCCAAACATTTTAAAACGGGAGAAAGTAGACTTTGAGCTCATGTAAGTACAGTATATAATTACCAATAAGAATCAGGACATACTGTATTAGTGTGTAATTGCTTTAGTCTGGTGACAGGCAGAGGCGTAGCAAGGGTCCCAGGGGGCCCCAGGCAACAAGCAACATGGGGCCCTTTGAGCGTGTGCAAGTAAGGGGGACAGTTGGACTTGGAGCAATAGCATATTTAATAAAAGTATAATAACGCCTCAGTCTCATAGAGTGCTTTTTAGGACACTCAAAGTGCCCGGCTTCTACTACGTTAGGACATAAAACTACAGTAACATAGTACACTCACCGCTGTCTTGCTTCCTTTTCTCCTCTTCTGCTTTTTTTTTTCTTTTTTCATTTCCAGACGGATAACTTCTCTTCATTTTGCCAATAAAATAAAAAGGCCCGATCGCCGCCCACTCTCCCTCTGAGTCACGTGACACACATACAGTGGGGAGAACAAGTATTTGATACACTGTCAATGGGTTTTCCCATTGGCAGTGTAAAACCCATTGACAGTGTATCAAATACTTGTTCTCCCCACTGTACTTATTAGCGCAGTAAAATGAACACGAAGGTGGAGGGGGGGGTTCGAGTGCGCGCTGCGTGCGGTCATCTTGGCCATAAAAGTGGCGAAAACTAAGCACTTTACACTCATATGGATGTACAACATCATTTTAAGATGCTAAACTAACACCTTCCCTCTTAAAGCAAATGTGCAATGCGAATATAATGTAAAGAACGCTCTCCTCGACGCAGTGAGAACGAGTGGGATCAACCAGCCGGCGTAACAGGAAAAACACGAAACGGTCGCGCTGATAATGGCTCTAACTTATCGTAAGAACTTTATGGCATGAAGAGGAAATACTTACATTCGTTCATGGACGCACAGATTAATCCTCTAACAGGTGGGGTGGCCGTCCTCTGCTCGAAATGCGCACCTTACGCTTATGCCTATTCTCGTTCTCAGAATATGCAGCGCTTGTGACGTAGGACGATAACAGGACTGGTTGCTATGGGAACGTACGCAGCGGCATACCGCATACCCAAGGAACGGTGCTAAAAGGAGTATTAAAATTGCTAATAAAATAGTTTAGGATTATTTTAGATGCATATATGTTATATTTTTCTTATAGAGTATTCAACGAGGAATACGATAGACCCATTAATAGACTTTCTTGGGAAAAATCACCATTTCTTTAAGTTGTCACATGAATAATGAGGTGGCCTGTGAAAACCAATATAAAATATTACAGCAAGGACTTTTCATAAAGTTCTTGGTGAATCACTCTTTGCACATACATGCAGTGATAAAACTGATTGGACTTGCTTAAACATGTATGGTAATTGGGACTGATAACAGAATTGTTAGATAATCTGCCAAATGATTTCATGGTATTGAATCACACCCAATACTTGTAGCTACGAGAGTGGGGTGTAACTGAATGTGCTAAATCTTTGTGTGCTAAATCGTTGGCCCTCTGGGGGCCCCTGCTGGCTGGGGGCCCTAGGCAATTGCCTGCGTATGCCTAATGAGATGCTACGCCTCTGGTGACAGTTGTCAAATTGAGTTGAGATCAAGCACTGTGTGCAGTAGGTCTTACAGTAGTACATGCGTCCCATCGGTAGAAATTATTATGCGGCCGACTACAAGGCTTTCACGAGGCAAGGTTGAAGAATCAATAGTCTAAAGTCTTAAGCGTATTCAAACTAGGAAAGGCCACGGGGCCGGATGTATGGGGGGGCCGGGGTGGGCACGGCCCACCCAGACGTGAGTCGTGCCCACCCAATCAAAATGTCGGTGTTCTGTTATGCATAAAAGAATGATGAGTTTTGTGATTGAATACATGAGTTTTATTGCTTTTACGTCTAATTGGCATCATCTAGTGGACGCTTTAATTTACTGCATCTCATGCGCACTTTATTTGAAAGAAACTGCAACACGGAAGTGACGTTGTTCGGTAGAGAACAACACGACGACGGCCGCAGTCAGTAGGGAATGGGACGTACTACGTCATTGTTTGGACGCGCCTCCATGCTGGCAATATGATTCACTTCCGGGTCGGCAGACTCAATGCGGATTGTAACGTGTGGTCGTGCTAAGCTAACTCTTTCGGTGTTTTAGAAAGAAATTATGGGTGTGTATTGTTGTGTTACCGGGTGTAACAGCTTCTCCTACGCCTAAAAAAAGGGCGAGGAAAACTGGACTCACTTTTCACCGTTTTCCTGCATGGAGGACCAAATATCAGATCACGAAGGCACGACTGATGGCTGGATTGCAGCGGTTCGTCGGAAAAGCATTTCTTATGATCATATTTCTGCTGGAATGAGAGTATTCCCCTCATCTCTACTCTTGTAAGTTGAACGATTTATCCGTTTTGGTTTCAATCCGGTTTTTTTGTTGTTGTTTTTTTTACTGTTGTGTAAATCTGCCTCGGTAGCAATGCTAACCTACTCCTCCTCCTCACCTACCTGTTGTGTTACTAGGAAAACCTGCATATGAAATGCTGACAACACATCCCGATTGGTCACCATTGGTCACCATATCTCTTCTTGGGTTATTCTGAGGTCAAGCGCACCACATCGGAGCGTTATGAGAGGTTGGAAAGGCGAAGAGTGCACGCTGAAACTTCAGTTTGCTCTGCTCTTACAAACACGATCCCAAGTGTTGTTGTGAAAAGTCAATAAAATATGAATACCAAAACATGACTTGAACAACTTCTTGACAAACTGTAACTGCTTGTTGTTTACTTCAGGTCTTAATAATAAACAGGTGTAATAATTACAAAGTCAGGTGACTTAATTTTGTTATTCTATTTGGAATATGCATTGACAATTTTTGGACAGTGTTGTAGACAAGAACTGGGACTGATAAGTTGCAATAGATTTATTTCAAGTAATGCAATTTCTCCAATACGATATTTTAATTGACAGTTTAAAATCTTTAAATTAGTGCAAACAAAGCCCACCCTCTGACGGTGGCAGCAAATATTATATAATTATAAGTAATACACAAATACAAGATCACAATAAACGTGTCTTTGTCAAAGCAGTTTAAAACCCTATTTACTGGCCTTGGGTAAATTGCCAGACAGGATAAATATGTGCTTTAAAGTTCTTGCATTTCCATTTTAAGTATTGCAAGTACTAGTCTCCAACACAGTATTTGAACTGACAGTTTAAAATCCTTTTAGTACAAAATGGCCCACACTCTGGCAGGGGACAGCAAATATTATAATACATAATACATTATAAAAAGCTATATACTATATAAATACAAGAGCACAACAAAACCTGTATTTTTTCAAAGCAGTTAAAAAACATCCAGTGGCCTTAGGTAAATAAAGGTGTAAAAATATGTACTTTACAGTTCTTGCATTCCTATTTTAGGTATTGCAACTTTTCCAACACTATTTGAATTGACAGTCTAAAGTCTCCATAAGTGCAAATAAGAATATTATAATTTAAAAATAATAATAGAATATATAAATTCAACATTACAATGAAACGTGTCTTTGTCAAAGTGGTTTAAAAAAAAATAATAATAATAATACGTCACTGGCCATAGTTAAATAGCCAGGCAGAATAAATATGTGCATTACAGTTCTTGCATTTTCACAAGTTAAAAGCTCGCAGTTCATCGACGAGAAGGGCAGACCCAGATGGCGTCTGCAGCAGGGGCTTGTTTGAGTCCGACACAGGACAAATGGAACCACTCCATTGAACAAATTTTCTTTGTCAAATGATCCAAGAAGAGAGATGGTGACAAATCGGGATGTGTTGTCAGCAGGTTTACCTAGGAACACAACAGGTAGGTGGGTCGTAGTAGGCGAGCATTGCTACCGAGGCAGATTTACACAACGGTGTAAAAAAAGAAAAACGTATTGAAACCAAAAGTGGATAAATCGTTCAACTTACAAGAGTAGAGATGACAGGAACACACTCTCATTCCAGCAGAAATATGATCATAAGAAATGCTTTTCCGACGAACCGCTGCAATCCAGCCATCCGTCGTACCTTCGTGATCTGATATTTGGTCCTCCATGCAGGAAAACGGTGAAAAGTGAGTCCATTTTTCCTAACCCCTTTTTTTTGTCGTAGGAGATGCTGTTGCACCCGGTAACGCAACAATAAGCACCCATATTTTCTTTCTAAAACACCGAAAGAGTTAGCTTAGCACTACCACACGTTACAATCCGCATTGACTCTGCCGAACCGGAAGTAAATCATATTGCCAGCATGGAGGCGCGTCCAAACAGTGACGTAGTACGTCCCATTCCCTGTTCGCGCCGTCTCTGTGACCACTTTGCCTTAAATTTGAGGTTGCATCGCCGGTATGTATTGTTTAACTGTGTGTACTTCAGTACAAAACAGTGAGACAGATTCACTTAGCATGAAACTTGTGATATGCTAATTACCCACGAATTAGAAGGTCGGGAAAATGGCGTCTCGGGCGCTCTGCTAATTGTTTATTCATATTTTCATACGCAGTTTGCTACAGATAGGGCAGTACATATGTGATTTCATTTGTTGTGCATATTTGATTGAGTTGTTTTGTCTGTTTTCTTTTGTTTCACCCTTTTGAGTGTTAAAGGGTATGAAAACGAAAAGTGGGTGTGAGACATCAATAGAACCGATATGTGCCAAGATAACAAACATTGATAAAGTTACCCAAAAAAATCAATCACATTAATGAGCAATTATCGAAAATAGATCGAAAATGACGAACATTTCCGAAAGTGTTCCGGAAACAGCCGAATGGGGCGGAGACGTCATAACAAGGAAACAAAAGGTCAAGGCAGGTGCCATCGTTGTTTATCGACGAGAGAGTTGCATTCGTGTTTTATCAAAAAATCGCTAAAATGGTTAAAACCTGTCATGCTGTGTGGTTTACAAATAGCCATTTGTCACAATGTAGTACCCATGAGTTCCCGAACGCGAGAAAATGAGCTGGACTACGCAGACAATGAGTAAAGTTCGTCCACTCCACTCCACTGCAGGCAATTCCTTTGGATCGTTTATCCAGCTATCAGCTGCGACTTTGTATGGGCAGATTTGCAGGCCAATACACACTAATTTTAAGTCGTATCGCCTCCTCGCGTCTTTCGGCAGTGACTCATGATAATAATAAGTCATGTTTAAGACGTTTTTATGAAAAAAAGATTCAAAACACAGCTGAAATATATGAATTTCAGACAACGTTTGTCTACGGAAGTTTACCTGTGCGTGCCTCCATCTCAAAATGGCGACACGTTGCTATGCAAGATGACGTCATCGTGACATCACGCCGAGTGCGAGAATAAGTAGATAGATGAATGAAAAAATAAAACAGACCCCCCAAAAATTAATGCAGCCTCAACGGGACACAAGCCAGTGTCCTACTTGCGCCGGTCCCAAGCCCAGAGAAGGTAAAAAAAAAAGCCTGCATTGGGGGTGCCCCCTCAAGTTTTCTTGGTGCCCACTCTGGTGGGTAAACCTAGATCCGGGCCTGAAAGGCCATAGTTTGCCTTCTTTGGTCCGCACCAAAATACATTTGGTTCGCACTAGGGCTAAACGATACAGTAGTACCTCGACATACGATCGCTTCGACACACGATCTTTTCGACATCCGACGTAAAATTTGACTCGCCATTTGTTTCTACATCCGACGACATGCTCGAAATAAGACGTGACAGCACCGCAGACGAATGCACGGCTGGTTTTCTTGTGTGAGAAATCAACACAGGTTTCAAAAAGGTTGGTACAGGTGGTGAAACAAGGAAAAAGGTGACGCTTACCTTCTAAATGAAGATGCAAATTTTAGAGAAATATGAGCATGGGGTGCGCATCCGTGAACTGGCTCAATAATACATCTCCATGGTCCTCCTCCGACCACCAGTCAAGTTAAGTTGACAATTATTATTGTGGTTACCAGTGTTGTTAATAACGGCATTAGAATATAACGGCATTACTAACGGCGTTATTTTCATAAGTAGTGAGTAATCTCATTAATTACTTTTCTCATCTTGGCAACGCCGTTACCGTTACTGAGGCGGGAAAGGCGTGCGTTACTATGTTGGTTGATTGACGCGAGAAGTCGGGAAAAAGACGGACTCAAGGAGACGAGAGAGCAGAGCAGGAGTGGGGAGGAGGCAAGGGAGTGTGACGCCGTTGCAAACGCGATACTACTATGCTAGGTGGCTCCAATAATACCTGACTGTAGCTGATAGCCAACAAACTACGCCCACATGATGCTTCGGTAGATATCACATATATACAGATCCAGATGCAAATGACGGACATGCCGGCATTAGCAACATATATAATAAAGAACTAGATGCGTTAGTAAACAGCCACAATCTTAAAGCAGTATATTTCTCATGAAGGCTCTGTTGTAGAGAACCTTTCTAGCGAACCTAAGTCACTTTTTTTCTAAAATACTCCGAAATCATCAAAATTTAACTTAAATCTATCTTTAAATGATGAAACAGCTTTAAAACTTACACATGTCGAAAATAGACGAAGGGAACTAATGCGATAACGGGAGCAATTTTAACAAATTTAACAGTTGATTCACAACATTAAATGACTTTTTTTTCTTTTTTTTTTTTTTCTTTTTTTGAAAAAAACAAAAAAAACAAATTTATCACCAGTTACTTTGTCAAGTAACTAATTACTCTTACATTCAGGTTACTAATGCAATTACTTTTTGGGAGAAGTAATTTGTAACTGTAATGAATTACTTTTTTTAAAGTAAGATTAACAACACTGGTGGTGACATCGCCAAAGAAATCGCCAGCTTTGTCAGGTTTTGATAATTTATTTCAGAACTTATCCAACACAAAACGCCTGCTGTCCGCTGCACATGACCGTGTACTCAGGAAAACATTGAAAGCGAACGTAAACTCAACCGCACCGCTCCTCCCTCTTGTCACGTCAGTCACGCCACGCGGGGCGTTCAAGTGCAGAAAAAAAACATCCGCCACATTCGGACCTGATTTGTTACATTATTACAGGAATTAATATTATAATTATTACGATTTTTATTTATAATTAATTGTTTTGCTATTTGTAATTGCCATTTGTAATAGTACCAGCAGTATTTATTAAGGATTTAGTTTAGGTTTTTAGACTGTGGAACAAATTAATGGAATTATAATGTATTCCTATGGGAAAAATCTGCTTGACATACGACCATTTAAACTTATAAACAAGGTCCTGGAATGAATTAACTTCATATGTAGAGGTACCACTGTATTGGAAAAAAATACACATTGATATTTTTTGGGGGGGGTTGCAATATATTGAGATATATACTGCAATTTTAAAACTATAATTTTCACCATACTTGAATATTTCTGTTTGGGAAGACTGGTTGACTCACTACGACCACATTGTATTCATTAGACATGTCCCGATCTGATCACATGACTGGAAATCAGGCCGATCGCCCCATTTTTCAGCGGATCGGAATCGGGTGAAAGGGATCATGTTTTTAATAAAAAAAAAAAAAAAAAAAAAAAATTACAAAATCTACACTATTCTCGTACAGCCTCTCGCCCTCCCTTCTGAAAAGCATGGCGACCAAACTGTTTCTTAGTCACCAGTACAGTTAGCGTTACTTAAAGTTAACGATGATTGACAGGTTTGTAGCTTTGATCTGGCCAGTGATGCCTCGTTAGCTCTACGTTTAAAGGCATATAAATGTGTTTGTTATGCTTCTTACACAGTCTGAAGTATACTGTGGCAACTCATTCATTGTGTAAGTGAGAGGCTGTTCTCGGCAGCTTAAGCGTCAAAGCAACAAAAAAAACAATTTTTTTTTTTTTTTTTTAGGCATCAGATCAGGCCTTGGTATCGGCATATTCTCAAAATCAGGTGACTAGGACTCTGGTGCAAAAATATCCAATGGGACATCCCTAGTATTCATATAATACCGTTTAATCCAGGCTAAGGAGGTTGATCTGTGAATGATGAAGATTGGTGTATATAGACAGGATACACAAATCCATGTCTCTGCACAATTGCTGCTTTTATGAAGAAAAACCACAAACAACAATCGCACGTCCAGCGAGAGGGCAATTGTGCATGCGCACATTGCGATAGTGATGTTCAAACAATATATTGTGCAGGCCTAGTCCGAATTTTTTAATGCGGTTGCAATTTAAGCAAGCAACCCATGATATGACAACAAACCTACACATTTGCAAAAATCGTTTAATTATTGGACCAAACGGTCCGGGCGGGTTGTCACGGCAGAATAAGGAAGTAAACAATCACAGAGTTCCAGAGTACTGCAAACGTACAAACATAACCATTTTATCCAATTACAAGCGTTTGGAAATTTGGGCATGATGGGCCTTTAATGCCATGTTCATTTTACAAGGGCAGTAGACATTCCACTCCTCATTGTTCCATGTTGAACACTGACACATATTAGCCAATGTACTGTTAACCACAGACAGTGATGCTAACCATACAACATTTCCTTGCTACGGAAGCCTGTTATGTGCAAAAAGGTATGCTATTTCAGCTATGGTCCGGACCAGGGTGCGGTCGCTTTCACACCTATAGCAAACCGCGCAACGGTCCGCCCGGAAGCGAACCGAGACCAACTCTTTGACAAGGTCTTGGACCGGCTGTTTGGTCCACATCAGAGTTCGCTGGTTTGTATTCACACCAGTCCAAAGGACGCACTAAGCCTAAAACGATATATCGTTTAAACATCGCAATCGCAATGTGCGCGTGCGCGATAGACCCATCGCAAGCACGTGCGATAGTTTTTTTTTTAATCCACATACGCCTTGCTTTCTGCTCTGCGCACAGCCTCACACCCTCCCTCTCCCAGCTCTTTGTTCCTCTCAGTCACTGCGGCACTTGCTTATTAAAGTTAACAATGGCTTTGATCTGGCCAAAGAAGCAGTCTTCACACGGGCATCTGTCAATCATCGTTTAACTTGTTAAACAGTTTCTGCAAGGAAGCCGTGCTGGAACGAATGTGTGTGTGTGTGTGTGTGTGTGTGTGTGTGTGTGTGTGTGTGTGTGTGTGTGTGTGTGTGGAGACGTTGGAGACACATAGAATAAATGCCAGAAGTGATCATGAGGAGTTTGAAATTTCTACATGTCACTCCAAGAGTCACTGCTAAGGTAGATAAACAAGCATTTAATAAAGCCAAGCATTTATCTACTACAGTACTTTATTCATGTTCAAAAATGATTTGGTTGGACAGTTATGTTTAAAACTGATCATAATTATGACATTTGAAGTGCTTAAAAAACATTTATTTATATACATTTTTTAAATCACTTTGGGGGAAAAGTGAGAAGAAAACATGTCTTATATGTATCTCTTTCCAATGCTAAATCTGAATAAATACATTGAGCACAAAAAACACACACAAAAAAAAATAAAAAATTGGGGGGTGGGGGGGGTGCGCTACTTCGCGGTTTTTCACTTATCGCGGCGGGTTCTGGTCCCCATTAACCGCGACAAATGAGGGATCACTGTACACTGTGGTGATGGTGAGTCATCCAAAGTCTTTCCAAACAGCTATTCAAGTCATCTAGTGAAAATTAAAAAAAATAATAATTTTTTTTTCAAATATCGCAATATAATATCGCAATATATTGCAAACCCCCAAAAAATTGCAACAATAGTTTTTTCCAATATCGTTCAGGCCTAGTACGCACCACAAACTTTTAGCTTGGTCTGGACCAAACAGGGCAGGTGTGAGTACGCCCTTCGTTTTGAATCAGTCTACACTACTCAAAGTATTATTCTTAATTGTAATGGCCTTGACCTGGTCTTTATTTGCCTCGACTGTAGTATAAGAGTTTAATGGGTTTTACAAGAAATATGCTAAAACTGATGACGCTCAGAGCAAATGCGGATTCAAATTGAATCCCACGTAATGTTAATGATTTGCGCACATTGTACTGGTAATTGTTCGCAAAACAAAAACGGCTTCATCAGCAGGTCATTGACTCTGTCCACTCTCATTTTCCATTCAAGCCGCACCTGCGAGACACAGCAAACACATCATTCCTCTCATTGACACGGGCACCGAGGCAGCTAGCCAGATACCTAGCTAACCATCATGCAAACCTTTTTAGCCAGCTTTGTTTGTTCACAGCTGAGGCTCAAAGAAAGGCAGCACCGGTGCACTAACGGGCCAGCTTTGACAATTTTCACACAAAGGCAGCACTGTTGGCTAACAGTGAGCGGCCTGTTTCTGGGAGGTTTGCACTGTTCCTGGGGCCCATTTCATGGAACAGTTAGCAAGGCCAAAGGCAACCCGTGGATTGGAGTGATAGTTAAGGCCTTCGAGGCAAAACCTAGGTCTGGGCTTCCAGTTCTCCCCTTGACCCCCTCCACCCTAAACCCCTCAGTTTAGATGCTTTCACAAAGCCAAGTGGGAACACCGGGTGCTGCAGGTGTCCTCTTATAGAGAACTGCATCACATGGGCTGGCTGATGGAGTGAGCTGGCATGTTTGCCCTCACCGCAGGTGTTGGAAAATCTGGACAGAAATGAATTGGGCTAGCAGTATTTTCAAGTATTAGTAAACATCATTTTCATATTGTGAGTTTGTAAATAACCCTCTGCAAATACTGTTAAAATTTAATGATGATGTTGGACGAGGTGTTTGAGTTTGTTTACACTTGGTTTGCATCACACATTGGATTCTGGTTCAGTCTAACAGTAAGGCCATATCCATTACGATATTCTTCGTTGCTTGTTTCATGAGTTTGAACTTTCAAAAATAATGAAGTTGTTCTCGGATTAATTAAAACTTATAATTGGATTTGTTTACCCATCGATGGCTTAACAACATAAGCGGATTTTAAGGGGGAGGGGCCTGGTGGCTGAAAAGTCTTATTGCATGAAATTGACTTTACTATATATATATATATATATATATATATATATATATATATATATATATATATATATATATATATATATATATATGTAAAAGTTTTAAAGCAATAAAACTGCAACAAAATGAATGAAATGAAATGAACAAAAAATTCTAATGGGTCAAAATTATTTTTCGAACACATCATGTGACTAGCACCTTGGACGGTCATTTGCTTTGCATATAATTTTCACATTGAAAAAAAAAAAAAATAGTGGAGGGCAATTTTATTTTTCAAATGATTATTTTCTTTGATTGAAAGTACTTTTTTTTTTTTTTTTTTTTTTTGATTGAAGCAACTTTTTGATTGAAGCAACTTTTTGGGGGATTTACTGATTTAGATACAAATGTCCTACACATAATATGACCCAAACACAAAAAGGATTGCTTCACTCAAAGAAAATTATTAATGAAAAAATTAAGTGTTCAAATGCAAATTTTTCATTCCCAAATATTTTTTTCGCATTCGAAACTCTTTTCTATGATTGAAATTTTTCGTTTTTTGATTGAAGTGATTTTTCTTTTTGAAAATATGTATATTTTTATAAAGCAACTTATTTTTTGATTGAATAATAAAGACAAAAACGTCCTAGCCGAAATGTGGCCCAAACACAAATTAACATTACTTCAATCAAAAAAGTTGCTTCAATCAAAAAAAAAAAAAAGACTTTAATACAAAAAAAATCCATTAAAAAAAAAAAAAAAGCTTTCACATGCATTTTTTTGAGTTCCAAATTTGTTTTTGCATTCAAAAAATTTTTTTTCTATTGAAGTGACTTTTTTTTTTTATTGAAAATGTATATTTTGATTGAGGCAACTTTTTTATACTGAAGCAATTTTTTAAAAATTGAATAATAAAGACACAAATCTACCTCCATATGGCTCTGCCCAGGGGATACTATTTTTGGCTGGGGTAACTACATTGGCACGACACCAGTGGGCGTACCATAATCAACGGATGATGGTCTTGGTGAAAAGTATTGCCTAAGCAGCCTGATTTAGAATTCCCCTCAAGAATGATTGTCAATTTATTATTATAAATATTCCTGTAAGTTAATTTTATTGCTGACACTGCGTTTTGGGGTCATCAGCATGTTGTGCCCCCCTGCCCCAAAAGTAAAACTCCGCCTATGCTTAAAAATCTAAATGAAAATAACCGCTGACACAGATATTTAAGTCAGTTTTTGAACCACTGTGCCATGGAAAATCGTACACTTTCTTGTAATTGATGTAAAAATGTTTTTTGAAAATGAACCTAGAAATGTGCTTTTGCTGAGTTCTGTGTCCAATGGTTGGAAGAGTTCATGTAATATTCTTCCATCAGTAGGTGGCAGCAGATAGCGAAATACTTTGTTTAGTGACGCATCATGTGGACTTGACAGTGGCATTGTGGCTAGCTGCTAGCGAAATTTTAACAGTGACAGCGATGGAGAGGTTTTTGAAAAGAAAAGGTGCTAACTCTGAACTGCACTCTGGACAAGATTCTGATCCAGATGAAGGCCCAATTATGAGTGGCTGCCAAAAGATAGCAGACTGTTTCCTAGCAGAAAGACTCTGGTTTGAGGCAATGTACCGAAAAAGCTATCTTTCTTTTGAATTTACTTTTACCGAGGTTGCAATGGTCAGTGTTGTCATAGATTACTTGAAAAAGTAATTTGATTACAGATTATGCCTTAAAAAAGTTCATTACTGATTAGTTTATTGTGAACGTAACGAAGTTATTTTAAATAATTTATTAGTTACTTTTTACCATTTTTTTCTCCCTTTGCTGCCTCAACATAAGAATTACAACAGGAAAATGTCATCACATATAATCGACTTTCCGATAACTGAATTGAAAGGAAGATCTGAATTTTTTACATAAGGTTAAATTTTCAAGTTAGCGGGGGTTTAATAAGTTGATGGAGTTCATTTCAACCACCATTGAATCGCGCTAGCCTTTCCACTCCCTGAAACTAACACATAACTGACAAACTGCATGGAATTTGTTGAAATGAACTCCACCGACTATGTATGCAGTGCAAAACAATGCATATTTACTGTACAATAATCAACAGATCACAAATGAATTGTGCAATAAACAGTGCAGTAAACTAGGGCTGTCAAACGATTAAAATTTTTGATTGAGTTAATCACAGAATCAAAATTAATTAATCGTAATTGCAATTCAAACCATCTTTAAAATATGCCATATTTTTTACTGTAAATTATCGTTGGAATGGAAAGATAAGACGGATATATACATTCAACATACTGTACATAAGTACTGTATTTGTTTATTATTACAATAAATCAACAAGATGGCATTAACATTATTAACATTCTGTTAAAGCGATCCATGGATGGAAAGACTTGTAGTTCTTAAAAGATATGTTAGTACAAGTTATAGAAATTTTATATTGAAACCCCTCGTAATGTTTTCGTTTTAATAACATTTGTAAAAAATTTCTAACAAAAAATAAGCTGGTGGCTCGCCATTGTTGATGTCAATAATTACACAATGCTCATGGTGCTGAAACCCATAAAATCAGTCGCATCCAAGCGCCAGCAGAGGGTGACCAAACACCAAAAAAACCCACAAGTAACAAGTGGATATGACACTGTGCTGTCATTTTAATCTGTTTGAGAGGGGCATGTGCGTTAAATGTGTCAAATATTTTAACGTGATAAAATAAAAACATGAATAACCACCCGTTAACGCGATATTTTTGACAGCCCTACAATAAACACATACGCCGTACACACACGTGGTCAATTTGGCCACAAAACATTTTGGCAACTAAGCAGTTTACACTCAATCGGACTTACAACACTTCCCAAAGATGCTAAACGAACATGTAGCCTTACGGCATAAATGTGCAACACGAATATGATGTAAACAATGCTCACCGACTTGGAGCGATGACTACCCGCCGTTGCAACGGTAAAGCTACGAAACACCCGCTCATATAGTGGTTTCAACCTATCACTGGAACCCTCCAGAATGAAGGAAAAATACGTTCATTCATGGACCCACAGAGATCAACATTCCCTCGCACATTTCAACAGGTGGCTGCACTCGGCCCCGAATGTACACCCTCGCTCCACATCCCTTTTTAGTCCTAAAACACTTAGCGGGTGTGACTCGAGACCAAAACAGGAAGTAACTATGAGCGGTTACTATGGAAACAAACCTTTGGGAAACTTTCTAACATTTTCTATTGAAAATGCTCTTCGCACATGATTACAATATTCTTCATTTTACATATATTATAAAGCAGGGGTCATGAATTAAAAATCATCTGGGTCCGAAATTAAAAAATCACAACAATCTCTGGTCCGGAAATATTTTTAATGCTTCTTTTTTTCCATAAAATACAAACGTATCTTTACGTGGCCATGCTGATAATTATAACATTCAAAAATGTAAATAAAATATAAAAGGTGCATAAAACTAAAAAAGTACATTAATTGAATCATTAAATAGCAACAAAAGAGCATGTTCAAGACTTTTTTTTTTTTTTTTTAAATTGTGGATCCTGACAGGGGGACTTGCTTTATTTTTTGACAGACCTCTTCTTTTTGCTTTCCATGAAGCAAAGTTTCAGCAAGTGCACTCATACAATCTTTGACAATCGGCGCGTCACTGAAAGACTTTTTGTTTTGACCCAATATCCACGCTATTCTGAGGGAGCATTCATTTGTGCGTTGCTGTGCAGTGAATGAATGAACCATGAGCCTTGAGGTGCGATCATATTGAGCCCTTAATTCTGCTATTTTTTTGAGAACGGATGGCAGAGTTCATAAGGAAAAAAGCTGCGTGCTTCGTCTCATAGTGCCTTTTCAAATTGCTCCTCTTTACAAGCGCCACCGTCTCTGAACAGATGAGCCATAGCGGTCTTGTGATGCCGCCAGGTAAAATGAACAAAAATGTGTTGGTCCACGCCTCCTTAAACACTCTGTTTTCTGCATCAATCTTGCGTAGTTTTGAGCACGCCATTTGCCGTACCTTATTCGCCTCTTCCTCCGACTTCATTCCGCTCAGTTTTTGTCACGCCGCGGAGTCTGGAAAGCGAATGTGAGACATGCTGTTCTAAAAATAACTTTCAAATGCTTCACTCCCGTTGGCTGGCTCACGCACGTCACCGCTAAGGTTTTTGTTTGTTGCCCACTTCCGCACTGCAAACCCGCAGACAAAAATGATTTTTGTTGTTGCAACGTGTATTGGTTGCGACAGCTTGAGATCCGGTCCAGACGGCTTGGGGGTCTGGAACCGGACCGAGGTCCGCGGTTCCGTGACCTCTGTTATAAAGCAATAACAAAATAGTAATGCACACACACTACGGAAACTAACTTAAATCAAGATTACTGGTTTGGAAATGAACGCGTTAAATTGAAACACAGTAATCAGATTAGTTACTGACAACACTGGCAATGATCGCTACTCCATTACAAACACATCCAGGTGTCACACTGAGTAATTGAAAATATGATTGTAAAAGTATTTTTCTTTGTGTTTGTTTTAATTCTTACTCTATATGTGACTTTTATAGTTACTACAGAGATGTTTGCTTTTTTTTCATGAAATGTGTCTTGTCCTGGCTCAAAAAACTTGAAAAAAATACTTGTGTAAGTACTAAGAATGTCTTCATTGAATCAAAAGAATTGCAGCAGGGTCCCCCCCACCTAACCAAATGTGATGTTTATATGGATCCACTCTTATGGAGTGATTTTAAAACTCTTAAATCCTACTGGATTGATTAACACCAGAAGTAAAAGGAATGCAATCTCTTCATCACTACAAACTAGGTTCAAGACAAATAACACATTCATCTTAGTGATTTAGATTTGAGGTTTCACCAGCTGCAACTTTTATTTGTAGCCGTAATTAAAAGTCTTCATTTGCTTCAATGGCATGGGGGAACAGGAAGAGAACGTGTAAGAAAAAGTTGGCGGAAATTAATATACAGTCTTCGCTCCTTCCCTTACCACAGAGTGGGCTTAAAGGCCCCACTTCCTCCTTGATGTCAACCCATAGCCCTGCCGGTCCTGTAGTTTTCAGTTTGGTTTGGACAGAAGAGGCGGCATGGCCTACAGGGGCTGGGAGGACAGGGCCCAGGCTTTCCCACATCACTCACAGCTCTCTGATAGGCGGTCACACAGCCGGGTAATGACAGGGGCAGACATTTAGTATTGAAGTCTCCTCTGCTCCTGTCTGACATCAGTCTGTTAAATATGGGGGATGAGAGCATGGCATGGCCCTTTGGGGAACGTAGCTAGACCTGTCTTAAATACACACAAGTCTGGCTGAGTTGCTTGGTGTAATTCTGTTAAGACAAACATTTGGGATTTAGGATCAGTCCATCATTAAATAGATTAGCAAGAAGGGCGTAGGTTAGCACAGGGACATAACACTACCAACTTTTCAGGATGCTCAAATTGTCCCCACCAACCTTTAAATATATTGTTCTACGTAAAGGACGTCAGCCAAGGTTAGCCCCCCAAATTTTTACCACACCAAATCTGGCACCCTTTGCAAAAAGTTTGGACACCCCTGGCGTAGACCAAACCTACACCCTTGATTAGCAACCACCACAAAAACAATCACAGTTGAGTCAAATTGTTCCACAATATATTGGAGGAGAAATTAAATACTTTTCAACATTTCAATGATTCTTTGTCGTCAGCGGTTGTTATAAAATTATTGCTTTGCATCAAATACCCGCCATACGCGGTTGTCCATATACATTGTATAAATTTTGAGTTCATGACAGATGAACTTGAAAAGCCGTCAAAACAGATTGAGACTAGTAAATGTCAAATGTCATGAGGTAAAAGACCTCATTGTCTTTGTCGATTTGCAACTCAACCGAATAACCAAGCGGCTCAGCAACATTAAAGCGGACCGGTTGCTGCACCTGCATCCACAGCTCATCACACCATTGTGGCATTTAAAGAAAAGGCCTCAGTCAAACACGTCCCCTGACCTTCTGCAGCTAACATAAACTAATTAGGCTGGCTCTGAAAGGAATGGCCCCGCCGTTAGATTAATCAGCCTACGCAGATCTGGACCGCGCAATCCCGCTCCAGCCAGCTCGCCCCGCTGGACCCTCATTATCTCACGTTTTCAAAGGAGCGCCGTGGCAAGGAGGAGCGGGGGCTGCGGGGATGGAGGAACCAGAGGAGGTGGCGGCGGTGCAGGAAGGGGCTTCCCCAGTTCAGACCCGGAAAGGAAATGTCAAGCGTGAAGCTCTGTGAGTGGTCAGTACTGCTCAGTCCAGCGGGCAGCACAGAGGGGGTCTTTGTCCGCCATCACTTAGCACCAATTACAGCCCGTCAAAATAGTTTTTCTGCTGCAGGGCGACGTGTTAATGGGCCCGGCGTTGGGTGTGAGGAGCGGCCTTGTCCACACACACCAACTCGGGGTCAAGGGTTAATAGATCCCCTCTGATGTGGCGGATGAGATTTTTGCAACCTTTAGCTGGCAAGGGAATGCCAGGACAAAGCCTGGAGAATGTGATACAATTAGGCGGACAGCTAGCCATTCTGAATAGAGTGGGCCGCGGATAGCTGCGCTAGCTAGGACCAGATGGGCAGCTGGACCCCAGCCAAAGTGGTACCAATGAAGGTCAAACTCCATCCCGCATCCATTGAAAGAAACCAGGTGAGGAGCCAAAAATCATCTCGACTGGAGGGCATCCTTTGGAGTGTGAAACAATTAACACTCCTGGGAACCAAACTATGTAACTACTTTCTGGAGGCAAATAAACTCACTTTGTTCACGGGAACAGATCAAAAACCATTCTAGCTTCTGTAGGATTTCCCATCCTCTAACTCAGGGGTCCCCATCTGCTGGGCTGCGGAGCAGTACCGGTCCGTGGCGCATTTGTTACTGGGCCGCAAAGAAATAATTATTTATTAACAACCGCATTCTGGCCGAATCAACCCTGTGCCCCTGCTTTAATACACCAATATCCTTGTCTACTCTAGATATACTATTACAGGATAGATTAGAATGTTGTCATAGAAATCCATTGATTGGACTGCTAGCAGTACATCTTGTTTTGTATATATAAGCTGCGGGTGCAGCACATTTGTTCCCAGAAATAATTAGCCCCCACACGAGCGAAGATGACTGGAAAACAGACGTCTTTGGAGCGATTGTTTTACGGCGAAAAGGGCACCTGACGAGCCAGAAGATGAGCCTACAACGTCGAAGACCCATGAACGAAGGAGTGGATTTGTGACCCGTTTATGAATGAACCGAGTGATTCAAGCATGTCTGTGCAACAGGAGGATCAGCTTGAAGAGATCGCAAATGACGGTGACCTTAAACGTACATTTGAGACAACTACTCTACCGAGGTTCTGGATTAAAGTCATTCCGGAATATCCTGACATCGCTACGAGAACAAACGAGAGCAAACCTTGCTACAATTTCCAACATTGTATCTTTGTGAAGTGGGCTTCTTAAGCAATGATTAACGACACGGCGAAGTCGTTAACGGTGAGAGAGTGGTGTGCAGTTGTTGTGTGCAGCTAACATGGCAGAACAACTTTTCTACATGTCCATCCCTGATCAAACGTAATTTAATATTCCTTTCTTTTAAGAAAGTTTGTAGTGTTTACTTTGGAATCGCTGCATTTGCGGCCATTTTTGACGTAAGACACATGCGCAAAACCGCATAGTTGCAATTTTTGATGGGTTGCAAAGTTTGTCAGAACACTGGTCAGTGAAAAAAAGACCCAAATAACACCGGTCCGTGGTGCAAAAAAGGTTGGGGACCCCTGCTCTAACTTCACAGCTTTTTCATAAAGTCTCTATTGCAGGGATGTCCAAACTTTTTGCAAAGGGGGCCAGATTTGGTACGGTAAAAATGTGAGTGGTCGACGTCCTTTACGGAGAACAATCTATTTAAGCAAATTTTAGCAAGCCATTCTGTGCGTCACTTTTGCTTTATTTTTGTTTTTAAATAATAATTTCAACAATCTCACAACTAGCCTTTGTGGTGTTCTCTTTTGACTCTCGGGCTCTTGCGAAATACTGCTGCTGTGAAATTTAGCTAGCCTCAAGTTTCTTCAATTTCTTCAATTTTTCGCGGCGTACCTTCCCTGTAATCTTGTCTAGGGCTGCAGCTATCGAATATTTTAGTAGTCGATTAATCGATGGTCTACTTAGTTCAAATAATCGAGGAATGAAAAATTAAAATACCTGAGCTGAGCCTCAACCGGTGTGTATATATATATATATATATATATATATATATTTTAAATGAGGATCAATGTACATCAAAAGAACAACTTGCTAACTTACATAGAAAAAGTCAGCTAGCTTAAATGCTATTTTTTTTATTTTTATTACAATGCTCTTAACAAATGGCTCAGACACAAATTCCCACAAAAAACGGCTAAATATACCTATAAACTAAATTAAGAAAGCATTAAAAAACATGAGCTCAAACAAAAACTTAGCTTATGTTGGTCTTAACAGGGAGCAGTTGGATTCAGCCATGTGAAAAGAGGCAGACCAGAGGGCAGTGTATCCACCCTCATCAATAAAACTAATTGCAAACACTTTCAAAATAAACCATTAAAACGGCACTTTAATTGAACAAATACTCGAAGCAACAAAATTTAATTCGAATATTTTTTTTGTAATCGAATACTCGAGTTCATCGATTAATCATTGCAGCACTAATCTTGTCATACCTGTCTTGTTTGGTAATATCGCCTCACATTGAACTCTAAAAACAGCTACTGTCTCTGCAAATGAGGCAGACACAGTTGTTACGTATTTCAGTGAAGAAATAGTCAAATTTCCACCTATCCTGGAAGTGTCGGCTGTAGCAGTCAACTTTTTTTTTTTTTTTTTTTTTTGGCGCCATTTTAGAAAATGAAGGGTCACGCGGGGTAATGTTGCCTTTTAGTGGGTAAATGAGTTGCAGCATTTAGTGTGTAAGCTACTTCATATGCTGGTAGCAGTACTGCTGACCAATTTATTAAGTCTGTGTGCGGGCCAGACGTAATTGATTTTATGACAGAGGCTGGGGGCCGGATAAAATTTGACCACGGGCCGCATTTGGCCCCCGAGCCGGACTTTGGACATGTCTGCTCTATAGCCTGTCCTCAGTCAAACTTGGAAGCCGTCCTCTCTTGTATGGGAAAATCAACCTGGCGTGGATGGTGTCTGACCTGCTCCATGTTTCCTGAGTTTAAGTAATCAGTGATTATCTGATGTAAGGATGGAAAAAGTTAGTGTTCATGAAATTGCATTGTGCTACGTGCGCTTTGGTCTGGATACGTGAGGACAAAGCCAGGCCATTTAAAACCATAAGTGTGGGAACGGAACCGTTGCCAAACAACCTGTGCCAGGGGACTCGGGAGATTTTTAGGAAAATACTCCACACCACACGGAGAAAATCCAACCACATGCAAGCTTGTGGGAACTAGCGGGTAACATCAATCCGCATATGACTAGTCTCAAAATACTTTCTGGATGTACTGGTGCACAAATCACTTCCCCACCCAAACCTTGAGGAAACGGTCGTGGCGATCCAACCCTGGGTTTAATCGACTTAATGTCAAAATGAAGGTGGTGACTGATGTTGAAGGCTCGGGATTGGATTTGTTTAATTTGCATCAGGTTTGAACATCTTGTGTAAACACGGGAGTGCGCACAGATGCCAGGAACGCCACTACTGCATACCTGTTAAGTTGTAGAAATTGCAAATAGGGAGATTTCTGTTTGCCAACCCCGATGACGCGCGCGCGCGCGAGACAATCACTAGGACAAAATGCAACCATTTTTTTTCAAGTTCATTTTGGTCACAACACTTGTGTAAAAATTAACTACACTGTCAAAGAACCTCTTTTTGGTGGCATCAGAGATAGTCTTCAACTTGCTCCATGTATTGTCTGGCATCATGTGATACTGCTATGTTGCCTGTGTCATGCCAGTTCTCCTTGTTCCTGTAATCAACATCTAGGATATCCTCAGCTTTCCTGATCACATCCATTTGCACAAATTTGGACATCAGCTTCCTCAGCAGCCTCTTCATCTCATCAACCATCACTCCAATTAGGGTTCCGTCAGACTAAATCAACAAGATTAAAAACATTAATTACATCATTTAGAAAATTAATCATATTTGTTTTTAAAAGTATCTTTGTCATGGCAGTTTTTTAATTGAATTGTAACCTAGAATTGAAACTTTATATTTTTTGTTTCAGCACAGTAATAATGATATAATGTAATAAAGTGTATAGTATACACTTTAGCTTTAGCATAATAGCGAATCTAAATGATTAAACTTCAAGTAAGTAACGATATGCTTTCTCACTTAAATTCATATATTGTGGGGGTAGGACCGCAGTGGTTTAATATTCCATGATGTTTGATCCACGAAAACACAGAGTAAAGCAGCGACTTCTTCCTCATCGTTCTCCCATCATTAGCTCTAATGCTATTAGCATTAGGCTAGTTAGCTATCGCTGGCAGGTAAGACTTACGGCAATTACGTTGACGAACGTCGTTTTTCCCGAATACTGGAGGCCGACCAGGGTCAGCTCCATCTCTTCCTTCCAAAATAAAGACTTGAACCAGTCTAAAAGCCGGTTTATTAGTGCCAGCATCTTGGGAAGTCGGTGGTGCTTCGCCTCTTCCCTCCCTGTCAGATGATTGGTTGGGCTTTTCCAGCTCTGAAGGGGAGTGAGGGCGGGGAAGTCGGAGACGGCCAGGCTATTCGTTGTTGGTCACTTTCCGAATCGGGCCGAATGGTATCGTTACAAAACGGTGACAAACAAAAACGTAAAAAAAAAAAAAAAAAAAAAAAAAGACATTTTTGGAAAATAGGGAGATTTGGCTTTCTAATCGTGAGGCGTGAGCATTGGGGTCAAAATCGGGAGTCTCCCGACCAAATCGTGAAACTTAACAGGTCTGCTACTGGAAAACGTAAATGTCCGTGGTCAAGTTTGGCCGAGAATCACAAGAGCAGAGGCGGGAGAGAGAGTCCTGCAGAGAGAATCAGCTAGCCTCAATTGTTAGTGGAGGGTCAAAGTCTACCGCCTCCATCTGCAAATTAGTGTCTTAAAATGGCACGTTTGGATCATGGCTCATTGAAGACCAGAAGGGGATGTATTTCATCGTTTTTGTTATATCATTGACAGATGACTCTCAGAAGTACTCTGCTTCTACATCTCCGATTGCCAGGATTTCTTGTGTGTTTTATAGACTCACAAGCTCTGTAAACAGACATAGCAAGCTCATAACCTTTACGCCAAGCTCTGCTTTGGCGAATGATGTGGAAACAAACTTGAACAAACACAAACACCATTAAGGGTTCACGTGTTACTTTTCAACAGCCCGTCTTTTTGGAATCTTATTTCCTTAATGGCTTCGCAGCTGTATTTCACCTCTCGCGTAAGGACACAAATCTTTGGCAGGTAACATACCCCCTCCTTTTTCCTTGTTTTCCCTCTGAGATACAGTGGGGCAAATAAGTATTTAGTCAACCACTAATTGTGCAAGTTCTCCCACTTGAAAATATTAGAGAGGCCTGTAATTGTCAACATGGGTAAACCTCAACCATGAGAGACTGATTGTGGAGAAAAAAGAAAAAAAAAACAGAAAATCACATTGTTTGATTTTCAAATAATTTATTTGGAAAATAAGTATTTGGTCAATACCAAAAGTTCATCTCATTACTTTGATATGTACTAGGGTTGTTCCGATCATGTTTTTTTGCTCCCGATCCGATCCCGATCATTTTAGTTTGATTATCTGCCGATCCCGATAGTTCCCGATCCGATTGCTTTTTTTTTTTTTTTGCTCCCGATTCAATTCCAATCATTCCCGATAATTTTTCCCGATCATATATATTTTGGCAATGCATTAAGAAAAAAAATGAATAAAACTCGGACGAATATATACATTCAACATACAGTACATAAGTACTGTGTTTGATTATTATGACAATAAATCATCAAGATGGCATTTACATTATTAACATTCTTTCTGTGAGAGGGATCCACGGATAGAAAGACTTGTAATTCTTAAAGGATAAATGTGACTTTGTATATTGTGACTAAATATTGCCATCTAGTGTATTTTTTGAGCTTTCAGTAAATGATACTGTAGCCATTTAACTGTTCTGCCCAAATGCATGATGGGAAGTGCAACCATGACTATGCGTGGTGGCACCAATTGATATATCTTCTCTGCGTTAGGAAATAACATAGGGTGTTAAGAAAAAGATCAACCACTACCTTTCTTCCCCACGTTGCTTCCCACGATATTTCTAATTGTTGAGAGAAGGATTTTAAGGCTTTAGCCAACTGAAAAAAGGCTCCAAAGAATGCCAAAATTCCCTTTACTCATTTTACGCTGCCTTTTAGCTCTATATGTTGGTAAAACGGCGCCGGTATAGATTGAACGCGACAATGCGTGAGTGGGTTGAGCAGCGCATGCGTTAATTGCGTTAAATATTTTAATGTGATTAATTTTTAAAAAATTAATTACCGCCATTAACGCTATAAATTTGACAGCCCTACTTTAAGCCAAAACTAAAGACTCTGGATGAGTGTAAGACATTTTGTCTGTAACGTGAAATACAGCTAGAAAACGATTTAATTAAAAAAAAAAAAATATATATATATATATATATATATATATATATGTATGTATATAAAAAAAAGGCATGTCCGATATTTTTTTGCCGATTCCGATACTTTAAAAATGACGTGATCGGGACATCTTTAGTATGTACCCTTTGTTGGCTATAACATAGGCCAAACGTTTTCTCTAACTCTTCACAAGCTTTTCACACACTGTTGCTGGTATTTTGGCCCATACCTCCATGCAGATCTCCTCTAGAGCAGTGATGTTTTGGGGCTGTCATTGGGCAACATGGACTTTCAACTCCCTCCACAGATTTTCTATGGGGCTGAGATCTGGAGACTGGCTAGGCCACTCCAGGACCTTGAAATGCTTCTTACGAAGCCACTCCTTTGTTGCCCTGGCTGTGTGTTTGGGATCATTGTCATGCTGAAACACCCAGCCACGTCTCATCTTCAATGCCTTTGCTGATGGAAGGAGATTTTCACTCAAACTTTCTCAATCCATGGCCCCATTCATTATTTCCTTTACACAGATCAGTCGTCCTGGTCCCTTTGCAGAAAAACAGCCCCAAAGCATGATGTTTCCACCCCCATGCTTCACAGTGGGTATGGTGTTCTTCGGATGCAATTCAGTATTCGTTCTCCTCCAACCAGGAGAACCTGTGTTTCTACCAGAAAGTTCTATTTTGGTTTCATCTAACCATAACACATTCTCCCAGTCCTCTTCTGGATCATTCAAATGCTCTCTAGCGAACTGCAGACGGGCCTGGACGTGTACTGGCTTAAGCAGGGGGACACGTCTGGCAGTGCAGGATTTGAGTCCCTGATGGCGCATTGTGTTATTGATAGTAGCCTTTGTTACTGTGGTCCCAGCTCTCTGTAGGTCATTCAATAGGTCCCCTCATGTGGTTCTGGGATTTTTGCTGACTGTTCTTATCATTTTGACGCCACGGGGTGAGCTCTTGCATCGAGCCCCAGATCGAGGGAGATGATCAGTGGTCTTGTATGTCTTCCATTTTCCAATAATTGCTCCCACAGTTGATTTCTTTACACCAAGCATTTTACCTATTGCAGATTCAGTCTACCCAGCCTGGTGCAGGTCTACAATTTTGTCTCTGGTGTCCTTCGACAGCTCTTTGGTCTTGGCCATAGTGGAGTTTGGAGTGTGACTGACTGAGGTTGTGGACAGGTGTCTTTTATACCAATAATGAGTTAAAACAGGTGCCATTAATACAGGTAATGAGTGGAGCCTTGTTAGACTTCGTTAGAAGAAGTTAGACCTCTTTGACAGCTAGAAATTTTGCTTGTTTGTAGGTGACCAAAAACTTATTTTCCACTCTAATTTGGAAATTCTTTAAAAATCAAACAATGTGATTTTCTGTTTATTTTTTTTTTAACATTCTGACTCTCATGGTTGAGGTTTACCCATATTGACAATTACAGGCCTCTCTAATCTTTTCAAGTAGGAGAACTTGCAAAATCGGTGGTTGACTAAATACATACAGTATTTGCCCCACTGTTAGTGGGAATAAGACTTTGGCATGATGTGATGAGTTCTCCGATTGATAGGTAAAGTTCTATCCCTGAAAGTACAGCTCATTAGGGAGCGTATTTTTAGTGTGCGTGTGTGTTGAAAGGGGGTTGGCGACCGGGAAGTGAAGGTCATTGGAGGTTAATTCCAAACGCATTGCTTCCTTGAAACGGCGTGACAGCGTGTCTCCTCAGCTCATAGATTGGATGAGTTCCGACGTCGCGTTCTTTTCTTTCTTATGAGATTCATTGTTTGGTGGACCTTTTTATGTATGCCGGAATGTCACGGAGCTGTTTTATTTTGTCTTGCATATACTTAATTCAGATGTTTGGAACGTTTCTGTGCGTGAGATTTATGACGCACGCTTGTCTGGTGAGGGTTGATATGTTACCGCACCGACCTTGTTGTTGTCATTGTCTTTTATTATTTCATCAGCCCAGTGCTGTGTCTCGATGACACTTCTAAGTGAAAGAAAGAGACGGAGATGATAGAGACAAAGAACTGTCGAAGACACAACAGCAACGGAAGTGTGTGAGAGAGAATGCGAGTCAGACAGAAATGTTGGACTCAAAGGAAGAACAGAAAATAAAGGAAAACATAGCCAGGCGAGAAGGAGTGAGATGTGGGCCATTCATAAGCAGACTCTTCTAAAGGGATCCAGGGCCAGCACACCTGCTACTATTCACTTCAGAGGAAATAGACACTCTGTGGAAGAGAGGCTGTTGGCCTCAGGACAAAACCACTGCAGCGCCAAATTAGAAACAGGAAGGACTGTGGCTAAGGCTCAGATTAAAAATGCACTCTCCACATGGACTCAATATACTTCAGCCCTGATCCTGCTCTGGAAACCCAAAACCCAATAGCACTATTTTATGCCCTAGTCAACAGAACGCACCATGTTTGCACAGCGACAGTACAGGGATTCTTTCCAGTGTCAATTCCTGTATGTTGGTAAACTGCAAACCTTACAAATGCCAATTGTAAGATGGAAAGTCACGGTCAAAATATATACCTTATTACCGTGTCATAACTGTGTAACAACAGTGTAATAACAATGCAATCTGCCTGTATTTTGGACGAGGCTTCTGAATCCTCAGCATTGCAGGGAAATGACCACACGTGTCTTTTACGCTGGTATTTGCACAAAATACAGCCTTCTAATTAAGATCAAATAGGAGGAAAAAAATACACATGAGTGCAAATCTGTGTTGTTTTTGGCAGCCCTTTTTATTTTCGTCTGTCTCATAGACGATAATAATGATCAGTTTTAATCATATTTCAGTCATCTTAAAATGTGTTTGTCTTCGTCTCGTTTTTGTTGACGAAAACTCGAGACTAATTTCGTCTAGTTTTAGTCGACGTTTACCAAAATGTCTACTGTATTTCAAATTTTCGAACATTGACAGGGAAGCTTATATTGTAGCGTCTATAAGGACGACGCCACCTTGGTAAGTATACACACTAATTAGGAAGACAGTCCCCGGGTTACGACGTACCCGACTTGCGCGATTTCAACCTTACGACGCCAGAACTTGCCACTTTTTTTTTTTGACGCGTAAGTCGCCGCCATCCTGCAATTCCCACTTCCTTGTTCTCATGCTGCTGCTGCTTCTCCTCTGCCAAAATCCTCTTGTCAGTCCCGATCAGTTTTTTTTTTTTTTTTTTAGTTCCGATGGCGGGCTGAGTGAAGCCCGAATAGTTTAAAAAATTTTTTTTTTTTTTTTTTAGAGCCCGAAAAGTTGTTAAATACTAGTATAACGGCATTTAACACAAAGTACCTCACAGTATCTTATTTTTTTATCTTATTAATATGAGGTATATTACATATTTTTGGATAGGTAATTTGATTTATTTAGGGGTGCTTAAAGGGTTAATTGCAATTTACACGGAAATTTGGGTTACATCACCAGCGTGGAAACGGAACTCGTTAGTAACCTGAGGACTACCTGTACATTATTTTCAATTAATTATACCCACCTGGACACCACAAACTGTATGGGAAAAAAATGTCCAAGAGTTTAAGAGGACGCTCGCTGTTAGCATTAGTCTATAGACCCTACTCACGTGACGTCACAGCCACGCCCCCGCGCCATATTGTCTGTATACTCGTCATGTTAATGCATTAGCGCTTCGTAAATTCCTCCTATTATGGCGTGTTTTTCTGCTCGTTAACATTAATAATCAAAATGGTGAGGTCGTGTGTGGCGGTCGGTTGCAAAAACAGAGAAGATAGACGGAGAGACTTGAAGTTTTACCGTATTCCGAGAGACCCGGAGAGGAGACCGAGTTTGACTGCTGCAATTCGACGAGAAAACTGGGCTCCAAACGACTACCACAGATTATGTAGTAGTAATTTTATATCTGGTAAGATGCATTTAATATATATTTAGAGGGTTTTGGGGTGACAACCACAATTAAGATCATTGCTAGGCTAATCGCCGACAACATACACTCAGACGTTGTGAATGAACTACCTGAAAATATATAATTATAAGGGTATAATCAGACAGTTGTCATACAATTAATTTACAATTTCACTATTAAGGTCAAAAGCCAAAAAATAAATTCAACTAGGGACAATCTGGAGTAGTGCTATCGCACTTCATATTTATTACATATTATATATGTATGTAGTGAGAGTGCTATCGCTAAACCATATAAACATTAAAAGCCCTAGCTCCATTGACAAATGACATGAAATACATTAGACTTGACAGTGGATGTTAGCAAAAACAAAAGATTTTGAATTGAAAATTTCGTAACTCACCTTCCCGAGCACACAATAGATTCCTGCCGAATTTTCGTGGACGAGGACCTGTTTCACCCAACCAGCAACGTAGCATTTATAAGCCTCCAAGCTCTTAAAGTTTTTCAAACTTTCGTGAGAATAGGCTGATTTTGTGTGGTCAAGATAGTTGTAAATATCAGGGTAGCTAGCAGATGTCAGGCAAAGATGGCGAAGACAACGGGTCGAAAAACATCGATTTAGGCATCAAATATGGATCTGGCGAATGGATAAACTGGAGCTTTTCCACATAACGCCTTTTATGCAACGCATCCAATGAGTTTACAGCGTCAGATAACACCGGGGCTTCCATGAATTGCTCTATAACTTGCACGACTAATTGAAAACAATGAGAATAAGTCTAAAAAATACGGACAATATGGCGGCCGGATCCAGCGACAAGTCATTTTGTGACGTAGGTGAGTAGGGTCTATTGCTAATGGGAATGAGAATGCTATGCTAACGCTAGGAGTTACATTTAGTGTGTGATGATCACTCAGCCCAGACCTTTACAGGCTAAAGCGACATTTCATATTCTCCCTGGCCAAGAAAACAAGTGTTACCGTTAGGGCTGTCAAACGATTAAAAATTTTAATTGAGTTAATTACAGCTTAAAAATTAATTAATCGTAATTAATCGTAATTCAAACCATCTATAAAATATGCCATATTTTTCTGTAAATTATTGTTGGAATGGAAAGATAAGACACAATATGGAAATATACATTCAACATACGGTACATAAGTACTGTATTTGTTTATTATAACAATAAATCAACACGATGGCATTAACATTGTTAACATTCTGTTAAAGCGATCCATGGATAGAAAGACTTGTAGTTCTTAAAAGATAAATGTTAGTACAAATTTTATATTAAAACCCCTCTTGATGTTTTCGTTTTAATAAAATTTGTTAAATTTTCAATCAAAAAATAAACTAGTAGCACACCATTGTTGATGTCAATAATTACACAATGCTCATGGGTGCTTCAGCCCATAAAATCAGTCGCACCCAAGCGCCAGCAGAGGGTGACAAAACTTCAAAAAACACAAGTAACAAGTAACATTGCACTGTGCTGTCATTTTAATCTGTTTGAGCGGGGCATGTGTGTTAATTGCGTCAAATATTTTAACGTGATTCATTGAAAAAATTAATTATCGCGCGTTAACGCGATAATTTTGACAGCCCTAATTACCGTGTGTGCAAACCTCAATGGAGAGTGGAGACCACTCACTTGTGTGTTGGGGGTGGGGGGGGGCGCATGTCACAAGTAACTCAACCAGACACTGCTACGAACCAGACTAACTACACATACAATGTCACACATTGTAAACCTGTGACAGAAACTATTGCGCATTTTCGTCATGTGACGGAAACTATTGCGCATTTTCGTCTTGTTCTCGTCAGACGAAAACTGGCAAGAGTCTCGTTGTGTTTTAAGCCCCTTTCAGACTTATAACTCGGTAAATTCCCGTGTAAGGTGACGCGGGATTGTGTCATGGCTTCCAGACATGGGGAGATAGCCCAGGAATAATGTGGGTTTGACACTTTCACAGACTTGTCCTGTGTTGCCCACTCGGCGCTCTCTGTGGTCTGTGCGGGAAGAGCGGCTGGTGCGATTTTATAACCCGGACATTGCGTAATTTTTGGTCGACATCGGCAACGAAATAAACCACACGTTTCCAAAGATGGACGATGGAATCTCTTCCTCAGCTTTACGATCCAGTAGCAATGTGATCATATGGGGATTTGTATTGCATTTTTTCGAATGACGCCGAAAATTTTTCCGTCCTCCCGTAAACGCCGATTAAAAAAAACACATCAAAAATTCCGGGACGTTGAGGGGCATAAAAGTCTTATAGATAAGTCGAAAAACACAGACAAGACTGAAAAAGCATTTTCTGCTCTTGCACTCCTCTTTAAAAGAAACTGATGTTTTTTTAAGCCAAAACAAGTGTTGTTTGATAGAACAATATGTCTATATACTGCCATAGCAGATTCATGGCGCATTGAGCCCCGAACTACTTTTAATATGTCCGTTTTACACTGGAAATCCCCTTTTACACACGTCGCGCAACCGCTTTTGTTTCAACCCAGCCATAAAACGAAGATAATTAATTAAATTTATTATTCAAAATGTATGTTATTTTTAGCTTAGAATAATAAATTGATGCCTAATATATTGCTAAAAAAAAAAAACAACTTTAAAAAAATTATTCACTCGCATATTTTAAACCTTTAAACAAATTACGTCACAATGAAAAAAACGGCGTCTGTAAAAACGCCACAGATATCTACCTCATAACTATCGCTTAATTGTAGGGCTGTCAAACGATTAAAATTTTTAATCGAATTAATCACAGCTTAAAAATTAATTAATCGTAATTAATCGCAATTGAAACCATCTATAAAATATGCCAGATTCTTCTATAAATTATTGTTGGAATGGAAAGATAAGACACAAAAGGGATATATACATTCAACATACTGTACATAGGTACTGTATTTGTTTATCATAACAATAAATCAACAAGATGGTATTAACATTAACATTCCGGTAAAGCGATCCATGGATAGAAAGTCTTGTAGTTCTTAAAAGATAAATGTTAGTACAAGTTATAGAAATTTTATATTAAAACCCCTCTTAATGTTTTCGTTTTAATATAATTTGTAAAATTTTCAGTAAAAAAATAAACTCGTAGCTCGCCATTGTTGATGTCAATAATTACACAATGCTCATGGTGCATAAAATCAGTCGCACCAAGGCGCCAGCAGAGGGAGACAAAAAAACAAAAGTAACAAGTGGACATGACACTGCTGTCATTAATCTGTTTGAGTGGGGCATGTGCGTTAATTGCGTCAAATATTTTAACGTGATTAATTTAAAAAATTACCGCCCGTTAACGCGATAATTTTGACAGCCCTACTTAATTGAATTTTTTTTTGTTACTGTCGCATTTTCTCCGATATGTTAGATGATAAATAATCGATCCAAACAAAGAAAACTTGGGAAAAAAAATGTTAAAGGAATATACAGTATATGTAAAAGAAAATCTCGACCACTCATTGATGTCTGCGATTTGTGCATCGCGACTCTTGTTATATTACCATGTTTCACCCATAAAATCTACCATAAATCCAGCTGTGGTCATTCACAGCTGTGTCTTGACACTCAGTGATACATGCTACATGGAGTTTTTGGATCAAAACAAGGTAAGTACACAATAATATCTCGTTAAAGTCGTGGCGTCTGTAATTCTGCTCTCGTGTGCTCTCAACTCCAGATAGGGTTTTGCTGTATATATATATATATATATATATATATATATATATATATATATATATATATATTAGGGCTGTCCAACGACTAAAATCACAGCTAAACGACTAAATATCACAGAGTTAATCACAGCTTAAAAATTAATTAATCGTAATTAATCGCAATTCAAATCATCTCTAAAATATGCCATATTCTTCTGTAAATTATTGTTGGAATGGAAAGATAAGACACAAGACGGATATATACTGTACATTCAACATACTGTACATAAGTACAGTGGTACCTCTACATACGAAGTTAATCCGTTCCAGGACCTTGTTTGTAAGTCGAAATGGTCGTATGTCGAGCAGGATTTTCCCATAGGAATACATTATAATTCCATTAATTCGTTCCACAGCCCAAAAACCTTCACTAAATCCTTAAAAAATACTGCTGGTACTACTACAAATGGCAATTACACATAGCAAAACAAATAAATTATAAATCAAAATCGGAATAATAATAATAATAATAATAATAATTCCTGTATTAATGTAACGAATCGGGTTCTAATGTGGCGGACGTTTTTTGCTGACCCTGAACGCACCGCGGCGCTGACTGCCAGAGACAGACCGGTGAGCTTGAGTTTCACTTTCACTTTGAATGTTTTCTTGAGAACAACGTCAATTGCAGCAGACAGAAGGTGTTTTTGTTTTGAATAAGTTGTGAAATAAATGATAAAAACGTGGCGAAGTTGGCGATTTCTCTGGAGATGTTACCACAATAAGAATTGTCAGCTTAATTTATAAAGACTGGCGAACGATGGTCGGAGGAGGACCGTGGAGATGTATTGTTGAGCCATTTCACGGATGCCCACCCTACGCTCATATTTTTCTGTCATTTGCATCTTCATTTAGAAGGTAAGCATCAACTTTTTCCTTGTTTCACCACCTGTACCAACCTTTTCTGAAACCTGTGTTGATTTGTCACACAAGAAAATCCGCCGTGCATTCGTCTGCGGTGCTGCCATTGTCGTCGTATTTCGAGCATGTCGTCGGATGTAGAAACAAATGGCGAGTCAAATTTTACGTCGGATGTCGAAAAGTTCGTGTGTCGAAGCGATCGTATGTAGAGGTACCACTGTACTGTATTTGTTTATCATAACAATAAATAAACAAGATGGCATTAACATTATTAACATTCTGTTAAAGTGATCCATGGATAGAAAGACTTGTAGTTCTTAAAAGATCAATGCTAGTACAAGTTATAGAAATTTTATATTAAAACCCCTCTTAATGTTTTCGTTTTAATAAAGTTTGTAAAATTTTCAATCAAAAAATAAACTAGTAGCTCGCCATTGTTGATGTCAATAATAATTATGGTGCTGAAACCCATAAAATCAGTAGCACCCAAGCACCAGCAGAGGGCGGCAAAACACCAAAAATCACAAGTAACAAGTGAAAATGACACTTTGCTGTCATTTTAATCTGTTTGAGCGGGGCATGTGCGTTAAATGCGTCAAATATTTTAACGTGATTAATTTAAAAAAATAATGCCTGTTAACGCGATAATTTTGAAAGCCCAATGCCCTCCTGTTAAACATTTTTCTTCCCCCAGAAAATTGAGATTTTAAGCTTTCTAATGATATATCACACATGCAGATCGGACAATTTTGAAATTAGGCCAAATTGGGGGTCTCAGAGCGGAACTTCAAGTCACCTGAATGTTTTCCGCCATAATTTGGAAAAAACTTGAAACCTGGGACTAAAACCGTGTTCAGGTGCGTTTGAAAGTGGCTTTAGTCTCCCAAAACACGTTTTTACCTTGTTATCGTCTTGTCCTCGTCATGAAAAAAATGTATGTTTACAAAAACAACATTAGTGTAAATAGAATACTTTTCAATGATAATTTATACCAACAGATACATATGCACACATGGAAAAGTACAATTTCTTGATAGGAAAAATTGTCAGCTGTCTTAGCATAGAAACACATTTTCACCTAAATAGCAACACATCAATATTCAAATAGCTTGTTAACCTCAGCTGACAGTTGCCGTAAGGTATTTCCTGACCATTGACGTACAAACTGTGAAAAAATATTTGGAAAACACACGACTTAGGACAACGGAAAAAGTATGTACACGTGCTTAAACAATATTTCCATTCAGTCATAGGTCTGTCCAAGTAGCGTACAGTAGTGCGCACTCCTCAATCTATCATTTCACTGTGGTCACTGATGGTATAAAGACCCACTGTAATTATTCCTCCATATATTGAGGGCATCTTGAGGTTGTTCCTCCCTCGCACCGGAAAACAGAACTACTCCCCCGAAGGTCACTTTTTCATTATGCAGAGCTTAGTAAAGATTTACAGAAGGACTTTTCACAAGGAACTCAAAGGCGCAGTTCTGACTAGTTAACGAAAGGGCAAGCTGACGTGTTCTTCACGTCAATTTGAAGTGACGTTCTCAGTCTTCGCCTCACTAAGGTGTTCATCACTTGAAGCCATAAAGAGCAATATTCATTGTGTGGGCTCTTTGACTGACGCCTCATCCAGACCTTGCTGATGGATGTTCGGACATTATGCCATGACTGACTCCCGGGAGGAGAGGAAAAACCTGCCATGACATCAACCACATGTTGGAGTGTAGGTGCAGGTGCAGGGCGGGGACAGGAAGTGAGTAACAGGAAGCCCGGTGAGGCAGACTTGACCATGCTGCTGTCAGGCTGTCGGTCAGCAGGTTGAAGGAGTGACAAATACACCTTGCAGCTGAGTTGGCTTTTGGACTTCAAGGGAGTAGGAGCACCTCATTAGCATGTCCTGGTGGAACACAGAAAATATTATTGTAGCCTGTGTTAGTTGTTGAGGAGGGAATCGCAGAATCCAGTAATTATGTCAAAATTTGACCAATTATACCACCACGATAAAGCAATTGGACAATCATCGATTCATTTTTGAAAAATAGACTGTCTCGTACAAATCTCATCTAGTTTTAGACGACAGTTACTCAAAATATTTCGCCTGTAAAAGTTTTAGTCCAAAAATATAGGTTTACAACAATTTCGAATGAACGTGACGAGGACATATTGTAGCGTCTTACTTTGTGATGATAATACACACTCAGCAGTAAAAGCAATACATTATTTTCAATTAAACCTACCTAGAAACCACCAAAAAAGCAACTTTTAAACCTTTATAGCATATTTTCATAACTTACGTTGGCTGACAACTAGTTGAATGACACCTCTTTTATATCTTGAGGGGATCTGTATCGCTTTCACTGGCACTAATTAACTTTGACGAGAGTGGCAGGAACCCTGCCACGCCAAAAAACTACACACATCCTGACTGCTTTCCAGCATAGGTCACTTCCACCTTTCAATATAAAGACTGAAGTCGAAGCTAATGCTTTCGCGCGCATTCTGCAAAGATGGCAGAGCAACAAAAGAGACAAAAAGTTCTGTTCGCGGAGGGGAAAAAACGGGAGGATACCAGGGATCAAAGGATACTCAAGAATAAACATTGGCCTGGCTTTCACTCGCTGGCGTGACACCTCCACTTTCAACTGAACTCTTGACGAGTCCAGATGGGGTGGGGGGGTTAGCCACACTAAGCCACAAGGTTGCTAACCGTCATATGCTAATGTTAAGCCGCAACTGGATTAATTACCTTATTACTTTTCATCCTTCGCACAGCCGCTGGCAACAGAAATGTTGTCTAATCCATTTGCAGGTGACCATTATGATTTTACAACACTATGCGGCTATGCGCTGGTCCTCATGGGAAATGCAGCGCTGGTCTTCATGGGAAATGCAGTCTTCCTTAAGGCAAAACACTATCGCTTTTGTCTACCGGCGTCGCTAAAATCGACTAAAACTGAGATGTTACCAAGTGTTGCTTTAAGAGGACGCTCACCTTTCTGAAGCTAATGCTAACGGAAACCTAAATGCGATGCTAATGCTAGGATTACATTTAGTGACTCACCGCACAGACTTCAAAGGCTAAAGCAACATTGCTTATTCTCTCTTGCCAAGATGATAAAACAAATCTTCTTTCCAAACAAGCAAGATGGAGCTTTGCTTGAGACTTATCCTAAACTCCGGTGAGTAGTGAGAGGCGCAGCACATCGTACATGAGTGACATGACCCAAACGTGGCAAGCTGACATACTCCATAATATAAAATGTCACGCATTGTGAACATATGACAGAAAAGATGTTGCATTTTGGTCTGTTAGTCGTCTCGTTATATTCTAGTCTCCCAAGCCATGTTTTTAGCTCGTCATTGTCAGGTTGTCATGGAAAAAATTGTTCGTCAACAAAATATTTTCCTTATTGTCATTGTTGACGAAAACAACACTGTTACTAGAGAAGCATAGTTCATATTTTAATGATGAATTCATTCATCTTCTTTGCCATAATGAGTTGTGGTACATAGCATACCAATGATAAGTTAGCACAAATCAGTCACTCTTTACTGAAATTAATATCTGACATCAGCTCCAAAAAGTAAACACTTTTCCCCCCTGATAGTTCTTAATTAAAAAAATCATACAGTCCTTCCTAAATCATAGTGTTAACTGTATTGCCATTTAGATATAAATGTGTGAATCAAATAAAACTAAAAATAAGTGAGATGTTCAATTAATAAAGTCTATCAATTTTATTAAAAATGAAAATACATGTTTAAAATGAATAAAGTGAACAATGAATAACTGTTTTTTTCCCCATTTTAAAGGGACCCTCGGACTTCAAGACTTGTTGGCTCTAATAAGTCACAATTATATGTCATTAATTTGTTATTAATATGTTATTAGAGAAACATATTTTATTGCCATTGATTTATAAATCTATAATATTTATTACATGTTTTGACCTTCAGCGGGTGCCATGTTTTACACGCGAAGCGCAGGCTGGGCGTGATGACGCGGTTGGGCTGGACTGGGAGAATAGCTGTGCTAGCTAGCAATCGAAGCTAGTATGACAACTAGCATGATTTTGTCAGATTCTGCTGTTGGTCAGATTGTTTTGTTATAGAGCTGTGGGATGAGTTCCCAACGTTGTACTTGCATCCAATTCCAGCTCATCAGCAGTTTCTTTAAACCGATCTTAGGCGGCTTGCCGAGATATTGACTTGCTGCCATTTGACAGTTTGTATATCCCTACATTGCTAGTTGCATCATTCTTCTTTTTTTTAAATCCCGACCTACTGTCACTGACCCTTTTTGTGTCTCCCTTTTTGTCGCACTTTCTTTTCAGTTGTGATTCCCTTCTTACGTTGTGATTGCTTTATAAGGAAAATCATGAACTAGACTGTCGCATGAGAAATGCAAGTTCGAATCCTGCTGGAGACCTTCATTATTTGCTTTTACTGCTCATTTTGTGAAATATCGACATTGCTGTCCTGCCCATCACTTTTTCATTCAGGTTCAAATTAGAAGGGTGGAGCCGACGACATGTTTATGTAGCTAAAGAGTGACAATGGTGTAGCCCGGCAAGTGCAGCCCAGTGACGTCACCGCCCAGAGTGCAGTGCGTCGTCAACAACAATGGCGACGTACTAGTTAAACAAATTTTTCAAATTTGATCAAAACGAAAACATTAAGAGGGGTTTTAATATTAAATAATTATAACTTATACTAACATTTATCTTTTAATTACGTTTTCTATCCGTGGTTCCCTTTAACTTGGAAAAAAAAAATCAGAATAAAAAAATAATTTATTTGTAATTAAAAGGCTTATTATCGAAAAATATTTAGTCTCTAAACGTTTTATTGATTTTCAGAATCCTTTATAATAGCAGATTCGATCATCGCCTAGTGGTCGATTACTTGTGGCATCCTAAATTGGAATTATGAAACTACAATGTGGCCTGCATCAAAGATGAGTTTATTAAAGTGCATGTGACAAGAAAAAGCATGTTTATTTCATAATACACGCAGTATTTCATGCTCCTGAATGATATGGACCGCTTGGATGTGTGAGGAAGCGATCGGTATATTTATTTAGTTTTTTGAATCCCGCGCCATGAAAATGAGTGACTTCCGGCTTCGGTCTTGCATTGAGGAGGAGGGCGCTGTGATGTGTACGGGTGAAGGCGTACTAAGGATTCAGCTTATTTTGCGGAGTAATATGTTTATTTTTCGCATCACGCCAGCCAAACGGCTGCAGAAAAATCTTGCTTTGCCTTTTTGGAGTTTCAAAAGGTTCCCATTCACCGTGGATATTGGCCAAAACAAGCCCTACTACTATGGGACCATTGGACTTACAAGGAAGTGAGTAAACATCTTGTTTTGTATTATGTCAAATACGAATACAGCGATTACAAAGTAAACACTACAAACTTTCTTTAAATAAAGGACTACTTACGTTTGATCATTGATAGGCATCTTAAAAGCTCTTCTCGTGCACATTAGCTGCACGTTAGCTGCACAACAGCCGCCCTCCTCCGGGGAACAAACTGTAAATTGCTCTCTGCCGGGCGGTTTGCCGATCCGTGAAGACAATCGACAACCCAGTCGTCATGTCAAATAATCCGGGCTAGTTACAGTGGGGAGAACAAGTATTTGATACACTGCCAATGGGAAAACCCAATGCCACTATCAAATACTTGTTCTCCCCACTGTATGTGTGATTTTCCGCTTCGAAGACTTTGAAACATCACTCGGTTCGGGTTAGCATGTCGGCTAGCTGTCACGCCTCTTGGTTTGTTTACATTCTCCGAAGCCGGGGAAGGGAAATGACATATGTCCGATTTAGGTGTCATAAAATATCGTTCGGGAGGTGCGACAGTAAAGGTGAAGTCGACAGTTTTGACCATTATTTTAACCATATTTTTGACCATAATTTTGCCATGTCGTCTTGAATAAGTGCATTTTTATCATTTCATATTCCATTTAGCACAAGACTGTTATTTGTCATGACCATGCCAATTATTTAGCAAATACTTGGATAGAAAGAATATCCTGTAAAAATATTGAAGTAAAGAGACATAAACAATGACATTTTGCAGCTCTCTTCGTCGCGTTTTCCGTGTTCTGAATAGTTGCCCCTCGACGGGCTGGCTGGTCTTTCTCAAGCCATTTATTTAGATATTGGGGAAAAATACTTGGATAAAAAGAATATCCTGTAAAAATATTGGAGTAGAGAGACTGAAACAATGACATTTTGCGGCTCTCTTCGTCGCATTTTCTTCGTTCTGAATAATTCCCCCTCAATGGGCTGTATAGTAAAACCGATGAGCCCATTCACCCGCTGACGTAATGCACCTGTTGGGAATGCTAGAGCCCTATAATGGTAGGCGTGGCTAACCGGCAGATTTAAAGACTAATTTCTCGTCATTTGTTCTTTGCTAAATTGTTGTATATAGTCGAATCGTCTCAAAATATGATTCTAATTCACATAATAATGCTATTTAAGACCTTTTTTTTCTCCTGTCGTATGCTCTTTAATACCGCTTATCTAGATATTAGTTGACAGTGACCAGTACCCCGAAGTGAATGACCTGATGTATGTGTCCTTGGCGTTGAAATTTGTACAAAGGCGTATTAAGCTAATAAGAAAAGTGAGATGGAGTAAAGTTTTGCCATACCACCCAGGCAAAGCAGAGCCTGTCCGCCCTTTGGCGCTCTGCATCTGGAAGCGGCCTTCTGGTAATCTGCGCTAAGTACAAAAAGTTCAGCACCAGCTTGTTCTCATAGACCACCAAGCGAGCCCCCACCTCCGAACTCCTCAACAGGTCTCCTTTCATATCTAGGGATCAACGGGTGCTCTGCGAAGTCAGTTCCAGGCCCGGAGCCCCTCAAGGTGCTGCATCGACATTGTACTAACTCATGACAATATTATCATTGGTCTTATGCGATAATCATACCTCAGCTAGGGTTAGCTCTAAATACTTTTCTTCCTTGACAGCTGCCAGAGCTTTGACCATTGACCTCAAAGGTCTGTAATACGTCACGAGAAAATGGAAGACTACCAACACGAGCATCCATAATGTTGAGATTTACTGTGTCAGAGATGGACATTTATTTAACAGGCGTGCTGTGGGATGTCATGTCGCTCGCTGCCTTTGATTGATCTCTTCACTTCCTGCTACAAAGATGGAGGCCGCTCCCGTAACCACACTTCCCCTTTCAAGCTCTGGGTGTAGGAGACGCCCTTCGGCAAGCGTCCCAGTCATCAGTCGCTTTTCGCCTTTCCCCCCTCGGTCCCCCCTGCCCCCCACCAAAAAAACCCAACTGTAACCATCAACAGGAATAAACACGGTACTGACCTTAGATCAGTGTCTAGAGGCGAATCCATTCGCCAGCCTGTTTTAGAAGTCCATATGTGGTCCATATGGAAGCCCTTCCTGTATCCTCTGTAGAAATGTGTTGGTGCACAAAGAGCTGGAAACACATCCTGAACTTATTTGATCACAGAGTGACAGTAAAATAAAAGTAAAGAAGATGAAGAAAAATTCCCCCTCCTGTTGTTCCCTTTGATACTTCCTCCAAAAGGAGCATGATTTCAAACTTTAGAAAATATGTCCTGTCATTCCGTCAGTCCGTGTATGAGTGATGAACAATTTGAAATACAGCTTATCCTCTTGTGTAAGCAGTATTTTTGATAACGGCATTAGGGTATAACGGCTTTACTATCAGCATTATTTTTGTCAGTAGTGAGTAATCTAATTAATTTTCCCATAATTGCAACGCCGTTACCATTACTAAGGATTTGAAGGCTCCCGTTACGACAATTTGGTTGAGTGACGCATGAGGGGGTAGAAGAAGGTTGTGACGGCGTTGCAAACGCGATGCTAGGTGGCTCGGAGCGTTAGCATAGCATTCACGTTCTCGCTAGCATTAGCATTTAGCGTCATGTTCAACGCTCGGGAAACTTTTTACATGCAGGGTACAATTAATTGAAAATAATGGCCTGTTTTCCTGTTCAGTATACATTATCATCACCAAGTGGGCATTGTCTTTGTAGATTGTACAATATAATGATAATTAGGGCTGTCAAAATTATCGCGTTAACGGGCGTTAATTAATTTTTTAAAATTAATCATGTTAAAATATTTGATGCAATTAACGCACATGCCCCGCTCAAATAGATTAAAATGACAGAACAGTGTAATGTGCACTTGTTACTTGTGTTTTTGGGGTTTTTGTCGCCCTCTGCTGGCGCTTGGGTGCAACTGTGGGTTTCAGCACTGAACGAGCATTGCGTAATTATTGACATCAACAATGGCGAGCTACTAGTTCATTTTTGATTGAATATTTTACAAATTTTATCAAAACGAAAACATTAAGAGGGATTTTAATATAAAATTTATATATAACTTGTGTTAATATTTATCTTTTAAGTACTACAAGTCTTTCTATCCTTGGATCGCTTTAACTGAATGTTAATAATGTTAATGCCATCTTGGTGTTTTATTGTTATAATAAACAAATACAGTACTTATGTACCGTTTGTTGAATGTATATATCCGTCTTGTCTTATCTTTCCGTTCCAACAATAATTTACAGAAAATTATGGCATATTTTATAGAGGGTTTGAATTGCGATTGATTACGATGAATTCATTTTTAAACTGTAATTAACTCGATTAAAAACTTTAATCATTTGACAGCCCTAATAATCATTTGTTTATTCCCAAAAGTAGTCGCTTGCCCTTAACTTTTCTTGAATGACATATCTATCCATAAAGTTTTTTTTTTTTTTTTTTTTTTAATAAAACAACTGGAGCAAAGATAGGCTTGACTCTCTTCCCTTTTCTAACTTGCAAATTTAAAAATATATGTTCCATGATTTTCGGACAATAAGATGCTACTTTTTTCTCTCATTTTTAATCCTGTGGCTTATAGTCCTGTGTGGTTAATTTGTTGATTCATTTGGGTTAATAGGCAACACTTTGACAGCGGCGTCATAACACTGCCGTAAGATCGTGATAATTTTGACATGACACTATCATGGGCATAAATAAATGCGTATGACAGATGTCAATAAGTGTCATCCGGCAAATTATGTCACTAACTCGAATCTTTTACATCCATTGAAAAGCAGCATAATTTGCTGGATGACACAAAATGACATCTGTCATGAGCATTCATTAATGCTCATGGCAGTGTCATGTCATGATTATGACGGTCTTATGACAGTCGCATGGCACTATCGTCAAATACCATAACTCGCAATCAGTGAAACAAATGGAACAATAATAATAAAAAAAAAAAATAGCACAGAACATGAATTTTGAGTTATTTACATCTGTAGTGCTGCAATGCATGCTAGGAGGCATGTTGGATAACAACAGCGTTGACAGCAGGTGGCAGCAGAGGCTGGCTGTCTGCCCCAAAGGAGCAGTGATGGCCAAATGAAGATTCTTGAAGCAATGAAGCTTTGCAGCCAATTGATTTAAAGCTTCTTGGACAGCTTTATGATGCCGCTGTCAAATAGTTTTACCGGTTCATATTTTTTGGTGTAAATATTCCATAATACAGTTAGGACAGCTGTGGCTTATAGTCCAGTGCAGTTTATCTATGAACAAATGCTCTTTTTGTGTCAAATGTGGTGGGTGGTGGCTTATAGTCAGGTGCGCCTTATAATCCAAAAATTAAAGTATATACATTAGGGGTGTGACGGTACACATGTCACGGTTCAGTACATCAGCATTTGAAAGTTAGTTTGTATACCATTACACATATATAGGTGAAATTTTCAAAAATGTAAAACGGTGACCTATGTTTTTTAGGAATGAAAAAGACAGTTCAGTTCAATTCAGTCAGTTAATATAAACATATTTGAGGTGAAAGACGTTATGGAATTGATCACGTGTAGAACATGAAAAGTAATGTCAGTTACTTTGCCGAGTAACTAATTACGGTACACTTACTTTGAGGTAACTGCGTTACTAACTATATTACTTTCTGGGAGAAGTAATTTGTAACTAATTATTTACTTTTTTAAAGTAAGATTAAACAACACTGTGTGTAAGTGCGTTTTAAATCATGTTTTTGCTTATGTATTTTTTTAAAAACGTATTTGGTGCAAAGTTTTAGCCATCAAAGGATTTGTTCAACGTTTCCCTAAGGAGCTAGCGGTGATTAAACTGCTATTTCACTGTGGACCTGGCAGTGCCTTTCATTGCGCGAACGTAGGACTTTATAATGGACTCTTCCAAAGCCTGAGGTAATGACCTCAGCATGTCACTCCAGGCTAACTCTGCAGCGATTGCACGGACGATTAACTCTTACAGCAACGGCGCTGGTTGAACATATGTAAGAATAGTCGCCGTTTTGTCAATTCCTGCCTGCATTTTGTGATGTAAATGTAGCGATAAAAGTCCAAACAAGTTAATTTGTGGCACATGTACACCGACTGAGTCTTGCTCACATGCCTAAGTGTGTATGCATATAAAAGCACTTTCAACCGTGCAATAATTTCCTTATTTGCCCCGCTAAAACCGATCTTGTGGACGCGTGTCCGTTTGATGTGTTCAGAGCTGCAGTGCAGATGCCACAGTTTTAGCTATGTTGGACGTCATCTCGACCGGCTGTTCTCGGAATACAGAAAAAACACCACCAGCACCACCTCTAAAATTAGCGTGCGCAGCACACGAAGGAAGAAAACGTATGCGAGTAAGAGAAATCCCTCATGAGGCTATCGCCTATCCTTTTGTTGATAGGTTTTCGTGAGCAATCATGTGGCCGCGAGCCAGTCAGAAATCGCCTATGGTAACTGAGGCCTTTCTCATCAAAGATGAAAGAAGCGAGTAAATATATTCCTCTTCTGGGCCTTGCCAGGAATCTGGAAATCCGATTTTATATCCCTGCATTTGGATAGTTTGTGTCACAACCATGCCCACCGCACCTGCTCTTTTGTGTCTGCACCCTGCCATTTTCCATCTGACCACTAAATGCCCCAGACTTTTTCCTTAAGCTTCCCGGGCCGCTTGCTCTAGTTCAGCTCTGAGGTCTGTTTGTTGATGTGTCTAGGAGAGCCGCCGCATTAATGCCAACTCCTGTAGGGCAAACGTCAGTGAGTACCACAGACAAATAATCGAACTAGAAACAGCACTCAGTCCAGCTCAAACCGCCGCCAAAGCCGAACAATCCAAAACTCAGGCAATGCTATTTCACTCTAGACTTAAACATTCATTTATCTATTCAGACCAAAGCTCTGTAGAACACTAAAAACTGCAATTTCTGGAGAAATTACTCTGGGTCTTTGCTGTGTGGGGATACAGATCTTAGCCCTGCACAGGTTGGTTTGGCAACATTTCGGGGACAATATCAGGTCACTTCCTGTTGATTTGGGGACATTTGGGGGCGTGGCCTGGTCATATCAGGTCATTTGGGGACATTTGGGGGCGTGGCCTGGTCATATCAGGTCATTTGTGGGACACGTCCTATTGATATCTGGTCATTTCCTGTTGATTTGTGGACATTTATTTTTTTGCTATTGAAAATGAATGGGAAATTTGATCGTCCATGGCCGTCAATGGCATCAACTTACATTTGCATCAATGGAATCCATGCACATTAGCATCAATAAAATCGAAACATGGCCATCAGTGGCAGTAAACAAAGTAAATGCCATTGAAAATGTCAGGGAAATTTGGACGTACATGGCCGTCAATGGCATCGACAGCCATATGCGTCAATGGAATCCAAGTACATTGGCATCAGTAGAACTGACATACATGGCCGTCAATGGCATCTATCTAAATTGGCCTCAATGCAATGTTAATGCCTTTGGAAATGAATGGAAAATTTGGACGTCCATAGCTGTCAATGGCATCGACTTACATATGCGTCAGTGGAATCGGGGACATTTGGGGGACAGGTCGTATGGATATCTGGTCATTTCCTGTTGTTTTGCACGCATTGTTTTTTTTGCCATTGAAAATGAATGGGAAATTTGGACATCCATGGCCGTCAATGGCATTGACTCACATATGCGTCAATGGAATCCAAGTATATTGGCATCAATAGATTCGACATACACGGCCATCAATGTAATGTAAATTCCATTGGAAATTCCATTGGAAGTGAATGGGAAATATGAACCCACGTTGCATCCCATTAAAAATGAATGGGAAATTTTTTGGCAAATTTCCGAAAACCGTAAATTTTTTTCAAATTCTGTATACAAATTTTACGCCCCTTACCGTCTAAGAATTTATTATGTCCAAATTATGTGATTTGGTCAAAAATTGGCGAACGGAAAATTTTTCGGGGTTGTTCGAAAAATTCCCTGCTTTGCGTGAAAATTCTGTTCATTTCGATATTTGACCGATGCCGATCAGTCAAACGGTTCGGGCTGTGCAATTTTTTTCTTTTTCTTTTTCAAAGACCCAGATCATTTATTTATAATAATAATAATTTATACATTTTGTACAAACAATTGCTAATAACCTGACTTTTGATTATTCAATTGGTTTCAGAAATGGCTCATATGAAAGCTAAGACCCTCCCAAATAATGTTGAATGTACAAAAATATATTTGTTTCACTGAAAAAAGATTTATCATTTAATGAAGACATAAAGGTGAAATTTTGGCAAGACAAAAGTTTTGTCGCCCACAGAAAGTTTGACAAATTGAACCAAAAATGTACTTCAAATACAAAAATATGATACATACCATAAGCGAATTAAGTAGTGGTACTGTGAGAGCAAAATTTAATATTTTGTATGATTTCCATGGGCTTGAAGGACTGCGGTCCATGCTGGACCATGCGGTTTGGCAAGGATTCATTCAATTTATTGATGAAGTCATCAGGAACAAAGAAAGCTGTCTTGTATCCCTCCCAGAGTTTATCAACATTCTTGGGTTTCGTCTTCCATGCTTCCTCTTTCATCCTACCCCAGACATGCTCAATGATTGTTATGTCTGGTGACTGGCCTGGTCAGTCCTGAAGGATCTTGATCTTCTTTGCCTTCAGGAACTTTGAGGTAGAGATTGAAGTATGCGATGGAGCACCATCCTGCTGCAGAATGTCCCTTTTTATGGTTAGGAATGTAAGAGGCAGCTAAGATTTGTTGATATTTCAGACTATTTACGTTGCCTTCCACCCTGCAGATCTCTCAGGGTGCAGACAATTAAAAAAACGTGTGGCATTTACCAAGGCCCACAGCCTGTCAAAAGGATGGACGCTGGAAAAGTGGCAAAAGGTGGATTTTTCAAATGAGTCTTCCATTGAATTACACCACAGTCGCCGCAAATATTGCAGGAGACCTACTGGAGCCCGCATGAATCCGAGATTCACTCAGAAAACAGTGAAGTTTGGTGGTGGCAAAATCATGGTCTGGGGTTACATCCAGTATGGGGGTGTGCGAGAGATGTCTGAAAGCCAAATCCTGCGTCACATAACACGGGAATTTTGCGGGATATAAGTCTGACATGTAATTCTTAAAAGATAAATGTTAGTAGAGTTTTAATAATTTGATATTCAAACTCCTCTTACTGTCTCTCAATAATATAGGGATTGTGTAAGAGGGTTTACTGAACAGCAAAAAAAAAACACGCGATTGCGAAAAAGGAGACACAAAAAGGGTCCGTGACAGTCGGTCAGGATAAAAAAAAAAAAAAAAACTGAGGGGGAAAACCGCGGTGATAGGCAGACAAATGAAAAAAAAACAAGGCAATGATGCAACAAAGTCAAATGGCAGCAAGTCGATTCTCGGCAAGCCGCCTAGGATGGGTTCAAAGACACCGTTGATGAGCTGGATTTGGATGCTGGTATGACGTTGGGATATCATCCCACAGCTTTCTAACAAAACAATCTGACCAGCAGCAAAATGTGACAAAATCATGCCAGTCGTCATACTAGCTTCGTTTGCTAGCTAGCACAGCTATTCTCCCAGTACAGCCCAAACGCATCACCCTCAGTGTGCATTGTGTGCGTTAAATATGGCGCCCTCTGTAGGTCAAAAATTGAACTAATTATTATAAATTTTAAAATCAATGTCTAACACCTCATGACCCAAGAGATACACACACACACACACACACACACAGTAGAAGTGTCTCTCAGCCAATTGGATGCTTGGCAATAGCCAATAGCAGAGCAGCTATAAGTATGCTAGGTTCAATAAACACTGGGAGCTGCGAGTAGCAGCCCATACAGTATTTTTGCCTCTTCTATCCTGAAATTTCATAATAAGAGGCAATATTTTCCTGTTGAGGCGTGTCATAACCTGAACATTTCGTTTGTAGAGACGCTCGTAAGTTGTGGTACTACTGTATATGAAGCTCAAAATTACAAACCACAGGTTTTCCTTGCCCTGTAGTGAAAAACTGATCTCATCTCTCTGTATCCATTGAACTTTTTTTCCACGTGCTTTTAATACTGTGCGTGTCCTGCATGTCAAGTCGTCAAGTATTGAGCACAATGCAATGAACAAACCTGAAGTTTCAGGTCCGTTGTGGAAAATTCTTTCAGAGTCATTGGGATTCTTGCAGAAAGTCAACAAACAATATGATGCTCACGTTTTGGGTAGTTTTATTAGATGGATTCAAAGCAGTGAAAGAGGAGCGGAAGCCCTACATGGAGCAGAACTGAGGCCAAAATTGAGCGCGTCAAGCAGATGGTGCATGGCGACCGTCGGTTGACTGTTGGATTGATCGCTAATGAGCCACGCGTGAACTGGGATGTCGGGAAGATTATCTCCTGAAGTTTTGGGTATGTAGGAAGTCTGCGGAAAGAGGATGTCCAAACTGTGAAAGAAAGCAACTGAGCGAGCATGGGAAATGAAGGATGGAGGGATGAAGGGATTTGTATCAACTGATCCACCCTTTGTAGTTCTAGTGTTGACGCATGTGGCGCACTGAAGCTTTGACTTCCAGGCATATGTGGCAAGATCAAACCTTAACCTCCGGAAGATGTAAAAAGGTTGTCCGCCCGATTGCCTGCCTGAGCGGTCCACTGTCCGACAATGCCAAGGCACCCCTGCCCTGCAAACTCTCAGGTTGCTAATTGGAGCAATCCAACCCTGTGGTTTTGTGAGTGTGAATGGGAAAGACTAACGAGGACCTCAGTGCTCACAAAAGATATGCTGATGAGGGTCGACTTCCAAGCATCTGTGGCAAGATCAAACCTTAACGTCTATCAATCTCCAGTACACTAACAAAAAGCAGCAGGAGGGAGAGTTAGACTACGTGATCGGCTTGGGACGGCTCATCTGTATTTATTTATTTTTAATTAGGAAAATCTGCAGCGTTAAGTTTAAAGCCCGAAGTAGCGATGGATCACTGTACGCGAATTATTCGAGTAATCGTTTCAGCTCGAGAAGAAACATTGCTATGCCTCTGTGTGACTTCTACAAAAAAAACCTCTTTACCAAGTTTTCAAGTGGGTAGGCAACGTTGTTGAATTCCTTGGAGATTACAAGGAAGGGGATACTTGGAGTTTGAAATGGAGATCCAGTCTATATTTTTTGACACCAGCCATGGACCTATTCTGACGTGCAATGTATGTTGATCAATCTATAAATTAAAGATGCACCGATACCGATACTAGTATCGGCAGGGGGCACCGATCCGGCCTGAAATGGTGGTATCGGTATCGGCGAGTAACACCAAAGACGGCGCCGATACCATTTACCGGTCCATTATTATAACATTTGACCGCAGCCTTTTTTTTTCTCCTGGCGCTCACTACACTCTGTCTCTGTGTTGTGTGATGACACGTGAACACCAAGCAGCTATCGCTATTGGCCTGCTCCAGACCAATGAGAACCGGCCAATAGCCACTCCTGAACAATGACAAGGCCGCTTGGCGGCGCCGACATGGCGGCAGTCCGGAAATATTTCAAAATAGAAATCCCGTCAATTAAAATCAATGGCTGCATGCAAGATTTGCGGCCTGAAAGTTTCGAGATGTGGAGTTAAATCGGCCAGTTTCAATACCTCGAACCTGATAAAACATTTTAGGACGAAACGTGAACGAACACAACGAGTTTGAGCCTGCAAGAGCAGGACTGCTATCCAGAGGAAGGGCGCTTGACCGGTGCAACAATCTCTGGTCAGTTCACGACGTCAACTTTACTTTGTCTTTTACTTAAAGAAATGCTGCAGTAATTTGGGAACTGTTTCCAAAGTAGGGTTGCCACCTTTCAGAAATAGAAATAAGGGACCCCCCCCCCTGCCTCCCGAGAAAAAGGAGGCTAATAGAGAGACGGGATGCTGTGGTCAATTATTATTACTTATAATTGTTAGCGTCCGCAAATGCGGAAACAAGGTTGGACCTCGAAGCGGACAACAAGCGGGGGATACGTACAAGGGTTTAATGATTGCAAACAAAAAATAACACCCGATCGCGGGACAGTAGAAATAATAAAAGGAGTCCGTGACAGCAGGTCGACGAAGCTCAATACTACAAACTCGAAGGTTAACTAAGACAATAGGTGGTGAGCCAAAAAGCCAAAATAAAAACACTCAAATACCTGCACAGGGTAGAGGTTACAAACGAGTGCAGCACACGAACAGAAAAAAAACAATGCAGGGGAATAAAAAGCAAATGTAGCGAGACTATAGTGCGAGATGTCAAATGGCGATCAGCAAAGCAAATATCTCGGCAGCCTTCTCTAAGATCACCCTTGCTTAAATGCTGCGTTGATGAGCCTGCATTGGATTCAGGTGCGACGTCAGGAACGCCCCCACTAACAGCCCAGCAACAAAACACAATCTAACCAGCAGCAGAATGTGACAATAATTTCATGAAAGTTGCACTGTTTGGACTTTGAGAGGTTTAAAAAAGTTTACTCAGTTCATTCAGAGTTTATTGTTATGAACTTATTTTTACTTTCTTACTGTTGGGCTAGTATTATACTCTGTACTAGTCTTTTTCCTATTTTGCAAAGGTAAGCAACAGCCTGACAAAGCCTTGATAGCAATGATTTCACATCCAATTATGTAGCTCTTTGGGGGAAAAAAAAAAAAAAAATACACGGGGTGGTATCGGTATGGTATCGGTATCGGCCGATACTGCACAGCCAGGTATCGGTATCGGGGCCAAAAAATGGTATCGGTGCAACACTAGTATAAATCACACAAGCAACGGAAGTATATAGAATTCAGGGTCTTCTTCGATGAATAAATTTAGCAGTGAAACCAAGCCAAATTCTTGAAAAATACAAGCAAATCCCAGCTTGTGCTTTTTCAAAATCATCAGATGCATGCGTAAAATAAGCTAGGAACACCTCTAACGGATGCACCAGATGTTGATGGAGAAACAAGAGGTAGTGGAGTGGCTGGCTGGGGATCTCTGAGGCTAAGTCTGTCGTGCAGGTGAGGGGACGGATTCCAAAATCCCAATGTTGTGCTCTTAAGAGTGATTGAAAACACATACTTTTGTCATTTAAAATAAACTGTTTTGTGCAACAAATGAATAGTGTTAGAGCAATATAAGCGAGTTTTGAATGGTCCCTGGTGGCTGACCATACTTGGAAGCCAGCAGTCCGCGATGAGGCCTGGAAGTCAACCCGGTAATGGCGGAGATAATAAGTCCTTATGACTTTGACCTTTGACACCTGTTCTTAGCAAGGAGTTTAGGAGCTGTCCCAGAGGAGCTGTCCGATACTAGCGGTGGCCGAATGGTTGCAGGAACTGCAATCCTTATTTGGCTGTCTGGGGAAACTTAGAAATGAGTGCGACCCATGTACACCGCATCCAGGGAGCAGTATTTCTACCCTCAACCAATGAAAGGTTTATAGACTTTAACTATAAAGACAAACCACTAAATCTAACACTTGTTTTAAACACAAAGATACTTCCCCCCCAACCCACTCTCCGGCTTCAGATGTTACCCCCTGGCAGGAATGTCCAATGTTGTTTTTATCAAATGTTCATTAAACCCGCCTGTAAAGTGACTTCCTCCCTAAGACCGTTAAAAGTAGCTCAAAAAGTAGCACAGTATGTGCAGCCCATGTGGTATATTGTGGCGTCATTAGAATAGAAATGGACACCAGATGGGGGTGTGACGTAGCGGGGGTTGGAGATGCAAGAATAAAATAACACATGCAGAATATTGTGTTTGCTAGCATATCATTTCTTTGCGCTGTTGCATCATCTCCAAAAAGACGAACGTACATTTGGAAGAGATTCTGAATCGTGACTTTCATTTAACGTCCATTCGATGTTCCGCACGCCGCCGTCTTTTGTTGAACACACACATTTGTTTTTTTGCGCCCACCAGGAAGCCCTTGAATAGATGATTGAAAAAACAACTGGCGCACTGGTTTTCCATGCGAGCGTTTCATGTGTCCGAGATTGAAAACCAACATTCCACGGTCCCGATGTGCGCGCTCGCGCAAAAAAAAAGAATCTATTTAGAGCATTTTGAGCGGCCTTGTGATCCCTCCAAAACCCTTTCCCTAATGCAAACACAGCAGAAAATGCAATCCGTCAAAAACGGTGCAAATCTCTCCCGTGCTTGTTTTCTCTTACACGCATACACACACCTCTTCTCATTATCTGATCCCGACATTGTAGCCCCCTCCCCGCCCGTCTTATATATATTCTAGCTTTCAGTTCAGGCTAGAAATGACAGTGCCTCCATCATAAAAACATTGCAAGCAGGAAGATATTGACACAGGTGTTCCTGCTTCAGACTGTCTAGCTGCAACACATGATATGTTTTGTTTCTGCCAGCCAGCCCATTCCCACTGTCTTAGTGAATAAGACTCCGAAGCTGTTTTCACTGTTAGCGTACGCTTTTGTTTGCCGTTGTGACACATTCCTAATTTCTACCTCGGGATTGTTTTTCTTTTATTCTTTCAGTGTTGAGACACGGCAGTGAGTCACTAGTGTAAGGGTGGAATTAATCTGTCTGAGCACGAGCTGTGAATGAACAGGTGTAGGTGTGTTTGTCTTAATTAATTTAAGTGCCAGTCGGTTTCTTTTCGCCCCTTGAGGGCCTGTTGGCGTGGTCTCTGTCTGACACTTTTTTTTTGTTTGATCCCCAAATCCGAATCTTGCCGATGAATCAACTGTAGGCTTCCCTTTCTTTAATTTAGGACGTGTTCAGATCTGTAACATGGTTCACCTGTCCCGGTTTAAAATGAAAATGATACACGATACGTTTTGAATAATGTTACAATAATAATAATAATGGCGGAAAACATGGACAAGACTGAAAAAGCAGTTTCTGCTCTTGCACCCTTCTTTAAAATAAACTGCTGTATTTTAAGCCAAAACAACTCTTGTGTTTGATAGAACAATATGTCTGTATGCTGCCATAGCAGATTCATGGCGCACTAAGCCTCTGAACTATTTTTAATTTGTCCGTTTTACCCTGAAAACCCCCTGTTTACAGACGTCGAGCAACCGCTTTTGTTTCAACCTAGCCATAAAAAGAAGGTAAGTAATTATATTTATTATTCAAAATGTCTGTCATTTATAACTTAAAAAAAAAAAAAAAAAAACGATTAAAAAAAATAATTCACTCGCATATTTTAAACTTTTAAACAAATTACATCACAATGAAAAATTTGGCGTCTGTAAAAAAGTCACAGATATCTACCGCATAACTATTGCTTAATTGTATTTTTTTTTTTTTTTTTTTTTACTGTCGCATTTTCCCTGATATGTTAGATCAAGGGTCATGAATTAAAAATCCTCTGGGTCTGAAATTAAAAAATTACAGCAATCTCGGGTCCGGAAATATTTTTAATGCTTCTTTTTTCCCCAAAAAATACAAACGTATTTTTACGTGGCCATGCTGATAATTACAACATTCAAAAATGTAAATGAAATATAAGAAATAAATTTATAGTAAGTAATAAATAATATTTAATAATAATTAATTAGTATATAATAAAGCGATCATATTGAGCCCTGAATTCCGCTATTTTTTGAGAACGGATGGCAGAGTTCATTGGGAAACTTTGCGAAAAAGCTGTGTGCTTCGTCTCATAGTGCTTTTTCAAATTGCTGCTTTTTACAAGCGCTACCGTTGTTCGGCCATTCCTTACTACGCGGCAAAAGGTCTACACAACACTCAGCGCGCTTGCGCAAGCATCCGCACGCATGCGCACATCGGTCAGAAGCGGCGATTACTCACTATTTTTGTTTTTATTTAGTTTTTTAGAACCTTTTCATAGCCTCAAAAATACTTTTTGCATGTATTACCCTCTCATACTTTTAACCATTGTGGTTTTTTGTGTTAACGTTGAAGCAGTTGACCACATTAGTCACGTAGCGTATTTAAACTGTCCTTATTTGGTATAACTGCATTTAGGTATTTTCTTAAGGCATTTTTAGTACGTTCTGCCTGTATGCATCCAAACAAAACAAGTTTAGCGCGCACGGTATTACTTTGGGTGTCAAATTCGACTAATGTAGCACGTTTCGCCGATGTAGCAAATTTTGGTAGAACACCGTCTCTGAACAGATGAGGCATCATAGCGGTCTTGTGCTGCCGCCAGGTAAAATGAACAAAAATGTGTTGGTCTACTACTCCTTAAACACTGTTTTCTGCATCAATCTTGCGTAGTTTTGAGCACGCCATTTGTCGTACCTTTTCGCCTCTTCCTCCAACTTCATTCGGCTCAGTTTTTGGTTGTCACTCCGCGGCGTCTGGAAAGCGAGTGTGAGACATGTTGTTCTAGAAATAACTTTCAAATGCTTCACTTCCATTGGCTGGCTCACGCGCATCACCGCTAAGGTTTTTGTTTGTTGCCCAACTCCACTCTGCAAACCAGCAGAAAAAAATGATTTTTGTTGTTGCAAAGTGTATTAGTCCGGACAGCTTCAGATCCGGTCCAGACGGCTAGAGGATCCGGAACCGGACCGAGGTCCGCGATTCCGTGACCTCTGTGTTAGATAGATAATCGATCCAAACAAAAAAAAGAAAGAAAAATAACATTTAAAAGGGTAACTATACGAAAAAGAAAATCTCAACCACTTCTTGTTGTCTGCAATTTCTGCATCGCGACCCTTGTTATATCACCCTGTTTCACCCATAAAATCACAAAAAAATCCGGCTGTGGCCATTCACAGCTGTGTCTTGACACTCGGTGATACATGCTACATGGAGTTTTTGGATCAATACATGCTACATGGAGTTTTTGGATCGAAACATGGTATGTACGCGATAATACAGTTTCTCGTTAAAATTTTCACGTCTTTAATTCTGCGCTCGCCTCTAGTTAGGGTTTTGCTGTTTAAATTAAAAAAAAAATATATTTTTTTTTTATATGCCCTCCTGTTCAAATTTTTCTCCCCCCAGAAAATTGAGATTTTCAGCTTTCCAATGATGTATCACTAGTGCATATCGGACAACTTAGAATTTTGGCCAAATTGGGGGTCTCAGAGCGGAACTTCAAGTCACCTGAGTGTTTCCGCCTAATGTAATCGGTGCTACTATAGACAGATTTCCTGAGCGAAACATAAATTTCTGCTCCGAACTTCAGATTTAGACAAAACATCATAAATTGCGGTTGAAGTTAGCAGTGTGTTGATGAAGTCAAAATCAAATCAAATCAAAGGATCCCACTGATTCTCCAGAAATGGATTTAGCACAACGTAAACAAAGGTCTGGGAGTTTCTGTGCTGTGTATGGCTGTGCGAACCCCTGGAAGCGCTTAAATATATAGTTTGAAGGGGAATGATCACCGACCAGCGAAAAAGCGCCACTGTGTATGTACCCCGCCATACGCCTCACATCCGAAACCAGCAGACAATATATGGTGGAAAACACAGATAAGGCTGAAAAAGCAGTTTATGCTCTTGCACCACTCTTTAAAATAAACTGATGTATTTTAAGCCAAAAGAACTGTTGTGTTTGATAGAAAAATACGCCATGGCAGCACGGGCGCAGTAAGCCCCCGAAATATTTTTAATTAGTCAGTTTTCCCCGGGAGACCCCCATTTACGCACACCGCACAACCACTTTGTTTCAAACCAGCCATAAAAAGAAGGTAAGTAATTATATTTATTATTTGAAATGTTGAAATTAGCTTAAATTCATTAGTTGATGTCTGATGTTTAGTTAAAAAAAAAAAAAAAAACGATTTAAAAATTATTCACTTGCATACTTTACATTTTGAAGCAAATTATGTCAAATTGAAAAAAAGTACTGTCTGTAAATAGGTCACGGATATTTACCTCATAATTATTGCGTAATTGTATTTTTTGTTGGTTCACATTTTCCCCGATATTTTAGATGATAATCGATCCTAACAAAGAATAAATGGGGGGAAAAAAAGTTTAAAAGGGTAAATATTTGGAAAAAATCTCGACCACTCATCGATGTCTGCGATTTCTGCGTTGCGACCCTTGTTATATTACCGTGTTTCACCCATAAAATCCCCCAAAAGTCCAGCTGTGGCCATTCACAGCTGTGTCTTGACACTCACACTACGTGATAATATATAATATAAATCATGGTGTCTTTAATTATGCTCTCTCATGCGCTCACCTCGAGTTAGGGTTTAGGGTTTATTTATTTATTTATTTTTAACGACCTTCTCAAAATTTTTCTTCCACCAGATTTTCAGCTTTCCAATGAGTATTACACATGCATATAGGACAATTTTGAAATATGGCCAAATTCAAGCCACCTAAGTGTTTTCCACCATGTCAAGAATGTGGATCGCCTCTCTAAACTTAAAGATTATATGTTTATTCTTATCACTTCGCTGATAAGAAACATCCTTTCGGAACTTCGGTTGAGTTGTTGTAGTAGCAGCTACAGCAGTAGTTGTAGTAAAAAAATTATAAACTTAATAATAATAATACTTACAATCTTCATCGTAATACCAATAGCAAAGGCAACAAGTCGTTTCATGCGCCAGATTTTAGGTTCCGTATTTTTGGAGAACATAATTTCCATAACACAGCGGCAGCATGACTACATGAACGCTTGGGACCCGCGATACATGGACAATGCAGTTTCGACGTTTCCATCCTTTGTTACCAGGACCCATGCTTTATGGTACGGAGCATTGAGGCTCAGGTTAGGTTCCAGATCCGCCTTCATGATGACAAAATTCCCGTGTTCGAGTATGAGGACACATCCAACTTTATGGCTGTGCAGGTATTGGAATGTCTTGGAGCTTTTCAGGTTCCTGATGGGGTTTCCATCCACTGCGATAGAGTCACTAAAATACTTGTGGTCACCCTTGGCCATTTCTTTATTTTGTCTTCCCATGTTGAGATGCCAGAAGGATGCGGCATTTCCGAATAGTTTTTTTTTCTCAGGGTTTTTAGTGACGGATGCCACTCCGGCGCCATTGCTGTCACTGTAAAAATAACGTGAAAATGGAAGTCGCGAGCAGAAAGCTGGAAGTAAAGCGGAAGTACCTGGGAAACTTGTCTATACTTAAGAAATGGCTATGATTTACAGTTATATATATTTTTTGTGTATACAGTGATCCCTCGCTACTTCGCACACTCAGTCCATCGCAGATTTTTTTTCAATTAAAAAAATAATTACAGATGAGCGGTCCCGATCTGATCACATAGTTTCAATCTCCCTCCTGCTGCTTTTCTTGGGCCATGTCTACACGTAGCAAGGTATTTGACAAAAAGAACTTTTTCTACGGTTTTCCTATCATCCACACGCACATTTAAACAAGGGTTCTTAAAAACTGCGTCCAAAGTGAAGATGTGCAAATTCTGCATTTGTGGCGCCATCATGCAGACACTGATAACCAAAGATTTAAAGGAATCCACGGCTTTGTAGTCCTTAAAAGATAAATGTTATTATGAGTTAAAATAATTTGATATTGAATTCCCTCTTAATGTTTTTGTTTATACAACAATTTGTAAAATTTGTTTAACTAGTAGATCGCCATTGTTGTTAATTTTGCAGTGCGGTGATGTCACTAGGTTACGCTGCCGGGCTCCCAGAGTATGACTCTAGCGACATAAACATGTCATCTGTTGAACCCTTTCAATTTGAACCCGAGAGGAACATTTATGAGCAAGACATCACTGTCGATATTTCACAAAACGAGCAGCAAAAGCAAAATGAACAGGAAAGACGGGATGAAACGAGACGAGATTAGCAAAAAAAAAAAAAAAAAAACGTTTTTGCTATGTCCTACAAGAGGCGAATTTGACACCCAAAGTACTACTATGCACTTTCAGCTTTTTGTTTTTTAGATGCATACAGACAGAACATACTAAAGATGCCTTAAGAAAATACTTAAACGTAGTAATATCAAATAAGGGTGGTTTAAATACGCTAAGTGACTAATGTGGTCAACAGATCAACAATCTGCTGTAAGCTACCACAAGAAAACACAATGCTTAAAAGTATGAGAGGGGAACACATGCAATAAGTATTTTGAGGCAATGAAAAAGTAATAAAAGACTCGATTCAAACACAAATTTTAAGTACTCGCCGCTTTTGACAGTTATGCGCATGTGTTGGACGTCTCGCCACGTAGGAAGGAATTGCAGAACACCGGTAGTGTTTGTCTAGTGACAGTGACAAATTACATCATCACCGTGAGCGTCCATAGCGTGCATAAAACATGGCGCCCTCCGTAGGTCAAAACATGTACCGTAAATTTCAGACTATAAGCCACTACTTTTTTCCCTCATTTTGAATCCTGTGGCTTATTGTCCAGTGCGGCTTATTTGTTGATTTATTTAGGTTAATAGGTAACACTTTCTTTGACAGCGGCATCATAAAACGGCCATAAGGCCGTCATAATTATGACGTAACACTATCATGGGCATTAATAACATTATGAATTATGTCACTTACTCCATTTATGTCAAGCTCGGATCTTTTACATCCGTTCAAAAGTGAGATAATTTGCCAGATGACACAAAATGACATCTGTCATAAGCATTTATTAATGCTCATAGCAAAATTATTTTGGTCTTATGAGAGTATTATGGCGCCACTGTCAAATAAAGTGTTACCGAATACCATAACTAGCAATTAATGAAACTGGAATGGTAACTGAAGAAATAATTAGCACAGGAGATATTGATATTTACATCTGTAGCACTGCAATGCATGCTCGGAAGCATGTTGGACGACAACAGTGTTGACAGCAGGTGGCAGCAGAGAATGACTGTCTCCCCCAAGGGAGTAGTGATGGCCAAATGAAGTTTCTGGAAGCAATGAAGCTTTGCAGCTAATTGGTTCAAAGCTTCATGGTGCTTCATTTGGTCATATGACAGTCTTACGATCCCTACGTCAAATATAGTGTTACCTATTAATATGTTTTGGTGTAAATATCGCATAATACAGTGAGGACAGCTGTGGCTTATAGTCCAGTGCGGTTTATCAATGAACAAATGCTGAGGACGGGACATTACTCAGACCAAACAGATAATTGAACGGGGGTCAGGGCTACATTTCCCACGAATATGAACCAATTAATTGATCGGCTAAATGATTTATGCAAAATAAATCTGAATTGACTTATACTAACTTTCATCTGTATTGGTTCAGGTGTTGTTACAAGTCCGATTCAAACCTTTGTTATCAAAAACTACTAAAGAAAAATTTTGAAGTGCAAGTCCCTTTATTAAAAAAGCAGGGAGCTATCCAAGAATGGGTCCACTTCTGGGGGACACTGGAGCACCACTAGACTGTAACTGAAATATTGTAATATAAAAGTGATTTGGGAAAAAAATTATTGAAAAAAAATCTGAAATATCCAAGGACCGATCTACATCTGAGGCATACCAGACTACCCCAAGACTCTGTGCTTTCATGAAATCCTAATGTGTGATTTTATTTCAGTTTTTTTCTTCATGTCAGTTCATGTTCATGTCAGTGTCCCCCTGAAGTGGACCCTGTTATGTACATTTTGTGGGTACATGTTATTTTTTAATAAAGGGACTTGCACTCTGAAGCTACCGCATTGCATTACGGTAATGCACATAATGCAAACAATCATAAAAATGAGGAATGGCTAACTTGACTTCATTGTTCCTTGTGGAGGCTGGCCTGACAGCAGTAGTTTTCCAGGTTAGCAAGTTCACACAGTTTAATGTTTTGCTAACTCTGATGCAGGTCGGACTTTCAGTAGCAAAACGAGTGGTGTTTTCCCCGCCTCCACAACATTGACGTCTTTTTACATTACTTACAATGGTTGCTGCTGACCCCCAAAAAAGCTTCTAATATCCCTCCTCTTCGAAGGGGGCGTTATGCTGTCGATATGAATCTGTCGGGGCTGTTTGAGTGTGCGTGTGTGGCTGGAACGGGTGCGGGGAGGTCATGTCATCAGCCAATCAAACATGTGTTTGAGGGGGAAAAAATGGACTGGCACATTCAGCAAGTGAAAAGGGATAAATGTCTGAACGTCTGTAAGTCTGAACTCTGAACTGGAGCAGGGCGGTAAACCGAAAATTTACCATCACTGAAATTCTTCACGATGACCGACGTAATTTTGACCGTGTCGGCAAATTCGGTAATTTAATGAAACAAGAAAATATAGTCTTTTCATCCCGCTTCTACTCTGTTGTTTGGCTATGTTCATTCCCCTTTAAGAAAGCAGACAGTGTGCTTACGAATGGAGTCACGTGGTTTTCAGGAAGCCAAACAAACAGAAGCCCGGTTGGCTAACGCCAGCGGCTAACGCTACAAGTGAACGGGATGGAGTCCGGCTTAAGTTAGCTTCGCCAAACTTTCACCCGACATTAAGTAAACTCTTGGCAGGTTCCAGACAGGCTTTCACCCGTTGTCCTCCCCGGTTCTCACGATTTCAGAAGAGGATGCTTTCAGTGCTTTCTTCTGGTAGCCAAGCCACAGGCTAACGCTAGTGGCTAACAGCGGCTACAAATGAACGTGAAAGAGTCGGATAGTGGCTCTAACCTTGTCGAAACGGCTGATATTAATGAGTGGACTGGGCAAGGACTTCATGTTGCAATCATTATGTCGCGTTATTTGGCATCTCTGTGTGATTTCTCTGAAAGCTTTCATGATGGTAAAGCACTCAGCATAAAGTATAATCCAACAGTGAAGCCTATATATAATATGAGCTATTTTTCTGTATATGTTTGCTTTATTCTGCCATCATAAAACCTTAAATATTTCATTGGCATCAGAGCAATACATCTTTAATCTGGTTGTGTCTGTGTGGGAGGGTGCATGTATTAAAAAATGTTTTGGGGAAAAAAAAAAAAACCCTGAAACCTTGACGTAAACACTTGTGTTGAATAATTATGCCACAGCAGCCATTACCAATAAGTTGTCTAAAGTGTACTGTTAAAGCTGCAAGTCATTTGTGTTAGAATGACATGTTTGCACAGTCGTCATATTGATTTTTATAATGTTACACATTTTTCAAGTCATACAAGCTGTTATAAATGTTCACACGAGAATTCTTATTGTTTACAAGATTTTTTTAATACTTAATGTTTAGACTGCATGTGCAATTGTTAAATTGAAAGCTGGTAAATAAATTTAACCAGAAACGGTTAATTTGTATTCCATGCATTGATTCAAATTTTCAAATTATATAACAGTCCGCTTGGGCGAATTTATCGTCGTTTATCGTTATCGAGGTAAATCTGCTCAATTTATCGTGATGCGCACTTTAGGCCATATCGCCCAGCCCTAGTCTGAACATAATGAAAATCATTGAAGGGTCTATTCTATCTTTACAACATTTGGGAAGACAATCTAAATTACCTATATAACTGAAGTCATTATATAATGCAAATAATGTTGCTTTAAAGTTGGTGCGGACTATTAGAGCATCCAGAAAAGTTGGATGTGTTACGTGCCTACCGTCCCTATTGCAAACCAACGCCCTTGCTTTATTATAAGTACGCGGAAACCGGACTGGAGTTCATTTCAACCGAAGCATTCGCACTTGATCAAACTGAAAAATTGCAGCAGTCTGTCGAAACCGAAGCCTTCGTACTTAATCAAACGTACAGAGGGATCGCGACAGCGTTCGTATTAACCGAACTCAAAGCTGTCAAGTGTGAACATACTTTTCATCTGCTAATTTGACAAGGAAAAACACCGGGAACTGCTTTTCACAAGAGTCTTGGGGGTCTTTGCCGTCATTCTCGGAAAACAAGCTTCGATGTTTTTCTAATCCTCCCGCGGGAGTCTATTGCGCTTGTGTAACTTGTCTCCGCCGTACTATGACTGCACCTCATTGCAGCAGTGGCACTCTGACCTCAGCCGACTACACTATTGTTGTTGCGCTCCAGTTACACTTACCATAAAGAGCTCACTGCTTGCTTTGCAATCTTTGTAAGAAAACACGCTTCTGCTTGTGTGTTGTGTATATTTCTTTCTCTTGCCGTGTGTCGCTTATGTTGGGAGGACTAGAGGCAGAGCACATTTTCTCACGATAAATACACATTATTTATTTACAAATAAAGTGGTTATAATAGAAATAAATACAAAATAAAAATCTGAGCATTATACTTCATGTGGTATTGCACCCATTTGGAAATGTACATCAGAAATACATTTTCAAAACCAGTAAAAGGAATATATTCCTCTGATTAAAATATTTATTTCCCAACTTTACGTAGACATAAATATATTCATATATTGTTTTTTTGTTTTATTCTTCTTCCGAGATAGCTCTGTTCATATAAATAATGTCTTCATTGGGAAACCGGGTGTCCATAATAACCGTGATGTCTCTTTTTAGTCCGTTTTGACGTCTGTACTCGCCGCCAGGTTCTCACCGGCAGCCGCATCCCTCTACCACCATGTCTTGGTAGTTTTTAAGAATGACCTTTTCGTATTCGTCCAGGTAAAGCAGGGAGATGGGGCTCAGGTCGGTGGGCACGCAACACGCTTTGGGGATGTTTGAGTTCACAGAGTTGACCAGCGTTTGCACAATAGCGTGATTGGTGGAATTGAGGTGGTCCGCCAAGGGGAAGGGACATTCCCCTTGGCAGTAAAAGGCGTGGTAGCCGGGGGGCGCCACTATCCACTCGTTCCAGCCCACATCACTGAAGTCCACGTACAGGGCGTGCCTTTTGCAGCTGGACTTGTGCTGGTGCTTCCGCCTCTGTTTGCGTAGCGTGGCCTGGCGCTTTTCCCGAGTGTGCAGCACCGAGTCCCCGCGCCCGTCGTGGCCGTACGTCACTAGCAGAGGCCTGGCTTGAGGCCAAGAGTCCTGGTCCTGGTGCAGAGACCGGCTGACCCGCACGTGCCGGCCGCGTCTCTGGGCGTGCTCATCGTTCGCCTTTGAGTCCTTCGGGTGGTGCACCTCCACCAGGAAGCCGTGGTTGTGGCCGTTCCCGGATGTCCACTGAGACACGGCGGGGCTGACGTCAAAGCTCTCCCACCGGCTAAAAGAGTCCTGCACCAGGCGGGTGTCTAGCAAGCGAACCAGAGGCTCACCACTGCCAGTTTTGGGCGCACCGAATATCTCGTAAATGTTGATGCGATGGAAGCCGGAGGCTGCCGAGCTGAAGTTCGCAGAGCTGTTGCCGGGGACTCCTCTGACTTGGTCCCTGTAGATGCGAAGCTCCGCCGAGGTGATGCGCTCCTCCTCGGGGACGGAAGTGAGGTTGAAGTAGAATTGTTGGGTTGTTTTGCCTTTTAGGCTGGCCAGGGCCTCCATAGACTCTACAAAAAGCACAGACAGGACAGAGTGAGTTGTGCTAAAAGATTGAGGGACAGCGAGAACCAAAAGTGGTATTTGCTATGTGGCAAAATGGAGTTTGCCATATGGATTTTGCCATGTGGCAAAATGAGTTTGGCCATGTGGCATTTTTTTTGCCATGTGGCAAAATGGGTTTTGCCATGTGGCATTTTTTGGGGGATGTAGCAAAATGGAATGGAAATGGTATGTGGCTTTATTTATTTTGTTTTGGTATGTGGTATTTTTTTTGGTATGTGGCATTTTAGCAGGCCATGCACGTCCAAATTTTCCATTCATTTTAAATGGCAGATTTAAATGGCTGTGATTTATGACTACACTTACCATTACAGCCATTATCACATGGCAAAATAAATTTTTGCTACACATGGCAAAAAGAAAAAAAAAATGGCACATGGAAAGAAAAATGCCACAGGGCAAAATCAATTCTGCCACATACCAAATACCACTTTTCGTTCTGGGCCTTGCTGAAAAGATTACCATCCTCCACGTCCTTCACAATCAGGCATATAAATTGAACTCTATTAGTGCTGCAACAATGAATCGATTAACTGGAGTAATTCGATTAGAAAAAGCTTCAAATCAAATTTTGCTGCTTCGAGTATTCGTTAAATTAGTTTGGCGTTGTTATGGTTTGTTTTGAAAATGTTTGCATTTAGTTTTATTCATTTGGGTGGATACACTGCCCTCTAGAGGCAACAATGAAAATGAAATAACTCATTTAACATGGCCTGAATCCAGCTGCTCCCTGTTAAGGCCAACATAAGGTTGAGTTTTTGTTTGAGCTGTTTTTTTTTTGTTTTTTTTAAATCCTAATTAAGTTAATAGGTATATATAGCTGTTTTGTTGTGGGAATATATGTTTGAACAATTTGGTAAGAGCATTGTAAAAAAACATTTCATAGCATTTAAGACAGCGGCCTTTTTCTATGCAAGTTAGCCAATTGTTCATTTGTTGTACTTAGTTTGAGGCTAAGCTCAGGTATTTTATTTATATATTTATTTATTTATTTTTTAAAGTGCAGTTCTGTAAAGTTTGGAGAAACACTCGGGAATCTTATTTTGTATTCGCATTTAACGCTCTTTTGAAAGTGCAATCTTAGCAAGCCTTTCTTTACATCTCCTAAAAATTTATCCTGCAACACATTAAATGTTCCGAATCCAATTATTCGATTATTCGAAGTAACTAGTTGATAGATGAATCGACAACTAAAATAATCAACAGATGCAGCCCCGAACTGAATGAGCAAATGGACTGCAATCATATTCGTCAGTAATCAGCTATTTTTTTTGGTTCTCTGATTGGTTCATCAGTGCAAGTATAACAGCCGAGTTCAACTAGCGATACTGTAGCAATTACTTTAGTCCAAATAGTGAACATCTCTAGTGTGTATGATTTATATTCCACTTTCATATAGTCTGTTTTTCACGGCAACCAAAACGTTAAAATGTCACTCACTCTCCTTTGTCATACCCTAGTCTTTCCTGCCCTCCCTGTCTATGATTATCAATAGCACTGACTCAACTAATTAAGATACATGCTAATTGTGTACTGCTATAGATAAGGTGGTGTTAGCATCATAGTTCCGTTGTTGTACAAAATTTAGACAACAATAATCTAATAATAATAAATATAATCATGATGTAATAGAATATAGTGGCGGTGTCAGGAAGTGGTCCACACCAGAAGCCCAAGTACTACCTGCACATTCCAGAACTGGTTTTAACAAGTGTTTAAACACACCATGATTTTTGGATATGATAAACATTGTGATGAATGTGTTGTAGCAAGGATATTTTAAACTATCGCATCATGGTTTCTTTCATGGTGAAGTTGTCATGCCACAGTAACAACGTGCCCCATAAAAAACACTTGTTAAAGCAACACTTGTTAACTTTTCAGTTCTGGTCGATTTTAGCGACACCGGTGGACAAAAGCGGTTTTGTTTTGCCTTAAGGAAGACTGCGTTTCCCATGATTACCAGTGCACACCTGCACAGTGTTGTAAAATCATCAATCAATCAAAAATCAATCTCCCCGTCGCCTGCATATGATGGATTAGACAACATTTCTGTTTCCAGCAGCTGTGTGAAGGATGAATAGTAATAAGTTAATGAATCTAGTTGTGGCTGAACAATAGCATATGACGGTTGGCAACCGTGTGGCTAACCACTCCACCCCACTCGAACTCGTCTTGAGGGGGTGGGGGTGTCATGCCAGCGAGTGAAAGCCAGGCCAATGTTTATTCTGTATAGCCTCCCTTTTTTTTCCTCCTCAGACAAAACTTTTTGTCTCTTTTGTTGCTCTGCCATCTTTACAGAATTCGTGTGAATTCGTCTTAATAATGAATGGGGAAAGAGGGAAGTGACGTAGCTGTAAAGCAGTCAGCACATTTGTAGTTTTTCTTTGTGTGGCAGGGTTGCTGCCACTCTCCTCAAAGCTAATTAGTGCAGTTAAAAGCGATACGGACCCCTTCAAGATATAAAAGAGGTGTCATTCAACTAATTGTCAGTTGACATATCACAAATTAGGAGTAGGAACCTCTTGATACCTCATGATATGATATGATTTGCGGTATAAAGCTTACGATAACGATGATCTGACGATATGGCAATACAACGATTATCGATACATTGGTCCGGAAATCATTGTAGGATATTCTACAGACAACTAATGAACAGAAAAAACAAACTTCTGCTTTGAATTGGAATGAGTTTATCACTAGTAGAGTGGGAGGGATGAACAATCGTTCATTCGCTGCCACCCTCCCAGTTCAAATGGATTGGACGTCTATAGCCGTCAGTGGCGGCCAATGCCAGGCAATGAGGTAATTTTGGGCCATTTAACGTCATTTACCTGTTGATTTTCAGTTACTTCCTGTTGATTTTGGGGTATTTTATGGATCACTTCCTGTTTGTTTGAGTTACAGAACAGGAAGTGACCTGGGAATCACCCAGATGAATAGGCGGTGACTCAAACTCAACAGGAAATGACCTGTAAATGCCCTAAAATGAACTGCAAGTGACCTGTAAAAGCCCTGAAAATCGGACAGAACACTGTGACTGATCTGGTTTCGAATGAACGAACATTCCCTGTTTAAATGGATTGGGCGTCGTGCACCGTCAATGCAGCCTTAGAGTTAACTGAGACACTATTATGGTGGAAGATTTTGGTAGCAACTTGTTGGTTCCTTTTTATAATTTTATACTTTCGATTCTTGGCAGGAGCATATCGATAACCTTTTGGGATACAAAGTATCACGATTAATGATGTCCGGGATGCCGATCGATCGGGTCCGATCACGTCATTTTCAAAGTATCGGAATCGGCAAAAAAATATCGGACATGCCTTTTTTTTAATATATATATATATATCTTTTTTTCTTTATTAAATCGTTTTCTAATTGTATTTAACGTTACAGACAAAATGTCTTACACTGATCCAGAGTCGTTAGTTTTGGCTTAAAGTAGGGCTATCAAATTTATCGCGTTTACGGCGGTAATTAATTTTTTAAAAATTAATCACGTTAAAATATTTAACGCAATTAACGCATGCGCTGCACGACCCACTCACGCATTGTCGCGTTCAATCTATAATGGCGCCGTTTTGCCTATATGTAGAGCTAAAAGGCAGCGTTAAATGAGTAGAGTGAAGTTTGGCAGTCTTTGGATCCTTTTTTTAATTAACCAAAGCCTTGCAATCCCTCTCTCTACAATTAGAACTATAGTGGGAAGCAATGTGGGGAAGAAAGGTAGTATTGATTTATTTCTTAGTACCCTATGTTATTTCCCAACGCAGAGAAGATATATCAATTGGTGCCACTACGCACAGTCATGGTTGCACTTCCCATCTTGCATTTGGGCAGAACAGTTAAATGGCTACAGTATCATTTACTGAAAGCTCAACAAATACACGAGATGGCAAAATTTAGTCACAATATACAAAGTCACATTTATCCTTTAAGAATTACAAGTCTTTTTATCCATGGATCCCTCTCACAGAAAGAATGTTAATAATGTAAATGCCATCTTGAGGATTTATTGTCATAATAAACAAATACAGTACTTATGTACTGTATGTTGAATGTATATATTCGTCCGAGTTTTATTCATTTTTTGCTCAATGCATTGCCAAAATGTATATGATCGGGAAAAATTATCGGGAATGATTGGAATTGAATCGGGAGCAAAAAAAAAAAGCAATCGGATCGGGAAATATCGGGATCGGCAGATACTCAAACTAAAACGATCAGGATCGGATCGGAAGCAAAAAAACATGATCGGAACAACCCTAATCATGATATATCAGCATTTCGATATTTTGTCACACCCCTACAAATGTCATGAAAATATTTTATAAAGGTTGAAAAGTTAGGTAGTGTTACTTCAATGCAAAAAAATTACATGAATTAGTTTCTTTTGCATGACGTTAATTCTCGGACCGAAACTCATTGTCTGAATGACCCTGACACTTTTAAAAGCCCTTAAAAGGTTGTTCCTTGAAAGTGTATTAAGACCAGTCACGTTATAATGACTGTCCTGAGGCATGTTTAAGAATGCACAGTATATAGACTCATTGGTATTTCCCTCCTCACTGCGTAAGTGACACAAATTACAGTGCAGCGTGCAATTTTCTGTGCCGCAGTCCAGCTTTGAACTCTTACTTGCGAGCATGACGAGCGGCGATGCTCATACGTCGACGCAAACTTTGAACTGCGCAGGCCACCGTTCAAAGGAGCCATTTAGGAAATTCCACCATCTCATCCTTAAGCTCCCACCAGAGGCACAAAGACCTCAATTAGGCGTATCACTTCTTATTTGATGTGGGAAAGCCCCCCTTTTCCCCCACTCCACCTTGTCTTTACTTCTTCCTACTCAGTCTTATTTCCCCCACCGACTACCAAATCCTCCTGTTCCCCGAGTCCCAAATCCTCTTTGCTCCGTCTCACTCGCCGTCACGCTGTCTTTAGCTCCCTCCGCAACCTCCTCCTCTCCCTCGACAAACAAGTCCGGGCTTGTTGAAAACGTGTGAACCATAGATTGCGTTTATCAACATTCCTAATTTCTTTTCTCGCTCTGTACCTAAACAAAACAGTTAACGTGTCGCTTTGGGTTGTATTTAGCAGTCTATTTTTACTTTAGGCCTTTGGTTACAGACACAGTATCTGAGTAAAGTAATTATTGTGAGCAGATGTGTCAATCACTTTTTTAAATTCTTCTCCAGAGATCAGAAAAACTGTTGTATGGGCTCAATATTTTGGGTGGGAAAGTATAATAACAGTAAACTACATTCCTTGTGGTCCATGTCAATGCCGCAGATCGAAATATTAGAAAAACAAGATTTATAAGAGCTTTTGTCAGTCACAGGGCCGGCCCAGCCCATACGCAGACTATGCAGCTGCTTAGGGCCCCTGAGCACTAGGGGCCCTCAATCTGGGAATTGTTTTATATTCTATTTTGTTTAATACAGTTTGCTTTATTTGACCTTTGTGAGTTTTGATACTCGATTACAAGCTTAAAAAAATAAAAGTTCTTCCTTAACTTCTTTCTTTCCTCTTTTAGAAAAAGGTTTGGCGCTTTCTACTGTAAGTACTGACAATCATTTGGGGTGAGAAGTTTGAAGTATGCAGTGCAACAAAATCTGATTAATATACAATATATGGACGTATGGGTTGGATTGCATTTAAGGGTTTCACAGTACACTGTGAGGAAATGGTGGGCCAAAAATATGGGTCCCTTTGCATTATTTTGCTTAGGGCCCCCAAATGGCCTGGGCCGGCCCTGCTGACGTCATCACCACTTTTTGCCCTAACTTGCATCTTATGCAAAAGTTTCTGATATTTAACTGGTTAAGCCTGTACTGGAGTTGATCTATAATATATAATATCGGACGTTAAAAGCATTCTAAATTGATATCTGATAATAATCAACATTAGTTTTTCATTATCGGTTTTGGCCAAATATGCATGTTACCTTTAAAGTAAATGAAGAAGCCTTATTCCTTTGTACAACAGCTGGTCACATCTTAGCACAGCAATTATGCTTATTGACAATTAGATGTCTCATAACTAAGATGTTTGGGATTTGTTATGTGTAGGGATGTCCCGATCCGATCGCGCCATTTTTTTAGAAGATCGGGTGAAATGGATAGTTATGTGTAAAATTATTAACACTATTAACTAGGGTTGATCCGATCATGTTTTTTTTTTGCTCCTGATCAAATCCCGATCGTTTTAGTTTGAGTATCTGCCGATCCCGATATTTCCCGATCCGATTGCTTTTTTTTTGCTCCCGATTCAATTCCAATCACTCCCGATAATTTTTTCCCTATCATATACATTTTGGCAATGCATTAAGAAAAAAAAGAATAAAACTCGGACGAATATATACATTCAACATACAGTACATAAGTACTGTATTTGTTTATTATGACAATAAATCCTCAAGATGGCATTTACATTTTTAACATTCTTTCTGTGAGAGGGATCCACAGATAGAAAGAATTGTAACTTTGTATATTGTGACTAAATATTGCCATCTAGTGTATTTGTTGGGCTTTCAGCAAATGATACTGTAGCCATTTAACTGTTCTGGCCAAATGCATGATGGGAAGTGCAGCCACGTGTGCGTAGGGGCACCAATTGATATATCTTCTCTGCGTTGGGAAATAACATAGGGTGTTAAGAAAAAGAGCAACTACTACCTTACTTCCCCACATTGCTTCCCACGACATTTCTAATTGTGGCGAGAGGGATTTTAAGGCTTTAGCCAATTATAAAAAGGCTCCAAAGACTGCCTAAATTCACTCTACTCATTTTACGTTATCTTTTAGCTCTATATGTAAGTAAAACGGCGCCATTATAGATTGAACACGACAATGCGTGAGTGGGTCGTGCAGCGCATGTGTTAATTGCATTAAATAATTTTACGTGATTAATTAAAAATTTTTTTTAAAATTACCGCCGTTAACACGATAAATTTGATAGCCCTACTTTAAGCCAAAACTAAAGACTCTGGATGAGTGTAACACATTTTGTATGTAACGTTAAATACAAATAGAAAACGATTTAATTAAAAAATATAAATATATTAAAAACTTTAGTTTTTAATTAAAGAAATATACAGTTATTCCCCAGGTTACGAATGAGTTCTCTTCCTACGCTTGCGACGTAACCCGAATTTCCGTGTAAGTCAGAATTCACCTTTTGAAAATTCAAAATAACTATCCAGAAAGTCCAAAAGTAATGTATTTTGTTTAATGGTGGAGGATACACTGCCCTCTGGTGGCAGCGTTGGGTATGGCTGGACTGTCGTTCTATCATGCTTCCATACCAGAGCATTCAGACGCCTCACAAGGATAAAGGAGAGCTGCCCTCTGGTTTGGCCTACATAAAGCTGTAAGTTGTTTCCGCTAATTTATGTTTGTGTTTGCGTATGTAATTAAGTTTAGAGCTACAGTTTGTGCAGTTACGTGTGAGTGATTTGCTATGAGAATTGTAAATACGTTAGCATTCATAGCATATAATAATATTAAACTACTAAATTTACATATTGATCAGACTAGATGGATGTTTGAACACAGATCGTTTTGTGTCGAGTCTTTTGTTAAAATGCATGTCGTTTTGAACAGACGTGTACATATATATGTTACAGCTTTACAAATTGTTAAAAGTGAAGGAAGTAAAAAGCTTCAAAAAGTACAATTGCTTTGTTTGCTGTCTGTCAAGCTGAACAACTTCACATTCAGTGAGGACAGAACAAGTGATGTTAAAAAAGTCGAGTAAAAAATAACATACTGCGATGTACAATTAGGTACTGTTTGTGCGACTAAAGTTGAAATCGCGTAAGTCGAGTACGTTGTAAACCAGGGACTACCAGTAATTACGTATGTTTTTCGGCCTCATGCTTGTACAGCGCCACAGCCTCTCACCCTACCTCCTGCTAAGCAGTGCGAGAAAACTGTCCAGTGCAGCTAGCGTTTGGTACTTAAAATTAACGATGATTGACAGGTTTGTAGCTTTGATCTTGCCAGAGAAGTTTGGTAGCTCTACAATCATAGGCACAAATATGTCAATAATTGTTAAACTTGCAGCCCAGTCATAAGTGTGCTGTGGCAACTCATTGCGTAAGTGAGAGGCTGTTCTGAGCAGCCGTGAATGGATTTGAGTGGACTCACTCAATGAAGCATTTGATTAAGACAAGCATTTTTCTACATTATTCTAGTTTAAAACTAATTCCCATTATGAGGGCGGTACGGTGGGACAGTAACATGTGTAGAACTTAATTTTTTTATTTGAACAAAACTTTTTTTTCGGTCACGGATCGGGACTATATCGGCAGATTCTCAAAATCAGGTGACTCGGGCGCAAAAAATATGCGAGCAGGACATCCCTAGTTATGTGAGCATGATCATTATTAAAGCATCCAGTGGGGCATCAGAATACAATTAGCCATGATATGTTAAGTTCACAACCGCATATATCGGTATCAGTTAATATCGGCATTAGATTTTCGGAGTTTGACAATATCGGGTTATCGGTTAAAAAGTCATTATTGGACAACTCTAATTTGTACTCCTCTTTCCGTGCCCTTGGTTACCCAGCCTCTCCTGAGGTGCTTGCTCCCACTCTAACAATGTTAATTAATTTCATCCATCTATTAGCACCCTTTGGCTGTCACTGTCATACCCCCAGTATAGCTTTCAGAGGTTCCTTGTCCTCAACCTGGTTATCATCACTTTTGCCCCTTTCAATAGCAGAACAGTTCCCTGAAGAGTTTTCTGGTCTTCACCTAATCTGGCCTACACTCTAACTCAAACCGGCATCACCTTTGCCCCTTTGTTAAAGGGTGCTTGTCAGTTCCGACCTTCTGCTATTCATCCTTGTCTTCAGTTAGTCTGTCCTACACTCTATCCCAGCTTATTTGCAGTGTGTCCGAGTCATCACTGGGTGTCATCACACCAAAGCAAACTCAGACGCCCCCTCTGACTCACCCCCAATGGAAATTTCTCCACTATACACACATTCAAATGATGTGTATGAGGTTTCTGTGTGTAGCCACCTATGTTACTTTTATGTGCCACTAGGCACTACTTTTAGGAATTAACCGCGAGTTGCAATTACTTTAATATAGCACCGTGGCGAGTAGGGTTATTTGTAGTTTTCAACGCTGAAATCATACGTAAAATCTACTGAAACCAACAACCGTATTTTTCGGAGTATAAGTCGCCTTTCTGGCGGAAATTTATTGAATAAAATCCAACACCAAGAACAGACATGTCATCTTGAAAGGCAATTTAAAATAAAAATAAAATAGAGAACAACAGGCTGAATAAGCGCACGGTATGTTAACCTTACATGACGCATAAACAATGAATATGATTTTTTTCGGTGGCATCTTATTCAGCCCTTCTTAGATGTTTTTATTTTTATAAGTTACAGCCAATGTTGAAACGCAGGCCCTGAGTGTGAAAATAATAGTGCTGCAACAATTAATCGATTAACTTGAGTAATTCGATTAGAAAAAAGCTTCAAATAAAATTTCCCTGCTTCGAGGATTCGTTCAATTTGAATGGCGTTGCAATGGTTTATTTTCAAAGTGTTCGCATTTAATTTTATTGATTGGGGTGTTTACACTGCCTTCTAGTGGCAACAGTGAAAATGACATAAGGCATTTCACATGGCTGAATCCAGCTGCTCCCTGTTAAGACCAACATCAGGTAGGTTTTTGTTTGAGCGAATGTTTTTATGCCTTCTTAATATTTAGTTTATGGGTATATTTAGCAGTTTTTTGTGGGAATATGTTTGAACGACTTGTTAAGAGCATTGTAAAAAAAAAAAAAAAAAATGTTAGCATTTCATAGCATTTATGCTAGCGGACTTTTGCTACGCAAGTTAGGAAATTGTTCTTATGTTGTACTTTGATTTTTTTTTTTTTTTTTTTTTAATACCGTTTGAGGCTGAGTTCAGCTATTTTTATTAATTTTTAGTAATTTTGAAATGAAAGTGCAATTCTGCCTAGTTTGAAACAACACTCAATTTTATTTTGCATTCGCATTTAATGCTCTTTTCACTTGGATTATGTCCAAATAATAGTGAGGTATTTTTTGTGAGGTCATTTTTGTAACATGTTTTATTTTCTTTTGGAATTATAATATTGATTCATAATGATCAACGCTAGGAACTAACGCCCTTATGCTCATTACATTACATAATGAAAGTATTTTTTGCTGTAATTTCTAACGTAACGCTGTATTTGAGACGTCACGTGATCAGAAATTGTGCCGATCGTGCCATTTTTCATAGGATCGGAATCAGGTGAAACGATTAATCGATTAACTCGAGTAATTCGATTCGAAAAAAGCTTGGAATTTTGCTACTTCGAGTATTTGTTTAATGAGAGTGGTGTTGTAATGGTTTGTTTTCAAAGTGTTTTATTCATTTGGCTTGGTATTCTGCCCTCCAGTGGTAACAGTGAATATGACATAACTCATTTAACATGGCCTAAATCCAGCTGCTCCCTGTTAAGACCAACATAAGATAAGTTTTTGTTTTTGTTTGTAATTTAGTTTATAGGTATATTTAGCTGTTTTTTTTTTGTGTGGAAATATGTGTTTAAACAATTTGTTAAGAGCATTTAAAAAAAAAAAAAACGTTTGCATTTTATAGCATTTAAAATAGCGGACTTTTGGTATGCAAGTTACCCAATTGTTCTTTTGTTGTACTTAGATCCTGATGTATTTAATTTTATACTGTTTGAGGAAAAGCTCAGGTATTTTAATTTATTTTTAAATGAAAGTTTAAAATTGAAAAGTCTGCATAGTTTGAAGAAACACTCGGGAATTTTATTTTGTATTCGCATTTAATGCTCTTTTGAAAGTGCATTCTTAGCAAGCCTTAGTTTTACATCTCATAGAATTTATTCTGCATCGCATCAAATGTTCTTAATCTGATTACTCCATTTTTTGGACTAACAATTGATTAAATAATCAATAGCTGCAGCTCTATGAAATAACAAGTGAAATGATATAATAACGTTTTAATAAATTCACACATAAGTCGCACCCCCGGCCAAACTAAGAAAAAAAACTGCGACTTATAGTCTGAAAAATACGCTACTTAGATGGTTGAAGAGGTATTAACAACGCTGTAGTATTTCTGAGCAACGACGCAAAGCAGAGGGGCGTTATTTGGACAGGATAACAATTTGCAATTGTGTCTGACAGGATGACGTGTCTACCCTAATGCCATGTTGTGTGTTGCTGAAGTAACCGGGGCCGAGCGATCACCTGCACAAAAGCAAACGCCGCCCTTTATCCCGCTCCCGCGGTGCGTGTCTGGAAAAACTGTTTTCTGAGGCGCACTGCAAACACCATTAATTATTAAGTAACAAATTCACAACAGGGATTCCACGGCCACTTGGATATGTTTTGAAGCCCGCACAACAGCTGTGGCTAGAAGAGGTGGTAAAAGTACTCGCACTGAGTACAACTACATAGGATATTGAAAATGAGGGGGAGAATTCAACCAATTCAATTTTCTTCAACTGTCGATTCTTTATCATGCCAATTTTAATAATGCTTCAAGGTATCTGTTGAATTATTATTATCTGGATCTTTGAAAAAGACCCGATAGTGTTGTTCTGCAACTTTAGCCTACTTTTTTCTTTTTATTACTATTTTTCATCTTATTCTCCACGTTTTTCAGCGCGCCGCTCAGTCTGAACCATTTGATCGATTGGCACCGTTCGATTATCGAAACGTCCGGAATTTTCGCGCAACGCAGGCTTTTTTTCAAAGCGTCCCGAAAAATTTTCCGTTCGCCCTTAAACGGCAGTTTTCCGAAAAAATTTTTTGGGACCAAATCACACAATTTGGGCATAAAAAATTCCGGGACAGTGAGGGGCATTAAAGTTTTATACAGAATTTGGAAAAAAAAATTACGGTTCCCCGGAAATTTGCCAAAAACTTTCCCATTCATTTCTAATGGAAAAATGACCCATTCACTTCCAATGGGATTTCCAATGGAATTTGCATTGCATTGATGCCACTGACGGCCATGCATGTCGAATCTATTGATGCTAATGTACTTGGATTCCATTGACGCTTATGTAACTCGATGCCATTGTTGGCCATGGACGTCCAAAATTTTCCCCATTCATTTTCAATGGGAAAAAAACAAAATTCCCCAAATCAACAGGAAATGACCAGATATTAATAGGACGTGTCCCCCAAACTTCCTTGATTCCATTGAGGCTTATAGAGGGTGCTGCCATTGACGCCCATGGATGTCCAAATTTCCCATTCATTTCTAATGGCATTTACTTTGTTTCATGCCATTGATGGGCATGTTCGTCCAGTCTGTTGATGACAATGTTCTTGGATTCCATTGACGCCTATGTAACTTGATGCCATTGACGGCCATGGACATCCAAAATTTTTCCCATTCATTTTCAATGGGGAAAAAAAAACAAAATTCCCCAAATCAACAGGAAATGACCAAATATCAATAGAACATGTCCCCCAAATTTCCCTGATTCCATTGAGGCTAATGGAGGGTGCTGCCAATGTAGGCCATGGACGTCCAAATTTCCCATTCATTTCTAATGGCATTTTCTTTGTTTAATGCCATTGACGGGCATGTTCGTCCATTCTGTTGATGTCAATGTATTTGAATTCCATTGGCGCCTATGTAAGTCGATGCCATTGACGGCCATGGACGTACAAATTTCTGCATCCTTTCTAATGGCATTTACTTTGTTTGATAATAATAATAAGAATACAGTGTATTTCTAGAGTGCTTTTCAAGCCACACAAAGACGCTTAATGCCATTGACTGGCATGTTTGTCCATTCTATAGATAGCCCTGGGTGGGGCTAAGCTCTGTATAGCCACACAGCAAAGACCCAGAGTAATTTCTCCAGAAATTGCAGTTTCTAGTTGTAAATGCTCCCTGATTTATGTTCCTCTATGTTGCTGCTATAATTTTACCCCTGTCAATCCGACACTAAGAGCTCCATCAATCTATTGTCATCTGAGGTTTAGTGCAGATACCTGAGCAATCTACTTAAAATACACCTTGTATCCCAGCCTTTCTGGAAGACTCTGCCAAATTTAATTAAACGGCGCAAATAAATTAAGCAGCGTGTCGCCCGTTGGATGACAAAAACTTGTCGTAAAACAAGTGAGTGCTCTGAAGTCGGCGTGCTGACATTCTGAGTCATGTTTAAGTACATGTTTGGACTGTCTGGGGGAGCAGAGGAGCTGGAGGCTGACAGGTAAAGGTATGTCGCTAATACGCACCTTCGTGGTGAAAGCTTCTAATCGTGTTGGCCTCGCTGGCTGCCCTCTCGGCGTGTCTCCCCATGCTTTTGGGCCGCCGGGTGCTGTGGTCGCCATTGGCGGAGTGCATGCGGTACAGGTCCACCATGTATTGCGGTACCACCGCGTTCTTGCCGGGCGACGGCCTGCGTTTCAGGCCGAACATACTCAAGAGTCGTAACTCGAATTCGTGGAGTACGCCAGACGACTCCTGCGGGCTGTGTCGGCCCGACTCGCTGTACCGCCTTCGGCCCACCTCGGGGATGAGTCCCGTCGCGCCTTCCATCAACACCTGAGCCAGAAGCAGTACCATGAGAGAGCCGACCACGGCGACCATGATCAGTCAGTCCCTGCGGAGTAGGAGAAAGTGCGACTCTTGTCAATTTGCACAACAACATTGAAGAAAGGGGAATACACCTCTTCTCTTTGATAGATAGGAGGGAGTGCGGTTGGGAATTAACCCACGGCATGAAGATTGATCTCTAGGATGAAAATGAAGGAAGTCTATGAAGGGCAGGAAGGGCAAATCAAAGAAGTCTCCAATTAGAAATACGCTGAAGGAATGCAGGCGAGATCAGAAGAGGCATGAAAGAGTCTCCTCGAGGAAGGGGGGGTTATGAAAAGGAAAAAAGAAGGGAAGGAAAAAAAAAAAATTTAGGCAAAGGAGAGGCTCAGCCTGCCTGCCAGCCGGCCGGGTGCTACAAGCGTCAATTTGCGGAGGCTTTGACTGTATAATCATAAGGGATAGGGTTACTTCAAGAGGCTTGCAGGTGTTAGATCTGACGTGCACTACCGGGTCCAGATGTACAACACATCCCCCCCAAAAAACATTGCCTCCAAAGGAAAAGTGCACTTTACCCACTTCCATGAGATCATAAAGTTTTGGTGTCTTATTAAGTCATTGGCTGCCAGCCTCTCCCAGTTCAAATAGATTGGACGTCTATCGCCGTCTATGTTAATCAATAACTGAAAGAGTGCGTGCAAAGTCACTTGATTGTCGTGTTTTTTTTTTTTTTTTTTTTTTTAATTTTATCTTACCTGACGAGGAAGCGCTGTGTCCGGTCGTCGTTCCACGGTTGGGCTCCGATAAAGTCCACATGAAGTCGCGTTAAATCCACGCTGCTTCTCCGCGGAGTACCACAGACAGACAGACTGATAACCTCACCTGTCCGCTCGGACACATAATGTCACACGCTTCGGCTCGGTTGTCCTTGGTAAATGTCTTTTTACGCACTCAAACCTCCCAAAAAATAAAGGCAACCAAACGCGTTCTCGTCACGAGGAAGCGTGCGTGCGCAAGAGGGAGCGATCAAAGTATAAAGCGTCTCGGTGGAACATCTTCCCAACAGCGAAGAAAAATGTTTAAAAGTCAAAAGTCGAATTTGGTGCGCTCTCGAGTTGAGTAACGTGTGTTGCTGCCGGAGTGCTGGGATTGATTGGTGCCTTCCCTCGGCCCGCGACGCTTTTTGTCGTCCGGTGATGTCACCGAGGGGCTGTCAATCACACGGCCGCCCATGAAAGCGCCTCCCGCGGACTTCTACCCCTCGGGCGGGCGGGAGGGGTGGTAGTAGTGGTGACGGTGGGTGGGGGACTCACACCCCGGCCAACTTTTTCTCCTCTTTCTCTCGCGTCAAATAAACACACGAAAGAGAGTGACCACCCATTTTTTTTTCCTAAATAAGATTTTTAAGCCCGTGCAGGATCCGTCTTGTTTCCCACCCAGGGGGGGCTTTTTTTTTTAAACTGGAAAAAGCTACAAGAGTTGCGCGGGGATGCTTCGCTCTCCCAGTGTTGTTTTTGGCAGCTCTTTTAATTTTCGTCTTAGTCTTTGGGACAGAAATACTTATTACTAGGGTTGTTCCGATCATATTTTTTGCTCCCTTTCCGATCCCGATCGTTTTAGTTTGAGTATTTGCCGATCCGAGTGCTTTTTTTTTGCTCCCGATTCCATTCCAATTCCCGATAATTTTTCATATACATTTTGGCAATGCATTAAGAAAAAAATGAATAAAACTCGGACGAATATATACATTCAACATACAGTACATACTGTATTTGTTTATTATGACAATAAATCCTCAAGATGGCATTTACATTATTAACATTCTTTCTGTGAGAGGGATCCACGGATAGAAAGACTTGTGACTTTGTATATTGTGACTAAATCTTGCCATCTTGTGTATTTGTTGAGCTTTCAGTAAATGATACTGTAGCCATACCCAAATGCATGATGGGAAGTGGAACCATGACTGTGCGTAGTGCTACCAATTGATATATCTTCTTTGCGTTGGAAAATAACATTAGGTGTTAAGAAAAAGATCTTTTGCTACCTTGCTTCCCCACATTGCTTCCCATGATATTTCTAATTGTAGGGAGAGGGATTGTAAGGCTTTAGCCAATTAAAAAAAGGCTCCATAGGCTGCCAAAATTCACTCTACTCATTTTAAGCTGCCTTTTATCTCTCTATATAGAGAAAAAAGGCACCATTACAGATTGAGCACGACAATGCGTGAGTGGGTCGTGCAGCGCATGCATTAAATGCGTTAAATATTTTAACGTGATACATTAAAATTTTTTTAAAAAAAACGCCGAAAACAACACGCAAATGCCCACTTGCGATGCTGTGGGACTTTTTTTTTTTTTTTTTAAATTTATTATCTTTGTGCTTTTCTGACTTGTTTTGAACCATCTTCAACAAATCTCAGACTCTTTCAAATGACGTTAAATTTTTATAAACAACATACAATTCGAGGGATCTGTTCTGTAAATGAATGTATGCATATTATTATTTTATTTTTTACTGTAACGCCCGTAACTATGTAATATTCTGATATAATGTTTTCCGAGGCACCCTGAAGTGCACGCAACGTTACAGTTGTTTTGGTCACGTGATGTGGGAGTGAGATAGAGAGGCCCAGCCTTCCAAGAGCCACAAGTTCTGTTCGTGCTATTAGCTCCATTTGTTAATAAAGAAACAAAGTTGTCAGCACATCATGTGTTTGATACCTTTGTCAACAAAAAAGCTCAAAACAAGACACGATGCATGGTCGCTTTAAGAGAGGCTGGGACTGGAGAGCTGTGAATGGTAGGAAGCGAAGGGGAGACGGGCGAGAAGCAAAAGTTTGCGGTCGAAAGTGGCGGCAGTCTGCTGTTATTTTGTTTATTGTTTTCTTATTGTTGCCACAATGATGTGGAGAAAGCCATCAATGACTCTTCTCCTTCTTTCCCACCATTCGGGGCTATTGCAATACATTTTCAAAAAACGTTTTTATATTATTATTATTTTCTACACACGAGAGTTGCCGGATCTGCCCAAATAAGTCCCGGAACACAGGCCAAGATCAAGAGGTGCCAGATCTTGTTCCGGCAAGATCCGGCACAAATTAACCCCGCAGCCAAGGGCGTAGGTTTGCATAGGGGGACAGTAGGGACATAACACTACCAACTTTTCAGGATGCTCACATTGTCCCCTCCAACCTCTAAGCAACCTGATTTGCATTTTATAATGAGTTCACTTATATAGGTAATTTAAATTGCCTTTCATATCTTGTAAGGATACAACTGACCCCACCATTATTAAGCGAATTCTTTTCATTAGGTTTAGACTTTTATTTACCCCTTTTTCAAGTGCTGAATGTGCTAGTCCATTTTTACCCCCTCAAACTCACGTTTGATTGGCTGATGACTTGACCCCCCCCCACTCACACACACACTGAACCGACGAAAATACACATATCGACGAAAATATAACATGCCTCCTCATCCTCCCCCTTCAAAGACGAAGGATATTAGAATTTTTTTTTTTCAGCCAGCAGCAGCTACTATAAGTAATTTAAAAAGACATCAATGTTATGGAGGTGGGGAATACACCACCAATTTTGCTACTGAAATTTTGATACAACCTGCATCAGAGTTTGCATAACATTAAATTGTTTGAATTTGCTAACCTGCAAAACTCGAGTAGGAAACTGCTTACAAAAAAGTGTCCTGCACTTTTGTATTTTATACTTTTGTACAAATGTCGTTTTGGTGTCAAATTTGGTAGGTGGTGGCTTATAGTCAGGTGTGCCTTATAGTGCGAAAATTACGGTAAATAACAATCAAAATTTATGTTCTGGGCTGATTATTTCTTCAGTTACTGTTCAAGTTATTAACTGCTAGATATGGTATTTGGTAACACTTTATTTGACAATGGCACCATGAGACAATCATAATTATGACACTCATGAGCATTAATGAATGCTTATAACAGATGTCATTTAGTGTCATCCGGCAAATGATCTCACTTTTGAATGGATGTAAAAGATCTGAGCTGGACATACATGGAGTTAGTGACATAATTTGCTGGATAACACTGAATGACATCTGTTATAAGCATTCAGTAATGCCCATGATAGTGTCATGTCATAATTATGACAGTCTTATGATGCTGCTGTCAAACAAAGTGTTACCTATTAGCCCAAATAAATTAACAAATAAGCCGCAGGATGCAAAATGAGGGGAAAAAGTAGAGGCTTATAGTCTGAAAATGACTGTCGTCATCGTGTATTTTAGTCATTTCAAAATGTGTTCATGGTTGTCTGATTTTAGTCAATGAAAACTCATTTCGTCGAGTTTCAGTCGGCAATTACCATATTTTTCGCACTATAAAGCGCACCTTAAAGTGCATGTGACATGAAAAAGCATGTTTATTTCATAAAACACGCGGTATTTTATGCTCCTGAATGATATGGACCGCTTGGATGTGTGTGGAAGCGATTGCTATATTTATTTAGTTTTTTGAATCCCTCGGCATAAAAATGAGTGACTTCCGGCTTGGGTCTTGCATTGAGGAGGAGGGCGCTGTGACGTGTATGGTTGAAGACGTCCTCTTCACTACAGCCATACTGTTGTGTATGAGGAGTAAGGATTCAGTCGATTTTGCAGATTAATACGTTTATTTTTCGCATCACACCAGCCAAACGGCTGCAGAAAAATCTTGCTTTAAGAGGGAGAGGCATATACGCCTTTTTGGAGTTTCAAAAGGTTCCCATTCACCGTGGATATTGGCCAAAACAAGCCCTACTATTGGACTAGAAGGAAGTGAGTAAACATCTTGTTTTGTATTATGTCAAATACGAATACAGCGATTTACAAAGTAAACACTACAAACTTTCTTTAAATAAAGGACTACTTATGTTTGATCATTGATGGGCATGTAAAAAGCTCTCCTCATGCACATTAGCTGCACAACAACTGCAGCTGCCCTCCTCCGGGGAACGAGCTATAAATTGCTCATCGCCGGGCGGTTTGCCGGTCCGCGAAGACAATCGACAGCCCAGTCGTCATGTCAAATAATCCGGGCTAGTTATGTATGATTTTCCGCTTCGACGACTTTGAAACATCACTCTGTTCGGGTTAGCATGTCGGCTAGCTGTCACGCCTCTTGGTTTGTTTACATTCTCCGAAGCCGGGGAAGGGAAATAACATATGTCCGATTTAGGTGTCATAAAATATCGTTCGGGAGGTGCGACAGTAAAGGTGAAGTCGACAGTTTTGACCATTATGGAGTAATTTTGCCATGTTGTCCTGAATAAGTGCATTTTTATGATTTCATGTTTCATATTTGTCATGACCATGCCATTTATTTAGCAATTGGGGAAAATACTTGGATAAAAAGAATATCCTGTAAAAATATTGGAGTAGAGAGACTGAAACAATGACATTTTGCGTCTCTCTTCGTCGCGTTTTCCTCATTCTGAATAATTCCCCCTCAATGGGCTGAATAGTAAAACCGATGAGCCCAGTCTCCCGCTGACATCATCCACCTGTTGGGGACGCTAGAGCCCTATAATGGTAGGCGTGGCTAATCGGCAGATTAAAAGACTAATTTCTCGTCATCTGCGCTTTGCTAAATTGTTGTATATAGTCGAATCGTCTCAAAATATGATTCTAATTCACATAATAATGGTATTTAAGACTTTTTTTCTCCTGTCGTATGTTCTTTAACTCTCTAGTTGAGTTAAACTGATTGTACAAAACACCCTGGGGTCACTTTATGTACATTTGAATATTTTGTTGTTGTTGATTTTAAGGCATTTCTGGGTCATTCCTAGGATTTTGGAACTTTTTCAGGTCACTGCCTGTTGATTTCAGTTCACTTTTTACTATTGGAAATGAATGGGGCCATTGGAAATAAATGGGAATGTTGTTGCATTTGAAACCTCAAAACAAAACAAATGCATTAGAAATAAAACTTTAAAAATCCTTATCCGTATAAAATTAAAAGAATCAATAAAGTTACTGTCATTCTTCTCAGTCTCAGGTTTTACTACTGATTAGTTGCTACGTCACGGGATTTTTGGGTGATTATTTTGACTTCACGGACTGTCTGCAGAGCAATAAGCAAGCGCCAGGAGGAAATAGTGTTTGAAAGACAGCGAATGTCTAACGTTTCGGATCGTTTCACACTTGACCAAATAAGCTAACTTACATGCGTATATTTTGGTATGATATGCGTGAAGCTTTAAAATACAGTATATGTGTACAGTATATGCATTTGCAGTTTTCGTCTATTGTGGGGTTAAGCTTCAGCTGAGGAACCTATGTATAAAATGCACGTTCGTCCTAAATGACAAGATTTTTTTTTTTTTTTTTTTAAGGCGCTAAAGGTCGCACAAGCAATGTAGACCACCTGTGTGTGTGTCCAAGTCTCAACCGTCAAAAGCATTACTCAACATGTTGTGACAAAATATGGCCTCCATTTTGGGTCCAAAACCATTTGACAAGCGTCCACATTGACTGCGTGCGTACTTTCTGGGGTGATAAAAATAGTGGTAAAGTCAACACTGCAAACCATACTGCTGCTACTTACAGTACGTGCGAACATCTCCTATGTGTAAATAGCATCAATCTGTTTGCTTATTGCGCATTTGCGGCCAAGAGCTTCCTGCTTGCTCCCCTTGAAGAGTGTCAATTGCTTGGATTATGTCCAAATAATGGTGAGGTATTTTTTGTGGGGTCATTTTTGTAAAGTGTTATTTTCTTTCAGGGGAGGCGCAGTATCAACCATGAATTCTAATATTGATTCATAATCATCAGTACTAGGAACTAAACCCCTACATTCATTACATTACATAATGAAAGTAATTTTTTGATGTAATTTCTAACGTAAGTCTGTACTAGGGATGTCACGTGATCGTGAATCGGGCCAATCGCGCCATTTTTCAAAGGATCGGAATAGTGCTGCAACCAATAATTAATTAACTCGAGTAATTCGAGTAGAAAAAAGCTTCAAATCAAATTTTGCTGCTTCGAGTATTCATTTAGTGGTGTTGTAATGGTTTGTTTTGAAAGTGTTGGCATTTAGTTTTGTTCATTTGGGTGGATATTCTGCCCCTTAAGTGGCAATAATGAATATGACACAACTCATTTAACATGGCCAGAATCCAGCTGCTCCCTGTTAAGACCAACAAAAGGTAAGTTTTGTGTATGTGCTAATGTTTTTTTTAATGCAATCGTATTTTAGTTTGGTATATTTAGCTGTTTTTTATGGGAATACAGTGGTTTGAAAAGGTGTCTGAACCTTTTGGAATTTCTCACATTTCTGCATAAAATCACTATCAAATGTGATCTGATCTTCATACCACTGTATGTGTTTGAACAGATTGTTAAGGGCACTGTGGGAAAAAAATTTATAACATTTAAAATAGCGGACTTTTGCTATGCAAGTTAGCCAATTGTTCTTTTGTTGTACTGAGATCCTCATTTATTTTTTCCATACGGTTTGAGGCTAAACTCAGGTAATAATTTATTTTTAAATGAAAGTGAAAGTCTGCATAGTTTTGAAGAAACACTCGGGAATTTTATTTTGTTTTCACATTTAATGCTCTTTTGAAAGTGTGTTTTACATCCCCTAAAATTCATTGCATTAAATGTTCCTAATACGATTATTTGATTGTTCGATCAAGTTGATCGATTAATCAACTACAAAAATGATCAATAGCTGCATCCTTAGATCGGAATCTGGTGAAAAGAATCGGGTTTTTAATTAAAAAAAAATTTTTTTTTAATGTTTTTCTGCTTCATAGTCCTACATTACAGCCTCTCGCCCTCCTTCCTGCTAAACAGTGCGGCCAAACTGTCCAGCTTGCGTTTGGTACTTAAAGATAATTGACAGGTTTGTAGCTTTGACCTTACCAGAGAACCTTGGTAACTCTACGATCAAAGGCACAAATGTGTCAATCTTCATTAAATTCGCATAAGTTTACTGTGGCAACTCATTGTGTAAGTGAGAGGCTGTTCTCAGCAAAGTGTGAGTGGATTTGAGTGAACTGAATGACACATTTAATAAAGACAAGCATTTTTCTATGTTATTCTTGTTTAAAAATTACATTATGAAGGAAGCACAGTGGGACAGTAACATGTTTGTAACTTGTGTTTGAAGAAGAAAAAAAAAAAAAGACCTGTCTGCTGCTATCTGTGAGAGAGTCCGCTATCTGTGGTGTTTTCTGTTAACAGTTTCATGCTCTCATACTAGCCTTGGAGTCCACTTGGCTCTTCTCACTCGAACTAGAACGCAGTGCGTTTCAGAAGAGGTCATTGATTAGGTAACAGAGGGCAAGATGTCAGGGAAAGCCAATCAGAAGTAGTCTGACAGGTCTTGTTGGCGTTGTTATTATTATTATTATTATTGCTACTTTTGTTTTGGAGGCATGTTTAAAAAATTAAAATGCCTGTCTTAATTTCTGCATGTTTTATTGTTCCGTTACGTTTCATAGTTCTAGGAGGGAGTTGTCTTCTCTTACTGCACGAAAACGCTTTTTTAAATCGTTTTTTGTATTATCATTTTTTAAAGTAAAGCAACAAAGGAGTTACTTTCATAATTGAATAACTGGTAAAGTAATTACAGTGATCCTTCACTTATCGCTGTAATTGAGGACCAGAACTGACCGCGCAAAGTGAAATAACGCAAAGTAGTGTCCGCCACCGATTTTTAGCATTTTTTTTTTTGTGTGTCTTCAGTGATCCCTCGCTACTTTACGCATCAAATGTCGTGCCCTCAGTCCATCACAGATTATTTTTATTTAAAAATGTTAAGATACGTGCATGTATACATGTACAAATAATTGTCTTCTTTTATATATATATATCATTTATATCACATTTGCAGTGCTAAAAAAACATTAAAATATACATGTAAGGTTATTTTTTTTGTTTGTTTTATTGATTTAAAAAAATGGAGAAAAAAGGGGGAAAACATGTCTTATATGTATCTCTTGCCAATGCTGTTAAATCTGAATAAATACATTGAACCCCCCCCCCCAAAAAAAAAAAAAAAAAAAAAAAAGAATATAAGGTCCGCCTCTACTTTGCAGATCTTTGATTTTCGGAAGGAAAAGGCATTAACCGCGAAAAACAAGGGATCACTGTATAGAATATTAATAAGTGTATATAAAACCCTATAAATGCATATGTGATCATTAGAACATCATAGTTTCAAAGATGTCAATAAAGTATAGATAACAGACATAAAATACTGTAGTTTCCCGAATATAACGCACACTTTTAATCCCCAAAATCAACTTGTAAAATCATGGTGCGCATTATAAACGGGTACATGGATGGAGACAGAAATATATATATATATATATATATAAACTAGGGCTGTCAAAATTATCGCATTAACGGGCGTTAATTAATTTTTTTAACTAATCACGTTAAAATATTTGACGCAATTAACGCAGATGCCCCGCTCAGACAGATTTAAATGACAGTACAGTGAAACGCTCACTTGTTGTGTTTTATGGAGTTTTGCTGCCCTCTGCTGGCGCTTGGATGCGACTGATTTTATAGGCTTCAGCCCCCATGAGCATTGTGTAAGTACAGGGTGACCCAAAAAGATGCGTACCCATGAAAATTTCAATTGTGACTTTGATTAAAAAGCTATTTATTTCAAATTACAACCACACATTATTCAGTTTATGGAAGACCATTCACCAGAGTTTCAGCTATTTCTGTCAATTTTTAGTCAATTTATGGCTTTCCCAAGATGTGTTCCAAATGTCCACCATTCCGTTGCAAGCAAACCTGTACTCGTCTGACAAAGTTGTCAATCACTTTTACACACTCCTCTTTCGGGATGGCTCTTATTTTTGCTGTGACGGCAGTTTTCAGTTCCTCAATTGTTTGTGGATTTCCCTGGTATACATTGTCTTTGAAGAGCCATCCCGAAAGAGGAGTGTGTAAAAGTGATTGACAACTTTGTCAGACGAGTACAGGTTTGCTTGCAACGGAATGGTGGACATTTGGAACACATCTTGGGAAAGCCATAAATTGACTAAAAATTGACAGAAATAGCTGAAACTCTGGTGAATGGTCTTCCATAAACTGAATAATGTGTGGTTGTAATTTGAAATAAATAGCTTTTTAATCAAAGTCACAATTGAAATTTTCATGGGTACGCATCTTTTTGGGTCACCCTGTAATTATTGACATCAACAATGGCGGGCTACTAGTTTATTTTTTGATTGAAAATTTTACAAATTTTATTAAAACGAAAACATTAAGAGGGGTTTTAATATAAAATTTCTATAAGTTGTACTAACATTTTTCTTTTAAGAACTACAAGTCTTTCTATCCTTGGATCGCTTTAACAGAATGTTAATAATGTTAATGCCATCTTGTTGATTTATTGTTATAATAAACAAATACAGTCCTTATGTACCGTATGTTGAATGTATATATCCATCTTGTGTCTTATGTTTCAATTCCAACAATAATTTACAGAAAAATATGGCATATTTTATAGATGGTTTGAATTGCGATTAATTGCAATTAATTACGATTAATTTTTAAGCTGTAATTAACTCGATTAAAAATTTTAATCGTTTGACAGCTTTAATATAAACCGATTTTTTTTTTTTTATTGACATGGCCACGTTGTGTTGGAGAAACGTATGCGGCGACCCGTTGCCGACCATTACGGTACGTGGCGTCACCATTTTGTTTCGGTAATACTTCACTCTAATCAGCCAGATGATTTCGTCTGTGTTAAATTCTGCTTTTTTCACTCTTCATAAAGCACAGAATTTAGTTTCTTGAACTCATTTGAGTCAACGTTTATTGCAGCTCCGCAACTCGGACCGTAACAAACGTAACAACACACTTCCTGTGTGTGTCCGTCAACTATATCTGTCCGTCGGGAAACTCAAACCCAAATAACAATAGTTCCTATTGTTACTGTCGTGTCGACAGCGATGAGCTCTTACGGATTTCCGACTTACGTTCTTACTTTCATTTTACCTTATCAATCCATGGAAGAAACATTTATTCATCATGATGAAACGAGCAAGTTATACAGCAGCCTTTAAAAGAAAAGTCACATCTGTTTTGTTTTCTCCTAGAGTCTGGTAAGTTGGAGAAGTTGTCAAATCATATTATTACCGTAAATATTGTCAGTTTATGGTAATGTTTTGAACTACCAATGTGCTATGCTTGTGCTGTGTTTCACCAGTCAGTAATATGGCATTTCTGTATCTGTACACGAGCTCTTTTTTCTTGTATTTTATTTATTGGTGCTAAAATTAGGGTGCGCGTTATCAACGGGTGCAATAATTTTCCATAGATTTTGCAAGTAAATTTGGGGTGCGTATTATACACGGGTGTGCCTTATATTCGGGAAATTACGGTAATGTGTAAAATAAATAATACTTACTGTACATTAATTCTCTCACTCTCATATGATACGTATGTGTGTAAGTGTGCATACATACGTAGATGTGAATAAAGTGTACATAAATATGAATTTAGAACTCTTTGTAACAAGATATTTACAACAAGATTACAAAATCTGCGAATCTGGGAAGTAGCGAGGGATCACTGTAGTTACTTTTATTAGAGAAGTAACTATAACTTTTTACTTTTCAAAAGTAATTTGATCAACACTGGTTCCAATATTGCATTATTGTATGATATGATTGTGACATGATTAGAATGTGTATCCAATCTTTAATGTGTAGGAGTTGAGTTACTGTAAATCAAGTGAATCACTACTGAAGTACCGAATGCATTGAGCGCCACAGTTCTACCTGCTTCATTCGTACAATGTAATAAAATATTGAATCCTTGTTAGAAATTGAGAATTTTTGTGCGGGTGTGCACCTCCTCAAGAAAAACTCCTATTGATCCCCTCCGCTGGGGTCCATTAAGCCATGAATGTTAGACCAAGCGGCAGTGTTTTGGCCAAAGCGACAACTGTTTTCATCCAGGTTGATGGCAGTAGATTAAAGACCACAGAGATCACAAGATATGTTTGTCCACTCTCCAGGACAATAACATTTGATGAGGGATAATCCCGGATCATCCTTTTAGCAATTAAAATACAGAGTGGCCTCTGGTTGCATTCCGTTAGTCACCCAGTGCTGCAGATGTATTCCAAGTAACTTTATGTTCCTGGAATCTTCGAAGTTAATCATTCACTGATATTTCCTACTAAGAACGAAAGATTAATAATTCATTTTATTTGCATGTTTGTGGGACTGAAATATTTGAAAGGTTTTGACTTGCCACAGGGGTTTAAAGGTTGCGCTTAATAGTGCTTACTGGATTAAATCTTGTACCTCTCAAAAAGTGAACTCGTGGACTGTTAAGGTGTTTTTACACTAGCATAGCATTCAAGCAATCAAATGACATGTGTGCACCAGGAAAACTACTACTTGGCAAGGATGAGCAGGAGCCATGACTACCGCGCATGTAGCGGCTCCAACATATATCTGGAACCCTCCAAAATGAAGGAAAAATACTCACGTTTTTTTTTTAAAATTTTCATTTCATTTCAGGCAGTTACATTCATCTTCACAAATGCAGATCTTTGCTTTCAAGAAACAACAGAGACAAAAGAAAGATACAAAACAAAACAAAATGCCTGAAAGGGAGTGGGACGAAGAAAACTTATTAAATCCCACCCCGATTTCTCAAGTATCATCAAAATAAATAACTATTTTCCTGCAACCTTTTTCTGTTTAGTTACATAGAATACATCCTTCCCCGACACATATAACGGGAGGGCCGAACCCTCAATATTGATTCCCTCAGTCAAAAGAGAGAAAACAAGAACAACAAAACCTAAATATGTGTGTATATATATATATATATATATATATATATATATATATATATATATATGTGTGTGTGTATATGTGTGTGTAAATATATACAAATACACACACACTTATATTGCGTATATCCATACCAGTATGGTAAAAGACCTACACTGTACATTTAAGACCCTCCCTGAATATACTTAGACCAAATTAATTGTTTATAATGAAATTTATATATGTGAATATTTTTACACTCTCTTAGTGATGAACTCAGATTGTTCCATAATTTAACTCCTCGTACAGACACACAGAAGCTCTTATGAGTCGTTCTAAATCTAGGAAGTACGAACTCCCCGTAAGCTCTTAAATTGTGAGCTCTTTCACGAATGGTGAAATGTGTTTGTAACTTTGCGGGTAATGTGTTGTTAAAAGCTTTATATAGAATTATGTAAGTGTTGTAATCGACTAGGTCTTGAAATTCAAACAATTTAGACTGAAGAAATAGTTCATGGGTATGATCCAGAAATCCAGTCTTATGAATGATGCGAACTGCTCGTTTCTGTACGATGACTAAAGGATTTGTCGTATTGCGATAGGTATTCCCCCACACTTCCACACAGTATGTAAGATATGGGAGAATCAAGGTACAACAGAATACGGAGTGCATTGTGATCAAGATATATTTTAACTTTGTTCAAAATTGAAAGGCTTCTTGAAATTTTGGTTTTTATATGTCTGATGTGGGGTCTCCAAGACAGTTTGTCATCAATTATAACTCCCAAAAATTTATTCTCAACAACATTTTCAATTTGTATACCTTCAATACTAAATGTTGGTTTTGTATCAATTTTTGCATTCCCAAAAATCATTGCTTTAGTTTTACTTATATTCAATGATAATTTATTTATATCCATCCATTCTTTAATCAAGTTTAGTTCCCTGTTCACGGTAGTTACAAGTTCAATGTAACTATCACTACTGTAAAAAATATTTGTATCATCTGCGAAGAGAATGAGTTTTATAACTTGGGATACATTAAATATATCATTTATATACAAAGAGAAAAGCTTAGGCCCCAACACTGACCCCTGTGGAACCCCACATGAAATACCTAGTTTATTTGATGAATAAGAGCCGATGTTGACATATTGCTCCCTGCCTGTTAAATAACTTTTCACCCAGTCCCCAGCTACCCCGCGAATACCATATTTTTCTAAATTTTCAAGTAAGATTGAATGATTTATTGTATCAAAAGCTTTCTTGAGGTCAACAAAAATCCCAACCGCATATTTATTCTGGGCAGGTGCATTAGTAATTCCCTCTACTGCCACGTTCATTCATGGATGCACACAGATCAACATTCCCTCTCACATCTCAATAGGTGGCTGCATTCGGCTCAAATAAAACAGGAATTGTGAGCGGTTACCATGGAAACGAACGCGTAGTGGGAACCTTTATAACATTTTCTATTCGAAATGCTCTTCGTACATGACTACAATATTCTTCATTTTACATACATACATTATGAGGCAATAACAAAATAGTAACGCACAGACACTAAGGAAACTAACTTTAATCAGGTTACTGGTTTGGAAATATGGAACGCGTTAGATTGCTAGTTACTGAAAGTAATCAGATTACACTAATGCGTAACGCATTAGTGGCAACACTGCTTGGGACCTATGTTGATTTCTCTGACAAGAAAATCCATCGTGCGTCCGTCTTGCAGGAAAACAATGAAATTACGACGTTGTCATAAATCGTCGTATTTCAAGCATGTCATATGTCGAGACAAATAACAAGTCGAATTATACGTCTGATGTCGAAAAGATCGGATGTCGAGTAGATATGTGCTGATTACCGGTTTCAAGGTGTACCATGGTATGGAAACTTTTCTGTCATACCGTCCCTACGGTATTAGCTATTTTTTATGTCCCAAAAATGAAGGGAGAAATCCCTCGCTTGCAGCTGCAAGGTTCAAGCCTCCCCCACCGGGTGTTGCTCAGTGTCAGTGAATCAGCTGTGCTACATGGCTGGAGGAGGTGAAACTCCTGAACTTTTTTCCGCTACGAAAAAACAAAATCGCTGGTATGGGAAGACTATAGCGACAAAAAAGTTACGGACGACCGCGGCTTAGAGGGGGAGGGCAACCAGACATGTAAAACATGTTTGCGGAGGGTGGCTGTCGAAGAGGCAATACCTCAAATATGATTTCGCATATATACAAAGTTAAAGGGTAGTAAAATGTCATGAATGTTTCCCACCAGCTATGAGAGTTAACTCCTGTGTGTTGAGTGTGTCTAGCGGTGGTAAACTAGTGTTTTTTTTCTCTCAATGAACGGTCTGTGTTGAGAAACTGAGTGTGTATAATGTAAACATGATACGAGTCATACACACGTGCTTTTTATGGAAAATAATTCAATTATATTTATTCTGATGGTAATAATGCTGATCTATGGCTGTGGGTCTTGGCTCACCTACAGGACTGCAGTTATTTTAACCCTTAAATACCTGCAACATGAAGCAATTATCAGAGAATCCCAAAATTTGAAAAATAAGGTCCTAATGAAACCTTTTTTTCAAATTTCTAAAAATAAAACTCAAAATGAATATGTGTAATAAGTGCTCTGACATCTATAACCCTTGGTTTTCTCATGGAACCTGCAGATGCATGTGTTGACTTGCATCCATCATTTTTTTTTTTTTCAAAAAGAATTGTCAAAAATCTGAATTATTCTCAAAATCATGAAATTTTAGGTGTATCAAATGTGATACGTTGGCTATAAAGGGGTTAATTTTCTTTATTCTTTTTTTGTTTTTTTTGTTTTAATTTAACTTAAAATTATACCGTGATTTTTTGACTACAAGCCGCTACGTTTTTCCTCATTTTGAATCCTCTGGTTTATAGTCCAGTGCGGCTTATTTGTTGATATATTTGGGTTAATAGGTAACCCTTTATTTGACACCGGTGTCATAAGACTGTCATAAGATAAGATAGTCATAATTATGACATGACTGAACGCTTATGACGGATGTCATTAAGTGTCATCCGGCAAACTATGTCACGAAATCCATTCATGTGCAGCTTGGATCTTTTACATCCATTCAAAAGTGAGATAATTTGCTGGATAACAATAAATGACATCAGTTATAGGCATTCATTAATGGTCCAACAGTGTCATGTCATAAGTATGAAAGTTTAATGTTGTCACTGTCATATAAAATGTTACCAAATATCATAACTAGCAATTAATGAAACAACTGGAACAGTAACTGAAGAAATAATTTGCACAGAGTTGTCAGTGTTAACAGCAGGTGGCAGATGAAGCTTCTTAAAGCAATGAAGCTTTGCAGACAAGTGGTTCAAAGCTTCATAGTGATTCATTTGGTCTTATGACAGTCATGTGATGCTGCTGTCAAATAAAGTGTTACCGGTTCTTAACAGTAACTGAGAAAATGATTAACACAGAGTTGTCAGTGTTAACAGCAGGTGGCAAATGAAGCAATGAAGCGTCGCAGATAATTGGTTCAAAGCTTCATGGTGGTTCATTTGGTCTTATGACAGTTGTTTGATGCTGCTGTCAAAAAAAGTGTTACCGATTCTTATCCTTTGGTGTAAATACCCCATAATACAGTGAGGACAGCTGCGACTTATAGTCCAGTGTGGTTTATCTAGGGCAGGGGTGTCCAAACTTTTTGCAAAGAGGGCCAGATTTGGTGTTGTAAAAATGTGGGGGGCCGACCTTGGCTGACGTCCTTTACGTAGAGCAATATATTTAAGCAAATTTTAGCAAGCCATTCTGTGTGTCACATTTGCTTTATTTTTTATTTTTTAAATAATAATTTCAACAATCTCGCAACTAGCCTTTGTGGCGTTCTCTTTCGACTCTCGGGCTCTTGCGAAAAACTCTTGCTGTGAAATTAAACTAGCCTCAAATTGCTTCAATTTCTCGCTGCATATCTTCCCTGTAATTTTGTCGTACATGTCAGCATGTCTTGTTTGGTAATATCGCCTCACATTGAACTGGAACTGAAACAGCAACTGTCTCTTTGCAAATAACGCAGACACAGTTGTTGCTTATTTTAGTGAAGAAATAGGCCAATTTCCACCTATCCTTGAAGCGTCAGCAGTCGCAGTTAACTTTCTTTTTTTTGTTGATTGTCCCCATTTTAGAAAATTGGGAGTAAAGGGTCACACGGGGTAATGTTGCATAGAGTGCTGCTGCCTTTTAGTGGGTAAATGAGGAGCAGCATTTAGTGTGTAAGCTACTTCATACGCTGGTAGCAGTACTGCTGACCAATTTATTAAGTCTGCGTGCGGGCCAGACGTTATTGATTTTATGACAGAGGCTGGGGGCCGGATGAAATTTGACCACGGGCCGCATTTGGCCCCCGGGCCGGACTTTGGACATGTCTGATCTAGGGCCACGGCCACCCCTATAAATTGGTTGGCCACCCCACTGGCCACCCCGCTTGCCAGTAAATCGTCAGATTGTTGTAGCATCAGTTATGGATTTCATCCCAAATGAATGCATTTGTTTTGTTTTATTAAACGTAGGGCAGTCAAATTTATTACGTTAACAGACTGTAATTAATTTTTTTAAAAAATTAATCACGTGAAAATATTTATCGCAATTAACGCATTCACGATACGACTCATTCACGCAATGCCGCAAACAGCCTACAATGGCGCCGTTTTACTTATATACAGAGATAAAAGGCAGTGTCAACTGAGTGGAGTAGATACAAGCATTCATTGGGGCCGTGCTTTTAATTGGCAAAAGCTTTGTCATCTTTCCCACAGCAACTATAAATATTGTGGGAAGCGACGTGGGGAAGGATGACAGGAGTTGATCTTTTTCTTAACACCCTGTAGTGTACCCAACGCAGAGAAGATATAGCATTTGCAGCCACCACACACAGTCATGGTTGCACCTCTTCCCATCATGCATTTGGGCAGAACAGTTAAGTCGCTACAGTATCATTTACTGAAAGCTCAACAAATACACTACATGGCAATATTTAGTCACAATATACAAACTCACATGTATCTTTTAAGAATTACAAGTCCTTTTATCCGTGGATCCCTTTCACAGAAAGAATGTTAATAATGCTAATGCCATCTTGTGGATTTATTGTAATAATAAACAAATACAGTACTTATGTACAGTATGTTCTAGAGATGTCCCGATCCGATATTTGGATCGGATCGGACGCCGATATGGGCAAAAAAATGCGCATCGGATCGGAACACGGGAAAAATTCCGATCCAGACTTCCGATCCAGTTTAAAAAAAAATTTTTTTTTTTAAAGTCCAGTCCGCGTTTTCCAGCGCACCGATTTACATAATCCATTCCAGTTTTTGCTTCGGTTTCCCTAAAATCCGGTCCGCATTTTACGGCACACCTTCAACACACTACATTTACATTACCGTCTCCCAATTTACCGAGAGACTTTATCGGTAAAAATGTCAGCTGTGTGGGATCATTTCACCTTAAAGGACGACAAAGACGAAGAGGCAGAGAGCAACATATGCCACAATAAAGTCAAGCGTAGTGGTAAAGCTGTAAGAAGTTTTAATACAACCAACCTAATCAAGCGTTTAGCGAAATACCACCACCAACAATATGAGGAGTATGTTAAGAAAACCGAAGACAAAAAGAAAGGTCCTACGCAACTAACACTGGCAGAAACTTTTGCTATGCGTGACAAACTGGCACTCGACAGTCCAAAGGCCCAGGGAATAACAAGAGTCATTGCCGAAGAATTCATTCTGGATGACGAGCCATTACCTCACGTGAGTAAAGACGCACCATCCAACACGCGATTCGGCCGTGGAAGATTCGAGAACGATTCACAAACATCCAAATTCCGATTATTGAAATATGTCAAGTAAAGCGGAACTAATACACAGCGCGGTCTTCGGGACGCAATGAGAAACTGACCGCATTGCGTCCCGAAAGTAAACAAAACTTGTCTTAGACCCGGGTAATGCCAATGCTCATCTCACGGCTTTAGCTCAACTCATGCCGCTGGATAAAAAACACAAGAATACCTGACTGCTGCCGACAGCCGCTACAAACTACGTCAACGTTGTTTTACTGGAGATAATAGATATCATATGTACATAGAACTAGATGCTACACGACAGACTTGACTGCGTTAGCATGCGTTAGTAAACAGCCGCCATCTTAAAGCAGAAGACTTCCCTAGTAGGCTGTTGTGAACCTTCCAAGCGAACCTAATTAACTTTTTATCTAAAATACCCCTAAATTGGCAAAATCTTGACTTGAATCTATCTTCAAAACAGTTTTAAAACTTTCACATGTCGAAAGTAGACAGAAGGGAAATTATGGAATAACGGGAGCAATTTTAACAACTTTAACAGTTGATTCGCAAAATTAAATGAATTGAATGTAGTTTAAAGCTGCTGATACAGAATGGGGACTTGAGTATTTACTGTTTAAAAATGTTAACTTGATACTGAAATAGTCGTTTATTTAAACCTGACAGGCTTTTTATACAATTTTTGTAACCAATGCACGAAATATTAAAAGCATCTAATAGCTTGGGGGATTTGTGGGATTTTCCACTGAGGTTGTTGGTGTGTTTTGCTTTTTTAGACAGTTTGCAATATTATTTGCACGTTTTACTGACTGACTATGCCATTTCTGTTTGTTATTTATAATATTTTGTGTTTGTCACTGAATAAACAGGTCAGTTTCTTGTTACCAACCGTTGTGTGTTATTCAAACTCACCTAATTCAGCTGGCTAGTTGTTATCAAGAGTACTAAAACCTTTTTCAGCATGATTCTGACAACTAAGTAAGGAGGCTAAATAGCTTTCAACTTTAACACATGCTCAGATAGGTCGTATCGGTATCGGCCAGTATCGGCATCGGATCGGAAGTGCAAAACAATATCGGTATCGGATCGGAAGTGCAAAAACCTGGATCGGGACATCTCTAGTATGTTCCATTCCAACAATAATTTAATCAATCAAACAATCGATCAAATGTATTTATATAGCCCTTTACAAAACCCGAAAGGCCCTCAAAGTGCTTTACAACAAAAACATGGCTCAAGATAAATAAGAAGCAGGAAAATATTATACAATGACATTTAAAAAATAAAACAAAGAGCACATCGCAATAAAAGTCCAGCAAGTAAAACAATAAAACCGATAAAATCGAAAAATATTTAAAAAAGCCCTTAAGCTAATAAAACCAGGCTATCCTAATCTTTGTAAAAGGCGAGTCTAAAAAGGTGTGTTTTTAGCCGAGACTTAAAAAGACATCCGTGGTGGTGCGGATTTCGGGGGGGAAGGCTGTTCCACAGCCTGGGGGCAGCAACCGCAAAGGATCGGTCTCCCCACTGTTTAAGTTTTGACCTCGGAACATCTAAAAGAAGCTGGCCGGTCGAGCGAAGAGTCCTGCCAGAGTTACGAAAAGTTAAAATTCCGATAGATAAGATGGAGCCTGGCCATTAATAGAATTAAAAACAAACAGTAAAAGTTTGAAATCAATTCTAAAATGGACTGGAAGCCAGTGGTGTGATGATAGCATGGAAATACAGAAAAATATGGCATATTTTAGAGATGGTTTGAATTGCCATTAATTACGATTAATTATTTTTTAAGCTGTGATTAACTCGATTAAAAATTTTAATCGTTTGACAGCCCTAGTTAAATGTACACCTTATGCATAATATATACATAACACAATAAAACAGCATTGTTGTGGAACTCAAAATGTTGACTGGACAGTTATGGACTATGCACATTAAATCATTAGTAACATCAAATATTACACAATACGCCAAAGTATATCAGTATCCGTGTCCTTAAGTCTTTCTGATAGTTTCCCCCTGACCTTTTTAGTGCAATAATATAATGAAAACCTGAAATTATGGCTTTTAGTTTTGGCCACCCCAAGATTTTAAGTGGGCCCATCTGGCCACCCCTATGAAAAATTTCTGGAGGCGCCACTGGAGGGAAGAACAGCAAAAAAAAAATGCACTGGCATTGATATGTCCTGCTGCAAGCAGGATTTTTATCACGTCTATGACATAACAACAAACTACTATCAACTACTATCAGAGACTGGAATGGATTTTTGGTAAGCTCAAGAAGCCATTCACAGATGCAGAAGTAGTAAAAAAAAAAAAATGCATGACTGAAGTCATCGACACAGGTTTTGCAGGCAGGCCAAAAGAGGAAATGACAGCTAAAATTAGGCAAACCACATTTTACAGTTGTATTCAACTATGTAGTTCAATGCAGTTATAGTATTGTCACAAGCGGCCTGACTGACCTTGATAGCGGGACGGTTGCCTCAATGAAAAAATTATGTAGTAAATCTTGGATTATGAAACAATCTGTCTTCATATTTGTGCTTATATTAACAGAAAACATAAAAAAAATTCCCAAATTATGTTCATCCTTTTTGCTCCTCGTGAATATTTTTCCATTTCTTCTCCACATTTGCCGTCGATAAATACAGTATGAAGTAAACCACAATCATTGCTATGTCCTGGAGTGCGAACAACTATCGGACAGCCGCCACCAGCGCCGCTCTACTTTTTTCCCTCCAGCGCGCATTTGTTTGTATATGCGATCCACAAATATTCCCTGAACAAAAACACAAGGTCAGACTGGAGGGGCTCCCACACGGAGCTCGCTGTGCTGTAAAAGTGAAGGGCTTCAGAGTGGTTTACTTTTCTTCCAGCCGTGTTTTTTCCCCAATGTTTCGAACAAGGGGGGGAGAACATCATTCAAGTGAAATGCTGCTCTGTCAAAACAAGCGCGTCTTATAGCTTTTCCCACACTCTCAGTCCAATTGGAAACATTTCCATACTTCATGCTCAATTTTTTGGAAGGTGGAGGAGAAAATTTTCAATGTAACAACCTGGGAAAGTGCAGTTTAAAAGGCAAATCTCAACGCTACGTGAATACAAATAACGTCTTGCACATATATGATTTGGTAAACTGACAATGAGGGGAATGATCACGTTTCATTCATCCATTTTTGTTTGTGTGGGATTCCCCGAGTTCAGTTTAACCTCTCCTCAGACTCCACGCTAGGTCATTTATGTCACAGATAAGATATTGGAGCGCAACAGTTTGCTTTGCAATGTGCTCTTTTAATCAGCGTGTAATTGGATTAAAGTGGGGACTGAGATTAGATAAATGCAGAATATCTGTCTCCCAACAATGACATACAGTGGGGCAAATAAGTATTTAGTCAACCACCAATTGTGCAAGTTCTCCTTGTTGAAAAGATTAGAGAGCCCTTTAATTGTCAACATGGGTAAACCTCAACCATGAGAGACAGAATGTAGAAAAAAAAAAAAAGTATGGCTGTCAAACGATTAAAATTTTTAATTGAGTTAATTACAGCTTAAAAATTAATTGATCGTAATTAATCGCAATTAATCGCAATTCAAACCATCTATAAAATATGCCATATTTTTCTGTAGATTATATATCTTCTGTAAAATAAATTGTTGGAATGGGAAGATAAGGCACAAGATGGATATATACACTGGGGAGAACAAGTATTTTGATTTTCCCATTGGCAGTGTATCAAATACTTGTTCTCCCCACTGTACATTCAACATACGGTACATAAGGACTGTAGTGGGCATTTCACTCTACTGTCATTTAAATCTGTCTATGCTGTCCTCACTCCGAAGCGTCTACTTTTTCCAAAGCTAGACAGCTAGTGAACGACGCCTTAATAATCAGACTTCTTCCTTTTTCATCTGATTTATTAATAAAATAGCCTCCAACCATTGTCCTCTTTAGACAGTCGTAAAACTACAAAAAAAAAAGTACACAAGCATTGCTTTAGCAACAACGTTAGCTTAGCACGCTATACAGGTTCACTAAACATAAACAAAAAGCGTCTCATACAAAAAATATAACATTTCGCTTACTAACATAATATGTACATTCTTTACAACAACCATACTTACGGACAAATCTTGTCCAAGGATCATATAAGCACAACATTACAACGTAGGCGTCAGCCCGAGACGTCGTGCAGCCATGAACTGGCAAGAAAAAAATAAACCATGTCGCAAAGTGACCACAAGAGTTCGCTGTTGTGCTGCAGCACAAAAAGCCTTGCTGTAAAACTTACCAAAAGGCAGAATACTGTCTGAGCGGGACATGTGCGTTAATTGCGTCAAATATTTGAACGTGATTAATTTAAAAAAATAATTACCGCACGTGAACGCGATAATTTTGACAGCCCTAAAAAAAAGAAAATCACATTGTTTGATTTTCAAAGAATTTATTTCCAAATTACTGTGGAAAATAAGTACCGTAATGTCCCGAATATAAGGCGCACCTGTGTATAACGCGCAGCCCAAATTTACTTGTAAAATCTAGGGGAAATTATTGTACCCGTGTATAATGCGCACCAATAAATAGAAGAACACAAGAAAACAGAGCTCGTGTACAGATACAGAAATGTCATTTTACTGACTGGTGAAACAAAGCACAAGCACAGCACATTGCGAGTTCAAAACATTACCGTAAACTGACAATATGCAGTGTAATAGTATGATCTGACACTTCCTCCACCTTACCAAAATCCAGGAGAAAACAAAACAGATGTGACTTTTCTTTTAAAGGCTGCTGTATAACTTGATCGTTTCATCATGATGAATAAATGTTTCTTCCCTGGATTGATACGGTAAAATAAAAGTGAGGACCAAAGTCGGAAATCGGAACGAGGGATGCGCTCGTTCCGGAAGGAAGTAAAAAGCTTCAAAAAGTACAATTGCCTTGTTTGCTGTCTGTAAAGCTGAACAACGTCACGTTTAGTGAGGAGAGAATACGTCATATTCATAAAGTATAAAATAAGATACTGTGAGGTACAATAAGGGCTGTTTATGGGACTAAAAAAAAAAATGACGTTGTAACCCGGGGACTACCTGTACTTGCACTATTTCGAGAGATGCTTTTTCAGTTTTGGGACTATTTGCACTTTTTATTTTACTTTACACAATATAAAAAAAAAAAAAAATCTTATGCGGGAGTGTATGTTAGCGTAATTTTCAGACTATAAGCCGCTACTTTTTTCCTTTATTTTGATACCTGTGGCTTATAGTCCAGTGCGGCGTATTTGTTGATTTTTTTTTAGGTAACACTTTATTTGACGGCGGTGTCATAAGACTGTCATAAGATCATCAAAATTATGACATGACACTATTATGGACATTACTGAATGCTTATGTCATTAAGTGTCATTTGGCAAATTATGTCACTAAGTCAATTTTTGTCCATCTTGGATCTTTTGCATCCATTCAAAAATGAGATGATTTGCTCAATGACACTAAAAGACATCTGTTATAAGCATTCATTAATGCTTACGACAGTGTCATGTCATAATTATTATTGTCATTTGACAGTCCTATGGCACCACTGTCAAATAAAGTGTTAGCAAATACCATCACTAGCAATTGATGAAACAATTGTAACAGTAACTGAGGTAATATTTAGCACAGAACATGACTTTTGATATTTACATCTGTAGCGCTGCAATGCATGCTAAGAGGCATGTTGGATGACAACAGTCAACAGCAGGTGGCAGCAGAGGTTGACTGTCTCCCCCAAGGGATCAGTGATGGCCAAATGAAGCTTCTTGAAGCAATAAAGCTTTGCAGTAATTGGTTTAATGATGGTTCATTTGGTCTGATGACGGTCGGTCATGTTTTTATTTGTTTATTTATTTATTTTCCCTTCAGGCATGACAAATCCAAACAAACATACAGCATTTATATGGGTTTACAATTAATTCAACCCGAAAAGAAAAGGGCTAACGGGAGAAGCCGAAGCTTATTGAAACCCGTCCCCAGTATATCATATAGGACGCAGAAAATATCGAAAATCAATTTTTGATATCGAGTATCAATTTTTGATATTTTGATATGATGCCGCTGTCAAATAAGGTTGTACCGGTTAATATCTTTTGGTGTAAATATCCCATGATACAGTGAGGACAGCTGAGGCTTATAGTCCAGTGCGGCTTATCTATGAACAAATGCTGTTTTCGTGCCAAATTTGGTGGGCTGCGGCTTATAGTCAGGTGCGCCTTATAGTGTGAAAATTTGGGTAATTGGTAATGGTTTACAGTTAATTGTGCGTAATCCAACACTGAAAATGGTGCTGTTCTATTTTAATAAAAAAACATATATATGGCGGAAAACACTCAGGTGACTCTAAGGCTCTAAAAAGCTCAATCTTGGTCTCATCTGACCAAAGCACACGGTCCCAGTTGAAGCCTGGGACCGTGTGTATTTTTGTGTGAGACCAAGATTGAACTTTTTGGCAACAAACACTCTAAGTGGGTCTGGCGTGCCACGAAAGATGTGCATGCTGAAAAGCACTTCATACCCACTGTGAAGTATGAGGGTGGGTCAGTGATGCTGTGGGGCTGTTTCGCTTCCAAAGGCCCTGGGAACCTTGTTAGGGTGCATGGCATCATGAATGCTTTGAAATACCAGGACATTTTAAATCTAAATCTGTTGCCCTCTGCCCGAAAACTGAAGATGGGTCGTCACTGGGTCTTTCAGCAAGACAATGACCCTAAACATATGGCCAAATCTACACAGAAATGGTTCACCAGACACAAAATCAAGCTCCTCCCATGGCCATCTCAGTCCCCAGGCCTTGTTGTGTTGGCAAAAGTGGGTTGTACAAAGTATTAACACCAGGGGTGCGAATAATTGTGACACACATTATATGATGTCAAATAATTTTTTCTTTATGTGGGATTTTTTTCCCCGCTGAATAAATGCACTTGTATTGAACGTTGGATTTTTCTCTTTTTTTCCATTAAGGTCCCATATTATTTGAAATCAAAAAAATATATATTAGAAGCTAAAAACACATCTTAACCAGGGGTGCCAATAATTATGAAGGGCACTGTATCTCTACAGAGGCAACGCCTGTGTTCATCATCTTTTCTGTTGTTGTTGTGTGTTTTCCACCCGCGATCGAACACTTAAAGCCAGTTGTGTGGTTGTTTGAACGATGTGCCAATGCTAGCGAACACATTCTAACCGCTTTGTGTCATTGCTGTAACAGCACCTAATTATCATTTATTTACGTTGATGCAAACCTGTTTGGTATCGAGGACGAAATTGATTCCGCAAATTATACGGACGTCAAGCATCGTCATTTGGGAGTTTAGCTCGCTGTATAGCCACGACCGAGCCGTAGCGTCCTGGTGAGGACAGTATATTCGCATTTCGTTGTTCATGCACTGTACACTTATTCAGCATGTTGTTCTCTATTGTATTTTTATTAGGGGTGTCAAACGATTAAAATTTTTAATCGAGTTAATTACAGCTTTAAAATTAATTAATCGTAATTAATCGTAATTAATTGCAATTCAAACCATCTATAAAATATGCCATATTTTTCTGTAAATTATTGTTGGAATGGAAAGATAAGACACAAGATGGATATATACATTCAACATACGGTACATAAGTACTGTATTTGTTTATTATAACAATAAATCAACAAGATGGAATTAACATTATTAACATTCTGTTAAAGCGATCCATGGATAGAAAGACTTGTAGTTCTTAAAAGATAAATGTTAGTAAAAGTTATAGACATTTTATTTTAAAACTCGTCTTAAAGTTTTCGTTTTAATAAAATTTGTAAAATTTTCAATCAAAAAATAAACTAGTAGCCCGCCATTGTTGATCTCAATAATTACTTACACCAGGGGTCCCCAAACTTTTTCCTGTGAGGGCCACATAACTTTTCCCTTCTCTGATGAGGAGCCGGGGTCAGTTTGTAACAGAAAAAGTGTGACGATTGCAGGAGTGCCTAAATGTAAAAATGTATTGTTTTTCAGAAAGCTACAATCAAATAACCCTTTCTGGATTCTTCACTGAACAAAAGTAAATAAAATAAAATTAATAATATAATATAATTATAAAAACACTATTGATTAAATAGATAATAACCAAATAACCCTCTCTGAGTTCTTCACAGAAAAGGCCAGGAAATAAACAACACTATCGAGAAAAAAAAAAATTCAAAATGCTCTCTGGTATTGTTCAGGGGACCAGACCAAATGTGGAGGCGAGCCGTATTCGGCCCGCAGGCCGTAGTTTGGGGACCCCTGACTTACACAATGCTCATGGGCGCTGAAGCCTATAAAATCAGTTGCACCCAAGCAGCAGCAGAGGGCGACAAAACTCCAAAAAACAATTAACAAGATTACATTTCACTGTGCTGTCATTTTAATCTGTTTGAGCGGGGCATGTGCGTTAATTGCGTCAAATATTTTAACATGATTAATTTAAAAAATTAATTACCGCGCGTTCACGCGATAATTTTGAAAGCCCTAATTTTTATATTAAATTGCCTTCCAAGATGATAGATCTGTTCTATGTGTTGGATTTTATCAAGTAAAAAATGTCCCACAAAATGTGACTTATACTCCGGTGCGACTTATATATGTTTTTTTTCTCTTCGTTGGGCATTTTATGGCTGGTGCGACTTATACTCAGGTGCGACTTGTAGTCTGAAAAATACGGTAATCTACAGTGCCTTGCAAAAGTATTCGGCCCCCTTGAATCTTGCAACCTTTCGCCACATTTCAGGCTTCAAACATAAAGATATGAAATTTAATTTTTTTGTCAAGAATCAACAACAAGTGGGACACAATCGTGAAGTGGAACAACATTTATTGGATAATTTAAACTTTTTTAACAAATAAAAAACTGAAAAGTGGGGCGTGCAATATTATTCGGCCCCTTTACTTTCAGTGCAGCAAACTCACACCAGAAGTTCAGTTCCTAAATGACCGATGATGATAAATAGAATCCACCTGTGTGTAATCAAGTCTCCGTATAAATGCACCTGCTCTGTGATAGTCTCAGGGTTCTGTTTAAAGTGCAGAGAGCATTATGAAAACCAAGGAACACACCAGGCAGGTCCGAGATACTGTTGTGGAGAAGTTTAAAGCCGGATTTGGATACAGAAAGATTTCCCAAGCTTTAAACATCTCAAGGAGCACTGTGTAAGCCATCATATTGAAATGGAAGGAGCATCAGACCACTGCAAATCTACCAAGACCCGGCCGTCCTTCCAAACTTTCTTCTCAAACAAGGAGAAAACTGATCAGAGATGCAGCCAAGAGGCCCATGATCACTCTGGATGAACTGCAGACATCTTCAGCTGAGGTGGGAGCGTCTGTCCATTGGACAACAATCAGTCGTACACTGCACAAATCTGGCCTTTATGGAAGAGTGGCAAGAAGAAAGTCTCGTTTAAAGTTTGCCACAAGCCACCTGGGAGACACACCAAACATGCGGAAGAAGGTGCTCTGGTCAGATGAAACCAAAATTGAACTTTTTGGCCACAATGCAAAACGATATGTTTGGCGTAAAAGCAACACAGCTCATCACCCTGAACACACCATCCCCACTGTCAAACATGGTGGTGGCAGCATCATGGTTTGGGCCTGCTTTTCTTCAGCAGGGACAGGGAAGATGGTTAAAATTGATGGGAAGATGGATGCAGCCAAATACAGGAACATTCTGGAAGAAAACCTGTTGGTATCTGCACAAGACCTGAGACTGGGACGGAGATTTATCTTCCAACAGGACAATGATCCAAAACATAAAGCCAAATCTACAATGGAATGGTTCAAAAATAAACGTATCCAGGTGTTAGAATGGCCAAGTCAAAGTCCAGACCTGAATCCAATCGAGAATCTGTGGAAAGAGCTGAAGACTGTTGTTCACAAACACTCTCCATCCAACCTCACTGAGCTCGAGCTGTTTTGCAAGGAAGAATGGGCAAGAATGTCAGTCTCTCGATGTGCAAAACTGATAGAAACATACCCCAAGCGACTTGCAGCTGTAATTGGAGCAAAAGGTGGCGCTACAAAGTATTAACGCAAGGGGGCCGAATAATATTGCACGCCCCACTTTTCAGTTTTTTATTTGTTAAAAAAGTTTAAATTATCCAATAAATTTTGTTCCACTTCACGATTGTGTCCCACTTGTTGTTGATTCATGACAAAAAATTAAAATTTTATATCTTTATGTTTGAAGCCTGAAATGTGGCGAAAGGTTGCAAGGTTCAAGGGGGCCGAATACTTTTGCAAGGCACTGTATTTGTTTTAGGATGAGATTTTAGGGTCAGATTTGTTGCCCCTGCGTGTGTCCATGTACACATTTTGCTCTAGATGCGGATAGTACGGTCCTTACTTGTCATCACCTACATTCCACGAGTCGGGGGCGGTTCGTGAGGAGGGGGGCAGCTAAAGCCCTGAGATGACACCGCAAGATCCAACCATTAGCCTTTCACCTGCTGTTAACAGCAACTTGGCCCGACACACGGCCTGCATTCCTATGCCTCTAGCCAGATGGAGTTTTTACACTCTTGAACATGCCTGCTAGTAGATCACCGCCAAAGATTTTGCCTTGCATTTGTTTTTGTGACTTCTCTAATTTGATGGGGTTTTTTTAATATGTGAGGGAAAATGATTCAAACTGGAATGCGCCACATGTGTTTGACAGCAGAAAGCACGCCTGGCCGGCTATGCCGAGCACGTGCGTGCGGTGAGTTTGGGAGGGTGGTGGGTGGAAATGGGATGGATTCCATATAGGTTGGTCCCGAAATGGAAAAGCCACTAGGGTCAGAGACGGCCGGCGAGAAAAAAAGCCAGAGTCAATATTTATGGATACTGAACATGTGGCACGCTTCTCTTACCCACTAATTTGAGCAACAAGTCCATCTCCAGATTATACGGCCCCCTCGCAGATCACAGGCGATCGAGGCTTCTTAAAAGCGTGCGCCAAGCAACGCGCCGACGTGGGGCGCGCGCTACAAACGGCGCATAATTTAGCGAGCTGTTTATTTGTTTGCGGCTTCTTTTCCATGACACTCTTAATCTCCACGCTTGGCCTGTAATTATAAGCATGCGGGGCAACCTCCAAAGTCAAACGGTACAGAAAGTCGTTTCTTTTTGGTCAAAAATTGTCCTCAAAAGTCAAACAGGGCTTCATAGTAGCCTGGCGGAAAGCACGCCTGCCTGGTTTGAACTTAGGCCTTCATGTGTGGTATTTGCTTTATTTTAGTTTAGCGGTCAACTTATGAGGAACCCTTGTGAGGAAGTTGCGATGTAAAAAATAAAACTTCAAAAGAGCGCACTAGTAACTGAGAAGTCTGCCAGGGCGTTTAGCTCAGCGGTCTGCGCGTTCCGTTGCCACGGCGGTGGCTCGGGTTCGATCTCCGGTTGCAGCAAAATACACTGTTACCTCGAAATACGATCGCCGATTCGTCATACGGCATAAAATGTGACTCGCCATTTGTTTCTACATTGAGGACATGCTCGAAATATGACGATTTCTGACAGTGCCGGAGTTTGTTTTCCCGCTAGACGGGCACATGGCGGATTTTTATGTGAGAGAAATCAACATGGGTTCCAAGAAGATAAGTGCAGGTGGTGAAAAAAGGGAAAAGGTTTACCGTTGAAATGAAGATGGAAAGTGTCCGTGAACTTGCTCGACTATAAGGCCGTAGAATGTCGACGATCTCGACGGTCATTTTCTGACCTTGAAACACAAATGTTGTTTAATCCATCTGCAGGTGACCGCGAGATCAGGATTTTAAGGTCCTTATGGGAAGCGCAGTCTTCCTTAAGGCAAAACCCTACCGCTTTTGTCCACCTGCGTCGCTAAAATCGACCAGAACTGAAAAGTTGCCGAGTGTTCCTCTAAGTAGTTTGAACTCAACATTTTAACTGATGTCGAGTTTACATAGAATAGAATAGAACAAAATTAAAGGAGAATGTTGAGTTTACAGCATTAACTTTTTATTTTTCCATCGAAAACTTGAAAAGTCAAGTGATTTTTAAATGTATACATTAGGGCTGTCAAATGATTAAAATTTTGAATCGTGTTAATCACAGCTTAAAAATTAATCGTAATGAATTGCAATTAAAACCATCTCTAAAATACGCCATATTTTTCTGTAAATTGTTGTAGGAATGGAAAGATAAGACACAAGACGGATATATTAATTCAACATACTGTACCGTACTTGTTTATTATAGCAATAAATCCACAAGATGGCATTAATATTAATAACATTCTTTCTGTTAAAAGGATCCACAGATAGAAAGACTTCTTAAAAGATAAATGTTAGTACAAGTAAAAGTAATTTTATCATTTTAAAACCTCTCTTAATGTTTTCATTTTAATAAAATTTGTAAAAAATTTTAATCAAAAAATTAACTAGTAGCTCGACATTGTTGACGTCGCCAAGCGGTGAAGTCGCAGCCGTTCTTCCACAGTGTCTTTAACTACGTAAGGTAGTGATTGAAATACACCACAAGGTATAAATGGCGAGTTTTACCTTACTTAGATTTTAAGCTAATGAGTGTTTTGTCCCCCGACTGACGCCGTAGTTCCCATCCATTGTACTTCAGGGTCATTTGAGTGCTGGCTTCACAACGTACGAGAACTATGATAGTTTGTATATAGTGACAAAATATTGCCACCCAGTGTACAGTGCCCTTCATAATTATTGGCACCCCTGAAAAAGATGTGTTTTTTTAGCTTCTAATATATATATTTTTTATTCAAATAATATGGGACCTTAATGGAAAAAAAGAGAAAAATCCAACCTTCAATACAAGTGCATTCATTCAGTGGGGAAAAAATCCCACATAAAGAAAAATTATTTGACATCAAATAATGTGTGTCACAAATATTAGCACCCCTGGTGTTAATACTTTGTACAACCCCCCTTTGCCAGCAAAACGAGGTCTGGGGACTGAGATGGCCATGGGAGGAGCTTGATTTTGTGTCTGGTGAACCATTTCTGTATAGATTTGGCCATATGTTTAGGGTCACTGTCTTGCTGAAAGACCCAGTGACGACCCATGTTCATCTTTCGGGCTGAGGGCAACAGATTTAGATTTAAAATGTCCTGGTATTTCAAAGCATTCATGATGCCATGCACCCTAACAAGGTTCCCAGGGCCTTTGGAAGCGAAACAGCCCCACAGCATCACTGATCCACCCCCATACTTCACAGTGGGTATGAGGTGCTTTTCAGCATGCGCATCTTTCGTGGCACGCCAGACCCACTTACAGTGTTTGTTGCCAAAAAGCTCAATCTAGGTCTCCTCTGACCAAAGCACACGGTCCCAGTTGAAGCTTGGGACGGTGTGTATTTTTGTGTGAGATGCGTATACTTCCGCGTCAGACCTACGCCGTCAAGGATGAATCGAGTTACGACCCTACGCCGTAGGCTTACGCGCGCCTCTCGAATTTTCTAACCTTCGCGTCACCTAGACGTGTATGACGTGACGAAAACGGACTGTGATTGGTCCGCTCAGACTGTTGTTTCCGATTTACCGCGAAAACACCGCCATTGTAGAATAGAATCAAACATTATTTTCTACACGCAAAAATGCACCAAGCCGACGGGAGTATCATCGAAGAGCAAGTCTCGTCAAGACATTATAATTGTGATTGCCAAGCGGTGACCCAGTCGGCCAAAAACTGCCAACTTTTTATCACTTTACGTCGTATTTTTGGTTGGTGCACTTCATCATTTACTGTGTACACATGTTTCAAGTATATGAAGAATAAAGCACAGATTTGGTGTCAAAAGAGTTGTTGTGATCTTTAATTTTCAATAACAGACAGTTCAAACACACAATACATCATCACTGATTGAGAGTGCCTCGGTGCTTTTTATGATAACCTTAAAATCAAGCCTCCCAACGCAGTTTGGGAAGTTCCCTAGACGCCAGAAATCTGCTATGGCTTCCCACTGGCTGGTTGTAGGACACGGCAAACAAATCAGGCTGGAGGGCTTTGCAGACCTTGAACGCAGTGCTCGACGCCAGTTTGAGGCTACCCGCCACAGCTAGCTCTCTCCACCCGAGTCTAAAACTCTCTGTGCGGCATCAAAAGTCGGCCAGACCGCCTCGAAACCGTCTTCTGCGTCGCCTGCCCGTCAACATTTGTATGTTCCATATTTATTCAGTGTTGATGAGCAGAATATTTACTTTCAAGAGTTCCATCTTGCATTGTTTATTTTTTCTCCGACTAGCGGAAGTAAACAAGCATGCCCCAAAACCGTACAAACATAACGCCACATCCCTCTAGTGGCTTGGCGGTGAATTACAGAGCAACGCGTTCCCTCACCGCAGAACTATCGAATGTCGAATGACGCCGTAGTCGCTACGCCGTCACCGCAACGCGGGAGTATAACTCAGGCTTAAGCCAGGGCGAGTCAATAGTGGTTGAAATCAACTCCATCGACTAATTAAACCCCCGCTAACTCAAAGATTAAGCCTCATGTGAAAAACTCAATTACACGCCATGACATTTTTCTGTTATTTTTATGCTGAGGCAGCAAAAGGAGAAAAATTGGTAAAAAGTAACTGATAAGGTACTTTTAAAGTAACTTAGTTACTTTGATAATGAAGTCATCAGTAAAGTAACTAGATTACTTTTTTGAGGTGTAATCAGTCATCAGTAATTACTTTTTTAAGTAATCCGTGACAACACTGTCCGTCAATAATGGCTAATGAAGGTCCTTTTTTTGTTTTTGCGTAATTTGTTGTTGGAGTTTTCACTTGATAATGTGACAACAATTCCAATAAAGCATTAAAACTAACCTTCTTACAACCATTAAATACAAATGGTATAAACGCACACTCCATTTCAACAGTTGGTTGGGATGAGAGGCAGTCACCTCCATTTTAGAGAGAGAGGGAGAGAGGGATAAGTACAGGGATGTGCTCTCTTGAATGCAGTTCCACTCATAAAGAGACCACGCGTCACTCAATTATATGTCTTCGTGATTAGAAGCTTGGGTTCTGCGTAAACAGCCCGCGTAAAAATTTACATTTTACCACTTAGCGGCCCGAGCAGCTGTTTACAGGCCGATGAAGGGGAAGCACTTAGGGAATATACTGCACGGTATCTGTGTATCGTGTCAGTTTAGTGACATAGTATGGTCTCTTTCGTTACTATGGAAAGCTACAAAAGTCATTTGCTCCAGATGTCTTTGGAGTTCAAACGATCATCTTGGGAGACAAAATGTGCTGAAAAGTTTGTTCCTCAGTATAATACAGTATGACCAATTTTATTACTTATTTGCATATCCTGTACTTGCATGTAGCAGAATTCATAACATATAATTTGGTTGAAAATAGATGAAAAATATGTTAGTGCATTTCTCTTTTGTAAATGTAATGACTGACCAAAAAATATTGAAACTGGCATCGATAGAGTGTAAAGGGTTCAAAGCAGTTATTCCAAATATTATGGACAGCCAAATAAAATCATTTGGAAGTGTTAAAAGTGAAATAAAACAGTTTTTTTGGTGTATTTTTTCAGGCGGGGCAACATCAGTTGTTTGCGTTCAGACTAGGAAACATTTGTCAATATATTCTGCAGTAAATTTAAGTTGTTTTTTTAAATTTATTTACAGGGGTTGGACAAAATAATGGAAACACCTAATATAATTGTTAAAGAATGGCATGAGGAACATTCTAATGAAGTTGAGCATCTCGTATGGCCGGCACAATCCCCAGACCTCAACATTATTGAGCATTTATTTTTCAGTTTTAGAGATTTAAGTAAGACGTCAAATTTCACCGCCATAGTCACTAATAGAGTTCGAGGGTATTCTAACTGAAAAATGGCTTCAAATTCCTTTGGAGACAATTTACGAGTTGTATGAAGCAATACTTCAGAGAATTGAGGCTGTATTTGCCGCTAAAGGCGGGCCTACACCATATTAAATAAGTTTTTGTTGATTTTTTTTTTAAGGTGTTTCCATTTTTTTGTCCAACCCCTGTAGTGGTCCGCTGATGAATTTTGAACCAATAACCAATATCCAAAAATCTGATACTTTTTATTACTATTACTATTTCATTGCTTTTCTTAGTGACTATTTCTTCCTGGTAACACAGTAGTTATATGTAATGAGTTTATAATTCTTTATTTTTAAATCATTTACTGTTCATTTAAATTTTGCACCATTAGTGCTCACTTAACGAATCCCAATCATCTTGGTTTAGAGACATCTAATGGTCAATAAGCATAACTGCTGTGCTAAGCTGTGACCAGTCCTTGTACAAAGACAGCTTCTGCATTCACTTTGAAGACAACATGTATATTGACCCAAAACCGATAATAAAAATATATATGTATACAAAAATATTAGGGCTGCAGCTATTGATAATAGACCACTAAAATAAATCTATCAACTAGTTAGAGTAATGGCTTTGGAACATTTAATGCGTTGCAGAATAAATTTTAGAAAATGTAAAACAAAGGCATGCTAAGATTGCACTTTCAAAAGAGAATTAAATGCGCAAAACAAAATACACACAAAATAAAATTTGTTTCTTCAACTATGCAGAGCTGCACTTTCATTTAAAAAACATCTCAGCTTAGCCTCAAATGGTATTAAAAATATATCAATAAATACAGTAAATGAGGATATAAGTACAACAACAACAACAAAAAAAACAATTGGCTAACTTGCATCGATAAAGTCCGCTAGCTTAAATGCTATAAACTGCTAACAATTTTTATCATTTTTTCAATACTCTTAGCAAATCGCTCAAACACGTGTTCCCACAAAGACATAAGTAAAAAAAAAAAAAAAAAAAATTTTATATATATATATATATATATATATATATATATATATATATATATATATTAGGGCTGTCAAAATTATTGCGTTAACGGGCGGTAATTAATTTTTTAAATTAATCACGATAAAATATTTGATGCAATTAACGCACATGCCCCCGCTCAAACAGATCAAAATGACAGCAGTGTAATGTCCGCTTGTTACTTGGTTTTTGGTGTTTGGCGCCCTCTGCTGGCACTTGGGTCCAAATGATTTTATGGGTTTGGGGAGTGAGATTGGTGTAATTATTGACATCAACAATGGCGAGCTACTAGTTTATTTTTTGATTGAAAATTTTATAAATTTTAACAAAACGAAAACATTAAGAGGGGTTTTAATATAAAATGTCTATAACTTGTACTAACATTTATCTTTTAAGAACTGCAAGTCTTTCTATCCATGGATCGCTTTAAGAGAATGTTAATAATGTTAATGCCATCTTGTTGATTTATTGTTATAATAAACACAGTACTTATGTACCGTATGTTGAATGTATATATCCGTCTTGTCTTATCTTTCCATTCCAACAATAATTTACAGAAAAATATGGCATATTTTATCGATGGTTTGAATTGCAATTACGATTAATTCATTTTTAAGCTGTAATTAACTCGATTAAAAATTTTAATCATTTGACAGCCCTAATATATTTACATATAAACTAAATTAAGAATGCATAAAAAAATATAGTAGCTTATGTTGGTTTTAACAGGGAGCAGCTGGATTGAACCATATTAAATGAGTTATGTCATATTCACTGTTGCCACTAGAAGGCAGTGTATCCACCAAAATTAATAAAACTAAATGGAAACGCTTTAGAAATAAACCATTATAACGCCACTCTAATTAAACAAATGCCCGAAGCAGCAAAAATGTCAAAACTTTTTTTTCTCATCTAATTACTTGAGTTAATTGATCAATCGTTGCAGCTCTAATCTATGTATGTATATAAATTAATATACATATACAGGTATATGTACCTATATATAATATATACGTGTGTGTGTGTGTGAATACATAAATGTAAATATATGTATTTATATCTTAGTTTTTTTTTTTAGCAATATATAGCACTAAAAATCTTCTTGTCAAGGGACTACTGGTGCATGCACAGTCATGTTAATCCGACCTCAGAAAAGCTGATAGCCTTGAATTGAAATGTAACATCACAATCACCAAAACACAAAAAGCGTTGCGAGAACATCCCGACATACGTTTAGCCTTCACCCAAACACCACAACCTTTTCAATCACCTGTCCAACAAGATGTAAATATGCGATGTGTCATGTAGTCATAAACATTCAAATTCATCTTAAATCTCCACTCCTCTACACTTTTGATAACAAAACACATTGCCACCTTACTGCATTTTTAGATTAAACTCTGATGTACCAAATGTTGTGTTTTATCAGCACGTTTGATTAGTGTGGAGTTTTCAGCCCCGTCCAGCATCTCATATCACTCTTCGCAAGGTCAGATTGTCGATACGGTTTGAGGTTAAATAAGCCCAATGACACTAAACAAGCTCCCCGCTGATTATTTGTCATGCTTCAATTGCATAAACGCCTTCATGGTTGATCTGATGTCAAAGAAGTGTTGCAGCCTGCAGACAGACAAGTAATAAACAGAAAACAAGCTCTTTTCATCCTTCTGTTCTGAGTTGAATTGAGTTTATCACTAATAGACGTCCAATCCGTTTGAAATGGATTGGACGTCTATGACGATCAATGTCAACCAATGAGTTTAATTTTGTGGTATTTCATGTCATTTGCTGTTGATTTTCAGTCACTTGCATTCATTTCCTGGGTCGACTGACACGGAGATGACACAGACATTAACCGGGTCGCGTCCTAGTATAATGTCCGGGACTTAACTAACGCAGGATTTAGGTGGAAACAGGACGGAGGTTTTTTCTGCATACAAGCAGGCAGGAGTGTCTCAAGAGTGATTTGAAGGTTTCAAGGTAATTATTTTATTAAATAGCACCATAGTTGCACTTTGAAATCTTGTGAAAAAAAAAAGGATAAAATTAGTGTAACTTTGGCTTGAAATATTTATGTAAAATAAATGATAACTGCCTGTTTTTTGCTTTTAACCAAGAATCTAGACTGTTTTACCTTCATATCTATAGAAAGCCCACGATTTAAGAATTTTCAACTTAAAAAGCTTTCTTTTGTGGCGGCCGCCATGTTGGATTACACAATACCTAACTTTGGCTTGAAATATTTACGTAAAATGAACGATAACTGACCGTTTTTTTGCTTTTAACCAAGAGTCTACTCTGTTTTACGTTGTTATCTATAAAAATTCCACGATTTTAGCATTTATTTACAAGAATTTTCAACTTAAAAACCTCTTTGTTTTGTGATGCCCGCCATGTTGGATTTTGTATCTCTACACCAGGGGTGTCCAAACTTTTGGCAAAGGGGGCCAGATTTGGTGTGGTAAAAATGTGGGGGGCCGATCTTGGCTGACGTCTTTTACGTAGAACAATATATTTAAGCAAATTTTAGCAAGCCATCCTGTGCATCACATTTGTGTTATGATTTTTTAAAGTTAATAATTTCAACAATCTCGCAACTAGCCTTAGCGGGGTTCTCTTTTGACTCTCGGGCTCTTGGGAAATAATGTTGCTGTGAAATTAAACTAGCTTCAATTTGCTTTAATTTCTCGCTGCGTATATTCCCTTTAATCTTGTCGTACATGTCAGCGTGTCTTGTTTGGTAATATCGCCTCACACTGAGCTCTTTGAAAACAGCAACTGTCTCTTTGCAAATGAGGCAGACACAGTTTTTGCGTATTTTATTGAAGAAATAGTCCGTCCAATTTTCACTAATCTCTGAAGCGTCGGCGGTCACAGTCAACTTTCTTTTTTTTGTTGTTGTTGTTGATTGTCGCCATTTTAGAAAATTGGAAGTAAAGGGTCACACGGGGTAATGTTGCTAAGAGTGCTGCTGCCTTTTAGTGGGTGAATGAGGAGCAGCATTTAGTGTGTAAGCTACTTCATATGCTAGTAGCATTACTGCTGACCAATTTATTAAGTCTGTGTGCGGGACAGACGTTATTGATTTTATGACCGAGGCTGGGGCCGGATGAAATTTGACCACGGGCCGCATTTGGCCCGCGGGCCGGACTTTGGACATGTCTGACCTAGACTGTTTTACGTTCATATCTATAGAAATTTAGCCATTTAAGCATATATTTACAAGAATTTTTAACTTAAAAAGCTCTCTGTTTTGTGACGGCCGCCATGTTGGATTTCACAATACCGTAACTTTAGGTTGAAATATTTACGCAAAATGAACTATAACTGCCCGTTTATTGCTTTGAACCAAGAATCTAGACTGTTTTAGGTTCATATCTATAGAAATTCAAACATTTATTTACAAGAATTTTCAACTTAAAAAGTTTTTTTTTTTTTTTTTTGTGACGCCGCCATCTTGGATTTTGTATCTCTACACAATAGCGGAATTCAACCTTAATGAGTTGTGATTTGATAAAGAAAAATGCCAAAAATTGCTTTTTTGACATGATTCCGCATGCTTTTCTCAAGTATGAAGTTTCTGATATGAAAATTGAGGGATTTATTAGCTGTTGAAACAGTAAATTAAAAAAATGAAGTCGCTATTTCGGGTAAATGCTTATACAGGGTGACCCCAAAAAAACGGGCCCCAACTCTGATTAGGCCCCGTTTCTTAGTGTTTTGTCCGAATGAAATGAAACTTTGGTCATAACTAGTTTATTATATTCAAAACATCACATCAAAACACTAGGGCAGACATGTCCAAAGTCCGGCCCGGGGGCCAAATGCGGCCCGTGGTCAAATTTCATCCGGCCCCCAGCCTCTGTCATAAAATCAATAACATCTGGCCCGCACACAGACTTGGTCAGCAGTACTGCAACCAGCAAATGAAGTAGCTTACACACGAAATGCTGCTCCTCATTTACCCACTAAAAGGCAGCAGCACTTTAACCCTTTATTGCAAAATGTATCACAATTGATACAATTAAAATGTATGATTTTCAGACTAATTTGGAATTTTGACATTTCTTTTTGGAAAAAAATGATGGATGCAAGTCGACACATGCATCTGCAGGTTCCATGAGAAAAAAAAAAACATGATTTAGCATGGGTTATAGATATTACAGCGCTTATTACACATATTCATTTTGACTTTTCTTTTCACAAATTTGAAAAATAGGTTTCATTAGGACCTTATTTTTAAAATTTTGGGATTCTCTAATAATTGCTTCATGTTGCAGGTATTTAAGGGCTAAGCAACATTACTCTGTGTGACCCTCTACTTCCAATTTTCTAAAATGGCGACAATCAACAAAAAAAAAAGTTGACTGTGACGGCCGATGCTTCAAGGATAGGTGGAAATTGGACTATCTCTTCACTAAAATATGCAACAACTGTGTCTTGCCTCATTTGCAAAGAGACAGTCGCTGTTTTTAAAGATTTCAATGTGAGGCGATATTACCAAACAAGACATGCTGACATGTACGACAAGATTACAGGGAAGATACGCAGCGGGAAATTGAAGCAACTTGAAGCTAGTTTAATTTCACAGCAGTAGTGTTTCGCAAGAGCCGGAGAGTCGAAAGAGAACGCCGCAAAGGCTAGTTGCGAGATTGTTGAAATTATTCATTAAAAAAATATAATAAAGCAAATGTGAAACACTGAATGGCTTGCTAAATTTTGCTTGAATATATTCTTCTACATAAAGGACGTCAGCCAAGGTCGGCCCCCCACATTTTTACCACGCCAAATCTGGCCCCCTTTGCAAAAAGTTTGGACACCCCTGCACTAGGGTCTTTGGCCTTTTTTTCTCCGTTCTACAGCATATGTTCTAGATGGCCTCCATTTAGCTCCATGCATTTCTTGAGGCGCAGCACGAAGTTGTCCATGATGTTCCTACAGACTGGATTGGTAATGGCTCTCATCTCCTCCCTGATGGCGTTCTTGAGTTCCGTGATGGTTCTGTGTTTCCCTGCGTAGACTCTGTCCTTAAGATAGCCCCAAAGAAAAAAATCTGGGGGGCTTAGGTCCGGGCTATGGGGTGCCCACTCAAAATCAGTCTTGAGACTGATCACTCGGCCTCTGAAGTTCTCTTTCAGCCAATCTCGGGACAGGTTTGAGGTGTGAGAACTTCCTCCCTCTTGCTGGAACCAGAACTTGCTCATGAGCGACGGGTAGATGGTCTGGAGCTCATTCTTGAAGGTTTTGAGGACTTCCACATACCGCTCCTTGGTGACTGTCACTGCTGCGCCAGATTCTTCGATGAAGATTGGTCCATTGATGCCTCTGGCCGAGATTGCCGCCCACACCGTGCACTTAGGAGAGTGCAGGGGCTTGGTGGCTACTTCATTAGATGAAGCCCACTTCCATCTTGATGGAAAGGCGAACTCCAAGACAAATGTCTTCTGGGGGTCCTCCAGACCCAATGAAGTAGCGCCTCAAGAAATGCATGGAGCTAAATGGAGGCCATCTAGAACATATGCTATAGAACGGAGGAAAAATGGTCAAAGACCCTAGTGTTTTGATGTGATGTTTTGAATATAATAAACTAGTTATGACCAAAGTTTCATTTCATTCGGACAAAACACTAAGAAACGGGGCATAATTAGAGTTGGGGCCCGTTTTTTTTTGGGTCACCCTGTATTACAATTAGGGGTGTCAAACGATTACAATTTTTAATCGAGTTAATTACAGCTTAAAAATTAATTAATCGCAATTAATCACAATTCAAATCATCTATAAAATATGCCATATTTTTCTGTAAATTTTTGTTGGAATGGAAAGATAAGACACAAGATGGATATATCCATTCAACATACGGTACATAAGTACTGTATTTCTTTATTATAACAATAAATCAACAAGATGGCATTACCATTATTAACATTCTGTTAAAGCGATCGATGGATCGAAAGACTTGTAGTTCTTAAAAGATAAATGTTAGTACAAGTTATATAAATTTTATATTACAAACCCTCTTCATGTTTTCGTTTTAATAAATTTTGTAAAATTTTCAATTAAAAAATTAAGTAGTAGCCCGCCATTGTTGATGTCAATAATTACTTACACAATGCTCATGGGTGCTGAAGCCTATAAAATCAGTCGCACACAAGCGCCAGCAGAGGGCGCCAAAACTCTGAAAAACACAAGTACACATTTCACTGTGCTGTCATTTTAATCTGTTTGAGCGGGGCATTTGTGCGTTAATTGCGTCAAATATTTGAATGTGATTAATTTAAAAAATTAATTACCGCCCGTTAACGCGATAATTTTGACAGCCCTAATTACAATATTTTAAATATTGCTATTGCTCCTGAAAATATAGGTGATTCTCTAGGCATTTGGTGATTTTTGTGCATCTAGCATAAAATATTGAAAATATTTGAATTTAAGTTTTTGAAAATAGGCACCCTACAGATCGGCCCCGAGTCCCGTCAACATAGTGAAGTCTATGTCTAAAGCAGGGGTGCCCAAGTCCGGTCCTCGAGAGACCCTATCCAGCTTGTTTTCCGTGTCTTCCTCATTTAACACACCTGAATCAAATGATTAGCTCATCAGCAAGTGCTGCAGGAGGCTAACAATGATCCTGATTATTTGATTGAGGTGTGTTGGAGGAGGGAGACATGGAAAACAAGCTGCATAGGGGCTCTCGAGGACCGGACTTGGGCACCACTGGTCTGAAGTATCAAGATACAGTGCCTTGCAAAAGTATTCGACCCCCTTGAATCTTGCAACCTTTCGCCACATTTCAGGCTTCAAACATAAAGATATGAAATTTAATTTTTTTGTCAAGAATCAACAACAAGTGGGACACAATCGTGAAGTAGAACAACATTTATTGGATAATTTAAACTTTTTTAACAAATAAAAAACTGAAAAGTGGGGCGTGCAATATTATTCGGCCCCCTTGCGTTAATACTTTGTATCGCCAGCTTTTGCTCCAATTTCAGATGCAAGTTGCTTGGGGTATTTTTCTATCAGTTTTGCACATCGAGAGACTGACATTCTTGCCCATTCTTCCTTGCAAAACAGCTCGAGCTCAGTGAGGTTGGATGGAGAGTGTTTGTGAACAGCAGTCTTCAGCTCTTTCCGCAGATTCTCGATTGGATTCAGGTCTTGACTTTGACTTGGCCATTCTAACACCTGGATACGTTTATTTTTGAACCATTCCATTGTAGATTTGGCTTTATGTTTTGGATCATTGCCCTGTTGGAAGATAAATCTCCGTCCCAGTCTCAGGTCTTGTGCAGATACCAACAGGTTTTCTTCCAGAATGTTCCTGTATTTGGCTGCATCCATCTTCCCGTCAATTTTAACCATCTTCCCTGTCCCTGCTGAAGAAAATCAGGCCCAAACCATGTTGCTGCCACCACCATGTTTGACTGTGGGGATGGTGTGTTCAGGGTGATGAGCTGTGTTGCTTTTACGCCAAACATATCGTTTTGCATTGTGGCCAAAAAGTTCAATTTTGGTTTCATCTGACCAGAGCACCTTCTTCCACATGTTTGGTGTGTCTCCCAGGTGGCTTGTAGCAAACTTTAAACAAGACTTTTTATGGATATCTTTGAGAAATGGCTTTCTTCTTGCCACTCTTCCATAAAGGCCAGATTTGTGCAGTGTACGACTGATTGTTGTCCTATGGACAGACTCTCCCACCTCAGCTGTAGATCTCTGCAGTTCATCCACAGTGATCATGGGCCTCTTGGCTTCATCTCTGATCAGTTTTCTCCTTGTTTGAGAAGAAAGTTTGGAAGGACGGCCGGGTCTTGGTAGATTTGCAGTGGTCAATAAATGTTGTTCCACTTCACGATTGTGTCCTACTTGTTGTTGATTCTTGACAAAAAAATTAAATTTCATATCTTTATGTTTGAAGCCTGAAATGTGGCGAAAGGTTGCAAGATTCAAGGGGGCGGAATACTTTTGCAAGGCACTGTATATCACCATTTCAATATTTTGTTACGCCTCTAGTACACTGAGCGCCATAGTATGACACAATTATCTTATAACTTTTATTTCAGCCAAATATAATGTTGAACAGCCGACTTCCGAGGGTCCACTATATTTATTTGAGCAGGAGGTTATCAATTTTGGGCATTTTTCTCGTTGGCACGTCTGTTTCACAGCTGTGGTTAGCCATACTGGGCTATGTGCAAACCTGGCCTTCACACTGCCCAAGTTAGTCCCGAACACCGCAATTCTCTTGTCACATTTCATTAAGCCGCCGTCTTGCTTCGTCTGATCCTGTCTGTCGGGCCTGCAGGAGGAAGGGAAGCAGCAGTCGGGGGCGGGAGAAGAAGAAGAAGGCTCGCCGGCTACAGGGAGGACCTGATTGTGCTCTGGCATCCGCAGAATGACATTATAGCAGCGCGGTTTGACGATAATAATAATCCTCCGCGCAGCTGTATAAACATTTAACTGACATCCACTCCCTGGGCACGCCGTATGTATCTTTAACTTTTCGGGCTAGTCTGATGCAACTATTCGTATCTCCGCCCAGCTCGCCGGCAGTACTCCATCCGCATTTGTTTATTGCCATAAATGTCAGCGGAAAATGAATGTTTGCATCACGTCCGAAGAGAGGGAAAGCACACCGTGTGACGAGTACTAGTATGTCGTTTACGCTTTTCAAAGCGGGAAGTCCTTGTGCGACTTTTCTCAAGGCGGCGACAACCCCCCTCGCTATCGAGCGTATTTCCCGGTAACGTTTGTCTCCGTTCGTGGCACTTTGTGTAAATATTTATCGGACTGAACTAACTCTTCTGTATACAGTAACCCCTCTTCCACATACAATCTCCTCTGGAATGCCATCTAATTGGCGGTTTCCTCTGTTTATCCGTAGTGATGTACAATCAGGTAAAGATAAAGCCTTAAATTGAAAAGGAAATCAAATGCACCTCCCCAATTCTCCACACACCATGTCTGTAATTCACATGCTAGATTACCCTTACGTGTCATTTGTGTTTGTGATACAAGAAACAGACTCCAGATGGCTCTAAGGGTAAGACGTATCGCTACAGAAGCCGGTGTTTGACTCCACTTCAGCTCCTTCTCTGCTCACTCTCATGCAACAATGAGGAAATAGCAATTAAAGCTTCCCAGTTTAGGGATTAATGTGAGTAGTGCCTCATTCAATAAAAACGCATGACTAAGATTAGACAAATCTGAGCACATTGCTTTAGTCCGAACACATCCTTGACACTGTGCAGCCGCGTATGTAAACGGAAGGCAGGAAACGAGATCCGCCAATTTTCGCTCTGCCCACACCATGCTGTGTTTTTGTATATGTCTATGTAACAAGCAGACATGTCTATAGACTGGTCTTGATCCAAAAACTCAATGAAAGCACATACAGTGGTACCTGAACTTGAATTCTTCCAGTGACCAAGCTCAAAACTGAATTTATTCAAACGTCAAATACATTTTAATCATTGAAATGAAAATGCCATTTAAAGTGCCTGTGACAGGATAAAAAAAGTATTGAATAGCATTATTATATGAATTAAAGTCATTTCGAGACAATTCGACTATATACAACAATTTGGCAAAGCGCAGATGACAAGAAATTAGTCTTTTAATCTGCCATTTAGCCCCGCCTATCATTATAGCGCTCTAGTGTCCTCAGCTGGCTGATGACCAGTGTTGGGCACGTTACTTTAGTTATAGTTACTCACTACTTCTTCCAAAAAGTAACTGAGTTAGTCACTGAATTACTCCATAGTAAAAGTAACTAGTTACCAGTGAAAGTAACTATTTCCATTACTTTAAAAAGAAGTTGTTGTATGTCAAAGAATTTGAAATTTTCTGAGCAGTATTCGAGTCAGTTGAATAGAGAAGAACAGACAGGTAGTTGTGTTATAAAACCTTGTAATATTTATTGCACCTCACCAGCAACAGTTTTATCCTACATTTGAAGTGCAACAAAAATAAACAGATATGAATTGCTTACCACAGATATCGACAAAAGCTTTGCCCCGGGACATAAATTACACTTTACATGCACGTTCTTTCCTTTGATTTCGACCAAATTGAAATAGTGTTTATATCTCCACCTCGTAAAGGACACATTTTCCTCTGAATGCTCTGCCATCATATCCCTCTGCATCTGTTTTGCGTGTGTGTGTTTGCCGCACGCGCTGTTCCGGTGTTCGACCATTCCTTACTACGCGGTGTAATGTCTACACAATGCTCAGCGCACTTGCGCAAGCATCCACACGCATGCGCACATCGGTTAGAAGCGGCGAGTACTCACTATTTTTGTTTTTATTTAGTTATTTAGAACCTTTTCACTGCCTCAAAGACACTTTTTGCATGTATTAACCTCTCATACTTTTAACCATTGTGTTTTTTGTGTTAGCTTTGAAGCAGTTGACCACATTAGTCTCGTAGCGTATTTAAACCGTCCTTATTTGATATAACTACATTTAAGTAGTTAACTGTTAACTGTTCGGTTTGTGTGTGAAAAAAGTATTTCCGTAAGGCATTTTTTTGGTTTGTTCTGCCTGTATGCATCTAAACAAAACAAGTTTAGAGCGCACGGTAGTACTTTGGTGTCAAATTTGACTAATGTTGGACGTTTCGGCGATGTAAGAGATTTTGGCAGAACACCAGCTCTGGAATACGTGCGCTATTAGGCTCGAGCGTTTACATCACAGAATGGGGGATCACGTGAGATTTGACAACAACGCAGCCATATTGGAAGCAGGTCTGGCTCGCAGGACATTAAACTTTAACTTGCCATTTCAATACAGAGACGAACTCGTTACTAAGGCGAAGAACAGATATGTGATCAAACTTAAGGATGTGAACAATGTTGACCCTCACGAGCAACCCGAAGACAAATGGAGTAAAGATGTCGACGGGCTTCCACGCGAAATGGACATTCTGCTGTATTTATTGTTTGGTGTATGTTACTAAACGATTCCGAAATTACAAATCGCTACAAAGCTACGAACAGTCTTGCTGCGGATGGGTGCAGGACCTGCACATTATGACCGTATCAAACGGCAACTCCATCGTTCTTGCAAAGGTAGCCTATGTGTGTTTACTATTTTCATTGCCATGAACCTGACCGCACCCCAAGTCTTGGATGACAAATAAACCGAGCAGAGTAGACTCGCTACGGCTGGTAGTGACGAGATTTGTCGTTCACTTGAGTAAACGAATCCATTCCGGTTCGTTCAGTAAAAGGATTCGTTCAAACAAATCGTTCAACGAATCGTTCGCCCCCCTCATCTCCCTCCCCGCCCAAACGAATCGTTCGGTTACTGAACGGGAAGTGACGTTGCTGAACGAATCACCAAAGACCGCTTCGCAGTATAACTGAACGGGAAGTGACATTGCTTGGTCCCTCCCTCTCTTCCACATTGACCACTCGTCGTAGTTTCAGAAATGAGTGACAGGCGGTATCATTCTGCTTTCACAGACAGCCTCGTCTCCCTCCTGCTGCTGCAAAAGCGAGGGAGAACTTCCGCGTCGTCTGTCCTAGTTCTATGGGCTCAAAGTCATGGCTCGTGCTTGCATTTCGATTTAGGACACGGTTAAACATTTTCCTTTTGTGAGGGGAGTAGGGGGCGGGGGCGCACGGACTTTCTTTAGGTTCTTGATCACACATACAATCACATATACAGCATGTTTGCTGTCACGAAAATAAAAATACATCGAAAGTTTAATTTCTGAATATGGAACGACCAACACATCATATTTACATCTTGCTCTGTTGTATTTTTGTTTTTTTGTATTAAGATGATCGTGTTGAATTTTTGCACTGGTATTAATAAATAAAATAATCCGGTCAGCTCCCCTGTCGTCCCCGCATCTCAGATCGTCAAATGCTGACGAGAAATAATTGTTTGCTCTTTACGATGTCGCCTTTCTACTCTCATTAGTCTGTTAAGAAAAATGTAGACATATTGCGACATCTCCCTTGTCCGCGTGCTTTGTTTTTGGGCGCTTGAGTAGCACATGATGGACGGATTGACATAATTTGTCAAACCAACCAACACCTGACACGAAAAAAAAAAAAAAACACTCGGAAAAAAATTACATGTATATACAGTTTCATTGCAAATCAGTATTATGGTGATCATATTGTTTTTTTGCACTGGTATTAATAAATAAAATAATCCGGTCAGCTCCCCTGTCGTCCCCGCATCTCAGATCGTCAAATGCTGACGAGAAATAATTGTTAGCTCTTTACGATGTCGCCTTTCTACTCTCATTAGTCTGTTAAGAAAAATGTAGACATATTGCGATATCTCCCGTGTCTGCGTGCGTTGTTTTGGGCGCTTGAGTAGCACATGATGGACGGATTGACATAATTTGTCAAACCAACCAACACCTGACACGAAAGAAAAAAAAAACACTCGGGAAAAAATTGACATGTATATACAGTTTCATTGCAAATCAGTATTATGGTGATCATACTAAATATTTTTTTCTGTGCACATATGAGGTAAATATCGCTGCCATGAAGCCTCCATATAGTGACAGTTCTCTGCCCGCTTCACTGCCGTCACGCGACCGCAGCTCAGCTTTTGCTTGCCTCGTAGCTACCCGTGTTTTAAATTACTGTAAATTTGATAGTATGTCGTCATAGGCAGTCACGAGTTTGTTGAGAAAAGTACTACTCTAAACAATGCTCGCTAGATTTGTGTGGTGTTTTTGTCTGTTTGAGCAGCATTTGATAGGCTCCACGTTAACAAATATGTGACAAAGTCATTTCCTTTCATTTTCTGATTCGTTCACCGCATAGTCATTACTGGAAAATCAAGTTAGCAGCAAGCTAGGTCAGGAACCGGAGGACCGAGTCACTGAACGGGAAGTGACAAAACTCAGTCTTGCCCCCCTGCCTGCAAGCTGGCTGCTGATTGGCCACACGTGGACGTGAGTGACAAACGCCCTGATTCTGTTTCCGCTCCCTCCCCTGCCCGCGATGAGGCTGGCGTCTGATTGGTCGTGTGCGGTGTCAGAAGACGCTGCCGCTTGCTCAACGCCCTCCCACGCAGCGAACAAGCACCACCTTCATAGAACGAATCAGTGCAGATGATGATTAGTTCGGTCTCGTTCACCAAAACAATTCGTTCAAAAAGAACGAATCGTTCGCGACCGATACAACACTAACGGCTGGTAGTTTCTTCAATTTATTCAAAGTAAGTAACGCACCGCTTTTGACCGCCAGTAACAGTAACTGCGTTGTAACGGTGGGAAAAAAATAATTAGTTAGATTACCCCGTTACTGAAAAAAAATAACGCCGTTATGTAACGGCCTTATTTATAACGGCATTATTCCCAACACTGCTGATGACGCAGGATAAGGGTAAAGATTTCAGCTGATTCAGCCCATTGAGGGGGAAGATTCACAATGAGGAAAATGTGACAGAGACCAGAAAATTGTTATCATTGTTTCAGTCTCTTTACTCCAATATTTTTACAGGATATTCTTTTTATCTAAGTATTTTTCCCCAATTGATAAATAAATGGTGTGGTCTTGACAAGTAACAGTCTTGTGCTAAATGCATTTATTCAGTACGACAGGGCAAAATTACTGCAGAATGGTCAAAATTGACAACTTCTTGCACCTCTCGAACAGTATTTTATGCCACCGGAGTTAGTCCGGCTTTTGTCATTTCCCTGCCCTGGCTTTGGAGACGAAGGAAAGAGTGTCGTTATAGCGCTTTAGCATCCCCAGCTGGCTGATGACACAGGATAAGGGTAACGATTTCAGCTGATTCATAATTCAGCCCATTGAGGGGAAGATTCAGAACGAGGAAAATGCGACAGAGACCAGAAAATTGTCATCATTGTTTCAATCTCTCCAAAATTTTTACAGGATATTCTTTTTATCTAAATATTTTTCCCCAGTTGCTAAATAAATGCCATGGTCATGACAAATAACAGTCACCGGAGTTAGTCCGGCTTTTGTCATTTCTCTGCCTTGGCTTCGGAGACGGACGAAAGAGCGTAAACAAAACAGGAGGCGTGACAGTTAGCCGACATGCTAACCTGAACCGAGCGGCTTTGCCAAGTCTTTTTCTCGCTTTTCAAACATGAAAAATCACACAAAACTACCTTGACTCATGTCACACATGCGGCAGGGTTGATTTATTCACCGATCGGCCAGCCCCTGGCAGCGCATAAGTTACAGGCAGATGGAGAAGGGAATAAACGCTGAAAATAGCGCATTCTCGGTGGACAAACCGGCTGACTTCGGAGTAGGGGGCTGCTTGAGGCCAAACCGAGGAAAGCGCTATGTGGGCGGGCACGCGAAGAGGACCAAGGGCGGTGTGCGACAAGCCACCGGTCGTCGGCCGTGTGGCCTTCTCGGTGGACAGGGAGTATTGTCACCCACAAAATGCAAGCAACCTCCTTATTAAATAGTTTTCCATGATCCCAGTATTTGACGTAATATAAAAAAACGAAGCTTACTCACTTCCTTGTCTGTCCAATGGTTCCTCGGTTGTTGGACTTGTTTTGGTCATCGCAGTGAACAAAGATCTCTTGGAAATCCAAAAAGCCTCACACAACTCTCCCTTGTGTAGCAACAAAAGCTTGCAGCACCTTGGGCTGGCGTGACGTAAAAGATAAACGAATTAATCCGCAAAATCAGCTGAATCCGCAGTCCTTCTGCATTCTATATAGTAATGGCTGTATTGTGAAAATAATCTCGACCGCTCAAATTCGCCTTCTTCCTCAACCCGAGACTCGAGCCGGAAGTCACTCATTTTCATGGTGCAGGATTAAAAACATTGAATAATTATATCAATCGCTTCGACACACATCCAAGCGGTCCATTTCGTTCAGGAGCATAAAATACTGCGTGTAATATGACATCTGAAGACGGTACACATGCCCACCAATTTGATGTAGAGTGCGGCGTAGGGTCTGAGCACTAACAGGCTGACCCCCACCTCTTCAATCTCTTCAGCAATGCTGACAGCACTCCTGTAACGAGTCACATGACGTTTTTGGAGGGAAAATGACAAGCAGTACTCAATTTGGACATTTAGGGATGTAGTTTCTAAGGGGTATACTCGCTTTTGTTGACAGCGGTTTAGATATTAATGGCTATATTTTGAGGGGAAAATAAATTAACTCTATTATATAAATTGCACACAGACTACTTTTCATTGTGTCAAAGTGTCATTTTGTCAGCGTTGTCCCATGAAAAGATACAGTGCCTTGCAAAAGTATTCGGCCCCCTTGAATCTTGCAACCTTTCGCCACATTTCAGGCTTCAAACATAAAGATATGAAATTTAATTTTTTTGTCAAGAATCAACAACAAGTGGGACACAATCGTGAAGTGGAACAACATTTATTGGATAATTTAAACTTTTTTAACAAATAAAAAACTGAAAAGTGGGGCATGCAATATTATTCGGCCCCTTTACTTTCAGAGCAGTAAACTCACTCCAGAAGTTCAGTGAGGATCTCTGAATGATCCAATGCTGTCCTAAATGACCGATGATGATAAATAGAATCCACCTGTGTGTAATCAAGTCTCCGTATAAATGCACCTGCTCTGTGATAGTCTCAGGGTTCTGTTTAAATTGCAGAGAGCATTGTGAAAACCAAGGAACACACCAGGCAGGTCCGAGATACTGTTGTGGAGAAGTTTAAAGCCGGATTTGGATACAAAAAGATTTCCCAAGCTTTAAACATCTCAAGGAGCACTGTGCAAGCCATCATATTGAAATGGAAGGAGCATCAGACCACTGCAAATCTACCAAGACCCGGCCGTCCTTCCAAACTTTCTTCTCAAACAAGGAGAAAACTGATCAGAGATGCAGCCAAGAGGCCCATGATCACTCTGGATGAACTGCAGAGATCTACAGCTGAGGTGGGAGCGTCTGTCCATAGGACAACAATCAGTCGTACACTGCACAAATCTGGCCTTTATGGAAGAGTGGCAAGAAGAAAGCCATTTCTCAAAGATATCCATAAAAAGTCTCGTTTAAAGTTTGCCACAAGCCACCTGGGAGACACACCAAACATGTGGAAGAAGGTGGTCTGGTCAGATGAAACCAAAATTGAACTTTTTGGCCACAATGCAAAACGATATGTTTGGCGTAAAAACAACACAGCTCATCACCCTGAACACACCATCCCCACTGTCAAACATGGTGGTGGCAGCATCATGGTTTGGGCCTGCTTTTCTTCAGCAGGGACAGGGAAGATGCTTAAAATTGACGGGAAGATGGATGCAGCCAAATACAGGAACATTCTGGAAGAAAACCTGTTGGTATCTGCACAAGACCTGAGACTGGGACGGAGATTTATCTTCCAACAGGACAATGATCCAAAACATAAAGCCAAATCTACAATGGAATGGTTAAAAAATAAACGTATTCAGGTGTTAGAATGGCCAAGTCAAAGTCCAGACCTGAATCCAATCGAGAATCTGTGGAAAGAGCTGAAGACTGCTGTTCACAAACACTCTCCATCCAACCTCACTGAGCTGGAGCTGTTTTGCAAGGAAGAATGGGCAAGAATGTCAGTCTCTCGATGTGCAAAACTGATAGAAACATACCCAGAGTGAATTGCAGCTGTAATTGGAGCAAAAGGTGGCGCTACAAAGTATTAACGCAAGGGGGCCGAATAATATTGCACGCCCCACTTTTCAGTTTTTTATTTGTTAAAAAAGTTTAAATTATCCAATAAATTTTGTTCCACTTCACGATTGTGTCCCACTTGTTGTTGATTCTTGACAAAAAATTAAAATTTTATATCCTTATGTTTGAAGCCTGAAATGTGGCGAAAGGTTACAAGGTTCAAGGGGGCTGAATACTTTTGCAAGGCACTGTATACTTAAATATCTGCAGAAATGCGAGGGGTTTACTCACTTTTGTGATACACTGTAAAACTCATCATATGATAATGTTGCTTAAAGGTTGGGGACAAGTTCAGCATCCTGAAAAGTTGGTAGTGTTATGTCCCTAGCGTCCCTATTCAAAACTACGCCCTTGATGTAATGAATGTGGAACGGGAGATGTGATATATGCCATAAAGCAGTCAGAATATTTGTAGTTTTTTTTTTTTTTTTTTTTTTGGGTGGCAGGATTCAATTAGTGCCGGTGAAAGCGATACAGACCCCCTTAAGATATAAAAAGAGAGGTCATTCGACTAGTGGTCAGTCGACATATTATCACAAATGTTATGAAAATATTTTATAAAGGTTGAAAAGTTACCTAGTTCTGCTTTAAAACTCTGTTACTACAGTTTGGACCAGGAACATACCACGCTCATTCCACCATGTTCTGACTGACTGATTATAATTCACCTACGTCCTCTCGACTGCAAGATTTGACCACTCTACCCAAAATGTTGCCTTCGGTGTTAATACGGTGCGTCAAAAAGCGCAGGAGAGTTCGAAAAACCGCAGACGAACGAATGAAACAAAGCCGGCTTTTGTGCCTCGGTTCTGGGAGGCCGCTCGTGCTTGTCTCGTACATGCGAAATTAATTAGGAGGAAATACTAAAACACTCGGGTGGAAATTGCTTTCCACCATATGTTGCGCATATGAGGATCAATTTCGTACGCTCGGGCGCAACAGAATGACTCTATAACTCGCCGGGGCTCTTTGATGAAAGCCAATCTGCCACTCAAGGCACATAAAAAGAAGCCCGGGTTCTACGCTACTGTTTGTTCCCCTTTATGGAGTCTTAGGTAATATGATTACTTAACCAGGTTAAGAAAATAGAATGTTTTTTCTGGGTTAAAAATTCGGCATAGTGACAAAAGGCCCAGTGTTCAAGCATGAGAGAACGAGTGGTCTCCACACACCACGAACATGGAGCAACTGTATAATGGTTGGTAAATCGTCGGCGGATGTGACGGAGAGCCGTCACGGTGGGAAATGTTTCGTCAACGTTTCATAGGGGAATCACAACCCTGTAAGTCTACTTTCATGGCATTTTTATCGTCGGAGTCGCAACCAATGAACATCATGTTCTTGACAAGGCTTTGTTGCCAGAACTATATTTTAGTCATTCACAACAATCAACATCAAATTTTTTTTAACTGGGTTGGCATTGAATGATTATGTTTCTGGTCAGTGACGGCAATAGACGTACAATTCATTTGGACAGCAATCGTGAAATCTACCGAATGAACTGGAACTCTTTGAGGTTCATCGCGTAGCTGCACAGTCACACCAGTATATCATGAGAGAATATTGTACAGTGTATCACAAAAGTGAGTACACCCAACGAACAACAAGAATTGTGTTAATAAAAAATAAAAAATAAAAAAATGCCATTAAAGCGATAAATTAGATAGTCCTACTTTAAGCCAAAACTAAAGACTCTGGATGAGTGTTAGACATTTTGTCTGTAACGTTAAATACAATTAGAAAACGATTTAATTAAAAAATATATCCAGTGCCTTGCAAAAGTATTCGGCCCCCTTGAACCTTGCAACCTTTCGCCACATTTCAGGCTTCAAACATAAAGATATGAAATTTAATTTTTTGTCAAGAATCAACAACAAGTGGGACACAATCATGAAGTGGAACAAAATTTATTGGATAATTTAAACTTTTTTAACAAATAAAAAAACTGAAAAGTGGGGCGTGCAATATTATTCGGCCCCCTTGCGCTAATTCTTTGTAGCGCCACCTTTTGCTCCAATTACAGCTGCAAGTCGCTTGGGGTATGTTTCTATCAGTTTTGCACATCGAGAGACTGACATTCTTGCCCATTCTTCCTTGCAAAACAGCTCGAGCTCAGTGAGGTTGGATGGAGAGTGTTTGTGAACAGCAGTCTTCAGCTCTTTCCACAGATTCTCGATTGGATTCAGGTCTGGACTTTGACTTGGCCATTCTAACACCTGGATACGTTTATTTTTGAACCATTCCATTGTAGATTTGGCTTTATGTTTTGGATCATTGTCCTGTTGGAAGATAAATCTTCGTCCCAGTCTCAGGTCTTGTGCAGATACCAACAGGTTTTCTTCCAGAATGTTCCTGTATTTGGCTGCATCCATCTTCCCGTCAATTTTAACCATCTTCCCTGTCCCTGCTGAAGAAAAGCAGGCCCAAACCATGATGCTGCCACCACCATGTTTGACAGTGGGGATGGTGTGTTCAGGGTGATGAGCTGTGTTGCTTTTACGCCAAACATATCGTTTTGCATTGTGGCCAAAAAGTTCAATTTTGGTTTCATCTGACCAGACCACCTTCTTCCACATGTTTGGTGTGTCTCCCAGGTGGCTTGTGGCAAACTTTAAACGAGACTTTTTATGGATATCTTTGAGAAATGGTTTTCTTCTTGCCACCCTTCCATAAAGGCCAGATTTGTGCAGTGTACGACTGATTGTTGTCCTATGGACAGACTCTCCCACCTCAGCTGTAGATCTCTGCAGTTCATCCAGAGTGATCATGGGCCTCTTGGCTGCATCTCTGATCAGTTTTCTCCTTGTTTGAGAAGAAAGTTTGGAAGGACGGCCGGGTCTTGGTAGATTTGCAGTGGTCTGATGCTCCTTCCATTTCAATATGATGGCTTGCACAGTGCTCCTTGAGATGTTTAAAGCTTGGGAAATCTTTTTGTATCCAAATCCGGCTTTAAACTTCTCCACAACAGTATCTCGGAGCTGCCTGGTGTGTTCCTTGGTTTTCATAATGCTCTCTGCACTTTAAACAGAACCCTGAGACTATCACAGAGCAGGTGCATTTATACGGAGACTTGATTACACACAGGTGGATTCTATTTATCATCATCGGTCATTTAGGACAACATTGGATCATTCAGAGATCCTCACTGAACTTCTGGAGTGAGTTTGCTGCACTGAAAGTAATGGGGCCGAATGATATTGCACGCCCCACTTTTCAGTTTTTTATTTGTTAAAAAAGTTTAAATTATCCAATAAATGTTGTTCCACTTCACGACTGTGTCCCACTTGTTGTTGATTCTTGACAAAAAAATTAAATTTCATATCTTTATGTTTGAAGCCTGAAATGTGGCGAAAGGTTGCAAGATTCAAGGGGGCCGAATACTTTTGCAAGGCACTGTGTATATTAAAAAAAGGCATGTCCGATATTTTTTTGATATATTTTTTTTTTACTTTGGAAATGGTGTGATCGGACGGACATCCTTAATTATTACTGTACGTCGACTAAAACTAGACAAAATTTGTCTTGAGTTTCCATCAACAAAAACCAGACGAAGACAACCACATTTTGAGATGACTAAAATGTGACCAAGACTAATAAGTATTATCATCCAAAAGACTAAGACTCAGATCGAAATTAAAAGGGCTGCCACAAACAACACAGGTTTAGCCACAGCTGGTTGCTAAAATCGACCAAAACTGAAAAGTTACCAAGGGATGCGTTAAATGTACAGTTTCTGCTCACAGATTAAGAAAATGACTGTGACTCAGATCAAATGCTCAAGGAAACCACCATCTCATCAAATGAGAATAGAATCAAGGCTCCTTTTTCAGCTGTCTTCCTGGGTGGGTTGAATTGAGGTAGTCTTGATCCGATACGTGCGGTATGACCACAACCTGACTTTGATCTCATCTTGTGTACTCACTCTGTTAGTTTCAGCCAAATTTCGTCTCAGGAGTCTACACGGTGTGAAAAAACAAACTACAAAGTCATGGCCTAGCAGCGAGACACAACAGTTTCTTGTTCTTACTTGTCGGCATGTCAAGTCAAAAGACTTCCTCGAGCAGTGGCGTCGACACTTGAATAGTTGCCTTGATCAGATTAATCATTAAAGTCAGGAGATAGGAGCATATCTGGCCTTTGTTTTTAACCCAATCTCCATGCTGTGACACCTTTGTTTGGTTAGGGCGTCTGGGACCACCTAGATGAATGTAACTTTTGTTTGCGCAAACCGCACATTTCTCGACTTGAAGTCTTCTTCTTCCTCCCACTTCTTTGACAGTCGCCTTTTTATCTCTAGGAACTCTTCCTATTATTATTATGATATTTTTTGGAGATGTGATGCATGACTACAGAAGAAGCAACTGTCCAGAGGTAAGCGCCACAAAAACATCTCAAAATGGGGTGGTGTTTTTTCCCTGCTGATTCTTAGGAGATATACAAGCAGGTGATTACTGGAATGTCTGAAGTTGAAGGAAGATGGTGTGTTCTGATTAGAGCCTCAAGACGACTGCTGACACTCAATCAAAGGTGTTCATGTTCTTCCTGTCTCTTGTGGCTTCTGATATCCCAAATGTAGTGGTTTATGTTTGTATTCTCATGGATTCCAGTCGTTTTCCTCAATGATGACTATAAAAAAAATATTTTGTGGACAAACATTTTTTCATGACGATGATGAGACAAAAACGAACTAAAAACGTATCTTCGGAGACTAAAACGTAACCAGATGAATGCCAGTTTTCATCTGACGAAACGAGAATGAGATAAATGTGCACCATAGTTTACGTCAGTTGTTCACAATGTGTGACATTTTTATGTGTCCTTAACCATCATCGAAGCAGTGTCTGGTTGTGTCACTCATGTGACGTTCTGCTACCCCCTGCTCCAACTCACCGGTGTCCTCTCCTCTCCAGGCTTGCTTGTTTTTAAACACACAGCAAGATTTGTTTTTCTTATCTTGGCAGGAAAGAATATGCAATGTTGCTTTAGTCCAGTGATTCTCAATTATTTTCTATTATGCCCCGCCCCCTAGGAAGACGTAAATGTTTCGCGCCCTCCCAACTCTGCAGTGACAAATTAAATTGTAAATTATATATATATATTATATCTAACCCTATGATTATGAGTCCACCTCTGCATAACATTGTCCTTTTTAATATACAAGGAAAAAATATAGATCAACTTACACTAAAGTATAACTTTATTAACATTGTTTTGTTTGTAACAGAAAAGATTTAAAGTGCATCAGTTTGCCTGAATTAAAACAATTAAAAAAAATACAGTATACCCAACGGACATTTTTTGTCCATTTTATACTGACAAATAAAATTTAATAAAATCAATAAATTGAATAATAATAAATTCAAATTGATTAGCCACATTAACTTATGAGGACGATATGCCATAAAATTTGACCAAAAACCCCCCACAAATTAATAGAACAAAAATGACAGTGTCATGAGACAGAGGGACAGTTTTTATTTTTGCTGCAGGCAATATCCGCTCCTTTGCTATGGTGTGGGGTTATTTTGCACTAAGCAACTTGGTATCCTACCTCAGGGGTCCCCAACCTTTTTTGCACCACGGACCGGTGTTATTTGGGTCTTTTTTTGTCACGGACCGGTGTTCTGACAAATTTTGCAACCCATCAAAAATTGCAACGATGCGGTTCTGCGCATGCGCGTAACGTTAAACATAGCCGCAAAATGCGCAAATGCAGCTATTCCAAAGTAAACACTACAAACTTTCTTTAAAGAAAGGAATATTAACTTACGTTTGATCATGGAAGGACTTGTAGAAAAGTTCTCCTCAGATTCATCCTGCCATGTAAGCTTCACACAACAGCTGCACACCGCGCTCACCATTAAACACCTTTGCCTTGTCGTTAAACAGTAATTAAGAAGCCCGGTTCACAAAGATACGATGTTGGAAATTGTAGCAAGGTTGTCAACGCTCCTGTCGCGATGTCAGGAAATTCCAGAATGACTTTAATCCAGAACCTCGGTAGAGTTGTTGTCTCAAATGTACGTTTAATAAGGTCGCCGTCATTTGCGATCTCTCTGTTTATTCACAAACGGGTCACGAATCCACTCCTTCGCAGTTCGTGGGTGTTCGAGGTTGTAGGCTCGTCAGGTGCCCTTTTCGCCGTAAAAATATTTCCAAAGACGTCTGTTTTCCTGTTATCTTCACTCGTGTGGGGGATAATTATTTCCGGGAACAAATGTAATGCACCGCGGCCTAGTAATACGCTATTATCGAGGACAAGCGCACATAGATATATTATATACACAAACAAGATGTATTGCTAGCAGTCCAATCAATGGACTTCTATGACAACATTGTAATCTATCTCGTAGTATTATATCTAGAGTAGACAGAGATATTGGCGTGTTAAGCAGGGGCACAGGGTTAATTCGGCCAGAATGCGGTCGTTAATAAATTATTTTTTCTTTGCGGCCCGGTCGCAAATGCGCCACGGACCGGTACCGGTCCGCAGCCTGGCAGATGGGGATCCCTGTCCTACCTTATATGATGCTAATAGTGCTTGCTGGTTTACTGATGTAACACTAACAAAGCGGAATGATTGTTGGCAATATTCGAAAAATAAATCAAGCAGCTTATCAATGTGATTTGGGTCTAATGTCTTTAAGTGACGTCTTAATTGATTTGGTGTCCTTCTATCCGCTGCTAACATTTTCAGACACAGTAAACACACTTTCCTCGCCTCCCGCTATATGAGAAGTCAACGCCAAAAGCCAAACGTGACATACACTTCATCATATTTCCTTGTTTGAGCTCTTCATATCTACAATGCTCTTTGCTTTGTGGTCTTGTTTGGTTAAAAAATACTGCACACGCTCTGAAAATGAGAGCACCACTGCCACCCACTGAGTGGATATGCAATTACACTGTATTCTAGTATCGCAAAAAAGTAAGTTCCCCCAAGATCACATGTGCCACCCCCGGCATTGCTCAGTGCCCCCTACGATTTGAGAAGTACTGCTTTAGCCTTCTAAAGTCTGTGCTAAGTGATCATCACACACGAAATGTAACTCATAGCCAGGGGTGAAAGTGGGCCAGAACGGTCAGGAGCACAGTTCCGGTATAAGATTCAGGGCCAGAACGCAGTTCCGGTATAAGATTCAGGGCTGGAATGCTGTTCCGGTACACGTTGCTTTGATTCCGAAAATATGACGGCAACTGTCAAAACGCTATGTAAAAAAAAAAAAATTTTTAAAAATGCTAAGCTGCCACACATGCATTTCATCTCCAAGAAGAAAACAATCCAACAACATCAGATTTACATACACAAGTGTTAACAACAAGCAGAATAAAGTGCTTGTGTTTCCACCGATGTTTATTATTACTTTATTCCACGGACGGCATTCCCCAACTGCTGCAATTTTCTGAGTCTGACGTTGATGAGTCACATCAATGTGCGAATGCACGCAGCAAAACAAAATGCCTGGACTCATTTATCCATTCAATTGGCTGACATACTGACATGTGATCAGCAGCGATAGTTAGCTCTGATTGGTTCAAATGTGCATGTTTTCTGGAACAGCAAAAAAAAAAAAAGTTAGTTGAATTGATGCGACAAAAAAGGGCCACGCAACAGAAAATGGATCAAATCTTTAAGAGCAAGGAAAGAGTTAAGGAGGCTTATTTATCATATTTAGTTTTATTTACTCTGATGGGGAGGTTCAGAAGATCTTAGCTGTCAATGTGCACTTTGGACTTACAGGTATATTTGTTCATTTATGTTAGGCTACTTATTCATTTCCTTATGATTTAAAAAAGTCAACGTTTGCGCAATCATCAAAATATATTCCATTTCATTCTGCATAATATTAGTCATTTGTACTTGTTTCTGAATGTATGTTAGTTTTATAAAAAATAAATAAATAAATAAATAAAAGTAAATGTTTATAGTAACTTCAATTTTAATATACATTCTATGTTCTTAAGCAGTTAAAATTGAGATTTGACATTTAGTTTGTGAGGAAAATAAAAATTAGGAGATGGAGGTTGGGGTTATTGGTGTTTTTGTTAACTTTTATTTTGCAAATCATTGAAAATATACAATTTTGAATGAAAATCAGTTTTTGTACGTGCTATAAAAATAACTGTGCCAAAACAGTTTTCTTTGCATTTCAGTAGTTTTAAGAGGTTTGACACCCCCCCCCCCCCCCCCCTAAAAATGAAAAACAAACAAAAAAATAAATAAATCTAATTTCTGGCTCAGTGGCGACCTTCACGTCGGGGAGTTCCGGTAAGAAATTCTAGCCACTTTCACCCCTTGTCGTAGCGTTAGCAGAGCATTCGCGTTAACATTAGCTGGTGCAAACTTTCAGACTTTTTTTTTTTTTTTTTTTTTTACACACAGTACGTGGCGTCCAGGTTAATTGAAAGTAATCTACTATTTTCCTGCTGAGTGTATTTTATCACCAGGAACTTGGCGTTGTCCTTATAGATGCTACTGTATGTGCTATAAATTATTAGAAAGCTTTATTTATTTTTATACTGAAACTTTTACATTTTACAGACGAAAACATTTGGAAATGACTAAAATATGACTAAGACTATTAAGTATTTTCATCCAAAACACCAAGACCAAAACAACACTGATTCCAGTTTTCATATCAGGTAGAATCATAAAACTTTTTGATGTTCATATGGAGTTGTTTATAGGGCTGCAGCTATTGATTATATATGTAATCGAATAATCTATCAATTAGTTAGTTCGAATAATCGAGTCATCGGATTACAAACATTTAATGTGTTGCAGAATTTTAGGAAATGTAAAACAAGTATTCATGCTTGCAAGTTATTATTTTGGCTTGCTAAGAATACACTTTCAAAAGAGGATTAAATGCGAATACAAAATGAAATTCCTGAGCGTTTCTTCGAACGATGCAGAATTTCAGTGCATTTCACAGGAGCAAATAATGAATTTAAAAATAAATTAAAATACCTGACCTTGGCCTCAAACAATATTAAAAAATAAATTAATGGGGCTCTTAGTACAACAAAGGAACAATTGGCTAACTTGCATAGAAAAAGTCTGCTAGCTTAAATGCTATAAGATGCTAAAGTTTTATTTCATTTATTTTTTACAATGGTCTTAACAAATTGTTCGAACATATTCTCAGAAAAAAACAGCTAATTGTACTTCTAAACTAAATACTTAATGCATTAATAAACATATTAGCTCAAACAAAAACATACCTTATGTTGGTCTTAACATGGAGCAGGTGGATTCAGCCATGTTAGACGAGTTATGGCACATTCACTGTTGCCACCAGAAGGCAGTGTATCCACTCAAATCAATAAAATTAAATACAACACTTTTAAAACAGACCATCACACCCAGCAAAATTTGATTCGATGCTTTTTTTCTAATCGAATTACTCGAGTCAATGGATTATTTGTTGCAGCACTAGTTGTTTATAACAGTGTACGATTCACTTTCCGAAACCAAAACATTTGCTGTTGACCAAAAAGTCAGGAACTGTCCATAATTCATATTCTGGTACCAGTTTAAATATAAACTCATGACATTTCTTCAGATCCGGTTGTGCAATGGCAGCCACTGAGTTAACGTTGGCCCAGATTGTGGTACTCGGTGACCCAAGTATTCTTTGAGGTGGTAGAGAAGAGTCTTTTCCACTACTTTTTCCTCTCATTTTGCATCCTGCAGCTTATACTGCAGTGCGGTTTATTTGTTGATTTATTTGGGTTAATAGGTAACACTTTATTTGACAGCGGCGTCATAAGACTGTCATGATTGTGACATGACACTATCATGGGCATTAATGACATTATGAATTATGTCACTAATTCCATTTATGTCCAGCTCGGATCTTTTTTTCCATTCAGAACTGCCAGATGACACAAAATGACATCTGTCATAAGCATTCATTGATGCTCATGGCAGTATCATGTCGTAATTATGATGGTCTTAAGACAGTCTTATGGCGCCACTGTCAAATAAGGTGTTACCAAATACCATAACTAGTAATTAATGAAACAACTAGAACAGTAACTGAAGAAATAATTAGCACAAAACATGAGTTTGATTGTTATTTACATCTGTAGCGCGGCAATGCATGCTAGGACGCATATTGGACGCAGTGTTGTTTATGGCTGCCATTTTAATTTTCGTCTTTGCTTTCATCTTTTGGACGATAATACTTATTAGTCTTAGTCATATTTTAGTCGTTTCAAAATGTGTTGGTCTTCGTCTACTTTTTGTTGGCGAAAACTCAGACTAATTCAAATTAGTTTTATTCGATGTTAACTCAATACTTTCGTCTGTAAGATTCAAAAGTTTCACACAAAAATAAAACCCAAATGAACATTGACAGACGAGCACATATTGTAGCATCTACAAATCTATCACGTGATAATACACACTCAGCAGGAAAATGGTAGGCTACATTATTTTCAATTAGTTATACCCGCCTGGAAGCCATGCCACGCCTGCATGTAAAAAAAGTTGTCCGAGAATTTAGGAGGACGCTCGCCGTTACCAATAGCCTAATGCTAACGTGAACGGGAATGCTATGCTAACACTATGAGTTACATTTAGCACTCAGCACAGACCTTACTAGGCTAAAACAACATTGTCTTATTGTCTGTTGCCGAGATAAGAAGACAAATCTTACCGCGTTTGTCTCAAAACAAGCAATGGGGAGACTGGAGAGGACACTAGACTTGTGGGTGATTTGGAGGGTTGCAGCACGTCACATGAGTGACACAACCAAGCAGCTAGCGACACATATAATGTCACACATTGTGAACATACGACGAAAACTATGGCGCATTCTCGTCTCGTGAGACGAGAACTGGTATCATTGTCGTAAGTTTTAGTCTCCCAAGATAGTTTTTAGCTCGTTATCGTCTCGTCATCGTCATGAAAAAAATTGTCCGTCGACGAAATATTTTTGTTATAGTCATCGTTGACGAAAACAACACTGATTGGATGACAACAGTGTTGACAGCAGGTGGCAGCAGAGGTTGACTATCTCCCTTAAGGGAGCAGTGATGGCCAAATGAAGCTTCTTGAAGCAATGAAGCTTTGCAGCCAGTTGGTTCAAAGCTTCATGGTGGTTCATTTGGTACAATCTTATGATGCCGCTGTCAAATATGGTGTTAACGGTTAAAATCTTTTTGTGTAAATATCCCATAATATAGTGAGGACAGCTGCGGCTTATTATCCAGTGGGGCTTATCTATGAACAAATGCCGTTTTCATGCCAAATTGGTGTGTCGCGGCATATACTCAGGTGCGCCTTATAGTCCGAAAATTACAGTACATGGATAACTCTTTTTCTACTTAAAACGTCAATGACTATTCCAAAGACTAAAACCTCTCAAACTTTGACACTGCAGCAGGGCCGTTCCTGACCAATTTGGTACCCTGGGCAACATATTTGTTGTTGACCCCCCACTATTTTCACCACATATACAGTGCCTTGCAAAAGTATTCGGCCCCCTTGACCCTTGCAACCTTTCGCCACATTTCAGGCTTCAAACATAAAGATATAAAATTTTGATTTTTTTGTCAAGAATCAACAAGTGGGACACAATCGTGAAGTGGAACAAAATTTATTGGATAATTTAAACTTTTTTAACAAATAAAAAACTGAAAAGTGGGGCGTGCAATATTATTCGGCCCCCTTGCGTTAATACTTTGTAGCGCCACCTTTTGCTCCAATTACAGCTGCAAGTCGCTTGGGGTATGTTTCTATCAGTTTTGCACATCGAGAGACTGACATTCTTGCCCATTCTTCCTTGCAAAGCAGCTCGAGCTCAGTGAGGTTGGATGGAGAGTGTTTGTGAACAGCAGTCTTCAGCTCTTTCCACAGATTCTCCATTGGATTCAGGTCTGGACTTTGACTTGGCCATTCTAACACCTGGATACGTTTATTTTTGAACCATTCCATTGTAGATTTGGCTTTATGTTTTGGATCATTGTCCTGTTGGAAGATAAATCTCCGTCCCAGTCTCAGGTCTTGTGCAGATACCAACAGGTTTTCTTCCAGAATGTTCCTGTATTTGGCTGCATCCATCTTCCCGTCAATTTTAAGCATCTTCCCTGTCCCTGCTGAAGAAAAGCAGGCCCAAACCATGATGCTGCCACCACCATGTTTGACAGTGGGGATGGTGTGTTCAGGGTGATGAGCTGTGTTGCTTTTACGCCAAACATATCATTTTGCATTGTGGCCAAAAAGTTCAATTTTGGTTCCATCTGACCAGAGCACCTTCTTCCACATGTTTGGTGTGTCTCCCAGGTGGCTTGTGGCAAACTTTAAACGAGACTTTTTATGGATATCTTTGAGAAATGACTTTCTTGTTGCCACTCTTCCATAAAGGCCAGATTTGTGCAGTGTACGACTGATTGTTGTCCTATGGACAGACTCTCCCACCTCAGCTGTAGATCTCTGCAGTTCATCCAGAGTGATCATGGGCCTCTTGGCTGCATCTCTGATCAGTTTTCTCCTTGTTTGAGAAGAAAGTTTGGAAGGACGGCCGGGTCTTGGTAGATTTGCAGTGGTCTGATGCTCCTTCCATTTCAATATGACGGCTTGCACAGTGCTCTTTGAGATGTTTAAAGCTTGGGAAATCTTTTTGTATCCAAATCCGGCTTTAAACTTCTCCACAACAGTATCTCGGAGCTGCCTGGTGTGTTCCTTGGTTTTCATAATGCTCCCTGCACTTTAAACAGAACCCTGAGACTATCACAGAGCAGGTGCATTTATACGGAGACTTGATTACACACAGGTGGATTCTATTTATCATCATCGGTCATTTAGGACTACATTGGATCATTCAGAGGTCCTCACTGAACTTCTGGAGTGAGTTTGCTGCACTGAAAGTAAAGGGGCCGAATAATATTGCACGCCCCACTTTTCAGTTTTTTATTTGTTAAAAAAGTTTAAATTATCCAATAAATGTTGTTCCACTTCACGAGTGTCTCCCACTTGTTGTTGATTCTTGACAAAAAAATTAAATTTCATATCCTTATGTTTGAAGCCTGAAATGTGGCGAAAGGTTGCAAGATTCAAGGGGGCCGAATACTTTTGCAAGGCACTGTATATTAGTCAAATAGCTGTTGATTGTGAAACCAGCATGACATAACCATAATAGAGCCTAAATTCTTGCAGCCTACTGCACCTTTCTATTGGATCCGCCTCTATCTTTGATGGGCGTAGTTAAAAGAAAATAAATTCTTAAAACACTGCAACTACACAGGACTATCCAATAGTAATGAATTAAATAATATGTGATAGCAAAAAAAATAAATTTTTTTACATGAACGTGATCGCCATTTTAATGATTTAATGAAACATTTAAAAACAAATATTTTAATTTAAATCCGTGGCACTTTTAGTCCCCCGTACCACAGAACTTTGAAATTATTAATTGCATATTTAATGGTGTATTTACTTAATTAACCTTGGCACTTTTAGGCAAGGCAAATTTATTTGAAAAGCACAATTTAACACAAGGTAAAAGTGGTTCACATCACATGTATATAAGCAAGACAATTTTAGTCCCCCATACACTTTGTCCAAATTTCTCTCAAATGAGATGGGGAGCAAATTTAACCGAAACTATTCCACAGCTGGCTGAATACTGAAAATATTTCTAAAACAACAGCCTGGCTAATGATACAGTATAATTTTGCTTTAGCAGTAAGTCATATAAACTCTATGTAAATAACCGCTAGCTTGCAGTTGCGCTAAGTATACGTGCTTATGGTGTTGAAAAAAATCATCACAACAAACCTCTGTTTTTCTTCACGTTTATGCTCTCTTCTTTCTTTTTATTCTGACCCGGAGGGCTTTTGTCTTTTCATGGAGTGACTTGTCATCATAACGTAGCTCAATTGCAGAGGCCAAAAATAGCACCTTCAGGTAGCTTGCTGGTCTGCTGGATGGTGAGACTAGGGTCTGTGGTGAAATTATCGCATCACAGGAAAAAGTGAAACGGGCAGAAGGCACACTAGAAAAATGATTTCATTATTATTTAAAGACTTATTAAGAACAGCTTTGTTGTTCTTTTGTTCTATTGTTTTGTATAATTTTTTGAATACTGCTATCATTAAATATTATTTCAATATTTTTCTTGACGCCCTTTTGGACGCTGCTGCGCCCTTCAGCATTTGCCTAGCTCGCCATATGGGCCGCATGGGTCTGCACTGCAGTATCAGACAGTGTTTCTGTTTGCTGGATGAAGATTTCACGTCACGATGGTTTTGAAGTTCTCAAAACCCTCTTCGAGGCATCAAAGCATTTTTCCACAGCGGCAGAGTTACAAGCTCTTTGTGGCACGCTTCATTTGTCGGGAACGTTCGGCGGGGCGACTCGTTTCACCGTGGAGTCCCGCAGTGGGCTTGGGTTACACCCGAGCGGTATTACAAGCCGATGACTGACAGGAAAAATCGGGTGAGCGTTTTTGCGGGGCTCCAACTGAAACGCCAATAAGAAGGAGATGGAAACAACAGATTAGATCTCCCGCTTTCTTCTGGTTATCGGGAAATAATAGCTTTCAAAAGGAAGCCGTTTCAAAAGCGGTCTTTAATCAATTTCTCTCTCGTATAAATAAGACGCCGATGGGCTCTAATTTGCGTCCTCATGGTGTCCAGGCATCTCCCCGGCGAGCTCTCCTTTACACCGCAACGGGCCTTGATGCCATGTGTGAGCGTCAAAGCTTCCAAGGCTCCCTGGTGGTAAAAATCGCATTGCCAAAATGACCACGACCTCTAAATGAAACACTACCCCCATTTTAAAAGGTTCCATTCAAAGCCATTGGTTCTTTCATTCTTTTTTTTTTTAAAGCGCATAAGGTAGCAATTTCCCTCAAATATGGCGTGGCCCAATAACTGCAGAAGTAACTGACACCATGTCAGCGCCAATGAAAGATTTTTTTTTTATGATGTGTATGTATGAAGCACGAGCTAGATCAAACATGATACAAAAGGGTAATAAAGAGTCGCGTGATTGTTTGCAAACATGAACAAACTCGAGAGTTATATTGTTCTTCATGACCACGCAGCTCTGTAATTCTTTATATCCTTTTTGTTTTATAGTGCGAGTGGTCGGCCCTGAAGCACTGAGGGAGTACATTGTTCATTCCAGAGCCTGTGCAAATCTGTTTTAAGTTCAAGAGAGGAGGAACCCTTTAATTTAAACCCCCAAAATGAAGTCATTCATTCCCCGCTAAACTGCAGCGTGACCCATAAGGTTAGGTAAACAAATGTCCCTTGCATTACTGTCAAAGAACTCCAGCCCTGGTTCTACCGTCACGTCGACTTCCACTATTCCGTTACAGCTGCGCCGCGTGTAAGAAAATAGATTCGTCCGTTGCTTTTCCTCGCGACTCGGCGGGGAGGGGAAGTGAGTGCCCGAGTCCTGTTCTCAGGAAGCTTCGCCCGCAAGGGAGAAAAACCATCTTGTTCCTGAAGAAAGCGAGAGTACGGGGCCTGCGGTTTAGCCTAGCTCAGCGGGGCTCGCTCGAGCCTCTGACCAGCTTCGGCGGCTCCGACGCGGGCTGGAATGCGAGGAATCCTGCTGGGCTGAGGTTCGAACACAGGGGTCAAAAAACCTCACTGTGCTGCTCGCAGCTCATTTTTCCCTTTCCACTTTTTAGCGGTTTTGTTTGGCTACGGGAGGAATGTCAACTGTAAACCCTCCACTGCTGACAAAGACGTGCCGTTATGAAGTGTTTAAGAGAGTGATCCCTAAAGCCCAGTTTCCACAAAACACTGCTTCGGTACAAAGTGCATTTAAAAAACACGCTTCTTTTGTAATAGTTCCTGAAATATCCAACCAATAATGTTGTCCATCTTAGGTCAGGGTAGATAGCAGTATTGTTTTCGTCAACAATGACCGTAATGAAACTATTTCGTCAACGGACAATTTTTTCATGACGATATTAAGACGATAACGAGTTAAAAACGTGTCTTGCCGGGAACCTGGCAATCACAGTAATAGGGTGGTAGGTGGGTCCCACACTTTTTTTCTATGGCATGGCTCCCGAGGCGTGGCCTCCTCTCTGCCTGGGTTGCCGGCCGCGGGAGTGGGGGAGGTCGGTGCTTCGGTCTCGCGTCGCCCCACGGCAGCTCCTCGGCGTTCTCCTGCCTCCGCTTTCCCCTCTCTCCTCTAACTGGGTATCCGCCCTGTGCTCCGCTGCGGATTGCTGGCTGGGCGGCAGTGTATTGGCTGTATGTTGCCTGCTACGGCGGGGGACCCCGCCCTGCCCTGGGCTTGGTGGGCCGCTATGGGCCACGTGGCGTGCCGTGTCGGCTGGGGGGCTGTGGTGGTGGCTCGTGGCCCGGGTGGGCGGGCGGGTTTGGGGACGGGCGTGGGGTTGATGGTGCATCCCCTCTTGCCATCCCCGAGGGCAGGTAGATGGGCGCGGGGTGGCCCAGGGGACCACCCTGGGTTCTGGGGGGGTGGGGGGGGCTCCTTTGCTGGGCTGCGGGAGGAGGGATGGGCTGCGCTGCCCCCCCCCCCCCCCCCGCCCTCCGGGACCGCCCTCCCTCCCCGGGCTGGCTGGGTTGGGGCCGTGGCCCTGTGTCGGCTCCGCTCGTCTGCGTGGCTGTTGCGTGCCCGGCGGGGCTCGCGTGCCGCTGGATGTGATTGGGCGCGCTCGGGCGGGGGGTCCCGGTGCCGGGATTGGCGATGGGGCGGCGTAGGGTCGGTCGCCAACGGGCTTCCACTCACAAGGGATTCACATGATTACTGGGTTCTCGATCACAGAGATGATTTGTGTACACTCTACCCCTTTCTATCACTTAGCTCATAGACTCCCCCACCTTCTTCCCCCTCTTTCCCTGGTCAACAGGCCCCCCACATGGTGTCAACCGGAAATACATTTAGCTGACGATAGCACCAACATATTAGTAGTTAGTGTAGTTAGGCGTTCAATGTATTTCTTGTTGTTGTTTGTGTTTCTTCTTTTTTTTCTCTTGTGTTTCTTTTCTTCCGTTCCCCCATAACCCCTTCCTGTTCACTCTTTTGTCATAATAAATGAGGTATGTTGAATGATCACAAAGGGAGTATGTCAGACTCTCAATGTGAAACAATAAAACTGTTCAGACTATACAGGCACTTAGTCTTCCATTATCCGTGTCAAACAGCTGAACAGGACCGGTTAAAAAAAAAGAGAGAGAAAAAAAAAAACGTGTCTTACTAGACTTGTAGACTAATACATAACAAATGCCAGTTTTCGTCTGACGAGAAAAGAACAAGACGAAAATGCGCCATACTTTCCGTCACATGTTTACAATTTGTGACATTTTTAGATGTAGTTAGCAGTGTCTGGTTGTGTCACTTACAGTGGGGAGAACAAGTATTTGATAAACAGTCAATGGGAAAACCCATTGGCAGTGTATCAAATACTTGTTCTCCCCACTGTATGTGACGTGCATCACCCCCCCCCCACCCGCCCCCGCCCCCTGCCAACTCACCGGTGTCGTACCTTGAGTTGAATTGCGTTAGGTTTGTGCCCTAATTAGGGCCCAAGCACCAACAGGTGCGAAGGCCCTATTGGAATGCTATGGATTCTTATTATTCTTTTTTCAGGGCAAATGAAAATGGCCAATTTGGAGGCCTGAACATGCACGAAAATTTGCACATACATGCGGCTTTGCGTGAAGTTCAATAATCCTGCGACGGTGTGAAAAAATGTAACAAAATGGCTCAGTGGCGCCCCCTTGAAATTTTCAAAAAGGCCTATCCATTTAGGCTTTTTCAACATAGAGTGATGAAATTTGGGGAGTTAATACCTTATGCAAAACTGCTCCAAAAAGTCTCTTGCACCCATATTCCTAACCCAACAGGAAATCAGCTATTTTAGATTGAATCTGAAATTTTTATCGATTAACAGGGTGCACATTTGAGACCTTGGTGCCGAGAGTGTTAGTATTTTTTAGTTCCTCAAAATTGGTGAGAATGTTCATGAGACATATATCTTAAGTTCTCAAAACGGTGAGTTTTCATCTGTTGACCTCAAAACTTTCGGGGAAGCCTTAAAACATGTGTTCAGGTGCCTGATGAAAAATATTCAGGTTTCGTTGAGGCAGAGGGGTCCAAACAGAAAAGTGAAAATGACCGTTGTCATTTCGTCTCGCCACAAATTCTGAACAGTCATAACTTGGCAGACATACAACATATCTGTGCCAAACTATGTGTCATTTGCATCAACTCCGTAGCACCAACTAGTGGCAACAGGAAGTCAGTCATTTTACTTATACATGTCCAGTTCTTTCCTGGTTGGTCGCTGTAGTTTCAAGACCTTTTGTAAGACTACAATTTAAGGCCCATGTCCACACGTCTCTGTCTGTTGCCGTAACAACCCTTTGCTCGCCATTAAAAGAAGTAGATTTTTTCAGGCACTTAGGCAGCTTATAGACCCACAAAATTTGGCACACTTGGTCGAATTGGCCCAATTAGAAGATTAATTTTGGTTTTGAATATGGGCGTGGCTGCACAGCTCAGTAGCGTCTCCTTTTTTGTAGGACTGTCTTCAATAGGGGCTTTTTCACCGAGGTGTGTGAATGTATTTGTAATCCCAAAAAAAGAGGTGAGTTCCAAGACAGTTGGGTTCCTAGGAGATGATGAGAGGGAGACAATCTGCCACCACCCTGACCTGCGTGACATCCGAGTTGTGTGACGTTCAAGTTGCGCCAAAGTGCGAGGGCCCGTTCAGTCCTGCTTGCAGTTCTAGTATGTCTAGTCATGTGATTTCCCATTGATTTCACCTGTTGTGGACTCTTTCTTGTGTCTTGACCAATCCGCTTCCTCTTGTATCAACCAACTGTGTCTCAGTCTCGTTACCCCATGTCTGTATTTAAGTTCCCCATGTGCCCTCATCTTGTTGGCTCTTTGTTTTTCCGTGTGTCGTTTTCCCGTGAAAGCCATTGTGTTGATATTCCCAAGTATGGGACAATTCCTGTTTTTTTTTTTTTTTGTTGGATCCCCACTGCTTTTGTTTGTACTTTGTTTTTTGTCAACTGAGGAAAAATCGTTTTTGAGTTCACCGCTGCCCTGCCTTGCCTCCCGTGTTGTCCCTGCAATTGGGTCATCCTTGCCCCTTGTGTTATGACAACCGGTGTCCTCTCCACTCCAGGGTTGCTTGTTTTGCAACACACAGTAAGATTTGTTTTCTTATCATGGCAAGAGAGAATATGCAATGTTGCTTAAGGCTGTAGATGTCTGTGCTGAGTGATCCTCACACACTTAATGTAACTCGTAGAGTTAGCATAGCATTCGCGTTAGCATTAGGCTAGTGCTAACGGCAAGGGTCCAACCTTCTTTTACACACAGTACGTGGCGTCCAGGTGGGTATAATCAATCCCATCGACGTGGGGGGGGGCAACCGGGTATGTTAGTGGCCCCTGAATGACCCATAATTTATTTTATTTTACATTCACATATTTCTTTTTATTTAAAACATTGTCTGATTAAATATGTTCTATTCAATATATACTTAAAAAAACTTTTTTTTTTTTTTTTGTACAATGGCCACCCACCACCCCCTCTGTCTTAGCAGAGAATGGTTTGACCCCGCTCTGGCGCACTCAAGGCTACACTACGTACGTAGTAGCCTATTGAGCTACGGTATGACAATACATGCTGCTCGCGTTGAGCCAAAGAGAGAGAAGGTGATGGGAGATCAGGGATATATGTTAGTCTGTGGGGAGCAGGTGCGCGAGGCTGAACAGACTCTGGTCCGACGGCTAGATTTATCTTGGGTTTACAACCCACTGTGTATTATAGCAAACGCTAATATGAAGCACACTGTTACACACGTGCACACACAGCTAGCGGAAGTACACTGGTTGGCTGTTTGCCCTCCGCTAGCTTTCTGATTGGTTGGCTTCGTGACACATTAGCAGCGTGTGCTAAACTGAGCATGCAGAGAAAAAAAACCTGACGAGCGCAGGAGTCGAAAAATTTAGCGAGAGCGGGAGGTGGGTTCAAAATCCATTTTTGCTCACTCAGAATAGAGGCAGCACAGGTGTGCAGAAATTGAACGAGAGCAGGAGGGGTATTTTCTGTGTTCAAAAAACATTATTGCTCGCTCAGAATAGACGCAGCAATGTTACGCCTTATTGCCAGTGACTGTAGCTGGAGGAGAGCGAGCTCCACCATATCACAGGACAGGCTTAACAACCTCGCCATGCTCTCCATTAAGCGTGAGCTCGCTCAAAAACCGGATTTTACTAACGTTATAAATGAATTTTCTGTCAAAAAAATCTAGGCGCATCCCTGTTTGAGGGTTTAATAACTCCAGCGATGTGGAGGGGGCAGGCACAGGATGTTTAGTTATACTGTTTTGCTGCTTCGCAGGCAGGCATAGCACTTTCAGTTGTATTGTACTGGAACAGTAACTGAAGAAAATATTAGCACAGGACATGAATTTTGATTGCCATTTACATCTGTAGCGCTGCAATGCATGCTCAGAGGCATGTGTGACACGGACACTGTTGCCAGCAGGTGGCAGCAGAGGTTGACTGTCTCCCCCGAGGGAGCTATGATGGCCAAATGAAGCTTCTTGAAGCAAGGATGGTGGTCATGGTGGTTCATTTGGAAAGTCGTATGATGCCACTGTCAAATAAAATGTTACCGGTTAATATCTTTTGCTGTAAATATCCCATAATAGCTGCAGCTTATAGTCCAGGTCGGTTTATCTATGAAAAAATGTCATTTTCCTGTTAAATTTGGTGGGTGACTAAATAAATGAGTAAATGTAACAGTATTTAATATTAAACAGCTTAAATCTTAATTGAGAACGCGCACCTTTAGTTTGTCTTTTCATAGGGTGAAGAATGCAGACTGGCGCAAGAGTAACTATGAATTTTTATGCTCTGAAAACAAATACTGCCATTAGTTATTACTTTGGCTCCACCTAAAGAATTTGCTAGATACACGTTTGCATTTAACAATCTTTTTTCTAGCTAGTTTTAAATAAAAGTCAAGGAAGAATTCTGTCATGATTTTTGTGGGCCTCATAAAACGTGGCGGGAACAGAACTGGCCCACAGGCCTTTAGTTGGACGCACTACCTCGAATCTCCAAGGTGGAAAGCCAAGTCCAAATTCACCGAATCAAACGTGGCTTGAAGGTGAAAAATTGACTTGAACGTCAACCGTGGCCGTATCAAACAAAACATCTGTTCCAGGACGACCGAGCAGTACTACCAGCGGCAGCTCAGCCACCCAAAAGAATAATTCCCTGGATATGCCTAATGTGACACTAATTGCTTCTTAGCCTGTCAGAGGACAAGAGAGAGAAGAAACAGAAAGACAGAGAATGACGGTAAAAGGGGCGCAGGGGGTGGAGGGTTCTGGGTGCTGACTGAGGCTAGTAATGACTGCCAATGGAATGTCTACACCCATAATCCCCTCTGTCACCGCTGACAGATCCTCTTGACCTGTGAACTCCCCATGTAAGGAAGGCAAAGACAGGAAGTCACAACTTAATGAAATGACCTGGTAGTTAGTCGTCCGTGTGGCCGTCAGGGCGGGTGGCGGGTGACGGTCGATCGCTAATGCCGTGCTGTACCTTTAGTGGGGACAAAATGTCAAAACAAGATATAACAGTTAAATTGGAAGTAATGGTTGTCGCTCTTTATACTAGGCCTGTGATTGACGGGCCACCAATCCATGGTGTAGTCTGCCTTTCCCAAATAAAGCTAGCATAGGTTCCAACTCTCTCTTACCCAGGACATGCACGGATCTCTATGTTGGAGGGATTCCCGTTTTACTGGGTTCCGTATTAAACAAACATCATTATTATGCTAATTTACAGTATTACTCTATTTTTGCCTCTCATATCCTGAAAGTTCGTACATAACAGGAAACAATATAATAAAATAGAATCCCGACGAGGTGTGTCGTAACCTGAAAATTTCATTTGTAGAGACATTCGTAAGTAGAGGCATAGACTTCATAACCTATTGACATGACACGGGAAACGGGGCCGATTCGAAGGGGGCCTGTTTTCAAAAACTGCATATTGAAATATTTACAAAACCAAAGCTGCTACTGACCTTAGTCATAAATGAGTCTCCATGAGCAGCGGCATCAAAAAATTCACAGTCGTTCCCTTATAAAATCCTAATTATTTTCTATTCAAGTTAATTATTTTCTATATAAGTATAACACTTAACTTAAAATGGCTATAAAAGTCACAGATTTTACACTAGATGCACAAAAATCGCCAAATGCAGAGATAATCATCTATATTTTCAGGATCAGTACCAATTTTTAACATAAATAAGTTTTTGATCAAAAATATTTTTTTTTTAATTTACTGCAAGTTTTCAATAGCTAATAAATCACTCAATTTAACATCAGAATACTTAAGGAAAACATGCAGAATCATAAATAATATGTAAATAGATAATTAATGAATTCTATATCCAATGCAAGTTGTTATAGAATAGAATATCCCTTTATTATCATTATACACTATATACTGTTAGCAAATGACGCATATACAGCTTTTCTGGCGAAAATTCTTGTGAATAAATGCTTAAATCCCCGAATTCTTCATAGATATGGACGTAAAACAGTCTCAATTCTTGGTTAAAAGCAAAGAAACCGTACAGTTAGCGTTTACGTATATTGACGAAGTACCATGCTACTATGTTAGCGAAGAGGCTAGCGGCCACCTGGCGTAAAAGGAGCTTTTCTGGTGACAACTCATGTGAATAAATTGTTAAATCCCGGAATTCTTCATAGATATGGATGTAAAACAGTCTCAATTCTTGGTTAAAAGCAAAGAAACTGTACAGTTAGAGTTTACTTGACGTATATTGATGAAGTGCCATGCTACTTTGTTACTATGTCTATAAGTCGCGTGTGCCCACATAGTGACATGAGATATTATAAAATATCTCAATTTTAATACCATACCTTAACTTTTCTTTCCAAACAGTGCCAAGCAACACAGCAGTGGCATAGCAGCAACACAGCATCACAGTTGGACATCTGGGCATTAATGACGTCACCAGCCACAACAAAGTGTCGCCATATTGAAATGGGGGCAAAACACGGGTCACAAGCAGTTGCTCTATCATGCATTGTAGTACAAACGCGATGAACTTTTGTCTTATTTGCGATCTTTTTTTCCGTCGGAATGACTAAAAGTTGCCGTGTTGCGGGTTGTAACACAAGGAAGAGTTCGGAGCCGCATTTGAAGTTTTTCATTCTTCCTCGTGAGAAGAAAAGGACAAGCAAATGGCTGAAAGCAATCAATCAAGGAACAGTAAAAGAAGATGGTTCCGTGGACCATTCTCGCCAGTGGGAACCTAAATCCAGGCACATTTACATTTGCAGCCTACATTTTATTACTGGTGAGTAAACTTTAATCGATTTTTTTTGTTTTTGTTTTTTTTGCCCCAATTAGCTGCTAGGATTCAATAGACTAGGCAGTGGTTATTATTACCGTAACCGTGACATGTTCACGGCTAAATAACGCTTGGAGGCGAATTACCGGTTACGGTAGAAATAATCACTCCGTATATACTACCAGTTTTCTTAGTTCCACACAGTACATATTCCACGTAATTGATAAAGGTCAACTTACTGGGTGACTTTATGAGGTAGTTGTAGATGTTTCCGAACTTCACTGCAGGCAATTCTTTTGGATTGTTTATCCAGCTATCAGCTGTGACTTTGTATGGGCAGATTTGCAGGCCAATACACGCTAATTTTAAGTTGTATCGCCTCCTCGCGTCTGTTGGCAGTGACTCGTGATAATAATAAGTCATGTTTAAGACGTTTTTATGAAAAAAGGCACAAAACACAGCTGAAATAAATGAATTTCAGACAACGTTTGTCTACGGATGTTTACCTGTGCGTGCCCCCATCTCAAAATGGCGACACGTTGCTATGCGAGATGACGTCATCGTGACATCACGCTGACTGCAAGAATAAGTATATGAATGAAAACAAAAACAAAAAAAAAACAAAAAAACAAACAAACAAAAAAAAATTAATGCAGCCTCAACGGGACACAAGCCAGTGTCCTACTTGCACCGATCCCAAGCCCGGAGAAATGCAGAGGGTAAAAAAAAGCCTGCATTGGGGGTGCCCCCTCAAGATTTCTTAGTGCCCACTCTGGTGGGTAAACCTAGATCCGGGCCTGGTACAGTAACGTTAATCTTATTTATTGGCGCTACGTTAACATGATTTTACCTTGTCTCAGGTATCGGTCCTCCGCTCTCGGGGTAAACCGGGTACTTTTGGTGGAGCTGCAGACGTGCTGTAGCGGTATGCAAGTGCTGTCTTATGGTAAATAGTGTTCGCCTTGGTGTCCAGCTTGAAATGCTCTGACACTTTCGACATTTTCTGCTTTTTCTTGCAGCCTTTCTTTCCGCTTTCGTCGAGGTCTTGCATGGTTAAAATAAAATATATCGACCACCGCCTCTGTCTTCTTCTTGTACGCATATCTTAATTAGAGCTGGCAAAATTAAACGATTCCAAGAGGCGGAGAAAATTCCTCGATCCATTTTTAAAATCGAGTTACTCGAATTATTCGAGTAATCTTTTGAGCTGTAATGCATGCTCATCAATGTCAAAATGACCAGTACTACTAATACTAATGCTTCCATAGTACCGTATTTTTTGGACTATAAGTCGCACGAGCCAAAAAATGCGCAATGAAAAGGAAAAAAATATATGGTGGAAAACACTCGAAGTGACTCGAAGTTCCGCTCTGAGACCCCCAATTTGGTAAAATTTCAAAATTGTCCGATATGCATGTGTGATACATCATTGGAAAGCTTAAAATCTCAATTTTCTAGGGGAAGAAAAAATTGAACAGGAGGGCATAAAAAAAAATTAAACAGCAAAACCCTATCTGGAAGTGAGATCACACGAGAGCAGAATTACAGACGCCGTAACTTTGAGATATTATCGCGTATTTTGTTTCGATCCAAAAACTCCATGTAGCATGTATCACTGAGTGTCAATACGCAGCTGTGAATGGCCAAAGCTGGATTTTTTGTGGATTTTATGGGTGAAACATGGTAATATAACAAGGATCGTGATGCAGAAATCGCAGACATCAAGGAGTGGTTGAGATTTTCTTTTTCATATATTTACCCCTTTAAACGTTATTTTTCAATTGTTCTTTGTTTGGATCAATTATTTATCATCTAAAATATTGGGGAAAATGCGACAGTAACGAAAAAAAATACAATAAAGCGATAGTTATGAGGTAGATATCCATGACTTTTTTACAGTAGCCAGTTTTTTCATTGTGACGTAATTTGTTTAAAAATTTAAAATATGCGAGTGAATAATTTTTTTAAGTCGTTTTTTTTTTTAACTAAATATTAGACACCAATTAATGATTCGAAGCTAAAAAATACAGACGTTTCGAATAATAAATACGATTACTTTTCTTTTTATGGCTAGGTTGAAACAAAAGCGGTTGCGCGACTTCTGTAAACGGGGGTTTCAGGGTAAAATGGACAAACTAAAAATAGTTCGGGGGCCTTTTGCACCATGAATCTGCTATGGCAGCATGTAGACATATTGCTCTATCAAACACAACAGTTCTTTTGGCTTAAAATACAGCAGTTTATTTTAAAGAGGGGTGCAAGAGCAGAAACTGCTTTTTCAGCCTTGTCTGTGTTTTCCGCCATATACCAGTCGCACCGGAGTAGAAGTCGCATTTTTGGGGGGAAATGTATTTGATCGAATCCAGCACCAACAACAGACATGTCATCTTGAAAAGCGATTTAAAATACCATTGAAAACAACAGGCTGAATAGGTGTACAGTATGCTAACATTACATGACGCTAGAAGTTAGATCGGGCCTAAAAAATCCAGCCCGACCCGACTTACCTGCGGGTATTAAAGCCAGACCCGGCCCGAGCCCAATCAATTAACTTGATTTGCTTGCCAGAGCCCAGTAAAACCAGAAATTTTATGTTTCATTTGTAAGCACGGCCCTGAAAAAAATTGAAATTTGATGTTTTATTTGTGAGGACTCAGGAGAAGGAGGAAATGCGGGGATGCGATGAGTGGTTGCGTTTTGTGTGATCACGTTTGTGACGATACCGGTGCATATATGCATAATGATAACAAATTAAAGCCTGTCTTTTGTAACGAATTCTTCCAGTTACACACGACTGTAAGATTGATATTCAATAAACATTTATATCTTTTATGTTTGTGTCTGTTCTAACAGGCGGATAGTGGATTTGACATTTATTTTAATCTATAAACGCAAATTTTCTCAATGTTTAAATAGTCTACATATTTTTATGATCATTATAAATGCATTTACACAACGAAATAACGCTGGAAAAGTTGGTTAAATATATTTCTTGTTTAAGACCAAAGCACCACATTCGTTTACATTCAGCGAAGCCGACACAGGTTTCTGTATAGCATCTTCAACAATCAATTTGAATCCTTTCCGTACCCCACTCCTATCGCAGTTGTTTGCTTTTCAATTCCCCTGTCTTTAGTTTGTTTTTCACTCCTAGCTGCTCCATATCGAAAAGGAAATACCAGGATGCTCGCGGAGGGTGGGAGGGGAAGATTAAAAAGAGACCAGGGCCACGGCGTTAAGAAATCCAAATTATTTTATTTAACATCCATATATTGTTTTAGCATAAATTAGGGCTGTCAAACGATTAAAATTTTTAATCGAGTTAATTACAGCTTAAAAATTAATTAATCGTAATTAATCGCAATTAATCGCAATTCAAATCATCTATAAAATATGCGATATTTTATATTATTATTATATTTTTCCGTTTATTTATTATTGTTGTCCACAAAATGGATATATACATTCAACATACAGTACATAAGGACTGTATTTGTTTATTATAACAATAAATCAACAAGATGGCCTTAACATTATTAGCATTCTGTTAAAGCGGTCCATGGATAGAAAGACTTGTAGTTCTTAAAAGATAAATTTTAGTACAAGTTATAGAAATGTTATATTAAAACCCCTCTTCATGTTTTCGTTTTAATAAAATTTGTAAAATTTTCAATAAAAAAATTAACTAATTATTGATGTCAATAATTACTTACACAATGCTCATGGGTGCTGAAGCTTATAAAATCAGTCGGACCCAAGCGCCAGCAGAGGGCGGCAAAACTCAGAAAAACACAACAAGTACAGCTTTCACTGTGCTGTCATTTTAATCTGTTTGAGCAGGGCATATGTGTGTTAATTGCGTCAAATATTTCAACAGGATTAATTTAAAAAATTAATTACCGCTCGTTAACGCGATAATTTTGAGAGCCCTAGTATAAATATATGAATATATATTTATTTGAAAAAGAGTTAGCGAGAGAGAAGTCAGCCCAACCGTAAATAAGCACACATAAGTCGCTCCAGAGTATAAGACGCACCCTCTGCCAAACTATGAAAAAAAACTGCGACTTATAGTCCGAAAAAATACGGTAACAGTTTTTTGTTTTTTTCAATGTTTTCCTAATCTTAGTTGAACCCATTATGTAAGTATCATCCTACCAAGGTGTGTTGCAAGTGTGTGTGTACAGCCACAATGCTATCTACGTTTATCAGGCAAGCCAGATCTGAAGACGTCGGCCAAAGCTGTCAAAAGTTTGTCATCGATTCTCCTCGCCTTGTCATCGCGCTTATCTGATTGCTCCGTGTTTCTGGCTGCAAGTTTTTTCTCCTCCCTCGTGGAAACAAGTCAGATTCCAAAAGCATGTCTGTCATTCTGTCTTGCTCATTATTTTTTTGAAATCGAGTTTTTATACACGCTCCATCTTGTCAAATAATGCTAACGATTTGCATTTACCTAAGTTGTGTCTAATTTATTCGCGCTTTGCGTCAGTCAAATTCTTGGTAACAAACTGGTGACTCAAATGTCAAACTGTGCTACAAAGTGCACAGCTTTACCTTGAAAATCAGGAAATAAATATTTAGCTTGTTAAAAGGCAGCATTCGGTCATAGGCAGAGTTTAACTTTTGGGGCAGGGGGAGCACAACATGTTGATGACCCCGAAACGCAGTGTCAGCTATAAAATTAACAAGAATATTTATAACAATAAGTTGAGAATGAGCGTTTTTTTGTTTTCCATCATTCTTGAGGGGAATTCTAAATCAGGCTGCTTAGGCAATACTTTTCGCCAACATCGTCATCCACTGAATATGGTACACCCGCCGGTGTCGTGCCATTGTAGTTACCCCAGTCAAAAACTGTATTCTCTGGGTGGAGCCATATGGAAAGATTAATAATTAATTGCTAATTAATTAATTAATTAATTAATAATAAAGATTTGTGTCTTCATTATTCAATAAAAAAAAGTTTTTTCAATTAAAAAAAAAAAAAAAATTCTTTCAATCAAAATATATATTTTTAAACCGAAAAAATGTCGCTTCATTAAAAAAAAAAAAAATAAAAATAAAAATGGATCAAAAAAAGTGTTTGAATGCAACAAAAAATTTGTAACTCAAAAAATGCATTTAAAAGCGGTTTTTATTTGATTATTATTTATTTATTATTATTATTATTATTTTTTTAATTGAAGCAACTTTTTTGATTGAACAAATGTTGATTTGTGTTTGGGCCAAATTTTGGCTAGGACATTTTTGTCTTTACTATTCAGTCAAAAAATAAGTTGCTTCAAAAAAAATAAAAGACTTTCAAAAAGAAAATCACTTCAATCAAAAAAAAGGAAAAAATTGAATCAAAAAAAAGTTTTTGAATGCGAAAAAATATTTGAGATTGAAAATTTTGCATTTGAACACTTAATTTTTCATTTAAGAAGTTTTCTTTGAAGCAATCCTTTTTGTGTTTGTGCCATTTTATGATTAGGACATTTGTGTCTAAATCATTCAATCCCCCCAAAAAGTTGCTTCAATCAAAAAAAAAAAAAAAAAAAAAAAAAAAAAAAAATTAAGGAAAAAAAATAATTAAAAAAAATATTTTTTTTCCCGTATTTTTTTTTTAAATTAAATGCAAAGCAAATGACCGTCAAAGGTGCTCGAAAAATAATTTTGAGCCATTATAAAAATATAGTGTTTTGTTCATTTTAGGGCTGTCAAACGATCCAAATTTTTAATCAAGTTAATTACAGCTTAAAAATTAATTAATTGTAATTAATCGCAATTCAAACCATCTATAAAATATGCCATATTTTTCTGTAAATTATTGTTGGAATGGAAAGATAAGACACAAGATGGATATATACATTCGACATAGGGTACATAAGGACTGTATTTGTTTATGATAACAATAAATCAACAAAATGGCATTAACATTATTAATATGCTGTTAAAGCGATCCATGGATAGAAAGACTTACAGTTCCTAAAAGATAAATGTTAGTAAAAGTTATAGAAATTTTATATTAAAACCCCTCTTAATTTTTTCGTTTTATTAAAATTTGTAAAATTTTCAATCAAAAAATAAACTAGTAGCCCGCCATTGTTGATGTCAATATTTACTTACACAATGCTCATGGGTGCGGAAGCCTATAAAATCAGTCGCAGCCGAGCGCCAGCAGAGGGTGGCAAAACTCCATAAAACAATTGACAAGTGGGCATTTCAGTGTACTGTCGTTTAAATCTGTCTGAGCGGGGCATGTGCGTTAATTTTATCGTGATTAATTTTTAAAAAATTAATTACCGCCCGTTAACGCGATAATTTTGACAGCCCTAGTTCATTTCATTCATTTTTTATTGCAGTTTTATTGCTTAACAACTTTTATATATATATATATAGGAAAATGATTTATATGCAATGACACTTTTAGGCCACCAGCCCCCCCCCCCCCCCTTAAAATCCACTTATGCACTCGGTATCAGCTTTTCTTTTCAAACATAGGCTGAAACATCTTTCTCCTCCTTCATATACGCTGTTTATATACTATGTTTTAGCACTGCGAATGTGTTTGACAAACACGTAACCCGCATAGTTACAGATCTAGACTGATCCTCAGACTGGTGCTAACACCAACCTAGCGAGGAAAAGCTCAGAAACGCGATCGGCCCATTCGCCGAAACACGTTCGGGAAAACAGCATTGCAGGCATTCCTGCCTAATTGTACATGGGTCTTCTTCTAAAGGGGGGTGGGTGGGGAAGAAGTGTTAGGCCAGATTCAAAAGCAGCTCGGGATAGGATTGGGCGCTAGGGCACGATCTGTCCCCAACCGCCTCCTCGGGGCTATTTAAAGGTACAGTAGGCTGTATTTTCCGCCGCACGGCCAGGCACCCACCCTTCCGCCGGGCTCCATATTGGAACCAGATGCTGCTGGATGCGAGGCCCAGCTAATTTAAGCGGACGGGGCAGATGGAAGCAACTCTGCAACACTGCTCGCATACAACCCCCTGTTGGCGTCCACATCATGAAAAATACCGACTAGGATCTACTGTAACTAGAAATGCCTGGGCATTGACGACCACAGTATTAACCCGCCACATTAGATACTGTAAATTTATATGTAGAATCTGGCTGCCAAAACGTAATCTTGTCTTGTAAATTACAACGTAAACGTTATCTTGACAAAGCTGTGTATGTTGTAAATGGGTACACATTTATTCATATGGTAATTACAAGGAATGGCTAGTAAACTAGTACATCCAGAACAAGTAAAAAGAGCTGTCATGTTAAACCACTAACAGTTAAAACTGAAATGGTAGTGTTAAAAAAAAAAAAAACATATCGGCATACACTTGTCATTTAGCTGTTGTTTGTTATGGAGGCTTTATGTGGGCCATGAAAAAGCAATAAAGGGAGCCTCTAACTTCAAGACTTGTCGGCTCTAATCAGCCACAATTGTTGTCTTTTACTAAAATATGTTATTAGAAACACATAAAACATTGCCATTGATTTAAAAATAATATTTAAATATGCATTTTTGCCATTATTCTTGATGTTTGGTTCGCAATGGTAACAAATAAATAGGAGCTAAAATTACTGTAATTTTCTTACTATAAACCGCTACTGTTTTCCTTCATTTTGAATCCTGCGGCTAATAGTCCAGTGCGGTTTATTTATTGATTCATTTAAGTTAATAGGGAACACTTTATTTGACAGCATCATCATAAGACCCTCATAATTATGACATGATACTACCATGTGCGTTACTGAATGCTTACGACAGATGCCATTAACGTTCATCAGGTAAATTACGTCACTAACTCCATTTATGTCCAGCTCGGATCTTTTATATCCATTCAAAAGTGAGGTAATTTGCCGGATAACAATAAATGACATGTTATAAGCATTAATGCTCATGACAGTGTCATGTCATAATTATGATTTTTTTAATGACAACCTTATGGCACCACTGTAAAATAAAGTGTTATCAAATACCATAACTACCAATTAATGAAACAAATGGAACAGTTACTGAAGAAATAATTACCACACATTAGTTTTGATTGTTATTTACATCGGTAGCGCTGCAATGCATGCTAGGAAGCATGTTGGATGACAAGTAGAGATGTCCCGATCGGGATGCCAATCGATTGGGTCCGATCACGTCATTTTCAAAGTATCGGAATCGGCAAAAAAATATCGTCCATGCCTTTTTTTAATATATATATATTTAATTTTTAATTAAATCGTTTTCTAATTGTATTTAACGTTATAGACATAATATGTTAATATGTTAATTTTTCCAAAAATGTATCACTTTAAAATATTTAACAGCATGCGCTGCACGACCCACCCACGCATCGTCGCACTCAATCTGTAATGGCGCCGTTTTACCTATATAAAACGCTACTTTTTTCCTTCATTTTGAATCCTGCAGCTAATAGTCCAGTGCAGTGTTTATTTATTGATTCATTTAAGTTAATAGGGAAAACTTTATTTGACAGCAGTATCATAAGACCCTCATAATTATGACATGATACTACCATGTGCGTTACTGAATGCTTACGACAGATGCCATTAACGTTCATCAGGTAAATTACGTCACTAACTCCATTTATGTCCAGCTCAGATCTTTTATATCCATTCAAAAGTGAGGTAATTTGCCGGATAACACTAAATGACATCTGTTATAAGCATTAATGCTCATGACAGTGTCATGTCATAATTATGATTTTTTTAATGACAACCTTATGGCACCACTGTAAAATAAAGTTATCAAATACCATAACTGCCAGTTAATGAAACAAATGGAACAGTTACTGAAGGAATAATTACCACACATGAGTTTTGATTGTTATTTACATCGGTAGCGCTGCAATGCATGCTAGGAGGCATGTTGGATGACAAGTAGAGATGTCCCGATCGGGATACCAATCGTTCGGGTCCGATCACGTCTTTTTCAGAGTATCGGAATCGGCAAAAAAATATCGGCCATGCCTTTTTTTAATATATATTTTTTAATTAAATCGTTTTCTAATTGTATTTAAAGTTACAAACATAATATGTTACACTCATCCAGAGTCTTTAGTTTAGGCTTAAGGTAAGGTTATCAAATCATCCCGATGACGCCGGTAATTAATTTTTCAAAAAATGTATCACTTTAAAATATTTAACAGCATGCGCTGCACGACCCACCCACGCATTGTCGCGCTCAATCTGTAATGGCGCCGTTTTACCTATATAGAGAGATAAAAGGCAGCGTAAAATGAGTAGAGTGAATTTTGGCAGCCTTTGGAGCCTTTTTTCAATTGGGTAAAGCCTTACAATCCCTCTCCCTACGATTAGAAATATCATGGGAGCAATGTGGGGAGGCAAGGTAGCAATTGATCTTTTTCTTAACACCTTATTATATTATTTCCCAACGCAGAGAAGATATATCAATTGGTAGCACTACGCACAGTCATGTCCACGTCCCATCATGCATTTGGGTTCAATGGCTGCAGTATCATTTACTGAAAGCTCAACAAATACACTAGATGGCAATATTTAGTCACAATATACAAAGTCACAAGTCTTTCTATCCGTGGATCCCTCTCACAGAAAGAATGTTAATAATGTAAATGCCATCTTGAGGACTTATTGTCATAATAAACAAATACAGTACTTATGTACTGTATGTTGAATGTATATATTCGTCCGAGTTTTATTCATTTATTTCTTAATGCATTGCCAAAATGTATATGATCGGGAAAAATTATCGGGAATGATTGGAATTGAATCGGGAGCAAAAAAAAAGCAATCGGATCGGGAAATATCGGGATCGGCAGATACTCAAACTAAAACGATCGGGATCGGATCGGGAGCAAAAAAACATGATTGGAACAACCCTAATGACAAGTGTTGACAACAGGTGGCAGCAGAGGTTGACTGTCTCCCCCAAGTGAGCAGTGATGGCCAAATGAAGCTTCTCGAAGCAATGAAGCATTTCAGCCAGTTGGTTGAAAGCTTCATGGTGGTTCATTTGGTCTTATGAAAGTCTTATGATGTCGCTGTCATAAGCTTTCACTAATGTTCTGGCAGTGTCAAGTCATAGTTATGACGGTCTTATGACAGTCTTTTGGCACCACTGTCAAATAAAGTCTTACTAAATACCATAACGAGCAATTAATGAAACAACTACAACAGTAACTGAAGAAATAATTAGTACAGATCATGAAATTTGATTGTTATTTACATCTGTAGCGCTGCAATGCATGCTAAGAGGTATGTTGGACTACAACAGTGTTGACAGCAGGTGGCAGCAGAGGTTGAATGACTCCCCCAAGCAATGAAGCCATGAAGTGATGGCCAAATGAAGCGTCTTGAAGCAATGAAGCTTTGGAGTGCAAAGCTTCATGGTGGTTAATTTGGTCTTTGACAGTTGTTCGATGCCGCTGTCAAATAAAGTGTTACCAGTTAATATCTTTTGGTGTAAATATCCCATAATACAGTGAAGATAGCTGCGGCTTATAGTCCAGTGCGGCTTATCTATGAACAAATTTTGTTTTTGTTTCAAATTTGGTGGGTGGCGGCCAGTGTTGTTAATAAAAAGTAATTGCGTTAGTAACTCAGTTACCTGAATGTAAGAGTAATTAGTTACTTCACTTGGCAAAGTAATTGGTGATAATTTTCATCCCCCCCCCCCCCCCAAAAAAAAACCCACAAAAAAAAAACCAGGTCATTCAATGTGAAGTTTAAAGGATTTTTGAGACAATTGGCCTTAGCCCAATTCTTTACCCTAAACTTAACTAGACACCGGGGTATTGCAGATATTGTGATAACTAGATAGTAACCTTTGCTATGTGTGGAAGTCATTTAATGTTGTGAATCAACCGTTAAAGTTGTTAAAATTGCTCCCGTTATTGCATTAATGCCCTTCTGTCTACTTTCGACATGTGTAAGTTTGAAAACTTTTTCATCATTTCAAAGATAGATTTAAGTTTTGCCGATTTAGAAGCATTTTACATAAAAATTTACTTAGGTTTGCTAGGAAGGTTCTGTACAACAGAGCCCTCTAGAAAAGTCTACTGCTTTAAGATGGCGGCTGTTTACTAACGCATCTAGTTCTTTATACATGTTGCTAATGCTGCCGTGTCTGTCATTTTCATCTAGTTCTATATTATGTGATCTCTACCGTAGCATCATGTGGGCGTAGTTTGTAGGCTATCGGCTACAGTCAGGTATTATTGGAGCCACCTAGCATCGCATTTGCAACGCCGTCACGACTCCCTTGCCTCCTCCGGACTCCTGCTCCTGCTCTCTCAGACTTTTCTCGCGTCATTCCACCAACATAGTAACGCACGCCTTTCCCGCCTCTGTAATGGTAACGGCGTTGCCAAGATGGGAAAAGTAATTAATTAGATTTTTCACTACAGAAGAAAATAACGCAGTTAGTAACGCTGTTATATTCTAACGCCGATATTAACACTTGTGGCGGCTTATAGTCAGGTACGCCTTATAGTGCGTAAATTATGGTAACATAAACACAAAAGTGTAAAAATGAGGTCAAATTTGTATGTTGTGTGAGATTTTAGTTCTCAAAATGAAAACAAATCACCGAATTTGGTGATACATGCATTTTGTTGAGCAATAAGGATACGTCTTTTCTCTCGCGTACATCCAGCGAAAACTAAAGGAGCATCACCTGAGGCGGTGTTCAACTTGCAACCTTATCCCCGTCGTCGGTTATGGCGGCACCTAGCAACCCGAAGAGCTTTTGTGTCGCCCTTCGCTGCTCGCATGTGTGAAAGCCCAATGCTCTCGAGGTCAGAACATAAGGCAGACATTGACATTGATACACTACGACTTGTGCAGGTGTGCTTAATGTTGTGTCCCGCGAGTGTTTAAATACAAAGAAATCCTTACTAAATAGTTCACAGTGTTGCTCACTGGCAGCCAGAGCTCGTGCCTCCTCCCGAGGGAGCATCTGGTCAATGTACATCTGCGTAGCTGCGAAGAGGAAAAACTTGCGGATCGGCCAAGAAATTTCCTCTTTGATAGCATTTGTTTGTTTAGCTGGACTCGCTTGACCCATGTTGACCCCCTCCTCCTTGGGCTCAGCGGTCCGCAGCCAAGCCGAGAAGTTCTCTGCCCTGCGCTGAAATTTCTTGGCTGATATTGTGAAATGTGCATTTTTATACTTGACGCCATGTTCTTACCACTTTAGTGTAGAGTAAGCAGCTTGGCAATGGCGTACCGCAAGCAACACGTCACTTCCGCTCATTAATATTCATGACATTAGCTACTGTTGCTAAGTAAGGACAAGCCGCCGTTTGTCCCTAATAGGAAATGAATGGAAATCGTGTACGAAGGAGATGTTTACAGAGCTAAATCTACCAATTCTCTCCGAAAATGATGTGCCTGGTGCCAAATCCACTGGCAAAGATGTGGAAGAAATTAAAAATGTTCAGTTAAAGAGATGGCTTTAGTGTCGAAGGCTGAAAAAGACGGAAAAAAAACGAGCCGACCTAAGCATAGCTTTAGCTTTTTTATCGACGCGACTGACAATGACATTCTCCTGTTTCAACAAGCTATCATTTACCATCAGCCCTGTCTTTCTTATATATCCTCTGGTTGTCCTACGTCTCTTACCGTTCTTGGGGGTAATTTAGTTAGTTTTGTGTAGCGATCACAAATGCTACTCAGTGACAGCCAACAAACACTTTTAATTTTTTCATGATAACACATCCTAATCCTATGATTCATTTACACTTCCCCCTTACTAATGTTGTTTTTTTAAATATATATATATATATATATATATAACAGAAACGGTAAGAGTGGCAGTCAGATACCATTGTAATTATTTTCAGGTCATTAATTCAGACAGAAGCAGTACGGCACAACGTTTCGCTAAAAAAATAAGTTAAAAGTATAAAAATGGCTTACCTCTTTGTCCTCTGAAAGACCATGCCAACCCAACATAATGTTTACTGCATATGAAACGTGAATGGATTCACGAGCTGGTGTTAAAGTCCACGCAAGTTGATTCCGTCTTCACATTTTTTCCTCTCGAGTTTTTGGTTTCCGGAAACGTATGAAGAAAACATTTTCATGTGTCATAATGTCTAGAGTCGTTTCTACAAGTTCCAAAAAAGCAATGCGTGATCGGCATGTTCGTTTTTGAAAGATTACCGGAGAAAAGTAGCACTTTTTACGTGGGGTCCATGCGAGGGCGGGTCTGTAATGTCCCACTTCGGCTTTACTTCTGCTTTACGATGCGACGTCACGGTCTAAAAATAGCCTGCGTGCGGTACGCCATTTAGCCTTGTCATTCTTGCTAGGATAAGGGCTTCTTGTGCAAATTTTGTAATAGAATTCGTAGCCTCAAACCAAAATGGATTTTAAGTGGTTTTTCTTTTTAAAAAAAAAATTATTTTTTTTTGTTTGAAGCAACTTAATTTTTGATTGAATAATAAAGACACAAATGTCCTAGCCAAAATGTGGTCCAAACGCAAAATTACATGACTTCAATCATAAATGGTGTTTCAATCAAAAAAAAAAAAAAAAAAAAAAATTCAATCAAAGAAAAAGTTTTCAAATATATTTTTTTGTTTCAAATTTATTTTTGCAATCAAACACATTTTTTGGGGATTAAAGTGACGTTTTCTTCGATTGAAAATATATATTTTGATTGAAGCAACTTTTATTTTGATTGAATAATAAAGACACAAATCTACCTCCATAGACCCAATGCTGACACCAGTGTATCATCCATCTTTAAACAAAATACAATACTTTTGGACTTTTTGATTAGTTATTTTGAATTTTTAAAGAGTTAATTCCGATTTACACGGAAATTCGGGTTACGTCACCAGGGTAGGAATGGAACTCGTTAGTAACCCGGGGACTACATGTACTTAGTATGGATGCCAATGGTGCTCTAATGTGTTACAGTAAATAATAGCGTTTGAGCCCCCTGCACATAATCAGTAATTCTGAGACAAAAAAAGTCTAGTTGATCCCTAAGTGCAACTTCCATGCACCCGTGCATTAAGGAACACACACACTCACGCAACACAAAAGGGAGAGAGAAGGGGTTAAGGGGTTGCTTTGTTATCACCGATGTGCCCCTTGGCTGTGATTAAGCGTTGTTTTCACTATCCCTCTGGTGTCCTAAAGCTTAGCGAGATGTGTCGCAGCTATGGCAGGAATGCTTCAGTGTCGAGGCCAAGAAAGGGTCACGGCGAGGATGTAAACATCAACATTTTCTTTCTTGAAAAGGATTTTGGCGTGAAGGGGGTGGTGCGGGGCCAAGCCAGGCCCCCCTGATCTCTAACTCCGCACCTGGCCCAGGGCGCGGGCCGCCGACCAGCTTACCTGCCGCTTTAATCCTCGTTTGAAAACCATTTGCGGGGCACAAAACTGACCTTAGATCAGCATCTTAGCGCGGCCTGGGTTTAGTGTTGCGGCAGTGTGTAGGGATTGAGAGAAGGGATTTAGCCTAAGATTGCTATCACAGCAGGCAGGAGGAGGTTTTTATTTTTTTTTAAAATGCCCTTTTTGGGATTGCGCCATGACCGCAATCCTCAGACAATAGACCCTTTGTACGTGTCTACCAAAGTCTGATCAATCCTGTGACACGGCTAACTTACAATACAGTATACAAGACAGTGTACAACATACTGTTCGCAAAGTCTTCATATTTAAGTCCATTCACAAATGAACCTATTTCCATTTGTTCGGTGTACCTGCGATAAAACTAACATAATTTTTGAACTATTAACCGCTACTTTTCCCCCTCATTTTGAATCCTGTGGCTAGTCTAGTGTGACTTATTTGTTGATGTATTTGGGTTAATAGTAGGGTTGTTCCGATCATGTTTTTTTGCTCCCGATCGTTTTAGTTTGAGTATCTGCCGATCCCGATATTTCCCGATCTGATTGCTTTTTTTTTTTGCTCCCAATTCAATTCCAATCATTTCCGATAATTTTTCCCGATCATATACATTTTGGCGATGCATTAAGAAAAAAATGAATAATACTCGGACGAATATATACATTCAACATACAGTACATAAGTACTGTATTTGTTTATTATGACAATAAATCCTCAAGATGGCATTTACATTATTAACATTCTTTCTGCGAGAGGGATCCACAGATAGAAATACTTGTAATTCTTAAAGGACAAAGGACTTTGTATATTGTGACTAAATATTGCCATCTAGTGGATTTTTATGAGCTTTCAGTAAATGATAATTCAGCCATTTAACTTCTGCCCAAATGCATGATGGGAAGTGCAACCATGACTGTGCGTAATGGTACCAATTGATACATCTTCTCAGCGTTGGGAAATAAAATAGGGTGTTAAGAAAAAGATCAACTACTACCTTTCTTCCCCACATTGCTCCCCACAGTATTTCTGATCATTGAGAGAGGGATTGTAAGGCTTTAGCCAATTAAAAAAGGCTTCAAAGGCTGCAAAAATTCACTCTACTCATTTTACGTTGCCTTTTAGTTCTATATATACGTAATACGGTGCCTTTATAGATTAAATGTGTCAATGCGTGAGTGGGTAGTGCAGCGCATGCGTTAATTGCGTTAAATATTTTAATGTTATTACCGCCGTTGACGCGATAAATTTGACAGTCCCACTTTAAGCCAAAATTAAAGACTCTGGATGAGTGTAAGACATTTTGTCTGGAACGTTAAATACAATTAAAATTAATTAAAATATATATACATATACAGTATATATTAAAAAAGGCATGTCCGATGTTTTTTTGCCAATTCCGATACTTTGAAAATGACGTGATCGGGCCCGATCGATCGGGACATCTCTAGTTAATAGGCAACACTTTCTTTGACAGCAGCGTCATAAGACTGTCATAAGACCGTCATAATTATGACATGACACTATCATGGGCATTAATGACTTTATGAATTTTGCCACTAAATCCATTTGTGTCCAGCTCAGATCTTTACATCCATTCAAAATTGAGATAATTCGCCGGATGACACTAAGGGTAGGTTCATATTACAGGTCTTAATGCACAAATCCGTTTTTTTGTCATATCCGTTTTTTTGGCGTGCCTGTTCAGATTGCCTTAGTCCACTGAGACCATTCAGGTATTACGCATGCGCAGTAATTCGCTGTCTGACACACGCTGAGCAAGAACACCCGCATGTGCAGAAGTATCAGAACAAATGACCATATCATATCATATCAGATCATATTTTGCTTTAGAGGACACAAATAACAGACATAAATAATCCCCGTTTAGGCTAATATAATTAAAGTTTATATGGATCGATAGCATGCACGGACACGCATACGGGCAGTTTGCCCCGACTCTCAGCCGTGTGAACAATCTTGAAATATTGCTCATATAGAGCAGAGAGAAAACGGATCATTCTCAGGCTCATCCTCATCCCATTTTTATTTTTACATGACTGTTCGTTTCGCCCTTCGTTCGTTACCCTTCCCGAAAAGCCGTGTTCAATGCAAGCTAGGCGCTAATAACGCACAGCTGCACCTCTACCGTCTCGCTCTTTGATGATGTAATTGCTGCATAAATTCCGATTTGGGAGACTTGATAGTACAGACCGCCGCGACATTCTGGAAAAATGTGGCCCAGATCGGATTTGAACCACATACGAAAGTGACCCAGATCGGATTTGAAATCGTCCAGTTATATGCGACTTGTCACGTTCAGACCGTCAAGTTAATGCCTGACTCGAGTCGGAAAAACACGAAAAAATCGGACTCATGCATTAAGACCTGTAGTATGAACGTAGCCAAAGTGACATCTGTCATAAGCATTTATTAATGCGTCACGTCATAATTATTATTGTCTTATGACAGGCTTGTGGCCCCACTGTCGAACAAGGTTTTGCCAAATACCAGAACTAGCAATTAATGAAACAACTGGAACAATAACTGAAGAAATAATTAGCACAGATCGTGAATTTTGATTGTTAGTTACATCTATGGCGCTGCAATGCATGTTAGGAGGCATGTTGGATGACAACAGTGTTGACAGCAGGTAGCAGAAGAGATTGACTGTCTCCCCAGATGGAGCAGTAATGGCCAAATGAAGCTTGTTAAAGCAATGAAGCTTTGCAGCCAATTGGTTCAAAGCTTTATGTTGGTTCATTTGGACTTATGACAGTTGTATGATGCCACTCTCAAGTATAGTGTTACGGGTTAATATCTTTTTTGTGTAAATACCGCATAATACAGTGAAGACAGCTGCGGCTTATAGTCCAGTTCTGCTTATCTATGAACAAATGCCGTTTTCGTGTCAAATTCGGTGGGTGGCCGCTTATAATCAGGTGCGCCTTGTAGTCCAAAAATTAGGACGCTGCAATGTATGTTGAACGACAACAGTGTTGACAGCAGGTGGCAGCAGAGGTTGACTGTCTCCCCTAAGGGAGCAGTGATGGCCAAATGAAGCAATGAAGCTTTGAGGTCAATTGGTTCAAAGCTTCATGGTGGTTCATTTGGTCTTATGACAACCCTATGATGCCACTGTCAAATATACAGTGGGGCAAATAAGTATTTAGTCAACCATTAATTGTGCAAGTTCTCCCACTTGAAAATATTACAGAGGCCTGTAATTGTCAACATGGGTAAACCTCAACCATGAAAGACAGAATGTGGAAAAAAAATAGAAAATCACATTGTTTGATTTTTAAAGAATTTATTTGCAAGATTTTTTAAAAATCAAACAATGTGATTTTCTGTTTTTTTTTTTCCACATTCTGTCTCTCATGGTTGAGGTTTAACCATGTTGACAATTACAGGCCTCTGTAATATTTTCAAGTGGGAGAACTTGCACAATTAATGGTTGACTAAATACTTATTTGCCCCACTCTAGTGTTACCGGCTAATATCTTTTGTTGTAAATATCGCATAATACAGTGAAGACTATAAGCTGGGGTTTATAGTCCAGGCCGGTTTATCTATGAACAAATACCGTTTTCGTGTCAGATTCGCTGGGTGGCGCCTTATAGTCCGAAAATTACGGTACTCAAATTTTTTGTGTGCCAATGCCATGTGGAAAACCACAACCACATATATATCTGAATCGGATTTTTGGAGTTGGACAATATTGGGATAACGGTTATCGGTGAAAGAGTCATTATCGGAGAACTCTAGTTTAAATTGTACAACACAATTCAACATCCTAACACTTTAATATCATTTAAAAATGCTTACTTTTTGGTTTTCTATGCAGTGGTGAGAGAACCACATCTCTCAAAGCAGCTGTGTGGAAATGGTTTGAATTAGCCCCGCCGTTTCCCCCCCTGAGACCACGCAGTAATGATGCAAATTTAGGGGCTTTCTGACAAGGCCTTGACACTCGATATGTTGGTCAACTCCCCGCTCTGTGTTGGTTTTACCAATCCATAAATATTGGATCCATGGGGACTTGTATGAGGGGGAAAAAGGGAAAAAAAGGGGGCAAAGCATACATCAGTCTAGTTTCGTTTTTTTTCATCGAAAGTGTTTCGCAGTGTCTGCCGAGGGTCTGCAAGCTACCCCGTCCGTCAGAGCATTGTATTTTAAATACGATGACAATTACAAAAAAAAAACTTTTGGCGTTATCATGGTACAGGAAGTCCCCGGGTTATGAACGAGTTCCATTCCTACGCGTAAATCGCGTAAATCGGAATTAATCCTTTAAGTACCCTTAAGCACCCCCTAAATATCAAAATAACTTTCTAAAAACATGGATTATACATCATTGTAATGTCCTTGCTAAGACGTTGGAGCTAAATCTTAGCTCCAACCTTAGATTAAACTGTAATCTCTCACTCGGCTGTGTGACTTCTTCGTGGGTGCAAATGCGCTCTTCCTCGTGTGCGCAAATACGTTCTTTTTCGTGTGTGAATGCGCTCTTACTCCCGTGTAGGAGTGCTATCTGCTCTATGCTTCCTGCTCCAAAATAGAAGCATGCATCACAAAACAAAAGTCTGCATTATAATTAGTGATGCACGATAATACATTTTTCAACCGATATCGATAACCGATAATTTCCTGCCCCTTCCACCCGATAACCGATAATGTCACGCCGATAATTCTATTCAAATATGTATGTAAATTTTAAAGTATACAAAGATCAAATGTTACTGTGCAAAAATGTAATTTAGTGCTATTTTTTTCCACATCAAATGTGAACAAGTAGTAAATTCCAACAACTAAACAATGGCAATGATGTTGTGTAATGGTAAGCTTTTGGCAACAATTACTTAGAGAGTAAACACCCAAGTTGCACAAAAATGCCTTTTAAAGTAAGCCATTCCTAACATATATCACATTACTACACTGCAAAAACACCTCCTTAAAACTAGCAGAATTGGACAAAACTGTTGATTGCGCACATTTGGAGGCTAAATCAAGTATATAATTATCGGATTGCATTATCAGTTGAATTTCGTTTTATCTGGATTATCTGTGTGACGTCATAATTGCCATTATCGGCCGATAATTATTGGTGACCGATATTATCGTGCATCTCTAATTATAATCAAATACACATTTCGCCAAAGACTAAAATAAAGTAAAAAATAAGATACTGTGACAAACAAAAATGTACTGTTTATGCGACTAAAAAAAAAAAAATTAATTGATGAAACGAATGGAGACAAAATGGCTTACGAGACTCGCATCGTGAAATCAATCAATACATCGTAACCCGGGGACTACCTGTATTATTTTTAGTATTAATCAAGCATAAATTAAAATGCATGGTTCTACAGTTTTGCTCAAAATTTTAGCCTTAAAATGCACAAAAGCACGGTTTATTCTATTAAATTTTAACCATGAAACGTATGAAAATTATAAAACTTTCCAGAAAGAGAAGAAAAATCAACTGTAGGCTGGAAAATATGCCAAACATTAAACAAAGTTTTAGAACTGCTTAACATCTGGGTGGCAAGCAATTCACTAATTTATAGTTGAGGATTTGACAAACTGCACATGAATCAATTGAAAGCTTCTAGCTAGACATGAATAACAAAAGACAGAGCTGCAGCCCCATCTGCTGTTGTACATGAACTCAACAAACAGCTGGAATTGGAAGATGGATCGTTAAGAAAACATATTTCAACAGACACAAGTCACTTTCTTTTTTAGAAAAATGACGTTTTTTTTTTTTTTTTTTTTTTTTAAACTTGTATTGTTGTGAGGCTACGGTTTGATTTAAAAGATCTTTTTGTTAATAACCCTTTTAGATCTGCGCCTATTTTGTCCGAATTTGCATGCCTTTGATTTTGCCTTTATATTTCAAGGGAAAAAAAAAAAAATCACAATCGCCCATTTTTTCAGTACACCATAACCTTCTTGTCCAAACTTTTGTTTTGTTCACTGACCAATTAAAATCAACATTTTGGACCCAAAAGAAAAAAGAATTCACATTTTTTTGGGACAAAATTTGTATTGATAGACAAACAAACATGCTCAACTAAACATTTTGAAGCGTCATAATATTTATTTAACTTGTTAGGATAAACATTCAACAGAAAAAAAATGAGATTGAATAGTTGTATATTTGATAATTCAACAGAAACAGCAGGTATGGCCATAGGTGTTTTTGTCATTTCTACATACTATGGTCAAAACAGGTTATAAACAGGAGACCAACAATGCAAAAAGGTGGATATATACACTCAAATATTTTTTTTGTTGCACCCACCACCTTATCATGCATCATACATACAATCCAGTTTCTCGAACACACATTTACCGTAATTTTCGGACTATAAACCGCTACTTTTCCCCCCTCATTTTGAATCCTGCTGTCATGTCATGTCATTTCCTGTTTTATTTTGAAGGCTTCACCCTCCTCGTGTCTGTTTACTTGCCCTTCTTCCTGTCACCTAATCACCTATTGTTTCTACCTGTTCCCCATTACCTCGTGTGTATATATTGCCCTAGTTTCCGTTGTCTTGTGCAGAAGTGTCTTACTACCCATGTTGGTCACGTCAGCTTTGTTTCATAGCAATCATAGTTGTCTAGATTTTATCCTCCCTTTGGAGTGCTTTTTGTTTGAACTTTTGATCATAGTTATCTTGGCTTTTTTCTCCATTTGGAGTGTTTTATGTTTGTGCTTTTGCTCCATTTGGAGTGCTTTTTGTTTGAACTTTTGATCGTGGTTGTCCTGTCTTTTTCCTCTATATGGAGCGCTTTATGTTGGTACTTTTCCTCTTGCCTGGCACAGCCAGACTATTGTCCCTGTATTTTTCAAACACTCTGAGAAATAGTCTGGGACCCAGCCCGTTAACGGCCTCTCGAGCAAGGTACAAAATCAATCGTCCAATCAGATTCATTTATTTGCGTGACGTGTTCTTAACGAGTAACATCACTCTTATGCGCCGAAAGTCGTGTCTACAACAACACGGATGGCAAACGGGAGAGCCGAGAATATGTTCCAATCCTCGGTAAAACCAGTTTTAAATTACCAAAAACACATCGAAACAAGTCATTGACGACAGTCAACATGGCTTGCGCTAGCCATGTTGAATACACTTCTCCATTCGCCGCTCACGCTAATTACTTGTCGCTTTAACAACGTCGCGTCTGCCCGTCGCTGATTGGTCCACTCCGCTGTCTGTTTGCTGTGACTTGCTCCGCCCTCGGAATTTGATCCGCTGGACGGTCGCCAGGCAACTTTTCCTCATACCCCGCATGCCAGCGGAACGTCAGTTTTCTAAATAATAGTTTTTTTGCCTGAAACTCCGCAGCTGAGTACGCCTCGTTGTCTCGGCCTGACACCTGCGGCTTATAGTCCAGTGCGGCTTAATTGGTAACACTTTATGTAACAGTGTCATCATAAGACCGCCATAATTATGACATGACATTATCATGGGCATTACTGAATGTTTACGACAGATGTCATTAAGTGTGATCTGGCAAAATATGGCGCTAACTCCATTTGTGTCCAGCTAAGAGCTTTTACATCCATTCAAAAGGGAGATAATTTGCCAGAAGACATTATATAACATATTTCATAAGCATTCATTATTGCTCAAGACAGTGTCATGTCATGATTGTCATATGACGGTTTTATGGCGCCACTGTCAAATAAAGTGTTAACAAATACCATAACTAATAATTAATGAAACAACTAGAACAGTAACTGAAGAAATAAATAGCACAGAACATGAATTTGGAATGTTATTTGTGGCGCTGTAATGCATGCTAAGAGGCATGTTGGACGACAACACTGTTGACAGCAGCTGGCATTAGAGGTTGACTGCCTCCCCAAAAAGAGCAGTGATGGCAAAATGAAACGTCTGGAAGCAATGAAGCCTTGCAGCTACCGTAATTTCCGGACTATAAATCACTACTTTTTTCGTTCATTTTGAATCCTGCGGCTTATAATCCAGTGCGTCTTATTTGTTGATTTATTTGTGTTAATAGGCAACCCATGCCTCCTAGCATGCATTGCAGCACAACAGATGTAAGTAATAATCAATATTCAGCATGCTTGCAGCATTACAGATGTCAGTAACAATCCAAATTCATGTTCTTTGCTAATTATTTATTCATTTACTGTTCCAGTTGTTTCATTAATTGCTTGGTATGGTATTTGCTAACACTTTATTTGACAGCGGCGTCATAAGACTGTCATAAGACTAGGGATGGGAATCGAAATCCGATTCCAAATCGGAACCGGTTCCGAGTGTTTCGAGGCCTCGACATCATAATGAAATAGCCTTAACGATCCCTTTAACGAGTCCTGAAGACGCATATTGCGTCGTGACTGTCTTGTTGTCCAAACACATCAAACTAGCATGGCACCAAGAACCACCCGCTCCAAAGTTAGGCTACACTTCACCAGGAAAGAGGGTGAAAATGAAAGGTTACGATGGTTTAGCACGAGCATTGCAGCCGTAAACATAACAATGACAGCACGTAGATTCAAACGATCGAAAGTGTGTCTTCACTTCACGAGGAAAAATTACAACAAAACGACTTGCAATCATTGCAAGGTGGAGATAACTACATCGGGAGGGAAGGTAGAGATAACTGCATCGGGAGGGAATAGACTGTCGGGAGGGAATAGACAGCACTGTCCTCACCGAGACACCTATACAGCTAGCTAAATGACGATACAGAAGACGTTGGTATAATTTGCTGACTTTATTCAACCATCACTTGAAGAGTGAAACTAAAAATAGAAATGAAACAAATAATTTCGTCCCCAGTAACAAACAGGTTTGCATCAACGTAAATCAGCGATGGTTAGCTGTAATAACAAAACAGTTAGCATGCGTTCGCTAGCATTAGCACATCGTTCAAACCACTACACAACTGGATTTAAGTGTCCGATCGCGAGTGGAAACACACAGCAACAACAACACAAACGATGATACATACAGGCGTTGCCTCTGTAGATATTTTACAAGCATTAACAAAGAACATAGGGTCGTAGCAGTGCTTCCCTCTCTCACTAACTCTCTCACGCTTTCTCTCGCGTTCTTCTTCACGTGAGGAAGCGCAAGGGCGCCCCCACTTGAGCGTGAAAGCACCATAAAAACTAAAAGGCATGCACTTCAATATACTGGTAAATAATACTTTAACAGGGGTCCCCAAACTACGGCCCGCGGGCCGAATACGGCCCGCCCCAACATTCAGTCCGGCCCCCTGAACAATACCAGAGAGCTTTTTTTTTTTTTTTTTCTCAATAGTGTTATTTATTTTCTGGCCTTTTTCTGTGAAGAACTCAGAGAGGGTTATTTGGTTATTATCTATTTGATTAATAGTGCTATTATTATTAATTATTATTATATTATATTATTATTTTATTTACTTTTGTTCCGTGAAATATCCAGAAAGGGTTATTTGATTGTGGCTTTCTGAAAAACAATAATTGTTTTACATTCAGGCACTCCTGCAATCGTCACACTTTTTCTGTTACAAACTGACCCCGGCCCCTCAGAGAAGGGAAAAGTTATGCAGCCCTCACTGGAAAAAGTTTGGGGACCCCTGCAAGTTTAACACATATTGCTAATATATACCAATATTTTTTATTTCTGTTAGAAAAATGTTTCAGTAAAATGTTAAACATTCTTGTGCATTTGCCACTTTTTGCCATAGTTAATATTGAGGCTTTGGGCCTCTTTTGACCTTGTTGTGAGTTTTTAAGGTTGTGACTTCTGATTAAACAAACTCAATGCCAATCTAAATGTTTGTTATTCCCCCCCCCCAAATTAGAATCGATAAGAGAATCGATAAAGAATCGAATCGTTAAGCAATATCGATAATGGAATCTGAATCGTAAAAATCCTATCAATTCCCATCCCTACATAAGACCATCATAATTATGTCATGACACTATCATGGGCATTACTGAATGCTTATGACAAATGTCATTCAGTGTCATCCAGCAAATTATGTTACCAACTCCATTTATGTCCCGCTCTGATCTTTTACACCCATTAAAAAGTGAGATCATTTGCCGAATAAAACTGAATGATAACTGTTATAAGCATTCGTTAATGCTCATGACAATGTCATGTCATAATTATGTCTAATTGTCTAACGACAGTGTTATGGCGCCACTGTCAAATAACGTGTTACCAAATACCGCAACTAGAAATTATTTAAACAAACAGGAACAGCAACTGAATAAATAATTAGCAAAGAACCTGAATTTTGATTGTTATTTACATCTGTTGCGCTGCAGTGCATGCTAGGAGGCATGATGGACAACAACAAAGTTGACAGCAGGTGGCTTAAAAGGTTGACTGTCTCCCCCAAGGAAGCAGTGATGGCCAAATGAAGCTTCTTGAAGCAATGAAGCTTTGCAGCCAATTGGTTAAAAGCTTCATGGTGGTTCATTTGGTCTTCTGACCGTCATAAGATGCCGTTGTCTAATGAAGTGTTACTGGCTAATATCTTTTGGTGTAAATATCCCATAATACAGTGAGGACAGCTGCGGCTTATAGTCCAGTGTGGCTTATCTATGAACAAATGCCGTTTTTGTGTCACATTTGGTGGGTGGCGGCTTATAGTCAGGTGCGCCTTATAGTGCAAAAATTACGGTAATTGGTTCAAAGCTTCGTGGTGGTTCATTCGATCTTCTGACAGTCTTATGACGCCACTGTCAAATAAAGTGTTACCGGTTAATATCTTTTGGTGTAAATATCCCGTAATATACAGTAAGGCTAGCTGTAGCTTATAGTCCAATGCGGCTTTTCTATGAACAAATGTCGCTTTCGTGTCAAATTTGGTGGATGGCGCCTTATAGTCTGAAAATTACCGGTATATACAATTTAAAAAGGTTGTTTGCTAAAAAAATATAACATTGAAAAAAAGTATTTTAAAAAATATTTGCAATAAACTAGTTCAATTTCTTCAGGCATGCTACTCAGTTTCGTCGTGGAACGAGACAGAGGGCTAAAATGAGGGAAAAAAGTAGCATCTTACAGTACGAAAATTACGGTAGGCACATTTTTAGGCCCAATGCACACAGAGTGAAAGATTTGAACCTGACAAAACTGTCAACAGTTCCTTTTTTTCCCTTTCAATTTCTGCAGCTTTGTGTGGCGTGCAGTAGGCTTTATTCCAACTAGAACAAAAAAACGGGTAAAAGGAATAATAATAATAATAGGCAGGGGATAATTTTGCCAATGCCGAATTATGTATATAAGGGGGTTCACTATGCATGTTAATTGTGTGTCATAACTAAAATAGTCCATTCTGGTGTCAATCTAGTCCAGTCATCAGTCATTTGTACAGGTCAATCACTCTTGCAGTTGCATTTTCTTAAGTAGAGAAGGCATTCAGGGTGTTTGCACCCTATCTTTGCCTAGCGCGACGTGAGTAGCATGTAATTTGTCCGTTTCTTGTCGGTGGGAGTGTAAAAAGACACCATTACACGTCCCGGCGACTCGTCGGCCGTGTTTTCTTTTCCCCCCTGTTTCGGGCTTTGACGTGCGTCGTAATGACTTCTTTGTGACAGACGAGCGAAAACCGGCCGCCCAGCTGCCGCTCATGACTGATGTCTTTGACTTCCTGCATGAGCCTGAAAAGGCCTCTGTGTGGTCCCCCTCGCTTGACGTCGCGCAGGTTGGGAAATTTGATAGTCGCCAATACTTAGCTGATTGTTGACATTACCAACTGTTGTGTTTGTGCTACCACGTGTGTGAGTGCACGTGTTTGTGTGTATTGCAGTGGTCCTTAAAGAGCATACGACAGGAGATAAAAAGTCTTAAATAGCATTATTATGTGAATTAGAATCATATTTTGAGACGATTCGAATATATAGAACAATTTAGCAAAGGGCAGATGACGAGAAATTAGTCTTTTAATCTGACGGTTAGCCACGCCTACCATTATAGGGCTCAAGCGTCCCCAACAGGTGGATGACGTCAGCGGGAGACTGGGCTCATCGGTTTTACTATACAGCCCATTGAGGGGGAATTATTCAGAACGAGGAAAACGCGACGAAGAGAGCCGCAAAATGTCATTGTTTTAGTCTCTCTACTCCAATATTTTTACAGGATATTCTTTTTATCAAAGTATTTTTCCCCAATAGCTAAATAAATGGCTTGAGAAGGACCAGTCAGCCCGTCAAGGGAGAACTATTCACAACGAGGAAAACGCGACGAAGAGATCTGCAAAATGTCATCGTTTCTGTCTCTTTACTTCAATATTTTTACAGGATATTCTTTTTAACCAAGTATTTTCCCCAACTGCTAAATATATGGCATGGTCATGAAAAATAACAGTCTTGTGCTAAATGGAATATGAAATAATAAAAATGCACTTTTTCAGGACGACTTAGCAAAGTTACTCCATAATGGTCAAAACTTTCGACTTCACCTTTACTGTCGCACCTCCCGAGCGATATTTTATGACACCTAAATCGGACATATGTCATTTCCCTTCCCCGGCTTCAGAGAATGTAAACAAACCAAGAGGCGTGACAGCTAGCCGACATGCTAACCCGAACCGAGAGATGTTTCAAAGTCTTCGAAGCGGAAAATCACACATAACTAGACCGGATTATTTGACATGACGACTGGGTTGTCGATTGTCTTCGTGGATCGGCAAACCGCCCGGCGGAGAGCAATTTACAGCTAGTTTTCCGGAGGAGGGCGGCTGCAGTTGTTGTGCAGCTAACGTGCAGCTAATGTGCATGAGGAGAGCTTTTTACATGCCTATCAATGATCAAATGTAAGTACTCCTTTATTTAAAGAAAGTCCAATGGTTCCACAGTAGTAGGGCTTGTTTTGGCCAATACCCACGGTGAATGGGAACCTTTTGAAACTCCAAAAAGGCGCACACGCCTCTCCCTCATAGAGCAAGATTTTTCTGCAGCCGTTTGGCTGGCGTGATACGAAAAATAAATGTATTAATCCGAAAAATCAGCTGAATCCTTAGTCCTCATACACAACAGAACGACTGTATAGTGAAGAGGACGCCTTCACCCGTACACGTCACTGCGCCCTCCTCCTCAATGCAAGACCGAAGCCGGAAGTCACTCATTTTCATGGAGCGGGATTAAAAAAAACTAAATAAATATAGCGATCGCTTCCACACGCATCCAAGCGGCCCATATCATTAAGGAGCATAAAATACCGCGTGTATTATGAAATAAACATGCATTTTCGTGTCACATGCACTTTAAACTGGGGTCCAGGAGCCGTAGCTTGGGGATCGGCAAATTCATTTGGAATACATGATGCTGTATTGTTACAAGGGGTGTAACGGTACACAAAAATCTCGGTTCGGTACGTACCTCGGTTTTGAGGTCACTGTTCGGTTCATTCTCGGTACAGTAAGAAAACAAAATGCAAAATATAAATGTGCTAGTTGTTTATTACACACTTTTGTGCTTTCAACAAGAGGAACTTTAGCCTATACAAAGCTAGAATTCTGCTCAAAAATAGAAAATACATTTTGAAAAACAAAATAAAAATAGATAACATTGGCTAATACTTTTTCTTTAAAAAATATCTGATGTGCTAAATAGAACAGTTGCAACACTGAACAGTTTCAAGTTTCTCATATTAACTTTATCACCACAGCCTCAAAAAGTAAGGGTTATTAGGGCTGTCAAACGATTAAAATTTTTTAATTGAGTTATCCTAGCTTAAAAATTTAATCCTGCAATAAAAAAAGTAGGTGGGACCAACTCTCCGTGCGTTCTCTATATCCAGTGCGACGCCACAATAGATATTCCAGACTGTGCCGTCACAATAGTCGTGGCAATGAACACCTTTCTTGTATCAACGACTCTGCAGACGTGGCTTTGTCTAAGCAGGTTTATTAACACTCAAAAGGGTGAAACTAAAGAAAACAGACAAAACACACAATCAACATATGTACTGCACTATCTGTAGCAAACTGCATATGAAAATATGAATATACAATTAGCAGAGCGCCCGAGACGCCGTTTTGCTGACCCTCCAACTCGTGGGTAATTACCATATTACAAGTTTCATGCTAAGTGAATCTCTCACATTTTGCACTGAAGTACACACAGTTCACATATTTACGTTTTTAAACACATTTAAACAATAAATACCGGCGATGCAACCTCAAATTCAAGGCAAAGTGGTCACAGAGACGGTGTGAACTGACTGCGGCCGTTGTCGTGTGATTCTCTACTGAACAACGTCACTTCCGTGTTGCAGTTTCTTTCAAATAAAGTGTGCATGAAATGCAGTAAATCAAGGCGTCAACTAGATGATGCTAATAAGACGTAAAAGCAATACAACTCAGGTATTCAATCACAAAATCCACCAATCTTTTATGCATAACAGAACACCGTCATTTTGATTGGGTGGGCACGACTCACGTCTGGGTGGGCCGTGCCCACCCCGGCCCCCCCATACATCCAGCCTCGCTAAAATCACTTTTATCCTATATTATGTTCCCAAATGAAATGAACCTCCATGCACTTTTTTTTCATAGCTCTTTACCTAACCATTGACGGCGTTAGACGTCCAATTAATTTTTAATAGCTGTCCACTAATGTGAGCAATGTCCCTTAAAGAGTTAATGGAAATAGAAATGAAGTTGAATAACCTTTTCACTCTCTCTCTCTGAGCAGTCATAAAATGTTAAGAAAATGAATTTATTTGAACATCGTCACTTCATTTTCTGAACATACGGAGTCCGTTCAATTAGCATACTCCTGGTGAGTTTCATGTTGTACCATAGCGTCATCTTCTGGTGAACTTTCATATGACACGAATCCATTCTATCTCATTCAGTCATGCATTACGAGCGTTGTTATCACTATTAATGTGTTATTATTATTAGTAGTAGAAGTAGTAACACGTTTTAATCAATATTATTCACTGCAAGAGCCATAGAATGAATTCAATATATAATTTAAGTACCGAAATTATAAATTAATTGAACAGATAAAACAAATAATAACAGCAATAATAGAATAATTCAACAATTATTTTTATTTATTATATAGCCCTTTAAAAATGCTTTACAGCAAAGAAAAATATAGTACGTGATAAGTAAGGCAGGAAAGGACTATACAATAAGATGGAAGGGGGGAATCGTTGCAACAAATAAAACAAAATACAGTGATCTCTCGCTACTTCGCGCTTCAAACTTTGCACCTTCAGTCCATCGCTATTTTTTTTCAATTAAAAAAGATTTAAAAATACAATATTTAATTTAAAAATGTTAAGATGTATGTATGTACAGTGGTATGAAAAGGTATCCGAACCTTTTGGAATTTCTCACATTTCTGCACAAAGTCACTATCAAATATGATCTGATCTTTGTCAAAATCACACAGAGGAAAATGCAGTGTCTGCTTTAACGAAAATCACCCAAACATTTATAAGTTTTCATATTTTAATGAGGATAGCATGCAAACAATAACAGAAGGGGGGAAATAACGAAGTGAACCCTCTGCCTTAGGAGACTTAAAGAGCAATTGACCAATTTTTACCAAACATTTTAAGTCAGGTGTGTCCAATCACTGATGAGTGGTTTAAAGCTGCCCCTCCCACTGTAAAACACAAACCTGGCAAGAACTGTCTTGATGAGAAGCATTGTCTGATGTGCATCATGGCTGGGTCAAAAGACCTGTTTGAAGACCTGAGATGAAGGATTGTTGATTTGTATAAAGCTGGGAAAGGATACAAAACCATCTCTAAAAGGCTGAATGTTCATCAATCAACAGTCAGAGAAGTTGTCTACAAATGGAGAGAGTTTGGCACTATTGCTTCTCTCCCAAGAAGTGGCCGTCCACCAAAGATGACGCCAAGAGTTAAGCACAGAATACTCAGAGAGGTAAAAAAGAACCGTAGAGTGTCTGCTAAAGACTTACAGAAATCACTGGCACAGTCCAATATCTGTGTGCACACATCAACTATATGTAAAACTAGGGCCAAGAATGGGGTTCATGGGAGGACTCCACAGAGGAAGCCACTGCTGTCTAAAAAACATTGCTGCTCATTTAATGGTTGCAAAAAGGCCCTTGGACACTCCACAGAAGTTTTGGCAAAATATTTTGTGGACTGATGACACCAAAGTTTGGTAGTAACTCACAACTTCATGTGTGGAGGAAAAATGGAACAGCTCAGCAACATCAACACCTCATCCTCACCATGAAGCATGGTGGAGGGAGCATCATGATTTGGGGCTGTTTGCTGAGTCAGGGCCTGGACAACTTGCAATCATAAGGGAAGAATGAATTCAAAAGATTATCAGGGTTTTTCGCAGGAAAGCCTGAAGCCGTCTGTCGGACTGTTGAAACTAAAAAGAGGATACATGCTGCGACAAGACAATGATCCAAAACACAGAAGTAAATAAACTTCAGAATGGTTTCAGAAGAGCAAAATACACGTTCTGGAGTGGCCAAGTCAAAGTCCAGACTTGAACCCCATTGAGATGCTCTGGCATGACCTAAAGACAGTGATTCATGCCAGACATCCCAGGAATCTGACTGAACTACAGCAGTTTTATAGAGAAGAATGGGCTAAGATTAGTCCTGATCGATGTGCCAGACTGATCTGCTGCTACAGGAAGCGTCTGGTTGAAGTTATTGCTGCCAAAGGGGGGCCACAAAATATTAAATGTAATGGTTCACTTATTTTTCTTCCTTCTGTCATTGTTTGCATAGTATCCTCATTAAAATATGAAAACCTATAAATATTTGGGTGGTTTTAGTTAAAGCAGGCGCTGTGTTTTTTCATCTGTGTGATTTTGACAAATATCAGATTTCATACCACTGTATACTGTACATGTACACATCGCTTTCTTTTATTTATACTGTATCTCATTTATATCATAATTATTACATTTGCAGTGCTGAAAAAATTATTCAGAAAAAATATACATATACTGGTAAGTTTTTTTTTTTTTCTTTTTAAAATTTTTATTGTTCTTTGGAGGGGGAGGGACATGTCTAATATGTATCTCTTTCCAAATTATGTTTAATCTGAACAATTTTTTGAACACACACACACACAAAAAAATAAATTAAAAAATTTGTTTTTAATGTAAATAAGCTTCACCATTACTTCGCATTTTTTTTATTTTCCCGGGTGTTGGAGGGGTCCCGATTAACCACGAAAAAGGAGGGCTCACTGTATAACAGATAAAATCCGAACTCATTAATATTGTAATTATGATTATAATATATAATTATTCCATATTATAAAAATATCTATTAATTAGTGAATAATTGTTTTTAAAAATTCATGTAATTTGAATTAAATTGATAACAAAAATAGGATACAGATATCAATAAGCAGTATAAAACAAAATATTCATATCAGTCGTAAAAATGTCCAATAAAAATAGAAGTATTCTGTTTCTTTAATAAATGTGAATATTTACGTTTCAGGTATTTGCCAGTTTTATGTTTAAAGGCTGCCATTTCCTGTCAAATCGTCTAACAATATTGCTAACTTTTAAAATTGTATTATTTTGCTAGATATAGCCCTTTAACAGTACCCGTTTTTTCTATCCCTTGTTTAAACAAAACGGCAACATTACTTACATACAGCCAATAACTGCATGCTCCAGAAATTAAAATTCTTGTTTTTTTTTTTTTTTTAAATAATCAATATTTATACAGTATTAGGTTTACCAAAGTACGTAGCTACTTGGCAATGAATAACTTCACTACACCTGCACTTACAGCAGTCTTCCACGTGGTTGTGCTGATGTGCTACATAATAGATGCTGACAGTGTTTGATTTGGGGTTCACACAGGGGACAGAACAGCCACTTAAACAAGCAGGGACCTCTCGTCCTTCCCTGAGGTTCATACACTACATTAGTGAGATGAGATTCTTTTTTTAATGTCTGCTGCCCTCTGTGCGACTCTTGGCATCTTGTGAAGCAGAATAAAAATTTACAAAGTGTACAATGAAACACTGGAGCGTCACGCTAGGGATTTGGCCCAGCTTGTAATTGATTTCATGCTCCAAAGTTTAATGAAGGAGTGTATCGGGCATGGCGACAGCACCGATAAAAAGACACCAAGAATTAAATTCCTGTTACCTGGGTGTTTAGTGTTAGTATTGTTAGCAAAAGACATCAAAGAAGTCTTTTCTCTAAGGCTCTTATCAATTAAATTTAGATCCAAAGATTAGATTAGATTCTAAAGCTAGAGTCCAAATGTAGCAAATCAGTGGTTCTCAAAATGTTGACATTAAATACTACCTTTAAAACAGTTTGACTTTCTAAGCACCATCAAAATAACATCCATTGAGAGGCAGTTGCATAGCAGGCACAGGTGTTCGTATGAAATACCTTTACTAAATCTACTAAAATACTCATTAAAATGAAGGAAATAAGTATTTGAACGCCCTGCTATTTTGCAAGTTCTCCCACTTACAAATCAAGGAGTGGTCTGAAATTTTCATCGTCGGTGCATGCCCACTGTGAGAGACATAATCTAAAAAGAGAAATCCAGAAATCAAACGATTTTTTTGTGAGATACAACTGCGAATAAGTATCTGAACACTTGTCTTTCAAATAGACTTCTGGCCCTGAAAGACCTGTTAGTCCACCTATTAAAACTATGAAAAAGTATCTGAACCTTTTGGAATTTTTCACATTTCTGCATAAAATCACCATCAAATGTGATATGATCTTTTTCAAAATCACACCGATGAAAAAAACATTGTCTGCTTTGACTAAAACCACCTATTTATAGGTTTTCAATCTTTTAATGAGGATAGTATGCAAACAATGATGGGGGGGGGGGGGGGGGATAAGTCAGTGAACCATCACATTTAATGTTTTGTGGCACCCACTTTGGCAGCAATAACTTCAACCAGACCTCTTTCCTGCAGCTGCAGATCAGTCTTGCACATCGATCAGGACTAATTTTAGCCCATTCTTCTCTACAAAACTGCTATAGTTCAGTCAGCTTCCTGGGATGTCTGGAATGAATCGCTGCCACAGCATCTCAATGGAGTCAAGTCTGGACTTTGACTTGGCCACTCCAGAAGGTGCATTTTGTTCTTCTGAAACCATCCTGAAGTTGATTTACTTTTGTGTTTTGGATCATTGTCTTGTTGCATCATCCATCTTCTTTTTAGCTTCAACTCTCTGACAGACGGCCTCAGGTTTTCCTTCAAAACATCCTGATAAACGTTTGAATTCATTCTTCCATTCACAATTGCAGGTTGCCCAGGGCCCGAGGAAGCAAAACAGTCCCAAATCATGATTCTCCCTCCACCATGCTTCACGGTGGACATGAAGTGTTGATGTTGGTGAGCTGTTCTGTTATTCCTCCACACATGCCGTTGCGTGTTACTCCCAAACATTTCAACTTTGGTTTCGTCAGTCTACAAAATATTTTGCCAAAACTTCTGTGGAGTGTCCAAGTGCATTAAACATTAAACGAGCAACAATGTTTTTTTTAGACAGCAGTGGCTTACTCCGTGGAGTCCTCCCATGATCACCATTCTTGGACATCGTTTTACATATAGTTGATGTGTGCACAAAGGTATTGGACTGTGCCAGTGATTTCTGTAAGTCTTTAGCAGATACTCTAGGGTTCTTTTTTTTTTTTTAATCTTTCTGGGTATTCTGTGCTGAACTCTTGGCGTCATCTTTGGTGGACGGCCACTCCTTGGGAGAGAAGCAACAGTGCCAAACTCTCTCCATTTGTAGGCAACTTCTCTGACTGTCGATTGATGAACATCCAGACTTTTAGAGATGGTTTTGTATCTTTTCCCATCTTTGTACAAATCAGCAATCCTTGATCGCAGGTCTTCAGACAGCTCTTTTGACCGAGTCATGATGCTCATACAATGCTTCTCATCAAGACATTGACCTGAATTCACCACCTCGTGGCAGCACCTTGAGGTAGGCATCATAGCTGGATGTACCATATCTCCCTTGGCATTCACCTTGGCAATGGAGGTCATTATCCGAGCCGCAAAAAGGGTTGTGGGAGGACAAAAACTTGGTTCTTGCTGGCGCTTGCTCACCTGAGAGCCTATATGGATGACATAACCACCCTGACTACCATAGTCCCATGCACCAGGAGGTTGCACAGAAAACCCGCGGAAAACATCAGTTGGGCCCGCATGAAGATTAATCCATCCAAGTCACGCAGCATCTCGATGGTGAAGGGAGTGCTGACTGACCTGCAGTTCTTCATCGGAGACGACCCAATCCCCACTGTGTCTGAACAGCCAGTCAAAAGCCTTGGAAGGCGCTATGATGCGAGCCTGAAAGACAAGGACCAGGTTGAGCAACTGGGCAATGACATCAGTGCAGGCCTACTGGCTATTGACAATACCCAACTACCTGGGAAGCTTAAGTGCTGGTGTTTCCAGGTTGGGCTACTACCACGGGTGTTGTAGCCCTTGGCAATCTACGAGGTGCCTGTCTCAACAGTGGAGAAGATGGAAAGAAAAGTAACGGCTCACGTCAAGAAGTGGCATGGAGTCCCGCGCTGCCTCACAGCCAAAGACCTCTATGGAGACAGTGCCCTCAAGTTGACTCTTACCAGCCTTATGGAGGAGTTCAAGTGTGCTAAAACACGTCTGCATTTGACACTGAACGAATCCAAAGACCCCAGTGGTTAGGGAAACTGCACCAACCTTGGCTACTGGCCAAAAGTGGACACCAGCAAGGGCAGTGGAAGAAGCAACAGCAGCTCTCAGTCACGCTGACATTGTGGGGAATGTTTAGCAAGGAAGAGGAGGCCTTGGATTAACAGCTAGCCATCCAGCCTGGAGAAGTGCCACTGTGCCGGCACGAAGGAAGATGGTGGTGGAGGAAGTGCGGCGTCAAGAGGAGGCAGCAAGAGGGGCCAAGGCAGTCGCCCTTGGCAAACAAGGCCTGTGGATACGGTGGGAGGGTGTTGAAAAGAGGAAGCTGAGTTGGAGGGATGTACTGGCCATGGACGCTACGAGCTTGAGCTTCGCCATCAGAGCAACATACGATGTCCTCCCAATGCCAACTAACCTCCACCAGTGGTTTGGCACAGATCCTGCGTGTGTCCTGTGCACCAAGCCAGCCTCCCTCAGACACATACTTACAGGGTGTAAAACCAGCCTCACCCAAGGATGGTACACTTGGCGCCACAACCAGGTCTTGAAGAGCATTGCTTCTACTCTGGAGGGAAAGCGAGTTCACATCAACGCTCTACCACAGATATCTAATATCTCCTGGGGACCTGCCTTTGTTCGTGAAGGGGCCACAGCTGCTGTGAGGTCTACTACACCATCAGAGACTAGCCAGTTGTTCCCAACACGCGACTGGGTGATGCTGGCAGATGTTGGCAAACAGCTGGTGTTCCCCTCAGAGATCGCCACTACCACCTTGAGGCCTGACCTGGTGCTCTGGTCCCCCTCCTTAAAAAAGGCATTTATCATCGAACTCACTGTACCATGGGAGGACTCCATAGAGGAGGCATATGAGCGAAAACACCTGCGGTATTTCGAGCTAGCCGCTGAAGCTCAACAGCGTGGCTGGAACGCTGAAGTCCGCCCAGTGGAAGTCGGGTGCAGAGGCTTTGTGGGACCAACTTACACAAAGCTCCTGAGGGACTTGGGAGTCAGGGGCCAGAGCCAGCACACAGCCATCAAAGCTGCGGCAGAAGCAGCTGAAAGAAGCAGCCAGTGGCTATGGCTAAAGAGGAACGATCCAAGCTGGGCCCCCAAGTAGTGCGTCAGGAGGTATGCGGTCAGCCTTAGCCTGGCTCAGGGAAATGGACACCCCGGCCATGCATAGTCCCTCTGAGGTTTTTTGCCACCTTGCACCAAGGCGACTGCCTTGGCAAATTGGGCTTGGGACGCAAGCTCAGGGCTGATCACCCTGCAGCTGGCCGCCTCTGGGGAGGGTGTATAGTGTCAAAGGCCGAAACACCCCATGACCCAGTGGAACGCTACTGAGGATGCGTACCCACAAATTAATTCCCCTATCTTTACTACGAACATTCATCGAGAAGTCTTTTGCATGTGCCCGCACAGGAATTTTAACATCCCATTCTGTGTTTTCTGGAAACTTACCAGGTGTGTGTTTTATAGTGGGCAGTGCAGCTTTAAATCACTCATCAGTGATTGGGCACACACTTGACTTAGAATGTTTGGTAAAAATTGGTTTCAATTGCTCTCAAGTCTCCTAAGTCTCTTCAGGCAGAGGGTTCGCTTGCTCATTTTTCCCCCTTCTGTAATTGTTTACATGCTATCCTCATTAAAATATGAAAACTTATAAATGTTTGGGTGGTTTACGTTAAAACAAGCACTGTATTTTCGTCTGTATGATTTTGACGAAGATCAGATCGCATTTGATGGGGATTCTATGCAGAAATGTGAGAAATTTGAAAAGGTTCAGATACTTTTTCATACCACTGTAGTTAAAAAAGAAATCATACATTGTGATTTCTGGAATTTTCTTTTTAGATTACGATGAGAATTTCAGACCCCTCCATGATTTCCAAGTGGGAGAACTTACAAAATAGCAGGTTGTTCAAATATTATTTTCTTCACTGTATATTTATTAATCCAGGGGTCCCCAACCTATTCCACAAAGGCCCACTGTGGGTGCAGGATTTCATTCCTACAAAACAAGATGACAACACTTTTCCCCCAATCTGGTGTTTTACAAGTGCAATCAGTTGATTGCAGTCAGGTGTGGCTTGTTTTAGCAGAAGCCTCATTGGTTCAACTGTCTCTGCTGGATCGGCTGGAACAAAAACCAGGACCCACAGTGGGCCTTGAGGACTGGGTTGGAGACCCCTATATTAATCCTACTCCAAATACTCAAATGCTTGTTAAGTCACTCAGAATATAAAAAAACTTACTTACTTACTGCTTGGGATTTGTTCTGTGAGCATTATTATTTTTAAAGCATCAAGTAGGGCACCACAATACAATTAGTCATAATAGGTTAAGTCCACAACCGCATTTATCGGTATCGGTTTGATATCGGTGTCGGATTTTGGGAGTTGGACATTATCGGGATATCGGTTAAAAAGCCATTATCGGACAACTCTAGTTGTAATTTGATGCGTAATAATTATGTTACTTTTTGGGGGGCGGGGAGGGAAATTCAACCTAAATGCCATACTGCTGTTTAAAAAAAAAAAAAAAATCAAGCTAAGTCAGTGAGGTTACTCCCACGGCTGACGGGGAAGTCTTGACCCGTCAGTCAGATCTGAGAGTTTGGACATCTCTGCCAAGCCAAGAAACTGCCAACTGGCTGAGTCACAGCATCCTCGTCTTCCCTCAGTGGCTCCCTCGCTACTTGCTCGAATGGAAAGACACAAATGAAAGAAGACTGGCCTTCTTAACATTTGCAACTCAAGACTCCTCGAGCACTGACGACTCCTTCAGACAGACCGATGGAGCGACGTCTGCCTAGTGGCATTGCACTGTGGAAGGACAGCATTCATCCCGTGAGGCTTCCAGTGCACGATGGGCGTGACGGACTTGAAAAAAACGAGACTGAGCGTGACTCATTCAAGGGTGTAAAAACACCAGCTTGAGCGCCACTCGGCGTAGTCTCAAATAAGCGTGAGTCATCGGGTGGCTCTTTGAATACAAAGCCCCTTTCCTTATCCGGTCCCACAAAATGCAGTCATGCTCGATCAGGGAACCTGACTTGAAACCTGCCAGTAAAGATTTGACAGTTAACCCTGAGTCCCTAGTCATCTCATTTTTGGGAGAATATCCTGAGGGTGAGGGAGGGAACAACAGTCGGCGCTTATGTTTAATTTAAGCAAAAAAGTTAAAGACCTTCAGGCGCACTTTAGACTCAAGTGACTGGAGTTATTTTAAGTGTAGTCGGGGGAGAAGAAGGGGGGAAAAAAAGGCCAGCACTTGCTTACTGGACTTTATACAATGACAGTCTGTTACTCCCAGCAGGCTCTGTAAATGAGGCATGTGGCCACAATCATTACCAGAATTGCCTCTGAATTTGACAAACAGATGATGTTTGAAGGTGTTTTTTGTGTGTCGTCCCTATCTAAAGTAACTGTCCTCTGTTCAAGTCTTTGTCCAATCTTACAGTATTTTCGTCTCCATTTCAAGCTTTTCAGAGTTAAGTCAACATCGTAACAAGTGCCAACCGGTATACAGTACTTATAGAGCACTGCCTTGGAATTCAAGTGACGGAGAATAAAAACTAATTTTGCTTTGTGGGGTGGCATGCATAGGCGGAGTTGGACTTTTGTGGCCGGGGGGGCGCAAAACATGTTGATGACCCCGAAACGCAGTGTCAGCAATAAAATTAACTTACAAGATTTATGCTCGGTTAGTAGCTTAGCCCATGCTTGTAAATACAGGTACCCCAGCTATGCGTGTGTGGGTGGGTGCGTGTGTGAGCAAGCACGTTTTTCTGTGGAGAAGTAGACGCCGATTTTTGCGTTTTTGTGGAAATATCCAATTTAAACCCAGGTTTTTCCAGTCACTCACACTCTTGGTGAGTTCGAAAATGGCGGCATAGACTTCATAATATATTGATGGGACATGGGGTGCGGGACCGATTAATAAGGGGGCTATCTCAGTCAAAGCTGACCGAGTGGAAACACAGACAAAGAGCTTTTTACGTTGAAAGTTCTTGTGAATAAATACTTAAATCCCAAAATTCTTTATAGATATGGACGTAAAACAGTCTCGATTCTTTGTTAAAGGAGCAAAGAACCGGGCAGTTAGCATTTATTTTACGTAGATATGCCTAATGTGCCACTGTGGCACCGCCTTATCACCACAAAGAGCTTTTTACATGAATAATTCTTGTGAATAAATGCTTAAATCCCTGAATTCTTAATAGATACAGTGGGGCAAATAAGTATTTAGTCAAACACTAATTGAGCAAGTTTTCCCACTTGAAAATATTAGAGAGGCATGTAATTGTCAACATGGGTAAACCTCAACCATGAGAGACAGAATGTGGAAAAAAACCCATAAAAATCACATTGTTTGATTTTTAAAGAATGAATTTGGAAATCATGGTGGAAAATAAGTATTTGGTCAATACCAAAAGTTCATCTCAATACTTTGTTATGTACCCTTTGTTGGCTATAACGGAGGTCAGACGTTTTCTGTAACTCTTCACAAGCTTTTCACACACAGTTGCTGGTATTTTGGCCCATTCCTCCATGCAGATCTCCTCTAGAGCAGTGATGTTTTGGGGCTGTCGTTGGGCAACACGGACTTTCAACTCCCTCCACAGATTTTCTATGGGGTTGAGATCTGGAGACTGGCTAGGCCACTCCAGGACCTTGAAATGCTTCTTACGAAGCCACTCCTTTGTTGCCCTGGCTGTGTGTTTGGGATCATTGTCATGCTGAAAGACCCAGCCACGTCTCATCTTCAATGCCCTTGCTGATGGAATGAGATTTTCACTCAAAATCTCTCGATACATGGCCCCATTCATTCTTTCCTTTACACAGATCAGTCGTCCTGGTCCCTTTTCAGAAAAACGGCCCCAAAGTATGATGTTTCCACCCCCGTGCTTCACAGTGGGTATGGTGTTCTTCTGATGCAATTCAGTATTCTTTCTCCTTCAACTTGTGTTTCTCCCAAAAAGTTCTATTTTGGTTTCATCTGACCATAACACATTCTCCCAGTCCTCTGCTGGATCATTCAAATGCTCTCTAGTGAACCGCAGATGGGCCTGGACGTGTACTTTCTTCAGCAGGGGGTCCCTGGCGGCACATTGCGTTACTGATAGTAGCCTTTGATACTGTGGTCCCAGCTCTCTGTAGGTTATTCACTAGGTCACCCCGTGTGGTTCTGGGATTTTTGCTCACCGTTTTTGTTATCATTTTGACGCCACGGGGTGAGCTGTTGCCTGGAGCCCCAGATCGAGGGAGATTAACCGTGGTCTTGTATGTCTTCCATTTTCTAATAATTGCTCCCACAGTTGATTTCTATACACCAAGCGTTTTACCTATTGCAGATTCAGTCTTCCCAGCCTGATGCAGGTCTAAAATTTTGTCTCTGGTGTCCTTTGATAGCTCTTTGGTCTTTGCCATAGTGGAGTTTGGAGTGCGACTGACTGAGCTTGTGGACAGGTGTCTTTTATACCGATAATGAGTTAAAACAGGTGCCCGTAATACAGGTAACGAGTGGAGCCTCCTTAGACCTTGTTAGAAGAAGTTAGATCTCTTTGACAGCCAGAAATCTTGCTTGTTTGTAGTTGACCAAATACTTATTTTCCACTCTAATTTGGAAATAAATTCTTTAAAAATCAAAAAATGTGATTTTCAGTTTTTTTTCCCACATTCTGCCTCTCATGGTTGAGGTTTACCCATGTTGACAATTACAGGCCTCTCTAATCTTTTCAAGTAGGAGAACTTGCACAATTGGTGGTTGACTAAATACTTATTTGCCCAACTGTATGAACATAAAACAGTCTTGATTCTTGGTTGAAAGCAAAAAACGGGAAGTTAGCATTTATTTTACCTAAATATTGCGAATTATGACGCCAACGCCGTAGCGGTTAATTTCTCCCATTGATTTTTTTCACAACGTTTCAAAATGCATGCATGGTACGAAAAATATAACAATTACCTTGACTCCTCGAACAAATCAGTCCTGAGATAATACTTCCTGTTTGTATGCTTTCATACTTTTTCAACCTAAATCCGGCGTTGGATCGCTGCATATGTTTGAGAATAACTGCAGCCGACTTCGACTTTGCGGGGTGTGGGACAGCCCTCAATTTGAAGTCGTGGCGCAGTGTCTCGGGAATGTGTCCCGTCAATATCATTATGAAGTCTGTGCTGGCGGCAGAAAAAACAGGAGATGGCATCCTTTTTGACTGAACATTCCAGCCAGGAATATTAATAATCATACAGTGAAAATGAGCGTTTTTTTGTTTTTGTTTTTTTTTGGTTTCCTGTCATTTTTTTAGAGGAATTCTAAATCAGGCTGCTTCGGACAGCTATATTTTTGGCCAAGGACATCGTCCATTGAATATGCTACCCCCGGTTGTGGCTCAGTTGTACAATTAGCATCTTTAGTGGGACAAACTGAAACTCCGCTCACAATTGTGGCGGTGCTCTCCGGGGTTTCATGGTCCACATCTTCAATCCTTGGTTCTCGCTCAGTTGTTTCTTTTAAAAGCTTAGGTTTGAAAAAAATTACGGATATCCATCTTGTTTCTTCTGTCCTCAGGTGGTTTTGGCTAAGCAAAGTAAATGACCGTTTCTAACAGAGATGCCCCGATCCAGGTTTTTGCACTTCCGATCCGATACCGATATTGTTTTGCACTTCCGATCCGATACCGATACTGGCCGATACCGATACCGGCCTCTCTGAGCATGTATTAAAGTTTAAAGTTATTTAGCCTCCTTACTTAGTTGTCAGACTTATGTTGAAAAGGGTTTTAGTAGTCTTGATAACAACTTGCCAGCTGAATTAGGTGAGTTGGAATAACACATAATGGTTGGTAACAAGAAACTGACCTGTTTATTAAATGATAAACACAAAACATTATAAATAACAAACAGAAATGACATATTCAGACAGTAAAACATGCTAATAATATTGTAAACTGTCTTAAAAAAGCAAAACACACAAACAACCTGAAACTATTAACTATTACACACTCCCTTTGATATGCTTGCCCAGCCCGAAAAAAACCCAAAATTTTGTTTTATTTGTAGGCACGAGTCCGAAAAAAAGAAAAAAACAAAATTTTATGCTTTATTTGTGAGGACTCAGGAGCGATGCGTGGTTACGTTTTGTGTGATCACGTTTGGTGACGCCACTGCATATATGCATAATGATAACAAATTATAGCCTGTCTTTTGTAACAAATTCTCCCAGTTAAACAAGACTGTAAGACGGATATTCAATAAACATTTATATATTTTATATTTGCAGGTGTGTTTTAACAGGTGGATAGTGGATTTGACATTTATTTTAATCTCCTCGAGTTGGCAGAAAAAAAACGCAAGTTTTCTCAATGTTTAAATACTCTACATATTTTTATCATTATAAATGCATTTACACAGCGAAATAACGCTGGAAAAGTACATACATACATCGTTCTAGAATAAATATATGAATATATATTTTTTGAAAAAAGTCTGCCCGATGCGTCTAAATCCCACTTTACTCACGAGAGATAAAGGCTCTTCATCCAGAATGATTCCTTCGGCAATGACTCTTGTTATTCCCTGGGTTTTGGGACTGTCAATGGCAGTTTGTCACACATAGCAAAAGTTTCTGCCAGTGTTCTTTGCGTATGACCTTTCTTTGTCTTCGGTTTTCTCCTTTTACTCCTTGTATTGTTTGTGGTGGTATTTCAATAAATCCTTGATTAGTTTGGTTGTATTAACACTTCTTACAGCTTTACCACCACGCTTGACTTTATTGTGGCATGTTGCACTCTGCCTCTTCGGCTTTGTCGTCCTTTTAAAGTGAAATAATCCCACACACCTGATATTTTTACCGATAGTCTCTCAATCATTTGGGAGACGGTAATGTAGTGTGTTGAAGGTGTGCGTAAAATGCGGACCGGATTTTAGGGAAACCGAAGCAAAAACTGGAATGGATTATGTAAGTCGGTGCACGGACCAGACTTTCAAAAAAACTGGATCGGAAGTTTGGATCGGAATTTTTCCGTGTCGGCCGATCCGATACTGATACGCATTTTTTTGCCCATATCGGCGTCCGATCCAGATATCGGATCGCGACATCTCTAGTTTCTAAGGTGGTAGTCACATGATCTGTTCGAAAATTAATAATGACCCTTTGTAAAAATGATTTTTTTTTGTTCATTTCATTAGGGCCCGAGCACTAGACGTGCGAAGGCCCTATTGTTTTGCAAAGGATTATTATTATTATTATTATTATTATTATTATTATTATTATTATTATTATTATTATTCTTTTTTCAGGGCAAATGAAAATGGCCAATTTGGAGGCCTGAACATGCACGAAAAGTCACCAAAATTTGCACATACGTGCCGCTTCGCGTAAATTTCGATAATCTTGTGTCGTTTTGAAAAAATGTCAAAAAATGGCTCAGTGGCGCCCCCTTTACCCTTAAAATTTTCAAAAAGGCCTCTCCTCTCAGGTTTTCAACGTAGAGCAATGAAATTTGGGGAGTAGATACCTTATGCCTAACTGTTCAAAAAAGCCTCTTGCACCCATATTCCAAATCCAACAGGAAATCGGATATTTTGGATCAAATGTGAAATTTTTATCGGTTCACAGTTGGGGTTTACATTTGGAGGCCTGAACATGCACGAAAACTCACCAAAATTTGCACATACATGCAACTTTGCGTAAATTTTGATAATCTACAAAAAAAATTAACAAAATGGCTCAGTGGCGCCCCCTTGAAATTTTCAAAAAGGCCTTTCCTATTAGGTTTTTTCAACGTAGAACGATGAAATTTGGCGAGTCGATACATTGTGCAAAACTGCTCCAAAAAGTCTCTTGCACCCATATTCCAAATCCAACAGGAAGTCGGAAATTTTGGATCAAATGTGAAATTTTATCGATTTACATTTGAGACCTTGTCGCTGAAGAAAATAGTTGGATCGTCTTCAAAATTGGTCAGAGTATTCAGGAGACATATGAGATCTTAAGTTTTCAAAATGGTGTGTTTTCACTCAAGGGTCGGGCCTGGGCGTGGTCCCAAAGTCGGCCATTTTTGGGCAAAATACCAAATTCAGAAAATGATTAAAAACTCCGTGATACAACGTTCAATCTTTTTCATTTCTAGCATGTATATGAGATATCCCAGCCTGAACACGACTGCATTGAAATATTACCCATTAGGCCTGGCGCCCCCTAGTGGGAACAGGAAATGGCCTTCTTTACGAGACAGGCTCCTCCTCCAAGGGAAAAAAATCTATTGACCTCAAACCTGTTTCAGGGGAGCCTCAAGACATGTGTTCAGGTCCCTGATAAAAAATATTGAGGTTTCGTTGAAGCGGAGAGGTCCAAACTGGAAGTGAAAATGACCGTCAACAATTTGTCTCGCCAAAAATTTTGAACAGTCATAACTCGGCAGATATGCAACATATCTGCGCCAAACTTTCCGTGTTTGTTGAGAGTCATACCCTGAAGGTTCTTGTAGGGGTCATTTGCATCAACTCTACAGTGCCAACTAGTGGCGAAAGAAAGAAGTTTTAAAAAAGGCCTTTCCTATTGGGTTTTTTCAACATAGAGCAAGGAAATTTGGGGAGTAGATACCTTATGCAAAACTGCTCCAAAAAGTCTCTTGCACCCATATTCCAAATCCAACAGGAAATTGGGTATTTTGGATCGAATGTGAAATTTTCATGGGTTCACAGTAAGAGTTTACATTTGGAGGCTTGAATATGCATAAAAACTCACCAAAATTTGCACATACATGCGGCTTTGGATAACGTTCGATAATCTTGCAACGTTACGAAAAAATTTAACAAAATGGCTCAGTGGCGCCCCCTTGAAATTTTCAAAAAGGCCTCTCCATTTAGGTTTTTCTAACATAGAGTGATGAAATTTGGAGAGTCAAAACTTTGTGCAAAACTGCTCCAAAAAGTCTCTTGCACACACATTCCAAATCCTACAGGAAATCGGGTATTTTGGATTGAATGTGAAATTTTTATCGATTTACAGTGTGCACATTTTACACCTTGGCACCTAGGGAATTAGTTTGATCATTCTCAAAATTGGCGAGCCTGTTCATGAGGCATATGAAATCTTAAGTTATAAAAATGGTGTGTTTTCATTCACGGGCCTGACCTGGGCGGGGTGCCAAAGTCGGCCATTTTTTCGCCAAAACACCGAATTCGGAAAATGACTGATAACTCCCTCATACAACGTTCAATCTATTTTAAATCTGGCATGTGTGTGAGGTATACTAGCCTGAGCAGGACTGGATTGAAAATTTACCATTTGTGCCTGGCGCCTCCTAGTGGGAACAGGAAATGCCCTTTTTTACGGGACACACTCCTCCTCTAAAGGGAAAAAATCAATCTACCTCAAACCTGCAAAAGGGAAGCCTTAAGACCTGTGTTCAGGTGCCTGATGAAAAATATTGAAGTTTCGTTGAAGCGGAGGGGTCCAAACAGGAAAGTGAAAGTGACTGTCAACAATTTTTCTCTCCAAAAACTTTGAACAGTCATAACTCGGCAGATATACAACATATCTGCGCCAAACTTCCCGTGCTTGTTGAGAGTCATACCCTGAAGGGCCTTGTAGGGGTCATTTGCATCAACCCTACAGCGCCAACTAGTGGCAATAGAAAGTCACTCGTTTTTCCAATACATGTCCAGTTCTTTTCAGGTTGGTCATTGTAGTTTCAAGACCTATTAAAATACTTATTTACGGCCCGTGTCCACGTGTCTCTGTCTGTTGCCGTGACGACCCTTTGTTCGCCATTTAAAGGAAATATTTTTTTTCAGAGACTCAGGCAGCTTATAGAGCCACAATAGTTGGCACACTTGGTCGAATTGGCCCAGTTAGAAGATTAATTTTAGTTTTGAATAAGGGCTTGGCTGCACAGCTCAGTAGTGGCTCCTTTTTTGTAGTACTCTCTCCAATAGGGGTTTTTATCTCTTGGGTGTGGGAATGTAAATAGGCGACTTTCGAGCATGTTAGGTTCTAATGAGATGATTAGAGAGGAGGATCTGCCACCGCCCTGACCTGCACACAGTCCGAGTTGCGTGACGTCCGAGTTGCGCTAGATCGCGAGGGCCCGTTCAGTCCTGCTTGCAGGCCTAGTTCATTTTTGTTGTTTGTTTTATTGCTTTACAACTTTTATAGACAATATTTACCTGCAAAGTCTTAATTTTAAATTCATACACTGGAAAGTCAATTACATGCAAGGACATTTTCGGCTGCCTGGGGGGGCTACTTTCACCCCTGGTCCCTACCAATATTGAGCCCAAACCTACGCCCATGCTTGTATCATCAATGAATTGTGACTCCATATTGCCTCTAACGCGGGAGGGCGCCAAATCCTCTTCAATCGTCCTCCATTCATCGTGATTTTTCTCTCTCTCTCTTCCTCACTACTCATCCCCGTGGCTCCTCCAGTCTTTCCAAATCAGTCATTCAGTCTGTGAAGCTGGCTTGCTCGCGTCCACTCACCCGCCCCCTCACACCAACACACTCACCCAGGACGCGCTGCCTGCCGCCGTCAATGCGGGGCTGCACGCGCGGCGCACTGACAGCGACCGTGCTTTGGCGGGTGTCAGCAAAAAATAACAAGAAACACCATCATTTTTTGGGGGGTGGGTGGGAATTTGTAAAGGAACGAGGAGGAGGCAGGTTGTTGACTTTTTTCCCCCTTTCTCTCACGCGTGGAGGACTAGATGGCAGGGGCTCAGCCTGGAGTCCACGCGCTGCAGCTCAAGCCGGTGTCCGTGCCAGAGAGCCTCAGACGGGGCAACAAATTCATGAAATGGGACGATGTGAGTACCCAGCACAGCGTTTTCTCCTTATGCATGCTTACACTGACATGTTTCATGATTGCAGAATTATTATCACACAATGTACTCGTCCTGGATGGATGGATTGTGACAGTGCGTCGCGCGCGCACGTGCTTGTTTACACGCCTTGTAGTATAGTAGGCGGGCGTGCGTGTTGGTATTATTGAAATTAAACTTGAGTTGACAAAACATAATTATCATTATCATCAAGCCCCCATAACCCCTCCTCTGAGATCCCTCTCTTTGTTATCACTGCCCGTGTAGACAAATGACCTTGATTAAAATTGATTGCACGCTGCTATCTGAGTGGACTGTCAAAAGCATCCATGGTTAGTAGTGGCCCCTTCCAGCAAATAGCCATATCCTGCGCTCAGCTTCTGTTGCTGCATCTTGCCAATAGGCAGTTGCCAACAGGCAACAGCTTATTCCACTTCATGTTTCTACTATATATTCCCCCCCCCCCCCCATTTCAAGAATTCTTGCATGGTGCATCCTGAATACCATATAGAACAATTCTGAATTATAATGGACAATGTAGGCCAACAATGTATTCACTAGAGTGAGTCATGCCTTGTGATGTCATTGGAGAACCCTAAATCAGTGAGCGGATGGAATGCATTTGAACACACGTTTATGTGATTGTCATGCCAAAAGGGGACAAACACGAGGAGTTATGAGGCAAGAACATAGGAATGATTGTTGATAAGCTTGCGGTTTGGACTAGTGATTGTCAACTGGTGGGTCAAGTCCCGAAAGCGGGTCGCAGATTCACGATGGATGGTCAGTCCTGACATACTGCACTTTTCATTTGATTTGTATTCATAAATTTACTGTTATACTGAATACTTACTACTGTATTAGTGGAACAGTACAGACATTCACTTCCATTGACGGCGATAGACGTCCAATCCATTTTAACTGGGAGGACCAGTTGAATGAGGGAATGTTCACTGTATAAGTAGTGCTGCAACGATTAATCGTTTAACTCGAGTAATTCGATTAGAAAAACGATTCAAATTAAATTTTGTTGCTTTGAGTATTTGTTTAATGTGCCGTTGTAATGGTTTGTTTTGCATTTAGTTTTATTCATTTGGGTGGTTACACTGCCCTCTAGTGGCAACATTCAATATGACATAACTCATTTAACATGGCTGAATCCAGCTGCTTCCTGTTAAGAACAACATAAGCTAAGTTTTTTTTTAAAGCATTCGAAATTTAGCTTATAGGTATATTTAGCGTTTTTTTTTTTTTTTTTTTCGTGGGAATATGTGTTTGGACCATTTGTTAACTCATTCACTCCCAGCCATTTTCACCGGTGCATTTTTGCTATGTAAGTTAGCTAATTGTTCTTTTATTGTACTTAGATACTGATTTTATTTTATTTTTAATATATCGTTTGAGGATCATTTCAGGTATTTCAATTTTTTATGTTCCTTATCCGATTACTCGATTATTCGAACTAACTAGTTCATCGATTAATCGATGTTAATTCATGTTTTTCTTCTCTTGTTATTGTATTAATCGATACGATACGATTTCCGATACAAAGCTCACGGTAACGATGATCTCACGATTTGGCGATACAACTCTAGATATTCTACAAAACAACTAATAAACACAAACACAAGCTATCCTTCTGCTGTAAGATTATTACTAGCAGACGTCCAATTTATTTGAACTGGAAGAGTGGCAGCGAATGAACCCCTACCATTTCTGTGGCAGCCAATGCCAGCAACGAGGTCATTTTGGGCACATTACCTGTTGATTTTCACTTACCCCCTGTTGATTTTGGGGCATTTTATGGGTAATTTCCGGTTGATTTTGGGTTGCAGAACAATAAGTAACCTGGTAATGAATAGGCAGTGACTGAAACTCAACAGGACGTGACTTGAAAATGCCCTAAAATGAACAGAAAGTGACCTGTAAATGCCCTGAAAATCGGAAAGACTGCCTGCGAATGCTCTGGTCTCGATTCGGCCCTCCCAGTCAAATGGATTGGGCGTCGAGCACCATCTATGGCAGCCATAGAGTTAACTGAGACACTATTATGGTGGAAGATTTTGGTAGCAACTTGTTGGTTTCCTTATTTTTAAACATTTTAAAACGATATGTCAATTCCTAGCATGAGCATATCGATAACCTTTTGGGATGCAAAGTATCACGATTAGGGCTGTCAAAATTATCGCGTTAACGGGCGGTAATTAATTTTTTAAATTAATCACGTTAAAATATTTGACGCAATTAACGCACATGCCCCGCTCAAACAGATTAAAATGACAGCAGTGTAATGTCCGCTTGTTACTTGCTTTTTGGTTTTTGGCGCCCTCTGCTGGCGCTTGGGTCCAAATGATTTTATGGGCTTCAGCACAATGAGTGAGCATGCAGACCCGGCTGCAGAAAGCAATTACAGGGGGGGCATTACATTTTTTTGGGGGGGGCACACTCCTTCAATGTAAATTTAGCCGTAACAGTGGCGTTTTTACCCGTTAAATTTTCTGATGATAGTGTCAGTCAGTGAAACTGCAGGAGGTGGCAGCGCTATCCCTTCATGTTGACTTTCGGCCGAGTCTTTGTCATGGCTTGAGTTCGTCTTTAGTTTCTTGAAAAAAAAAACATGGATGTCGATTCCAATTTGAATTAGCAACGGAGGAGCCGCTCAATCGCCATTTCTGTAACCGGAGCAATCCCTATCCAATCGCAGTACCCAATGGCCGGCTACTCGCCCCGCCTCCCTTATCTGTGATTGGCTAGAAATTGCCTACATTCGCTGCTCTGATTGGTTGAATTGAATGACGACAGATCAAGATAGGATGACTAGAGCAGTGTTTTTCAAACTTTTCTGAGTCACGGGACGTTTTTACGTTGGAAAAAAATCTCGCGGCACACCACACCGAAATGTTCCAAAATTACTTTCTGTACAGTATATTTAATTATAAAATAATTTCTCAGTATTTATACTCACTCAGTGTGAAACGTTTAGCAATTAGGCTTGAAAAACTATCAGACAGGGGACTTGAGCAATGTCTTTAAGCACATCAGGGCTGGTCGTCTCGCCACAGTTTGGGACTTTTGGGATTTAGCAACAAAGTAACTGGCTTTCAGGGCTTTCTTTTTTACCTTTGTAGTTTTTTTCAAAAAAGTTGCCCATTTCTCTGTGTTTTCACAAAGGCGTACAAAATAGTCCATCGACTTGTTCTGAAGCAACGGGCGTTAATTTGAAGATGACGTTTAAACTTGTATGGCGCCATGGCGCTAGATAGCGGCTCGTGTCGCGTTCAAGAACTGCTTGGATTTCTAGCCATCTCCCACCTTGCTGTCCTCGATAATGTGCTGGAATAAAACAAAAAGGGAGGATTAACGGTCGTCACATATGGATAAAATGGAAAGGACACTTTTGTGTATATCGATACTTGACGAGTCAAATAATGAACAGTAGAAGTGCTGGCGTCCACATTGTTACGGAGAGCAAGGTGGCTGATGGCTAGAAATCCGAGCAGTTCTTGAACGCAACACGACTCATTTGCACACAACCGAGAACTTTTTGCCCATTCCTTCCTTCCTACTGCAACTTTGCCCGACGATGTTAAAAAAAGCGACATTGGATAATTTCTCGCAGCACACCTGACGATCTATCACGGCGGAGGCACAATCGGTTGAAAAACGATGGAATATAGGGTTCATTCTCTCCGTGTGTGTGTTCTGTGGAAGATTAAAAAAAAAAAAAAAAAAAAAAAAATTACACAGTATATTTTAATCGAGCTAGGGCGAGCACAGCCGTCCCTCAGGGCGGGCCCGGCCCCCTAATGCCCGCCCATGCCGCCGGTTCTGTGAGCATGGTGTTATTATTGACATCAACAATGGCGAGCTACTAGTTTATTTTTTGATTGAAAATTTTACAAATTTTAATAAAACGGAAACATTAAGAGGGGTTTTAATATGAAATTTCTATAACTTACTGAACTTACTAACATTTATCTTTTAAGAACTACAAGTCTTTCTATCCATGGATCGCTTTAAGAGAATGTTAATAATGTTAATGCCATCTTGTTGATTTATTGTATCTTAATAAACAAATAAAGTACTTATGTATGTACGTATGTTGAATGTATATATCCGTTGTGTCTTATCTTTCCATTCCAACAATATTTTACAGAAAAATATGGCATGTTTTATAGATGGTTTGAATTGTGATTAATTACGATTAATTAGTTTTTAAGCTGTAATTAACTCGATTGAAAATTTTAATCGTTTGACCAGAGGTTGCGCTAGACATTTTTGTTGTCTGTCATTTTGACTGACAGGGTAATAAAAATCCGGTCATAATCTATTTTTACCCGTCACTTAAATTTTTTAAATGATAATGATGACATATTAGTATAATACACAATATAATACAATAGTATTTAGTTTTCATTCATTTTTAATTAATATTGTAACGCTTGCTTGGCGGCGAAAAATTAGACATGGAAGTCGTGGTATTTTTCTCCCTCTTTTTACTCTGCTTACCACCAGCAACACCAACAAAACAACAACTCCACCCCCAAAGAAAAAGAGGCAACTACACAGACCCCAATCACCAACGTCACACAATGATCTTAATTGTGGTTGTCAGCCCAAAATCTTCTAAATATATATTAAATGCATCTTACCAGATATAAAATGACTACTACATAGTCTGTGGTGATCGTTTGGTGCCCAGATTTCTTGTCGAATTACAGCAGTCCATCTCGCTCTCCTCTTCGGGTCTCTCAGAATACGGTAGAACTTCAAGTCTCTCCGTCTATCTTCTCTTTTACTGCAACCAACCGCCACACACGCCTTCACCATTTTGATTATTAATGTTAACGAGCAGAAAAACACGCCGTAATAGGAGGCATGTACGTAGCGGTATGGCGGCTCCAGTCAGGGGGGCGGAGTTGTGACGTATGTGATTGGGGTCTATACACAGGCGGCAATCTAGTCCACCAATTGGATGACGTGCTGGCACACCGGGTGCACCAATAAGAACCTCGCGTTGATGTGTCAATCACGGTGCCGCTGCCAGACCCCGGTGACGCTACAATATTCTGACAGAATAGCCAACGACGTCATGCATTAAGAGAGACAAAAGCTAATTAATATGCTCACTCGCCACCCTGTGGTCTGGGGTGTGAATTGCAACCTGTCAAAATGACGGACGGACTTCAGTTTTTTCCGTCACCGTTTTAAAAAAACGGTCAACGACGGAAAATATTCGGTTAACGCGACCCCTGCGTTTGACAGCCCTAATCACGATATATCACCATATCAATATTTTGTCACACAGTGTATTTTTTTTTTAATAGTTTTCTTGATTTTGAGAAATCAGCAATTCACAGTTTATTCTATCTAACAGTATAAACCGAACAGAACTGATTTTGAATGGAACAAATGTGCTTATTTATTCGGGTTATTTTGGCTCTCTTCAATGTTGTGTTTTGCGATGGCCGTGAGGTGTTCTCCAACTTTAAATGTTTGTGTACTGTTCGTTTGTGGCTGTGGGCATTTCTCCAGAACAAAATGCCTGCTTCGTCCTTTTCCCTGTCAAAATACAACACCCTGGGAAAGATGAGTGCAGATACCTTCTTTTGTTTAATTTCCCATGCACTTCTTCCTTCCTCTTTCCTCCCACTGTGCGGCTTTTGTGGAAAGAACCCAGAGACAAGCAGATAGACGGAGCTCCGGGGAGATAAATCAAATTTGGTGCTATTGTGGTTTCGAATGCAACTTTTGAGCATCTCTTAACAGGAAATTGTACAAGCAGATAATTGCAACTCGATCAATAAGGTCATTTTTGTTCCTGTGTTCCTAATGGCGCCCTGTGATACAAGTCGTATTTTTGCTTTGACTTGTGAGAGCAAACTTGAGATAACCTTTGTGAATAGGAGCAGTGACTCAACTCGCAGTTGAGCAGATAGAATAATGAGCAATTCTTCTTGTTTTTTGTTCCCTTACTCTACATAATTCATGTTTAACATATTTTCCAAACATTTTTCTCAAAAACATCCATTTCATTCATGCTGTTCCATCTCGCGGCATTGTGTCTTGATTTAAGTGAGAGTGGAGCATCGGCAGGCATTCAAACTGAGTCATCCGAAGGATGAGTGACAGATGCTGGCATGCAGATGATGTTGGGTCACTGTCAACACATCTTTTTCTTTATATCATAAATAGGCTTATGCTCGTCCAGTCCAGAATGCTCTGATGCTGTGTGAATAAAGGATGTCATCAGCCTCGGCGGGAGGTGTAGAAATCCCATTAACGTGGGGGAAAATGTCTTTTTCATGCGGAACACAAATACTGTATGCCCATTGCCTAACCGACTGCCTTTCTCTCTCTTGCTCCCTCTCTCAGTCCTTTCCTCTTGCTCAGTCTCACGCTCTCCTGCTCTGTCGCTCTCTATACAGTGGAGCAAATAAGTATTTAGTCAACCACTAATTGTGCAAGTTCTCCCACTTGAAAATATTAGAGAGGCCTGTAATTGTTAACATGGGTTAACCTCAACCATGAGAGACAGAATGTGGAAAAAAAAACAGAAAATCCAATTGTTTGATTTTTAAAGAATTTATTTGCAAATCATGTTGGAAAATAAGTAAAGATGTCCCGATCGATCGGGTCCGATCACGTCATTTTCAAAGTATCGGAATCGGCAAAAAAATATCGGACATGCCTTTTTTAAAAAAATATTTATATTTTTTAATTGAATTGTTTTCTAATTGTATTTAATGTTACTGACAAAATGTCTTACACTCATCCAGAGTCTTTAGTTTTGGCTTTAAATAGGGCTATCAAATTTATCGTGTTAACGGCGGTAATTGATTTTTTAAAAATTACGTTAATATATTTAACGCAATTACCGTATGCGCTGCACGACCCACACACGCATTGTCGCGTTCAATCTATAATGGCGCCGTTTTATCTATATATAGAGGTAAAAGGAGGCGTAAAATGAGTAGAGTGACTTTTGGCAGACTTTGGAGCCTTTTTTGAATTGGCTAAAGGTTTAAAATCCCTCTCTCAACAATTAGAAATATCATGAGAAGCAATGTGGGGAAGAAAGGCAGTGGTTGATCTTTTTCTTAACACCCTATGTTATTTCCCAACGCAGAGAAAATATATCAATTGGTGCCACTACGCACAGTCATGGTTGCACTTCCCATCATGTATTTGGGCAGAACAGTTAAATGGCGACGGTATCATTTACTGAAAGCTCAACAAATACACTAGATAGCAATATTAGGTCACAATATACAAAGTCACATTTATCCTTTAAGAATTACAAGTCTTTCTATCTGTGGATCCCTCTCACAGAAAGAATGTTAATAATGTAAATGCCATCTTGAGGATTTATTGTCATAATAAACAAATACAGTACTTATGTACTGAATGTTGAATGTATGTATTCGTCCGAGTTTTATTCATTTTTTTCTTAATGCATTGCCAAAATGTATATGATCGGGAAAAATTATCGGGAATGATTGGAATTGGCAGATACTCAAACTAAAACAATCAGGATCGGATCGAGAGAAAAAAAACATGGTCGGAACAACCCTAAAAATAAGTATTTGGTCAATACCAAAAGTTCATCTCAATACTTTGTTATGGACCCTTTGTTGGCAATAACCGAGGCCAAACGTTTTCTGTAACTCTTCACAAGCTTTTCACACACTGTTGCTGGTATTTTGGCCCATTCCTCCAAGCACATCTCCTCTAGAGCAGTGATGTTTTGGGGCTGTCGTTGGGCAACACGGACGTTCAACTCTCTCCACAGATTTTCTATGGGGTTGAGATCTGCAGACGGGCTAGGCCACTCCAGGACCTTGAAACACTTCTTACGAAGCCATTCCTTTGTTGCCTTGGCTGTGTGTTTGGGATCATTGTCATGCTGAAAGACCCAGCCAAGTCTCATCTTCAATGCCCTTGCTGATGGAAGGAGATTTTCACTCAAAATCTCTCGATACATGGCCCCATTCATTCTTTCCTTTACACGGATCAGTCGTCCTGGTCCCTTTGCAGAAAACCAGCTCCAAAGCATGATGTTTCCACCCCCATGCTTCACAGTGGGTATCGTGTTCTTCAGATGCAATTCAGTATTCTTTCTCCTCCAAACACGAGAACCTGTGTTTCTACCAAAAAGTTCTATTTTGGTTTCATCTAACCATAACACATCCTCCCAGTCCTCTTCTGGATCATCCAAATGCTCTCTAGCGAACCGCAGATGGGCCTGGACGTGTACCCTCAGCAGGGGGATACGTCTGGCTGTGCAGGATTTGAGTCCCTGGCAGCGCAATGTGTTACTGATAGTAGCCTTTGTTACTGTGGTCCCAGCTCTCTGTAGGTCATTCACTAGGTCCCCCCGTGTGGTTCTGGGTTTTTGCTCACCGTTCTTGTTATCATTTTGACGCCGCGGGGTGAGATCTTGCATGGAGCCCCAGATCGAGGGAGATTATCAGTGGTCTTGTATGTCTTCCATTTTCTAATAATTGCTCCCACAGTTGATTTCTTCACACCAAGCGTTTTACCTATTGCAGATTCTGTCTTCCCAGCCTGGTGCAGGTCTACAATTTTGTCTCTGGTGTCCTTCGAGAGCTCTTTGGTCTTGGCCATAGTGGAGTATGGAGTGTGACTGACTGAGATTGTGGACGGGTGTCTTTTTTATCGATAATGAGTTAAAACAGGTGCCCTAGACCTCGTTAGAAGAAGTTAGACCTCTTTGACAGCCAGAAATCTTGCTTGTTTGTAGGTGACCAAATACTTATTTTCCACTCTAATTTGGAAATACATTCTTTAAAAATTAAACAGTGTGATTTTCAGTTGTTGTTTTTTTTCCACATTCTGTCTCTTATTGTTGAGGTGTAAGTATAAGTCTCATTTTTGGGGTAAATTTACATGATAAAATTCAACACATAGAACAGATATGTCATCTTGAAAGGAAATTTAAAATAAAAATACAATAGAGAACAACATGCTGAATAATTGTACAGTATGATATTGTTACATGACGCATGACCAATGAAATTTCTATGCTAATTTTTGGAGTTTCAAGTTCATTTTCCACACTAAATGGAGGCATACAGAGATTAAACCCATCCAAGAACACTCCCAGAAACAAAGTACAAGTGTGTAAAATTTCGTCAAGTCCTTATTGGATGAACACACATACACAAAGTTTATTTACCGGTATATACTGTTTAAGTTTGGATATATAATTTCATTTCTGTAAATCCACCACCACCTAAGGCTGTGTGTTCCCCATAGCAACTATCAGAGAACATCCAGTAATCTATTTTTACATGGGTTTATTTACATCCACTACCCAGAAAATATCAATTCTATCTGCCATGCTCTATTCCAGTAAGTATTTCTTTTATAAGTGTACACTGTGTTCACTTGAAATGTTTTGGTGGTCTCCAAAGGTTCTTTACTTTGATAGCGCATTAAAATTTAACAGACCGAAAAAACAATAAAAAATTGCTTTGGCCTTCGTATTAAATATATAACCTGAATAGAGGCATTATAGAAGTAAATGTGGTATTTGCTGCAAACGTTTGTGCTTGAGTGCACACAAACAATAAATACATGGCGTGCGTTCCGCCGCATTGTTGTCGACTTGCATCCCTTATCTGTCAAGATTGTGCAGTCATGCGACTCAGCCATTACCATTCCTCCGAGTCCCCACCATTGATGTGCAGGGGGGTTGCCATAGTGCCGTAACTCCACCACGTTGTTGTCTTATTGAGGTCTGAGCTGGGAAGCTAATAGGATATGGTGTCCTTCGACCCTTTTAATGTCAAGGCCTTTGATAGTGTCCCTACTGCATCAGATGGGGTCTCGCCCGAATACGACGTGAAACAGATGCCGGCAATTAATGTTATCGGCAAATGCCGCGACTCAGCCCTCATTAGGGGCTTTCTTTTCCTCCTTTGAACATTTTCCTATTGAATGCCCTCTGTGAACTTCAAGATGAAGTGTTCAGGTGAACTGTGCGCTATGTGTCTCTTTTTATAAATCGGTCCAATAATATCCAGGATGCCCAAGGGTCAGAACTGTGCGTTTGCACAAGGCCTGGAGTCAACAGCGTTCCAGGGGATGGAAAAAAATAGAATAACACAGGCGGACAAGCCAGCAACTCAACTGGGCTCTAAGCAGAATTGGATTTTGGTACACACAACAGCATTTTAATTGCTCTTGGTTCCTTTTTCCAATTACGTTTCTGCATGTTTTGTCGAGAATCCTTCTTAGCACCTGTAAGATAATCAGTTCTCTGCTCAGTTGAAAGTTTGCCACAGGCAATAGTCCACCAACACCCCCGGGAGCCATCTTTAAGCTCTGACTTAAGGACCTTCACCGCTAGAGTTATCACCGCAGTGCTGCAAGGAGACTTGAAGCCCAAAGGCTTAGGATGATATTGACTCTTCTGGCTCTTGACTTGTTAGACAACGTTTTTACAGGGGCTAGACCAGGGGTGTACAAACTATTTCACATAGAGCTGCAGTGAGTGCAGGATTTCATTTCAATAAAACAAGGCTACGTCTACACTAGGACAGATAATGGCCTTAAACGTGTAATTAGTTGGACTATACGGCATGTCGGCTACACTAGTATGCTTATTATCCGCGTTAGGAGTTACACGGATAATGTAGGCGGGTAACATTACCCGCCGCCTAATATGGACTGCTGTCTCCGTACAACAATCGGATACTAAGGAAGTGACATAATGCAGTCACCCTTTTTAGTTAATTCAAATACAGTGGGGCAAATAAGTATTTAGTCAACCACTAGTTGTGCAAGTTATCAGGACCTTGAAACACTTCTTTGTTGCCCTGGCTGTGTGTTTGGGAACATTGTCATGCTGAAAGACCCAGCCACGTCTCATCTTCAATGCCCTTGCTGATGGAATGAGATTTTCACTCAAAATCTCTCGATACATGGCCCCATTCATTCTTTCCTTTACACAGATCAGTCGTCCTAGTCCCTTTGCAGAAAAACAGCCCCAAAGCGTGATGTTTCCACTCCCATGATTCACAGTGGGTATGGTGTTCTTCGGATGCAATTCAGTAGTCTTCCTCCTCCAAACACGAGAACCTGTGTTTCTACCAAAAAGTTCTATTTTGGTTTTATCTGACCATAACACATTCTCCCAGTCCTCTTCTAGATCATCCTAATGCTCTTTAGCGAACCGCAGACGGGCCTGGATGTGTACTGGCTTCAGCAGGAGGATACGTCTGGCTGAGCAGGATTTGAGTCCCTGGCGGCGCATTGTGTTACTGATAGTAGCCTTTGTTACTGTGGTCCCAGCTCTCTGTAGGTCATTCGCTAGGTCCCCCTGTGTGGTTCTGGGATTTTTGCTTACCGTTCTTGTTATCATTTTGACGCCACGGGGTGAGATCTTGTATGGAGCCCCAGATTGAGGGAGATTATCAGTGGTCTTGTATGTCTTCCATTTTCTAATAATTGCTCCCACAGTTGATTTCTTTCCACCAAGCGTTTTACCTATTGCAGATTCAGTCTTCCCAGCCTGGTGCAGGTCTACAATTTTGTCTCTGGTGTCCTTCGACAGCTCTTTGGTCTTGGCCATAGTGGAGTTTGGAGTGTGACTGACTGACATTGTGGACAGATGTCTTTTATACTGATAATGAGTTAAAAGAGGTGCCATTAATACAGGTAACGAGTGGAGCCTCGTTAGACCTCGTTAGAAGAGGTTAGACCTCTTTGACAGCCAGAAATCTTGCTTGTTTGGAGGTGACCAAATACTTATTTCCCACTCTAACTTGGAAATAAATTCTTTAAAAATCAAACAATGTGATTTTCTGTCCCCCCCCCCCCACCACCACATTCTGTCTCTCATTGTTGAGGTTTACCCATGTTGACGATTACAGGCCTCGCTAATCTTTTCAAATAGGAGAACTTGCACAATTGGTGGTTGACTAAATACTTATTTGCCCCACTGTATTTACAAAACCAAAGCTGCTACCGACCTGAAATCAAAACAGGCGCCTACCTTAGCCATATATGAGTCTCTATGAGCAGCGGCATCAAACAATTCAAAGTCATTCCCTTATAAAATCCTGATTAATTATTTTCTATATAATTATAACGCAAGTTAAGATGGGTATAAGAGTTTCAGATTTTACACTAGATGCACAAAAATCACCAAATGCAGAGATAATCACCTATATTTTCAGGATCAGTAGCAATATTTACTACATATAAGTTTTTGACCAAAATAGCAACTTATATTTTTTTTATTTACTGCAAGTTTTGAACAGCTAATAAATTTTCTATGTAAGTATAACACAACTTAAAATGGCTATAAAAGTCTCAGATTTTACACTAGATGCACAAAAATCACCAAATGCAGAGATAATCGCCTATATTTTCAGGATCAATGGCAATATTTAACATATCATATAAGTTTTTGACCAAAATAGCAACTTATTTTTTTCTTATTTATTTAGTGCAAGTTTTCAACAGCTAATAAATCACTCAATTTAACATCAGAAACTTAATACTTGAGGAAATCATGCAGAATCAGTCATAAATAATATGTAAATAGATAATTAATAAATTCTATATACAATCAGAACTTATTATAGAATAGAATATCCCTTTATAAACCCTTGAGAAAATAATCAGTCCTTGTGTGGACATAGCCCAAGACAACACCTTTTCACCAATTTGGTGTCTTACAAGTGTAATCAGTTGATTGCAGTCAGGTGCTGCTTATTTTAGCAGAAAGTTCATTGGTTAAACTCTCTTTGCCCAATTGGTAGGAACAAAATCCAGTACCCACAGCTGCCCTTCAGGCCAAGTTTGGACACCCTTGGACCAGACACATGCTTATTCCTTTTGTGCTCCTTTGGTCAAGGGTGAACGCTATCATTTGACCCCTGTTTGCTAACAGGTGAATTGCAAGAGCCGATTTTGGAAATGATCTGGTGTGCTTCAGTTCACTTCAGTTCGTGTGTGAATGTGATTGTCCTTTTTGATTGTTCATTCATGTAATTTGTTTGGTCAAATACAAAGCACTGTTTGTTTTCGGGTGGATCCAGATCTTATACAAGTGGTGATCTTGGTCCCCTTTTCAAGTGAACTCTAGTGCGATTCAATTCCCTTCAGCTCAATTGTTCCATCTTGACATTTTCTGGTCACTTGAAAGGAACTCTAGTGTGACACCTCTGCCAACACGGTACATTTGATACAATTTAAATGGTATCATGCAAACGCTGGAACTGACAATTAAATACGATCAGACTTCTTCAAAAGTTGGTTTCAGTCAACTTGCAAGTGTTTTCTGCTTCCGTCTGATTGAATTCAATTTAATCTGTAACTCAGCAGTTAAATGTCCTTTTAAAAGCTCTTTGTTAGTTAAAAAAAAAAAAAAATCTACCGTAAACTACTAAAGTCGTCATTAACAGAATTCTAACATATTTTTACTGTCTGTTCTTCTAGGACTCTACCACAGTGAGCCCCGTGACCGTAACCGTTGACCCTAAAGGCTACTTCCTGTACTGGACCGACCAGAACAAGGTGATACTCTAGTGCTTATTTCATGGTTTATAAAGTGTACACTTGTGAGATGTAACGTATTTTTTGGATTACAAGTCGCACCTGAGTATAAGTCGCACCAGCGATAAAATGCCCAACGAAGAGAAAAAAAACATATACAGTATAAGTCGCACCGGAGTATAAGTCGCATTTTTGGGGGACATTTACTTGATAAAATCCAACACATAGAACAAGATCTGTCATCCTCAAAGGCAATTTAATATTAAAATACAAGGGCTGTCAAAATTATCGCGTTAACGGGCGTTAATTTTTTAAATTAATCACGTTAAAATATTTGACGCAATTAACGCACATGCCCCGCTCAAACAGATTAAAATAACAGCAGTGTAATGTCCGCTTGTTACTTGTTTTTTGGTGTTTGGTGCCCTCTGCTGGCGCATGGGTCCAAATGATTTTATGGGTTTAAGCACAATGACTGAGCATGGTGTAATTATTGACATCAACAATGGCGAGCTACTAGTTTATTTTTTGATTGAAAAGTTTACAAATTTTAATAAAACGAAAACATTAAGAGGGGTTTTAATATAAAATTTCCATAACTTGTACTAACATTTACCTTTTAAGAACTAGTCTTTCTATCCATGGATCGCTTTAAGAGAATGTTAATAATGTTAATGCCATCTTGATTTATTGTTATAATAAACAAATACAGTACTTATGTACCGTATGTTGAATGTATATATCCGTCTTGTCTTATCTTTCCATTCCAACAATAATTTACAGAAAAATATGGCATATTTTATAGATGGTTTGAATTGTGATTAATTACGATTAATTAATTTTTAAGCTGTAATTAACTCGATTCAAAATTTTAATCGTTTGACAGCCCTAAAAAATACAATAGAGAACAACATGCTGAATAAGTGTACAGTGAATGAACAACGAAATGCGAATATACTATCCTCACCAGGACGCTACAGCTCGGTCCTGGCTATACAGCGAGCTAAACTCCCAAATGACGATGCTTGACGTCCAAATAATTTGCGGAATCAATTTCGTCCTCAATACCAAACGGGTTCGCATCAACGTAAATAAATGATAATTAGGTGCTGTTACAGCAATGGCACAAACGGTTAGCATGCGTTCGCTAGCATTAGCACATCCTTCAAACAACCGCACAACTGGCTGTAAGTGTCCGATCGCGGGTGGAAAACACACAACAACAACAGAAAAGATACACACAGGCATTGCCTCTGTCGAGATATTTTACAAGCATAAACAATGAACGTAAGTTCGCAGCAGTATTTCTCTCTCGCTAACTCGCCCACTCACTCAAGCTGCGTAGCTGTCAGTCTGCTTCTGGCGTGTGAGCGGTCTTCTTCATGTAAACAAGTGCGAGTGCGCCCTCACGTGGGCGTGAATGCGCCACAAACTAAAAGCATGCATTTCAAAATAAAAAAGTCAATAATACAATTGAACATACATTGCCAAAGGCAGAACGCGAACGTGGACATAGCTATTAAGTTATTCAGATAACTATAGCATAAAGAACATGCTAACAAGTTTACCAAACCATCAGTGTCACTCCAAAACACCAAAATAACATGTGAAATGATATCATAATGTGTTAATAATTTCACATATAAGTCGCTCCTGAGTATAAGTCGCACCCCCAGCCAAACTATGAAAACTGCGACTTATAGTCCGAAAAATATGGTATTTGTTATTGAGCAATTTGAGTGTTTGTCCCACTAGCACTTGTAGTGCAAGTAGTTACATTGCTGTGAAAGTTCGGCAGTTAAAAGCATTAACTCCTGATTCCTTATGATAGAATAGGGCTAACTGTACAATATATCATAGCTGTGACATTCTCTTATATTGAAATCAAATGCGTATTTGATTCAGGCACTTAACCCGACACCCGTGAGATCCGAGACACGTTGTTCATTGTTTCTCTTAACATTTCCTAACCCACTCTGTATTGGTAGCGCAGTCTTGTCTACTCACGTTGGATGGACTCACTGCAAAATGCAGTTTCTATTCGCGTGTGTGCCACACTACTAAAGAGCTTCAATTGATTTTATGTTGGCCCGCATGAGGGCATCTCGAGATGTGTGCGGGACTGCTGACTTGACTTAACCTCCCCTGAGCGCTAATTAGCATTAACGCCCTGCGCGAAGGTATTCAAGGATGAGTAACTTTGGATGTACACTGTGAAAAGGGAAGAATAACCTTCCTCCAACACCACCTGATGGCCTTTACACTCTGTTTACAGATAACACATGCGCTAAAGGTCATTTGCACTGTACACATGATGGTGTACATCCACAAAAAGATCCGTTTGGTGCACTGCTTAAGGGCCCATCAACTGTGCTAAAGACCAGGGGATTTGTTTAGAAACTGGACCAAAGTGCATTTTATTGCACTGTAAGTGTCCGAAAAAGACTTTCTCGTGGCTTGTGATTTGCTGACATGCCCTAAATCTGTTGGATTACGTCTGTTTCAAACCCGATATTAAAAATATTGGTGTCTCTGGGCAAGGCGTTGATAAATGAACTAGTGCTGCAACGATTAATCAATTAAGACGAGTAATTTGATTACAAAAAACTTTGAATCAAATTTTACTGCTTCGAGTATTCGTTCAATTAGGGTAGTGTTGTAAAACTCATTTAAAATGGCTGAATCCAGTTGCTCCCTGTTAAGACCAACAGAAGGTAAGTTTTTGTTTGGACTGATATGCTTTTTTTTCATTCGTAATTTAGTTTATGGGTATGTTTGGCCATTTTTTTGTGGGAATATGTGCTTGAACGATTTGTTAAGGGCATTGTTAAAAAAAAAAAAAGTTAACATTTTATAGCATTTAAGCTAGTGGACTTTTGCTATACAAGTTAGCCAGCTGTTCTTTTATTGTACTTTTTTTGTATACCGTTTGTAGCTAAGCTCAGGTATTTTAATTTATTTTTTAAATGAAAGTGCAATTCTGCATAGTTTGAGGAAACACTGAGGATTTTTTTTTTGTATTTGCATGTAATGCTCTTTTGAAAGTGCAATTTTAGCAAGCCTAAATCTCTTAAAATTTATTCCAATCCGATTACTCAATTATTCAAACTGACAAATTGATAGCTTAATCGTGTACTAAAATAATCGATAGCTGCAGCCCTAAAATGATCTAATGTACGAATCTAGATATTTCTTAAAAGGGCGTTTGCATAGGGATGGTAGGGACAAAAAACTACCAAGTTTTCAGAGTGCTCAAATTGTCCCCACCAACTTTTAAGCAATCTTAATTGCATTATATAATGACTTCAGTTATATAGGTAATTCATAATGTCTTTCCATATGTTGTATGGACAGAATTGACCTTACCATTATTTAAGTGAATTATTTTCATTATGTTTAGACTTACATTTACCCCTTTTTCTTGCTGAATATGCCGGTTCATTTCCAACCCCCTTCAAACGCATGTTTAATTGGCGGATTACTAGAACCCCCCCTTACCCCGCCTCCCAACACAAACACACACACACACAACCTCGACAAAAACACATGCTGCCTCCTCCGCCCCCTTCAAAAAGGAGTGAGATTTAAAGTTTTTTTCGGCCAGCAGCAGCCACTGTAAGTATTGTAAAAAGACGCCAATGTTGTGGAGATGGGGGAAACACCACTAATTTTACAACTGAAAGTCCGATCTGCATCACACTTAGCATAACATTAAACTGTGTGAAGTTGTTAACCTGCAAAACTAATGTGGTCAGGCTAGCCTCCACATGGAACAACGAAGTCAAGCTAGCGGTCCCTCATTCAGATCATCGTTTGCATTATGTGCATTACGATAACGCAATGCGGGGGCTTCAGAGTGCAAGTCCCTCTATTGGAAAAAAAAAACAAAAACAAAAAAAAACTGGGAGCTATCCAACAATGGGTCCACTTCAGGGAGACACCGACATGAATAAACATGAACTGACATGGAAAAAAAAAAAAACTCTGTAAAATGAAATGAGAAATGAGAATTTCATGAGTACTTTGGTCGTATGCCTCAGATGTAGATCGGTCTTTGAATATCTCGAATTCAGATTCTTTAGTAGTTTTTGAAAACAAAGGTTTCAATTGAAAGCTGTAGCACCTGAAACAATACACAGGAAAGTTAGTATAAGTCAAAACAGATTTATTTTTACATTGATCATTTAGCCTATCAATTAATTAGGTTCATAATAGCGAGAAATGTAGTCCTGACCCCTGTTCAATAATGTGTTTGGTCTAATTAATGTCTCGTCCCAAGCAAAATGTGTACATGCAGGTTATGCTGCTATATCGTCCCTACCATTGTTGAGACCAAACCTACGCCCTTGTCTGAAGGCCAGATTACAGCCATATTTCAGGTCAGCTAATGGCATTTACAATGGGGAAAATAAGTATTTAGTCAACCACCAATTGTGCAAGTTCTCCTACTTGAAAAGATTAGAGAGGCCTGTAATTGTTAACATGGGTAAACGTCAACCATGAGAGACAGAATGTGCGAAAAAAAAAACTGAACATCACATTGTTTGATTTTTTTAAAAGAATTTATTTCAAAATTCAAATGGAAAATAAGTATTTGGTCACCTACAAAGAAGCAAGATTTCTGGCTGTCAAAGAGGTCTAACTTCTTCTAACGAGACTCCCACAGAAGAAACAACAATTTTTTTTCAAAACCTAATCTTTGAAAAGCGACAACAACTACTGAGCGAGAACCAAGGGTTGAAGAGTTGGACCATGAAACGCCGGAGAGCACCGCCAAAATTGTGAGCGGAGTTTCAGTTTGTCCCACTAAAGACGCTAATTGTACAACTGAGCCACAACCGGACGTAGCATATTCAATGGATGACAAGCATAGCTGTCCTAAGCAGCCTGATTAAGACTTGCTCTAAAAAATGATAGGAAACCAAAAAAAAAAAAAAAAAAAAAAAAAAGCTCATTTTCACTGTATGATTATTAATATTCCTGGCTGGAATTTTCAGTCAAAAAGGATGCCATCTCCTGTTTTGCCTGCCGCCAGCATAGACTTCATAATGATATTGATGGGACACATTCCCGAGACACTGCGCCACGACTTCAAATTGGGGGCTGTCCCACACCCTGCAAAGTCGAAGTCGGCTGCAGTTATTCTCAAACATATGCAGCGATCCAACGCCGGATTTAGGTTGAAAAAGTACGAAAGCATACAAACAGGAAGGATTATCTCAGGAGTGATTTGTTCGAGGAGTCAAGGTAATTGATATATTTTTCGTACCATGCATGCATTTTGAAACGTTGTGAAAAAAAATCAATGGGAGAAATTAACTGCTACGGCATTGGCGTCATAATTCGCAATATTTACGTAAAATAAATGCTGACTTTGCGTTTTTTTGCTTTTAACCAAGAACCGAGACTGTTTTATGTTCATACTGTGGGGCAAATAAGTATTTAATCAACCACCAATTGTGCAAGTTCTCCTACTTGAAAAGATTAGAGAGGCCTGTAATTGTCAACATGGATAAACCTCAACCATGAGAGACAGAATGTGGGGGGAAAAAACAGAAAATCACATTGTTTGATTTTTAAATAATTTATTTCCAAATTAGAGTGGAAAATAGGTATTTGGCCACCTACCAACAAACAAGATTTCTGGCTGTCAAAGAAGTCTAACTTCTTCTAACGAGGTCTAACGAGGCTCCACTCGTTACATGTATTAATGGCTCCTTTTTTAACTCATTATCGGTATAAAAGACACCTGTCCACAACCTCAGTCAGTCACACTCCAAACTCCACAATGGCCAAGACCAAAGAGCTGTCGAAGGACACCAGAGACAAAATTGTAGACCTGCACCAGGCTGGGAAGACTGAATCTGCAATAGGTAAAACGCTTGGTGTAAACAAAATCAACTGTAGGAGCAATTATTAGGAAAATAGAAGACGTACAAGACCACTGATAATCTCCCTCGATCTGGGGCTCCATGCAAGATCTCACCCCGTGGCGTCAAAATGATAACAAGAGCGGGGAGCAAAAATCCCAGAACCACACGGGGGGACCTAGTGAATGACCTACAGAGAGCTGGGACCACGGTAACAACAGCTACTATCAGTAACACAATGCCCCGCCAGGGACTCAAATCCTGCACTGCCAGACGCATCCCCCTGCTGAAGAAAGTACACGTCCAGGCCCGTCTGCGGTTCGCTAGAGAGCATTTGGATGATCCAGAAGAGGACTGGAAGAATGTGTTATGGTGAGATGCAACCAAAATAGAACTTTTTGGTAGAAACACAGGTTCTCTTGTTTGGAGGAAAAAGAATAATGAATTGCACCATACCCACTGTGAAGCATAGGGGTGGAAACATCATGCTTTGGGGCTGTTTTTCTGCAAAGGGACCTGGATGACTGATCTGTGTAAAGGAAAGAATGAATGGGACCATGTATCGAGAGATTTGAGTGAAAATCTCCTTCCATCAGCATGACAATGATCCCAAACACCGGGCAACAAAGAAGTGGCTTCGTAAGAAGCATTTCAAGGTCCTGGAGTGGCCTAGCCAGTCTCCAGATCTCAACCCCATAGAAAATCTGTGGAGGGAGTTGAAAGTCCGTGTTGCCCAATGACAGCCCCAAAACATCACTGCTCTAGAGGAGATCCTGTATGGAGGAATGGGCCAAAATACCAGCAACAGTGTGTGAAAAGCTTGTGAAGAGCTACAGAAAACATTTGGCCTCCGTTATTGCCAACAAAGGGTACATAACAAAGTATTGAGATAAACTTTTGGTATTGACCAAATACTTATTTTCCATCATGATTTGCAAATAAAAAATAAAAAAAAACCAAAAAAACGTGTTTTTCTGTTGTTTTTTTTTTTTTTTTCTTCCACATTCTGTCTCTCATGGCTGAGGATTACCCATGTTGACAGTTACAGGCCTCTCTGATATTTTCAAGTGGGAGAACATGCACAACTAGTGGTTGACTAAATACTTATTTGCCCCACTGTATTTGCATTCAGTAAATATGTTGTCACTATTTCTGATTGTGTCATCCCAATCTTTGTGTGCGGTCTCAGGCTTACTTTCTACTGGCTCTGACACTGGTCCTTAAAACTGGAATTACTGGTGACAAGCGTAGCCTCTGCAAAGCTCTATTAGGACATGTAATACTGTGTAGTCGCCGTGTGGTTCCGTGAACGTCAGCTCTTGTTTATAAACCGTCACGTGCTCTCGCAGCACATCTGTTCAGCAGGCCGTCTTAAACAAGGAGCGACGCCGCTTGCGTCCAGTTATGTGCCCGTCACGGGTACTGGTGTGATGGCCTGCAGTGTAAAAGCATTCTTAGGATTCCATCAGGAACAACGACACAACTGGAGTCTGCTTGCCAGTAAACTGCGCTCACTTGAGGGTACTAATATTGTCAGCGCTGTTTACTATAAATCATATGTAACTGTTTCTCGGTGGAATAGTTGGGAGTTAGGTTGTTTCATTTCCAGTGTTGTTAATAACGGCGTTACAATATAACGGCGTTACTAACGGCGTTATTTTTTTCAGTAGTGGGTAATCTAATTAATTACTTTTCTCATCTTGGCAACGCCGTTACCGTTACTAAGAACTGAAAGGCATGCGTTACTATATTGGTCGAAAAGTCTGAGGGAGACGGATTCACCGAGACGACAGAGCAGAGCAGGAGTTGGGAGGAGGCAAGAAAGTTGTGACGCCGAGCAAACGCGATGCTAGGTAGCTCCAATAATACATGTTGTAACCGATAGCCTACAAACTACGCCCGCATGTTATGGTAGATATGGTAGACATGGTAGATATCACATGTACTGTATATAGATATAACTAGATGCAAAATGACAGACATGGCACTAAATGCGTTAGTAGACAGCCCCCATCTTAAAGCAGTAGACTTTTTAGGACGGCTCTGTTGTAGAGAACCTTCCTAGCGAACCTAAGTAACTTTTTATCTAAAATACTTCTAAATCAGCAAAATCTTGACTTGAATCTATCTTTAAATGATAAAACAGTTTTAAAACTTTCATATGTCAAAAGTAGAGAGAAGGGAACTAATGCAATAATGGGAGCAATTTTAACAACTTTTAACAGTTGATTCAGGGTAAAGGGTAAATTAGGGTAAAGAATTGGGCTCGGGCCAATTGTACCAAAAACCTCCACAAAAAACTTCACATAGTGTGGCCAATGTTTTTTTTTTTAATTTTATTTATTATTTTTTTTGAGGGAAAAAAAAAAGTAATTATCACCAATTACTTTGCCAAGTAACTAATTACTCTTACATTCAGGTAATTGAGTTACTAACGCAATTACTTTTTGGGAGAAGTAATTTGTAACTATAATTACTTTTTTTCAGTAAGATTAACAACACTGTTCATTTCACTGTTTCACTCAGCAGAGCCAAGTTTACCTGCTTATACACTGAAAATCTACAAATACTCTTGGAATAAATGGCAGTTTGCATTCAACCTGAGTTTACACTGTATTTCTAAAGAAATGCTTTGCTAACAAATGTGACCTTTCTTTGGATTAGTGTACCTAATGAAGTGTACAGTGAGTGAAAACGTTGCTAACACATATCGGCACCCGCACATTCCGCCACTGTTGGACTGAGAGCAGGTGCTTCTTTAGAGGTTTAAAAATAATTGTCACTGCTGTCATTATTAAGGTGGTTCGAGACTAGAAAGTGGACGGACTGCTTGAAATCAGAAGACCTTATGCTTTAGTTGCCATGCGACCACTCTGAAGCCACCTTTTCAAATGTCACATTCTCTTTTGGTCGCCACTCGTCTCCTGGAGAATACAGCTTGTTCTGGGAGCGATATTATTGGAACACCTTTTTGAGCTTTAATTCCCTCCTGAGCCAGTTAGTGGTTTCCAAGGCTCTTAAGCGAGGTGATTTTCTGTCAGCATTGACAATTCCCCCCCAAATAAGTTCTCATGGGATTGGGTAATGAGTGATGTACACAGGTGACTTGCTCTGTTGCCTGTTGTCCGTCTCTGATCCCTGCAGAAGTCGCTTGTACGTTCCCCTGAGCACAGCAATTTTCCTTGATCACAGAGCTTGTTGCCCTCTTTCTCCGTCAGCACTCTGAGAAGAGTGGCGCAACAGCATAAATCCACAGGCAATCTAAAGGAAACTGAATTGTGACTTCAACAGAGTTATATAGCTTGGCACACTGTGGCTCTTTATCATCGTTTGTACCAGAAAAGGACTCTGAGATAGACTAAAAATAGTGAGCGAAAAGTCAAAGTTCCCACTTTGAGACATACTTCAGTTTTGTTCAGTATTCACATCTTTTGTATTTCCACTCTACATAGACATGAATAGGAACAAAAAAAAAAAGACTTGCATTCCCTGGCTAACTCTGGCATGTCCTCGATCTGCAGCCAGGCCAGTTTTGTTTAGAGATGGCCAAAAGGCATATGTGAAGCATCTGAGATAGAATACTAAATTTTTCAAGCACTGGTTGCAATGTATTCCTGGCGTTCCATTCCTGGTACATTAACCTTAGGCGAAACCTGGGCACCTTTTCTTTCAAGCTCCTGATGAAATGAACACTTACAAAAAAAAAAAAACTATGGCCACATAACACATTTTCCATGGACGGATCTGAAAGGGTAGTTGCAACACAGAGATTGCCTAAAACCCTTGACAGAACATCCTATGTTTTAGGTCTTTGGAGTCTTCATGGTTCCAGGAATGTCCCGAAAGGCCAAATTATACCGGACGCGGTTGCAGTAGGGATCCGCCATTGACTGTATGATCTGCAGTACGTCAAAAAAAGGACAAAATATACCGTTGTGAGCTCTTGTGTGATCGCGTGTGATAATACGGCATTAAAAACGACAAACACACGGTGTCTGTACTCAACAGAGAAGCAGAGAGATTTGGATTTGAGTTGACAAAACATTTTTTCCATCCATCCATCCTACCCAATTACCCACCCACACTTGCTCCGGAGTCGGGACGCGGGGGCAGCAGCTTTAACAGGGAAGCCCAGACTTTCCTCTCCCCAGCCACTTCAACCAGCTCTTCTGGCGGGATCCCAAGGCGTTCCCAGGCCAGCCGAGAGATATAGTCTCTCCATGTCCTGGGTCGTCCCCTGGGCCTCCCGCCGGTGGGAAATGCCCAGAACACCTCTCCAGGGAGGCGTCCAGGAGGCATTCGAACCAGATGCCCAACCAATCTCATTTTTAAATTACATAACTCACCATCCATCCTGGGGTTGGGCGAAACCTTCCTGTGTCAAGCTACTTTCTATTTACTTGCAAATTCAGCCATTAGCTGAGGAGGGGGTTGGGCGAAACTTTCCTGAGTCAGGCTACTTTCAGACACTGTTACTTCTTACTTGACACTAAACTGCTAAACTTCTGAGGATATTTTAATTTAATAATAGTATTTCATTAATTCTAACTTATTGGATGTATTTGTTTGAATACCCTCTACATGTTAAACATTTTTTATATATACATTGATATACATAGATATTTAGAAATACCACAACTAAGCACACCAAGCAACAGTGGTAACAAGAAAACCACCTCACATGAAATTGCTGGAAAAAGATATGCAAGATTAGTATATACCACACTTGGTTCAGAAACAAACTATCATTCAGGTTTCATACAATGGTATAAATATTACATTTAATTTGAAACCAAATCAAATTAAACTGAACTACTGCTCCACATCTATGTGCATGTGTTGTGGACCCTTCCGTTAGTTTTTTGTTTGCTTTGCTTAAATTAAATGATACAAGCTTGATACAGCCAAATAATATTCTAACAGCTGATGACCAGTATTATCTACTCTCAATGTGGACTCCAGGCATGGTTCCATTTTGACGGATGCGTTTCTGGCAAAAATAGAAAATAGCCCAAACCGTCAAAAGATGGTCCGTTGTCAATCCGTAGCGCAGACGCGTTCGGTATGATTTGAACAATATGATAGAATGGAAATGGATTGACTCCGCCGCTATTTCATGGCGGATCCATGCCGCAGATGTGTCCGGTATAATTTGGGCTGGTAGATTGTTTGATACTGAGGCAATGTCTGCAGGTTTGCGGCAATCCTTGTGTAATCCCTGTTGACCATGTAGGCATTGCCTGATCACTGGTAGGCTACCGACTAGTACTGGTGCACGATAATTATTGGTCCGATAATTATCGATCCGATAATAGGAATTATGACGTCATCCCGATAAATCCAATAACATTATTAATAGGACCGATATAATGTATTGTGCAGGTTTTACAGTTTACAGTGACTTTACATACTAGTATAGACCCTACCCACCGACGTCACAAAATCACGTGATCGCTGTATTGTTCCGCCCCCTTGTCCGTCATTTTGTGTCTGTATTATCAATGGTCTCAATTGATCGAGCAATTTATAATGCATTTCATGGAAGACCCGGTGCTTTCGGATGCCGTAAACTCACTTGATGCGTTGCATAAAAGGCGTTATGTGGAAAAGCTTCAGTTTATCCATTCGCCAGATCCATATTTGATGCCTAAATCGATGTTTTTCGACCCGCTGTCTCCGCCGTATTTGCCTGACATCTGCTAGCTACCCTGAACTGTACAACTATCTTGTCCACACAAAATCAGCCTATTCTCACGAAAGTTTGGAAAACTTTAAGAGCTTGGAGGCTTATAAATACTTTGTTGCTGGTTGGGTGAAACAGGTCCTCGTCCACGAAAATTCGGCAGGAATCTATCTTGTGCTTGGAAAGGTGAGTTACGAAATTTTTAATTCAAAATCTTTTGTTCTTGCTAACATCCACTGTCAAGTCTAATGTATTTCATGTCATTTGTCAATGGAGCTAGGGCTTTTAATGTTTATATGGTTTAGCGATAGCACTCTCACTACATACATACGTGTATGTTGTCGGCGATTAGCCTAGCAATGATCTTAATTGTGGTTGTCAGCCCAAAACCCTCTCAATATATATTAAATGCATCTTACCAGATATAAAATGACTACTACATAATCTGTGGTAATCGTTTGGAGCCCAGTTTTCTCGTCGAATTGCAGCAGCCCATCTCACTCTCTCCTCTCCGGGTCTCTCGGAATCCGGTAGAACTTCAAGTCTCTCCGTCTATCTTCTCTGTTATTGCAACCGACCGCCACACACGCCTTCACCATTTTGATTATTAATGTTAACGAGCAGAAAAACACGCCGTAAATAGGAGGAATGTACGTAGCCGTAACAGGTAAAGACGATGTGTTGACGGACAATTGGGCGGCACCAGTCAGGAGGGCGGAGTTGTGACGTCACGTGGGTAGGGTCTATAGGAAAGCAGTTGACCATTTGCGGGGCATTGCTCCCACCTGCAGGTCAGAATAATTTGTTGCATCTATTTTTTGTCACAGTAGTTTTGTTCACATTACAAGCTCATTCACATACACATTGTGGTGTCTAGCGGTCGCATTGACAATCGTGAATGCTTTCTGTTACGTTTCCGCCTCGGAAATATATAAGTATTTTATGTTTACTTTAACATATGGATGTGCACCATATGTTTACTTCTGAGGTGAAGGGTCATATGTACAGAACTTAATAAGTTGTTGTGTTATAGAAGCCAGCCAATGCTTTAGTAGCTCACGCTAGTGTGCTATGCTATACATATAATAGTTGTTTAAAGTGTATTGTGCAGTTTGTTGTATATTGAGTATTGAATATGTGTATTTTTCTGTTGTACTTTCACATTATTAAGGCGAGTGTCTTCCCATAAAAGCAAGAAAAGACCAAGCCTTGTGGTTTATCGAAGTGCATTCATTTTTAGCTGGCTGTCAGGCAGTGCAGAAGTGAACCGCACTGTTTTGTTCATCTCATTATGAAAAATCTGGTGAGATCAAAGGCAAATCTATGTTGAATCCACCACTATTTTTTATTTTATTTTATTTTTTAAACCTCCAGGTGTTCAAAAACTCAGGTTATACATTTTAAAAATATATATATTTATTATCGGTTATCGATATCGGTATCGGCTTTGAGAAGCAGGAAGTTATTGATATCGGTATCGGTTTAAAAAAATGGATATCGTGCACCCCTACTTAGTAGTATGATATCTAAAGGTCAGAGACGTACAGGTCTAGAAACCGAAGCCAGATCTACTTAACCAACCTCATGGTTTTTTTAGATTCAGGGTCAAAGGTTAAGCCTTCATTTTATGCTCTGTTTGTGCGAGTGTGACAAAGCTCTGTACAACTGCAGTTCTATGGTATTTTCATCTGTTGTCAGCTGAGGTTAATCATTCCGACTAGGTCAACATACCTCAGTTAAGGTGCATTCTGAAATTAATGTTCAGACATTAATTTCAGGTTTATGTCTTGCAACCGTGTGGCCAGGCACTTATTGATATTGACCTTATATGTCTGAGGGCTCTAACATTTTATATCGGTTATTTATTGGATGGCCACTTAAGTGTTATGATAGCCAGGCCACTGTTCTGATGAAGGCTTACGCGCTCGAAAGGGAGCTAAACGTTGCGAGTGTAAAATACTGACCTGGCGCATTGTTAAGTAGATGTGTCAAGCGAGTCCCAGGCAGAAAAACATGATCAGACTCTTTGCCAAAAAATCGAGGGGATTAGCAGCTCTTGGCTGACTTCAGAGGGTTTTGTTTGCGCTTGACTCGTTCTTCTTTAAAGCTCTGAATTTCGATTAGGACTTTTTCCTCTTACCGTCTCCCATTAAACAACTATAAATGCTTGAGAGCACAGTCGAACATGAAAAGTAACTCAGGTGAAAAGGAGAAACATGGCTCGGTCATTTCCTCTTACAAATGCGTATTAGCTTTTCATAGAAAGTCAATTTTAAAGACACTTAGTATTGTTTTGCTTTCAGTTTTGGCGCGATAGTTCACAGCCTGTCAAAAGGATGGACGCTGGAAAGGTGGCAAAAGGTGGATTTTGCCCGCATGAATCTCGGATCCATGCGGGCTCCAGTAGGTTTCCTGCAATATTTGTGGCGACTGTGGTGTAATTCAATGGAATATCTGAAAAATCCACCTTTTGCCACCTTTCCAGCGTCCATCCTTTTGACAGGCTGTGATCCTTGGCAAATGCCACATGTTTTTTTGTCTGCACCCTGAGATATAAATAGCTTAGCTGCCTCTTACATTCCTAACCGTAAAAAGGGACAAATTCTGCAGCATCGCATACTTCAATCTCTACCTCAAAGATCCTCAAGGCAAAGACGATCAAGATCCTCCAGGACTGGCCACCCCAGTCACCAGACATGAACCTCATTGAGCATGTCTGGGGTAGGATTAAAGCGAAAGTATGGAAGACGAAACCCAAGAATGTTGATGAACTCTGGGAGGCATGCAAGACTGCTTTCTTTGATGTTCCTGATCACTTCATCAATAAATTGTATGAATCCTTGTCAAAGCCCATGGAAGTCATACAAAATATTAAATTTGGATCTCACAGCACCACTACTTAATTCGCTTATGTTATGCAACATATTTTTTGTATTTGAAGTGCATTTTCTGTTCAATTTTCACACTGCTTTCTGTAGGCGACAAAACTTTTGTCTTGCCAAAATTTGACCTTTATGTTTTTATTAAATGATTTTTTTTTTTCAGTGAAACAAATGTTTTCGTACATTCAACATCATTTGGAAGGGTCTTAGCTTTCATATGAGTCATTTCTGAAACCAATTGAATAGTTAAAAGTCAGGTTATTGGCATTTGTTTCTACAAAATAGATAAGCGACAAGACTTTTGTCAGGGACTGTAGAGGGCTCAGTGTGATCGCCCTGTTTTAAAGTGCTGCGTCTGACTGCCTGGCATTGAATCTGCCAGAGGAGTAAAGAGGGTGATTAAGTGTCTCATTGTCTCTTGGGCGCAGGTATTTATAACGCAGATGCTGGCCCATTTCTGGCCCGCTTATTAAAGTAAAGATGATCTCTGTCGGGTTGATTTGCCCAGTCAAAGCAGGCGATTAATTTACACGACACGGCGCACTGCAGCTGATTTAGAAAAGTTTATCATGCCCGCCCCAAACTTAACGGAAAATATAATTTAAGACTCAAGAATAACGAAGAAAATGAAGTTAGTAGCCGTTTTTGTGCAGGGTCGTGCTATTGACGTTGCAGGAGAAGCCCAGCATTTATTCTCGTGCTTCTTCATTTGGTATTCCACAGAATTACCATTCTTATGACTTAAAATCATTTCACTGATACAGTTAGATTTGTGATATCATGTCAGAGCAACATGTCAGAGAGTCACGTCATAGCCCATAGTACCGCAAAAGACATCAACTCATTTAGCCAAAGTGAGTGCGGTGCAATCAGGGTTGGAGCTGCAGCCAATCCTTTCACCACCCACAAAGTGCCACTTATTACAACTCACCTTAGGTTCAGTCTCGTCCGGCCCTCCTGTGGTGAAAAGAAGCTCTAACGGGGCCATAAGTTCCCGCTGTCAAGAAAATACCATTTAACTCCTCTCAGTGGGCAGCGCTTGCCCGGAATGGGCTTCTCGCTCCAGGAAATCATGGGACACCCAGTGATAGTTTTTCATTATCATTTCCTCTTGCTCCAACAACTTGTCGTTTGTCTTATATTAAGTTGTTTGTCTAATATTATTACCTTGACTGAGCACAAGAGATAGTTACAGTGGGGCAAATAAGTATTTAGTCAACCACTAATTGTGCAAGTTCTCCCACTTGAAAATGTTAGAGAGGCCTGTAATCGTCAACATGGGTAAACCTCAACCATGAGAGACAGAATGTGGGGAAAAAATCCAGAAAATCACATTGTTTGATTTTTGAAGAATTTATTTGCAAATCATGGTGGAAAATAAGTATTTGGTCAATACCAAAAGTTCATCTCAGTACTTTGTTATGTACCCTTTGTTGGCAATAGCGGAGGCCAAACGTTTTCTGTAACTCTTCACAAGCTTTTCACACACTGTTACTGGTATTTTGGCCCGTCCCTCCATGCAGATCTCCTCTAGAGCAGTGATGTTTTGGGGCTGTCGTTGGGCAACACGGACTTTCAACTCCCTACACAGATTTTTTATGGGGTTGAGATCTGGAGACTGGCTAGGCCACTCCAGGACCTTGAAATGCTTCTTACAAAGCCACTCCTTTGTTGCCCTGGCTGTGTGTTTGGGATCATTGTCATGCTGAAAGACCCAGCCACGTCTCATCTTCAATGCCCTTGCTGATGGAAGGAGATTTTCACTTAAAATCTCTCGATACATGGCCCATTCTTTCCTTTACACAGATCAGTCGTCCTGGTCCCTTTGCAGAAAAACAGCCCCAAAGCATGATGTTTCCACCCTAATGCTTCACAGTGCGTATAGTGTTCTTCGGATGCAATTCAGTATTCTTTCTCCTCCAAACACGGGAACCTGTGTTTCTACCAAAAAAGTTCTATTTTAGTTTCATCTGACCATAACACATTCTCCCAGTCCTCTTCTGGATCATCCAAATGCTCTCTAGCGAGCCGCAGACGGGTCTGGACATGTACTTTCTTTCAGCAGGGGGACACGTCTAGCAGTGCAGGATTTGAGTCGCTGGCGGCGCATTGTGTTACTGATAGTAGCCTTTGTTACTGTGGTCCCAGCTCTCTGTAGGTCATTCACTAGGTCCCCCGGTGTGGTTCTGGGATTTTTGTTTACCATTTTTGTTATCATTTTGACGCCACGGGGTGAGATCTTGCATGAAGCCCCAGCTCGAGGGAGATCAGTGGTCTTGTATGTCTTCCATTTTCTAATAATTGCTCCACCAGTTGATTTCTTTACACCAAGCAGTTTACCTATTACAGATTCAGTCTTCCCAGCCTGGTGCAGGTCTACAATTTTGTCTCTGGTGTCCTTCGACAGCTCTTTGGTCTTGGCCAGTTTGGTTTGGAGTGTGACTGACTGAGATTGTGGACAGGTGTCTTTTATACCGATAATGAGTTAAAACAGGTGCCATTAATACAGGTAACGAGTGGAGCCTCATTAGACCTCGTTAGAAGAAGTTAGACCTCTTTGACAGCCAGAAATCTTGCTTGTTTCTAGGTGACCAAATACTTATTTTCCACTCTAATTTGGAAATAAATTCTTTAAAAATCAAACAGTTATTTTCTGTTTTTTTTTTTTTTCCACATTCTCTCATCGTTGAGGTTTACCCATGTTGACAATAACAGGCCTCTCTAATCTTTTCAAGTATGAGAACTTGCACAATTGGTGGTTGACTAAATACTTATTTGCCCTACTGTATTATTTTAAAACATATTAGCTAACTGTAGGTGTGTAACAGTACAGACAAGTCATGATTCGGTAAGTACCTCGGTACAGGAGGGGTCATGGCTTGGTATGGGTTCGGTACAACAGGAAAAACAAAATGTAAGAATTTGTGTTTTCATTGTTTAACATTCTTTAATTGACAGTTCATGTGCAAAAATAGACAACACACCCTTTTTTGTAGGGATCGACTGAAGTAACAGTCAGGTAGCACTTGCCAGCTGGAAACCTTGGAAATTTAAAATAAAAATAAGATATTACCATTTTAATGTTGGATTACACACAGTTAATTGTAAACTAGAGCTGAACGATATTGGGAAAATCTGACGTTGTGATTTTTGGGGGGTTGCAGAATGTATTATGATATTAAAGTGCGTATGACACCAAAAAGCATGTTTATTTCACATTTCACGCGGTGTTTTATTCTCCTGAATGAAATGGACCGCTTGGATGTGTGTGGAAGCAATCTTTTTATGTATTCAATTTTTGAATCCCGCGCCATGAAAGTGAGTTACTTCCGGCTCCAGTCTCGGGTTTAGGACGAATGCGAATGTGACTTCACCGGGATCAGCATCTCACAATACAGCATTGCTTTATAGCAGGTATCACTAAATCCAGACCTCGGTGCCACTTTTCCTGTCGTGTTTTCCACGTCTCTCTCCCCTAACACACCTGAATCAAATGATTATGTCATAAGCAACCTCTCCAGAAGCCTAATAATGATCCTGATTATTTTGATTCAGGTGTGTTGGAGGAGGGAGACATGGAAAACACGACAGGAAAAGTGGCACCGAGGTCCGGATTTAGTGAACCCTGCTTTATAGCATGCATATGGACTTCAGATTCATCTGATTTTGCGGATTAATTCTTTTATTTTTCGCATCACGCCAGCCAAACGGCTGCAGGCTTTTGCGGCTGCACCAGGGAGAGGCGAGTGAGCCTTTTTAGTTTTCAGAAAGTTCCTGTTCACTCAGAGATCGACCAAAACAAATGTGCGACAACTGTGGGACCATTGACTTACGAGGAAGTGAGTAAACATCGTGTTTTATATTATGTTAAATACTGGGATCATGGCACACGTTTCAATACCGAGGTGGCTTGCATTTTGTGGCTGACATGCTCCTTGTCCATTCGGCCGACGACCAGCGGCTTGTCGCACATTTTCTTTGATGGAAAATATTTTTTTATGATTGAAGCAACTTTTGGGGGGGATTGAATGATTTAGACACAAATGCCCTACCCATAATATGGCCCAAACGTAAAAAGGATTGCCAAAATCAAAGAAAACTTTTTCTAATGAAAAATTAAGTGTTCAAATGCACATTTTTCAGTCTCAAATATTTTTTTCGCATTCAAAAACTTTTTTCTATGATTAAAATGTTTCATTTTTTGATTGAAGTGATTTTACTTTGAAAAAATATATATTTTTGCATGAAGCAACTTATTTTTTGATTAATAATGACACAAATGTCCTAGCCAAAATGTGGCCCAAACGCAAAACATTACTTCAATCAAAAAATAAAATTCAAATAAGATTAGTTTTCAAATGCATTTTTATTTCAAAATTTATTTTTGCAATCACACATTTTGATTGAAGTCAGTTTTTTAATTGAAAATGTATATTTCGATTGAAGCAACTTTTTTTTTTTTTTTTTTTTTTGATGGAATCGTAAAGACACAAATCTACCTCCATATAGCTCCGCCCAGGGGATACACATTTTGATTGAGGTAACTACATTGGCACGACACCGGCGGGCGTACCATATTCAATGGATGATGATGATTCCCCTCAAGAATGATGGGAAACAAAAAAACGCTAATTTTCAACTTAATATTATAAATATTCTTGTCAGTTAATTTTATTGCTGACACTGCATTTCGGGGTCATCAACATGTTTTGTCCCCCCCCCGCCCCCAAAGTCAAACTCCGCCTATGGCACTCCTTGGAGGAGGACTAACTCCAACATGGACTTTTTTGGGAGTTTTTTTTTTTTTTTTAAAGAGCATTTGCCAGCTGACTGCCTGCACTGAACCGTGATGTTAGGGGATGAATACAAATACCGTTACTCTTAGTTAATTGGTAACTTCACGAGGTATTTTTGCAACACTGAACTATGTTGAACACATTTGTTATGAGAAGCAGCTTGAAACAAAAGCAAATCTTGGAATGTTTCAACCATTACACCTGCACGCCAGGAGTTCAATACATGCTCATCACCATCCCCTCCCCGGTTGGCTTGGCGTGCTTAATAGATTTGAATGTGCCGCTATAGCTACCACTCACATTTGTGCAGGTGCCGTCTTGTCTCAGCTTGGCTGAAAAATATCAGATTTTAAACTCAAATTCCATTTATTTGTAGGATGGTTTGTCTGTGAAGTAGCTAGTTTCTTGGTGTGTTAGCTAAGTAGCAATATATTAAGGTAATTAGTAATTGGTTAGTTTGTTAGCGGGATGCTGAAGTAATTAGGTAGTTTAATAATCTGTTTATTTGCTAGCTGTTTGGTAGCGAAGCAGTAAAGTAGTCAATGTTCTTTCTCGGCAGGAATTAAAAACTTTTTAAATTAGACTGATTGGAATAATAACAAAATTTTACAACACTTACGGCACTTTTAGAAACTAATCTACTTTTTGTGTGAGCAGGGCAGCATTGCTTGACTCACTTTAAACTGTCGAAGCCATTCCCGAAAAATCGACAAAACATTACTAAATCTCCCTGACAAATAACTCGAATTAATCGATAAAATGGATTCTTCTCCCAGCCTGAGTATCCAAAGATTGCATCAGTGTTCTATTCATTCTTCTTATCCCCCTTTTATTCTAATTAACACCTCCGCCTGTGTGCAGTCACTTATTGATATCTGAAAACTGTTTATTTTGGCAGGTCTGAAGGGATTCATTAAATCCCTCTGTGGTGGATGTACTCTATTAGTTTTAATCACGGCCAATCCAATGCCGCCATTTACGCAGGGCTCACTTTCAAAGAGTGACATTTAAAACTAGTTGCCATGACAGTCCACTTTTTTTTTCTTGATACAACAAAGTAGTTTGCCAGGCAGGTGCTGGCTTCCCTCTGGCAGCCCTTTCAAATGAAAGCCTCCTTTTCATGTTTGACAGCGTAGGTAGTTGGCAAAACACTAAGCACATGACATGACAAACAGGGAGATAGTTTAGTATAAGCGTTAATGAGGGAAACTGATAGGGGGACCAAATGTCCTCTTTTGCCCGAACATGCCCACTTTTAACATCCTGTCCGGGGCGTCCGGCTGGGTTTTATGAATTCATGAAAATATATGGATTTCATTATTTTTCACGGGACCAATTAGCAAGTGTTGAATTTGACCGACACTTTGCACAGAATACTAAGATACTTTGCTGCATGGGACGTGTTAACAGAGAGCCTGCCCAGTGTTTAAGACTCTTATTATGATCAATACGTATATAATCAAATGCTCATGTACCCAAAATAGTACTAAAGTTGAAAATACCTTCATTCTAGTTTGGATACAAATTTGCTCACGAGTGCGCGGTCAGACTGGCTTTATAATGGCGTCAACTGTCAATTCTCATTCACAAACAAACCTTCGTCACGGCAGGAGATAACAGGCTATCTGTATGTACACATGCTAAACTTATTTGTCGGCAACTCTTGATCTGTAAAATCCCGTTTAGTGTCGCATCGTAGCGCTGCTGATGATTGTAAACTTTTATAGCAACGTTTGATTTTGTCTCGGCTACCGGTGCTTGCTCATAGGGTAGCTGTCAGTGCGCTAAGCCATGCTAGGCATTATGAGAAATGTAGGTTTGAACCTCCGCGTTTGGGGAAAAATGCTGGTTCAATCGTTTGTCACTTTATTTCGGTTGTTTTTTGTGTGCAATCTAGAACTTTGAATGAGAATAACAATAACAATTAAAAAAAAAAAAAAACGGTGATCCCTCGCTACTTCGCGCTTCAAACTTCGCGCCCTCAGTCCATCGCGGATTTAAAGAAAAAAAAAAAAAAAAATACAGATGGGCTGTCCCGAGCCGATCACATAGGCTACGTTCATACTACAGGTCTTAATGCACGAATCCGATTTTTTGTCATATCCGTTTTTTTGGCGTGCCCGTTCAGACTGCCTTTATCCATTGAGACCGTTCAAGTATTACGCATGCGCACTAATTCGCAGTCCGACACGCGCTAAGCAAGAAGACCCGCATGCGCAGAAGCATCAAAACAAATGACAGACGTCATCCGTCATTCCAGGGATATCATATTTTGCTTTTCAAAAGGTGGACACAACTAACAGACATAAATAATCCCCATTTAGGCTTATATTCAAAGTTTATATGGATCGATAGCATGCGCGCACTGTCCGTGCACGTCACACACACATACGGGCAGTTTGTCCCGACTCTCGGCCGTGGAGGCAATGTTGAAATATTGCTCACTTGGAACAGAGAGAAAACTGAGCATTCTCAGGCGTATCCTCAACCCATTTTTATTTTTTATGACTCTTGTCAAGCTCAGCCCTTCCTTAAAAGCCGTGTTCACTGCAAGCTAGGCGCTAATAACGCACAGGTGCATCGCTACGGTAACGACTCTCTCGCTATTTGATGACGTAATTGCTGCATTAAATCCGATTTGCGGGACTGGACAGTACAGACCACCGCGACAGTCTGGAAAAATGTGGCCCAGATCGGATTTAGACCACATACGAAAGTGACCCAGATCGGATTTGAAATGGTCCCGTTCTATGCGACTTGTCACGTTCAGACCGTCAAGTTAATGCCTCACTCGAGTCGGAAAAACACGAAAAAATCGGATTCGTGCATTAAGACCTGTAGTATGAACGTAGCCATAGTCTCACTCTCGCGCCCTCCCTCCCTCTCCCTACTCTTTGTTTGTCTGGCATGTCACTGGAGTCGCTTATTAAAGTTAGCAATGTTGACAAGTGTTTGATCTTGCCAGAGTCACTTCAAAAGCGCCGCATGCGTCAATCATAGTTTCACTTGTTAAACAGTTGCTGTAGCAACACATTGTGTGTAAGTGAGCAGCTTGAGAGGATTTGAGTAGACACTATGAAGCATTTTCCTACTCCTTTGTTATGGTTTAAAAAGAATTCGTTGGGACAGTAACATGTTTAACAGTTATCATAAATATTACATTTGAAGTGGTTAAAAACCATTTATTAATGCATATTTATATATATTTTTTTTTTATTATAATTTGGGGAAAAAAGTGAAAAAACGTCTTATATGTATCTTTTTCCAATAACAAATCTTTAATAAATACATTAAAAAATAATAATAATAAAAAAATAAAAAACAAAGGGGAGGGGGGTGCGCTACTTTGTGGTTTTTCACTTATCGCAGCAGGTTCCGGTCCCCATTAACCACGAAAAACGAGGGATTACTGTAATTTATAAAAATGTTTAATTGGCTGCGTGTGTGCATTGACTGGACTACATTTCCATGGGTCTGCATGATGTTATTAATATTGATAGTTTTTTTTTAAATCATTATTTAATTCCAGGTCCAATTTTTTTTTTTTTCCTCTCGATTTTATTGTACGATTATATTTTAGGAGTAATAAAGCCTGTTGAGTAACCTTTGAGAATTTGAATTTGTGCCTTTGGTTATAGGCTATATGGCTATAATTTTTTAAAAAAATAAAACAGAATTTTTCTATCCAGACAGAGGAGGCCCACTTTAGATATATTAAAGTTACGTAGGCCTCTTTGAGTGAACTTTGAGTAAAATTCAAGCATCTCGAGGCCGGGCCGAGTCTCCTCTTCTTTTGGAAATCAAAATATGGTCACCCTACACTATGATTGATTGTTTTTTTAGAAAAAAATGTACAGTGCTGCTCGAAAGTTTGTGAACCCCACAGCGATGGTCAGATTTTTTGTAAAAAAAACTAAAATAACCTTATTAAATGTTAAGTTATACCCAAATCCACAATACTGACATTCCAAATAATGGACTGAAACAAAAGAAATAGTTATATTGTCATTCTTTATTTAACAAAAGTGGTTGATTTAAGAAAAACTCAGATATCATGTGTGCAAAAGTATGTGAACCCCTTCAGTTAATAGGATATTGCGCCTCCTTTTGCAGAGATTACCTCAACCAAACTGTTTCTGTAGTGACTAATCAGCCTCTCACATCTACTTTTGGGGATTTTTGCCCATTCTTCATTGCAGAACGCAGTCAGTTGAGAGAGGTTTGATGGGCGTCTGGCATGAACTGCTCGCTTCAGGTCCCGCCACAGCATTTCAATGGGATTTAGGTCAGGACTTTGACTGGGCCAGTCCAGAACACGAATCTTCTTCTTTTTCAGCCATTCCTTGGTTGTATTGCTGGAATGCTTTGGATCATTATCATGTTGCATGATCCACCTTCTGCCAAGCTTTAACTTCAAAACAGATGGCGTCAGGTTATGTTCTAGGATTTGACAATATTCCTCAGAATTCATGATTCCCTGGACTATGTGGAGTTGTCCAGGTCCTGAGGATGAAAAGCAAGCCCAGATCTTGACATTCCCACCTCCATGCTTCACTGTTGGGAGAAGGTTCTTTTGGTGGTATGCAGTGTTGACTTTTCGCCAGACATGGCGGTTTTGGTTGTGACCAAACAGTTCAATTTTGCACCTACATCAGTTGATGAAAACTCTTTTTAATTTAGTCTCGACAACACAACTGTTAAAAAAACAAAAAAAAAAAAACTACTGAATTGATTGATTAGGAAATCAGGTTGAAATAATAGAAAATTCCAAAATGTTGATGGGGTTCACAAACTTTTGAGCAGCACTGTATGGTAGTTTGTTCTATATTGATTACAAGCAAGGGCGTAGGTTTGCATAGGGACGGTATGGACATAACACCAGCAACTTTTCAGGATGCTCAAATTGTCCCCACCAACTTTTAAGCAACCTTATCTGTGTGAATTTCTCGACTCGAGGGGGAAGCTGCTTTGAGAGAAACGTCCTCCTGCATGTGTTTTGTAGTGTTAGCGTCAAAGAAAGTGACCGGAAATCAACATGAAATGGCCCAATACCAACAACAGGATGTGACCCGTAACTGCCCTAAAACAATTATGAAGTGAACCGTAAATGCCCCAAAAGGAAAAGGAAATGGCCAAAAACCAACAGGAAATGACTTGAAATGCCCCAAAATTAATTCATTGGCTGCTACAGACGGCCATAGATGTCCAATCCGTTGAAGTGGGAGGGACGGGAGTGATAAACTCATTCCAATTCAAAAGCGGGTGTAAAAGTTAATTATTTAGCCTATCAATTAATTAGGTTCATATTGGTGAGAAATGTAGCCCTGACCCCAGTTCACCCAATCTGTTTGGGCTTATTAATGTACCATCCCCAGCAAAAAGTGTACATGCAGGTTATGCTTTTATATCGTCCCTTCCAATATTGAGACCAAACCTACGCCCTTGATTACAAGATTTATATTATTTCAATAGCTAAGCAAATAGCCGAATGCGCTTCTAATATTTTTTACTCTGCATTCCGTTGCCATTCCATTCTCAGAGGTAGACTGCTTTCCAAACAAAAAGGAATCGCAAAGTGCGTGTGCTTTAAACATTGCTGCTTCACTCGGTCCAAATTCCATTACTACATTCACAGATGACCGAGAAACGACACCAAGGGGGAGACAATGAGCTAACACTTGATTAAAACAGACCAAGGGAAACCAGAGCAGGCCTGTCACCATGTGCTACCTGCTGTGCTGTCTCATTCATTTTTTACCTCTAAAATGAAGGCCCATTCATGAACAAATGCTAGGCTATTAGCACATTAATTGCACTAAGCTATTTGTCAGATGTAATTAAAAAGACATTTGTCCAACTCTGTTTTGGAACTGATTAAATGTAATCCCACTTTTAATTGTTCGATAAGAGTTTGTGTTATGTTGTTGTTAATTAAAAAAAAAAATTAACTCTCACGTTTCCCTTCCACATGGCAAAAAAAAAAAAAAAAAAAAGGCTTTATGAAATGTAATTTCTAGTGCTGTCAAATTTATCGCGTTAACGGGCGGTAATTTTTTTCAATTAATCACGTTAAAATATTCGACGCATTTAACGCATGCGCAGAATGACCCGCTCACGCATTGCCTCAGATTACAATGACGCCGTTTTTTGCACATTGAGAGCTAAGAGGCAGAGAAAGGCGAGTGCACACAGGTGTTCATTGGACCATATATTGGCATCAGCTTCGGCAACTCCTTCACAACAAACAGTATCAGAGTATCATCATACAAAGTATCATTTAGTGAAAGCACAACAAAAATAATATTCCTATCTCTCAAAAAAAAATAATGTTCACAAAAAGAAAAGCGCTCAATGCAAAGAGAACTGGCATAACCAATTAAAATAGCTATGCAAAAATACACGTAAAACTTACTCAGACTTTGGTCAAACTCTATTCAAACATTTCGTTTAGCTCAACAAATACACTGGATAGCAATATTGAGTCACAATATACAAACTATCAAAGGTCTTCGTACGTTGTGAAGCCAGCACTCAAATGACGCGTAAGACGTCAATTGACCAGTAAACAGGGTCGAGGGACAAAACACACTAATTGGCTTGATTTCTATACATTGGCTTGATTTCTAATCAAAACTCACCATTGACACCTTGTGGTGTATTTCCATCACTACCTTACATAGTTAAAGACACTGTGGAAGAACGGCAGGGAGCCCATGTGACATCACCACTCGGTGACGTCAACAATGGCGAGCTACTAGTTTGTTTTTTGATTAAAAATTTTACAAATTTTATTAAAACAAAAACATTAAGGCGGGTTTTAATCTAAAATTACTATAACTTGTACTAACATTTATCTTTTAAGATCTACAAGTCTTTCTATCTGTGGATACCTAACAGAAAGAATATTAATAATGTTAATGCCATCTTGTGGATTTTTTGTTGTAATAAACAAATACAGTACTTATGTACAGTATGTTGAATGTATATATCTGTCTTATCTTTCCATTCCAACAATAATTTACAGAAAAATATGGCATATTTTAGAGATGGTTTGAATTGCAATTAATTACGATTAATTAATTTTTAAGCTGTGATTAACTCGATTAAAAATTGTAATCATTTGACAGCCCTATAATTTAATTTATTTGTGACCTGGCAAGTATAGCATTGATGGCTCTTTCTAGAAAAGTGATGTATTCACTGACAGAAGACTATCTTTTAAACAAAATACTCGACCAAAAACAATGTACTACAAGGAAAATGTCGGATATTAAATGGGAAGTTCAGAATTTTTGACATTAGGCTTAATCTATTAGTTAGCGGGGGGTTTAATTAGTCGGTGGAGTTGGTTTCAACAAATTCCGTGCAGTTTGTTTATTTGTTAGTTTGAGGGCTCCGGAGTGGCTAAGCTAGCGTGAATCAATGGGGTTTGCTAGCTTGCCAATAAAAAAACGATATTAAAAGATTTAACTGTTCAAATGAAGCCATGTCATGGCCAAAGAGTAAACAGTACAGAGTGTCAGGGTGATTGATTTTGGTGATGGGGAGTCCCTTTCGTTCCCAATTAAAAAATTTTTTTTTAAATCAGCGGTGAAAAAAACAATGTGACGTCACAGAATCCTGCTTGTCTATGTTTGTTGCTGTTCACACTACAATTATTGACATGCAATGTTAAGTTTTAATAACTGTATCCTCAAAAGATAGCCAACGCTATCGATTGCATGGATCATCGGTGATTCCCATGTGTGCATATTTTGTTTTTTTGGTATGCTAGCAAACCCCATTGACTCGCGCTAGCTTAGCTTCGTAAGACAAAACACGAGCAGCCTTGTGCTCATTTGGTTAGATGTTGAACCTCTATATTCACAATAACACCGTTGCGCCTGTACACATCATTATAATGACCCAGATTGAAATGTCATCAACATTAGGCCAATTGGAGAGCCGAAGAGCATGATGGGAAATATTATGACCAATGGGGCAGCTGGATCTTATGGCGCGACATATAAAATAAAACAGAAAACATGTATCTTTTACAATATTGTATAGTATTTTTTCCTCTTGTAACCTAAAATTTCTTAACAAGAGGCAATATTTTCCCGTTTAAATATGTCGTAACCTGAAAATAACGTTTTGTAGAGACGTTCGTAAGTAGAGGTACCATTGTACAAACAAAAGATCAAATGAAAAAGCTCTAATACAAACATAAGAAAGTGAATGACAAATGACAAAAAAATCCATGAACTGAAGAAATCCAGGGATAATGAAGTTAGTTTTTGAATGTAAATGTTTAAACCGTTTCAGCGAGTTAAAAACACCAGGCCGTTAATGCATTTATTCCCGTATTTTTCGCAATCCTCAATAACTGGTGAATTAATTTATAGCTGCAGCAATCAGGGCTTAGTAGCGAACGGCTTCCACTTCAAGGCCCATTTGCTCGCCGGGCAATTAGCAAGGGCTCTTTTTTGCTTTCCAACAATTTCCTATTGCTTCCTGCTGCACGTCAGCGAATGAGCAGCGGCCGCTCAAGTGGGCGAGTGGAAAGCAGAAAAAGGTCTTTAACTCCATCATGACGGGAGGAGACGGATGTTGAGTAGTGAGTGGGATAGTAAGCAGGCATAATAACCAAGAGCTAAGTTTGTTTCCCATTTGAGCTACCTTGTTAATCATTTACAAACATGTTAGAAGGGACTGCATAGCTTGTGTTCATTCACATCAACTCAGAACCTTTCTTATCTTCCTTCCCGAGGCCAAAATATTAAGTACAATACTCAGTTTCAGCTCCAAACTTTATAGGCACATTTTTTAAGTTGGTTTTATTTCAATTTTCCCCATGATTTTTCTGTGAAGCTATCACACTTCCACTGACGCCCTCCTCTTGGTTGTCTCCCTGCCCCGTTTCCACTTCGGGGACCAAGTGTGTCACAAATGTGGGTCAGTCACACATCCCTCCTGCCTTTCCCTTGCTAAACTGAATTGAATTTCAGCCCAGACTGATAAGGAGGTATCGAATTCAAGCTGGTGGAAAGCTGCTGGGTACTCCAACAAGAGAAGCTGCAGACAAAATTTTAGGAATCTTAGTGACACTTGGAATGCTTGGTCCATCAGAAACTGACATGAGTGGGGGATGCAGAGATTTTTCAGTCACCCAGTCAGCAACCAAGAGCTCAACAGGGCAGTTGATGCAAACAATTCACAGAAAGTTCGGTGTTATGATGCACCAGTAACGGAACAAATATGAACAGGGACCGAGTGCGATTAGTTTAAATGGGTCCACCCAAGTGGCCTGTTTAACGGGGGTGGGGGGTGCTAGTGGACAAATATTTCGGGGCTGATTGTCCGGTGTGTGTGTGTGTGTGTGTGTGTGTGTGTGTGTGTGTGTGTGTGTGTGTGCGTGTGCGTGTGTGTGGAGTTCAAATGGAATTTTTCAGAGATATTTTAACACTTAAAGAGTAGCTGAAGAGCTTTTCGGATTTTGGTGTAATTTTACGAATATATGGCGGAAAACACAGACAAGACTGAAAAAGCGGTTTCTGCTCTTGCACTCCTTTTTAAAAAGTAAAGTGCTGTGTTTTAAGTAGGGCTGTCAAAATTATCGTGTTAACGGGCGGTAATTCATTTTTTAAATTAATCACGTTAAAATATTTGACGCAACTAACGCACATGCCCCGCTCAGACAGATTTAAATGACAGTACAGTAAAATGCCCACTTATTAATTGTGTTTTATGGAGTTTTGCCGCCCTCTGCTGGCGCTTGGGTGCGACTGATTTTATAGGCTTCAGCACCCATGAGCATTGTGTAAATAATTATTGACATCAACAATGGCGGGTTACTAGTTTATTTTTTGATTGAAAATTTTACAAATTTTATTAAAACGAAAACATTGAGAGGGTTTTAATATACAATTTCTATAACTTGTACTAACATTTATCTTTTAAGAACTACAAGTCTTTCTATCCATGTATCGCTTTAACAGAATGTTAATAATGTTAATACCATCTTGTTGATTTATTGTTATAATAAACAAATAGTCCTTAAGTACCATATGTTGAATGTATATATCCATCTTGTGTCTTATCTTTCCATTCCAACAATAATTTACAGAAAAATATGGCATATTTTATAGATGGTTTGAATTGCGATTAATTACAATGAATTAATTTTTAAGCTGTAATTAACTCGATTAAAATTTTTAATGGTTTAACAGCCCTAATTTTAAGCCAAAACAACTGTTGTGTTTGATAGAACAATACGTCCACGAACTATTTTTAATTTGTCTGTTTTACCCTGACAACCCCCGTTTACAGACGTCACGCAACCGCTTTTGTTTCAACCCAGCCATAAAAAGAAGGTAATTAATTATATTTGTTTTCAAAATGTCTGTATTTCATTTAAGGAAAAAAAAACAAAAAAAACTTTAAAAGAATTATTCACTCCCATTTTATAAACTTTTAAACAAATTATCTCACAATGAAAAAAAAAATGGTGTCTGTAAAAAAGTCACCGATATCTACCTCATAACTATCGCTTAATTGTATTTTTTTTTTGTTTGTTACTGTCGCATTTTCTCCGATAAGTTTGATGATAAATAATCGATCCAAGCAAAGAAAAATTGAAACAGAAATGTTTAAAAGGGTAAATACATGCAAAAAACAAAATTTTGACCACTCCTTGATGTCTGCGATATCGGCATCGCGACCCTTGTTATATGACCATGTTTCACCCATAAAATCCCCCCAAAATCCGGCTGTGGTCATTCACATCTGTGTTTTGACACTCGATGATACATGTTACATGGAGTTTTGGATCGAAACAAGGTAAGTACGCGATAATATCTCGTTAAAGTCATGGCGTCTAATTCTTCTCTCGCGTGCTCTCGCCTCCAGATAGGGTTTTGCTGTTTAAAAACCTTTTTTTTTTTTTTTTTAAATGCCCTCCTGTTCAAAATTTTTCTTCCCCCAGAAAATTGAGATTTTAAGCTTTCCAATGATGTATCACACATGCATATTGGACAATTTTGAAATTTGGCCAAATTGGGGGTCTCAGAGCGGAACTTCAAGTCACCTGAGTGGTTTCCGCCATAGACTTTGGACGAGTTCGTCAAAACAACCATGTCATTTTTAACGCGTAACTGCGAGGATGATTTGCGTTTTTTTTTTTTTTTACTCCCTTCACGAGCCCAGGAGTGTAATGTAAATTCCTGAATGCAACAGAAGACTGTCCACAGTGACCATATCAGTGATATTTCCACTTAAAGTAACCATTCAGGATCGCTCTTTCGTGATGATAACGATGGCAAAGGCTTCCAGGAAAGATGAACTATAATTAACCCCTACGTTTTAGAACCTGAGGCGTCAGGTGACGACGATTTACTCGGCACAGCAGACGTTGGTGATGACGCCGATGGGCAGCTCGATACTTCAGGAAAGGAAGAGTGGAAGGCATCTGGCATCATGAGTTCTCTCTGAAAACAGACGATTAGGTATATTCGAACAAATCTGGTTTTAATATAGCGGGTGTATTTGCATGCTTTCCTAAATTCCACGTGTGAGGGAGAGGCGACGGAAAGAGACGTTTCCCGGTTGTTGTGTTGGCTTCGGCAGACAGCAGCCGTGTTGTTCCCACAAGTTCCAAAAATATATAATTGCAACCTGACCAAGCGGGCGACTCTTTTTTTTTGATATTACAGTATCAAATTGACAATAATAGACAAACTCTCAGCTATCTTATGACAGGCAAGCAACAACAACAACAAAAAACAAATCGCAATCAAGTAATAAACTGATCAAATTGCCAGTATGGGTAGTACTCACCTCTTTGAAAAACCTTGGCTTTCAAAGCTGTCCTCGCTGAAATGTTGAAAACAAAGACGCGATCGAGGAGAAGTTCTTCCGCTTAACTCTCACAAAAGATGTCCAAATCCTTGCATATGAAGATTTTTTGGGCCACTCATAGTCTCGAGCCTTCGTGTGAGCAATTCATCACTAGACATCGAGATGGCATACTGAATCTCGCGTAAAACCCAGATGTTTTGCAATATATGGCGAGGATAGCATGGTGCTATACCTTCGTATTAGAGTGTTGACGATAAGCCTGAACGATATATCGTTTAAACCACACCATCGCGATGTGCGCATGCGCGATAGTCCCATCGCAAGGACGCGCGATAGTTTTTTTTTTTTTTTTTTTTTCCAATCCACAAACCTTTGATCTGCTTCATTCGCTCAGCCTCTCTCACCCCCTTTCCCAGCGCTCAGTCACTGCGGCACTTGCTTATTAAAGTTAACGATGGCTTTGATCTGGTCAAAGAAGCTGGGCAGCAATCTGTCAATCATCGTTTAACTTGTTAAACAGTTTCTGCAAAGAAGCGCGGGCTGGAATGAATGTGTGTGTCTGTGGGGGGGGAGAATGTGGAGACGTTCGAGACATATAAAATAAACGCCAAAAGTGATTTTGAGGAGTTTGTAATTTCTACATGTCACTCCAAAAGTCACAGCCATGTTAGGTAAACAGAAGCATTTAATAAAGCCAATCATTTTTTCACTACAGTACTTTATTCTTGTTTAAAAATGATTCAGTGGGACAGTAATGTTTAAAACTGATCATAATTATTACATTTGAAGTGTTTAAAAAGCATTTATTAAAAAATAAATCAATAAATAAAAAAAAAAAAATATATATATATATATATATATATATATATACAGGGGTGCACATAAGTGGTCCGCATGCGCGCATGCGTACTGGACGTAGACAAATGCGCTGGCCCTCAACGGCTTCCATACGCTTTTGCGTACCGATGCCTGACCACTGTATTTGCGGCGGACACGAGAAAATAACTTCTCAAAATTTTGAAGAGGCAGGCCACACTGAGTAATTACTTTAGTGATGGGACGAAATGAGCCGAGGTTCCGAAGCTTGTGTCGAGTAATGGGAGGGGGGTTTCCACGAAGCTTGTAGCGAGGCGCGCTTCATTTCGGCAAAACCCGGAAATGATGACATGGGAAGCCTCGCCGGCGGCCAGCGGCCGGCTGAATCTCGTGAGTGCTTCGAAAGTGATCCAACGTTTGGCGCACATTGCAAAAACAGGACAGACTACGGTATAAATTGGTTGCAAAACGCAATGGCGATCGCCTGTTATCTCACATTTTGTGGATTTCGGGCTCCTGTACTTGTTACATCTGTGCGCAACAGTGCAACCAGTGCAATCTTTTTTCGAGCCTTGTCCTTTGCTTGCGATGGAACCTGCGCGACAAGAGCGATCCTCCCCTGTATGGGAACATTTTGATTTGATTGCTTTCAATAAGGTAAGGGAGGAAAAACTACTTTAATATAAATGTGTGTGTGTGTACCTATCTGAACCAAACATCAACAGAATGAACAATCCATTAGTGTACTGGGAGGCACAAAAGAATACCTACCCAAATTTATATAAACTGGCACTCACATTTCTCTGCACCCCAGCTTCATCTGTGCCTTGTGAAAGAATATTTTCTAAAGCTGGTGAAATATTTTCCAAAAAAAAAGAAACTGTTTAAAGCCAGCCACTGTGGGAAAGCTATTATTTCTAAATAAAAATGAATAACAAATTACCCTTAGCACTTGTTGTATTTTGTTCACATACTAAATTACTAACACAAGCACATTCATATCTTTGTCTTAAGCAAATAGCCATTGAATTCTTAACAATGTTGACCTCTTGGGCTTCTAGACCACTTGATGGCGCCATAGGGTAAATGAAGCACCATGAAGCTTTGCTACATGTGCAAACCAATTGGCTGCAAAGCTTCATTGCTTCATGAGGCTTCATTTGGCCATCACTAAATTACTTCCGTGTTCCCCCACCCCCGTCAAAAGACAGACAGACGACAGAGACGTCACCGGAGCTACCGAAAAAAAGGACTTTTGCTGAAAAGTGGCTACAGGAGGTACCATGGCTAGAAGCAAATGATGGTCGCACGGAAATGCGGTACAAAATGTGCCGTGAGAATCCCAATGTCGCCGATAAGAGCAGCGCATTTTATGTAGGGTCAAAGAATTTCAGCCATCCAAACTTTGAAAAGCACGAAAAAAACAGAGCGTGTGGCAGTTAAGCAAACTATCGATGTCAAACAGGACCCCACTCGCCCTATGGACAAGTGGCGGAATAAAGGTAATGAACAGCGACATGCACTGACAAACGTGTTTTTGCTCGCATTTTACAAAGCTAAACATGCACGTTCAATGAGGTCTTATGAGGAGGATATGCCACTTTTAAAAAGGCTTGGAGTTAATGTGGGAGCCGCATAATGCCCTTTATTTTGAATTGGTGCTTCTTATTTCTTTAAATTTCACTTCAAAGTAATGGCAATTTTGTTGTGCCAGTTGATGTTAATCAAACATTAATTGTTAATATAATTAATTAAAGTTAATTGGCTCTAAGTAAAGCTTGTCATAAATTTATCGCATCAGGCGGGTCGGCTCTCAAGCTCAATGAGGACCAAGTCACATCTCCAGGTCCTCCTCTGAGAACCTGGGCAAAAAAATTATGTGCACCCCTGTATATATATAAATAAATATACATTTTTAAAAATCATACTTTGGGGGGAAAAAAGTGAGGAAAAACATGTCTTATATGTATCTCTTTCCAGTGCTAGATCTGAATAAATACATTGAGAACACACACACACACACAAAAATGGAGGGGGGGGCTACTTCGCGGTTTTTCACTTATCGCGGCGGGTTCTGGTCCCTGTTAACCGCAAAAAACGATGGAATACTGTACACTGTGGTCATGATGAGTCATCCAAAGTCTTTCCAAACAGCAATTCAAGTCATCTAGTAAAAATTTTTTAGAAAATATATATATATATATATTTTTAATATCGCAATATATCGCAAACCCCCAAAAAATCGCAGCAATAGTTTTTTCCAGTATCGTTCAGGCCTAGTTGACGAGGTCTTCAGGAATTGACGTCATGAGGTAGCGGCCGGCAACAAGGCGCATCCCTCGTTGCTAAGGTGTTGCTATGGCATTAACTCAAAAACTACGCGGTCAATACAAAAAAAAATTCTGTAATGTGAGTTTTGAGACAGCGAATGATGCAGTCAATACAATTTAACTGAGTAAAACACTCATGAATTGAAGTCTTCAGCTGCTCTTTAAACAAAATATTACAGCTCTGCACATCATCTTACTTTTCTGTTAGACCTTCCCTTCACCTAACGACACCCACTTTACACCCGGAAACCGGGCACTTTAGAGGCTCGGGCCCGGGTGCAGTTGCCCATCCAGCACCCCTATAAGTTCTGCCCCTGGAAGTCACTGTGATCAAAGAAAATGACTGGAAATTGAGAAATGGGGATGGGGGGTGGGGTGGGGGGGCTGGGCCATTTGTGAACATAAAAGACCCTAAAGCAGTACTTCGCAAATACTGGGGCGCGCCAGAGCGATGCCAGGGGTGGCGTATGCGACCTCGGGGAACATGCTTTTTTTTTTTTTTTTTGCCGTAGTAGAATAAAGTGTACTTGCACATCCATTCAGTGGGTGGCAGTGTCACTCTTATTTTCAGAGTGCGCGCAGTATTTTTGAACTAAACAAGAGCACACAGAAAAGAGATATGAAGAGCTGTGCGCCGTTTTCGAAAGCCATTTTCCAGCCGGACTCACGGCAGCGACCCACTGTCTTCTCCGGTTCTCACGTCGCCGCCCGAGAAGTGCCATTTTCGGCTTGGGATCGTCACGACGACCGCCCTCACCTACGGTTCTCCCTCGGCCGCCGAGAATGCGCTTTTTTCGGGCCGTTTGCCTTTGACTTTTAATACAGTGGGAGATGAGGAAAGACCACTGTTTACTGTGTCTAAAAATGATTATAGTGGACAGCCAGAAGCCAAATCAATTGAGACGCCACTTAAAGACATTAGACCCCATTGATAAGCCGCGTGATTTGTTTTTCAGCGAAAACGTGCCGAATATTGCCAACAATTGTCCCGCTTTGTCAGTTTTATATCAGTAAACCAGTGAGCACTGTTAGCACGCTCAGTGAAAAATAACCCCACACCATTGCAAAGGAGGTGATTCTGTGAGCAGCAAAAATAAAAACTGTCCAAACACACTTTTTTTTTCCTTCTATTGTTTTGTTTTTTCGGTCAAATTTTTTGGCATATTGTCCTCATAAGTTAATGTTTCTAATCTATTTGAATTTGTTATTATTTACTGATTTTATTACATTTTATTTTTCAGTATCAAATGATCAAAAATGTACCTTGAGTGTATTTGTACAGTTTGGAGGTGACTTTTTTTTTAATTCAGGAAAATAAATGCACGTTAAGTCTTTTCTGGTACAGACAAAAATATGTTAATAAAGTTATACTTTATAAGTTGATCTATGTTACTTTTTTTTTTTTTTAATAGAAAAAAAGGACAATGTTAGGCAGAGGCATACTTATAATAATATTTTTATAGACAGTACTATTTATAGTGGCGGCAGAGAGTTTGGGGGGGGGCGCGAAAAATTTACGTCTTCCTTGAGGGGGCGTAACAGAAAATAATTGAGAAGTACTTCCCTAAAGTAAGGAGTTCAGAGTGCTCCAAGCTGGAATTTTGAGTGTTCATACAAAATTGAAACAAGTCTAAAATGTACTGCGAACATAGAGAATAAAGGTTCTATCTTTGTTTTTTGTGTTCTGTAATGCCTTGGTTTTTAACCTTTTCTGACTCACGGCATGTTTTTACTTTAGAAAAAATCTCGCGGCACACCACAAACCAAAAATGTTGCAAAATTACTGTCTGTACAGTAGAGGTGTGCAAAATTTCCGATTCTTAGATTATTCGTGATTCGGCCGTGGAAGATTCGAGAACGATTCACAAACATCCAAATTCCGATTATTGAAATATGTGAAGTAAAGCGGAAGTACACAACACTCAGCGCGCCGCGCGGTCTTCGGGACGGAACGGAGCGAGAGTAGCTAAACATCATGCTTCCCATTACCCGGCCCCTCGGGTAATGCCAATGCTCAACTCACGGCTCTAGCTCAACTCATGCAACGAGATAAAAAAAACACAACAACATACCTGACTGCTGCCGAAAAGCTGCTACAAGTACATCCATATAATGTTACGGTGGATATCATTTATGTAGGACTAGATGCAATATAGATTTGGTAGTGTTAGCAGCACATCTACAAAAAGCTAGATGCGGGCGTTATAAACGGCCGCCATCTTAAAGCAGTACACTTCCCTGCAAGGCTGTTGTAGCGAACCTTCCAAGCAAACCTAATTAACTTTTTATCTAAAATACTCCTAAATCGGTAAAATATTGACTTGAATCTATCTTTAAAATAGTTTTAAAACTTTGACATGTCGAAAGTAGACAAAAGGGAAATTATGGAATAACGGGAGCAATTTTAACAAATTTAACGGTTGATTCACAACATTAAATTAATTGAATGTAGTTTAAAGCTGCTGATACAGAATGGGGACTTGAGTTTTTTATTTAATGTTATTTTTGTATATTTGTTTACTGCTATATGTTAACTTGATACTGAAATAGTAGTGTGGTTTAGCCTGAGAGTATTAATGTTGTAATATTGTACTAATGTACAAAACATAAAAAAAAAAAAAAAAGGAGGGGGGTGCATCAATAATCGTTTTATAATCGAATCGGAGCCTCTGAATCGTAATCATAATCGAATCGTTAGGTGCCCAGAGATTCCCACCTCTACTGTACAGTATATTTAATTATAAAATAATTTCTCAGTATTTATACTTACTCAGTGTAAAACTTGAATTTGTTTAGATGAATACAAAGCCAATATTCGGGCAGGAATCTTCTTCAACAACTCTCAGTCTCCCTCTGTTTTTATTTTCATAGCAGTTAGGCTTGAAACACTCCGAATGATCAGACGGGGGCATCTCGCTGACAATGGCTTTGCAGACTGGTAGTGTAGTGTAGGGTCCAGTAACTTGTGCATCTAAGGGTTAAAGTAAGATTAACAACACTGGTCGCGGATAGCAAGGTGGCTGATGGCTTGAAATCCAAGCAGTTTTTGAATGCAACACCAGCAATGCCTCGCTCATCTGCACACGACCTAGAAGTTTCTACCCACTCCTTCATTCCTACTACAACTCCACCCGTAAAAAAAAAAAAAAAAATGCAATATTAAATAATTTCTCGCGTCACACCTGACGATCTCTCGCGGCACACTGGTTGAAAAACACTGCTGTAACGTACTGTATGGTAAGATTCAAGAGAAACCATGGGGCAACCGCTGTATACCAAGTCTTCTAAAACTTTATCCCTGCGGTGTAAACAGAAAAAGAATCACCCACTTTTAAAAATGCTGCAAAGTGCTTCCGCTGCATTTTCTTTGAACCCTTCGATCTTGTCGGAAAGGATGTCAGGTGAAATGATAACCAGTAAGAGTAGAGGAAATGCTCTAACAAAAAGACCAAACACAAGCCAGAGAGATTCGCCCGCGGAGAGTGAATGATGAATGGATTTCTCATGGCCGCCTGCTTTGTCCCGACATCAAAAGGCTCCCTGGATGCTGTTGGAGGCGGTGCCTGAGTTGGCAAGGTGGCGGTGCTGCTCTGCTTGTCGCCACCGCTGCTGATCCTCAAAGGACTTTCAGTGTAGAGTTCCTCCAAGAGCAACTGTGATGTTCATCTTACAGTCTAGATAGGAAAAAAATACAGAGGTTAGAAAAAGAAATACCTTTAAGCAATTGTCTGAATACCACAAATGTCATTCCTCTTAAAACCATGAAAAAAAGACAATGACTTTCTTGTTAGATAAGAAGAAAGAAAAGGATACAATCTTTGTTCACCCGGGGCAAACTACTTAATGATTGAAGTGAAGCGAAGCCTAGCATTAAAATACTTTGTGAAGACTGAGAGAGCGTGGGTGTCAAACCTTCTAATCTTGCCAACACCAGAATAAGTGGGGTACTACAGGAGTTTCCTTAAGATGTCATTAACAGTAATGTGCCCCATGCCACTCCAGGATTCTACCTTCTCCAGGACATCAAAGGTACTTTGAACAACTGAGAAACTTTATTGGCGCCAACCTCAATCACATGACATTTTACCCGTTTCTTTCCAAAAGAACAGCTATAACAGAAACTGTTTTATGTTTTTCCCTACCAATAAAAGACAGGCCTAATCAGACTGTCAGGGAAATTCAACTTTTAACTCCAAGGCAAGTGTCAACTCGATAGCTTGATGAGAAATGAATCAGACCAACCAAGGACTGCCTGCTTCGAAGACTTTATATAAAAACTTGATATATCAAGTAGGGCTGTCCCAAACGACTAATTTTCTCCCGATTAGTCAGCCGACTATTTTTATGATTAGTCGACTAATCTAATAATTTGAGAATTTTTTTTTTTTTAACTAATTTAGCAATGAAATTTTTGTTGACGCTTATCAATTCACAAAAACATATTGGAACACTTAAATTATTTATTAAAGTACAAATGAACACGTAAATAACAATAATAAATCACAAATAATGAGTTCAAATGCTGATAGAATTAACTAGTGCAAAAGAATGGAATGTAAACAGATTCAGAACACTGACTTCGCCTTTCCAACATGATTCAAAACATTTCTTGAAAAAACACCTAGCATTAATATTATAGTATAGTACTATATATAATAGTTTTATAATAATTATAATAATTATTCATTGCCAATCAGATTTTTCATTAAGGGTGTCATTTTAAAGGTATTCTTGGTGTAGAATCGGAATTCGGAAGTATGTGGGATTAACTCCAGAAATCGCTATTTATATAACGAACAAGACATGCTTTTATTTTGAAATGTTCACCGGAAGTACGTTCGCTAAACCGCTAACTTCAGCTTTACACTCCGCGAAAAAAGCACTTTTTGTCATTGCATGTAGCGTCAGTAATACATTTTTTTGGTCGTTTTTTCGTTTGCAAATGCTGTTAACCAGCGATTTTTCATGTGTGAAGTGTCACCTTTTACCCGCAAGTTTGCTTTCACGAGACGAATGCCAATGTTTTATAGCAGGCTAAAGTACCGGTAGGTTGCCATTTTCCCCCCATTCACCTCAGTGTAGCAGTGTTAACGTTACAGTGTTTAATATAGATGTGTTTTCTTATTTTGTATGTCTGAACTCTAATTCTACAGCGTGTTGATCAGAGAAAGGAACTGGAGTCTCATATGCCATCAGCACGCACGCGCGAATGTATGCACGCACGCGCGAAGTGATAAAAGGCAGCCGTGAAAATTACCGCCCTCATTTTTATTTGCCGTGCGATAAATGGACTCATTGCATATCGCGACAGGCTTAGCAACTTCAACAAAACATGTCGTTAGTTAGTTAGATGGACTTACAAACTGGGTAACGGCGCTTGAGGTGTTTATTCACGGCCGACGTGCAGCCAAGTTTGGCATTGAAGGGACAGGACAGAAGAGTGTACCCTCCTTTGTTTCTTTGAAATAAGTCAATGTTTTGGACACTCTGGTGCGCTTTTTTTGGCTTTGTGCCGCTTTCCCCGCTTGCATATAGAGCGTCCGACATTCCGAACTTTCCACGCATATATTTTTTCAACCCTTCATTAACCGTCGACGGGATGTTGTGCTGGTCGACGGATTTACGTCATCGATGACGTCGACTATGTCGACTAGTCGGGTCAGCTCTAATATCAAGGATACAATGGTATGATCCGGCAAGGAGCCGTGAACACACAGGAGTACAAAGAAGCACAATAGAGGCTGGACATTTATACTGTTGTAAGGGTGTTACCTAAGGATGCTTACTGTGAAATGATACCTACGAAAACCAAAGTGAAACTTAAGTATCAACTCTGGTGGTTTTCCACAGAAAAACATCATGAATTACGACCTTGGAAAATTAGCCGTAGCTGGCACGAAAAGGGAGTGAAAATCTGATAAGAGTTGACAGAAACTCTTTGTATCATGCTCAAAGAAATACAGCACACGAACCTGGATGAATACAGTCTAACAAATAAATAAGTATCACAGCAGTTATGTGTTTTATAAGCATGAATAAAATTACACACAGACTTTACGTTGTGACTCAACGTTCTGTCTGAGAAATTGCCTGATCCATCAAAGAACCTGATAAGCCATGATCACCATGTGATGTATCTGTCATTGTACCTCTATCGAGGACTCAAAAATGATCTTGCCAAACAATAATACTCAGGAGTCATAGGTATCTACTGTGTACCCGTAACAGTACAGTTAATCATGCTTTCTGAGGCTAGGTTCAGGCAGGTCTTGATGGACGAATCTGATTTTTTCGTGTTTTTCCGACTCGAGAAAGAAATTAACTTGACAGTCTGAATGTGACAAGTCGCATAGAAATGGACCATTTCAAATCTGAGCTGGGTCACTTTCGTATGTGGTTTAAATCCAATCTGTGCCACATTTTTCCAGAATGTGGCGGCGGTCTGAACTGTCAAGTCTCCCAAATCGGAATTCATGCAGCGATTACGTCAAGCAAAGAGCAAGAGCAGCACGCAAGATGGCAGCGATGTAGCTGTTCATTAGCGTTAGCGCCTAGCTTGAACTCTGCTTTTACTACGCAGGAGGCTGGCTTGACCACAGTCATAAAGTAAAATACAATGAAGAAAAGGATAAGCCTGATAATGCTCGGTTTCTTATAGTGTTGCTCCAATACCATTTTTTGGCCCCGATACCGATACTTGGCTGTGCAGTATCGACCGATACCATTCCGATACCACTCCGTTTGGAAAAAACAAAACAAAAAAACAGCAGCAACATAACAGCTCCATGTTTATAGCAAAGCACAAATGCAAGCAGCACACGAGTGAGTCTCTAGCACACACAGCTTAGCCACTTAGCTTAGCTTACTTTGCTTGCTTCTACAGCACTTTTGAATAGGCTTGCCACCCACCCCTGGAAATTAGGAATCGTTCCGAATTGGGAATTAAAAGTTGCGTTCCCTATTAAACCAATAAGGAATAGATATAAATCGATACATTTCTATGCATTTTAGAAGTTTTGGGAAAGTCACTTTTTTTCGTCGCCTGTACGGCTTTAGGCACAAGGGGGGCGTCCCTTATTTCTATTTCTGAAAGGTGGCAACCCTACTTTTGAAACAGGTCTTAAATTACTGCAGCATTTCTTTCAGTAAAAGACAATAAACGTAAAACAGACGAAGTGAACTGACCAGGGTTTGTTGCTCCAGTCCAGCCCCCTTTCTCTTGGTAGCAGTTGCGTTTGTTGCAGCCTCAAACTTTTTGTGTTCGTTCACAAGTTTCGTCTTCAAATGTTTTATCAGGTTTGAGGTATAGAAACTGGCCGATTTAACTCCACCTCTCTTTTGAGCCACAAATCTTGCATGCAGCCATTGTACTCGATGGAGTTTCTGTGCTGAAATATTCACAGATCGCCAACATTTCATTTCTCCTGGTTTGTTTTTCCTCCACATGAAAAAGCTGCCCCGGCATTGGTTAAGAGCGACTATTGACCCGCTCTCATTGGTCTGGAGCAGGCCAATAGCGATAGCTGCTTGGCATGCAAAGTGATCACGTGTCATCACACAACAGAGTGTAGTGAGTGTCATGAGAAAGAAGGCGATACCAGGAAATGGTATCGGCGCCCTAATTGTTGGTACTCGCCGATACCAATACCACCATTTTAGTGCCGTATCACCCCCCCCCCCCCCCGCCAATACTGGTATCGGTATCGGTGCAAAATTAGTTTCTTACTGTGCGCCAAATGAGCAACATTTCAGCATTGCTTACATGGCCGAGTTGGGGCATACTGGTATTTGTTTTGATGACAGTTTGCACAGCGCGTGTCGGATTGTGCGAATTAGTGCGCATGCGTAATACTTGAATGGACTCAGTGGACAAAGGCAGTCTGAACGTGCACGCCAAAAAATCGAAATTGTGTATGAACGTAGCCTGAGAGCACTCTTAATCCAATTCGATTTCTTGAAAAAATTCAGAGACAAAAATAAGTCATCCTTAACTGTTCCTAACCGGTGAAATAAAGAAATATATCAAATCTGAACCTTTGAGAGCAGCCCCTCAGTGACAATCTAGTGTACCAGTACCTTTAAAGCTGCAATGATGTAGTTTTTCTACGAGTTTGGGAATTCAGGAGTACTTCTGATCGGGAATGGTTCTGGTCTTTAACAGTCCCCTTAAGGATAAAATGATGTACTTTAGCATTGCTGTAGAGTGGATTTTCAGCCCTTTAGGTACAATCTAAACTAATGTACCTGCCATATTGGTACTTATAGGACTCCAGTGTATCTTTGACAGTTGTGTTTGTGTTTGTACCTTATTCAGGGCTAAAAAGGTACAACAATGTTGTCAATTGATAAAAGAGTGAAGGGTACCCAAGCCGAGCTTATCAAGGCATTGGCATTTCCCTGAGAGCCTCTTCATCTAGCAAGGCCCCATGTGTATCCATGTTTGCATTTGCAAGAACTTGGAGAAGTGATCTCTCAGTTGCGCAATTGCGACAAACGAGAAGGCCCTGAAGGAGGCTCCAACAGATGGAAGAGCAGACGCTGAAGAGCACCGGTGGCGTAAAAGGAAGGACGCGAAAGAGCGGGGTGACGGCTTTGTTATTGCGTGTGCTAGCGATGCAGCGCTGACATGACAAGATGTGTCCCGCCATTCAGATACGGGAGGCGAGGATGAAGCTCAGTGAAAGAGGCAGATGTCCACTGGGAGGACAGGTGAGACATCAGGGAGTGGAGGGGAACGACGCGGAACAAGGCGACTTGATGGACGGACGACTTAGCGGTTTTGCTTCCCCCTGTCATCCCGTACTGCTCTGCTATCTGTCAGACAGGAGTGCACTCCTCTGACTTCCACGGTCCCTCGGCGCACTCCATCCGTCAAGCGTGGGAGCTCGAGTGTGTCTGTGTATGTGCGCTTATTTGATTGGCCCGGAGAAACACGGTTACCAGACGCTGAGTGTTTACACTGCAGATACTGCAGCCTGAGAATAAAGACTTGCTGTACACAAGCACCGTGTTGCACACGTTTACCTATGGCAGCAGTCCCCAACCTTTTTTGAGCCACAAATCAGTTTCAAATAAATCAATATTTTTTTTCTACAATCCCTGACAAAAGTCTTGTCGCTTATCCATTTTGTAGAAACAATTGCTACTAATCTGACTTTTAATTGTTCAATTAGTTTCAGAAATGGCTAATATGAAAGCTACGACCCTTCCAAATGATGTTGAATGTACAAAAATATATTTGTTTCACTGAAAAAAGATTTATCATTTAATGAAGACATAAAGGTCAAATTTTGGCAAGACAAAAGTTTTGTCGCCTACAGAAAGTAGTGTGAAAATTGAACAAAAAATATACTTCAAATTAGGGCTGTCAAAATTATCGCATTAACGCGCGGTAATTAATTTTTTAAATCAATCACGTTAAAATATTTGACGCAATTAACGCACATGTCCCATCAGACTGTCTAACAGCGAACTCTTGTGGTCGCTTTGCGACATGGTTTATTGTTGTCTTACCAGTTCAATATGGCTGCAGGACGTCTCGGGCTGACGCCTACGTTGTAATGTTGTGCTTATTTGATCCTTGGACAAGATTTGTCCGTAAGTATGGTTGTTGTAAATAATGCACATATTATGTTAGTAAGCGAAATGTTATATTTTTTGTATGAGACGCTTTTTGTTTGTTTTGTGAACCTGTATAGCGTGCTAAGCTAACGTTGTTGCTAATGCAATGATTGTGTACTTTTTTTTTTGTAGTTTTACGACGGTCTAAAGAGGACAATGGTTTGAGGCCATTTTATTAATAAATCAGATGAAAAAGAAAGAAGTCTGATTATTATGGCGTCGTTCACTAGCTGTCTAGCTTTGGAAAAAGTAGACGCTTCGGAGTGTGGACAGCATAGACAGATTTAAATGACAGTAGAGTGAAATGCCCACTACAGTCCTTATGTACCGTATGTTGAATGTATATATCCATCTTGTCTTATCTTTCCATTCCAACAATTTATTTTACAGAATATATATATATAATTTACATAAAAATATGGCATATTTTATAAATGGTTTGAATTGCGATTAATTGCGATTAATTACGATTAATTAATTTTTAAGCTGTAATTAACTCGATTAAAAATTTTAATCGTTTGACAGCCCTACCTCAAATACAAAATATGTTACATAATATAAGCAAATTAAGTAGTGGTGCTGTGAGATCCAAATTTAATATTTTGTATGACTTCCATGGGCTTTGGCAAGGATTCATATCATTTATTGATGAAGTCATCAGGAACCTCAAAGAAAGCAGTCTTGCATGCCTCCCAGAGTTCTTCAACATTCTTGGGTTTCATCTTCCATGCTTCCTCTTTCATCCTACCCCAGACATGCTCAATGATGTTCATGTCTGGTGACTGGGGTGGCCAGTCCTGGAGGATCTTGATGATCTTTGCCTTGACGAACTTTGAGGTAAAGATTGAAGTATGCGATGGAGCACCATCCTGCTGCAGAATTTGTCCTTTTTATGGTTAGGAATGTACGAGGCAGCTAAGATTTGTTAATATTTCAGACTATTTATGTTGCCTTCCACCCTGCAGATCTCTCGCACACCCCCATACTAGATTTAACCCAGACCATGATTTTGCCACCACCAAACTTCACTGTTTTCTGAGTGAATCTCAGATCCATGCGGGCTCCAGTAGGTCTCCTGCAATATTTGTAGCGACTATGGTGCAATTCAATGGAAGATTCATTTGAAAAATCTATGCTGGTTTCTGGGCAATGATTCAACAATGGAGGCCATTTCTAGACAGAATTCTACAGACTGACTGGTTGATACAGGTGACCAGGTCTCATGGAGCTCTGCTGCAGTGGAGAAACGGCTGGCTTTGGATTTTCCAGCCAACAACTGGTCCTCCCGTGCAGTTGTCTTGCTGGGTCTGCCTGACCTGGTCTTGTCTCCAGTCTGTTCATATCTTTTTTTTATCCTCTGTACCTGGAGGGTCTTGATATTCTTTGCCTTGAGGAACTTTGAGGTAAAGATTGAAGTATGCGATGGAGCACCATCCTTCTGCAGAATTTGTCCCTTTTTATGGTTAGGAATGTAAGAGGCAGCTAAGATTTGTTGATACTTCAGACTATTTATCTCTCAGGGTGCAGACAATTGAAAACAGTGTGGCATTTGCCAAGGCCCACAGCCTGTCAAAAGGATGGACGCTGGAATAGTGGCAAAAGCTGGATTTTTCAGATTAATTTTCCATTGAATTACACCACAGTAGCCACAAATATTGCAGGAGACCTACTGGAGCCTGCATGGATCTGAGATTCACTCAGAAAACAGTGAAGTTTGGTGGTTACATCATTACCAAAATCATGGTCTGGGGTTACATCCAGTATGGGGGTGTGCAAGAGATCTGCAGGGTGGAAGGCAACATAGTCTGCAATATCAACAAATCTTAGCTGCCTCTTACATTCCTAACCATAAAAAGGGACAAATTCTGCAGCAGGATGGTGCTCCATCGCATACTTCAATCTCTACCTCAAAGTTCCTCAAGGCAAAGATCAAGATCCTCCAGGACTGGCCACCCCAGTCACCAGACATGAACATCACTGAGTATGTTTGGGGTTGGATGAAAGAGGAAGCATGGAAGACGAAACCCAAGAATGTTGATGAACGCAGGGAGGCTTGCAAGACTGCTTTCTTTTATGTTCCTGATGACTTCATCAATAAATTTTATGAATCCTTGCCGAAGCCAATGGAAGTCATACAAAATATCAAATTTGGATCTCACAGCACCACTACTTAATTCGCTTATATTATGTCACATATTCTTGTATTTGAAGTACATTTTTTGTTCAATTTTCACACTACTTTCTGTAGGCGACAAAACTTTTGTCTTGGCAAAATTGGACCTTTATGTCTTCATTAAATGATATATTTGTTTCACTGATAAAAGATTTATTTTTGTACATTCAACATAATATAGGAGGGTCTTAGCTTTCATATGAACCATTTCTGAAACCAATTGAATAGTTAAAAGTCAGGTTATTCGCAATTGTTTCTACAAAATGGATAAGTGACAAGATTTTTGTCAGGGACTGTAGACACAAACGAAAACTAATGATTTAAAATACCATTTCACACTATGATAAATGGCGTAATCTCTCGGATCTTATCAATTGTTTCTCTTTACTTGGGTAATGATAGACAACAACAATAATTGAATTCAGTCTGCCTTGATTTTGATTTTCTTCTAGAATCTAATGATTTAAAAAAATGCTCAGTCCTGGCAACAAATGCCTCACTGAGTGGTATCTGAGGTCTCCTACCAAATAGAGTTGTTTGCCAGTTTCCTCCTGCAGCCTTTTTTATCTGCACCTCAGCTGTTTGCCAGAGCTTGTTGGCCGCCGATAGCCAGTATCAGCCGCAGACACACTCCTCCTACACTTTTTGGCCTTTTTTCCTCACACTTTCGTTCACTCCTTCTGGCCGACCTGTCATCTCTCGACATTCTGTCTCAATCTGTATGAAGATAGGTGGCTACCAAGGTCCTGTAAGACTATCAAGGGACCACCTCTCTTTTAAACTAAGCTTTGATTGTAAGTATTCATTTTCATTGATGTGACTGTTTCACTGGCCTGAATGCGTTTGATAAGCAGATGGAAGGATTTCTGGAGACTATGTTGATACTGTACCTAGACATAAGCAGTAGGCAGTAGGAAGATGTCATTAACAATCAGTTGCAGCATAAAGAAGTGGTTTTCATACAGAAAACCCCTCACTAGTAGGAGAATAGACTAGCCGAAATTTTCAGACGATAGACAACCATAGACTTCACTATCAAGAGACATCTCCTGCAAACATTGCGCCATGACTTCCCATAGGGGGCCGGGCCAGGTAGAGTGTCTTGACAGCTTTTACTGCGATGAACTAAACAGGTGAACACATGCTGCGTTCTAATGCTGGATTTAGGTGGAAATAGGACGAAAGTCTTAGTGGATACTAAGCCTGAACGATATATCGTTTAAACATCGCCATCGCGATGTGCGCATGCGCGATGGTCCCATCGCAAGGACGTGCGATAGTTTTGTTTTTTTCCAATCCACAAACCTTTGTTCTGTTTCATTCGTTCGCACAGCCTCTCACCCCCTTTCCCAGCTCTGTCACTGCGGCACTTGCTTATTAAAGTTAACGATGGCCTTGATCCGGCCAAAAAAGCCGGGCAGCAATCTGTCAATCATCGTTTAACTTGTTAAACAGTTTCTGCAAGGAAGCACTAGCTGGAATGAATGTGTGTGTCTGTGGGGGGAGAATGTGGAGACGTTCGAGACACAAAATAAACACCAGAAGTGATTATGAGGAGTTTGTAATTTCTACATGTCACTCCAAGAGTCACAGCCATGTTAGGTAAACAGAAGCATTTAATAAAGCAAAGCATTTTTCTACTACAGTAGTTTATTCTTGTTTAAAAATGATTCAGTGGGACAGTTATGTTTAAAACTGATCATAATTATTACATTTGAAGTGCTTAAAAAGCATTTATATATTTATATTACATATATTATTTATTATTAAAAAAAAAAAAAAAATATATATATATATATATATATATATATATATATATATATATTAAAATCCTACTTTGGGGGGAAAAAGTGAGGAAAAACATGTCTTATATGTATCTCTTTCCAGTGCTAGATCTGAATAAATACATTGAGCACACACACACACAAAAATGAGAGGGGGGGGGGTTGCGCTACTTCGCGGTTTTTCACTTATCGCGGTGGGTTCTGGTCCCTTTTAACAGCGAAAAACGATGGAATACTGTACACTGTGGTCATGATGAGTCATCCAAAGTCTTTCCAAACAGCTATTCAAGTCATTTAGTAAAAATTTCTTTTAAAAAGAAAAAATATATATTTTTTAATATCGCAATATATCGCAAACCCCCAAAAAATCGCAGCAATAGTTTTTCCCAATATCGTTCAGGCCTAGTGGATACAAGCAGACAGGAATGCCTCAAGAATGTTCTGGTCGAAGGATATTATTAGTATAAAATAGCAATTCACTTTGAAACGTTGTGAAAATAATTAAATGAATGGGAAAAAAATAGCGGAATTTTAGCCTGAAATATTTACGTAAAATGAATAATAACTGACGATTTTTTTGTTTGTTTGTTTGTTATTATTTTAACTAAGAATTTAGACAGTTTTACGTTCATATCTATAGAAATTCCAGGATTTACGCATTTATTTACAAGATGTTTTGTGATGGCCGCCATCTTGTATTTTGTATCCATACACAATAGCGTGACTTTACATTCAAATAATCATGTAATATTCAGATAACTGCCCTTTTTTTGGCAAAAACTAGTAATTTAGACATTTCTGCGTCCATACAAAAAAATCGTCTTTGACATGATTTATTTTAGGTAACATTTCAATCTAAAAAACGACGAGGGCCAGATAGCCGGCAAGACGTGCTGCGGTAATAGTGATATGGGAATTCAACCTAAATAAGTTGTGATTGTATATAGAAAAATTCAAAATTTGCTTTTGTTAATGATTCTTTACGCTTTCCTCAAGTATAAATATAGTTTCTGATGTGAAAATTAAGCGATTTATTTTTTTGTTATGTACTTCCTTAAGCTAAGTACATGTAAGGCCAAGACTTGAATGGAACAACACTTCTTTATTCAGTGTGCTTCTCAGCATATATGTCACCGAAACATCACAGAGATTCCTTTTATACTGTAATACCCAGTGTTGGGCATGTTACTTTAAAAAAGTAATTAGTTACGTTACTCACTACTTCTTCAAAAAAGTAACTGAGTTAGTAACTGAATTACTCTATAGTAAAAGTAACTAGTTACCAGGGAAAGTAACTATTTCCGTTACTTTAAAAAGAACTTGTTGTATGTCAAAGAATTTGAAATTTTCTGAGCAGTATTCGAGTCAGTGGAATGCAGAAGAACAGACAGGTACAGTGGGGAGAACAAGTATTTGATACACTGACAATGGGAAAACCCATTGGCAGTGTATCAAATACTTGTTCTCCCCACTGTAGTTAACTTGTTAGGTGCTTCAGCAGATTTGAATTGCTTACCACAGATGTCGACAAAAGTTTTGCCCCGGGACATAAATTACACATTACATGCAGGTTCTTTCCTTTCATTTCGACAAACTAGAAATAGTGTCTATATCTCCACCTCTTTAAAGGACAATTTTTCTTCTGAATGCTCTGCCATCCCGACCCTGTTTTGCGTGTGTGTGCTTGCCGCACCCGCTGTTCCAGGTTGCTTGTGAAATCACCGGCTCTGATTGGCTTATCGCGACACATGACTCTAACCCTCAGCCAATCACAATGACTTCCATCGCATCTCTCGAGGGGCATTCAGGTAGGCTCGTTTCCCGACAATTCACGTCACCTTCAAAGCGTCTGCCGTCCTCAAGATGGAACTTAAGCAGAATTATTGCTGGCTGACAGTGGGAGATGGGAATGTGGCTAGCATCAGGTGTAGCAAACACAGAAACGTTACCAAACTTTGGAAAGCATTGTCCAATTTAATGAACAGGGATAAACAGCTTGGAGTCCGAAGTACGTGCGCTAATTCTCGAACCTGAACGCACCCCAAGTCATGGATGACAAATCAACAGAGCAGAAAGTCTACTCGACACGGCTGGAAGTTTCTTCAATTTATTCAGAGTAAGTAACGCACCGCTTTTGACCGTCAGTAACGGTAACGGCGTTGTAACGGCGGAAAAAGTAATTAGTTAGATTACCCCGTTACTGAAAAAATAACGCCGTTACTTTATAACGGCGTTACTCCCAACACTGGTAATACCACACCCACAGGAAGTGCACACTATGGCAACAGCATATTAGCTGTTGAAATTTCGTCAAATTTGCAGTAAATTAAAAAATTTAAAAGAAGGTGCTATTTCAGGCAAAAACGTTGTTGATAAATATTGCTATTGATCCTGAAAATGTAGGTGATTATCTCTGCATTTGGGGATTTTTGTGCATTTTGCGTAAAATCTGATAATTGCATAGCCATTTTAAGTTTTGTTATACTTGTATAAAAAATAATTCATCGGGATTTTATGAAGGAACGACTTTGAATTTTTGATGCTGCTGCTCATGGAGACTCATATATACGCCCAAGTAAGTTGCCTGATTTTGTTTAAGGTGGCTAGCGACTTTGATTTTGAAAATATTTGAATTTTAAGTTTTTGAAAATAGGCCCCCTACGGAGCGGTTCTGCGCCCCATTTCCCGTCAAGTGATGTCAATGAGACAACCCACCCTGCAAATGTTTCCAATTGCTTATTTTTAGTCATTGAGTGCCATCTATTTTCAAGACAGTGTTTGTCGTATTGTCGGTCATCTGTGAGTACAGAATATTGAGTTTTGTGACACAAGAAGCACCCAACCTACAAAGAGACTAGACTCATACATATTTTTGCAGACTGTTTTAGGTTGAGGTGCCTAAATTTTTCCAACTTCCAATGGATTGACATTTCTGTTCCTTATAGCAGACATTACAAGCGACAATTTACTGCCTAATTGTTATCTTCAACTTAAAAGCTGTGCTGAGTTCAAATTCAAAGCAATGCATTGCAATTTACATGGATCTGTTTGAACAGAATAGCTGAGCTAAACTGTCTTCCACGGCTAGCATTTCGAAATGTATTTGAAGACTATCCTGTATGTCAATGTCAGTAAATGGTTCAATAATGGGTATAAACATGATTGTTTATGTTTCTCGAGTTGCATCACGGTAGTGTGTGGCAAGAACCGCCGTATTTTACATGTGGCTCGATTGCTTTCACATTTGGAGGAGGATTTCGCAAGGCAGATTGTTCAATCTCTCTGTGTGGTCGAAGATTTAATTAGAAAAAAAAAATCTAATTTCCCTACTATAGAATCCACTTAAAGCACGATCATGACTTTAAGCTTTGCAGAAGAAATTGGCCCAACTTTCCTTGAAACTAAATAATCATAGGGCTTTGAATTACTTTGATTTTGTCTCCAATACAGATTCTCTCGCTCTATATATATATTTATATATATCGGAGATTTCGCCTGCCAACTGTTCGTCAAGTCTTCATTTCTTGCCATCGTGTTTGTGACTTCTTGCCACCCAGCCAACTGCGGATGCACCGAAAATATGTCCACAAAGATCATCCTGTAGTAGACTTTCGATTGATCTTTTCTATGTTTTTGTCATTTTCAATATCTTAACTGGCTCTAAAATCCCTCTACAAACTAGTTAGTTGCTACTACTTGTTAAATACAGTGTTATTTTACCAGCCCTTTTAATTTCCGTCTTAGTCTTTTGGATGATGATACTTATAAGTCTCAGTCATATTTTAGTCATATTTTATTTCAAGACCGATTTCATCTAGTTTTAGTCGACATTTACTAAAAAGGTTTTCGTTTGTAAAATTTTTTTTTTTAATAATAAAAATTACTCCCAAAATGAAGAAAGGTTTAAACTAGGGTTGTTCCGATCATGTTTTTTTGCTCCCGATCCGATCCCGATCGTTTTAGTTTGAGTATCTGCCGATCCCGATATTTCCCGATCCGATTGCTTTTTTTTTTTTTTTTTTTGCTCCCGATTCAATTCTAATCATTCCCGATAATTTTTCCCGATCATATACATTTATACATGCATACATACAAAAATTAATTCATTTAAAACATTGTACAATTGTATTTTTCCATGTGTGAGTAGCTTCAACAGATTAGCACCCTGAAAAGTTGGCCAAAAACAAAACACACATTTTCCTTTCAAATTCAATATACAAACTAACTAAAAGCTTACAAAGATGAATGTTAGCCTAGGCTTAGCTGGGAGAGCAACTTCGTCGAGTGTTCCAGTCGCAGAGTGAGAAAACAAGCTTGATTCGCTTGAATGAAGGGGAAAAGGGGATAGCATCAAAGATTGCTAATTGCGAAAGATGCTCTTGCCCTAAGCACAAATCCACGTTCGCTGGATCAAGGAAGGTCTCACTCCCAATGTTTTTTTTGTTTGTTTAGATGAAACCTTTCCACAACAATATTTACACTTTAAACTAACTTATACATTTTTAACTTATTAACTTATGAATTCCTTGTTTTTTAACACATAGGCATGACATCATGTAGACTAGAGCTTACACAGTGGCTGAAAATGGCGAAACTTCACTTGAGCTTTTCCACCCTCAAAAAAAAAGTCAGGCAGTAGAATTAAAAAAAAAAATTATTCAGAAGTGTTTTTACTTTTTTACAGAAATTATTTTGTTCTTGCTCTAATCTCGAGCAACTTGAGCTGTGGCTGTGGGTATTGTCTAGAAGTTTTATTTATTTTAATGTTATTTAAAATATTTTTTATTGATAATTTATTTTAACAATATATTCATGTTCCAATTATTTGCAACTATGTTCTGAAATTTTTTTTAAAATCCTGTTCAATGGAAAAAAAAAAATTTAACACATACATCTCAAAATAACACATTTAGGATCTATAATTGCAATACCGTGATACCGTGAAACCGCGGTATTTTTGCCCACGGTTATCGTACCGTCAAAATCTCATACCGGCACATGCCTAGTCGAGAACATCATATACTGATTGGATGAGCATGGTGCATATTCTCTCTGGCCAACAAAACAAATCTTACCGTGTGTTCAGACACTGCTACGATGCAGGTTAACTACACATAAAATGTCACACATTGTTACGCTAACTATTACGCATTTTCATCTCGTCCTCGTCTCCTCAGACGAAAAACTGGCGTTAGTCTCATTATGTTTTCTTCTCTCAAAACACGTTTTTAGCTCGTGATGGTCTCGTCATCATAATGAAAAAGTGTTGGTTGGCAAAATATTTTCATTATCGTCATCTTTGACGAAAATGTCTCTCTACAGTAAGTAAAACTTTAGATGGTATTCAGAAATAACTGGAATATTATGACAGAGACATAACAAAACCATCACGGCCTCCCACAATTCTCAATCGCAATGCTTTGGTGTAGACGGCGCAAAGAAGTCATTGACAGGAGGCAGAGGGTGAAATATGACAAAGCTCATTAGCTCAGTATGCGGTGGTGACTGCACTTTATCTCTGAGGTCTTTTATCTCACCTCATTTCTCTTCTCCCTCAGCCGTCTCTCCCCACTTGAGTCTTATTAAATATTCAATCTGCGGATGTAATGTCCAAATAATTCAATCGTCCGTCATCTTTGTAAAATTTGCAGAAACGTCCGTTTCAATAGACTGAAGGTATACAGCACTCCCACGTGTGTGCTCTCAATGCGGCCACTCGAGACTTCAGCTCCCTGTTGTTTTTTTTCTAGCAAAGACACGGATGAATTGAGTGGATGTGACTCGCCATTGCAAGCGCCACCTGTTTTCTAGCTGTCAAGGGCCACTTCACAGGGCCTTACGCCTCCTGCTTGTATTATTTTAGGGAGCAGGCATTGTTAACAACTAGAGTTGATGAGACTCACTGAGCAATCAGATCTGTATAGACAGAAAAATATCATACAGAAAAATACTAACCCGAACCACTACCCAAAATCAATCCTTAGATTTATACCCTATTGAGTGTGCATTTACGGGATAAACAGGATACTGAAGGGAATAAATGTCACTTTTGAAGGCATGATTCCTTTTGATTCCTTTGATATAGGGCTGCAACTAACGATTAGTTTTATAATTGATTAATCGGCCAATTAACTCATTCACTCCAAGCCATTTTCACCGGAGCAAGGTCCTTCACTCCCGGCCGTTTTACTGGATTTTGACTGATTTTGCAAGGCCCACAGAAAATTCTGTTCTTTTGCTATATGAACACGGAACCCACCAAAAGAAAGATTAGAGTCTTTTCTTTCAGCAAAAAAAAAGTTCATATCTTCTAGGGCTGTCAAAATTATCGCGTTAACGGGCGGTAATTATTTTTTTAAATTAATCACGTTAAAATATTTGACGCAATTAACGCACATGCCCCGCTCAGACAGATTTAAATGACAGTACAATGAAAACCCCACTTGTTGTGTTTTGCGGAGTTTTGCTTCCCTCTGCTGGTGCTTGGGTGCGACTGATTTTATAGGCTTCAGCACCCATGAGCATTGTGTAAGTAATAATTGACATCAACAATGGCGGGCTACTAGTTTATTTTTTGATTGAAAATTTTACAAATTTTATTAAAACGAAAACATTAAGAGGGGTTTTAATGTAAAATTTCTATAACTTGTACTAACATTTATCTTTTAAGAACTACAAGTCTTTCTATCCATGGATCGCTTTAACAGAATGTTAATAATGTTAATGTCATCTTGTTGATTTATTGTTATAATAAACAAACACAGTTCTTATGTACCGCATGTGGAATATATATATCCATCCTGTGTCTTTCCATTCCAACAATAATTTACAGAAAAATATGGCATATTTTATAGATGGTTTGAATTGCGATTAATTGCGATTAATTACGATTAATTAATTTTTAAGCTGTAATTAACTCGATTAAAAATTTTAATCGTTTGACAGCCCTAATCTTTTTCCATTCTTTAGAAATCAGCATTGGAAAATAGCTTAGTTTGAGCAATTTTCCCATTTCTGATGAAAAAAACTGAGAAATTGAGCTTTTTGTGAAAGCATACATTTCAACTTTGACTTATACACAGCTATTTTTTGCTTTAGTTACATTCCAAACATCTGAATCATGTTTTCCTTTTACAAAATAAAATAAACAACAAGACAAATAGAGCTTTTGATAGCAAAGTAACAATTTATTTACACATAACCGAAAGATGACGCTGTTCTGGCCGCGACAGCCAGTTAAACTTTTTCCCTCATCACTGTTTGTCTCATAAATATGATTTTTTTTTAAGTCTCTGCGGGCTCTGCTCGCGAGCAGCACGGACTCAAAGACCTCGTCCGCTGCACTAGTGGTCCCGGTCGTTCTCCGCCTGGCATCCTGGGCGTCCTACCGGTTGTTCTACCCGGTCGTCCGCCGCCTGGCATCCATTCGGTCGTCTTTTGCCGGCGCCTGGCCGTGCGGCTTGGCCGTTCGTTGCCGTTGAATCGGGTTGCGGGTCTTACCACATACGCTACTGCCCTCCAGTGGCTGTTTTATTGCTTTGAAATGGATTTTCAGCTTTGTGATTTGGAGCTAAATTTAATCACGACCCTAAGATGTCTTTTTTGATTTAAAAAAAACAAACTAAAAAACAAAAAAAAAACATAAAAGTCTTTGGGACACTGAAACAATTAAAAATAGAACGTATTTATACGTTTTTTGGGAGCAAATGAGTTAAAGGATTAATCGGATAAATGTCACTTTTTTTAAATTACCTTCACAGTTTAACTTGAAGTTGTTTGAGGCATGTTGTAAGTAGCAAGGAGGATAAAAATCCAATTTCAAAGGACACTCTTGTATGACAATTTACAGTTTGAATGGGATTTCGTGTTGAGATTCTAAGCTGTTATTTGAATGGGTTTAAGTGTGTGGTTTCTTTAGAAGAAGAAATTTACTTTCAACAACTATCTGACAATAACTCAAACGCCAATGTGCTTCTCCAAAACGCAATACAAAAGGACGCTTAGGACAACGATTAGAACAATCTCTAACTAGCTTAGCGCTCCGTGATAAGTAGTTACGTCTTATCAACAAAGAATACAAAAAAATGCAATTGGCTTCATTTACTCACCTCTGACGGAGGCAAACAGGATCTAACAACACAAAAGAAAATCGAACTCTTGTCATTTCGTAATATTATTGATTCAGCAACCCAATCTGACCTTAGCAGTGAACTCTCTCTCTCTTGCGCAAATCACTTGCACGCACGCTCGCAATCTCACGGGACTGCTCAATTTAGACAAGTTTAACGTGAAGGTCTTAAACGATTAATTGGTTATCAAAATAGTTGTCGATTAATTTGCTAATCAATTGGTTGTCGATTAATTAATTGTTGCACCTCTACATGTATAATAAGGAACAAACAATGTGAAAAACCAGTTGGCGATCGATCGATTTATCGATACACCAAGCGAAATCTAAAAGTTTAGCAAAGTCAAGAACCAATTTTAAACTGACTTAGTCAATCTCCAGATCTGAACCAGACATAGCATGAACTGCAAGACAATGGCCCAGAATTCATCAAGTAGAATCTCATAGTAGTTTAACAAGCTCAAGAAACAAGGTTTTAAACAGATAAGTCAATCTCTAGATTTAAACCCTATAGAACATGCATTTAGTAGACCCTGAGATGAATCTGCTTTTGAAATTGATTTGTTGTGAGTAGGGCTGTCAAAATTATCGCGTTAATGGGCGGTAATTAATTTTTTTAATTAATCACGTTAAAATATTTGACGCAATTAACGGACAAATGCCCCGCTCAAAGAGAATAAAATGACAGCACAGTTAAATGTGTACCTGGTGTGTTTTGCGGAGTTTTGCTGCCCTCTGCTGGCGCTTGGGTGTGACTGATTTTATAGGCTTCAGCACCCATGACCATTGTGTAAGTAATTATTGACATCAACAATGGCGGGCTACTAGTTTATTTTTTGATTGAAAATTTTACAAATTTTATTAAAACGAAAACATTAAGAGGGGTTTTAATATATAATTTCTATAACTTGTACTAACATTTATCTTTTCATGCCATCTTGTTGATTTATTGTTATAATAAATACAGTACTTATGTACCGTATGTTGAATGTATATATCCATCTTGTGTCTTATATTTCCATTCCAACAATAATTTACAGAAAAATATGGCATATTTGATCGATGGTTTGAATTTCGATTAATTGCGATTAATTACGATTAATTAATTTTTAAGGTGTAATTAACTCGATTAAAAATTTTAATCGTTTGACACCCCTAGTTGTGAGGTGTTTTTTCCTGTTTTAAACATGGCAGGTATGGGTGGTCTGATGCAGTTTTGAGGCGTCTGTGAAGTTCTATTTGTCTCCAAGCAATTAAAGACTCATTATAAATGTGCAGAAGCATTTAACAGTATCAGGTTTTTTTTAATGATATCACACTACAGAACATATAATGAAGTTGTTAAATTAAAGTTGCAGGCAGTAAATTGCACAAAACACACATACAAAAAAAATGCAGATGAAACACAGCTTCCTTAATGATGGTAATTAAGGGAATACACATGATCATTAAAAACTATTATTAACTCATTGCCTGCCATAGACGGTTATAGACGTTCAATCGTGTGGATCTTTTTATCCTTCTGCTGTGAATTTGAATTAGTTTATCACTAGTGGATATCCAATCCATTTGAACTGGGAGGATTGGCAGTGAATGAGCGAATGTTCATGCCAACTCACTTCAAACAGATTGGATGTCTATGGCAGCCAATGCCAGCCAGTGACATGCACGCACTCACAGCCCTGACAGAAATACAATATGGCGACAATATGCCGCCTCCTTCGAAAAGGAGGGATATAAGAATTATTTTTTTTTTCGGCCAGCAGCAGCAGCCACTGTAAGTAATGTTAAATTCTTGTAGAGGTGGGGAACACACCCCTAATTTTTTGCTACTGAAAGTCTGACCTGCATCAGAGTTAGCATAACATTAAACTGTGTGAATTTGCTAACCTGCAAAACTCAAGCAGGAAGCTGCTTAGAGAGAAGTGTCCTCTATTGTCTCTGGCCATCAGTGCCAGCAAATGCCTGGCAGTGACATGCAGGCACCTATGCACTCACAGCCCCGACAGAAATACAGTATGTCGACAATATGCTGTCTCCTCTGGCCCCTTCGAAGAAGAGGGATATTTGAGTTTTTTTCAGCCAGCAGCAGCCACTGTAAATAACAAGACAACAATGTTTTAGAGGTGGGGAACACACTACCAATTTTGCTACTGAAAGTCCGACCTGCAACAGAGTTAGCATAACATTGCACTGTGTGAATTTGCTAACCAGCAAAACTCCAGTAGGAAGCTGCTTCGTAATTTTTTTTTTTTTTTTTAATGGAATTTTATTGTCATCATCATCGGTATCATTGACACTCATTGACAATTAGAAAATGTGATATGATTTGCCCGAAGAAACCGAAGAAGACGACAAAGGCAGACAAGATGAAGCATATGCTTATCAGTTTCCCATCCCCCATACAACTAAAGACGCACATTCAGGCATGGAACATACATCAAAACTGTAGAATAACACAGTCAACAATCTGGGTTCAGTTGCGCCACTGTGTCCCCTGGGCCAGGCGTCAGTTGTAATCCAGAAATGATGAGCTCATTTGCGCGTCGGCACTGGTCGAGATCGTCAGCCAAAATTTCCAGCTTCTTGATGCGAACATCTCTCTCCTCAACCACCTGCTTGAGTTTCTCGTTTTCAGCGCGAATTAAATGGAGCTCTCTGACGATTTCTTGATTCTGGTTTTGAATCAAGCCAGTCAAGGAGACCTCCAACTTCTGTATGGAGGACTTTATTTCATCCAAGTCTCCAGGTTTCGAATTCTTTGGAGCTCAACTGGGAGTCGAGCTTGTTGGCCCTGAGCGCCTATCGGTTAAGATAAGGGAGTGCTTCAGAGTGCGTCTGTACGCAGCGAAGGCTGAGCAGCGAATTTTGGAGCATTTCAGGTAGTTTCCTGTCTGGCGTCGTCAACGGCAGCTAATGAGTTCATGAATATGAGGCTTTAGTAAAATGCTGAGTTTTAGAGTTGTTTAGGCAATTGCTTATTTTTGGTCATTTTAGCATTGTTGAAACAATACGTATACCACGGACAAAGACTTGTATATCTCGACACGCATTCATGAAAGTTCAAGTCAACGTGGTTCTTGCTGCGAGTGTGGGGGATGAACAAAAAGAAATGTTTTCCATTAGAAAAGGCAGCATGTTGCAGATACATCAGGGCGATCGGCACACAAACGATATCGCCCGCGGCCGCTGCAGGTTAAGCACGCTCATTAATTTCTCTAGTTTCTCCCCCGCCGGTGCCGCTGCTCGCTTCCCAGACGTGCGGCGTATGCTAATGGGATCGGCTCGCCGTCTTTTTTTTTTTCTTCGCAGGCCAATCCGCTTTGAAAAGGCAGAGGAGGCGAGAGAAGAGACGCGGTAGATGCGATTTAATGAATAATATAAGTTGCGTTGCAGACTGCGCCGCTTGGATGTTAACAGATGATATCAACTTTGATAGAAAAAATGCCTACGAAATGTTAGTATAGTGTAGGGTGACCATATTTTGATTTATTAAAAAGAAGACACTTGGCCCGGCCTCGAGATACTTAATTTTTACTTGAAGTTCACTCAAAGGTGCCTTATCACTTTAATATATTTTTAAAGTGTGCCTCCTCCGTCTGGATAGAAAAATTCTGTTTTATAAAAGAATAATAGATATATAGCCAAAGGGACACATTCAAATTTACAGAGGTTACCAAACAGACTTTGTTATTCCTAAAATAATAATGCAAAAAAAAAAACCACTGGAAATAAGTAGTGATTTTTTAAAAAATGCTTCTTCTGTATTGGCGAATCCTTGAACAAAATAATAGCTGTCTTTTCAATTATTACTGTACAAATAAATAATCTGAAAGAATTTTCTAAATCATACCTCTTCTGTAGAAAATCCAGATTAAAAAAAAAAAAAAAAGCTCATATCTCATTCAAGTGAAATAATGTAAGTTTAAACCGTAGCCTCTGCCTCATAGTCCCTTAGTCTCCCTGAGTAAATGCATTCATCAAATCAATGAATGGATGTGACAGAATTTTCTCCAGTTAAATGTGGAGAAGACAGAGGTGATCATTTTTGGGCCAAAAAAGGAAAGGTCAAAGATAAGCAGGCAACTTAGCACAATGTCACTTACAGCTACAAATCAAGTCAGAAACCTTGGCGTAATTATTGACTCAGACCTAAAATTTGATAGCCATCTAAAGTCCGTCACTAAATCCGCTTATTACCACCTAAAAAATATAACCAGAATTAAGGGGCTTCTGACTCAACAAGACATGGAAAAACTTATGCATGCATTCATTTTCAGCAGATTGGACTATTGCAACGGTATATTTACGGGTCTTGATAAAAAATCAGTCAGGAAGCTGCAGCTAGTACAGAATGCTGCAGCCAGAGTCCTCACAAATACAAGGAAGCTGGACCACATTACACCGGTTTTGAAATCGCTACACTGGCTTCCAGTGAGTCAAAGGATAGACTATAAAATACTACTGCTCGTCTACAAAACACTTAATGGCCTTGGACCAAATACATGCTTGACTTGTTAGATTCCTATGAGACATCTAGACCTCTAAGGTCGTGTGGAACGGGTCTTCTGCATATTCCAAGAACAAGAACCAAGCAGGGTGAGGCAGCATTTAGTTATTATGCTCCTCACCTCTGGAACAAGTTACCTGAACGTCTGAAGTATGCTTAAACTGTTAGCTCTTTTAAATCAGGGCTAAAAACGCTTTTGTTTAGCACTGCATATCCATAACTGTCTATATATTTCAATCTACTTGCTTTCTATTCCTCTTGTGCTTATCTCCATTGCTGATTTCAACTATTATTAGTAGTAGTAGTTTTTGTTTTATTTTTTATTTATTTTTTTTATTCTATTTGTTATTAAATGCGATTTTTATTCATGTATAATATTATTTCTGATTTTGATTGTCTTGGTTTTTACGTTGTATTGATTTAAATGTGATTTTTATGATCTTCATGTCATGTAAAGCACTTTGAATTGCCTTGTGTTGAATTGTGCTATATAAATAAATTTGCCTTGCCTTGCCTTGCCTTGCCTTGCCTTGCCTTGCCTCAAGACTATCACTACATGTGTCGTTAACACATTGATATTAACACTCAATTATTGTTCTCATTCAATGGTCTAGATCAGGGGTGGGCAAACTGGTCCTCGAGGGCCGCAGTGGGTCCTGGTCTTTGTTCCAACTGACCCAGCACAGATAGTTTAACCAATGCGGTTTCAGCAGAAATGAGAAGCACCTGACTGCAATCGACTGATTGTACTTGTAAAACAGCAGATTGGTGAAAAGGTGTCCTCTTAATGGGTTGCAACAAAAACCCGCACCCACTGCGGCCCTTTGTGGAATTAATTGCCCACCCCTGGTCTAGATTGTGGACAGTTATTCGCGGGACCCTCCACACTTCAGCACAGGGGTCCCCAAACTTTTTCCTGTGAGGACCACATAACTCTTCCCTTCTCTGATGAGGGGCCGGGGTCCGTTTGTAACGGAAAAATTGTGACGATTGCAGGAGTGCCTAAATGTAAAAATTTATTGTTTTTCAGAAAGCTACAATCAAATAACCCTTTCTGGATTCATCACGGAACAAAAGTAAATAAAAAAAAAATATATATATATATATATAATACAGTATAATATAATATAATTAGGGGTGTCAAACGATTAAAATTTTTAATCGAGTTAATTACAGCTTAAAAATTAATTAATCACAATCGCAATTAATAGCAATTCAAACCATCTATAAAATGTGCCATATTTTTCTGTAAATTATTGTTGGAATGGAAAGATAAGACACACGATGGATATATACATTCAACATACAGTACATAAGTACTGTATTTGTTTATTATAACAATAAATCAACAAGATGCCATTACCGTTATTAACATTCTGTTAAAGCAATCCATGGATAGAAAGACTTGTAATTCTTAAAAGATAAATGTTAGTACAAGTTATAGAAATTTTACATTAAAACTCCGGTTAATGTTTTCGTTTTAATAAAATTTGTAAAATTTTCACTCAAAAAATAAACTAGTAGCCCGCCGTTGTTGATGCCAATAATTAATTACACAATGCTCATGGGTGCTGAAGCCTATAAAATCGGTCGCACCCAAGCGCCAGCAGAAGGCAACAAAACTCCGAAAAACACACCAGGTACGCATTTAACTGTGCTGTCATTTTAATCTCTTTGAGCGGGGCATGTGCGTTAATTGCATCAAATATTTTAACGTGATTAAAAAATTACCGCCCGTTAACGCGATAATTTGGACAGCCCTAAATATAATATAATAATAACACTATTAACTAAATAGATAATAACCAAATAACCATCTCTGGGTTCTTCACAGAAAAAGCCAGGAAATAACACGTAGTAGTAAAAAAAGTAAAAAAAAAAAAAATTGTTCAGGGGGGCCGGACTAAATGTGGAGGCGGGCCCCCGTAGTTTGGGGACCCCTGCTTTAGTAGTTCCCTCAGGATCATTGTGTAGCATTGTAGTAGTGCAGCGCACTTTTAAGTATTACTCTACAATATTAATAGTAAATACTGGATTATTTATTTATAAACTGTTAATGTTGTATTTTGTAGTTTTATACCCTCAACTCAGTTTTATTTCCAGAAGACTTGGAATTGCCACTGAGAGAAAAGACAAAAGTTGGACATGAATAGGCATGTGCTGGTATGGTATTCTGGCTGTATGATAACTATGGTTGTTCCGATCATGTTTTATTGCTCCCGATCCGATCGTTTTAGTTTGAGTATCTGCCGATCCCGATATTTCCCGATCCGATTGCTTTTTTTTTTTGCTCCCGATTCAATTCCAGTCATTCCCGATAATTTTTCCCGATCATATACATTTTGGCAATGCATTAAGAAAAAAATGAATAAAACTCGGACGAATATATACATTCAACATACAGTACATAAGTACTGTGTTTGTTTATTATGACAATAAATCCTCAAGATGGCATTTACATTAACATTCTTTCTGTGTAAGGGATCCACGGATAGAAAGACTTGTAATTCTTAAAGGATAAATGTGACTTTGTATATTGTGACTAAATATTGCCATCTAGTGTATTTGTTGAGCTTTCAGTAAATGATACTGTAGCCATTTAACGGCTACAGTATCATTCATTCTGCCCAATTGCATGTTGGGAAGTGCACCCATGACTGTGCATAGTGGCACCAATTGATATATCTTCTCTGCGTTGGAAAATAACACATGGTGTTAAGAAAAAGATCAACTACTATCTTTCTTCCCCACATTGCTCCCACAATATTTCTAATCGTAGGGAGAGGGATTGTAAGGCTTTAGCCAATCAAAAAAAGGCTCTAAAGGCTGCCAAAATTCACTCTACTCATTTTACGCTGCCTTTTAGCGCTATATATAGGTAAAACGGCGCCATTACAGATTGAATGCGACAATGTGTGAGTGGGTCGTGCAGCGCATGTGTTAATAGTGTTAAATATTTTAACGTGATCAATTAAAAAAAAAAAATTACAGCCGTTAACGGGATAAATTTGATAACCCTACCTTAAGCCTAAACTAAAGACTCTGGATGAGTGTAACATATTATGTCTCTATATACAATTAGAAAACGATGTAATTAAAAATATATATATATTAAAAAAAGGCATGTCCGATATTTTTTTTCCCGATTCCGATACTTTGAAAATGACGTGATCATGATAAGCCAAAATATCACGGTTTCACAGCATCACGGTTTTGCAATTACAGCTCTAAAATGTGTTACTTTGAGATATCTGGGTTTGAGAAAAAAAACAAAAAACTTTTTTTCCCATTGAACAACAGGATTTTTATTTTTCAAAAAATATTAGCAAATTGGAACATAAGTATGTTAAATTTTTAAAAAATTAAAAACAATATTCTAAATAAAATTAAAATAAATGCAGTCCTTTAGGTAAGCCAAATCTACTGCCATAACTCAACATTATTACTATCAGAACAAAAATAGTTGAATTTTTTTCCATAAAAAGCACGTGTGGAAGACTTACCATGTTTACATTATACACACACTCTCTTTCTGAAAACAGACAGTTGGCAGAGAGGGAAAAAAACACCAGGTTTTACCACCGCTAGACACACTAAACACGCTGGAATTAACTCTATAGCTGGTGGGAAACGTTCATGACAGTGTTTATTACCTTTAAGTTTGTATAAATGAGAAATCATGTTGGAGGTATTGCCTCCTCAGCAGCCACCTGCCGCAAACATGTTTGTATGTCAGTTGGCCCTCCTCCTCTAAGCCGCAGCCGTGTATAACTTTTTAGTAGCCGAAGTGTTTCCATACCAGCAATTTCATTTTTATCGATAGGGGAAGTTCAAGTTTCACCTCCTCCAGCCATCGTGTAGCACAGTTGACTCACTAACACTGAACAAGGGATTTCTCCATGCATTTTTCAGACATAAAAATAGGTAGTACCATACGGACGGTATGAAGGAAAATTTTTGCGGTTTTGAAACCTATAACACCATCAAAAATTGTTTTGAAAATCTGTTTTTCTGGAGTGTAGTTACAGATCGACCTTAGTTAAGTCATTCATTCATTGTTATTATTAGCATAATTATGTATTACGCAGTTTTCCCTGAACCTGTTCAGATGGAGGAATACATCATCTTCGGGGAGACCAAATCTTACATTGAGTGGTACCTAATATTGTGGCCGTTGAGTGTGTATTGATTGCACACATAGTCACACACATACGCGGTGCTCATCCCTTTATCAGTGTGGATTATCTGTGTGAGTGGGAGGCGGGACACGAGGTGGAAAATCAGGCTTCGGAGAACGGCGCGTCATCTCGCTGTCGACTTGCAGCGGAAAATTGCAACCCGACTTGATTCCCATCATTATCTGCAAATCCATACGCGACTGCTTACTCCGGATGAATTCTATTTCCAGTTTGAGTCAAAAAAAAAAAAAAAAGATCAAACGTCAAGCTTACTGTGTTCATTGTAAGCACCAAAATGATGAATTATTATTGCAAGATAGACTACGTCAATGCTAAAGTCGCCCTGACTTGACTGAACGGTCTAGCTTTCAGTTGTGGGCGATATTGCTAAGGCTGGATGAGGGTCTTGGGGGCGCATCACAACAGGAAGCTGCCTCCTGAACACCCCGCCGCTCGACCCAGCCCACGTGCGGCGCCCGGTGTCCCTCTGGAGCGACTTCAAAGCGCGGCGTTTTCAGCGTAGGCGCTAACCTTTGACTCAGACGCTTGCTCCGTGCAAACCAGGACGACTTAATTGATGCCCCGCGCTTGTTCTAGTCTTTTACGAGCAAACAGCAAAAGGCTTTTATTTGCTTCTTTTTAATGGAGAGCGACGGGGGACATGTCGCTAAGTGGCAGGGCTCTTAGTTTATACGACTTCTGCTGCGGTAACCAATGCTTCTCGATGGAGAAAATTCATTTAGAGTACGTGGGATGTTATAACCTTTTAAGCTATGGATATTTCAACAGAAATGTAGATGGAAATATCACAGTACTCACGGGTATGTATTCTTTATCCTCTGTGGAGATTTATCAATATCACTGCAGTTTTGAGCTACTTAAAAGTTAGACATTATCATTGTATGTAAAACATAAGTCGCACTCTCCAGAAGGCCCTGCAGTGACAATCTATACGAACACTTTTTTTTTTGGTAATATTCTAGTATTCTATATTATAATAAAATTAATTTAAATTATAAAATAATAGTAAAGATTGCTGTTTTCTTTATTGAGAAAAACAAGTGTATTCTCTGAGTGAATTCAACTCATATTTTTCAGTATTGTAAAAGTGGGTCACGATCAGGAGCAGAACTTCGTGGGGGTGCTGGGCAGTGGCGTCGTTAGGCTTAAAGAGCCACCCCCGCCCCTCCCCTAAACAATTTGTTGTTGTTTTTTTCTTAAAAAAAAAAAAAAAAAACATAGAAATGCAAAGAAATGCTGACATTTTCACTATTAAGTTGCCAGGATATTAGTTTAAATCAGTCAACACATAACCTATCATTATTAACTTGAATATAATCATAAATCTGTCAGTTTCCCCTCACATCATAGAGTAAGGTAGAGAGCCCCTTCAGTGCGTTGTTATCCAATCCATATCCGATGGATATAAGAAGGTCTTCCAAGAAAGTGAGTATTTATCACTGCTAATAGTAACTGTTAGCTCCAGCCCCCAACTAACAGCAGAAAGTCCCATGCGATTAATAAACCAACTGCTCCGTGTTTGACAAATAAAAAGCTGGCTTGCACACTACAGAAAATCTCTGCGCACGTCTTACCTTTGTTGTTTTGAGGTCAAAAGTTACACCCCATCTCTAAAATAATGCTGCTACTTGGCTGCTGCTAGCTAGTTAGTCTGAAATGCATTGTGAAGGTCATGTTTGTTTATAGAGTTAAGTGTGCAATGTTTTTACTATTTTTGGGGTGACTTCCTTCTGGAGTATCAGCTGTGTTTCTCACTTTACGCATAGATGAGCACAGGAGCTGAGCTCCTTCACGTATGATAATCATCAGTGGATAGTCATAATAATACACTAATATAATCACTCCACCACAGAGTGATAGACCGATTTGCCACCCTTAAAGACAGCATTCTTTAATGCTTCCATCTACCAAGTAACTTGCAATTGTAGCCATTTTCCCCTGTTGTTCTACTGTATAAAAATAGACTGAAACAACAACAATAATAATGATAATGAATACATGATCAGTCTTTTTTTAGCTGTTTTTGAAGTTTTGTGCTTGTACGCTACATTCGCTTATATCCTGTGCAACTCCTGGGAGCTAAGCCCCCCCTGTTCTTAAAACCTAGTTATGCCCCTGGTGCTGGGCAAGGGAATAGTTAAGGTCTCAACATTGGTAGAGATGATATACATATATACATATGTACACTTTTTGCTGGGGACGGGACGGTGGTCAGGACTACATTTCTAACGAATATTAACCTAAATAATTGATAGGCTAAATGATCAATGCATAACAAATCTGTATTGACTTTTTATAACTCTCATGTGTTTTGGTTCAGGTGATACACAGTTCAATTCAAACCTTTGTTTTCAAAAACTACTATAGAAACTTTTTGAAAACTTCCAGAATAAATGTCTGGATTTTATTAGCAACTTAAAATTGCAATATTTGAACATAATTTAAAGTATAATAACATACACAATAAATACAAACTTGTTAATAATCTCTTAACTATCCAGGAATGGGAAAAAAGTAACATTTGTCTTAAGATAATTCAACATTGTCTGTCTAAATAAAGAAATATAACTGGAAAAAAAAAATCTTCGTCAAGGAATAACAAAAATGAATAAAAATGGAGCCTTCCTTCCGGTAAAATACTACTGCTTTTGTACAAAAGCACAGCCAAACCCAACAAAAAAAAGGATAGCTCCTTTGGGCTGCTTTAAGACTACATAAATAACATAAAATGAAAATTGGGGAGACGGGGGTAAACCTTGGTTCACTATATTTCTCACAGTTTAACGTTAACAGTAGAGAAATCATGCAGAGGGATACTTCTCTCTCAGCAGCATCCTCCTCAAGTTTTGCAGGTTAGTTTATATGTTATGTTAACTCTGATGCAGGTTGGACTTTCAGTCGCAAAATTAGTGGTGTGTTCCCCACCTCCACAATATTTTTACATTACTTATGGTGGCTGCTGCTGGCCGAAAATAAAATTCTAACATCCCTCCTCTTCGAAGGGGGCGGAGGAGACGGTATGTTGTCGACTTGTTGTATTTCTGTCGGGGTTGTGAGTGCTTGTGTGTGTGTGTGTGTGTGTGCGTGCGTGCGTGCGCGTGTGTGTGTGTGTGTGTGTGTGTAGGGTGGGGGGGTGATTTCATCAGCCATTCACATGTGTGTTTGAGGGAAAAAAATGGACTGGCACATGGCAAAATAATTCACTTAATAACGGTAGGGTCAATTCCATCCTGACAACAATGGAAAGACAATCTAAATGATATATATCACTGAAGTCATTATATAATGCAAAGAAGGTTGCTCAAAAGTTGGTGGGGACAATTTGAGCATCCTGAAAAGTTGGTAGTGTTATGTCCCTACTGTCCCGATGCAAACCTATGCTCCTGGTGGAAAGGTCAATGCAGTGCCGGGGGTGTGATCGCACCTGGGCCTCTAAGGCTAGGTTCATACCGCAGGTCTTAATACACATTTCTGATTTTTTCGTGTTTTTCCGACTCGAGTGAGGCATTAACTTGGCGTTCTGAGCGGGACAAGTCGCATAGAAGTGGACCATTTCAAATAATACATGATAATAATATAATAATAGTAGTAGTGAATAATGAAAAAAATCAAATTAATACAAGAAAAAAAAGAAAGAATATAAATTCTGTACCTTTAACTGGATCAAAAAACTGAAACATTACTTTTGTGTGCTTGTTTTTCTACTTGAAAGTAGATGATTCACGACAGGATACATTGTTAGGTCGTTTGACTCCCACCGCTGACCACTATGATGTTCTTCTCTTTCCCTCCAGGAGACAGACTTACTGGACATTGCATACATTAAAGATGCCCGCAATGGAAAATGCACAAAAACGCCAAAGGTGAGCCCTTTATTGATCAAAAAAAATCAGACCGCACGCACTTTGTGGGTTTGAGCGAGGGATTCTAAACGGAGCACGCGATGGCCTCGGAAAGCCATTAGCTCCAGATGGAGACGCGCTGTCGGTGTGGGTGATGAGAGAGGCCAGCGGGTAAAGGAAGGACACGAAATTTTGTGGAAAGGTCATTAGTTAGCTAATCAGGTTCAATCAAAAAAGTGATTAAAAAAGAATTTAGAATCATTGCCTTTGATGATGATAGATGTCCAATCGTGGTTTTTTTCGTCATTTCTGGTGTGAATTTAACCAGTAGACATCCAATTCATTTGAAGTGGGAGGCTGGCAGCGAATTGCTGTCAATGGCAACTGATGTATTAAAAAAAAATAGTGATCAAATATGTAATATCGTAATAAAATAGAGTTGTCGATATTAGCCGATATTATCGGCTACCCGATAATATCGGCCGATAAAAGCATTTTGAAATGATTTCTGATAATATCGACATTGGTTTTTCATTATCGGTTTTGGGCTTGGTTTTTCATTATCGGTTTTGGGCCAATATGCTTATGAAAGTGCCTTTTTGGCCCTTTGAACTTGCAGTAGTGCCAAAAAATTTAAAGTTTGTACTATTTTCATTTCAACAATAAATATAGTGGTGCAATATTGGCACTTTTTCCATAACTTCATTACAAGTTGTTCCCTTATTTTTCACTGAATTTTTATTTGGAAAACCTTGAAGTTGTTATATTTATCATTACTAAAGCATCCAGTGGGGCATCACAATACAATTACTCATAATATGTAAAGTCCACGACCGCATATATCTGTATCGGTTTCATATCGGTATCGGATTTTTGGAGACAATATTGGGATATCGCTTAAAAAGACATTATCGGACAACAACAACAACAAAAAGTCAGATTAAGTTGCAAGTACAGTGGTACCTCGAGATACAAAAGCTTCAGTATACGAAAAATTCATTTTACGATAAGTTTTTAGACGCTTTTTTTCGCTTCATATTATGAAAAATTATTAATCATACGTAAAATAATACTTAACTGTAATAGATTATTCACGCTTGCAGCAATGCAATAATGTAACTAAGTTTGATTATAAATGTAAATAAACGAAAACACAATGCTCATGCATATGAAACAAAAGAAAAATTTAACTTGTAAGCGATGCTTCATCAATGCACAAACAGCGAGATGAAATGGCAAGCAACGACTGTGAAGTTAGCTCGTCCTTTCGCACTTTGTGTTTGCTATGAGCCGGAGTAGTCATGTGATAACGTCTGTAGACTTAGGTGAAACCAAACAAACTGGTTACACTTAAAGTAACACTACTTTTCAACCTTCATAAAAATATTTTCATAACATTTTTATTATACGTCAACTGACAACTGGTTGAATAACACCTCTTTTATATCTTGAGGGGGTCTGTATCACTTTCACCGACACTAATTAACTTTGAGGAGGGTGTCAGGAACCCTGCCACACAAAAAAATTACAAATGTGCGGACTGCTTAATGGCATACGTCACTACCCTCTTTCCCCATTCATTATAACTCATTCACTTCCAGCCATTTTCACCAGAGCAAAGCCCTTTGCTCCCGGCCGTTTTTCTGGATTTTGACTGATTTTGCAAGAGCCACAGAAAATTCAGTTCCATTGCTATATAAACATGGAACCCACCAAAAGAAAGATTAGACTCTCTTCTTTCAGCAGAAAAAAAAGTAAGTTCATATCTTTTTCCATTCTTTGGAAATCAGCATTAGAAAATAGCTTAGTTTAAGCAATTTTCCAATTTCTGATGAAAAAACTGAGAAAATGGGCTTTTTGTAAACGGATACTTTTCAAACGTAACTTTGACTTTAACAAAGCTGTTTTTTGCATTAGTTACATCCCAAACATCTGAATGTTTTCCTTTTACAAAATACCATGAACAACCAGACAAATATAGCTTATGATAGCAAAGTAACAATTTATTTACACATGACTACTGAGAAATGACGCTCTGTCGCCGAGATGACGCCGTTGTCGCCGCGTTAGCCGTGTAAACTTTTCCCTCCTCGTTGTCTGTCTCACAAAGATGGATTATTTTTGAGTCTTTGCGGGGTCTGCTCGGCGAGCCCGCTGCACTGGGGGTCCCACTCGTTTTGCTCGGTCGTCCAGCGCCTGGCATCCCAGGTGTCCTCTCGGTTGTTTTGTTCGGTCGGAGCGCCGCCTGGCTTAATGCAGCCAGCGCTCCGACCGTGCTGCCCGGCCGTTCATTGCTGTTGAATTGGGTTGCGGGTCTTACAAAATGCGCTATTGCCCTCCAGTGGCCAGTTTTATTGCTTTAAAATGGGTTTGGAGCTTTGTGTTTTGTTTCTCAGAGAGATCAGAAGCTATAGATGCTTCTTGTAAAAAAAAAAATTAAAAAAAAGAAAACGCAAAAGACATAGAAATACGTTTTTGGGACAATAAAGCATTTAAAAATAGAACATATTTATACGTTTCTGGGAGCAAATGAGATAAAGATGGAAGTCGATGCAAATGCTTTCGTGCGAATTCTGCAAAGATGGCAAAGCAGCAAAAGAGACAAAAAGTTTTGTCAGAGGAGGAAAAAAAGAGAGGCTACCAGGATAAAAGGAAATTTAAGAATACACATTGTGGCCCTAATGGGCTTTCACACGCTGGCGTGATGGCCGTGAAACAAAACTGAACTCCAGTTCAGTTGGAGTGGAGGGGTCAGCCATACTAAACCACACGGTTGCTAACTGCTATATGCTGTTGTTTAGCCACAACTGGATTCATTACCTTATTGTCATTTAATCCATCAGCAGGCGACCGGCAGATCATGATTTTACTACACTGTGCTGGTCCTCAATGGAAATGCAGTCTTCCTTAAGGCAAAACACTACCGCTTTTGTCCACTGGCGTCGCTGAAATCGACCAAAACTGAAAAGTTACCTAAAGTTGCGACAAAGCATTACGAAAAAAGACAGGCAATCAGAGAACATGACAGAAGATTTAATGTGTTGTTTTAGTTTTGGCAAATTAAACACGATTCATTACACACACAAAAAACCATGATGCGGAATGAATTAATTTCGTATCTTGAGGTACCACTGTAGTTAAATTTAGTCCATGAATTTAACGGGAATTTAAATACGGCAAAACTATTTAGAGATGAGTTAAAATCACGAATGAAAAAAAAAAAGCGCTTTATAATTCATAAATAAAGATTCACTCATACATTTTGCCAAATGCTGAATCGAGATGAAGAAAATCAATTCCACTGCTCAACGGAAGCTAGAATGAAAGACTGCATTCATCCATCTTCATTTAATTCTCCTGTTTCTATGTTCATTTACGCCACCGAATTGCCCCAAACCAACATGGCAGGCGACAGCGTCGCGCCCGAATTGGACACGGTGACGCTCTGCAGGCGGCGTGTAATCAAAGGCGGCTGCATCTCGCCTGTTATCATCTCGTTTTCCCCTCTACGCCTGCTTCACTTTTTTTTCCCCGCCGCAAATAAAATGCAGCTCATTGTCTCGCCCCTAACGCGTGGGCTGCCCGTCGGCCCGCCGGCTACCTCCCGCCACCCTGCCAGAGTCACGTATTGCTTGATACTGTTTGTATTTACTTTAAACATACATACAGATGTGTCCTCACTAATTAGCAAGTACCCACCCTGCCGTTATTCACGTTGATTAGATTGGTGGCTTCTCGGCTTTGTGCGACAAGGCGGATCTCCGAGTCAATCACAGATGAGCGGAGAGACACGTTGTCTTTTTTTTTTTTCCCTTTATACCGACTGTCTGTGGTTATTTTTAGTGCTTTTGTGGCCGTCACTGGATGTTCCCTCTGTGGCTGCTGTGGGTTATATTCTGCATCTTGCCTTTGTTGCGGCAGCCAAGCGCTGCAAAGCTTCTTTTCCGTCACTTTGCTTACTTTATGATTATCAAAAAGTCAAGGGTTTTACTGGAAGATACATTAAGTCAAAATCAAGAAGTGTTTTTTTGTGAAAAATGAATTGAGAAGACCTTTTTCACTGCAACTTCCTAAAGCTTATCTAATATGTTCCGTGTTAGACATCATTACGCCTGACTGAAAAATCCCAACACATTTCAGTATGCCATCCCCCCCAGCTCAGGATGAGGATTTACCATTTCCAAAGTGTACTGTTGCAAGCTGATCGGCCGCGTACGGATTCCCGGCAGTGTCGGCTTGCAGCTCGCCCCAGTAGACTGCTGCTAAATGTGGCTCAGTTAGTGTGTGCCCAGCCTTGTAACTGGATCTGGGTAAAGACCAGCAAGCACTCGGATCCAAGTAGCCCGCAATAGTAACTTATAGCTGGGAGAGTGGACACTGGGTGGTAAACGCCTACATCGTCATCATTGACACAAAGTGAGTCAGAACCCAAGCAAACGGTTACGGGATGTTGGAAGATGTCAGAGCTGTTCGTATATCGGAAAACATTGTGCATGGTAAACCTAAATATAATCCATTCAAGGCCTCATCTCCATATAATCTTTATTTGTCTCTTACTTTTGTCAATAGCTACATAAAACACACCTGAAATATACATGAATAAACGTAAAAAAATTAAGATGGTCATATTTAAACTAGTGCTGTCAAACGATTGAAAAATGTTAATCTAGTTAATCATATGTCAACTCATGTGTGATTAATCATGATTAATCACATTTCCCTTGGGATAAATAAAGTTGCTCTTCAGGAAAAAAAATCTAGGAAAATACTATCATTGACTTAAAATTTGTTTGAAGATGAAATGTATGATGTGTGAATGAATTAATACTTAACCAAATAGAGTTTTAAAATGTTATTTAACAACTCAGCTCGTATAAAATAATAAATAAAATGTGTGATACAGCAAAGAGCTTTAACTGTAGAAGTCCCAGCGAATTCTGGTTAATGAGGATTTGCCATGGGAAAGGCTAAATCGTCCTCTGCTGGGCATTCTAGTGTTAACAGATTACAGTGCCTCAGACTAACAATGTGGCTCAAGTACCGTTTGGCATATTACCCAAAATTAACTGCCAATTTAAAGAGCAGACAAGCACAATACAGTAACAATAGCTAGTGTTTAAAAAAAAAAAGTGTAAACAACTTGTCTGTTAAATTGAACATTTCACACAAATAAATGCAGCATTTGCAGTTTTACACTAAATGGCCTGAAAGCTGTGTGAGATATTTAAAAAAAATGGTCAATTTTCACACACTTAACTGAAAAATTTACATTAAGCTAAACTGTGTGTAAAGGTGTTTCGAAACACTGCTTAAGTTAGCCAGTCATACTCTATTTTTACTCAATTTTTATTTTTTAACCAACTGCTCAGGCAAACTAGCTTGTTGACATTTTCAGATAACAGAACAGACCTTTTCTTTTGAACAATGTGCCCTGTCAAAGAAAAGTCTCTCGCAAGGAACGGTTGTGGCAGGTGTGACCAGATACCTTTTTTTGCATGGGCCAGCTTACTGTGGGCACCACTGTGCGCAGACCAGCACTGTAGTGGACATGAGTCCATGCTGGCACTGCCTTGTACCTGTCTAGTGGTTTGTCGTTGTTGTTTGTTGTCATTGGATTCTCAACGCCGCCGTCTTCGACTATGTTAATTGGTCTACACCAGGGATGTCCAAACTTTTTGCAAAGGGGGCCAGATTTGGTGTGGTAAAAATGTGGGGGGCCGACCTTGGCTAATATCCTTTACACTACATTTAACAACAATATATTTCAGCAAATTTTAGCCAGCCATTCAGTGTGTCACATTTGCTTTATTATTTTTTTAAATGAATAATTTCAACAATCTCGCAACTTGCCTTTGTGGCGTTCTCTTTCGACTCTCGGGCTCTTACGAAATACTTCTGCTGTGAAATTAAACTAGCTTCAAGTTGCTTCAATTTCTTTCTTGCTTCCCTCTGATCTTGTTGTACATGTCAGCGTGTCTTGTTTGGTAATATCGCCTCACATTGAAATCTTTAAAAACAGCGATTGTCTCTTTGCAAATAAAGACACAGTTGTTGCATATTTTAGTGAAGAAATAGTCCAATTTCCACCTATCCATAAAGCGTCGGCCGTCACAGTCAACTTTCTTTTTTTTTTTTGTTGATTTTCGCCATTTTAGAAAATGGAATGGGTCACACGGGGTAATGTTGCTTAGCCCTTAAATACCTGCAACATGAAGCAATTATCAGAGAATCCCAAAATTTGAAAAAAATAAGGTCCTAATTAAACCTTTTTTTTCAAATTTGTAAAAAGAGAGTCAAAATGAATATGTGTAATAAGCGCTCTAATATCAATAACCCATGCTAAATCATGTTTTTTTTCTCATTAAACCTGCAGATGAATGTGTTGACTTGCATCCGTCTTTTTTTTTTCTTCAAAATGTCAAAATTCTAAATTAGTCTCAAAATCATGAAATTTTAGGTTTTTAAAATGTGATACATTTGGCAATAAAGGGTTAAAGTGCTGCTGCCGTTAAGTGGGTGAATTAGGAGCAGCATTTCGTGTGTAAGCTACTTCATATGCTGGTTGCAGTACTGCTGACCAATTTATTAAGTCTGTGTGTGGGCCAGACGTTATTGATTTTATGACAGAGGCTGGGGGCCGGATGAAATTTGACCACGGGCCGCATTTGGCCCCCGGGCCGGACTTTGGACATGTCTGGTCTACACTCTACAGTCTCTCTCTACCCCATGTAGTGATAGCAGTAGTCAACCTACTTGTTGTCTTTTGTTGACAAGTCCGAGTCCGCACTCTGCCAGTGTAGCTTGATGACTGCGGCTTGTTTCCCGCAGTGTTAGCGTCATTGCTAACACTAGCTGTGCCCGAAGGTGGTACTTTAGGCTGGTTGAGCTTCGATCGAACGACAGTTCATTACATCAGTATGTGCACACAACTTTGGTTTTATTCAGATTTCCATTAGGCAGCTTTTTAAAACGGAATTTGGTCATCATCCTCACTCATCGTGGCTGGCTGCATTATGTCCTGCTTTGCCGCGCGGAGAAAGTAAACATCAGCGTGTGGGACTACAGGAGGCAGTTGTGGGCAAACTTAGTGTGAGCGGTAAATTGCGTTATTTTTTTATAATGCGTTAATATTTCCTGATTAATCATGGTCGTTAACGCGTTGTTAACAGGCCTAATTTAAGCATATACACGTATTAGGGGTGTAACGGTACACAAAAATCTCGGTTCGGTACGTACCTCGGTTTTGAGGTCACGGTTCGGTTCATTTTTGGTACAGTAAGAAAACAATGCAAAATATAAATGTACTAGTTGGTTATTACACAACTTTGTGCTTTCAACAATAGGAACATTAGCCTATACAAAGCTAGAATTCTGCATAAAAAGTAGCGGGTATTTAAAGATAATCCAACAACAATTTGCCTTTCAGACCCCGCGTCCTAATCAGCTTTCTTTCAGAAAGAAAGAAAGAAAGAAGAAAAAAGAAGTCCTGTGCCAAAGAGAAAATCAATCTCAATGACAAAGATTTTAACATGTATTTTACATTTTTTTTCTTCTTATGAAAGGTTTTCCAAAGCTTTATTGGTGGATTTTCTCAAATTAAAGCTTCACACAGAAATTAATAAATTTAATTGTGTAAGCAGGATCTGTGTATTATTCTTATTAATTTAATTAATAATATAATTATTAATTACAGGTGTTTTAGCTCATTTCATTTTATTTTATTTCAATGGGCTATTATTTATTTTATTATGTGTTTATATTTTACAAATGTGATGTAGTATTCATTTATATTGTATATTTTATGTTGTATAACTTTAGTTCCTATGTGAATATTTGTTCATACTTGTTTTGTTGTGGTAGGAGAGTTTTGTATTGAACACGGGGCCGTGTTGGTTATTATTATAGCAGAGAAGACAGCAGTAAATCAACAAAGACAAGTCAACTGTGCCCCGATCTACAACTCAAGAGATCTGATGGACTCAAAAAGTGGGTTACGATTGCATATTAGTTTGAATATCGACCGGATCCACTGTATTTTAACACGAGTGATTTCCGGTCTGCCCGATCCTAGCTAGTAGTATTGACGCTGGAGGGCCGCGTCTCAGCCGCTTCTGGGACGTGTCTGACACGCGGCCGCACTGCGACTGGTGTGCATTGGCTGATTGACTTTAACGCCCACTTTTAACTGCGTTCTCGCGGCGGCCACGTTGTCGCGCCGTTGACGTTTCTGGGTTATACACTAGCCTACCGTGTTGGTCCTCATCATAGTAGAGAAGACAGAGTAAATATAATCTACACAAAGAAACTGTAACCCGATCGACTCACAGCCTCGAAAAGTAAGGGTTACATTACGTCAGAAACCCATTCGATACGCCTCTGTTCCGAACCGAGCACCACGTACCGATACCTTTCAATGCAAATACATGTACCATTACACCCGTATAGATATATACAGCAAGAAGCAGAAGTATTTGCACCCCTTGTGATTTTGCAAGTTCACGCACATAGAAAATAGGTAAAGGTCTGAAATTTCAATCATGGATATATTTCCACTTACACTGCTGGCCAAAATTATTGGCACCACTGCAATTCTGTCAGATATTGCTCAATTTTTCCCAGAAAATGATTGCAATTACAAATGCTTTGGTAGTAATGTCTTCATATATTTTGCTTGCAACGAAAAAACACAAAAGAGAATGGGAAAAAAAATGAAATTATTATCATTTTACACAAAACAATGGGCCGGACAAAAGTGTTGGCCCCCTTTGAAAAATCATGTGACGTTTCTTTAATTTTTGTGTAATTAATAGCACCTGTTACTTACCTGTGGCATATAACAGGTGGTGGCAATAACTAAATCACACTTGTAGCCTGTTAAAATGGATTAAAGTTGACTCAACCTCAGTCCTGTGTCCTTGTGTGTACCACATTGAGCATGGACAAAAGAAAGAAGACCAAAGAACTGTCTGAGGACTTGAACAGCAAAATTGTGAGAAAGCATGGGCAATCTCAAGGCTACAAGTCCATCTCCAAAGACCTGAATGTTCCTGTGTCTACCGTGCGCAGTGTCATTAATAAGTGTAAAGCCCATGGCACTGTGGCCAACCTCCCTAGATGTGGACAGAAAAGGAAAAATTGACGAGTGTTTTCAACGAAAGATTGTGCGGTTGATGGATAAACAACCTCGACTAACATCCAAACAAGTTCAAGCGGTCCAACAAGGGTACAACAGTACAATCCCTCGGCGTCTGAATAAAAAGGTTTTTTTCCAATATCATTCAGCCCTAGTTCTGAGACCAACCCTAAACCCTTGAATGTTTAAGAGTTCAAAGATTTGTTCTCAAGCTATTATCAACACTTTAACTCAGACATGTCCAAAGTCCGGCCCGGGGGCCAAATTCGGCCTGTGGTCAAATTTCATCCGACCCCCAGCCTGTCATAAAATCAATAACGTCTGGCCCGAACACAGACGTAATAAATTGGTCAGCAGTACTGCTACCAGCATATGAAGTAGCTTACACACTAAATGCTGCTCCTTATTTACCCACAAAAAGGCAGCAGCACTCTAAGCAACATTACCCCATGTTGCCCTTTATTCCCCATTTCTAAAATGGCGACAATCAACAAAAAAAAAGAAAGTTGCCTGTGACGGCCGACTCTTCAAGGATAGGTTTGAAATTGGACTATTTTTTCTCTAAAATATGCAACAACAGTGTCTGCGTCATTTGCAAAGAGACAGTCGGTGTTTTTAAAGAGTTCAATGTGAGGCGATATTACCAAACAAGACACGCTGACATGTACGACAAGGGAACTACAGGGAATTACAGGGAAGATACATAGCGAGAAATTGAAACAACTTGAAGCTGGTTTAATTTTACAGCAGCAGTATTTCGCAAGAACCCGAGAGTCGAAAGAGAACGCCACAAAGGCTAGTTGCGAGATTGTTGAAATAATTCATTTAGGGCTGTCAAACGATTACATTTTTTAAACGAGTTAATCACAGCTTAAAAATTAATCGCAATTCAAACCATCTATAAAATATGCCATATTTTTCTGTAAATTATTGTTAGAATGGAAAGATAAGACGCAAGACGGATATATACATACAACATACTGAACATAAGTACTGTATTTCTTTAATATAACAATAAATCCACAAATGGCATTATTAACATTCTTTCTGTTAAAGTGATCCACGGAAAGAAAGACTTGTAGTTTTTAAAAGATAAATAATAGCACAAGTTAGAAATTTTATATTAAAACCCCTCTTAATGTTTTTGTTTTAATAACATTTGTAAAATTTTCAATCAAAAAATAAACTATTAGCTTGCCATTGTTGATGTCAATAATTACACAATGCTCCTGTTGCTGAAACCCATAAAATCAGTCGCACCCAAGCACCAGCAGAGGGCGACAAAACACCAAAAAACACAAGTAACAAGTGGACATGACACTGTGCTGTCATTTTAATCTGTTTGAGCGGGGCATGTCCGTTAATTGCGTCAAATATTTTAACGTGATTAATTTTAAAAATTAATCGCCCGTTAATGCGATCATTTTGACAGCCCTAAATTAATTTTAAAAAATAATAATAAAAGCAAGTGTGACACACCAAATGGCTTGTTCAAATTATCTTAAATATATTGTTCAATGTAAAGGACGTCAGCCAAGGTCGGTCCTCCACATTTTTACCACACCAAATCTGGCCCCCTTTGCAAAAAGTTTGGACACCCCTGCTTTAAATCGTTTAATATTGCATATACAAAAGACGACGACAGAGGAACAGAAAATCCGATTCAATTCGTGACAAATGCTTAATTGAGCATATCTGGACATATGTGGTCAATATTCCTCTTTTGAAAAGCCTTTCATAAAAGCTGTAAACCCAAAGGGAAAAAAAAAAATCAAAACCCACTTAAGGATTCAGTGCGACTTTCAAGGCATATTTTTCAAATCCCGAGGTTTGAGGTGTGCGGCGACAGATAAGCCTCTAATTAGGATGTTGTTGTTGGAGCAACACTGATTACACGGCTTAAGACGGTCGACGTGAAACAGGAGAGCATTAGCATTGTTTATCTCCCCAGTGCGCCTCCTTTGTGAAAACTACACACAAAAATATGGATGGCGAGGAAGGTAGATTATCCGACATGCGGCCTTGCCAAAACTGGCTCACACACATCCATCCCTGTATGAGAGGTCACAACAAAGGTTGTAATGGCACACCAGAAATCACTGTTCGGTATGCACCGAATGCAGTGCTACAAAGATACCAATCATCGGGCTGAATATTAGTATATCCGTCCCTTGTAATCAAGTTAGCAATAGCCTCTTGTCGGATTTCCCTGAAAGATTATCCTGAGTAATTATCCTGTGATGTGGAGTTTCTAAAGAGAGATTGATCTGTGTGCACCATGTTTCATTTGCTAAGAATCGAAATGTGCGTACCTTGAATTAGGGCACAAATGCAAGAGATAAGGCAGCTTTTCCTCTTTGAATGTAGTTTATTTGTTCGCTTGATTAGAGTAGTCTTTAAATGCATACATGTACATTTGCTGGGGTTTAGTACAATACGCTTGTAGCATGAAGATTTAGTATATTTGTCACTTTTTATTGCGACTTACACACCCTCTCTGCAATTTGCTGTTTAATCCAGCACTCCACTTCCAGTGCCACTGTTTATAAATGTTTAAAACTAAAGGAAAATTGTTTGAAAACTGAAATATGGACTATTCAATACTCGTTGCTTATAGCCATTCATTTGTTGTTTTTGGAGAGTTTTTGTCAATGAATTAATACTAGTACCGGTATGGCACTAAAATGAGGTCGTCCGTAGGGTTGTTCCGATCATGTTTTTTTGCTCCCGATCCGATCCCGATCGTTTTAGTTTGAGTATCTGCCAATCCCGATATTTCCCGATCCGATTGCTTTTTTTTTTTTTTTTTTTTGTGCTCCCGATTCAATTCCAATCATTCCCGATAATTTTTCCTGATTATATACATTTTGGCAATGCATTAAGAAAAAAATGAATAAAACTCGGACAAATATATACATTCAACATACAGTACATAAGTACTGTGTTTATTATGACAATAAATCCTCAAGATGGCATTTACATTATTAACATTCTTTCTGTGAGAGGGATCCACGGATAGAAAGACTTGTAATTCTTGAAGGATAAATGTGACTTTGTATATTGTGACTAAATATTGCCATCTAGTGTATTTGTTGAGCTTTCAGTAAATGATACTGCAGCCATTTAACTTCTGCCCAAATGCATGATGGGAAGTGCAACCATGACTGTGCATGGGGGCACCAATTGATATACAGTGGGGAGAACAAGTATTTGATACACTGCCGATTTTGCTGGTTTTCCCACTTGCAAGCCATGTAGAGGTCTGTAATTTGTATCATAAGTTCTCTTCAATTGTGAGGGACGGAATCAAATACAAACATCCAGAAAATCACATTGTATAATTTTTTAATAATAAATTTGTATTTAACTGCATGAAATAAGTACCGTATTTTTCGGACTATAAGTCGCACCTGAGTATAAGTCGCACCAGCCATAAAATACCCAACGAAGAGGAAAAAAACATAAGTCGCACCGAAGTATAAGTTGATTTGGGGGGGAAATTTACTTGATAAAATCCAACACATAGAACAGATATGTCATCTTGAAAGGCAATTTAAAATAAAAATACAATAGAGAACAACATGCTGAATAAGTGTACAGTATGATAATGTTACATGATGCATGAACAACGAAATGCGAACGTGGCCGGTATGTTAACGTAACATAGCTATTAAGAGTTATTCAGATAATTATAGCATAAAGAACATGCTAACAATTTTACCAAACCATCAGTGTCACTCCAAACACCAAAATAACATGTGAAATGATATAATGGTGTGTTATTAATAAGTAATTAGTCAACACACCATAATAATAATGATAAGTCGCACCCCCAGCCAAACTATGAAAAAAAACTGCGACTTATAGTCCGAAAAATACGGTATTTGATACATTACCAACTAGTAAATATTTCGGCTCTTAGTTCTTTTTTAAGAACCCCTCCTGTTCTTCACTCATTACCGGAAGTAACTGCTCCTGTTTGAACTTGTTACCTGGATAAAAGACACCTGTTCACATGCTCAAACAAACAAACTCCAACCTCTCCACAATGGCCAAGACCAAAGAGCTGTGTAAGGACATCAGGGATAAAATAATAGACCTGCACAAGGCTGGGATGGGCTACAGGAAAATAAGCAAGCAGCTTGGTGAGAAGGTAACAACTGTTGGAGCGATTATTAGAAAATGGAAGAAGTTCAAGTTGACGGTCAATCTGCCTCGTTCTGGGGCTCCATGCAAGATCTCACCTCCTGGGGCATCACTGATCATGAGGAAGGTGAGGGATCAGCCCAGAACTACACGGCAGGACCTGGTCAATGACCTGAAGAGAGCTAGAACCACAGTCTCGAAGAAAACCATTGGAAACGCAGTACGCTGTCATGGATTAAAATCCTACAGCGCACGCAAGGTCCCGCTGCTGAGGCCAGTGCATGTCCAGACACGTCTGAAGTTTGCCACTGACCATCTGGATGATCCAGAGGAGCAATGGGAGAAGGTCATGTGGTCGGATGAGACCAAAATCGAACTTTTTGGTCTAAACTCGGCTTGTCGTGTTTGGAGGAAAAAGAAGGATGAGTACAACCCCAAGAACACCATCCCAACCGTGAAACATGGAGGAGGAAACATCATTTTTTGGGGCTGCTTCTCTGCCAAGGGTACAGGACGACTGCACTGTATTGAGGGGAGGATGGATGGGGCTATGTATCGCCAGATCTTGGCTGACAACCTCCTTCCTTCAGTGAGAGCCCTGAAGATGGGTCGTGGCTTGGTCTTTCAGCATGACGACCCAAAGCACACAGCCAAGGCAACTAAAGAGTGGCTCCCTAAGAAGCATCTTAAGGTCCTGGAGTGGCCTAGCCAGTCACCAGATCTGAACCCGATAGAAAATCTATGGAGAGAGCTGAAAGTCCGTGTTGCCCGGCAGCAGCCCCAAAACCTGAAGGCTCTGGAGAAGATCTGCATGAAGGAGTGGGCCAAAATCCCTGCTGCAGTGTGTGCAAACCTTGTCAAGGACTACAGGAAACGTTTGGTATCTGTGATAGCAAACAAAGGTTTGTGTACCAAATATTAAGTTCGATTTTTGTGATGTATCAAATACTTATTTCATACAATTGAATGCAAATTTATTATTTAAAAATCATACAACTTGATTTTCAGTTTTTTTTTTTTTGTTAGATTCCGTCCCTCACAGTTAAAGAGAACTTATGATACAAATTACAGACCTCTACATGCTTTGCAAGTGGGAAAACCAGCAAAATCGGCAGTGTATCAAATACTTGTTCTCCCCACTGTATCTTCTCTGCATTGGGAAAGAACATAGGGTGTTAAGAAAATGGTCAACTACTACCTTTCTTCCCCAATTTTGAATTGCTGAGAGAGGTATTGTAAGGCTTTAGCTACATAAAAATGGCTCCAAAGGCTGTCAAAATTCTCTTTACTCATTAGACGCTGCCTTTTAGCGCTATCTATAGGTAAAACGGCGTCTTTACAGATTGAACGTGACAATGGTTGAGTGGGTCGTGCAGCGCATACGTTAATTATTTAATGTGATTAATTAAAAAAAATTAATGACCGCCGTTAATGCAATAAATTTGATGGCCCTACTTCAAGCCAAAACTAAAGCCAAAACTACTCTGGATGAGTGTAAGACATTTTGTCTGTAACATTAAATACAATTAGAAAACAATATAAATAAAAAAATATATATATATTTAAAAAAGCCAAGTCCGATATTTTTTTGCCGATTCCGATACTTTGAAAATGACGTGATCGGGATGCCGATCGATCTGGACATCTTTAGTCGTCGGTATTGGGGAATACTAAGAAATAATGTTCTGATGCTGCGCAATACGCAAGTTTTGAGATCTAATTTTTGAACACTGGTCGCCCTACCCAAGATGGCCGCAAGCTGGACATACCGCTTGCCAATCATCCTTCTGCTGAGAATTTAAATGAGCTTGTCATGAGTAGACATCCAATCCATTTGAAATGGGAGGGTGGCAGCGAATGAACGAACGTTCATTAACGTCAATGGCAGACAATGAGTTAAGCAGTGTCTGACCGAGCCGTGATAGCAGTTACTTTACATTCAAGTGAGTATGAAGTAACTTAGTATTAATATTTTTTCATAAAACATGGACCAATACCATTCTACCATTATTATTATAGTATACTACTATATATAATAGTAGTATAATAATTATAATAATTATTCATTGCCAATCATATTTGTCATAAAGAGTGTCATTGGAAAGCTATTCTTGGTGTAGAATCTGTAATCTGTAGTATTTACTCAACATATTATAATATTAATTCTGAAGTATGTGGGATTAACTCCAGAAATTGTTATTTATATGACGAACATGACGTGCTTTTATTTTGAAATGTTCACCGGAGGTACGTTCGCTAAACCGCTAACCGAAAGCTTTGCACTCCGTAAAAAAAAAAAAATTAATCGCCATATCTTGTGGTGTCACTAAAAAAATTCGTTAGCAAATGCTGTTAACCAGCTGTTGAATGTTATTGTATGACTCATTGGAACTGTACTGCATTGTTTCGCCACAGGGTGTGCTGTCGTGTATTTTATGTTCGTTGTGAAGAAGAAGAAAGTTAAAAGAGGCATTAGTGGCCTGTTCTCAACTTCTCCCTCACTGCACTTTGGCTCTCATGGAGAGCACGTTCGCTCATGTGTTTGAAATAAACAATAGCTGACGTGCAAAGTAGCAATTGAGCTGTAACAATAGCGAGCTTAATGGCGTGAAAAACCCGGGAGAGCTAAGTGAAGCTAACGAACAGCTAAGCGGAGCTAAGCGATGCTAAATGGAGCTAAGCTAAGCTAAACGGTGCTAAATGAAGCTAAGCGACTGATACTCAGTCCGTCGTCGTGGAACAGTCCATTTTAGTTCGTGTGTGTGGCGGAGAGATAATATAAATGCGGCATTCAAATGGCTTTCTATTTTGTTTTGTTGTTTGTTTGTTTGTTTGTTTGGTATGCTGACATAATTATATATGACGAATAGTTGGGGGTGCTGCTGGCTCCCGTGGTCCAAGCCCTTGCTCGTTGGTGCAAGGGCAGCTGGTTGGGGGCCCCCTACTGGTTGGGGGCCCCCTACTGGTTGGGGGCCTAAGGCGATCGCCTGAATAGTAGATCCGCCTATGCCGATACCACACATCTGGTATTTTTGATCAGAATCGGGGGCCGAAAAATGGTTTCAGCGATCCAATATATGAAATCTTGAATGTTAAATAGCTTAAATAATGTCTTATTTCAGACACCTACGTAATCAACAACTTCTTTTTCAATGTCATCATATTTCTCCATGACACAAGGAAATAATATTAAACCTTTGACATTAGTTTCTCTTTAGGAAAGTGAAACACCAAAAATAAGCAAATAAGTTTAACATCTTAGCTTGTTTCCTTGAAGTAGAAGCGCCAAATACACTACTACAATCTCATCTGTTTCCAAAATCACCCGCGGCAAATCCAGTCGCGCACAAGCAGTCGTGGCCTTTGCGTAACCTCCTGACAGGGAGCAGCGGAATGAGAAGAGCAGCGGTGCCAGAGAACGCAACGCAGGCTTGTCACTTTGCTATGTTCACTAGTGGTCAGCAGTCTTTTTTGCCTGTCACTTGAAACAAGGTCGACAAAACACCCCCTTGACTCATACCTCATATTAAAGACCTCTGTGGGCTCTTTTTAGCTACGCTATAATTTTCCCTTTACATCATTACATGGGCGCACAGTGAAGCGAAAACACATTACACTGCCTGGGATGGGTGTATGAGCGGATACGTATGTGAGGAAAGATGATATCATAACTGCACATAACTGTTGCTATTCTGGTATGCCTCGGTAGCAGTCGTTAAATGAGGGTAAGTCGCGAGCGCAAGGACGTTGGCATTAGCATCAAACCATTAAAGTGGTCCGGAGGCGATGGTGCCGCTTGTAGATTAATGTCACCTGAGGGAAATATGTAAATATTATGTAAAAATATGAAAATTCATTCAAGATGGATGTCGGTATCTTACAGAAACGTCAAATAGCCTCATTTGGTGATCTTGTTTGTTACTTATAACAAATGTTCCCTCTAGTTTTTCATGTGTCTGAGAAGACACACAAGCTCCCTGAGCACACTGAGGACCACTGTGAGTATGGTTGCCATTACCAACTCCCTGAAAAAAAAATAAGGGGTTATTCTAAAAATTTGCCTTAATTAGCATTTAAGCTAGCTGACTTTTGCTATGCAAGTTAGCCAATGGCGTACCGCAAGCTACTCGTCACTTTCGCTCATTAATATTCATGATGTTAGCTACTGTTGCTAAGGGAGGACTCGCCACCGTTTGTCCACAATAGGAAATGAATGGAAATCATGTACGAAGGAGATGTTTACAGAGATAAACCTACCAATTCTCTCCGAAAATGATGTCCCTGGTGCCAAATTCACTTGCAAAGATATGGAAGAACATAAAAATGTTCAGTTAACGAGATGGCTTGAGTGTCGAAGGCTGAAAAAGACGAAAAAAATCGAGCCGACCTAAGCATAGCTTTAGCTTTTTTATCGACGCGACTGACAATGACATTCTCCTGTTTCAACAAGCTATCCTTTACCACCAGCCCTGTCTTTCTTATATATTAGATCCTCTGGTTGTCCTTCATCTCTGACCGTTGTTAGGGATAATTTATATTGTTAGTTTTGTGTAGCGATCGCAAATGCCACTCAATGACAGCCAACAAACACTTTTAATTTTTTCATTGATAACAAATCTTAATTCTATACAGTGCCCTCCATAATTATTGGCACCCCTGAAAAAGATTGTGTTTTTTAGCTTCTAATATATATATTTTTTAATTCAAATAATATGGGACCTTAATGGGAAAAAAAGAGAAAATTTCGACCTTCAATACAAGTGCATTCATTCAGTGGGGGGAAAAATCCCACATAAAGAAAAAATTATTTGACATCAAATAATGTGTGTCACAATTATTAGCACCCCTGATGTTAATACTTTGTACAACCCCCTTTTGCCAACAAAACAAGGTCTGGGGACTGAGATGGCAATGGGAGGAGCTTCATTTTGTATCTGGTGAACCATTTCTGTGTAGATTTGGCCATATGTTTAAGGTCATTGTCTTGCTGAAAGACCCAGTGACGATCCATCTTCAGCTTTCGGGCAGAGGGCAACAGGTTTTGATTTAAAATGTCCTGGTATTTCAAAGCAGTCATGATGCCATGCTTCCTAACAAGGTTCCCAGGGCCTTTGGAAGCGAAACAGCCCCACAGCATCACTGACCCACCCCCATACTTCACAGTGGGTATGAGGTGCTTTTTAGCATGCGCATCTTTCGTGGCACGCCAGACCCACTTAGAGTGTTTGTTGCCAAAAAGCTCAATCTTGGTCTCACACAAAAATATACACGGTCGCAGGCTTCAACTTGGACTGTGTACTTTGGTCAGATGAGACCCCAAGTCAGGAGACAGTTAGGAGAGATCCACTCCCAGGACGGATAGACAGGAAGCCCCAGGACAGCTAATGGGAATTAGCAGGCGAAGTTACAGTCCGTAAAGATGCAGTGGAGTAAAGGAATAAGAAGAGGTCCATCTAGCCAGATGAGACGGGGGTAGCAACGAGGGCGTCCATCCAGCTTGGGGTCCAGAGAGTCAGGAGGCTGCAGCTGAAAAATAGCCCCTCCCCAGAGGGGAGGGGGGAAAGGGGACACCGGGTGACTAGTGATGAAGAGACTAGACAACTAGATATTAACATTGAAAAATAGAAATAAAGTAAGATAAGTGGTAGGTAGAGTGAGAAAAAGGAGATAGAACTCAGCGGCTGTACTTCTCCCAGCTTTATAGCTTCTAGTGCAGCTTAGACTAAACTTTGAGTCTACTCCGACTTCAACTAGCCTGACCATAAGCTATGTTGAATAGGAACGTTTTTAATCTAATCTGTCAGGCTGTCTCGGCTTCTTTAATATTAGCTGGAAGCTGATTCCATAAAACAGGGGCTTGGTTGCTAAAGGCTCTAGCTCCGACAGTACTTTTAGAAACCCTGGGAACTACCAGTAGACCTGCATTCTGAGAGCGGAGTGTTCTGTTGGGGGGGTATGGAACCAGAGCATCGGTGAGCTAAGACTATTGTGGCCGCGACCGCTGGTTAAACTTTTCCCTCATTGTTGCCTGTCTCAAAAAGATGCTCGCGAGCAGAACGGGCTCAACGGTATCTAGTGGTGCTGGTCGTTCTGCTCGGTCGTCAAGCAGCTGGCATCATGGGGCGTCTTACCGATTGTTCTGCTCGGTCGTCCGCCGCCTGGCATCCATTCGGTCGTCTTCTGCCAGCATCCCGGCTTTGCAGCATGGCCTCTTGTTGTCGTTGAATAGGGTTGCGGGTCTTACCAAACGCGCTACTGCCCTCCAGTGGCCAGTTTTATTGCTTTAAAATGGATTTTCAGCTTTGTGCTTTGGACCGCAATTGAATCAGAAGCCAGAGATGTCTTTTTTCACAAAAAAAAAAAAAAACGTAAAAGACGTATGAATACGTCTTTGGGACACTGAAACAATTAAAAATAGAACATATTTATACGTTTTTGGGAGCAAATGAGTTGAAGGGTTGATTCCGATTTACGAGGAAATCCGGGTTACATCGCCAGCGCAGGAAAGAAACTCGTTCGTAAACCAGGGACTACTTGTATGTGCAAGCAGTGCGCAATTGCGCAGCTTCGAGAGAACATTGGTTATAAAAGGGCTTACTCTAAACAAAATGCAATCCGTTTTGTACAATTGATATCATTTTCAGTAGCTATTGAACTCCAATGACCTCAACCTTTCAGACTGTGCCACTCATACCCCTTTCAGAGCCGATTACAGTCAAAGATTCCATGGATTATTGATTTCCAGAAAAGAATCCGCAGCATCTCACTCCGCATCTGTAACGGGCCAATGAGCAGAGGTGGCGGCGAAAAGGTTCTCGTGATTGACCGGCTTTGGTTTTCCCCTTCGGTCAATGACTCAGATGAATTCCCCCTCCTGTGCCATTAACGCGTGGCGAGAAATCGAAGGCGACCCTCGCCGGCTCTGATGCCCACCGCTCCGCCAAACAACATGAAATTGAGAGCGGCGTGATGGACGCAGATTACAATCTCGGTGAAAAAAGGTCTGGGGGAGGACAATGGTGCGCCTGTTCCCCTCCCAATCGGAATGTCTTCAAAAGACTGTTACTTTGTCTTTGAACTTCCTGAGAATCTCAGCTTGCATCCAAAGGAAAGACAAGAGGGATATTGCTTTTCCAAACACATAAACTGCATTAAGCCCTCATGAACAATTTGCAACGCGACGATTGATTTGTCTCGGTGCTATGAAATGCACGAACAGTGTAAATACACTGAGTCTTATTCACCTAAGTCAGACAAAACACAAACAACCCTCCAGATCGATGCCAAGTTCACGAAAGGGCAAACTTAGTGTTGCCAAATGAAGGTCAGAAACTAGCGGATTTTAGAAAAATACACTGGATTAGAGCGTGCGCTCTGGTCGGCGTCTAAACTTACGGCGATGAAATCCAATGTGACATTTTGTTAAACACAGCAAAGGTCGACGCAGGCGGACCTTGAAGATGATCCATTAAGATAGAAGTGTCCGGGACAGACTTAACAAAATATGCAGCGTATTGAAAGTCAGCATTTTAGTAGGCTCTATTTGTCTTTGTAAGTTCCTGTGAGTTGGAAGCAACTCCGTTTTTTTTGAAGGTGTCCTGGCCAATTTGCTGATCAGCACTCTGGTCATCTTTCAACTTGATTAAAGAAACTCACCTCTCCCATTTAGAAGGGTGTCAACCCTGCACCGACGTCCTAATACGGAATAACATCTGTGCCAATGTCTATTTACTGCAGTAACTGCATTTCTCCATTCTTCAGTCCCACTCAGCACTCATCTACAGTCCCTGACAAATGTCTTGTCGCTTATCCATTTTGTTGAAACAGTTGCTAATAACCTTTTAATTAGACAATTGGTTTCAGAAATAGCTCATATGAAAGCCAAGACCCTACCAAATGTTGAATGTACAAAAATATTATTTGTTTCACTGAAAAAAGATTCATCATTTAATGAAGACATAAAGGTCAAATTTTGGCAAGACAAAAGTTTTGTCGCCTACAGAAAGTAGTGTGAGAATTTAACAAAAAATGTACTTTAAATACAGAAATATGTTACATAACATAAGCAAATTAAGTAGTCGTGCTGTGAGATCCAAATTTAATATTTTGTATGACTTCCATGGGCTTGAAGGACTGCATCCATGCGGTTCGGCAAGGATTCACACAATTTATTGATGAAGTCATCAGGAACATCAAAGAAAGCAGTCTTGCATGCCTCCCAAAGTTCATCAACTTTCTTGGGTTTCGTCTTCCATGCTTCCTCTTTCATCCTGTTCATGTCTGGTGACTGGGCTGGCCAGTCCTGGAGGATCTTGATCTTCTTTGAGGAAGAGATTGAAGTATGCGATGGAGCACCATCCTGCTGCAGAATTTTTGTCCCTTTTTATGGTTGGGAATGTAAGAGGCAGCTAAGATTTGTTGATATTTCAAACTATTTATCTCTCAGGGTGCAGACAATTTGAAAACCGTGTGGCATTTACCAAGGCACACAGCCTGTCAAAAGGATGGACGCTGGAAAAGTGGCAAAAGGTGAATTTTTCCAGATGACTCTTCCATTGATTTACACCACAGTCGCCGCAAATATTGCAGGACACCTACAGGAGACCGCATGGATCCAAGACTCAGAAAACAGTAAAGTTTGGTGGTGGCAAAATCATGGTCTGGGGTTACATCCTGTATGGGGGTGTGCGAGAGATCTGCTGGGTGGAAGGCAACGTAAATAGTCTGAAATATCAACAAATCTTAGCTGCCTCTTACATTCCTTACCATGAAAAGGGACAAATTCTGCAGCAGGATGGTGCTCCATCGCATACTTAAATCTCTACCTCAAAGTTCCTCAAGGCAAAGAAGATCAAGATCCACCAGGACTTGCCAGCCCAGTCACCAGACACGAACAGGATGAAAACGGAAGCATGGAAGACGAAACCCAAGAATGTTGATGAACTATGGGAGGCATGCAAGACTGCTTTCTTTGATGTTGCTGATGATTTCGTCAATAAATTGTATGAATCCTTGCCGAAGCCCATGGAAGTCATACAAAATTTGGATCTCACAGCACCACTACTTAATTCGATTATGTTATGTAACATATTTTTGGATTTGAAGTACATTTTTTGTTCAATTGTCACAGTACTTTCTGTAGGCGACAAAACTTGTGTCTTGCCAAAATTTTACCTTTATGTTTTCATTAAATGATTAATCATTTTTCAGTGAAACAAATATATTTTTGTACATTCAACATCTTTTGGGAGGGTCTTAGCTTCCATATGAACCATTTCTGAAACCAATTGAAAAATTAAAAGTCAGGTTATTAGTAGGGCTGTCAAAATTATCGCGTTAACGGGCGGTAATGAATTTTTTATAATTAATCATGTTAAAATATTTGACGCATTTAACGCACAGTGTAATGTCCACTTGTTGTGTTTTTTTTATATTTGTCGCCTTCTGCTGGCGCTTGGGTGCAACTGATTTTATGGGTTTCAGCACCACGAGAACTGTGTAATTATTGACATCAACAATGGCGAGCTACTAGTTTATTTTTTTATTAAAAATTTAAAAAATTTTATTAAAACGAAAACATTAAGAGGGATTTTATTATAAAATTTCGATAACTTGTACTAACATTTATCTTTTAAGAACTACAAGTCTTTCTATCCATGGATCGCTTTAACAGAATGTTAATAATGTACTCATGTACCGTATGTTGAATGTATATATCCGTCTTGTGTCTTATCTTTCCATTCCAACAATAATTTACAGAAAAATATGGCATATTTTATAGATGGTTTGAATTGCGATTAGTTACGATTAATTAATTTTTAAGCTATAATTAACTCGATTAAAAACTTTAATCGTTTGACAGCCCTAGTTATTAGCAATTGTTTCTCCAAAATGGATAAGCGACAAGACTTTTGTCAGGGTCTGTAGACAAGGCTTTACATTGGAATAAACTTATCCATTAACCTTGGCCCTTTCTAGATTCAGTTGTCCCACTTTGACTTGGGTCTCTGTCTTCATTTATAAGCCCAGTTTGCTCACCTGGAACCTTGCCTACAATCAATAGACTCTTAACCTATGTAGAACTCTCTCTGCAGTCAGTCGGTTGACCTGATTTGACCTATTTGGGTGCTTTCACGGGTGAGTTGTGGTCTCGGAGCATTTCATACACCGAAACAAGTTTAACTAATCACACCTGCGACGACAGCGAATGACCCTTCCTCCACGTAGGGATCAACACATGCCGCCTCTGTGCGATCCATCGGGTTTGTTTCCACGGAAACCGCCGGTAGACGTGCACAAGAGGTAACGAGGGCGGCCAAGGTTCTCCGGTGTACGGTGGCTTTTCTGCCTCCTCTCTCTTCTCTTCCTCTCTATCTTACGCTGTAATTGGAGATGATGAGATAATTAAATGGATTCTCATAGCGATGAAGCGACCCGAGTTATCATTTTTTTCCTCTTCTTTTTTTTTGCCGCTCCAGCGAACACACAGACGACGTGGATTGATTCTGTTTCATCAACATCCAAACTTCCTGCCTGATTAATGAGGGGTGCACATCTGCAGTCGGATGCGCTAGGAAGAACATCAAAACGTATTTTTCAACACTTTACTTCCTGGAGGATTCACAGGGAAATGGCTTTACTTTTCATTGGCAAAAAAAAAAAAACACACCCTAAAGTGACTCATCTCATCGATTGAAAAGTGTGAGTCATTTTAACGACGGGAGGGCGAAAGGTGCCATGCTAATGATCGTCACTTTAGCAGTGATTCTCACTCGCAGTTACATAAGCGTGCCGGCAAGCTGAGATGTTTCCGCTCCGACGCTCTACCGAGTTTTAATTGGGACCGATCAATATCTCCCTTGAATTTAGCGCCACCTTGTTATCATCCGTCTTTTCGTAATGGCTAAGCGTTGGCGGCAGATGGATGAAATGACGGTGCAGCTCATGGGATTTTTTTTTTTAATTGCCGCCACGTTACCACCAGTCACCTATTAATCACAGAGGTGAGGCTAGAGTGGACACATCGCGAGCCGCCACCGTGATCATTTTCAGTGGACACTGCGTTCGTTTGTGTGCGTGTTTTACACGGCCCTTCCAGCTGAAGGATATAATGAGACAGGCCACCTTTATAACCTCCCGGTTCGAGCGTACCGGGATGTCCACTGGCTTAATTAGTTTTCGATAGTAAATCTCAGGAGCAGTGTTGTTAATAACGGCGTTAGAATATAACGGCGTTACTAACAGCGTTATTGTCTTCAGTATAGAGCAGGGCTGTCCAAACTTTTTGCTAAGGGGGACAGATTTGGTGCGGTAAAAATATGGGGGGCCGATCCTGGCTGATGTCCTTTACGTAGAGCAATATATTTAAGCAAATTTTAGCAAGCCATTCTGTGCATCACATTTGCTTTATTAATGTTTTTAGTGAATAATTTCAACAATCTCGCAACTAGCCTTTGTGGCGTTCTCTTTTGACTCTTGGGCTCTTGCGAAATACTGCTGCTGTGAAATTTAATTAAATAGCTTCAAGTTGCTTCAATTTCTCGCTGCGTATCTGCCCTGTAATCTTGTCTAGAGCTGCAGCTATCGAATATTTTAGTAGATGATTAATCGATGGTCTACTTAGTTCGAATAATCAAGTAATCGGATAAGGAACATGAAAAATTAAAATACCTGAGCTGAGCCTCAAACAGTACATATATATATATATATATATATATATTTTTTTAAATGAGGATCGATGTACAACAAAAGAACAACTGGCTAACTTACATAGAAAAAGTCCGCCAGCTTAAATACTAATTTTTTTTATTTTTATTTTTTTACAATGCTCTTAACAAATGGCTCAGACACAAATTCCCACAAAAAACAGCTAAATATACCTTAGAGGTTGCGCTAGACTTTTTCGTTGTCTGTCATTTTGACTGAAGGTGTCATAAAAATCCGGTCATAATCTATTTTTACCCGTCACTTACATTTTTAAAATGATAATAATGACATATTCAATAGTATTTAGTTTTCATTCATTTTTAATTAATATTCTGTCCGAACAAGCTTAACAAAAGGCAAACAGACAGTGGAGTGCACCAATCAGCGACAGACAGACGTGCCGTTAGCAAAGCGACGAGGGCAGGACGAGGGACTTGTGCGCGGAAGTAAACATACGAGGAGAACGGAGTTTATTCAACATGGCTAGCGCGAGACAGACTGTTGTCAATGACTCGTGTCGATGTGTTTTAGCTCATTTAAAACTGAATTTACCGCGGATTGGAACATATTCTCGGCTCTCCCGTTCGCCATCCGTGTTGTTGTAGAGACGACTTTCGGCGCGCAAGAGTGACGTTGCTCGTGAAGAACACGTCACGCAAATAAACAAATCTGATTTGTCGATTGATTTTGTACCTACTCGAGAGGCTGTGTCCCAGACTTTTCTCTCAGTGTTTGAAAAATAAAGGGAGAACAGTCTGGCCGTGCCAGGCAAACACTCAGTTGCCTTGACATTTTTCCGAGTAAGGGCCAACGACGTCATGCATCAAGAGAGACAATAGCTAATTAATATGCTTACTCGCCACCCCGTGGTCTGGGGTGTGAATAGCAACCTGTCAAAATGACAGATGGACTTCAGTTTTTTTCCGTCACCGTTTAAAAAAACGGTCAACGACGGAAAATATTCAGTTAACGCGACCCCTGATATACTTATAAACTAAATTAAGAATGCATTAAAAAACATTAGCTCCAACAAAACCTTAGCTTACGTTGGTCTTAACAGGGAGCAGTTGGATTCAACCATGAGAAAAGAGGCAGCCCACAAGGCAGTGTATCCACCCTCATCAATAAAACTAATTTTAAACACTTTCAAAATAAACCATTAAAATGGCGCTTTAATTAAACGAATACTCGAAGCAACAAAATTTAATTAGAATATTTTTTTTGTAATCGAATACTCGAGTTAATCGATTAATCATTGCAGCACTAATCTTGTCGTACATGTCTTGTTTGGTAATATCGCCTCACATTGAACTCTTTAAAAACAGTGACTGTCTCTGCAAGTGAGGCAGACAAAGATGTTGCGTATTTCAGTGAAGAAATACTCAAATTTCCACCTATCCTTGAAGCGTCGGCAGTCGCAGTCAACTTTCTTTTTTTTTTTTGTCCCCATTTTAGAAAATTGGAAGGGTCACACGGGGTAATGTTGCTTAGAGTGCTGTTGCCTCTTAGTGGGTAAATGAGGAGCAGCATTTAGTGTGTAAGCTACTTCATATACTGGTAGCAGTACTGCTTACCAATTTATTAAGTCTGTGTGCGGGCCAGATGTTATTGATTTTATGCCAGAGGCTGGGGGCCGGATGAAATTTGACCACGGGCCGCATTTGGCCCCCGGGCCGGACTTTGGACATATCTGGTATAGAGTAATCTAATTAATTACTTTTCTCATCTTGGCAACACCGTTATCGTTACTGAGGCGGGAAAGGTGTGCGTTACTATGCGTTACGATGTTGGTTGAGAGAAGTCAGAAAAAGATCGACTCACAGAGACGAGAGATCAGAGCAGGAGTGGGGAGGAGGCAAGGGAGTGTGACGCCATTGCAAACCCGAGGGTACTATGCTAGGTGGCTCCAATAATACCTGACTGTAGCCGATAGCCTACAAACTACGCCCACATGATGCTTCGGTAGATATCACATACAGTGGGGCAAATAAGTATTTAGTCAACCATTAATTATGCAAGTTCTCCCACTTGAAAATATTAGAGAGGCCTGTAATTGTCAACATGGGTAAACCTCAACCATGAGAGACAGAATGTGGAAAAATCCCAGAAAATCACATTGTTTGATTTTTAAAGAATTTATTTGCAAATCATGGTGGACAATAAGTATTTGGTCAATACCAAAAGTTCATCTCAATACTTTCTTATGTACCCTTTGTTGACAGTAACAGAGGCCAAACGTTTTCTGTAACTCTTCAAAAGCTTTTCACACACTGTTGCTGGTATTTCGGCCCATTCCTCCATGCAGATATCCTCTAGAGCAGTGATGTTTTGGGGCTGTCGTTGGGCAACACGGACTTTCAACTCCATCCACAGATTTTCTATGGAGTTGAGATCTGGAGACTGGCTAGGTCACTCCATGACCTTGAAATGCTTCTTACGAAGCCACTCCTTTCTTGCCCTGGCTGTCTGTTTGGGATCATTGTCATGCTGAAAGACCTGCCAAGTCTCATCTTCAATGCCGTTGCTGATGGAAGGAGATTTTCTCTCAAAATCTCTCGATACATGGCCCCATTCATTCTTTCCTTTACACAGATCAGTCGTCCTTGTCCATTTGCAGAAAAACAGCCCCAAAGCATGATGTTTCCACCCCCATGCTTTACAGTGGGTATGGTGTTTTTCGGATGCAATTCAGTATTCTTTTTCCTCCAAACACGAGAACCTGTGTTTCTACCAAAAAGTTCTATTTTGGTTTCATCTGACCATAACATATTCGCCCAGTCCTCTTCTGGATCATCTAAATGCTCTCTAGCGAACCGCAGACGGGCCTGGACGTTTACTGGCTTCAGCAGGGGGATACGTCTGGCAGTGCAGGATTTGAGTCCCTGGCGGCGCATTGTGTTACTGATAGTAGCCTTTGTTACTGTGGTCCCAGGTCTCTGTAGGTCATTCACTAGGTCCCCCCTTGTGGTTCTGGGATTTTTGCTCACCGTTCTTGTTATCATTTTGACGCCACGGGGTGAGATCTTGCATGGAGCCCCAGATCGAGGAAGATTATCAGTGATCTTGTATGTCGTCCATTTTCTAATATTTGCTCCAACTGTTGATTTCTTTACACCAAGCATTTTACCTATTGCAGATTCAGTCTTCCCAGCCTGGTGCAGGTCTACAATTTTGTCTCTGGTGTCCTTCAACAGCTCTTTGGTCTTGGCCATAGTGGAGTTTGGAGTGTGACTGACTGAGGTTGTGGACAGGTGTTTTTCATACCGATAATGAGTTAAAACAGGTGCCATTAATACAGGTAATGAGTGGAGCCTTGTTAGACCTCGTTAGAAGAAGTTAGACCTCTTTGACAACCAGAAATCTTGCTTGTTTGTAGGTGACCAAATACTTATTTTCCACTGAAATTTTTTCAAATAAATTCTTTTAAAATCAAACAATGTGATTTTCTGTTTTTTTTTTTTTTCCCCACATTCTGTCTCTCGTGGTTGAGGTTTACCCATGTTGACAATTACAGGCCTTCTAATCTTTTCAAGTAGGAGAACTTTTACAATTGTTGATTGACTAAATACTTATTTGCCCCACTGTATACACAGAAATAGATGCAAATGACAGACACGGCGGCATTAGCAACATGTATAATAGAGAACTAGATGCGTTGTAAACAGCCGCCATCTTAAAGCAGTAGACTTCTGAGGAAGGCTCAGAACTTAAATCTATCTTTAAATGATGAAAGACTTTAAAACTTACACATGTCGAAAATAGACAGACGGGAACTAATGCAATAACGGGAGCAACTTTAACAGTTGATTCATAACATGAAATGACTTCCACACATAGCAAAGGTTACTATCTAGTTATCGCAATATCCGCAATACTCCTGTGTTTGAGAAAAAAAAAAACATGAAAATTATCACCAGTTACTTTGCCAAGTAACTAATTACTCTTACATTCAGGCAACTGAGTTACTAACGCAATTACTTTTTGGGAGAAGTATTTGTAACTAATTAATTACTTTTTTAAAGTTAGATTAACAACACTGCTCCGTAGGGGATGGAAAAAGCAAATATGTGATTTCTCCGTGCACTTAAAATCGCACTTTGTCTCCTTGAGAACAACTTCAAAGATAGTCGATAACACCGGTAGGTGTTGACTGCTTTCCTTTTCTTCAGCACTACTTTTTAAAGCACTGTTTAAACACCCAATAGGCCACTTGTTGGGTACACCAGAGGCTAAATAAAAGCACTGTATAACAGTGGCTATTGCTCTTAGACTGCAAGGGAAGCTCAGCTTCCACCAAAATGTCAAAAAATAAGTGAACAAATATATACTGTTTTGTGTACATGTCATTCACTAAATGTAACTTTTGTTCAGAATTAGTATCTTATCACTGGTTTCAATGCAGCTTGCGTTTCATTCATTCCCGCAGCTTCACAGTCCTGTAAAAAATGTGGACGCTGTGCGTCACCACAGTTGAGAGTCTACTAGTCCTTCTAAAAAAATTAGCATATTGTGATAAAGTTCATTATTTTCTTTAATATACTGATAAACATTAGAATTTCATATATTTTAGATTAATTACACACAACTGAAGTAGTTGAAGCCTTTTATTGTTTTAATAATGATGATTTTGGCAAAATTAGCATATCATGAAAAGGTACTCTAAAGAAGCTACTAACATAATCATCTGAATCAACATATAAACTAAAAACCCATGGAAAGATTCCTGAGGCTTTTAAAAACTCCCAGCATGGTTCATGACTCAAAACCGCAATCATGGGCAAGACTGCCGACCTGACTGCTGTCCAGAAGGCCATTCTTGACACCCTCAAACAAGAGGCTAAGACACAGAAAGAAATTTCTGAACAAATAGGCTGTTCCCAGAGTGCTGTATCAAGGCACCTCAGTGGGAAGGAAAAAGTGTGGCAGGAGACGCTGCACAACCAGACAAGGTGACCGCACCCTGAGAAAGATCGTGGAGAAGGGCCGATTCCAAACCTTGGGGGACCTGCAGAAACAGTGGACTGAGTCTGGAGTAGAAACATAGAAACCTGGGCTACAGAGAAGCAGCACTGGACTGTTGCTCAGTGGTCCAAAGTACTTTTTTCAGATGAAAGCAAGTTTTGCATGTCATTCGGGAAATCAAGGTGCCAGAGTTTGGAGGAAGACTGGGGAGAAGGAAATTCCAAAATGCCTGAAGTCCAATGTCAAGTACCCACATTCAGTGATAGTCTGGGGTACCATGTCAGCTGCTGGTGTTGGTCTACTGTGTTTTATCAAGGGAAGGGTCAATGCAGCTAGCTATCGGGAGGTTTTGGAGCACTTCATGCTTCCATCTGCTGAAAAGCTTTATGGATATAAAGATTTCAATTTTCAGCACGACCTGGCACCTGCTCACAGTGCCAAAACCACTGGTAAATGGTTTACTGATCATGGAATTACTGCTCAATTGGCCTGCCAACTCTCCTGACCTGAACCCCATAGAGCAGACATCCAAAGTCCGGCACGGGGGCCAAATGCGGCCCATGGTCAAATTCCATCCGGCCCCCAGCCTCTGTCATAAAATCAATAACATCTGGCCCGCACACAGACTTAATAAATTGGTCAGCAGTACTGCAACCAGCATATGAAGTAGCTTACACACGAAAAGCTGCACCTCATTTACCCACTAAAAGGCAGCAGCACTTTAACCCTTTATTGCCAAATGTATCACATTTGATACACCTAAAATTTCATGATTTTCAGACTAATTTAGAATTTTGACATTTCTTTTTGGAAAAAAAAAAATTATGGATGCAAGTCAACACATGCATCTGCAGGTGCCATAAAAAAACATGATTTAGCATGGGTTATAGATATTAGAGTGCTTATTACACATATTGATTTTGACTTTTCTTTTCACAAATTTGAAAAAAAGGTTTCATTAGGACCTTATTTTTCAAATTTTGGGATTCTCTGATAATTGCTTCATGTTGCAGGTATTTAAGGGCTAAGCAACATTACTCCGTGTGACCCTCTACTTCCAATTTTCTAAAATGGCGACAATCAACAAAACAGTTGACTGTGACGGCCGACGCTTCAAGGATAGGTGGAAATTCGACTATTTCTTCACTAAAATACGCAACAACTGTGTCTTGCCTCATTTGCAAAGAGACAGTCGCTGTTTTTAAAGATTTCAATGTGAGGCGATATTACCAAACAAGACACGCTGACATGTACGACAAGATTACAGAGAAGATACGCAATGAGAAATTGAAGCAACCTGAAGCTAGTTTAATTTCACAGCAGTAGTATTTCGCAAGAGCCCGATAGTCAAAAGAGAACGCCACAAAGGCTAGTTGCGAGATTGTTGAAATTATTCATTAAAAAGAAATAATAAAGCAAATGTGACACACTGAATGTCTTGCTAAATTTTGCTTAAATATATTGTTCTACGTAAAGGACGTCAGCCAAGGTCGGCCCCCCACATTTTTACCACGCCAAATCTGGCCCCCTTTGCAAAAAGTTTGGACACCCCTGCCATAGAGAATCTGTTGGATATTGTTATGAGGAAGTTGAGAGACACCAAACCCACCACTGTGGATGAGCTTAAGGCCGCTATCGAAGCATCCTGGGCCTCCATAACATCTCAGCAGTGCCATAGGCTGATTGCCTCCATGCCACGCCGCATTGAAGCAGTCATTTCTGCAAAAGGATTCCCGACCAAGTATTGAGTGCATGGCTGATAAAATTAATTGAAGGTTGACTTTTTTTGTATTAAAAAACACTTTTTTGTATTGGTCGAATTTATGGTTTTTCTTGTTTTTTTCCCCCAAAATCATCAATATTAAAACAATAAAATGCTTGAACTACTTCAGTTGTGTGTAATGAATCAAAAATATATGAAAGTCTAATGTTCATCAGTACATTGCAGAAACTAATGAATTTTATCACAATATGCTAATTTTTTGAGAAGGACTGGTATTGTTCCACAACAGCGGAACGACATGAGTCATTGGCAAAAAGCTGGGTTATTCCGCCCATCGGACGCTGAAATCCAACGTTAGAACGTAGCGTGTTTGAGTTTATGGCAGTGAAAGCTCACACGATGCTCTGCCTGGCCTGGTCGCCTACAGGAAGCCGTGGCGCAATGTCTGTAGGAGCTGTCTCGCCAACTGATAGTGAAGTCTCTGAATTATCCTTGCGTCACTTGCATTTTTAAAAATGACTAGGGAAAAATCTAACCATTTCTGATGGGTTTTTTTCTGTTGTGGCTGCTTGTGTTTGGAGACTTCTGGCGCTCTAGTTTCTTTCCCCTACCGAGCAGTGGATGCCGCTGAGCCCCTCCACCATCACAAAGCACTCACAGGCAGACACACTGAGCTTTCCCTGGTGGACCAGCATTTGCCACTGCTGTATAATAATGTTTTGGAGAGACAAACTTTCATTTCTGATCTTAACCGTGTATCACTTGGGCTGTTGATCTGTGTCGACCTTTCTGTAGGTCTGCGCGTTGCTTTTCAAGTCTCTCTGCCGATCAGTATTTTAGCTGGTCGGCCGTTTTGTTAATCAGTCTGAAGGTCGGCTGTTCTTTCGCTCCATCAGTCAGTCGATCGATGTGTCAGTTTCTCTGTTAATTGTTCGATCTGTCTGTTGGTCTGCCTCTTCTTTAGTTTTTTATTGAGTCTCATTCTGTCTGTCCGTTAACCCAAAAATAATTTTCCTCAACACACAAGCATTCAAGGGATCCACGGATAGAAAGGGTGGTGATGTCACTGTGTTACGCTGCCGGGCTTCCGGAGTATGACTATAGCGACATAAACATGTCATCTGTTAAACGCTTTCAATTTAAACCCAAGAGGAACATGAATGAGCATGACAGCACTGTTGATATTTCACAAAACGAGCAGCAAAAGCAAAATGAACAGGAAAGACGGGATGAGACGAGACACGAGTATGGCAAAACTGTTGTTCTGACAAAATGTGCTACACCGGCGAAACGTGCTTCAAGACAACCAAAGTAAAACTGTCTACTCTAAGCTTGTTTTGTTCAGATGCATACGGACAGACCATATTAAAGATGCCTTAAGAAAATACTTAAACATAGTAATATCAAATAAGGGTGGTTTAAATATGCTACGTGACCAGTGTTGTTTTCAATGATGATGACAACGAAAATATTTCGTAAACGAACAATTTTTCATGACGATAACATCAAAATGACGCGCTGAAAACGTGTCTTGGGAGACCAAAACATAACGAGATGGATGCCAATTGTCATCTGTCGACACGAGAACGGGATGAAAATTCGCCATAGTTACCGACATAAATTCACAATGTGTGATATTTTCTTATTGTATGTGTAGTTAGAACGCATTTAGAAGTGTTTTGTCGTGTCACTCAAGTGACGTGCTGCACCTCTCCCTGTCAGGTGTTGCTTGGTTAGTTTTGTTTTCTTATCTTGGCTATGCCATGTTGCTTTAGCCTTTAAAGGTCTGTTCTGAGTGATCATCACACACTAAACTAACTTGTAGTGTTAGCATAGCATTCGCATCAGCATTAGCATTTACCGTTTAGTGTTTATCAACATGAAAATGGTAATATCCTCATCAGTGTAGGGAATAACGCCGTTATAAATAACACGTTACATAACGGCATTATTTTTTCAGTAACGAGTTTTTTTTTTTTTCCGCCGTTACAACGCCGTTACCGTTACTGACGGTCAAAAGTGGTGCGTTACTTACTCTGAATAAATTGAAGAAACTACCAGCCGTATCGAGTCTACTCTGCTCTGTTTATTTGTCATCCAAGACTTGGGGTGCGTTCAGGTTCGATAATAGCGCACGTGTTTTGTTTTGTGATTTTTCTTAGCAAAGATATACCACACAGGACGTGCTGGCACTCTGTTTCTTTAATAGCCCATATAACTTCAACATTAACACAAACGTACGGCTCTCGGCAGGCCGTGTCTCTAACTCACTCCCGCATCATGTGAGCAAACAATATTAGCGCCGTGTGCACTTTAGGGTGCCTCGGATAATTATGTATCAGAATATTACAGCACGTACTTCTTATGACTCCAGGCTGTTTGTCCCTGCTCATTCAATTAGACAATGCTTTCCAAAGCTTGCTAACGTTTCTGTGTTTGCTACACCTGAATGCTAGCCTCGTTCCCATCCCCCACTGTCAGCCAGCAAGAACGCTGCTCCCATCTTGAGGACGGCAGACACTTTGAGGGTGACGGGAGGAGTAGGGGGACGAGGCTACCTGAATGCACCACCTGGATAGATGCGATGGAAGTGATTGTGATTGGCTGAGGATTAGAGTCATGTGTATTGGTAAGCCAATCAGAGCCAATGTTTTCACACACAAACCAGAACAGCGCGTGCGGCAAACACACACGCAAAACAGATGCAGAGGGATATGATGGCAGAGTATTCAGAGGACAATTAGTCCTTTACGAGGTGGAGATATAAACACTATTTCAAATCAAAATACTTGAATTACAGTAGGCTATGTCTACTTGACCTGTTGTCTCAGGTTGTGAGTAAAGTTGCACCGATACCGATACCAGTATCGGCAGGGGGCGCCGATCCGGCCCGAATTGGTGGTATCGGTATCGACGAGTACCAACATTTAGGGCGCCGATACCATCTACTGGCATCACTTGAACGCAAATGTACTGTCCTCCCCACAGTGAGCTAACTTCCCAAATCCCAATGCATGACATCTGTATGTGTTTGTCTCGAAATTACTAAATGAAATTAACTCCTTCATCTTCAATTTTAAGGATGTAGATAGACTACAACGCATATCCGCAATATTACGCTGCTCATCTAACATGGCATTCACAAACGATTAGCATGCGTAAGCTAACGCCTGCTATTGAAGCGCCAATGGGATCAGAAAGGTTAAAACCCTGGGAGACTAAGCAAACTCATGGTTTCATGATGAACAATGAGTGGCAAATTAAGAGCGCCGTACTTCAAACTCGTCCTGTTTATGAAAGTCGATTGTCATATGTGTTGTGCAGTAATGAGCAGAAGTGACTTCTGTGGCCAGACAACACTCGAGCGGCGCAGCGCGCACACTAGATATCATCAAATAGCAACCTAGATGTCCTATGTTAGATCCCATGAGAACTCCCGCGCGCACACACTAGATATCATCAAATAGCAACCTAGATGTGCTACATTAGATCCCATGCCATTCGCTGCGTGAGCCCAGAGAGACGAGTAGTCCATATACTACATTGATGAATTAGAAACCACCATGACTGAATGGCGAAATCAATCCATACCAGTGACTATAGCTAATGTTGCAAATACTGTTAATTCAGTACATGTTACAGATGGACTCGGACCACAAATAGGATGTTTTGCTTGTATGGTAAATATAGCTGCTATGAGAGCTACAGCAATCAACAGTGTGCCCCACTTTACAAACAGTAAAGGTTGTTCTCAGCACTTATATACAAAATTTCTTCAGATCAGTAAGAAGTAAGCACATAAATATCATGCACTAAAATGCTTGTTTATATGATGTTATTTTTGCTTGTTAGCAAATAAAAAAATAATAATAATAATAACAGTTGTATTTTCTGTTTCAGAGCATTAAATGTATTGAATTGTATTGAAAATCGTACCGATACATGTACATATACACACACACACACATATATGTATGTTTTTTTTTTTTTTTGCTAACAGAGTGGTATCAGAATGGTATCGGTATCGGCCGATACTGCACAGCCAGGTATCTGTATCGGTATCGGGCCCAAAAAATGGTATCGGTGCAACACTAGTTGTGAGAGTTAGATTTAATTGATTAAACTCACTTCATATTGTTTACTTCTGATTGTTATTATATTGTTTACTGTTTATTTTTTGTTGCACATCAAGTGTAGGATAAATCTGTTGCTGGTGAGGTGCAATAAATATTACAAGGATCTATAACACAACAACCTGTCTATTCTTCTCTATTCAACTGACTTGAATACTGCTCAGAAAATTTCAAATTCTTTGACATACAACTTCTTTTTAACGTAACGGAAATAATTACTTTCCCTGGTAACTAGTTACTTTTACTATGGAGTAATTCAGTTACTAACTCAGTTACATTTTGGAAGAAGTAGTGAGTAACTCTACCTAATTACTTTTTTAAAGTAACGTGCCCAACACTGATCCTCATAGATTACAGTCTTTAAGTCCGAAGTTCCCTTTAACGCGGATCACAAGCTGAGGTCTATTTGGATTAATTTTCATCGTGAATGAGTGATCATGGATCTGTCCCCCATCAGCAGCAAATGGTCTCAAGGTTTGTTTAAACTCACTGATCTCCTTTGGCTCACCTTCTGTGAGTCTGCTTGGCGACTCAGCCACAGGGGCAGATGGCACAAGCATGTCCAAAACAGCAGGCTGTCTTCATCACCCAGCAGCTCATAATGGCTAATTGCTAACTACTGACTGCAGGCATAAATCCTTGCAGTTGCCGCACGGGTGGGCTTAGCGAGGATCTTCCAATCTTTGTACATTGATTTGAAGGCCCAATTAAGTCTGAATGTGATCATTTTGGTGGATTGTTCCACGCATTGTCAAATAAAAAATAAATAAAGCGAATCTAGCGGGAACATGGTGTCCCAGCTCTCCAATTAGGGATGCGACAGTGATGACTGCAATAAAACGCCTCCATCATGATAAACTGTCTTCATATGGGATAATTAGTTTACGACTTTGTTATGGCTCTGCGGTGGTTGCATTGTCATGTGAAGGTAAAAATGAATGAGCGGTGATAAAATGTGAAAAATGGAGAAAGTTGCTTTTATGTGAGCCATTATGTCACTTTTTGAAATGCTTTTGAAGCTTGTGATTGTTTTTGCTACACTTTGTTTTACTGGGAAAACATTAACTTGCGCTATAACGATCACACAGAAAGCCAGATTCACTTTGTTTGTTTGTTTTTTTTTTATCTGAAATGGAACATTGTAGACCATTTGGATCTTTGCTTCATTTGATTTGGACCATGTTGGTTGTTCTTGTTAATTACCTGCCTGCCAACCATCAACGCACAGATGCACATACTTTACAATACGCCCACATGATGAGCATGGTTGGTGCAAAAAATAGCTGTGAAACAGTCGGACTGCGGGAACAGGCTTGGATATTTTAAGATGGATTGCTCTGAACCCACTAGGCGTGTAAATCACTAATTTCATCACAATCCCATCGATTCTTTGGACAACAATACGATATTTGCGAAAATCTACCATTATTGGATTCATTTCAAGACCCTTTTGACATAAGCGGATTTTAAGGGGTGGGTCAGGCCCGGTGGCCGAAAAGTGTCATTGCATGAAATTGACTTTCCTATATATATAAGTTCTAATATAAGTTCTAAAGCAATAAAACTGCAACAAAAAAGAATGAAATGAACAAAAAAATATATTTTTATAATGGGTCAAAATTATTTTTCGAACAGATCATGTGACTAACACCTTAGATGGTCATTTGCTTTGCATATAATTTTCTCCCCCAAAAAGGGGAGGGCAATTTTATTTTCAAATGATTTTTTTTCTTTGATTGAAAATATTTTTGGGGGATTGAATGAATTAGACACAAATGTCCTATCCATAAAGGGCTCAAACACAAAAGGATTTCTTCAATCAAAGAAAACTTACAATGAAAAATTAAGTGTTAAAATGCAAAATAATGCAATGCAAATATTTTTTTCGTATTCAAAAACGTTTTCTATGATTGAATTTTTTTTTTTTGATTAAAGTGATTTAAAAAATATATATATACATTATATATATATATATATATATATATTTTTTTTTTAAGCAATTAATTTTTTTGATTGAATAATAAAGACAAAAACGTCCTAGCCAAAACATGGCCGAAACACAAATCAACATTACTTCAATCAAAAAAATTGCTTCAATCAAAAAAACTTGACTCCAATAAAAAAAAAAATTTAAAAAACAATTAGAAATAATAGGCTTTCACATGATTTTTTTTTTAGTTTCAAATGTATTTTTACATTCAAACACATTTTTTTTTTTATATTGAAGCGACTTTTTTTATTTTTATTTTTTTTTATTGAAGCAATTTTTTTTTTTTGATTGAAAAATAAAGACACAAATCTACCTCCATATGGCTCCGCCCACGGGGATACAATTTTTGACTGGAGTAACTACACTGGCATGACACCGGCGGGCGTACCATATTCAATGGTTGACAATCTTGGCGAAAAGTATTGTCGAAGCAGCCTGATTCAGAATTCCCGTCAAGAATGATGGGAAACAAAAAAACGCTCATTTTCAACTTATTATTATAAATATTCTTGTAAGTTAATTTTATTGCTGACACTGCGTTTCGGGGTCATCAACATGTTGTGCCCCTCCTGCCCCAAAAGTCAAACTCCGCCTATGCCTTTTGATCAATTTAATGCAATATTATATGCATTTTAAACACAGTCATTGTCTAAAGGCTGGGTTTGTCCCGCCCGACGCTGTTCGTCTCTGGATCTTCAATGGGCAGTGGGCGGGGCTCGGCTGGACCAGACGCTCTGTTTTTCTGCATAATTGTTGGACAGTCTGTCTGAGGCTGAATCCCTTTTTGATTGACTGCTAAATTAGCGAATCAATGATCTTGTCATTGTTGAAATTCGCCCCCCCCCCAGCCAAGACGCACGGAAACAGCGACAGCCAAAACAAGTGCCGCTCAGCCAATGCTGCCTCCGCGCGTGCCAACCGGGAAGGCAGAACTTCGCGCGTTCTCTTCTTATTTTTAACCCTTTGTACTGACTCCATGTTTCAAAAGTTTGAAGAACACTCACCGAAAACATGTTGACAATTTATTCGTCGACAATGGTAAAAAACAAGGTAAAAACAGATGACAGAGAGACAATTCTGGATCCAAAACAAGGCTACATGTTTCCGAGCAGCAAAAATCTCAGTGTCCAGTCTTTTTAAAGTCTTTGGTGAAGCGGGCCGTGTCGAAGGTGTGTCTGGGCGTTGCTTTTGGGTATTCCCCTCTGTGGCCGGTTTTGGGCGGCTTAGGTTCGTGCGCGGATGGGACACCCACTATCAACTTTGTTGTCCGGGCTGGCTGTACTTGTTTTAGGACAAAGCGCTTTGTCCTTGGAGTTTGCTGGGAGAGCTGATTGCAAGAGTTGGTGCGTCAATCTTGTTCGTGACGCACGCGTTGGGCTTCTGTGATAAGACGGCATTGTGTATCTCTTCTATTTCTTCTCATTAAACTATGGTGTGCTATTTATTTTATATTAGTAGTGCAGTCCTACCGTAAATATGAAAATGATACTGTTTCCTGATTAATTATATTACGTGTGTTAGAGTAATGTAAACAGTTAGACGGTGCCTACGAGAAACTGTACCATTTTTCTCATCTCCCCCTCATTAGCCCGGATAAGGTGATTCACTTTACTGTGTCAAAGGGCATGTAGTGGAGTCTGCTTAAACAATAGTTAGATGAATGTGTTAGACTAATGCAAACAATTATATGATGTGTGCGATGACGGTACCTTTTCCCTTCATCGTTTAAAATCCGCGAGAAGAATTAGACTTCTAGCACTCTAGTTTCTTTCCTGACCTCCACCGTCACAAAGGACTCACAAGGGAACACACTTTGAGCTTTCCTTCCTCAAAAGACCTGCATTCACCACTGATGATCTAGGTATGGTCCAAAAGAACAATTGAACATTATAATGTATGTCCAAATCAACCCCAAAATGTCTTACAACGACTGTCAACATTTTATTTTTAGTTTCTAGTCTTGCCGTACAGGCGAGCTCGGGGCCCCTCAGGGGAAGTGTCCTCAATGGGGTCTCGGAGTAAATAATTGACAGTGCAGCCCTCAAGCAGTGGATATTGACCCTCTGGTGGTACAGTATGGAGGCAACATATGTCTTCTACCCTCCTTTCTGTTTCCTTTACTGCCTTCTGTGTCCCGATTTTTCATCTTGTGCATTCAGGACACTAAGCAGATTCCTGCGCTTGTGACATTTTGTAAGAATTTTTTTTTTCCTCCCATCATCAGTTGGGGCTGTGTAGCATCACGACTGACCAAATTGGTACATTATGTAATATTGTATAGTGACAGTTGCGGATGTGCTTTAAAGTGGAGACTTCCTGTACGTTGGGACCCAAGCATGCAGAACATTTTGTGGGAACAGGTTATTACTGCAAAATCTGTTTCTATGAAAACATATGTGGACATTCTTTACCACTCGCTACTAAATCTTTGTGGCTGGCGCGTTCATTTCAGAGACGTTTGAGCTGACTTGCGCTGCCAGCATTCTGTCAGCGTTGCGCCGCCTTGAGTTAATGAGTGCGCTGCAAGACTGTGGGGTAATTACTGTAGTTATGTACCTGCCACTTTCTAGGGCCGGCTAGCTGTTTTAAGTGGCCACCATCACCCGCTTGATAGACAGCTCCAGCCAAATGGGCTTCATCTAGCTCGAAAATTGATGCGGATGAGTCACAACGAGTGGGTGAGCGTGTGAGGAACGGAATACTAAGAACGAGCCAACATGGAAGAAGTGCTTTTAAGGACAGATGAAATAATGTCCCTTCAGCAGTTTTTTCTTATCTCACACCTGCTCTCGGTTTGTCTTGTTTACTACGCTGCAGTTTCCTTAATGCCTGCACATTTTTGATGATTAGACCGTAGCAGGGGCAGTTAAAGGGTTAGCTCGTTATTTCCGACAACATTTTTGTAAAGTTTGTAAAGTTAAGTTTGTCAAGTCGGTCTCCTTTAGCCCTAGCCCTAACCTTGACTATTTCCAAATTTGACATTGCGATTTCTTTTCACGAACGTGTGAGTTGGTTGTCGGGACGTAAATTACTGATTTTTACTATGATACGATACAAAGATATGACATTTGCTGATGTTACAAAGTCTGCCACAGCTTAATTTGATCCAAGGGCCTTCTATTTAAATCAGGGGTCCCCAACCTTTTTTGCACCACGGACCGGTGTGAATTGGGTCTTTTTTTCACGTACCAGTGTTCTGTCAAATTTTGCACCCTTATAAAATTTCGCTCCCAAAGCTTTTGTGGCTATGAAAAAGTCCTCTTTTATATTCAGTTGGACTCTCAATTTAATCCAACGGCGCTAAAAAACTATTTACAATATAAATATACATGTGCAACACGAAAATGGCGTAAATTAATTCTTAACGACACGGCGAAGTCGTTAAGTGAGAGAGCTGCGTGCAGTTGTTGTGTGCAGCAACATGGCAAATGTAAGTTAATATTCCTTTCTTTAACCCTTTAACACCGAACGTGTCGGCAGCGACGCGTTTACGCATATCGTCTTTGAAGCTTCGTCACGATGTTATTACATCACCCACGTGCCGCTGGTTGGTCTCGTTTGAACGTGCGGATGTTGATGTCCGCACCAGTTTTTATGTGAAGTCAATCGGCCAAGAAATACGGGAGATAATGTCATTTGAGTTTTATAGTTTTATTGCACTCATAAATATGCATTAAAACGCTGCATGGACAATGTATCCCTCTCCATATTTTTAATCATTTCTTGTCCTTTTTCAAAACCAAAAGCAGCACAAAAGACTACTTATCCCAAGAGCTTTTGTGATGTCAAGATGGACGAACCGAATGTGATCATTTTTAATAAATTTCCGAGCGAGGCGCCAACTATTGAAAGGGAGGCATGTGAAGCAAGCAATGGCCGGTTGGTTTGAGCGAGCGACTTTGAAACGTGCAGAATGAATCTAAAACTACATTTAGCGCAAGCTAATGCTTTATTTCATTAACTCAAGGAAGAAGCTGTATTTGTCGTTGTTTTCTTGGGATAAGTTGGCGTCTCGGCGAGTAGAAGTGACAGCAGCGCGCAAACGGCGAAAGAGTAGGCTGTGTGACGTTGTGTGTGACGCAGCTCCGTGACCTGTTCAAGAAAAAGCTTTATTGAGTGCGCAAAAAAAAACAAAAAAAACTTTATTGGGTCACATGTCTGAAAATTTTGAATTGAACTGAACTGTCAATATTTTTTTAAATACTTTTTTTCAATGTGGAATATATTTTTTCTTCACTATAATCTTTTCAATCTTTTCAATATTTATGTAGATGTGTGTTCGAGAAGCTTGATTGCATGTACGTATATACTTTTGATAAGGTGATGGGTACAACACCTAACTTCGCAAAGAGATATCCTCCAAACCCTTTTTGTGTTAGATGATATATATACAATGGGGAGAACAAGTATTTGTATATATATTGTATATATTTTTTTCTCACTATTTTGCACAGTAAATGTTTTGACCATAGTATGTGTAAAGGCCAAAAACGCCTATGACCATACCAGCTGTTTGTGTTGAATTGTCAAACATAAAACTATTCAATCTTATTTTTTTCTATTGAATGTTTATCCTAACAAGTTGAATAAATATTATCAAGCTTCAAAACGGTTGGTCGAGCATGTTTGGTTGTTAATGGAACATCAACATTACAAATTTTGAAAAAAGATTTTGGGATTTTTTTGTCTTTTTGGGTCCAAAATGTGGATTACAATTGGTCAGTCAAGAAAACAACAATTTAGACATAAAGTTCAAGGTGTGCTGCAAAAAGGGACCCAACTAGGCCATTGTAAACATTTTTTTCTTTGAAATATAAAGGCAACATCAAATGCATGCAAATTCAGGCAAAATAGACTTGGGTGTTAAAGGGTTAAACAAAGTTTGTAATGTTTACTCTGGAATCGCTGCATTCGCGGCCATTTTTAATGTTACACGCATGGAAAATATGTCAGAACACCGGCAATGTCAGGCAGAAAAATACAGTAAGTATGAAATAATATTTGGTTTTATCCCCGTTCTGTTAAGTGCAGGGGGAAAAAACTCTCCTGCTGAATCAGTGGGAGGCCTGAGCTTTTTTCGTTGAGACGAGATGGTTCCATCAAAGTGTGACGGGAGAGTAAGAGAACCCCGTTCAAAGATACGATGTTGGAAATTGTGGCACGGTTTTCAATGCTCTCCTCGCGATGTTAGGATATTCCGGAATGACTTTAATCCAGAACCTGGGTAGAGTTCTTGTTGTCTCAAATGTACATTTAAGGTCGCCGTCATTTGTGATCTCTCCAAATTGATCCTCCTGTTGCACAGACATGCTCGAATCACTCGGTTTATTCACAAACGGGTCACGAATCCACTTCTTCGCAGTTCACGGGTCTTTAGTGATTGGGAAGTAGCGTAGATTTTGTTTTCTTCGAGGTTGTAGACTCATCTTCTGGCTCGTCGGGTGCCCTTTTCCCCGTAAAAAATCTGTCCAAAGACGTCTGTTTTTCAGTCATTCTAGTGTGTGGGCTAATTATTTCCGGGAACAAATGTGATGCGCCCGCCCTACGTCAGACATTATTATCGAGGACAAGCGAACATAGATATACAAAGCAAGATGTACTGCTAGCAGTCCAATGTATGGATTTCTATGACGACATTCCATTCTGTCGTATTATATCTAGAGTGGACAGGGATACTGGTGTGTTAAGGGGCACAGGCCAAAGTTAATTTGGCCATTATGCAGTCGTTAATAAATTATTATTATTTCTTTTGCGGCCCGGTACCAAATGCGCCACAGACCGGTACCGGTCCGCGGCCCGGCAGTTGGGGACCCCTGATTTAAAGGGAACCTCGGATTTAAAGACATGTAGGCTCTAATGAGCCATATTCTCTTTTACTAAAATGTGTTAATAGAAACACATAAAATATTGCCGTTGATTTAAAAATCTATCATATTTAGTACATGTTTTGACCTACGTAGGGCGCCATGTTTTATGCGTGCAATGGACACTCGGGGTATTGACGTAGTTTGTCACTGTCACTGGACGAACACTACCAGTGTTCTGCAATTACTTCCTACGCGGCGAGACGTCCAACACATACGCACATCAGTTAAAAATGGAAAGTACTCACTATTTGTTTTTATTGAGTCTTTTATTACCTTTTCATTGCCTCAAAATACTTTTTGCGTGTGTTTCCCTCTCATACTTTTAAGCATTGTGCTTTCTTGCTGTAGCTTTAAAGCAAATTGTTGATCTACTGACCATATTAGTCGCGTAGCGTATTTAAACCACCCTGATTTGATATTGTTTAAGTATTTTCTTAAGGCGTCTTTAGTATGTTATGTCTTAATGCATCTAAACAAAACAAGCTAAAAGCGCACGGTAGTACTTTGGGTGTCAAATTTGTCTCTTTTTGGAGGTTTTGCCGGTGTAGCACATTTTGGCAAAACACCGGTTTTGACAGCCCTAGTTTTTTTATAACCCATCTCCATGCAGCTTCTCGAAATGCTTCTTTAGTTTTGCTGGTGCGAGGCAAGAGTTGCTCAATCTGGCATTGTAAATCATGCAGATAGGACGCTGACTCCCATCCCGCGATACATGAGAATCCATATTGTATATATCTGTCCGACCACTTTCATTTTTGCTCGAACTCTTGAGACCGAATCACCGAACCCCTAGGGTTCGATCGAACCCAGATTAAGAAACACTGCTTTATAGGGTTAGAAAAGTCTTTTTGCCAAGTGAAGACTTAGCGGATGCTTGGTGAAACCGCATTGCTGCCATGGAGACGTGCGTAGACGTGCGTTCGGCCAGAGTGTTGGACCCGAACACTCTCTGCTCAAAGGAAGAAAAAGATTTTTTTGGGGCAGTCTCAATTTAAATGTTGGAGGTCTGTGTACTCATCAGTACACTGGTGCCGCATGCATGGAGTAAAAAATTATTTTGAATTAACACTATTGCTTCCAATGGATTTATTGTTACACCCGTAATAGATTGCATTCCGCAATTTTTTTGTACCATTTCTTACTCAATGACATCACTTTCCATACAATATTTTTGAAATCGCCTTGTAGTGCATACAGCAATTAGCTCGCAGTCTTATAGCAGAGAAACAAATTACAAATCAAGCCCACATAGCATCCTTGGAAGAGGTAACACCAAGAATACAATCCTAATTGTTCCCAATCCCCTCAAGCATCTGCCGCTTGATGAAATTCCACAGCCTTTGGATTTGGCAGTGTCACGCGTCATTACGCAACCGCTTCGCTCACGCTCGGAAGATGAAGTCTCGCCTTTTTGCTTTTGTGGGATTCTGTAATGAGGTGTGTGTATGTGTGTTGAGGCTGATGGAGTTGACGTGCAGGAAGTGTGCACGGCAGGTAGACAGAGCTTCCACCTCATCAAACGCGGCCTTCTTGCCCCCCTTTACGCCTCTCCGACTTTGCCTACCAGCGATACACACTCAGTGGGAATGATGTCTTTTTTTTTTTTTTTTTTTTTTTTTTTTTTTGTAGCTTACTATGAAACTTTTTTTGAAGCATTATAAGCATGTGCCAGTATGAGATTCTGACGGTATGATAACCTTAAGACAAAACATCACAGTATCACGGTATTGTAATTACAGCTCTAAAATGTGTTTGAGTTATGTGGGTTAAAAAAAAATACATTTAAAAACTTTTTCCATTGAACAAGATTTTTATTTTTCAAAACATATGAGCAAATTGGAACATAAGTATAATGTTAAGCTTAAAAATATATATAAAAAAATACTGAGATTTTCTAAATAAAATTAAAATAACTGCAGTACTTTAGGTGAGCCTACAGCTCAACATTAATACCATCAGAACAAAACTTATTATTTTCCATAAAAAGCAAGTGTGTATGACTCGTATCATGTTTACTTTACACACACACTCTCTTTCTCAACACAGACAGTTGCCTGAGGGAAAAAAAAACACGTGTTTTACCACTGCTAGACACACTAAACACGCTGGTGTTACCGTGATTTCCCGAACATAAGGCGCACCCGTGAATAATGCGCACCCAAAAATTACTTGTAAAATCTAGGGGAAATTATTGTACCCGTTTATAAGGCGCACCCTAATTTTAGCACCAATAAATAGAAGAATACAAGAAAACTGAGCTCGTGTACAGATACAGAAATGTCACTTTACTGAATGGTGAAACACAACACAAGCATAGCATATTGGTAGTTCAAAACATTACCATAAACTGACAATATTTACGGTAGTAATATGATTTGACAACTTCTCCAACTTACCAGAATCTAGGAGAAAACAAAACAGATGTGACTTCGCTTTTAAAGGCTGCTGTATAACTTGCTCATTTCATCATGATGAATAAATGTTTCTTCCATGGATTGATACGGTAAAATAAAAGTGGTGATTTAGGTGGGAAATCAGAAGAGCGCATCGCTGTTGACTCGAATGTAACAATAGGAACTATTGTTATTTGGGTTTGAGTTTCCCGAGGGACAGATATAGTTGACGGACACACACAGGAAGTCTGTGTTGTTACGTTTGTTATGGGTCCAGTTGCAGAGCTGCAATAAACGTTGACTCAAATGAGTTCAAGAAACTAAAGTCTGTGCTTCATGAAGAGTGAAAAAAGCAGAATTTAACACAGACGAAATCATTCGGCCGATCAGAGTATTACCGAAACAAAATAGTGATGTCACGTACCGTAATGGTCAGCAATGGATCGCTGCATACGTTTTCTTCAACACAACATGGCCGTGTCAATAAAAAAAAAAAATCTGTCTATATATATATATATATATATATATATATATATATATATATATACAGTATATTTCTGTCTCCATCCCTGTACCCGTGTATAATGCGCACCATGATTTTACAAGTTGATTTTGGGGGGGAAAAGTGCGCGTTATATTCGGGAAATTACGGTATCTGCAGTACTTTATGTGAGCCTAAACCCACAGTCACAGCTCAACATTATACCATCAGAACAAAAAATATTTTCCATAAAAAGCAAGTGTGTATGACTCGTATCATGTTTACATAGCATACACTCTCTTTCTCAACACAGACAGCTGCCAGAGGGAAAAAAAAAAAACACGTGTTTTACCACCGCTAGACACACTAAACACGCTGGAGTTAACTCTTGTGAAACTTTCGGGAAACATTCATGACAGGGTTTACTCACCTTTAATTTTGTGTAAATGCCAAATCATATTGGAGATATTGCCTCATCTAAGCCGCGGCCGTCTGTAATTTATCTGTAACCAAAGTATTCCCATACCAGCAATTTCATTTTCTACGATGGGAAAAAAAGTGTAGGAGTTTCACCTCCTTCAGCGCATCTTGTAGCACAGCTGACTCACTGACACTGAGCAACAACCGGTGGGGGAGGGTTGAGCCTTGCTGCGCAATCGAGGGATTTCTTCCTGCATTTTTGGGACATAAAAAATAGTTAATACCTTAGGGACGGTATAACGTACAATTTTTGTGGTTTTGAAACCGTGACATTTTCATACCACGGTATACCTCAAAACCGGTAATTGCAACATGTCAAAAGCACAACCGCTTTTCTCATTTGTATCCGGAGGATTTATGTCTTAGTCTTTTGGATTAAAATACTTAATCTTCGTCTAATTTTAGTCATTTCAAAATGTCGTCTTTGTCTAGTTTTAGTCGACAGTTACTCAAAATGTTTTTGTAAAAAAGTTTTATTTAAAAAAATAAATTAATAAATGAAACCATTTGGAATTAATGTAGGCCAGGAATCTGGAAGTCCGGTCCTTGAGAGCCCCTATCAAGCTTGTTTTCCATGTGTCCCTCCTTTAACACACCTGAATCAAATAATTAGGATCGTTATCAGGCTCCTGCAGAGCTTGCTGATTAGGTGGTCATTTGATGCAGGTGTGTTAAAGGAGGGAGATATGGAAAACAAGCTGGATAGCGGCTCTCAAGGATCGGCCTTGCAGACTCCTGACATAGACAGACGAGCACGTATTGTTGGGTTTACAAGGACAACGCCAACTTCGTGATGATAATACACACTGAGCAGGAAAAGCAGTGCATTATTTTCAATTAAACCCACCTAGAAGCTACGAACTAAAAACAAAAAAAAACTTGTCCAAACTGAGAGAAGCTGACCTTTTAGCTAGATTGTCATATCACGACAGCCGAACCGTCGGAACCACGCTAGCGCAATTCCAACGACCCGGGCTGGCGACACTCCAACAACGCGACTTCAAGGCCAAACTCCGCGCATTCACCTTAGTCTTAACCCCTTGTACTGACTCCATTTTGAAAGCTGGAAAAAGGCTTAGAAACACAAGCTGACAATTTATTCAGTTTGACAGCGATCATACAGCACAGAGAGACCCAGGCGAGGAGGCAAACTGGATCCAGGGTCACCATATCACAAGTCAACAAAAGATTCCCGAGAAAAATGCCAACGATTAGTTAAACATTGTCTTTTAAAGACTCTGGTGAGGCGTGTTGTGGTCTGGTATAAGGGTGTGTTTGGGCATTGTTTGGGATTATTGTCTGTTTGTTGATTAGACAGGAGGATTCGGGCATTACTGTTGTCAGGGAAACGAGAGTTAAGGATTTTGCCATCCTTAGCGCCACGTGAGTGCTGAGTGTTCACTTCTCGATCGTGGGATCTTCCATACCATATTTTCCTTGGGGCAAGCCAAGATGTCCCACCATTTGTTCTGGACTGTCCGTAAGAGCTGATTGCGGGCTTGTAGATGTCTTGCCTATTACCTGGTTGTCAGCGTCAATCTCGCCCGTTGGGCTTCTGTGGTCAGAAGGCGTCCTGTATCTTTTTGTCCTTATTTTTTCCGTTGTCCTTGGCGCTGCAAGTTGTAATCATTCAAAGTCCAACTGTTCATAATATCAGATATATTATGCTTGTTTTTCTTATACTATGATATAAATGTAATTTATTTTATATTGGCCACGCCAAAGATGATGCTAATGCTAACGCTAATGCTATGCTAATGCGAAGATTTACTTTTGATGTGCGATGATCACTCAGCACAGACATTTAAAGGCTAAAGCAACATTGCATATTCTGTCTTACCAATATGATAAAATAAAGCTTACCATGTATTTCCAAACAAGCAAGATGGAGCGCAACCTGGCTTGAAACACATCCTAAATTCCGGTGAAGAGAGTGAGGGAGACACATCTCACATGAGTGACACGACCCAAACACTGCAATGATGCAAGCTGACGTACTCTACTTACAATATGAAAATCTCTCGCATTTTGAACATCTGATAGAAACTGTCACATTATCGTCTTGTTGTCATCGTGTCAGATGAAAACCGGCATTCGTCTCATTATGTTCTAGTCTCCAGAGCTACGTTTTTAGCTCATCTTTGTCATGAAAAAAATTATTCGTCAACGAAATATTTTTGTCATCGTCGTTGTTGACGTACACACACTGTCTATTCCATTTCGATTAAGGGTACCATACCTGTTAAAATGAATTGGACTTCTATAGCCGTCAATGGCAGCGAATGAGTAACAAACAGGCAACTTTAGTTTTTTTTTTTTTTTGTTGTTTCATTTTTTAAAATCTCTATTCAATGCTGATGACGGATCTGCATACAAAAGCGCTCTCAGACACAACTTTGGGATGCGAACCTTGAAGTGAAAGTTGCTGAGGTGAGAGTTTATTCATACTGTAAATCACTGAGAAAATATCAAACCTAACAATTTCGATTGATACAAAAAAACAAAGTAATTGACTGTTGGACTTGCAATGTAAAGCCAGACCTATTCTTTCATACATTTTTTAATACGACTATTGTTTTTTTCTTCAATGAATTCAACAAAGGTAGAATTATATCATGAAAAGGGACTTGTAATGGCCCTCTTGGTGCTGTATTATTGCAGCTCATTACATAACCGCACATAAAAAAGTACATTTCCCATCCGCGAGTAAAATGTTCCAATTTCCTCCCTGTTTCCGCAGCTTTATTTTCTTCAAAGTCTCGCCGCACGGTCAAGACACCCGAGGCCGAGTTGACCGCGTAATGAAAAGCGTTCTTTTCATGTGCCAAGATTATAAAAATTATTTCTAAAAAAACACGGGTGGACAATTTCTCAGCTGAAGCGGTTTACAGAAAAGAATGACAAAGAGAGTAAGTGAAGGGCCTCTCTGGAACAGATTAGCAAGGACTAAAGATGATGATTTACTTAGCAGGGTCAGTGTGATTGGCAGGCAAACACCCACTGGTAATTAAGTTGGTTTCCTGGGTAACGTGCACCTGGGAAGAGGTGCCACTTATGTTGCTGTCCTAGTGTGATGTACAGGAACCAACAGGTTGCTACCAAAATCCTCCATTGGAATAGTGTCTACTAGGGATGGGAATCGAAATCCAATTCCAATTCGGAACCGGTTCCGAGTGTTTCGAGGCCTCGACATCACAATGAAAAAGCCTTAACGATCCCTATAACGATTCCTAAAGACGCGTATTGCGTCGTGACGTGTGTTGTTGTCCAGACGCATCAAACTAGCATGGCGCCAAGAACCACTCGCTCCAAAGTTTGACTACACTTCACCAGGAAAGAGTGTGAAAATGAAAGGTTACGACGGGGATGCACGAGCATTGCAGCCATAAACATAACAATGACAGCACGTAGGTTCAAACGCTCGAAAGTGTGTCTTCACTTCACGAGGAAAAATTACAACAAAGCGACTTGCAGTCATTGCAAGGTGGAGATAACTGCATCGGGAGGGAATACGACCGTGCTGTCCTCACAGAGAGGCTAAGGCTCAGTCCTGGCTACACAGCTAGCTAAACTCCCAAATGACGATGCAGAAGACGTTGGTATAATTTGCTGACTTTATTCAACCATCACTTGAAGAGTGAAACTAAGAATAGAAATGAAACAAATCAATTCCGTCCCCAATAACAAACAGGTTTGCATCAACGTAAATCAGCGATGATTAGCTGCTAATAACAGTATGGTTAGCATTCGTTCGCTAGCGTTAGCACATCGTTCAAACCACTACACAACTGGATTTAAGTGTCCGATCGCGAGTGGAAACACAACAACAACAACACAAAAGATGATACATACAGGCGTTGCCTCTGTAGATATTAACATTGACAAAGAAAGTAGGCTTGTAAAAGTGTTTCCCTCTCTCTCTAACTCGCTCACTCACTTGGATGCGGCATTTCTTCTTTGCGTGTAAGCGCGCTCTTCACGTGAGCGCGTTCGTCTTTGCGTGAGGAAGCGCAAGGGCGCCCCCACTTGAGCGTGTAAGCGCCACAAAAACTAAAAGGCATGCAATTCAATGTAATGGTAAAATAATACACGTTAACCCAGTAGTCCCCAAACTGCGGCCCGCGGCCCAAATATGGCCCGCCTCCACATTTGGTCCGGCCATTTTGAATTTTTTTTTTTTCTCAATCGTGTTATTTATTTTCTGGCCTTTCCCTTGAAGAATTCAGAGAGGGTTATTTGGTTATTATCTGTTTAATTAATAGTGTTTTTATTATTAATTATTATTATTATAAAGAATCCAGAAAGGGTTATTTGATTGTGGCTCTCTGAAAAACAATAATTTTTTACATTTATGCACTTCTGCAATCGTCACACTTTTTCTGTTACAAACTGACCCCGGACCCTCATCAGAGAAGGGAAAAGTTATGTTGCCCTCACAGGAAAAAGTTTGGGGACCCCTGCTTTAACACATATTGCCAAAGGCAGAACAAAAACCTATCTGCCAATATATACCAATATTTTTTATTTCTATTAGATAAATGTTTCAGTAAAATGTTACACATTCTTCTGTATTTGCCACTTATTGCCACAGTTAACACTGAGGCTTTGGGCCTCTTTTGATCTCGTTGTGAGTTTGTAAGGTTGTGACTTCTGATTAAACAAACTCGATGCCAATCAAAACGTTTGTTCTTCTTTTTCCCCAAATTAGAATCGATAAGAGAATCGATAAAGAATCGAATTGTTAAGCAATCTCGATAATGGAATCGGAATCGTAAAAATCCTATCAATTCCCATCCCTAGTGTCTACTAGAGATGTCCCGATCGATCGGGATGATCGGGTCAGATCACGTCATTTTCAAAGTATCGGAATCGGCAAAAAAAATATTGGCCATGCCTTTTTTTAATACTGAATTTACAGTATATATTTTTGAATTAAATCGTTTTCTAATTGTATTTAACGTTACAGACATGATATATTACACTCATCCATAGTCTTTAGTTTAGGCTTAAGGTAGGGTTATCAAATTTATCCCGGTAACGGCGGTAATTAATTTTTTAAAAAATGTATCACTTTAAAATATTTAACGCAATTAATGCATGCGCTGCACGACCCACTCACACATTGTCGCGCTCAATCTGTAATGGTGCCGTATTACCTATATAGAGAGATAAAAGGCAGCGTAAAATGAGTACAGTGAATTTTGGCAGCCTTTGGAGCCTTTTTGTAATTGGCTAAAGCCTTACAATCCCTCTCCCTACGATTAAAAATATCATGGGAAGCAATGTGGGGAAGCAAGGTAGCAATTGATCTTTTTCTTAACACCTAATGTCATTTCCCAACGCAAAGAAGATATATAAATTGGTAGCACTACGCACAGTCCTGGTTCCACTTCCCATCATGCATTTGGGCATGGCTACAGTATCATTTATTGAAAGCTCAACAAATACATTAGATGGCAATATTTAGTCACAATACACAAAGTCACAAGTCTTTCTATCCATGGATCCCTCTCACAGAAAGAATGTTAATAATGTAAATGCCATTTTGAGGATTTATTGTCATAATAAACAAATACAGTACTTATGTACTGTATGTTGAATGTATATATCCGTCAGAGTTTTTTTTTTTTTTTTTTCTTAATGCATTGCCAAAATGTATATGATCGGGAAAAATTATCGGGATTGATTGGAATTGAATCGGGAGCAAAAAAAAGCAATTGGATCGGGAAATATCGGGATCGGCAGGTACTCAAACTAAAACGATCGGATCGGGAGCAAAAAAACATGATTGGAACAACCCTAGTGTCTACGTTAGCTCACTGGCTGCCATTGACGGCGCCAGACGTCCTATTCATTTTGTGGATTGGAGGCATCATGAATGATTTGAAATACCAGGACATTTTAAATCAAAATCTGTTGCCCTCTGCCCGAAAGCTGAAGATGGGTCGTCACTGGGTCTTTCAGCAAGACAATGACCCTAAACATATGGCCAAATCTACACAGAAATGGTTCACCAGACACAAAATCAAGCTCCTCCCATGGCCATCTCAGTCCCCAGACCTTGTTTTGTTGGCAAAAGGTTGTACAAAGTATTAACACCAGGGGTGCTGATAATTGTGACATACATTATTTGATGTCTAATAATTATTTCTTTACGTGGGATTTTTCACCGCTGAATGAATGCACTTGTATTGAAGGTTGGATTTTTCTCTTTTTTTCCATTAAGGTCCCATATTATTTGAATTAAAAAAAAATATTAGAAGCTAAAAAACACACATCTTAACCAGGGGTGCCAATAATTATGGAGGGCACTGTACATCTTTATTTTAGGGTACTGTAATTTTGGACAATAAAATGCTACTTTTATCCTTCATGTTGAATCCTGCGGTTTATAGTCCAGTGCGGCTTATTTGTTGATTTATTTGGGTTAATAGGTAACACTTTATTCGACAGCGGCGTCATAAGACTGTTATAAGATCGTCATGAATATGTCATGACACTATCATGGGCATTAATGAATGCATGTGACAGATATCATTTTGTGTCACCTGGAAAATTATGCCACTAAGTAAATTTTTCGTTCAGCATGGGTCTTTCACATCCATTCAAAAGTGAGATCATTTGCTGGATAACACTAAATTACATCTCTTACAAGCATTCATTAATGCTAATGACAATGTCCTGTCATAATTATGATTGTGTAATGACAGTCTTATGGCGCCACTGTCAAATACAGTGTTACCAAATACCATTACTAGCAATTAATGAAACAACTGGAACAGTAACTGAAGAAATAATTATCGCATAACATGAATTTTGATTATTATTTACTAGGGCTGTCAAACGATTAAAATTTTTAACCTAGTTAATCACAGCTTAAAAATTAATCATAATTAATCGCAATTCAAACCATCTCTAAAATATGCCATATTTTTCTGTAAATTATTGTTGGAATGGAAAGATAAGACAAGACGGATATATACATTCAACATACTGTACATAAGTATTGTATTTGTTTATTATAACAATAAATCCACAAGATGGCATTAACATTATTAACATTCTTTCTGTGAAAGAGATCCATGGATAGAAAGACTTGTAATTCTTAAAAGATAAATGTGAGTTTGTATATTGTGACTAAATATTGCCATCTAGTGTATTTGTTGAGCTAAACGAAATGTTTGAATGGTTTGCCCAAATGCATGATGGGAAGTTGGGCAACCATGACTGTCAGTGGTGGCTGCAAATGGTACATCTTCTCTGCGCTGTGTTCAATACAGGGTGTTAAGAAAATGATTATCTCCTTTTATTTGTCCCCACGTCGCTCGCCACAATAGTTATAATTGTTGTGGAAGAGATGCCAAAGCTTTTGCAAATAAATAGTACGAACCCAATGAATGCCTGTGTCCACTCCACTCGCTTGTCTCTGCCTCTTAGCTCTCAATATACGTAAAACGGCGCCATTGTAGTCTGTTTGCGGCAATGCGTGAGTGGGTCGTTCCGCGCATGCGTTAAATGCGTTGAATATTTTAACGTGATTAATTTAAACAATTAATTACCGCCCATTAACGCGATAAATTTGACAGCCCTATTATTTACATTTGTAGTGCTAAAATGCTTGCTAGGAGGCATATTGGACAACAACAAGTGTTGACAGCAGGTGGCAGCAGAGGTTGACTGTCATCCCCCAAGGGAGCAGTGATGGCTTCTTCATGCAATGAAGCTTTGCGGCCAGTTGTTTCAAACCTTCATGGTGGTTCATTTGGTTTTATGGCAGTTGTATGATGCCGCTGTCAAATAAAGTGTTACCGGTTAATATCTTTTGGTGTAAATATCCCAGAATACAGTTAGGACAGCTGCGGCTTATAGTCCAGTGCGGCTTATCTAGGAACAAATGCCGTTTTCGTGCCAAATTTGGTGGGTGGCAGCTTATAGTCAGGTGCGCCCTAAAGTGCGAAAATTACGATATTTAGATATTACTTCCTGATCAATATGAGCCACTTTCTATGTATTTGGGGACATTCGCGAGTGACTTCCTGTACAATAGCCCAAAATCAACAGGAGGTGACATGTAAATGCCACAAAATCAACAGAAAGTGACCTGTAAATGCCCTAAAATGAACAGGTGACTGAAACTCAAAAGGAAATGACCTGAAATTCCCCAAAAGTAACTCATTCCCTGGCATTGGATGTCACTGACAGCCATAGACGTCCAATCCATTTGAAGTGGGAGGGATGGCAGCGAATGAACATTCACCCTCCCAGTTCAAATGGATTGGACGTCTACCAGTGATAAACTCATTCCAATTCACAGCAAAAGGATGAAAATAGCTTGTTTTGCTGTTTATCAGTTGTTTTGTACATAATAATACAATGTTTTCCTGACCCTTGAATGTTCATTCGCCCTTCTCAATCAGAATGGATTGGACGTTTATTGCCGTCAATGGCAGGCTATGAGTTAAATGAAACAATTTTTTACCCAACCCTCACTCTAAATGTTCCTGCATAGACTTAAAAAAACCCACATATGTTGAGCCAGCTGGCTTTTATATCCGCACATCTACATACATTAGTCATGTTTCACTTCCTATATGTGGAACGTGTCCCAATACTTTTACCCACACCATGTCACATCCAATCCTGCCGCCCTGAAGGCATCCTAACGCCTTGGCGGCTGTCCGGCGCTGCCGCATGAGGAATGACTGTAATAAATTGGCGTGAGGCAGTGATTGGAATATTCATAACCAAAAGATGAGGAATACATAGCTTGTATAACTGCCCTTTTGAAAAATACATTTTCACGCTGCTCAACTCCAGAGTGCGTCACTAGGTGTTTCTGTACCAGGCTCAAGGTTCGGCCAATGCCGCCAGACATGAAAACGGGTTGCTGTTGTAACGCGTGGCAGGGCAGGATGAGTGCAGACGTCCACTTATGCACTTTTAATAGACAAAAATAAATAAATCCAGCTCAACCACTCGTCACTCGGGAGTACAACGGACCACGCACACATGATCACACTTGACTCCCCAAAAAGTAGGTAGCAACTGAAGAAGAAAGTGAACATACAACATAAAGAGGAGCCACCGTGTGGTGGATGTACTAAGGAACAAAGAGGATCACAGAAGTGACCGTTACACTGTCAGCATACGTTCGGGTGCAGGATGCTAGCATTTGAGGAGTGACATAAGTGCCCTGCACAACCACAGGCCGGTCTTTACTGGAACATAAATCCATCCATTTTTTACATCAACCAATTCATCATAACGTCAGACATTCTTGTGGGTGGCGAAGCAGTTCGGTTAGCACCACTAGTAAAATAACGTTTCTGTGTCTTGACAAAGATGCTTCTCATGAGGTCATGAAGCAGTCAAAGCTGACATTCACCTATGGCAGGGTTCTTTAGCGCTGCTCTAATAGGTCCCTGGAGCGTTTTCAAAAATGTTCGAAAATGGAAAAAGATTGGAGAGTCAAATATATTTTGTTTTTAATACGGTTTCTGTCAAAGGACAAATATACGAAGCCCCTAAAGGGACATCGAAAGAAATTAAATAAATTTAAGCAATCCGGTGCGCACCACATTGTTTCTCGTTTACACCAGAAACTATCTGGTAAACATTAGCATTACAGTAAATAGCATTTAAGATAGCGGACTTTTGCTATGCAAGTTAGCCAATTGTTGCATTGTTGCAATTGGCTAACTTGCGTAGCAAAATTCTGCTAGCTTAAATGCTATATAATGCTAATGTTTACAACACTTGGCTAACTTGCATAGCAAACGGCCGCTAGCTTAAATGCTGTATACGGTAATGCTAGTGTTTACAACAATGGTGTAGCGCACGCGTGCTATTTTTAGACCATGACGTCGCGTCGTAGAGCGGAGGTAAAGTCGAAGTGGGACATTATAGACCCGCCCTTGCATAGAAACAACGTAATTTGTGCTACTTTTCTCCGGTAATCTTTCAAAAACGAACATGCTGATCACGCATTGCTTTTTGGAACTTGTAGAAACGACTCTAGACATTACGACACATGAAGGATGTTTTCTTTATACGTTTCCGGAAACCAAAAACTCGGGAGGAAAAAATGTGAATGCCAAATCAACTTGCGCGGTGAATCCATTCACATTTCATATGCAGTAAACATTTTGTTGGGTTGGCATGGTCTTTCAGACGACAAAGAGGTGAGCCATTTTTATATTTTTAACTTATTTTTTTAGCGTAACATTGTGCCGTACTGCTTCTGTCTGACAATGAATGACCTGAAAAGAATTACAATGGTATCTGACTGCCTCTGTTACCGTTTCTGTTATATACATATATAACAACTTTAGTAAGGGGGAAGTGTAAATAAATTATAGAATTAAGATTTGTAATCAGTGAAAAAATTAAGTGTTCATTGGATGTCACTGAGTAGCATTTGCTTTCGCTACATAAAGCTAACTAAACTACCCCCAAGAATAGTAAAAGATGTAGGACAACCAGAGGATATATAAGAAAGACAGGGCTGATGGTAAAGGATAGCTTGTTGAAACAGGAGAATGTCATTGTCAGTCACTTCGATAAAAAAGCTAAGGCTATGCTTAGGTCGGCTCGTTTTTTTTCGTCTTTTCTAGCCTTCGACACTCAAGCCATCTCTTTAACTGAACATTTTTATGTTCTTCCACATCTTTGCCAGTGAATTTGGCACCAGGCACATCATTTTCGGAGAGAATTGGTAGGTTTAGCTCTGTAAACATCTCCTTCGCATGGCCAGACCAGCCTATACGCAGACTATGCAGCTGCTTAGGGCCCCTGACCACTTGGGGGCCCAGATAGTGCGCAATCTGGCAATTGTTTAATTTATATTCGATTTTGTTTACTACAGTTTGCTTTATTTGACTTTTGTGGGTTTTGATACTTGATTACAAGCTTAAAAAAATAAAAGTTCTTCCTTAACTTCTTTCTTTCCTCTTTTAGAAAAAGGTTTGGCGTTATCTACTGTAAGTACTGACAATCATTTGGGGTGAGAAGTTTGAAGAATGCAGTGCAACAAAATATGATTAATATACAAAATATGGACATATAGGTTGGATTGCATGTATGGGTTTCACAGTACACTGTGACGAAATGGTGGGCCAAAAATATGGGCCCCTTGGCATTATTTTGCTTAGGGCCCCGAAATGGCCTGGGCCGGCCCTGCTCCTTTGTACACGATTTCCATTCATTTCCTATTAGGGACAAACGGTGACTTGTCCCTACTTAGCAACAGTAGCTATATAAACATAACATGACACAAACATTGTTCTTATTCATAATATTGTAATGAAGTTAAACTTGAGGCATCAACTTCATAATATATTGACGGGACACAGGGCGACCGATAAATAGGGGGCCTGCATTGTGTGTTGCCTTCAATATAGGGCTTAGATTTGGCTTTTAATTTTTTGCGGCTCCAGACATATGGCCAATCGCCGTGTTCTACAATATTGATTGACATGGCAGCACTGAATACATGTGTTGTATCAGGCATGCACCGGAAGGCAAGAGAGACTGGTGGACTTCTTGGTGGGTCTTGCAAAGGTTCACTCTCATGTGGGCGCAAAGAAGGCGCAGAAGGAAATATTGCTTCGGCAACAGCCTCCAACACTTAGCCCCTGGAAAAGAGCAAAAAGTCACCACATCAAAAATGTTTTGTTTTTATATGTAAAAAGGTTGTCCGCCTGATTGCCTGCCTGAGCAGTCCACTGTACGACAAAGCAAAGGCAGCCCTTCCCTGCAAGCACTCAAGATGCTAATTGGAGCAATCCAACCCTGTGGTTTTGCAAGTGGGAATGGGAATGACTAATGAGGACCTCAATGCTCACAAAAGATATGCTGATTAGGGTCAGATGACCCTTCTCTGGATACAAAAGGGATTTGTATCAACTGATCCACCCTTGGTTGTAAGTAGTCTTTGAAACTGTGCATCCACCTTTGTTCAGGCTGAGCTCTCACTTTTCTGCTCTTGAGTGATGCCCCACGAGGACAGATTTTACATGGAGCCCCAGGTAGATTATCAGTCATGTTTAGCTTTTTCCATTTCCTAACAATTGCTGCAACTGTTGATTTATTCTCACCGAGCTGCTTTCCAATTGTCCCATAGCCTTTTCCAGCTTTGTGGAGCTCAACAATTTTTTCTCTGGTGTCTTTCGAAAGCTCTCTGGTCTTGGCCATGGTAGCAGTTGGATTATGACTGACTGCAGGGTGGACTGGTAACAATAATGAGCTGAAACGGATGGTGGGTGGGTGGTTACTCATGGGTTGGCAATCGGGGTGGACTTTTTTTAAGGTAGACTGACAACTCTTTGAGTGTCATACCGTAATGGCCCTGATTGGTTCAAATGTGCATGTTTTCTGGAACAGCAAAAAAAAAAAAACGTGTTGAATTAATGCGACAAAAAAAGGGCAATGCAACAGAAAATGGATCAAAACTTTAGGAGCAAGGAAAGAGTTGAGGAGGCTTATCATATTTAGTTTTATTTGCTCCGATGGGGAGGTTCTGAACATCTTAGCTGTCAATGTGCACTTTGGACTTATATTTGTTGATTTATGTTAGGCTACATATTCATTTCCTTATGATTTAAAAAAGTATATGTATGTTTGCGCGATCTTCAAAATATATTCCATTTCACTCTGCATAATATAAGTCATTTGTACTTATTTTTGTGAATGTATGCTACTTATCTTCTTTATTATTTAAAAAAAAAAAAAAAAAAAAAGGTAAATGTTTACATTAACTTCAATTTTAATACACATCCTATGTTCTTAAGTACTTAAAATTGAGATTTGGCATTTAGTATGTGAGGAAATGAGGGAAAATAAAAATTAAGAGATGGAGGTTGGGGTTATTGCTGTTTTTGTTAAGTTTAGTTTGCAAATCATTGAAAAAATACAATTTTGAATGAAAATCAGTTTTTTTATGTGTTATAGAAATAACCGTGCCAAAACAGTTTTCTTTGCATTTAAGTAGTTTTAGGAAGTTTGAACCCAATCCACCCTCAAAAAAATGAAGATAAATAAATAAAATTTCTGGCTCCGTGGCGACCTTCGGGTCGGGGAGTTCCGGCAAGGAATTCTAGCCATTTCACCCCTGAGTAAGTCTGAAACAAATGATTATAACAATATAGTTGAGAGAAAAAGCATGTTATTTTACCTCATTCAAATCTTAATATCTGAACATTTAAATATGTAAACTAAAGTGCGATCACATTCGTAAATGAATGGCTTCTGGTTTTTGAAATGCAAATAAACTAGGACTGTCAAAATTATCGTGTTAACGGGTGTTAATTAATTTTTTAAATTAATCACGTTAAAATATTTGACTCAATTAACGCAGATGTCCCGCTCAGACAGATTTAAATGACGGTACAGTGAAACGCTCACTTGTTAATTGTGTTTTATGGAGTTTTGCCGCCCTCTGCTGGCGCTTGGGTGCTACTGATTTTATAGGCTTCAGCACCCATGAGCATTGTGTAAGTAATTACTGACATCAACAATGGTGGGCTACTAGTTTATTTTTTGATAGAAAATTTTACAAATGTTATTAAAATGAAAACATTAAGAGGGGTTTTAATACTTACTAACTTTACTAACATTTTTCTTTTAAGAACTACAAGTCTTTCTATCCATGGATCGCTTTAACAGAATGTTAATGCCATCTTGTTGATTTATTGTTATAATAAACAAATACAATCCTTATGTACCGTATGTTGAATGTATATATCCATCTTGTGTCTTATCTTTACATTCCAACAATAATTTACAGAAAAATATGGCATATTTTATAGATGGTTTGAATTGCGATTAATTACGATTAATTAATTTTTAAGCTGTAAGTAACTCGATTAAAAATTTTAATCGTTTGACAGCCCTAAAATAAACCAATGTATTGTGATAAAACAACAAAATGGCAATAACTGCATTAACCATCAAAGTGAAGTCTAACTGTAACTGTAGTCTTGAAACAAATCTCAATAAGGAAAAACATTGCAATAAAATAATGCAAACTGGTTAAACTTGAGAGTAGCTGAGATCTGTCATGACAGAACCTCGCTTCAATGATATCTAGTGCCATCTAGCGTCGTGAATGGGTATAACGTCTAGACCGCGAATATAAGACAACCCCCACTTTTTCAGTCTTATTTCAATGCAAAAAACACCGTCTTATATTCGGGCCAATACGGTAATTATCGCTGATTTTCAGGGGTGCAAATACTTAGTAACCCATGTAAATTCCAAATAAATTATTGAAAAATCATGAGTTCCGATTTTTAAAAAATTATTATTATTATGTCTCTATAAGTGAAAATGCTTCTATGATTGAAATTTCAGACCTCTACCTATTTTCTAAGTGGGTGAACTTGCAAAATCACAAGGGGTGCAAATACTTCTGCTCCTCACTGTATATAAGTATATCCCAGATTTTTCCAGTGAACCTTGTCTACTACTGAGTGATTTTTTTGGTAACTAATGTTGTAAGATACGCTTGATATGATATCTAACTTGGTAGGCTTTGATCACTTGGGATGCAAATTAAAGTATATTTTCTCGATGGATTAATCATAAAAATGAGCAATCGGTGGTTGTAGAAGGCGCAGCCGCAGATAAGATCGAGATCGCTATACATCATTGTCCTCTATGTATTTCGCAGTGGCCTTGACCTATGAACCGTCCTTGAGGGTGAGTTATGAGAACGATCAAACGTGCAGCCTTCAGGATGTGGGAGGTGTTACTTTGCAATCGTGGGTAATTGAAATCCTGTAATAAAAAGCCCCCTTCCCACCTCTATTTTGCACATCATCCTGATGGTTTTTCCAGAAATTTGTTCGGGTTGTCTGCAAGCTCACACTGTCCGCATTATGAAAGGTTTCCATGCAATTAAATAGGCTGTTTGATCAGTAGAGAAGCTTTAAAGCTCAACTACACGCCCACAGCAAGCGAGGAAGAAGGGGGGGAAAAAAAGCTTTGGCGCTCCCACCGCGAGGGTGTGAAGCGGAAGGTTTTTAAGTTGTCTTGGCAGGGCGAGATTAGCATTAGCTCTGCGATGCAAATGTTGGTGGTGGATGATACTGAAGGATTTGGTATTGATCTGTTTATATTTGTGGTCTACTTTTTTTATATAATATATTCTTCACATTATGTATGTATAATGTAAAGTTTATCACTAGTAGACGTCCAATCCGTTTGAACTGGAATGTTCATTCCCTGCCACCCTCCCACTTCAAACGGGATTGGACGTCTATGGCCATCAGTGGAAACCAATGCCAGGCAATGAGTTTTGACCTGTGGGGCATTTAGGGGTCACTTCCTGTTGACTTTGGGCTTTTATAGTGGGATGAAAAACCCACTACAAATGAACCTTTGGAATTTCTCACATTTCTGCATAAAATCACAATCAAATTTGATCTGATCTTTGTCAAAATCACACATATGGAAAAACGGTGTCTACTTTAACTAAAACCACCCAAACATTTATAGGTTTTCATGTTTTAATGAGGGTAGGATGCAAACAATAATAATAATAATAATACATTTTATTTCTAGAGCGCTTTTCAAAACACACAAAGACGCTATACAGTACTTATGTACTGTATATTGAATGTATATATTCGTCCGAGTTTTATTCATTTTTTTCTTAATGCATTGCCAAAATGTACTGTATATGATCGGGAATGATTGGAATTGAATCGGGAGCAAAAAAAAAAAAAACAATCGGATCGGGAAATATCGGGATCGGCAGATACTCAAAACTAAAACGATCGGGATCGGATCGGGAACAAAAAAACATGATCGGAACAACCCTATTGTATAATTTACATTTTACATTCACAATAAAGCGTTAAATTATTTACTGAGAAATACGTTTTGACCAATCCGTTTTGAGGGAAAAAAAGCAGCTAAATCAATACAACATGTATCAAGACTACACAAAACCATTGAAAACAGCAGCCGTTGACAAAATAAAGCTTTTATCCATTTATCCCATCTAAATAAAGCGTTTCGTGAAGAGCCATCACTTAGTTCCTAGTGGCCAAAATAGTCCCAAGAGCAATCGATACATTTAACCAAACTTCCCTTCCTTTTACACACTGAGCAATTTCAGCAAAGTTCAATGTGGTGTGAAAAAAACAAAAACAAACAAACAACAAAGCACCCTGGCGGCGTTCCAGCTCGCCAGGATCGACTCCGGGATGCGCATTGGGGGATGTAATTGTCTGAGGAGGAGGAGGCAGTAAAACAAATATACATTTAAACAGCTCATCTGCGTGCAGCAGAGCCTATTAGAGAAATACAAAATACCTCTGAGGCGGAAGAGAGGAGGAATAAGACTCCCTCTTGCTCTGTGGCCCGGCATACAAAACAGTCGTTTAATTAACAACAACAAAAGGTCTTGTGAAGGCTTAGCGGGGAAAGCGAACGAGTTGCGATAGCCTAACAATTCAAACAAAGAGCTTTGTGTGTTGCCTCACTCGTCCATCAAGCCGCGACGGACCGGATGGAACGTTGCCCCCTTTTGGCACCGTTTTAAGAACAACCCCATTCCGCTTTTCCCTTTTGGCCACACCACCGACAATCAAGGCGCCGGTAGATTACGACCAGGGATCCATCAGTCTCTCCGACCATCAATCAAGCCATAAAAAAGCGGGGGCGTGGAAAGGCCACTTTCAATTTGCTAAAATGCACCGCCGCTACCAAGAAGCCATTAGTGTTCCCTTGTGACATGTAAGCTCGAAGCAGAGAGCGACCAGAAGAAGAGCGGCAACACGAGTAAAGTCACAGACTAGGAACGAGTGAAAGCCGTGGGAGTGAAATGTAATTTGTGCCGAGGTATTGTATTGAGGACGGACGGGACGGGTCATTAAGCTGAAATAAGAGAATGCCTTAGTGCACCGCAATACAGCGGACGGACAGATCCATCAATTAATCAATTGGGAGGTTCATTCGTGTTGGAACAAGCCCATGAAACTACCTCCGGGATTAAGTCAAAGACTGAACTAAATGCCGTTTCAGCTGCAAAAAAGGACAAAACGATTTCACGGTGCTGTGAATAGCCACTTGTCCCGATACTTTTGTCCAGGGCCGGCCCAGGCCATTTGGGGGCCCTAAGCAAAATAATGCAAAGGGGCCCATATTTTTGGGCCACCATTTTGTCACAGTGTACTGTGAAACCCATACATGCAATCCAACCCATACGTCTATATTTTGTATATTAGTCAGATTTTGTTGCACTGCATACTTCAAACTTCTCACCCCAAATGATTGTCAGTACTTACAGTAGATAGCGCCAAACCTTTTTCTAAAAGAGGAAAGAAAGAAGTTAAGGAAGAACTTTTATTTTTTTAAGCTTGTAATCAAGTATCAAAACTCACAAAAGTCAAATAAAGCAAATTGTAGTAAACAAAATAGAATATGAATTAAACAATTGCCAGATGTGGGGCCCCCTCGTGGTCAGGGGCCCTAAGCAGCTGCATAGTCTGCATATAGGCTGGGCCGGCCCTGCTTTTGTCCACCTGCGTTGAGCGTGAAATAGAGATGTGCCGATCGATCGGGTCCGATCACATCATTTTCAAAGTATCTGAATCGGCAAAAAAAAAAAAAAATATATATATATATATATATATATATATATATTAGGGCTGTCAAAATTATCGCGTTACCGCACGGTAATTAATTTTTTTAATTAATCACGTTAAAATATTTGACGCAATTAACGCACATGTCCCGCTCAGAAAGTATTCTGCCTTTTGGTAAGTTTTACAGCAAGGCTTTTTATGTTGTCCAACAGCGAACTCTTGTGGTCGCTTTGCGACATGGTTTATATTTTTCTTGCCAGTTCATTATGGCTGCACGACGTCTCGGGCTGCTAATGTTGTGCTTATATGATCCTTGGACAAGATTTGTCCGTAAGTATGGTTGTTGTAAAGAATGTACATATTATGTTAGTAAGCGAAATGTTATATTTTTTGTATGAGACGCTTTTTGTTTATGTTAAGTGAACCTGTATAGCGTGCTAAGCTAACGTTGTTGCTAATGCAATGCTTGTGTACATTTTTTTTGTAGTTTTACGACGGTCTAAAGAGGACAATGGTTTGAGGCCATTTTATTAATAAATCAGATGAAAAAGGAAGAAGTCTAATTATTAAGGCGTCGTTCACTAGCTGTCTAGCTTTGGAAAAAGTAGACGCTTCGGAGTGAGGACAGCATAGACAGATTTAAATGACAGTAGAGTGAAATGCCCACTACAGTATGTTGAATGTATATATCCATCTTGTGTCTTATCTTTCCATTCCAACAATTTATTTGACAGAATATATATATAATTTACAGAAAAATATGGCATATTTTATAGATGGTTTGAATTGCGATAAATTGCGATTAATTACGATTAATTAATTTTTAAGCGGTAATTAACTAAATTAAAAATTTTAATCGTTTGACAGCCCTAATATATATATATATATATATTTATTTTTATTTTTATTTTTTTTTTAATTTAAATCGTTTTCTAATTGTATTTAACGTTACAAACATAATATGTTACACTCATCCAGAGTCTTTAGTTTAGGCTCAAGGTAGGGTAATCAAATTTATCCCGATAATGGCGGTAATTAATTTTTTCAAAAATGTATCACGTTAAAATATTTAACGCAATTAATGCATGCGCTGCACGAACCACCCACTCATTGTCGCGCTCAATCTGTAATGGCGCCGTTTTACCTATATAGAGAGATAAAAGGCAGTGTAAAATGAGTAGAGTGAATTTTGGCAGCTTTTGGAGCCTTTTTTTTAATTGGCTAAAGCCTTACAATCCCTCTCCCTACGATTAGAAATATCATGGGAAGCAATGTGGGGAAGCAAGGTAGCAAATGATCTTTTCCTTAACACCTTATATTGTTTCCCAACGCACAGAAGATATATCAATTGGTAGCACTACGCACAGTCGTGGTTCCACTTCCCATCATGCATTTGGGCATGGCTACAGTATCATTTACTGAAAGCTCAACAAATACACTAGATGGCAATATTTAGTCACAATATACAAAGTCACAAGTCTTTCTATCCGTGGATCCCTCTCACAGAAAGAATGTTAATAATGTAAATCCCATCTTGAGGATTTATTGTCGTAATAACGAAATACAGAACTTATGTACTGTATGTTGAATGTATATATTCGTCTGAGTTTTATTCATTTTTTTCTTAATGAATTGCCAAAATGTATATGATCGGGAAAAATTATCGGGAATGATTGCAATTGAATCGGGAACAAAAAAAAGCAATCGGATCGGGAAATATCGGGATCGGCAGATACTCAAACTAAAACGATCGGGATCGGATCGGGAGCAAAAAAACATGATCGGAACAACCCTAGCGTGAAAATGTCATCACCCCAAAAAACTTGGGCGATGTACATTCCAATTCCGTCTGCCTGAGATGGGCCTCGTCTTGGGTCACGGAAGCCGCAATGGCACCTGTTTCACAAAAGCAGACACACAGCTGCCAGCACATGCACACTGAAGCGCGGCGACATCAGTCACACAAGCACATACATCCACTGGGTGAGAAATTGGATCCAAGGAAATGTCAGGATGAATGATTGATGGATCTTCACAACAAGAGCTATAAAAACACTGCAAATAGTGTGTGTTTGTTTGTGGGTCCCGGTATGTCTATGATGAAATCATAGCCTGAATTCAAAATGATAACCCACTAAGTACAGTGGTACCTCTACATACGAAGTTAATTCGTTCCAGGACCGTGTTTGTAAGTCGAAATGGTCGTGGCATGCATCCGTCTTCCGGCAAAACAAAGAAACTGCGGTGCTGTCATATATTGTCGTATTTCGAGCATGTCGAAAAATACAGTGGGGAGAACAAGTATTTGATACACTGCCGATTTTGCTGGTTTTCCCACTTGCAAGCCATGTAGAGGTCTGTAATTTGTATCATAAGTTCTCTTCAACTGTGAGGGACGGAATCTAATACAAAAATCCAGAAAATCACATTGTATAATTTTTAAATAATAAATTTGTATTTAACCACATGAAATAAGTATTTGATACATTACCAACTAGTAAATATTTCGGCTCTTAGTTCTTTTTTAAGAACCCCTCCTGTTCTCCACTCATTACCGGAAGTAACTGCACTTGTTTGAACTTGTTACCTGTATAAAAGACACCTGTTCACATGCTCAAACAAACAAACAAACAAACAAACTCCAACCTCTCCACAATGGCCAAGGCCAAAGAGCTGTGTAAGGACATCAGGGATAAAATAAAAGACCTGCACAAGGCTGGGATGGGCTATAGGAAAATAAGCAAGCAGCTTGGTGAGAAGGTAGCAACTGTTGGAGCAATTATTAGAAAATGGAAGTTCAAGTTGACGGTCAATCTGCCTCGTTCTGGGGCTCCATGCAAGATCTCACCTCGTGGGGCATCACTGATCATGAGGAAGGTGAGGGATCAGCCCAGAACTACACAGCAGGACCTGGTCAATGACCTGAAGAGAGCTGGAACCCCAGTCTCGAAGAAAACCATCGGAAACACATTACGCCGTCATGGATTAAAATCCTACAGCGCACGCAAGGTCCTGCTGCTGAAGCCAGCGCATGTCCAGACACATCTGAAGTTTGCCACTGACCATCTGGATGATCCAGAGGAGCAATGGGAGAAGGTCATGTGGTCGGATGAGACGAAAATTGAAATTTTTGGTATAAACCCGGCTCGTCGTGTTTGGAGTAAAAAGAAGGATGAGTACAACCCCAAGAACACCATCCCAACCGTGAAACATGGAGGAGGAAACGTCATTTTTTGGGGCTGCTTCTCTGCCAAGGGAACAGGACGACTGCACCGTATTGAGGGGATGATGGATGGGGCTATGTATCGCCAGTTCTTGGCTGACAACCTCCTTCCTTCAGTGAGAGCTCTGAAGATGGGTCGTGGCTGGGTCTTCCAGCATGACAACGACCCAAAGCACACAGCCAAGGCAACTAAAGAGTGGCTCTGTAAGAAGCATCTTAAGGTCCTGGAGTGGCCTAGCTAGTCACCAGATCTGAACCCGATAGAAAATCTATGTAGGGAGCTGAAAGTCCGTGTTGCCCGGCAGCAGCCCCGAAACCTGAAGGCTCTGGAGACGATCTGCATGGAGGAGTGGGCCAAAATCCCTGGACTACAGGAAACGTTTGGTATCTGTAATAGCAAACAAAGGTTTCTGTACCAAATATTAAGTTCGATTTTTGTGATGGATCAAATACTTATTTCATGCAATTAAATGCAAATTTATTATTTAAAAATCATACTACATGATTTTCTGTTTTTTTGTATTAGCTTCCATCCTTCATAGTTGAGGAGAACTTATGATACAAATTACAGACCTCTACATGCTTTGCAAGTGGGAAAACCAGCAAAATCGTCAGTGTATCAAATACTTGTTCTCCCCACTGTAAGTACGTGAACCATCATATTTAATATTTTGTGGCCCTCCCTTTGGCAACAATAACTTCAACCAGGAGAATCCGTACTAGCTGAAGCAAACTTACGTCCAATAGCAACGCGAAGAGACCAGTTAAGCGTGATAGCATTAGAGAAGTCATTGAGAGTAGGAGAGGCAAACCCAAGATGTCATGTTGCAACAGCAGAGGTCAAGCAACGTACAAAGAAGAGAGGTTGGAGGGAGAAAGCATCAGTAGTGTCGAAGGCAATCTTTGGCAATGTATCACCACAACCGTTCCCAAGCTCAACCCCTCCGTGGATGGAGACTGGAGAACCCAAGTTTGAACTCGAAGGTGTCAAGACGAGCACGTCAGAAGTAGACCGTAAAGCAGCAATGTCTAAATTATCAAGAAACCGGACAGAGTACGACACCACAATTTACACAGACGGATCCACGTCGAATTCGAATGAAAACGGGGGAGCCGGTATCATATTTACGGAAGTTCCACCAGAGAACCCGGTTGTCAAAAGGGAGGAGAGTATCCCGGCTGGCTAAATAAAACGCTTTCAAAACATAACCACAACAACGCCACTGTAATCCACTCTAATTAAACAAATCCTCAATGCAGCTTTTGTCTAATCAAATTCCTCGAGTTAATCGATTAATCTTTGCAGCACTAGTGTTATGTATGTTTTATCGTCCAATATTCACAATAGTTTGGTTCATTGCTTTGATTTGAATTGATGTGATAGGCAATAAAACGTTAAAATACACTTGTCAATCACGTAACCAGTATAGATTAGTGTACATAAAATATGTCTGTAGCATACATGTTTTTGTTGTTGTTGTTTTTTTTTTACAACAGTACTCACAAAATCCATCCAAAGTGACAAGATGCAACATGAATTGGAGTCCCTCAGGGAGACGTTTTAAGTCCATTTGTTTTATATAAGTAATGTAAATACTTTACTTTCGTACATGGCACAGAAATATTGTTGCTTTTATGCATCTTTTCCCCACTTAAGCTTGTTCTTGTGATCTTCCGAACTGTAAATGTGAACATTTCACATGCCGTCAGCTTTTAAATGGCACACCAATCATGCCCCTCCACTCTCGCTTTTCACCTTTTGATGTCTTTAAAGGGCAAAACCAAAAGAACAACGCTGCCTCGTTTTGTGCGTGACATCTCGCTGTTGCTCTTTTCACACCGCTTAACGCCTTTTTGTCATTTCGTCCACTCCTTTTTTGACCCATTTGCGTCTTATGTGTTAAAGGAGGCGAAGCTGCGCGAGCTGCTGGACGTCAGCACCCTGGTGGGCAAGATGGAGAATAGGATGCTGACGGTGGTGAGCGGCACCGATATGGTCAATGTCACGTACCTGAACTTCATGGCTTTCCAGGAGGAGACGGCTAAGGTAGACCCTCAATAACAGTCATTAATGTCTAATTTTTGCCGAAAATTGGCAAATACCGTATTGGCCCGAATATAAGACGGCCCTGATTATAAGACGACCCCCTCTTTTTCAAGACTCAAGTTTGAAAAAAGACTTTTTGAACACCAAATTAATTTTTATACAGAAAATAATTACAGTACAGCCGAAACAAATGCTTATAACAATATATTTGAGAGAAAAAGCATGTTATTTTGCCTCATTCAAATCTTAATATCTGAACATTTAAATATGTAAACTAAAGTGCAATCACATTCGTAAATGAATGGCTTCTGGTTTTTGAAATGTAAATAAAACAATCTATTGTGATAAAACAATAAAATTGCAATAACTGCATTAACCATCAAAGTGAAGTCTAACTGTAACTGTAGTCTTGAAACAAATCTGAATAAGGAAAAACGTTGCAATAAAATAATGCAAACTGGTTAGACTTGAGAGTAGCTGAGATCTGTCATGACAGAACATCGCTTCAATGATATCTGGCGCCATCTAGCGTCGTGCATGGGTATTATGTCTAGACCGTGAATATAAGACGACCCCCTCTTTTTCAGTCTTATTTCAATGCAAAAAACATCGCCTTATATTCGGGCCAATACGGTATTGACTTATAGGCTTCCATTGACGGTGCTAGAAATCCAATTCATTTTGATTGGGAGGTGTGTATAAACAATGTTTATTGGCCACTGAGTGTTTTAACAGCCGGTACTCACAGGATTAAGGAATTAGTTATCAGGGGCTATGTTTACATGGACAAAATTTTATTCCAACCAAATTTCGGATTAAAATTATGCATTGTATTGTTCATGGACACAGAAAATACTGATGTGATATCACGCTTTCGGTCAGAACAAATTATTTTAACATACGCAGAATGACCACAAACTGTAGACTGGAAATGGTAGTAGAAGCAGAAGAAGCCATCGCAACTTCCGTGTCAACACAACATCGTTTCGTCCATTTGTACTTCAACATTTAGGAACACTTAGGAACATTTAGTGCGTTGCAGAATAAATTTTAGGAGATTTAAAACAAAGGCTTGCAAAGATTGCATATTCAAAAGACCATTAAATGCAATACAACATAAAATTTCCTGAACTATGCAGAATTTTCATTTAAAAATAAAGATATCTGATCTTAGCCTCAAACTGTATAAAAATAAATAAATGAATGAATAAATGAGGATCTAAGTACAACAAAAGAACAGTTGGCTAACTTGCATAGCAAAAGTCCGCTAGCTTCAATGCTACAAAATGCAATTTTTTTTTTTTTCAGTACTCTTAACAAATCATTAAAACACATATTCCCACAGAAAATGGCTAAATATACCTATAAACAAAATTGAACGAAACAAATGCATAAAAAAAACATTCGCTCAAACAAAAACTTACCTTATGTTGGTCTTAACAGGGGGCAGCTGGATCCAGCCATGTTAAATGAGTCGGCGTATTCACTGTTGCCACTGGAGGGCAGTGCATCCACCTAAATCAATCAAACTAAATGCAAACACTTTCTAAACAAACCATTACAACGCCACTCTAAACAAATCCTCGAAGCAGAAAAATTTGATTTGACTCTAATTGCTCAATTAGACGGTGGCAGAGAGGTTAGCACGTCTGCCTCACAGTTATGATATCAAGGGTTTAATCCCGGGATCCGGCCTTCCTGCGTGGGTTTTCTTCGGTTTCCTCCCTCACATCCCAAAACATGCATCGAACACTCTAAAATGTCGCCTTGTGCCCTGTGATTGGCTGACAACCGATTCAGGGTGTACCCCGCCTACTGACCATAGTTAGCTGCTTTTATTGTTTTAATATTGATGATTTTGGCAAAAAGTCAAGAAAACCCAAAAATGCCAGGTCGTGCTGAAAAATGAAAAATGAAATCTTAATATCCATAAAGCTTTTCAACAAATAGAAGCATGAAGTGCTCCAAAATCTTCTGATAGCTGGCTGCATTGACCCTGCCCTTGATAAAACACAGTAGGCCAACACCAGCAGATGACCTGGCACCCCAGACCATCACTGACTGTGGGTACTTGACACTGGACGTCAGGCATTTTGGCATTTCCTTCTCCGTAGTCTTCCTCCAAACTCTGGCACCTTGATTTCAGAATGACATGCAAAATTTGCTTTCATCTGAAAAAAGTACTTTGGACACTGAGTAACAGTCCAGTGCTGCTTCCCAGGTCAGGCGCTTCTGCCGCTGTTTCAGGTTCAAAAGTGGCTTGACCTGGGGAATGCGGCACCTGTAGCCCATTTCCAGCACACGCCTGTGCACGGTGGCTCTGGATGTTTCTACTCCAGACTCAGTCCACTGTTTCTGCAGGTCTGGAATCGGCCCTTCTCCACAATCTTTCTCAGGGTACGATCACCTCTTCTGGTTGTGCAGCGTTTCCTGCCACACTTTTTCCTTCCCACTGAGGTCGCTTGATACAGCACTCTGTGTCTTAGCTATTTGCTTGATTGGCTCCAGCACCTTTGTGACCCTCGTGAGGATTGGCAGTTTGGATAATGAATGAATGAATGGATTACTCGAGTTAATCGATTAATCGTTGCAGCACTAATCTATAGCAGGGCTGCAACTAACGATTATTGTAATCGACTAATTGGACAATTAATTATACGGTTAATCGATTAATTAGATAAATGTCACTTTTTTCAAATACCTTCACAATTGAACTTGAAGTTGTTTTAGCCATATTGTAAGTAACAATGAAAACAAAATGAATGACTATTTGTTTCAAAAATATTTTATTACAGCTTTATTACAGCTTAAATGTAGTCTACAACTGCACTGTTTTAAGAAATTTATTAGTGTTTTTAATAGTATATAATATACACTCACTGGCCTCTGTATTAGGTACACCATGCTAGTAACAGGTTGGACCCCCTTTTGCCTTCAGAACTGCCTCAATTCTTCGTGGCATAGATTCAACAAGGTGCTGGAAGCATTCCTCAGAGAGTTTGGTCCATGTTTACATGATGGCATCACACAATTGGTGCAGATTTGTCGGCTTCACATCCATGATGCGATTCTCCCGTTCCACCACATCCCAAAGATGCTCTATTGGATTGAGATCTGGTTACTGTGGAGGCCATTTGCGTACAGTGAAGTCATTGTCATGTTCAAGAAACCAGTCTGAGATGATTCCAGCTTTATGACATGGCGCATTATCCTGCTGAAAGTAGCCATCAGAAGTTGGATACATTGTGGTCATAAAGGGATGGACATGGTCAGCAACAATACTCAGGTAGGCTGTGGCGTTCCAACGATACTCAATTGGTACCAAGGGGCCCAAAGTGCCAAGAAAATATTCCCCACACCATTACGCCACCACCACCACCAGCCTGAACCGTTGATACAAGGCAGGATGGAGCCATGCTTTCATGTTGTTGATGCCAAATTCTGACCCTACCATCCGAATGTCGCAGCAGAAATCGAGACTCATCAGACCAGGCAACGTTTTTCCAATCTTCTATTGTCCAATTTCGATGAGCTTGTGCAAATTGTAGCCTCAGTTTCCTGTTCTTAGCTGGAAGGAGTGGCACCCGGCGTGGTCTTCTGCCGCTGTAGCCCATCTGCCTCAAAGTTCGACGTACTGTGCGTTCAGAGATGCTCTTCTGCCTACCTTGCTTGTAACGGGTGGTTATTTGAGTCACTGTTTCCTTTCTATCAGCTCGAACCAGTCTGGCCATTCTCCTCTGACCTCTGGCACCAACAAGGCATTTCCGCCCACAGAACTGCCGCTCACTGGATATTTTTTCTTTTTCGGATCATTCTCTGTAAACCCTAGAGATGGTTGTGTGTGAAAATCCCAGTAGATCAGCAGTTTCTGAAATACTCAGACCAGCCCTTCTGGCACCATCAACACTGCCACGTTCAAAGTCACTCAAATCACCTTTCTTCCCCATACTGATGCTCGGTTTGAACTGCAGGAGATTGTCTTAAACCATGTCTACATGCCTAAATGCACTGAGTTGCCACCATGTGATTGGCTGATTAGAAATTAAGTGTTAACGAGCAGTTGGCCGCTAAAGTGGCTGGTGAGTGTATATATAAAGTATATATACTGGTCCTTCTAAAAAAAAAAATTAGTATAATGTGTTAACGTTCATCATTTTCTGTAATGTACTGATAAACATTAGACTTCCATATATTTTAGATTCATTACACACAACTGAAGTAGTTCAAACCTTTTATTGTTTTAATATTGATGATTTTGGCAAAAAAGTCAAGAAAAAACAAAAATCCCTATCTCAAATAATTTGCATATCATGAAAAGGTACTCAAAAGAAGCTACGGTAACTCTTTATAATAACTATCCGTTTTACTAGTTAATAGATCATTAGTAAACTGTTGATGAATGATTTATTGTTGATTTTTGAAGTATTTGTTAACAGTTTGTTAAGCATTTACAGGGTATTCCAATATGGTTGACCCCATTCTAAATGCCCATGCTCGTTGATGGATCTTAATAAAACTATATACACTTTATGTTGAAGGTCATACGTTTTATTGGTTAAATATACAAAGAAAAGTACAAATATTTGTTGGTTCTATGGCAGATTTTCATAAATGTACAACATGAGCGCTGCCTGCAAAATGCCTTATCAAAATGTCTTTTCTTTTGAAGTGAACGGCATTTCTTAACCTGAAAAGATAGAAATGCCAAACGTTACACACAAAAACTTGAAACGTTTCTACACAAACTGTGTTTCAGGTTAAGGACACCCTGTAAATGCTTAACAAACTGTTAACAAATACTTCACAAATCAGCAATAAATCATTTATTAATAGTTTACTAATGATCTATTAACTAGTAAAACGGATAGTTATTATAAAGTGTTACCGAAGCTACTAACTACTTTGTCTCGGATATTGACCAGTTCAGTCTTGCGCCTGACATGGCTTTTTCTCGTTTTACTTATACTACCTTCCGGGAATAACAGAAATGCGTATACTGACGTCACAGACATGCACGGTGAACACTGTTTGTTCCGAAACATTTAGAATAAGTGTTTTCATTCGCGACAGTCTGATTATAAATCGACCACCTCTCTCGTTCGGAGTAAGATGTTGATCAGAATAGATTTGATCGGGTCAGAATATTACAAATACATGAAGCGTTTTTACTCCGATCAACCTTTTAATCTCAATAAATGTATCCATGTAGACATAGCCAAGGGCAGGAGATGAGTTAAGCCTAAAAAATGAGTAGTCAAAATCTGTAAGTCAATGTTAGCACTTACGCAAATGCTAAAACAACACTGGCGATTTCCTGCCTGGTATATATACAGTAACAGTCCATAGCAAGTCGCCATGGCAACAACTACTGCTCATACTCTAATGTATAATGTCCATGTTAATGTCAAAATTGTTGCTCTAATGTACGATGTCAGTTCTGGCAAACCTTTTTTTACATTACATGTTTAACTATGTACATAACTTTATTAGTTTTTCAGGATGCCTGTGTTGTTTCTTCCCCCAGGAATGGGCGGAGGAGCTATTCAGCCTGGCTTCCAACCTGCTGGTGCAAAACATGTCCAGAGAGGCCTGCCTGGAAAAAGCGTAGGCCATCTCCACATACACACACACTCACACACAAACACTAGTCGTCATAAATCGCCGCCCTCGCTTGACTCGCATTGCGTTGCGTCAAGCTGGGAGCGACCCGGCCAATGACTTTAAAAGCACGTCATCGGTGCGCCGTTCGATCCCTCGGCGCGAGTGACCTGAAATATGAATCCGCAGACTACACGCGGCTGTTTGTTGTTTATCGGTGATCGGCTCTCGACCCGCGATGACTCCCTCCCTCCCTCTATACAGCGGGCAAATTGACTTATGAGACAATAAAAGCGGCCATCGACCGCGCGGCAGGCAGACTTCTGTCGGCTTCTGTCCTCCGGCGTGGCACTAATGTGTACGAGCAGAGCATGCTAACAATTTGCATGGTTCTCTACGCGGCCAAATAGTGTTTTTGTTTCTCTGCTTTTACGTATCATATGCACAAAAATATTCATTGATTGATCATTTTTAAATAGAAATTTTTAACTCAGCCGACGTTTTATACTGTATTATTCATGGAAAAAACAGATGTAAAATGATGGTTGGCTGAGCATATGGTAAGGGAAGCAACTTGTTGCTAGGCAGAATTTGTGGCACTGTCATCCAATGTGAAAAAAACAGGTCATTGACAACCACTGTGCTTTTTAAATTAGGGCAATAATAATACCGAGTGAGAAAACCACATTTTATTTCAGAAATGTAAAACATTAATTATTTATATGATTCAGTTTAATGGGGAAAATATAAGCTGTTGTTGATCTTTTTCATAAAACTAAAAAAACACATAAATTTCTCAATAATTTGAGGGTTTGTTTTTTTTTTTTACGACTGTAGTTGTTATTGACGTTGCCAGGCAGAATTTCTGCCACATAACCATCTTTTGTCTTATTGTCAAATGAAAAAAGGTACATTTAAGCCAGTGTTGTTTTAGGTAGCTCTTTTAATATACGTCTTAGTCTTATGTTAGTCATCTCAAAATGTATCTAGTTTTAGTCGACATTTACCATATTGGCCCGAATATAAGACGGCCCTGATTATAGGACGACCCCCTCTTTTTCAAGACTCAAGTTTGAAAAAAAGACTTTTTGAACACCAAATTAATTATTGTACAGAAAATAATTACAGTACATTTGAAAAAAAAAAAGATTATATATTTGAGAGAAAAAGCATGTCATTTTGCCCCATTCAAATCTTAATATCTGAACATTTAAATATGTAAACTAAAGTGCAATCACATTCGTAAATGAATGGCTTCTGGTTTTTGAAATGTAAATAAACCAATCTATTGTGATAAAACAACAAAATTGCAATAACTGCATTAACCATCAAAGTGAAGTCTAACTGTAGTCTTGAAACAAATCTGAATAAGGAAAAACATTGCAATAAAATAATGCAAACTGGTTAAAACAACTATAAAATATGCCATATTTTTCTGTAAATTATTGTTGGAATGGAAAGATAAGACACTAGACAGATATATACATTCAACATACTCTAAATAAGTACTGTATTTGTTTATTATAACAATAAATCAACAAGATGGCATTAACATTAACATTCTGTTAAAGTGATCCATGGATAGAAAGACTTGTAGTTCTTAAAAGATAAATGTTAGTTCAAGTTATAGATATACTATATTAAAATCCCTCTTAATGTTTTCGTTTGAATAAAATTTGTAAAAATTTTCAATCAAAAAATAAACTCATAGCTCGCCATTGTTGATGTCAATAATTACACAATTCTCATGGTGCTGAAACCCATAAAATCAGTCGTACCCAAGCGCCAGCAGAGGGCGACAAAACTCCAAAAAACACAAGTAACAAGTGCACATGACACTGGGCTGTCATTTTGATCTGTTTGAGTGGGGCATGTGCGTTAATTGCGGAAATATTTGAACTTGATTAATTAAAAAAATTATTTACCGCCCGTTAACGCGATAATTTTGATAGCCCTAGTCATGATAGAACATTGCTTCAATGATATCTGGCCCCATCTAGCGTCGTGAATGGGTATAATGTCTAGACCGCGAATGTAAGACGACCCCTACTTTTTCAGTCTTATTTCAATGCACAAAACACCGTCTTATATTCGGGCCAATACGTTACTCAAAATGTTTTTGTCTGGAAAATTAAAACAATATGATCCAAAAATAAAAGTTTCCAACTATTTCGATTGAACATTGAGAGACGAGCACATTTTGTTGCATCTGCAAGAACAACGGCAAATTGGTGCTAATACACACTTAGCGAGAAAACAATGTTATTTTCAATTTGTTATACCCACCTGGACGCCACGAACTGGATGGAAAAAAGTTGTCTAAGAGTTTAAGAGGATGCTCGCCATTAGCATTAGCCTAATGCTAACTAATCTAACTACGAGTTACATTTAGTGTATGATGGTCACCTACCACAGATCTTTGAAGTGCATGTGACTCCAGAAAGCGTGTTTGTTTCATATTACACGTGTATTTTATGCTCCTGAATGAAATGGAACGCTTGGATGTGTGTGGAAGCGATCAATATATTAATTCAATCCGTGCCATGAAAATAAATGACTTCCGGCTAGTTTCCCTCATACATACACTTGAACCAGAATCGCTGCAAAATGCTTTCTCCTCCATTGGGCTCAATGCTAAATCCGCTAAAATCGCTCATTCTCTAACATCATCATCAAGATGGAGGCGCCAGAGCGCTATAATGACAGAAGGAGCTAAACAGCAGATTTAAAGGCTCATTTCTCGTCATCTGCAATTTGCCAAGTTGTTGTATATGGTCGAATTGTACCAAAAATGATTTGAATACCAATAGTAATTCCATTTAAGATTTTTATCGTGTCACATGCACTTTACAGGCTAAAACAAACCTTGCATATTCTCTCCGGCCAATATGAGTAAACAAATCTTACCCTGTGTGTGGAAGCTTGGAAACTGGAAAGCGACAGCATGTCACAAGAGTGACACAACCAGACACTGCTACGATGCAGGCTAACTACACATAACACATCACATATTGTGAACATTTGACAGAAACTATTGCGCATTTTCGTCTTGTTCTTGTCTCGTCATAGGAAAAACTGGCAGTCGTCTCGTTATGTTTTAGTTTGGGCTGTCAAAATTATCACGTTAACGGGCGGTAATTTTTAAAATTAATCACGTTAAAATATTTGACGCAATTAACGCACATGCCCCGCTCAAACAGAATAAAATGACAGTACAGTGTAATGTCCGCTTGTTACTTGTTTTTTGGTGTTTGGCGCCCTCTGCTGGCGTTTGGGTCCAACTAATTTTATGGGTTAGTACCATGAGTGAGAATGGTGTAATTACTGACATCAACAATGGCGAGCTACTAGTTTATTTTTTGATTGAAAATTTTACAAATTTTAATAAAACAAAAACATTAAGAAGGGTTTTAACATAACATTTCTATAACTTGTACTAACATTTATCTTTTAAGAACTACAATTCTTTCTATCTATGGATCGCTTTAAGAGAATGTTAATAATGTTAATGCCATCTTGTTGATTTATTGTGTCTTAATAAACAAATACAGTACTTATGTACCGTATGTTGAATGTATATATCCGTCTTGTGTCTTATCTTTCCATTCCAACAATAATTTACAGAAAAATATGGCATGTTTTATAGATGGTTTGATTGTGATTAATTACGATTAATTAATTTTTAAGCTGTGATTAACTCGATTAAAAATTTTAATCGTTTGACAGCCCTAGTTTTAGTCTCCCAAAATGTTTTTAGCTCGTTATCGTCTAGTCATAGTTATATGCGGAGTGTGACTTTTGTGGCAGGGGGGGCAAAACATGTTTATGACGCTGAAATGCGGTGTCAGCAATAAAATTACTTACAAGATATATGCTCGGTTAGTAGCTGAGCCCATCCTAGTAAATACAGGCATCCCAGTTATGTGTGGGTGTGCGTGCGTGTGAGCGCGCGCTCGGAGACATCCTATTTAATCCCAAATTTTTCCAGTCACTCACACCCTTTAATATGGTACCCCGGTTGTGGCTCTGCTGTACAATTAGCGTCTTTAGTGGACAAACTGAAACCCCGCTCACAATTTTGACGGTACTCTCCGGCGTTTCATTGTCAACATCTTCAATCCTTTGTTCTCGCTCAGTAGTTGTCGCTTTTGAAGGCTTAGGTTTGGGGAAAAAAAACTTCGTAATCCATCATGCTTCTTCAGTTCTTAGGTGGTTTTGGCTAAGCAAAGAAAATGACCGTCTCTAAAGTGCTAGTCACATGATCTGTTCGAAAATTAATTCTGACCCATTAAAAAGGGAAAAAAAATTGTTTTATTGCTTTACAAATTTTATAGACAACATTTTACCGGCAAAGTCTTAATTTTAAATTCATGTATTGGAAAGTCCATTACATGCAATGACAATTGCATTAATCTCCACGTATGGTCACAGTCATGAAAAAAATGTTCGTTGATGAAATATTTTCGTTATCGTGTCACGGGCCAGGGCACAAATAGACCCAAAAATGCAGACAGAAGTACAGTTCACAATTTTATTGGCAAGAATAAGGGAACAGCAATTGTAGATTCTTGCCAAGGAGCCACAGCAGGTGTTACAAGCTGGGGGTTCGAAGTGGAGGAGGGAAAGGCAGGGAAAGCTGGGTCGAGGTCCAGGGCAGGCTGAGGGTCGAAACAAAAATACGGCAGACAGCAGGCAGAAGCACAGAGATCAGGGTGAATGAGTGGTCGCAAGAAATGCTGAGGAAGTGAACACATTCAGTGGGGCAAATAAGTATTTAGTCAACCACTAATTGTGCAAGTTCTCCCACTTGAAAATATTAGCGCGGCCTGTAATTGTCAACATGGGTAAACCTCAACCATGAGAGACAAAATGTGGAAAAAACAGAAAATCACATTGTTTGATTTTTAAAGAATATATTTGCAAATCGTGGTTAAAATACTGTAAGTATTTGGTCAATACCAAAATTCATCTTAATACTTTGTTATGTACCCTTTGTTGGCAATAACGGAGGCCAAACGTTTTCTGTAACTCTTCACAAGCATTTCACACACTGTTGCTGGTATTTTGGCACATTCTTCCATGCCGATCTCCTCTAGAGCAGTGATGTTTTGGGGCTGTCGTTGGGCAACTCCTGCCGCAGATTTTCTTTGGGGTTGAGATCTGGAGACTGGCTAGGCCACTCCAGGACATTGAAATGTTTCTTACGAAGCCCCTCCTTTCTTGCCCTGGCTGTGTGTTTGGGATCATTGTCATGCTGAAAGACCCAGCCACGTCTCATCTTCAATGCCCGTCCTGATGGAAAGAGATTTTCACTCAAAATCTCTCGATACATGGCCCCATTCATTCTTTCCTTTACACAGATCAGTCATCCTGGTCCCTTTGCAGAAAAACAGCCCCAAAGCATGATGTTTCCACCCTCATGCTTCACAGTGGGTATGGTGTTCTTCGGATACAATTCAGTATTCTTTCTCCTCCAAACACGAGACCTGTGTTTCTACCAAAAAGTTCTATTTTGGTTTCATCTGACCATAACACATTCTCCCAGTCCTCTTCTGGATCATCCAAATGCTCTCTAGCGAACCGCAGATGGGTCTGGACGTGTACTGACTTCAGCAGGGGGACACGTCTGGCCGTGCAGGATTTGAGTCCCTGGCGGTGCATTCATTGTGTTACTGATAGTAGCCTTTGTTACCGTGTTGCCAGCTCTCTGTAGGTCATTCACTAGGTCCCCCCGTGTGGTTCTGGGATTTTTGCTCACCGTTCTTGTTATCATTTTGACGCCACGCGGTGAGATCTTGCATGGAGCCCCAGATCAAGGGAGATTGTCGGTGGTCTTGTATGTCTTCCATTTTCTAATAATTGGTCCCACGGTTAATTTCTTTACACCAAGCGTTTTACCTATTGCAGATTCAGTCTTCCCAGCCTGGTGCAGGTCTACAATTTTGTCTTTGGTGTCCTTCGACAGCTCTTTGGTCTTGGCCATAGTGGAGTTTGGAGTGTGACTGACTGAGCTTGTGGACAGGTGTCTTATATACCGATAATGAGTTAAAACAGGTGCCATTAATACAGGTAACGAGTGGAACCTCCTTAGAAGACGTTAGACCTCTTTGACAGCCAGAAAACTTGCTTGTTTGAAGGTGACCAAATACTTATTTTCCACTGTAATTTGGAAATAAATTCTTTAAAACTCAAATGTGATTTTCTGGGGGGTTTTGCCACATTCTGTCTCTCATGGTTGAGGTTTACCCATGTTGACAATTACAGGCCTCTCTAATCTTTTCAAGTAGGAGAACTTGCACAATTGGTGGTTGACTAAATACTTATTTGCCCCACTGTACCAAAATCAACAAAATAAAACCCCGAAAATACCAACAATAACTGGAAGACATCCAAAAATAGGCAAAATATGACAGGTATGAGGTAGAACCCTAACATATCGTCATTGTTGACGAGAACTACACTGATCTTACTTTTTTGTAATGGAAATTACAGAAATTCCCCTTGGAGTAATGATTTTAAAATCATTTTTAAGTATTTTTTTTAAATGTTCATAGTTTTAAAAGTATACATGTATAATTACATAGTTGATTGTATTATTTTAAATAAAACAACCTCTTTACTTATTTTACAATATATGCTTTTATTGTCACAAAACTGATTAAACTGCACTATCATGGACTATAAGCATAATGAAACAAGTCATGTTTTTATACAGTATCGTTTGCCTTGAGTCTGTAATTCAAAGAAAATGTGGGACATCAGCATTAATGCAATGTGAGTCCTATAAGTTGTGGACTCTGTAATGGATATTAATTATTAGCCAGCAGCCACTTAAGGGCACGGCTCCTGTTGCGTCTATTTATAGCGCTGTCTCAGATTAGCCTACACATGCTAGACTGCCTTGTAACCACCACTGTTTATATACCCTAGTCACATTACACAATGTTTCATAATCATATGATTACACTAATAATGCTTTTATTGTGTGCAGATACACGCGACTGAAGCTGCAGCTCAACCCTGAAGGTCGAATCCCCGTCAAGAAGTAAGACGTTTCTCTCTTCATTCTCCCCATTCTCCTCCTCCCATGTGGGGTTTTATGCCGACGCTTACACAGAATATACGGGCGGCCTTAAAAATGTGCAGGGAGCCCGAGTTTATACACTTCTTAGTGGAATGAGCCAATTAAATCAAAGCTTTAATTAAAAGTTGATTTACTAAGACCACACTGCGGCCTAAAGGTGGAAAGGGAGGGGAGTCGATCTCGCTACACAAGCACAATTTGCCATTGAAAGTGAGTCTGCACATTCACTGCAAGTTGATATTCACGTATGGTATTTAATCATTTCCTCTCCTAAAGCAGCTTTCAGATATAAATACTGCAAAATAGCGTCTAACGTACCCTGGGCTCTACATGGAATTTGTCTTTTTAGACATATTGCAATGTGCCGGATGATTCCTAGCTCATTGGTGCACTCATCTGAGGGGATTTTAAAAGACTAAACAATAAATACAGTGCCTTGCAAAAGTATTCAGCCCCCTTGAACCTTGCAACCTTTCGCCACATTTCAGGCTTCAAACAAAGATATAAAATTTTAATTTTTTGTCAAGAATCAACAACAAGTGGGACACAATCGTGAAGTGGAACAACATTTATTGGATAATTTAAACTTTTTTAACAAATAAAAATCTGAAAAGTGGGGCGTGCAATATTATTCGGCCCCTTTACTTTCAGTGCAGCAAACTCACTCCAGAAGTTCAGTGAGGATCTCTGAATGATCCAATGTTGTCCTAAATGACCGATGATGATAAATAGAATCCACCTGTGTGTAATCAAGTCTCCGTATAAATGCACCTGCTCTGTGATAGTCTCAGGGTTCTGTTTAAAGTGCAGAGAGCATTATGAAAACCAAGGAACACACCAGGCAGGTCCGAGATACTGTTGTGGAGATGTTTAAAGCCGGATTTGGATACAAAAAGATTTCCCAAGCTTTAAACATCTCAAGGAGCACTGTGCAAGCCATCATATTGAAATGGAAGGAGCATCAGACCACTGCAAATCTACCAAGACCCGGCCGTCCTTCCAAACATTCTTCTCAAACAAGGAGAAAACTGATCAGAGATGCAGCCAAGAGGCCCATGATCACTCTGGATGAACTGCAGAGATCTACAGCTGAGGTGGGAGAGTCTTTCCATAGGACAACAATCAGTCGTACACTGCACAAATCTGGCCTTTATGGAAGAGTGGCAAGAAGAAAGCCATTTCTCAAAGATATCCATAAAAAATCTCGTTTAAAGTTTGCCACAAGCCACCTGGGAGACACACCAAACATGTGGAAGAAGGTGTTCTGGTCAGATGAAACCAAAATTGAACTTTTTGGCCACAATGCAAAACGATATGTTTGGCGTAAAAGCAACACAGCTCATCACCCTGAACACACCATCCCCACTGTCAAACATGGTGGTGGCAGCGTCATGGTTTGGGCCTGCTTTTCTTCAGCAGGGACAGGGAAGATGGTTAAAATTGACGGGAAGATGGATGCAGCCAAATACAGGAACATTCTGGAAGAAAACCTGTCGGTATCTGCACAAGACCTGAGACTGGGACGGAGATTTATCTTCCAACAGGACAATGATCCAAAACATAAAGCCAAATCTACAATGGAATGGTTCAAAAATAAACGTGTCCAGGTGTTAGAATGGCCAAGTCAAAGTCCAGACCTGAATCCAATCGAGAATCTGTGGAAAGAGCTGAAGACTGCTGTTCACAAACACTGTCCATCCAACCTCACCGAGTTCGAGCTGTTTTGCAAGGAAGAATGGGCAAGAATGTCAGTTTCTCGATGTGCAAAACTGATAGAAACATACCCCAAGCGACTTGCAGCTGTATTTGGAGCAAAAGGTGGCGCTACAAAGTATTAACGCAAGGGGGCCGAATAATATTGCACGCCTCACTTTTCAGTTTATTTGTTAAAAAAGTTTAAATTATCCAATAAATTTTGTTCCACTTCACGATTGTGTCCCACTTGTTGATGCTTGACAAAAAATTAAAATTTTATATCTTTATGTTTGAAGCCTGAAATGTGGCGAAAGGTTGCAAGGTTCAAGGGGGCCGAATACTTTTGCAAGGCACTGTAGCGATAGAACAGAATTTTCTGTGGGCCTTACAAATCAGTCAAAATCCAGTAAAATTGCCGGGAGCAAAGGGAGTTGCACCGGTGAAAATGGCTAGGAGTGAATGAGTTAATAAATAACTAGCAAACTGCACGAAATTTGTTGAAATCAACTCCACCGACTAATTTAACACCCACTAACGCAAAGATTAAGTGTAATTCTGAACTTCTGCTTGAATCCAAGTTACAGCTGCTCGCAGCTCTATTTATTATTTCAGACTTCAATTCTCTGTAGGTCTTGAAAAATCGCTCAAAATCCTCTGAAAGAGCAAGCAAAATAGGAACGGTTGAGCTAAAGGAATTAATAATAATCTCGTTTCGGCTTTACGCTTGGAAATACATGTTTTTATGGGATACAGTGCTTTGATCTTCTGTTTCGGGTTCAGAATTCTTTCAATTCCAGCCTTACGTGTGTGTCATCCCTGCAGCATCTTCAGAATATTCTCGTCGGACCGCAAGCGAGTGGAGACGGCTTTGGAGAACTGCAACCTTCCCTCCGGCAGAGTGAGACACCAAAACATTCTTAGTTTCCCCCTCTTTGATGTCCTCATCTCTCCTCCTCTTCCTCCTCCTTTTTTCATGCATCCGTCAGCCCTGTCGTCTGAGTCATCCTCGCTTGTCATGACACAAACGCACCCCGGGGAGCTACATTGATGCAACTGCTTTATTTTTACCGTCATCGCATGTCACTGCACCCCCTCATGTGTTCATCAGGGGAACAACCCTCCAGCTAGTAGTCATGGCCCCATCATTTCTACTTTAGGGGCGTGACAAAATATCGAAATGGTGATATATCGTGATACTTTGTATCCCAAAAGGTTATCGATATGCTCCTGCCAAGAATCGAGATATCGTTTTAAAAAGGTGTCAATGTTTAAAAAGTAAATAAATAAATAAACAACTACCGTATTTTCCGGACTACAAGTCGCACCTGAGTATAAGTCGCACCAGCCATAAAATGCCCCATGAAGAGAAAAAAAACATATATAAGTCGCACCGGAGTATAAGTCGCATTTTTGGGGGAAATTTACTTGATAAAATACAACACATAGAACAGACATGTCATCTTGAAAGGCAATTTAATATAAAAATTAGGGCTGTCAAACGATTAAAATTTTTAATCGAGTTAATTACAGCTTAAAAATGTATTAATCGTAATTAATCGCAATTCAAACCATCTATAAAATATGCCATATTTTTCTGTAAATTATTGTTGGAATGGAAAGATAAGACACAAGACAGATATATACATTCAACATATGGTACATAAGTACTGTATTTGTTTATTATAACAATAAATCAACAAGATGGCATTAACATTATTAACATTCTCTTAAAGCGATCCATGGATAGACAGACTTGTAGTTCTTAAAAGATAAATGTTAGTACAAGTTATAGAAATTTTATATTAAAACTCCTCTTAATGTTTTCGTTTTATTAAAATTTGTAAAATTTTCAATCAAAAAATAAACTAGTAGCTCGCCATTGGTGATGTCAATAATTACACCACACTCACTCCCCAAACCCATAAAATCATTTGGACCCAAGCGCCAGCAGAGGGCGCCAAAGACCAAAAAACAAGTAACAAGCGGACATTACACTGCTGTCATTTTAATCTGTTTGAGCGGGGCATGTGCGTTAATTGCGTCAAATATTTTAATGTGATTAATTTTAAAAATTAATTACCGCCCGTTAACGCGATAATTTTGACAGCCCTAATAAAAATACAATAGAGAACAACATGTTGAATAAGTGTACAGTGCATGAACAACGAAATGCGAATATACTGTCCACACCAGGACGCTACGGCTTGGTCCTGGCTATTCAGGTGGCTAAACTCCCCAAATGACAATGCTGGACATCCGTATAATTTGCTGAATCAATTTCGTCCTCCATACCAAATATAATTAGGTGCTTTTACAGCAATGACATGACACAAACGGTTAGCATGCGTTCGTTAGCATTAGCGCATCGTTCAAACAAACACACAACTGGCTCTAAGTGTCCGATCGCGGGTGGAAAACACACAACAACAACAGAAAAGATGATACACACAGGCGTTGCCTCTGTAGAGATATTTTACCAGCATAAACAATGAATGTAGGTTCGCAGCCGTGTTTCTCTCTTGCTAATTCGCCAACTCAGAGCTGCATAGCTGTCGGTCTTCTTCTGGCGTGTGAGCGCTCTTCTTCACGTAAACAAGTGCGAGTGCGCCCCCTCGTGGGCGTGAAAGCGCCACAAACTAAAAGCATGCATTTCAATTTAAAAAAGTCAATAATACAATTGAACACAAGTTGCCAAAGGCAGAACGCGAACGTGGCCATAGCTATTAAGAGTTATTCAGATAACTATAGCATACAGAACATGCTAACATGTTTACCAAACCATCAGCGTCACTCCAAAACACCAAAATAACATGTGAAATGATATCATAATGTGTTAATAATTTCACACATAAGCCGCTCCTGAGTATAAGTCGCACCCTCAGCCAAACTATGAAAAAAAAACTCCGACTTATAGTCCGAAAAATACAGTAGTTGTTTTCAAAATCTTCCACCATAATACAATCCCGAGCAAAAAGTATGGAATCACCAGTCTCGGACGAGCACTCACTCAGACATTTTATCATGTAGAACAAACTCAGATAAAAAACTTATAAAAAATCATGAATTACTTCCAAAGTGCAACTCTTTAGGATTCAGGAACACTAAAAGAAATGAATAAAAAACATTGTGGTGGTCAGTAAATGTTACTTTTATAGAGCAAGTGCAGGGAAATTTTATGGAATCACTCCATTCTGAGGGAAAAAAATAGGGAATCAAGAGAAACAAACAAAGAAATAACAATCAAAACACATCTCCAGTATTTAGTAGCACCACCTCTGGCTTTTATGACAGCTTGCAGTCTCTGAGGCATGGACTTGATGAGTTTTCTTCATCAATTTGGTGCCAACTGTCTTTGATTGCAGTTACCAGATCATCCATGCAGGTCGGAGCCTTGCTGTGGACCATTTTTTTCCATTTCCACCATAGGTTATCAATAGGGTTGGGATCTGGGCTATTTGCAGGCCATGACATTGACTGGATGAGTCTTTCTCCAAGGAATGCTTTAACAGTTTTAGCTCTGTGGCACGATGCATTGTCATCTTGAAAAATGACAAACATATTTTCAATTGAAGGGATAAGAAATCTGTCAAAAATGTCAATGTAAACTTGTACATTTATTGAAGATTTAACCACAGCCATCTCCCCAGTGCCTTTGCCTGACATGCAGCCCCATATCAAGGACTGAGGGAATTTTAATGTCTTCTTCAGGCAATCATCTTTATAAATCTCACTGGAACGGCACCAAACAAAGGTTCCAGCATCATCACTTTGTCAAGAGTCAAGAATCTGCATTAGACAAGGTGTCAAGACTTCAAGAATCTGCATTGGACAAGATGATGAGGCTGGAACTTTTTTTTTTTTGGTGCTGTTCCAGTGAGACCTTAAAGTGCCTGTGACACGAAAAAGCATGTTTATTTCACAATACACGCAGTATTTTATGCTCCAGAATGAAATAGACCGCTTGGATGTGTGTGGAAGCGATGGCTATATTTATTTATTTTTTTGAATCCCGCGCCATGAAAATGAGTGACTTCCGGGAACAGTCTCGAGTGAGAAAGAGGGCGCTGTGACGTGTACGGAGGAAAGAGTCCTCTTCACTGTACAGCCGTACTGTTGTATGAGAAGGACTAAGGATTCAGCTGATTTTGCGGATTAATATGTTTATTTTTTGCATCATGCTAGCCAAATGGCTGCAGAAAAATCTTGCTGTATGAGGGAGAGGCGTGTGCGCCTTTTTGGAGTTTCAAAAGGTTCCCATTCACTGGTGGATATTGGCCAAAACAAGCCCTACTACTGTGGGACCATGGGACTTTGGAGGATGTGAGTAAACATCGTGTTTTGTATTATGTCAAATACAGGGATCATGTTAATACGGAGGTGGCTTGCATTTTGTGGCTGACATGCTCCTTGTCCCCTCGGCGGACGACCGGCGGCTTGTCGCACATTCCCCCGCCGGGCGAGCGCTATACTCAGCTTTTGCCTTCTTCATGTACCCGGTGTTCTGTCAAATTTTCCAACCGATCAGAAATTGCAACTTTGTGTTAAAAATAACCGCGAATACAGCGATTACAAAGCAAACACTACAAACTTTATTTAAATAAAGGACTACTTACGTTTGATCATGGATAGGCATGTAAAAAGCTCTCATGTACATTAGCTGCACGTTTTCTGCACAACAACTGCAGCCGCCCTCCTCCGGGGAACGAGCTGTAAATTGCTCTCCGCTTGTCAGTTTGCCGATCGGCGAAGACAATAGCCAACCCAGTCGTCATGTGAAATGGTCCGGGCTAGTTATGTGTGATTTTCCACTTCGAAGACTTTCAAACATCACTCAGTTCGGGTTAGCATGTCGGCTAGCTGTCACGCCTCTTGATTTGTTTACATTCTCCTAAGCCGGGGAAGGGAAATGACATAAACCCGATTTAGGTGGCATAAAATATCGTTCGGGAGATGTGACAGTAAAGGTGAAGTCGTGAAGTTTTGACCATTATGGAGTAATTTTGCCATGTCATCCAGAATATATGCATTTTTTTTGTTTCAATATTCCATTTACCACAAGACTGTTATTTGTCATGATCATGTCATTTAATTAGCAATTGGGGAAAATACTTGGATAAAAAGAATATCCTGTAAAAAAAATATTGAAGTAGAGAGACTGAAACAATGACATTTTGCAGCTCTCTTCGTCGCGTTTTCCTCGTTCTGAATAGTTCCCCTTCAATGGGCTGACTGGTCCTTCTCAAACCATTTATTTAGATTTTGGGGAAAAATACTTAGATAAAAAGAATATCCTGTAAAAATATTGGAGTAGAGAGACTGAAACAATGACATTTTGCGGCTCTCTTCGTCGCGTTTTCCTCGTTGTGAATAATTCCCCCTCAATGGGCTGCATACTAAATCAGATGAAATTGTGACTCCGCTGACGTCATCCACCTCTTGGGGACGCTAGAGCCCTGTAATGGTAGGTGTGGCTAACCGGCAGATTAAAAGACTAATTTCTCGTCATCTGCGCTTTGGTGAATTGTTGTATATAGTCGAATCGTCTCAAAATATGATTGTAATTCTCATAATAATCCTATTTAAGACTTTTTTCTGCTGTCAAACGCACTTTGTCGTGGCCCAAAATTACCTAATTGCCTGGCATTGACCGCCACTGACAGCCAGAGACGTTCAATCCGTTCAAATGGATTGGACGTCTACTAGTGATAACCTAATTCCAATTCACACTAGAAGCTTGTTTTCTGTTAATTAGTTGTCTGTAGAATATCCTAGAATGATTTCCTGACCAATGTATCGATAATCGTTGTATCGCCATATCGTCAGATTATCGTTATCGTGAGCTTTGTATCGTATCGTATCGTGAGGTACCAAGAGGTTCCCTCTCCTATTCTACATTATGAACAGTTTTACCTGGAGATCACAACATACACATTAGAAAAAAGAAAAAAATTAGGGCTGTCAAACGATTAAAATTTTTAATCGAGTTAATTACAGCTTAAAAATTAATTAATCGTAATTAATCGCAATTAATCGCAATTCAAACCATCTATAAAATATGCCATATTTTTCTGTAAATTATATATATATTCTGTCAAATAAATTGTTGGAATGGAAAGATAAGACACAAGATGGATATCTACATTCAACATACAGTACATAAGGACTGTAGTGGGCATTTCACTCTACTGTCATTTAAATCTGTCTATGCTGTCCTCACTCCGAAGCGTCTACTTTTTCCAAAGCTAGACAGCTAGTGAACGACGCCTTAATAATTAGACTTCTTCCTTTTACATCTGAATTATTAATAAAATGGCCTCAAACCATTGTCCTCTTTAGACCATCGTAAAACTACAAAATAAAAGTACACAAGCATTGCATTAGCAACAACGTTAGCTTAGCACGCTATACAGGTTCACTAAACATAAACAAAACGCGTCTCATACAAAAAATATAACATTTCTCTTACTAACATAATATGTACATTCTTTACAACAACCATACTTACGGACAAATCGTGTCCAAGGATCATATAAGCACAACATTATCAGCCCGAGACGTCGTGCAGCCATAATGAAGAAAGAAAAGAAGAAGAAAATAAACCATGTCGCAAAGCGACCACAAGAGTTCACTGTTGGACAGCGCAAAAAGCCTTGCTGTAAAACTTACCAAAAGGCAGAATACTTTCTGAGCGGGACATGTGCGTTAATTGCGTCAAATATTTTAACGTGATTAATTTTAAAAATTAATTACCGCGCGTTAACGCGATAATTTTGACAGCCCTAAAAAAAATCTATTTTTCGTTTGAGAGGGTGACGATAATGCTGCCCAAAATCCTCCGGCCAGTAGTGAGGGCACTGCCTCAGCTCTCAGAGTGGCGAGCGTGCGAGTTTGGATGTTTGCAAAGTGCCGACAACTGCTTACACGGCGGCGCCGATGCGGCGCAAAGGGAAAACTAATGAAGGGCCTCTAAATGCAAACACCACAAACATGAAGGAGTACAAACTCTCTCTCGCACACGGACAAACACAAACGTGTATATATAGATATGTGGAGCGAGTAGTAGCTAATTAGCACAAGGAGCAGCAGGAACAAACGTGTTGCCGCGTAAAAGTCTGCTGGGATTTGCTGCTGTTCCTACGGGCTCGTAATTACAGCTAAATGGTACGCCTGTTAATCCCTAAAACACTCACGCACACACACAGTGACTCAATGACCTGCGTATCAGCGTAATGATAACCGTAGAACGGGAACTGGAAGGTAAGGCCCGTTGGGACGTGCTTCTTTCAATTAAAAACTGGTGTCGGACAAACTGAGAAGGACGTCAGTGATCATTCAGCGTTACCATCCGGAATGGATTGGGTGTCTATCACTGTCAATGGCAGTGAACAAGTTCAGAATTGTAAACTTTTGGTTTTTTGGAAGCTTTTTTTTCTAAGTGCTAATGAGGATTCTGCTTACAAAAGCACATGAAAACCGGTGTTGTTTTCATAAACAATGACAATAACGAAAATATTTCGTCGACAAATTTTTTTCATGACGATGACGCGACGCTGACAAGCTAAGAGGTGGCATCATAGGTTCACAATGCGGGACATTTTCATATTGTACGAGGAGTACAGTGGGGAGAACAAGTATTTGATACACTGCCGATTTTGCTGGTTTTCCCACTTGCGAGCCATGTAGAGGTCTGTAATTTGTATCATAAGTTCTCATCAACTGTGAGGGACGGAATCTAATACAAACATCCAGAAAATCACATTCTATCATTTCTAAATAAGAAATTTGTATTTAATTGCATGAAATAAGTATTTGATATATTACCAACTAGTAAATATTTTGGCTATTAGTTCTTTTTTAAGAACCCCTCCTGTTCTCCACTCATTACCGGAAGTAACTGCACCTGTTTGAACTTGTTACCTGTATAAAAGACACCTGTTCACATGCTCAACCAAACAAACTCCAACCTCTCCACAATGGCCGAGACCAAAGAGTTGTGTAAGGACATCAGGGATAAAATAATAGACCTGCACAAGGCTGGGATGGGCTAGAGGAAAATAAGCAAGCAGTTTGGTGAGAAGGTAACAACTGTTGGAGTGATTATTAGAAAATGGAAGAAGTTCAAGTTGACGGTCAATCTGCCTCGTTCTGGGGCTCCATGCAAGATCTCACCTCGTGGGGCATGAATTCCAGATTTCCATTCTCTGTATCAAGCAGCGGAATGGGACCGGTTAAAAAAAAAAAAATAATAATGCAATACTTATTTTAACACTGTTGTCGCATTTCCCCAACTTTTAGAACGAATCCATCCCCGAAGAAGATTTCACACCAGAGGTATACAACCTGTTCCTCAGCAACATCTGCGCCCGACCAGAACTGGACCACATCTTCTCTGATGTGTAAGATTTGTTCAGTTCTTTTTTTTCCATTCTTTTTCATTTAATCCAGCAGTTTGCGTGGAAGCCATCACCTTGGTTACCTCTTTTAAAAAAGAGAAAAGGGAAATCAAGGCATTGGCAGACAGTGTGGGATAAAGGGCAAGTCTATTTGGGGACGCAAAAGGGGGTGATTCATTGTCCCGTTTCTCTTTTCATGACGATTGCCGCAGGATCACACACGCACACACACAAAGGCTTTTAGGCCATGTACTTTACTGGAGATTGCAGTATTAAAAGTGGAATTTAGCACCTTGTTCATTTGGAACAACCTTTAATTCTTTTTCCGATCTGCTAATTGGTAGATGTTTCATCTGCACTAAGATGAGGAAATAATAATATTGATATAGATATTGCTTTTGATTTATACCAAATCTCAGTTCTTTGGTTGTTCCAAGTCAGAGAACGAATTCTATTGATTTTCAGCCAAATGAAATTGATCGCCAGCAGCCTCAGCTCAAATTGTGCAGGTTTTCTCTGACTCGGTTGAGGAGACTTAGAATTGCCAAACACCTGTTTCTCCTGTATACAGTGGGGCAAATAAGTATTTAGTCAACCACCAATTGTGCAAGTTCTCCAACGTGAAAAGATTAGAGAGGCCTTTAATTGTCAACATGGGTAAACCTCAAACATTAGAGACAGAATGTGGGGAAAAAGAGAAAATCACATTGTTTGATTTCTAAATAATTTATTTCCAAATTAGAGTGGAAAATAAGTATTTGGTCACCTACAAAAAAGCAAGATTTCTGGCTGTCAAAGAGGTTTAACTTCTTCTAACGAGGTCTAACGAGGCTCCACTCGTTACCTCTATTAATGGCATCTGTTTTATTGGAATAAAAGACACCTGTCCACAATCTCAGTCAGTCACACTCCAAACTCCACTATGGCCAAGACCAAAGAGCTGTCGAAGGACACCAGAGACAAAATTGTAGACTTGCACCAGGCTGGGAAGACTGAACCTGCAATAGGTAAAACGCTTAGTGTAAAGAAATCAACTGAGGGAGCAATTATTAGAAAATGGAAGACATACAAGACCACTAAATGACCTACAGAGAGCTGGGACCACAGTAACAAAGGCTACTATCAGTAACACAATGCGCCGCCAGGGACTCAAATCCTGCACTGCCAGACGTGTCCCCCTGCTGAAGCCAGTAACCGTCCAGGCCCGTCTGCGCTTCGCGAGAGAGCATTTTGGATGATCCAGAAGAGGACTGGGAGAATGTGTTATGGTCAGATGAAACCAAAATAGAACTTTTTGGTAGAAACACAGGTCTCGTGTTTGGAGGAGAAAGAATACTGAATTGTAAGAACACCATACCCACTGTGAAGCATGGGGGTGGAAACATCATGCTTTGGGGCTGTTTTTCTGCAAAGGGACCAGGATGACTGATCTGTGTAAATGAAAGAATGAATGGGGCCATGTATCGAGAGATTTTGAGTGAAAATCTCTTTCCATCAGGAAGGGCATTGAAGATGAGATGTGGCTGGGTCTTTCAGCATGACAATGATCCCAAACACACAGCCAGGGCAAGAAAGGAGTGGCTTCGTAAGAAGCATTTCAAGGTTTTGGAGTGGTCTAGCCAGTCTCCAGATGTCAACCCCATAGAAAATCTGTGGAGGGAGTTGAAAGTCCGTGTTGCCCAACGACAGCCCCAAAACATCACTGCTCTAGAGGAGATCTGCATGGAGGAATGGGCCAAAATACCAGCAACAGTGTGTGAAAAGCTTGTGAAGAGTTACAGAAAACGTTTGGCCTCCGTTATTGCCAACAAAGGGTACATAACGAAGTATTGAGATGAACGTTTGGTATTGACCAAATATTTATTTTCCACCATGATTTGCAAATAAATTCTTTAAAAATCAAACAATGTGATTATCTGTTTTTTTTCCACATTCTGTCTCTCATGGTTGAGGTTTACCAATGTTGACAAGTACAGGCCTCTAATATTTTCAAGTGGGAGAACTTTCACAATTAGTGGTTGACTAAATACTTATTTGCCCCACTGTATAGTGTTTTTAAACCATTTTAATATGCACTCTAATGTTATGTACATCGTCAGACTGATGCATTCAGTATCATGTTTTCAACTGTTAGCTAGGCCAATAGCAGGCTAGACCGTGGGTGCCTAGGTTCCCTATATAACAATATATGGCGGAAAACACAGACAAGACTGAAAAAGCAGTTTCTACTGTTGCACTCCTCTTTAAAATAAGGTGCTGTATTTTAAGCTAAAAGAACTGTTGTGCTCGATAGAACAATATGTCTATATGCTGCCATAGCACATTCATGGTGCATTAAGCCCCCGAGCTATTTTTAATTTGTCCGTGTTACCCTGGAATCCCCCGTTTACAGACGTCGCGCAACCGCTTTTGTTTCAACCCAGCCATAAAAAGAAGGTAAGTAATTATTAGGGTTGTTCCGATCATGTTTTTTTGCTCCCGATCCGATCCCGATCGTTTTAGTTTGAGTATCTGCCGATCCCGATATTTCCCGATCCGATTGCTTTTTTTTTTTTTTTTTTTTTTTGCTCCCGATTCAATTCCAATCATTCCCGATAATTTTTCCCGATCATATACATTTTGGCAATGCATTAAGAAAAAAATGAATAAAACTCGGACGAATATATACATTCAACATACAGTACATAAGTACTGTATTTGTTTATTATGACAATAAATCCTCAAGATGGCATTTACGTTAATAACATTCTTTCTGTGAGAGGGATCCACGGATAGAAAGACTTGTAATTCTTAAAGGATAAATGTGATTTTGTGTATTGTGACTAAATATTGCCATCTAGTGTATTTGTTGAACTTTCAGTCAATGATACTGCAGCCATTTAACTTCTGCCCAAATGCATGATGGGAAGTGCAACCATGACTGTGCGTAGGGGCACCAATTGATATATCTTCTCTGCATTGGGAAAGAACATATGGTGTTAAGAAAATGATCAACTACTACCTTTCTTCCCTACTTTGCCTCCCACGTTATTTTTAATTGTTGAGAGAGGTATTGTAATGCTTTAGCCACATAAAAAATGGCTCCAAAGGCTGTCAAAATTCTCTCTACTCATTATACGCTGCCCTTTAGCGCTATCTATAGGTAAAACGCGTTAATTATTTAACGTGATTAATTTTAAAAAATTCATTACTGCCGTTCACGCAATAAATATGACAGCCCTACTATAAGCCAAAACTACTCTGGATGAGTGTAAGACATTTTGTCTGTAACGTTAAATACAATTAGAAAACGATTTAATTAAAAAAAATATATATATATATTAAAAAAAGGCATGTCTGATATTTTTTTGCCGATTCCGATACTTTGAAAATGACGTGATCGGACCCGATCGATCGGGACATCTTTAGTAATTATATTATTCAAAATGTCTGTCATTTTTAGCTTAGAATCATGAATTGATGTCTAACATTTAGTTTAAAAAAAATTTTTTTTTTTTAAAAACACTTGCAAAAATTATTCACTCGCATATTTTAAATTTTCAAACAAATTACGTCACAATGAAAAAAATGGTGTCCGTAAATAAGTCGCGGATATCTACCTCATAACTATCGCCTAATAGTATTTTTTTTGTTATTGTCACATTTTCCCGATATGTTAGATGATGAATAATCGATCCAAACAAAGAAAAATTGAAAAAAAACTTTGAAAAGGGTAAAAAGAAAAAATCTCGACCACTCCTTAATGTCTGCGATTTCTGCATTGCGACCCTTGTTATATTACCATGTTTCACCCATAAAATCCCCCAAAAATCCGGCTGTGGTCATTCACAGCTGTGTCTTGACACTCGGTGAGACATGCTACATGGAGTTTTGGGATTGAAACATGGTAAGTACGCAATAATATCCTGTTAAAATCATGGCGTCTTTAATGATGTAAAAGACTGGTAGATGGCTTTAAAAAGTGTCTCATTGAAGTTATTTCAGCCAAAGGGGGTAACACTAGCTATTAGGTGCTAAGGTGTCCTAACTTTTTCTTCAGTTAGAATATGCATTTTTGTTGTTATATTTGGTTTAATGAGTAAAACAATGTTCATTTTTGTGCTTTACCTGCAATTAAATCTCTCAATTTATTATTTTCGAGAGATAAAGAAAACAAGATCAGACATTGATATTTGAACATTTCTTAATAAAAAACTGAATATTCAATTTGGTGTCCTAATTTTTTTACATGACTGCTTCTTTTTGACATGCATTTGTGACCTTATCTGCACATTCACTTCAATTTCTTCTTGTTCTGGTGGCGCATCAGGGGTGCAAAGACTCGTCCGTACATGAGCGTGGAGCAGATGACCGACTTCATCAACAACAAGCAGCGAGACCCCCGACTCAATGAGATCCTGTACCCGCCCCTCAAGCCCGAGCAGGTCCAACAGCTGCTGGACAAATACGAACCCAACGCCACACTAGCACAGAACGGTCAGTATGCTCTTATAGTATATATGGTCAATTTGGTAAATTACAGTGGGACAAATAAGTATTTAGTCAACCACCAATTGTGCAAGTTCTCCTACTTGAAAAGATTGGAGAGGCCTGTAATTGTCAACATGGGTAAAGCTCAACCATGAGAGACAGAATGTGGGGGGAAAAAATTACATTGTTTGATTTTTAAAGAATTTATTTCCAAATTAGAGTGGAAAATAAGTATTTGGTCACCTACAAACAAGCAAGATTTCTGGTTGTCAAAGAGGTCTAACTTCTTCTAACGAGGTCTAACGAGGCTCCACTCGGTACCTGTATTAATGACACCTGTTTTAACTCATTATCGGTATAAAAGACACCTGTCCACAACCTCAGTCAGTCACACTCCAAACTCCACTATGGGCAAGACCAAAGAGCTGTCGAAGGACACCAGAGACAAAATTGTAGACCTGCACCAGGCTGGGATGACTGAATCTGCAATAGGTAAAACGCTTGGTGTAAAGAAATCAACTGTGGGAGCAATTTTTAGAAAATGAAAGACATACAAGACCACTGATAATCTCCCTCGATCTGGGGCTCCATGCAAGATCTCACCCCGTGGCGTCAAAATGATAACAAGAACGGTGAGCAAAAATTCCAGAACCACACGGGGAGACCTAGTGAATGACCTACAGAGAGCTGGGACCACAGTAACAAAGGCTACTATCAGTAACACAATGCGCCGCCAGGGACTCAAATCCTGCACTGCCAGACGTGTCCCCCTGCTGAAGAAAGTACACGTCCAGGCCCGTCTGCGGTTCACTAGAGAGCATTTGGATGATCCAGAAGAGGACTGGGAGAATGTTTTATGGTCAGTGTTGGGAGTAACGCCGTTATAAATAACGCCGTTACGTAACAGCGTTATTTTTTCAGTCACGGGGTAATCTAACTAATTACTTTTTCCGCCGTTACTACGCCGCTACCGTTATTGACGGTCAAAAGCAGTTCGTTACTTACTCTGAATAAATTGAAGAAACTACCAGCCGTGTCGAGTCGACTCTCTGCTCTGTTGATTTGTCATCCAAGACTTGGGGTGCGTTCAGGTTCGAGAATAGCGCACGTACTTCTGACTCCAAGCTGTTTGTCCCTGCTCATTCAATTAGACAATGCTTTCCAAAGTTTGGTAACGTTTCTGTGTTTGCTACACCTGATGCTAGCCTCGTTCCCATCTCCCACTGTCAGCCAGCAATAATTCTGCTTCCATCTTGAGGATGGCAGACCCTTTGAAGGTGACGTGAATTGTCGGGAAACGAGCCTACCTGAATGCAGCCCCTCGAGAGATGCGATGGAAGTGATTGTGATTGGCTGAGGATTAGAGTCATGTGTCGTGGTAAGCCAATCAGAGCCGGTGATTTCACAAGCAAACCGGAACAGCGCGTGCGGCAAACACACACACGCAAAACAGATGCACAGGGTCGGGTTGGCAGAGCATTCAGAAGAAAAATTGTCCTTTAAGAGGTGGAGATATAGACACTATTTCAAGTTTGCCGAAATTAAAGGAAAGAACCCGGATGTAATGTGTAATTTATGTCCCGGGGCCAGTGTTGTCACAGATTACTTAAAAAAGTAATTTAATTACTGATTACTGATTACATCTAAAAAAAAGTAATCTAGTTACTTTACCGATTACTTTATTATCAAAGTAACTAAGTTACTTTAAAAGTAACTTATCAGTTACTTTTTACCAATTTTTCTCCTTTTGCTACCTCAACATAAAAATGACAACAACAAAATGTCATCACATGTAATTGAATTTTTCACATAAGGCTTAATCTTTGAGTTAGCGGGGGTTGAATTAGTCGATGGAGTTGATTTCAACCACCATTGACTCGTGGTAGCTTAGCCACCCCGGAGCCCTGAAACTAACAGATAACTGACAAACTGCACGGAATTTGTTAAAATCAACTCCAACAACTAAATAAACCCCTGCTAAACTCCAAGATAAAACCTAATGCCAAAAATTCTGAACTTCCCCTTTAAAATAAAGACCTAGCTGTTAAAATATTGTCTATAAAAGTTGTAAAGCAATAAAACAAACAACAAAAATTGATGAAATGAACAAGAATCCTACAGCGTATTTCATAATGGGTCAAAATCATTTTTCGAGCAGATCTTGTGACTACCACCTAAGAGACTTATCTTTTGCTTTGCTAAGCCAAAACTACACCTGTGGAGGCAGGATGGATATTTAGAATTTCTGTAAACCTAAGCTTTCAAACACAACCAACAACAACTGAGCTTGAACGGTTTTATATATATGTATATATCCAGTATTGGCCAAAAGTTTGGCGACACCTCAACGGTGTATACTTTGAAGAATGTAGAATATAAAACCTGTTTTCAGTTATTTCACTTTTTTTTGCCATTCCACATATTCGTTCATAGTTTTGATGTATTCAGAGAGAGATTTACAATAGTAGTGAAAATATATAAAGCGTATAAATGTTTAGATGTGTCCAAACTTTTGACTTTTGTTTCAGTCATCTTGGGACGCGCCATTCATTTATTCATTCATCAACATGCTTTGCCCCCAGCCCCACAAAAGTAAAACTCCGCCTGACAATAAAATGCGCATAAAGGCTGGTTACAAACTGTAGAAGTGCTGACTGTCTTGTTACCTGAAGGTTTCGAGTTTCGTCGCGTTGTGCTGTAGTTCCAAGTGCTTCCTTGTTGAATTGGATGTAGAGTTTTTAGCGGCTGACAGTCTTTTTCAGCCAGCGTAAAGTTTGCAACGCACGGAGATATTTTTGTCATCTTTACTGGACAGAAATGTGAAGTAATGGCTTATTTCCAGTGAGCAAAGGCATCCATTTGCGGTATATATCCTGCCTTTCACTGTTAACCTCGCTGCCTCGTCAGAATGCTATGTTGTTGACGGCCGTGGGAAACCACGCTCATACAGCATACACGTGACCCGTTTTTTTTTTTTTTTCTCCGCGATGAGAAATGCTCTTCGTACATAACTACAGTATTTTTCATTCTACATACATTATGAGGCAAAAACAAAATAGTAACGCACAGGCACTAGGGAAACTAACTTTAATCAGATTACTGTCTTGGAAAAATGAACGCGTTAGATTACTCGTTACTGAAGAAAGTAATCAGATTTACATCAGATTACAGTAACGCGTTACTTAGTACAACACTGCCCGGGGCAAAGCTTTTGTCGACATCTGTGGTAAGCAATTCAAATCTGCTGAAGCACCTAACAAGTTAACTACCTGTCTGTTCTTCTCTATTCCACTGACTCGAATACTGCTCAGAAAATTTCAAAATTTTGACATACAACAAGTTCTTTTTAAAGTAACAGAAATAGTTACTTTCCCTGGTAACTAGTTACTTTTACTATAGAGTAATTCAGTTCCTAACTGTTACTTTTTGGAAGAAGTAGTGAGTAATGTAACTAATTACTTTTTGAAAGTAACGTGCCCAACACTGGTTATGGTCAGATGAAACCAAAATAGAACTTTTTGGTAGAAACACAGGTTCTCGTGTTTGGAGGAGAAAGAATACTGAATTGCATCCGAAGAACACCATACGCACTGTGAAGCATGGGGGTGGAAACATCATGCTTTGGGGCTGTTTTTCTGCAAAGGGACCAGGACGACTGATCTGTGTAAACGAAAGAATGAATGGGCCCATGTATCGAGAGATTTTGAGTGAAAATCTCCTTCCATCAGCCAGGGCATTGAAGATGAGGTGTGGCTGGGTCTTTCAGCATGACAATGATCCCAAACACACAGCCCGGGCAACAAAGGAGTGGCTTCGTAAGAAACATTACAAGGTCCTGGAGTGGCCTAGCCAATCTCCAGATTTCAACCCCATAGAAAATCTGTGGAGGGAGTTGAAAGTCCGTGTTGCCCAACGACAGCCCCAAAACATCACTGCTCTAGAGGAGATCTGCAAGGAGGAATGGGCCAAAATACCAGCAACAGTGTGTGAAAAGCTTGTGAAGAGTTACAGAAAACGTTATTGCCAACAAAGGGTACATAACAAAGTATTGAGATGAACTTTTGGTATTGAGCAAATACTTATTTTCCACCATGATTTGCAAATAAATTCTTTAAAAATCAAACAATGTGATTTTCTGTTTTTTTTCCACATTCTGTCTCTCATGGTTGAGGTTTACCCATGTTGACAATTACAGGCCTCTCTAATATTTTCAAGTGGGAGAGCCTGCACAATTAGTGGTTGACTAAATACTTATTTGCCCCACGGTAGATACACTTGAACATACCTCGTCACCAATTATTTAGTGATGGCCTATACTATTAGAAAACGAGTGATGGCTACAGTGTTTTGGCTGCAACTGAGAGAACAACACCACTTTTTTTTTCGTGTTTCACTGCTGTTAGATTTTTCATGTCTTGAGTAGTATTTTTTTTTGGGTAGCAGCAGGACGCTGCCAAGAACAGCAATGTTTGGACCAATGTTTACAAGATTAGGACGAACAGATGTGGACCCCTGTCTGTTAAATAGTGCCAGTAAGCTGAAGCTAGAGCTGGAATATGATGAAGAGCATGTCAGCCCGGCCCGCTTTTCTGGTTTTAAAAATTGAACATCAGAAGTGACGAGTGAGCGAATAATTCATGAACGAGCGGCTAGATGGACGAGCTGCAGTGAATCAAGATTTGCTCTCAAGTCATCCCAGGTGTCAGCCTCTGCACAAGCAGCCAAGTGCCTCTCTCTGCATTCAAGGTCAAGGCTTTACAAAATCTGTTGAAATCTATTCGATAATGGAGTCCTACAGCGGACTAGATGAAAGGCTGTGTGGACAAGTTGGATGAATGGATTTGTGGTTGATACATAGAAAAATAGCTTTTTTGTGTTTAAGCGCTGATGTAGGCAATCAGGTTTGCCTAATAAAGTAGCTCTCATCGTTTCTAAAGCACATTCAAACAAGCGTGTTATTAAACTGTAATCACTGGTGTGTGTTTACTCTTGCTCCTTGGAAGCTTGCCCTTCCCTGTCTTAGTGACGACACATTTTTTCCCCCGTGTGAAGTATTTATCCCGCCGGAAGGGAAATGCTGCCATCTGCTCATCCGTATGCCCCACTTTTACATCACTCAAGGGCACTCGCGTTGACATTTTTGTCTTGAAATGTGCTGTATTTGACTTTTTTTTTTTGTTTTGTTAATAATGTAATAGTCCAAATCAAAGTTGTTAGATTTAAAATCCATGAGGATCAGATGCCTGCCATAGACATCATAATGATATTGACGGGACATGGGGTGCGGAGTAGACATGTGCCGGTTACCGGTTTCACGGTTTACCGTGGTGTGAAAACGTCGCGGTTTCAAAACCACTAAAATTTTCCGTCATACCTTAGTACGGTATTCGCTATTTTTCATGTGCCAAAATGCAGCCGAAGTGGCTTGGTGCGGCAGCGCTCACCCTTCCCGTTTGTTGCCGTGAGTGTCAGTAACGCTATTCTGCTAAACAGCCAGCAAACCCAAAAACCAACCCTCGAAACACAAGGCGTACTTTTCTTCAATTTATTGAGCTCTCAAATCGTGGTGAAATATACAAATGAATACATTTAAAACGTTATACAATTGGATTTTTCCACATGTGAGTAGGTTCAACAGGATAGCAGTAGCACCATGAAAAAGGTCGCCAAAAACAAAACATACATTTTCCTTTCAAATTCAATATACAAACTAACTAAAACTTACAAAGACGAATGTTAGCCTAGGCTAAGCTGGGAGAGCAGCTTGGTCGACGTTTTATGTCTCACAGCCGCTGAGTGAGAAACAAGCTTGAATGAAGGGGGGAGAAAAAAAAAGGATCGCGTCAAAGATCGCTAATTGCGAAAGGAGGTCTCACTCCTCACTTTTTGTTTTAGATGAAGCCTTGAAACCTCAACAATATTTACATTTTAACTAACTTATAAAACTAACTTATACATTTTTAACTAACTTATTAACTTATGAATTCGTTGTTCTTTTTAACACAAAGGCATGACATCATGTAGAAGAGAGTTGACACAGTGGCTGAAAATGGCGAAACTTCAGCTTCTCCCCCTCAAAAAAAGTCATACAGTATATATTTTTAATTTTATTTAGAAGTGTTCTTACTTTTTTATAGCAATTATTTTGTTCTTGCTCTATTATTGAGCAACTTGAGCTCTGGCTGTGGGTATAGTCTAGGTTCTATTTATTTTAATTTTATATAAAATATTTGTTAGTTTTTGTTAATTTATTTATTTTCACATTAATTTATTTTCACATTATATTCATGTTCCAATTTGCAAATATGTTCTGAAAAAAAAAAAAACCTGTTCAATGGAATTTTTTTTTTTTTTTTTTTAAAACCCATACATCTCAAAATTTGGGAGCTATAATTGCAATACCGTGATACCGTGAAACCGCGGTATTTTTGCTCACGGTTATCGTACCGTCAAAATCTCATACCGGCACATGCCTAGTGCGGAGCCAATTAATAGGGGGCCTGCATTGTTGGCGTGTCCATCGACACAGACAAAGAGCTTTTTTCATTGAAAATTTCATGTGAATAAATGCTTAAATCCCTTATTTATAAATATGGACATAAAACAGTCTCGATTCTTGGTTAAAAGCACAAAAAAAATATGCAGTTAGCATTTTTTACGTAAAAATGTTGAAGTACGATGCTAGTCTGTCAGTCAATGTGGCAGCCACCTTATGTAAAAAGAGCTTTTCCAGTGAAAATTCTTGTGAATAAATGCTTAAATCTCTGAATTCTATATAGATATGGACGTAAAACAGTCTGGATTGTTGGTTAAAAGAAAAAAAAAAAAAGAAGAAGAAAAAACGTGTAGTTAACATTTATTTTACGTAAACAATTTATGTCACAGTACGATGCTAGTCTGGTAATCAATGTCGCAGCCGCCATATGTAAACAGAGCTTTTCCGGTGGAAATTCTTGTGAATAAATGCTTAAATCCCTGAATTCTTTATAGATATGGACGTAAAACAGTCTCTATTCTTGGTTAAAAGCAAAAAAAAAAAAAAAACTTGCTGTTTGCATTTATTTTACATAAATAGGTCAAAGTACAATGCTAGTCTGTCAGTCAATGTGGCGGCTGCCATATGTAAACAGAGTTTTCCCGGTGAAAATTCTTTTGAATAAATGCTTAAATCCCTGAATTCTTTATAGATATGGACGTAAAACTGTCTTGATTCTTGATTAAAAGCAAAAAAAAAAAAAAAAGGGCAGTTAGCATTTATTTTACGTGAATATGTCAAACTATGATGCTAGTTTGTTAGTCAATGTGGCGGCCGCCTTATGTAAAAAGAGCTTTTCCGGTGAAAATTCTTGTGAATAAATGCTTAAATCCCTGAATTCTGATTAGATATGGACATAAGACAAAAAAAAAAGAAGAAATTTTACTCTCTGGACCTCTGCCATGCAAAGCCCCACCTAATAATAATCTCTTAGCAGCTCTTTAAACGGCTTGGCTGTATGCTAACATTGTTAAAAGAGGAACAAGACAGCACTAGAGCATCATCTTTATTGTCACTGAGAGAATGGCTTTACTGAAATGGAACTTGACTTATTAAATGACTATATTAAGGAGGTGGTATGGCTCAGGAATTTGAAAATTCAGCCCCTGACACCAGATTACCTAAAAGCAGTGTAAAATTTGGCAGGCATATCTGTCATTAAAAGAAGTACAAAAAAGCCTAAAGAAGCTGACTACTAAACAGCCAGGATTTTGAGTTGTTGTCATTTCCTGTGAAGGAAGGGGGCACTTTTTGATGACTGGCCATAAAACAAAATATTCCGCTCTGAATGCCGCATCCACTTAGCATCATGAAATTTGGTAGGCGTGGCTATCATTAGCAGACACTCAAAAAAACTCTCCAGAAGCTGAATAGTCATTTGCAGGGATTTTTAGTAATATTCATTGTATGAGGGCCAAGCATAGTTGCATAATTTGATGACGAGCCGAAAAACATTTTTTTAAAAATGTAGACCTTGAAGCCAATTTCATTTTGCAACATAAAATTTGGGAAGCATTTCTGTCATAAGTAGACCCACATAAAGGTTTCAATTAAACAAACTGGAAGTCTACCAGTTTGTTCAGAAACTCCCTTTTTTTTTTTTTTATGTCATTTTCTGAGAGCTTGCAAACTCTTTTTAGAGATTTTGTCTCCTCCTAATGTTGATTGTCTTAACACTGGTTCTCCATGTTTGGCCTCCTGGCAGTGCATACTCAGGGGTTGGAAGGTTGGAGGGGTTACACCACCTGGTGGCCAGGACAGCCCCCCCACTAGTCTTTAGGGATAACCACGATGCCAAGAGCTGCGATTTTACAGAAGACAGCCCGCTGTTAATTAGAGAAGTGACTCTGCAGAGGGCGGCGCCGCATTAATTAGCATAAAGTGGCCGGGGGGACATGCTGCGCCCACCGAGCGCACGCATCACTTTGCATATTTAGCATAACGTCAGAATGTGGTTGCGTGCCCAGTAGAACATTAGTGGTTTTCCGTTTTTTTCTTTTTTACCTCTAAGCCCTGTACCCAATATGTTAAAGCTAAACAAGGTAGTATGTGGGCGGAATATGAATTTAATTTGTTTTTTAATAGCATAGAGAAGGCAAATAGCGACCTTCAGTGTATGAAGTCATCTATGTGTAATAAAACGCATGAGAAAATTCCGACAGTTGGCATCTGGCAATTGTGGGAGCCTTAATCTCCAGTTCAGGGCAGTTCCTGACCAATTTGGTGCCCTAGGCAACACATTTGTTGCCCCCCCACCCCCCACTTTTCACCACATATAATACATATATTATCTCTTTGTAATTTATTATCTAAAAAGAAAGACAACAAACAAGTGCATAAATTAAAAGAAAAATGCTGTAATAACTAGGGTTGTTCCGATCATGTTTTTTTGCTCCCGATCCGATCCTGATCGTTTTAGTTTGAGTATCTGCCGATCCCGATATTTCCCGATCCGATTGCTTTTTTTTTCTCCCGATTCAATTCCAATCATTCCCGATAATTTTTCCCGATCATATACATTTGGGCAATGCATCAAGAAAAAAATGAATAAAACTCGGACGAATATATACATTCAACATACAGTACATAAGTACTGTATTTGTTTATTATGACAATAAATCCTCAAGATGGCATTTACATTATTAACATTCTTTCTGTGAGAGGGATCCACGGATAGAAAGACTTGTGACTTTGTATATTGTGACTAAATATTGCCATCTAGTGTATTTGTTGAGCTTTCAGTAAATGATACTGCAGCCATGCCCCAATGCATGATGGGAAGTGGAACCATGACTGTGCATCGTGCTACCAATGGATATATGTTCTCTGCTTTGGGAAATAACTTAAGGTGTTAAGACAAAGATCAATTGCCACCTTGCTTCCCCACATTGCTTCCCATGATATTTCAAATCATAGGGAGAGGGATTGCAATTGAAGAAAGGCTCCAAAAGTTGCCAAAATTCACTCTACTCATTTAGCGCTGCCTTTTATCTCTATATATGGGTAAAACGGCGTCATTACAGATTGAGCGCGACAATGAGTGAGAGGGTCGTGCAGCGCATACATTAATTGCGTTAATTATTTTAATGTGACACATTTTTTGATAAATTAATTGCCGCCGTTATTGGGATATTTTTGATAACCCTACCTTAAGCCTAAACTAACGTCTCTGGATGAGTGTAACATATTATGTCTGTAACATTAAATACAATTAGAAAACAATTTAATTAAAATATATATATATATTTAAAAAAGGCATGGCTGATATTTTTTTGCCAATTCCGATACTTTGAAAATGACGTGATCGGACCCGATCGATCGGGATGCCGATCGATTGGGACATCTCTAGTAATAACTATTCAAAAGCACTAATAAAAAACATTTAAAAAACAAATGCATTAAATAAATTAGAATTGTTATTACAATATGATTAATACCCACCCACACAAACCTATATAAAGACACACAGAACACTTTCAAATGAACCTTTTTTTTTTCACCTTGACCTATAACCTTACTCACCTTAGCTTCACTGATGCAAAAGCATCTATTGCACTTTGATATGACAGTTGTTTTGGAAGGTGCACTTCTTTCTTGGACTTGGTGGGCTTGGACTTGGTGCTGATGTGGATAAGTTCGCCATAAAAGATGGTCCAGGATGTACAAAGAGAAGAAAGTGGAATGTTCCATTATATTCGTCAAATAGCTGTTGATTGTGAAACCAGCATGACATAACCATAATAGCGCCTAAATTCTTGCAGCCTACTGTACCTGTCTCTTGGATTCGGCCGCTATCTTTGATGAGCGTAGTTAAACGAAAATACGTCAACTACACAGGACTATCCAATAATAATGAATTAAATAATATATGATAGCAAAAAATAACAATAAATTGAATTAGGGCTGTCAAACGATTAAAATTTTTAATCGAGTTAATCACAGATTAAAAATTAATCGCAATTAATCGCAATTCAAACCATCTATAATATATGCCATATTTTTCTGTAAATTATTGTTGGAATGGAAAGATAAGACACAAGATGGATATATACATTCAACATACGGTACACAAGGACTGTATTTGTTCATTATAACAATAAATCAACAAGATGGCATTAACATTACTAACATTCTGTTAACGCGATCCATGGATAGAAAGACTTGTCGTTCTTAAAAGAAAAATGTTAGTACAAGTCATAGAAATTTTATATTAAAACCCCTCTTAATGTTTTCGTTTTAATGAAATTTGTAAAATTTTCAATCAAAAAATAAAGTAGTAGCCCGCCATTGTTGATGTCAATAATTACTTACACAATGCTCATGGGTGCTGAAGCCTATAAAATCAGTCACACCCAAGCGCCAGCATAGGGCAGCAAAACTCCATAAAACACAATTAACAAGTGAGCGTTTCACTGTACCGCCATTTAAATCTGTCTGAGCGGGTAATCTGCGTTTAATTGCGTCAAATATTTTAACGTGATTAATTTAAAAAATTAATTAACGCCCGTTAGCGCGATAATTTTGACAGCCCTAAATTAAATATGTTTTCACATGAACGTGATCGCCATTTTAATGAATTAATGACACATTTAATAACAAATGTTTGCATTTAAATCCGTGGCACTTTTAGTCCCCCATACCACAGAACTTTGAAATTATTAATTCCATATTTAATGTTGTATTTATTTAATTAACCTTGGCACTTTTAGACAAAGCAAATTTATTTGAAAAGCACAAGGTAAAAGTGGTTCACATCACATGAAAATAAGCAAGACAATTTTAGTCTCCCATACACTTTGTTCAAATTTCTCTAAAATTGGAGGGGGAGTAAATTTAACTGAAACTAATCCACAGCTGGCTGAATACTGAAAATATTTCTAAAACAACAGCCTGGCTAATGATACAGTATAATTTTGCTTTAGCACTAAGTCATATAAGCTCTATGTAAATAACCGCTAGCTTGCAGTTGCGCTGAATCTACATGCTTATGCTGTTGAAAAAAATCATCACAACAAACCTGTTTTTATTCACGTCTTTGCTGTCTTTTTTCTTTATCTTCTCGGTCCCGGAGGGCTTTTGTCTTTTCATGAAGTTGACTTGTTACTGTAATGTCGCTCAGTTGCGGAGGCTAAAAGTAGCACCTTCAGGTAGCTCGCTGCTCTGCTGGGTGGCGAGTGAGACTAGGGTCTGTAGTGAAATTATCGCATCACAGGAAAACAAACGGGCAGAAGGCACACTAGAAAAATGATTTAATTATTATTTAAAGACTTATTATGAACGGTTTTGTTGTTCTTTTGTTTTATTGTTTGTATAATGTCTTTAGTACTGCTATCATCAAATATGATTTGAATATTTTTCTTAACGCCTTTATGGACACTGGTGCGCCCTTAGGCGGTTGCCTAAATCGCTTTATGGACGGCACGGGTCTGCTCCAGTTGATTTTATTGATTTTTGTTTTTTTTTCATTTACGCAGGTCAGATCTCTTTGGAGGGCTTCGCTAGGTATCTGAACGGCGAGGAGAACAGCATTATTCCCCCAGAAAAACTGGACCAGAGTGAAGACATGACCTTTCCCCTCTCACACTATTTCATCAACTCTTCACACAACACTTACCTCACAGGTAAACGAACAACCCCCTTGCCACAAACGCATTCCCCAACCCCAAACACGCACATCCTCATTGTTATTCATGAACCTATTTTTGCTGTTCCTTGTAACTTGCATGAAATGCTGAAATCACCATGTTAAGACTTTTCCCTTTAATGATTCAATTTCATTGTTGGATGGACTCTTATGAAGTGGCTTTCTCTGATGGGAGTTCACTGAATTCCAGTAATGGGCAAACAAATGGGGAAATGAGAAAGCTGTTGAATCTCTTCCTGTATGACTCTAATGTTACATTAGGAGATGGTTGGTTGGGTTGCATTTCAACTTAGCAGCTTTCTGAGCGTCCAGTCATCGAGTTAAAGTCGTAACGTTATCAGTCTTGGCTAGCTAGCGATGCCACAGATGAGAAAGCTGCTAAATTCAGATTTAACTTCATGTTTTCCTCGTTTAAATTACAACATGCGGTTGGTTTATATTTCAAATAAGAGTACATATAACATATATAACCATATGACATCGTATCTGAACAATTTGGAACTTCTCATATGTCTGCATAAAATCGCCATCAAATGTGATCTGATCTTTGTCAAAATCACACAGATGAAAAAAAACAGTGTCTGCTTTAACTAAAACCACCTGAACATCTATAGGTTTTCATATTTTAATGAGGATAGTTTGCAAACAATGACAGAAGGGGGAAAATAAGTAAGTGAATCATCACATTTAATATTTTGTGCCCCCTCCTTTGGCAGCAATAACTTCAACCAGATGCTTCCTGTAGCTGCAGATCTGGCATATCGATTAGGACTAATCTTGGCCCATTCTTCTCTACAAAACTGCTGTAGTTCAGTCAGATTCCTAGGATGTCTTGCATGAATCGCTGTCTTTAGGTCATGCCACAGCATCTCAATGGGGTTCAAGTCTGGACTTTGACTTGGCCACTCCAGAACATGTATTTTGTTCTTCTGAAACTATTCTGAAGTTGATTTACTTCTGTGTTTTGGATCATTGTGTTGTTGTAGCATCCATTCTCTTTTTAGCTTCAACTGACTGACAGTCTTAGGTTTCCTGCAAAACATCCTGATAAACTTTTGTATTCATTCTTCCATTAATGATTGCAAGTTGTCCAGGCCCTTGAGGCAGCAAAACAGCCCCAAATCATGATGCTACCTCCACAATGCTTCACAGTGGAGATGTTGGTGAGCTGTTCCATTTTTCCTCCACACATGACGTTGTGTGTTACTCCCAAACAATTAGTTTGGTTTCATCACTCCACAAAATATTTTTCCAAAACGTCTGTGGAGTGTCCAAATGCCTTTTTGCGAATATTAAACGAGCAACCAAGTTTTTTTTAGACAGCAGTGGCTTCCTCCGTGAAGTCCTTCCATGAACACAATTCTGGGCTATAGTTTTACGTATCGTTGATGTGTGCACAGAGATATTGGACTGTGCCAGTAATTTTTGTAAGTCCTTAGCAGACTCTGATGTTTTTTTGTTTTTTTTTTACCTCTCTGAGTATTCTGCGCTGAACTCTTGGCGTCATCTTTGGTTGAGGGCCACTTCTTGGGAAAGAAGCAACAGTGCCATAATCTGTCAATTTGTAGACAACTTCTCTGACTGTCGATTGATGAACATTCAGACTTTTACAGATGGTTTTTTATCCTTTCCCAGCTTTATACAAATCAACAATCCTTGATCGCAGGTCTTCGAACAGCTCTTTTGACCGAGCCTTGATGCACATCAGACAATGCTTCTCATCAAGACATTTCTTACTAGATATGTGTCTAATAGTGTGAAGGGCAGCTTTAAACCACTCATCAGTGATTGGGCACACACCCGACTTAAAATGTTTGGTAAAAATTGGTTTCAATTGCTCTTGAATTCTTCTTAGGCAGAGGGTTCACTTACTTATTTTCCCCATCTGTCATTGTTTGCATTGTATCCTCATTAAAAAATGAAAAACTATAGATGTTTGGGTGGTTTTAGTTAAAGCAGACACTGTATTTTCATCTGTGTGATTTTGACAGAGATCAGAAGATGGTGATTTTATGCAGAAATGTGAGAAATTCCAAAAGGTTCAGATACTTTTTCATACCACTGTAGTACTCACTCGCTATTTTGTTAGCATTAGCGAACAGTCGTGGGTAGTAACGCGTCAAATTTACTCCGTGACATTTACTTGAGGTGCATAGAAATACTAACTAAATAATTTGTCAACGACCCCAATCTGGCCTCTGCCACTTGACTAAATTGAATAGAGATTTGCGTATGTCGCCCTCAAGTTGTTGGCCGCCATTAATGGGGTGTTTGCACACCTAGAGCAGCCCAGCGTCAGTAGATGTAAACAGTAATAATAGCTGCCGTTGGCTGTGTGCTGCGGGCGGCAACGTCTTTGGACAGCTTTTTTACGGGGAAGAGGCCACCTGTTGAACCAGAAGAGGAGCCTACAACCAAGTCCATTCTGCATAATATATGGCTATAAGCTAGCAGGTTGGGAACCACCAGGCTACAGTACATAATAATAAGTGTTCATATAGATGAAGTTGTGCTGAGACAAAAAAATAGACATTGTTAGCTGTTACTCACAATTTTATTCATTACGTGAGTATTCTTTTCAACTAATACTTTTTTACTTGTACCTGAATAAATTTTTGGATGACTACTTTTTCTTGAGTAATATTATTTAGAAGTAACGCTCCTCTTACTAGCCAGACCGCACACTAAGACAGATAGCTAGTGTCTTATTACAGACTCTTGACTTAGATGCTATTTATTTATCACGACAGCAGCCTGAAAAAATACTAACCAGCAGTTTTTTTGTATTTTTTACACGTAGCGGGACAGCTGGCAGGAAACTCGTCGGTTGAGATGTACAAGCAGGTTCTTCTCTCGGGCTGCCGCTGCATCGAACTGGACTGCTGGAAGGGACGCACCACTGAAGAAGAACCCGTCATCACTCACGGCTTCACTATGACCACAGAAGTCTCCTTTAAGGTACTATTCAGACAAACAAAAGTTTTTATACGTCAGAAAGACGGCGAGTAAATTTATTAGTGAACTTGTATGCTTTAATGTGTGTAGGAGGTTATCGAGGCCATCGCAGAGTGTGCCTTCAAGACGTCGCCCTTTCCCGTCATCTTGTCTTTCGAGAACCACGTTGACTCGTAAGTCTGGTTAAGATAGCTAAATACATAAAAGTTATTATTAAAGTTAGGATTAAAGTATGGACCATCTTAGGAACTAAAGTGGTACTTCGACATACAAATTTAATTTCTTCCAAGTGTGTGTCGAAATGGTTGTATGTCACAGTGTTGTTTTTGGCAAATCTTTTAATTTTCGTCTTAGTCTTTTTAGCTTTAGTCGACAATTCTCAAAATGTTTTCATATATAAACTTCAAAAGTTTTAGTCGATGAATAAATACAGTAAATATATGAAAGATTTCCAACAATTTCAAATGAACATTAAAAGTCCAGCACATAATTGTAGATTCTACAAGGAGATCAACATCTTAATGATGAATATACACACTCAGCAGGAAAACAGCACATTATTTGAGATAAATTAAAATTCACCTGGACGCCACGAACTGTATGTAAAAACTTTTGCAAGACTTTAAGAAGACACTCACCGAGTCACTGCACTAAATGCTAATGCTAACACGAACGCTATGCTAACGCTACGAGTTAGTTTAGTGTGTGATGATCACACAGCACAGACCTTTAAAGGCTAAAGCAACATGGCATAGCCAAGATAAGAAAACAAAACTTACCAAGCAGCACCTGACACATGTGTTTCACAAAGGAGCCTGGAATGGGCATACACTTAAGACTGTGTTTGTGGGCCGTGGGGGTCAGGGGAGGCGCAGCACGGCACATGAGTGACACAACCGACCACTGCTAAAATACGTGCTAACTACACATATGATAAGACTACAGTACATGACACATTGTAAACTTATGATGGCAACTGTGGCGAATTTTCGTCTCGTCGGACGACAACTGGCATCCATCTTATGATTTAATCTCCGAAGACACGTTTTTAGCTCGTCATTGTGACGTCATCGTCATGGAAAAATTGTTCGTTGACGAAATATTATTGTTATCGTCATCATTGACGAAAAAAACAGTGGCATGCCGAGATGGATTTCCCCATAAAATCACACTCAAGGTACATTTTTTGACCATTTTATAATGAAATATAGATTTTTTGACCAAAAAAAAAAAACAAAATTAATAGAACAAATATGACACTGTCATTGAACAGAGGGACAATTATTTTTGCTGCAGGCAGTATCAGCTCCTTTGCTGTTGTGCGGGTTTATTTTGCCCTGAGCAACTTGGTATGCCACCTTCTAAATCATGGGTCTCCAAACCGGTCCTCGGGGGCCGATGTGGGTCCTGGTTTTTGTTCACCTGGTCAAGCACAGACCCTTTAACCAATTTGGTTTCTACTAAAACAAGCAGCACCTGACTGCAATCAACTGATTACACTCGTAGAACACCAGATTGGTGAAAAGGTGTGGTCCTATTTTGTTGGAGTGAAATCCTGCACCCACTGCGGCCCTATGTGAAATAGTTTGGAGACCACTGTTCTAGATGCTAACAGTGCTCACTGGATTACTGACGTAACATTCGCAAAGCGGGACGATTGCAATATTTGGCACGTTTTCGCTGATAAAAATCAAGCGGCTTATCAATGTAATTGGGGTCTAATGTCTTTAAGTGACGTCTTAATTGATTTCGCTTCATGCTGGTCACTGCCAACATTTTTAGACACGGTAAAGATCCTGGTCTTTCCTCGTCTCCCACTCTACTAGTAGTTGGTTTCACTAATAGTGTAACCAAACGCTACATACGTTTAATCTTATTTTCTCATCTTCGCTCTTCTTATCTCCTGCTTTTTGAGGTATGCTCTTGTTTTGTTCAAAAATACTGCACACACTCTGAAAATGAGAGCGCCACTGCCACCTACTGAGTGGATGTGCAATTACACTTTATTCTAGAACAGGAAAAAAAGGATATTTCCCGAGGTCACATAAGCCCCCCTCATAAGAAAATCTGACTTGCTGCCATGTTGTGGTAAAACAATGAAATTGCGACGCTGCTAAATCTTGGTATATTGAGCATTTTCGTCATATGACAGACAGATGAAGAGTTAATTTTTACGTCGTATGTCGAAAAAATCGCATGTTGATGCGTTTGTATGTCGTGGTACCACTGTATAATATACTCGGAAATCACAGACGATGTTGGTTTGAATTGTTGCATTTGTTTCAACAGAATCCCTTTGTTTTTTGACTTTCAGACCCAAACAGCAGGCTAAAATGGCTGAATACTGTCGCTCGATATTTGGCGACGCTTTGCTGACGGAACCTCTAGAGAAATATCCAGTGAGTCTCGCGCAAGCACACCCGGCACATTATTAGGCTCACCTGCAAGGCTAAATTCCAACCCAATCGCCAATTATTAATTTGCAGCAATACATGAACAAAAATAATGGGACAAAACACTCCATATTTTGATGTATACACACTTTCCCTGGCAAATAACAGTCAACTTGTGGTCGGTCTCACATAAAGAACTGATATCCACAGTTTGTGTCGCATTTGGCCAGGCGTGCTGGCACTGTTCCCCCCCGTCTGTCACACTTCAAAATGGCCTCCCGCAGAGTTGATACATTTTATGCGCGTCTGTCTTTCTGTTTACATGCCCCAGAATCTTTCACTCCCTTTGTCTCGCCGGTATCGCGCGAGGGGCTCATAGGCAGGCAGCTGGCCGCGATTATATGTTCAGACGACAAAGTACGGCACAGTGTAATCTCGGCGCCGCTTTTTCTTGGCGGCCCTTTATCAGGCTCAATTCTGTTGCCATAGTTACTGGGCCCAAGCTTGCTTTGTCCCTTTGTAACCAAACTCTCCCATCATGCCCTCACACTCCAATCCAAACATAGCATTGTGTAGAGTGATGAAATTGTGGATTTAAAATTAGGATTTCAAGTGTAAATACTAGTGTTGCACCGATATTAGAATCGGTATCATAACTGAAATGGCACTAAAATGACTGTACTGGGGAGTTCTTTGAAATAACGTGCCGATGCTGTGCACCACCAATTAGTTTTTCACCAGTCGACGTCCAATTCAGTTGAAATGGGAGGGTTGCGGCGAATGACTCACTTCCAATTGATTGGATGTCTAGCGCCGTCAATGAGAGCCAATGAGTTAAGCAGTATCAGACCAAGTCATGATGGCAATTACTATATAGTCAAGTGAGTTTGCAATAATTTAAGATTAAAAGGGGAAAATATAATGTATATACAGTGCCTTCCAAAAGTATTCGGCCCCCTTGAACCTTGCAACCTTTCGCCACATTTCAGGCTTCAAACATAAAGATATAAAATTTTAATTTTTTGTCAAGAATCAACAACAAGTGGGACACAATCGTGAAGTGGAACAAAATTTATTGGATAGTTTAAACTTTTTTAACAAATAAAAAACTGAAAAGTGGGGCGTGCAATATTATTCGGCCCCCTTGCGTTAATACTTTTTAGCGCCACCTTTTACTCCAATTACAGCTGCAAGTCGCTTGGGGTATGTTTCTATCAGTTTTGCACATCGAGAGACTGACATTCTTGCCCATTCTTCCTTGCAAAACAGCTCGAGCTCAGTGAGGTTGGATGGAGAGTGTTTGTGAACAGCAGTCTTCAGCTCTTTCCACAGATTCTCGATTGGATTCAGGTCTGGACTTTGACTTGGCAATTCTAACACCTGGATACGTTTATTTATGAACCATTCCATTGTAGATTTGGCTTTATGTTTTGGATCATTGTCCTGTTGGAAGATAAATCTCCGTCCCAGTCTCAGGTCTTGTGCAGATACCAACAGGTTTTCTTCCAGAATGTTCCTGTATTTGGCTGCATCCATCTTCCCGTCAATTTTAACCATCTTCCCTGTCCCTGCTGAAGAAAAGCAGGCCCAAACCATGATGCTGCCACCACCATGTTTGACAGTGGGGATGGTGTGTTCAGGGTGATGAGCTGTGTTGCTTTTACGCCAAACATATCGTTTTGCATTGTGGCCAAAAAGTTCAATTTTGGTTTCATCTGACCAGAGCACCTTCTTCCACATGTTTGGTGTGTCTCCCAGGTGGCTTGTGGCAAACTTTAAACGAGACTTTTTATGGATATCTTTGAGAAATGGCTTTCTTCTTGCCCTTCTTCCATAAAGGCCAGATTTGTGCAGTGTACGACTGATTGTTGTCCTATGGACAGACTCTCCCACCTCAGCTGTAGATCTCTGCAGTTCATCCAGAGTGATCATGGGCCTCTTGGCTGCATCTCTGATCAGTTTTCTCCTTGTTTGAGAAGAAAGTTTGGAAGGACGGCCGGGTCTTGGTAGATTTGCAGTGGTCTGATGCTCCTTCCATTTTAATATGATGGCTTGCACAGTGCTCCTTGAGATGTTTAAAGCTTGGGAAATGTTTTTGTATCCAAATCCGGCTTTAAACTTCTCCACAACAGTATCTCGGACCTGCCTGGTGTGTTCCTTGGTTTTCATAATGCTCTCTGCACTTTAAACAGAACCCTGAGACTATCACAGAGCAGGTGCATTTATACGGAGACTTGATTACACACAGGTGGATTCTATTTATCATCATCGGTCATTTAGGACAACATTGGATCATTCAGAGATCCTCACTGAACTTCTGGAGTGAGTTTGCTGCACTGAAAGTAAAGGGGCCGAATAATATTGCACGCCCCACTTTTCAGTTTTTTATTTGTTAAAAAAGTTTAAATTATCCAATAAATGTTGTTCCACTTCACGATTGTGTCCCACTTGTTGTTGATTCTTGACAAAAAAATTAAATTTCATATCTTTATGTTTGAAGCCTGAAATATGGCGAAAGGTTGCAAGATTCAAGGGGGCCGAATACTTTCGCAAGGCACTGTATATAAAATATTTTTTAACAATGTGTTATTGGCAATTTTGGGGGGGGAATTTTTGCTTATTGGCAGACATGAGCAAATGGCGGCGCTGCGAGACAGTAGCCACGTTTACATCCTGACTTTTATTCATACCGATTCAAATCATTCCGAATGGAAATTTCAGATCAGCTGTTTACATGTCACTTCATCTATTCCGATCAAGCGTTTACATGTGCCTGCCTTTATTCCGAAAGGACGTTTGACAACTGCCGTCTGACATGCGCAGATTAATCAAAACAAAGCGTCACGTTGCAAAACATGGAGATCGATCGTCAGAGTGCTGCTGTTTTAACTTTAACCCACTTGTTGTGTTTGTGGGGTCGTATCCGCTTCTGTTGTTTTGCTCTTTTGCCTTGTAGTAGCCGATTGTCAGTGTTTTCCACCGGTTTCTAATCTGGTCAACGCTCCGGCCTATTCCGGCTTCGTGTAACCTCTCGTGAACTTTTTTAAATAATTCACTGTTCCTCGTTTTACGTCCGTCTAAGCGAGCAATTATATTCAATTCTTATAAAGTTTGAATTAAATACAATCTTTCCGCCGGACTCCAATTAGGTGCGCTGTGCTTGGAAGCCATGTTGCAAGTGGCGTTACTTACGTCACCAAGTGACGTCACCACGTCAGTACGGAGCATGCGCAGAGAGAACGCAACCAGACACCATTCCGCTTCCCTGTTTACATGATATAATTTTACTTGTAATCGGTTTGGGAAAAGGAATATTCCACCCCTGTGAATCGGAATGAAATTCCATTCGGTTTGGGCCTGTTCATTCCGAATGAGGTGCGCCTAGCTTGAACTCGGCTTTTATGCAGGAAGCGGGTTGGACCACAGCCAAAAATAAATAAAATGAAGAAAAGTATGAGTCTGATAATGCTCGGGTTTTTTTTCTGTGCGCCAAATAAGCATTATTATTATTATCATTTATTTTTATAAGACCTTTTTTCTCTTTTTTTCCCCCAAATTACAATTGAAAAAAAATCTAATATGAATGTATATACCGTATATATACTGTGTATATATATATATCTATATATATAAATAAATATTAGGGCTGTCAAAATTATCGCGTTAACGGGCGGTAATTATTTTTTCTAATTTATCACGTGAATATATTTGACGCAATTAACGCACATGCCCCATCAAACAGATTAAAATGACAGTGTCATGTCCATTTGTTACTTGTGTTTTTTTGTGTTTTGTCACCCTCTGCTGTCGCTTGGGTGCGACTGATTTTATGGGTTTCAGCACCATCCATGAACATTGTGTAATTATTGACATCAACAATGGTGAGCTACTAGTTTATTTTTTTGTTTGAAAATTTTAGAAATTTTATGAAAACGAAAACATTAAGAGGGGTTTTAATATAAAATTTCTATAACTTGTACTAACATTTATCTTTTAAGAACTACAAGTCTTTCTATCCATGGATCGCTTTAACAGAATGTTAATAATGTTAATGCCATCTTGTTGCTTTATTGTTATAATAAACAAATACAGTACTTATGTACAGTATGTTGAATGTATATATGTGTCTTGTGTCTTATCTTTCCATTTCAACAACAATTTACTGAAAAATATGGCATATTTTACAGATGGTTTGAATTGCGATTAATTACGATTAATTCATTTTTAAGATGTAATTAACTCGTTTAAAAATTTTAATGTTTTGACAGCCCTAGTTTATTATAACAATAAATCAACAAGATGGCATTAACATTAATAACATTCTGTTAAAGCGATCTATGGATAGAAAGAATGAGCCGCACCCAAGCGCCAGCAGAGGGCGACAAAACACCAAAAAACACAATTAACAAGTTGACATTATACTGTGCTGTCATTTTAATCTGTTTGAGCGGGGCATGTGCTTTAAATGTGTCAAATATTTTAATGTGATTAATTTTAAAAATTAATTACCGCCCGTTAACGCGATACTTGCCAGCCCTAATACAGTATATGTATATATATGTATGTATATATATATATACAGTATATATATATAAACCCTATATGTACGTATTTTTAAAAAATCGTCGTCTCGGCCACCCGGGCGGTATGGTTGTTGATGAGCAAAGTTGGTTAGTGTTTTTGTGAATAATGCCTTAGGTTCCACCCATATCGATAGAAAGTTAATAAAGTTCTGGATTAAATAGGTTCAACACAAATTATTACAAAAAACTGACATTGCGACTTCTTGGGTGTTTGCGATATATACTGCGGTATTAAAACAAGAAGAATTTTCACCAGGTGACTTGAATAGGTTTAGAGTTTGTATGGACTCGACATGACCACATTGTATTCAGTCCGTTTTATCAAGGGGGTTCATCTGTGAATGATGGGGTCCAGGAGGACATGTCTCTGCATATTTGCTGCTTTTATGAAGCCAAACAAAAGTTTTACATATTCATAAAAAAAAAAAAAAAAAATGCTCGTACTGCAATGGTAGAATTGATCATGCGCACATTGCCCTGGCGATGTTTAAACAATATCTTGTGCAGGCCTAACACAAATACAGAAAAAATTGGGAAACGGGTTCCTCAAGGCTGGGAAAGTTAGCACCTCAATCTGGATCCTTCAGCAACTCCTTGTGAATAATCCATTACTTTCCACACATATTGGCAGAAAGTAAATGGAGGGTGCCATCATACCACTGTTTAGCCGATTGCAAACAAAGCGTTTTATTACGTCATCCAAACATGTCTTTTACTGCGCCCTCCTCTGTTGCCATGGCTACTAGCCCAAAGCCTGCTTTGTCCCTTTTGTCGACCGTATCCCCCTCTTTCTCCAAAGGTGTCATTGTGTGGATTGACACGGGGTCATTACGTCAGGAATTTAGTTCTGCACGTACACACTCCTTGCTTCCGTATGTTCCAGGAGGAACATCTTGTCAGAACCAAACAGAGCCTTTGAGTATTATCTCCCCTCAACAGAGGCTCTGTCAGGGGATGGCGTGAGGGCACGCGGAACGTGATGTCACCGAGTCCAATTTCTACTAGTGGGCGTGTAATTGCAAGGAGAAGGTGAAGGCAATGACGGACACGTCTTACCACCCCCGCCCTTCTTGTGCAAAGCTTATCCAATGAGATTTCCGCTCTGGACATCCTGAGCTAGTAGTTGTTAAGGGAGTGGAAGATAGGCTAATGTGGCCCGATTGGTTCAAGCTGCCTACAGTGACAATAAAGAAAAAATGCTGGTGCTACCATAAATTATCTCCACAAACGTGTCATTTACTGTTTGCAAACCACCTCTTGGGGAAAGGAATGAAAGATCGGATTTGCCATATTTGCTTGAGGTTCCCCAAGCATCTGTAGCTCGCATGGCAATATATCTGCACACACGCAAGAAGCTGTAAATTGTTGAATTTTATTCCAAACAATCAACTAGTCTTCTATTTCATTGTCAATATGCTTCATTATGAGACTCTTTTGTTTATAGGTAGTTAAAACCTTTCAAGAGAATCAGCACCACTCCACGCATTTATGCCAATACAGAGCTCTCTGTTGTTCATCGCGTCTTCTGACGTCATTCCTTTCATTCCGGGCCGATCTGCTACTTCGATTTATCAAGGCAGGCGACACAAACACATAAATTTAAAAAGTGACAGGAAATGTCAGCCTGGTACAAATACTGATAAGGACACTCAAAAAATGTGTCTGACTTTGGGTTATCAACAGATTTTCACCTTGTTTGGCTTTTTTTTTATATATATGAGGGCGTCAGGCATCTGCTTTTATTTCGAGTTTATAATCGATTACATGAGTAATTCGATTACAAAAAAGCTTGGAATCAAATTTTTCTGCTTCGAGTATTCGTTGAATTAGAGTGCCGTTGTAAAACCATAGACTCCAGCATCAGTTGACAAGATAGCTCCCACAGACATTGCGCCAAGCCTTCCCGTAGTGGGCCGACCCAGGCAGAGCTGAGTTGGCCTCAACTGTGTTAAACTCAAACACACGCTGAGTTCTAACACCAGATTTAGGTAGAAACAGGACGAAGGTTTTACTGTATACAAGCTGGCAGGAGTGTCTCAAGCAGGGGTCGCGTTAACCGAATATTTTCCGTCGTTGACCGTTTTTTTAAAACGGTGACGGAAAAAAATGAAGTCCATCTGTCATTTTGACAGGTTCCAATTCACACCCCAGACCACAGGGTGGCGAGTGAGCATATTAATTAGCTATTGTCTCTCTTGATGCATGACGTCGTTGGCCTTACTCGGAAAAATGTCAAAGCAACTGAGTGTCTGAAGTTTATTCAAAAGCCCCAAAACGACGATGGTGTTGATTAAAGAGGTGAAAAAAGAGGGACTGCACAAGCGGGCATGCAATTCAAGTCCATGCGCACCAGGAGGAAGGTGTGAGACTGCGTTCAGGCCACAGCAGGTGAACTGTTAGTTTTATTGTTACATATGTAGCTTACCTACTGGGGCCACAGTCAGCTGTTTTTGTCACTGCGGAGAAAAAGTTACATATTCATCTGCTTGATGTGTGATGGCACGGTGTGGATTCTCTGTTAAGCTTGTTCGGACAGAATATTAATTAAAAATGAATGAAAACTAAATACTATTAAATATGTCATTATTATCATTTTAAAAATTTAAGTGACGGGTAAAATTAGATTATGACCGGATTTTTATGACCCTGTCAGTCAAAATGACAGACAACGAAAAAGTCTAGCGCAACCTCTGGTCTCAAGAGTGATTTGGTTTAAGATTCAAGGTAATTATTATATTAAATAGCACCATGCATGCACTTTGAAGATTATGAAAAACAATCAATGGCTAAAATTAGTGTAAATATGGCTTGAAATAATTATGGAAAATGAACGATAACTGCCCGTTTTTTGCTTTTAACCAAGAATCTAGACAGTTTTACTTTCATATTAGGGCTGTCAAACGATTAAAATTTTTAATCGAGTTAATCACAGCTTAAAAATCGTAATTAATACAATTCAAACCATCTATAAAATATGCCATTTTTTTCTGTAAATTATTGTTAGAATGGAAATATAAGACACAAGACGGATATATACTTTTAACATACTGTACATAAGTACTGTATTTGTTTATTATAGCAATAAATCAACAAGATGACATTAACATTATTAACATTCTGTTAGAGCAATCCATGGATAGAAAGACTCGTAGTTCTTAAAAGATAAATGTTAATACAAGTTATAGAAATTTTATATTAAAACCCCTCTTAATGTTTTCGTTTTAATAAAGTTTGTACAATTTTCAATCAAAAAATATGCTAGTAGCTCGTCATTGTTGATGTCAATAATAATTATGGTGCTGAAACCCATAAAATTAATTGCACCCAAGCGCCAGCAGAGGGCGGCAAAACACCAAAAAAAACACAAGTAACAAGTGGAAATGACACTTTTCTGTCATTTTAATCTGTCTGAGTGGGGCATGTGCGTTAAATGCGTCAAATATTTTAACGTGATTAATTAAAGAAATTAATTAACGCCCGTTAACACCACAATTTTGACAGCCCTAGTTCATATAGATAGAAATTGCGCAATTTAAGCATTTATTTACAAGAATTTTCAAATTAAACAGCTCTTTGTTTCGTGACGACCGCCATGTTGGATTATAGTAACTTTTGCTCGAAATATTTACGTAAAATGAACGACAACTGCCCGTTTTTTGCTTTTAACCAAGAATCTAGACTGTTTTACGTTCATATCCATAGAAATTGTGCGATTTAAGCATTTATTTACAAGTGTTGTTAACTTAAAAAGTTCTTTGTTTCGTGACGGTCGCCATGTTGGATTATGCAATACTGTAACATTGGCTTGAAATATTTAGGTAAAATGAATGATAACTGCCTGTTTTTTTCTTTCAACCAAGAATCTAGACTTTTACATATATATCTATAAAAATTGCGTGTTTTAAGCCTTTATTTACAAGAATTTTCAACTTTAAAAGCTTTTTGTTTTGCGACGGCTGCCATGTTGGATTTTGTAAAAAAAAACGAAGTTGCTACTTCTGGAAAAATCTTATATGTTTAATATTGCTCTTGATCCTGGAAATATTGGCGATTATCTCTGCATTTGGTGTTTTTTGCGCATTTAGGATAAAATCTGAGAATTTTATAGCCATTTTAAGTTTTTAATAATTATATTAGAAAAAAAATAATCAGGATTTTATTATGGAATGACTGAATTTTATGATGGTGCTGCGCAAGGAGACTCATACATGCTGAAGGGAGGTGCCTGTTTTTGGTTTTAGGGCGCTAGTGGCTTTGTTTTTGAAAATATTTGAATTTTAACATTTTTTTAAAAAGCCTCCCTCACGGATCGGCCCCGCACCCTGTCCACTGATAGTTAAGTCTATGGTAAAACTAATTTAAAATAGCTGAATCCAGCTGCTCCCTGTTAAGACCAACAGAAGGTAAGTTTTTGTTTGAGTTAATGTTTTTTTATGCATTCATAATTTAGTTTATGGGTGTATTTGGCTGTTTTTTGTGGGAATATGTGTTTGAACAATTTGTGAATTGCTTTGTAAAAAAAAACAAACAAACAAAAAAAACATTTTATAGCATATAAGCTAGCGGACTTTTGCTACACAAGTTAGCCAACTGTTCTTTTGTTGTACTTTGTTGAACTCAGGTATTTTATTTTTAAATGAAAGTGCAATTCTGCATAGTTTGAAGAAACACTCGGGAATTTTATGTTGTATTCGCATTTAATACTCTTTTGAAAGTGCAATCTTTGCAAACCTTTGTTTAAGATCTCCTGAAGTTTATTCTGCAACGCATTGCAAATCGATTACTCGATTATTTGAAATACTAAATTGATAGATTAATCAACTACTAAAATAATCGATAGTTGCTGCTCTAATTTCGAAAGTAAAAGCGCTTGCGGCATGCGAGGGCAGCCAAGTTAAATTAAACTCACCCAAGTAATTTGGGGTCCAAATCAATGCACTTGGTGCCACGAATGCCAATGGGGCAAGGCGTCGAATCTCATATGCAACTGCTGGCGTGGAGTGAAGGCCGGGAAAACTAACACTTGCTCGCTGTTTTCTTGTTTTTAAATCACTTTCCAAAAGAAACGTTAAGAATAATGGATGGATGTTTTGCTTAAAAAAATGTTTGCAGCTGATGATTTGTGTCTGTCGTTAATATCTCTAAACACTGTCAAAAGCTGTCCAAAGCTGTAAATATATGAGAAGTGTGCCAGCCTGCTTCTAGAGTGGTTGTCTGCAACACGCGCTTTACTCAACTAAAATAGAATTGATGTTAACCATAAACAGTCTAAAAATTCCTTTTTGTGTAAAAAAAAAAAAAAAAAAAAAAGGTATTAAGCCGAGCAGAACCTGTAAATTAATAGAAGGTATTAAACTTTTTTCTTTTTATGTGATAACTTTAAAGTCCATGACTTGTCACATTTATGACCTCTGCTAACTACATCAGCATATACTGTGCCAAATCGTGTTAAATTTACTTGAGTAACCTTTTGAGAGAAATATACTGTAATTTTCAGACTATAAGCCGCCACCCACCAAATTTGACATGTAAACAGCATTTATTCATAGATAAGCCCAATGGACTATTAACCGCAGCTGTCCTCACTTTATTATGGGATATTAACACCAAAAGATATTAACCGTTAACACTTAATTTGACAGCGGCATCATAAGACCAAATGAACCACCATGAATTGCTTCAAGAAGCTTCATTTTGCCATCACTGCTCCCTTGGGGTAGTCAGTCGACCTCCTGCTGTCAGCACTGTTGTCGTCCAACATGCCTCCTAGCGTGCATTGCAGCGCTACAGATGTAAATAAGATTCAAAATGTATGTTCTGTGCTAATTATTTCTTCAGTTACTGTTCAAGTTGTTTCATTAATTTCTAGTTATGGTATTTGGTAACACTTTATTTGACAGTACCGCCATAAGACAATCATAATTATGACATGACACTGTCATGGGCATTAATGAATGCTTATAACAGATGTCATTTAGTATCATCTGGTAAATTATCTCTCTTTTGAATGGACATAAAAGATCCGAGCTGGACATAAATGGAGTTAGTGACATAACTTTCCGGATAACACTGAACGACATCTGTCATAAGCATTCAGTAATGCCCATGATAGTGTCATGTCATGTCATAATTATGACGGTCTGATGACGGTCTGATGACAGTCTTATGACGCCGCCGTCAAATAAAATGTTACCAATGAACCCAAAAAAATCAACAAATAAGCTGCACTGGAGTATAAACCGCAAGATGCAAAATGAGCGGAAAAAAGTAGCGACTTATAGTCTGAAAATTACGGTATTTCTAAGAGAAGTTTTACGAGACGATACTTTTTACTTGAGTACATTTGTAAATAAGAAACGCTACTCTTACTCCGCTACTTTAAGCTAGACTAGTCGTTACATTTTTACTCTTTATTTTACGTACTAGATTTTACAATAACAACAATAATCGCATGACTCCATTATATCAGACTCAAGCTTGCCGTTCTATGATCACGCCGGCCTTTTCAATCACCCGGCGTCTTTAAAGTACTGTAAAAAATTAAAGAATTTGACTTAGAGCGCTTCTGTCAACGTGACTCGAAAGCGTGGATTGGCACTGATTGACCATCAAAAAGCGGCGATATGATCCTTTTAAATTTCATAATAGGCAGTGTTGTTTATAACGGCGTTACTAACGGCGTTATTTTTTTTAGTTGTGAGTAATCTAATTAAGTACTTTTCTCATCTTGCCAATGCCGTTTACCGTTACTGAGGATGTAAAGGCGTGCGTTACTACGTTGGTTGAATGAGAAAAGTCAGAGAGACACGGACTCAAGGAGACGAGAGAGCAGCGCAGGATTGGGGACTCGGGAGGAGGGAAGGGAGCAGTGACGGCGTTGCAAACGCGATGCAAAGTGGCTCCTGACTGTAGCCGATAGCCTACAAACTAAGCCCACATGATGCTACGGTAGATATCACATGAATATGGCGGAAAACACTCAGGTGACTTGAAGTCCCGCTCTGATACCCCCAATTTGGCCAAATTTCAAAATTGTCCGATATGCATGTGTGATACATCATTGGAAAGCTTAAAATCTCAATTTTCTGGGGGAAGAAAAATTTTTGAAGAGGAGAGCATTTATTTTTATTTATTTATTTTTTAAACAGCAAAACCCTATCCAGAGGTGAGAGCAGAATTACAGACTCCATGACTTTAACAAGATATTATCGCGTACTTACCTTGTTTAGATCCAAGAAATCCATGTAGCATTTATCACTGAATGTCAAGACACAGCTGGAATGGCCAAAGCTGGATTTTTGGGGGATGTTATGGGTCAAACATGCTAATATAACAAGGATCGCGATGCAGAAATCGCAGACATCAAGAAGTGGTCGAGATTTTCTTTTTCATATGTTTTATTGGATCGATTATTTATCATCTAACATATCGGGGAAAATGCTACACTAACAAAAAAAATACAATTTAGCGATAGTTATGAGGTAGATATGCGTGACTTTTTTACAGACGCCATTTTTTTCATTGTGACGTCGTTTGTTTAAAAGTTTAACATATGCGATTGAATAATCTTTTAAAGTCGTTTTTTTAAACGAAATATAAGACATCAATGAATGATTCTAAGCTAAAAATGACAGATATTTTGAATAATAAATATAATTACTTACCTTGTTTTCATGCTGGGTTGAAACAAAAAGTTGCACGCGACGGGGGTTTCCAGGGTAAAACGGGCAAATTAAAAAAAGTTCGGGGGCTTAATGCGCCATGAATCTGCTATGGCAGCATATAGACATATTGTTCTATCAAACACAACAATTCTTTTGGCTTAAAATACAGCAGTTTCATGTGTAGAGAACTAGATGCGAAATGATTGACTCAAAAGCGTTAGTAAACAGCCGCCATCTTAAAGCAGTGGACTTCTCAGGAAGGCTCTGTTGTAGAGAACCTTCCTAGCGAACCTAAGTAACATTTTTTCTAAAATACTCCTAAATGGGCAAAATCTGGACATGAATCTATCTTTAACTGATGAAGCCGTTTTAAAACTTTCACATGTCGAAAGTAAATAGAAGAGAAATAATGCAATAACGGGAGCAATTTTAACAACTTAACGGGTTATTCACAGCATTGACTTCCAAACATAGCAAAGGTTACTATGTTGTTGTTTTTTTTTTTTTTTTTTTTTTTTTTTTTTTTTTTTTTTTGGTGCGGTTGAATGGGAAAAAAAAAACATGAAAGGTAACACCAGTTACTTTGCCAAGTAACTAATTACTCTTAGTATTTATTTTTTAACTGTAATTACTTACTTTTTCAAAAATAAGATTAACAACACTGATATTAGGAAATGTTTTCTCCACTAGAGGGCACTCATGCTTGTTGGATGAATGATGCTTCATTTCTGTATTTTTTTTTTCTCTCGCCAGAATGGTTTGTATTTCTTTGGCTTAATGTGTTTATGTAATAGGTTATAGTCTTCTTCAACGTATAATAATAACAGTTACTATAGATGAAAAAGTACCATTGTTTAAAAAAAAAAAATCAAACATAATAAGCAGTTACTCACAAGGTTACTCATTACTTGAGTATTCTTTTCAACAAATACATTTTTACTTGTACTTGACTACCATTTTTGGATGTCTACATTTACTTTCACTTGGGTAATATTATTTTTTTGTAGTAACACTGTCATATTTGTGTGTGTTCTCAGTTCTTTTTTCTTTATGCAGCACCTGATTGAGCCAGATTGGCGGGGTAACACGACACACCTGTGCTTGATTAGGAAAGCTCAGTATTTAAGGAAGCCTGTCACCATCTGCAAGTGTCGGACTATTGCTTGCTATTTGCCTTGCTTACCGCCTGTGTGTTCATCGTCATCCTTCGAGTTTCCCGACGTTCTACGGTCGTATTCTGGTTTGGTTAGCTTTACTTTAGTGCTCTTTTGGACTTTGTAGTTAGACTCTTGTACTCTGTTATATTCATGCATTTTAGCGTGCTCTCTTAGTTGTACTTGTTAAACTCGCGTTTGTTAGCGTGCCCTTAGTTGTACTTGTTAAACTCGCGTTTGTTAGCGTGCCCTTAGTTGTACTTGTTAAACTCGCGTTTGTTAGCGTGCTTCCTTTGTTGTACTTGTTAAACTCGCGTTTGTTAGCGTGCTCCTTTTGTTGTACTTATTAAATACAAACATTTACTCTACTGATCTCCTGGTCTGTGTTTTGGATCCACATTAACGGCTTGCCGTTCTTAACAGAATAGTCCGACCATGGATCCCACAGACTCGGAGAGTATTCGCCATGCACTTGCCGGTCATGGCCATACGATCAGTAAGCATGAACAATTATTAAATGAACTTGTGAACGTGACCACCGCATTAACCACTAGAATAGAAAATATGGCCCCACCTGCACGGACCGGTGGTGTAGGTAACGCTGCCGCGGCGCCCGATCACTCCACCCCGTCTCCGGTTGTTCCACCGGCTTCTTTTCGGGAGCCGGTGTTGCCACACCCCCATCGTTATGAGGGAAAACCTGGCGCTTGCCAACAATTTTTGCACCAGTGCTCTCTTGTATTTGATCAACAGCCATATACGTTTGCAAGTGACAGGTCCCGTGTAGCGTATACTATGAGTCTCCTCGCCGGTAAAGCGGCCACTTGGGCAATGGCGGTGAGCAACGCTAATCCCGCGATCCGTCAATCTTTCGAGATTTTTAAAACTGAGTTTGTGAGGGTTTTTGATCACCCGGTTAGGGGCAGGGAGGCAGGCAGCCGCCTGCTGGATTTTTTTCAGGGCGATCTTAGCGTGGCGGACTACTCCATTCAATTTCGCATTTTGGCCGTGGAGTGCGGTTTTGGCGAAGCTGCGCTGTGTGGAATTTTTCGGCGGGGGTTGTCTTCTGCGGTGAAAGACGAATTGGCGGCCCGGGAGGATTCTTCGGGCTTGGAGGACCTGATTTCTTTGTCCGTAAAATTGGACAATCGGCTGAAGGAGCGTGAGAGGGAACGAGCCTTGGAGCAGCGGGGACGTCAGGGGTCGTCGTCATCGTGGAACGGCCCAGCTGGGGTCCGTGCTGAGGGCTTCATCGAATCGCCATCTGCCTCTACGCCGACGCGGAGTCCGGCCCTGACGGGGGAGGAGCCAATGCAACTCGGCGGCGGTCGTCTTCCTGCGGAGGAGCGGCGGAGACGGATGAGGGCAGGCTTGTGTCTTTACTGTGGCTTGCCGGGGCACCACATCTCCACCTGTGACGCGATTCCTTCACGTAGTCCTGGATCTTCGGCTCCTGAGGTTCCTCTCGCCCGAGGGGGGCCCAGGTTCGTACGTGATGGCAATCAGTCAAATGATTTGCCTCGCAACGAGTTGAAAGAACTAAAACAAACTCTAAGTGAAATGAGACTGCAATTGCCGGGAGAAGTTTCGCATGGTGGGGTTAATTTTAGGTTCACTGCCTTAATAGATTCGGGGGCAGATGACTGTTTCATGGACCAGAGTGTTGTTGATGCGCTTAAATGTCCATTAATAAGACTCTCTTCTCCCAAAAGGGTTTTAGATCTCGATGGGCGACCCCTGGCGGACGTAAGGTTTATAACGCCCCCGCTTAAAACCAAGTTGTCCGGGAATCATTTTGAGGTCCGTAGTTTTTTGATTATGCCATGCAAATCGGCTCCGGTTGTGCTAGGGCTCTCCTGGCTAAAAGTGCATAACCCTAATATTGACTGGGCTAAGACACAAGTAGTGACTTGGAGTTCCTTCTGCTACGCGCACTGTTTACGCTCGGCGTGCCTACTTCCTGATCAAGCCCAAACTGTTCCCGAGCCTGTTAATTTGGTAAATGTGCCTGCCGAATACCATGATCTCCAACACGTTTTTAGTATAGACCAGGCTAAGACCCTGCCCCCGCACCGTCCTTACGATTGCGCCATTGACTTGCAGCCCAATGCCCCTCTGCCTAGCTCGAGATTATACAAAGTCTCTAAACCTGAGCAGGAGGCTATGAAAGAATATATAACCTCTTCCTTGGCAACTGGCCTAATTCGCCCTTCGTCTTCACCATTGGGAGCAGGGTTTTTCTTCGTTGGTAAAAAAGATGGGGGTCTTCGGCCGTGCGTCGACTACCAGGGCCTTAACGAGATTACTGTTAAAAATAAATATCCACTGCCATTGTTAGATTCGGCCTTCGCACCGTTAAAATCAGCCACCATATATACTAAATTAGACTTACGCAGCGCTTACCATTTGGTTAGGATTCGGGATGGAGATGAATGGAAAACCGCTTTCAAAACCCCGCTCGGACATTTTGAATACCTGGTCATGCCTTTTGGTCTGACTAATGCACCTGCCGTTTTCCAGAGCCTCATAAATGATGTGCTTCGTGACATGCTAAATATCTTTTGTTTTGTTTATTTAGATGACATTTTAATATTTTCAAGAAGCTTGCAGGAACACCGCCAACACGTCCGCATGGTCCTGCAAAGACTTCTGGAAAATAGGTTGTTTGTCAAGGCCGAGAAGTGCGAGTTTCACCGGGGGTCAATGCAGTTTCTTGGTTTTATCGTAGAAAAAGGGCAACTACGGCCTGACCCAGCCAAAATTCAGGCAGTGGCAGAGTGGCCAACCCCCACTTCACGTAAGCAGCTACAAAGATTCCTCGGGTTTGCTAATTTTTACAGGCGTTTTATCCGGAACTATAGTATGAGGGCCGAGCCCCTTACCAGGCTGACCTCTAATAAACGCCCATTTGTGTGGTCCTCGGTGGCGGAGGCCGCTTTTGTAAGTCTAAAAAGGGCATTCACTAGCTCTCCTGTCCTTGTTCACGCTGACTCAGATCTTCCTTTTGTGGTCGAGGTTGACGCGTCGAGTTCCGGAGTGGGGGCCATCCTATCCCAGAGGTCTGCAGTCGACCAGAGATTGCACCCCTGCGCCTTCTACTCTCGCCGCCTCACCCCCGCAGAGGCAAATTATGATGTCGGCAACAGGGAGCTGCTCGCTATAGTCCAGGCTTTGCAGGAATGGAGGCACTGGTTGGAGGGGACGGAGGTGCCGTTCCAGATACTCACCGACCATAAGAACTTGGAGTACCTTCGGGCTGCCAAACGCCTCAACTCACGCCAGGCCCGTTGGGCGCTGTTCCTGACGCGTTTCAACTACGTGATTACTTACCGTCCAGGATCACGCAACGGGAAACCGGATGCCTTGTCGAGGATTCATGAACCAGTGGAGGAGAGGCCTTCAGAGGAGCCTGTTGTTCCTGAGAACCTGATCATCGGCGCACTACGATGGGAGGTCGAGCGGCTTGTGGAAGATTCTCTACGAGGTGTTAGGGTGCCCGGAGGCTGCCCTGCTGACAAACTTTTTGTTCCAGAAGCTCGGCGTGCGGGAGTGCTGAAGTGGGGGCACACCTCAAAGTTCGCCTGCCATCCGGGTGTGTCCCGCACGTTCTTCCTAATTTCCCAGAGGTTTTGGTGGCCAGGTATGCGAAAGGACGTCATGGACTACATTTCAGCTTGTTCCATCTGCGCTCGGGGCAAATCAGTCCATCAAGCTCCAGCGGGACTTCTGCGCCCATTGCCTGTTCCATCTCGCCCCTGGTCCCATGTTGCACTCGACTTTATCACTGGCCTTCCACGCTCAAGGGGATATTCCGTCATCTTGACAGTGATTGATCGGTTCTCAAAGATGGCGCACTTCGTCGCTCTCCCAAAGTTGCCTTCAGCTCTGGAGACCGCTGACCTGCTGGTAACGCACGTTTTTCGACCCCATGGCATTCCGTCTGACCTGGTTTCTGACAGGGGACCCCAGTTTGTGTCTCGTGTTTGGAGAGCGTTCTGCAAGGCCTTGGGGGCCACGTCAAGTATGTCTTCTGGCTACCACCCACAGTCCAACGGGCAGACAGAACGGGTCAACCAAGAGCTGGAGGCTGCCCTCCGTTGCGTTTGCCAACTGCATCCGGCCTCTTGGTCTTCACACCTGCCTTGGGTGGAATACGCCCACAATACCCTCGTTTGCTCAGCCACTGGGAGGTCACCTTTTATGACTGCATACGGGTTCCAACCGCCACTGTTCCCTTCTCAAGAAGCCGACGTCGTCGTACCGTCCGTCCAAGTGCACCTGCGGAGGGCCCATAGAGTCTGGAGGGACGCAAGGGCAGCACTAGTCCGCACTGCGGCCCGCAACCGCCTGATTGCTGACCGCCGCAGAAGACCCGCTCCGGTCTATCGTCCGGGCCAGATGGTCTGGTTGTCAACGCGGGATTTGCACCTTGCTGGGACTTCCAAGAAGTTGGGCCCTAGGTTCGTGGGCCCTTTTGCTGTGGACTCTGTGGTGAACCCCGTAGCGGTCAGGCTCAAGCTTCCCAGTTCAATGAAGATCCACCCGGTCTTCCACGTGTCTCTGCTCAAGCCGGTCTCCACCTGCCCCCTGAACCCTCCGCCAGTGCCTCCGCCTGCCCCTCGCGTGGTTGACGGTGGGCCGGTGTATACGGTGCGTTCTATTCTCGATTCTAGGAGGCGGGGTAGGGGGGTGCAGTACCTGGTCGACTGGGAAGGTTATGGCCCAGAGGAACGCCAATGGGTCCCCCGCTCCTGGATCCTCGATCCGTCGCTGCTGCGGGATTTCCACTCCCTTCATCCCACGAAACCAGGTGGTCCGCCAGGGGGGGTCCGTTGAGGGGGGGGTTCTGTCATATTTGTGTGTGTTCTCAGTTCTTTTTTCTTTATGCAGCACCTGATTGAGCCAGATTGGCGGGGTAACACGACACACCTGTGCTTGATTAGGAAAGCTCAGTATTTAAGGAAGCCTGTCACCATCTGCAAGTGTCGGACTATTGCTTGCTATTTGCCTTGCTTACCGCCTGTGTGTTCATCGTCATCCTTCGAGTTTCCCGACGTTCTACGGTCGTATTCTGGTTTGGTTAGCTTTACTTTAGTGCTCTTTTGGACTTTGTAGTTAGACTCTTGTACTCTGTTATATTCATGCATTTTAGCGTGCTCTCTTAGTTGTACTTGTTAAACTCGCGTTTGTTAGCGTGCCCTTAGTTGTACTTGTTAAACTCGCGTTTGTTAGCGTGCCCTTAGTTGTACTTGTTAAACTCGCGTTTGTTAGCGTGCTTCCTTTGTTGTACTTGTTAAACTCGCGTTTGTTAGCGTGCTCCTTTTGTTGTACTTATTAAATACAAACATTTACTCTACTGATCTCCTGGTCTGTGTTTTGGATCCACATTAACGGCTTGCCGTTCTTAACAAACACTACTCTTACTTGAGTAAACTTTTTGGCTGCTCTACCCACCTCTGCATATACTGTGCATCATGTGTCCAAAAAAAAACAAAACTATGAATTTGTCTCCCCCATTTCCTGCCTAGTGACAAAGCAGTTGTGTTCTAATGAATGTAAAATGGAACTGACAGATCAGTAAAGTGCAGAAAAATGGTAATTTTCTGAACCCTGCTGTTGATTTCGGCTCATTCTCCTTGCCTAAAATTTTGGTACAGCTGCAGCTTAGCCCAGGGGTCTGCAAGTCCGGTCCTCGAGAGCCGCTATCCAGCTATTTTTTTCATGCCTCCCTCCTTTAACACACCTGAATCAAATGATCAGCTCATCAGCAAGCTCTGCAGGAGCCTGATAACGATCCTGATTATTTGATTCAGGTGTGTTAAAGGAGGGAGACATGGAAAACAAGCTGAATAGCAGCTCTCAAGAACCGGACTTCCAGACCCCTGGCTTAGCCAAACACACTTGCACTAACCCCCAGGGTAAAACATAAGACACAGAATTTTTTTTTTAATTATTTAATCTGTCAAGTCTGTTGCACGGCCCCTTTGTATTGTTTTCATCATTCTACTGCATTTCCCACTGTCTTTTTTCAGCTGGAGTCTGGCGTGCCTCTTCCCAGCCCGATGGAACTTATGGGCAAAATCCTAGTGAAGAACAAAAAGAAGCACCACAAGGCATCATCGGACGGCAGCGCCAAAAAGAAACTATCGGAGCAGGTGTCCAACACCTGCAGCGACTCGTCCAGCGTTTGCGAGCCGTCCTCGCCCGGAGCCGGTACAAAAACCCACTCACGCACTCATGTTGAGGTTGTTATGATGTGTTGCGGTAAGTGGAGCAACACAGCTCTCATTGTTTAGCATTCATCACTTTCATGGCCCTCTCCATCAGCTGAGTGGATTGCGTACACTTTCTGTCAGGAAGGGACACCGCATGCCCACCCGGTTGTTTTAAACAGGCAACATACTCTATTTGAGTGCTGGGGGTGAGGGCATGTTTATACATACAAGAATCGCGCATGGATTAAACAAAAGCAAAACAATCCTCCATATCTTCATTAATTGGCTGCTTAAATTTTGGGAATTAATTTGAGCCCTTGCAGGTTCCACTAAAGAGGATGCGACTGAGTCCTCCCAGCCACCAGAGGGCGCGGAGCTCAGCCTGAGGCCGCAGGGAAGAAAGTCCATCGGTGAGTACTGGTGGTTATAATTTTATCGGCTTTCTGACTGTCACGAATGAGATTCTCGAGTTTCCAGCCAAGTTTGTTCCAAAAACAACAGAACAAAAGCATAAATATTGATGAGTTCCAGTTTGGATGTTTTTTATCAAATTTCAATGCGATTCCAAGCATACGCACATTTCCCAGCTATCTTCAACTCAACAGTGTTTGACTGTATATCCTCCGTGACAAGACTTGCTTTCGGGTACCCAGTATTGCGAAATTACAGTGCTGTCCAAAAGGATTGCCACCCCTGCAATTCTGTCAGATAATGCTCAATTTCTTCCAGAAAATGATTGCAATTACAAATGCTTTGGTAGTAATATCTTCATGTATTTTTCTTGCAATGATAAAGCACAAAAGAGAATGGGGAAGAAAAACTTAAATCATTATCATTTTACAGAAAACTTCAAAAATGGGCCGGACAAAATTATTGGCACCCTTTGAAAAATCATGCAATGCTTTTCTAATTTGTGTAATTAACAGCACCTGTTAATTACCTGTGGAACATAACAGGTGTTGCCAGTAACTAAATCACACTTGCAGCCAGTTAAAATGGATTAAAGTTGACTCAATCTCTGTCCTGTGTCCTTGTGTGTACCACATTGAGCATGGAGAAAGAAAGAAGACCAAAGGACTGTCTGAAGACTTAAGAAGCAGAATTGTGATTATGCATGGGCAATCTTAAGGCTACAAGTCAATCTCCAAAGACCTGAATGTTCCTGTGTCTACCGTGCGCAGTGTCATCAAGGAATGTAAAGCCCATGGCACTGTGGCTAACCTCCCTAGATGTGGACGGAAAAGAGAAATTGACGAGAGATTTCAACGAAATATTGTGTGGATGGTGGATAAAGAACCTCGACTAACATCCAAACAAGTTCAAGCTGTCCTGCAGTCCGAGGGTACAACAGTGTCAACCCGTACTATGCGTCGGCGTCTGAATGAAAATGGACTCTATGGTAGCATACCCAGGAAGACCACACTTCTGACCCAGAGACATAAAAAAGCGAGGCTGGAGTGGGCCATAACTTACCTGAGAAAGCCAAAAACGTTTTGGAAGAATGTTGTCTGGTCAGATGAGACAAAAGAAGAGCTTTTTGGGAAAATCAACGTAGAGTTTATAGGGAAAAAAACAAGGTCTTCGATGAAAAGAACACGGTCCCCACAGTCAGCGGCGTCGCGTCCCATTAGGCAAACCAGGCAATTGCCTAGGGCCCCCAGCAAGCAGGGGCCCCCAGAGGGCCAACAGATTTAGCACACGCAGCTTTACTGCACTGTCGCAGCGACAAGTGTAGGGAATGTTTCAATACCATGGAATCATTTGTCAGATTATCCACCGATTCTGTTATCAATCCCAATTAGCATTTACCATGTCACGTAGATTATACATGTTTAAGAAAGTCCAAACAGCTATTAACACGACATGATTGTTTAAAGAGTGACTCATCAAGTACTCTCTTGAAAGTCCTTGCCGAGTTGTTGTACGTTGATTTTCACAGGCCACGTCATTATTCATGTGACTACTTAAACAAATGGTGATTTTTTTTTTTTGAAAAAGTCTATTAATGGTTCTATCGTATTCCTCGTCGAATACTCTATAAGAAAAATATAACATATGCATCTAAAATAATCCTAAACAATTTTATTAGCAAATTTAATACTCATTTCGGGCGATAGTCCACCAATCAGTGGTTTTTATGAAATAATTTGAATATGGTGGGTCGTAGGGCCAATCTGACTACTGATTTCACACAAAGGCATATACCTCCGCATCCGATGGTGGTATTTTTGTGTTGCTGCTCTTTCTTCTATTGCTCCAAGTCCAACTGTCCCAAAGGGCCCCATGTTGCTTGTTGCCTGGGACCCCCGGGGACCCTTGCTACACCTCTGCCCACAGTCAAACATGGCAGAGGTTCCCTGATGTTTTGGGGTTGCTTTGCTGCCCTGGCACTGGACTGCTTGACCGTGTACATGGCATTATGTAAAAGATGTAAAATATTTATATTTCATTATGTAGACATACCTCATAAGGAAAGGAGGTTCAGGGATAAAAAATAAAAAAGCTTTATGAGGCTGCTAAAGGCAGTAGATCCCTCATCAGCGGGGTAAAGAGCACAATTGGTAGGAATAACACAGTTTGCAAGGATATTAAGGTATAAAATACAACAATTATAAACACAGTTACAATGTTATTGTTCTATAACAATTTATGTCATTACTTATTAATAATTAGGTGCTAGAATTGTCATATGGATAATAATGAAATAATAGTTTTGAAAAAAAATGCTGTGGTGGCTCAGTGAACATCTGATGTGGTTAAGTTCAGATGAACAACTAGTTGAAAAAGAAAGTTTTGATATAGAGGTTGATGGAAGAAAAGAGGTAAAGACTGACTGAGTCACAGCCAGAAAGTGTTGATGACGGTGTTGATTTCTATTCACTATTCTCCCTCCCAATTAAAGTCTGTCACAGTCACAGTCAATTATACTGTAAATCTGGTTAAACTGGAAGTTATGTTGTTGTGAGGTGTATTAAATTCTTGTTCATGTCCCCCTTTTGATCTATGAGCACCTGCCCCTCCATTGGTCTCTGCACGGCTCTGTTGTACTGTTAGAACAATTGATTACATAAGTCAAGATATGTACATAGACCCTTAGCATGGGCCAAACATGGCTTTCTGGCTGGGTTTATTTTAGGGGTTGTTAGTGAGATCTCTCAAGAAAACTGGCAAAATACAAAGTTTCCATCTAAACATACTCAAAACAAACAACCAATTAGTATAACTAACTGTTTGATCTGATCTGACATTCAAGGTGAGGTGGAGGCTGAAAGCGAGGACGAGGACGACGATGACGACGACTGCAAAAAGGGATCCATGGATGAAGTGGGTGACGGCTGCCCTCTAGTGTACATTTAGAGGTATTACTGATCGATTACTGACTGAGTGCATATGTGTGGATTATCTTCAGGGAACGGCGGGCAGCGAAGCATTCGCCACTGAGGAAATGTCCAACCTTGTCATCTACATCCAACCTGTCAAGTTCCACAGCTTTGAGGCTTCCAAAAGTACGTAGGTTCACAAGCGTTCTTTTTCTTTGAGATTTTATGCAGCTATATTTGTTGTGCACCTGCAGAGACCAGTCGCGGCTACCAGATGTCATCATTCGTGGAGACCAAAGCTTTGGAGCAGCTCACCAAGTCTCCTGTGGAGTTTGTGGAGTATCCTTTTTACAGCCTTTGGCAGCCATAGTTATCCAATGCATTTGAACGGAGAGGGCTGACTGTCAGGGGCGTCACTAGGTTTTAAGAACAAGGGGGGGGGGGGCTCAGCACCCAGGAGTTACACAGGTGTAAGTGAACGTAGCGTACAAGCACAAAACTTCACAACAGCTAACAAAGACTGATAGTTTATATATATATTGGGTGTGTGAGTACACATATACATATGTACACATATAAAATTAGAGGCTAATGCCATGACTCAGTCTTAAGTCACAACACAGTAAAATTGTTTGTTCCAAAATATTTGTAAATCGCACAGATTACATTTTGGTCACACATATAACAAAAATGGCTGTAATTTCAAACCCTGAAAAGTGCTACTAATTAGTTGAATTTCAGTAGTACAGTGGGGCAAATAAGTATTTAGTCAACCACTAATTGTGCAAGTTCTCCCATTTGAAAATATTAGAGAGGCCTGTAATTGTCAACATTAGTTAACCTCAACCATGAGAGACAGAATGTGGGGGGGGGCAGAAAATCACATTGTTTGATTTTTAAATAATTTTTTTTGCAAATCATGGTGGAAAATAAGTATTTGGTTAATACCAAAAGTTCATCTCAATACTTTGTTATGTACCCTTTGTTGGCAATAACGGAGGCCAAACGTTTTCTGTAACTCTTCACACACTGTTGCTGGTATTTTGGACCATTCCTCCATTCAGATTACCTCTAGAGCAGTGATGTTTGGGGGCTGTTGTTGGGCAACACGGACTTTCAACTCCCTCCACAGATTTTCTATGGGGTTGAGATCTGGAGATTGGCTAGGCCACTCCAGGACCTTGAAATGCTTCTTACGAAGCCACTCCTTTGTTGCCCTGGCTGTGCTTTTGGGATCAATGTCATGCTGAAAGACCCAGCCACGTCTCATCTTCAATGCCCTTGCTGATGGAAGGAGATTTGCACTCAAAATCTCCCAATACATGGCCCCATTCATTCTTTCCTTTACACAGATCAGTCGTCCTGGTCCCTTTGCAGAAAAACAGCCCCCAAGCATGTTTCCACCCCCATGCTTCACAGTGGGTATGGTGTTCTTCGGATGCAATTCAATTCTTTTTCCTCCAAACAGGAGAACCTGTGTTTCCACCCCAAAAATTCTATTTTGGTTTCATTTGACCATAACACATTCTCCCCGTCCTCTTTCGGATCATCCAAATGCTCTCTAGCGAACCGCAGACGGGCTTGGACGTGTACTGGCTTCAGCAGGGGGACACATCTGGCAGTCCAGGATTTGAGTCCCTGGCGGCGCATTGTGTTATTAATAGTAGCCTTTGTTACTGTGGTCCCAGCTCTCTGTCGGTCATTCACTAGGTCCCCCCGTGTGGTTCTGGGATTTTTGCTCAACGTTCTTTTTATCATTTTGACGCCACGGAGTGAGATCTTGCATGGAGCCCCAGATCGAGGGAGATTATCAGTGGTCTTGTATGTCTTCCATTTTCTAATAATTGCTCCCACAGTTGATTTCTTTACACCAAGCATTTTACCTATTGCAGATTCAGTCTTCCCAGCCTGGTGCAGGTCTACAATTTTGTCTCTGGTGTCCTTCGACAGCTCTTTGGTCTTGGCCATAGTGGAGTTTGGAGTGTGACTGACTGAGGTTGTGGACAGGTGTCTTTTATACTGATAATGAGTTAGAACAGGTGCCATTAATACAGGTAACGATTGGAGCCTCGTTAGACCTCGTTAGAAGAAGTTAGACCTCTTTGACAGCCAGAAATCTTGTTTGTAGGTGACCAAATACTTCTTTTCCACTCTAATTTGGAAATAAATTCTTTAATAATCAAACGTGATATACTGTTTTTTTTCCATATTCTGTCTCTCGTGGTTGAGGTTAACCCATGTTGACAATTACAGGCCTCTTTAATCTTTTCAAGTAGGAGAACTTGCACAATTGGTGGTTGACTAAATACTTATTTGCCCCACTGTAATTCATTTAATAATAGTAGCGTCAATTCTATCCTGACAACATATGGGAAGACAATCTAAATTACCTATACTGGACTGTCTCAGGAAATTAGAATACACAATATTCTAATTTTTTGAGACAGTCCTGTGTATATATACAGGACTGTCTCAGGAAATTAGAATACACAATATTCTAATTTCCTGACTGTCTCAGGAAATTAGAATATTGTGTATTCTAATTTCCTGAGACAGTCCAGTATACCTGAAGTCATTGTATAATGGAAATGAGGTTGCTTAAAAGTTAGTTGGGACAATTTCAGCATCCTGAAAAGTTGCTAGTGTTATGTCCCTATGGAAACCTACGCCCTAGGAGGGCTGACTGTGAATGATCATGTTTCAGTGCCATTGATGCTGAAAGACATCTATTCGAGATTGGAGTGACTGGCAGGTTTCAAGCACATGTTGAGGATTCAAATGAGGATTTCAATACAGTACTGTATTAAATTTAGGATTTCAATTTAATTTCCAGAAGTATTGCTGCCTATGTTGTCCTTAGCCTCGCGTGTGTCATTTAGATACAACAAAATGCAATTGAGCAGGATTTACCCCAAAGGCACCAGAGTTGACTCATCCAACTACAACCCTCAACTCTTCTGGAACGCAGGATGCCAGTTGGTGGCGCTCAACTTCCAGACCATCGGTGAGGAAACTCAAGCAATCCTTTTCCCATCATTGTCATTCTTAAAGTTTACAAACCTGAATGTACTTGATCCTGTTCATGCGCGCAGATTTGTCCATGCAGCTCAACCTGGGCATGTACGAGTACAACGGCAAGTCGGGCTTCAGGCTCAAACCGGAGTTCATGAGGCGGCCTGACAAGAACTTTGATCCATTTACTGAGAGCACCGTTGATGGAATAGTCGCCAACACGCTTTCTGTCAAGGTGAACAAATACTACAACAAGCACGTGGAATTCAAAGGCGTAGGTTTGGTCTCAATATCGGTAGGGACGATATAGTAGCATAACCTGCATGAACACTTTTTGCTGGGGACGGGACATTAATAAGACAAAACAGAGGGCTACATTTCTCACCAATAAGAACCTAACTAATTGATAGGCTAAATGATTAATGCAAAATAAATCTGCATTGACTTATACTAACTTTCACACTGCAAATTTAAAGTATAATGTCTTAATCTGGTATTTTTTCTTAAATCTAGTCAAATGATTTTCTCCATCTTGATTTGAGTGTCAATGGTAAGACTGTCATTTTTCACCTAAATCAAGAAAAAAATGCTTTCAATTAATGTTTTGAACAATATCTATTCTTGAATTAAGAACATTTCTGACAAACAAATTTTTTTAAGACTAAATATCTGAATGTTTTGCTTTAAATAAGTCTATTCAGCTTATTTTCAGCTAGTTATTTTATTTCAAGAAATCTGAGTAAAATTTACTTGAAGCACTGGCAGATAATTTCACTTATTGCTAGTAGATTTGCACTGAAAACAAGGGAATTTAAGTTTTTTTTTTTTTTTTTTTCCGACAAAAAATGAAAGCTCCTTTTGGGCTGTTTTAAGAACACATAAATAAAATAAAAATGAAAACTGTGGAGAAGGGGGTTAACCTTGGTTCACTACATTTCTTCCAGTTTATTTAACGTTAACAGTAGAAAACATCCAGGAGGATATTTCTCTCAAAGCAGCTTTCTCCTCAAGTACGAGAAATTTGCACAAATTAATGTTATGCTAATTGTGATGTAGGTCGGACTTTCAGTAGGAAAATTAGGGGTGTGTTCTCCTAGCCTGGAACTCGACTCACCGCTGTTCCAGCTATAGAGTCTGGGACCCAGCTCCTTATTGGCCTCTCGAGCCCGAACGAAATCGTCCGTTCAGTCAGATTCGTTCATTTGTGTGACATGTTCTTAACGAGCAACGTCACTCTTGCGCGTCAGAAGTCGTCTCCACAACAACACAGATGGCGAACAGGATAGCAGAGAATATGTTCCTATCCGCGGTAAGTTCAGTTTTCAGTGACCAAAAACACATTGAGTTGCTAGAACCAACAGTCTTTCTCATGCTAGCCATGTTGAGTAAACTTCTCCGTTCTCCTCGTATGTTTATGTCCTAGCGGTAGAGTTTCTTGTCGCTTTACCAATGTCATGTCCACCTGTTGCTGATTGGTCCACTCCGCTGTCTGTTTACTATGGCTTGTTCCGCCCTGGGATTTTGATCGGCGCACCAGTCGCCAGACTCTATCACTGGAACAGCGGTGAGTCTGGGGTTCCAGGCTAGTGTTCCCCAACTACACAACATTTAAGTTTTTAACATTACTTACAGTGGCTGCTGGTTGCAGAAAAAATATCCCTCGTCTTCGAAGGGGGCTTAGGAGGAGGCATGTCGGGGGGGTGAATGCGTGTGTGTGGGGGGGGTCGAATCATCAGCCAATCAAATGTGCGCTTGAAGGAAAAAAATGGACTGGCACATTCAGCAAGTGAAAAGGGAGAATATAGTTAAAGTACTGTAATTCACTTCATAATGATAGGGTCGATTCTATCCTCACAACATATGGGAAGACAATCTAAATTACCAAGTCATTATATAATGCAAATAAGATTGCTTAAAAGTTGTTGTGGACAATATAAGCATCCTGAAAAGTTGGTAGTGTTATGCTCCTACCGTCCCTCGGCAAACCTACGCCCTTAGTGGAATTACAAGCTGTTGCTTGCTGGTCTATCTGAAGCTTGCTCTTAACTCAAATTTTGTCCTTGAATACCTCATAATTCCTTTATCACGTCTGTTCCAGATTATCTCAGGCCAGTTCTTGTCAGACAAGAAGGTCGGCACTTACGTGGAGATTGACATGTTCGGACTGCCGGTGGACACAAAACGTAAAGCCTTCAAGACAAAAACGTCGCAGGGGAACGCAGTCAACCCTGTGTGGGACGAAGAGCCCATCGTCTTCAAGAAGGTGGTCCTACCCACGCTGGCTTCGCTGAGAATCGCCGTCTTTGAAGAGGGTGGAAAGTTCATAGGACACCGTATCATTCCTGTGTCAGCCATACGGCCAGGTCAGTAAATGAAAGAGAATTTGAGGGGACTTAAGAACCAGCCCCAGTTTTAAAACAGGATTTGGACTGTAAATGAGGATTGAAGGTTTCTGGGTGTCCTATTGCTGCAGGTTATCATTACATCAATCTAAGGAACGAGAAGAACCAAACTCTGACGCTTCCTGCTCTTTTCGTCTACGTGGAAGTCAAAGATTATGTTCCTGACACGTTTGCAGGTGAGTACCCATATGACATGATTGCTCATTCATCATCATTATCATGACCATCATGTCCGCCCTCCATGCTCAGATGTCATCGAGGCTCTGTCCAACCCGATCCGCTACGTCAACCTGATGGAGCAGAGAGCTAATCAGCTGGCTGCTCTCACCCTGGAGGAGGGCGGTGACGATGAGGCCGAAAAAGAGGTAAGGCAGCATTTTTCCAAAAATAAAAGCTCATATAATAACCCTGTATGCTGACTGGTTGCATGTAATACCCAATAGTTTGCACAACATGCTGGTTGACTGCATCAAATGTGCTCACAACTTTGCAAAACAAAAGCATTCAACTCCAGATACACATGAAAGTTGATTGTATCTAATATAAAGGCAACTTTTCAAAATAAAAGAGAACAAGTATTTGATACCATGCCAATGGGAAAACCCATTGGCAGTGTATCAAATACTTGTTCTCCCCACTGTAGCTAGTTCAAATCAGACTATGCAGTATTGCACTTCCATTTGAAAATAAATTAAAATACCAAAGTTTAGCCTTAAACGGTATTTTTATAAATTTGAGGATCTAAGCACAACAAGAGAAAAACTGGCTAACTTGCATAGCAAAAGTCCGCTAGCCTATAAAATGCTTTTTTTTTTTTTTTTTACAATGCTCTTAACAAATCATTCAAACACATATTCTCGCTAAAAATGGCTAAATTTACCTAAAAATTTAATTATGAATGCATAAAAAAAAACATTAGCTCAAACAAAAACTTTTACCTCATGTTGGTTTAAACAGGGAGCAGCTGGATTCAGCCATGTTAAATGAGTTATGTAATATTCACCGTTGCCTCTAGAGGGAAGTGTATCCACCAAAATCAATAAAATTAAACGAAACCCTTTCAAAACAAACCATTACGACGCTTTCCCAAATTTTAAACGAATACTTGAAGCTTAGTCGAATTACTCGAGTTAATCAAGTAATCACTGCAGCACTACTGTGTATGTAGTGTGACTAGTGAGCATTAGCATTATTTTAAGCAGTCGTTTTCAAAATAAAAGTACTTGCTGTGCCATTGCCTGTGCTATGTTATCACGACATTTCAAAATCAAGTTTGATTTTGCATCATTTAAAATCTGTTTTCCACAATAAATTTCTATGTATTTGTAATCAAACTTTCAAAATAAGTACACATCTCTATTTAAGGACAGCCTTTCAAAACAGTACCATTGTAAATACAAGGGCTGCAGATTTCGATTATTTTAGTAGTCGATTAATCGATGAACTAGTTAGTTCGAATAATCGAGTAATCGGATAAGGAACATGAAAAATTAAAATACCTGAGCTGAGCCTGAAACGGTATTTTTAAAAAATGAGGATCTATATACAACAAAAGAACAATTGGCTAACTTACATAGCAAAAGTCCGCTAGCTTAAATGCTATAAAATGCTAACTTTTTTTTTTTTTTTTTTTTTTTACAATGCTCTTAAGAAAAGGTTGAAACTAGGGCTGTCAAACGATTAAAACTTTTAATTGAGTTAATTACAGCTTAAAAATTAATTAATCGCAATTAATTGCAATTCATGCCATCTATAAAATATGCCATATTTTTCTGTGAATTATTGTTGGAATGGAAAGATAAGACAAGATGGATATGTATATTCAATATACGGTATATAAGGACTGTATTTGTTTATTATAACAATAAATCAACAAGACGGCATTAACATTATTAACATTCTGTTAAAGCGATCCATGGATAGAAAGACTTCTTCTTAAAAGATAAATTAGTACAAGTTATAGAAATTTTATATTAAAACCCCTCTTAATGTTTTCGTTTTAATAAAATGTGTAAAATTTTCAATCAAAAAATAAATGAGTAGCCCGCCATTGTTGATGTCAATGATTATTTACACAGTGCTCATGGGTTCTGAATCCTATAAAATCAGTCGCACCCAAGCGCCAGCAGAGTGCGGCAAAACTCCATAAAACACAACAAGTGAGCATTTCACTGTACTGTCATTTAAATCTGTCTGAGCGGGGCATCTGCATTAATTGCGTCAAATATTTTAACGTGATAAATTTTAAAAATGAATTAACGCCCGTTAACGCAATAATTTTGACAGCCCTAGTTGAAACACATATTACCACAAAAAAGGCTAAATATATCTATAAACGAATTTACGAATGCGTTAAAATACATTTGCACAAACAAAAACTTAGTCTTTGTTGGTCTGAACAGGGAGCAGTTGGATTCAGCCATGTGAAATGAGGCAGACCAGAGGGCAGTGTATCCACCCTAATAAATAAAACTAAATGCAAACATGTAAAAAAAAACATTACAAAGCCACTTTAATTCAATTAATTAAATTAGTTAAACAAATACTCGAAGCAATACAAATTAAATTGAATATTTTTTTCAAATGGAATACTAGAGTTAATTGATTAATCGTTGCAGCACTCGGAAATAGTACAGTACTTAAAATATGCATGTATTGTACTAACATTGACTGACTTCATGAAGCTACTCCATGTCTTTTTTCAAAATAATATTAATTCGCAGCTGTAATGTATCGTATTTTAGGCTGAAATTGCTTGAAAACTAATTATCTGGCACCACTTGAATGGGACAAGAAATTGAGGTAACTTCCTCCAGGGGTCGCCTTTTAACTGATTTGACGTGGCTATTGCTACTGTCTCTAAGCCAGCGTAGGTCAACACAAGGCCAGAGAAGGACATGTTAACAGGGGTTGTAGACCTGAACATGGATGAAAACGTGCAGAGGATTTCTTACAGGTGTTCTGTTGATGGGCTGTTCTGAAACACACTGGAAAGTTTCACCAACTACAAGCACCTCATATTTTGATGTTGTGTGAAAGTGTTGTTCTCACAGCTCTTTTGACGGACAGGTGGAAGCAGGTAACGAACCCCCGTCTGAGTCCAAAGCTGACCCCAGGGTCGCAATTCCGGCAGAAAACGGACTAAGCCACATTCCGATCGCCCCCAAACCGCCGTCACTTGTCGGGCATCAACCTCAATCTGCAGGTCAGTGATAACACCGGAGTTAATTTTATTTCCAAGAGAAATTCATAGACTTTACTATCAGTTGATGGGACACGGGGTTCGGGGCCAATCTGGAGGGGGCCTGTTTAAAAAAAAAAAAAAAACCTTGAAATTCAAATATTTTCAAAACCAAAGCCACAAGTGGCCTAAAACCAAAACAAGCAACTCCCTTAGGCAAATTTGAGTCTCCATCAGCAGCAGCATCTAAAAATTCAAAGTCGTTCCATAATAAAATCCTGATTATTTTTTATATAAGTATAACAAAACTTAAAATGGCTATGAAATTCTCAAGATTCTACACTAGATGGACAAAAATCTCCAACTGCAGAGATAATCACCTATATTTTCAGGATCAATAGCAATATTTTACATATCATGTAAGTTTTTGCCAGAAATAGCAACTTAAATGTCATGTGTAGAGATACAACATCCAAAATGGCGGCCGTCACAAAACAAAGAGCTTTTTAAGTTGAAAATTCTTGTGAATAAATGCATGAACCACGGAATTTCTATAGATATGAACGTGAAACATAACTAGATTCTTAGTTAAAACCAAAAAACGGGCAGTTATCATTCATTTTACATCAATATTTCAAGCAAAAGTTGTGGTATTGTGTAATCCCACATGGCGGACGTCACGAAACAAAGAGCTTTTTAAGTTGAAAATTCTTGGAAATTAATGCATAAATTGCGGAATTTATCTAGATATGAACGTAAAACAGTTTCGATCAGGGGTGTCCAAACTTTTTGCAAAGGGGGCCAGATTTGGTGTGGTAAAAATGTGGGGGGCCGACCTTTGCTGACGTGCTTTATGCGTATGTTGTGGAATTTCGATAGATACGTAAAACAGTCTAGATTGTTGGTTAAAAGCAAAGAATGGGCAGTTATCGTTCATTTTACGTAAATATTTCAAGCAAAAGTTACAGTATTGTGTAATCCAACATGGCGGCCGTCACGAAACAAAGAGCTTTTTAAGTTGAAAGTTCTTGTAAATAAATGCTTATATTGCTGAATTTCGATAGATATGAACGTAAAACAGTTGAGATTGTTGGTTAAAATAAAAAAAATAAAAAAATGGGCAGTTATAGTTCATTTTACGTAAATACTTCAAGCAAAAGTTACAGTATTGTGTAATCCAACATGGCGGCCGTCACGAAACAAAGAGCTTTTTAAGTTGAAAATTCTTGTAAATAAATGCTTATGTTGTGGAATTACGATAGATACCCAAAGCAGTCTAGATTGTTGGTTAAAAGCAAAGAACGGGCAGTTATCGTTCATTTTACGTAAATATTTCTAGCAAAAGTTACGGTATTGTGTAATCCAACATGGCGGCTGTCACGAAACAAAGAGCTGTTTAAGTTGGAAATTCTTGTAAATAAATGCTTATATTGCTGAATTTCCATAGATATGAACGTAAAACAGTCGATATTGTTTGTTAAAATAAAAATACGGGCAGTTATAGTTCATTTTACGTAAATACTTCAAGCAAAAGTTACAGTATTGTGTAATCCAACATGGCGGCTGTCACGAAACAAAGAGCTTTTTAAGTTGAAAATTCTTGTAAATGCGTAAATCGCGGAATTTTAATAGATATGAACGTAAAACTGTCTCGATTCTTGGTTAAAAGCAAAAAACGGGCAGTTATCATTCATTTTTTGTAAATTACGGTATTGCGTAATCCAACATGGCGGCCGTTACGAAACGAAGAGCTTTTTAAGTTGAAATTATTGTAAATAAATGGTTAAACCCCGGAATTTCTATAGATATGAACGTAAAACAGTCTGGATTCTTGGTTAAAAGCAAAAAACGGGCAGTTATCATTCATTTTACGTGTATATTTTAAGCCAAAGTTACACAAATTTTATTATTTAATTTTATAATTTTTTTCACAACGTTTTAAAGTGCATGCATGGTGCTATTTAATATAATAATTACCTTGAATACTCCATGAAATCACTCTTGAGACACTCCTGCCTGACTGTACGCAGTAAAACCTTCGTCCTGTTTGCATCTAAATCCGGCGTTAGAACGCAGCGTGTTTCAGTTTATCACAGTGAAAGCCAACTCAACGTTCTGTCTAGTAAGGCATGGCACAATGTCTGTAGGAGCTGTCATGTCAAATGATGGGGGAGTATGTGAGAAATTATTTCCCGCTCTTGGTTTCTAGGCTCTTTGAAACCACCGCTAAAGACTGAGGACATCATCCAGAGCGTCCTTACCGGTAAGAAGCTTCTCTTTTTTTATCATATTGAACTTCCTCGCCAATCACATTCTCCGTTGTACCCTCTAGAAGTAGAAGCTCTGACCCTTGAGGAGCTAAAACAACTCAAGGGTTTCGTTCGCGAACAACGCAAGCAATACAAGGAAATGAAGGAGCTGGTGCGTAAACACCACCGCAAGACTGCCGAGCTCATCAAGGAGCACACGGCCCGCGTGGGCGAGCTCCAGAGTCAGCAGCAGCGGAGGCGAAACGCTCTACACAAGAGCCACAAGCGAGATGGTAAGAAAAGGTAGGTGGTGCTCTTCAACTTTGACTTTGTCTAAATGACATGAAATTCCAGAATCAGTTTGTCGTGCAGCCGGTCAGAACAGTCGCTGTCCACGTTGGACCGAGAGCTGTGCGATCTGGACCAGGAGTGCAGCCAGCGTCTGTCTGAGCTAAAAGAGCAGCAACAGCAGCAGCTCCTCACACTCCGCCAGGAGCAATACTACAGCGAAAAGTACCAGAAGAGGGAGCACATCAAGCAGGTGCAGTATAAAAGGCCTTTCGTTTTTAAAATTTGGTAGACATGTCTGTCATAAGTTCCTCTACAATATAGTCTAAAGAAACCATGGCCAAAAAGACACTGGAAATCTGTCATTTTGGTTTTATGTGGTCTATCCATAGTCATTTTGAAGCACAACTTTTTTAAATAGCTGACTTAAAAAATTTAGTTTCACGAAGCAGCATGAAATTTGACTGCCGACCAGTGTTGTTTTCTTCAACAATGATGACAACGAAAATATTTCGTCAAAGAAAACTTTTTTTTTATGACGATGACGAGACGATAACGAGCTAAAATTGTGATTTGGGAGACTAAAACATAACGAGACGAATGCCAGTTTTTGTCTGATGAGACGAAAATGCGCCAGCTTCTGTCACATGTTCACAATGTGTGACATTTTTTTTATGTGTCGTTAACCGTCATCGTAGCAGTGTCCGGTTGTGTCACTCACATGACGTGTGAAGAACCCCATGTTACTGGTGTCCTCTCCAGGCTTTCTTGTTTTGAAATACACAGTAAGATTTTTTTGTCTTGGCAGAGAACTTGCAATGTTGCTTTAGCTTAGCTTTCCGAGACGGGAATGAGACGAAAATGCACAATAGTTTCCGTCACATGTTCACAATGTGTGACATTTTATGTGTAGTTAGCCTGCATCTTAGCAGTGTCTGGTTGTGTCACTCATAACGTGCTGCACGCCCAACCGACTCACCAATATGTCATCTCCATGCAGGCTTGCACACACGGTAAGATTTGTGATACAATGTTGCATTAGCCTTGAATGGTCTGTGCTGATTGATCATCATAGTATATGTAACTCGTAGTGTAAGCATAGTATTTGCATTAGGCTAACGCTAACCGTGAGCGTCCTCTTAAAGTCGTGGACAACTTTTTTTTTTTTTTTACTTACAGTTTGTGCCTATCAAGAGGGTGTAATTAATTGAAAATAATTTACTGTTTACCTGCTGAGTACATATTATCATCAAGTTGGCGTTGTCCTTGGAGATGGACACTACAATATGTGCTCATCCGTCAATGTTTATTTGAAATAGTTGGAAACCTTTGTTTATTTTTGGAGTAAAAAATTTTAGTACCGGTTATTTTACAGTCAAAAACATTTTAGCAAACGTGACGAAATTGGTCTTAAGTTTTCATCAACAAAAACGAGACCAGGACACATTTTTAGATGACTAAAATATGACTTATGATGTATAATTGTCCAAAAGACTAAAACGAAAGTTAAAAGGACTGCCAAAAACTACACTGTTGCTGACATATCATCAGGGCCGGCCCAGGCCATTTGGGGGCCCTAAGCAAAATAATGCAAAGGGGCCCATATTTTTGGCCCACCATTTTGTCACAGTGTACTGTGAAACCCATATATGCAATCCAACCCATACGTCCATATTTTGTATATTAATCAGATTTTGTTGCACTGCATATTTTGAATTTCTCACCCTAAAGGATTGTCAGTACTTACAGTAGATAGTGCGAAACCTTTTTCTGAAAGAGGAAAGAAAGAAGTTAAGGAAGAAATTTTATTTTTTTAAGCTTGTAATCAAGTATCAAAACTCACAAAAGTCAAATGAAGCAAACTGTAGTAAACAAAATAGAATATAAATTAAACAGTTGCCAGATTGGGGGCCCCGTAGTGGTCAGGGGCCCTAAGCAGTTGCATAATCTGCGTATAGGCTGGGCCGGCCCTGCTTATCATGAAATAATGCCTGAAAAGCCCTGAGATATGAAATGATATATATGATTTTGTCTTTTATTTATGTGTTTTGTGCCATACAGTTTAAAAAAAAAATTTTTTTAATAAAATCTATTGAAACGGAAGGTTACACTGTATTTGAACTCAGTGTCATAAGACTGTCATAATGATAATATGACCTCTGTCATGAACATGAATGAGGTCTTATGACAGATGCCATTGGGTGTCATTTAGTAAATAATGTCACTTTTGATGCAATATTGAATTTTTTTTTACAAATGTCTTTGGGTTGGGATTAAAGTTTAGGAACTGTGTTAGGACACTTAATGACATCTGTCATAAGCATTTATAAATGTTCATGACAGTGTCATGTCATAATTATGACATCTTATGACAGTCTAATGACACCAAATTCAAATAAAGTGTTATAACTCAATTCGTTTATACCTATTCTTCCATCACATAACTAATTCTCTCTGTTTGCATGCAGCTGGTGGAAAAACTGACTGCCCTGGCCGAAGAGTGTCAGAGTGCGCAATTGAAAAAGCTGAGAGACATCTGTGAAAAGTGAGCAAGTAACTAAAATGAAAAAAACACACGAAACATCCCATCACTAGATCTTGATGTTTTTATATCACTTTTCCCTCTTTTTTTAAGTTATTTCACTTATTCTCTGAATAAGCAACACAATATAAGGCGGAAAACACAGACAAGACTGAAAAAGCAGTTTCTGCTTTAGCACCCCTCTTTAAAATAAACTGCTGTATTTTAAGCCAAAACAACTGTTGTGTTTGATGGAACAATATGTCTATATGCTGGAATAGCAGATTCATGGCGCACTAAGCCTCCGAACTATTTTAATATGTCCGTTTTACCCTAAAAAAAAAACCCGTTTACAGACATCGCGCAACCGCTTTTGTTTCAACCTAGCCATAAAAAGAAGGTAAGTGCTTATATTTATTATTGAAAATATCTGCCATTTTTAGCTTAGAATTATTAATTGATGTCTAATATTTCGTTTAAAAAAAAAAAAAAAAAAAAAACGACTTTAAAAAATTATTCACTCGCATATTTTAAACTTTTAAGCAAATTACTTCACCTTGAAAAATTTGGCGTCTATAAAAAAGTCACGGATATCTACCTCATAACTATCGCTTAATTGTATTTTTTGTGTTACTGTCGCATTTTCCCTGATATTTTAGATGATAAATAATCAATCCAAACAAATAAAAATTGAAAAATAACGTTTAAAAGGGTAAATCTATGAAAAAGAAAATCTCAACCACTCCTTGTTGTCTGCGATTTCTGCATCGCGACCCTTGTTAGATCACCATGTTTTACCCATAAAATCTGCCAAAAATCCGGCTGTGGCCATTCACAGCTGTGTCTTGACACTCTGTGATACGTGCTACATGGAGCTTTTGGATCGAAACAAGGTAAGTACGCGATAATATCTCGTTAAAATCGTGACATCTTTAATAATGCTCTCGCGTGCTCTCACCTCCAGTTAGGGTTTTGCTGTTTTAAAAAAAAACATTTTTTTTCTAAATGTCCTCCTGTTCAAAATTTTTCTTCCCCAAGAAATTTGAGATTTTAAGCTTTTCAATGATGTATCACACATACATATAGGACAATTTTGAAATTTGGCCAAATTGGTGGTTCCAGAGCGGAACTTCAAGTCACCCTAGTGTTTTCCGCCATAAGCAATCACAATTGAAGTACACCCAACTCCCATGCGGCGCATTAAAACTGTTTCAGCCTTTTGAAGGCATTTCAGATAAATTTTCAGTGTCTAAAACCAAAATGGAAAAAAAAAAGAAAAATCAAATGAAACTTCTCATCGCTACATCTTCTTTTGCAGGGAGAAAAAAGACTTAAAGAAGAAAATGGACAAGAAGAGACAAGAAAAGATAAGTGAAGCCAAGTCTAAAGACAAGAACGTCACTGAGGAGTGAGTGTTGTACTGCACGAATATGACCGCTAGGGGTCCCTGTCGATATAAAAAACCCACTAATTTTGTGATGCCGTTGTTCCCTGCAGAGAGAAGCTAGAGATAAACAGGTCGTTTGTCAATGAGGTGGTGCAGTACATAAAACGGGTAAGAGTGAGCATCGACCACATTACATGCTATTCAAAATGGATTCACATACACATTCGCACGGATTCTGTCAGTAACATTCATTATTAAATACAGAGCCCATAGGCGGAGTTTGAATTTTGTGGTGGTGGTGGGGGGACAAAACATGTTGATGACCCCGAAACGCCGTGTCATAATGTCATAAATAAAATTAACTCACATGATATATGCTCGGATGGTAGCTAAGCTCATGCTCGTAGATACTAGCATGAGCGCGCGCTTTTCTGTCTTAACTAGTGGAGAAGTACCGTAGATGCCGCATCCTTTTTGACTGAATATTCCAGCCAGAATCTGTCCTCAGGCCTTAACATCCCTGAGGTTACAGTGAATGATATGGCTCTTTCTGATCACTACTGTATAGACCCTACTCACCAACGTCACAGAATGACGTGTCGCTGTATCCAGCCGCCGTATTGTCCGTCGGTGTTTATCCATATTCTCAATGGTTTCAATTTGTCGTGCAATTTATAGTGCAATTCATGGAAACCCCGGTGCTTTCAGACGCTGTAAACTCATTGGATGCGTTGCATAAAAGGCGTTATGTCGAAAAGCTTCAGTCTGTCCATTCGCCAGATCCATATTTGATGCCTAAATCGATGTTTTTCGACCCGCTGTCTTCGCCGTCTCTGCCTGACATCTGCTACTCTGATATCTACAACTATCTTGTCCACAGAAACTCAGCCTATTCTCACGAAACTTTGAAAAACTTTAAGAGCAGCACTCTAAGCAACATTACCCCGTGTGACCCTTTACTTCCAATTTTCTAAAATGGCGACAATCAATAAAAAAAAAAAAAGTTGACTGCGATGGCCGACGCTTCAAGGATAGGTGGATATTGGACTATTTCTTCAATAGAATACTCAACAACTGTGTCTGCCTCATTTGCAAAGAGACAGTCGCTGTTTTCAAAGAGTTTCGATGTGACGCGATTTTACCAAACAACACACGCTGACATGTACAACATTACAGGGAAGATACGCAGCGAGAAATTATAGCAACTTGAAGCTAGTTTAATTTCACAGCGGCAGTATTTCGCAAGAGCCCGAGTGTCGAAAGAGAACGCCACAAAGGCGAGATTGTTGAAATTATGAATTAAAAAAATAATAATAAAGCAAATGTGACACACAGAAAGGCTTGCTAAAATTTGTTTAAATATATTGTTCTACGTAAATCAGCCAAGGTAGCCCCCCACATTTTTACCACACCAAATCTGGCCCCCTTTGCAAAAAGTTTGGACACTCCTGATAACTGATGATCCGGAGACGAGGCCAGCTTCTTTCACTTGGTACCAGCTAAATATTATTCAAAAAATAATGATGGCCGAAGAAATAAACATCTTGAATTTGAAACTGTATGTTGTCGGCGATTAGCCTCGCAATGATCTTAATTGTGGTTGTCAGCCCAAAACCCTCTAAATATATATTAAATGCATCTTACCAGATATAAAATGACTACTACATAATCTGTGGTGATCGTTTGGTGCCCAGTTTTCTCGTCGAATTGCAGCAGTCCATCTCGCTCTCCTCTCCGGGTCTCTCGGAATACAGTAGAACTTCAAGTCTCTCCGTCTATCTTCTCTGTTACTGCAACCAACCGCCACACACGCCTTCACCATTTTGATTATTAATGTTAACGAGCAGAAAAACACGCCATAATAGGAGGAATTTACGTAGCGGTAATGCGTAAACACGACGAGCTGACGGACAATATGGCGCGGAGGCTTGGTTGTGACGTCATGTGAGTGGGGTCTATTATGTTTAAAATGACCACCCCTGTCCATCCTCTGAAAAGGGAAACAGAGGTGATTAAGAAGCATTACATAAATGATAACACTTGTGCATTATTCACTCAGGCCTATGCATCACCATTAACCCTTACAACATCTCCAGTGGATGAACTTGTAACTAGTTTCAGTTCCAGCGTGATGACTGTAATTGACACTATTGCCCCAATTAAGACAAAAACTTTGTCAAGAAAGAAGAGGTCACCATGGAGAAATGCCACTCTAGCTTTAAAACAAAAGCAAGATTGCAGACAAGCAGAATGCAGGTGGCGAAAAAACAAACTCCAGGTTTTTTATAATATCTACAAAGAGAGTCTTCGCAAATACAACCAGGAACTGAAAAAAGCTTGACAGTCATATTTTTCAGAGATCATTAGTAGAAACACCAACAGCACCCACACACTATTTTCTGTTGTTGACAAACCGACAAACCCACAAGGATCAGTACCTCGGGAATTGGTATCTGAGGTGTCCTGTAATGATTTAGCAGCATTCTTTACACACAAAGTACTAAAGACAAACTGTGTGCAACTCCAGATTAACAATTGTTACACTATATGTTCCAAGAACAAGAACCAAGCAGGGTGAGGGAACGTTTAGTTATTATGCTGCTCACCTCTGGAACAAGTTAACTGAAGATCTGAAGTATGCTCAAACTGTTAGCTCCTTTAAATCAGGGCTAAAAACGCTTTTGTTTAGCACTGCATATCCATAACTGTCTATATATTTCAATCTATTTGCTTTCTATTCCTCATGTGCTTATCTCTATTGCTGATTTCAATTACCGTATTTTTCGGACTATAAGTCGCAGTTTTTTTCATAGTTTGGCTGGGGGTGCGACTTATACTCAGAAGTGACTTATGTGTGAAATTATTAACACATTATTATATCATTTCACATGTTATTTTGGTGTTTCAGAGTGAAACTGATGGTTTCGTAAACTTGTTAGCATGGTCTTTAGGCTATAGTTATCTGAATAACTCTTAATAGCTATGGCCACGTTCGCGTTCTGCCTTTGGCTGTGTGTGTTCAATTGTATTATTGACTTTTTTTATATTGAAATGCATGCTTTTAGTTTGTGGTGCTTTCACGCCCAAGTGGGGGTGCACTCGCACATGTTTACGTGAAAAAGAGCACTCACACGCCAGGAGAATGCGGACAGCTACGCAGCGTCTGAGCGAGTGGGCGAGAGAGAGAGAGAAACACGGCTGCGAACCTACGTTCATTGTTTATGCTTGTAAAATATCTCTACAGAGGCAGCGCCTGTGTGTATCATCTTTTCTGTTGTTGTTGTGTGTTTTGTGTGTTTGCGATCGGACACTTAGAGCCAGTTGTGTGGTTGTTTGAACAATGTGCTCATGCTAGCGAACGCATGCTAACCGTTTGTGTCATTGCTGTAGTAGCGGCTAATTATCATTTATTTACTTTGATCCGAACCTGTTTGGTATCGAGGACGAAATGGATTTGTATTATTTCTATTTTTAGTTTCACTCTTCAAATCATGGTGTCATAACGACGGCCAAAATTAAGTCAGCAAATTATACAGACGTCCGGCATCGTCATTTGGGAGTTTAGCTCGCTGTATAGCCAGGACCAAGCCGTAGCGTCCTGGTGAGGACAGTACATTCGCATTTTGTTGTTCATGCATCATGTAACATTATTATACTTTACACTTATTCAGCATGTTGTTCTCTGTTGTATTTTTATTTTAAATTGCCTTTCAAGATGACATATCTGTTCTATGTGTTGGATTTTATGAAGTAAATTTCCCCCATAAATGCGACTTATGCTCCGGTGCGATTTGTTTTTTTCCTCTTCATTGGGTATTTTATGGCTGGTGCGACTTATACTCAGGTGCGACTGATAGTCCGAAAATACGGTATTAGCAGTAGTATTAGTATTTGTTTTTCATTTATTTTTTATTATATTCATGATTAAATGCGATTTTTAATTTAGTAGTGAAGTTTATTTCCTATTTCGGTTGTCTTTGTTTTTACGATCTATTGATTATAATGTAATTTTTATGATCTTCATGTGATGTAAAGCACTTTGAATTGCCTTGTGTTGAATTGTGCTATATAAATTTGCCTTGCCTTGCCTCAGGTGGTTTTGGCTAAGCAAAGCAAATGGCCATCTCAAATGTGCTATTCACATGATTTAATTCATTTTTGTTGTTTTATTGCTTTACAACTTTTATAGACAACCTTTTACCGTCTTAATTTCAAACTCATATATAGGAAAGTCAATTACATGCCATGATATTTTCGGCCACCGGGGGGCTGTCCCCCCCCCTTTAATCTCCGCGTATGACAAGGCCCCAGACATGACATGAATGTAAAAAAAATGTTTTAATTTTTAAACAATTGTGAAAATATTGTGTGTGTAGCTGGAGGATGCTCAGAGTAAACGCCAGGAGCGCCTACAGGAGAAACACAAGGACATACGACAGCAGATTTTGGATGAAAGGCCAAAGGTAAGAAAAGTGATACATTACTGATAGACACTTGATATTATGTATAGCATTATTCATTGAAAATAGCGCTGAGTGATGGGCATGAAATTGGTATTAAATTCCTACACAAGTCTCAGAAATGACGAACAAAAAACTTTCTTCTTCACCAAACACTTTTCCTTCTGGGAATTTCCATAAATCTCCATTCACATGAATTGCATGTGATTGCACAATACAGTTTTTGGGTGGAGGGGTTGTATCAAGCGTGAATGTGTCTCATATCATTATGTGTGTGTGCAGCATGTGTCCTCCCTCACTGCCCTGAATCAAATGCTCACTTACATGTGCACCGTTGTCATGGAAACTTGCCCCCCTCCACACACACACCTCCAGTACCCCTCCTCCATTCTTCATGACTTTCTGCAATCTGCTAATTCAGAAGTGAATCCTCCATCTGTGGCGAGGCGGGAGGGAGTCCCACAAGTGTGTGTGTGTGTGTGTGTGCGCATATGTATGCGTCAAACAGGTTGCAGTGAAACAAGATGGTGGTCGCAGTGTTTTCTCATCATAGACTTTGATCTGCATCACCTCGGCCCGCCGAGAGTGCATCAATAATGCAATATTCCCACAGGAAACAATAGGCAGCTTGCTAAAATTGTGTGTGTCGGTGTACGTGAGCAGAGAATACTACATACGCGCACATTCGTGCACATGAAGCGGAACCTCGAAAGGGGAACACCTGCAATTTGGTACCCCTCGAAAGTTGCATCAAGTGAGATCAGCTCAGTGAGCATCAGCTAATACAATACTAGGGCACTGGCGAGCGGGCAAAAAATCTTTTAGCACTTATCTACAGTGTCGGGCACGTTACTTTAAAAAAGTCATTTATAGTTACTCACTACTTCTTCCAAAAAGTATCTGAGTTAGTAACTGAATTTATAGTGAAAGTTACTAGTTACCAGGGAAAGTAATTATTTCTGTTACTTTAAAAAGAAGTTGTTGTATGTCAAAGAATTTGAAATTTTCTGAGCAGTATTCGAGTTAGTTGAATAGAGAAGAACAGACAGGTGGTTGTGTTATAGAACCTTGTAATATTTATTGCACCTCACCAGCAACAGATTTATCCTACACTTGAAGTTCAACAAAAACAATAAACAATGTAATAAAATAACAATCAGCAGTAAACAATATAAAGTGAGTTTAATCAATTAAATCTAACTCTCACAACCTGAGACAACTAGTTATGTAGACATAGCCTACTGTACTTCATTTTTTTTTTTTTAACCTGTCCTGTTCAGCCCGGATAGTCTGAACAGTTTTAATGTTTCACATTGAGAGTCTGACATACTCCCTTTGTGATCATTCAACATACCTCATTTATTATGACAAAGCAGCGAACAGGAGGGGGTTATGGGGGAACAGAAGAAAAGAAACACAAGAGAAGAAACACAAACAACAAGAAATACATTGAACGCCTAACTACGCTAACTACTAATATGTTGGCACTATCGTCAGCTAAATGTATTTCCGGTTGACACCATGTGGGGGCCTGTTGACCAGGAAAAGAGGGGTAAGATGGTGGGGGAGTCTATAAGCTAAGTGATAGAAAGGGGTAGAGTGTACACAAATCATCTCTGTGATCTAGAACCCAGTAATCGTGTGAATCCCTTGTGAGTGTAAGCCCGTTGGCAACCGACCCTACGGCTGCCCATCGCCAATCCCGGCACCGGGACCCCCCCGGCCGAGCGCACCCAATCACATCCAGCCGCACGCGAGCCCCGCCGGGCACGCAACAGCCACGCAGACAAGCGGAGACGCCACGCAGGCGCCGACACAGGGCCACGGCCCCCACCCAGCCAGCCCGGGGAGGGAGGGCAAGTGGAGGGTTCAGCGCAGCCAATCACTCCTCGAGCCAAACTTGGGGATGGCAAGAGGGGACGCACCACCAACCCCACGCCCGACCCCAACCCTGTCCGCCCACCCGGGCCACAAGCCGCCAATGAAATCTAATTCTCACAACCTGGGACAACTGGTCTAGTAGACATAGCCTACTGTACTTCAAGTATTTTGACTTGAAATAGTGTTTATATCTCCACCTCGTAAAGGACAAATTTTCCTCTGAATGCTCTGCCATCATATCCCTCTGCATCTGTTTTGCGTGTGTGTGTTTGCCGCACGCGCTGTTCCGGTTTGTGTGTGAAAATACCGGCTTTGATTGGCTTACCATGACACATGACTCTAACCCTCAGCCAATCACAATCACTTCCATCGCATCTATCCAGGTGGTGCATTCAGGTAGCCTCGTCCCCCCACGTCCTCAAGATGGAAGCAGCATTCTTGCTGGCTGACAGTGGGGGATGGGGACGAGGCCAGCATTCAGGTGTAGCAAAAACAGAAATGTTAGCAAGCTTTGGAAAGCATTGTCTAATAATTGAATGAGCAAGGACAAACAGCCTGGAATCATAAGAAGTACATGCTGTAATATTCTGATACAGAATTATCCGAGGCACCCTAAAGTGCACACGGCGCCAATCTTGTTTTGCTCACATGATGCGGGAGTGAGTTAGAGACACGGCCAGCCGAGAGCCTTACGTTTGTGTTAATGTTGAAGTTATATGTGCTATTAAAGAAACAGCGTGCCAGCACGTCCTGTGTGGTATATTTTTGCTAAGAAAAAGCACAAAACAAAACACGTGCGCTATTCTCGAACCTGAACGCACCACAAGTCCTGGCTGACAAATAAACGGAGCAGAGTAGACTCGCTACGTCTGGTAGTTACTTCACTTTATTCAGAGTAAGTAACGCACCACTTTTGACCGTCAGTAATGGTAACGGCGTTGTAACGGCAGAAAAAAATAATTCGTTAGATTAGCCCTTTACTGAAAAATAACGGCATTATTTATAACGACGTTATTCCCAACACTGCTTATCTATCATAAAAAGTCAGAAATAGTGCTTTAAATATATAGTATTTATAATCAAACCAAAATACATATTTTTGTAAAGAAAAAGTAATGTTTTTTGTTTTTCAGTCATCAGTATTTAAAATCAAAATCGGGACATTCCTTGTTAACTCATTCACTCCCAGCCATTTTTACCGGAGCAAAACCTTTCACTCCCGGTCGTTTTACTGGATTTTGACTGATTTTGCAAGGCGCACAGAAAATTCTGTTCTAATGCTATATAAACATGGAACCCACCAAAAGAAAGATTAGACTCTCTTCTTTCAGCAGAAAAAAGTTCATATCTTTTTCCATTCTTTAGAAATCAGCATTAGAAAATAGCTTAGTTTGAGCAATTTTTCAATTTCTGATGAAAAAACAGAAATTGAGCTTTTTGTGAAAGCATACATTTCAAACATAACTTTGAATTTAACACAGCTATTTTTGGCTTTAGTTACATCCCAAACATCTGAATAATGTTTTGCTTTTAAAAAAATAACAGAAACAACAAGACAAATAGAGCTTTTGATAGCAAAGTAACAATTTATTTACACATAACTAACTGCAAGATGACGCTATTGTGGCCGCGACAGCCGGTTAAACTTTTCTCTCATCGTTGCCTCTCTCAAAAAGATGAATTTTTTTGAGTGTCTGCGGGCTCTGCCCGCGAGCAACATGGACTCAACGGCATCTAGTGGTCCCGGTCGTTGTGCTCGGTCGTCCAGCGCCTGGCATCCTGGGCGTCCTACCGGTTGTTCTGCTCGGTCGTCCGCTGCCTTGCATCCGTTCGGTCGTCTTCCACCGGCGCCCCGGCTTTGTGGCTTGGCCGTTCGTTGCCGGTTGTAGGCATCTCTATAATATTTTGTTGAAGTGTGCTTTTTTTTTGTTTTTACTTGAGAGTAAGTCGGTACTTACTGATTCAGTCATTATTATACTTGTTTTGGATTTTTGGTGTTTTAAACACACTAAAATGCCTTTTCACAAACTGAAATTAGCGACCATCTCTCCATATCAAAAAACAGATTTTATGACCTGCCTCCCTTTAGAACTCCTTTCATTGGGAATGACTGTTTTGTTTCATTCCCGCTGTTTCAGGGAAAATTGAGGGGAAAAAATTAAGTCATCGAAGGACACACACACGTTGTGAAAAGTGTCTGCTTCAATAAGATTCGTCTCTTTGGCTCAGCCGCCACAGTTGACTTTCATAGTTAGGAGCCGGATTGTGTCGAGAATATCAATGAAGCGAAAGGCGTTTTATTTCTCCTTTATTCATTTTACACTCACACATAGAGTTGGCGAGACAATCCTCCTTTGTCTGGTGACAGGGTGGTGACCCAAGTAAGATGTGGTTTTTCGGGGCTAATTGGGACATCTTTAGAGATGGGGAAATTTTATGTATTGCTCTGGATGTAAGACAAAAAAAATTGCCCCATCTAGTCAAAAATAATTGGACGTCTAGCGCCGTCAATGGCAGCCAATAAGCTCAGCACTATCGAAAGTCAAGGGTGTTCAGTGTAACTCACATATATCAATATGATATGATTTTCATTTTGTTGCGTTGTTTTTTTAATGTTTGGTTTTATTATATTCTATTTTCACCTTGTGGAATTTTTAATTTACTCAAATTATACACCTAATTTTCAATTTTTTTCCACCTATTTCTCTGACATTTATTTTTAGGAGTTTTAGTTTATTTTTTTCAGTAATTTATCTTTCATCAAATGAACCCCTTAATGCGTAAGGTCGCAAATTAGTGACTTTCCAGAGCAAAGCACTTTTGTTTAACCATAGATGCTTGTTGTCGGTAATCCGCATCATACATACAATTGTGTGTATTTTATTATCACATTTAAAAAAAAGGGGGGGGAAATTATTATTATATGTTTATTTTGTCTATTTACCTATTTTATGAAGCCCCTAAAGGGACATCGACAGAAATAAAATAAATTTAACCAATCTGGTGCGCACAAGAAACAGGTACAAATTAGCATTATATAGCATTTAAGCTAGCGGACTTTTGCTATGCAAATTTTGCATCATTGCAACAATTAGCTAACATACATAGCAAAAGTCCAGCAGCTTAAATGCGTTATAATGCTAATGTTTACAACAATTGGCTTACTTGCATAGTAAAAGTCCGCTAGCTTAAATGCTATTTAATGTTAATGTTTACAACAATTGGCTAACTTGCATAGTAAAAGTCCGCTAGCCTAAATGCTATATAATTCTAATGTTTACCTGTTTCTGTGCACACCAGATTGCTTTAATTTGTTTTATTTCTGTCGATGTCCCTTTAGGGGCTCCGTAGTTTTACTTTAATCTGATCTATTTCATGTGTTTGTTAGGGTTTAGGGTTGGGTTAGGATTTTTACATTTTAAATGAAAGTGCAATTCTGCATAGTTTGAAGAAACACTTGGATTTTTTTTCACTTTGTATTCGCATTTAATGCATTTTGGAAAGTGCAATCTTAGCAAGCCTTTGTTTTACATCTCCTAAAAAAAATTCTGCAACGCATTAAATGTTCCTACCCCTAATAGTGCTGCAACGGTTAATCAATTAACTGGTGTAATTCAATTAGAAAAAAGCTTCGAACAAATTTTGCTGCTTTGAGTATTTGTGTCACTAGAGTGGCGTTGTAATGGTTTGTTTTGAAAGTGTTAGCATTTAGTTTTATTATTATTTATTATTATTGATTGATTTAACATGGCTGAATCCAGCTGCTCCCTGTTAAGACCAATTTGTTTGAGCCAATATGTTTTTTTATGCATTCGTAATTTAGTTTACAGGTATATTTAGCCAGTTTTAGTGGGAATTTGTGTTTGAATGATTTGTTAAGAGCATTGTAAAAAAAAAAATATATATATATATATATATATATATATATATGTGAGCATTTTATAGCATTAAAGCTTGCGGACTTTTGCTATGCAAGTTAGCCAGTATTTCTCTTGTTGTGTTTAGAGCTCATTTTTTAAAAATACCATTTGAGGCTAAACTCAGGCATTTTAATTTATTATTAAATGGAAGTGCGATACTCCGTAGTCTGAAAAAACACTCGGGAATTTTATTTTGAAAGTGCAATCTTAGCAAGCCTTTGTTTTACATCTCCTAAACTTTATTTTGCAACGCATTAAATGTTCCTAATTCGTATTTGAAATAACTAGATGATAGATTAATCGACTACTAAAATAGTGGATAGCCGCAGCCCTATGTAATCTCATTCGGTGATTTTGATTTTTCTTTTTTCTTTTTAAATCCAACTCTATACCATGAAAACATCCAAATGTGCTCCAGTCAGTCAGAATCAGGTATCCTAGACAGATGGGCGACTCTAAATTGTCAAGCTTCTTCCTTTCCCTCGACGGCTCCTCGAAAGGAGGGCATCTGCTGAAGAAGGTCATGCTGCGTGTTGTATTTTAGGAAACGCGGGCCCGGGGTTGTTTGGCGCGTGTGCTTGTTGACCAATGATGAAAGACGAACGAGACTCGTCGGCGTATTGGGAACTTGGTGGTAGTCCAGTGTTAATGTAGGTCAGGCCGCAAATAAAACTTTACTTTTTGACTTTGCTTTATGCATGGAGGTATTTTACCCTTTCAGGGACATATTTTCGAAAGTTTGCATTATCTTGACTCATTCACTGCTAGCCCAGGTCACAGAGTATGTGTTGTGGTAGTTAGTAAAAGAGAGAAATAGAAATTGAAAGTATTGAAAGCACCTATTAACGACTGTAGACATCCAATCCATTTCAAGTGGTTATAAGTCAAAATGGACTGGACGTCTATTGCCGTTAGTGGGTGCCAAAGATTTAAGCTATTTGAGGTCACAAAATATTTTTGAATTAGTCTTTCTTCTGTGTATTTTTTTTATTTTTTTAATTATTAATATTGTTTTATCATTTATGGTGTTTTTTTAAGGTGCATTTTTGAAATTATTTTTCACTCATTAATTTTTAAATAATTTACATTTTCCCCCAAAATATATTCTTCAATTAATTCATTTATTTTATTTAAAATTAATTCAGTATTTTTTTTTTTTTTAAATTGGCCATCGCAAAATACGTGCGGGCAACACTAATACGACAATTGGATGTCAAATGGGGGCCGCCAAATATTGTCCGCCTGGCCGCAATTGGCCCCTGGCCCTCAAGTTTGAGATTCCTGTCCTGGCCTGTCCTGTTCTGTATGAATTTAATTATAACATTTCAGTTAAAAAATAATTTGTGCATAAAAAGGGTTAAAAGAGAAATAATGTGCTACAATTTTATTGTTTTGACAGCTTTTATGAAATAATAACACAATTATTCAATCAAAAGGCCCTTAAAATCAAATCGTAGCAGATTTTGTACTATCGGCAAATATCTTATCGAGATCACATCTTCATGAAATTTGTGATTTACACTCCAAGCTTGGCATATGCCAGGATGCCATCAGAGGGGAGAAAAATGACAGTTTTAATCAGCGGCAGCTCGCGCCAGCACGTGGACGCACGCGTCGAGCTAGTCCCACCCCCGAAGTAGGTCATGCGCAGTGCAGAGCGCGGTGCATTTTTAGCCATCTGCTCGCAATGTGATGAGCGAGATGTCCGCTCTGTGAGACCCGCACTGAGAGTGAGACGCAAAGCAGGACAAGAGGGAGGGAGGGAAGGAAGGAGGGAATCGTGCAAGGTGACCTTGAGATGCTGCGCTCGGGAGAATGTAGGGACCCAAAAAAAATGTTTTTTTGGGAGAGCATTTTAACACACAACCTTCACTTCAACAATGTGACTTTTTCATACAGTATGTCTTACACTTAACCATTTGGAAACCTGTGGAGGATGAGGATCATAACAAATCTTTTAAAACCCATCATCTACCGCTTAATTATTTTAAAAAAAGGATATATATTTTTTTGTTATGTATTTATACTACATATAGCTTTTGTACGAGCATACAAGTGTATACATTTTCTGTCAAAAGGTTTGTTTTTGGCTTTGTTTTAATCTTTTTTTTCAAGATGTTTTTTTTTTTTTTTAATACTTTTAGTTCTGTGTATTTCCTTACACATGATTTATATTCATGTTCAGTGAATTTACGTTTTGTTGTCTTATTTGAAAATCGTATGAATCTATCGGATAATAGCGGTGTTTAAAAAAAATCGATTCTGAGATATATCGTGATATTATGTCATGCAATTCTCGTATCGATTCAAAATCTGTCTGTACCGATCCTTACACGTGTTTTTGGTGGAAATAAACAATTCAGTAGTTGCACTTCTACTCCCGTCCTGTAGTTGGCATCACATAGCAGCATTGCCTTGCAGTGTGCTAAAGTAACAGCAACATTAGACTAATCTGGGTAGAGATTTGTGTTCGTCGCCCTCTAGTGGTTGCTGGAATTAGTCATTTTATAAGTCTGAAATATGGGCACCTTGTGGCTTTGACTGCAAAAACGGAGGGATGGAGTACTTAGAATCTGGATTCATGTTCGGAAGAGAAAATGTTATAATGAAAGTCATACAGTGGGGCAAATAATTATTTAGTCAACCACCAATTATGCAAGTTCTCCTACTTGAAGATTAGAGAGGCCTGTAATTGTTAACATGGGTGAACATCAACCATGAGAGACAGAATGTGGGGGAAAAAAGAGAAAATCACATTGTTTGATTTTTAAAGAATTTATTTCAATATTAGAGTGGAAAATAAGTATTTGGTCACCTACAAGCAAGCAAGATTTCGGGCTGTCAAAGAGATTACAATTCTAACGAGGTCTAATGAGGCTCCACTCGTTACCTGTATTTATGGCACCTGTTATAACTCATTATCGGTATAAAAGACACCTTTCCACAAACTCACTCAGTCACACTCCAAACTCCACTACGGCCAAGACCAAAGAGCTGTCGAAGGACACCAGAGGCAAAATTGTAGACCTGCACCCGGCTGGGAAGACTGAATCTGCAGTAGGTAAAACGCTTGGTGTAAAGAAATCAACTGTGGGAGCAATTATTAGAAAATGGAAGACATACAAGATCACTGATAATCTCCCTCGATCTGGGGCTCCATGCAAGATCTCACCCCGTGGCCTCAAAATGATAACAAGAACGGTGAGCAAAAATCCCAGAACCACACGGGGGGACCTAGCGAATGACCTACAGAGAGCTGGGACCACAGTAACAAAGGCTACTATCAGTAACACAATGTGCCGCCAGGGACTCAAATCCTGCAGTGCCAGACGTGTCACCCTGCTGAAGAAAGTACACGTCCAGGACCGTCTGCGGTTCGCTAGAGAGCATTTGGATGATCCAGAAGAGGACTGGGAGAATGTGTTATGGTCAGATGAAACCAAAATAGAACTTTTTGGTAGAAACACAGGTTCTCGTGTTTGGAGGAGAAAGAATACTGAATTGCATCCGAAGAACACCATACCCACTGTGAAGCATGGGGGTGGAAACATCATGCTTTGGGGTTGCTTTTCTGCTAAGGGACCAGGACGACTGATCTGTCTAAAGGAAAGAATGAATGGGGCTATGTATTGAGAGATTTTGATTGAAAATCTCCTTCCATCAGCAAGGGCATTGAAGATGAGACGTGGCTGGGTCTTTCAGCATGACAATGATCAGAAATACACAGCAAGGGCAAGAAAGGAGTGGCTTCGTAAGAAGCATTTCAATGTCCTGGAGTGGCCTAGCCAGTCTCCAGATCTCAACCCCTTAGAAAAATCTGTGGAGAGAGTTGAAAGTCGGTGTTGCCCAACGACAGCCCCAAAACTTTACTGCTCTAGAGGAGATCTGCATGGAGGAATAGGCCAAAATGCCAGTAACAGTGTGTGAAAAGCTTGTGAAGAGTTACAGAAAACGTTTGGCCTCTGTTATTTAGGGTACATAACTAAGTATTGAGATGAACTTTTGGTATTGGCCAAATACTTATTTTCCTCCATGATTTTCAAATAAATTCTTTAAAAATCAAACAATGTGGTTTTCTGTTTTTTTTTTTTTTCACATTCTGTCTCTCATGGTTGAGGTTTACCCATGTTGACAATTACAGGCCTCTCTAATATTTTCAAGTGGGAGAACTTACACAATTAGTGGTTGACTAAATACTTTATTTGCCCCACTGTATTTATGATAGTTGTGTGTACTTATTTCCTTCCTAAATGATTTATATTCATATTCAGTTAATTTACTTTTCATTATCTTATTTGAACATCACTTGAATGTATTCCACTCAATCCGGCGTTGAATCGCTGCATGTTTCGCTGCGACCAACTGCGAATAACAAACGGGTTGTGGAGTGGCCCCCTACTTGAAGGCGTGGTGCAGTGAAGGCCGAAGTTGACCCGTCAATATCATTATGAAGTCTATGGAACGTGTTAGATTACTTGTTACTGAAAGAAAGTAATTAGATTACCGTACAGTAACGCTTTAGTTTAAGGTTCACTAAATCCGGACCTCGGTGCCACTTTTCCTGTCGTGTTTTCCATGTCTCCCTCTGCCAACACACCTGAATCAAATAATCAGGATCTTTATCAGGCTTCTGGAGAGGTTGCTGATGACATATTCATTTGATTCAGGTGTGTTAGGGGAGAGAGACATGGAAAACACGATAGGATAGATGGCATCGAGGTCCAGATTTAGTGAACCCTACTTTAGTGACAACACTTGGTATCGGTTTTCGGTTAAAAAGTCATTATCAGACAACTCTCGTCAAATGTATTGTGATCTTTCAAAGATAATTTAATATTATACTAGTTTCTATTAACAATACTGATATTTATGACATTACTGATGAATTGTTCCACTCATAATAGACTATTTTGCTATCAACTTGGCTGCCGCTGTGTCCATAAATCTCCTAAAATAGAAAATTGGACAATGTGTGTGAAAAGTGTTTTGGATCAGCTCAGCGTCTTGCCAGCAGACTGCGACGGCGTTTCTCTTTTAATTACGGTTCTCCCCGGGGAGTCGCTCGGGTAGTTAAACAGAGAAATCAGCATTAAAGCAATTATTGGCGGGCAAAGAAATAAATGCTGCCATGTGTAATCATTGGATGGAAGGATTCGAGTGCCCCGGGAAAAAAACGGCGCTAGCGTCGATAGGCAAGCATCACCTGTGTTGAGGGTCTGATGTTATTTTCTGAGGTCGGGGTTTGATCACATGGCAGTCTAACTAAAACTGTTTAAGTTTTCCTCTCTTGTCTCAGCTGCAGACTGACCTGGACCAGGAGTACCAAGACAAGTTCCGTAGGCTCCCCGTGGAGATCCAGGAGTTTGTGCAGGACAGCGGCAAGGCCAAACCGGGCGATGCCAACCTGACCGCAGTCTCTTCCGCGGTAGCCGAACGGCTCAACAACAAGGCGTCGCAATCGGAGGATGACTTTGAGGAAGCCTCACTGGAGCGAGTCTATGACACGCCTCTTTAGAGGTAGACTGCGGGCGGGTTTGAGAAGCGATCTGAGGACTCTGTGCGGTGAGTAGCGGGGGTCCGGACCCCCGTGTAAATAGTACCTTTGGTGTATTTGTACGTCACCTTTGTGTTGTCGTCGCTATTTGGGTGCGACCACAGTCGTGTCAGTAACTATTGAAGGATTAACTTACTTGAACTATTGCACATTTTAATTTTCTATCATGTTGACGATCACTCATCATTTACTCCTTAAGGTGTTTTTTTGCACTGAAGTGATGGAAAACCCAATTCTCAATTTTGGTCTCGACGCTGCTATTTCCTTTAAATGCCACCATTTGACCACCAATTGATGTTGTTCGTGCAATGTTGTTTTTTTCTTTCGGGCAGGATGTGTACAGTTTTTGCATGTACTCAAACTAACTGAAGATGTTACAGTAGCTTTGTAGCGGTTGCTTTAAAATTTGGGATTACTACAAGAACTACGACAAGCATGTGGGATTTTTTGGGGCGGAAAACACTGAATGCCCAAAATTCTTTTCATGGGCATTAGTTCCGAACTAGAACAGTAGGAATTGTATCCCCCCGGAAAAAAAAAAAAGCAGGCAATTATGGATTTATTCCTTTCTTCCATTAGAAGGCTACCGTACTTTCATTAATTTATGCTCACAATCCACTAAATCAGCCAAAACAAGTCTGAGTTGGCCTATGTAATAAGTTACATCAGGGTAATTGTAAGGGATGTCCCGATCAAATATTTTTGTACCCGAGTTCGTGTCACCTGATTTTGAGAATCTGCCAATACAGAGTCCTGATCCGATCCTGAAAAAAAGTTGTTTTTTTATTGTACTGCTTCCTTTCCGCATTTTCTGGGAGTGATGCGGAGTATAAAACCTTTTTTTTTCTTTTGGCAATGCCATAGTATTTCTGGATTATTGATTTATTTTTCAGCCCCTAAATTTTTTTTTTTTAATTAAGTCCCGATTCTACGGAGCCCGTAAGGGGACATGGAATGCGGGGGAAAAAAGTTGAGGTGGGAAAAAAAAAAAAAGGTACCCCTAAAGGGACACTGAAGAATTTTTTTCTCCAAAAAAAAGCAAAAAAAAAAGCCCAGGAAAACAAATGACACGCCAGTAAAAAAAAAAAAAAATTAAAGTAATTTTTTTTTTTTTTTGCACCAAAGTAAAAATATTTTACAGTAAAGCAAATTTTTTTTTTTTTTATACTTTGAAGCATTGGATTTTGTATCTACGCAATAGCGGAATTCAACCTAACCTAAATACGTGGTGATTGAATATAGAAAAATGCAAATTTTGCTTTTGTTGAGTAAAATTAAGATAATTTTGCTTGCTTTCCTCAAGTAATAAGTTTCTGATGTGAAAATTGAGAGATTTATTAGCTGTTGAAAACTAAATTATTATTTTGGGCAAAAAGTTAAATATATGTTAAATATTGCTTTTTTTGTGTGCATCTAGCATAAAATTTAAGAATTTTATAGCCGTTTTAAGTTTTGTTATACTTGTATAAAAAAAATAATCGGGATTTTGTTAGGGAACGATTTTTTGATGTCGCTGCTCATGGAGATTCGTATATGCCTAAGGGAGATGCCAGTTTTGGTTTTTGATCGATGGCGGCTTTGGTTTTGAAAATATTTTAATTTTAAGTTTTTGAAAATGTGGCCCCGAGCCTTGTGTCGCGTCAACTGATAGTGAAGTCAATGATCAAAGTAACAAACTTGTCAGTCATTGTTAAATTGTCTAAGTCATTTAAGTACCAAATTCAAGCTGGACAGTTCGGCCTCACTGGTTAACAGGAGGGAGGGAGAGAGGCTGTGGCAGTATGAGCATGAAGCAGAAAAACATAAATGTTTTTTTTAATTAAAGACCCGATCCTTTTTATTCGATTCTGATCCTCTGAAAAATGGCGCGATCGGCCCGCTTTCCAATCACATGATCGGATCGGGACATCCCTAGTAATTGTTGGTGTTTCAAGTCACTGGCAACTCCCAAACAAACAACACATTAAAAAAAACTCCAAAATGGGTGATAAGAGTGTGCAAGTCGATGTTTTTATTTATTTATTTGTTAAAAGTCCAAGTCTAAGAGGTAAAAACAAAAACAAAAAAAACACCATTTTAACTTATTCACTGCCAATGACTGCTATGGAATGATGTTTCTTTCACTTGTTGCTAGGCAGACTTCATAGGTAAATGGAATCAAAACATAGTTCGCTATAGGAATGTTTACAGATAATCATACACAATGATGTCACTTTTCAACTACTCATAGTACCTTGCTGTATTTTACATTGTAATTCAAATTAATATGAGATCAACACCGTGAATTCAGTACATCTGATTATAAGTCACTTGATTGATGCCAGCTAATATTTCTTTGAAAATATATACATATATAATGACAGCCTGTGTGTAAGTAGGAAACAAAAGGACTCTTTGAATGGATGAACGTATGATGAGTCCCGTGCCTTTAAAAAAAAAAAAAAAAAAAAAAATTGGTTTGCCTTGTTGTGATGTTGAATGTGTGGAATGCGTCCCACTGTTGTTATTGTTATGACAAAGAAACTGTGTGATATTTAATATTTTGGTACCACTACTGACCGAGTAACACTTGTGGAAGAGCATTATGCGATTTTGACCACAATAGAGAAAAAAAGAATAGACTTTTTATTCATGATGTTACTAATTTATGCATCGTCTTGACTGACTACTTGATTAAAAGCGTCACTCCTCTGCTAATGCATTTGAACGTGTATGCACTCTGGAATTGTAAATGTACATATATAAATATATATATGGCGTGAAGGCTAAAACATGACGTGAATCAAATAACAGTATCGTGTAAAGGGAATTTTGTCTGTAATTAAAAATAAATGTGGCTGTTATTATTGAACGTTCCAAGGGTGGATTTGTGTGTTATTTTCAGATTTATTTTTTAGGTGTGCAACATTAGCTGAGTAAATGCAGTAGATACTGTATTGTGATTTTATACTGGCAATGTATCTAAAGGGAACCTCAGACTTAAAGACTTGTAGGCTCTAATAAGCTGCAATTGTTCTCTTTTACTTAAATATGTTATTAGAAACACATTAAATATTGCTATTGATTTAAAAATTTATAATATTTAGTACATTTTTTGTGCGCGCAATGGACGCTCAGGGTGATGACGTAGTTGGCCTGGACTGGGAGAACAGCTGTGCTAGCTAGCAAGTGAAGCCAGTATGATGACTGGAATGATTTTGTCACATTCTGCTGCAGGTCATATTGTTTTGTTACAGAGCTGTGGGATGAGTTCCTGACGTCGTACCTGCATCCAATTCCAGCTCACCAGTAGTGTCTTTTAAACGATCCTAGGCAGGTTGCCAAGATATTGACTTGCTGCCATTTGACAGTTTGTATTCTCGATCCCTTCGTTGCCTGCCTTGGTTTTTTTTACGCGGCTAGACGTCCAACACATGCGCACATCGATTAAAAGCGGCGAGTACTTACTATTTATGGTTTTATTGAGTCTTTGATGACATTTTCATTGCCTCAAAATACTTTTTGCATGTGTTTCCTTGCATAATTTTAAGCATTGTTTTCTTGTGGTAGCTTTAAAGTGGATTGTTGCTCTGTTGACCACATTTGTCACGTAGCGTAATTAAACCACCCGTATTAGATATTACTACGTTGACTTGAAGTATTTTCTTAAGGCATCTTTAGTGTTTTCTGTCTATGTGCATCTATACAAAACAAGCTGAAATGTTTGGATGTTTCGCCACTGTAGCACATTTTGGCTGAACACTGGTTTAGGGTTCAATTTACTCGAATAAAATTTTGCTGCTTCAAGTATTCGTTTAATTAAAGTGGCTTTGTAATTAGGGTTGTTCCGATCATGTTTTTTTGCTCCCGATCTGATCGTTTTAGTTTGAGTATCTGCCGATCCCGATATTTCCCGATCCGATTGCTTTTTTTTTGGTTTTTTTTTTTTGCTCCCGATTCAATTCCAATCATTCCCGATAATTTTTCCCGATCATATACATTTTGGCAATGCATTAAGAAAAAAATGAATAAAACTCGGACGAATATATACATTCAACATACAGTACATAAGTACTGTATTTGTTTATTATGACAATAAATCCTCAAGATGGCATTTACATTATTAACATTCTGTGAGAGGGATCCACGGATAGAAAGACTTGTAATTCTTAAAGGATAAATGTGACTTTGTATATTGTGACTAAATATTGCCATCTACTGTATTTGTTGAGCTTTCAGTAAATGATGCTTTAGCCCAACTGTTCTGCCCAAATGCATGATGGGAAGTGCAACCATGACTGTGCGTAGTGGCACCAATTGATATATGTTCTCTGCGTTGGGAAAGAACATAGGGTGTTAAGAAAAAAATCAACTACTACCTTTCTTCCCCACATTGCTTCCCACGATGTTGCTAATTGTTGAGAGAGGGATTTTAAAGCTTTAGCCAACTAAAAAAAGGCTCCAAAGACTGCCAAAATTCACTCTACTCATTTTACCCTGCCTTTTAGCTCTACACATAGGTAAAACGGTGCCATTATAGATTGAACGCGACAATGCGTGAGTGGGTCGTGCAGCGCATACGTTAATTGTGTTAAATATTTTAGCGTGATTAATTTTTTTTAAAAATTAATTACCGCCATTAACGCGATAAATTTGATAGCCCTACTTTAAGCTAAAACTAAAGACTCTTGATGAGTGTAAGACATTTTGTCTGTAACGTTAAATACAATTAGAAAACAATTTAATTAAAAAATATATATATATTAAAAAAAGGCATGTCCGATATTTTTTTGCCGATTCCGATACTTTGAAAATAATGTGATCGGATCCGATCGATTGGGTTTGTTTTGAATTTGTTTGCATTTAGTTTTATTGATTTGGGTACACTGCCCTCTAGTAGCAACAGTGAATATGACATAACTCATTTTACATGGCTTAGTCCAGCTGCTCCCTGTTGAGACCAAAATAAGCTTTGTAAGTTGTAAGTTTTGGTTTGAGCTACTGTTTTTTTTTAATGCATTCGTAATTTAGCTTATAGGTGTATTTAACGATTTTTGTGGGAATTTGTGTTTGAACCATTTAAGAGCATTAAAAAAAAAGTTAGCATTTTATAGCATTTAAGCTAGTGGACTTTTGTAATTGTTCTTTTGTTGTACTTCGATCCTCATGTATTTATTTCCATACCGTTTTTTATGTTCCTTATCAGATTACTTGATTATTCGCACTAACTAGTTCATCGATTAAACTACTACTAAAACAATCGATAGCTGCAGCCCTACACCGGTTTTATCCTACTCTCGTCTCATCTCGTCTTTCCTGTTCATTTTGCTTTTGCTGATCGTTTTGTGAAATATCAACAGTGCTGTCCTGATCATTAATGTTCCTCTCGGATTCAAATTGAAAAGGCTGAACAGATGACATGTTTATGTCGGTAGTCATACTCTGGAAGCCCGGCAGCGTAGTCCAGTGACATCACCGCCCAGTGACGTCAACAACAATTGTGGCCTACTAGTTAAACAAATTTTACAAATTGTACAAAAATGAAAAAAATCAAGAGGGGTTTTAATATTGAATTAATTTAACACATACTAATGTTTTTCTGTGGTTCCCTTTAAAGAAATTATTTTTGGAATTGTTTCATTACATTACATTTGATTTTAATTGTCTAAAAAACAATCTTTTGCCAGACTTGCTGTCTTTTGACATTTATTCACCTTCAAAAGCATACATACTTAGGAATGTACTGCATGATTGCTGTCACATTCACCAAAAATAGCGGCATGTCACGCTCACATCTTCGGAATAGTGACTGATAGAAAACTTGCACAAGGACAATAGTGAGTCTAGTGACCCTAAGTATGTTCTTTGCACCGCACGGAGTGGCGGGTGCCGTGCGTTCGTGCGTGGGTGAGGGGAAGCCCTTAACGACCCACTTCCTGTCATCTCCTTGGCAACAACAATTTTCAAAGAAGTCCCGAGAGGAACATGAATGGCGAGCAAGCGGGCACCAGAATGGATTGTTCACTGCATTGGATGTTTCATCTGAGTGAGCGGATTACCAAGGATTATATCCAGGAGTGGACTTTTTCTTTGGATTTTTCTTACAAATATTAATAACACAATACCAGGATTTACGCTGAAGTGTGATGATACGGAGAAACTCGCCTCTCAAGAATCATAATTGTCCAAGTTGAGTGGTGAGTATACTGTTTTTTAACTTTTTACTATTGTATGCCAGTTAAAATGTGACTTGAAACCCCTACTATACTTATAGCGAAGCTTTTACAACTGAAAAGTTGCACCTGATGACCGGCGTCGGCAGTTTTAACAAGATTCAGCACGCAACGTAAATACGTTGAGGACCGGGATGCAAATGTGGGTCCTTGGAGTGGACGTTAATGAGGCACTCACCTACGCAGATAACAAGGTATGATAAACATTCACTCGCAGATGTATACATGGGTGCGTATAGACATACATAATACACTACAGTATATACTATACTGTATACTGTGCATAAGTTTTTATCTCCATCCGCAATGAACATTATCATACTGGTGCAGGATGCTTGGTCTGAATTGTGCAGGTTTGTATTATAGTGTAGCCAGTGAGTATGTTCTGAAGAAATGTGATGTGTGTCTTTTGCATGTTGCTGCATGAATGGTGAGTCGGCATTCAAAGATACGATTTGCGATACAAGGCGATAACGATTATCTCACAATATGGCGATATAACAATTATCGATACATGGGTCAGGAAATCTACAGTATTGTAGTAGACAAGTGATAAACAGAAAACAAGCTCTTTTCATCCTTCTGCTGTGAGGTGAATTAATTTTATCACTAGTAGACGTCCAATTCATTTGAACTGGGAAATGGATTGGACGTCTATGGCGGTCACTGGCAACCAATGAGATCAATTTTGAAGCCAGTGGTGTTTTCGTCAATAACATTTCGTTATCGAAATATTTCCTCGACGGTGACAAGCTGAAAACGTGGCTTGGGACACTAGAACGTAACGAGACAAATGCCAGTTTTCATCTGACGAGAAGACTAAGAGATGAAAATGCGACATTATTTCCATCATATCCAGTGTCGTCACAGATAACTTGAAAAAGTAATTTAATTACTGATTACACCTCAAAAAAGTAATCTAGTTACAGTGGGGCAAATAATTATTTTGTCATCCACCAATTGTGCAAGTTCTCCTACTTGAAAAGATTAGAGAGGCTTGTAATTGTCAACATGGGTAAACCTCAATCATGAGAGACAGAATGTGGAAAAAAAAACAGAAAATCACATTGTTTGATTTTTAAGGAATTTATTTCCAAATTAGAGTGGAAATAAGTATTTGGTCACCTACAAACTAGCTAGATTTCTGGCTGTCAAAGAGGTCTAACTTCTTCTAACGAGGTCTAACGAGGCTCCACTCATTACTTGTATTAATGGCACCTGTTTTAACTAATTATCGGTATAAAAGCGATAACAAGAACGGTGAGCAAAAATCCCAGAACCACACGGGGGGACCTAGTGAATGACCTACAGAGAGCTGGGACCACAGTAACAAAGGCTACTATCAGTAACACAATGCGCCGCCAGGGACTCAAATCCTGCACTGCCAGACATGTCCCCCTGCTGAAGCCAGTACATGTCCAGGCCCATCTGCGGTTCGCTGGAGAGCATTTGGATGATCCAGAAGAGGACTAGGAGAATGTGTTATGATCAGATGAAACCAAAATAGAACTTTTTGGTAGAAACACAGGTTCTCGTGTTTGGAGGAGAAAGAATACTGAATTGCATCCGAAGAACACCATACCCACTGTGAAGCACGGGGGTGGAAACATCATGCTTTGGGGCTGTTTTTCTGCAAAGGGACCAGGATGACTGATCTGTGTAAAGGAAAGAATGAATGGGGCCCTGTATTGAGAGATTTTGAGTGAAAATCTCCTTCTATCAGCAAGGGCATTGAAGATGAGACGTGGCTGGGTCTTTCAGCATGACAATGATCCCAAACACACAGCCAGGGCAACAAAGGAGTGGCTTCGTAAGAAGCATTTCAAGGTCCTGGAGTGGCCTAGCCAGTCTCCAGATCTTAACCCCATCGAAAATCTGTGGAGGGAGTTGAAAATCCGTGTTGCCCAATGACAGCCCCAAAACATCACTGCTCTAGAGGAGATCTGCATGGAGGAATGGGCCAAAATACCAGCAACAGTGTGTGAAAAGCTTGTGAAGAGTTACAGAAAACGTTTGGCCTCCATTATTGCCAGCAAAGGGTACATAACAAAGTACTGAGATGAACTTTTGGTATTGACCAAATATTTATTCTCCACCATGATTTGCAAATCAATTCTTTAAAAATCAAACAATGCCATTTTCTGTTTTTTTCCCCCCACATTATGTCTCTCATGGTTGAGGTTTACCTATGTTGACAAAAACAGGCCTCTCTAATATTTTCAAGTGGGAGAACTTGCACAATTAGTGGTTGACTAAATACTTATTTGCCCCACTGTATCTGCCTTCTCAGGCAGTAAACGTGAGCGTTCTGGACAGATAGTGTCTCCTGCAGTGGAGAACAAACTTTCACTGGGTGTAGATGAAGCTTTAACATATAAATATGAGAAAGCAAGAATAAGTCGCAAATATCACGTAGGGCTACGCAATTTACAAACAGTACATGTACTTTAGCTGGGAGTTACGACAAAGCATTGGTATAAATTCATTTATCGATTATAATTTGATATAGATGAGGCAAAATGATAAGGATTTCCTTATTTGTAAAACTATTATAAAACAAAAGACAAGTACAAAAACATCATAAAGTACGTAGCTGCTTATATCGCTACATTAGCCCGGTGTAGTAATACGACTTATTCTCGTACTATTCCATCCATCCATCCATCCATCCATCCATCCATCCATCCATCCATCCATCCATCCATCCATCCATCCATCCATCCATCCATCCATCCATCCATCCATCCATCCATCCATCCATCCATCCATCCATCATCTACCGCTTATTCTGTGGTCTGGACACGGGGGCAGCAGAAGACAGACATAATTTATTGTTTTACTTACCTGGTTCTGACTGGTTAGAGGACTGGCACAGCGTGTCAAATAGGCGGCACTCAGCTATGCACTACTCGGCACTTGTATTCCATGAAGCTGGAGGTGTTTAATCACAATGGTCGTGCAGCCACCTTTGCATGATATGGCTGTGTTGCAAATGTTGCACTGAGCTGATTGATCATTTTTCTTTGTGAAGTTGAGCCAAACTTTTGAGCGATGCCGCACCGTGTCCATGGTTGAAATCAAGTTGCAATATACAAACACGCTTCATGTGGCTTCTTCCTCGTGGTGTTCGGCAGCTATTTTTTCCGATCGGCAGTCACAACACCTGAACATGGAATCGAAATTTAAAAATTCGAACGGTTCCAGGAGCATCGGAGTGCTAGTCCCGGATCCCATCGATGTTCGATGCCCAACTCTAGTCTTAAGCTAGGCTGCTCTCCATTTTGCTTGTTTGGAAACACCGTAAGATTTGTTTTCTTATCTTGGCAAGAAAGAATCTGCAATGCTTTATTAGCCTTTAAGGGTCTGTGCTGAGTGATCATCAGACGCTAAATGTAAATCCTAGCGTTAGCATTAGCATTAGCTTCCGAATGGCAAGCATCCTCTTAAAACACTGGCCAGTCTAACGCAGAGCCTCTTGGCTTTTCTGGTCAGTCTAGGGCAGGGGTCAGCAACCCTGGTCCTTGAGTGCCACTATCCAGCTTGTTTTCCATGTCTCCCTCCCTTGACACACCTGAATCAAATGATCAGCTCATCAGCAAGCTCTGCAGGAGCCTGATAACAATCAAGTTTATTGCGCGGGTGCCGGTCCGGGGCCGCGGCCCTTCCCCGGCCGGCCGGGGTGGGGTGGAGTTGGGGTGGGGGCCGGGGGGTGTATGCGGCAGCCATGGTTCCCTCCCAGATCCACCCGGCCGGAGCCGCGTCTCCCTGTACCGGGTGCCGGGGAGGTGCCCTCTGGTGCCATACCGCGCGCCCCTCTTGGCCCGGGGGTGGGTTGTGGGGGGTGTGCTTCCCTCCCCTTGGTCTGTTTCCGGCCCTGTCCGCCTCCCTGGGCCGCGGCGGCCGCGGCTGCCCCCCGGCCGGCGGGGTCATTGGCGGGGCCTCTTGGGGCCCGCGGGGCCTAGGGTGAGGCTTGCTGTCCCTTGCCGGTGGGGTGGACGCCCCCTGGTCGCCGGCGCTTGGTGTGGCGCCGGCTCGGGGTGCGGGGTGGGTGCTCGGTGGGTGGGAGGGGGGTGGGCGGTCGCGGAGGCGCCGTGGGTGGTCTGGGGCGGGGATTGATCGGGGCCCTGACGCCTCTTCCGCCCTGGGGCCGGTGGTTCTGGTGGACGGGGCCACGCCCGCGGGAGCCTGCCTCTTAACTCACGCACTTCTCACTTCGGCACTGTAAATATTTTTCACCCTGGCAAAAAAAAAAAAAAAAAAAGATACTTTATAATATAAAGTAACTAACATTAGTGCAGTCATGGATTACAGTAAGCAGGCCAGTGCTGTTCCATATATATTTTTATTATATTATGTATATACAGGATATATGTATATATTTTCCCCAAGTTTCCATGTTCCTAATAAATTTAATAATAATTTAAAAAATATATATAATTATATAATATATATATTAATCATTTTATTAAATAAAAATGCACGTTGATACGACGCACATAAAAGTAACTTCCATTTTTTTTAAAAATCATTCGAATGTTGTATGGATTTACAATCCGCTAGCTTGTTTTTTCTTGTTGTCTTCTACTTGGGTGACGGCGCTTCAAGTATTAATTCATAGCCGACGTGCTACCGTGGTATGCGAGCTCAGCTTAGCAAAGAGTACACACAGTGGCACCCTCCATATTTTCCTTGAAATAATTCCAGGCTCTGGCTATTCTGGTCCGCTTTTTTGGCTTTATGCCACTTTCACGTGTCACCAATTCTGCCCTTTTTGGTAATTGACGGTGTTTTCAACTCCTCGCCGTAGTGAAGAGTGAACCGGCGATTCACTTGGCTCGTTGTCGTCGGTTCGTCTGATTTCCTCCTCAGGAAGGCGGCGGCGTGCATAAAAACGGCGAAAGGCGACGGATGGCTTTTTATGGATACTTTTAATTGACCAAAACAAAAACGTGGGGGATGCAGTCACTCAACTACGCGCACTTTCCCAACTCTCCGATCTCGCTCCCTCTCTCTCGCTCGCCCACTTTCTTCCTCTTTGCTCAATCTGACAATGCCGGTCACATTGAAATAACAGCAGCCCCCTTGGGAATACCAGTAACAACGGCTTGCATCGCAAGCGCCTGCCATTCTAAACTTTATCCGCATGTAATTTTTTTTTAACCCGCCATTACCCGTCGACGGTATGTTTTGCCCGTATTTACGTCATCGATGACATCTACAACATCGACTAGTCGGGACAGCTCTAGATATATCTTGGCAGGAGCATATCGATAATCTTTTGGGATACAATGTATCACAATACATCACCGTTTCGATATTTTGTCACACCTCTAATGCGGACATGTGATAAGTATAAAAAATGAGAACCTTTTTTCCATACATTAAGGTCTTGTTAAAGTTCCTCTTTGCTCTCCTAATAGTCGACTTTGATTAAGTCTTGTTGCAGCTATTAAGTGAGACATAAGTAGAGCTTTCCACCTGTCTCTACAATGTCCTTACAATATTGCCTTGTACCATTTCAGCAGACGCTGTAAATGCCGATGCTTTTTAGAATGATTTTCTATTTGACTTCATGAATAAAAAATCTTTCAGCCTTGAGAAACTTAAGAAACCAATAATTTGGAGTCCCACAAGTAAATGTCAGAAATATGAATTATTAACCGGAAGAAAACACTGAGAAAGTCATTTCAGCTTGCAAAAATGTTATCATTCAAAACAGAACGCTGAAAATTTCTTTTGCGATAAGCGAGTTTCTTCTTATGTCTAACGTGTCAGAAAACCTGTTTTGTGACTGTTGCACGATATTTGTTCAGCCTAATAACCCGCAGACATTGTACTGACTTTTGTTTGCTAGTCAGCCATTTTCTATTTAGCGGCAGCTTTCACCTGACTCTCAGCACCTCCGGCATCAAACCACCCACGCTACCTTATGGTCATTTTCCTGTGTTCATCAAATGTTACTTGTCATTTTCTGCAGAGGATAAAGAATACATGCACATTGCTGTTGGCAATTGTGATCCATATTGTCACCCTATACACAGGTGTTGATTTGTGCCAGATCCTTCTTTATTTTTGCATTACTGTGTTACAGGACTTATTTGGACCGATCTGGCTCTTATTGACCAGCTCAGTTTAGGGAAGGAAACGTCTGGGTAGCTCACAATACGATTTGCGATTCAAGGGTCAAGATAACAATGATCTTATGATATAGGAAGACAACAGTTATCGATGGTTCAGGAAATCATTCTACGATACTCGACAACACAGTTGTCCAGTGGGTACTGGATTTCATTCCAACCAAACGAGATGAATACCTTTTCACCAATCTGGTGTCATATAAGTGTAATCAGTTGATTGAAGTCCGGTGCTGCTTATTTTAGCAGAAATCTCATTGGTTGAACTGTCTGTGCTTGATCTGTTGGAACAAAGACCAGGACCCAGTGTGGCCTTTTGTGGAATCTGTTTGCCACCACTGCCCTACAATATAACTAATAAACAGCCATGAATTGAAATGAGTTTATTACTAGTATCCGTCATATCCATTTGAAACGGGTCGGATGTCTACGGCCGTCAATGGCGGCCAATGAGTTAATTTTGTGGCATTTCGTGTCATTTTTCGTTGATTTTCCATCACTCTGTGTTGATTTTGTGGCATTTCTGGGTCAGTTCCTGTTGATTTTGGGGCATTTACGGATCGCTTACTCTTGATTTTGGGTTACCGAACTAGGGAATCTCCCTAAATGAATAGGAAGTGACTCAAAATGAACAGATATAGCAATATCTCACCATTTCCATCTTTTGTAACACCCCTACTCTGTTGTAATCAAATTGTAGACTTGGCCACTGTTGTGTAGTATTGCTTTCAACAGCAATTGTTATTGGCTGTGATCACTCGGCGGTGCGGTTGAACTACGTAGCATTATATTCTGCCATATCTGTAAATATGTGTCTTGCTTTTAAGAGAATAGATGCAATGAGGGTATGACGTAAGCAGAAGAGAGAGGTCAGTGTGGCGGCAGTAGTGACTGGACATTGAACTGCCACAGGCATACGAACCGAAGTAAAATCCGAAACAGAGAGGGGAAGGAAAGTGTGCATACAGTGGGGCAAATAAGTTTTTAGTCAACCACTAACTGTGCAAGTTCTTCCACTTGAAAATATTAGAGAGGCCTGTAATTGTCAACATGGGTAAACCTCAACCATGAGAGACAGAATGTGGAAAAAAAAACCTGAAAATCACATTGTTTGATTTTTAAAGAATTTATTTGCAACTCATAATGGAGAATAAGTATTTGGTCATTACCAAAAGTTCATCTCAATACTTTGTTCTGTACCCTTTGTTGGCAATAACGGAGGCCAAACATTTTCTGTAACTCTTCACAAGCTTTTCACACCCTGTTGCTGGTATTTTGGCCCATTCCTCCTTGCAGATCTCCTCTAGAGCAGTGATGTTTTGGGGCTGTAGTTGGGCAACACGGACTTTCAACTCCCTCCACAGATTTTCTATGGGGTTGAGATCTGGAGACTGGCTAGGTCACTCCAGGACCTTGAAATTCTTCTTACGTAGCCACTCCTTCGTTGCCCTGGCTGTGTGTTTGGGATCATTGTCATGCTGAAAGACCCAGCCACGTCTCATCTTCAATGCCCTTGCTGATGGAAGGAGATTTTCACTCAAAATCTCTCCATACATGGCCCCATTCATTCTTTCCTTTACACAGATCAGTCGTCCTGGTCTCTTGGTACCCAAAGGATGATGTTTCCACCCCCCATGCTTCACAGTGGGTATGGTGCTCTTCGGATGCAATTCATTTCTCCTCCAAACAGGAGAACCTGTGTTTCTACCAAAAAGTTCTATTTTGGTTTCATTTGACCATAACACCTTCTCCCAGTCCTCTTCTGGATCATCCATATGCTCCCTAGCGAACCGCAGACGGGCCTGGACGTGTACTGGCTTCAGCAGGGGGACACGTCTGGCAGTGCAGGATTTGAGTCCCTGGCGGCGCATTGTGTTACCGATAGTAGCCTTTGTTAATGTGATCCCAGCCCCTTGTGGTTCTGGGATTTTTGTTCACCGTTCTTATCATTTTGACGCCACGGGGTGAGATCTTGCATGGGGCCCCAGATCGAGGGAGATTATCAGTGGTCTTGTATGTCTTCCATTTTCTAATAATTGCTCCAACAGTTGATTTCATTACACCAAGGGTTCTACCTATTGCAGATTCAGTCTTCCCAGCTTGGTGCAAGTCTACAATTTTGTCTCTGGTGTCCTTCGACAGCTCTTTGGTCTTGGCCATAGTGGAGTTTGGAGTGTGACTGATTGACATTGTGGACAGGTGTCTTTTATACCGATAATGAGTTAAAACAAATGCCATTAATACAGGTAACGAGTGGAGCCTCGTTAGACCTCGTCAGGAGAAGTTAGACCTCTTTGACAGCCAGAAATCTTGCTTGTTTGTTGGTGACCAAATATTTATTTTCCACTCTAATTTGGAAATAAATTCTTTAAAAATCAAACAGTGTGATTTTCTGTTTTTTTTCCACATTCTGTCTCTCATAGTTGAGGTTTACCCATGTTGACAATTACAGGCCTCTCTAATCTTTTCAAGTAGGAGAACTTGTACAAATGGTGGTTGATGAAATATTTATTTGCCCCACTGTATGCTTGTGTTTTGGAGTGTTTTGGACAACTAATGCAATTAGGCATACAGCCCGTTGAAGGTGCTATATGGAGTTTGTCGTTTTTTTTACTCACGACTGCATGGCATGCATGCTTGTACGATCATGAACGTAAGGCAACGATTGTTTGGCCCGTAAAATCAACACCAGAAACATATAAACAGCAAATGTGATTGTTTACTGTTAGTAGCAAGTCTTAAGTGGGTTAAAAAGTGTTTTTGCCAAGCACAGCCTAGGCCAGGGGTGGCCAAGCCCAGTCCTCGAGAGCCTCAATCCAGCCTGTATTCCATGTCTTCCTCCAACACACCTGACTCAAATTATCAGTTTCATTGTCAGACTTCTGCAGAGGTTGCTGATGAGCTGATCATTTGATCGAGGTGTGTTAGAGGAGGGAGACATGGAAAACAGGCTGGATTGGGGCTCTCGAGGACCAAACTTGGCCACCACTGGCCTAGGCAGAGGATCAGTGAAACAGCGCGTGGACGTGCAAAAGCACGTGTTTGCCCAAAATCTTCAACCCTATTGAAGGAAGAAAAGGGACTTTTTGGGGCAGTCTGAGATGAAATGTCAGGGCTCTGTTTACTCATCAAGGGCGGACTTGCATATGTGGATACTGGGGAGTTCCCCGGTGGGCCAATGGGCCCGTGGTCACATGAGCAGACCCTGAAATGAGCGCATCCGCGTAATTAAGGTAAATGCGGAGAGAGGCAAGGCAGTTGACTTCTGTGTGCTCGCATTGTTCCCAACTCTTAAAAACACTCTAAAATACTCTATATAATACCACCATTGTCATCATTTAAAATGAAATAGTCGCCTGATTTTAAAACCGCTCCATGTAGTGTACATTTGCGTACAGTACAATATTATGCGATTCCCCTGATTAACTGGTTGTTTAAGTAAATGGTAAGTTACAGTTCTCATTTTTTGTGGCACTGCAAATTGACAAATCTGAATAGGTACTGCCTAAAATTGATGAATTTGAGTAGTGGACCTCTCCAACTAAGCCAGTGCTTCTCAATTATTTTCTGTCACGCCCCCCCAAGGAAGATGTAAATGTTTCGCGCCCCCCCAAACTCTCTGCCGCCACTGTAAATAGTATCATTTGTCTATAAAATTACTACTATAAATACGCATCTGCCTAACATTGTGTCCTTTTTTTCTAATAAAGAAAAAAAGTAACATAGATCAACTTATAATAAAGTATAACTTTATTAACATTGTTTTGTTTGTAACAGAGAAGACTTGACGTGCATCAATTTGCCTGAATTAAAAAAAAAAAAAAAAAAATTCACATCCAAACTAAAAAATACACTCAAGGTACATTTTTGACCATTTGTTACAGAAAAATAAAATGTAATAAAATCAGTAAATAATACCAAATTAAAATTGATTAGAAACATTCACTCATGAGGACAATGTGCCAAAAAATTTGACCGAAAAAACAAATCTGAATAAAAGGGGGAAAAAGTGTCCTTGGACAGGACAGTTTTTGTTTTTGCTGCTCACAGTATTTACCTCCTTTGCAATGGTGTGGAGTTATTTTGCAATTAGCATGCTAACAATGCTCACTGGCTTACTGATATAACACTGACAAAGCAGGACGATTGTTGGCAATATTCGGCACGTTTTCACTGAAAAAATCAAGCGGCTTAACAATGAGATTGGGGTCTTAATGTCTTTAAGTGGCGTCTTAATTGATTTGGCTTCTTGCTGTCTGCTATAATTATTTTTAGACACAGTAAACAGTGGTCTTTCATCATCACCCACTGTATTAAAAGTCAAAGCTAAAAGGCAAACGGCACGAAAAAAGCGCATTCACGGCGGCCGAGGTAGAACCGTAGGTGAGGGCAGTCGTCGTGACGATCCCAAGCCGAAAATGGCATTTCTCGGGCGGCGACGTGAGAACAGGACAAGACAGTGGGTCGCTGCGTGAGTGAGTCCGGTCGGAAAACGGCTTTCGAAAACAGCGGTGGCACACTGCTCTTCATATCTGTTGTCTGTGTGTGCTGAGTGCTCTTCCTTAGTTCAAAAATACTGCGCGCACTCTGAAAATGAGCGCGCCACTGCCACCTACTGAGTGGATGTGCAAGTACTAGTACGGCAAAAAAAAAAAAAACATGTTCCCCGAGGTCACATGCGCCCCCCCTGGCATTGCTCTGCGCCCCCCCAGGGGGGCGCGCCCCACTATTTGAGAAGTATTGGACTAAGCCCATACTCAAAACTGCATTTTTACCATACAATTTTTTGGAAAAATGAAGAAAGCTCCTGCATGTAAACTGTAACCAGGTTACAGTTCTCATTTATGTGGTACTGCAAATCCGCAATTTTGAATAAATTCCAGCCAAGGTTGATGAATATTAGTAGTAGACCTCTCTGACCACTCCCATATTCAAAACTATGCATTTTTACTGCACCAATATTCAGAAAAATGAATTACAAGCCTTACATGTATACTTTGATCAGGTTACAGTTCTCATATTTGTGGTACTGTAAATCCACAATTCTGAATAAGTTCTGGCCAAGGTTGGTAAATATTAGAAGTGGACCTTCAGACTACTCCCACACTGAAAACTATGCATTTTTACTGTAACAATATGTAGAAATGTTGAATTCTGTGGACTTTGATCTGGTTACAGTTCTCATTTTTGTGGTACTGTAAATACACAATCAAGAATAAGTTCTGGACAAGGATGGTGAATATCAGAAGTTGACTTTCAGATTACTCCCACACTCCAAACTATGCATTTTTACAGTACCAATATGTAGAAATTTTTAATTATATGTCCTAAATGTGGACTTAATCTGGTTAAAGGTTACAGTTCTCATTTTTGTGGTACTGTAAATCCACAATTCTGAATAAATTCTGGCCAAGGTTGGTGAATGTAAATAGAAACCCCTCTCTGACTACTCCCATACTCAAAACCAAGCATTTTTGCTTTACAAATATATTGTAAATTTGAATTAAAAGTCCTACATGTCAGTCTTTCTTCCGCCGTACACATCGTTCAATCAATCAATAAAAATAAAAATCAAAGATGTAGGTTTGTGTCATATTTGGAAAGCTGATTTTTTTCATCAGCATTTACCATGGCTATTACCTGAAATTGGGACTTGTAATCATAAGCGGACTTTAAGGGGGGGGGCAGCCCCCTCCCTGGTGGCCGAAAAGTGTTATTGCATGTGATTGACTTTCCTATATATATACAGTAAGTTGTAAAGCAACAAAACTGCAACAAAAATGAATGAAATGAACAAAAAAAAAAATATATTTTCATCATGGGTCAAATTATTTTTCGAACAGATCATGTGACTAGCAACTTAGACTGTCATTTGCTTTGCATATAGTTTTCCACAAAAAAAAAAAAAAATAGGGCTGGGCAATTTTATTTTTTAAATGATTTTTTTCTTTGATTTAAAATATTTATATTTTTTTGATTGAAGCAACTTTTTTTAGGATTAAATGATTAAGACACAAATGTACTACCCATAATATGGCCCAAACACAAAAAGGATTGCTTTTGCATTCAAAAACTTTTTCCATGATTGAATTTTTTTCTTTTTTTTGATTGAAGTGATTTTTCTTTTTGAAAATATATATTTTTTGAAGCAACTTATTTTTTGATTGAATAATAAAGACAAAAATGTCCTAACCAAAATGTGGCCCAAACACAAATCAACATTACTTCAATTAAAAAAAGTTGCTTCAATCAAAAAAAAAAAAAAAACTTGACTTCAAACGAAGAAAAAAAAAAAAAATCTAAGAAAAATAGCTTTTACATGCATTTTTTGGGGGGGGTTTAGTTTTTTTAGTTTCAAATTTATTTTTACATTCAAACACATTTTACTTATTGAAGTGACTTTTTTGGGTTGAAAATATATATTGTGATTGAAGCAACTTTTTTTTGATTGAATAATAAAGACACAAATGTACCTCCATATGGCTCCGCCTAGGGGATACAATTTTTGACTGGGGTAACTACATTGGCATGACACCGGCGGGCGTACCATATTCACTGGATGACGATCTTGGCAAAGAGTATTTCCTAAGCAGCCCGATTTAGAATTCCACTCAAGAATGATTGGGGGGGGGGATGCTCATTGTCAACTTGTTATTATAAATATTCTTGCAATTTGATTTTTGTTTGTTTGTTTGTTTGTTTCGGGGTCATTAACATGTTATGCCCACTCCCCCACCCTAAAAGTCAAATTTCACCTATGCTTGTAATTCCCTCAGGATAACAAGCGGGCATTTTCATGAATTTCAGCCCAATCTGTCTGTGTTATGGGACTTGTGTCCGACTCTTTATCCCTGGGCTATCGTATTTGCACCAAGGCCGACCCAGCCGATACGCAGACTATGCAGCTGCTTAGGGCCCCTGACCACTAGGGAGCCCCCAATCTGGCAACCTCATTTTATGTTTTTAATAGAGCATCGTGAATAATGTGGCGCGCATTGCCATTTATCTATGCAAACATCCGTTTTCTTGTCATTACAATCTGGCAACCTGGGGATTGACGTTGAACCTGCTTTGCGATGATTGGTGCTCAAACTTGCTTGGAAAATAGATGCACGAATATGTCAAAGAGAATTTATCCTTCTGGAGCAGAGAAACAAAAAATCTGATTAATATACAAAATATGTACGTATAGGTTGGATTGCGTGTATGGGTTTCACAGTACACTGTGATGAAATGGTGGAACAAAAATATGGGCCCCTTGGCATTATTTTGCTTAGGGCCCCCAAATGGCCCTGATTTGCACTTTGTACTTTGCATTCCAACACTTTGCAATGCAAGTATAGCAAAGCAGCCCCAAAACTTTACTGAACTTTCTGATACTGGGCTTAATATACACCCTTGCTGGACGCCTAATGCTGTATTTTCTATTTGTCTTGGCTGGTTTTCTACACATGGCTGATTTTCTCCCTTGCATTTTGTTACTAATTGGTTATTCCTTTGTTGGCGTGCAGCCTAGTGTGGGTGGCGGGAGCTTGGGAAGAAGGTGGGGGCTTTAGTGTTTGCCCCCGTCAAGGCACGGCGGCTCCACTAGTCAGCTGTTAGACAGGCAGGGAGGAGCTGGATGTGCTTGGGCTGGATGACTCACTCACCGCGCACTCATTCACTCTCTCTCCCCTCTCTCACACACACATATACACATTCACGCACACGCACGCACACAAACATAACGAAAAGATCAGCTTGTTGGTCGGACGGCCGGCTCTCAGTCTCCACGAGCACCGGGACCAGCAGCAGCAGCGGGGAGACCAGGAGGAAGCAGCCGGGAAGGGTACGAGCTGCACCGGACTGCTTGCTGGACTCCTCTCGGTACTCAGCATCCTTCCTGTTCCTCGCGGATTAAAACAAAACAAAAAAAAAAGCCTGCCAATCAAGTAAGAAGCTAGCTCCACTTAGACCGAGGTTAAAACTCTCCTTTTAAGCATGAGTGTGGAATAGCATGTTCGAGTTAATTTTTTTTAAAGAAGAAAAGAAAACTCCCATAAGGATAGATCGCATCACATATATCACACACACAGCTGGAGACAGTTGTTAGCCTCGTGGCTAACTCGCTAGCGTGGGCTGGAAACATAAGCGGGTAAAAACATGACAAATGTGTTTGCATGTGTTTAAGTGTGCGTGTGCGTTTATGTGGTGGGCCTTCAAATGCGAAAGAGATGAGAGTATTGATGTTTCCGCGGTGGGTGGGTTGGTGGGAGGTGGTGCTGGAGGTGGGGGCAGGCACTGCTAGCTCTGTAGCGGGACAGAGGCGACTGCAGGCGGGGAAGGACGAAGCCAGTGCCCGCGTGGAAATGCGACCCCGGTCGTTTTCGAGCAGGTTTACGTGTGCATGTGTAGCCCAAAAACATTAGTGCTGCATGCAAGGTGTCATTGCTCAAGGTCTCTCATCCAGCATCATGGAGGCAGAAAGAAGAATATGATAAGCAATTTTTTCTAATGCTTGCCACCTGATGTTATTAACCCTTAAACAGCAGTTGGAAATTAAGAAAAATATGAGCAGGGTAAACATGTAATATTTATAGAATTAAGTTGTAGTATTAAGGGAATATATCGACTTTTTTCAGGGTGGAATGTTGATTTAATACGAGGATAAAGTTGAAAGATTCCGTGAAAAATACATTGTAACATTACAGAGATAAAGCTCTTATAAGATTTGATTGACCTTGTAATATTGCTCAAAACTGTGAAACTGTTAACCCCGCATATTTGCGTTTCTGGAACAGCAGATTCAGCTATTCACAGGTTAAAATATTTTCTTAGACATTTTTTTCTTTTATTGTGTGGTTTTTGAGAAGCGACATAGTTATATGTGTGGGTAAAATGCTGATTTTTCTAAAGAATTTTTTTGGGGGAAAAATAAAATAATAGAAGAAAGTCATGATATTCATTCTGTAAAACTGTATAATGAGCACTAATATTCTTGCGAGAAAAAAAATTAACATGAATATAGTTCAAATGTTAAAAGAATCTCGTCGCCATATTAGGAAAATAAAGCAACATTATTGTTTGAAAAGGAAATTGTAATATCAACAGAATAAAGTTGTAATGTCGTGCGAGTTGAATTTTAATATCAGGAGAAAAATTTAATTATTTCAAGTGTTAACTGAATGTTGTTTTAAAATATTCCAGCGGTGCACGATAATTCTCGGTTTGATAATTATCGGTCCAATAATAGGAATTATGACGTCATCCCAATAAATCCAATAACATTATTTATCGGCTCGGTAATATACTGTATAATGTTTTTGCCAGGGTGTCGGTGGATTGGGATGTGTGCGTTTGTTTCCACTCCTGTTTTGCCAGTATGCAAAGTTTTGTTACTGTTCTAGAGGCCGTATTTTTCCATCACTGAGTGAGAAACCTTACAATGGCAATTAGCAAATGTTTGCATTTTACAGTGTTAGTTATAAGTTAGTAAGTTATTGATAGGCCTTTTGGTTTTTGACAGGCTTGCTGTCCTATAATTGCCAGGTTAAGAAAGTTGTTTCATGGGCCAAGACCACAAAAGTCTCCTCTCCTGTTGCACCAAATGTTTTTATCTGATGACAAAGCACACTATCTGTTGGGTTTATGTTTTAGTTCAGTGCTCACTGTTCAGGGAACACATCCTCAATGACATTGACTGATTGTGATTGACTCAAATTATATTTACTTATAAATAAATATGGGAACTTTATTTGAAGTCAAAACTGTTCTTGTCTTTGTTTTAGTTCATCATAATAATGTTCATGTCATCATGAAAAATCTGGTTAGGTCAAAGGCAAATCTATGCTGAATCCACCACTAGTATTTTTTACGCACAGGTGTTCAAAAACTCAGGTGAATATAAATTAAAAAAAAATATATATATATATATATATGTATATATATATATATATATATATATATATAATCGGTTATCGTATCGGTATCGGCCTTGAGAAGCAAGAAGTTAGCGATATCGGTATCTTTTTCAAAAAATGGATATCGTGCAACCCTAAAATATTCTGGAATAATACACAGCCATAATCCTAAAATTACAAGAAAAAGCTTGTAAAAAGAATAAAAATGCATGTTAATGTGGCGATGCTAATGTTCCATGAATATTTATTTTATTAAAGTCTGCATACCCTGAGAATAAAATCCTAATACAGCAATGAATGTACTGTAGACCTGCATTAAAATATAATTTTAGCACAAGTTTGAGTGTTGTTGTTGTGAACAGCTTCCTTTTGTCCTAAGTAAAAAAAAGACATAACTCACGTCAACAGCAACATGTGTGTTGCTGAGTTTGACAAGTGTTTGATCACATGCAGCCAGCAGATTAAGTGTTCCTTATTTGTTCAGTGTAATAACCTGCAGGCAAGCTGCTGGCTTATTTGCTTTATAAGCAATTTCTAGAAAAATATTTCCTACTTCGCTCAACTTCTCTAAGTTGACGCCATCTTGTTGTTGTCTGCATTCATTTCAATTCCATTACGTTAGAATGAAAAACTGGTTGACAATTAGTTGAAACAAATGATTGTCTGTCGCTGCTCTGCTCAGTGTTCAAATAATTATTTTTAACCGCTAGTTTTGATGGCAGCTATACAGGTACCAGATCTGCTCTACAGTCCATGGTAGCAGTTTTTTGTATAGATGACATACTGCGACGCATGGTGGGTTCAGTCATACTAAGGATAATTGTCGTGTGGTGTGGTGTTTATTCATTCATGGAGGCGATCAATACATGGCACAGCGTCTATTAGTGTTCTCCTCCTTTGTTTGTCCTTGAACGACCTCGTCGCTTCCCCTTCTATCTAGTCCCTGTCATACATTCTGCTCACATCTTCAGCCATGACAAGGTTGCACCGTCACGGATTTCTTTTGATAAGCCTGGCGTGCCGCTCGGCTGGTAGAGGTTGTGATTTGTGGGGTGTTTTCCCGAGCGGGAGGGAACCGCCGGGAAGGAGGCGAGCTTCCGACTGTAAAGCAGCCAAATAAGTCCCGACGGCGTGATTGATGAAATTCTCTCCTCTTCTTACCGTATGTCCTTTTTTGTCTCTGCAGGCTGGCCAAGAGATGAGCGTTTCCCGCTGAACGTAATTGATGCAGAACTGGTGAGTTTTTTTTTTTTCTTACACCAGTGGTGATTTTTCTTTGTGTTATTAGGCCTTACCGCTTTGAAGTGCCTCGTCATTGTTATACCATTTTGTGGGTGTTTTCCATTAAGTGACTCAACTTGGAAATTTTTGTTCTCGAGATACGTAACTTTGTTCAGATGATGTGCATTGACCTGATATACTATGAATTTAACTCGGTTAACAATAAGCAGGACTTTGGCAAATATTAAACAATTCACAGTCATATATTCTTTATCCTCTGTGAAGAAATACTAATTAAAAGGGCTGTACTAATGAGGATAGAGAAGTTGGAAGTCCTCAACAAAAAGAATATCTCTCTGCTACATATGAGATATAACGATATTGAAAAAAACTCCGACTTTTGGGGGGTTTACGATATATTGCCATATAAATTGCGATATTAAAATTAGAAGAGCTTTCACCAGATAACTTGAATAGCTGTGTTTGGGAAGACTTTGGTTGACTCATATGATCGGAAATCGGGCTCATCGCGCCATTTTACAGAGGATGGGAATTGGGTGAAAAGGATCGGGTTTTATGTTTTTCTGCTTCATGCTCCTACAGTCGCTCACCCTCCCTCATGCTAACCAGTGGGACCAAACTGTTTTTCTTGGTCACCAGTGCAGCTGGCATTTGGTACTTAAAGTTAACAATGATCGACAGGTTTGTAGCTTTGATCTGGACAGAAACGCCTCAATAGGTCTACGATCAAAGGCTTAAATATGTTAATCATCTTTAAGCTTTGTTCGTTAAGCTCGGAAGTGTGCGGTGGAAACTCATTTATTGTGTAAGTGATAGGCTGTTCTCGGCAGCGAGAGCATCAAAGCAAGAAAAAAGAAAAAAAACGGGTCTCAAAATCAGGTGACTCGGACTCTGACTTGGGTGCCAAAATATGCGATGCGGACATCCCAAGCATTCAACGTTTAATCCAGGCTAAGGTTATCTGTGAATGAAGAAGATTGGTGTACAAAAATGGGATCCAGGAAGCCATGTCTCTGCACAATTGCATTTTTCTGAAAAAAGAAAAAAAAAAAAACAACAACAAAGGTTTACATATAAAAAAAACTACCAAAAAAATTCACTTGTCCTGCGATAGGACTATTGCGCATGCGCACATTACGATGGTGATGTTGAAATGATATATTGTGCAGGCCTATCACGTATACATATATACATACATATATACTCTACTTACGAAATTAATTGGTTCTGGAGTAGTCTCGTAAACTGAAAATTCTATAAGTAGAGACGCATTTTCCATATAAAAGCCCTAATCTGTTCCATGTCCCCCAAAATTAAGACATCAATCTTTTATAAAGCATAAAAATGCCTCAAAACTAGTGATATCCCCGATCTGATCACGTGATCAGAAATCAGGCCGGTAGGGCCATTTTACAGAGGATTGGAATTGGGAGAAAAGGATCAGGTTTTTAATTTTTTGATTATTATTTTTTAGGGTCTAAAAAGAAACAAAATAATCCAGAAATACTATGGCATTGCCAAATGAAACAAAAATATGTGTTTTATACTCTGCAACACTCATAAATGCGGAAAAAGAAGTACTGTAAACAGTACTGTAACATGTAAAAATAATTTAAGAAATAAATAAATAAACTTACTTTTTCGGTATCTGATCGGGACTCGCTATTGGCAGACTCTGTGTCTTCGTAAACTTTTGGAAATCATTTTAAATAGATTTCGTGACGTCCAAGTGAGTTTAAATAATTGCTAATCGTGCTGTTTTCCTTCTGAGTGTGTATTATCATCATGAAAATGGTCGTGTCCTTGTAGACTCTACAGTTATGTGCTCATCTGTTTTGCTCATTCGAAAATTGTTGGATAACTTTTTTTAATTTATCTATTCATGGACTAAAACTTTTGAAGTTTATAGACAAGAACATTTTGAGAATTGTCGACTAAAACTAGACAAAATTTGAGTTTTTGTTGACTAAAATTAGACAAAGATTAACACATTTTGAAATGACTAAAATATGACGAAGACTAATCAGTATTTTCGTCCAAAATACTTGAGACGAAAATGACCAAAAACAACACTGAGACGCACACACACACATACAGTAGAGGCCCATGTTAGCCAATTGGATGCCAGGAAGATGCTAGGCAATAGCCAATGGCAGAGTGTCTATAAGTATGTTACATTCTGTAAACTCTTCAAGAGGCAATATTTTCCCATTGAGGCGTGTCGTAACCTGAAAAATCCATTTGTAAAGACGTTTGTAAGTAGAGGTACCACTATACTCTATAACAGCATGCCCCCTTTAAGGCGAAGATGAGCACACAAGAAAGAGCAGCAAAAAAACTTTTTTTTTTTTTCAAATAATTCATATTTAATCTTCCATTCCTTTATGTTTTTATTGACTTCAATATCATATACCGTATTTTTCAGACTATAAGTCGAACCTGAGTATAAGTCGCACCAGCCATAAAATGCCCAACGAAGGGGAAAAAAAACATATATAATAGTTATTCAGATACTATAGCATAAAGAAAATTCTAACAAGTTTACCAAACCATCAGTGTCACTCCAAAACAAGTGATAACGACGTGGTGTGCTTGTGCCGCGCCTTGACAACACATCAGTCACGATGAAACGGGCTGCTGCTACAGTGAAGCTCCCTAGATAGACGCCGTAATGAGGCAGCGAAGTGATTGCTCTCCATACGAGGGTCTCTGCTCATTATGTAATCTGTATTAATGATGTCATCATGTGTAGCACGAGGCCTGGTGACCGGCGGGGGCTGGTTAGCATTCAGGTGGTTTGCCCCTCCTGTTCCGTGTTCCTCATGTTAATGTTCATCATGATCAAAAATTGAAAGTCAAATACGTCAGTCTATTCTGGGATTATATCTATAAATCATGAACTAAGGATAATTAAATACATGGTAATATATTTGAGCTGTCAGATTTGTTGGAAGGATTTTTTTGTGTTTTCTGAGATGATACAGAATCAAAACGGTTATTAGGTAAGAAACAGAAAGTATTACTGTGTAGTTACAGTGCTGTCAGCCTCTAGACAGCAGACGTCATTTGCGTCAAACAAATTTTCTTGTCCGACTGTTCCAAATGGCAATGTTAAAAAGAAGGCGCTTACTGAAACGGGATCCTGTTTATTATCCAGTTGTACAGTCAAGCTAGCGTTGTGTTCAACCGAGGCGCATACACCGGGTTCCCTCTCATGACTCTGTGCGTCCACGGTGGGGATACACGTGAAGGAAATTTTCTCTTCCAATTAAACTGCCGACCTTCGCTCCAGAACGCCGGAATACTCGGGGGCGTCCCATACTCTGCTGGATTGCTATTATTACACATCACCTGCCTGCTAAGGCTCTCCTATGGAACTCAGCAAAAAAATGTGTGCGAAATAAGATACGATTTATAAAAGCTTAGATATATTTTACCCTTTTAAACATAAGACAAGGTTTTGATCAAGTGCATCCCAACGGAAAAGGATCTTGATTAGGATACAAAATATCGAAATGGTGTTGTGTCATGATACTTTGTATCCCAAAAGGTTATCGATATGCTTCTGCCAAGAATCGAGATATCGTTTTAAAAGGGTGGCAATGTTTGAAAAAAAAAGGGGGGGGGGGGGCCCAACAAGTTGCTACCAAAATCTTCCACCGTAATAGTGTCTCAGGTAGCTCTAAGGCTGCCATTGACAATCCATTTCGACTGGGAACGTTCGTACATTCAAAATAGGGCTGCAGCTATCGATTATTTTAGTAGACGATTGATCGATGAACTATTTAGTTCAAATAATCAAGTAATCTGATAAGGAACATAAAAAATTAAAATACCTGAGCTGAGACTCACACGGTATATATAAACAAAGAGGATCTATGTACAACAAAAGAACAATTGGCTAACTTACATAGCAAAAGTCCGCTAGCTTAAATGCTATAAAATGCTAACGCTTTTTTACAATGGTCTTAATAAATGGCTCAGACACATATTCCCACAAAAAATGGCTAAATATACCTTTAAAATAAATTACGAATACATTAAAAAAAAATCATTAGCTCAAACTAAAACTTAGCTTATGCTGGTCTTAACAGGGAGCAGATGGATTCAGCCACGTGAAATGAGGTAGACTAGAGGGCCGTGTATCCACCCAAATGAATAAAAATAAATGCAAACACTTTCAAAACAAACCATTACAACGCCACTTTAATTAACGAATACTCGAAGCAGCAACATTTAATCGAATATTCGAGTTAATCGATTAATCGTTGCAGCACTAATTCGAAACCGGAGCATTTGCAGTCATTCTGTCCGATTTTCAGGGCATTTACAGGTCACTTGCTCTTCATTTACAGGTCATTTCCTGTTGAGTTTGAGTCACTGCCTATTCATTCGGGTGACTCCCAGGTCACTTCCTGTTCTGTAACTCAAAATAAAAAGGAAGTGACCCATAAAACACTCCAAAATCAACAGGAAGTAACTGAAAATCAACGGGTAAATGACCTTGAATGGCCCAAAATGACCTCATTGCCTGGCATTGGCTGCCAATGATGGCCATAGACGTTCAATCCCAGTTCAAATAGATTGGACGTCTACTAGTGATAAACTCATTCCAATTCACAGCAGAAGCTTGTTTTTGTTTATTAGTTGTTAGTAGACTTTCCTACAATGATTTCCTGACCAATGTATCGATAATCGTTGTATCACCGTATCGTCAGATCATCGTTATCGTGAGCTTTGTATCGCAAATCGTATCGTATCGTGAGGTAACAAGAGGTTCCCCACTTCCCACTCCGAATCTTGATTAACAATTTGGGAAAAACAAAATAGTTTATCTGCCTTGTAATAGTGGAGAATTGTCAATAAAAGCCAAAATTTCCAGGAAGCAAGACAAAGTTGCTGTTAGCAGACTTTTTAAACGTCAAAACTGTGAGCCAATCAAACGCAAGAGTTTCACATCATCCACCCCTGTGTTTTTCAACCGTTTATGAGCCACATCACACCTTTTTCATTGAAAAAAATAATCCCAAGGCACACCTCCAGCTAAAAAATGTAAAAATTTGTGTAGCCTATAGTAACAATATAAAGTCATGTACAGTGGCGAACTTGGCAATTTTGGGGCCTAAGGCGTACATATCCAGGAGCCCTCTTCATGGGTCAGGGGTTAGTTAAAAAGGTGAGAAGGGTGTGGAGGAAATATGTTCTGGTACACTAGGGCTGTCCTAAACGACAAATTTTCTCCTGATTAGTCACAAATAAACAATGAGGTTAAATGCTGATAGCATTTACTAGTGCAAAAGAATGGAAAGTAAACAGATTCAGAACAGACTTTGCCTTTCCAACATTATTCAAAACAATTCTTAAAAAAAAAATTCTAGCAATATTATTATAGTATACTACTATATATAATAGTAGTATAATAATTATAACAAAACAATAGGGCCTTCGCACGCTTAGTGCTCGGGCCCTAATAATTATTCATTGCCAATCCTATTTGTCATGAAGAGTGTCATTTGAAAGCTATTCTTACTGTAGAATCTGTATTATGTAGTATTTACTCAACATATTATAATATTAATTCTGAAGTATGTGGGATTAACTCCAGAAATCATTATTTATATGACGAACATGACGTGTTTTTGCTGTTAACCAGCTGTTGAGTGTTATTAAATGACTGATTGGAACTGTACTACATTGTTTCGCCACAGGGTGTGCTGTCGTGTATTTAAACGATAGCCGATGTGCAAAGTAGCAAGTGAGCTGTAAAAATAGCAAGCTTAGTGGCGTGAAAACCACGAGAGAGCTAAGTGAAGCTAACGAACAGCTAAGTGGCTCTAAGCGATGCTAAACGGCGCTAAATGAAGCTAAGCGACTGATACGCTGTCTGTCGTCGTCGTGGAACAGTCCATTCTAGTGCGTGTGTGTGGGGGGGGACATAAATGCAGCATTCAAATGGTTTTGTTTTTTGTTTTGTTATTTGTTTGTTTGGTATGCTGACATAATTGTACATGACGAATAGTTGGGGGTGCTGCTGGCTCCGGTGGCCCAAGCCATTGCTTGTTGGGGCAAGGGGGCCCCCTACTGGTTGGTGGCCTAAGGCGATCGTCTACTTGGCCTGAATAGTAAATCCGGCTATGTTCATGTATTGAATAGGAATCAAACAAACATATTTTTTAATCATATTTTTACTCACTCGGTGTGACACCTGGGCTTTTTGTATAGGAGTAGGTATCACTAATACCAAATGAAAGTTAATCCCACTATGTTCAGTTCTTCTATGTTTAGGTCTTCTTTACAGTCCACTGCAAATCCCAATGAAATTCCTTTTGACTGCCAGTTCCCAGTTCCGAGTTACCATCTTTCCTTTTAAAAAACATTTTCCATCGCTGTCACCGTGATAGTTTCGCTAGCCAGCCACTAGCCCCAATGGCACTCTTACTTAATGACAGTGATTCGAAATATTTAAAAAAATATATAAATAAAAATACTGTATGTTGCATGATAATAATGAGGAGAACGATGCATGATATTTTAACATAATTAGAATATTTTAGGTATTTTTTTTTTTGTAACTTTACAAAGGAAAATACAAATGTCTATTATGAGACTGTAAATTGTCCATGGAAAATTAGGACACAAGAAATGTCTTTCCACTTATTAAGATGTTTAAAAAAAAAAAAAAAAAAAAAAAAAAAAAGCTCAGTCAATAGCACTTTCTTTTTCATAACAAATATGCATAATCAAACTGCGGACTAACGTTTCTTTTGCTTTGGCGGAGGTTGACACTCGACTAAATTTGTGAACATGCATCTGCCATTGTTTCTTCAGAGCTCACACAAGTGCTGTTTAAGCATCCAATAGAGCAGCAAAAAGTATGTTTTCCTGAAAGTTAGCTGCTTGGACACATGACTCGCAGATGACTTGACGAGCGGCAGGAATGTTGCTCCCTCATCGCCCGCTTTGTGTGCAGAGTGCCAATGTTACAAAATAATAAGTCAGGGCAATTATGTAACATTTAGCCACCGATATGTAGAGCGCGGCGCATTTGTGCCTATTGACTTGCATCATCTAAAGCCGTTGGCCTCGCTTTTTAGTCAGCGTGAAGGATTGAGCCTAATTTATGGCCTACATTTTCATCGCCGTCCTTTGAACTTTATTGCTCGTAAAACAAAAATCCGAGGATCGCATTTGAGGATTATAAACGAGTGCAATGGATTGCATTTCCGAAACCGGCGCCAGATATTCGTCAGCGGCCACTTTTCGCCGCTGTCATTTAAACAAACATCTGGATCTGGTGAATGAATCCATTATTAGGAGGCTGTCATAACAAACTGAAATGCTCAAAGTGCTCAGAATCAAAAGAGCATCATTGTATAGCCATTGCAGTGTTGTCAATGCTACTTTGAGAAATGATCCTTCTATTGTGGGAAAATGATTTATTTAAAACCCATTTTATCGGCCAAGCTAATTTTCAAAACTCAACCCTATACAGTGTTTTACAACAACAAAAGTAAAGAGTAAGTAACTAGTGTTTATTTAACAATATATACAGCGGAACTCCATCTGTTCCGGGACTACCATTTGTTTGGAATAGGAAAAAAATTCCCATTTCCATTCTCAATTACACACGACCCATTTTTTTTAACCACAAACGGAATTTATAAGCTACATTTGAAGATTATTTACTGTAATATCAATTAACTTTAATTGTGGCCTTTATTATTTCAGATCCAATGTCAACTTTTCAAGCTTAATGAGCCGAGCATGCAAATTCTTTCAGTTAATAAACTCTTATTGTTAATTCATCCACTGCTTGCCATTTTTACAGCTGAGTTCCCCATATTGCAAGTCATTTTAGGGCAATTTAACTGATCTTTCAAGACCAACAATATACTGTGTTTGGGAAAAGATAGGCAGAGCTGGAGGTGGCAGAGATGAAGAAGCTGAGGTTTTCTTTGGGAGTGAGCAGGATGGATAGTTTCAGGAATGAGCATATCAGACTGACAGCGCATGTTAGAGGATTTAGAGATAAAGTCTGAGAGGCCAGACTGAGATGGTTTGGGCATGTCCAGAGGAGAGATAGTGATTATACTGGCAAAAGGATGCTCAATTTCCGTATGCCAGGCAGGAGGGCTAGAGGACGACCAAAGAGGAGGTTTATGGATGTAGTTAAAGAGGACATGAAGGTACTTGGTGTGAGAGCAGAGGATGCAGAGGACAAGGTAATATGGAGAAAACTGATTCGACATGGCGACCCCTGAAGGGGAAAGCCGAAAGGAAAAGAAGAAAGAAGAGGTCACAAAGCAAGCATTGGACGTAAATGAGTACAGTGCTGGCCAAAACTATTGGCAGCCCTGCAATTCTCTCATATAATACTCAATTTCATCCAGAAAATGATTGCAATTACAAATGCTTTGGTAGTAATATCTTCAATTATTTTGCTTGCAATGAAAAAACGCAAAAGAGAATGGGGGGGGGGGGGTCATTATCCTTTTACAAAAAATTCCAAAAATGGGCCAGACAAAAGTATTGGCACCCTTTGAAAAATCACGTGATGCTTCTCTAATTTGTATAATTAACAGCACTTGTTACTTTTCTGTGGCACATAACAGGTGGTGGCAACAACTAAATCACACTTGCAGCCAGTTAAATTGGATTAAAGTTGACTCAACTTGTGTCCTTGTGTGTACCACATTGAGCATGGAGAAAAGAAAGAAGACCAAAGAACTGTCTGAGGACTTGAGAATCAAAATTGTGTGGAAGCATGGGCAATTCAAGGCTACAAGTTTTTCTCCAGAGACCTGAATGTTCCTGTGTCTACCGGACACAATGTCATCAATAAGTGTAAAGCCCATGGCACTGTGGCTAACCTCCCTAGATGTGGATGGAATAGAAAAATTGACGAGAGATTTCAATGAAAGATTGTGCGGATGGTGGATAAAGAACCTCGACTAACAACTAAACAAGTTCAAGCTGTCCTGCAGTCCGAGGGTACAACAGTGTCAACCCGTACTATCCGTTTCAGTTTCTTTCAAATCTGCGGTGTGGCAACATTTCGGTGTCCCCGTGGACTACAATGCGGTGGGAGGGAAAATTGGAGGGAGAGAAAATATTGAAAAAAAACCACAACAATTTGCAAGCATTGCTCAGCGCTTGTTCCCTATGCTAATGGCAACACTTATAACATGACTCCGGCACCTCAGCCGGCATCACCCACAGATATCACTTTCTCAGAGCAGGACAATCCCGGAGATGACACCAGTGAAAACACACGGCGGGCTTCGTTAATTTATTTGCAACGCTTGACCCGCGTTACATTATTCCCTCGCGGACATATTTCTCCAACAAAGTATTCCCCGCCATTTATGAAATGGCACGCAAAGTCATCGAAGATGACTTCGCTAAAGCACATAGTTTCGCCGTGACCACTGATAGTTGCCCGTGCTACAGAGTGCTACTATCTAACTGCGACGGTCCACTGTAATTCATACCTGTCAAGTTGTACGGTCTCGGCTTAATTTGTACAAGTGAGCATTGATTTTTAAATGGGTTAGGGTTAGGCCGTACGTTACGTTCCAATGCTGTACGCTTTTTGTGCATTACGGTTTTTTTCCCTCCGTTCGGTAATATGTTGGTTGAATGACGCGAGAAAAGTCAGAGGCACGGAGAGGGAAGAGTGTTTGTTGTGATGCTGTAGCAAACGCAATGCTAGGCTAGGTGGCTCCAATATTTCCTGACTGTAGCCGACAGCCTACAACCTACGCCTAGATATCTCATGCATATAGAACTACATGTGAAATGACAGACTCGGTAGCGTTAGTAAACAGCCGCCATTTTAGAGCAGTAAACTTCTCAAAAAGGCTCTGTTGTAGTGAACCTTCCTAGTGAACCTAAGTAACTTTTTATCTAAAATACTCCTAAATCGGCAAAATCTTGACTTGTTTCTTTCTTTAAATGATGAAACGGTTTTAAAATTTTCACAATTCAAAAGTAGACAGAAGGGAACTAATGCAAAAACGGGAGCAATTTTTATCAACTTTATCGGTTGATTCCGAACATTAAATGACCTCCAAACAAAGCAAAGGTTACTATTTTTTTGTTTTTTTTGTGAAAAAAATGTAAAAAAAAACATGAAAGGTAACACCAGTTACTTTGCCAAGTAACCTTTTTACTACCGTGTGTGTATTTCAGTAGTCAGTCACTAAACTAGCCAAAGAGCTAAGAGGCATTTTAACATTCATTCATTCATTCATTTTCCATGCCGCTTTTCCCCACGAGGGTCGCGGAGGTGCTGGAGCCTATCCCAGCTAACTCGGGGCAGTAGGCAGGGGACACCCTGAACTGGTTGCCATCCAATTGCAGGGCACAAGGAGACATACAACCATTCACGCACACACTCATACCTACGGGCAATTTAGAGTGTTCAATCAGCCTACCATGCATGTTTTTGGGATGTGGGAGGAAACCGGAGTTCCCGGAGGAAACCCACGCAGGCACAGGGAGAACATGCAAACTCCACACAGGAAGGCCGAAGCCTGGGATTGAACCCTTGATCTTAGAACTGTGAGGCAGACGTGCTAACCACTCAGCCACCGTGCCGCACGGCATTTTAACAGTCAAACATATTTACATTTTAAGTGTTTATTTCATTTTCTTAAAAGCAAAATAAAGGCAGTTTAAAAAAAAAAAAATGCAAAAAGCAAACCGAACAGAAACCGTGATCCCAAAACAGAGGTTCAAACCGAACCGTGGGCTAACTCAACCGTTGCACTCCTAATTTTTATATATAAGTGACTCATCCATCTGCTGATTATTATTACACACAACTGTGGCTTGCATCACTGCTTCAATCACTAATTATGCTGTACTCCGGTGCATGAGGAAGAATGTGTTCAGTGTCACGCAGACTTGATTTTGCACTTAACAAGGAAACGCTGTCATTTTTTTTCAAACTTGAGGAAGTGATGTTCTCTGTGTTCTCTCCCTGACTCACTAAGTGAAAGAGCAAAAAATTATTACACGCTCCCACCTTCTGATTCCAGCCTAGGAATGGAAGCGTTGGCTCCTGAAAGCTTACAACCATATGTCAGATGTAATTATTCATTCTGTGTTAGAGACTGATTCATCTGCTGCTTCTTTGGTTTGCCTAAAAGCAGATATTATTTTTCTCTTTGTAATTTTCCAACAGTGTTTTATTTTTACACAAATTTTGCTCAGTTTTTGCGAACCAAGGTCTTAATTTGATGTAAATGCAAACGTTGCCTCGTTACATCCCTAGCAAACTTGCATCAAAACTTTGTTTGTCTTGATTATTTTAAAGTGAAGTCATTGTTTAAAGAGTGTTTTACTGTCGTTTACTTATTCATATTAGACTGCTTGACTTCTGTTTACGCTTGTGTGACAGTTTGCAACGTTGATATGTTCCTAAAACCATTGCCGGTACGGTTAATAAAGGTTTTACGACTATGACAGTTTGGACTCAAACAACGAATTATTGTAAATCTTAGATCGTTTCTATTTGGACTCCAAAGAGTTTTTGCTCATTAAACCCCTCGAAGAGAAAGTGTTTCATTGTCCTTTCAAGAGGTCAGAGTGCTTTTCTGCTGAATTTATTCATCGCCAAGCCAAAATAAACCATCCTCTGTTGTCCACAGTCCTAAAGCTGCTCTTGACAATATGCTAAAAACCCTCCCGCTAGCCCAGTGGGGATGCAGCTGCGTAACAAACACCCGGAGATTTGCTCTTCAGAGCGCTAGCGTGGTTTTAGGTCCCAAAAGAGCCATATAAAACAGGAAGATGGCTGACTTAAGGGGCCAGAAATACCCTCTTTATGAGGTGTTTGGGGCAGCTGAGAGTCCTGCAGAGACCAGGGCCTGCTCCATGGTTCCTTAACAGAGGACATAATGTACTGTATTTTTCGGACTATAAGTCAGTTTTTTTCATCGTTTGGCTGGGGGTGCGACTTATACTCTGGAGCGACTTATAAGTGAAATTATTTACGCATTATTATATCATTTGACATGTTATTTTGGTGTTTTGGAGTGACACTGATGGTTTGGTAAACTTGTTAGCATGTTCTTTATGCTATAGTTATCTCAATAACTCTTAATAGCTATGTTACGTTAAAATACCGGCCACGTTCGCATTTTGTTGTTCATGCATCATGTAACATTATCATTCTGTACACTTATTCAGCATGTTGTTCTCTATTATATTTTTATTCTAAATTGCCTTTCAAGATGACATATATCTCTTCTATGTGTTGGATTCTATCAAGTAAATTTCCCCTCAAAAATGCGATTTATACTCTGGTGCGACTTATGTTTTTTTACTCTTTGTTGGGCATTTTATGGCTGTTGCGACTTATACTCAGATGTATCTTGTACTCCGAAAAATACTGTAGCTTGATGCCCCTTACCGAAAACATTTCAGTTTTTTAGTTTATATCTCAAAAGACTTGATTGTGGCTCGAGATTTGTGCAATTAACATTATGTCTTCCTGAGGGGGGCGTAACAGAAAATACTTGAGTAGCACTGAACTAAAGTAATAAGTTTTTTACCTGCTGCTTCCAGTAAGTCACCACTAGTGGAAGCCAAGCACAAAGCAAAACCAAAGAAAAATTGAAGAGTCCGGAGTTACAATGGTGACATATTGTGGCCGGATGAACAGTATGTCAGTTTAGAAAGAAATCCAACTTAAAAATTAGATCAAGGGACAGAACACTTCCGTTTGACATACCTTGTAGAAATACGACCTAAAACAAACGATGCAATACAATAAATGCCTGCACCATATGACACTCTAAAACATAGGCAAAAGAAAATGTGTAAATGTTTTCTCCGTAAGCTTTTGAAAAATAAATATCTTTGTGAAACTGCACTCCTGTGGAAAGAAACTTCATCATATTCAAGTTCAAAGACTGAAAAATAAATATCTTTGTGAAACTGCACTCCTGTGGAAAGAAACTTCATCATATTCAAGTTCAAAGACTGATATTTATACACAAGTTAAAATAGCTTGGTGAGAAATTTATAGCAAACTTAATTGAAAGTTTGTATAATTAAAAATAATAATAATAATTAGAGATGCCGATCGATCGGGTCTGATCACGTCATTTTCAAAGTATCGGAATCGGCAAAAAAATATCGGCTATGCCTTTTTTTAATATAATATATATTTATATATATATATATATATATATATATATATACATACACATATTTTAATTGTTTTCTAATTGTATTTAACGTTACAGACGTAATATGTTTCACTCTTCCAGAGTCTTTAGTTTAGGCTTAAGGTAGGGTTATTAAATTTATTCTAATAACGGTGGTAATTTTTTTTAAAAATGTATCACGTTAAAATATTTAACACAATTAATGCATGCGCTGCACGACCCACTCACGCATTGTCGCGCTCAATCTGTAATGGCGCCGTTTTATCTATATAGAGATAAAAGGCAGCGTAAAATGAGTAGCGTGAATTTTGGCAGCCTTTGGAGCCTTTTTGTAATTGGCTAAAACCTTACAATCCCTCTCCCTATGATTAGAAATATCATGGGAAGCAATGTGGGGAAGCAAGGTAGCAATTGAGCTTTATCTTAACACCTTATGTTATTTGCCAACGCAGAGAAGATATATCAATTGGTAGCACTACGCACAGTCATGGTTCCACTTCCTATCATGCATTTGGGCATGACTACAGTATCATTTACTGAAAGCTCAACAAATACACTAGATGGCAATATTTTGTCACAATATACAAAGTCACAAGTCTTTCTATCCGTGGATCCCTCTCACAGTAAGAATGTTAATAATGTAAATGCCATCTTGAGGATTTATTGTCATAATAAACAAATACAGTACTTATGTACTGTATGTTGAATGTATATATTCGTCCGAGTTTTATTCATTTTTTTCTTAATGCATTGCCAAAATGTATATGATCGGGAAAAATTATCGGGAATGATTGGAATTGAATCGGGAGCAAAAAAAGCAATCGGATCGGGAAATATCGGGATAGGCAGATACTCAAACTAAAACGATCAGGATCGGATCGGGAGCAAAAAAACATGATCGGAACAACCCTAACAATAATAATAATCGAGAAGTTAAGAAATTAATATTAACTATGCCATTTCTTGACCCTGCCTATTAAAAGAATCGGAATCGAGAATCGTTTGGAACCGGAATCGAAATGCGGAAGTTTTTTCAAACGATGCCCAACCCTAGTCGCGATATATTTTCCCAGGAAAATATCCCGATAAACAATAGTATAGTTGATTTTTTTTTTCTCAATGGCATTATTGCAAAACATAAATTAGTCATCTCAATAACAATTGAAGGTCATGAAAAAGGAGATTTAGAGTTTCGATGAGCCATCTACCTTAAATATTATCTGCTTTGGCAATTCTGGCAATTTAGTCACTTGGGCAGATCAATGCCAAAATATGCAGTATCGTATGCTATTGTTGTCCACGTCCTCTGTCTGAATGAACGTTGACGACGTGATTTATTGCACCTTAGAAACAAAATTTTGGGGCATTCCATATATCGGGTGAATAGACGATACAGTAAAAACTATCGGTGATTATCTAATATATCAAACAATAATTCGATATGTTATGGCGATAAGCATTGGTTCCACTTAATTTACCCCGAAAGGAAATAGATTCATAACGCATTTGATTTAATTGAAGTAGCTCCGCCTATAACGCAGTGGAACAGTATCGCCTGGTACATCAAGAATTTATCTGCCTTGGTTGAGATTTGCGCTCGATTGTGTGTTATTGGATTGGATACAACGGTGTGTGTGAGGCTGTGTTATATTTAGAAGAGCCTATTCCAGGTAACATGGAGTGAATGTCACTTCCCTTGCCGTCTCCCGTTCCATGATACCTGTGGGATATGCACACTTGAATGCTTGTCCCTGTTGTTTAATCTCCTGCTTCATTGTCATTGGGGAAGTGAATTTTCTGGCTGTGCCTCTGTTTACACCTAAATCCTCACGTAACCCGCTGCCGTGATTATAATTGAACATCTAGCATCCTCACCAAATAAAGTGAATGCCACGCAAATACAGTATATCCTCTCAGAGTATGGTTCTATATGATCCCGTGGAAAGCTCTCAACAGGATTGCCACTCGATGTGTAGAACAGCTGATGCTGCTATTGAGGAACCATGGTCCTTGAGGCCAATTCAAACAATATATACAGTGGTATGAAAAAGTATTTGAACCTTGTAGAATTTTATCACATTTCTGCATGAAATCACCATCAAATGTGATCTGATCTTTGTCAAAATCACACTGATGAAAAAATAGTGTCTGCTTTAACTAAAACCAACCAAACATTTATAGGTTTTCATATTTTAATGAGGATAGTATGCAAACAATGAAAGAAGGGAGGAAAATAAGTACGTAAACCATCACATTTAATATTTTGTGCCCCCTCCCCCTTTGGCAGCAATAATTTCAACCACATGCCTCCTGTAGCTGCAGATCAGTCTGGCACATCGATCAGGGCTAATCTTGGCCTATTTTTCTGTACAAAACTGCTGTACTTCAGTCAGTTTCCTGGGATGTCTAGCATGAATTCCTGTCTTTAGGTCATGCCACATCATCTCAATGGGGTTCAAGTTTGGAATTTGACTTGGCCACCTCAGAACGTGTATTTTGTTCTTCTGAAACCATTCTGAAGTTGATGTACTTCTGTGTTTTGAATCATTGTCTTGTTGCAGCATCCATCCTCTTTTTAGCTTCAACTGTCTGACAGACGGCCTCAGGTTTTCCTGCAAAACATCCTGATAGACTTTTGAATTCATTCTTTCATTAATGATAGCAAGTTGTCGAGGCCCTGAGGCAGCAAAACAGCCCCAAATCATGATGCTCCCTTCACCGTGCTTCACGGTGGGGATGAGGTGTTGATGTTGGTGAGCGGTTCCATTTTTCCTCCACACATGACGTTGTGTGTTACTCCCAAAAAATTCAACTTTGGTTTCATTAGTCCACAAAATATTTTGCTCAAACTTCTGTGAAGTGTCCTAGTGCCTTTTTGCGAACATTAAACGGGCAACAATGTTTTTTTAGACAGCAGTAGCTTCCTCCGTGGAGCCTCCCTTGAACACCATTCTTGGCCATAGTTTTACATATAGTTGATGTGTGCACAGAGATATTGGACAATGCCAGTGATTTCTACAAGTCTTTAGCAGACACTGTAGGGTTCTTTTTTAGCTCTTTGAATATTCTGCGCTGAACTCTTGGCGTAATCTTTGGTGGACGGCCACTCCTTGGGAAAGAAGCAACAGTGCCAAACTCTCTCCATTTGTAGACAACTGACTGACTGACTGTCATGTGACTCGTTACAGGAGTGCTGTCAGCATTGCTGCAGAGATTGAAGAGGTGGGGGGTCAGCCTGTTAGTGCTCAGACCATACGCCACACTCTACTGTCACCGCAGGAGGAAGCCTCTTCTGAAGACGGTACACAAGAAAGCCCGCCACCATGCACACCGATTGGATGTAGAGTGTGGCATATGGTCTGAGCACTAACAGGCTCACCCCCCACATCTTCAATCTCTGCAGTAATGCTGACAGAACCCCTGTAACAAGTCACATGACATTTTGAAGGGAAAATGACAAGCAGTACTCAATTTGGACATTTAGGGATGTATGTAGTTTCTAAAGGGTGTACTCACTTTTGTTGCCAGGGGTTTAGATATTAATGGCTATATTTTGAGTTATTTTGAGGGGAAAATGAATTAACTCTAGTATATAAGATGCACACAGACTACTTTTCATTGTGTCAAAGTGTCATTTTGGCAGTGTTGTCCCATGAAAAGATATACTTAAATATCTGCAGAAATGCAAGGGTGTACTCACTTTTGTGATACACTGTATAATTGATCATAAAAAAAATGTTTATCTGTAAAACATTTATTTAACAAAAATAAATAAGCACTCAGTAGTATATCAGCAAATAAGGTAATACTGTATGTTTACAACCTACTGGATATTGCTGGACATGGGAAAGATATGATATTCCATAAATAACATAATTTATAATCGGGGATAGTCCCAAAACGTGGTCTTTACTTCTGGAGATATGCCCTGTTCTGCTTGCACTTATCCGTTTATCTTTGTGCCAAGCAACCACACAACCACAAGTACTTCCTGTCCCGCTTGGGAAAAGCTGAGGAATTATTTAGCACTTTATCTCCTCTTCAGAATGAACACTAAGATGAAGATTGAAGCAATGGAGGCTAAAGCAAGGAAATCGCTGTCATTTTTGCCATTGTTCCTCATTGTGTGTGTAAATGTTGTGTGTGTGCCCACGCAACCCCCTCAAGGCGCCCGTATTATTACTGTAAGTGTACAGCATGAGACTGAATAATAAGGTCAGCAGCGTGATTACACTCAAGTAAGATTTAATTTTCTTATCACCGTCTCAATGACCCCTTTTTTTTCTTTTTCTGTTTTCAGAGTGGCCTGGTGCTGTCCTTTGCTGTTTCCCCCTACCCTTTCCCTAATTCTTCTGCCCCGCCCTGCTCGGTAAGTTCACTTAACTACAGACATTCATTCTTTCGTCATTTCAGGATGAAAGTGTTGTGTGTTGATGTTATTGTGGAGTTCTTTTGTAGTATTTAAGAGAATCTTATTAGTTGAGTGTGTGATACATGGATTCGCGCAAAGGTTGGAAATTCCGACTGTTGTGAGAGCCTGAAGGTGTCTGTGATTTGTGATCGGATGAATGAGTCTGAGAGTGCGGCCTGTTCAGAAGAAATACTGGTTGGATGTTTTTTCTTTGGCGACGTCAACCCTTCCTTGCGTATTGATCGACCACTACAGTATATTATGTTTTTTCACTGAGACAAGAAGGTGTTGGATCTATTTGCTGACAGTTGACGTGAGGATTTAAGACTAGACTCGTCAGATAGCTTCTGCAGATGTCAATAGTAATTGTGCTTTTGCGATGTTGGAGAATGGGCTAGCAGATTTTGCAAGTTTCTGTGCAACCGATATTTTAGCGAAATAATTCCACACGCTTGAGGCACTGCTGGTTTTCTACACAGACCCGATACCTGTTGATTCTAATGAGGAGTCTATGCTGTTGCCAAAATATGTGACTGCCAAGTATCGACCTCAAGTTTTAACTAAGTAGTCCATTTAGCACTTAGCATGTTGTAATACAAAGACTCCTTCTTTAGCAAGAAGCCATATTTAGCGACAGAATTAATATTTAATGTTAATTTTGGGACATTTTAGGGACATTTCCTGTTAATTTAGTTAATTTTAAAGCCGACGTTCCGCCATTTGCTGTTTTTAATATTTAATAGCACCGCTGCGCACACCCATTGTGACGTGTATGAGTGCTGACGTTAGGAGCTTTTGATATGCATGCGGAGCAAGCCTCCCTCAAGCCCCCGCAATCGAATTCTTCCACTTTGGAGGCAGGATTCAGAATTTTTCGTCTTCGCCGACACCATTCCACGCAAGGCAATTCCGCTACTCAGTCATTGCGTCTTCGTGTGGCAGAGTCGTCATCTAAACTGCCCGAGTCACCTGATTTTGAGAATCTTTAGTTTTTTGCTTCGACGCTCACGGTGCCTTGAACAGCCTCTCACGTACACAATGATTGAGTTGCCATAGCACACTTCAGACTGTACCATTTTTAACACATTTGTGCCTTTGATCGTAGAGCTACCGATGCCCCTCTGGCCAGATCAAAGCTGCAAACATGTCAATCATCGTTAACTTTAAGTACCAAACGCCAGCTGTACTGGTGACCAAGAAAAACAGTTTGATCGCAGGGTGGAGGGTGAAAGGCTGTATGAGCATGAAGCGAAAAAACATAAAACCCGATCCTTTTCACCCGATCCTATTCCTCTGAAAAATAGCGTGATCGGCCCGATTTCCGATCACGTGATTGGATCGGGACTTCTGTAATGAATACAATGTGGTCATAGTTAGTCAACCAAAGTCTTCCCAAGCAGAGCTATTCAAGTCATCAAGTGAAAATTCTTCTAGTTTTAATATCGCAATCAGGCATGTGCTGGTATGAGATTCTGACGGTATGATAACCTTAAGCAAAATAATCACGGTTTTACGGTATTGCAATTACAGCTCTAAAATGTGTTACTTTGAGATATCATGGTTTATTTCCCAAAACATACTAGCAAATTGGAACGTAAGTATAATGTTAAGTTAAAATATAAAAAAAGAAAAAAAAATATTCTAAATAAAATTAAAATAAATTCAGTCCATTCGATGAGCGTAAACCCACAGCTTTACATTATTATCATCAGAACAAAAATAATTGAAATATTTTCTATAAAAAGCACGTGTGTAAGACTGGTATCATGTTTACATTATACACACACTCTCTTTCTCAAGACAGACAGTTGCCAGAGAGAAATAAACACGTTTTACCATCGCTAGACACACTAAACTTGTTGGAGTTAACTCTCGTAGCTGATGGGAACTGTTTATGATCGTGTTGACCGTAATATTCGGACTATAAGCCGCTACTTTTTTCTTTCATTTTGAATCCTGCGGTTTATAGTCCAGTGCGGCTTATTTGTTGATTTATTTGGGTTAATAGGTAACACTTTATTTGACAGCGGCGTCATAAGATCGTCATAATTATGACATGACACTGTCATGGGCATTACTGAATGCTTATGACAGATGTCATTAGGTGTCATCTGACAAATTATGTCGCTAACTCCATTTATGTCCAGCGCGGATCTTTTACAATATGCTGGATAACACTAAATAACATCTGTTATAAGCATTCATTAATACTCATGACAGTTTCATATCATAGTTATGATTGTCTAATGACAGTCTTATGGCACCACTGTCAAATAAAGTGTTACCAAATACCATAACTAGCAATTAATGAAACAACTGCAACAGTACCTGAAGAAATAATTAGCACAGAACATGAATTTTGATTGTTATTCACGTCTGTAGCACTGCAATGCATGCTAGGAGGCATGTTGTACAACAACAGTGTTGACAGCAGGTGGCAGCAGAAGTTGACTGTCTCCCTCAAGGGAGCAGTGATTGCCAAATGAAGCTTATTGAAGCAATGAAGTGTTGCAGCCAATTGGTTCAAAGCTTCAAAACTCAAAGCTTCATTGTTCATTTGGTCTTATGACAGTCGTATGATCCCGCTGTCAAATAAAGTGTTACCAGTTAATATCTTTTGGTATAAATATCTCATAATACAGTGAGGACCGCTGTGGCTTATAGTCCAGTGCGGATTATCTATGAACAAATGTGGTTTTCGCGTCGAATTTGATGGGTGGCGGCTTATAGTCAGGTGCGCCTTATAGTGCAAAAATTACGGTACTAACCTTTAATTTTGCATGAATGCAAAATCATATTGGAGGGATTGCCTCCTCAGCAGCCACCCGGCGCTAACATGTTTTACATGTCAGTTGGCCCTCCTCCTCTAAGCCGTCTGTAACTTTTCTATAGCCAAAGTATTCCCATAGCAGCGATTTCGTTTTCTTCCATAAAAGGAAAAAGTTCAGAAGTTTCAACTCCTCCAGCCATTGTATAGCACAGCTGACTCACTGACACTGAGCAACAACCAGTGGGGGAGCGTTGAGCCTTGCACCTGCAAGCGAGGGATTTCTCCCAGCATTTATGGTCCATAGAAAATAGCTAATACCTTAGGGACGGTATGACGGAAATTTTTTGCGGTTTTGAAACCGCGACGTTTTCATACCATGGTATAGGGGTGTGCCATCTTAGGTACCCCACGATTCAATTCGATTACGATTCAGGGTGCTACGATTCGATTCTTGAACGATGATCACGGTATTGAGGATGATCACAGTTATCACAATTATCACGATTATCAATGCATCGTACATTACTGATTAATAAAGTAGACAAACAAATTTTTGTCTATTATTTATTTAAAATATCCTAATGATTCAACAGGAACAATGGAAACATGCCCATACAACAAAAAGCTGCCCTTAAGCTGCTTTTTTATTTATTTATTTTTACAAGAAAGTGCAAAAACATTAACCATTTTAAAGGGAGTTCTTATTTCACTCAACAATACAATAAAATTTACACAGGTGGAATGAATTCCACATTTTCTGGAAACAAAAGTGTCTTTAGAAATAAGCCTTCTTTTAACCAATATACTTTGTTTTCACAGATTTCTGTACTATTTCGCCTGTTTTTAGGTCATAATCATGGTTTTACACGTTCTGCATATGAAATACACGTTAGCTAATTAGCTTAGCGCGCGGCGCTAACTATTAACACCTCAAAAACAACAACAATTAAGGGTAAACACTACAAGAGGGTTCATGTACTCACCTCTTATGGACGCAATGGGGCTTAGCAACACACTCAGGACATGTTTCAATTGACATGACTTGAAACTACAGCTGCACATCTCTCTTCCCTTCTTGCTCTAAAAAATAATGTGCGCGCACAAAAGCGTGCTGGCTTGTGCTTCTGTTCTTGCCTGTCTCATACACAAATTTATTTTCCAGTCTTTTGAAAAAGAGTAAATCTCTCACTCAGTTACAGGCATCATCCATTATAACGTTGTGCGTGCGTCCGTTAAAGGTGTCTGGGCAGCAGACGTGTCTTGAATTTCATTCCGCTACGAGCGGCTGTCATGAAGTTATGAGGGAAAATCATCGTTTTTGAGCCTTTATGAATCGTAATGGAATCATCACGTGTCAAATCGTAATGTATGTAATAGTCGATTTTTTGGAACTCCACTACCACGGTAGACCTTTAAACCGGTTATCGACGCATGCCTAATCACAATATGTAGCGCAAACCCACAAAAATTCACAATGTCTGTTTTTTTTTTTTTCCCAATATTATTCAGCCCTTCTATAAATGGTTAATGAGAAATTTTTCAGTAACAATGTTTAGCTTTTCAGCAGAAAGAAATGAGGCCTTAAAATATACCATGTTGTTAATAAGTAAAGATGAGAAATGTCATCTTTATTGGACAACAGTGTTCCAAGAGACTCCACAATGTTGTGTATGAATTACATACACCCAGAAGAATAAATCTTATAGTATATATAAGTAGTTCACATGAAGTAACTAGAAACTGCAATTTCTGGAGAAATTACTTCTGGTCTTTGCCGTGTGGCGATACAGATCTTACCCCCGCCCAGGGGTATCAATAGAATGGACAAACATGCCCGTCAATGGCATTAAACAAAGTAAATGCCATTAGTGTTGTGAACGGCAAGCCGTTGAGGCGGATCCAAATCACAGACCAAGAAACAGAAATAGAGAACGTTTGTATTTAATAAGTACAACAAAAGGAGCACGCCAAAAATGCGGGTTTAACAAACTGAGAGAGCACGCCAATAAACGCGAGTGTAATAATAAAGTACAACAAAGGGAGCACGCGAAAAATGCGGATATAACAAACTGAGAGAGCACGCCAATAAACGCGAGTATAATAATACAGTACAACAAAGGGAGCACGCGAAAAATGCATGAATATAACAGTACAAGAATCTAACTACCAAGCCCAAAAGAGCACTAGTGTAAAGATGACCAAACCAAAATACGACCGTAGAACGTCGGGAAACTCGAAGGCTGACGATGAACAAACAGGCGGTAAGCAAGGCAAGTAGCAAGCAAACAAGCAATAGTCCGACACTCGCAGACTGTGGCCGGAGTCCTTAAATAATGAGCGCTCCAAATGCGCCACAGGTGTGTTGCAACGGCCCCGCCCATCCAGCTGAATCAGATGCTGGAATGAAAAAAGAACTGAGAAGGCATACAGATATGACAGAACCCCCCCCTCAACGGACGCCCCCTGGCGGACCACCTGGTTTCGTGGGATGACGAGAGTGGAAATCCCGCAGCAGCGACGGATCGAGGATCCAGGAGCGGGGGACCCATTGGCGTTCCTCAGGGCCATAACCTTCCCAGTCGACCAGGTACTGCACCCCCCTACCCCTCCTCCTTGAGTCGAGAATGGCACGTACCGTGTACACCGGCCCACCGTCGATTACGCGAGGAGCAGGAGGAGGCACTGGCGGAGGGTTCAGGGGACAGGTGGAGACTGGCTTGAGCAGAGAGACGTGGAAAACTGGGTGAACCTTCATCGAGCTGGGAAGCTTCAGCCTTACAGTCACAGGGTTCACCACAGCATCAACAGCAAAAGGACCCACGAACCGAGGGCCCAGTTTCTTAGAAGTCCCAGCCAGGTGTAAATCCCGCGTTGACAGCCAGACCATCTGGCCTGGGCGATAGACTGGAGCGGGCCGTCGGTGGCGATCAGCTATCTGCCGGTTGCGGGCCGCCGTGCGGACTAGTGCAGCCCTTGCGTCCCTCCAGACCCTATGGGCCCTCCGCAGGTGCACCTGGACAGATGGCACGATGACTTCGGCTTCTTGGGAAGGAAACAGTGGAGGCTGGTACCCATATGCGGTCATGAAAGGTGACCTCCCAGTAGCAGAGGAAACAAGGGTGTTGCGCGCATACTCCACCCATGGGAGGTGCGATGACCAGGAGGCCGGATGCAGTTCACAAACACAACGGAGGGCGGCCTCTAGCTCCTGGTTGACCCGTTCCGTCTGCCCATTGGATTGTGGGTGGTAACCCGAAGATTTGCTTGAGGTGGCCCCCAAAGCCTTGCAGAACGCTCCCCAGACCTGTGAGACAAACTGGGGCCCTCTATCAGAGACTAGGTCGCACGGGATGCCATGAGCCCGAAAAACATGTGTCACCAGCAGGTCAGCGGTCTCCAGGGCTGAAGGCAACTTGGGAAGTGCGACGAAATGCGCCATCTTGGAAAACCGGTCCACCACCGTCAAGATGACCGAACAACCCCTGGATCGTGGAAGACCAGTGACGAAATCGAGCGCAACATGTGACCAGGGGCGAGTTGGAACAGGTAACGGATGGAGTAAGCCCGCTGGAGCACGATGGACTGGCTTGCCCCGAGCACAGACGGAACAAGCAGAGACATAGTCAGTGACGTCCTTGCGCATGCCTGGCCACCAAAACCGCTGGGAAACGAGGAAGAATGTGCGGGACACACCCGGGTGGCAGGCAAACTTCGAGGAGTGGCCCCACTTCAGCACTCCTGCGCGCTGAGCAACTGGGACGAACAACTTGCCGGCAGGGCAGCCCCCAGGTACCCTAACCCCTCGTAAGGCTTCTTCCACAAGACGCTCTACTTCCCAACGTAGGGCGCCAACGATCAGATTCTCGGGAACAATAGACTCCTCTGAAGACCCCTCCTCCGCTGCCTCATGGAGCCTTGACAGCGCATCGGGCTTCCCGTTCCTTGACCCTGGACGGTAGGTAATCTGGAAGTTGAAACGGGTCAGGAACAATGCCCAGCGGGCCTGGCGAGAGTTGAGGCGCTTGGCTGCACGAAGGTATTCCAAGTTCTTATGGTCTGTGTATATCTGGAACGGTACCTCAGTGCCCTCCAACCAGTGTCTCCATTCCTGCAATGCCTGGACTATAGCGAGCAGCTCCCTGTTGCCAACATCATAATTCGCCTCGGCCGGGCTGAGGCGGCGGGAGTAGAATGCACAGGGGTGCAGCCTCTGGTCGACTGCAGACCTCTGGGAAAGGATGGCCCCCACTCCGGAACTCGATGCGTCAACCTCGACCACAAAAGGGAGATCTGAGTCAGCATGAACAAGGACAGGTGAGTTTGTGAACGCTCGTTTAAGGCTTACAAATGCGGCCTCTGCCACAGAGGACCACACAAATGGTCGCTTGTTAGAGGTCAACCTGGTAAGGGGCTCGGCCCTCATACTATAATTGCGGATAAAACGCCTGTAAAAGTTAGCAAACCCGAGGAAACGTTGTAATTGTTTACGTGAGGTGGGGGTGGGCCACTCTGCCACCGCCTGAATTTTTGCTGGATCAGGCCTTAGCTGCCCTTTTTCCACAACAAAACCGAGAAACTGCATTGACTCACGGTGAAACTCACACTTCTCGGCCTTAACAAACAACCGGTTTTCCAACAGTCTTCGCAGAACTATCCGGACATGTTGGCGATGTTCTTGCAAGCTTCTGGAGAAAATTAAGATGTCATCCAAATAAACAAAACAGAACACATTTAGCATGTCCCGCAATACGTCATTAATGAGGCTCTGAAACACTGCGGGCGCATTTGTCAGACCGAAAGGCATGACCAAGTATTCAAAATGCCCAAGCGGGGTTTTAAATGCGGTTTTCCACTCGTCTCCTTCACGAATCCTGACCAAGTGGTAAGCGCTGCGCAAGTCTAATTTGGTGAAAATGGTGGCAGATTTTAGCGGCGCGAAAGCCGAATCCAACAACGGTAACGGGTATTTATTTTTAACAGTAATCTCGTTGAGACCCCGGTAGTCGATGCACGGTCTAAGTCCCCCATCTTTTTTGCCAATGAAGAAAAACCCCGCCCCCAAAGGAGAGGACGAAGGGCGAATAAGGCCCGAAGCCAAGGAAGAGGAGATGTATTCCCTCATAGCTTCCTGCTCCGGTCTAGAGACCTTGTATAATCGCGAACTGGGCAACGGTGCATTGGGCAGCAGATCAATGGCACAGTCGTAAGGACGGTGCGGGGGCAGGGTACCAGCCTGCTCTTTACTGAATACACGCTGGAGATCATGATACTCGGCGGGAACATTTTTCAAATTAGCAGGCTCGGTAGCAGTTTTTTCTTGACCGGGAAGTAGACACGCCGAACGTAAACAGTGCGCATAACAGAACGTACTCCAAGCAACTATTTGAGTCTTCGCCCAGTCAATATTAGGATTATGCACTTTCAACCAGGAGAGTCCCAGCACGACCGGAGCCGATTTGCACGGCATAACCCAGAAGCTACGGGCCTCAAAATGATTCCCAGACAACTTTAATTTGAGCGGGGGCGTAATAAACTTCACGTCCGCCAGAGGGCGCCCATTGAGGTCTAAAACCCTTTTGGGCCTAGCGAGTCTTATTAAAGGACATTTAAGCGCGTCAACAACACTCTGGTCTATAAAACAGTCATCTGCCCCTGAATCAATTAGAGCAGTAAAACTAAAGTGAACCCCACCGTGCGACACTTCTCCCGGCAATTGCAGTCTCACCACACCTTGGGAGTCTCTTTGTTCCTTCAACTCGTCCAAAGGCAACTCACTTGAGGGATTGCTGTCTTGTACGAACCTCGTACTAGTACCCCCTCGGGCGAGGGGAGCCCCAGGCAACGAAGATTCCAGTCGATGCGAAGGGGCGGCGTCACAAGCGGCGACACGGTGCCCCGGCAAGCCACAAAACAGACACAAGCCTGCCATCATCCGTCTTCGTCGCTCCGCCGCAGAAAGATGTCCGCCGCCGAGTTGCATTGGCTCCTTCCCCGTCGGTACCGGCCTACGTGTCGACGTAGAGACCAACGGTGGTTTGATGAAGCCGTCCGGACCGGCCGCCGTCGGGCTGCTATGCGGCGTTGACCCGCGACGTTCCCGATGCTCCGCAGCTCTCTCTCTCTCACGCTCTTTTAGACGATGACCCAAATTTACGGACAACTCAATCAGCTCCTGCAGATTCGATGAGTCATCCCGGGCCGCCAACTCGTCTTTAACCGCCGAAGACAGCCCGCGCCGAAAAATACCACACAGCGCTGCTTCCTCAAAACCGCACTCCGCGGCCAAAATGCGAAACTGAATAGAGTAATCCGCTACGGTCAGATCGCCTTGGGAAAAATCCAGCAGGCGGCTGGCTGCCTCCTTGCCTTTAACCGGATGATCGAAAACTCTCACGAGCTCAGTCTTAAAAGTTTCAAATGAATGACGGATCGCGGGTCTTGAGTTGCTTACCGCCATGGCCCATGTTGCAGCTTTACCGGCAAGGAGGCTCATTGCATACGCTACACGGGATCTATCACTCGCAAACGTTTGAGGTTGTTGGTCGAACACAAGGGAGCACTGGTGCAAAAATAGTTGGCAAGCACCTGCCTCTCCCTCATAACGATGGGGGTGTGGCAACAACGGCTCCCGAAAAGCCGCCGGCGAGCCCACTGGAGACGGGGTGGATAGATCGGGCGCCGCGGCAGCGTCAACGGGCTGTACAGGTGACGTCATATTCTCAATTCTTGTAGTTAGCGAGCCGATCACATTCACTAATGCACGCAATGACTGATCATTCCTGCTGATCATATGCCCGTGTTCCGCGAGCACATGTCGAATACTTTCCGAGTCTGTGGGATCCATGTGGTCGGACTATTCTGTTGTGAACGGCAAGCCGTTGAGGCGGATCCAAATCACAGACCAAGAAACAGAAATAGAGAACGTTTGTATTTAATAAGTACAACAAAAGGAGCACGCCAAAAATGCGGGTTTAACAAACTGAGAGAGCACGCCAATAAACGCGAGTGTAATAATAAAGTACAACAAAGGGAGCACGCGAAAAATGCGGATATAACAAACTGAGAGAGCACGCCAATAAACGCGAGTATAATAATACAGTACAACAAAGGGAGCACGCGAAAAATGCATGAATATAACAGTACAAGAATCTAACTACCAAGCCCAAAAGAGCACTAGTGTAAAGATGACCAAACCAAAATACGACCGTAGAACGTCGGGAAACTCGAAGGCTGACGATGAACAAACAGGCGGTAAGCAAGGCAAGTAGCAAGCAAACAAGCAATAGTCCGACACTCGCAGACTGTGGCCGGAGTCCTTAAATAATGAGCGCTCCAAATGCGCCACAGGTGTGTTGCAACGGCCCCGCCCATCCAGCTGAATCAGATGCTGGAATGAAAAAAGAACTGAGAAGGCATACAGATATGACAATTAGAAATGAATGGGAAATTTGGACGTCTATGGCCGTCAATGGCAGCACCCTTCAAAAGCGTCAATGGAATCGGGTAAGTTTGGGGGACACGTCCTATTGATATCTGGTCATTTCCTGTTGATTTGGGGAATTTTTTGTTTTTCCCATTGAAAATGAATGGGAAACATTTTGGACGTCCATGGCCGTCAATGGCATTGAGTTACATAGGCGCTGATAGAATTCAAGTCCATTAGCATCAATAGATTTGACACACATGGCCGTCAATGGCAACAATGCAATGTAGATTCTATTGGAAATCCCATTGAAAGTGAATGGGACATTTCCCATTAAAAATGAATGGGAAAGTTTTTGGCAAATTCCCGGGGAACCGTAAATTTTTTCCATATTTATGCCCCTCACAGTCCCGGATTTTTTTAGGTCCAAATTATGTGTTTTGGTCAAAAATTTAGTTCACATGAAGTAATAAGAAGTTAAAGGCTTTGGACAATTATTTAAAAAAACAACAACACTTCTTTCACAAACAAGAGAAGTGTTTACTGCACGGGTGGTGACGGAAACATAACTAAGTGTGTGTCTAATGATGGGTCAAGTAATGTGTGTCAAGACCCAAGGGAGTGTTTGGGCCGGGTGGCCTTTGAGTCCCCCCCCCCCCCCCCCCCAATTCCTGTCAGTGTAAATACACACTGGGTTCTAGATTATAAAGCTGGAATGTTTTTTTTGTATGCTTATTATTGTGTGTGTGTGTGTGTGTGTTTGCGCATCTGCATGATGTCGCCACTTACAAACAGGCGATCTGAAGGCCGTGACTGGCCCACTGGGTAACCATGGTGACCAGTTGTGTCAGAGATGAGCAACATCTGTGGACTGTTTGTTTGTCAGGCAGGTTTTCCTTCTTCTGCTGCTCTGGTCTGTCTGCCTGGGAAACACTTGTGAGTATTTATATGATGTATATTCTCTTTCATGCGGAGCAGCCTCCTTTATTCATATCCCCAGAGGGGGAGGGACAATTCAATTTACACTCTGTGTAATTACCTGGCCATGGAGTAATGTTTTCATTGCTGCTGTTTTGATTTGCAGACGAACGTCAATCAAACAACAGCAGTTTTATTGCCAATGGTGTGCTCACCATCCAATCTTAGTTCATTAAAATAAAGTGATGACGAGCCATGCTTGTCGTGGCTGGATCCGTCGCTTTTTCTAAGATGAAAAATAAGTTGAAGCATAATTTCTTGAGTTGGTCAGGATCGTTTAACAGATCATGTTGCGTTTGGCGATGAGCACCTAGTGCCGCCATGGTAACAAAAGACGTAATCAGCATATGCCCCGCAATTAAAGGTGTCTTAAGCAGTGGCACATTTGCATGAGACTGAACTGCCCCCTCAAAACAGGGTAATTTCAGTAAGGCTTAACATGGTGAGTGTGTAGTGTGGTATTCATCTTGAATTTGTGGATATTTCAACACCACAGGACTGAAAACAAGAAATGAAATGTATGTATGTATGTAATGTATAAGTATCAGAATCGCCCCCAAAAAATCGTACATGCCTTTTTTTAATATATATATAGTTTTTTAAATAAATTGTTTTCTAATTGTATTTAATGTCACACACATAATATGTTACACTCATCCAGAGTCTTTAGTTTAGGCTTAAGGTAGGGTTATCAAATTTATCCCGTTAACGGTGATAATTAAATTTTTTTTTTAATTTATCACGTTAAAATATTTAACGCAATTAATGCATGTGCTGCACGGCCCACTCACGCATTGTCGCGTTCAATCTGTAATGGCGCCGTTATACCTATATATACAGTGCCTTGCAAAAGTATTCGGCCCCCTGAACCTTGCAACCTTTCGCCACATTTCAGGCTTCAAACATAAAGATATAAAATTTAAATTTTTTCTCAAGAATCAACAACAAGTGGGACACAATCGTGAGGTGGAACAACATTTATTGGATAATTTAAACTTTTTTAACAAATAAAAAACTGAAAAGTGGGGCGTGCAATATTATTCGGCCCCCTTGCGTTAATACTTTGTAGCGCCACCTTTTGCTCCAATTACAGCTGCAAGTCGCTTGGGGTATGTTTCTATCAGTTTTGCACATCGAGAGACTGACATTCTTGCCCATTCTTCCTTGTAAAACAGCTTGAGCTCAGTGAGGTTGGATGGAGAGTGTTTGTGAACAGCAGTCTTCAGCTTTCTTTCCACAGATTCTCGATTGGATTCAGGTCTGGACTTTGACTTGGCCATTCTAACACCTGGATACGTTTTTTTTTTAACCATTCCATTGTAGATTTGGCTTTATGTTTTGGATCAATGTCCTGTTGGAAGATAAATCTCCGTCCCAGTCTCAGGTCTTGTGCAGATACCAACAGGTTTTCTTCCAGAATGTTCCTGTATTTGGCTGCATCCATCTTCCCGTCAATTTTAACCATCTTCCCTGTCCCTGCTGAAGAAAAGCAGGCCCAAACCATGATGCTGCCACCACCATGTTTGACAGTGGGGATGGTGTGTTCAGGGTGATGAGCTTTGTTGCTTTTACGCCAAACATATCGTTTTGCATTGTGGCCAAAAAGTTCAATTTTGGTTTCATCTGACCAGAGCACCTTCTTCCACATGTTTGGTGTGTCTCCCAGGTGGCTTGTGGCAAACTTTAAACGAGATTTTTTATGGATATCTTTGAGAAATGGCTTTCTTCTTGCCACTCTTCCATAAAGGACAGATTTGTGCAGTGTACGACTGATTGTTGTCCTATGGAAAGACTCTCCCACCTCAGCTGTAGATCTCTGCAGTTCATCCAGAGTGATCATGGGCCTCTTGGCTGCATCTCTGATCAGTTTTCTCCTTGTTTGAGAAGAAAGTTTGGAAGGACGGCCGGGTCTTGGTAGATTTGCAGTGGTCTGATGCTCCTTCCATTTCAATATGATGGCTTGCACAGTGCTCCTTGAGATGTTTAAAGCTTGGGAAATCTTTTTGTATCCAAATCCGGCTTTAAACTTCTCCACAACAGTATCTCGGACCTGCCTGGTGTGTTCCTTGGTTTTCATAATGCTCTCTGCACTTTAAACAGAACCCTGAGACTATCACAGAGCAGGTGCATTTATACGGAGACTTGATTACACACAGGTGGATTCTATTTATCATCATCGGTCATTTAGGACAACATTGGATCATTCAGAGATCCTCACTGAACTTCTGGAGTGAGTTTGCTGCACTGAAAGTAAAGGGGCCGAATAATATTGCACGCCCCACTTTTCAGTTTTTTATTTGTTAAAAAAGTTTAAATTATCCAATAAATGTTGTTCCACTTCACCATTGTGTCCCACTTGTTGTTGATTCTTGACAAAAAAATAAAATTTCATATCTTTATGTTTGAAGCCTGAAATGTGGCGAAAGGTTGCAAGATTCAAGGGGGCCGAATACTTTTGCAAGGCACTGTAGTGCTTAAAGGCAGCGTAAAATGAGTAGAGTGAATTTTGGCAGCCTTTGGAGCCTTTTTTTAATTGGCTAAAGCCTTACAATCCCTCTCCCTACAATTAGAAACATCGTTGGAAGCAGTGTGAGGAAGAAAGGTAGTAATTGATCTTTTTCTTAACACCCTATGTTATTTCCCAAAGCAGAGAAGATACATCAATTGGTACCACTACGCACAGTCATAGGTGCACTTCCCATCATGCATTTGGGCAGAACAGATGGCTACATAATCATTTACTGAAAGCTCAACAAATACACTAGATGGCAATATTTAGCCAGAATATATAAAGTCACATTTATCCTTTAAGAATTACAAGTCTTTCTATCTGTGGATCACTCTCACAGAAAGAATGTTAATAATGTAAATGCCATCTTGAGGGTTTATTGTCATAATAAACAAGCACAGTACTTATGTACTGTATGTTGAATGTATATATTCGTCCGAGTTTTATTCATTTTTTTCTCAATGCATTGCCAAAATGTATATGATCGGGAAAAATTATCGGGAATCATTGGAATTGAATCGGGAGCAAAAAAAAAAAAAAAAAAAAGCAATCGGATCGGGAAATATCGGGATCGGCAGATACTCAAACTAAAACGATCGGGATCGGATCGGGAGCAAAAAATCATGATCATAACAACCCTAGTATTTTCTCATCAGAGCAAAAGTTGGCCCAATATATCGTACATATGAGGATGCATCTGTCAATCTTGAATCTTGTTATGTATTCATAACCGCACCTCTTTCAACACAGTTCTTTCAAATCAACTATTTCACTGCCAGCTTGGAATTCTCAAATTCAGAAGACAGCCTTCACACTTGAACAAACTGCAATGTGAACGCAAATTTAGAAATGTTGCCAGCTCATTTGATGTTCTTTATTTACTTCCCAATGAATAATGCATTCATTCTGTTGAGGGTTTTATCATATCCAAAGAACCTGACTGTTTGAAGACTGAATGAACTAATGTGGCCTGCAATTGGTTGGCACATAATCCAACTCGGGTGCTCATCTGCAGACAAGTGCTCTGTATGATATATTCATCTTAATCAGTACTTCTTGTTATAGAGGTCAAGAAACGCCGATAGAGAGAAAGGTTGCAAATAAGAGAGTTTATTACCATGCGTCTCTTTCCCACAATCTTTGGTCAACTGGATGCTGCTTGCTGCATCGGGATTGTTTCCCTTGTGGATATATAACCTTCCGGTCTCTTGAGCCGTGTCCTTAAAGACTGAGCTGCCAGAATGACAATCAACTTTCAAGGTGCAGTTCAGTCAAGGTGACAGGCTGAGTCGGCCTCAGGACCTCTTGCAGTCGGTCCAGCCCAGCGGAAAGCTTGCATTCTGGGGAAGCATGTAACCTCTGGACCTCGGAGCTGCTCCTCCTCTAGCTCCTCTCTATATGGACATGTTCTATTTTCCACAGCTCCGCAGCTCCTGGCTGCCTCACCAGTAGCTCACCAGGGGTGCGCACATTCTCTATTCAAGCATACTTATTTGGGCAATGGGAGAAATCCCTTATTTTTGTCCTGCTCATCTTCCCCCTTCCTGGCTTTTCTGTGCTTGTTTCAACTCTTGAGTATCTGTTTATAGTTTTTCCTTACTCAACAGGTTATGCATGTTTTCTTATGTTGTTGCAGATTGCAGTTGCAATAGTAGATATGTGATGTTGTGATCAATGTAGATACTAGTTCATTTTTAGTTATCAAAGTTGACATGTGCTAACTTTTGCCCCTGCTGCATCTGTTTTCATTTTTTTCTCCCCCCTTTTTTGGTATTCATCCTTTAAGCACATTTTGGTGTTACGAAAAGGCCTACACAAATTAGACTTGTATTAATATTACGGGTGTAACGGTACACAAAAATCTCAGTTCGGTACGTACCTCGGATTTGAGGCCACGGTTCGGTTCATTTTCGGTACAGTAAGAAAACAAAATGCAAAATATGAATGTGCTAGTTGTTTATTACACACCTTTGTGCTTTCAACAATAGGAACATTAGCCTATACAAAGCTAGAATTCTGCTCAAAAAGTAGCGGGTATTTAAAGATAATCCAACAACAATTTGCCTTTCAGACCACGCGTATTGGTCAGCTTTCTTTTTGAAAGAAAGAAGAAAAAAGAAGTCCTGTGCTAAAGAGAAAAGCAATCCCAATGACAAAGAATTTAACATGTATTTTACAAATGAAATGCCTCAATCATTTTTTTTTTTCTTATGAACGGTTTTCAAAAGCTTTATTGTGGAGTTTCTCAAGTTAAAGCACCACACAGAATTTAATAAATTTAAATGTGTAAGCTTGATCTGTGTATTATTATTTAATTACAGGTGTTTTAGCTCATTTCAATTTATTTTATTTAACTGGGCTATTATTTGTTTTATTATGTGTTTATATTTTACAAACGTGATGTACTATTCATTTATATTGTAGATTTTATGTTTTATAACTTTAGTTCCTATGTGAATATCAGTTCCTACTTGTTTTGTTGTGGTAGGAGGGTTTTTTATTGAACACGGGGCCGTGTTGGTTATTATTATAGCAGAGAAGACAGCAGTAAATCAACAAAGACAAGTCAACTGTGCCCCGATCTACCACTCAAGAGATCTGATGGACTCAAAAAGTGGGTTACGATTGCATATTACTTTGAAAATGGACCGGAGCCACCGTATTTTTACATGAGTGACTTCTGGTCTGCCCGATCCTAGCTACCGGTAGTCGTATTGACGAGGGAGGGTTGCGTCTTGCATCAAATAAACTATGCCATTCTTTTCGCATGCTTCGTGTAGAGCTGCTTCTGGAACGCGTCTAACACGCGGCTGCACTGTGACTGGTGTGCATTGGCTGATTGACTTTAACGCCCGCGTTTGACTGCGTTCTCGCGGCGGCCACGTTGTTGTGCCGTTGACGCTTCTGGGTTATACTGTCGTGCCGTGTTGGTCCTCATTATAGTAGAGAAAACAGAGTAAATATAATCTAAGAAACTGTAACCCGATCGACTCACAGCCTCGAAAAGTAAGGGTTACATTACGTCAGAAACTCGTTCGGTACGCCTCCGTTCCGAACCGAGCACCACGTACCGAAACGGTTCAATACAAATACATGTACCGTTACACCCTTAATTAATATGGAAGGACAGTTTACCAAACTAAATTACGACTTTGATTTTGTCGTGTTAGTCGGTCTATAACTATAAAACTTTATATTATGTGTGCACAGGTAAGCGCAAAAGTGTATGAAACCTCCAATTTGCTGATGCAGTATGCATTCCCAATGTGTAGGTGGCAGCACAAAAAAAAAAAAAAGAAAGCTCGAGAATGCATTGCTTCCGTGTCCTAATTCACACGGATGACTGAGCGTACCAACTCTTTCAATAACAGAAGTGTGTGCCAACACCTTCCCTACTGCTGTTTCCTCTTTCGTCCTGGTCAAATAGAAACATTGCGAAACGCATAAGGCTCTAAGTAGTAGGGATGTGCCGATCGCATATTTTTGCACCCGTGTCAGAGTCACCTGATTTTAAGAAAATGCCGATATATAAATTTAATTTGAACAAAAGTTCCAAACGAGTTACAGTACTGTACTATACATATACTGTATAGTACAGGTAGTCCCCGGGTTACGATGTACCCGACTTACGCGATTTCGACATTACGACGCCAAAGTCTCGTCCACCATTCTGTCATTAGTCATCTTTTTTTTTTTTTTTTTTTTGCGTAAACATTACCTAGTTCTTGCCATGCCTCCTCCCCCAGCAGCGTCACCGCCGTCCTTCAGTCCCACACGCTGTAATCTCCGGTTCTCATGTGTCCGCCCAAGAAGCGCACTTTTCAGCTTGGGAGCGTCATGACGCCCGCCCTAACCTCCGGTTCTCCTCTGACCGCCAACAAAGCGCCTTTTTCGGACCGGGCTCAAGCACCCACCCACTGTTATCTCTGGTTCTCATGAGTCCACCCGTGAAGCGCCCTTTTGGCTTGGGAGAGTCATGATGTCCACCCAATGAGGCTTCTGCTAAAACAAGCCACACCTGACTGCAATCAACTGATTGCACTTGTAAAACACCAGATTAGTTAAAAGGTGTCATCATCTTGTTTGGTTGGAATGAAATTCTGCACCCACAGCGGGCCTTTGTGGAATAGGTTGGAGACCCCTGATGTATAATACATGTTTTTGGACAGTTTTTTTGTATTTAGAGGTACTTAAAAGGTTAATTCCAACTTACGTATAGTATAAAACTTTTAGTTTCTTTTGGCAATGGCATTGTATTTCTGGGTTATTTTGTTACATTTTACTCCTTAGAAAATAAAAAAAATATATGGCGGAAAACACTCAGATGATTTGAAGTTCCGCTCTGACCCCCACAATTTGGCCAACTTTCAAAATTGTCCGATATGCATGTGTGATACATCATTGGAAAGCTTAAAATCTCAATTTTCTGGGGGAAGAAAAATTTTGAACAGGAGGGCATTTAAAAAAATAATAATAATAATTAAAACAGCGAAACCTTATCTTTAGGTGAGAGCACACGAGAGCATAATTAAAGACGCCATGACTTTAACGAGATATTGTCGCGTACTTACCTTGTTTCAATCCAAAAACTCCTCCTAGGATCCTTGAGCAAGATACTGAACCCCACATTGCTCCAGGTGCTGCCTCACCAGTAGGTAGATGGCGATGTAACGTAAAGCGCTTTGAGCGCCTTGAAAGGTGGAAAAGTGCTATATAAGTATAACACCATAACACCATAATGTTGAATGCAGTTAGGCCGTGTACAAGTTTGCTACTTAGGTTTACATGGTGACGCTGCAACACCAACATGCAACAATTGTGTTGCGGAACGGCCTCACCTTTATATTGTGACTGCGAAAAACAGAAGGCAAAGATGCAAACCTTTGATTCTGGGTCCAAAGTGAAAGGATTCAAATGGGGGGCTTGTTCTGCAACCATATCAATGGAAAGCTCTCGCGCCGACAACATCAGCACTTAAACACATCACTTTGGGCGTGCACAGCGCTGCTACTAAACATTAAAAACGGCAAACATGGCGGTACGTCGGCTTTAATATACAGTTTTTAATAATAAATAATAAAAATAAGTAAGTTAAAATGTTTAATGTTTGCATTTTTGTGCCTTTTGGAGCATAAGAAAAATGCCATTGCTTGGAGTGGGCGGGTATGTTGTCTTCCGGGCTGAGGAGGTTGTTGGTGTCACGGAAGTGCATCATTGGCTATCGCCTTGTAAATCTGCGCTGCCCCCTAGATTCTGGCATGAATACTACATCGTTTTCACACGGAATTGCCACATTGTTCAAAAGGAGACGGAACCATATAAATGCACACATGAAATTTGTCGTATTCTCGGAGCGTCACCATGTAAACGGCCCCTCAAAGACATGTTGTCATACACTGTCGGACTCTCCGCATGCACTGACATCATCAGTATCTTCACCCCCTTCACTGACAAATATATTGAAGCATTATCGTCACCTAGTGTTCCGTAGTCCGTTGACACCCAAAATTCACTTTTGCATTGTCAACTGTTTAGACGGCGACGACAGAGGGGAGCGTTTTGAAGATTACCACTCTGGAAGGCGTTTTCAAATTTTTGCGTTTTTATCCCCTAAAACACTGTCGCCATGTAAACGGACGGCCCCTAAGTAATTGGCTGAGATAATTGGTATGTGGGTGGTTATTATGTTATTCACACTTGCTGTTTGGTAACAGAATGGCTTGTTTACTCTAATTTTCAGAAATAGGCAGATAGCTAAAGATTTACTTGTTTAGTTACATACTTCATCGGTGGGGACCGGACTACAGTATGTGTGAGGTTTGGTGAGGTTTAAATGATGGAATAGTATGAAACGCAAAAGATGAGTGTTTCCACGAGCAATTAATACGCAAGATGAAAAGTCACAATGTCTTAGAAGTTGACCTTGCGGAAAAATGAATTCATTTGTAAATAAAATCTAAGGCATCTCAAACACTATTACACTTTGGCTAGTGTGTCTCTTTTTAAGAGGGGATTTCTTAGTGTTTATGTTGAGTATTTCTGACCATGTTTGGGCAAACGTGCTCCTGGAGATCCCCCCTCAAGGCATGTGTAGTTGGGCAAACTGAACCTTTGACCTCCTAATCTGCTATCACTGAGACCATCATACACACACACACAGTTTCATACACACAATAGCTCACAGCAGTGGGCAGTGTGTGATGTAACACAGCAATTTAGGCATAATGCGATGTTTTCACTCTGCAGGCAAAGGCCAGTTACCTAACATATTTTGTCCAAAGAATTCCAGCACTGGCAGGTCGTCCACCCCCGCGCCACGTTTGTCACCTCCAAGTCGGACACGAATGCATCCGTGCTCAGATTAGATTTAAGCCTGTTGATTCAGATTGTAGTGTCCTCACATGCCAGCAGGAAAGATTATTTTATGAATATTAGGCCATCTGTGTGTGTTCACTAGGCGCCAGTAGTGTAGCCTGAAATAACATGCAGTTTGTACCGAAATCCAGTATGTCCACTTTATGAGGATTTTGACTTTTTTTGTAACATCATGTTGTTTTCCTTGTGTATTTTATGATCTAAATTAAGAATGTAGTCAGGCAACCAATGAAAACATGTCTCAAAATGCCATTGTAGACAGGCCTATCAAATTAAGATGATTTATTCCCTTGAAATAATTTGGAAATATTTGCTATTTCTGAAGTGTATCAAAAGTGGTGAGCGGTTTAGCGTGTTAACCCTTTAACACCGAACGTGTCGGCGGAGACGTGTTTACGCATATCATCTTTGAAGCCTCGTCACGCTGTAATTACGTCACCCACGTGCCACTCTCATTTGAAAGTGCGGAAGTTGATGTCCACACCAGTTTTTATTTGGAGTCAATCGACCAAGTAAAACGGGAGATAATGTCATTTGAGTTTTATTGCACTCATAAATGAGCATTAAAACGCGGCATGGACCATGTGTTTATCTCCAGATTTCCATCATTTCTTGTCCTTTTTCAAAACCGAAAGCAGCCCAAAAGACTACATATCCCAAGAGCCGTTGTTTGGTCAAGAAGGACGAACCTAATGTGAACATTTTTGATCCACCTAAGGAAAGGGAGACATGCGAAGCGATCACCGGTCGGTTGGATTGAGCGAACAACTTTGAAACGTGCGGAATGTATCAAAAACTAAATTTAGTGCAAACTAATGCATTATTTCATTAACTCAAGAAAGAGTATGTGACGTTTTTGTCGTTGTTTTCCTTGGATCAGGCGGCGTCTCGGCGAGTAGAAGTGACAGCGCGCAAACGGCGGAAGAGAAGGCTGTGCGACGTGTGTGACGTAGCTCTATGTCCTGTTCAAGAGGAAACTATTGAGTCGCAAAAAAAAAAAAAAACTTTATTGAGTCGCTTGCCTGAAAAAATTGAACTGAAATACTTGTCGTTATTTTTTAAAATACTTTTTTTCAAGGTTATATTTGATTTTTTTTCTTCATTATCAATCTTTTCTTTTGTATAAAGATGTGTGTGTTCGAGAAGCTTGATTGCATGTATATACTTTTGATAAGGTGGTAACAATACCTAACCTCACAAAGAGATATCCTCTAAACCCTTTTTGTGTTAGATGATGTAAAAAAAAAAAAAAATCTCACTTTTTTGCACTGTATTTAACCTGTTTTAACCATAGTATATGTAAAAGCCAAAAATGCCTATGACCATACCTGCTGTTTGTGTTGGATTGTCAAACCTAAAACTATTCAGTCTTATCTTTTTCTATTGAATGTTTATGCTAACAAGTTTAATAAATATTATCAAGTTTCAAAACGGTTGGTCAAGCATGTTTAGTTGTCAATGGGACATCAACATGACAAAGTTAGAAAAAAGATTTGGGGATTTTTTAGTCTTTTTGGGCCCAAAATGTTGATTATAATTGGTCAGTGAAGAAAACAACAGATTGGACATGGAGTTTATGATGTCCTGAAAAAAGGGACCGAACCTGGCCATTGTGAACAATTTTTTCTTTGAAATATAAAGGCAACATCAAAGGCATGCAAATTCGACAAAAATAGACTTTGGTGTTAAAGGGTTAATGTAAACAGGATAATAGATGACTGTAAAATTGTAATTTCGCCATCACAACACTCATGTTTGCTACAAGCTGAGTTTGAATGCAAACACATAACTGTAGTTTTCTAACATCTGAGAGTAACACAGACATGATAGAACAGCACTAGGGGCAGGTGGTGTTGTAAACGGTTGGCGGTAAAAATGTATGCTTTTACTGTCACTTGAAAGTGGCATTTATATGGAAATATGCGCCCGCCAAGGGAGTAGTTTTGCATAGGGACGGTAGAAATATTGCACAACCAACTTTTCAGGATGCTCAAATTGTCCCAACCAACTTTTAAGCAACCTTATATGCATTATATAATTAGCTCAGTTATATAGGTCATTTAGGTTGTCTTCCTATATGTTGTAAGGATAGAATTGACCCTACTAGTGCTGCAACGATTAATCGATTACCTTGAGTATTCGATTGGAAAAAAAGATTCAAATTAAATTTGGCTGCATCGAGTATTCGTTTAATTAAAGTGGGGTTGTAATGGTTTGTTTTGAAAGTGTTTGCATTTAGTTTTATTGATTTGGGTGGATACACGGCCCTCTAGTCTACCTTATTTAACATGTCTGAATCAATCTGCTCCCTGTTAAGACCAACATAAGCTAAGTTTTTGTTTGAGCTCATGTTTTTTTTTGAATGCATTCGTAGTTTAGTTTATTGGTATATTCAGACATTTTTTGTGGGAATATGTGTCTGAACCATTTTTAAGAGCATTGTAAAAAAATGTTAGCATTTTAGAGCATTTAAGCTAGCAGACTTTTGCTATGTAAGTTAGCCAACTGTTCTTTTGTTGTATATAGATCCTGATTTATTTTTTTATACCGTTTGAGGCTCAGCTCAAGAATTTAAATGTTTTATGTTCCTTATCCGATGACTCGATTATTCGAGCTAAATAGTTAATCGATTAATCGACTACTAAATTAATCGATAGCTGCAGCCCTAGACCCTACCATTATTAAATGAATTATTTTCATTATTTTCAAACTTACATTTACCCCTTTTCACTTGCTGAATGTTCCGGTCCAGTGTTTCACCCCTCACACACACGTTTGATTGGCTGATGACTTGACCCACCCCCGACATGCACGCTCACACTCACACAGCCCCGGCAGAAATACATATCGGCAGCAAAAAAAGTTTTGGGGGCCAGCAACAGCCACTGTAAGTAATTTAAAAAGACACCAATGTTGTGGAAGTGGGAAACACACCACTAATTTTGCTACTGAAAGTCCGACCTGAATCAGAGTTAGTATAACACTAAACTGTGTGAACTTGCTAACCTGCAAAACTCAAGTAGGAAGCTGCTTAGAGAGAAGTCTCCTTCTGTTTGTGTTTTCTACTGTGAACGTTAATTAAACTGTGAGAAATGTAGTGAACTCTACTGGAAACTATAGAATTGGAAAAACGTGAACAAGAAACTGCTTAGAGAGAGAGGGGTGCTAAATAATCTCATATGTTGCTCACACAACACAACATACACACAACAATCATATTTAACTTTGTGTGCGAGCTAGCGCTACGATCTACTGGTAGATCGTTTAATGAGCACCCCTGACTTAGCGTATCAATTAATTAGATTTATATTTGTGAGAAATGTAGCCCCAACCCCCGTTCACCCAATTTGTTTGGTCTTATTAATGCCCCATCTCAAGCAAAAGGTGTACATGCAGGTTATCGTCCCTAACAATGTTGAGACCAAACCTGCGCCCACGCTATAATAAAAAAAGGTCACATCCAAAACATTGAACACCGTCCAAGAAAGGTTTACACAGAGCATGATGAACATGCGATGATAAAAAGAGAATGTAAAAGTACAAGTTGGGTTCTGAAATTCTGTAGTTGCTAAGTATCCTTGAAAAAGTACTTTGTGTGCATTTTGGGTACAAATACATTGGTACAATGTATTAAATTGAAACACTTTTCACCTCCTAGTTGGTTACATTTAACAAGCCAAATAACCCAAGGACAGACCTTATTTAACCCCTCCCCCCCAAACACACCCACCCACACCATCAGCCTTCAGCTTAAGACACACTCATACACACATAATATCCTCTATTCAGTAAAAGCTTTAGGCCATCATTTATTAGGGGGATGCTCCGTCCATTAAGCCATGTGTTAAATACTTTGTATAACTCAATTTGGCAGCGTGCAGATAGTAATGACTATATATAGAGCTCTTTTGGCCTCGTCTATCCTTGTCCTGGTGTGTCCGTATATGGATAAGTGTTTTACCAACTAATTTACATCTTGCAGAGGGAATTATTGCTGGATATTGACACACGCAGCTGTATTTGAATATGGCTAATCCTAAAAATGATTCATATTTGAGGCAACACTTGAGCCGGTCGGGGCACCCTAGGGTGCTCCTTATAACACCAAATGAATGATGTAACCCGGGGACCCATGAGTGACTGTGAACTATAAAAGGCAAAAAGAAACACTTGTGATGCAACATTTTTCATTTCATCTATTAAAGCGTTTCATTTGGGTTCATACAAGCGAGGATTGCACACACAAGATCATGATGAACTTTTATTTCTACTGAAAATCTGAACATTATACTTATGCCTTGTATTTACATCTTTCATTATTTGTCATTAGTAAGCATGTGCCGGTATGATATTCTGACAGTATGATAACCTTAAGCCAAAATATCATGGTATCACAATATTGCAATTACGTACAGCTCTAAAACGTGTTACTTTGAGATATCTGGGTTTAAAAAAAAAAAAAACTCCATTGAACAGATTTTTTCCGCCGAAACATTAGCAAATTGGAACATAAGTATAAGTTTTTTGTTTTTGTTTTTTAAATAACAAAATATTCTAAATAAAATTAACCCTTTATTGCCAAATGTATCACATTTCATACACCTAAAATTTCATGATTTTGAGACTAATTCAGAATTTTGACATTTCTTTTTTTTAAAAAAATGATGCAAGTCAACACATGCATCTGCAGGTTCCATGAGAAAAAAAACAGGATTTTAGCAAGGGATATAGATCTTAGAGTGTTTATAACACATATTCATTTTGACTTTAATTAGGACCTTATTTGTCAAATTTTGGGATTCTCGGAAAATTGCTTTATGTTTCAGGTATTTAAGGGTTAAAATAAATGCAGTCCTTCAGGTGAGACTTAACCCACAGCTCAACATTATTACAATCACAACAAAAATAATTGAACTATTTACCATAAAAAGCACGTGTGTATGACGTATTATGTCTACATTATATACATACTCTCTTTCTCAACACAGACAGTTGCCAGAGAGAAAATGACACCACATTTTACCACCGCTAGACACACTAATCACACTGGAGTTAACTCTCGTAACAGGTGGGAAACGTTCATGACAGTGTTTAGAAATAAACTTTAATTTTGTATAAATGCAAAATCATATTGTAAGTATTGCCTCCTTAGCAGCCACCCTCCGCAAACATGTTTTACATGTCATTTGGCCCTCCAACTCTAAGCCGCAGCCATCTGTAACTTTTCTGTAGCCGAAGTATTCCCATACCAGCGATTTTGTTTTGTTCGATGGGGGTAAAAAGTTCAGGAGTTTCACCTCCTTCAGCCATGGTGTAGCCCAGCTGACTTACTGACACTGAGCAACAACCGGTGGGGGAGGGTTGAGCCTTAAAGCTCCATGCATTTTTGGGACAGAGAAAATAGCTAATACTTTAGGGACGGAATGACAGAAATGTTTTTCAGTGTTGAAACCTGGACGTTTTCATACCATGGCATACCTTGAAACAGGTAATCAGCACATGTCTAATCATTAGTTAATTAAGTATAGCCTAACATCGTAATGTCCCCCAGGTGGTCAAGGATCGACATAGCCACTCGTGCACTTTTAATCGCTTTATTGAGCAATGGTAGCAAAACAAACACAAGGCGCTGGGTGGTTAACGGTTAACCCATTACCGATAGTTGTTAGCTTAACTCATTCACTCCCAGCCATTTTCATCGGTGCAACCCCCTTTGCTCCCGGCCATTTTACTGGATTTTGACTGATTTTGCAAGGCCCACAGAAAATTCTGTTCTATTGCTACATAAACATGGAACCCACCAAACGAAAGATTAGACTCTCTTCTTTCTGCAGCAAAAAAAGTTAGTTCATATCTCTTTCCATTCTTTAGAAATCAGCATTAGAAAATAGCTTAGTTTGAGCAATTTTCCAATTTCTGATGAAAAAACAGAGAAAACGGAGCTTTTTGTAAACGCATACACTTCAAACATAACTTTGACTTTAACACAGCTATTTTTTGCTTTAGTTACATCCCAAACATCTGAATAATGTTTTCCTTTTACAAAATAACATAAACAACAAGACAAATAGAGCTTTTGATAGCAAAGTAACCATTTATTTACACATAACTGAGAGATGACGCTGTTGTGGCCGTGACAGCCGGGGTAAACTTTTCCCTCATCGCCGCCTGTCTCTGCTCAGCGAGCAGCACAGACTCAACGGCATCGTCCGCTGCACTGGTGGTCCCGGTCGTTCTGCTCCGTCGTCTAGCGCCTGGCATCCCGGGCATCCTCCCAGTTGTTCTGCTCGGTCGTCCGCCGCCTGGCATCCTGGACATCCATTCGGTTGTCTTCCGTCGGCACCCCGCCCATGCGGCCCGGCCGTTCGTTCCGTTGAATCGGGTTGCGGGTCTTACCAAATGCGCTACTGCCCTCCAGTGGCCAGTTTTATTGCTATAAAATGGATTTTCGGCGTTGTGCTTTGGAGCTAAGTTGAATCAGAAGCCAGAGATGTCATTTGTGATAAAAAACGTAAAAGACGTATAAATACGTCTTTGGGACACTGAAACAATTAAAAATAGAACATGTTTATACGTTTTTGGAAGCAAATGAGTTAATTGATTCTGAAAATATTTGGAGGCCTCAGCCATTGTTCAGCATGTCAGCTTAGGCTTCGTTTTGTTTTGAGTTGCAGTTAACGATGACTTGACTTTTTTTCATGGCTGTTTTCGCTTGTCATTATCGTCGTTCCTGTTTTTAGCTGTATTTCTTTAAAGTTTACTCTCCTGTATAGACTGACAGTCACTCCTTTAGCAAAGAGGACCAACAAGTGGGCTAAAGAAAACACACTTAAGCACACATTTACACAAGCCACTTCAAACACAGACGTGTACTTAGACAAATTGGCAGACAGCGAAGCACCGATACCTACAAATACACACGCGATGCTATAAACACAAGTAGTGAAAAAGTGCTAATGGTAAGTCATTGACTTGGTAAAACGCTTCTCCATTGAATGCTTAGAAGAGAGAAATATGTCAGTTTTGCGAATGAGCCTGTTACTGACACAGGTCCTGTGAAGGATCTCCATCCTGGTTCGGCCGACTGCGTGTTTACTTTGCTTCACCCGCTGTTGACTGACTCATGAGACATCAAATTTAAAAGTAGGCGGCATTGATTCTGCTGCCGTATAAGCTGTGTGCTCAGAGAACATGGGTCATATTGCTGTCATAAAACCTCTTATTGGATTAAAGACATTTTCCTCTTGTGTGGGTGATATACTGTATGCTCTACAGTCAAGCCAAATATGAACCCTGATAGAGGCGCATTTTGTATTATTAATCATGATTTATCCTGCGGGCCGGCATTTGGTTGAACTGATCAATGAGCTGCAGGAAAAAAAATGATTAATAATTAATAATGATAATTTTAAATAATGTGCTGAGTCAGATCAAGCTCCAAAACTACACCCCCTGTAAGGTTAAAGCGATATGTCTAAACTAGTGCTGTCAAATTTATCGCGTTAACAGACGGACATTAATTTTTTTAATTAATCACGTTAAAATATTTGACGCATTTATCGCATGCACGGAATGACCCGCTCATGCATTGCCTCAAAAAGTTTACAATGACGCCGTTTTAGCACATTGAGAGCGAAAAGGCAGAGGAATACGAGTGGACACAGGCGTTCATTGGCCCGCGCCTTTTATTGGCATCTCTTTCGCAACAAACATAACTATTGTGGCGAGCGACGTGGGGAAGAATGACAGGAGATGATCATTTTCTTAACATGCTTTGTTGAACACAACACAGAACATATACCATTTGCAGCCACCACTGACAGTCATGGTCGCCCAACTTCCCATCATGCATTTGAGCGGAACAGTTAAGTCGCTACAGTATCATTTAATGAAAGCACAACAAAAATAATACTCTTATCGCTCAAAAAATAATGTTCACGAAAAGAAAAGTGCTCAATGCAAGGAGAACTGGCATTCCCAATCAAAATAGCTATGCAAAATACACATAAAACTCAGACTTTGCCTTGGCTAGATCTCTAATTAATTTAAAAACTCGCCATTGACACCTTGTGTTGTATTTCAGTCACTACCATACGTAGTTAAAGACACTGTGGAAGAACAGTAGGGAGCCCATGTGAAGTCCCGCTCGGCGATGTCAACAATGGCGTACCGTACGCAGGCTATTTTTAGACCGTGACGTCGCATCGTAAAGCGGAAGTAAAGCCGAAGTGGAACATTATAGACCCGCCCTCGTATAGACCCAACGTAATTAGTGCTACTTTTCTCCGGTAATCTTTCAAAAACGAACATGCCGATCACGCATTGTTTTTTTGGGAACTTGTATAAACAACTCTAGACATTACGACACATGAAGGATGTTTTCTTCATACGTTTCCGGAAACCAAAAACTCGGGAGGAAAAATGTGTAGACCCAATCAACTTGCGCAGACTTTAACACCAGCTCGGCGAATCCATTCACGTTTCATATGCAGTAAACATTATGTTGGGTTGGCATGGTCTTTCAGAGGACAAAGAGGTAAGCCATTTTTATATTTTTAACTTATTTTTTTAGCGTAACGTTGTGCCGTACTGCCTGACTGTCTGACAATGAATGACCTGAAAAGAATTACAATGGTATCTGACTGCCACTGTTACCGTTTCTGTTTTATTTATATATATATATATATATATATATATATATATATATATATATAAACTTTAGTATGGGGGAAGTGTAAATCAATTATAGAATTGAGATGTGTTATCAATGAAAAAATTAAAAGTGTTTGTTGGCTGTCACTGAGTAGCATTTGCGAACGCTACAAAAAGCTAACTAAATTACCCCCAAGAACGGTAAGAGACGTAGGACAACCAGAGGATATATAAGAAAGACAGGGCTGATGGTAAAGGATAGCTTGTTGAAACAGGAGAATGTCATTGTCAGTCGCGTCGATAAAAAAGCTAAAGCTATGCTTAGGTCGGCTCGTTTTTTTCGTCTTTTTCAGCCTTTGACACTAAAGCCATCTCTTTAACTGAACATTTTTATGTTCTTCCACATCTTTGCCAGTCAATTTGGCACCAGGCACATCATTTTCCGAGAGAATCGGTAGGTTTAGCTCTGTAAACATCTCCTTCGTACACGATTTCCATTCATTTCCTATTAAGGACAAACAGTGGCTTGTCCCTACTTAGCAACAGTAGCTAATGTCATGAATATTAATGAGCGGAAGTGACGTGTTGCTTGCGGTACGCCATTGCAAGCTATTAGTTTTTTTTTTTTTTGATTAAAAATTTTACAAATTTTATTAAAACGAAAACTTAAAAAGGGGTTTTAATAAAATTACTTCAACTTGTACTCAAATTTTTCTTTTAAGAACTACAAGTCTTTCTATCCATAGATCCCTTTAACAGAAAGAATGTTAATAATGTTAATGCCATATTGTGGATTTATTGTTATAATAAACAAATACAGTACTTATGTACAGTATGTTGAATGTGTATGTCCGTCTTGTGTCTTATCTTTCCATTCCAACAATAATTTACAGAAAATATGGCATATTTTAGAGATGGTTTGAATTGCGATCAATTACGATTAATTAATTTTTAAACTGTGTTTAACTCGATTAAAAATTTTGATCGTTTGACTGCCCTTGACTAAACTAAAGCATGTACAATATTGCGCCCTATAAATGAACACCTACTGTTCACCAAATGCGTCCTCAGTCAACCTTTACACTGCCTGGCGGATGTAGCCTCATTTTAGTTTATGAGGTGTGGGACCGCTGGGTGTTCTCTATCTGTTGTAATTATCTCCCTGTCAGGGGTTGGACAGGAGGGTGCTCGGACCTTACCCGTTCCCACCTCGGTGCCTCACGTGCACATTACCAGAGCCCGGAGCTGTTATTGGTCTCGCGTCATCCTGCTAAGAAAATATTACCTAACGTATTCTGTGGAGATCTAGTTCAGCATCCGACAGGGCGGCACAACGCAATTAGGCAAAATTAGGATCCGTCTGAAATCTGATTTGGGATTATTCGTTAGATTTAACCAGCTGTTATTCAATTGAATTCTGGATGGGAAAGACCATCTGTTCAGTTGTGAAATACCTAATCAAGCTATCCAATACCTCAGTGGATTTATCATGGTCTGCACGACTGATAAATTTCCACATTAAAAGCTTTACCCTACTCAAAAACACACCTATATTGTCTTCATCCTAATAAAAATGTACTTTGGGTAAATTTTTGGGTCTTTACTCAAGTTGACTTAGTAGCATCTCCAAGAATCTTTGTAAAATTTAGCTACCAAAGTCGATAACAAACAAGTGTTTTGTCTAATTGCTAACAAATTTGACAATCATATAATAGACAGCTGGTCAATACATTTGTGTTTTTTGCGAAATGTACTTTTTTAGTCATTGTTTGCAGGTGCAGCATAATTACTTGAATGCAGAACACAAAATTCCACAAGGTCTGATCTTGATCAAACATATTATGTGGTCAGCAGGTCCTGAAGAGATTCCTATCTTACATTTAAAAACAAGCTAATTTCAATTTCTGGCCACTATGTTTACTTGTGTACCTTTACACCTAATTAATTAACTCCATCTTAACTGTTTGGGCCCGTATCCCTAAAGATACAATAATGTACTTTCTGAGCACTTTCCTTCCATTTTGTGCTAATCCATCTTATTAGCCAAGTGCAATGACATTAACTCGTTTTCTGGGTTGCTATACTGGCGCCCTGCCTGGTCTCGGTCATTAATCAGCAGAGGAAGCAAGCATCTATGTTTTCATTCCCTCGACATGCTGTGTGCATCTGTGATCCTGGTCTCCTGGTAGAACGCCACAGATGGTAGATCACCGGGTTAGATGGACTCGGCCCATTTTTATGCACTTTTTCCTTGTCGGGTGCATTGATCTGGCCAAGTGTGCTGTGGTGCTGTGACGCAAAACAAACAAGCAAGCACTATAAAAAAGCTGTTGAAAGCGTTATCTTGCAAGCTAGATTGGAAATATCATAATTCAAATTATATACTAAAGATACACGATAATATCGGTTAACGATAATTATCGGCCGATAATGGCAATGATGTTGTCACACAGATAATCCAGATATTAAAAAATGAAAATCCACATAATAATAATACAATCCGATAATTATATACTTGATTTAGCCTCCAAATGTGCGCAACCAACTCAGCACCGCCTCCTCCTCAACCCCTCCCCTCTCTGAGGGAGAAGGGGTTGAGGAGGCGGAGTTACACAACAGAGGCGGTTGGAGGTGAGATCATGGCTCATTTTTCCGTATTTGAAAAAAAACGACGCTCACGCCATCTGCTAAACATGCACTGCATAAATTCCACGAGGCGGGAAAAAGTGTCCTCATTCAACATAAACCCGATCAGCCATTTAAACCTGCATCACAAAGATTTTTGGAACGAACGCGAGGCTGCTGCTAGTGTGAATGCTATTGCTAATGTAAACACTCATAAACGAAGCTAAACTACGGGGCTTGTGTCGACGGAGAAACACTGCGGGGAGCAGAACCAGGCCCCGAATATGCTGCGGCGAGCCAGCCGGGGCGGGGGTATATCCGGTACGAATGTAGCTGCCGCTGCCACTCCGGTTTACTTAATCGAGCAGCACGGCCAGACAGAGGCCTGGCGCGGGTGCTAATTTGGCGGCCGGACGGACTGAAGGGCACAGGCAGGAGGAGAGTCCGGACGAGAGATGTTTTTTTACCGAAATGACCCAAGAGCCAAAGCCCCGGATTAAAAAATAATGCAGTTTATACGACCACCATTCTTCGTGAAAAACATGCCGATCAAAGTTTCACCACAGACATTTGGACAAGTGATGTCAAGTAAGCACGCTTACCAAGACGGCACAGTGGTTTGATGATAATTTAAACATGCACAAAACCACACTCACAAGAAGTCAGTAATGCATTCAATATGTAAAATAACAATCGGCCAGATGACTTTGTCACGCTGCCTTTATTTTCGGCTTAACAAAATTCAGGCACAATACAACGCGCACGGGGACGCGAGCTCCAACTATGGCCTAATAGTACTGCCGTGTATCAGCTTAGCTGCCGTAAAGCAAGTGTCGTGAATGCCGCAAATGTAAACAAAGCGCTGCCATGACACAGTACGCTGTAAATTTATGACGTCTTAATAGGATCGTTCTTCTTATATCTAGTCAAATAATTTTCCCCATCTTGTTTTGAGCGTTAAGGACTAGTTAACAGATGAATCCGCCAGATTATTCCACTTACTTGAAGTACGTAAATATTGCCATTTGTTCTTATTCAGCTCATACATCTTTACGTTTAAAAAAATAAAAAAAAATTTTTAAAAAGGTGATTTTTCACCTAAATCAAGAAAAAAATGCCTTCAAATAATGTTTTGAACCATACCTATTCTTGAATAAAGAACATTTCTGACAAACACGTTTTTTTTAGGATTAAGTAATGATTATTGCTTAAAATAAGGCTGGTAAGCTTATTTTCAGCTAGCTATTTTTCTTCAAGAAATCTGAGTGAAATACACTTGAAGCGCTGGCAGATAATTTCACTTATTTCCAATAGATTTACACTTAAAACTGACTAGTTTTAAGGAGGTGTGTTTTTACAGTGAAGTAATGTTATACTCTTATGTTAGTAATGGCTTACTTTTAAAGGCATTTTTGTGCAATTTAGGTATTTACTCTGTTGTTGCCAAAGGTTTACCATTACACAATGTCAGACAATCTGTCATTATTTAGATAGTGGAATTTACTACTTGTTCACATTTGATGTTGAAAAAAGGAGCAGTAAATTATATTTTTTGCACACTAATGTTTTCTCTTGTGTATACTTAAAAAAAAATTTAATAGAATTATCGGCTTGACATTATCGGTTATCGGTTGGAACGAGGAGGAAATTATCGGTTATCAGTATCGGTTGAAAAATGTATAATCGTGCATCACTATTATATACTGACCACAAATATGTTTACTAACATCATCAGCCAGGACTTCAGTGCGTCTCAATTAGAGAAATGGCATTTGGCTGTTTACTCACATCATCAGCCAGGACTTCAGTGCATCTAAGAGTGAGATTTGTTTGATTTTCTTTGTCATTCCCTCCTTTTCTTTCCCTTCGAACATTGCTGTCGTCACTTCAGTCTCTCACTCTTTTATTTTTTTTTCTCCATCAGAGAACGGCTTCTTATGTTTGGCCAACACCCATGACGCTCTGAGTGAGCACTTAGTTGCAATTTGTTGTTATGTCATAGATTTAACAATAACCTTGCTTGACTCTTGATATGACTGCTCCAACCTGTTAATTTCGTGCTTTCAAAGTTCAAAGTTTGCTTTATTTCCCAATTCTGATTTAGGAGGACACTTCTCTTCAAAACAGCTGTGCTCTTTAACATAGTGGCGTTTCACATTTTCATGCACTTTTTATCAGAGCAACTGTCTTGAAGCCTATTAAGCACATAGGTTTGGTACTTGTAGTTGGTAAAATGTACGCCTTTTTTTCAGTCTATTCCACATTGAAACTGCGATTTTCATTGTCCACTTTTCTTCTGTTGGTCAACTTTGAGCATGCCATTTTGTTAGATTCGGTCTTCTACTAGTGGCATGTAAACAAACTGATTGCAAAGCGCCAGGTGCGACTCGTGTTTCACACCGCTGCGGTCCGTCCGCTCTAGCTAGCAGCATACGTGCTCTCTCAGCCAATCAGCGCATCGTTGTCATAGAGATGACAACAGAAGTGGGAACATGGAAGATATTTGACCAAAAATTAAAAAGAATTTAGCGATGGAATAGTAGCGCAGAGTGATAGATCAGCGATTCATACAAATGCATTTTTTTTGAGTGATGTTTTCTCTGGGTCCGGAGAGAGGTGTGCCATGGTTCAGTCGTGGACCACGGTCTGCTAATTGAGGACCCCGGGCAAAGACTGTTCGAGGGGAAAACTTGTACAGCTTCCAACCTGTTCATTTTTCTCTCACTCATACGTGACTAAATGAGATTCACAGCCTTATCGTTTATCTTTTCCACCTAAAAGCTGTGTTAGTCTCAAATCCAAGTGTATCCCTGTTGATGAACTGAAACGAACTGAATGAGTTCACATGCAGTTAAAAGGCACGCTTCATCTGCTTTTGGCACAACAGTATCCCAGCGAGAGCTTCTTGTAGCCTGTGTCGATGTTGGCACTGATCTGTATTGGCCACATCAAGAGCAGATATCCCCCATTGGCCTCTTTCCACTCGCTGTCACATACAGCTGTTTGCCTCATCCGTCTCCCTCCCTACCGATACTCTTTTGTAGCATCTCCCCTCTTATCGCTCTCTGGTCTGGGGTTGTTTTCCTTGCATGTGCCCTTCTTACCGCTGAACTCTTTACACTCGGCTGCCGCTAGTTTTAACGACAGGAGAAAAAAAGTCTTAAATAGCATTATTATGTGAAATAGAATCATATTTTGAGACCATTCGACTATACACAACAATTAGGCAAAGCGCAGATGACGAGAAATTAGTCTTTTAATCTGCCGGTTAGCCACGCCTACCATTATAGGGCTCTAGCGTCCACAACAGGAGGATGATTTCGGCAGGAGAATGGTTTCACCTGTTTTACTATTCAGCCCATTGAGGGGGAATTATTCAGAATGAGGAAAATGTGACGAAGAGCGCCGCAAAATGTCATTGTTTCAGTCTCTCTACTCCAATATTTTTGCTGGATATTCTTTTTTATAATATATTTTTATAGTATTTTTCCCCAATAGCTAAATAAATGGTAAGCTCATGACAAATAACAGTCTTGTGCTAAATGGAATATGAAATAATAAAAATGCATTTATTCATAATTCATAATGGTCAAAACTGTCGACTTCACCTTTACTGTCACACCTTCCGACGATATTTTATGCCACCGTAGTTAGTCGGGCTTTTGTCATTTCCCTGCCCCGGCTTCTGAGAATGTAAACAAACCAAGAGGCGTGACAGCTAGCCGACATGCTAACCCGAACCGAATAATGTTTCAAAGTCTTCGAAGCGAAAAATCACACATAACTAGCCTGGATCATATCACACGGCGGCGGGGCAACCTGCCCGACGGCGATCAAGTTAGAGCTCGTTGTTCCCCTGCTGAGGGCAGAGGGCTCGTTTGCAGGGAAGTAGCTGGACAATGACCGCCGGACAAACCAGCTGACAAATGGTAAACACGAATATGGCAAAATAATTACTTTACTACTTTACTACACTACGAAGACGTAAACTGTGAGAAAGTCATAGGAGAGCAGCAGTTGTTGTGCAGCTAACATGGCAGAATGTGCCTGAGGAGAGCTATTCTACATGCCCATCCATGATCAAACGTAAGTAAATAGTCCTTTATTTAGAGAAAGTAGTGTTTACTTTGTAAATGCTGTATTCGCGGCCATTTTTAACACAAAGTTGCAATTTCTGATCGGATGGAAAATTTGACATAACACCAAACACACAAAGAGGGCAATAAGCCGAGTATAGTGCTCTCCCGGCGGGGGGATGTGCGACAAGCAGCCGGTCGTCGGCCGAGTGGACAAGGAGCATGTCAGCCACAAAATGCAAGCCACCTCCGTATTAAAATGATCCCAGTATCTGACATAATACAAAACACGATGTTTACACACTTCCTCATAAGTCCAATGGTCCCACAGTAGTAGGGCTTGTTTTGGCTAATATCCGCCGGCGAATGGGAACCTTTTGAAACCCCAAAAAGGCTCAAACGCCTCTCCGTGGTGCAGCAACATTTTTCTGCAGCTGTTTGGCTGGCGTGATGCAAAAAAAAAAAAAAATTAATCCGCAAAATCAGCTGGATACGCAGTCCATCTGCATGCTATAAAGCAATGCTGTATTGTGAGACGCTGACCTGTGTGACGTCACATTCGCATTCGTCCTAAACCCGAGACTGGAGCCGGAAGTCACTCATTTTCATGGCGTGGGATTCAAAAATGGAATATATAAAACAATCGCTTCCACATACATCCAAGCGGTCCATTTCATTCAGGAGCATAAAACACCGCGTGAAATATGAAACAAACATGCTTGTTGGTGTCACACGCACTTTAAACGGGCTTAAGTTTTTTTTTTCAATTAATGAAAATATCTCATTTGCAAGGCGTGGCGGCTTTTATTTTGGTGTGGTGGTGCACCACGATTTCTTTTATGTAGGGGAAACCCTGATTTTAATGGGGAAAATACATCAGTATCTAGCTGGGTTATGAAATGAACTAAACTTTTAAGTAAATGTACTTTGTAATACAATACTGAAGTTTACTAAAGATGAGCACAGAGCTGAAAATTCAATCTTACCCTTGAATTTTCATCCCCGGGAGCAAATTGGTTGGTTTTCAGCACACTACATATTTGATATTGCATGGTGATTCTTTGGTCGAACACTCAGCCGATGGCCTGAAAGTCTGTCTCCATTTTGAAATAAAGTCATAAAATAAAGATGTACGCGGCACAAGACGAGTCAATAAATGTTCCAGGTTGTTAATCGCGCCGCATTTCACAGCGAGAGGTGCAAAATTGCGTCAGGCTGGCAAGGGAAAGGGCATTAACAAGGTTAGGCAGACAGATCGTTATAACTCTTCAAAGTGTAGAAGCTGTGCAGCAAGCCAGTGTGTCAGGGAGAACTTTCTTTTTCCAAATGCGGGGGGATGAAGACGGATGAGACCTGTCGGAGTGAGCAGGACATGTCAAAGTTTATGACAAGTGTGTGATTGGTTGCTTTGGTCAGGCGGATGTTGTAAACAAGTCACCATATAAAATATCACCAACCAACTTGGGTGCTGAAGTAGAGGCAAATATACGACACTTGTACCAGGGACCCGAGCAATGAAATTATATGTTTGAAAAAAAAAAAAAAAATCCAATTAAAAAAATTGACATTTTGACTGCAGTGATGTTCAAGATGCCGTTTAAATGGCTGTTATCATTCTTAATGGTGCGGCTCCCATGTTGGTGTCATAACAGGGCTATAGATAGCAAGCACGCACATGTCTGGCATATTTGAGAGTGACGTCAAAGAGAGACTATATTTGGGCTGGTGTCATCTACAAGATAACGCTTTCTTGTCGGGAGCGCCCCCCTCCCTCCGCCGGGAGGGAAGGCAGGTTGTGGCTGCACACGTGCAGGTGTGTGGGTATGCGCATTTTTGAGACAAACCTCAAATCCATCCTCATCCTCGTCTTGTGTAGTGATGAAAGGCTTATTTTGTTCATGTCATTACTCAATGTCACAATGGATCATTAGCATTTCATTGCCTGTAACCACCCCCCATGCTAGAGTCCAGAATGAAATGTTTCTGCTTCTTTACCAACTTTCACATATAATTGACTTACTTACTTGTGTGACTTCTTGTGTTGTAGGACTTTAAGCAGCCATGACAAAGTCATATGAGTTCAACTGGCAGAAGCCTGTGCCTGAGTTCATGCAAGAGGGCGCCTCTTTCGACAGATTTGATGAGGTACAAAAAATCCTTTCTTTTAACTTATTCACTCCCAGCCATTTTCACCAGAGCAAGGCCCTTCGCTCCCGGCCGTTTTTCTGGATTTTGACTGATTTTGCAAGGCCCAGAGAAAATTGTTTTATTGCTATGTAAACATGGAACCCACCAAAAGAAAGATTAGACTCTCTTCTTTCAGCAGAAAAAAAAGTAAATTCATATCTTTTTTCCATTCTTTAGAAATCAGCATTAGAAAATAGCTTAGTTTGAGCAATTTTCTAATTTCTGATGAACAAACCGAGAAAATGAGCTTTTTGTAAACGCATACATTTCAAACATAACTTTGACTTTAACAAAGCTATTTTTTGCATTAGTTACACATCCCAAACATCTGAATAATGTTAACCTTTTACAAAATACCATGAACAACCAGACAAATAGAGCTTTTGATAGCAAAGTAACAATTTATTTGCGCATGACTACTGAGAGATGACGTTATGTCGCCGAGATGACGCCGTTGTCGCCGCGTCAGCCGTGTAAACTTTTCCCTCATCGTTGTTTGTCTCACAAAGATGGATTATTTTTGCGTCTCTGCGGGGTCTGCTCAGCGAGCCGCTGCATTGGGGGTCCGACTCGTTTTTCTCAGTCGTCCAGCGCCTGGCCTTCCAGGCGTCCTCTCGGTTGTTTTGTTCGGTCAGAGCGCCGCCTGGCATCATGCTGCCAGCGCTCTGACTGTGCTGCCCGGCCGTTCATTGCTGTTGAATCAGGTTGCGGGTCTTACAAAATATGCTACTGCCCTCCAGTGGCCAGTTTTATTGCTTTAAAATGGGTTTGGAGCCTTGTTTTTTGTTTCTCAGATAGATCGGAAGCTATAGATTCTTCTTGTAAAAGAACAAAAACAAAAACTAAAAAACGCAAAAGACATATAAATACGTTTTTGGGACAATGAAGCATTTAAAAATAGAACGTATTTACACGTTTCTGGGAGCAAATGAGTTAAAAGCCTTTGTTGTCAGCTATCCCAGTTATGTGAAGATGCCTGACATCATTGGCCGTCTTATTATCATCCTTCACTTCTAACTGCCTTCCCCAATCACTAATTACACGCACACACAGCGGAGAGGAGGCGTGCTCTACAACCTCAGAGCTTTTTTTGCATTCATTAAGCAGCCATAGGACATCAACTGTTTGTTTGCGAGCTATTTTTTAACTATATTTTCATGATATAAAAATATGTTAAACCCAGTTTTACAACATGTAGTAATATACAGACGACAGAATCTGACCCTTAGCCTGACTGCCAGAATCCCGCTAGCCGAACCGCTGGACCTGCGCTGGCGTAGCTCCAACGACCCGGGCCGGCAAAATTCCAACAACCCAGCCAAAACGCCAAAATCCGCCCATTCACCTTAGTCTTAACTCTTTGTACTGACACCATTTTGAAAGCTGGAAAAAAGCTTTGAAGCACAAGTTGACAATTCATTCAGGTCGAAAGCGATCATACAGCACAGAGGGACCCAGGCGAGGATCCAAGGTCGCCATATCACAAGTCAACAAAAGGTTCCCGGGAAAAATGGCAATGCTTAGTTAAACACTCAGTCTTTCGAAGGCTCTCGCGGGGCGGCCGTGGGCAGGAAGAAGGATGCGTTTAGGATAATCTTCTATCGCAGTTTGGGCTGTTTAGTTCGTGCGTCACAGTTGCTGAGTCATCGTTACCGGGGCAACCGCAGTGGGAGATTTTGCCAACCTCAGCGTCCAAGGGGCTCTTGGAGTCTTATCAGTCGTGTTATCAGTTGGATATCGGGCATTCTCCGGTGTTCCTTGTGTTGGGACAGGACGTCCCACCATTTGTTCTGGACTGTCCGGAAAAACTGACGTGGAGACATGGATTTGTAGATGTCTTACCTATCACCTGGTAGTTAGCGTCAATCTTGCTCAGTCAGCTGCATGACGCACACGTTGAGCTTCCGTGATAAGAAGGCATCACATATTTCTTATGCCCTATATTTTGCTTGTTTTCCTTAAACTATGGTATAAGTGCTATTTATTTTATATCTGGTGTGTTAGAGTAATACAATCAGTCAAACAGTAAAAACGAGAAAAGATACAATTCCCCTCACAGAGTTGTCCGATTATGACTTTTTAATTGATAACCCGATATTGTCCAACTCCAAAAATCCAACGTCATCAGAAAGTGCTGGAACTTTTCAAAGTGAACATAATTAACCAACATGACAGCACTGCCATCTGCATATTGGCCTAAAACCGATTATGAAAAACAAATGTCGATATTATCCGATATCGTTTTAAAATGCTTTTATCGGCTGATGTTATCTGAAGTTTTATGCATAGACTTCTCTATCAGTTGACGGGAAACGGGGCACGGGGCCATTCCGTAAGGGGTCTATTTTCAAAAACTTAAAATTCAAATATTTCATAAATGTATTTCCTAATATTTACCTAAAACGAATCAGATCCTTCCCTTAGCAGCGACATCAAAAAATTCAGTCATTCCCTAATAAAATCCCGATGAAATATTTTTTAGATAAGTACAACAAAACTTAAAATGGCTACAAAATTCTCAGATTTTATGCTAGATGCACAAAAATGACCAAATGCAGAGATAATCACCTATATTTTCAGGATCAATACCAATATTTAACATATCGTAATAGCAACCTACAGTGGGGAGAACAAGTATTTGATACACTGCCAATCAACAAAAGAAAAATTTGCATTTTTCTATATACAATCACAACCTATTTAGGTTGAATTCCGATGACACTATTGCCTGAGCACGTTTTTGTGGCTATCTGGCCCTCGTCGTTTTTAGATTGAAATGTTACATGAAATAGAACACAAAGTTTTTTGTATGAAAGCACAAACGTTTCAATAACTACTTTTTTTTTGCCCAAAAACAGGCAGTTGGCCGAAAACTACCTGATGATTTGAATGCAAAGTTACGCTATTGTGTATGTATACAAAAGCCAACATGTCAGCCATCGCAAAACAAAAAGCATTTTAGGTTGAAAATGTTTGTAAAAAAATGCGTAAATCCCAAAATTTCTATAGATATGAACGTAAAACAGTCTAGATTCTTAGTTAAAAGCAAAAAACTGGGCAGTTATCATTCATTTTACCTAAATATTTCAAGCTAAAGTTACGCTAATTTTTTCCAGTCATTTCATTTTTTTTCCACGTTTCAAAGTACATGCATGATGCTATTTTACATAATAATTACCTTGAATCTTTGACACTTGAGACACTTCTGCCTGCTTCAATTCACTAAAACCTTTGTCCTTTTTCCACATAAATTCGGCGTTAGAACGCAGCATATTTTGGGGGCCGTTTACATGGTGACTCTCCGAGAATACGAACAATTTCAAATTTGCATTTGCGTCTCCATTTGAAAAAATGTCGCAATTCCGCATGAAAAAGATGCCGTAGGGGGCAGTGCAGATTTACTGGGCGACAGAGAATGATGCACTTTGACCCGGAAAAAAATATACCCACCCACTCGAAGCAATGTCTTTTTTTTTTTGTTCAAAAAGGCACAAAAATTGAAACGTTCAACATATTTAATTTAAAAATATTATTAAAACAGTAAATTAAAGTCAACATTCCGCCATATTTGCTGTTTTTAAGGTTTAGTAGCACCGCTGCGCACGCCCAATGTGACGTGTACGAGTGCTGACATTAACAGCGCGGTCTCGCGCCGCAGGAGCCTTTGATATGCATGCCAAGGAAGCTCCCCTCAACCCCCCGCAATCGGATTCTTCCACTTTGGAGGCAGGATTCAGAATTTTTCGTCTTCGCCGACACCATATGCACACGAGGCGAGTCCGCAACTCAGTCATTGCGTCTTTGTGTCGCAGAGTCGCCATGTAAACTGCCCCTTTGTCGCAGTGAAAGCCGCCACGACGCTCTGCCTGGCCCGGCCCCCTACTGGAAGCTGTTGCGCAATGTCTGTAGGACCTGTCTCGTCAACTGATATTGAAGTCTTTGTTATGTAACAACTTGAACTCAATTTTTACGGTAGTTTGTTTTACCAGAGCAACTGTGTAACTTTTACTACTCTTACTTCATACAGAGTCCTAGTAAATGGCGCTTTCATTCATTGTATTTTCACGCATGAATGTGAGCGAATAAACACCCTTGCAACTCGTGAACTACAAAGGCTGCAGGCAATATGTCTGTGTCGATTTTATACGGCATCCGCCAATTCCACCCCCACGCACGTAGTACACACACATTTGAGCAAATATGCTAAACAGCATGGATTTTTTTTCTCCCCCCGCTTAAAGTACAGTGCGCTAAACAAAAACCTGCTGACAGCTAATATGTGTTATTATGTGGGTGCTGTTTAGCAACATGACATGTTTATCTACACTTTGACAGTAGGGTTCAGGTCCTACCTAGAGGGAGAAAGGATTACTTTTCTTTCCATTCCCACACATATTACAGATACTGTATTTAAACTCATTCACTGCCAGCTGTTTTCAAAGCACAAAAACATTTCGCACTCTTCATTGATTTTTAAGTCAGGTATTCCAAATTAAGTTCCCTCGCTTGATGAATCGACTGGCAGGAAGGTCAACTGTGTACTCAGTAATCATTCAAGCTGCTCGTAAAAGGGCTTCCCCACCCTTTTCTCCTTCATCTGGTGCTTTTGTCTTTCTCACTCTGGTCGGAAATCAGTCGTTGACAGATGCGACGTCATAAAAACACAATATTTATCATGTTTTGAGTCAAATCAATAAAAAGGTGAGGCAAGGCCAATCCACAAAGGCTTGAAGTGTGAAAGCTTCGAACCGGTTACACAGAGTGACAGGTTGGCTCTTAACAGTCGGCTAGCGTTTTCCTCATAAAAGTCGTTTTTCTTCTTTTACGACGTGAGACGGACGCCGCTGTCGGTCGCGCTGGAGATTAAAGCCGCTCAAGCTTTTAACTCGTCTGTCACACGGTTGTGGTGGTCTTTTTTTAGCAGGTTTCATAAATTTGGAGATAGAGAATCCTGCTGTGATGAATGAAATTTATGGTAGTTTTATTTTTATTGTGCAACTTTCAGAGTTTAAAGGTGAAATTTATTTTCACCAGTGCATTTTGGGGATTTATAGCTTAGTTCTATTTTGTACAAGACAACTTTTAGAGGGAATTTATTAGGGCTGCAGCTATCAATTATTTTAGTAGTCGATTAATCTACCAACTACTTAGTTTGAATAATCGAGTTTTAGGATTAGGAACATTTCATGTGTTGCAGAATACATTTCAGGAGATGCACTTTAAAAATAGCATTACATGCGATTACAAAATAAAATTCCACAGTGTTTCTTCAAACTATTAAAAAAATAAGTTAGAATTCCTGAGCTTAGCCTCAAACGGTATTTAAAAAATAAATGAGGATCTAAGTATGACAAAAGAACAATTGGCCAACTTGCATAGCAAAAGTCCGCTAGCTTAAATGCTATAAAATGCTAACATTTTTTTTTTTTTACAATGCTCTTAACAAATCGTTCTAAAACATATTCCCACAAAAAACTTACAAATGTACGTATTAAAAAAACATTAGCTCAAACAAAAACTTACCTTATGTTGGTCTTAACAGGGAGCAGCTGAATTCTGCTATGTTAAATGAGTTATCATATTCACTATTGCCACTAGAGGGCAGTGTATCCACTTAAATCAATAAAACTAAATGCAAACAAGCCATTGATACGCCGCAGTAATTAAACGAATGCACTAAGAAGCAAAACTTGATTCAAAGCTTTTTTTCCAATCGAATTACTCGACTTAAACGATTAATCGTTGCAGCATTATTATTTATTAGGGTTGGGAATTTCGACTAATTTCTCTGTCAACTAGTCTCAGATTTTATTTGCGACTAGTTGACTAGTCTATGAGCAAGAAAACTCGTTATTCAGTACACATATTAAATAAAAAGTTTAAAATGCATAACTTTTGTCTTTTTACGAGCTATTTTAGCCCAAACATTCAAGACAATAAACCACATATTTCCAAAAATGGAAGATGGGCTGTCTCTTCCTCAGTTTAGTTTCCAGTTTAATTTTGCAATGTTTTCAGTTTGCCATGATGATAATTGCGATGTTTGTTCACTGCTTTTCGTCTTACTGTGAAGAAAAAGGAAATGACGATCGCTCTGTGACTGGGGAATTTACCGGCTGCTTTCATGGATGCTGCATCCCGGTAAAGTCGTGGACATTATACTAGGACACGACCCGGTTAATGTCGGTGTCATCTCTGTGTCTGTCGACCCAGGAAATTGCTTTCAGACATAAGGGCTCCCGGAGTTCAGCGTATGTCTGAAAGGGGCTCATGATACAGCATTTAACTGATTAGTAAAATACGAAACGTTTAATTATGAGTAGGCGGTTAAACAACTAAATGACTAGTCCCACACATATCTGTAGTGTTTTGTATTTTTATCTTCTGAAAATTATGAAAGGTTTTCCCCTGGTTACGAAGTACTCGACTTACGCAATTTCGACTTTCCGACGCCAGAGTCTCATCTGCCATTTTGGTGTTTTGTTGGTTTTTTTAAGTCTCATAAACAGTACCTTATACACCTCACAGTGTCTTATTTTTTACCTTACTTTAATAATATGACATGTTCTGTCCTCACTCAACATGAAGTTGTACAGCTTCACAGACATCAAACTACAGATGAAACGAGTACTCGAGCAACTCGAGTAACTCGAGTTTAAAAACTGATCCGAGTAATTTTTTTCACCTCGAGTAATCGTTTATTTTGACAGCTCTAAGCATCACGTTTTGCTCGGACTACTTTTAATGCGGTACAACGCGCTGTCATGTGCGGAGAGGAAGAAGGAAAAAAAAAAAAACTTAACTGCAGCCGACAGCCGCCACAAACGACGCCGACGTTGCTAAATACTAGCCCGCACGATGCTACGTTGGTACAGGTAGCGTCTGTTAAGTCTCATAGAGATCACATGTATGTTAAACTAGATGCGCAATGACAGACTCGGCCGCGTCTGGGCAGCGTTAGTAAACAGCCGCCATCTTAAAGCAGTAGAGCGCTAAGCGCTAACAAAGAGCGCTAAGCGCTAATAAATAAGATTAACGTCACTGTTGCTACTAGCTCACGTAACGTTAGCCCTGCGGAGGGCTAGGTTTCATTTAATTATGACCACTGTCGATGCGTGGCTAACGTGTCTTACATACAGGCTTTAACATAACATAGCATTGTGGAGTGATGAGGGTGTAAAATAAAAACTTAATCATGCTAACTATCAATTTTAGCTCAGTAGTCATTGCTGGATAAAACACCAAGTAGCACTGGTCCCTAATTTGCTCCGATACAGCCTGTATCATACATTTATTTTGAACACTGCAAAAACTCAAAATCCTATCAGGACTTACAGTTTAGACTAACTTAAAACTTAACTAGAACTTAAAAATGGCTTGACACAAAGAGAAATTCAATTGAAACTCGTGGGGAAAAATCCTAACTTTTAAGTGATGTGTGTTATCAAGCGTAACGGCATTTTTAGGTAAGATATAAATATACATATATATATATATATATATATATATATATTTTTTTTTTTAATAAGATCTAAAAGTTTTTTGAGTGAAAGCAGTGAATTAGTCTTTTTTTTTAATTCTAGTTACATCTGAGATGCAATTGTTGGCTGTTTTCAACAATATACATCGAAAATGAAGACATTGATTGACTGAAAATGGTTCAAGATTAGATGAAACGTCTTGTTTTCTCATGTATATTTATAATTGCTCTTCACCTAAAAATATATTTGTTTTATCCGATTACTCGATTAATCGATAGAATTTTCAGTCGATTACTCGATTACTAAAATATTCGATAGCTGCAGCCCTACATCAAACCAACGTGCTTTTTGAAGATTTTTACTTCCTTCACTTTTGACAATTTGTAAAGCTGTAACATGCTGTTCATTTATGTTCAAAAGGACACACATTTTAACAATAAAACATTTGACACCAAACGTCCATCTAGTCCGATCAATATGTAAATTTAGTAGATAAAATTAGTCTAATTTTCCTAACAAAAGTCCGTTAGCTTAAATGCTATGAATGCTAACTTATTTACAATTATCTTTGCAAATTGCTCACACTTAACTCCACAAACTGTAGCTGTAAACCTAATTACAAATGCATACACAAACATATATTAGCTGAAACAACTTACAGCCTTATGTGTGCCAAACCAGAGCGCAGTTGTCCTTTATCCATGTCAGACGAGAGTCTGCTCATCAGTCATAAGGGCACCAGAGGGCAGTGTATCCTCCATCATTAAACAAAATACAATACTTTAGTAGTTTTTTGGATAGTTATTTTCGGGGTATTTAAAGGAATATTTCTGATTTACATGGAATTTCGGTTTACCACGCCAGCGTAGGAACGGAACTCGTTTGTAACCTGGGGACTACCTGTGCACTAATCCTGAAAACGGTGTTTATTATTGAATTTTGAGCACTTTTGTACCTTTTATTTTACCTCTGTTCAGGACCCGTACATCTTTGAGCCAAATTGTCAGGTGAAGGTGGATGAGTATGGCTTCTTCGTCTCGTGGAAAAGTGAAGGAAAGGTACGTGAGTGCCACGTAAGACCCTCAAGTGTGTTGTTCATTGCCTCGATAATAGTGTTGTGTAGCTGGAGGTGTGAGTTGTGTACGGGTCAATGTGACCCAGAGTCAAGTCGCTCCTGTCAGTTCAATATTTAAGACTGTCACGTGTCTGGTTCCTCTTTTTCATTGTCATTCTCCCTCCTGTCCATCCACTCTTCCCGCTGCAGGAGGGCCAGGTGCTGGAGTGCTCCCTTATCAATAGTATCCGCGTCGGTGCCACTCCAAAGGTGAGAAAAAGCATGCACCACTAAAAGACTCCCGCTGTGATAAAAAAAGCTAATATGGATGTTGTTCTTGTTTGTCTTGAGGTGCTCTTTTGCTCTTGATACGCTAGGTTAAGGAGTTTGGGTCAAAAGCTAATGCGTAGAAGGCACTCTGTTCCTTTTTACATAAGTCATTATCACACAATGTGACTGTCACACCTAAATAGACATCCACTCATCAAATTGTCGTGTTGGAAATCAGCTATTTCTTTATTTATTTCCATTATATAGAGGAAAATTGAAGTGCAGCTTTGTGAAGTAGCTGGTTGGATGGGACTAAAGCATGATGCTAACATACTTAAAAGTTGTACCTTTTTATAACACAGACGTGTGTGAGTGTCAGACAGTCTCCATAAAGTATAATCAAGATGCAAGTCGTCAGTTGCCCGCCAGCAGCCTCCTGGGCGGCACAGGTGTGAGGTGCTTTACGCAGCCATTAGCAGCTCTCTCCTCATTGTTGATAGTGAGCAGACGTGATCCCCAAATGTGTATGTGTGTGTGCATACATGTGTGAGGGCACGTACCAAGATGATGTGTCCAGATAGCAGCCTTGTCTGTTGTTTTGCTGCTCGTGAGTGAGGCACATGCAGAGTGGGATGAAAGGGCTTCTCCTGCAAAGCTAATGTTGTTACTTACAGAAGCACACGTAATGCAATGAGCCACCAGGAGATGAATGGCACTCAATGCGTGCGCCTGCTGGCCTCACTCGGCCTGTTGCTGGGTGCTTTGCTTTCAGCCTTAATGCACACTTATACACAGTTTCATCTACAGTGGATGATAGATGCAGTGTTGAGAAGTAACAAATATGTTGTTACTGTACTACAACACACAAAAATATTATTACTCTACTACAACACACTTCAGAGATTTACTTTGTTTTTATAGCTCCCTGTATTTGAAAACATACTGTTTGTACTTTGCTTTCCATATTTGAATTTAAAGTAAAAATTCAATAAAGTACATTTCAGAGTCAATTTTTACTCAGGTAATTGAGGTAAAACAGCACTTCAACCTTTATTGAATAATTGTTTTATGCATTTATTACTGCTTCTACTTAAGAATGTAGTACATGTACTAGTACCGTATCGGCCCGAATATAAGACGGCCCTGCTTATAAGACGACCCAGCCTTTTTTTTCCAGACTCAAGTTTGAAAAAGACTTTTTTAAACACCATATTATTTTTAATACAGAAAATAATTACAGTACATCTGAAACAAATGATTAGAACAATATATTTGAGAGAAATGCATGTTATTTTGCCTCATTCAAATCTTAATATCTGAACATTTAAATTAGTAAACTAAAGTGCAATCACATTCGTAAATGAATGGCTTCTGGTTTTTGAAATGTAAATAAACCAATTTATTGTGATAAAACAACAAAATTCCAATAACTGCATAAACCATCAAAGTGAAGTCTAACTGTAACTGTAGTCTTGAAACAAATCTGAATAAGGAAAAACTTTGCAATAAAATAATGCAAACTGGTTAAACTTGAGAGTAGCTGAGATCTGTCATGACAGAACATCGCTTCAATGATATCTGGCGCCATCTAGCGTCGTGAATGGGCATAATGTCTAGACCGCGAATACAAGACGACCCCCACTTTTTCAGTCTTATTTCAATGCAGAAAACACAGTCTTATATTCGGGCCAATACGGTACATTTTTTTCAACGTTTCAGAGGTGTATTTGTCTATTGTCTTCATACAAAGACATTCACTTTCATTAGAGATGTCCAAATACAGATTTTTTTGACATCCAATACAATTTTTATCAAGATGGTCTTTACTGTGATCGGACCGATAGCTTTATTTTTGGACAATTAAAAATAATACACCCATTAAATGATAAATCATATCTTTGTATTAAAGTGAGCCCTGCTGGTACCTCCTCAAGAAATGCTCTGTTTTACAAATATTTGATGATGCTTTTTCATAATCGTTGGCTTCTAAAGAGTCGTTCCACACAGCGGACATGTTTACCTATTAGTTTGATTTACAGCAGCCGAAAAGCGTGACAGTGCTGAAAATCGGATCCGATCTTGTGACCAAATCCGATACTCCAAAAATATCAGTATGCTAGGGATAAACGATATTGGAAAAAACTTACATTGCGACTTTTTGGGAGTTTGCGATATATATTGCAAGATGAAAACTAGAAGAATTTTCACCAGATGACTTGAATAGCTTTGTTTGGAAAGACTTACGTTGACTCACCATGACCACATTGTATTCAAATCGATGTTGTTTTTGTCATTGACGACTATAACGAAAATATTTCGTCAACGAAAATGTTTTTCATGACAATGACAAGACGATAACGAGCTAAAAACATGTCCGGGAGACTAAAACATGACAAGACTAATGCCAGTTTTCTTCTGCCGAGACAACGACGAGATGAAAATTACGCAATAGTTTTCGTCACACGGTCACAATATGCGACATTTTATGTGTAGTTAGCCTGCATCGTAGCAGTGTCTGGTTGTGGCACTCATGTGACGTGCTGCTGGTCTCCAGTCTCCAGGCTTGCACACATGCATTCATGGTAAGATTTGTTTTCTTATCTTGGCCAGACAGAGCATGCAATGTTGCTTTAGCCTTTGAAGGTTCGTGCTGGGTGATCATCATACACTAAATGTAACTCATAGCGATAGCATTGCATTCGTGTTAGCATTAGACTAATGCTAATGGCAAGCGTCCTCTTAAACTCTCTATTTTTCGTGGCGTCCAGGTTGGTATAATTACTTGAAAATAACGTACTAATTTCCTGCTCAGTGTGTATTATCACCAAATACGCGTTGTCCTTGTAGACCCTATAATATGTGCTTGACTGTCAATGTTCATTCGAAACAGTTGGAAACTTATTTATCTTTAGAGTAAATTTTTTTATATATATATTTTTTAATTTTACCGACGAAAAACGTCAACTAAAACGAGACCAAATTAATCTTGCGTTTTCGTCAACAAAAACTAGACGAAGACAAACATATTTTGAGATGGCTAATATGTGACTAAGACTAATAAGTATTATCATCCAAAAGACGAAGACTCAGACGAAAATTAGAAGGGCTGCCATGTACAACACTGATTCAAATAATACTTCAGGCTAAGGGGATTCCTCTGGGAATTATGAAAATCGATGTATATAAAAGGGATCCAGGAGGTATTTTCTCTGCACACTTGCTGCTTTTATGAAGCAAAACAGAAGTTTACGTGTTAAAAAAAAAAAAAAAAAACTATCGCACATCCTGCTATAGGACTGTTGCGCATGCACATATTGCAATAGCTATGTTGAAACGATATATTGTGTAGGGCTTCTAAGTATCGAATCGGGACAGCACTAATTGTAATGTTCAATTTGTAATCCAAATTAGATGAAAATAATAATTCATATAAAAACTAACTATTGTGTAATACAGTACATTTTGTTCCATGGTGTTGGCACCAGACATATGTAGTGTATTGTTGCGAAATTTCAATAAAATTGTCCTGATCATGATCATTAAAAAAATAAATAAATAAAAGGGTAATACTTTATAATAACTATCCGTTTTACTAGTTAATAGATCATTAGTAAACTGTTGATAAATGATTTATTGTTGATTTGTGAAGTATTTATTAACAGTTTGTTAAGCATTTACAGGGTGTTCCAATATGGTTGACCCCATTCTAAATGCCCATGCTAGTTGATGGATCTTGATCAAACTATATACACTTTATGTTGAAGGTCATAAGTTTTATTGGTTAAATATACAAAGAAAAGTACAAATATTTGTTGGTTCTATGGCAGATTTTCATAAATGTGCAACATGAGCTCTGCCTGCAAAATGCCTTATCAAAATGCCTTTTCTTTTGAAGTGAACGTAATTTCTTAACCTGAAAAGATAGAAATGCCAAACGTTACACACAAAAACTTGAAACGTTTCTACACAAACTGTGTTTCAGGTTAAGAACACTCAGTAAATGCTTAACAAACTGTTAACAAATACTTCACAAATCAACAATAAATCATTTATCAACAGTTTACTAATGATCTATTAACTAGTAAAACGGAGTTATTATAAAGTGTTACCAATAAAGGTAATAAAATGCAAAGAAGCCCAGTAAAAATCACACTTAATTGCTGAGACTGAAGGTTTCCTGCTGTATTTGTTATCATCATCCATACAATATTGTGTGTCTTTCCATGCCAGGACCCTAAAATCCTGTCGTCGTTCGAGGCCATTGGCAAGACAGAGGCCGACCTGGAAGGCTGTATCATCTGTATCTGCAGCGGTGCCGATCTGGTCAACCTCAACTTTATGTTCATGGTGGCAGAGAACGCAGACACGGCCAGGGTATGAGAAAATGCAGTGAATAGAATATGAGCAAGGGCATCTTTACATTCATATTGGAGGAATGGTTTAACCTGCAACTAGAATAATACTTTTCATATTCTAGCAGATGCACTAGAACCTTGCTACTTTGGGTCAGCAGCCAACACCAAACAAAGAGCGCCTATTCAGTCACTCCACTTTTAAAGGCTTTTAGTCACACTACAATCCTTTCGACGAAGCGCTCTGTAAATTGTGCATCGGTGAATGGATTGTCCAACTCCCACACTGCCTAACAGTGATTCGCTCTAGAAATTCTCATCGCATACATTGAAAATCGAAACATTCAATTTTCTCTTTTTAGTGAGGCCTTGAAGCAGGCTAGCAACTTTGAACATGTTAACAAATCATTTGTCTTGCTTTAACCCTGACTGCAGCATGTATTTTGTGTAGTAACCTGCTGGTCATTTTAGTTTTTGTTACTGAAGGTTTTAGTGAGTGATTTGCGAGTGTGCCTTTGCAAACTGAAGTATCTTAATCTGTGCTACCTAATGGAGTTCATCTATTTAGCTTTATTTTATTTTTTTCCCACATTGCCTCCCATTGACTGTGATAGACGAACTAGAACTGCTCTAGACATTAGCTTTGGCATGATGCAACCTACAACACTGAAACTAAGGAAACAGATTGACAACATCCCCATTGTTGCAACTGCTTTAATGTTATTTCATAAATTAATCAGCTGTGAAGGAATCTGACCTTCTAGCCAGACCGCCAGAATCGCACCAGTCGAACCGCCGGACCCACGCTGGCGTAGATCCAACGATCCGGGCCGGCAAGACCCCGGCAATCCGGCCAGAAGGGCAAACTCTGCCCGTTCAGCTTAGTCTTAACCCTTTGTACTGAGTCCATTTTGAAAAGTTTAAAGAAGGCTCACCCAAAACAAGTTGACAATTTATTCAGGTCGACAGTGATCAAAACAGCAAGGCGAAACAGACTCAGGCGAGGAGGTAAACTCGTTCCAAGGTCACCACATCAGAAGTCATCAAAAGGTTCCCGAGAAAAATGACAACGCTTCATTAAACATTCATTCTTCCGAAGGCTCTCGTTGGGCAGGCCGTGGGCAGGAAGAAGGGTGTGATTAGGCATTGTTTGAGATTATTGTTTTTTTGTGGATTGGACAGGAGGATTCAGGAGTTACTGTTGTCAGGGCAACGAGGGTTGTGAATTTTGCCACCTCAGCGTCAAGGGGGCTCTTGGAGTCTTGTCAGTCGTGTCATCAGTTGGATATCGGGCGTTTGTTTTCGTTGTATTGGCACAGAGCATCCCGCCATTTGTTCTGGAGTGTCTGGGAGAACTGAATGCAGACGTGGGCTTGTCAGCGTCAATCTTGCTCAGTCAGCTGCATGACACAGGCGCTGGGTTTATCTCTCATGCCCTATATTCTGCTTGTGTTCCTTAAACTATGGTATAAGTGCTATTTATTCTATATTGGGTGTGTTAGAGTAATACAAACAGTTAGACGTTGCCTACGAGAAAAGGTACTATCTCCTTCAGCTGCCATTGACAGGGATAGACGTACAATCCATTCTGAATTGGAGGGTTGACAACTGACAACAACATAGTTATGGCAACAGTGATATTTTTTCTTTCCAATATGCTGAACACGTCTGATATTTGATCATCATTCAATTGCTCCCAGCGGCTTCCAGTCAAAATGGATTGGATGTCTATTGATGTCAGTAGCACAGAAACATGATCATTCATTGCCAGCCGTCCCATGTCAAATGTATTTGACTCCTACTGTTGTCTAGTGCTGCAACGATTAACTCGAGGAATGCGATTAGAAAAAAGCTTCGAATCAAATATTGCTGCTTTGAGTATTCGTCTATTTAGAGTGGCTTTGTAATGGTTTGTTTTGAAAGTGTTTGCATTTAGTTATATTGATTTCGGGGGATACACTGCCCTCCAGTGGCAACAGTGAATATGACATAATTCATTTAACATGGCTGAGTCCAGCTGCTCCTGTTAAAGCTGTAGTGTGAACTAATTTCTTCACATGCCAAATAGGGTCACAAGTAAAGTAATTAAACATTGTCCACCAAATAAAGCATGAAAAAATAATTTATATGTTGTATATTTGACAAAATAATCGCGTTTCCGAAGTTCGAGCCTGAAAGGGGACGAACCCGGAAGTGATACGTCACACCGGGAACAGCGTTGGCAGCTCCATACATACGGCCGCCAAACAAAGCCCTTCAAACAATGATTCAAACAGCGATATAAGCGATAGACCGAGCGCAAGGGAGGAGATCCAAGTTTTTGAAGAGTTGGAGGAAGAAGAGGAGCTTGGAATTTTATGTTGGATCTAAAATGTATTAGCCAGACGCTAATCAGAATGCAAACAATGTACCTAGACTACCTGACATGGAATGGATACAAGACCCATCGAGATTACAACATTGGTAAGATATAGGCTGTTATTATTTTTATGATTTGAAGATGCAGGCATTTGCACATAATGTTATGTTTTTGTCTATCTGATGACATTGTTAAAAAAAATAAATAATCAGACTTCATGTTCATTTTGGCAGATCCGGCAGCTCTCGTGCACATAAAATAATAATATAAAAACGTTGGGGGGAAAGAAGGAGATGAGTCTTCGATGGCTTTCTCCACTTTATTGTGGCAACAATAAGAAAACAAAATAATAGCGGACTGCCGCCACATTCGACCGCGAAGTTTTGCTTCTCGCCGATCTCCTCCTCGCCTCCCACTCCAGCGTCTCTTAAACGGATTGTGCATAGTGTCTTGTTATGAGCTTTTTGTTTACAAATGTATCGAACACACGACGCGCTGACAACCTTGTCTCTTTATTAACACATGGAGCAGTTCTTATGGAAAAGTTAGAACACAGCTCGGCACAGTTCTCGGCAGGAATTGGCGTCTAATGGCGTGAGGAAATGTAGTTTTTTCACACAAGCGAACAGATTACAAAGCACCACTTCAGTGTTGTCCCGAGACTACATTTCCCATGATTCACTGCGTGACCTTCGCGCTCGCTGATTCGCTGCGAGATTGACTCAATGGCTACGCTAAACCAACACGCTTTTTTTCAGCTGTCACCTGTCAGCGGCTCTCATAGCTTATACTGTTCAATTCCACAACAGTAGGCAGCTATGCTTTGACAAAGTCATCAGTCATCTATCCAAAAATCACACTTACTTTTTGGCAAATCCTTGATCATAAGCAGACCGGTTAAGGAAGCAGGCATCTTCGAAGTGTTTGCAGCAGAGAACACTACTCGATGATGGCGTGAAATTGATTCGCTTCGTGCGAACGAAAGATGTCCATTTACGTGCCCTGCTGTCCTTTGGCCACTCATACAACTTTTCGTTTGAGCGAGAACAAAACATCGCCACACACCTCTGTGGCATCTTACCGAGAAGCAATGCAACAAACAATACTGTTCTATGGTGGACTTCCCTCGCACGTCTAGGTGTGACGTAATTTCCGAAGATTGCCGAAGAAAAGCATTTTCGTTGTCAAGGGCGTTGCTATGGGTTAAACAAAGAATCTGGAAGGGTTGCGTAAAAAAAAATAATGAAAATATGCTTATAATTGTTTAGCCATTGATATTATTCAAAAACATGGTTGGCCAACCTTACTTCAAAGTTCCCCTTTAAAACCAACATAAGGTAAGCTTTTTTTCGAGCTAATATTTTTTTAATGCATTCGTAATTGAGTTTATAGGTACATTTAGACGTTTTTTTTTTGTGGGAATATGTGTTTGAACGATTTATTAAGAGCACTGTAAAAGTATATAGCATTCAATGTAGCTGACTTTTGCTTTGCAAGTTAGCCAATTGTTCTTGGATCCTTTTTTTAATACCATTTGAGGATAAGCTCAGGTATTTCATTTTATTTTAAAATGAAAGTGCAATTCTACATAGATTGAAGAAACCCTCGGGAATTTTATTTTGTATTCTCATTTAATCCTCTTTTGAAAGTGCAATCTTTACATCTCCCAAAATGTATCCTGCAACACATTAAATGTTCTTAATTCGATTATTCGAACTGACTAGTCAGTAGATTAATGGACTACTAAAATAATCGATAGCTGCAGCCCTACTGTTGTCAGTGGCAATGAATGAATGAAGATTGTGACTGTTTTCTATCAATGGTGTTCCATAAATACTGAAGCATAAACCCTAGTGCACACGTTCCAAAATTTCTCCGGTGCCTGCGTGGATGAAACCTAACCACTTGAATGATCCGCTCACTTGTCACCATCCTGTCAAACAACAGCAGGACAGCGTTTGTGTGGAGAGCTGACCCAAAATAGCTGCATTAGCGCATGTTTGTCGTGATGACAGAATGCGTCTATCAGTGTAGTTCACTCACGGTGACTTTTATTAGCTGTTTGACAAAGCTTATAGACATTCGCAGACTTCGCAGATGCTACTTATAGCCGTCCAGTTATGCAAAGTGTTGAATCCATTGTATTGAGGGCATTTGTGTTACTGTATTTGGCTTCTACAAGCGACCAAGAAAAGCGTAAAATAAATGACAAATATAGAGATAGAAAGAATTCAGTACACATTTTATGCTGCTTGCTGCTTTAACCCTGTAGTGAAAAATGTTTGGGCATATTAAAATTTTGGAAGGATTAGATTGAAAAAGCTCACTTGAACAACATGCTTTCAGCTACTCTATTCAAGACAGTGCTATGTATTCTCCTTGCAGCTGGTCTAAACAGAACAAGAAAAACGTTGAGTTCAAAAGTTGAGTTTCTATGCTCAGAGTCAACAAAAGTCAAGCTTTGACAATGGAGAAAGTACTACCTGTTGGAGAAAAAATGCTTCTTTATTAATAGCAGCATTGGTTTTCAATAAGACAATTGTGCACAAGTGTATCTAGGATATAAAACAAGCTAAAACAAGGTGCCACTTTCTACATTCATGTTCATCCAGGTTTAGTGGACATGGATTTTGATGAATAATAGTTCAAATAATGCAAAGTACCATCTTTTCCGGACTATAAGTCACACTTTTTTCATAGTTTGACTGGGTCTGCGACTTATACTCCAGTGCTACTTATATATGGCGGAAAACACAGACAAGGCTGAAAAAGCAGTTTCTGCTCTTGCGCTCCTTTCTAAAAAATAAACTGCTGTATTTTAAGCCAAAAGAACTGTTGTGTTTGATAGAACAAAATGTCTATATGCTGCCATAACAGTTTCATGCGGGCTTTGCACCCCTCTTAAAATAAACTGTATTTTAAGCCAAAAGAACTGTTGTGTTTGACAGAACAATATGTCTGTATGCTGCCATAGCAGTTCCATGGGGGCTTTTCACCCCTTTTTAAAATAAACTGTATTTTAAGCCAAAAGAACTGTTGTGTGTGACAGGACAATATGTCTTTATGCTGTCGTAGCAGTTTTATGGCGTATTAAGCCCCCAAACTATTTTTAATTTGTCCATTTTACCCTGAAGACCCCCGTTTAAAGACACCGCGCAACCGCTTTTGTTTCAACCTAGCCATAAAAAGAAGGTAAGTAATTATATTTATTATTTGATATCATTTTTAGAATCCTTAATTGATGTCTAATATTTAATTTGAAAAAATTATTTACTTGCATATTTTAAACTTTTAAACAAATTACGTCACAATGAAAAAAATAGTGTCTGTAAATAAGCCAAGGATATCTACCTCATAACTATCGCTTAATTGTATTTTTTTTTTTTTGTTACTGTCGCATTCCCCCCGCTATTTTAGATGATAAATAATTGATCCAAACAAAGAAAAATTGGGGGGGGGGGGGGGGGGGGGGGGGGGGCGTTTAAAAGGGTAAATATTTGAAAAATCTCATTTCGACCACTCCTTGATGTCTGCGATTTCTGCTTTGCGACTTGTTATATTACCGTGTTTCACCCATAAAATCCCCAAAAGGTCCAGCTGTGGCCATTCACAGCTGTGTCTTGACAGTCAATGATACATGCTACATGGGGTTTTTGGAACGAAATAAGGTATGTACGCGATAATATCTCGTTAAAATCATGGCGTCTTTAATTATACTCTCTCATGCTCTCACCTCGAGTTATGGTTTGGGGGTTTAATTTTTTTTAAATATGCCCTCCTGTTCAAAATGTTTCTTCCCCCAGAAAATTGAGATTTTAAAAATTGAGATTTTAAGCGTTCCAATAATGTATCAAACACGTAGACAGGACAATTTTGAAATTTGGCCAAATTTGCGGTCTCGTAGCGGAACTTCAAGTCACCTGAGTGTTTTCCGCCATATGTTTTTTTTCCTCCACTCAGCCTGTTATCTTGTGTTATTTAGGCCATAGTTATCCGAAAAACTGTTTATATGTTATGTTAACAAAGGCCTATTTAGCCTGTTGTTCTCCATTTTACTATTAGTACTTCAAAGTATAATGCTTGATCTTTGTTTTTGATCAATTAAAAATGACCACCAAAAATATGACTTGTACTGTAGTGCGACATATGTTTTTTTCCACTTTGTTTTACATTCTTTGGCTGGTGCTACTTATACTCAAGTGCGATTTATAGTCCAAGAAATATAGTAAATCTGTATTAAAATATTATATTTCAGGATTTGTCCTCACAAATTTTCTTTGTGGTTTCACAAAGGACGTTTGTGCATGTAGCATTTGCCACCATTGGGTGACATAAACACACACACACACCCAGAGATATACGCACACACACACACGTTCACTAAGACACAAGCACCACCTCCCAGCATGCATTTTGCCCACAGTAGCACACCTCAGGACAGATATTTACATCAGCACACGTACACACAAACTCACCCTGCAGCCTGTGTTATCTTGCTTAATGAGTTAATCTTGATGTCAGTCATGCGGTACAGAGCCGCAGGCACAAATATCAATAAGTCTTTTTTACCCCGTTCTACATCTCCTATTCATAAACTCTTGGATCTTATCATAAGTTATCGGAGTCGCAACGTGCGGCTAAAACGATCATACCCGCTGAGGTTAGTGGCTGTGTGGTTATTGGTTTTCAATCAGATTGGATTTTTGTGTCTTGCAAGTTGTTGTTGTTTTGGTTTGTGCAGAAATGGACGGAGGGGTTGAGATCAGTGATTCACAACTTCAAAGCCAACAACGTTTGTCCGATGACTTCTCTGAAAAAACAGTGAGTGCCATTGGTGGTCAACATGCATGCACTTCACTGAGTAATTAATGTTTTCTTGTCTCAGCTGGATAAAGATGTGCGTCCTGACCAATGTGAACGGCAAGATTCCTGTTAGAGGGTAAGTACACAAATGACAATGAGATCGAAACTCCTTTTTATGCCGTTAAGTCTTTTGCCCTCTTGTTGAAGGATTACACGGACGTTTGCGTCTGGCAAGACCGAGAAGGGTATTTTCCAGGCCTTGAAGGATTTGGGCCTTCCTAGTGGCAAGGTGAGCATTCGCGTACACCCAGAATACAACTGTAGCTTTAATCGATAACCACATGTTTTTGATTTCGCCCGCAGAATGATGAAATTGAGCAATCGGTGTTCACGTTTGACATTTTCTACGCACTCACGCAGAAGATTTGCCCTCGCACGGACTTAGAGGACCTTTTCAAGAAGATGTAAGAATCCATCGTTCTTCTTTACTGTATGTATTTTGTGTTTTTGTCATTGTTGCGAACGTACGATTAGTAATGGTTGCATCTTAAAGATAAACACGGTGGAACATTACTAGAGTTGTCCGATAATTACTTTTTCACTGATAACCGATATCCCGATATTGTCCAACTCCAAAAATCCGATACACGTATATACAGAGGTGGATAGAGTAGCCAAAATTTTACTCAAGTAAGAGTAGCGTTACTTCAAAAATACTATTTCTCAAGTAGAATTACCGTAATTTCCCGAACATAACGCGCACTTTTTTCCCCCCAAAATTTACTCGTAAAATCATGGGTGCGCGTTATTCACGGGTACAGGGACGGAGACAGAAAAAATTCATCGTGATTCATGTTCCATTGTAAGCATGGACCAGCACAATATTAGTACTTTTCGTTTATTATTCACCGGTACATTTTTCTTACTTTTGCGTTGCAACACGCCAGCACGCGGCGATGTTGTCTTGAAGAGAACGTATACGGTGATCCGTTTTGTATAAATGTTGACCGTATGGCGAGCTAGGACAGGAGTCTGAAGAAGAGTTTCGAACCACTGAGCCAAGCCACGTTGCTTTATTTACATTGAAACTCACAAAATAGCAACGTACATCTTGCACGCAAAGGGGGCGAGGGGGTTTGGGGGAGGTGCAGCACATCACATGAGTGACACGACCAAACACTGCTAAATGTGTTCTAACTACACATACAGTAAGAAAATATCACACATTGTGAATTTATGACTGAAACTACTGAAACTGAAACAACTGGCATCCATTTCGTTATGTTTTAGTCTCCCAAGACACGTTTTCAATGTGTCAATGTCATGAAAAAATTGTTCTTTGACGAAATATTTTCCGTATAGTCATTGTTGACAAAAATAACACTGGTATAATACATGTTTTTTGATAGTTATATGGCAGAAAACACTCAGGTGACTTGAAGTTCCGCTCTGAGAGCCCCGATTTGGCCAACTTTCAAAATTCATGTGTGATACATCATTGGAAAGCTTAAAATCTCAATTTTCTGGGGGAAGAAAATTTTGAACAGGAGGGCATATATTTGTTTTTTAAACAGCGAAACCCTATCTGGAGGTGAGAGCATGCAAGAGCAGAATTACAGACGCCATGACTTGATTATCGCGTACTTACCTTGTTTCGATCCAAAAACTCCATGTACCATGTATCACTGAGTGTCAAGACACAGCTGTGAATGGCCGCAGCTGGATTTTTGGGGGATTTTATGGGTGAGACATGGTGATATAACAAGGGTCGCAATGCAGAAATCGCAGACATCAAGGAGTGTTCGAGATTTTCTTTTGCATATATTTACCCTTTTAAACTTTTTTTTCCAATTGTTTTTTGTTTGGATTGATTATTTATCATCTAACATATCGGAGAAAATGCGACAGTAACAAAAAAAATACAATTACGCCATAGTTATGAGGTAGATATCTGTGACTACTTTTTTACAGACTTTTTATAGATTTATTTCATTGTGACATAATTTGTTAAAAAGTTTAACATATGTGAGTGAATAATTTTTTAAAGTCTTTTTTTTTTAAACAAAATATGAGACATCAATTAATGATTCTAAGCTAAAAACGACAGACATTTTGAATTATAAATATAATTAATTACTTTCGTTTTATGGCTGGGTTGAAACAAATGCGGTTGCGCGACGTCTGTAACGGGGGTTTTCAGGGTAAAACAGACAAATTAAAAATAGTTCGGAGGCTTAATGCACCATGAATCTGCAATGACAGCATATAGACATATTGTTCTATCAAAAACAAAAGTTGTTTTTGCTTAAAATACAGCAAATTTCTTTTAAAGAGGAGTGCAAGAGCAGAAACTGCTTTTTCAGTCTTGTCTGTGTTTTCCGCCATATTGAGATTTCGGGTGTATTTAGGGGTACTTAAAGGGTTCATTCCGACTTCCGCGGAAATTCGGGTTAAATCGCCAGCGTAGGAATGGAACTCGTTCATAACCCCAGGACTACCTGTATTTTTCTTTTTGTATCACTTTGACCATCAGGAGACTATATTACTCAAACATAGTTTAAGGCAATTTTATGTATACATTTTTTGCCTTTTTTTTTTAGTTCCTAACTTCCTGTTTAATGTATGATATCCTCCATCTGTCCCACTTTTAAAAACCTATTGTGGCCTTTTGAACACAAATTTTTCCCAACTCTTTAGAAGAATTTTCTTCCTGTTGTAAATAATGATGACAAACATTGTTGCTGTGCCTGCTGCACTAACTAAACAGCCTCTAACCCGCTTCTCCAGTTCTCCAGCATTAATGATCTTCTACCTAATGACATTTTCACCAAGGACAATTAGCCCCCGCAAAAAAGAAACAAAGGAAGAAAGCTTGTTTCTAATAATGTGAACTGACTGCCTGCTGCGTGAAGGACTATTTCCAAAGGCCTAACATTTTTTTTTATTTTCTCTTTCTAATCGATTCCTTTGCAGCAATGGGAGCAAAAGTGATTATTTAACAGTAGACCAGTTAGTCAGCTTTCTCAATGAAGTAAGCGCTTTATTATTTGTTAACTTTTCTCTATGTGTGTGTGTGTGTGCATGTGTGTGTCTTGCCTTCACCACCTTCATTATTTCCAATAAGACTCCATTAAGGAGACTATTTTACTTCCAAGGGCAACTTGCTCCAACGCCACCTCTGCATGCCATCCCTCATTCTCTACCCCCTTCTCCCAGTCCTCCTCCTTCCTTGGCCTAGCCGGTGTCTGATGGGTGTTGCCACGGCAACGGGAGGATAGAAGTTTCTGTCCTGTTGCTTCCCGCTGGTTGTGATGTGTTTGTGTGGCCACCGCATTGCACATGATACCAAAGAGCACCTTAGTTCTGATGTGGTGAAACATTTGAATCATCGTCCCCGTGTGCTATGCGTCAGATGTGCAACTTTTTTTTTTCGTATTCAGCATCATTGTTTGATTTTGTGGTATTCATGTTTGCTACCAGAACCAGCGGGACCCTCGGCTCAACGAGATCCTCTTCCCGTTCTACGACCCCAAGAGAGCCACCCAGATCATCGAGAAATACGAGCGGGATGAAGAGCTGAAGAAGAAAGGTGAGCGACGATGAAACATCAGTTATTTGGGCCTCTGCTGCCATCTGGCGGTTTTTAAAAGACATGACAGAAGGTCGTGCTACATTGTTGAAAATTAAAGCTCTTTTGTGGAAAAAGAAAGTTGTAATTGTAAGAAATAATTCAATTAAAATTAAAATCTTTGTTCATTTAATTGTATTTCCATCTTGTGAAGCTCAACTAAGTTGTGCAGATTTTTTGGTGGAACGTTTGTATTTATTGTTTATAAAGATGTGGTCCGATCACGTCATTTTCTAAGTATCGGAATCGGCAAAAAAATATCGGACATGCCTTTTTTTAATATATATGTATTTTTTAATGAAATCGTTTTCTAATTGTATTTAACGTTACAGACAAAATGTCTTACACTCATCCAGAGTCTTTAGTTTTGGCTTAAAGTAGGGCTATCAAATTTATTGCGTTAACGGCGGTAATTAAATTTTTTTTTAATTAATCACGTTAAAATATTTAACGCATGCGCTGCACGACCTACTCACGCATTGTCGCGTTCAATCTATAATGGCGCCGTTTTAACTACATATAGAGCTAAAAGGCAGCGTAAAATGAGTAGAGTGAATTTTTGTAGTCTTTGGACAGGCATGAAAATCTCTCACCTTTCGGCGAAATTCGCCGTTTTGAAGTCAAAAAGGATGACCTACATGAATCGTGTAGATCCGAGGAGAAAAATTTTAAGGGGGAGGGGGGGGTCGTTTGTAGGCATGTGCCAGTTACCTTCACGGATTACCATGCTATGAAAACGTCGCGGTTACAAAACCACTAAAATTTTCCGTCATACAGTAGTACGTTATTTTTCATGTGTCGAAAATGCAGCCAGAATTGGCTTGGCGCGGCAGCGCTTACTCCTTCCCCTGTTTAATGCTGCGTGTGTCAGTGACGCTATTCCAGCAAACCCAAAAACAAGCACTCCAAACGCAAGGCGTAAATTCTTCAATTTATTGATCTCTCAAATCGTGGTAACTGAAATATACCAAATGAATAAATTTAAAACGTTGTACACTCGTATTTTTCCACATGTGAGTAGCTTCAACAGTTTAGCTTCATGAAAAAGTTCGTCAAAAACAAAACACACATTTTCCTTTCAAATTCAATACACAAAGTTACTAAAAACTTACAAAGACACATGATAGGCAAGGCTTAGCTAGGACAGCAACTTCATTGAGGTTAATCACAGCCGCTGAGAGAGAAACAAGTTTGTATGCGGGGAGGAAAAAAAAAAGAGCGTCAAAGATCGCTAATTGCGACAGATGATCTTGTACTAAGCACAAATTCACATTCGCTGGAGGAGGTAAAGTATCACTCCCAATTGTTTTTAGATGAATGCATTTGCCAGCATATTGAATTTAGTGAGTAATGGTTTTCGTTTTCATATTTTGTGGTATGACAAAGTCACTGCCGTTCGTTGCAGCTTGCGTTGAACACTGCCGGAGCGTCCGGTGAAAAAATAGCTCCCATTAAGGTAGCGTCAAGCTTGTGTATTTAACGGTAATATAAAAGCAGTGTTGTCAATAACGCGGTATCGTAATGCGTAAGTAATCTGATTACTTTCTTTCAGTAAAGAACAATCTAACGCGTTCATTTTTCTAAATCAGTAATCTGAGTAAAATTACTTTCCTTGATGCCTGTGCGTTACTATTACTACATAATGTGTGTAGAATGAAGAATACTGTAGTCATGGGAGTGACATCACATGTCACATTTTTTAATCGGGGACGGAACAAAAAGGGTCACGTGTATTACCATGATGCGTGAGCGCTGGGAGTTTGCGGCCAAAACAACATAGCCTTGCTACTTCGCCAGGATGCAATGAAATAGGCAGGAGATATACTACAAACGGCTGCATTTGCACACTGGAAACACAGCCATTACTTCACATTTTTGTCCAGTAAAGATAACAAAAATATCTCCGTGCGCTGCGAACTTTGCGCTGGCTCAAAAAGACTGTCGACCGCTATAAGCATCCAATTCAAGCACCACTTGGAATTACAGCACAACAGGTAACACGACAGCCAGGACTTTTTGATACTGCTCGTGCTCAATCCTCGGTTCAAGCTCAGTTGTTGTTGAGGGGTTTGAAAGCTTAGGTTTAAAGAAATTCTAAATATCCATCTTGCCTCCTCAGCTGTAGTTTTGGCTAAGCAATGCAAACGGCTGTCTCTAAGGTTCTATAGTCACATGATCTGTTCGAAAAATAATTTGGACCCATTATGAAATACTTTGAAGGATTCCTGTTCATTTTATTCATTTTTGTTGTTTGTTTTATTGCTCTAAAACTTTTATAGACAACATTTTAATGGCCATTTTCAATGGTCTTTATTTTAAAGGGGAAGTTCAGAATTTTTTTTACATTAGGCTTAATCTTTGAGTTAGCCGGGGTTTAATTAGTCGTTGGAAATGATTTGAACAAACTCTGTGCAGTTTGACAGTTATTTGTTAGTTTCAGGGCTCCGGAGTGGCTAAACTAGCGCGGCTCAATGGTGGTTGAAATCAACTCCTTCAACTAATTAAACCCCCGTTAACTCGAATATTAAGCCTTATGTGAAAAATTTAAATGGTCAAATTCGCCACATGTAGGACGTTTCGCCGACGGCGGACATTTTGGCAGAACGCCGGAACATATTTACTCCACACCTTTCTCACCTTTTTAACCCCTGACCCATTTTCATGCCGGTTTGGAGCCTTTTTTTAATTGGCCAAAGCCTAACAATCCCTCTCTCAACAATTAAAAATATCATGGGAAGCAATGTGGAGAAGCATGGAAGTAGTTGATGTTTTTCTTAACACCCTATGTTATTTTCCAACGCAGAGAAGATATATCAATTGGTGCCACTACGCACAGTCATGGTGGCACTTCCCATCATGCATTTGGGCAGAACAGTTAAATGGCTACAGTATCATTTACTGAAAGCTCAACAAATACACTAGATGGCAATATTTTGTCACAATCTACAAAGTCACATTTATCCTTTAAGCATTACAAGTCTTTCTATCCGTGGATCCCTCTCACAGAAAGAATGTTAATAATGTAAATGCCATCTTCAGGATTTATTGTCATATTAAAGAAATACTGTACTTATCCACTGTATGTTGAATGTATATATTTGTCCGAGTTTTATTCATTTTTTTTCTTAATGCAATGCCAAAATGTATATGATAGGGAAAAATTATCGGGAATGATTGGAATTGAATTGGGAGCAAAAAAAAAGCAATCGGATCGGGAAATATCGAGATCGGCAGATACTCAAACTAAAACGATCGGATCGGGAGCAAAAAAACATGATCGGAACAACCCTAATTGTTTATATTCAATTAGAATAATAACACTTTCGATAAGAATATGTGTTTTGTAAAGTTTCAATATTTTTCCACAAAAATCTATCTTTTTATAGACATGTGTCAGCATAATCTGTATTATACACTATATTATTTAGTTGTTTCCAAAAATATGTTTTCACAAATGTATTATATTTTTTACAATTGTAAATGTTGATATCTAATTCGTTTTATTGATATTTCTGACTGTTATTGAAATAAATCCAAATCATTAAGATTATTGATGTTTTAAATGTTGTGACTAAATGGCAACTCATTCAGGGTGTCCCCCGCCTACTCCCCATAGTTGTCTGGGATTTGCTCCAGCACCCCCGTGACCCTACTGAGGATAAACGGCTTGGAAAATGAATAAATGACTAAATATGTCATTACAAAATCATGGATTTTTAAAATTTGGATTGTGGTTTTGCATTCTGAGTCCAATTTTAAACAATTCCTCCCCCCAAAAATATGGATATTCAGAAATATTTAATATATATATCAGGGTTGTTCCGATCACGTTTTTTTGCTCCCGATCCGATCATTTTTGTTTGAGTATCTGCCGATCCCGATATTTCTCGATCCGATTGCTTTTTTTTGCTCCCGATTCAATTCGAATCATTCCCGATCATTTTTCCCGATCATATACATTTTGGCAATGCATTAAGAAAAAAAATGAATAAAACTCGGACGAATATATACATTCAACATACAGTACATAAGTACTGTATTTGTTTATTATGACAATAAATCCTCAAGATGGCATTTAAATTATTAACGTTCTTTCTGTGAGAGGGATCCACGGATAGAAAGACTTGTGACTTTGTATATTGTGAATAAATATTGCCATCTAGTGTATTTGTTGAGCTTTCGGTAAATGATACTGTAGCCATGCCCAAAGGCATGCTGGGAAGTGGAACCATGACTGTGCGTAGTGCTACCAATTCATATATCTTCTCTGTGTTGGGAAATAACATAAGGTGTGAAGAAAAAGATCAATTGCTACCTTGCTTCCCCACATTGTTTCCCATGATATTTCTAATCGTAGGGCGGGGGGTTGTAAGGCTTTAGCCAATTAAAAAAAGGCTCCAAAGGCTGCCAAAATTCACTTTACTCATATTATGCTGCCTTTTATCTCTCTATATAAGTAAAACGGCACCATTACAGATTGACCGTGACAATGCGTGAGTGGGTCGTGCAGCGCATGCATTAATTGCGTTATGTATTGTAACGTGATACATTTTTTAAAAAATTAATTACCGCCATTATCGGGATAAATTTGATAACCCTACCTTAAGCCTAAACTAAAGACTCTGGATGAGTGTAACATATTATGTCTGTAACGATGAATACAATTAGAAAACTTTAATTAAAAAATATATATGTATTAAAAAAAAGGCATGTCCGATGTTTTTTTGCCGATCCCGATACTTTGAAAATGACGTGATCGGACCCGATCGATCGGGACATCTCTAATATATATTATCAAGTTAATAGCTAAACCCTAACTAACTAGCCCTTACTTATCACGTCTATAATAATTGAAGCTCTTTTTGTGTGTATTAAAATGTGTTTATTCATGTTGCCCAATTATTGTCAAATGATTTAGTAATGTTAAAAATTTCAATGAAATAAAATCGCACTCATATCTCCAGGCCGCATGTCCAGCGACGGTTTCTGCCGCTACCTAATGTCGGATGAAAACGCGCCAGTGTTCCTGGACCGCCTCGAGCTGTACCAGGACATGGACCAGCCGCTGGCTCACTACTTCATCAGTTCGTCCCACAACTCCTACCTGACGGGCCGACAGTTTGGCGGCAAGTCATCGGTGGAGATGTATCGCCAGGCATTGCTCTCTGGGTGCAGGTACTTATTGAATACATGAATCCATTTTATTGGCTTTATATGCAGAGGTTGATTGTGTCTGTCAGATGCGTTGAGTTGGACTGCTGGGACGGCAAAGGGGAGGACCAGGAGCCCATCATCACTCACGGCAAAGCCATGTGCACAGACATCCTTTTCAAGGTAAGGTCTTTTGCTTTAACGTGGAGTTTGGACCCCCTCTAGTGTAAAATGTTGGATATTACATCTGCCATAACTATACAGGATGTGATCCAAGCTATCAAGGAAACGGCTTTCGTCACCTCGGAGTTTCCTGTTATTTTATCCTTTGAAAACCACTGCAGGTATTTGGGATAATATGTTTACTACAGTCTAAACACAGTTTTAGAATGAGGCTCTGATGTAAAACGTGGAATTATAAACATAACGTAAACATGTCCCATTATGTGCATCCAGTAAACCACAGCAGTACAAAATGGCCAAGTACTGCGAAGAGATCTTTGGCGACTTTCTACAGAAGCAGCCCCTAGAGAACTTTCCGGTAGGTTTATCCATTCCCCAGAAGCACTGCAACCCCCCGCTACACTCATAAAGTACAACCCTTACCTTGAGCAGATCGAATCTGGTCGACCTTTGCCCTCGCCAAATGACCTCAAACGAAAAATCCTCATCAAAAATAAGCGGTTGAAACCCGAAGTGGAGCAGAGTAAGCACACGATGTGTAGCCTCATTGTGGAAGCCATTTTGTGGGTTAATATGTTGTTCTATGCGTCATACAGAGCAACTGGAGGCCTTCAAAAAGCACATGGAGGCAGGAGAGACCAACACCACTGCCATTATCATGGGAGAGGAGGACGACGCAGAGAACGGTAACATAATGAAAAAACAAAAACCATTTGTTTCAAATAGAAAAAAAGCACTGCACTGCACATGTGCTTGTTTAAAGGGCCTGTGACACCATCATTTATTTTAAATAGCATTAGTATGAGAATTAAAATCATATTTTGTAAAGCACAGATGATGAGAAATGAGTCTTTCAATCTGCCGTTTAGCTACTCCTGTCATTATAGCGCTCTAGCGCCGCCATTTGGGTGATGACGTAACGACTTCATCTGATTTAGAATTCAGCCCAATGGAGGAGGAAGATTCAGAACAAGGAAAACGCGACAGAGAGCAGCAAATGTCATCATTGTTTTTGCCTCTCTCCAATATTTTTTACAGGATATTCTTCTTATCTAATTATTTTTCCCCAATTGCTAAATAAATTGTATGGTCATGACAAAATGTGCTAAATGCAATATGAAATATTAAAAATGCATTTATTAAATACGACAGGGCTAAATTGTGGGGACTCAAAAACAAGGAAAGAGTGTAAACAAAAAGGAGCATGAGAGCTATGGTACAAGCTAACCCAAACCAAGCAGCTCTTCCAAGTCTCTTCCTCGCCTTTTGAAAACGAAAAATCACACAAAACTACCCCGACTCATGTCACACACGGCGGTGAGGGTGATTGTCTTCACCGATCGGCCAGCCATCGGCGGTGAGCAAGTTCGGCTCGTAGTTCCCCTTCTGCAGCCCCGGCAGGAGTGCTCGTTGCCGGGGATGCAGCTGGGAATGAACACCGAAAATTGCACCTTCTCGGTGGACAAACCGGCCGATGTCGGCTGCCTGAGCCCAAGCTGAGGATAGTGCTCTTTCGGCGGGCACACAAAGAGGGCCGAGCGGGATGGAAGTCTCTACACAATCGAGAACCGCAGACCATAGCGCATAGTTGCCCGAGCACGGGTGCTCATCGGCCGGCAACCATCATGTGCGACAAGTCGCCAGTCGTTGGCCGAGGGAGGCGCCCACTCCCGCCTTTTCGGTGGACAGGGAGTACTGTCACCCACAAAATGCAAGCCACGTTGTTATTAATACGTGTGCAATCATCCTAGTATTTAACATAATATAAAACACCTAGCTTTCCTCACTTCCTCGTCTGTCCAATGGTCCCACAGTTGTCGGACTAGTTTTGTCCATTCTTCGCGGGGAACAGGATCTTTTTGAAACCCAGAAAGGCTCACACGCCTCTCCATGGTGCAGCAAACAAAGCCTGCAGCACATTGGGCTGGGATGATGCGAAAAATAAACGAATTAATCCGCAAAATCAGCTGAATCCGCAGTCCTTCTGCATACTATAGTAATAGCTGTATTGTGAAGATGATTGGTCCGCTGACGTCACATTCGCCTTCTAGCTGGAAGTCACTCATTTTCATGGGGCGGGATTAAAAAAAATGGACAAATATATCGATCGCTTCCACACACATCCAAGCAGTCTATTTCGGGAAATATGAAATACAACAATGCTTTTTGCTGTCATAGGCACTTTAATGGTTATGTACTACAGTACTGGTTGTAGTTAAAAATCCGGCTACACAATTTTTTGAGCAGGAGAAAAGGAGCCCGATGATAAGGATGTGACTTCAGAAGCGCCTAGCAGCCTGTCGGAGGCGACCAGTGACAAGGAGGCCAACAGTGACTCTCAACCTAATGCCAACAGTGACTCTCAACCTAATGCTGCAAGCACGAAGAAAGTCGAAGAGTCCAACAACAGTATCAAGAAGGTGAGTTTTTCGCCCTCTTTACCAGAAAATGTGCAGAGCTTTGCTGCTTCATTCAGTATTCCTTCACTTTTATTTCTCAGGTGCCCGACAACGACGCAAAAGAGGCATCCGAAGCTACGGAAGTAGCTGACGTTACAGATATCTCAGAGGCGTCCGACCCAGACAACAACAAGAAGGTAAGTGTTCAACCTCACACATGTCCGGGCCAGTTGTACACAATTTTTATTTAGTTTGGGTTGGGCGTCTAATCAGGGCGGCGACGGCTCCGAGGACTTGGAGGAGGCTTTGATTGCTCAGTATACATACGTGGGCGCCACCACAAACATCCACCCGTTCCTCTCCGCTATGGTCAACTACGCGCAGCCTGTCAAGTTCCAGAGTTTTGATGTAGCCGAGGGTAAGCTCGCATTTATACATCATTTAAAAATGTGAAATTGTCATGAATTAGCCTCCCAGGCACAATATGTGTTCATAGACTTCATAATGTATTGACGGGGCGCGGGGCTGATTCATAAGGGGCCTATCTCCGTCCAAGCTGACCGAGTGGAAACGTAGACAAAGAGCTTTTTCCGTTGAAAATTCTTGTGAATAAATGCTTAAATCCCTGAATTCTTTATAGATATGGACGTAAAACAGTCTTGATTCTTGGTTAAAAGCAAAAAAAAAAAAAAAAACCTTGCAGTTAGCATTTATTTTACGTAAATATGAAGAAATATGTTGCTAGTCAGTAAGCAAATTAGCAGCCGCTATATCACAGACAAAGAGCTTTTTCTGTTGAAAATTTTGTGAATAAATGCTTAAATCCCTGAATTTTTTATAGATATGGACGTAAAACAGTCTCGATTCATGGTTAAAAGCAAAAAACGTGCAGTTAGCGTTTATTTTACGTAAATATTGCGAATTATGATGCTAGTCGGTAAGCCGCCATATGTAAACAAAGAGTTTTTTGCGTTGAAAATTCTTGTGAATAAATGCTTAAATCCCTGAATTCTTCATACATACAGTGCCTTGCAAAAGTATTCGGCCCCCTTGAACCTTGCAACCTTTCGCCACATTTCAGGCTTCAAACATAAAGATATAAAATTTTAATTTTTTGTCATGAATCAACAACAAGTGGGACACAATCGTGAAGTGGAACAAAATTTATTAGATAATTTAAACTTTTTTAACAAATAAAAAACTGAAAAGTGGGGCGTGCAATATTATTCGGCCCACTTGCGTTAATACTTTGTAGCGCCACCTTTTGCTCCAATTACAGCTGCAAGTCACTTGAGGTATGTTTCTATCAGTTTTGCACATCGAGAGACTGACATTCTTGCCCATTCTTCCTTGCAAAACAGCTCGAGCTCAGTGAAGTTGGATGGAGAGTGTTTGTGAACAGCAGTCTTCAGCTCTTTCCACAGATTCTCGATTGGATTCAGGTCTGGACTTTGACTTGGCCGTTCTAACACCTGGATACGTTTATTTTTGAACCATCCCATTGTAGATTTGGCTTTATGTTTTGGGTCATTGTCCTGTTGGAAAATAAATCTCTGTCCCAGTCTCAGGTCTTGTGCAGATACCAACAGGTTTTCTTCCAGAATGTTCCTGTATTTGGCTGCATCCATCTTCCCGTCAATTTTAACCATCTTCCCTGTCCCTGCTGAAGAAAAGCAGGCCCAAACCATGATGCTGCCACCACCATGTTTGACAGTGGGGATGGTGTGTTCAGGGTGATGAGCTGTGTTGCTTTTACGCCAAACATATCGTTTTGGATTGTGGCCAAAAAGTTCAATTTTGGTTTCATCTGACCAGAGCACCTTCTTCCATATGTTTGGTGTGTCTCCCAGGTGGCTTGTGGCAAACTTTAAACGAGACTTTTTATGGATATCTTTGAGAAATGGCTTTCTTCTTGCCACTCTTCTCACCTCAGCTGTAGATCTCTGCAGTTCATCCAGAGTGATCATGGGCCTCTTGGCTGCATCTCTGATCAGTTTTCTCCTTGTTTGAGAAGAAAGTTTGGAAGGACGGCCGGGTCTTGGTAGATTTGCAGTGGTCTGATGCTCCTTCCATTTCAATATGATGGCTTGCACAGTGCTCCTTGAGATGTTTAAAGCTTGGGAAATCTTTTTGTATCCAAATCCGGCTTTAAACTTCTCCACAACAGTATCTCGGACCTGCTGGTGTGTTCCTTGGTTTTCATAATGCTCTCTGCACTTTAAACAGAACCCTGAGACTATCACAGAGCAGGTGCATTTATACGGAGACTTGATTACACACAGGTGGATTCTATTTATCATCGGTCATATAGGACAGCATTGGATACTTAAGAGATCCTCACTGAACTTCTGGAGTGAGTTTGCTGCACTGAAAGTAAAGGGGCCGAATGATATTGCACGCCCCACTTTTCAGTTTTTTATTTGTTAAAAAAGTTTAAATTGTCCAATAAATGTTGTTCCACTTCACGATTGTGTCCCACTTGTTGTTGATTCTTGACAAAAAAATTAAATTTCATATCTTTATGTTTGAAGCCTGAAATATGGCGAAAGGTTGCAAGATTCAAGGGGGCCGAATACTTTTGCAAGGCACTGTATGGACACAAAACAGTCTCTATTCTTTGTTAAAAGAAAAAAAAACGGGTCAGTTAACATTTATTTTAGGTAAATATGTCAAATGTCCTGATAGTCTTTGTCACTGTGGTGGACCCCTTTGTACAACAAAGAGCTTTTTGCGTTTAAAATTCTTGTGAATAAATGCTTAAATCCCTGAATTCTTTATTGGTATGGACGTAAAACAGTCTCGATTCTTCATTAAAAGCAAAAAACCGGGCAGTTAGCAGTTATTTTACATAAATATTGGGAAGCATAATGCCAATGCTGTAGCTGCTAATTTCTCCCATTGATTTTTTTTTTCCACAACGTTTCAAATTGCACGCATGGTACGAAAAAAATAATAATTACCTTGAATCCTCGAACAAATCACTCCTGAGACAATCCTTCCTGTTTGTATGCAGTACAACTTTCATGCTTTTTCAACCTAAATCCGGCATTAGATCGCTGCTTGGACGGACTGCTAATAAATAAAGCAGAGTGTAGGACGGCCCCCTTCGGGAAGGCGTGACTCAGTGAATGGGGAATGTGCCATGTCTATACATTATGAAGCCTATGATGTGTTGAAATATCAGTTGTTGTTAATAAATGATCTTTGTGTTGTTATTTTCTTGTTTAGAGAAAAATATCCATCACAACATGTCATCTTTCAACGAGTCGGTGGGCCTCGGCTATTTGAAGACTAACGCCATCGAATTTGTCAAGTATCCTTTGGATTCTGAGTCTGATAATTATGACAGTGTTTTTATTTAGTTATTGAGCCAAAGTACACGGACAAATTAAAATGTTACTACTCACAAAGAGCATATTGAAGTTATGATTTTCCCTCAAGTTACTCATCAATTTACTTAGTGTGTGAATAGAGGGGCTGTTTAATTGGTCACAATATACACTTTTTAATATACACTTTTTTTTGTATAAATAGCAACAGATGGATACACAGTTTAATTATACCCTCTCCTATGTAATAAAAGAGCACTTATTTCTATTGCCCGTCACAATGCTAGTAATTTTTGTATTAATTCATAATGGCTTGTGACACATTAATGTAAATTACACAGTGGTTGGCATTTTTTAGTGAGTAAACATGGACGCTGCGGGGTTATCATCGTTAACAAAAACGGATGAAAGCATGAAAATTGGAATTGACGGAACAATTTTGGTGTTGTAATTTTTGCTATTGGGTAAAACTTGAACTGTGTGACTTGGCCTCACATACTACCACATGCACTCTCTCCCTCCAGAGGGACTGCTTGACCCAAGCTGTTCACACTAAAAATAGTCCTGCGGTGCATTTGATGCACGCACACATGTACAGTACACACACACGTGCACGTGCTGCGTCTTTGTGGGAACGTTCCTGAGCCTGAGCGCAGCTACAACAAACGTCAGATGAGCCGTATCTACCCCAAAGGGGGTCGAGTGGACTCCAGTAATTACATGCCTCAGATCTTCTGGAACGCCGGCTGCCAGATGGTCTCGCTCAACTTCCAGACCCCAGGTACCGCATCACGCCACGCGGGGCCCTTGTTGACCTCACGCACACATGCATACACACACAGGTTATAAATATACGGTCTCTTGACGATTAATTAAAGACACAAGATGGACAAAATATTTTAAGCGTGCAATTTATGACCCTTTAAAGGCTACACTTGGACTGTGATGCGTGTGTGGTGCAAATCCATTTGAACTCATTCTCCGTCACTGACGGCAATATACTTCCAATTAGGGCTGCAACTAAGGATTATTTTTTATAATCGGTTAATCGGATAATTAATTGATTAATTGGATAAATGTCACCTTTTTCAATTACCTTCTCAATGTAACTTGAAGTTGTTTTAGGCATGTTGTAAGTAGCAATGAAGACAAAAATGGGATAGCTGATAATATTTTCTTACAGCTTCCTGAATTAACTGTTGTCTACAACTGTACTGTTTTACCCTAATTTTCGCACTAAAAGGCACACCTGACTATTAGCCGCCACCCACCAAATTTGGCATGAAAACTGCATTTGTTCATAGATAAGCCTTACTGGACTATAAGACGCAGCAGTCCTGTATTTTGTATTATTAATATGTATGTAATATGGGATATTTACACAAAAAAATATATTAACTGGTAATACTTTATTTGACAACGGCATCATACGACTGTTATAAGACCAAATTAACCACCATGAAGCTTTGAACCAATTGGCTTCATTGCTTCAAGAAGCTTCATTTGGCCATCACTGCTCCCTTGGGGTAGGCAGTCAACCTCTACTGCCACCTGCTCTCAACACTGTGTTGTCCAACATGCCTCCATGCATGCATTGCAGTGCTACATATGTAAACAACAATCAAAATTCATGTTTTGTGGTCATAATTTCTTCAGTTACTGTTCCAGTTGTTTCATTAATTGCTAGTTATGGTATGTGGTAACACTTTTTTGACAGTGGCGCCATAAGACTGTCATAAGTATGACATGACACTGTCACGAGCATTAATGAATGCTTATAACAGATGTAATTTAGTGTCATCCGGCAAATGATCTCACTTTTGAATGTATGTAAAAGATCTGAGCTGGACATAAATGGAGTTAGTGACATAATTTGCCGGATGACACTTCATGACATCTGTTATAAGCATTTATTAATGATGGATGGATGGATGGATGGATGGATGGATGGATGGATGGATGGATGGATGGATGGATGGATGGATGGATGGATGGATGGATGGATGGATGGATGGATGGATGGATACAATTTTTAATCAAGTTAATTACAGCTTAAAAATTAATTAATCGTAATTAATCGCAATTCAAACCATCTATAAATATTAAAGATGCACCGATACCGATACTAGTATCGGCAGGGGGCGCCAAACCAGCCCAAAATGGTGGTATCGGTATCGGCGAGTACCAACAAAGACGGCTTATTTACCGGTCCATTATTATAACATTTGACCACAGCCTTTTTCTCCTCCTGGCGCTCACTACACTCTGTCTCTGTGTTGTGTGATGACACGTGAACACCAAGCAGCTATCGCTATTGGCCTGCTCCAGACCAATGAGAGCGGGCCAATAGCCACTCCTGACCAATCATATGGACGAAAAACAAACCAGGAAATATGGCGGCGCCGCGGCGGTCGGGAAATATTTCCAAATAGAAATCCCGTCGATCAAAATCAATGGCTGCATGCAAGATTTGCGGCCTGAAAGTTTGGAGATGTGGAGTTAAATCGGCCAGTTTCAATACTTCGAACTTGATAAAACATTTGAAGACGAAACGTGAACGAACACAACGAGTTTGAGCCTGCAAGAGCAGGACTGCTATCCAGAGGAAGAAGGCCGCTGGACCGGAGCAACAATATCTGGGCAGTTCACTTCATCTACTTTACTTTTATTGTCTTTTACTGAAAGAAATGCCGCAGTAATTTGGGAAGTGTTTCCAAAGTATTGTTGCCACCTTTCAGAAATAGTAATAAGGGACTCCCACCTCCCGAAAAAAAGGAGAGACGGGATGCTGTGGTCAATTATTATTACTTATAATTGTTAGCGTCCGCAAAGGTTGAACCTCGAAGCAGACAACAAGCGGGGGATACATAAAAGGGTTTAATGATTGCAAACAAAAAAATAACACGCGATCGCGGGACAGTAGAAATAACAAAAGGAGTCCGTGACAGCAGGTCGACGGACAAACTAAGACGATAGGCAGCGGTTACAAATGAGAACAGCACACTAACAGAAAAACCCAATGCAGGGGCATAACAAGCAAATGTAGCGAGATTATTGTGCCAGATGTCAAATAGCGATCAGCAAGGCAAATATCTCGGCAGCCTTCTCTGAGATCACCCGTGCTTAAATGCTGCGTTAACGAGCCTGCATTGGATTCAAGTGCCACGCCCCCACGCCCAGCAACAAAATACAATCTAACCAGCAGCAGAATGTGACAATAATTTCATGAAAGTTGCACTGTTTGGACTTTGAGAGATTTAAAAAAGTTTATTCAGTTCATTCAGATTTTATTATTATGAATTTATTTTTACTTTCTTACTGTTGGGCTAGTATTATACATGTTTTATTAATTTCACAAATTTAGCACTATTTTGGCCTTTGAGAGCGGAAGGTTTATTCAACTATTGTCTACTAGGGTTTAGTGTACTTTTTCCTATTTTGCAAAGGTAAGCAACAGCCTGTCAAAGCCTTGATAGCAATGATTTCACATCCAATTATGTAGCTCTTTGGGAAAAAAAAAAAAAAATTAAGAAAAAAAAATATATATATATAATCGGGGTGGTATCGGTATGGTATCGGTATCGGCCGATACTGCACAGCCAGGTATCGGGGCCAAAAAATGGTATCGGTGCAACACTAATAAATATCCCATATTTTTCCGTAAATTATTGTTGGAATGGAAAGATAAGACACAAGATGGATATATACATTCAACATACGGTACATAAGTACTGTATTTGTTTATTATTACAATAAATCAACAAGATGGCATTAACATGATTAACATTCTGTTAAAGCGATCCATGGATAGAAAGACTTGTAGTTCTTAAAAGATAAATGTTAGTACAAGTTATAGAAATGTTATATTAAAACCAGTGCTGTCAAATAATTAAAAAATTAATCTAGTTAATCATATGTCAACTGTGTGATTAATCATGATTAATCACATTTCCCTCGGGATGAATAAAGTTGCTCTTCAAGAAAAAAAATCTAGGAAAATACTATAATTGACTTCAAATTTGTTTTCAGATGAAATGTATGATGTATGAATGAATTAATACTTAACCAAATAGAGTTTTACAATTTTATTTAACAACTCAGCTCGTATAAAATAAAATGTCAGTATTATACAGAAAAGAGCTTAACAGATTACAGTGCCTCAGACTAACAATGTGGCTCAAGTACCGTTTGGCATATTGCCCAAAATTAACTGCCAACTTAACGAGCAGACAAGCACAATACAGTAACAATAGCTAGTGTTTCAAAAAATGTGTAAACAACTTGTCTGTTAAATTAAACATTTCACACAAACAAATGCAGCATTTGCAGTTTTACACTAAATGGCCTGAAAGCTGTGTGAGAGATTTAAAAAATAATCATTATAATTTGTCAATTTTCACACACTTAACTGAAAAACATTACACTAAAATGTGTGTAAAGGTGTTTAGAAACACTGTTAAGTTAGCCAGTCATACCGTTTTTTTTTTTTGTCCAGTGCATCCTGTCAGTGCAACAAACGTAACTCTGGCTAGTTGCTCCACCTTCGTTGCCTTTTCATTTTCAAAAAGTTCATGAATTTTTGTGGCAATAGTTGCCCCGTGAAGGTGTTCTGTATGTTGGGTCGCCCGATGCTATCTGGATGAGATTTTCAAGGCCCTTGTCTTCGACTAAGTTAATGGGTCTACAGTCTCTGACTACCCATCTAGCGATAGCAGTAGTCGCCCTACTTGTTGTCCTTTTGTTGACACGTCCGAGTCCGCACTCTGCCAGTGTAGCTCGATGACTGCGGTTTGTGTTTGCGATGTTAGCGTCATTGCTAACACTAGCGAAGATATGCTTTGCCCAAAGGTGGTACTTTAGGCTAGTTGTGCTTCGATGGAAGGACAGTTCATCACAGCAGTATGTGCACACAACTTTTGTTTTATCCAGATTTCCATTAGGTAGCTTTTTAAAACGGAATTTGCCATGGAGCAGTCCTGGGTCATCATCCTCACTCATCGTGGCTGGCTGCATTTTGTCCTGCATTGCCGCGCGGAGAATGTAAACATCACCGTGTGGGAATACGGGAGGCAGTTGTGGCCAAACTTAGTGTGAGCGGTAAAACGCGTTATTGTTGACAGGCATAATTAAAACCCCTCTTAATGTTTTCGTTTTAATAAAATTTGTAGAGCTGAAACGAATACTCGAGCAACTCGAGTAACTCGAGTTTAAAAACTGATCCGAGTAATTTTATTCACCTCGAGTAATCGTTTATTTTGACAGCTCTAAGCATCACGTTTCGCTCGGACTACTTTTAATGCGGGACAACGCGCTGATGTTACGTGCGTAGAGGACGAAGCAAAAAAACAACAACAACAAAACTTACTGCAGCAGACAGCCGCTCCAAACTACGCCGACGTTGCTAAAAAAACTGGCCCGCATGATGTTAAGTTGGTCGCAGGTACCATCTGATGAGTCTCATAGAGATCACATGTATGTTGAACTAGATGCGAAATGACAGACTCGGCCGCGTCTGGGCAGCGTTAATAAACAGCTGCCATCTTAAAGCAGTAGAGCGCTAAGCGCTAATAAAGTGCGCTAAGCACTAATAAATAAGATTAACGTTACTGTCTGAGTCACTAGCTCACGTAACGTTAGCCCTGCGGAGGGCTAGGTTTCTATTAATTATGACCACTTTCGATGCGTGGCTAACGTATCTTACATACAGGCTTTAACATAGCTTTGTGGAGTGATGAGGGTGTAAAATAAAAACTCAATAATGCTAACTATCAATTTTAGCTTAGTAGTCATTGCTGGATAAAACACCAAGTAGCACTGGTCCCTAATGTGCTCCAATACAGCCTGTATCATACATTTATTTTGAACACTGCAAAAACTCAAAATCCTATCAGGACTTACAGTTTAGAGTAGCGTAAAACTTAACTAGAACTTAAAAATGGCTTGACACAAATAGAAATTCAATTGAAACACGTGGGAAAAAATCCTAACTTTTAAGTGATGTGTGTTATCAAGCGTAATGGCATTTTTAGGTATATATATATATATATATATATATATATATATATATATATATATATATATATATTTTTTTTTTTTTTTTTTTTTTTTTTAATAAGATCTAAAGGTCTTTTGAGTGAAAGCAGTGAATTTGTCTTTTTTTTATTCTAGTTCATCTGAGATGCAATTGTTGGCTGTTTTCAACAATATATTTCGAAAATAAAGACATTGATTGACTGAAAATGGTTCAAGATTAGATGAAATCTCTTGTTTTCTCATGTATATTTATAATTGCTCTTCACCTAAAAATATATTTGTTTTATCCGATTACTCGATTAATCGATAGAATTTTCAGTCGATTACTCAATTACTAAAATATTCGATAGCTGCAGCCCTAAAAATTTGTAAAATTTTCAATCAAAAAATAAACTAGTAGGCCGCCATTGTTGATGTCAATAATTACACAATGCTCATGGGTGCTTAAGCCCATAAAATCAGTCGCACCCAACCACCAGCAGAGGGCGACAAAACTCCAAAAAACACAGGTAACAAGTTGGCATTGCACTGTGTTGTCATTTTAATCTGTTTGAGCGGGGCATGTGCGTTATTTGCGTCAAATATTTTAATGTGATTAATTTAAAAAATTAATTACCGCCTGTTAACGCCATAATTTTGACAGCCCTAAAGAAGACATCAATGTTGTGGAGGTGGGGGGCGGGGAACCCCACTAATTTTGTTAATGAAAGTTCGACCTGCAACAGTTAGCATAACATTAAACTTGCTAACCGTCAAAACTACTGTGGTCAGGCCAGCCTCCACAAAGTACAACAAAGTCAAGCTAGTCATCCCTTATTTGTTTGCATTATGTGCATTACAGTAATATCGTCCCTATCAATGTTAAGACTAAACCTACGCCCTTGGATTTAAATTATTATTTTTTTCAAGCATTTAAATGAAGCATTTGCATTATAAATGAATGTCAGTCTGGCAGCACATTGAACTCATAGTCAGTCTACCACACTGCGCTTTAATGCCTCTGTCGTGGGTGCAAGCCTGTTGTAAAGCAGCTGTTGCCCTGCCGCTCGAGGCTGGAGGGCCATCCAACATATGGCCCCTCCTGCAGCTGGCCATGTGCAAGGCTGGGGGCCCTGGCACGAGAGGATGAGCCCCTTCTAAGCCTTTGCTATGCTTTTGATTTTCTCTGTTTTTCCCCCCTCCTCAGATTTGTCCATGCAGCTGAACCAAGGGAAGTTTGAGTACAACGGCTCCTGCGGGTGAGAGCATCCCCTTTCTCTCTCACTCGTCACTTACAGCTTGTCACATCTCATTAGCGGTTGCCGTTGGCGACCGTAGCCACCGCCTCGCGCTCCCCGGGGCCTGTAAGTGATTTTCGGGGAAGTCATCTGTCCTCCTCCGACGCCCCCCCTCTGAGGACTCAGACTTCACCACTAATGCTGGAAATGTAATACGTGTAATATACAAGGAGGTCGTGGGGGCTTTTGCCAAACAGACATTATCTCTAACGGGACTCGGGTGTGCACGGTTTCCCTTTGGGATCTATTAGAAAACCATCCAGTGAAAGTGAAACATATCATTTGATTGATTTTTCTATTATCATGTGCATCAGGTACCTACTGAAGCCTGACTTCATGCGGCGGTCGGACCGCATGTTTGATCCCTTCTCAGAGACGCCGGTGGATGGGGTCATTGCCGCCACGTGCAGTGTACAGGTTAGACACCAAACGTGATTAAATATATGTTGAAATTTATTGAACTGGAACGTCACTTCATTCCTCCCAACGTAGGTTTTTTCAGGCCAGTTCCTTTCGGACAAGAAAATTGGCACGTACGTGGAGGTGGACATGTATGGCCTGCCGACTGACACCATCCGCAAAGAGTTCCGCACGCGCATGGTGATGAACAACGGGCTCAACCCAGCCTACAACGAGGAGCCCTTTGTCTTTAGAAAGGTACACCTTGGAGAGGGGGTCCACCAAATTAGATTGCATTGTGAGGGATGACAATTTTAGAATTCAATCGACTAGAAATATTTTCTAATAACTAAAAATATGAAATATATTGTGGTTCATTATATTATAGATTTTTTTTTTTTTTATCATTCAACTAAAATAAAGTATTATAACGGAGGTGTTTTTCTTTATGAAACTGAATGTTATTTTATATAATTTCTAAGGTCTAAAATGAATACAAAAAAAATAAATCTTGTTTTCTGTGTTTACATTATCTATAGTAAATATAATTGTTTCAATAATTAAATGGGTTTTTTTTTTAATGTCTGTTTTTATTTATTTATTTATTTTTACAAGGTATTTACATATAAGTTATTTATGCACTATTTTGGTTCATTAATTAACTCATTGATTAATGTATTTTAAACATGAAAAATATATTAAGTATATTTTTAAATAAATATAATATGTATGCATATGGCGGAAAACACTCAGGTGACTTGAAGTTCAGCTCTGAGACCCCCAATTTGGCCAAATTTCTAAATTGTCCGATATGCATGTGTGATACATCATTGGAAAGCTAAAAATCTCAATTTTCTGGGGGAAGAAAAATTTTGAACTGGAGGGCATTTTAAAAAGATTTTTTTTTTTAAAAAACAGCAAAACTTTATCTGGAGGTGAGAGCACGCGAGAGCAGAATTACAGACGCCATGACATTAACGAGATATTATCGCGAACTTACCTCGTTTCGATCCAAAAACTCCATGTCGCATGTATCACTGAGTGTCAAGACACAGCTGTGAATGGCCACAGCTGGATTTTGGGGGGATTTTATGTGTGAAACATGGTAATATAACAAGGGTCGCGATGCAGAAATCGCAGACATCAAGGAGTGGACGAGATTTTCTTTTTCATATATTTACCCTTTTAAACTTTTTTTTTCTTCAATTTTTCTTTGTTTGGATCAATTATTTATCATCTAACATACCGGGGGAAATGCGACAGTAACAAAAATGTCAATTTAACGATAGTTATGATGTAGATATTCATGACTTTTTTACAGACGGCAAATTTTTTTTTTTTTTTTTTGGTAAACAAAATATTAGACACCAATTAATAATTCTAAACTAAAAAGAACAGACATTTCGAATAATAAATATAATTACTTAGCTTCTTTTTATGGCTGGGTTGAAACAAAAGCGTTTGCGCGACGTCCGTAAACGGGGGTTTCCAGTGTAAAATGGACAAATTAAAAATACTTCGGGGACTTACAGCGCCATGAAACTGCTATGGCAGCATATAGACATATTGTTCTATCAAACACAACAGTTCTTTTGGCTTAAAATACAGCAGCTTATTTTATAGCGGGGGGCAAGAGCAGAAACTGCTTTTTCAGCCTTGTCTATGTTTTCCGCCGTATCTTGTTTACTGTATATTTTTACAGTAAATATAATTGTTTCAATAATTAAAGTTTTTTTTTTAATGTCTATTTTTAGTTGTTTTTTTTTTACACACAAGGTATTTACATAATTTAATTTATGCTCTGTTATAACTCATTTATAAACTCATTAATTATTTGTTTTAAACATTAAAACATATATTAAATATATCTTTAAATAAATGTAATATGTATGCATATACAGGTAGTCCCCAGGTTACGACGGACCCGACATGCGCGATTTTGACTTTACGACGCCTGTGTCTCGTCGTTTTTTTTTTTTTTTTTTTTTTATTTTTTTATGTTAACTTTTGTTTCGTGATGCATGCTTTTATTGTGGCGCAGGAAGCGTAGAGCAGGTTGTACTTCCACACGCGAGAGCATTTACACACCCGCCCACCCCACACAGGGCAGTGACGGCACACCCACACATGAGGAAGCAGCAGAGTGAAGAGGTGACAGCACGCGCACACATTTGTTGCTTGTGAAGCATCCAGAGGCGACGGCTTTATATAACCCCTTATATACTGTTTATTGTGCGTTTTCAATTGTGGTCGAAGACTTGAGGCGAGTTTATGCGATTGTTTTTAATGATGTGCGGACGCTAACTGATCCATGCTAATTGTTATGCAAATTTGAATTGCTGTTATTGAAGATGAGAATGATTTAATTTCATTTATTTTGGTTTCATTCTGCAAGTGTTGATGTCAAGTGAGCAAACCACACGGACATCGTCATTTCGAACTTAGCTCACTCATAGACACTGTCTAGCTAGGGCTTACATCCAACGTCTTGGCGAGGACAGTACAACGACGTATAATACATGTTTTTGGATTGTTTAGAGGGTGTTTTGATGTATTTAAAGGTTTTATTCCGACTTACGCGGAAATCTGGGTTATATCGCCAGCGCAGGAACGGAACTCGTTTGTAAACTGGGGACTACCTGCTTATTTTTTGAAAAAGTATTTAAATCATCTTCTAATATTATACTTTTTGAACAGACGGTTTTCAGACTCATTTTATAAATAAAATCTTCCATAAAAATAACATATTACAAATATATTCCAAGACATTATAAATCCAGTGATTTGAAAATATGATAAGTAAAATGTGTAGTTTACACTGTTCGGCGGGTGCAGGTTGCTGTGGCGTGCACGTGTAATAGTGCTGCTCTCAGCACAATGAGAAGTCTCTCAACCGTGACTGTGACTCCAGTTCCCTTTAACACACACCATCAATCACCGCCTCATGCAACACAACACACACACATCTGCCGTACAGCGCTCAGTGAGCAAGATCCCTTTTGTCACATGTGCACACGCAGCCGCAGGAACCCGCAAACACCTTAAAAAGCCCCCTTCGCACGCGTGTCCGCGTGCATACACAAAAAGCAAGACTCACGGGATGAGTCACGGACGAGGCGGGGCGAAGCGACGCCCCGCTTCGCGCCCACTCATTCATCTCAAGTGAGTATTCTCTTATCTCTTCTCCGGGGATTAATCATCCTCCGCTCTTTGTTCACTTATCTCAACACTCTGGCTTCTCTCAAGGAGGGGCTTCATACCTGCTCACGTTTTGAGATACAAATATACAAGATATACAGCACCCCAAGATGTTGTTATGGAGATGGCCTTGTCAGTAGTCAGATAGGCTCTGTATTGCTCTTCTATCGTAGATGATAATGTCCCCCGCTTGCTTCTGCTTTAGCATAATATTTAATACTACCATCGTCATGACTTTGTGAATCATCACACAGTAGAGCTTGGGGCTAGGCAGGGTTCGGCAACCCAAAATGTTGAAAGAGTCATATGGGACCCAAAAATATATATACCATATTTTCGGACTATAAGTCGCACCTGAGTATAAGTTGCACCAGCCCAAAAATGCGCAATGAAGAGGAAAAAAACATATACAGTGGGGCAAATAAGTATTTAGTCAACCACTAATTGTGCAAGTTCTCCCACTTGAAAATATTAGAGAGGCCTGTAATTGTCAACATGGGTAAACATCAACCATGAGAGACAGAATGTGAAAAAAAAAGAAAATCCCATAGTTTGATTTTTAAAGAATTTATTTGCAAATCATGGTGGAAAATAAGTATTTGGTCTATACCAAACGTTCATCTCAATACTTTGTTATGTACCCTTTGTTGGCAATAATGGAGGTCAAACATTTTCTGTTAGGGTCTTCACAAGCTTTTCACACACTGTTGCTGGTATTTTGGCCCATTCCTCCATGCAGATCTCCTCTAGAGCAGTGATGTTTTGGGGCTGTCGTTGGGCAACACGGACTTTCAACTCCCTCCTCACCCCGTGGCGTCAAAATGATAAGAACAGTGAGCAAAAATCCCAGAACCACACAGGGGGACCTAGTGAAGGATCTACAGAGAGCTGGGACCACAGTAACAAAGGCTACTATCAGTAACACAATGCGCCGCCAGGGACTCAAATCCTGCACTGCCAGACGTGTCCCCCTGCTGAAGAAAGTACACGTCCAGGCCTGTCTGTAGTTTGCTAGAGAGCATTTGGATGATCCAGAAGAGGACTGGGAGAATGTGTATGGTCAGATAAAACCAAAATAGAACTTTTTGGTAGAAACACAGGTTCTCTTGTTTGGAGGAAAAAGAATACTGAATTGCACCATATCCACCGTGAAACATGGGGGTGTAAACATCATGCATTGGGACTGTTTTTCTGCAAAGGGACCAGGACGACTGATCTGTGTAAAGGAAAAAATGAATGGGGCTATGTATCGAGAGACTTTGAGTGAAAATCTCCTTCCATCAGCAGGGGCATTGAAGATGAGACGTGGCTGAGTCTTTCAGCATGACAATGATCCCAAACACACAGTCAGGGCAACAAAGGAGTGGCTTTGTAAGAAGCATTTCAAGGTCCTGTAGTGGCCTAGCCAGTCTCCAGGTCTCAACCCCATAGAAAATCTGCGGAGTGAGTTGAAAGTCTGTGTTGCCCAACGACAGCCCCAAAACATCACTGCTCTAGAGGAGATCTGCATGGAGGAATGAGCCAAAATACCAGCAACAGTGTGTGAAAAGCTTGTGAAGAGTTACAGAAAACATCTGGCCTCCATTATTGCCCACAAAGGGTACATAACAAACTATTGAGATGAACTTTTGGTATTGACCAAATACTTATTTTCCACCATGATTTGCAAATAAGTTCTTTAAAAATCAAACAATGTGATTTTCTGGTTGGTTTTTTTCCACATTCTGTCTCTCATGGTTGAGGTTTACCCATGTTGACAATTACAGGCCTCTCTAATATTTTCAAGTGGGAAAACTTGCACAATTAGTGGTTGACTAAATACTTATTTGCCCCACTGTAAGTCGCACAGGAGTATAAGTCGAATTTTGGGGGAAATTTACATGACAAGATCAAACACATAGAACAGATATGTAATCTTGAAAGGCAATTTAAAATAAAAATACAATAGAGAACAACATGTTGAATAAGTGTACAGTATGATAATATTACATGAGGCATGAACAACGAAATACGAACATGGCCGGTATGTTAACGTAACATAGCTTTATTAAGAGTTATTCGGATAACTATAGCATAAAGAACATGCTAACAAGTTTACCATACCATCAATGTCACTCCAGAACACCAAAATAACATGTGAAATGATATAAAAATGTGTTAATAATTTCACACATAAGTCGCTCCTGAGTATAAGTCGCACTCCAGGCCAAACTATGAAAAAAAGCTGCGACTTATAGTCCGAAAAATACGGTATATGTCTGAAGCAGCAAAAAATGAAAAGCCTTATATAAGCTTTATAAAGAAGGCAACACATGTATCATGTATGTATATATTTTAGCTCTATTAGCCTGCTAAGTTGGCTACAAATACCTAATGAGCCTTCATGAAGCAACACATGTATCATGTATGTATATATTTTAGCTATATTAGCCTGCTAAGTTGGCTACAAATACATAATGAGCCTTCATGATTTAATGTTTATTTTCCCAGCAGTACATTCTATAGAGAAGAATTAGAAGAATGTTTGTTTCATGTTTGTCCTCCTTCAGAAATCATATTAAAACAAAAATCTACTTCCCTTTTCCATTTTCAAACATTTTTTTAAAGCTCCAGGGAGCCACTAGGGTGGCTTTAAAGAGCCACGGGTTGCTGACCCCTGGCTAGCCTGTTTTATCACGTAATTCAAGTTTCAAGTGAAAAAAATCAGTTAACCTTTCATGCATGAACTATGATTGTTTTTTTTCTTAAATATTTTTATTGTGTATTGTATTGTATTGTATTCTTTAATTTTTTTATTGTGTTAATGTTGGCCAGGGTCTCAAACTTGCGGCGCAGGGGCAAATTGTGGCCTAATGGACAATATTTTATGGTCCCCACTTGACATCCAATTGTAGTATTAGTGTTGTCTGCACGTATTTTGCGTTGGGCAATCAAAAAATTCATAAATGACTTTAAATGTAATTAATGAATTAATTGAAGGATCTATTTTGGAGGGGGGGGGGGGTCATCATTTTTATTTAATTAATTAAATAGTCATAAATAAAGAATGCAAAAAAACAAATTAAAATATGCCTTGAGTCGTGAAAAATTCTAAATAAAATTAATTGGATTTAGAAAAATGAAAACTTCCAAAAATAAAACAAACTTTAATAAATTGGGGGTTGCGGGGGGTATGAATAACACTGGCTTATGTGTCGTGTTTTATCAATCTCTTCTGACCTCACACACCCTCTTTGGCTACAATTGACAGCCATAGACCATCTAATCCATTAAATGATTGCTTCCAGCCCCTTCCACTTGGAATGGATTGGACATCTATTGCCGTCAATAGGTGTTTTCAATATCAATTTCCCTCTTTTACTAACTACCACAACACATAATCTGTGACATGGCGAGCACTGAATGATTTAATGGATGTCCAGTGTAGTCACCACTGTCCCTGAAAGGGATACTTAAGACTTAAAACAGTCAGTGTGTACTCATGCAATTCATTCTTTGATTGGTACAACCTTGTCAGAAAATGCCAAACAAGCGCATGTTCCCTGGCAGGTAATCTTGCCGGATCTGGCGGTGCTGCGGCTAGCGGTGTACGACGACAACAACAAGCTGATCGGCCAGCGCATCCTTCCGCTGGACGGCCTGCAGGCCGGCTACCGCCACATCTCGCTGCGGAACGAGGGCAACAAGCCCCTCTCGCTGCCCACCATCTTCTGCCAGATCATCCTCAAAACCTACGTGCCCGACGGCTTTGGGGGTGAGTCAAATAAAGCAGGTTGATTTCACGCCCTGCGCTTTATGACAAGCCTTCTGGGGAACTTTTGCTTTTGTTTTCTTTTTACTCCCTTCCCCAACGCCTTTAGTTGGTTTTCTGGTAATGATGCCGCAAAAGCTTTAAACGTGCAAATGAGAAGACATTTGCAGCTGTCGTTAAATGAAGCCAAAGGGTTTGATGCGGGAAAATGACCGCGCTCGTTAGCGCCTCCTCTCGCCGGGGGGGCTTTGATGCTGCAATCACTTTGTGGGTTTTTTTTTTTTGTTTTGTTTAATTCTTTAGCGATTGCTTTTCTTTATAAACTCTGCAAAGTAGCGATGTTTTCATCTATGCTTGAATTGGATTTACAGTGTTATAAAGGATATAACTCTGATCTATATCCAGAATTACTGGTAAATTGAATTGAACATCCTTAAATGCTTACATGGGGGTTTATTAGAATTAAAAAAAAAATTTAATGACTGTATTTAATGGATATTTGAAGTAAATAGTAAAAGTGTGGATAATAAATTGACTATGGATTTTTATATAATACTATATTATAATATTCTAATATAAATTAGGAAATAAATTTCCAATCATTTATCAAATTGGTGTATTGAAATATTTCTTGAAAATAAAGCAGTAGACTTCTCAGGAAGGCTCTGTTGTAGAGAACCTTTCTAGCAAACCTAACTTTTTATCTAAAATACTCCTAAATCGGCAAACTCTTGACTTCAGTCTATCTTTAAATGATAAAACGTTTTTAAAACTTTCACATGTCGAAAGTAGACAGAAGGGATTAACGGGAGCAATTTTAACAACTTAAACAGTTGATTCACAACATTAAATGACTTCCAAACATAGCAAAGGCACTGTTTTTTTTTGTGTTTTGTTTTGTTTTGTTTTTTTTTTAGGAAAAAAACATGAAAGGTAACACCAGTTATTTTGCCAAATAACTAATCACTCTTACATTCAGGTACTGTAACTGAGTTAATAACTCAATTACTTTTTGGGAGAAGTAATTTGTAACTGTATTAAATTACTTTTTTTTAAAGTAAGATTAACAACACTGATTACTACATGTGGAAATACAGAATAAGATAAAGAAAAAAAATAAAAATCTAGAGCTTGCATGTTAAATAATTCAGCCTTCATTGAAACAACACTTTAACAAAGCGGGCGAATGTGTTGCAGCATTTGTCGAAGCTTTGTCCGACCCAAAGAAGTTTCTGACAATCGCGGAGAAGAGAGCTGACCAGATGAAAGCCCTCGGCATCGATACGGTATCCCCATCCATACAAAAACCACTAAGTATCTATAATGTAAAGTGACAATTGCGTGCTCGTCCCATCTCAGAACGACATCGCTGACGTCCCTAGCGGAAGCTCCAAAAACGACAAAAAGGGAAAGGGCAAAGGGGACACGGTGAAGGCCAGCGTGACGCCACAGAGCAGCGCGGATGTCGCGCAGACCTCCAACGCGGCCCAGAACAACACGGCGGAGACCAAGAAAGGTACACGCACATTCCACACATGCGTTATTTGAAAAACACGCGGTCACACTTTACGTTGCGATGTTTGCAGATAACGCATTGGTACCGAATGTCAGCATTGACGACTTAAAGCAAATGAAGGTACGTACTTTTCAATACTGTATTTTTCGGACTATACGTCGCACCTGAGTATAAGTCGCACCAGCCAAAAAATGCGCAATGAAACGGATAAAACATATATAAATCGCACCGGAATATAAGTCACATTTTTGGGGGGACAATTATTTGATAGAATCCAGCACCAAGAACAGACATGTCATCTTGAAGGCAATTTAAAATACAAAAAGAGAACAACAGGCTGAAGGTGTACGGTATGCTAACATTACATGACGCTAGCTCGATGCGGCCCCAGCCCAATCAATTAACTTGATCTGCTTGCCCGAGCCCGAAAAAAACTGAAATTTTATGTTTTATTTGTAGGCACGAGCCCGGAAAAAAAAAAGAAATTTTATGTTTTATATGTGAAGACTCAGGAGAAGGAGGAAATGCGTGGTTGCATTTTGTGTGATCACGTTTGTGACGATGAGGTGCATCTATGCAAAATGTTAAAAAATTACAGCCTGTCTTTTGTAACGAATTCTCCCGGTTAAACAAGACTGTAAGATGGATATTCAATAAATATTTATATCTTTTATATTTGCGTGTCTGTTCTAACAGGCGGATAGTGGATTTGACATTTATTTTAATCTCGAGTTGCCAGAAAAAAAAAGTTTTCTCAATGTTTAAATACCGTATTGGCCCGAATATAAGACGGTGTTTTTTGCATTGAAATAACACTGAAAAAGGGGGTCGTCTTATATTAGCGGTCAAGAAATTATACCCATTCAAGACGCTAGATGGCGCCAGATATCATTGAAACGATGTTCTGCCATGACAGATCTCAGCTACTCTACCCATTCACGACGCTCGATGGCGCCAGATATCATTGAAGCGATGATCTGTCATGACATATCTCAGCTACTCGTTTAACCAGTTTGCATTATTTTATTGCAATGTCATTCCTTATTCAGATTTGTTTCGAGACTACAGTTACAGTTGGACTTCACTTTGAAGGTTAATGCAGTTATTGCAATTGTGTTGTTTTATCACAATAGATTGGTTTATTTACATTTCAAAAACCAGAAGCCATTCATTTACGAATGTGATTGCACTTTAGTTTACATATTTAATAGGGCTGTCAAAATGATCGCGTTAACGGGCGATAATTAATTTTTTAAATTAATCACATTAAAATATTTGACGCAATTAACGCACATGCCCCACTCAAACAGATTAAAATGACAGTACAGTGTAATGTCTGCTTGTTACTTGTTTTTTGGTGTTTGGCGCCCTCTGCTGGCGCTTGGGTCCAACTGATTTTATGGGTTAGTACCATGAGTGAGCATGGTGTAAATATTGACATCAACAATGGCGAGCTACTAGTTTATTTTTTGATTGAAAATTTTACAAATTTTAATAAAACGAAAACATTAAGAGGGGTTTTAATATAAAATGTCTATAACTTGTACTAACATTTATCTTTTAAGAACTACAAGTCTTTCTATCCATGGATCGCTTTAAGAGAATGTTAACAATGTTAATGCCTTCTTGTTGATTTATTGTTATAATAAACAAATACAGTACTTATGTACCGTATGTTGAATGTATATATCAGTCTTGTGTGTTATCTTTCCATTGCAACAATAATTTACAGAAAAATATGGCATATTTTATAGATGGTTTGAATTGCGATTAATTACGATTAATTTTTAAGCTGTAATTAACTCGATTAAAAATTTTAAACGTTGACAGCCCTAATATTTAAATGTTCAGATATTTAGATTTGAATGAGGCAAAATAACATGCTTTTTCTCTCACATATATTGGTATAATCATTTGTTTCGGATGTACTTTAATTATTTTCTGTATAAAAAATAATTTGGTGTTCAAAAAGTACTTTTTCAAACTTGAGTCTTGAAAAAGAGGGGGTCGTCTTATAATCAGGGCCGTCTTATATTCGGGCCAATACGGTAGTCTACATATTTTTCTGATCATTATAAATGCATTTACACAGCAAAATAACGCTGGAAAAGTTTGTTAAATATATTTCTCGTATGAGACCAAAGCGCCACATTCGTTTACATTCAGCGAAGCCGACACAGGTTTCCGTATAGCACCTTCAACAATCAATTTAAATTCTTTCCATATCCCTCTCCTACCGCAGTTGTTTGCTTTTCAATTCCCCTGTCTTTAGTTTGTTTTTCACTCCTATAGCTGCTTTATATTGAAAAGGATGCTTGCGGAGGGCGCCACAGGTCGCTGGGAGGGGAAGATTGAAAAGAGCCACTGCGTTCTCGTGCGCAGGCATGCACAGGACCTTCTCTGCTTTATCCAAATTATTTATTTTATTCAACATCCATACATCGTTTTAGTATAAATATATGAATATATATTTATTTTTAAAAAGTTAGCGAGAGATAATCACACATAAGTCGCTCCAGAGTATAAGACGCACCATCTGCCAAACTAACTGCGACTTATAGTCCGAAAAATACGGTAGTCATTTATAAGAAGAGATCTTGAGTCAGTGAAGTCATTTTGTGTCCCTTCCACTGCAGACGTACCTTAAACTCATTAAAAAGCAGCAAAAGGATTTGAGCACTATAAAGAAGAAGCACTTGAAGGTAAGTCACGCACTTCTCCAAAGGCTTTCTCCTGATTGCCCATACGAACGTTTCTTCCGATGTCTTTTTACAGGATCAAAACACGATGCAGAAAGCGCACAGCACGCAGGTGGACAAGATGGCATCGGCGCACGACAAAGAGAAGAGCACACTGGAGAAGCTGCTGGAGAAAGCCATTAAGAAACGAGGGTAAAAAATAGCAACTAGCACTGGTGGATTCTCACAAGACAAGATAATAATTGAATAATGTAAGCCGGGTAGTATGCTGAGTTCCAAATTATTATGCAAATGATATTTTTCTCTCTTAGTAGACCATACAAATGACAGTCAGCGTAATTTCCAAGTCAGCGACTGTTTCCGAATAATTCATATGTTTTTGAATAAGCCTCCCAATTATTTTTTTCACGGCACTCATAGATAAACAATAACTTTTTTTTTTTTTTATATAAAAATGCAAAAATAAAGTGAAAAAGGAATTATACGTCTAGCGCCATCAATGACAGCCAATGAGTGAACACACTGTTCTAGTGGGAAATTTTGCTGGCAACCTATTTACTTTATTAAACAGTGATATCTTTTTAAAATGATAATTCGATTCTTGGAGGAGCATATCGATAACCTATTGGGACAAAGTATCACGATATATCACCATATCGACATATTGTTACTGGAGTTGGCCGACATTATCGGGTAACCAGTAGTAACAGCCGATAAAAGCATTTTGTAATGATATCGGATAATATTGATATCGTTTTTTTATATCGGTTTTGGGCCAATATGTATGTTGCCTTCAAAGCAGTGTTGTTTTCGTCAACAATGACGATAACGAAAATATTTCGTCGGCGAACAATTTTTTAATGACAGCGACGAGCTAAAAACGTGGCTTGGGAGACTAGAACATAACAAGAGACAACAACAAGACGAAAATGCGACATACAGTAGTTTCTGTCATATGTTCACAATGCGTGACATTTTCATATTGTACGTGGAGTACATTAGCTTGCATTGTAGCAGTGTTTGGGTCATGTCAGTTATGTGAGATGTGTACGGTGGCCGAGAAGTGTCAGGCGAAAGGCAAAGTCCAAACACTTTGCAAATAGAAAAAGCACGAACCCCAACTGCAAACGCTATGCAAAAGAAAAAAAGCACAAATGCAAACTGTCACAACACCATCCCCAATTCCTAAAGCGCGATCGCAAATTGGCAAAAGCACGAACCCCAATTGCCACAACACGGCAGCAAATGGCTCGCAGCACGTATGCAAATTGCCACAACACAATCCCCAATTCCTAAAGCTCGAATGCAAATTGCCACAACACGACAGCAAATGGCTCGCAGCACGACCGCAAAAGGCTCGCAAGACAATTGCAAAGATGATGACGCAGAAGTTAAAAAAAAAAATTTGTATATTGTTATATGTGCTTTGTGACCATCTCTACAGGCCTCCGTAAAGTTGCCCCCCATCAGATGCAAATTTATATAAAAATGATGTTAATCGTTTGTGCTGCAACGGTTTTGTAGATATAGTATTATGCTTTTATTGAGATATTAATTTCGAGTGGGGACGTCACTCGTAGCTTTTTCTTAGCATAGCTCCCGCAGCTAAGGGAGTGTACCAACTCTCTCAATAACAGAGGGGTGTCCTACCAACTAGCACGAACAGAACACAAAAAAATTCGGGTCCATTTTGCGGTAAATTGGCGGCTTGAGATATTAAATTCAAGTGATGAGGTCCCTCTGAGCCCCTCATTTACTGCAAAATGGTTCCCAATTTGTGCCATTCGTTTGTGCTACTTGTTGGACACCCCTCTTTTATGTTATGTTAATGGAGCGTACCAACTCTCTCCCTCTGTTATTTTAATGAAGTGTACCAACTCTCTCAATAACAGAGGGGTGTACTAACAACTAAATTAACAACCAAATTAACAACCAATTAAAAAACCTTTGTGTCACATTTTACCCGATGAAAATAGTATGTTATGCATGGATGGAACACGGAAATGGGAATGTAGCCATGAAAACATAAATTTTAGGACCGTCAAACGATTAAAATTTTTAATCGAGTTAATTACAGCTTAAAAATTAATTAATCGTAATTAAACGCAATTCAAACCATCTATTATGTGCCATATTTTTCTGTAAATTATTGTTGGAATGGAAAGATAAGACACAAGATGGATATATACATTCAACATACGGTACATAAGTACTGTATTTGTTTATTATGACAATAAATCAACAAGATGGCATTAACATTATTAACATTCTGTTAAAGCGATCTATGGATAGAAAGACTTGTAGTTCTTAAAAGATAAATGTTAGTACAAGTTATAGAAATTTTGTATTAAAACCCTACTTAATGTTTTCGTTTTAATAAAATTTATAAAATTTTCAATCAAAAAATAAACTAGTAGCCCGCCACTGATGATGTCCATAATGACACAATCCTCATGGGTGCTGAAGCCCATAAAATCAGTCACACCCAAGTGCCAGCAGAGGGCGACAAAACTCCAAAAAACACAAGTAACAAGTGGGCATTGCACTGTGGTGTCATTTTAATCTGTTTGAGCGGGACATGTGCGTTAATTGCATAAAATATTTTAACGTGATTAATTATAAAAATTAATTACCGCCCGTTAACGCGATAATTTTGACAGCCCTAATAAATTCATTTTCCAAATGTGAAAATCAACCACGAAAGGCACAAGTATTTGTAGTATATTTAAAAATTGAAGTAATTTGTATGGGAATTCACTTAGATGTTGGCTTGCTATAGCTTAGCTATATCAATTTTAAATTTAAAAAAAAAAAAAAGCTTTATAATTTAATTCCGAAGGGTTCAGTGAATGCACATGTGAAACTTGTGGGGTTCAGTACCCTAAGCAAGGTTAAGAACCACTGGTCTAAAGCTAGGCTGCGCTCCAAATTTATCACGAAAAAGGCATTTGTTAATGGATAAGCCACACCAGACTAAAAGCCACAACTGTTCTCACTGTATTATGGGATATTTACACCAAAATATTTTAACCGGTATCACTTAATTTGACAGCGGCATCATAAGACTGTCATAAGACCAAATGAACCACCATAAAGCTTGTACCAATTGACTGCAAAGCTTTATTGCTTCAAGAAGCTTCATTTGGCCATCACTGCTCCCTTGGGGAGATAGTCAACCTATGCTGTCAACACTGTTTTTGTCCAACATGCCTCCTAGCTGCATTGCAGTGTTAAAGATGTAAATAACTCTCAAAATTCATGTTCTGTGCTTATTTATTATTTCTTCAGTTACTGTTCTAATTGTTTCATTAATTGCTAGTTATACTATTTGGGAACACTTTATTTGACAGTGGCGCTATAAGACTGTCATGTTACTATGATAATTATGATATGACATGATTTCACTTTTGAATGGATGTGAAAGATCCGAACTGTACAAAAATGGAGTTAGTGACATAATTTGTCGGATCACACTTCATAACACCTGTCATAAGCATTCATTAATGCTCATGATCGTGTCATGTCATTATTATGACAGTCTTATGGCTGTCTAATGACGCCGCGGTCAAATAAAGTGTTACCTATTAACCCAAATAAATCAACAAATAAGCTGCACTGGACTATAAGCCGCAGGATTCAAAATGAGGGAAAAAAGTAGCGGCTTATAGTCAGAAAGTTATGGTATTTTTGGACTAAAACTTTTGAATTTTGCAGACGAAAACATTTTGAGTAACTGTCGACTAAAACTGGATGAACTTTGGATAAGGTTTAGTCAACCCAAAACTAGACAAAGACGAACACATTTTGAAATGACTTAGACTAATAAGTGTTTTCGCCCAAAACACTAAGAGTAAAACACAAATTGAAAGAGCCGCCAAAAACAATACTGCTTCAAAGTGAATTGTAGAAGCCTTTTGCCTTCTCCCTTTGTACTAGGGCTGGTCATAGCTTAGCACTGCAGTTGTCAGAGTACCCGCGGGTTATTAAAAGTATTAAAAAAGCATTGAATTTAGTTTTCCATTATTAAAGGCATTAAAAGTATTAAATTAGCTGTCGTAAGTCTGGAATTTTTTCACCATGGTTTTAATTTTCAAGAACATCTCAGTGCAACCTAAATTATATCCGTGACGAAGTTTATTTTATTATTTTTTTTTTTTAATCCATAACGAAGATGACGCGTAGAATTTTTACGATGCACTGCACCTCGTGCGTGCGCGCCGTTAGCATCGACATCACAACAGCAGGCAATCGCACAGTACCAGGCCCGGAGTGGCTAATCGGGAGAACCAGGACAGTTCCCGGTGGGCCGGCCTGACGTTTGGGCCGGTTGTAATACACATTTTTAACAAAGCTTTCAGTTAAACTATTTTCTAACGGCATCACGCAACCCCGCTTTGCGCGATAAATTATGGCCCTTCTAGCATTCCGTAGTTTGAAATTCGATACCTCGCAACAGGCTCCCTCTCATTCTCCAATGCCGCCAGCTCTGCCTCTGGGAAAGAGTATCATAATATCATCCTGTTGACTTGATTCTGAAAAAATAAATTTTGGATTTTAATGGCCGAAATGGGGCACGTTGAGGCAGCATGACGAGTGTGAACCCGTCTGGCTGTTGGTGCGACCCATTATCGTTGTTTTTGAGCATGTTTGGATAAAAGTACAGCGATAAACCATAAATGAACATGCAGAATGAAATTTTTTTTCATGAGAGCACCACTAAAACTTACACCATGGAGGCTCCAGGCACTATTTTTGGGCACAAAGACGGAGGATTGGGGTGAAATCCACGTTCTCAGGCAAAACATAAGTTGGGCATTTTAACCCAAAACATTGCACTCTGAGGTGGATTGATGAGCGTGAACTACCCTGAAATACACAGGTGTCTGAACTGTATAAGTGCACTGGGAGACAGCCGTTTTGGTGAGTTCAATTATTCTTTCAATCAATCATTCAATCTTTCACATTTAATTGCGGTAATTTTATGTCATGAATAATATGAAAACACTCATAAGTAATGATATATTACATTAATTTTTTATTTATTTAAACTATATACAGTACGCCCCCAAAATTTTGAATATCAAGTAAAAGGTGTTTTATTTTGGTAGATTAAACCAACAAAATTGAGTATGTCAATTTGCATGTACCATAAACAAAAAAAATGAATATGATGAAAAGCTTCAGTTTTGTACACACTTGCCACATGTGTAATTCAAAACACCTGGAAAAAAGGTTTCTCATTCTTTAAAAAGTCAGTCTAATCTAGGGCTGGGCGATATGGCCTTAAGTACGTATCACGATAAATTGAGCAGATTTACCTCGATAACGATAGATGACGATAAATTCGCCCAAGCGGACTGTTATATAATGTGAAAATTTGAATCAATGCATGGAATACAAATTAACCATTTTCTCGTTAATTTATTTACCAGCTTTCAATTTAACAATTGCACATGCAGTCTAAACATTAAGTATTAAAAAAAATCTTGTAAACAATAAGAATTCTAGTGTGAACATTTATAACAACTTGTATGACTTGAAAAATGTACAACATTAGAAAAATCAATATGACGACTGTGCAAACATGTCATTCTAACACAAATGACTTGCAGCTTTAACAGTACACTTCAGACAACTTATTGGTAATTAATGGCTGCTGTGACATAATTATTCAACACAAGTGTTTACGTCAAGGTTTCTTTTTTTTTTTTTTATACATGCACCCCCACACACACAGACACAACCAGATTAAAGCTGTATTGCTCTGACGCCAATGAAATATTTAAGGTTTTATTATGGCAGAATAAAGCAAACACATACAGAAAAATAGCTGTGGCCATTAAACTGTCATATTATATATAGGCTTCACTGTTGGATTATACTTTAGGCTGAGTGCTTTACCATCATGAAAGCTTTCAGAGAAATCACTCAGAGATGCCAAATAACGCGACATAATGATTGCTACATGAAGTCCGTGCCCAGTCCACTCATTAATTTCAGCCGTTTTGACAAGGTTAGAGCCGCTATCCGACTCTTTCACGTTCATTTGTAGCCGCTGTTAGCCGCTAGCGTTAGCCTGTGGCTTGACTACCAGAAGAAAGCACTAAAAGCATCCTCTCCTGAAATCGTGAGAACCAGGGAGGACCCGGCAAGAGTTTACTTAATGTCGGGTGAAAGTTTGGCGAAGCTAACTTAAGCCCAACTCCATCCCGTTTACTTGTAGCGTTAGCCACTGGCGTTAGCCTACCAGGCTTCTGTTTGTTTGGCTTCCTGAAAACCACGTGACTCCATACGTAAGCACACTGTCTGCTTTCTTAAAGGGGAATGAACATAGCCAAACAACACAGAGTCAAAGCGGGATGAAAAGACTATATTTTCTTGTGTTATTAAATTACCGAATTTGCCGACATGGTCAAAATTACGTCGGTGATCGTGAAGAATTTCGGTGACGGTAAATTTTTGGTTTACCGCCCTGCTCTAGGACTCTAATATAAGATAAAATTATAGCTAGTACCCCAAAAATAAAATGGTAACTTCACACAGAACCTGCGCTTGAGCCCTTGATCTCAGAACTGTCAGTAGACATGCTCTTCCTCTGTGCCTCCCTTTTCACAGGTTATTTGGGGGAAAATTCATATTTGATTCATCTTTACAAGTGTAAAGGAAAACTCTTTTCTTGTTTCTAATGAGGCTTAAATTTGATGAACTCCTCTGCTAATAGGTGTATTTAGAAAATGAAATATATAATTTATGCATTTTAAAAAATAGCAAATTTAGTATTGACAGCATGCGATTAGTCGCGATTTTAAAAAATTTATCGCTTGACAGCACAATTATTATTACAATATTTTAATAAGGTAGGTCATGACATAAAGAGGGCCGGTCTGTGGCACAAAACTTTGCACATTTATTGAAGATACAATTAAAACATTCTTTTGTCAAACACACTTAGTAATTGAGGTTAAATTTGATGTTCAGTGCTTTATTTTTTTAATATGATTAAATATTATCTAAATAATGGGTGCGAGAAAAGTATTAATTTTCAGTTGAAATGGCATTAAAAAAGGTCTTAAAAGTCTTGAATTTAGATTTATCAATCCTGGGGGGACCCTGGTTATGCTTATTGACCATTCAAACTAAGATGCTTGGGAATTGTTATTGTGAGCATTATCATGATTAAAGCGTCCAGTGAGGCATCACAATGCAATTAGCCATGATATGTTAATTCCACAACCGCATATTTCAGTATCGGTTTGATATCGGTATCGGAACTTTGGAGTTGGACAATATCGGGATACCGTTTAAAAAGTCATTATGGGACCACTCTAATTGTTACATATAATAGGGGCACTAATATCTCATTTTTCATGTGTTGTCAATCAGGGAAAACAACTGCCAAGAACTGAAGAAGGAAACCGAAGTCAAGATCCAAAAGCTGGTCACCGATCACAAAGCAAAGGTGCGACGATGGCGTTCATTCGCGCGTTTTCGCAACTCTTGACGCACTCGCTTGCTCGCTCGGCAGGTAAAGGACTTGACGGCGCAGCACACCAAGGAATGGTCGGAGCTCATCGGCGGCCACGCCAGTGAAGAGCAGGGGCTGAAGGATGCCCACGTCACGCAGCAGTGCGAGCACCTCAAGAAGCTGCTGAGTAGCGTTCAGGAGCAGCAGACCTCACAGCTCAAACTCATACATGAACGGTTAGTCACGATTTGAAACACTTTTGTTTGTGATTTTGCAGACTCTTGAGGATTTTAATATTTTTATTTTTTGTTACCCAGGCAGAGCAAAGAGATGCGAGCCAACCAGGCCAAGATGTCTATGGAGAACAGCAAAGCTATTAGTCAGGATAAGAGCATCAAAAACAAGGCGGAGAGGGAAAGGTGAGTGTTTAGATGTTATCATGCGTGTCGGTCATTTAGGATCTTCTCAGGGTCCAGTAACTGCGGTCCAGGACTTACTGTACTGTACGACATTTAGCTGACTCCCTTTTGTTTGTGACTGCAGGAGAGTGCGTGAGTTGAACAGCACCAACACGAAGAGGTTCATGGATGAGCGAAAGAGGGTGTGTACAAACATGGAATGCATGCGTTTGCTCATATAGCAGGGAAGACATTTTATTGAATCTGCTTGTGTGTGTTTTAGTTGGCCATGAAGCACCAGAAGGAAATAGAGCAGTTGGAGAAGAACCAGAAAGAGCAAGTGGAGAAACTGGACAAGTTTAATGAGCAGGTACAATTCAACACTATATAAAAGGAGCATTTTTATAAGGTGCCTTCAATGACATCCAGTCCATTTTTATTACATTTTTATATATTGTCTTTATGTACATGGACATTCATGTTCATTTTTTGGTTGGTTTTTCATATGATTTGCTTTTCCTTTCCCAGCTTTTGGCATCACACCATGAAAACAAACAAAAAGGTAAGCACCTTTGGTTCCCCAGCGTAACATTTAAAAAAAAAAAAAAAAAAAAAATCATCATTTGTAATTTTAATGTTGCGTTATAGAATGTTTTGTAAGGTTATGTCTATACTTGATCATCACATAATCGATCCAGAGTGGTAATCATGTGTGTTTTTATTGCCAATAGGGACTTTAAAACATCAATCCATCTTTGGAAAGTTGGGGCAAATGTTTATGTCTTTATGTTAAGCCTTTCAAGCATGAAATATGTTTTTTTCTCTTAAATGTTTTTAAATATTACAGTCAGTGGTCTCAAACCTGCGGCCCCCATTTGACATCCAATTGTAGTTTTGCCCGATTGTCAGGGTACCCACGGATTATTAAAAGTATTAAAAAAGCATTGAATTTAGTTTTCCATTATTAAAGGTATTAAAAGTATTAAATTAGCTGTCGTAAGTCTGGAATTTTTTCACCGTGGTTTTAATTTTCAAAAACATCTCAGTGCAACCTAAATTATATCCGTGACGAAGTTTTTTTTTTTTTTTTTAATCCATAACGAAGATGACGCGTAGAATTTTTACGATGCACTGCACCTCGTGCGTGCGCACCGTTAGCATCATTAGCATCAACATCATAACAGCAGGCAATCGCACAGTACTGTGTGCTAACGTATTGGACCAAGTCGCATCCAGATACTTTGAGTCACAGTTTATGGGTCATGCGAAGGCAGTGGACCTGCTTAACATTTCAAAGTAAGTTGCCAATTTCTCCAATTAAAATGTGTTAGATGCAATAATGTATTTCTGCACGGTTTGCCTTTCGAATGAATGGGAATTTCGCAGTTTTAACTCAAGAGTTAGCCATGTTCAATAGGGTATTGGCAGGTGCACTCGCCTTAGCATGGATAAACCGGAGTCGTAGATTCACCATCACTCTCAGATACACAACACGGTTGACACTGTCTATTATTGGAACGAGTGCGGGGTAACGTTGATCTGAATAACAATGCATGGTGATAGGCAAAATTATAATGTAGGTGATAGTAAAACACCTCCTGGTATATTTAAATATTTTTCTTGATTAAATAAGAGTATGGATTTTCTCTATCTGATTAAAAGAAATGTCTTCAATAGCTAACAAAGGATTAACATGTGTTTTGTATACTTCTTGTAATGTGATTAGAAAAAAACGATTACCAAGGGAAATGGTCATGTGTAGCTTTTTTATTTTGCGGTAATTAATGGTAAACTACTGCCATTTAGTGGCTGTTTTTTAAACTTTCACTGCCAATTGCAAGCACTTTACAGTTAAGATGGCCAACTTGACAATCACCTACCTACCACCTTGACTAGGTCCTCTTAAAAGGGAAACCTTTTGTATTGCAAATGTAATTTCTGAAGTTACTTTGCAATAATAGTGTAAAATCCATTTTATCCTGGGGGAAAAAAATCTGAAAGACCTTATATTTAAATGTGTTTTAATTGTATCTTCAATAAATGTGCATTCTTTTGTCAAACACACTTAGTATTTGAGGTTAAATTTGACCAGGCCCCCCCCTTAAAATCCGCGTATGCTTGAAACCGGTACATGTCTAGTCTCTTGCGGTCAATAGTTTTTGATATTCATTCCCCTCTTTTACTAACTGCCACATCACACACTCTGTTAATAATGTTCTGTGTGTGTGTCTGAAGGCAAAGGAAATGGAGCAGATGGCCATGTCGGAGGAGGAGATGGACCGCAGACCTGCCCCGTTGGTGTGAGCGTCTGACATGCGCACACACACGCACACATACACACGCGCCAAAAGCTACACCCCCCACCCCCCCACAGACACACTGTAGCCCCCTTCAACACCATTTAGCTTTGGAACTGTGCACATAAACACTTTGTTTGTATGTGACATGATTGGAATGTAGCACTGTTTGTACAATCACACTTGATTTCTAACTCAATGCTGTTTTTCTATCATATTTTGTTGAAGTAGCACTGTTAAAAAAGAAAAAAGAAAAAAAAGCTCACCGGACGCCGACACCACAATGAATAATGGTCACGCTGTTTCTTACATTGCCTACATTGTTTTAAGTGGCCCCTTTTCCAATACACATGAATTCTGTTTTTTTTTCTCATCAACCACATCCATGGAATTGTGTTTTGTTACACAATCATTACGTGATGAATATTTTTGTATCCAATTGAATGGAAGAGTAATGCAAAAAAAATATTTGTTCTTAATTTGATCTCACTGCGAAAAAATTATTTTGTTGGTTCAAATGTTGTAATGTTGCAAAATGGGTTCTGGCAAATTAATGTTTTAATGCGTTTTATTGGATTCTCCCTTTAAATCCTCACTGAAATGTGTTTTAGCGTGTAAAACGGGCGGGCAAGTTTATTATTTTTATCCGTTCAACATATTCAGTGTCATGCTATCAAATATTAAAATTAAAATATTTTTAAAAAACAAAATTTTAGATGAATTAATTACGGGTAGTTTATTTATTACATGTGCTTTTTAAACAAAGCTAACTCATTTGCTGACATTGATAGTGATAGACGTCCAAACCATTTTGATCGAACGATCCCTGCCAGCCCCCCAGTCAAATTCGATTGGTTGCTATTGCCGACAATGGCAATGAAACATGATCACTCAATGTCAGCCATCCCGGTTCAAATGGATTTGATGTCGATGGGAGTGAATGAGTTAAAGAAGAAATTCATTCATCTTCTGAACCGCCTACCCTAACGAGGGTCGCGGGGGTGCTGGAGCCTATCCCATCCAACTCTGGGCAGTAGGCAGAGTACACACCGGAACTGGTATAAAGATGATATGTTAAAGTTAAATACAACAAAACTGCACTTAATCATTGATGACAGATAGTCCCCGGTTTACGAACGTGTTCCGGCGATGTAACTTACGATGTAACCTGGATTTCCGCAAAAGTTGGAATTTACCCTTTGAATACCTCTAAACACCCTCTAAATTAAAAAATAAAAAACCTATCCAAAAACACGTTTTATACGTCATTGTTCTGTCCTCACCTAGATGTTGGAGCTCAGTCCTAGCTAGACAGCGAGCTAAGCTCCGAAATGACGATGTCAAACATACGTGTGGTTTGCTGACTTTATTCAGCTGCAAATGACATCAAGACATGCAGAATGAAACTAAAATAAAATTAAATCAGTCTCATCTTCAATAAGAGCAATTCAAATTTGTGTTTACAAGTAGCTGCTGGTACAGCAATAACAAACGATTAGCATGTATCAGTTAGCGTCCGCACATCATCAACAACAATCACTTTAACTCGCGTTCGCCCACAATTGAAAATGCACAATAAAAAGTACAAAAGGGGTTATATACAGTTGTCACCTCTGGATGCTTCACAACAAACAAATGTGCGCGCAGGCTGTCACCTCTTCACTCGGCTGCAGTTTTCCTCGTATGTGCGTGTGTGGGGTGGACGGTGTGTAAATGGGTCGCGTGTGAAGTACAACTTACTCTTCGCTTGCCGCGCCAAAATAAAAACATGCATCGCAAAACAAAAGTCAACATTAAAAAGAAAAAAAAAAAAACGAGACGGGCATCGTTAGTCTCAATCACGAAAGTCGGATTCGTCGTAAGCAGGGGACTACATATATTTATATTGTGCATCACTAGAGGGCGGCCATGTACCACTTTTGGTATACACTCACACAAATTCAACAATAGCCCTGAGGGCAAAAGCTGTGAGACAGCGAGAACCAAAAGTGGTTTTTGGTATGTGGCAAAAGGGATTTTGCCATGTGGCTTTTTTTTTTTTTTTTTTTTTTCCCATATGGCAAATTTGATTTTGCCATGTAGCTTTTTTTTGCCATGTGGCAACATGGTTTTTGCCATGTGGCTTTTTTTTTTTTGCCATGTGGCAAAATGGATTTTGCCATGTGACATTTTTGCCATGTGGCAAAATTGATTTTGCCAAGTGGCATTTTTCTTTTTCTTTTGTATGTGGCTAAATGGATTTTGCCATGTGACTTTTTTTTTGCCATGTGGCAAAATTTATTTTGCCATGTGGCATTTTTTTGGTATGTGGCAAAATGGATTTTGGTATGTGGCATTTTTTTTTTTTTTTGCTATGTGGCAAAATAGAATTTGCCATGTGACATTTTTTTTTCCACGTGGCATTTTTTTGCCATTTGGCGAAATCGATTTTGCTATTTGGCATTTTTTTTTTGTATGTGGCAAAATGGATTTTCCCATGTGGCTTTTTTTTGTATGTGGCAAAATTGATTTTGCAATGTAACATGTTTTTTTTTGCCATGTGGCAAAATTGATTTTGCCATTTGGCATTTTTTTGGTATGTGGCAAAATGGATTATGGTATGTGGCATTTTTTGGTATGTGGCAAAATGGATTTTAGTATGTGGCTTTTTTTTTTTTTTTTTTTTTTTTGGTATGTGTTATTTTGTTTTGGGTGTATGGCATTTTTGCGATTGATGGCTATGCACGTTCAGAGTTTTCCATTCATTTTAAATGGCAGAAAAATATGTGTGGCTGTGATTTTTGACTATACAGTGCCACGTGCCAGTTGCCAGTTGAGTGTCAATGCGCTGTAATGGTAAGTGTATGGTCAAAAATAACAGCCACACGTTTTTCTGCCATTTCAAATGAAAGGAAAATTTGGATGTGCATAACTGTCAATGGCATGGACGTGCATGGCCTGCAAAAATGCCATATACCCCCAAAAAAATACCACATACCAAAAAAAAAATGCCACAAACCAAAATCCATTTTGCCACATAGCAAAAAAATGCCACATACCAAAATCCATTTTGCCACATTGCAAATACCACTTTTCGTTCTCGGCCCTGCTGCAAAAGTTTGCGCACTAATGCAAAAATAATACACAAAGGCATAATTCAAGTCAAGTTGATGTAGAAAACTACAAAAATGGCCACCAAAACTGCTACTGTGCATGCATCATCATCATGACATCGTTACGACACAAATGACGAAACGTCTTTTTAAAATTTTTGTTGTCTGTCTTAATTTAAAAAAAAAGCTTGTCACGACCTCCCCCCCCAAAAAAACAAGAAAAAGTGCTTTTATTCTTTGGCTTTGCAAATGTGCCACTCGGTGTCTGTTAGGGATTGTTTTAACTTATTTGAGCAAGTGTCAATGCCAAATTCAAGGGTTGTTTATATGGAGATCTCTATATACGTACATACAGTATATATAAATAACTGAAAATATATATTATATATATTAGATATGATGTCTAGTTCAATTGTTTGTTTGTTAGAGGCTTTTTTCTTTTTTTTTTTTGCACTTATGTTGTCTTTCAACTGTCTAGAAGCAAAAATTATTTTTGCAAATGTATTTTCTTTTATAATTGTAGCTCAAACCAATCTGTGTGCGTGTGTGCGCGCGCTCTTTCATTCTTTTTTTTTTTTTTCTATTGTACTGTTTGACCTCTAGCAAAGATGACGCGGTTGTTACCTGGCTCCTTTAATACTGTTTTATAGTATGTGTATTAATAAATGACAGTGGAACATGGGACCTCAAAACATCAGCTTGCTTGTGTTTTTTGGGGTGCATTTTACATCTCAGCACCACAAGAAATCACAAAAATCATACCTTTATTATCCCGCTTCCAGTTTGTGATAAACGAGTTAACGCTGGGTTTAGTTTTTTTGTTATTTTTAATGGCATTTTATGTCCAATGGAGTCTGTTTTCAGTGTGAATTCACTTACTTCACATACAAATGCTCTTCTTAGCTTGAAGACAAAAAAGAAAACAACTACAAAAAAAAGTCAATAATAAAATGTTAACTCCCACATACTGTACTTGCAAAAAAAAAAATAGTCCATCCAGAATCACAAGGAGGCGCAATAGAGCGTGAAAAGGAGAGTTGATTTTTCACAAGAGGACGTAAAAATTCTCCTGTGAGTGGTTAGCCCAGTAAATTACAAATTTTCCCTTTTTTTCCGATGATGGTTTCTGAAAGTTGTATACCAACGAATTCAAAAAAGAAAGACATGATTATCAAAATGTGGCAAAGTGAACAAAAATATTTAAGCGGCAAACATCCAACAAGTCCAACATATCACTTCATCCAGAAAAGAGCTCATTTGGGGAGTGCAAAATATATGAAAAAAAAATTAAACAACAAAATCATTTAATATTGAAATACTTTTAAAAACTCATCTTTTTTGTGTGTGTGTTTTTTTAAAAAAAGAACACTGCAAATGTAAGTACTAAAAAGTTAATCTATTAATAATGTAAGTAAATGTAAATGACAAATACAACAATTTATTAAAAATTCAGTAGCATCAACTCCGCACTCTCTAAAAATGTAGAAAACCTACTACTGTCTGAATGGTTTCCAAAAATTTTGAATAGTAGACTTCAAACAACAAAAAAACTCTAAAAGTAAATCGAATACAATTTAAAAATCCGCCCAAAAAGTTTTTATTTTATTTTATTATTTTTTTAATTTTCTAAAATCTAAAGTCGGATATTCACATCAGCTGGAAAAACGACGCATCCAACTTTTCCAAGGTGCCACAAAACCCACCAAAGCACACAAACCAAAGGTCATGTTCATGTTTACCAAAATCGACAACTAAAATATTTAGTATGACAGAGTATTTATTTTCTGAAATATATTGTGTTCTTTTTATACTGTAGCTCAAATATGATTGTAAAATATTATTCTTAGCTTGAAGACCAAAAACAACAAAAAACTCAATGGTAAAATGGTAACTCCCATATACATACTGTACTTGCAAAAAAAAAAAAAAGTCCATCCAGAATCACAAGGAGGCGCAGTAGAGCGTAAAAATAAGTCCATGATGGGACGTAAAAATCCTCTTGTGAGTAGATTGCCCAGTAAATTGCAAAATTTCCCTTTTTCGATGATGGTTTCTCAACAAAGTCAAAAAAGAAGGACAAGATTATCAAAATGTGGCGAAGTGATCAAAAATGTTTAAGCTGCAAACAAGTCCAAGATATCACTTCATCCAAAAAAGGGTCATTTTGGTTTGTTTTTTAAAGGTGCAAAATATATATAACCCAACCCCCTTTGAAAATTAAACGATAAAATCATTTAATATTCAAATTTTTTTTTTCAAGTCCATCTTTTTTGTGTTTTTTAAAGAACAAATGCAAATGTAAGTATTAAAAAGCAAATCTATTAATAATGTAAATTTAAAAATATATAACAAGTCATTAAAAACTCAGTAGCATTAACTCCGCACTCCCTAAAATTATACAAAAACCTACTACTGTCTTAATGGTTTCCAAAAATTTTGAATAGCAAACTTCAAACAACAAAAAAACTCTTTATTTTAAAAAAAAAAAAAAATCATGTACAATTAAAAGAACTACCCAAAATGTTTAAAAATCTTTTTTTTTTTTTTTTTTTTTTTAATTCTAAAATCTAAATTTAATGAATTTCCCTGAAAAATATCTCAAGATAAATAATTATCAAATATAAAAATAATAAAAGTTCCAGAAAAAGCCTTGTGACTAAACCCCAAGCGTTTTTGGTTGTCCTCAACGTTTCTACGAGGCAGAAGTGAGCACATTCTGCGAGGTTCTGCAGTCCTCACCAAGGGGGAGGGGTCAACCCCCCACCACACCTACACTCACCCTCACTCCAAACAAATCACTTCCTAAAAAGGGCATAGGTTTGTTCTCGATATTGGTAGGGACGATATAACAGCATAACCTGCATGTACACTTTCTTCTGGGGGCGGGACAGTAATAAGACCAAACAGATTGGGGGAATGGGGGTCAGGGCTACATTTCTCACAAATATGAACCTAATTAATTGATAGGCTAAATGATTAAAGCATAATAAATCTATTTTGACTTGTCTGGATTTTATTAGCAAATTTAAATTGCAATATTTGAACACAAATTATACTAAAATACACAAGAAATACAAACTTTTTAATCATCTCTTAACTATCCAGGAATGTAAACAATATAAACATTTGCCTTAAGACCACTCAAAATTGTCTGTTTAAGTAAATTAAACATCACAAAAAACTTCTTGGTCAGGGAATAATAAAAATAAAAAATTGAGCCTTCCTTCAGGACTGCTTTTGTCCACAAGCATAGCCAAACTCAACAAAAACATGAAAGCTATGAATATAAATAAAGTTGACGTTAACAGTACAAAACATACAGGAGGATATTTCTCTCAAAGCAGCTTCCTTCTCGAGTTCGAGAAATTCACACGGATGAATGTTATGCTAACTCTGATGCAGGTTGGACTTTTAGTAGCAAAATTAGTGGTGTGTTCCCCACCTACACAAGATCTATGTTTTAACATTACTTACAGCGGCTGCTGCTGGCGGAAAAAAAATTCTAATATCCCTCGTCTTCGAATGGGGCTGAGGAGGCGGCATACTGTAATTGGGGGTGGAGGGGGTCGAGTCATCAGCCAATCAAACGTGCGTTTTAGCGGGGAAAAAATGGACTGGCACATTCAGCAAGTTAAAATAGGTAAATGTAAATCTGAACATAATGAAAATAATTTACTTAATAATGATAGGGTCTATTCTATACTTACAACATATGGGAAGACAATCTAAATTACCTATATAACTGAAGTCATTATATAATGCAAATAAAGTTGCTTAAAACTCGGTGGGGACAATTTGAGCCATAGACTTCATAACCTATTGACATGACACGGGAAACAGGGCCGATTCGTAGGGGGCCTATTTTCAAAAACTTCAAATATTTACAAAACCAAAGCTGCTACCGACCTAGAACCAAAACAGGCACCTACCTTAGCCATATTTGAGTCTCCATGAGCAGCGGCATAAAAAAATTCGAAGTCGTTCCCTTATAAAATCCCGATTAATTATTTTCTATATAAGTATAACACAGCTTAAAATAGCTATAAAAATCTCAGATTTTACACTAGATGCACAAAAATCACCGAATGCTGGGATAATCACCTATATTTTCAGGATCAATAGCAATATTTAACATATCATATAAGTTTTTGACCAAAATAGCATCTTTTGTTTTTATTTACTGCAAGTTTTCAACCGCTAATAAATCACTCAATTTAACATCAGAAACTTAGTACTTGAGGAAAACATGCAGAATCAGTCATAAATAATATGTAAATAGATAATTAATAATTTATATGTACAATCACTTATTACAGAATAGAATATCCCTTTATTGTCATTATACACTATATACTGTTACCAAACGAGACTAGCAGCTGCCTGGCGTAAAAGGAGCCTTTCTGGGGAAAATTCTTGTGAATAAATGCTTAATTCCCCGATTTCTTCATAGATATGGACGTAAAACAGTCTCGATTCATGGTTATAAGCAAAGGAACTGTACAGTTAGGGTTTATTTTACCCATATAGACAAAGTACCATGCTAATATTTAAGCCAATGAGGCTAGTGGCCGTCTGGCGTAAAAGGAGCTTTTCTGGCGAAAATTCTTGTAAATAAATGCTTAAATCCCCGAATTCTTCATAGATATGGACTTAAAACAGTCTTGAGTCTTGGTTAAAAGCAAAGAAATAGTACAGTTAGGGTTTATTTTACCTATATTGACGAAGTACCATGCTACAATGTAAGCAAAAGAGGCTAGCGGCCGCCTGGCGTAAAACGAGATTTTCTGGCAAAAATTCTTGTAAACAAATGCTTAAATCCCTGAATTCTTCATAGATATGGACTTAAAACAGTCTCAATTCTTGGTTAAAAGCAAAGAAACAGTACAGTTAGGGTTTATTTTACCTATATTGACGAAGTACCATGCTACAATGTAAGTGAATGAGGCTAGCGGCCGCCTGGCGTAAAACGAGCTTTTCTGGCGAAAATTCTTGTGAATAAATGCTTAAATCCCCCAATTCTTCATAGATGTGAACGTAAAACAGTCTCGATTCTTGGTTAAAAGCAAACAAACTGTACAGTTAGGGTTATTTTACTTATATTGACGAAGTACTACTATGTTAGCGAATGAGGCTAGCGGCCGCCTGGCATAAAAGGAGCTTTTCAGGCAAAACTTCTTGTGAATTAATGCTTAAATCCCCGAATCCTTCATAGATATGGACGTATAACAGTCTCGATTCTTGGTTAAAAGCAAAGAAACTGTACAGTTAGGGTTTATTTTACGTATATTGACAAAATACCATGCTACTATGTTAGCGAAAGAGGCTAGTGGCCGCCTGGCGTAAAAGGAGCTTTTCTGGCTAAAATTCTTGTGATTAAATGCTTAAATCACAAGAATTCTTCATAAATATGGACGTAAAACAGTCTCGATTCTTGGTTAAAAGCAAACAAACCGTACGTATATTGACGAAGTACCATGCTACTATGTTAGCGAATGAGGCTAGTCGACTGGCGTAAAAGGAGCTTTTCTGGCAAAAATTCTTCTGAATAAATCACAAATCATAAAATTTGAAAAATAAGGTCTTAATGAAACCCTTTTTTCAAATTTGTAAAAAAAAAAAAAAAAAAAAATTTTTTTTAAGAATATGTGCAATAAGCGCTCTAATATCTATAACCCTTGCTAAATCCTGTTTTTTTTCCCTCATGGAACCTGCAGATGCAGGAGTTGCTATGCATCCATTATTTTTTTTTTTTTTGAGGGAAGATATTTCAAAATTCTGAATTAGTCTCAAAATCATGAAATTCTAAGTGTATCAAATCAATCATTTGGCATTAAGGGGTTAAATCCCAGAATTCTTCATAGATATGGACGTAAAACAGTCTCAATTCTTGGTTAAAAGTAAACTATGAGGCTAGTGAGTTACGAAATTAGCCGCCTCTATGTGTAAACAAGAAAATTCCTGCGAATAAATGCTTCAATTACTTATGCATGGTACGAAAAATATAATATTTACCTTGAATCCTCAAAGAAATCACTCCTGAGACAATCCTTCCTGTTTGTACGCGGTACAACTTTCGTAGTTAAATCCAATCGTAAATTAATCCAAGCTTAAATCCGACATGAGCTTCGGCTATTACTAAATTAAGCTCGGCCCTCTCTGATAAGGCGTTGCACACAGAATGACGAAGTGACACGTCAGTAGTGATGAGGTCTTATGTTTGAGCATCCTGAAAAGTTGCTCGTGTTGTTTCCTAATAACCTACTTTTCAATGACAGCCTTGAAAGTCCATTTCTGTTTTAACTTGGTTTATAAATTCTCCGGGTGCAGGGGTGGAGGCGGGGGCTTCAGCCGCCTCAGGTTGGGGGCGGGCGACTGGGGTCTCCCGTCACGCCTCACTCGTAGCGCAACCCGCAGCCCGCCAGAGTTGAGGAGCCGCTGCGGGAGGTTCCGGCAGCCGCAGCCGCTCTGCTTGGGTTGCCTCAACCTGTTTGTCACATTAGTTTTTACAGAAACCTGGACTGAATCAAGTGGATTTTTTTTTTTTTTTGCTGCATTTTTTTTTTGAGGATCTGAGTGGAGGCATCCCTCCCTCTTTCCTCTCTCTTCCGCTCCCTCTCTCTCTTTCTCCCATCCTTCCTCTTTCTTGCGCTCTTTCCCACTCAGCTCAGGTGTCGCCACTCGCCGCGGGTTCGCTTTTGGTGGGGGGGAAACTGCTGGAAGATGGGACGAGCGGGCTTCAGCACCAAGGAGAGCGGACAGATTCTTCTACTCGGTCAGTGCGGAATGTGTGAGTGTGTAGTGTAAACTAAACTCGAGCAGATTTGCTTTCAAGGAATTCCATTTTTTATGGAATAAAAACCACAAAATGTACAGGGAAATCTTGCTGATTTTTGAAATGTGTTGAGCTGTTGTTTCCATCACTTTCTTTTGAAATCATAACTAAAGTCCACTCAGGAAGCTGCGCATTTCTCACCTCACAGTGGATTTTTATGCTGACTGTGCCTTATTTGGGAGGGGGGGGGGGGGGGGGTTCAGGTTCTGTGTGGGTAATGATGTGTGTGTAATGCGTGGCACTGTCGTGACGCCACACTGCGGTGTGTGTGTTTTGTAGGAATATTTTGGGATTTGAAAAAAAAAATGGAGTTGGAGAGTACTTGTTTTTGGGGGGTTTTTTTTCATGCTGACGGTAAGAAAAAGTACAGTACTGTCCGCGCTTCTTTTTGTCTCATTCAAAAAGCATCTTTTTAATCTCATTCCTATCAGAATAGGTGAAACAAATGTTTATTAAAAAGCCCAGTTTAGTGTTTCTAACATAACATAAAATAAATTGTCTCCAAAATCTCCATGCACAATGCTTTGCAAATAAATTGAGTTTTTAAATAAATAGATAAATGAATCAAATGTATTTGTTATTATTAGAATTTTTTCTTCATTTAATTTTTTTTTTTTAGAATTATTTAATTTTTTTTTACTATATTGAATATATGTATTTTTCCAGACTATTAATCAAATAAATAGATAAATGAATCAAATGTATTTGTTATTATTAGAATTTTTTCATTTAATTTTTTTTTTTAGAATTTTTTTTTTTACTATATTGAATATATGTATTTTTCCACACTATTAATCAAATAATTATATTTTATTATTTTATTTTTTGCTTTTTATTTATCATTTTTCATATAATTTTTAAAATTATTTTCTATGCACATACTGCATGTGCACTGCTTTTTTAATGTACATTTATTCACAGTAAATTCAAGCATCAAAGGGTTAAATGTTTTTATCCTTTTCAATTTTGATCAAATTCACCCCCCCCAAAAAAACCAAAATGCGCATGATTTTCTAAAATTGTTCCTGCGCAGGTGCGTCACTGCTGCTGCTGCTGCCGGTGTCGGCGGCCGAGCTGGAAGGGGAGAACCTGTCGGGTCTGTCGACCAATCCCGACCGAGCCATCTTCGCCGTGCGGGAGAACGCCACCACGTGTCTGATGGTGGAGTTCGCCGTCAAACTGCTGGTGCCCTACGACGTGCTGGCGCTCAACCGCATTGACGTAAGGAGACCCCACCCCTACGCCGTCGCCCACCGTAGACGATTGGAATTGCTGACTCGGCATCACAAAGCTTCACTTTTTCATTTGAAATAGAGAAACGTGATTTCATTTTTTTTCTACAGCTGATCACGGAGCAGGCATCCTTCACACTCCCTCGCAGCGCTCACATCGACGGCAAGTGCGGCAGCAGCGAGTCGGAGATTCACATCAGCTGGAAAAACGACGCCTACGTGCTGCGCATTTACTTTTCCAAGGTGCCACAACAAACACCAAAGCACGCAAACCTAAGGTCAAAGGTCATGCTCATGTTGACCAAATCGACAACTGAAAGTGCGTTTCCCAAGATATTAAGTATGAGAACGCATTGATTTTCTGAAATATATTGTGTTCTTTTTATACTGTACTGATTGTAAAATATTTTTTAATTTATTTTGTATTAGTTATATCAACTGTGCTATTTTCCAGTATGAGTACAAATGTTTGTGTCATTATATAAACCTTTTTTTTTCCCAGATATGTGGATTTTCTCCCCAAATTTTCAGTTAAATTTTTAAAAAAAAAAAAATTTTTTTTTTTTTAGGATTTTTATTTGAGAATAATGAAACATTCAAATTCCCCCAAAAATTAGTACATGATTTTTGTAATATGATTAATCAAGTTTATTAAGCAAAAGGATTTATTAATTTACAACAGTGCGTTTTACATTTTTGCTCTATTTTTATACTACATTTTAACTTTATTTTTTATTTATTTATTTTATTTTATTGTTTTTGTTTTTTTCTTCCATATTTTTATATAGATTTAATTATTATTGTTTTTTAAAAGTTTTTTGCCAAAATAATTAATACACAAATTATGATTTTTTAATTTTTTTTTTTTTTGTGGTAATATTTCTATTACATTTATTTAGGAGAATTTAGGAGAGGGGTCTCCAACTTACGGCCAAGGGGCCAATTGCGGCAATATGACAATGTATAGCGGCCACCATTTGACATCCTATTGTAGTACTGTATTAATGATGTTTGCACGCATTTTGCGATGAGCAAATAATATATATATATATATATATATATATATATATATATATATATATAGATCAGAGGTTGTGCTAGACATTTTCGTTGTCTGTCATTTTGACTGACAGGGTCATAAAAATCCGGTCATAATCTATTTTTAGCCGTCACTTAAATTTTTAAAATGATAATGATGACATATTCAATAGTATTTAGTTTTCATTCATTGTTAATTAATATTGTAACGCTTGCTTGGCGGCGAAAAATTAGACACGGAAGTCGTGGTATTTTTCTCCCTCTTTTTACTCTGCTTACCGCCAACAACACCAACAAAACAACAACTCCGCCCCCAAAGAAAAAGAGGCAACTATATAGACCCCAATCACCAACGTCACACAATGATCTTAATTGTGGTTGTCAGCCCAAAATCTTCTAAATATATATTAAATGCATCTTACCAGATATAAAATGACTACTACATAGTCTGTGGTGATCGTTTGGTGCCCAGATTTCTTGTCGAATTACAGCAGTCCATCTCGCTCTCCTCTTCGGGTCTCTCAGAATACGGTAGAACTTCAAGTCTCTCCGTCTATCTTCTCTGTTACTGCAACCAACCGCCACACACGCCTTCACCATTTTGATTATTAATGTTAACGAGCAGAAAAACACGCCGTAATAGGAGGCATGTACGTAGCGGTAATGCGCAAACACGACGAGCTGACACACAATTTGGCGGCTCCAGTCAGGGGGGCGGAGTTGTGACGTCATGTGATTGGGGTCTATACACAGGCGGCAATCTAGTCCACCAATTGGATGACGCGCTGGCACACCGGGTGCACCAATAGGAACCTCGCATTGATGTGTCAATCACGGTGCCGCTGCCAGACCCCGCTGACGCTACAATATTCTGACAGAATAGCCAACGACGTCATGCATTAAGAGAGACAATAGCTAATTAATATGCTCACCCGCCACCCTGTGGTCTAAGGTGTGAATTGCAACCTGTCAAAATGACGGACGGACTTCAGTTTTTTCCGTCACCGTTGTAAAAAAACGGTCAACGACGGAAAATATTCGGTTAACGCGACCCCTGATATATATATTTATTTATATATATATACAGTGATACCTCAGCTCACGAACGCTTAAGCTCACGAACTTTTCGCCTCAAGAACATTAAATTCGCGAGCATATAGTCTCTGCTGACGAACTAGTTTTCGGCGGACGAACCAAACCACACGGTCGAACAGCGCCACGAGAAGCTGACGCACGCGCACGGCGTCCCAGTTCGTCCCCTCCCTTTCGTTGAGTGCGGACGTGGTTTGTGTTTGATAGACATTTTGGACCATATTGAGTGTACTTTTGCTATTATGGGACCGAAAAAGACCTCACCACAGGCTAGTGTTAAGCCTAAGAAGACATTAAAGAAAATAAGGTATATTTTTGTATAGTTTTAAGGCTTATTTAGTAGAAAATTATATTTTATGGGGACCTGGGAACGGATTATTCTCATTTTAATGGTTTCTTATGGGAAATAAATGTTCGGAAGACGAACTTTTCGCCTTACACACACTTTCTGGGAACCAATTATGTTTGTGAGCTGAGGTATCACTGTATATATTTATACAGGTAGTGTTACGACGTACTCGACCTAAACGATTTTGACCTTACGTCACGCAGTCTCGTCCGCCATTTTGTCTCCAGTCAATTTTTTTTTTTTTTTAGTCCAATAAACAGTACCTTATTGTACCTCACAGTATCTTTTGTTTTTTACTTTACCTTATAATCTGATGTGTTCTGTCCTCATATATACACATATGTACACTGATGTTCAAAACGACACCCATTTAACAATGAAATACATGACACAACACAATGAGTGTTCAAATGACCATAAAATTAGTAGATTTAATTAGTGTAATTTGCCTAACAAAATTCTGCTAGCTTAAATGCTACGAATGCTAACGTATTTACAATTCTCATAGCAAATTGCTCACACGTAACTCCACAAACTGTAGCTCTACACTTAATTACAAATGCATATACAGACATATATTAGCTGAAACAACTTACAGCCTTATGTGGGCCAAACCAGAGCGCAGCAATTCTTTATCCATGTCAGACGTCTGAGTCTGCCTTTCAATCATACATGGCGACAGTCCACCCAGACCCAACGCTGCCACCAGAGGGCAGTGTACCCTCCATCATTTGACAAAGTATAATACTTTTGGACTTTCTGGGTAGTTATTTTGAGATTTAGGGGTATTCAAAGGGTTAATTCTGACTTTCGCGGAAATTCAGGTTACGTCGCTAGCGTAGGAATGGAACTCATAACCCGGGGACAACCTGTATATATAATTTTAACCCTATATTGCCAAATGTATCACATTTGATACACCTAAAATTTCATGATTTTGAGACTAATTCAGAATTTTGACATTTCTTTTTGAAAAAAGATGATCGATGCAAGTCAACACATGCATGTGCAGGTTCCATGAGAAAAACAAACAGGATTTAGCAAGGGTTATAGATATCTGAGCGCTTATCACACATACAATTTGACTTTTCTTTTTAGAAATTTGAAAAAAAAGTTTCATTAGGACCTTACTTTTCAAATTTTGGGATTCGCTGATAATTGCTTCATATGGTTGGCATTAAAGGGTTAAATGAAATGAATGAATTAATTGAATGATCCATTTTTGAAAATAATCATTAAATGGTAATACGTAAAAAGAATTTTTTAAAAATGCAAATTAAAAACAAAATTGAGTAACAAAAAAGTAAAATCTAGATAAAATAAAATGAGTTACATTTTTTTTTTTTTAAATGTAATAACACAATACAATAAATTAAAAAAGGAAGAACAAGAAAGACATAAATTCATATAAGTGTGGCCTGTGTGTATTTTGCACTTTCAATCTTTTTTTATTATTTTTTTTAATTAATCAATCTCTCATGCTCGTACATATCTTAACTATTTGGTTTCCATTGACAGTAATAGACGTCCAATCCATTTTTAACTAGGACAGGCGGGAAGCAATCGAATGAAATGAATTGGACGTCGATTGCTGTCAATAGATGTTTTCAATATCAATTTATTTACATTTATTTCTTTGTATTGGCCGGTCATTCGCTGCCATCTTCTATCAATTGCAGCCAATTACTCAAGTATTGTGAGTTACTGTGTCCTGTGCTGTATAGTTATTTTTTTGTAGTTTTTCAAACATTATGACGTATTATTTTCAATACATTTGTTGTTAATAACCATCTTGCACTGCGACTGTTGTTTCAAAAATCCGTGTGCATTTCAGGAGCTGCGTGCAAAAGGCGCGGAGGTGTGGAAGATCAGCAAGGTCCAGTTCGTGTACGACACATCTGAAAGTTCTCACTTTATCAACGCCTACAACCGTGAGTAGCATTTTCTCTTATTTTTTCCACGACTCAGCACTTTTACACCCACTCACGATAACTTTAAGCACGCGGAAAGGATCAGTCGACCGCAATTGTTTTGTTCCCTGTTTTTTAGCGGGCAAGCACACGGCGAGTACTCACCGCCTGTCGGCGCTGGTGACGCCGGCCGGCCGTTCGTTCGTGTGTACGGCCCAGCAGACGCTGACGCTCATCAGTAGCGATCACCAGAAGGGCGTCACCGTCAGCATGTACGACATCCAGATTCAACCCTTCGACATGACTGCCGATTTTGTCTTCAGCGAGCGTGAGTAATACTTGAAGTTGAAATTCTTGGCCATATTTGTGTTATGTGCAGGTGTCATCATTTTCATGCTATGAACCAGGAGGGGAGCTTAGGAGGGTTCTGGGGGTGCGGTGGCACCCGAGCGGGGGCCTCTAGGGAGCCCAGTTTGCGGGCGTAATGTGGGTGTGGTTGGGCAAGGGGAGGCAGGGTTCCCACGGATCCTTGAAAATTCTTAAAAAGCGTTGAATTTATTAAAAACACGGCCTAAATTTACATTAAAATGTCTTAAATCCAATTTTTAAAAGTCTTAAAAATGTGAACACAAATAGGATTGTAGGTGGTGGATTCAAACCGGTTTCTGAACTGGTTAAAACCGGTTCGAACCGGTCTATACTGGTTCAAACCGGTTCAAACCGGTCTGAACCGGTTTGGTCGGAACTGGTTCAAACCGGTTTAAACCGGTTGTTTTAGTTTTTGGTCATGTGTTCAGACTGGTTTGGACCGGTTCAGACCGGTTTGAAACGGTTCAGATCACTGGTTCAGACGGGTTTGAACTGGTTCCAACTGGTCCGGTTGTTATAGTTTTGGTCAGTTCAGACCTGTTTTTGAACCGGTTCGAACCACTGGTTCAGACCAATTCAGACAGGTTTGAACCATTTCAGACCAATTTGAACCAGTTTGAACCGGTTTGGTCGGAACTGGTTCAAACCGGTTGTTTTAGTTTTGGTCATGTGTTCAGACTGATTTGAACCAGTTCAGACCGGTTTGAAACGGTTCAAATCACTGCTTCAGACGGGTTCGAACTGGTTCCAACTGGTCCGGTTGTTATAGTTTTGGTCTGTTCAGACCCGTTTTTGAACCAGTTCGGACCAATTCAGACTGGTTTGAACCATTTCAGACCAATTTGAACCAGTTTGAACTGGTTTGGTCGGAACTGGTTCAAACCGGTTGTTTTAGTTTTGGTCATGTGTTCAGACCGGTTTGAACCGGTTCAGACCGGTTTGAAACGGTTCAAATCACTGGTTCAGACGGGTTTGAACCGGTTCAACTGGTCCGGTTGTTATACTTTTGGTCAGTTCAAACCCGTTTTTTAACCGGTTCGAACCACTGGTTCAGACCAATTCAGACTGGTTTGAACCATTTCAGACCAGTTTGAACCGGTTTGAATGAGTTCAGACCAGTTTAAACAGATTCAGATCACTGGTTCAGACCGGTTTGAACCGGTTCCAACTGGTCCGTTTTTTCAATTTTGGGTCAGTTCAGACCAGCTTGAACCGGTTTGAACCTGTTAAATGGGTTCTGATCAAACCGGTTCAGACATATTTGAAACAGTTGGAACCTGTTTAGACCAAAGCAGTTTAATCAAGTACATAATTTTTGTCATTGGAATTGCTGGATATAGCTATCACAGGGTTTCTCGATGTGAATTGTTGTTTGTGAAAAATAATGTATTCCTTCGGGAAAATCCTGCTCGACATATAAACATTTCGACTTACAAACAAGGTCCTAGAACGAATTAACTTTGTATGTAGAGGTATCACTGTACTTTGTATCTGTACTTTTACTGTTACTAAAGTTAAAAAAAAAAAGTGAGTACAGGTAGTCCCCGGGTTACAAACGAGTCCTGTTCCTAAGCTGGCGACGTAATTGGAATTTCCGCATAAATCAAAATTAACCCTTTAAGTAGCCCTACAAAATAACTATCCAAAAAGTCCATAAGTATTGTATTTTGTTTAATGATGGACGATATACTGCCCTCTGGTGGCAGCGTTGGGTCTGGCTGGACTGTCGCCATGTATGATTGAAAGGTAGACTCAGACGTCGGACATAGATAAAGAATAGCTGCGCTCTCGTTTAGCCCACATAAGGCTGTAAGTTGTTTCAGCTAATATATATTTGTGTATGCATTTGTTATTAAGTGTAGAGCTACAGTTTGTAGAGTTGTGTGTGAGCAATTTGCTATGAGAATTGTAGCTATGTTAGCATTTGTAGCATTTAAACTAGCTGAGTTTTCATTGACAAATTAGGCTAATTTAATCTACTAAATTTACATACTGATCAGATCAGATGATCGTTTGAACACCAATTGTTTTGTGTCAAGTGTTTCATTGTTAAAATGCATGTCGTTTTGAACATAAGTGTACATATGTGTGTTACAAATTGTCAAAACTGAAGGAGAAAAAAAAAGCTTCAAAAAGCACAATTGCCTTGTTTGCCGTCTGTAAAGCTGAACAATTTCACATTTAGTGAGGATAGAACACGTCATATTGATAAAGTAAAAAAATAGATATTGTAAGGTAAAATAAGGCTGTTTATGGGACTTACAAAAAAACGACTGGAGACAAAATGGCGGACGAGATTTCAGCATTTATTCGTTCAACAGTCCAAAAACCATAACTAAATCTTTAATAAATGCTGCTGGTACTATTGCAAATAGCAATTAAACAAAGCAAAACAAATAAAAATATTAATAAAATCAGAATAATATAATAATTGTTATAATAATATTTGTAAAAATGTAACAAATTGTTACGTGTTTTATGTGGTGTACCTGAATGCACCGCGTGGCTGATTTGACTGAGTGAGAGAGGACTTTTTACTTTCACTTTTCATATTCAGCTGCGGCGGACAGTAGGCATGTTGTGTTGCACAAGTTCTGAAATAAATGATTTAAAAACCTGATGAAGCTGGCGATATTTTGGCAATGTTACCTTAATAATAATTGTCACCTCCGAACGGAGGTCGGAGGAGGACCGTCGAGAACGTAGACATTCTACGGCCGTATTGTCGAGCCAGTTTAAGGATGCGCACACCACACTCATATTTTTCTATCATTTTCACCTTCATTTCAATGGTAAGCGTCACCTTTTTCACCACCTGCACTAACCTTCTTGGAACCCATGTTGATTTCTCTCACCAGAAAATCCACCATGCGTCTGTCTCGCGAGAAAACAAGGAAACAGCATAAATCGTCGTATTTCGAGCATGTCTTCGGATATAGAAAACAAGTGGCGAGTCAAATTATACGTCAGATGTCGAAAAGATTGTATGTCGAGGTACCACTGTATCTAAGAAAAAATGTAATGTAGTAAAAGTACAAAAATACTGGCTTAAAGATTTACTTTATAAGTAAAAAGTACAAGACGCAACAATAAATGTAAGTTATAAGAGATAACCATTTTCTTTTTCACTTTTCAAAACTGTGCAGAATGGGAAAAAAACAAGCAATAAAATTGACTGCTTAACAAGCTCTGAAAACTCCAAAAATTATTTAATGGCGGAGTGCCAGCAACTATCAGGTGCATACCGCCACCGACTTTACAAGTGCAACACCCATCTGACTGCGCGCTGCTCTCTCTGTTGGTTTTTATTGGTCAATATCTTGTTGACCTGCCTAATCTTGCTTGTACTCGTGTTGCCACCTCTAGTGTTTAATTACTGTATAGTTGCACAGGGCTTATCCATTGCGCCGAAGGCATGAAAACGAAACTGTCAGTTCACAATGAAGGGAAAAAAAGATGAACAAAAGTAACTTGTAACGTAGGCGACAATTGGAAAAGTAGTGGAATAAACATATTTTGGTGCATTTTTATGCTTAATTAAAGATTTATGTCTGATTTTAGTAGAAGTGCTACTGTATTTTTTAAATGGGGCTCTTAGAAGGGTTAAAGGTCTTTAGTGCCAAGCTGTCCACTGTCCCTGAAAGGGTTCAAAAGTGATCAATTTCACATTTTAACTAGGGCTGTCAAACGAATAAAAATTTTAATCGAGTTAATCACAGCTTGAAAATGAATTAATCGTAATTAATCGCAATTCAAACCATCTATAAAATATGCTTTCTGTAAATTATTGTTGGAATGGAAAGATAAGACACAAGACGGATATATACATTCAACATACTGTACATACATAAGTACTGTATTTGTTTATTATAACAATAAATCAACAAGATGGCATTAACATTATTAAAATTCTGTTAAAGCGATCCATGGATAGAAAGACGTGTAGTTCTTAAAAGATAAATGTTAGTACAAGTTATAGAAATTTTATATTAAAACCCCTCTTAATGTTTGAATAAAATCTATAGGTAAAACGGCGTTTTTATAGATTGAACGCGACAATGCGTGAGTGGGTCGTGCAGCGCATGCGCTAATTACTTAACGTGGTCAATTTTTAAAAATTAATTTCCGCCGTGAATGCAATAAATTTGATAGCCCTACTTTAAACCAAAACTACTCTGGATGAGTGTAAGACATTTTGTCTGTAACGTTAAATACAATTAGAAAACGATTCAAATAAAGAATATATATATATATATATATATATATATTTAAAAAAGGCATGTCCGATATTTTTTCGCCGATTCCGATAGTTTGAAAATAATGTGATTGGACCACGTCTTTAGTTTTCGTTTTTATAAAATTTGTAAAATTTTCAATCAAAAAATAAACTAGTAGCTCGCCATTGTTGATGTCGATAATTACACAATTCTCATGGTCATAAAATCAGCCGCACCCAAGCGCCAGCAGAGGGCTACAAAACTCCAAAAAACACAAGTAACAAGTGCACATGACCCTGTGCTGTCATTTTAATCTGTTTGAGCGGGGCATGTGCGTTAATTGCGTCAAATATTTTAACGTGATTAATTTAAAAAATTAATTACCGCCCGTTAACGCGATAATTTTGACAGCCCTAATTTTAACATGAAAACATTTCTTTTACTATTATTAATTTTACGTTACGCTTTAAGTTCCACATTTTTATTAATCTCATGTTATATGATTCATTTCACATTTGCATGTGACAAGTTTTACATAGCAACATGACGCATTTGAAATTGCAAAAAGAATTTTGAGGCAATGAAAAAGTAATAAAAGATTCAATAAAAAAACAAATAGTATACCGTAATTCTTGCACTATAAAGCCTGACTATAAGCCACCACCCACCAAATTTGACACGAAAACGGCATTTGCTCATCGATAAGCCGCATTGGACTAAAGTCCAGATAGTTTGACCGAAGGATATTTAACCGGTAACACTTTATTTGACAGCAGCATAATACGACTGTTATAAGACCAAATGAACCACCATGAAGCTTTGAACCATTTGGCTGCAAAGCTTCAAGAAGCTTCATTTGGTTATCACTGCTCCCTTGGGGGAGACAGTCTACTGCCACCTGCTGTCAGCACTATTGTCATCCAACATGCCTCCTAGCATGCATTACAGCACTACAGATGTAAATAACCATCAAAATTCATGTTCCTTGCTAATTATTTTTTCAGTTACTGTTACAGTTGTTTCATTAATTGCTACTTAGTGTATTTGGTAACACTTTATTTGACAGTGGCGCCATAAGACTCTCATTAGACCATCATAAGTATGACATGCCACTGTTATGAGCATTGATGAATGCTTATGACAGATGTCATTTTCTGTCATCTGGCAAATTATCTCACTTTAGAATAGATGTAAAAGATCTGAGCTGGACATAAACTGAGTTAGTGACATAATTTGCCGGATGACACTTGATGACATCAGTCACAAGCATTCAATAATGCTTTGTTGATAGTGTCATGTCATAATTATGACGGTCTTATGACAATCTTATGACGCCACTGTCAAATAAAGCGTTACCTAATAACCCAAATAAATCGAAATAAACCGAAAATTACGCTACTCGTCGCTTTTAACTGATGAGCGCATATGTTGCACCTCTTGCCGCGAAGAAGGCATCGCAGCTACCCGGTAATATTTGTCGAGTGACAGTTACAATCTACGTCATAACCCCGAGCGTCCATTGCGCTTAACATGGCGTCCTCCGTAGGTCGAAACATGTACTAAATATTATGGATTTTTAAATCAATGGCAATATTTTATGTGTTTCTTATAAAATATTTTAGTAAAACAGAACAATTGTGGCTTATTAGAGCCTACAAGTCCGAGGTTCTCTCTAAATTTAACTTTATTTACTTAACATCATGAAATGTATCATTTTATAATGCAATCATTTTTGGAGTTGTAACGAGAAAATGCGACTCCAGTTTTTTTTCTTAACTCTTCCGTTGCATATTTGTGTCTTCTCAGCATACAAGTGCATCACGGACCAGCGCGAGCGACTCGAGGAGACGCTGCCGCTCATCCTGGGCTTCATCCTGGCGCTCATCATCGTCATCACGCTGACCGTCTACCACTTCCACCTCAAGCTGAGCGCCAGCAACACGCCGCCGCAGATGCCGCGCGATCGCTCCATGTACAAAAACATGTAGAGAGGCCGCGAATGATCGCGTTTCAGCGCCATTGACAGGGATAGACGTCCAATTGCTCTTCCAGTCAAAATGAATCGGACGTCTATCCCCGTCAATGGCAGCAAGTGAGTCGAGGTACAAATAATGACTTTCAATGGCCTGTGTCTCTTTAAGTGACATTATCCTTTTCAAACTAACACACGTTCGTCATATTTTGACATTTTTTTGGTCGTTCCGTGTTGTCATTTAGTGTTGCTTTTAAAGCACGTGTGCAAAAACAAAAACACACACACATACACACAAAAGGAAGCAAGCCTGATCCGATCCAAATGTGTAAAATGTTATTTTCCTGAAAAACTATGCATAAAAACCTCTGCTGAAAACACTCCTTGTTGTCTTTGGGGTCTTTGTTCTCCTGCAAGGCGTTTCTGTCAAAGAGACTGATGAGCAGGGAAGGTGCGCAGATGAACTATTGATTTTGTCGTCTAAATTGGAAAGAAATATTCTGGCTGTTATCGTAGTGTATAACTCATCAAACCACTGCCGTTGGGATGATTCATGTTCATGTGTTTGGTTGGGTTCTTTTATGAGCGTTTATTTTGCAGCATCTTTTACTGGCTGGGATTAAGGTTTCAAAGGAAGAAATTAAAACCAGGACTGTGGTTTCAAATTTAGCTACAGATTTCAAAGTAGGAATTCAAACTAGGGTTTAAAATCAATTAGGGTTTCAAACTAAAACCAGTATTAGGTTTTCAAAATAGGGTTTAAAACCAGTATTAGGGTTTCAAACTAGGTTTTAAAACAAGTACTGAGGTGTCAAACTAGGTTTTTAAAGTTTTAAGGTTTCAAACTAGGTTTTAAAACCAGTTTTAGGGTTTAAATCCAGTTTAGAGGGTTTTAAATTAGGGATTAAAACCAGTATTAGGGTTTCAAACTAGGTTTTAAATCCAGAATTAGGGTTTCAAACTAGGGTTTTACATCGGTATTAGGGTTTCAAACTAGTGTTTAAAACCAGTATTAGGGTTTCAAACTAGGGTTTAAATCCAGAATTAGGGTTTCAAAGTAGGGTTTTACACCAGTATTGGGGTTTCATACTAGGTTTTAATACCAGTGTTAGGGTTTCAAACTAGGTTTTAAAACAAGTACTGAGGTGTCAAACTAGGTTTTTAAAACAGTTTTAAGGTTTCAAACTAGGTTTTAAAACCAGTTTTAGGGTTTAAATCCAGTTTAAAGGGTTTTAAATTAGGGATTAAAACCAGTATTAGGGTTTGAAACTAGGGTTTAAAACCAGAATTAGGGTTTCAAAGTAGGGTTTTACACCAGTATTGGGGTTTCATACTAGGTTTTAATACCAGTATTAGGGTTTCAAACTCGGGTTTTACACCAGTATTAGGGTTTGAAAGTAGGGTTTAAAACCAGTATTAGGGTTTCAAACTAGGGTTTAAAACTAGTTTTAGGGTTTCAAACTAAGGTTTAAAACCATTTTTAGGATGTCAAAGTAGGGTTTTACACCAGTATTAGGATTTCAAACTAGGTTTTAAAACCAGCATTAGGGTTTCAAACTAGGGTTTTACACCAGTATTAGGGTTTCAAACTAGAGTTTAAAACTAGTTTTAGGGTTTCAAACTAAGGTTTAAAACCATTTTTAGGATGTCAAAGTAGGGTTTTACACCAGTATTAGCATTTCAAACTAGGTTTTAAAACCAGTATTAGGGTTTCAAACTAAGGTTTTACACCAGTATTAGGGTTTGAAACTAGGGTTTAAAACCAGTTTTAGGCTGTCAAAGTAGGGTTTTACACCACTATTAGGGTTTCAAACTAGGTTTTAAAAACAGTATTAGGGTTTCAAAATTGGGTTTAAAACCATTTTTAGGCTGTCAAAGTAGGGTTTTACACCACTATTAGGGTTTAAAACTAGGGTTTCAAACCAGTATTAGGGTTTGAAAGTAGGTTTTAAAACCAGTATTAGGGTTTGAAAGTAGGTTTTAAAAACAGTGTTAGGGTTTCAAAATTGGGTTTAAAACCATTTTTAGGCTGTCAAAGTAGGGTTTTACACCAGTATTAGGGTTTCAAAGTAGGGTTTTACACCAGTATTAGGGTTTCAAACTAGGTTTTAAAACCAGTATTAGGGTTTCAAACTAGGGTTTTACACCAGTATTAGGATTTCAAACTTGGTTTTAAAACCAGTATTAGGGTTTCAAACTAGGGTTTTACACCAGCATTAGGGTTTGAAACTAGGGTTTAAAACCAGTGTTTCAAACCAGTATCAGGGTTTGAAAGTAGGTTTTAAAACAAGTATTAGGGTTTCAAAATAGGGTTTAAAACCAGTTTTAGGGTTTCATACTAGGTTTTAAAACCAGTGTTAGGGTTTCAAAATAGGGTTTAAAACCAGTTTTAGGCTGTCAAAATAGGGTTTTACACCAGTATTAGGGTTTCAAACTAGGTTTTAAAACCAGTTTTAGGGTTTGAAACTAGGATTTAAAACCAGTATTAGGGTTTCCAACTCGCAGTGCCTCACGACTGACACAATGTGATACAGGCAAGATTTGTATTATATTTTATACTAATGATAACGGACCCTGGTAATGTAATCAATAAAAAAAAATGTCACGCTTCAATTTAAAAACGTTTCCTTGTTACACATTAAAATGTTTTGATGTGCTAAATTTCACTTTGTAACGTCACACTGAATTTTTTCCCCCTGGTATAGCACAAATGTTGACATCATCCCCCACTTGATGACAAACTGTTAAAAAACAATCACCTTTAACAACAAATCATCTGGTTGTGGTGCAAAACAAAAGTGTCAATTTCCAGCGTGACGTCGTTCGCCTTTTATTTAGTGACATGTCGTCAGCTAAGAGAAGAAGAAGAAAGGCTCGTCTCCACTGTCCTGCCTCAATCAATATCCCATTACGGTGCAAAGCACTCGCAGCACACAAAGACAAATAAGACCATAAATTACTCCTCTCTTAGCTCTGGGCGCGTTTGGGAGATGATGGGAGGACAAAAAGAAGTGAAAATGACAAGAGAGCAGAGGGAAAGGAAAAAAAAAAGTGATTCATGCGAAAAGACAATGTTCTTATGGAAGTTTGTTTTAATTGAAAGCATCTTCACAGACATGCAGCATCAATGTACAACACGCACACACGCACGCAGTCGTATTTACAGATCACAGTGACTGATGGGTCCGAATGGATGCCGGCAGCTTTATACACTTTTGTATGTGATTTCGTGACATTGACGATGATGTTAGATTATTTCCATTCATAGCTTACGTTAAAAAGTAGCAATTCCTTCAGTGTGTACAGAGCCCCAGACATTGCATGAATGGAAAAAAAGAAAGTATTAGTTTGCGCGCACGTACACACTCGCTCACATCAGTGTTGTTTTTGGCAGCCATTTTAATTTTCGTTTTAGTCTTTTGGACGAAAATACTAATTAGTCTTAGTCATATTTTAGTCATTTCAAAATGTCTTCGTCTAGTTTTAGTCAACGAAAACTCAAATTTCGTCTAGTTTTAATGAGAATTCTCAAGATGCTTTGGTGCATACGCTTGAAAGGTTTTAGTCCATGAATAAACATAAAAGGTTTCCAACAATTTTGAATGAACATGACATTTTCATGATGAAAATACGCACTCGGCAGGAAAACAGCATATTATTTGCAATTACTATATTGACCCGAATATAAGTGTTGCCCGAATATGAGACGACCCCTTCTTTTTCAAGATTGAACACCAAATTAATTTTTATACAGAAAATAATTACAGTACATCTGAAACAAATGATTATAACAAATTTTAGAGAAAAGGCATGTTATTTTGCTTCATTCAAATGTTAATATCTGAGCATTTAAATATGTAAAGTGCAATCACAATTTTAAATGAATGGCTTCTGGTTTTTGAAATGTGAATAAACCAATCTATTGTGATAAAACAACAAAATTGCAATAACTGCATTAACCATCAAAGTGAAGTCTAATTGTAACTGTAGTCTTGAAACAAATCTGAATGAGGAAAAACATTTCAATAAAATACTGCAAACTGGTTAAACTTGAGAGTAGCTGAGATCTGTCATGACAGAACATCGCTTCAATGATATCTGGCGCCATCTAGCGTCGTAAATGCGTATAATGTCTAGACGGCAAATATAAGACGACCCCCACTTTTTCAGTCTTATTTCAATGCAAAAAACACCTTCTTATGTTCAGGCCAATACGTTACTAGTTCGTTCACACCAGTGTTGTTTTTGTCAACGATGACAACAACGAAAATTTTTTGTCAACAAACACTTTTTCAATGACAACAACGAGACAATAACGAGCTAAAAAAAAGTGTTTTGGGTGACATAACATAACGAGACTCATGCCAGTTTTTGTCTGACGAGACGAGACAAAAATGCACAATAGTTTCTGACTGTATAAGTATTACAGTCCAAAAGACTGAGACGAAAATTAAAAAAGGCTGCAAGTACCACCAAGTAATAGTAAGTTCACATAAAGTAGTAGCTTGTGCGCACGAACAATTTGAGTCTAACAACAGTTCATTTTTTTTCATTAATGTCATGTCTGGGGCTCCTTAAGCATGTGCTACTTGGTCACACTTTTTGCCTCTATTGGCTCCCTGCATTTGTTCAAATCATTCACATGAACTCACTGACAGCAATAGACGTCCAATCCATTCCAAGTGGGAGGGTGTTCATTCGCTGCCATCCCTCCGACTTCGAATGGATAGGACGTCTACATGTGATCAACTCATTAAAATCCGCAGCTGAGAGATGAAAAAAAAACAATTGGACATCTATCACTGTCAATGGGAGTCCATATCCATCATCAAAAAAAAAAAAAAAGGGATTAATACAGTACTCTCCGCTGAACAAAATACAAATTTTCAATCACTAAAATGTAGTTTCATTGCACTTGAGTGTATTTCAGTAGTTCCCTGTCGCCCGTCGCTTGACTTTTTCATCAAATAATTACAAAACCAAAGAAAACGAATGCAAAAAAAGGCCACGCTAGACAAAAAAAAATTGCAATAAATAAATAAATAGTTTGAAAAGCTCATAGAAAATGTCCGACATGACCCTTTTTGCCCAACGTTTAATGGAAGTTTCGTCTACAAAGATAGATAAGAATAATAAATAGATTTAGTTGGGTTATTTTTTTAAAGTAACAGTTGGGTTCAAATGGGTTTATTTGGGATATTTCGTGTGTGTGTGTATATGTATATATATACTGTATATACTGTACATATATATATATACACTATATATTTGTTAATGAAAAAGTGTATTATAAAGAGTAGGAAAGTCTATTGAATACTGCTTATATCACAATGGCTACCACACCATCAATACTCAAAGATATCAAAACTGTACACTAGATCTTACAAGTTGCTCTTAAAATACATGTGCGAGACGCCGCCCACGTTCTCGGGGGTCCGCTCAGGTCCTCGAAAGCGCCCAGAGTTTCTTATTTTTCTTCGTAGTTGTATTTTTTGTGTGTGTGCGTGTGTCGGTTAGCTAAATCTACGTCACGGTTACGAGTGTGAGTGCTAACGGGGCGGGCAGAGTGGGGATCACAAAAAAAGTGTGAGTTTGTGGGTGTTCAACGGTGGCGATAGTGTCTCATGAGGGGCACGATGCAGGACGGCGGTCCTGACAGTTTGAGGAAGGGGTGCTGAAGGAGTTCCTGCGCAGTGGCTCGCTGGGACGGCTCGCGGACCAGCATTAAGTCCAGGAAGGAGCGCAACACCGATGAAACCTGAGAGGAATGCACATAACACATTGTTGCTAGAGAGAGGTTTTCTTACTTTTACAAGATTTCGAATGCAAACAACACATGGTTGCTAGTGAGAGGTTTTCCTACTTTTTCAAAGATTTCCTTCTTATTTGAATTTAAAAAAAATATTTTTCTTTTTGAAAATTCAGAAAATTCACTCGACATTTGTAGAAAGTATTTGTATTTGCATAAAAACATGCATACATACATGTATGCATACATACATACATGTATGCATACATACCTACATGTATACATACATACATACATACATACATGTATGCATACATACATACATAAATACATGCATGCATACATACATACATGTTTGCATGCATACATACATACATGTATGCATACATACATACATGTATGCATACATACATACATAAATACATACATGCATACATACATATATACATGTATGCATACATACATACATATATACATGTATGCATACATACATACATATATACATGTATGCATACATACATACATACATACATATATACATGTATGCATACATACATACATATATACATACATACATGCATGCATGCATGCATGCATACATACATGCATGCATGCATGCATACATACATACATGCATGCATGCATGCATACATACATACATACATACATGTTTGCATGCATACATACATACATACATACATACATACGTACATGTTTGCATGCATACATACATACATACATGTTTGCATGCATACATACATACATGTTTGCATGCATACATACATACATACATGTATGCATACATACATACATACATGTATGCATACATACATACATACATTCATACATGTATGCATACATACATACATACATACATACATACATACATACATACATACATACATATATTCATACATGTATGCATACATACATACATACATACATACATGTATGCATACATACATACATACATGTATGCATACATACATACATACATGTATGCATACATACATACATACATACATACATGTATGCATACATACATACATACATGCATGCATACATACATACATACATGCATGCATGCATACATACATACATGTATGCATGCATGCATACATACATGCATGCATGCATACATGCATACATGTATGCATGCATGCATACATACATACATGTATGCATGCATGCATACATACATACATGTATGCATGCATGCATACATACATACATGTATGCATGCATGCATACATACATGCATACATACATACATACATACATACATACATACATACATACATACATACATACATACATACATACATGAATTAATTAATTAATACTGGGCAAGTTAACCACAAGTAGTAAGTCCGAGTTGTCTCACAAATTAACAACACAGTAAAATATTTTATCATGCACAACTGATTCGCTGTGGTGACCCCTGAAGGGAAAAGCCGAAAGGAAGAAAAAGTTTAACAGCAATGGGCTTTTTTTGGGCTTACTCAACTTGTGCTACTTCAATGTGCTACTACATACGCTACCTAGCTATAACTCGTTAAAAAAAAGTTCCCAATCGTAAGGTTTCTTCTTAAATAATATGCGATTCTATATTTTTATCATTCAATTTTGTTCTTTTCACTACTGACTTTCTCCATTTCTATTGGTGTTGAACAATCAATCTGGCATTGCATTTAGCCAGCATAGCACCTGCAAACTTATCCAAAATGTCCAATTGTTTTTGTACTACTCACCTTGTGTGACTCTTTTAGCCGCGGGGGCAAGTTATCGCGTATCCTCCTCATGGCCTGCAAAGGCGGCTCATTGAAGTACGGCGGCTCACCGTCTACCATTTCGATCACCATGATGCCCAGTGACCACACGTCCACCTATGCATACCAAAATATAAGACGACTTGATGAGGATTTCTTACACAAGTAGATTAGTGATACAAAACTGAGTGTCAAGTCACCTCGGTCCCATAAGGCAGCCTGGAGATGACTTCGGGCGCCATCCAATATGGCGTCCCGACTAGCGACTTCCTCTTGGGAACCTCTTTGGACACTTGGGCACAGAAGCCAAAGTCGGACAGCTTGATCTACAAGCACACGTTTAAACGGTTGTAGCCTTGGTTAGCTCATGTTTGAGTGCCATTGACGGTGTTTGACGTCCAATTCATTTTGACTGGGATGGGCGAATGAACATGAATTGGACGTCTAGCACCGTCAATGGAAGCCAATGAGTAAACATTGACACTGTTCTACTTCATTCTACTTCATTCTCTAAAATGTAACCTAGTAACCTTGCATCCTCTGCTAACATAAGCAATTAGCACATGAGCAAAGCTAATGTACTATTGTCAAATAATGGCACTGAGTGTGGACTTAATAAAAGTATCAGGTTTAATACCAAATTGAGAAAAAAAACCATGTTGGCCTTTCATTCATTTATTGTCACCTACACTATTTTGATGTCAGGATCTCTGTGTGTATGTTTGTGTCTTTACCCGTCCGTCGCTTGTAAGCAAGATGGAGTCACTTTTAATGTCGCGGTGGATGACGCCCTGCGTGTGTAGGTAGCACAACGCGCGCAGCACCGACAAGCACACCGTGGCGATCTGCTCCTCGTTCATCCTGTCACATACAAAGCGTAGCATACAGTCAGATTGCACACAAGAAAAAAGATGAAGTAAGTTGCATTTGCGGCAGAGGTCCCAGATGGAAGTTTAAGCGCAGTTACAGCCTCAGTGAACACACGCACGCACGTCCAGCTGGCACTTTATGTGTACTTCTGCGTGGCACAAGCGTTAACATTGCATTTTTTATTGCGTTCCTCTTTTTTTGTGTCCATTTGCGTATCGGGCTGTGACTACAAATGTCAACGCGAGCATGAAGTTATGCTCATTCGGAAGCTAAAATCAGCCTGGCTAACAGGCAATTGCACAACGATGCATGTAGTCACACTTTCGAGTAGATGAAGTGTCACACACGTTAGCACTGACAGTGCAACAAGAAAAATGAGCCTTCTGATAATGAACGCAGGAAATAGATGTGTGTACACGCACACACAGAGAGATGAGCTCATTGAAATAGAAAATTGTTGTGCAACATAACAATAAAAAGATGTTAATGATCTTGTAAACTTGTCACGGGAATGACAATTATGGAAACGCAAACAAAAACAGCAGCCACGCTTCGATTTGCACAAAAATACAGATGAAATGACGATGCGAATATGACCCGTCTTTGTCCGAAATCCCTTCAAAGTCGAGTATTTTTGCTTAACAAGTCACAAACTATATATATCTATATGGCAGAAAACACTCAGGTGACTTGAAGTTCCGCTCTGAGACCCCCAATTTGGCCATATTTCAAAATTGTCCTATATGCACGTGTGATACATCATTGGAAAGCTTAAAATCTCAATTTTCTTGGGAAAAAAATTTAAATAGGAGGGCATTTAATAATAATAATAATAATAAAAATATTTAAACAGCAAAACCCTAACTGGAGGCAAGAGCACATGAGAGCAGAATTAAAGACGCCACAATTTTAACGAGATATTATCGCGTACATACCATGTTTCGATCCAAAAACTCCATGTAGCATGTATTACCGAGTGTCAAGACACATTTGTGAATGGCCGCAGCCGGATTTTTGGGGGATTTTATGGGTGAAACATGGTGATATAATAAGGGTCGCGATGCAGAAATCGCAGACAACAAGGAGTGGTTGAGATTTTCTTTTCATATAGTTACCTTTTTAAACATTATTTTTGTTTGGTTTTTTTTTTTGGTTTGGATTGATTATTTATCATCTAACATATTGGGGAAAATGCGACAGTAACAAAAAAATAACAGTTATCTGAGGTAGATATCTGTGACTTTTTTACAGACGCCAAATTTTTCATTGTGACATTTGTTTAAGGTTTAACATATGCCAGTGAATAATTTTTTTAAAGTCGTTTATTTTTTAAACTAATTATTAGACATCAATTAATGATTCTAAGCTAAAAATGACAGACATTTTGAATAGTAAATAATAATTACTTACTTTCTTTTTATGGCTAGGTTGAAACAAAAGCGGTTGCGCGACATCTGTAAACGGGGGTTTTCAGGGTAAAACGGACAAATTGAAAATAGTTCGGGGGCTTATTGCGCCATGAATCTGCTATGGCAGCATATAAACATGTTGTTCTATCAAACACAACAGTTGTTTTGGCTTAAAATACAGCAGTTTATTTTAAAGAGGGGTGTAAGAGCAGAAACAGCTTTTTCAGTCTTGTCTGTGTTTTCCGCCATATATATTGAATATTATATATGCAGTTTCTGCACCTTGCTGCCATAGTAGATTCATGGCACATTAAGCCCCCAAACTATTTTTAATTTGCCCGTTTTACCCTGAAAATCCCCGTTTACAGACGTCGCGCAACCGTTTTTGTTTCAACCTAGCCATGAAAACAAGTAATTATATTTATTATTCAAAATGTCTGTCATTTTTAGCATAGAATCATTAATTGATGTCTAATATTTTATTAAAAAAAAAAAAAAAAAAAAAAAGACTTTAAAAAATTATTCACTCGCATATTTTAAACTTTTAAACAAATTACATCACAATGAAAAAAATGGCGTCTGTAAAAAAGTCACGGATATCTACCTCATAACTATCGCTATTTATATATATCGCAATTGTTTTTTTTTTGTTACTGTCACATTTTCCCCGATATGTTAGATGATAAATAATCGATCCAAACAAAGAAAATTTGAAAAAAAAAAAACATTTCAAAGGGTAAATATATGAAAATCTCAACCACTCCTTGATGTCTGCGATTTTTGCATCGCGACCCTTGTTATATTACCATGTTCCACCCATAAGATCCCAAAAAATCCAGCTGTGGCCATTCACGGCTGTGTCTTGACACTCAGTGATACATGCTACATGGAGTTTTTGGATCGAAACAAGGTAAGTACGCGATAATATCTCATTAAAGTCATGGCGTCTGTAATTCTGCTCTCCGTGCTCTCACCTCCCGATAGGGTTTTGCTGTTCAAAAATATTATTTTTTTAAAAAATGCCCTCCTGTCCAAACGTATCACGCATACATATTGGACAATTTTGAAATTTGGCCAAATTGGGGGTCTCAGAGCGGAAAGTCAAGTTATTGTCCGATATGCATGTGTGATACATCATTGGAAAGCTTCTAATCTCAATTACCTGGGGGTAGAAAAATTTTGACCAGGAGGGCATTAATTAAAAAAAAAAAAAAATTTGAACAGCAAAACTCTAACTGGACATGAGAGCACGTGAGAGCAGAATTAAAGACGCCACGATTTTAATGAGCTATTATACCGTATTTACCTTGTTTCCATCCAAAAACTCCGTGAAGCATGTATCACCGAGTGTCAAGACACAGATGTGAGTGGCCACAGCTGGATTTTTGGGGGATTTTTTGGGTGAAACATAGCAATATAACAAGGGTCGCGATGCAGAAATCGCAGACATCAAGGAGTGGCCGAGATGTTATTTTTCATATATTTACCCTTTTAATCGTTTTTTTTTTTTCTTTTCTTTGTTTGGATCGATTATTTATCATCTAAAATATTGGGGAAAATGTGACAGCAACTAAAAAAAATACAATTAAGCAATAGTTATGAGGTAGATATCCTTGACTTTTTTACAGACGTTTTTCATTGAGACGTAATTTGATTAAAAGTTTAAAATATGCGAGTGAAAAGTTTTTTAAAGTCTTTTTTTTTTTTTTTTTTAAACAATATTAGACATCAATTACTGATTCTAAGCTAAAAATGACATTTTGAATAATAAATACGATTACTAACCTTCTTTTTATGGCTAGGTTGAAACAAAAGTGGTTGCGCGACATCTGTAAACGGGGGTTTCCAGGGTAAAACGGACAAATTAAAAATAGTTTGGGGACTTAATGTGTCATGAGTCTGCTATGGCAGCATATAGAAATATTGTTCTATCAAACACAACAGTTGTTTTGGCTTGAAATACAGCAGTTTATTTTAAGGAGGGGTGCAAGAGAACTGCTTTTTCTGCCCTGTCTGTGTTTTCCGCCATATAGAGTATATTCGATTTTTGTCTTTTATTGGGGTGCTCGTACCTGGTGTGTGTGACGATATCAGTGAGGGCCCCTCCCTCCAGGAACTCCATGACGACCCACAGCTCATCTCCAACCAAGTAGCTATTGTACATGTCCACCACGTTCTCATGATGGTAGTCCCTCATAATCACCACCTACACACACATACAGCATATAAATATACATGTCAGGAAATAGTAGCTCTTCATTGAAATGATTATCTATATACAGTATGAACACATTTGGGAGTTTGAAGCGTAACAGGATTACATACGTGGATTAAGAGGATTACAATGAAAGTAATTAGCAGCAGAAGCGACGCCCACCAACGTACGCACACACACACACACACACACACACACACAACGTGTTATACTGCCTGATCATGTAAATCCAAACGTGTGTGCAAATACGACAACAGCGCGCTGTTATTTTTAGGATTGGGTAAAGATTCGTCGCGATTAATCGCATGTTGCAGGCGCAGTGGGAATTAAACCTGCATGTTTGGACCATCATGCTAACAATTTTCCCGCATCGGTTCTTATGTTCATGCACGATTAAAATGATTGCCTGAGTTTGTGAGTAATTTAGAGTTACTGTAACTTAAGTTACGGGCACCTCGTTGAAGAGCAGCTCCCTCCTCTGCTGCTTCCTCAGGTCCATCTTTTTGACAGCCACCTGTTTTCCGCTGTGCTTCTCACTGGCGATGCACACGATGCCCGTGGAGCCCTCGCCGATCTTGATGAAGCTGTCCAGGTACTCGCGGGGATCACCTGATGATAGTATTTTTGGTTTGTGTAAAAAGGTTTGAGAGATACCGCGCATGTCGGTTACCTGGATTGACTACAAGTTGGAGCGCAGCTCGAAACTGCTCGTGAGAGACCCTGGAAGGTTGAGTGTCTGAGCTGGACCCCCACGAAGGAGGGGGGTACGCCCCCGGGGGAATGTACGGCGATGAAGGTTGAGAGTACGCCCCCTGTGACCAAAGAGAGAAATCACACGGTTCATTATCAGTTTAGAGTCGACTTTTAAATTGCAAAGGCTAATTCTAAACTTTTATTAAGTGATACTGCCAGGACAATTAATAATAGAGGTGGGAATCTTTGGGCACCTAACGATTCGATTACAATTACGATTCAGAGGCTCCGATTCGATTATAAATCAATTATTGATACTCCCCCCTTCCCCCGCTTTTAATATTTTGTACATTAGTTCCAAAATTGTTCAAAAATCCTCTCAGGATAAACCAAACTAATATTTCAGTATCAAATTAACAGTAAAAAACAGTAAATAAAATACTCAAATCCCCATTGTGTATCAGCAGCTTTAAAGAGCATACGACACGAGAAAAAAAGTCTCAAATGGAATTATTATATGAATTAGAATCATATTTTGAGACGATTCGACTATATACAACAATTTATCAAAGCGCAGATGACGAGAAATTAGTCTTTTAATCTGCCGGTTACCCACGCCTACCATTATAGGGCTTTAGCGTCCCCAACAGGTGGATGACGTCAGCGGTAGACTGGGCTCATCGATTTTACTATTCAGCCCATTGAGGGGGAATTATTCAGAACAAGGAAAACGCGACGAAGAAAGCCGCAAAATGTCATTGTTTCAGTCTCTCTACTCCAATATTTTTACAGGATATTCTTTTTATCCAAGTATTTTTCACCAATACCTATATAAATTGCTTGAGAAGGACCAGTCAGCCCGTCGAGGGGTAACTATTCAGAACGAGGAAAACGCGACGAAGAGAGCGGCAAAATGTCATTGTTTCTGTCTCATTACTTCAATATTTTTACAGGATATTCTTTTTATCCAAGTTTTTTCCCCAATTGCTAAATAAATGGCATGGTCATGACAAATAACAGTCTTGTGCTGAATGGAATATGAAATAATAAAAATGCATTTATTCAGGACGACATGGCAAAATTACTCCATAATGGTCAAAACTGTCGACTTCACCTTTACTGTCGCACCTCCCGAACTATATTTTATGCCACCTAAATCGGACATATGTCATTTCCCTTCCCCGGCTTCGGAGAATGTAAACAAACCAGAAGGCCTGACAGCTAGCCGACATGCTAACCCGAACCGAGTGATGTTTCAAAGTCTTCAAAGTGGAAAATCACACATAACTATCCTGGATTATTTGACATGACGACCCGGTTGTCTATTGTCGTCGCGGATCGGCAAACCGCCCGGCGGAGAGCAATTTACAGTTCGTTCCCCGTAGGAGGGTGGCTGGAGTTGTTGTGCAGCTAACGTGCTGCTGCTAATGAGCATTAGGAGAGCTTTTTACATGCCTATCAATGATCAAACGTAAGTAATCCTTCATTTAAAGGAAGTTTGTAGTGTTTACTTTGTAATCGCTGTATTCGTATTTGACATAATACAAAACAAGATGTTTACTCACTTCCTCGTAAGTCCAATGGTCCCACAGTAAATATCCACGGTGAATGGGAACCTTTTGAAACTCCAAAAAGGCGTATACGCCTCTCCTCATACAGAATGATTTTTCTGCAGCCGTTTGGCTGGCGTGATGCGAAAAATAAACGTATTAATCCGCAAAATCAGCTGAATCCTTCGTCCTCATACACAACCGCTCACTGTAGCGTGAAGAGGACGTCTTCTACCGTACACGTCACAGCGCCCTCCTCCTCAATGCAAGACCGAAGCCGGAAGTCACTCATTTTCATGGCGCGGGATTCAGAAAACTAAATAAAAATAGCGATCGCTTCCACACACATCCAAGCGGCCCATATCATTCAGGGGCATAAAATACCGCGTGTATTATGAAATAAACATGCTTTTTTGTGTCACATGCACTTTAAACTACATTCAATTTATTTAATGATGTGAATCAACCGTTAAAGTTGTCAAAATTGCTCCCGTTATTCCATAATTTCCCTTCTGTGTGCTTTTGACATGTAAAAGTTTTAAAACTGGTTCATCATTTAAAGATAGATTGAAGTCAGGATTTTGCCGATCTGACCAAAGCACACGGTCCAGGCTGTATTTTTGTGTGAGACCAAGACTGAGCTTTTTGGCAACAAACACTCAAAGTGGGTCTGGCGTGCCACGAAAGATGCGCATGCTGAAAAGCACCTCATACCCACTGTGAAGTATGGGCGTGGGTCAGTGATGCTGTGGGGCTTTTTCCCTTCCAAAGGCCCTTGGAACCTTGTTAGGGTGCATGGCATCATGAATGCTTTGAAATACCAGGACATTTTAAATCAAAATCTGTTGCCCTCTGCCCGAAAGCTGAAGATGGGTCGTCACTGGGTCTTTCAGCAAGACAATGACCCTAAACATATGGCCAAATCTACACAGAAATGGTTCACCAGACACAAAATCAAGCTCCTCCCATGGCCATCTCAGTCCCCAGACCTTATTTTGTTGGCAAAAGGGGGTTGTACAAAATATTAACTCCAGGGGTGCTAATAATTGTGACACACATTATTTGATGTCAAATAATTTTTTCTTTATATGGGATTTTTTTCCCCACTGAATGAATGCACTTGTATTGAAGGTTGGATTTTTCTGTTTTTTCCATTAAGGTCCCATATTATTTGAATAAAAAAATATATATATATTAGAAGCTAAAAAACACATCTTTTTCAGGGGTGCCAATAATTATGGAGGGCACTGTATATAACCAAACTCGTGATATAATGCAAATAAGGTTGCTTAAAAGTAGGTGAGGACTATTTGAGCATCCTGAAAAGTTGGTAGTGTTATGTCCCTACCGTCCCTATGCAAACCTGCGCCCTTTTAATAAGACACTGTTTACGCGATGAAAAAAAAATGGCGGCCGAGACTCCGGCGTAAAGTCGAAATCACGTAAGTCGAGTATGTCATAACCCGGGGGCTACCTGTAATATGAAATAATTCTAAAAAATGTGAGTTTGACTAAAACAGTCCATTTGAAATAACCTTCAATATAATCAACTTTTGCTGGAGAGATCCGACGCGTACCTGCGGGGTGTACGGCGGGCTGGGCTGAGAAGGCGGGTGATGGTAGGGCGATGGCTTGTAATGGTGAAAGACGGGCGGGTAGGGCAGGTGCACGGGCGGGTAGCCGGGAGGCTTGGCGTGGTTCTGAGGTAGCTTGAGAGGCCCGCGTGGGTAGGGATCGCCGGCCGCGGCGTGGTGGGGGCTTCCGTCCCGCGACGGACGCTCGTAGTCACCCTGTGGCAGGTCAAAATACAGTTCTTTCAAGTGGAACCTGCCACTAGATATGCACCAGGAAGATTAATAATAGAGTTAATAATGAGATATAGAGCACAAGCGCACACGCGAGAACAGGAAAAGGAGGAGGATCAGTCCTGACGTGTTGGGATGGTGTATAATTACACGCTGTGAACTCTTATAATCAATCACTCTGAGCAAAGGAAGGGGTGGGCCGCGCTGACCCCCTCCTCCCGCGTCCCACTGTATCGTTGCCAGGCTGGCTGTCAGCCAAAGGGGGGTCTCCTGATCCATGTTGGTTAAACGCGCATTAATCTGAGTTTGGCAGGGTAATCAACAACCTAACTCAAGTGTGAAATTGAATTCGGCGGCGGAACACGGCCGAGCCCGCTTTTATGCTAAGGCTGCAAAAGAGAGAGAGGGAAAAAAAGTGCCGCAACATCAATTTGTCACTGAGAGCTGCTGCAGAGAAAAGGGGGTGGGGGGTGGGAAGAGAGGGAGTGTGTTTATTATTGTGCGAGGGAGAGGATAAATAAAGCGGGTGTGAGGCTGCGTTGCTTACACACGGGAAGAAAAGCTGCAAAAAAGAGTCGGATAGTAGAAGAATGGAGAAAATTTTCAAGCTCAGCCTTCGAGTAATGAAAGAAGAGCGGACGTGAATGAGTCCATTGTAGAACAAAGCGGTTTCCACTACGTGATGAAGAGTCCTGGAAGTTTGGCTGCATACATTTAATCTCACCACTTTTTTAGTTGTGATCAAATGAAATCATTTTAGTAAGATTTTACATGCACATTATACTGTATATACAGTATTGGATGCGGAAATTATTCATTCATTCATTCATTCATTCATTCATCCTCAGCTTGTCCTCAGGAGGATCACAGGGGTGCTGGAGCCTATCCCAGCGAACTACGGGCAGTAGGCGGGGTAGGCCCTGAATTGATTGCCAGCCAATCGCAGGGCATAATCAAATGGCTAGATAAAATTAAATTGGGAAAATTCATTTAGTTTTTTTTTTTTTACTATCTACCTGTTTTTTGCTAATCTTTTTCAATAATTAAAAGTGTTTTTCAGCTTTTAAAAAAAATATTGCCCAATATTTTTGTAAATATGGAGCCCCTAAAGGGACGTCACCAGAAATAAAATAAATTTAAGCAATTTGGTGTGCACCAGATTGTTACTGGTGCGTGCTAGATTGTTTCTAGTGCGCACCAGAAACTATCTGGTACACATTAGCATTATAAAGCATTTAATTTCAACAATTGGATAAATTGCATAGCAAAAGTTCGCTAGCATAAATGCTATATAATGCTAATGTTTACAACAATTTGCTAACTTACATAGCAAAGGTCAGCTAGCTTAAATGCTATATAATGCTAATGTTAACCAGATAATTTCTGGTGCGCACCAGAAACAATATGGTACGTCGACAGAAATAAATTTAGGCAATGTGGTGCACACCAGATAGTTTCTTGTGCGCAATAGAAACAATCTAGCGTGCACCAGAAACTATCTGGTAATCATTAGCATTATATAGCCTTTAATTGCAACAATTGGCTAACTTGCATGGCAAAAGTCGGTTACCTTAAATGCTATATAATGCTAATGTTTAGAACAATTTGCTAACGTGCATAGCAAAAGTCTGCTAGCTTAAACGCTATATAATGCTAATGTTTACAAGATAATTTCTGGTGCGCAGCAGATTGCTTAAATGTATTTTATTTCTGTCAATGTCCCTATAGGGGCTCCGAATTGAAAAGTTTATTGATTGAAAATCCTAATTTTAATTAGTCAAAGATAATAAAATTAACATGTAGTAATGTATTCATAATATAATATTAAAATAATAATAATAATAACATTCTTCAAGTGTTTATCTTATTTTAAATTTTCTCTCATTGGTTGGTGGATTTTTGTGAAAATAATGATCAAAATAAATATATTAGCATTCAAAACAATCCATATTTTAATTATACATTTTAAATAATAATTAATATAAAAGAAGTGAAAATGCACTATTTTGTCCATAAAATAAACATTTTTTAACCTATTTCACAAGTATTTTTTTTAAAATTTACATTGCTAAATAGTGTGCTTATTATGTATGGTTTTGTTTGTTTGTTTTTAATTAAAAATGCAGTATTTTTCAATTGAATATTTTTCCTAAAATAAAATCACCGTGTTAAAAGTACACACTACTAGAGGTGGGAATCTTTAGGCACCTAACGATTCGATTACGATTACGATTCAGAGGCTACGATTTGATTATCAATCGATTATTGATGACCAAGCCCCCCCCCCCCGCTATTAGCTGCTTTTAATGTTTGTACATTAGTTACAAAAACTGTAAAAATAAATAAATAAATAAATAAAAAATGTTTAAAAAGCCTCGCAGGCTTAAAAAAACGACTATTTCAGTATCAAGCTAACAGTTAAAAACAATAAATAATATACTCAAATCCGCATCTTTCATCAGCAGCTTTAAACTACATTCAATTCATTTAATGTTGTGAATCAACCGTTAAATATGTTAAAATTTCTCCCATTATTCCATAATTTCCCTTCTGTCTACTTTCGACATGTGAAAGTTTTAAAACTATTTTAAAGATAGATTCAAGTCAATATTTTGCCGATTTAGGAGTATTTTAGATAAAAAGTTAATTAGGTTCACGTGGAAGGTTCGCTACAACAGCCTTGGAGGGAAGTCTACTGCTTTAAGATGGCGGCCGTTTACTAACGCCGGCATCTAGCTTTCTGTACATGTGCTGCTAACGCCACCGTGTCTGTTATTTTGCATCTAGTCCCATATAAATATGATATCTACCGTAACATTATTTGGACGTAGTTTGTAGCAGCTGTCGGCAGCAGTCAGGTATGTTGTTGTTTTTTTATCTCGCGGCATGAGTTGAGCTAGAGCCGTGAGTTGAGCATTGTCATTACCCGAGAGGCCGTGTAATGACAAGCATGATGTTTAGATCATTCTCGAATCTTCCATGGCCGAATCGCGAATAATCTAAGAATCGGAAATTTCGCACACATCTACACACTACTACCCCAAAAAAAATTAAAATATCAAGTAAGAGTTGTTTCAGTTTGGCAATTTAACATAAAAAATGAAACCAACCAATTTTATTGAGCCAAAAATATATTAATTTGCATTTTACTCATTCAATTAATACATCAAATTCGCCTTTTGATTTGTATTGCAGTAATACAACAATCTTTTCAGGATATTCTGGTTTTCTAAGTTGTACTGTACAGTATATGCTATCCAATATTGGCACAAAACAAAATTGAAATGTTTTTGAAAGTTTTTTTTTTTTTTATTTCATCATCCACAAGTAACTAAGTGAGTCCCATGTTTTCATCTTGAAACCCAAAAGTGGTCCAGCCGCCCTTTCCCCACCCCTCCTTCCGCAAAACAAACGACAAAACGACCTCCTGTTCCTCCTACTACTGCAGTACAATCCTGCATCGCTTGCACTCTGCGTTTTTTTTTCCTCCCGACGAGCGTCTATTTAGTGAAGCGTGCCGGTTAAATGCTTTTTCATCAAGGCGCCCTGGGATCCACATCAGCAAACCTGCTGGACCGGCTGGCTGGAGGAAGAGGAGGAGGACGAAGAGGAGTTACGGTAGTAGTGCGGCAGATGCCATCACGCTGCGCGCCGGCCTTAATGGAGCACGGAGAGCGAGCATAAGGACCTGCCCGCCCTGCCCCCTTCCGCTTATTGCAGGTTGACCACCTCGCTATCTCCGCTTCATAAGTCGGAGTACAAGCTGCATTTCAGCTTGCTTTGAAGAGTTTTGCCACTTAGTAACACTGAAAGTCCCGGGCTTTTTTTGGCGATAAAGAAATACCTGAAAGGTGTCAAACGACCCCGACACCAAACTGACAACTCACACCTAGGCGTGAAGGGGGGGTTTCACTCTGGATAGCTGCAATTTGCATCTTGAATACTGTATTTGCATTCCAGACTTGTTCACTCCCGGGTTAGTGTAAAAATGATGAGAGGGCCATGTGGCATGAAACTACGACGAGCATCCAGGACTGCAGTTAAACCAGACTGTCTACATTTTAGAAAATTGAGTGTTAGAACATCTGGGACAAATCCCATCAAGCACCTTTACCTTGTCTTGACAAGTCCGACATTCAGTTGTCAAGGTTCACAGTTTATTATGTCGAAGCACACAATGACCAAAGAACTCTCCACAGCAGCTAAAACAGCTGTTTTGTCACAGCAAACACAAGCTTCAGTATACAGTACATACAGTGCTGGCCAAAAATATTGCCACCCCTGCAATTCTGTCACATAATGCTCAATTTCTTCTAGAAAATGTTTGCAATCACAAATGCCTTGGTAGTAATATATAATTGCAGCCAGTTAAAATGGATTAAAGTTGACTCAACCTCTGTCTTGTGTCCTTGTGTGTATCACATTGAGCACGGAGAAAGGAAAGAAGACGAAAAGACTGTATGAGGACTTGAAAAGCAAAACTGTGAGGAAGCATTGGCAATCTCAAGGCTACAAAGACCTGAATGTTCCTGTGTCTACCGTGCACAGTGACATCAATAAGTGTAAAGCCCATGGCACTGTGGCTAACCTCCCCAGATGTGGACGGAAAAGAAAAATTGACGAGAGATTTAGACGAAAGATTGTGCGGGTGGTGGATAAAGAACCTCGACCAACATCCAAACAAGTTCAAGCTGTCCTGCAGTCCGAGTGTACAACAGTGTCAACCCGTACTATCCATCGGCGTCTGAATGAAAATGGACTCTATGGTAGGATACCCAGGAAGACCCCACTTCTGACCCAGAGACATACAAAAGCCAGGTTGGAGTTTGCCAAAACTTAGCTGAGGAAGCCAAAAACGTTTTGGAAGAATGTTCACTGGTCAGTTGAGACAAAAGTAGAGCTTTTTAGGAAAAGGCATCATTATAGAGTTTACAGGGTGGGAAAAAAACGAGGCCTTCAAAGAAAAGAATACGGTCCCCACAGTCAAACACGGCGAAAGTTCCCTGATGTTTTGGGGTGGCTTTGCTACCTCTGGCACTGTACTGCTTGACTGTGTGCATGGCATAATAAAGTCTGAAGACTACAAACAAATTTTGCAGTATAATGTAGGGCCCAGTGTGAGAAAGCTGGGTCTCCCTCAGAGGTCATGGGTCTTCCAGCAGGACAATGACCCAAAACAAACTTCAAAAAGCACTAGGAAAGGGTTTGAGAAAAAGCACTGAAGACTTTTAAAGTGGCCAGCAATAATTCCAGACCTGAATTCCATAGAGCACCTGTGGAGAGATCTGAAAATGGCTCTATCAACTCCTGACCTAGTCAGTCAAACCACCAGTGTTTATTTGAATCATCTTTGGTTTGAATGTGTCCACGGGAGTCTAAAACGGCGTTTGAGCCAAAGGACGTGAATAAAAGTAAATTGACTAAGATGAAGATGTTCTGTAATATGATGCCAATAAGAATTGAAATTTTAAAATGGCTAACTGCTTTAGATTAAATGTTAACTGCTATCAGTTAGCTACCAGTTAGCTTAAAGGTAGAGGCTGTGGCTGTGACTGGCTGGATTACTATGAATGTCATGAATATTTATACAACTGCTGGAAAACCTAATCCAAGTATCGATAGCTGATGAATTTCATTGTTAACTCTTTTAGCGAGTGATCACTGCCAGCTCTACCAGTCCAAATGGATCGGATATCTATCGACGTCAATGGCAGGACAAATTAAAAATAACATCAAGTCAACCTATTTATATGTAAGATGCTTTTCATTAAAGTGTAATACTACAGAAAGTGTCTTTAAAATCATACCAAACCAACAGTGAACATGACATAACTCATTTTACAAGGCTGAATTCAGCTGCTCCCTGGTAAGACCAACATATACTCAGTTTTTGTTTGAGCTAATGTTTTTTTTTTAAATACATTCGTAATTCAGCTTATAGGTATATTTTGCCATTGTTTGTCGGAATATATGTTTTAACCATTTGTTAAGAGCATTGTTAAAAAAAAAAAAACTATAGCATTTAAGCTAGCGGATTTTTGCTATGCAAGTTAGCCAATTGTTCTTTTGTTGTACTTATATCCTCTTTTATTCATTTTTATACCATTTGAGGCTCAGCTCAGGTATTTTATGTTCCTCATCCGATTACTCGATTATTCGAAGTAACTAGTTTAGGGTTAGCTGCAGCTATCGATTATTTTACTAGTCGATTAATTGATGAACTAGTTACTTCGAATAATCGAGTCATCAGATAAGGAACATAAAAAATTAAAATACCTGAGCTGAGCCTCAAACGGTATATAAAAAAAAGCAAAAAAAAATGAGGTTTTATGTACAACAAAAGAACATTTAGTTAACTTACATAGCAAAAGGCCGCTATCTTAAATGCTATAAAACGCTAATGTTTTTTTTTTTTTTTAAACAATGCCCTTAAGAAATAGTTCAGACACATATTCCCACAAAAAAACGGCTAAATATACCCATAAACTACTTTACGAATGCATTAAAAAAACATTAGCTCAAACAAAAACTTAGGTTATGTTGGTCTTAACAAGGAGCAGCTGGATTCAGTCAAGTGAAATGAGGCAGACTAGAGGGCAGTGTATCCACCAAATCAATAAAACTAAATGCAAACACTTTCAAAACAAACCATTAGAATGCCACTTTAATTAAACGAATACTCGAAGCAGCAAAATTTAATTCGAATATTTTTTTCTAATTGAATACTCGAGTTAATCGATTAATCGTTGCAGCACTAAACTAGTTCGTTGATTAATCGACTACTAAAATAATCGATAGCTGCAGCCCTAACTGTCAAGTCCCTACTTTGCACCAGGTACTGTTGTTATTTCGCCCAGAGGCCAACCACCTCTTAATTAAATAAACCATCTTCCATCCATTTTGATCTGATTCACACTTCACCATCTCTGCATATTCCCGCTCACCTGTACAACCAGGAAAAGGCTTCATTGCAGCAACTCAAGATAGTGAGATTTGAGTACTGAATTAGTGTTCTACAATGTAAAATTACATTAGTGCAGTCATTTTTTTGACACGGTCACCATTTATTAGGACCTTTAATGAAGAGTTACATGAAATCACTTCATATTTCTACACGAGATTCTTTTCAGAACCCCTTCCTCATTGTGCTCTTACATAACAAGCCCTGTTAAAATGCAGCATATTATTACTTAAATGTAGTCTCGCTCTGGGATGTCTCTTTATTCTTTTTGTCGTATACCTCGCCTGCCCTCTTCCTTTGTTCCCCTTCCACTTGGCTTTCTGTCCGCTCTCCTCGTGTTCAGTATGTCACGGCGGTACGCGTGGTGCTTTAAGCGCTAATTGATTGGACTGCGGAGGAGAGTCGAGAGGATGTATGTTAATGTCAACGGGAAGCTCGGACGAACTGTACTTTGAAGAAAGAGTGAGCGTACTGAGAAGTCAAAAACAGTGATCCCTCATTTTTCGCAGTTATTGTGGACCAGAACCCGCCATCATAAATGGAAAAAAAAAAGTTGGGTGTGTATTCAATGTATTTATACAGATTTAGCATTGGAGCATATAAGACATGTTTTTTCACTTTAGCACTTCGAAAGTAATAATTATGATATGTGTTAAACATGTTACTGTCCCACTGAATTATTTTAAAATAAGAATAAAGTAGAAAAATGCTTGTCCTTATTAAATTTTTCATTGAGTGAGTCCACTCAAATGCGCTCAAGCCACTCACTTATACACAATGAGTTGCCACAGCAACTGTTTCACAAGTTAAGCGATGATTGACGCATGCGGTACTTTGAAGTTTTGACTTCCAAGCTCTGTCAAGATCAAACCTTAGCCTCTGTCAATGATCGTTAACTTTATTAAGCATCTCCAGTGCACTGCCTGACCAAGAAAAGCAGCAGGAGAGAAAGTGGGATTTGTTGTTTTGATTCTATTTTTTTTTTTTTTTTCTTAATTGAAAAAAAATCCATGATGGACTGAGGGTGCGAAGTTTGAAGTGCGAAGTAGCGAGGGATCACTATAGTGAGATTGCAATTTTGGCACAAGGTTTTCATATTGTTAGCTCCATTAAATGGTTAAAATATACAGTGCTGCTCGAAAGTTTGTGAACCCCACAGCGATGGTCAGATTTTTTGTAAAAAAAAAACTAAAATAACCTTATTAAATGTTAAGTTATACCCAAATCCACAATACTGACATTCCAAATAATGGACTGAAACAAAAGAAATAGTTATATTGTCATTCTTTATTTAACAAAAGTGGTTGATTTAAGAAAAACTCAGATATCATGTGTGCAAAAGTATGTGAACCCCTTCAGTTAATAGGATATTGCGCCTCCTTTTGCAGAGATTACCTCAACCAAACGGTTTCTGTAGTGACTAATCAGCCTCTCACATCTACTTTGGGGGATTTTTGCCCATTCTTCCTTGCAGAACGCAGTCAGTTGAGAGAGGTTTGATGGGCGTCTGGCATGAACTGCTCGCTTCAGGTCCCGCCACAGCATTTCAATGGGATTTAGGTCAGGACTTTGACTGGGCCAGTCCAGAACACGAATCTTCTTCTTTTTCAGCCATTCCTTGGTTGTATTGCTGGAATGCTTAGGATCATTATCATGTTGCATGATCCACCTTCTGCCAAGCTTTAACTTCAAAACAGATGGCGTCAGGTTATGTTCTAGGATTTGACAATATTCCTCAGAATTCATGATTCCCTGGACTATGTGGAGTTGTCCAGGTCCTGAGGATGAAAAGCAAGCCCAGATCTTGACATTCCCACCTCCATGCTTCACTGTTGGGAGAAGGTTCTTTTGGTGGTATGCAGTGTTGACTTTTCGCCAGACATGGCGGTTTTGGTTGTGACCAAACAGTTCAATTTTGCACCTACATCAGTTGATGAAAACTCTTTTTAATTTAGTCTCGACAACACAACTGTTAAAAAAACACAAAAAAAAACTACTGAATTGATTGATTAGGAAATCAGGTTGAAATAATAGAAAATTCCAAAATGTTGATGGGGTTCACAAACTTTTGAGCAGCACTGTACATCCATTTCATGTTAGCTTGAGATGATTGCAACTAACTTGAGCTGGAGGTAGGCATGGACTGATAAGAGTTTCTCACAATTTGATAACCATGTGCAAAAATATTGTTGGTATTACGGTATCTGAATCATCACGACATCACTGCTCTGCTCGTTTACTTCAAAAACATCGGTGCACCGCTTGTAAAGTCAAGTCTGCAGATCTGACACCTCATGTCAGGTGCCTTGACTTTTAAAAACCTCAGTATACTTACATACCAGTTTTTTCCGCATAGTCGCCTAGTGGCGGAACATGCGTGAACTTTTCATCAGCCAACTACAAAGCAGAAAAACAATGACTTCCATTGAAATTTATGCTTCAGGAGAATTTCAATCTAGAGCTGCAGCTATCAATTATTTTAGTAATCGATTTATCTACTCAGTTCAAATAATTGAGTAATCGGATTAGGAACCCCTTCTACCTGAATTTTTCTGCGGTGGAAATTTACTTTTACTCTACTCAAACACCAGCACAAAGTGCAATTTTTTGGGTCGGGGATATTTTATGGTTTTATTGATTATTTTTAATGTTACTGTGTTTTTATGACAAATGAGCACATACGTTTGCCTTTTTGAAGTTGCATTTTGTCTCAGCCATTTTCAAAGAGCCAAAAATAGCAAAGAGGGCGTGCTAAACCTCATGATTTCATTTCGATGGGTAAAGTTTCATCCAATCATCTCCCAGAAGTGACAATAGCAAATAAATTCAGTGTATTTATTGGGTTAGAGGCGAACGTGTCATGTCCTTCAGCAGCGTGCTCAGGTCTGAAGGGGTTAATGCGTTGCAGAATAAATTTTGTGATGTTGAACAAACGTTTGCTAAAATCGCACTTTCAAAGAGCACTAATGTGAATAACAAAAAAAATCTCAAGTGTTTTCTTCATACTATGCAGAATTGCACTTTCATTTAGAAATAAAATACCTGAGCTTAGTGTCAAATAGTATCAAAAAAATAATAAACAAAGATCGAAGTACAACAAAAGAATAATTGGCTCACTTGTATAGCAAAAGTACCCTAGCTTAAATGCTACAAAATGTGAATATTTTCTTTGTTTACAATGCTCTTAACAAATCGTTCAAATACATAATCCCACAAAACACTGCTAAATATACCTTTAAACTAAATTACGAATTAAAAAAAAAAATCCTCAAACAATAACTTACCATATGTTGGTATTAACAGGGAGCAGCTGGATTCAGCCATGTTAAATGAGTTATGTCATATTCACTGTTGCCACTAGAGGGCAGTGTATCCAGCCAAATATATGAAATGGAATGCAAACACTTACAAAACAAATCATTACAACGCCACTTAAATTAAACGAATCCTCGAATCAGCATAATTTAAATTCAATTCTTTTTTTCTAATCAAATTACTCGAGTTAATCGATTCATCGTTGCAGCACTATTTCAACCAATCAAAAACTGCAAATTAGAAGTGTGTGAATGAATACATGTTTGTTTACCTTGTTGAGAGTCTGTGAAGCTGCAAGGCTCTCCGACAGGCGTGGGTACGTATAGGAGCTGTACGGATGGGCCTGGGCGGGGTTCTTAAAGGGCCCGCCAGCAGCATAGGGGACATTGGGTTCCTGGAGCCCGGAACCCGAACGGGACCGCTGCCTGATGGCCGGCGTGGGGCTGGTCTGCATCACGTACGAGCTTTTGGGCCTCTTGTCGTAGTCGTCCCGCACGCCACCGTAGCTCCACTCGCTGTCCGGGTAGTTGATCTGCTCACTGTGAAGGGAAGCACGCGACGGGGTCCCCACCGACGTGTCCCGGTAGTCCTGGCTGGATGAGCCGCCCACTGACGCACGATAATAGCCGCTAGAGCCCACCCCGCTCCCCACTGTGGAAGCCACCTCGTCCGTGGAACGCCCCTTGCTCTCTAAGTAAGTGTGGTAGTCCGGTGGGAGCTTGCCGTAGTCCGACTTTTGGGGCATGGCGTCCGGGTAGAAAGGGCTACGGATGTGGTGCGAGTGGCCGTTGTGCTTGGTAAAGCGGTAGTGCCGCCCTACTGCCCAGTCCCCTTCCGCGGAGAAACCCGGCTTGTCCAGAGGATAGTCCCGGCCACCAGAGGCATCCAAGTCGCAGGAGTAGCGCGAGTAGTAATGGCCGAAGCCGTTCTCCTCAGGACCCCCGGGACGAGCGCCCACCAAGGGCCTGGAGCCGGCCCCCGCCTGGTGCGCCCCCGGCGGGCTCTCCTTGCGCAGTGAGTTGGAGCGTGTCACCGAGATGTTATCAAACTCCTCCAGCAGGCCGTTGATGGACGCGTCTTTAGGGGGCCGGTTTCCCCGCACGATGGTCTGCGAGAGGAACAAAAACACCATCAGTATCCACAATACCCAAACGGAGAGTGACGGCAGGCCGATTACGATGGGTGTGCATTCCATTTCAGTTCAGCCATTCCATTCCGAGAACTGAATGAATTGAAATTCATTAGGAGGGGAGCACAATTTCAATTCCTTTGGCTTTGGGACAAGTATGAAGTCAATCATCACTTGCAATGAATGAACAGGCAATCTTCAAAATGGATTTGACTACATGCTTTTGTTGAACCAGTTTTTACATGTGGTATAATTCAGATTATGGGTACCAAAAGATTAGGACTCTTACATTTATTCATCCATCCTGGACTGATTGATATACTACATAAAACAAACACTCAATCACAGCTCTTCAATAAACATAACATACTCACTTTCTTAAATTAATTCAAACCCAGAACCTTGAAACTGTGAGGGAGATACGCAAACCAAAATAGCATGACAGCCAGGCTCATTTTGACTATTTCCAGGCATATCCCGCAATATTCCCGTTGAAAATGACTCAGGATTTACCCGTGTCATGTCTTTCAGACATGGGGAGATGTACCGGGAATTACCTGGGTTGGACACTTTCAGACTATTCCCGTGTTGGCGGGAAGCGGCCGGACATTACGTCATTTTTGGTCGACATCGGCAACAAAATAAACCACACATTTTCAAAGATGGACGATGGACTGTCTCTTTCTTGGCTCTAAGATCCAGTAGCAATTTAATTTCGTTATGTTTCCAGTTTAATTTTGCTATCTCTCCAGTTTGCCATGTTGATAAATACGATGTTTGTTTTCATCTTACAGCGAAGAAAGAGGAAATGACGATCAGCCTGCCATTATAATCATCACCATAGTCATCAGCCTTCCCACTGTGACCCGGGAATTAAACGACTGCTTTCATACATGCTGCGTCTTGGGTAAATCCCGGACATTATGCTTGGATGCGACCTGGTTAATGTCATCTACGTGTCAGTCGACCCGTGAAATTGCTTTCTGACATCTGGGCTATCCTGCGATTGAACTGGAGTTTAGCGTATGTCTGAAAGGGGCTAAAGAGGAGCATGTTGTAGGCCAGTGGTTCTCAAATTGTGGTAAATGTAACCAGCAACAGTGGAACTTCCTCTAGTGCAGGGGTGCTCATTACATCGATCGCGATCTTCCAGTTGACCACAACGCTAGTGTGGGTAGCTTGAGGTAAAGGTAAAATCGGGCCTAAAAAAAAATCCAGCCCGACCCAACCCAGGTCCGCGGGTATTAAAGCCCGACCCGGCCCGAAACCGATCAATTAACTTGATTTGCAGGCCCGAGCCCAAAACAGACCGAAATTTGATGTTTTATTTGTGAGGACTCAGGAGGAGGAGGAAAGGGAGGGGATGCGTCAGTCAGTCCTGGACAGAGCACTGCTTGGGGAAAAGGGACTGACCAATATTCACCATCTTTATGCTTGAAGAACAAAAAAGTCAATTTTCTCTTTTAACAGGTTCTTCTCTAAATGAACAAATGATGATGACACACAATTCTGGAACAAAAAGAATGCAATAATTACCTAATATAAATACTTTTATTAAGGAAAGAATAAATAAAAGCAAGCCCGCCAGGACAAATATCCCCGAGAGCCCCACCCAGGTGCCTTCGAGAAGATCTGCCCCGAACTCCAATGTACAGTGGGGCAAATAAGTATTTAGTCAACCACCAATTGTCCAAGTTCTCCTACTTGAAAAGATTGGAAGGGCCTGTAATTGTCAATATGGGTAAACCTCAACCGTGAGGGACAGAATGTGGAACAAAAAAAAAACAAACAAAAAAATCACACTGTTTGATTTTTAAAGAATTTATTTCCAAATTAGAGGAGAAAATAAGTATTTGGTCATCTACAAACAAACAAGATTTCTGGCTGTCAAAGAGGTCTAACCTCTTATAACGAGGTCTAACGAGGCTCCACTCGTTACCTGTATTAATGGCACCTGTTTTAACTCACTATCAGTATAAAATACACCTGTCCACAATCGCAGTCAGTCACACTCCAAACTCCACTATGGCCAAGACCAAAGAGCTGTCGAAGGACACCAGAGACAAAATTGTAGACCTGCACCAGGCTGGGAAGACTGAATCTGCAGTAGGTAAAACCCTTGGTGTAAAGAAATCAACTGTGGGAGCAATTATTAGAAAATGGAAGACATACAAGACCACTGATAATCTCCCTCGATCTGGGGCTCCATGCAAGATCTCACCCCGTGGCGTCAAAATGATAACAAGAACGGTGAGCAAAAATTCCAGAACCACACGGGGGGACCTAGTGAATGACCTACAGAGAGCTGGGACCACAGTGACAAAGGCTACTATCAGTAACACAATGCGCCGCCAGGTACTCAAATCCTGCACTGCCAGATGTGTCCCCCTGCTGAAGAAAGTACACGCCCAGGCCCGTCTGCGGTTCGCTAGAGAGCATTTGGATGATCCAGAAGAGGACTGGGAGAATATGTTATGGTCAGATGAAACCAAAATAGAACTTTTTGGTGGAAACACAGGTTCTCGTGTTTGGAGGAGAAAGAATACTGAATTGCATCCGAAGAACACCATACCCACTGTGAAGCATGGAAACATCATGCTTTGGGGCTGTTTTTCTGCAAAGGGACCAGGACGACTGATCTGTGTAAAGAAAAGAAAGAATGGGGCCATGTATGGAGAGATTTTGAGTGAAAATCTCCTTCTATCAGCAAGGGCATTAAAGATGAGACGTGGCTGGGTATTTCAGCACGACAATGATCCCAAACACACAGCCAGGGCAACAAAAGAGTGGCTTCGTAAAAAGCATTTCAAGGTCCCGGAGTGGCTTAGCCAGTCTCAAGATCTCAACCCCATAGAAAATCTGTGGAGGGAGTTGAAAGTCCGTGTTGCACAACGACAGCCCCAAAACATCCATGCTCTAGAGGAGATCTGCATGAAAAATGGGCCAAAATACCAGCAACAGTGTGTGAAACGCTTGTGAAGAGTTACAGAAAACATTTGGCCTCCGTTATTGCCAACAAAGGGTACATAACAAAGTATTGAGATGAACTTTTGGTATTGACCAAATACTTATTTTCCACCATGATTTGCATATAAATTCTTTAAAAATCAAACAATGTGATTTTCTGTTTTTTTCCCCTCACATTCTGTCCCTCATGCTTGAGGTTTACCTAGGGTGACCATATTTTGATTTCCAAAAAAGAGGACACTCAGCCCGGCCTCAAGACACTTGAATTTTACTCGAAGTTCACTCAAGATGCCCCTATCACTTTAATATATTTAAAGTGTGCCCCCTCACTCTGGATGGAAAAATGCATTTTGAAAAAAAATATATATATTATAAATATATATAAATATATTGCAGACCCATTGAAATGTAGTCCAGTCAATACACATAAACACAGTAGGCTATGTGTCAACTAAACATTTTTATAAATTACTATAGCGACAATTGTCCTTGACAAATTGTTATTCCCATTCAATTGATATTCTCATTCAATGTTCTAGATTGCACACAAACAATAACCGAAAAAACTGACAAACTATTCAACCAGCATGTTTCCAAACGTTGCAGTTCAAAACTACGTTTCCCATTATGCCTAGCGTGGTTTAGCTTACTGATAGTTAGCTGAGGCAAAAATCAAACTTTGCTATAAAAGTTTACAATCATCGGCAGCGTAACGATGCGACACCAAACGGGATTTTACAGTCAAAGCTCCGACAGAAGTCAACAGTTGCCATTATGTACGTATTTATCGTAAAAAAAAATTAACAACTGGGCAGGTGTTGTGGCCAAATCGTCAACCCAGTAGATGGCGGTAATGCCTCATGATAGGGGTAAACTGCCAACAAAAACAAGAAGAACTACTTCTTCCATCTCTTCTAGTAGGAGCCATGTCAACTGCTGCCACCCTGCGGTCGGAGGGATTCTCTTCAAATTGGTCCCGTGACAAATCATAAAAAACGGACATTTTTATGAATTTATAAAACCCGCCCGGACGACGAGGATACTACGTGAAAGTAGGACTTGTCCGGGCAAAAGAGGACGTTTGGTCACCCTAGGTTTACCCATGTTGACAATTACAGGCCTCTCTAATATTTTAAAGTGGGAGAACTTGTACAATTAGTGGTTGACTAAATACTTATTTGCCCCACTGTATACACTTTTTGATATTTCCAATGCAAATAGGCAGGCACTCATGTTAACCCATGAAGTGGCTCACAAGAATGTGGAATTTTACTGGGCAGCTGTGTTATCTGTTTACGACCTTGCGTCAGAGAAGACTCTGAGAGCTGCGCAAATCATATTATAAAGACAAAATGATATCAAGTATCAAGTACAATAAACAAACATATGGGAAAAAATATCTCTACACTATTTAAGCTACTCTCAGTCAGAACATATTGTACGTCTGGCTCCGTCAATGGCAGCTAATGGGATAATGTTGGCCCTGATGGTGGTACTCGTGTACTACCTTTGAGATGATACTTGTGTAATATTTGAGAACTGTCATAGAGATTTTGCATGACTGTGACCAAATTTGAAGCACATTTGTCATTGCGTGTGGGTAGAGCATGTTGACTTACATGACTCACCAAAATTATTTTTAAAAATCGGGCCCTCAAGTCATTTTTTCTCAGCAACTGGAATTTCAGTAAGCATTACTAGGGAAAAAGTCATAAAACTACCATTAAGTAAGGTCGTGAGTTTGGGATTTCTTTTTTTCAGGCATAGCACAAAAAAATCCCCATCTTCAGATGCTAACAGGAAGCCGGCGGTGGATCCGAGCTGCTCCTTTCCCTGCCCCATTTCCCTCACTATGGATTAGCTTCATTTTCAGTGGGCGTACCGGGGGAAGCACTGTAGTAGTCGTGACAACGTGCACGCAAGCACACACGTATACAAAGAGAGCGCGATTAGGGGCGCGCGCACGCATGTGCAGGGGCGCAGAGGCAGCTTAAACATCAGGGGTGCTTCTCATCCCCTCCTACTTCACACTAAGCCCTTTACACGCCGTTGTCGCGGTGAGTCACGGTGAGCCGGTGCTGCACTAGTAGCGGATCACGACGCAAAAGGCGCACTTCAGCGTGAAGGGGGGGGGGAAATGCATGAAGCGAATCCAGACACAGCAGGTGCTTGTTTGTGCAAATATGTTGCGTGCGCAGTGTGGGTTGATGTGGATTTGCTGCATGTCAGGCAACAGAATACTTTTCAGGATAATAAGTGATAAAATTATCAGAATGAGCACCCAAAATTGAGATTTTATGAACGTTAAGCGTTTTTCTCGCTATAGAGAAAAAGCTTAACGTGGTTTTAAGAAAATATTGAGGAAATCGTTGTGATGTTTTCTGAAGTTGAAGTGGACATGAGTAGATTTGTCCAGCAAAATGTTAATGACTTTTTAGACACTGAGGCTAGGTTCATACCGAAGGTTTTATTGCACAATTCCGATATTTTTTTCATATCTGTTATTTTGGCAAGTCCGTTCGGACTACCTTTTGTCCATTGAGCCCGTTCAAGTATCACGCATGTGCAGTAATTTGCATTCTAACATGCACTGTGCAAACTGACCCACATGCGCTGGAGCATCAAAACAAAATGCTGGCTCAACGTCATTCTAGGGTGATCATATTTTGATTTCCAAAAAGATGACCGTAATTTCCCGAATATAACGCGCACTTTTTTCCCCCAAAATCAACTTGTAAAATCATGGTGCGTATTATAAACGGGTAAATGGATGGAGACAGAAATATACTATATATATTACATATATATATATAAACTAGGGCTGTCAAACGATTACAGTTTTTAATCGAGTTAATTACAGCTTAAAAATTAATTAATCGTAATTAATCGCAATTAATCGCAATTCAAACCATCTATAAAATATGCCATATTTTTCTGTAAATTATATATATATTCTGTAAAATAAATTGTTGGAATGGAAAGATAAGACACAAGATGGATATATACATTCAACATACGGTACATAAGGACTGTAGTGGGCATTTCACTCTTCTGTCATTTAAATCTGTCTATGCTGTCCTCACTCCGAAGCGTCTACTTTTTCCAAAGCTAGACAGGTAGAGAATGACGCCTTAATAATCAGACTTCCTTTTTCATCTGATTTATTAATAAAATGGTCTCAAACCATTGTCCTCTTTAGACCGTTGTAAAACTACAAAAAAAAGTACACAAGCATTGCATTAGCAACAACGTTAGCTTAGCACGCTATACAGGTTCACTAAACATAAACAAAAAGCGTCTCATACAAAAAATATAACATTTCGCTTACTAACATAATATGTACATTCTTTACTACAACCATACTTACGGACAAATCCTGTCCAAGGATCATATAAGCACAATATTACAACGTAGGCGTCAGCCCGAGACGTCATGCAGCCATATTGAACTGGCAAGAAAACAATAAACCATGTCGCAAAGCGACCACAAGAGTTCACTGTTAGACAGCACAAAAAGCCTTGCTATAAAACTTACCAAAAGGCAGAATACTGTCTCAGTGGGACATGTGCGTTAATTGCGTCAAATATTTTAACGTGATTAATTTAAAAAATTAATTACCGCCCGTTAACGCGATAATTTTGACAGCCCTAATATAAACCGATTTTTTTAATTGACACCACCACGTTGTGTTGAAGAAACGTATGTGGCGACCCGTTGCCGACCATTACGGTACGTGACGTCACCATTTTGTTTCGGTAATACTTCACTCTAATCGGCCGAATGATTTAGTCTTTGTTGAATTCTGCTTTTTTCACTCTTCATAAAGCACAGAATTTAGTTTCTTGAACTCATTTGAGTCAACGTTAATTGCAGCTCCGCAACTCAGACCATAACAAACGTCAGCACACACACTTCCTGTGTCCGTCAACCATATCTGTCCCTCAGGAAACTCGAACCCAAATAAGAATAGTTCCTATTGTTACTGTCGTGTCGACAGCGATGAGCTCACTCGGATTTCCGACTTACGTTCTCACTTTCATTTTATCGTATCAATCCATGGAAGAAACATTTATTCATCATGATGAAACGAGCTAAAGTTATACAGCAGCCTTTAAAAGAAAAGTCACATCTGTTTTGTTTTCTCCTAGATTCTGGTAAGTTGGAGAAGTTGTCAAATCATATTATTACCGTAAATATTGTCGGTTTATAGTAATGTTTTGAACTACCAATATGCTATGCTTGTGCTGTGTTTCACCAGTCAGTTAAATTGCATTTCTGTATCTGTACATGACCTCTGTTTTCTTGTATATTTCTATTTATTGGTGCTAAAATTAGGGTGTGCGTTATAAACGGGTACAATAATTTCCCCTAGATTTTACAAGTAAATTTGGGGTGTGCATTATACACGGGTACGCCTTATATTCCGGAGATTACGGTATGTTATATTCACTGTTGCCACTAGAGGGCAGCGTATCCACCCAAATCAATAAAACTAAATGCAAACTTTCCAAACAAACCATTACGAAGCAGCAAATTTGATTCGAAGCTTTTTCTAAACCATTAATCGTTGCAGCACAAGGAAAATTAGTCATCTAAAAAAAAAAAATAATTTTTAACAAGTAAAAATGTATTCAGTGAAGAGAATACTCAAGTAACTGCTTGCAATGTCTTTTTTCTTTCAACAATGGTATTTTTTTTTTCTCAGCGCAACATCATATATAGTAACTGTTATTATTATATTGTACTATAACCTATGACATCTATAACAAAAATTCTTGAATTCCAGCTAGAAAAATCTACAGAAATGAAACATCACCTGTCCAAAGAGCATGAATGCCCTCTAGTGGAGAAAACATATTATAATGGTCATATCTCCGCCAAATAAAAACTGGGAGAGGTTTCGGGTAAAGGTGACGTCAGCGCTCTAGGTGAAATAAGTTTCTTTTTCCGGTGCTTTAAAGATGCCACGTGATTGAACACGCCGGCGTGATCATAGGACTTCCAAAGTTGGTATAATGGACTAATGTGATTACTGTTGCAAAGTCTAATAGGTGAAACCGATTGAGGCACTGTGGGCATTTCTGGCTAAATTAAAGTAAAATATAATATGTAGAAGAAAGAGGAACAATATAACGACACTAGTGTAGCCCAAAGTAGCGGAGTAAGAGTACCGTTCCTTCTTCCCAAATCTACTCTGGTAAGAGCAAAATGTATAGTGTGTTAAAACTACTCTTAGAAGTACATTTTTCTCAAAAAGTTACTCTAGTAAATGTAACTAAGTAAATATTACGTGTTACTACCCAACTCTGGTGCCTAGTAACATGGAAAAGCAGGTAGCCACAGTTCCTACTGACAAAAAAACACTTGGACTTAGTTTGTAATAACATAACAAAAACTTCTAACTTGATTCATGTTCAGCAAAATATGTTAAAAAATCCATATCCATTTAAATGTTACAGGAATTTGATATTTGTATTTGAAATGATGACACATTTCTCGGGACACCCTGTATTATGTGTCACACTGATCCACATGTTTAACTTCCCAATATTTACGCATGTCATTTCCTGCCACTCGTTTTTAAATATTTGCACATCAATTAGGCCCGCGTGTCATTGCTAACACATGTGAAAGCTTAGTATCGCGCATATATTATTACAAGCCACAGAAGCGTATTTTAAAATGGCGGCAATCACACTGAAGCGCATGAAAGCCGCTAAATTAGCTGTCAGCTATAGTGTGCCTGCTCTGAATCCCCCTGAAGAAATTCTGTGCGCACCAGGTTCCTTGACACCATTTACTGTTGAATGGTGGGGAATTTGGAAAATCCTAGTATAAAAAGTTATGTTTGGGGAAATTACTAGCCTAGAAAAAAATTTGAATATTGTGTCTATCATGAGGAAACTCATAAAAATGTCTAAAATGTTAACTGAACAAGAAGTATGACATTTTGGTGAACGGAATCATTATCAAACTTGTGGGATATGTTTGTAATATGAAACAGAAGAGGTGATTAAATATTGGGGTAATGAGGTCAAAGGTCACAGAGGTCAGGAGAGGAATTTTGCGGTTACTTGGTGACAAATTAGTCAAGCCTGTGTGAAATGACGAGTTGAGGAAAACGATGATATTTTGGGGCATGAGGGTAGGCAGTGCCCAACTTTGCTAAATACAGTGGTATGAAAAAGTATCTGAACCTTTTGCAATTTCTCACATTTCTGCATAAAATCACCATCAAATGTGATGTGATCTTCGTCAAAATCACACAGATGAAAAAACAGTGCGTGCTTTAAGTAAAACCACCCAAACATTTATAGGTTTTCATATTTTAATGAGGATAGTATGCACAAAATGACAGAAGGGGGAAAATAAGTAAGTGAACCCTCTGCCTAAGGAGACTTAAAGAGCAATTGAAACCAATTTTTAACAAACAAGTCAGGTGTGTGTCCAATCACTGATGAGTGTTTTAAATCTGCCCTGCACACTATAAAACACACACCAGGGAAGAACTTTCATGATGAGAAGCATTGTCTGATGTGCATCATGGCTCGGTCAAAAGCAGTGACGTGCGGTCAGGGGAGGCAGAGCCTCACCTGTCATCATGACAAAAAAATAATTATAGCATCAAATTTATATTAATATTTGTCCATTGTTCTTGATGTATGACTCATTTCAAACATTTTTTATAGTCAAAATCGCTGAATTTGCCCATTTCCTGCTCAAATAAGGAAATGAAACGAGAGGTGCGGCAGCAACGAGTAAAGCCTCACCTCTGATTGCGCAATCCATAACAAACTGGGTTGATACATGGAACTGGAGCGTGCTGGTTGCCGTACATCTGCATGTCGCCATTATAATGTTTCCAGATACGTTTATTTGACCTGATTTTCCACAGTCTGGCTAATGTCTTTAACCCTTAAAGTTTAATTTTTGTTAGCGAGATATTTAGTTTTGCTGATGGGAAATAAAACCGCAGTGAAAAGGCACAGCTTGCGGCAGATAGTACTCTGCCGCACTGCAAGGGGGCGTACGTGAAACTGGACTTTCCGTCAAAAGTGGACGCGATTAACAACACCGGAGCTAAAAGGTTTGTTTCAAACTATGGGACAGAAGATAACTCGCGCTTTTCAAACGGACTGGAACACCCGAAAAGACTGGCTATGTGGCTGTCCTTCGAAAAAATCGGCTTTGCTGCTTTCCCTGCCTTTTTTTCTCAACTTGTGTCAATGTCTGAACTAACACGAGATATTGTGACATTAAAAAACTACCACGAAGCCTCAGCAAACACGAGAGCTCGACCACTCACATTCAAAGCCTGATTGCTTTAAAAACTTTTGGAAGCTCAAGGATCGATTTGGCTTTGACGAACAGCGGAAGCTCAACGGTAGCATCCAGAACGCTAAGGTAAAGAGTTTGAAATACCTCATTAATGCAACCTGCATCCTAGCTAAACAGGAGTTAACGTTTCGTGGTAACGATGAGCGTGTAAGCTCTTCTAAACGTGGCATATATGTAGAACGATTACATGGTTTTGCTAAGAAAGATGAAAGGTTAGCTAGACATTTGGACACATCCACTGTGTGTTCTGGCTTGTCAAATAGAACACAGCGATCTAATTGAAGCAATCCTCTCCATTGAGGCGGAGAGATTTTTTTAAGGTAAAGGAAAATAAGGAGGACTTTTACAAAACGGGCGTAGGTTTACATAGGGACGGTAGGGACATAACACTACCAACTTTTCAGGATGCTAAAATTGTCCCCACCAACGTTTAAGCAACCTTATCTTTTTTGCATGATATAATGTTCAGTTATATAGAGAATTTAGATCTTTCAATTGTTCCATATGTTGTAAGGATATAATTGACCCTACCATTATTAAGGGAATTATTTTCATTATGTTTATGCTAATAAAAACCAGACATTTATTCAGGAAGTTTTCAAAATGTTTCTTTAGTATTTTTTGAAAACAAAGGTTTGAATCGAACAGTGTATCATCTGATCCAATGCACATAAAAGTTATTATCAGTAGATAAGGATTTATTTTGCATTGATCATTTTGCCTATTAATTAACTAGGTTCATATACATGAGAAATGTGGCCCTTTGCCCCCTTCATCCAATCTGTTTGGTCTTATTAATGTCCCGTCCCCAGCAAAAAGTGTACCTACATGCAGGTTATGCTGTTATATCGTCCCTACGAATGTTGAGACCAAACCTATGCTCTTCCAAAGTAACGGCGGTTTTTGTGGTGAAGGACAGGCGCAAGACCACAAACAGTTTTCATTTCAATCTTATAAAAAAAATTTTTTAAAAAGAGCTTAGACTAAGAAAAATACAATAGAATATTTAAAAACTAAATTTTGGCCTTAAATAAAATATTCTTTGTTTTTCTTTTCACACTTTTTGTTTAGCAATCTGTAATAAATTGATTAAAGTATCAGAATTACAAGTTTTAAAAACAACTGAATATTTCACTAAAGGTCAGAATTGAATTCTGTGGTTTTGTACACCACTCTTTACTCTCATTTATGTTGCATGAATTATCGCAAATGCATGTTATTTTCTTACTTTTACGTATCGATAATATGTACCGTGTGTGCATGTTTTGTGAAGAATGCTGATGAGATATGAAATAACCAGTAGCCAATTGAATGAGCTACCCTTTTTGGTTTATATATTTGGAAATCTGACACTAAAGGAGTCAGTGCCTCACCAACCGCACGTCCCTGGTCAAAAGAGCTGTCTGAAGACCTGCGATCAAGGATTTTTGATTTGTATAAAGCTGGGAAAGGATACAAAACCATATCTAAAAGTCTGGATGTGCATCAATCGACAGTCAGAGAAGTTGTCTACAAATGGAGAGAACTTGGCACTGTTGCTTCTCTCCCAAGGAATGGCCGCTCACCAAAGATGATGCCAAGAGTTCAGCGCAGAATACTCAAAGAGGTAAAAAAGAACCCTAGAGTGGCTGCTAAAGACTTACAGAAATCACTGGCACAGTCCAATATCTCTGTCACACATCAACTATATTTAAAACTATGGCCAAGAATGGTGTTCATGGGAGGACTCCACGGAGGAAGGAATAGCTGTCTAAAAAAAACATTGTTGCTCGTTTAATGTTCGCAAAAAGGCATTTGGACATGCCACAGAAGTTTTGGCAAAATATTTTGTGAACTGATGAAACCAAAGTTTAACTGTTTGGGAGTAACACACAAGGTCATGTTTGGAGGAAAAATGGAACAGCTCACCAACATCAACACCTCATCCCCACCGTGAAGCATGGTGGAGGGAGCATCATGATTTTGGGCTGTTTTGCTACCTCAGGGCCTGGATAACTTCATTATTCATTATTCCAATCATTATTGGAAGAATTAATTCAAACATTTATCAGGATGTCTTGCAGGAAAACCTGAGGCCGTCTGTCAGACAGTTGAAGCTAAAAAGAGGATGGATGCTGCAACTAGACAATGATCCAAAACGCAGATGTAATTCAACTTCAGAATGGTTTCAGATGAACAAAATACATGTTCTGGAGTGGCCAAGTCAAAGTCCAGACTTGAACCCCAGTGAGATGCTGTGGCATAACCTTAAGACACTGATTCATGCCAGACATCCCAGGAATCTGACTGGACTACAGCAGTGTTGTAAAGAAGAATGGGTCAAAATTAGTCCTGATCGATGTGCCAGACTGATCTGAAGCTGCAGAAAGCGTCTGGTTGAAGTTATTGCTGCCAAATACTAATTGCGATGGTTCACCTACTTATTTTTCCGCTTCTGTCATTGCTTGCATACTATCCTCATTAAAATATGAAAACTATAAATGTTTGGGTTGTTTTAGTTAAAGCAGACATTGTTTTTTCATCTGTGTGATTTTGACAGATCAGATCACATTTGTTGCTGGTTTTATGTGGAAATGTGTGAAATTCCAAAAGGTTCAGATACTTTTTATACAACTGTGTGTGGTAAATTTTCAGTTTTGGTCGATCTTAGCGACGGCTGTGGACAAGAGCGGTTGTGTTTTGCCTAAAGGAAGACTGCGTTTCCCATGAGGACCAGCGCATACCCGCATAGTCTCGTAGAATCATGATCCCTCTGTCGCCTGCAGATGGATTAAAAGACATTTCTGTTTCTAGCAGCTGTGTGAAGGATGAATAGTAATAAGGTAATGAATCCAGTTGTGGCTAAACAATAGGAAATGACAGTTAGCAACCGTGTGGCTTAGTGTAGCTAAAGAACTTATAAGTGTTGAGAAGTACTGTTGGCGGGGCGTCAGCCCAGCGCGGGAAAAGCCGGGCCAATGTTTATTCTTGAGTATCCTGGTAGCCTCCCCTTTTTTCCCCTCCTCAGACAAAACTTTTTGTGTCTTTTAGTGCTCTGCCATCTATGCAGAATTCGCGGGAAAGCGTTCGCATCGACTTCCATCTTTATAATGAATGGGGAAGGGGGAAGTAACGTAGTATGCCGTAAAGCAGTCAGTACATTTGTATTTTTTTGTGTGTCAGGGTTCCTGCCATCCTCCTCAAAGTTAATTAATGCTGGTGAAAGCTATACAGACCCCCCTCAAGATATGAAAGAGGTGCCATTCAACTAGTTGGCAGTATATCATTTCATATGTTAGGAAAATATTTTATAAATGTTGAGAAGTTACCTAGTGTTGCTTTAAGCTCGTTTTTGGATGTTTTTTTAGCAGATTTTGAAAGACCCAATAATAGGTCGAAAACAGCGATCCCAACATCTTGTTTCAATTAGATGAGAATTACAAAAAATGTGGGTCGTAACCAGTGTTGTCAGTAACACGTTAGTCACTCGTTACTGTAATCTGATTACTTTTTTCAGTAACGAGTAATCTAGCGCGTTCATTTTTCTACACCAGTAATCTGATCAAAGTTAGTTTCCTTAGTGTCTCTACGTTACTATTTTTTCATTGCCTCATAACGTATGTAGAATGAAGAATATTGTAGTCATGTACGAAGAGCATTTTGAATAGAAAATCCTAAAATAAAAGGGTTCCGGTACGTGTTTCCATGACAACCTCTTAGCTATTTCCTGTTTTGGTCTCGCGTCACGTGTTGTGGGACTGAGGCGGGTGGACATTCGCGCCAAGTGTTGAGACGTTGTGAGAGAATGTTAATCTGTGGATATCCGTGAATGAAGGTGAGTATTTTTCCTTCATTCTGGAGGGTATCAGCAAAAGGTTGGACCCCATTCATGCGCGGCCGTTTCGTAGCTTTGCGTAGCAACGATGGGCAGTCAAGGCTCCAAGTTGGCAAGCTTTGTTTACATTATATGCGTGTTGCACATTAATGCCGTGAGGTGATGTGTTTGTTTAGCATCTGTGGGATGTGTTGTAAGTCCGACTGAGTGTAAAGTGCTTAGTTGCCGCCACGTTTTGTGGCCAAAATGACCGCGTGTGTGTTGAGAGGAGTATTTCCGGGTTGTTAATGTGCACGGCTCTACGCGCATCGGCGCCCGCCACCACCTTTGTGTTTACTGCACTGTACAATCCACTTGTGTGTTGTTGATTAATGTGCCGTCAGTTTGCATTGTTTTTTATTGGCACTGATATGCTGTTAACCATAACCCGAAATTAAGAAGTTTTGACATTAGGCTTAATCTTAGAGTTAGCGGGATTTAATTGGTCGGTGGAGTTGATTTCAACAAATTCCAAGCAGTTTGTCAGATATTTGTTAGTTTCAGGGCTCCGGAGTGGCTAAGCAAGCGCGAAATTCTGATATTCCCCTTTAAATTTATGGAATTTTATTGTCATCATCATCAGTATCATTGACAATCATTGACATTTACAAAATGTGATATGATTTGCCCAAAGAAACCGAAGAAGACGACAAAGGCGGACGAGATAAAGCATATGCTTATCAGTTTCCCGTCCCCCATACAACTAAAGACGCACATTCAGGCATGGAACATACATCAAAACTGTAGAATAACACAGTCAACAATCTGGGTTTAGTGACTAAGCGTCCAGTCAAGCAGCTCGATTAATTTTAATTAAATTCCATCATAGGAAAGTCAATTACATGTGATGATATTTTTCTGTTGTCATTCTTATTGTTTAGGCGACAAAGGGAGAAAAATGGGTAAAAAGTAACTGATTACTTTTAAAGTAACTTGGTTACTTTGATAATGAAGTAATCAGTAAAGTAACTAGATTACTTTTTAGAGGCATAATCAGTAATCAGTAATTAAATGACTTTTTCAAGTAATCCGTGACAACACTGGTCGTAACATAAAACTAGCATCTAAAAAAAATCAGACGATTCACATTTTCTTTAGAATTAATGCATTTTTTTGCTGTTTTACTACCAACTCCCTTTTCAACTTTGACACAATTGTGATTCACTATTGTAGGCGGAGCATGATTATTCTCCACGTCAGCCGTCAGCAAGTTCTTCGTTTTGACGGAGTGTCACGCGTCTCCGTCACGCTCTTGTCACTTATGCTGAGGCAGGAAGGCGGCAAAGCGGCGATGTGCTGACATAAGAATACATCTGTACGTCTTTAAACACCTGCACAAGCCCCAAACCCACCCTCTCATGCTAACTCCATTCATCTGTCAGAGTGTTGACACGCACATCGGGGACGCCGGACTGAATGCGTGGATATAAAATATGTGTTAATATGACAGTCGAGAGCTTTGGGATCATCTGTGGGATTCGACATGATTGGACAGCCACTTTTTTAAAAATGTGAATTTAACTCAATCGCCATTAGACCAATCAGTTTTAAACTGTGAATTTGTTACAAAGAAGTCAAAGTAATTCATTAGAGTTGTCCGATATTATTGGGTAGCCAATAACATTGGCCAATAAAAGCGTTTAAAAATGAAGCTTGGATGATATCAACAACATTTGCATGTTACCTTCATAGTGAATGTTCGATATCACCCAACTAAGATGCTTTGGATTTGTTACATGAGCAAAACATTTGCATTCATGGTACAAAAATTAAATGAACAATAAATGATTGAAAAATAATTAATTATAAACTCATCACATTTAACTAAAGATAGACTGATTATTGGCCGGGCCGATTATCGGCGCCGATATTTGAAACTTTGATGTATATCGGCCTTTTTTAAAATCCAACTGGCCGATATGAAAAAAAATCCATTTAAAACTTGGTTACCGTAACTTTCGGACTATAATGCGCTACTTTTTTCCCCTCATTTTGAATCTTGCGGCTAATAGTACAGTGCGGCTTATTTGTTGATTTATTTGGGTTAATAGGTAACACTTTATTTGACAGCAGCGTCATAAGACTGCTATAAGAACGTCATAATTGTGACATGACACTATCATCGGCATCAATGAACGCTTATGACAGATGTCATTAAGCATCATCCGGCAAATTATGTGACTAACTCCATTTATGTCCAGCTCGGATCTTTCACAACTATTGAAAAGTGAGATAATTTGACGGATGACACAAAATGACATTTGTCATAAGCATTCATTAATGCTCATGGCGGTGTCATGTCATAATTATGATGGTCTTATCACAGTTTTATAGTGCCACTGTAAAATAAAGTGTTACCAAATACCAGAGCTAGCAATTAATAAAACAACTGGAAGGGTAACTGAAGAAATAATTATCACAGAACATGAATCTTGGTTGTTATTTACATCTGTAGCGCTGCAATGCATGCTAGGAGGCATGTTGGACGACGACAGTGTTTACAGCAGATGGCAGCAGAGGTTGACTGTCTCCCTCAAGGGAGCAGTGATGGCCAAATGAAGCTTCTTGAAGCAATGCAGCTTTGCTTTGTTCTCAAAGCTTCCTGGTGGTCTTATGAGAGTTTTGTGACGCCGCTGTCAAATAAAGTGTTCCCGGTTAATATCTTTATTTGGTGTAAATATACCATAATAGAATAAGGACAGCTGCGGCCTCTAGTTCAGTGCAGCTTATCTATTAACAAATGATGTTTTCGTGTCAAATTTGGTGGATGGCGGCTTATAGTCCGAAAATTACGGTATGTATATATAGACCTGTGTTTATATTTGTGGTTATATATTTTCTGTGGAAAAATGTCAGCGTCATTTATTTAACCTTTTAGTCAACTTTATAAGTGTTTCTGAGTCTTACAAATTCAGGCACCTCTGGAGCTATTATTTCTGATTTGTATGATTCAATAAAAATGCTTTAGGCATTTCAAGGAAGGTTAGTGTTTGCATTATTAAATTTTTTCCTGCCAATTTTATTACTTTTACTACAAATGAATATCGGCTCCAGAAATCGGTAATCGGCTCCGTTAACTTTAACCCATATCAGTCGATCGCTTCATAAAACTACTGCGTTACCAGAAATAAATAGTCACTAACAAAAGTAATAAAATACAAAAATCTGTGCAAAAACCCAGCAAAATGCAATTCGGGAATTCTCATTGCATTGGCATGTCCTATGATTGCCTGCTTGTATTTGTAATGCTTTGGTTGCCCCCTCGTGGCTCTTTGGGGTAACTACTGTAATCGTGATTTAATCATGAATGATTCTTTTTATTTAATTATGGAGATTTTCATGCTGATTTCAATTTATATTATTTATATGGGACCATTATTTTCTTTAACGTTAGTTGAAAATTGTTCTCTTACTTTTCACAGAATGTTTACTTTATTTAGTTGTTACATTTATCATTATTAAAGCATCCAGTGGGACATCACAATACAATTAGCAATAACACGTTAAGTGCACCAAGTGCATATATCATAGCGTAGCGGATTTTTTTAGTTGGACAATAGAGGTAGTCCCCGAGTTACGAACGAGCTCCATTCCTATGCTGGCAAGGTAACTTGAATTGGTTAAAAAGTCATCATCGGACAACTTTATCATATATTTTTCTGGACTCTTGCAGACACTGCACAAATGTAGCATTAATAATAATGGTTTGCTTTGTGACATATTGTAATAACTTGAGGAGCTCATCTGCTCACATTCATGCACACCGCTTTAATCACTGCCTTTAGGCAAGTAATGTTTTTTTTTTTTTCAGCTAATGCATGTTTCTGACAATAAACCACAGATGTCATCACTCTCCAAATGACATCAGTATGAAGATCCTTTTTTTCCCCCCTATTTTATAAGACGTTTGTTTGTAAGCAACACGTCTTCCAGTCAGAGCAGCGTGGAATCAACACCTCACACATTTGCGCTTGGCAGAGTTCATCGTAATGAAGTAATTAATCTACGGTTACGGCTCTGCGTAAAAGAGGGTTTACATGCAGGCTAACTCAATTAGCGATCAGCATTGGCCATGTAATAAAGCTGCTAATCAATAGCAGCGCGCGGAGGCTCGAGCGGCGGCTGCACGGGAGGCAGAAACTTTGCTGCCGCCATCGGCGAGGAGAGAGAGACAAGGTTAATTGTGTGCCAAATCACTGTCAAGCGCTAGGGATCGCGCCTGGAAATCTTTCCATTAATTTGAATTAGAGGGCTTATAGTGAGCGGCCTCCGCAGAAACAGCCCCCCCCTCCGCCGCCTCTTTACGTCCTTACGGCGGCGTGAGTCGGGTCGTGCTCGGCGTCGGCTCTGACAGCGGCCATATTTCACCGGCTTGCCGCGTTGGCCTGTCCTTTAGTGATAAGCTGTAATAGATCTACTCTCCGTGGCCTGTTCAAGGTAAGTACAGCAGAGGGGGGGAACGGGAAAAAACAGGGAGGGGGGCAAGAGAAGGGACAGGACAGGACAGGAAATGACAAGGAAGATGACAGGAAAGGAAATAAGTGCAGGAATGACAAAAGAAATTGCAAGAGGAAAATGAGAAAGAAACAAGGATGGAGTATGGGAAAAGGTGGAGATGAAGGAAAAACACATGGAAAGGAAAGTAGTGGACATTATAGAAATAGTGGAAAGGGGAAAAAATAGAGAGAGGAGAGGAGGAGGATGGGAAAAATACGAGTCAGAAGAAGAGCGTGATCAGGACAGGACAAGAGTGGAAAAATGACAAAAGAAATTAAAAGAAGGAAGACAAGAGAAACACTGAGGGGAAGCTTTAAAGGGATCCACGGATAGAAAGACTTGTAGTTCTTAAAAGATAAACATTATTATGAGTTAAAATTAGAGCTGTCCCGATCGATCGGGTCCGATCACGTCATTTTCAAAGTATCGGAATCGGCAAAAAAATATCGGACATGCCTTTTTTTAATATATATATATATTTTTTAATTAAATCGTTTTCTAATTGTATTTACCGTTACAAACATAATATGTTACACTCATCCAGAGTCTTTAGCTTAGTCTTTAGTTTTTAAAAAATGTATCACGTTAGAATATTTAACACAATTAATGAATGCGCTGCGCGACCCACCCACGCATTGTCGCGCTCAATCTGTAATGGTGCCGTTTTACCTATATAGGCAGTGTAAAATGAGTAAAGTGAATTTTGGCAGCCTTTGGAACCTTTTTTTGCTTGGCTAAAGCCTTACAATCCCTCTCCCTATGATTAGAAATATCATGGGAAGCAATGTGGGGAAGCAATGTAGCAAATGATCTTTTTCTTAACACCTTAAATTATTTCCCTACGCAGAGAAGATTTATCAATTGGTAGCACTATGCACAGTCATGGTTCCACTTCCCATCATGCATTTGGGCAAGCCTACAGTATCATTTAATGAAAGCTCAACAAATACAATAGATGGCAATATTTAGTCACAATATACAAAGTCACAAATCTTTCTATCCGTGGATCCCTCTCACAGAAAGAATGTTAATATTGTATATGCCATCTTGAGGATTTATTGTCATAATAAACAAATACAGTACTTACGTACTGTATGTTGAATGTATATATTCGTCCGAGTTGTATTCATTTTTTTCTTAATGCATTGCCAAAATGTATTGATCGGGAAAAATTATCGGGAATGATTGGAATTGAATCGGGAGCAAAAAAAAGCAATTGGATCGGGAAATATCGGGTTCGGCAGATACTCAAACTAAAACGATCAGGGTCAGCTCGGGAGCAAAAAAACATGATCGAAACAACCCTAGTTAAAATAATTTGATATTAAAACCCCTCTTGGTCTTTTCGTTTTTGTACAATTTGTAAAATTTGTTGAACTAGTAGGCCGCCATTGTTGTTGACGTCACGGGGCGGTGACGTCACTGGGTTACGCTGCCGGGCTATGTCACGTGTTAAACCCTTTCAATTGCAACCCGAGAGGAACATTAACTCATTTGCTCCCAAAAACGTTCTATTTTTAATTGTTTCAGTGTCCCAAAAACGTATTTATACGTCTATTACGTTTTTTTTTTGGTTGTTTTTTGTTGTTGTTTTTTTTTTGCTTTTTTACAAGAGGCATCTCTAGGTTCTGATGCAACTAAGCTGCAATGCACAATGCTCAAAACCCATTTTAAAGCAATAAAACTGGCCACTGGAGGGCAGTAGCGCATTTGTTAAGAACTCATCTCGGGCCAAGAAAGGAATTGAAGAAAAATAGTCAGGAAACGGAAGTTGGAGGGATCTTGTGAAGACGCGTGAGGAAAAATGTGGAGAACGATCGGGAAAAAAAGGCAAACGACACTTGAGGAGTGTTTTGAAAAAAAAGGAAACCATCGTCAAGGAAGGATTCAAAAAAATCTAGATGACACAGACGGTGATGAGAGAGAAGTTTACCCCGTCTGCCAAGACGGCCACAACAGCGTCAGGTTCCACACGCGTTCTGCGGAGCACACGTCGCGTTACCCCTGAGCCCGAGGTTGAAGCCAACGATGAAGATGATGAAAAAAGTGAGACCGATCTTGATCCGGACTCATCAGATTATTGGGAGCCACCTCATTCAACTGGGAGCAGCCAAGAGCCTTCCCCTAATATTATGTTCAAGTAAATTGTTATGTGCGCAAATAGTTCAACAGTTCAATAGTTTAGTTATGTGTAAATAAATTGTTACTTTGCTAAAAAGCTCTATTTGTCTTGTTGTTTATGTTATTTTGTAGAAGGAAATCACAAAAGCAAAAAATTGCTATGTTAAAGTCAAAGTTATGTTTGAAATGTATGCTTTTACAAAAAGCTCAATTTCTCTGTTTTTTTTCATCAGAAATTGAAAAATTGCTCAAACTATGCTATTTTCTAATGCTGATTTCTAAAGACTGGAAAAAGATATGTACTAACTTTTTTCCTGCTGAAAGAAGAGAGTAATCTTTCTTTTGGTGGGTTCCATGTTTATATAGCAATAGAACAGAATTTTCTGTGGGCATGTAAAAACAGTCAAAATCCAGTAAAACAGCCGGCAGCGAAGGGGGTTGACCCGGTGAAAATGACTGGGAGTGAATGAGTTAATGAGTATGACAGCACTGTCGATATTTCACAAAACGAGCAGCAAAAGCAAAATGAACAGGAAAGATGGGATGAGACTAGACGAGACTTGAACAAAACCGGTGTTCTGCCAAAATGTGCTACACCGGCAAAAAGTTCTACAAGATGTGAATTTCACACCCTGAGTACTACCATTCGCCTTCAGCTTGTTTTGTGTAGATGCACACAGGCAGCATATACTAAAGATGTCTTAAGAAAACACTTAAACCTTGTAATATCAAATAAGGGTGGTTTAAATACGCTATGTGACTAATGTGGTCAACAGATAAAAAATCTGCTCTAAAGCTACCACAAGAAAACACAATGCTTAAAAGTGAGAGGGAAACACATGCAAAACGCATTTTGAGGCAATTAAAAGATAATACAAGTAGTGCTGCAACGATTAATCAATTAACTCGAGTAATTCTATTAGATAAAAGATTCGAATAAAATTTTGGTGCTTCGAGTGCTCGTTTAGTTAAAGTGGCGTTGTAATGGTTCGTTTTGAAAGTTTTTGCATTTAGTTTTGTTGATTTGGGTGGATACACTGCCCTCTAGTGGCAAAAGTGAATATGATATAACTCTTTTCACATGGCTGATTCCAGCTGCTCCCTGTTAAGACCAACATAAGCTAAGTTTTTGTTGAGCAAAAAATTTTTTTTAATGCAATTATAATTTAGTTTATAGGTGTATTTAGCTCTTTTTGTGGGAATATGTGTTCGAAGCATTTGTCAAGAGCATTGTTAAAAAAAAAGTTAGCATATTATAGCATCTAAGCTAGCGGACTTTTGCTATGTAAGTTAGCCAATTGTTGTTGGGTTTTTTTGTACTTAGATCCTCATTCATTATTTTATATCGTTTGAGGCTCAGTTTAGGTATTTTAATCTTTAATTTTCCTTATCCGATTACTCAATTGTTCGAACTAACTAGTTCATCGATTAATTTACAACTAAAATAATCGATAGTTGCAGCCCTAAATAAAAGACTCAGTAAAAACACAAACAGTGAGTACTCGCTGCTTTTAACCAATGTGCTCATGTGTTGGACGTCTCGCCACGTAGAAGGAATTGCAGAATCCCGGTAGTGCTCGTCTAGAGACAGTGACAAACTACGTCATTATATAGCATGGCGCCCTCTGTAGGTCAAAACATTTACTAAATATTATAGATTTTTAAATCTGTGGAAATATTATATGTGTTTCTAATAACATATTTTAGTAAAAGAGAACAATTTTGGCTTATTAGAGCCTAAAAGTCTTTAAGTCTGAGGTTGCCTTTAAAGAAAGGACAAGACAAGAAAATGAAAGAAGGGAAAGTACTGGCCATGCTAGGAGAGGTAAAAACAAAAAGAATGGACTACTAACTAAACTAAAATAATAGAATATGGGAAAGCACATGAGAGAAAATGTAAGAAAGGGGAAAGGATGAGACCGGTAGGAAAAGAATAGGAGGGAAAATGAAGTACAAATACAAAACACAACGTAAAAGGACAGAATAACTCAAAGGAAAGTATAGAAAAGTCAAACGAAAGCAATCAAATAAAAGTACATGACAGGACAGGGTAAGGAAAACCAAACAAAGGAAATGTAAAACAAGAGAAAATAGATGGAATGTGAAATCTGACAAATGACACAACAAGGATAGATGAAACGAGGAAGAACAGTCTACTTTCTCTGAGAAACAAACGAGTAAAAGGCGGCGACGGAGGAGGAGGAGGTCGGTGCATGACAAATGAGCCTCGTTGGCCGATAAAGGGGGATTAACCTTGCAGCTAATGATGGCGGGCATAAATAATGAGCCTGACTCTTGGAGGGGGGCTCCTTTTGGGAGGCTAAGAGAGGACAAACGCGAACAGGAAAACTCAAAAGAACAGACTTGAATGCGTCAGCAAATCACATCACTCGGGCTGTTTTTTTAGATTTCACGAGAAAAGATAAAAACTCCACTGTACAATACGAGCACAGTAAAGCGGTGCTACCATCTGGCCTCTATCGCAATTCATGACGGGAATACGGCGCTGTTTGAATGGCCATTTTGTCCAGGTAAAACAGTAAACTCGAAACACTTGACATTACCAAAGTTCAACCTTGGTTGAGGTCTGTGCGTCCAACTTACTGGAGCGTCATTTGAACCCCCAGCTCCCCTTGAACGCCCCACGGATACAATACAGTACTTTCTGGTTGGTTAGCATTACTTAACCTTGACGTCGCCGTGATTTATGGTGTTTGTGGGAAACATGGCAGGCACGCAACACCCTGCGAATGTAGTGCCACAGATGCATATCTCCTCCCGTCGTTGGACATACATGAAGCTCCTCACCTCCCTTCAGAGCCAATACACTCCAGTCATTTATTATAAACACAGCAAGAAGTGAACTGAATTGTTAGGAGCTCTTACTGTAGGCATATCTGATTCCGATCGGATTCCTCCTCAAATCTGATTTTTAGGGCTGACTATTCACACTATTAGCAAGTACTCTGCGTGGATAGAAAAATTCAGTTTTACTAAAAAAAAAAAAAAAAAAAAAAAAAAAAAGCTATAAAATCCAAAACACAATTCAAAATTCGCAGAGGTTACCTAACAGGCTATGTTATTCCTAAAACTATGACGCAAAAAAACAATGGAATTAAATAGTGATGTTTTTTTTTTAAATGCCTCTTCTGTATTGGCGAATCCTTGAACAAAATATTATCTCTCTTTTCAACCCAAACACAGCACTTCAAAACTACATATCCCATAATGACTACCGCGGCTTACTTCACTGACAGCTAGCACCGGTAGGCGAGTCAAAAATCAAACATTGGAATAAAAGTTCAAAATCAACATCAGCGTAACGATCCTACACCTAACGGGATTTTACAGATCACGCAAGTACAAATCTCAGACAGAAGTAAACAGTTGCCGAATGTTTAGCAAGTGTACATTCCGATAGCCAGTGAGCTCCTGTCCTGACAAAGATTTGTTTGTGAATGAGACTTGACAGTTGACGCATGACAAAGCCAGTCTGTGACTGCGCACGCATGTGCAAATTTGTATCCAAAGAAGAATAAAGGTACTTTTGACTTATTTAACACTTTTAGGAACATGAGCATTTGATTATATACGTATTGAACACAAGTTTTAACAACTGAGCAGGCTCTTTGGGAACACGTCACAGGTCCGACAGTACCGTAGTATTGCAAATAATCAGTCAAAAAAACGGAAATTTTCATGAATTTATAAAACCCCGTCGGACGCCCAGAACAGGATGTAAAAAGTGGACATGTCCAGGCTAAAGAGGACGTTTGGTCTCCCTAATACACTTGACACATTGCTGTGGCAATGAAGGTATCATCATCATCCAGCAAAGAGTGACGCCACGGACAGTCAAAACCTGCCAAATAATCTTGTCCATATCTGATATGAAACTATGTCCCATATGTGGTTTCAATTCGTCCCGCAAAAATACGACAAAAAAAGCCATGTAGTTTCAATCTGGATAGGCTAAAAATCCTTATTCTGGCTGCCAGTCTAAACAAGGCCTTACATTCCCGGGGCTGGCGTTTGCATAATTTCCACAGAGACAATTGTCACGTGACTTAATGGCGCGTTTCCAAAATAAGGAACTTTTAAACACAACCTAGCAAATAAAGCCAAGCACGTTCGGTGGACTTGAATGTCTTTTCCTCTGGCGCCCTCTGTTGGATCTTAGGAGTCAATGCAACGTGCAATACATTTTTCTAGTGACATTTTTGCTCCTCCCATGGCCATCTCAGTTCCCAGATCTTGTTTTGTTGGCAAAAGGGGGTTGTACAAAGTATTAACACCATGGGTGCTAATAATTGTGACACACATTATTTGATGTCAAATAATTATTTCTTTATGTGGGATTTTCCCCCCACTGAATAAATGCACTTGTATTGCGTTGTAAAGCGCTAATAAATAAGATTAACGTTACTGTGACTAGCTCACGTAACGTTAGCCCTGCGGAGGGCTAGGTTTCAATTCATTATGACCACTTTCGATGCGTGGCTAACGTGTCTTACATACAGGCTTTAATATAACATAGCGTTGTGGAGTGATGAGGATGTAAAATAAAAACTCAATAATGCTAACTATCAATTTTAGCTCAGTAGTCATTGCTGGATAAAACACCAAGTAGCACTAGTCCCTAATGTGCTCCAATACAGCCTGTATCATATATTTATTTTGAACACTGCAAAAACTCAAAATCCTATCAGGACTTACAGTTTAGACTAACTTAACTAGAACTTAAAAATGGCTTGACACAAATAGAAATTCAATTGAAACACGTGGGAAAAAATCCTCTTTTAAGTGATGTGCGTTATCAAGCGTAAATGCATTTTTAGGTGTATACATATATATATATATATATATATATATATATATATACATATATTTATATATTTTTAATAAGGTCTAAAGGTCTTTTGAGTGAAAGCAGTGAATTAGTCTTTTTTTTTAATTGTAGTTACATCTGAGATGCAATTGTTGGCTATTTTCAACAATATCCATCGAAAATAAAGACATTGATTGACTGAAAATGGTTCAAGATTAGATGAAATGTCTTGTTTTCTCATGCATATTTATAATTGCTCTTCACCTAAAAATTTGTTTCATCCGATTACTGGATTAATCGATGGAATTTTCAGTCGATTACTCGATTACTAAAATATTCGATAGCTGCAGCCCTAATCTGTATTAAATTAGTATGAAATGGTCTTTTCTTTATTCAATGTTAACTATTAACACAGACTTACCAACTCGTTGCACACATGAACAAAACTATAATACATTTATAAAATTATATTTTATGATTAATTTTAACATTTTATTTGAAATGTTTTACATTTTCATTTGTTTGTGGTGTGAAAGTTGTCAATATTCTTTTTTTCGGTCGTAACGACACATTTCTCTTTATCCGCCTTTTTTCCGGAAATCATATTATTGATCTTTCCTCCTGTAGTATCCATCTCATTATTGTGAAAAGCCAATAAAAAGATTAATGAATGATTTCATAAGTACATCACAGTATATTTCAATTGGCCAATCAAATGGAAAACAAAAGTTGCAGTTCACTATTTAGCCACAAGAGAGCGCCACAGGAACATCAAGACAACTTCGACGCCTGGGTCTGCATTGACTGACAGACAATGAATGATTCTTGTCCTTGCTAATGATTGCCTGCATGTATAAATTGCTAGTATGAGGGAGGAAAAACTGCTGGACGACCTTTTTAAAAAGCCAACAAAATAAGTCATTGACTAAGAAGGCGAAGGGCAATTGAGAAGCTTCTGGCAAAGCACGCCAGAGCTCACTCGAAGCCAAAAATCCCCGGAATGACAGCAGTGAGGAGGGAACGGATCAATGGCATCCACTCCAGCTCTTTGCCCAAAAAAGACAGATGCTCCACTCTCATTCTCTTCCTCCATCAGCGGCTATTCTGCTTCAAGTGTATTCCTGCTCACACCAATTTAATCCCGCATCAATTCAGACTGAGCTCCGTTCAAATTGGACTTGAAATTAAAGGCGTATTGATCAGCGCCCGTGGATCTCACTTCAGTGCGTGAATGGCACAGTCAATGAAGATGATGATGAAAGAGTGGCGGCTTTCAGTATTGGCTGCAACTGACGGTGATAGAGGTTACATCAATTTGAACTGGAAGGGCTGGCAGTGAATGATAACGTTACAGGGCCATTAAGGACGATGGAAGTCCAATCTAGTTGAACTGGGATTTGGCAAATGATCACTGCAAGCCCCTCCCAATTTATTGGGACTGGACGTCCATCGCCTTCAATGACAGTGAATGAGTTAACAACATTTGCTTACTTAATCTTTTTCATATACATATTGTGGCTGATTGTTTTGTAGACTCCGTGCTAAGAGTTCTCTATCAGAGGCAATTGCTCTAAGCACTAGAACTACCAAGGGTGGATCAGTTGATACAAACCCCTTTTCTATCCAGAGAAGGGTTGTCTTACCCTAATCAGCATATCTTTTGTGAGCATTGTGGTCCTCATTAGTCTTTCCCATTCACAATCGCAAAACAACAGGGTTGGATTGCTCCAATGGCGTACTGCAAGCAACACGTCACTTCCGCTCATTACTATTCATGACATTAGCTACTGTTGCTAAGTAGGGACAAGCCACCGTTTGTCCCTATTTGGAAATCGTGTACGAAGGAGATGTTTACAGAGCTAAACCTACCAATTCTCTCCGAAAATGATGTGCCAGGTGCCTAATTCACTGGCAAAGATGTGGAAGAACATAAAAATGTTCAGTTAAAGAGATGGCTTGAGTGTCGGAGGCTGAAAAAGACGAAAAAAACGAGCGGACCTAAGCATAGCTTTAGCTTTTTTATCGACGCGACTGACAATGACATTCTCCTGTTTCAACAAGCTATCCTTTACCATCAGCCCTGTCTTTCTTATATACCCTCTGGTTGTCCTACGTCTCTTACCGTTCTTGGGGGTAATTTAGTTAGCTTTGTGTAGCGATCGCAAATGCTACTCAGTGACAGCCAACGAACAATTTTAATTTTTTCATTAATAAACCATGTTAATTCTATAATTTATTTACACTTCCCCCTTAGTAAAGTTGTTATATATATATATATATATATATATATAACAGAAACGGTAACAGTGGCAGTCAGATACCATTGTAATTCTTTTCAGGTCAGTCATTGTCAGACAGAAGCAGTACGGCACAACGTTACGCAAAAAAAATAAGTTAAAAATATAAAAATGGCTTACCTCTTTGTCCTCTGAAAGACCATGCCAATCCAACATAATGTTTGCTGCATATGAAATGTGAATGGATTCACCGAGCTGTTGTTAAAGTCCGCGCAAGTTGATTCGGTTTTCACATTTTTTCCTCCCGAGGTTTTGGTTTCCGGAAACATATGAAGAAAAAATAGGTGATCAAATGTATACTGTTGTGTCTACATGTCATTGCCTAAATACTGTATACGCTACAACGCGCTCAACTTTTGTTCAGAATTCGCTTCTTATCACTTGGTTACGATGCGGCTTGCTTTTCATACAATCGCACAGCTTCACAGTCCTTTAAACCAGGGGTCCCCAACCTTTTTTGCACCACGGACTGGTGCGATTTGGGTCTTTTTTTGACGGACCGGTGTTTTGTCACATTTTGCTTGCCTGGTACACCAGACTCACCGCTGTTCCAGCTATTGAGTCTGGCCACCATTCAGCGGATACAATTTCCAGGGCGGAGCAAGCCCAAGAAAACAGACAGCGGAGTGGACCAATCAGCGACGGGCAAACGTGACGTTGATAAAACGACGAGGGCAGGACGAGGGACTTGCGCGCGGAAGTAAACATACGAGGAGAGCGGAGTTTATTCAACAAGGCTAGCGCGAGATAGACTGTTGTCAATTACTCGTGTTGATGCGTTTTTGGTAATTTAAAACTGATTTTACCGTGGATTGGAACATATTCTCGGCTCTCATGTTCACCATCTGTGTTGTTGTGGAGACGACTTCCGACGCGCAAGAGTGACGTTGCTCGTTAAGAAAACGTCACGCAAATAAACAAATCTGATTTGTCGATTGATTTTGTACCTGCTCGAGAGGCCGTTAATGGGCTGGTTCCCAGACTTTTCTCTCAGTGTTTGAAAAATACAGGGAGAACAGTCTGGCCGTGCCAGGCAAAAATTTTGCACCCTTATAAAATTTTGCTCTCAACGCTTTTGTGGCGGTGAAAAAAGCCCCCTTTTATATTCAGTTGGACTCTATAATATTATCCAACGGTGCTAAAAAAACGATTTACATCATAAACATACATGTGCAACACGAAAATGGCATAAATTAATGCTTAACGACACGGCAAAGTCGTTAAGTGACAGAGCTGCGTGCAGTTGTTGTGTGCAGCTAACATGGTAAACGTAAGTTAATATTCCTTTCTTTAATTCGTGGTCATTTTTAACGTTACGCGCATGCCAAATTTGTCAGAACACCGGCAATGTGCGGCAGAAAAATACAGCAAATATAAAATAACATTTGGTTTTAGCCCCGTCGTGTTAAGTGCAAGGAAAATACAACTCACCCGCTGAATCAGTGGGAGGCCTGAGCTTGTTTCGTTTAAGTGCTCTCCTAGCGATGTCAGGATATTCCAAAATGACTTTAATCCAGAACCTCGGTAGAGTTGTTGTCTCAAATGTACTTTTAAGGTCGCCGTGATTTGCGATCCCTAAAGCTGATATTCCTGTTGCACAGACATGCTTGAATCACTCGGTTATTCACGAATCCACTCCTTAGCAGTTCATGGGTCTTTAGTGATTGTGAAGTAGCATAGATTTTGTTTTCTTCGAGATTGTAGGCTCAACTTCTGGGTCGTCAGGTTCCCTTTTACCTGTAAAAAAATCTGTCCAAAGATGTCTGTTTTTCAGTCATTCTAGTGTTGGGGCTAATTATTTCCGGGAACAAATGTGATGGGCGACGACCTACGTCATACGTTATTATCGAGCCCAAGCACACATAGATATGGGGGAAAACACAGACAAGACTGAAAAAGCAGTTTCTGGTCTTGCAACCGTCTTTAAAAGAAACTGCTGTATTTTGAGCCAAAACAACTATTGTTTTTGATAGAACAATATGTCTATATGCTGACATAGCAGATTCATGGCGCATTAAGCCCCCAAACTATTTTTAATTTGTCCGTTTTACCCTGAAAACCCCCGTTTACAGACGTCGCGCAACCGCTTTTGTTTCAACACAGCCATAAAACCAAGGTAATTAATTATATTTATTATTCAAAATGTCTGTCGTTTTTAGCTTAGAATCATTAATTGATGTCTCATATTTTGTTTTAAAAAAGACTTTAAAAAATTATTCACTCACATATTTTAAACTTTTAAACAAATGACGTCACAATTTAAAAAAAGGCGTCCGCAAAAAAGTCACGGATATCTACCTCATAACTATCTCTTAATTGTATTTTTTTGTTACTGTCGCATTTTCGCCGATATGTTAGATGACAAATAATCGATCCAAACAAAAAAAATTAAAAAAAAACATTTAAAAGGGTAAATATATGAAAATGAAAATCTCGACCACTCCTTGATGTCTGCGATTTCTGCATTGCGACCCTTGTTATATTACCATGTTTCACCCATAAAATCCCCCAAAAAATCCAGCTGTGGCCATTCACTGCTGTGTCTTGACACTCGGTGATACATGCTACATGGAGTTTTTGGGATCGAAACAAGGTAAGTACGCGATAATATCTCCTTAAAGTCAAGGTGTCTGTAATTCTGCTCTCGCGTGCTCTCACCTCGAGATCGGGTTTTGCTGTTCAAAAAACTTTTTTTTTTTTTTAAATGCCCTCTTGTTCAAAAATTTTCTTTCCCCAGAAAATTGAGATTTTAAGCTTTCCAATGATGTATCACACATGCATATCGGAAAATTTTGGAAGTTGGCTAAATTGGGGGTCTCAGAGCGGAACTTTAAGTCACCTCAGTGTTTTCCGCCATATACAAAACAAGATGTACTGCTAACAGTCCAATCAATGCATTTCTATGACGACCTCCCATTCTGTAGTTGTACATCTAGAGTAGACAGGGATATTGGTGTGTTAAACGGCACAGGCCAAAGTCAATCGGCCAGAACGCAGTCGTTAATAAATTATTTATTATTTCTGTGCGGTCCGGTACCAAATGCGCCACGGACCCGTACTGGTCCCGGTCGTTGGGGACCCTGCTTTAAACAGTGTGGAAGCTGTGAGTTTCCAGATTTTAGAGTACATTGTTCCACTACAGCGAAACAAGACGAGTCAATGGCTAAAGGCTGGGTTTATCCCGCCCATTGGACACTCTGCGTCTCTGGGGTCTATGGGTAGTGGGAGAGGCTCGGCTGGCCCGGACACACTGGTTCTCTGCATGATGATTGGGTGATCTGTCTGAGGCTGAATCCCTTTTCGATTGACAGCAAAATGAGCGAATCAATGATCTTGTCGTATTAATATTAACATTTTTCAATTTTCATTCCGTCTTTCTTAGTTAAACCTGACACTTTCATAATCACTCTAGCGACATTTGCTTTGCTAAAACGACTAGCAAAAATTCAAGCTTATTTCTGGTGGGTTTTGTTCTATTGTAGGTGCTTGTGTTTGGAGACTTGACTTCTGGCACTATAGTTTCTTTCCGCTGTCACAAAGCACTCACAGTCAGAAACACTTTGAGCTTTCCCTCATTGAAAGACCAGCATCCGCCACTGATATAGTACTACAAACTTCAAAACAAAATGGCTTCCCAACAGCAGAAACATCTCTATGAATAATTCAAGTATGTTAACCTCACACATCAGTAGTTTTCCAGCCAAGATTAACTTTCAATAGCAGTGAAAGCTTAGGTTTAACTCCAACAGATAACCCACCTGTTGCTGTGTTCTCTCCACATGGCTGACCCACGGCCACCCTCCAGACCAGTCCTTCGTCACTACAGCGTCCTGGGTTCCCTGACCTCCTGCCATGGTCACGGTGCCCCCGCCCAACCCTGTCTGAAGACCCTCTAGCTTCTGAGCAGCTTCATGATCAGGTTTCCGCTAAAAGAGTCAGTGGGTGCGGGGCAGCCGACTGACATTTAGAGCTTAGCGAGGATCACGTGCCTCCATTTTGACATTGCTACCTCACTGCCCCCTATTGAACGTTTTTTAGAGTGGCAACATTGTGTTGGCGTTCCAAAACAATTCAGCCTCTACAGTCTTGCAAACAGTCCACCTCTTCCAGGATGATGTAAGGCTGAATGTTCAACTTCCTGAAAATATCCACTGAGATTTCTCCACCTACACGTCCCACATTGCAGTGCATGCAGTTATGGAGATGAGTGTGTGTGTGAGGGGAGGCTCCATGGCGACAGAAAAAAAAAACCTTTTGGGTATAAAGGATCCTGCCGTTTGATGCTGATTAATTCTATTTCAGCTTTGAGGTAGGCCTGGGTGATAGGTCGATTTTATGAATTGATTTATGTACTGCGAACGATTTTTAAAAAAAAGTAATACAGGTAGTCTGCCACCAGAGGACAGGGTATCCGCCATCATAAACAAAATAAAATACTTTTGGAATTTTTGGATGGTTGTGCTTTCAATGCGAAAAACACCGTCTTATATCCGGGCCAATATGGTATTTATTTTGGGGTATCTTTTTTAAAATTTTACAGATGAAAACATTTTAATGCCGACTAAAACGAGACGAAATTGGTCTGAGGTTTTCATCAACAAAAACGACATGATGACAAACACATTTTGAGATGATAAAAATATAACTAAGACTAATAAGTAGGGTTGTTCCAATCATGTTTTTTTTTTTGCTCCCAAATCGATCCCGATCATTCTCGATAATTTTTCCCGATCATATACATTTTGGCAATGCATTAAGAAAAAAATGAATAAAACTCGGACGAATATATACATTCAACATACAGTACATAAGTACTGTATTTGTTTATTATGACAATAAATCCTCAAGATGGCATTTACATTATTAAGATTCTTTCTGTGAGAGGGCTCCACAGATAGAAAGACTTGTAATTCTTAAAGGATAAATGTCACTTTGTATATTGTGACTAAATATTGCCATCTAGTGTATTTGTTGAGCTTTCAGTAAATGATACTGTAGCCATTTAACTGTTCTGCCCAAATGCATGATGGGAAGTGCAACCATGACTGTGCGTAGTGGCATCAATTGATATATCTTGGGAAGTAACTTAGGGTGTTAAGGAAAAATTCAACCACTACCGTTCTTCCCCACATTGCTTCCCATGATATTTCTAATTGTAGAGAGAGGGATTTTAAGGCTTTAGCCAATTAAAAAGAGGCTCCAAAGACTGCCAAAATTCTCACTACTCATTTTACGCTTCCTGTTAGCTCTATATATTAAAAAAAAAAAAAAACAAAAAAAACGGCGCCATTATAGATTGAACGCGACAGTGCGTGAGTGGGTCATGCGTTAATTGCATTAAATATTTTAACGTGATTAATTTTTTTAAAAATTAATTACCGCTGTTTACGTGATAAATTTGATAGCCCTACTTTAAGCCAATACTAAAGACTCTGGATGAATGTAAGACATTTTGTCTGTAACGTTAAATACAATTAGAAAACGATTTAATTAAAATATATAGATATATTAAAAAAAAGGCATGTCCGATATTTTTTTGAGAATGTCTTTGAAAATGACATGATCGGACCCGATCGATCGGGATCTTTACTAATAAGTATTATCGTCCAACAGAAGAAAATTAAAAGGTCTGCCAAAAACACTGCAATTGTGAGGTAGAAAACAGATTAATATTTTTACGCCTTATCGCGCTAATTTGAGGTTGACTGAACCACTAGAAATGAATTGTCCTCTGTAATCTTATTCATTGCGCCCTGTTTGTTACCTAAAAACCTTGTTCATAATGACTGTTGTAAACCAAGGACCCCCTTGTAATCAAGCTACCACAAAGTCAATGAGAGCAAACCACTCACATTCTCTGCATCTCACTTGTAACATTAGCCACAGCTGAGGAAACCAGTTCAAACTGCAAGTACAAGACAACATGCGCTCACATTAACACACACGTGAACCCGCGAGCAGGCGTACACACACGCACCATCACTGTAAATGAGCTCCTTTGAGGGTGTGAAAGTCAAGGTGCAACATGAGATGACTTTCATTACCACTGGCAGGGAGGGGAGTACGTACACACGCTTGAATTCCGAAATCAACACGCCACCTTTGAGACAGCCATGTTGAAGACGTGCTGCTGAGGGGATGTGTTAACCCCCACTTGTGGATTAGCCTGCGTGATGATGATGGCAGTGGGGAGGCTGGAAGCAATACTAATGCTCCAGTGGAGAAGAGCAAGCTGACAACAAGACTCGGGCCTTGTGCAGAAGGCGGGAGACAACCAGTAGGAGGGCAGGGGTGCTAGTATAAGATAAAGCAACGGCGTGGCACCCATACACACGCACAAAAATGAGAGATTTTAGCAAATTCTTGCATGGAATGTAAACATCTAAGAGGATACTCGAGTTGTGTCTGTTCTAGACATGTGCCGATTACCGGTTTCAAGGTATACCGTGGTATGATAACCGCCAAAATTTTCTGTCATACCGTCCCTACGGTATTAGCTATTTTTTATGTCCCAAAATGCAGGGAGAAAATCCCTCGCTTGCAGCTGAAAGGCTCAACCCTCCCCGACCGGTTGTTGCTCAGTGTCGGTGAGTCAGCTATGCTACACAATGGCTGGAGGAGGTGAAACTCCTGAACGTTTCCCCCCATCGAAAAAAATGAAATCGCTTGTATGGGACTACTTCGGCTACAGAAAAGTTACATACGGCCACGGCTTAAGGGTGATTTATGCTTCCGCGTAGCGGTGACGGAGGACCTACGCTGTCAACGCAGACCCGATTTACGACCCTACGCCGTAGCCTGACGAGCACCTCGACAATATCCTGACTACGTGTCACGTCAACGCATGGTGACGTCACGTCAACGGACTGTGATTGGTCCGCGCGAAATCACCGCCAATTGCAAACATTCTTGCGCTACACGCAAAAACAGACCACCTCCGCAACACTCTTCTGCATCGCCTGTGCTTCAACATTTGTTGTTCAGTGTTGATGAGCTGAAGACCCACATTCAAGTTAGGGAGTTCCCAAAAAATCGATTATTAGATGCATCACGATTCGACACGTGACGATTCGATTACGATTCATAAAGGTTCAGAAACTATTTCCCTGATAACTTTATGACAACCGCTCGTAGTGGAATGAAATTCAAGACGCGTCTGCTACCCAACCCAGACACCTTTAACGGATGCACGCGCGTTATGATGGATGCTGCCAGTTACTGAGCAAGAGATTTACTCCTTTTCAAAAGACTGGAAAATAAATTTGTGTATGAGACAGGCAGGGACCCGGCGTTCGCGCTTCTGTGTGCTGTGTGCAAATTATTTTTTGCAACGAGAACAGAGATAGTTCGTTGCTCTTTGTCTTTCAGTTGTCCAGCAGTAATTTCAAGTCATGTCAATTAAAAAATGTCCTGAGTGTGTTGCTAAGACCTGTGTGCTTCTTTAGGAGGTGAGTACACGAACCCTCTTGTACTGTTTAGCCTTTATTGTTGTTGTTTTTGAGATGTTAACAGTTAGCGCCAAGCTAATTAGCTAATTCGCTAAAGTGTATTTCATATGCAGAATGTGTAAAACCATGATTAACTACAGCTGTAAAACTACAAACATGCGAAGTAGTACAAAAATCTGTGAAAACAAAGTATATGTATATGTATGTATATGTGTAAATGTTATTGTATTGTTGAGAGAAATAAGGACTTCCTTTAAAATGGTTAGTGTTTTTGCACTTTCTAGTTAAAAATAAAAATAAAATAAAAAAAATAAAAGCAGTTGAAGGGCAGCTTTTTGTTGTATAGCCATGTTTCCATCGTTCCTGTTGAATCATTAGGATATTTTAAATAAATAATGGACATAAATAATAATGTACGATGCATCGATAATCGTGATAACCGTGATCATCGTCAACACCGTGATAATCGTTCAGTAATCGAATTGTAGCACCCTGAATCGTAATCGAATCGAATCGTGGGGTGCCTAAGATGGCACACCCCTACATTCAAGCGTTCCATCTCCATTGCCATTGTTGTCTAACGGAAGAAAACTGAAGGAATTCGACAAGAGTCACAAATGTTATGAAAATATTTCATAAAGGTTGAAACGTAACGTAGTGTTGCTTTAATAACATTTGTTGTTCAAAATCGATGAGCTGCAGTTGCAAATACACACATTTTATCTCCGTTGCCATTGCTGTCAATGACCAGAGAAAAATTAAAGGAATTCGACAACAGTCCCCCAAAACCGTACAAACACAACGCCACACCCCTCTAGTGGCTTGGTGGTGAATTACAGAGCAACGCGTTTCCTTTGCGCAGAACTTCGAATGCTCATTGACTCCGTAGGGTCTATGCCGTCGCTATGCCGTCACCGCAATGGAGAAGCATTAATTAAGATTTAAAGTAGGAGGGCCAACCGACATGTAAAACATGTTTGCCGAGGGTGGCTGCCGAGGAGGCAATACCTCCAATATGATTTTGAATTTTTACTAAATTAAAGGTTAGTAGGTTAGTAAACACTGTTACGAATGTTTCCCACCAGCTCCGAGTTAACTCCAGCGTGTTTAATGTGTCTAGCGGTGGTAAAAAATGTGGGTTGTTTTTCTCTCTGGCAACTGTCTGTGTTGAGAAAGAGAGTGTGTGTATAATGTAAATATGATACGAGTCATACACACGTGCTTTTTATGGAAAATAATTCAATTATTTTTATTCTACTGGTAATAATATTGCGTTGTAGCTGTGGGTTTAGGCTCACCTAAAGGACTGCATTTATTTTAATTTTATCTTAAATACTTAACATTATACTTATGTTCCAATTTGCTAATATGGTTTGAAAAATCAAAATCCTGTTCAATAATTTCAATACCGTGATATTTTGTTTAAGGTTATCATACCTTCTCATACCGGCACATGTCTGGTCTGTTCTTGTAAAGATTAGCATTAGCATACGGCTATGATTGGCTGTCAGGAGACACTAGCTACAACAGTTGCTTCTAAAGCTGAGTAAGCTGCTTCTCCCCCATTGTTTGTGTGCCCCACTTTTTACTTATAAGAAGCACTTCATTGTAAAAAAAAAAAAAAAAAAAAAAAATCTGTCTCAAGACTCCAGCTGCACACTAAGCTTGATTGCTGGAGACAAAATTCCCCCTTTAGCATGAATGTGTATGTGTGAGAAAAGTACAACCTGCCAGGCATATTGTATTTACCACACACTGTAATTATATGGGGCTTTGAAAGGCAAAGCCCCATATAGTAAAACTACCTTTTTTTCCTGAATGGCATTTCTTCGGCGCGCAGCACAGCCCAAACTCTTTGACCGACTGTGACAGTTCAAATATCAAAATGACCGGAAATTTCGTGCGACGCAGGGAGTTTTTTTTAATGAGCCCCCAAAATTTTCCATTCGCCTGTAAATGCGGGTTTTTGGATTTTTTCCCCCAAAATGTATCTACAGTGATCCCTCGTTTTCCGCGGTTAATGGAGACCAGAACCCGCCGCGATGAGTGAAAAATCGCGAAGTAGCGTTTGTGTGTGTTAAATGTATTTATTCAGATTTAGCATTGGAAAGAGATACATATAAGACATATGACACTTTTTTCCCCAAAGTATAATTTAAAAAAAAAAAAAAAAAGTATATATATTTATATATTTTAATTAGGGCTGTCAAACGATTAAAATTTTTAATCGAGTTAATTACAGCTTCAAAATTAATTAATCGTAATTAATCGCAATTAATCGCAATTCAAACCATCTATAAAATATGCCATATTTTTCTGTAAATTACTGTTGGAATGGAAATATAAGACACAAGATGGATATATACATTCAACATACGGTACATAAGGACTGTATTTGTTTATTATAACAACAAATCAACAAGATGGCATTAACATTATTAACATTCTTTTAAAGGGATCCATGGATAGAAAGACTTGTAGTTCTTAAAAGATATAAGATAAATGTTAGTACAAGTTATAGATTTTATATTAAAACCCCTCTTAATGTTTTCGTTTTAATAAAATTTGTAAAATTTTCAATCAAAAAATAAACTAGTAGCCCGCCATTGTTGATGTCAATAATTACTTACACAATGCTCATGGGTGCTGAAGCCTATAAAATCAGTCGCACCCAAGCGCCAGCAGAGGGAGGCAAAACTCCATAAAACACAATTAACAAGTGGGCATTTCACTGTACTGACATTTAAATCTGTCTGAGCGGGACATGTGCGTTAATTGAGTCAGATATTTTAACGTGATTAATTTTAAAAATTAATTACCGCCCGTTAACGCGATAATTTTGACAGCCCTAATTTTAATCTTTTTTTTTTTAATCAAATGTAATAATTATGATAAGTTTTAAACATGTTACTGTCCCACCGAATTATTGTTAAACAAGAATAAAGTAGTAGAAAAATAATTGGCTTTTTTAAATGCATCATTGAGCGAGTCTATTCAAAACCGCTCAAGCTGGTGGCTTACACACAATGAGTTGCCACAGCAACTGTTTAACAAGTTAAACGATGAGAAGTTTGTGACTCTGGCAAGATGAAACACAAACATCTGTCAATCAACGTGAACTTTAATAAGCAACTCCAGTGCACGTCTACTGCCTGACAAACAAAGAGCAAGGAGAGGGAGGGAGCGAGAGTGACAATACATGATTGGCTCTGGACAGCTCATCTGTATTTCTTTTTTTAATTGAAAAAAAATCCGCAAAGGAGTTTGAAGCACGATGTAGCGATGGATCACTGTAGTCCTACTTTTCTGACCAAATCGCATAATTTACACATCAAAACTTCCAGGACGGTAAGGGGCATACAAGTTGTATACAGAAATTGCCGAAAATTTACGGTTCCCTCAAAATTCGTCAACAACTTGCCCATTCATTTCTAATGGGGATGCCATTGACGGCAATGTACGTCGTTCCATTCATTTCTAATGGCAAACATTTTCCCTTTCAATGGCAGAAAAACATAGGTGGTTGTGATTTTTGACCGATTACCCTTGCAACCCATTGACATTAAACTGGGGCCCAAGTCAGTGCCATTGACAGCCATGTACGTCCAAATTTCTCATTCATTTTCAATGACAAATGAACATGTATGGTTTTGAATTTTTACCATACACTTACCATTACAGCCCATTGACATTCAACTGGCACACAAGTAATTTGACGCCACTGACAGCTATGTACGTTGAAATTTCCTATTCATTTTCAATGGCAGAAAAACATGTGGTTTGGATTTTTATGCCATACACTTACCATTACAGCCAACTGACATTCAACTGGCGCCCAAGTACGTCAATGCTATTGACAGCCGTGCATGTCCATGCCATTGACAGCCATGTACGTCAAAATATCAACAGGAAGTGACCTTATATCAACAGGAAGTGATCTAATAGATCTGCATCTACCACAGCAAACCCCATCGTAATTTCTCCAGAAATTGCAGTTTATAGTTGAAATATAATGTAAATGATTCAACACTTTGTCGAAAGGAGACATCTACAAGTATTAATAGCATTTGCTTTAATTTTCCCTAATGAAAGATGATTTGATAAATGTTTTCGAGTTCACAGAATGAATTTATCTAATGCCTCAAGGCACCACTGTCTATTATTTCAGTAAAAATTAGAGCTGTAAAATTAAGCGTATTTTAATTGTGACCATTAATGCACCCAACTTAAGCAATCAAATCGTTGGTGATTATTGCGGCAAAAATGTAGCCTCTGCTGCACATCTAATCAAGCACTTTTCCCTGCTGAGTAATGGCGAGACAAAAAAGTGTGAAAGGAGCTGTTTTCCATAACATTATACATCATACTGATAAAAATGAGAACAAACTAATTGTGATCATTTTTGCCATGTGATTCGAATCTAGGAGAAATACAGTGGGGCAAATTGTTATTTAGTCAACCACTAATTGTGCAAGTTCTCCCACTTGAAAATATTAGAGAGGCCTGTAATTGTCAACGAGGCTAAACCTCAACCATGAGAGACAGAATGTGAAAAAAAAAAACAGAAAATCACATTGTTTGATTTTTAAAGAATTTATTTGCAAATCATGGTGGAAAATAGGTATTTGGTCAATACCAAAAGTTCATTTCAATACTTTGTTATGTACCCTTTGTTGGCAATAATGGAGGCCAAACGTTTTCTGGAACTTTTCACAAGCTATTCACAAACTGTTGCTGGTATTTTGGCCCATTCCTTCATGCATATCTCCTCTAGAGCAGTGATGTTTTGTTACTGTCGTTGGGCAACACGGACTTTCAACTCCCACCACAGATTTTCTATGGGGTTGAGATCTGGAGACTGGCTAGGCCACTCCATGACCTTGAAATACTTCTTACGAAGCCGCTCCTTTGCTGCCCTGGCTGTGTGTTTGGGATCATTGTCATGCTGAAAGACCTGCCACGTCTCATCTTCAATGTCCCTGCTGATGGAAGGAGATTTTCACTCAAAATATCTCAATACATGGCCCCATTCATTCTTTCCTTTACACAGATCAGTCATCCTGGTCAATTTGCAGAAAAAACAGCCCCAAAGCACGATGTTTCCACCCCCATGCCTTACAGTGGGTATGGTGTTCTTCGTATGCAATTCAGTATTCTTTCTCCTCCAAACACGAGAAACTTTGTTTCTACCAAAAAAGTTCTATTTTGGTTTCATCTGACCATAACACATTCTCCCAGTCCTCTTCTGGATCATCCAAATGCTCTCTAGCAAACCACAGACAGGCCTGGACATGTACTGGCTTCAGCAGGGGGACACATCTGGCAGTGCAGGATTTGAGTCCCTGGCGACGCATTGTGTTACTGATAGTAGCCTTTGTTACTGTGGTCCCAGGTCTCAGTAGGTCATTCACTAGGTCGCCCCGGGTGGGTCTGGGATTTTCGCTCACCGTTCTTGTTATCATTTTGACGCCACGGGGTGAGATCTTGCATGGAGCCCCAGATCGAGGGAGATTATCAGTGGTCTTGTACGTCTTCCATTATCTAATAATTGCTCCCACAGTTGATTTCTTTACACAAGTGTTTTACTTATTGCAGATTCAGTCTTCCCAGCCTGGTGCAGGTCTACAATTTTGTCTCTGATGTCCTTCGACAGCTCTTTGGTCTTGGCCATAGTGGAGTTTGGAGTGTGACCGGCTGAGGTTGTGGACAGGTGTTTTTTATACCGATAATGAGTTAAAACAGGTGCCATTAATACAGGTTACGAGTGGAGCCTTGTTAGACCTCGCTAGAAGAAGTTAGACTTCTTTGACAGCCGGAAATCTTGCTTGTTTGTAGGTGACCAAATACTTATTTTCCATTCTAATTTGGAAATAAATTCGTTAAAAATCAAACAGTGGCATTTTCTGGGTTTTTTTTCCACATTCTGTCTCTCATGGTTGAGGTTTACCCATGTTGACAATTACAGGCCTCTCTAATCTTTTCAAGTAGGAGAACTTGCACAATTGGTGGTTGACTAAATACTTATTTGCCCCACTGTATAATACTTTAAATATGCAATGAAATATGGCAGAAAATACATTTCCCAGCTTGTTGACAAACAGACAACAATGAACTTTCAAAGAGGAACGTTGCATCCATCATTTTTGTTACGATTAGCATCATCATCATCATCAAGGGAGGATCATGGGAACATGCTAGCATTTCTAGTGGTTCCTGGAGGAAGAGCGGCAAGGGTTTTAAGGGGTGGCGGGGGATTTCATGCGGATGAAACAAAGGGAAGAGTGGAAATCTAAGTAAAGACGTGGCAGAGCAATGTAGTTATGTCATATGTGGAGTCATTCTCCTGCTTCCCGCCTCCACCTAAATGCATGGCAGCAGCAGGCAGTGGTGAGGAAATGCAAAAAACAAGGCGGCGGAGGGGTGAAAGTGCAAAGGGAGGAGAAGAAGAGGCAGGGAAGGTGTGTGCGTTAGGGGAACAGACGGGTAGAGGGAGTCATACTTTGGGCGTTTCGGAAGCCTGGACCTTCTTGGGAGATATCTGTGAAGAGAGCAAGACAATTACTTTCTTGTTCCCCCCTCTTCAGAGATATTTCCTGTGGCATATTGCTGTTCTTGGTTGTGGCCATTTTAGCCTTGAGGCTAACGAGCTCGGAAGATAACTGTGTGCGCGAGATTATTCGTCACAACAATTCAGGCTGAAATGATTCACACCGTGGCCCCGATTCAGAGTCTAGCTGAATTGTTATTTGTCTTACTGACTGGAAATGACACGAGAAAGTTCCCAATATGTTGCTAGCATAAATATCGCAATTAAAAACATTACGTCAGACTTGGGTAGAGTAGCCAAAAATTTAACTGAAGTTAGAGTAGCGTTACTTCTAGGGCTGTCAAACGATTAAAATTTTTTAATTGAGTTAATCACAGCTTAAAAATTAATTAATCGTGATTAATCGCAATTCAAACCATCTATAAAATATGCCATATTTTTCTGTAAATTATTGTTGGAATGGAAAGATAAGACACAAGACGGATATATACATCCAACATACTGTACATAAGTACTGTATTTGATTATTATAACAATAAATCAACAAAATGGCATTAACACTAACATTCTGTTAAAGCGTCGTTCTTAAAGGATAAATGTTAGTACAAGTTATAGAAATTTATATTAAAACCCCTCTTAATGTTTTCGTTTTAATAAAATTTGTAAAATTTTCAATTAAAAAAAAACTAGTAGCTCGCGATTGTTGATGTCACTTGTTGAGGTGGTTGCAGCTCAACGTTGCATTCGTAGGAAGAACTGACGGAGAATAAGTTGTCTTTTAGCCAAAACTTGGCATGTTTAATTTCCACTGACATGCGGATACATCCTCTCTCATTGCTGTCTTCACAGGCAATCCCACAAATCAAAGTCATCAAAGTCAAACACAAAGAAGTAATAAATGTAGCACTTTAGACAATTAAGTCCCATCCTGCCATCTTGTGGCGAAAAGATAATATGTAAATAATAACAAGCAATAGGAGCATTATTTCCACATCAACTGAGGACACATTTATGAATACAAAACATTTCCTCCACCATTTCTCTCAACATCACTAATTACACAATGCGCATTGTGCTTACCCATAAATTCAGTCGCACCAAAAAGCCAGCAGAGGGAGACAAAAAACACTAGTAACAAGTGGACATGTCACTGTGCTGTCATTTTAATCTGTTTGAGAGGGTCATGTGCGTTAATTGCATCAAATATTTTAACGTGATTAATTTTAAAAAATCAATTACCGCCCGTTAACGCGATAATTTTGACAGCCCTAGTTACTTCCAAATAATATTACTCAAGTAGAAGTAAAAGTAGTCGTCCAAAAATTTATTCAAGTACAAGTAAAAAAAAACATACGTTGAAAAGAATACTCAAGTAATGAGCAACATTGTGAGTAACTGCTTACAATTTCAGATTTTTTTTTAAAATAAAGTTTTTTTTTTCTCAGCGCAACTTCATGTATGAGAACTAATATTACAATACAGTACTATAACCTAGTATTAGGACAAAAAGATGACACAAAATCATCAAGTTCAGACCAGAACAATACGATCAAACATCAACCATCTAAAAAGGCGTCTAGTAGAGAAAAACATTGTTACGTCTGATTTGTATAATGCAGTCATGTGGTTATTGTTGCGATGTGTCATTGGTGAAACTGAGACAGCCACTGTCGGCATCTCTGGCAAAAAAGAAAGTCAATATGTAGAATAAAAAGGGGAAGTGTAACAACTCTACTGTAGCCCAAAGTAGCGGAGTAAAAGTAGTGTTTCTTCTAGAGGTCGACCAATAGGTGATTTTCAAATGCCGATGCCAATACTGATATAAAAAGAAATTAAAAAAAAAAAAAAAAAAAACAGCCAATTGCCGGTATCCAAAGCCGATTTTGTAAGCCGATATTTGAGGCCGATATACTTTTTTTTAAAAAAGCACGTAGATTATAAAAGGAACTTTAAAATAAAAATTGCTTCAACAGCTTTAAAGGTACAATGAAGAACTGAGACTTAAAGGATTAATTCGATCTAGCGCTACCAAACCAACGAACGCAGCACTTCTTTTGATGATTATACACACTCATCAAGACAAGACTGCTGCGGGGTCCTTCAGGGGTCCTACCGTCAGTCATCGGCGGCCACAGTTGCCCACACAGATGCCAGATCAAAATCCTTTTTTATCGGCTTATTTTCTTTGTTAATCGGCCGATGTTGACCAAAAAAAAGTCGATATATCGGCAGGTCGACCTCTAGTCCTTTCTTCACAAATCTACTCAAGTAAAAGGTGTTGTTGAAAACACTGTTGTTTTCGTCAACAATGACGATACCGAATGTATTTCGTCAACAGACAATTTTTTCATGACGATGACGTCACGATGACGCGTTGAAAACGTGTCTTGGGAGACTAACTCATACTGTACGAGATGGGATACCAGTTGTCGTCTGAAGACACAAGAACGAGATAAAATTCGCCATAGTTTCTGTCATAAATTCACAATGTGTGATATTTTCTTATTGTATGTGTAGTAAGAACATATTTAGCAGTGTATGGCCGTGTCACTTATGTGACGTCCTGTGCTCCCCTCGCCCAACACACAGGCTTATGCGTGTGCCCATTCCAGGCTCCTTTTGTGAAAAGTGTCAGGTGCTGCGTGGTAAGTTTTGTTTTCTCATCTTGGCTATGGTATGTTGCTTTAAGCCTTTAAATGTCTGTGCTGAGTGATTATCACACACTAAACTTGTAGCGCTAGCATAGCGTTCGTGTTAGCATTAGGATTTAGCGTGGCGACTCAGTGTCTTCTTCAACTCTTGGAAAACATTTTACATACAGTTTGTGGTTTCCGGCTGACTTTAATTATTGCAAATAATGTGCTGTTTTTCTGCTGAGTGTGTATTATCGTCATGAAAATGGTGATGTCCTTGTAGACTCTACAGTTATGTGCTCGTCTGTCATGTTTATTCGAAATTGTTGGAAAACGTTTTTTTTTTTTTTAAATGGATTAAAACTTTTGAAGTTTATAGACAAAAACATTTTGAGAACTGTCGACTAAAACTACAGGAAGACGAACGCATTTTGACTAAAATATAAAATATGACTAAGACTAATAAGTATTTTTGTCCAAAACAGGAGAAAATTAAAATGGCTACTAAAAACAACACTGGGGGTAAAACTACATTAAAAGTAAATTTTTCTCAAAAAGTTACTCAAGTAAATGTAACAGAGTAAATGTAACACATTACTACGCACCTCTACATTACGGTGGAAAAGTGAATTTATTAAAACAAACCAGTACGTAACATGGATTCGTTAAATAAAAATGAGAACTCTAAATTGGACTTTTCTATTATATTTTCATGTCTGAAATCATCACATACTAACAAAATATTTGAACCAAACCCTGACTTTAAAACTATAGGTATAAAGTGAAATGAGATTTTTCTTGTTGTTTACCCTTAAGACGTAATTAAAATTACTACCTGTTCTTTTATGTCCTGTTGGGAAAAGCCAAGTGTCTATATAGTCTTTTATTACTTGCACGTGCCATTTCCAGCCAATCCACAAATAAATCTTCACTGTAACTCCACATTGTGATGATGATTCATTTGGGGCTTCCCCTTTTGTTGTGAGCCAAGCGTGCTATGAATGCAGAAACAAATCGATGGTTAATTTCCAGCCCGGAAGGCGGCGAAGAGGGAAGGTGAGGGGCACTTCTGGAAATATGAACGATTATCGGTCAGGGATGACACAAATGCTACGACTCGAGCGCTCAGGCCAGTTGAATTCTACTGAAACGTCTTCATGAGTATCAGTGTGATAGCCAATGAACAACAACACAACAGAGGAGACACTCAGAAGGGTCACAAACGAGGAGACACAAAAAAAAAAATGGAGACTTGCATCGATGTTAATGGAAAAAACTTGTGATTTCAAAAAATGAGCAAGTTTAAATCTGCATTAAGCGTCTTTCTTCCTACTGAGTCATGTTTTCGTAGCCATCTGGTACAATGTCGGTTTACTAAACATTTGCCTGAGTCATGTTTGAGTGTCATCGGCTCCCAAAAAAGTAGGTTTTTTTTCCTTTTCTGTTTTTACAATGACAACAAACATCAGCAGTGAGTGCCGCTTGCTGTTTTTCACTTTGATGCTTTAAACGCACCGCACCAAAAAGAAAACGCTACAAAGACGCTTTCATTTTGAGAGGCCCTTCATGAAGGATTTGTGTCCCAAAACTTCCATATGTCTCAAACTGAAACACCGACCCCGATTTTGTCTAGTGACAAAAGGAGCTTTCTAAGGTGGCTCAGATAAAAGTAAACGGTTACTAGGATAGCTTAATGCAGGTTTAAATCAGCGCACTACGGTTATTAGAGAGCATATTAAGAGTGATGTAATCGTGTGAGATGGCCAGATGGTATTGGATAAAACAAAGGAACAAGTGTAGGATTGGAGTGGTGTGAAGCAGGCATGCTCATGTGAAAATGTATCATGAAACACTGTAATCTGAAGAAGTCAAACCGGAATTAGCAGGTCCTAAAAGGTCGGAAATGTTAAGATGCCATTGGATCTATGTGGCCTTCACCCTACCTTCATAGGTGCCAACTGTATAGGAGTGATGTAGGAGGGGTCCACCATGGGCTTAGGCCGGTTGGCCGTGTCGGCCAGGAGGCTCTGCCACTGCTGCGGCAACCCGGTGAATTTCTGCTCCCGCGGATCGAACCCTGTGTGGACCCGGTGCTCGAAGTTGGACGGGGCCGAGATCTCCAGCCGTTTCTTCTTCTTACCGAACATGCTGGAAAACCCTGACAAACCTGTAAAACCAAGGACAATTGTGTCACTTGATGGCAGCGAATTGTCATTTTTAGTGCTGCAACGATTAATCGTTTAACTCGAGTAATTCATTTAGAAAAAAAAGCTCGAATCAAATTTTGCTGCTTCGAGGATTCGTTTAATTAGAGTGGCGTCGTAATGGTTTGTTTGGAAAGTGTTTGCTTTTAGTTTTTTTTAATTGGGTGGATACACTGCCCTCAAGTGGCAACGGTGAGTATGACATAACTCATCTGACAGGGATGGATCCAGCTGCCCCCTGTTAAGACCAACGTAAGGTTGTAAGTTTTTGTTTGAGCTAATATGATTGTTTATGCATTCATAATTTAGTTTAGAGGTAACTAACTGTAACTTTGCCAAAAGTATTGGCACCCCTGCAATTCTGTAGATAATGCTCAATTTCTCCCAGAAAATGATTGCAATTACAACTGCTTCGGTAGTAATACAGTGGTACCTCTACATACGAAGTTAATCCATTCCAGGACCTTGTTTGTAAGTCGAAATGGTCGTATGTCGAGCAGGATTTTCCCATAGGAATACATTATCATTCCATTAATTCGTTCCACAGCCCAAAAACCTTCACTAAATCCTTAAAAAATACTGCTGGTACTATTACAAATGGCAATTACACATAGCAAAACAAATAAATTATAAATCAAAATCGGAATAATAATAATAATAATAATAATTCCTGTATTAATGTAACGAATCGGGTTGTAATGTGGCGGACGTTTTTTGCTGACCCTGAACGCACCGCGGAGCTGACGTGCCAGAGACAGACCAGTGAGCTTGAGTTTCACTTTCACTTTGAATGCTTTCTTGAGAACACCATCAATTGCGGCAGACAGAAGGTGTTTTTGTTTTGAATAAGTTGTGAAATAAATGATAAAAACGTGGCGAAGTTGGCGATTTCTCTGGAGATGTTACCACAATAAGAATTGTCAGCTTAACTAAACTAAGACTGGCGAACGATGGTCGGAGGAGGACCGTGGAGAAGTATTGTTGAGCCATTTCACGGATGCCCACCCTATGCTCATATTTTTCTGTCATTTGCATCTTCATTTAGAAGGTAAGCGTCAACTTTTTCCTTGTTTCACCACCTGTACCAACCTTTTCTGAAACCAGTGTTGATTTGTCACACAAGAAAATCCGCCGTGCATTCGTCTGCGGTGCTGCCATTGTCGTCGTATTTCGAACATGTCATCGGATGTAGAAACAAATGGCGAGTCAAATTTTACGTCGGATGTTGAAAAGTTCGTGTGTCGAAGCGATCGTATGTAGAGCTACCACTGTACCTTCATTTATTTTCCTTGCACCTCGTGAGGAAGAAGCGGCATGGAAAATGAATGAATGAATGAATGAAAAAACACAAAAGGGAATGAAAAACAAATCATAATCATTTTACACAAAACTCCAAAAATGGGCCGGACAAAAGTATTGGCAACCTCAGCCTAATACTTGGTAGCACAACCTTTAGACAAAATAACTGCAAACAACCGCTTCTGGTATCCATCAATGAGTTTCTAACAATGCTCTGCTGGAATTTTAGACCGTTCTTCTTTGGCCAATGGCTCCAGGTCTCTGATATTTGAAGGGTGCCTTCTCCAAACTGCCATTTTCAGATCTCTCCACAGGTGTTCTATGGGATTCAGGTGTGGACTCATTGCTGGCCCCTTTAGAAGTCTCTAGTGCTTTCTCTCAAACCATTTTTAGTGTTTTTTTTAAAGTGTGTTTTGGGTCATTGTCCTGCTGGCAGACCCATGACCTCTGAGGTAGACCCAGCTTTCGCATACTGGGCCCAACATTATGCTGCAAAAGTTGTTGGTAGTCTTCAGACTTCATAATGCCATGCACACGGTCAAGCAGTCCAGTGCCAGAGGCAGCTAAGCAACCTCAAAACATCAGGGAACCTCCGCCATGTTTGACTGTGGGGATCGTGTTCTTTCTTTGAAGGCCTTGTTTTTTTTCCTGTAAACTTTATGTTGATGCTTTTTCCTAAAAAGCTCTACTTTTGTGTCATCTTTCCAAAGAATATTCTTCCAAAACGTTTTTGGCCTTCTCAGGTAAATTTCTGTAAACTCCAGCCTGGCTTTTTTATGACTCTGGGTCAGAAGTGCGGTCGAGTCCCTTTTCATTCAGACGCCGACAGATAGTACGGGTTGCCACTGTTGTACCCTCGGACTGCAGGACAGCTTGAACTTGTTTGGATTTTAGTCGAGGTTCTTTATCCACCATCCGCACAATCTTTCGTTGAAATGTCTCGGCAATTTTTCTTTTCCGTCCACATCTGGGGAGGTTAGCTACAGTGCCATGGGCTTTACACCTATTGATGACACTGTGCAAGGTAGAAACAGGAACATTCAGGTCTTTGGAGATGGACTTGTAGCCTTGAGATTGCCCATGCTTTCTCACAATTTTGCTTCTCAAGTCCTCAGACAATTCTTTGGTCTTCTTTCTTTTTTTTCCACGCTCAATGTGGTCCACACAAGGACACAGGACAGAGGTTGTCTCAACTTGAATCCATTTTAACTGGCTGCAAGTGCGATTTAGCTATTGCCACCACCTGTTATGTGCTACAGGTCAGTAACAGGTGCTGTTAATTACACAAATTACAGAAGCATCACACGATTTTTCAAAGGGTGCCATTACTTTTGTCCGGGCCATTTTTTAGTTTTGTGCAAAATTGATAATGATCTAAAAAAAAAAAAATCCATTCTCTTTTGTGTTTTTTCATTGCAAGCAAAATAAATGAAGATATTACTACCACAGCATTTTTAATTGCAATCATTTTCTGAAATTGAGCATTATCTGACAGAATTGCAGGGGTGCCAATACTTTTGGCCAGCTGGTTTCATGGAAATACTGTATGTGTTTAAACGATTTGTTAAGACCTTTGCAAAAAAACGTTAGCATTTTATAGCATTTAAGCTGGTGGACTTTTGCGATTTAAGTTCGCCAATTGTTCTTTTATTGTCCTCTTTTATTTTTTTTATACCGTTTCAGGTATTTTAATTCACTTTTAAATGCATCTATTGCTCTTGTTGAATGAAAGTGCAATTCTGCATAGTTTTACAAAACATTCGGCATTTTTTTTTGTATTCGCATATAATGCTCGTTTGAAAGTGCAATCTTAGCAAATGCTATAAAATGCTAACTTTTTATTTTTTATTTTTACAATGTTCTTAAAAATGGTTCAAACACATATTTCCACAAATAAAGGGCAAAATATACTAAGCTAAATTACAAAAACATTAAAAAAAAAAAAACATTAGCTCAAACAAACAATTACCTTATGTTGGTCTTAACAGGGAGCAGCTGAATTCGGCCATGTGAAATGAGTTGTGTCATGTTCACTGTTGCCACTAGAGGGCAGTGTATCCATCCAAATCAATAAAACTAAATGCAAACACTTTCAAAACAAAACCATTACAACGCCACTTTAATGAAACGAATACTCGAAGTAGCAAAATTGAATTAGATTCTTTTTTCTAATCGAATTACTCGAGTTAATCGATTAAGCATTGCAGCACTACTCCAGAGTATAAGTTGCACTCCCGGCCAAACTATGAAAAAAAAACTGCAACTTATAGTCTAAAAAATACTGTACGTCCAATTTATTTTGATGTCTGTTTTCGTCAAACCCAATGAATCAAATATGGCTTCAGTAGCAATTACTATTCAAACCAGTTAGTTATACAGTTGTGAAGTCAAATATGCATTGACATCTTCAAAACGCTGCAGGACAGAAAAAAGGCAGGAGCAAGCACAAGTGTCTCAACATGCTAGAAAAGAACAAGTTAACTTTGGTTATGTAATTTAAACAGTACAAAGACAGGGGAAAAAGTCTTTCCACTGCGGCGGAACAAAATGTCTAACAAATGATGCCAACTTCGGATTTTACTGCTTCTATTGCTATGAGAGTCACATGAAGTGCGTGGTGTCTCTCGGACAAAATGTCAGGACGTTCGCAATGAATGGGCTCCATTGTTTTGTTCTTTCTAGGAGCTATTGTCCGCAGAGTCATACTTCTCGAGCACCCCATTTTTTCCTTTCCTGCATCTGCGATTGCAAGCATCGTTTTACTCGTGAACATCAAAATCATTCTAGGATATTCTACAAAACAACTAATAAACAAAACAACAACAAAAAACAGCTATTTTCATCTTTCTGCTGTGAGTTTATCACTAGTAGACGTCCAATCCATTTGAAGTGGGAGGGTGGGAGGATGAACGAATGTTTGTTCGCTGCCATGCCTCCCACTTCAAATGGATTGGACGTCTATGGCCGTCAGTGGCAGCCAATGCCCGGCAAGGAGTTCTTTTTGGGGCATTTCAAGTCATTTCATGTTGATTTTTAGTCACATTTGTGTTGTTTGTTTTATAATATTTTACCGGAGAAGTCTTAATTTTAAATTCATATACAGTCAATTACATGCAATGACATTTTCGGCCACCAGGGGTATGATTGCGATAAATCAACTTTTCGATATATTTTCACACCCCTTTCCTGGAAAGTGTAAAAAAATATATATATAATTAGTAGGGCTGTCAAAATTATTGCGTTAACAGGCGGTAATTTTTTAAAAAATTAATCACGTTAAAATATTTGACGCAACTAACGCACATGCCCCGCTCAAACAGATTGAAATGACAGCACAGTGCAATGCCAACTTGTTACTTGTGTTTTTTGGAGTTTTGTCACCCTCTGCTGGCGCTTGGGTGCGACTGATTTTATGGGCTTAAGCACCCATGAGCATTGTGTAATTACTGACATCAACAATGGAGGGCTACTAGTTTATTTTTTTGATTGAAAATTTTACAAATTTTGTTAAAACGAAAACATTAAGAGGGGTTTTAATATAAAATTTCTATAACTTGTACTAACATTTACCTTTTAAGAACTACAAGTCTTTCTATCCATGGATCGTTTTAACAGAATGGTAATAATGTTAATGCCATCTTGTTGATTTATTGTTATAATAAACAAATACAGTACTTATGTACCGTATGTTGAATGTATATATCCATGTTGTGTCTTATCTTTCCATTCCAACAATAATTTACAGAAAAATATGGCATATTTTATAGATGGTTTGAATTGCGATTAATTACAATTAATTACGATTAATTAATTTTTAAGCTGTAATTAACTCGATTAAAAATTGTAATTGTTTGACAGCCCTAATAATTAGACAGTCGATCTCTACTAGATGCAAAAAAGTATCATCTGGACACATAATTCTAAACATTATTGCTAAAAATGATCATAGCTTATGAAGATTAAACAGTGTTGGTCAACAATGAATATTATGACCAAATTGGTGGAATAATAATGGAAGAATTATTATTTTATATGATTATCATTGAAATAGATTTACTACACACATACATCATGGCAGGTAGGAAACCCTGTTCTGTCTGTATGTCATCAAAGATTTAAAGACACTATCAAAGACAACTTTTGTTTTTGACTGGACAATCCTTTGTTGATGAAAAACAACAAATCGAGCTTGTCTTGGTTCTTGAATTTTCTACGTAACTCTTGAATGGGCTCGACTTGAACCAACTGCAGTCAGTACCAAATTTGAACCACATTGTACAAATATTGGACAAAATCTTGAGGTTTTCACATTATATATGAAGAAAAACCTTGGGAATCTCAATCATTTCCTACGCTTAGCCAGACAAGCCTAATTAGCTTCTTCAAACAGGAAAATGCAAGAAGAGGACTTACAGCTCATAAGGCTTTTGTGACAAAACCACTGCATAATCGCTTAGTGTGGTCTTGGGGGACAATTCAATTCTAGGTCAAAAAAAGAGAGACAGCGAGAACCAAAAGTGGTATTTGCCATGTGGCAAAATGTTTTTGCCATGTGTTATTTTTTATTTTGCCATGTGGCAAAAATGTTTTGCAATGTGGCATTTTTTTTTGCCATGTGGCAAAATGTTTTTGCCATGTGGCATTTTTTTTTTTGCCATGTGACATTTTTTTTTTGCCATGTGGCAAAATGTTTTTGCCATGTGGCATTTTTTTGACCATGTGGCATTTTTTTTTTTGCCATGTGGCATTTTTTTTGCCAATGTGGCAAAAAAAATCGGGGGAAAAAAATGCCACATGGCAAAAACATTTTGCCACATGGCAAAAAAAATGCCACATGGCAAAAATTTTTACGACATGGCAAAAAAATGCCACATGGCAAAAACATTTTGCCACATGGCAAAAAAAAAATGCCACATGGCAAAAAAAATGCCACATGGCAAAAACATTTTGCCACATGGCAAAAAAAATGCCACATGGCAAAAAACACTTTTGGTTTTCGGCCCTGCTGTAAAAAAGTGGACAAGTGGGAAAGCAAAGGCATGATTGTCACATAGGTGAAGGAAAACTGCCAAAACAAAAAAAATCTGTCGTGATTTTGAAGGTGCATCAAATGATGTAAATTCTATCCACAGGTCTCCTATTAGTTAATCACTCTGGAACACAAAGCCAATCCTTCCATTTTGCGTTGAATGGGCTGACGTCCAGTTCTACTGTCACGACTGTGCTAACCTTGTTTCCATTTTTAGCGCTAGCACTGCACAAGGTGACCGCCGTAAATTGGAATATTGACAAGTGGATCATTCCAATAAGTGATTAGTGTTGCCAACCGGTGTGCCAACTATAAAAAAACTATATACAATGTACAAAAAGGAGCAGGCAACATTAGAAAAACATTGGGAACTGGATTTGATGCTGTTAGTCTGTGGGACAGCCATGACAAAAATGTCAGACCCCCAACCTTGCTGGCCTCATCTCGGATTATTAAATGTTTTAATTGTCTCCGGGAAGGCTCGAGCACTGAGATAGGACATGAACTGAGCCCCCTTGACGGCTCTGGTGTGCAGGCCTTGAGAAAGAATCTCCTTGGGGAGGAAAGACCTGCCACGCAACATCACCCACGCTTGAGGTGTTATTTATAGGCTAACTGTAAGGTTACATGCTAAAGGCTAAACGTTATATTGTCACACAGTAACAATGTCATACAGTAATGAGCAATGGTAATATACAAGAAAGAAAGGTCGTGACTGTGTTTTACTTCAACTGTCTTCTTGAAGGTATGCAAAGGCAAAAGCCAATTGCAGTTAGATCATTCCTGTAGTGGTTTGAGAAGAAGTAATTATGCTGACGTCAAGGTAATATAATGCTATAACCGCTTGGCTATTGCAGAATCATGTCCTTTTTACGACTTTACGATTCTTAGGTTTCTGATTGGTTCATGTTTAGTTGAGTACAAAATTTAGAATATAGTGGTACAGAATTTTCAGGTTAAGACACGCCTCATCGGGGAAATATTGCCTCTTGTTACGAAAGAAATTTCAGGATACGAAAGGCGAAAATACAGTATGGCTGGTACTCGCAGCCCCCAGAGTTTACTGAACGTAACATACAGTGGGGCAAATAAGTATTTAGTCAACCACTAATTGTGCAAGTTATCCCACTTGAAACTATTAGAGAGCCCTGTAAATGTCAACATGGGTAAACCTCAACCATGAAAGACAGAATGTGGGAAAAAACCCGAGAAAATCACAGTTGGATTTTTAAAGAATTTATTTGAAAATCATGGTGGAAAATAAGTATTTGGTCAATACCAAAAGTTCATCTCAATACTTTGTTATGTACCCTTTGTTGGCAATAACGGAAGCCAAACGTTTTCTGTAACTCTTCACCAGCTTTTCACACACTGTTGCTGGTATTTTGGCCCATTCCTCCATGTAGATCTCCTCCTCTAGAGTAGTGATGTTTTGGGGCTGTCGTTGGGTAACACAGACTTTCAACTCCCTCCACAGATTTTCTTTGGGGTTGAGATCTGGAGACTGGCTAGTCCACTCCAGGACCTTGAAATGCTTCTTACGAAGCCACTCCTTTGTTGCCCTGGCTGTGTGTTTAGGATCATTGTCATGCTGAGAGACCCATCCACGTCTCATCTTCAATGCCCTTGCTAATGGAAGATTTTCACTCAAAATCGCTCGATATACGGCTCATTCATTCTTTCCTTTACACAGATCAGTCGTCCTGGTCCCTTTGCAGAAAAACAGCCCCGAAGCATGATGTTTCCACCCCATGCCAAGACATACAAGACCACTGATAATCTCCTTCGATCTGGGGCTCCATGCAAGATCTCACCCCGTGGCGTCAAAATAATAACGAGAACGGTAAGCAAAAATCCCAGAACCACACGGGGAGACCTAGTGAATGACCTACAGAGAGCTGGGACCACAGTAACAAAGGCTACTATCAGTAACACAATGCGCCACCAGGGACTCAAATCCTGCACTGCCAGACGTGTCCCCCTGCTAAAGCCAGTACACGTCCAGGCCCGTCTGCGGTTCGCTAGAGAGCATTTGGATGATCCAGAAGAGGACTGGGAGAATGTGTTATGGTCAGGTGAAACCAAAATAGAACTTTGTGGTAGAAACACAGGTTCTCGTGTTTGGAGGAGAAGGAATACTGAATTGCATCCAAAGAGCACCAAACCCATGGCGAAGCATGGGGGTGGAAAAATCATTGAAAGTCCGCGTTGCCCAACGACAGCCCCAAAACATCACTGCTCTAGAGGAGATCTGCATGGAGGAATGGGCCAAAATACCAGCAACCATGAGTGAAAAGCTTGTAAAAAGTTACAGAAAATGTTTGGCCTCTGTAATTGCCAACAAAGGTTACATTACAAAGTATTCAGATGAACTTTTGGTATTGACCAAATACTTATTTTCCACCATGATTTGCAAATAAATTCTTTAAAAATCAAACAATGTGATTTTCTGGGTTGTTTTTCCACATTCTGTCTCTCATGGTTGAGGTTTACCCATGTTGACAATTACAGGCCTCTCTAATATTTTCAAGTGGGAGAACTTGCACAATTAGTGGTTGACTAAATACTTATTTGCCCCACTGTAAAAACGATCACAATTCGTTTGTTCTAATTTTTATCACTATGATGTATCATGTTATGGAAAACAGCTCCTTTCACACTTTTTTGTCTCGGTTGACTAAATACTTATTTGCCCCACTGTAAATAGATACATTTCTATGCATTTAAGAAGTTTTGGGGATGTCCCTTTTTTTTTTCGTAGCCTGTACGGCTTTGGGCGCAAGGGGAGCGTCCCTTATTATTATTTCTGAAAGGTGGCAACACTACTTTGGAAACAGGTCTCAAATTACTGCGGCATTTCTTTCAGTAAAAAACAAAAAACAAAAAAAAAAACAATAAAAGTAGAAGAACCAATCTGACGACCAGGGATTGCTAGTACTGCTGTCCAGCCCCCTTCCTCTAGATAGCAACCCTGCTGTTGCAGTCTCAAACTCTTTGTGTTCGTTCAAACTTTTCGTCTTCAAATGTTTTATCAGGTTTGAGGTATTGAAACTGGCCAATTTAACTCCACCTCTCCAAACCTTCAGGCCGCAAATCTTGCATGCAGCCATTGTACGCGACGGAGACTATAAAATCCAGACCGCCAACATTTTCCTCTCGTAGTTTTGTTTTTCCTACATGTTGAAAAGCTGCCCCGGCATTGGTTAAGAGCGGCTATTGGCCCGCTGTCACTGGTCTGGAGCAAGTCAATAGCGATAGCAGCTTGGCATGCAAAGTGATCACGTGTCATCACACACATTGGCGCCGTCTTTGTTGGTACTCACCATTACCGATACCACCATTTCAGGCCAGATCGCCCCCCCACTGCCGATACTGGTATCGGTATTGGTGCATCTTGATTAATAAAACAACAAAAAGAGTACCAAAACACCCCCCCAGCAACAGGGAGTACTCCAGCACCCTCAGCACCCCACTTCCCGGCTACTGCGAAAATATATCTTCTTTTTTGTAAAGTGCAACAATAACACTTTTTTCACTATGAAAACAAGTTCAAAACCTTTTACGTCACTGGTGTTTGTAAAACTGTGTTGAAACTAAATACTGCAGTAGCCTTGTGGTTAGCATCTTAAGTCGCGCTTTCCTCAGGGTAGTCCCGCTTCCTCCCACATTCCACAAACACGCACAACTCTGAATTATCCATTGATGTGAATGTAAACGTCCCTAACACGCAACCCAAATGAGTTATAGCAGAGGATTGATGGACAGATGAAGATAAACATCCAAACACAAAGTCTCACACGCACTTTTCCAAATAAAATGCCCACAATTTGAAAGGGCTGAGTCGTCCCAGGGCAAAGAATCTTATTCCCAGGCTGATTTGTTGCCAAACCATCTGTCACCCTCTCCAGCCTCCACAGGCATTTCCCCTGTTTTATATTTTTTGGATAGCTAACAGCAACTACGCACTTTGACCGGAACCTGCCCCACCTTGAAGCAACGTACACAGTCCCTTTTCCCTCTTTAAAATGCGTGCTTAGTTTGAATCTTTGAATATTTAGGCTAAAAATTTGCAAAATGAGATGCAGGACAAATTAAGCATCCGTAATTCAAAACGTAGCGGGGGGGGGACACATGATAAACAAGCAAAGTAAAAGCTAATTATTTAAGAGACTTAGTGAATGAAAAAGGTCACATTCTAAATGCCCCTTTAAAAGGATTAAGGGTAAGCGAACATTGCAAATGCGTTCCTGTACGCCTGATCAATAGACGTCTTGTTCGCTTTGTAGTGAGCTGCTCATTCACTTCTGTCCCATCTGCATCGGTGAGTTCCCTGAAGACATGCACATGGTTTAATTGGCTTTAAAAACTTTATGCACAGACTCGCGTTTCACCTTCTACTCCCCTCTAGACACATTTTCAGAGTGGTAAATAGCCCATGGGAGGTTTATGGTCATTAAAACAGAATTCAACTTAAGGGTAATAACTCAGATAATTTTTTTCTATCTTGAAATGGTACACACGGTGAACTGATTTTTAAAACGTGAGAGCCACCACTTAGTTGGGAAAAAATTGGACATTGTGTTGTTACTGGTCTTATAATGTGTGGTACCGGTTTCAAGGTTTACCGTGGAATGAAAACGTGACAGTTTCGAAACCACTAAAATTTTCCGTCATACCGTAGTTACGGTATTAGCTAAGGGTGTCAACAATAATCGATGCGGCGATGCATCGCGATGCGGGGCAGGGACGATTCGATTCGATGCGGGCAACACGCTGAATCGATTCAGCGCATTTTAAAATATATAAGTACGTTCAAAAATCTTCCCTGCGCAATTCCGGTGATGCATTGGATTTGGTTTCCCCATTTGTATTGTTATTCTCATGTTTACCTGTATTGAGAGCTACTTTACATTCAAAGCAAGCCCGTAGAGGTTAGATCGGGCCTAAAAAATTCCAGCCCAACCCGACACGGCCCGCTGGTATTGAAGCCCGACCGGCCAGATCACTTAACTATAGATTTGCATGCCCGAGCCGAGTGATGCGGGAAAAAAAACGCAGCAGCAGCAATTTATTTTCATCTCTTCAAGTTTTCTTACTGTTTAAATAGTCTACATATTTTTATAAGAGTTATAAAAGCATTTACACAACGAAATAATTCTGGGAAAGTTTAATATAAAAAAAAACACGGTTTTGCAGACACACAGAGAAGATACGAAAGGATCACATTTGCCTTTGTGTGCATAAATAAAAGTGTCTTTCCTAACAAATTCTCAGTTGGCAGACAAAAAACGCAAGTTTACTCAATATTTAAATAGTCTACATATTTTTAAGAGATTTATAAAAGCATTTACTCAACAAAATAACACTGGGAAAGTTTAATATTTAAAAAAAAAACACGGTTTTACAGACACACAGAGGAGAAGATTCGAAAGGATCACATTTGATCACGCATGAGAATTATAAAAGCATTTACACAACGAAATAACGGGAGGAGGAGAAGGATCTGCGCATTTTTTTTTTTTTTTTTAAATAATTCATTAGTCCGGCGCGGCGGCCCGACCCGACCCACCGAAACGTGAATGCTTAACATTTCAGGTCGGGTTCGGGCACAAGATCTAACCTCTATGCAGGGGGGACGAGGAACCCAAATCCGCTTCCTCACCGGAGTAACGTCACAGACAAGCGCAGTTGTGTTGGCTCATGATTCACGAAAAATATGCATTGCTTTAGAATTTTAATGCATCCCAGGCTTTAATGCATCGCAATGCATTGCCGAATCGAACCGAATCGAATCGTGACCCTCTGAATCGAATCGAATCGTGGCCCTCCGAATCGTAATCGAATCGAATCGTGAGGGCAGTGTCGATGCACACCTCAAGTATTAGCTATTTTTGAGGTTCCAAAAATGGAGCGAGAAATCTGTGGCTTGGAGAAACAGTGCTCACCCATCCTCTTCTAGTTGTTGCTCTGTCCTGTGTATGTCAGTGACACTACACCTGAGCCCCCCCCACCCCCGTTGCTGGTATTTTGGCCCATTCCTCCATGTAGATCTCCTCTAGAGCAGTGATGTTTGGGGCTGTCGTTGGACTATAAGGCACACCTGACTATAAGCCGCCAGCCACCAAACTTGGCATGAAAACAGCATTTGTTCATAGATAATCCGCACTGGACTATAAGCCGCAGTTGTCCTCATTGTATTATGGGATATTTACACCAAAAGATATTAACTGGTAACACTTCATTTGACAAAGGCATTATAAGACTGTCATGAAACCAAATGAACCACCATGAAGCTTTGAACCAATTGGCTGCAAAGCCTTATTGTTTCAAAAATCTTCATTTGTCCATCACTGCTCCCTTGCGGGAGACAGTCAACCTCTGCTGCCACCTGCTGTCAACACTGTTGTCATCCAACATTCCTCCTAGCATGCATTGCGGCACTACAGATGTAAATAACAATCAAAATTCATGTTCTGTGCTAATTATTTCTTCAGTTACTGTTCCAGTTGTTTCATTAATTGCTAGCTATTGTATTTGGTAACATTTTCTTGGATAGTGGAGCCATAATACTGTCATAATTATTACATGACACTGTCATAAGCATTATTGAATGCTTATAATAGATGTCGGTTAGTGTCATCCAGCAAATTATCTCACTTTTGAATGGACGTAAAAGATCTGAGCTGTACATAAATGGAGTTAGTGACATAATATGCCACATGACACATATTGACATCTGTCATAAGCAGTCAGTAATTCCCACGATAGTGTCATGTCATAATTATGATGTTCTTATGACAGTCTTATGATGCCGCTGTCAAATAAAGTTTTACCTATTAACCAAAATAAATCATCAAATAAGCCCCACTGGACTATAAGCCGCAGGATTCAAAATGAGGGGAAAAAGTAGCGGCTTATAGTCCAAAAATTAGGGTATTGTGAATATTTTAGTGTTCTTACACAATTTTGGCCTCTAATAATGCTTTTTTTGCCCAACAAATCTGATATCAGTCAGACTCTACTTATAACACGTTGATAATGCTACCAACATTGACACGAAAGACACATATGTACCATAGTACCATCAATGATCTGACATAAACTTCTAATAACATAACAAAGATTTACCATCGTGAATATTTGTCAGATTTGAATCGTAGGGTTGTTGACCCCGACCATTTTCGTGAAACACACAGGCCACGCCCCTCTATGTCGACTCACTCACCATGCAGCTACTTGTAGTTGTGTTGTTTGGGAAATAACAAATTAGAGTTACAAACTCTGCCTTGACGGCAATCGACGTCCTCTAACTTTAAGTAGATCGGACGTCTATTGTTGTCAATAGCACTGAAGCATGATCACTTCTTACCTAGCAACAAATGCCCAGTGTCTTTCAACCAGCCAAAGTGTTGGTGATAAGCCATTGCCAAGTGCTCTGATGCGGTCATATCCTGGTCACATGTTGAACGTTAAAGTGGAACCTCCAATGGCTCCGTGAACCACCACAAAACACAATGAGCCTTGAAATCCCTAAGGAGGGAAGGAGCAATGATTCGGGTCAGTTATCAGACCCTCAGCAGCTCCTTGGAGAGATGGCGTTACTACGACGACGAGGCCGTGACTACGCTTGTGCCGGCATGCTCTGATAACTCCCAACACGAGACGGCAAAAAAAGGACAGCAGCCCGCCCGGCACGGCAAGGCGCAGCCAGACAGCTTAAGCCCGGACACGTCCCATTCTGCTTTCATTGTTTGCCTAACTGCCTAACACCATCTGACCGGGCCGCATCCCAAACCGAGCAACCTTTGACCTTGCACTGTCAAACGTTGCGAGGGCCTGGCACGCGAAGATGAGTCATGGCGTCGCCTCCTCAGATCACTTTACAGGGTCTTTAATGTTTTTTCATCACTTTTGACGCTTTGTGAAAATCAGTTAATGGCAGCGAAACATAAAAAAGCCCTGAATTTGGATTGGTGTTATTTCTTGATTTTCTTTTTGGGATAAAAAGTAGATTGTAGCTATATCAATTGTATTTTATTTGTTTTCATTATTTATCAAATAATGGTACCTCTACCTTCGAATGTTTATATTCAGGTTCAGTTTACTAAACGTAACATACTTATACAGTGCCCTCCATAATTATTGGCACCCCTGAAAAAGATGTGTATTTTAGCTTCTAATTTTTTTTTTTTATTCAAATAATATGGGAAAAAATGGAAATGGAAAAAAAGAGAAGAATCCAACCTTCAATACAAGTGCATTCATTCAGTGGGGAAAAAAATCCCACATAAAGAAAAAAATATTTGACATCAAATAATGTGTGTCACAATTATTAGCACTCCTGGTGTTAATACTTTGTACAACTCCCTTTTGCCAACAAAACAGCACCTAATCTTCTCCTATAATCAGGGGTGCACATAATTTTTTTGCCCAGGTTCTCAGAGGAGGACCTGGAGATGTGACTTGGTCCTCATTGAGCTTGAGAGCCGACCCGCCTGATGCAATAAATTTATGACAAGCTTTACTAAGAGCCAATTAACTTTAATTCATTATATTAACAATTAATGCTTGATTAACATTAACTGGCACAACAAAATTGCCATTACTTTGAAGTGAAATGTAAAGAAATAAAAAGCACCAATTCAAAATAAAGGGCATTATGCGGCTCCCACATTAACTCCAAGCCTTTTTAAAAGTGGGATGTCCTCCTCATAAGACCTCATTGAACGTGCATGTTTAGCTTTGTAAAATGCGAGCAAAAACACGTTTGTCAGTGCATGTCGCTGTTCATTACCTTTATTCCGCCGTCACTTGTCCATAGGGCGAGTGGGGTCCTGTTTGATATCGATAGTTTGCTTAATTGCCACATGCTCTCTGTTTTTTTCGTGCTTTTCAAAGTTTGGATGGCTGAAATTCTTTGACCCTACATAAAATGTGCTGCTCTTATCGGCGACATTGGGATTCTCACGGCACATTTTGTACCACATTTCCGTGCGAGCATCATTTGCTTCTAGCCATGTTACCTCCTGTAGCCACTTTTCAGCAAAAGTCCTTTTTTTCGGTAGCTCCGGTGACGTCTCTGTCGTCTGTCTGTCTTTTGAGGGGGGTGGGGGAACACGGAAGTAATTACTCAGTGTGGCCTGCCTCTTCGACATTTTGAAAAGTTATTTTCTCGTGTCCGCCGCAAATACAGTGGTCAGCCATCGGTACACAAAAGCGTATGGAAGCCGTTGAGGGCCAGCGCGTTTGTCTACGTCCAGTGCGCATGCGCGCATGCGGACCACTTATGTGCACCCCTGCCTATAATGTTTCACAAGCTTGATTTTGTGTCTGTTGAACCATTTCTGTGTAGATTTGGCCATATGTTTAGGGTCATTGTCTTGCTGAAAGACCCAGTGACGATCCATCTTCAGCTTTCGGGCAGAGGGCAACAGATTTTGATTTAAAATGTCCTGGTATTTCAAAGCATTCATGATGCCATGCACCCTAACAAGGTTCCAGGGCCTTTGGGAGCGAAACAGCCCCACAGCATCACTGACCCACCCACATACTTCACAGTGGGTATGAGGTGCTTTTCAGCATGCGCATCTTTCGTGGCACGCCAGACCCACTTAGAGTGTTTGCTGCCAAAAAGCTCAATCTTGGTCTCATCTGACCAAAGCACACTGGGACCGTGTCTATTTTTGTGTGAGGGGGTCGTCTTATATTCGCGGTCTAGACATTATACCCACTCACGACGCTAGATGGCGCCAGATATCATTGAAGCGATGTTCTGTCATGACAGATCTCAGCTACTCTCAAGTTTAACCAGTTTGCATTATTTTATTGCAATGTTTTTCCTTATTCAGATTTGTTTCAAGACTACAGTTACAGTGCCTTGCTTTTGCTTTTTGTATTCGACCCCCTTGAATCTTGCAACCTTTCGCCATATTTCAGGCTTCAAACATAAAGATATGGAATTTAATTTTTTTGTCAAGAATCAACAACAAGTGGGACACAATCGTGAAGTGGAACAACATTTATTGGATAATTTAAACTTTTTTAACAAATAAAAAACTGAAAAGTGGGGCGTGCAATATTATTCGGCCCCTTTACTTTCAGTGCAGCAAACTCACTCCAGAAGTTCAGTGAGGATCTCTGAATGGTCCAATGTTGTCCTAAATGACCGATGATGATAAATAGAATCCACCTGTGTGTAATCAAGTCTCTGTATAAATGCACCTGCTCTGTGATAGTCTCAGGGTTCTGTTTAAAGTGCAGAGAGCATTATGAAAACCAAGGAACACACCAGGCAGGTCTGAGATACTGTTGTGGAGAAGTTTAAAGCCGGATTTGGATACAAAAAGATTTCCCAAGCTTTAAACATCTCAAGGAGCACTGTGCAAGCCATCATATTGAAATGGAAGGAGCATCAGACCACTGCAAATCTACCAAGACCCGGCCGTCCTTCCAAACTTTCTTCTCAAACAAGAAGAAAACTGATCAGAGATGCAGCCAAGAGGCCCATGATCACTCTGGATGAACTGCAGAGATCTACAGCTGAGGTGGGAGAGTCTGTCCATAGGACAACAATCAGTCGTACACTGCACAAATCTGGCCTTTATGGAAGAGTGGCAAGAAGAAAGCCATTTCTCAAAGATATCCATAAAAAGTCTCGTTTAAAGTTTGCCACAAGCCACCTGGGAGACACACCAAACATGTGGAAGAAGGTGCTCTGGTCAGATGAAACCAAAATTGAACTTTTTGGCCACAATGCAAAACGATATGTTTGGCGTAAAAGCAACACAGCTCATCACCACACCATCCCCACTGTCAAACATGGTGGTGGCAGCATCATGGTTTGGGCCTGCTTTTCTTCAGCAGGGACAGGGAAGATGGTTAAAATTGATGGGAAGATGGATGCAGCCAAATACAGGAACATTCTGGAAGAAAACCTGTTGGTATCTGCACAAGACCTGAGACTGGGACGAAGATTTATCTTCCAACAGGACAATGATCCAAAACATAAAGCCAAATCTACATGGAATGGTTAAAAAATAAACGTATCCAGGTGTTAGAATGGCCAAGTCAAAGTCCAGACCTGAATCCAATCGAGAATCTGTGGAAAGAGCTGAAGACTGCTGTTCACAAACACTCTCCATCCAACCTCACTGAGCTCGAGCTGTTTTGCAAGGAAGAATGGGCAAGAATGTCAGTCTCTCGATGTGCAAAACTGATAGAAACATACCCCAAGTGACTTGCAGCTGTAATTGGAGCAAAAGGTGGCGCTACAAAGTATTAACGCAAGGGGGCCGAATAATATTGCACGCCCCACTTTTCAGTTTTTTATTTGTTAAAAAAGTTTAAATTATCCAATAAATTTTGTTCCACTTCACGATTGTGTCCCACTTGTTGTTGATTCATGACAAAAAATTAAAATTTTATATCTTTATGTTTGAAGCCTGAAATGTGGCGAAAGGTTGCAAGGTTCAAGGGGGCCGAATACTTTTGCAAGGCACTGTATTTAAGTTAGAGAATCACTTTAAGATTTGAATGAGGCAAAATAACATGCTTTTTCTCTCAAATATAGTTATAATCATTGGTTTCGGATGTACTGTAATTATTTCCCGTATAAAAATTACTTTGCTCAAAAAGTCTTTTTTCAAACTTGAGTCTTGAAAAAGAGGGGGTCGTCTTATAATCAGGGCCGTCTTATATTCGGGCCAATACAGTATTTCATTTGTTTGTGTTCACTAACGCAAAGAGAGAAAGTTCTTGCCGCGGATTACTACTTACCCATACGCCAGGGCTTTGGCACCATCTTGCGGAGAGCACAAAAGTTTCATGGCTAGCTAAAGATAGCTTTTTGCAGAAAAAAAAACTTTTTTTGAATTTGAATATAGTGAATGTTGGTCAAGAAGCTAAATCCACTGCGTTGTCATTTTTTCACTAAGAGAAAATGCACTCCATGGCTAAAAGGATCACGCAGCAGTCACACCCCTCTCCGCAAGTGTGAGTTATAAATACACCACGCCACCTTCGAGGTCTCGCCCCGGGGTCTTTTCCCCATTGCTGGTAGGAGGGGGGCAGCTGAACGCTAAATACAGAGCGTGGCAAGTCAGAATTATGGCAGCTAAAATGCAGCGTACACATCTGTCACGCTAGCTTGAGCGGCTGAAGATCATTCCGGCTGCTTCTTCCAAAGATAAGCACATTTTTTTAGTAACATTAGTGACACGTGAATGACGGAATTAGCCTTGAAAAGGACAAATGGGCCACACACAAGGCGCATTTCATTCTTTCATCCGTATAATCGAGCATTGATACGATAGAGAATCCTTTATTTTTTTCTAAATGAATTGCACAAGGTTTCACAAATACGTTTTTTTTTTGGCACTCAGTTCCCGAGTTAACAGAAATAATTCTTATCGGATCATAACTACATGGCAAAAATAGGTTCCTCGCTGTTTGACTTGACATTTACTATGCACATTAAGAATTCTAAGTGATTATCCTTGTTAGTGGGGTAGGGGGTCACCATCTCACTGCCTTTTAAAAATAACATGCTTTCTGCTGCTGGTTTTGAGAGATAAAAGCACTATGTTTCTTTGAAAGCCTCTTGCTTCTCTCACCATTATCTTACGTTAAACCCCCAACTTAATCGTGTATTATTGATAGCCCAGCGAGAAGCCCTCGTTCACTGTTGTTAGGTGGGAAAAGTGGTATTCTTTAGGGTCTGGTTGGAGGAGGAGTATTGGAGAGATTTGAATAATATGTAAACTTACGATTTTTCTACTGTAATTTAAAGTGGTACCTCTGCATACGAATTTAATTCGTTCCAAGACCTGGTTTGTAAGTCAAAATGGTCCTACGTTGAGTGGGATTTTGAATTTGATGAATTAGTTCCATAGCCCAAAAACCTACGCTAAATCCTTCATAAATACTGCAGGTACAGTTACAACACACCCCCATACTGGATGTAACCCCAGACCATGATGTTGTCACCACCAAACTTCACTGTTATCTGAGTGAATCTCAGATCCATGCGGACTCCAGTAGGTCTCCTGCAATATTTGCAGCGACTGTGGTGTAGTTCAATGAAAGATTCATCTGAAAAATCCACCTTTTGCCATAAAACAGCGAAGTTTGGTGGTGGCAAAATCATGGTCTGGGGTTACATCCAGTATGGGGGTGTGCGAGAGATCTGCAGGGTGGAAGGCAACATAAAAAGTCTGAAATATCAACAAATCTTAGCTGCCTCTTACATTCCTAACTATAAAAAGGGACAAATTCTGCAGCAGGATGGTGCTCCATCGCATACTTCAATCTCTACCTCAAAGTTCCTCATGGCAAAGAAGATCAAGATCCTCCAGGACTAGCCAGCCCAGTCACCAGGCATGAACACGATGAAAGAGGAAGCATGGTAGACGAAACCCAAGAATGTTGATGAACTCTGGGAGGCATGCAAGACTGCTTTCTTTGATTTTCCTGATGACTTCATCGATAAATTGTATGAATCCTTGCCGAACCGCATGGATGCGGTCCTTCAAGCCCATGGAACTCATACAAAATATTAAATTTGGATCTCACTGCACCACTAGTTAATTCGCTTATGTTATGTAATATATTTTTGTATTTGAAGTACATTTTTTGTTCAATTTTCACACTACTTTCTGTAGGCGACAAAACTTTTGTCAAAATTTGACCTTTATGTCTTCATTAAATGATCAATCTTTTTTCAATAAAACAAATATATTTTTGTACATTCAACAACATTTGGGAGGGTCTTAGCTTTCATATGAGCCATTTCTGAAACTAACTGAATAATCAAAAGACAGGTTATTACTAGGCTGTCAAAATTATCGCGTTAACGGGCGTTAATTAATTTTTTAAATTAATCACGTTAAAATATTTGACGCAATTAACGCAGATGCCCCGCTCAGACAGATTTAAATGACAGTACAGTGAAACGCTCACTTGTTGTGTTTTATGGAGTATTGCCGCCCTTTGCTGGCGCTTGGGTGCGACTGATTTTATAGGCTTCAGCACCCCTGAGCATTGTGTAAGTAATTATTGACATCAACAATGGCAGGTTACTAGTTTATTTTTTGATTGAAAATTTTACAAATTTTATTAAAACGAAAACATTAAGAGGGGTTTTAATATAAAATTTCTATAACTTGTGCTAACATTTTTCTTTTAAGAACTACAAGTCTCTCTATCCATGGATCGCTTTAACAGAATGTTAATAATGTTAATGCCATCTTGTTGATTTATTGTTATAATAAAAAAATACAGTCCTTATGTACCGTATGTTGAATGTATATATCCATCTGGTGTCTTATCTTTCCATTCCAACAATAATTGACAGAAAAATATGGCATATTTTATAGATGGTTTGAATTGCGATTAATTACGATTAAATAATTTTTAAGCTGTAATGAACTCGATTAAAAATTTTAATCGTTTGACAGCCCTAGTTATTAGCAATTGTTTCCACAAAATGTATAAGCGACAAGACTTTTGTCTGGGATAAAAAAAAGAAATGAACACAAAAACAAAAAAAAATACATGGCAATAAAAGTCAAAACAGCAAATAAAACAATAAGACTAGGGCTGGCCAATATTTTTTTGCCGATTCCGATACTTTGAAAATGATGTGATCGGACCCATCGGGACATCTCTATTTTGTACATTTCCCCACAATCGCCAGCCTTGCAACAGTTGACGACGTCTCTGTGCAATTTTTCATCGTTCAACCTGCAGCAAACTACAGTTTATGAACAGGGTAACGTAGCACTGACACTATCAATCTCCCTCACTCCGGCCAAGGTTAGCCAGTAAAAAAAAAAAAAAAAAAAAAAAAAAAAACATCAGCTTTGACAGATGACGCACCCACAGGATTTTCCCCTCATGTCCCCTTCGCAGTTTGCTGTTAATCCCCGGAAAGAAGAACGTCGGAGTGACCTCGTTTTGGGAGAGCAAAAGGTCATGTGACAATTCACTTGTGGGCAGGCTGGAGAAGATAAAGACAACAAGAGTTCGGCACTGTCGCTCTTGACGTACAATTAATTTCTACTAACAAGACTACACTGTACAGAGCGGCCGTTCATACTGGCGCGTATTCTGTGACTGACTACAGTTTAATGGGAGCTTGCAATTGGCAGTGGACATAAACGTTAGTGACGTGTGGCGTTCTTTGTGTTTTTGTTTAGCGGTGAACACAGCACAATACGTTGAGGTTATCTTGACCAAACAGCCTGCAGATAAGTAAAAACGTATAAATCATTGATCAGGACGCCACTATGTAGCCTGCCTTATCCCCGAGCCCCTTTCCACTCTGCTTGTCTTTATCCACAGACAGTAAATGGAAGCTTATACCTGTTGACCTACATTACTGCCATCTTGAGCAGAAGAGGTTGTGGTAATCCTGTAGCCTTGGGACGAGTGGCTGCAGTTCTGCTACGAGCAGTGTTGGGCACGTTACTTTAAAAAAGTAATTAGTTATAGTTACTCACTACTTCTTCCAAAAAGTAACTGAGTTAGTAACTGAATTACTCTATAGTAAAAGTAACTAGTTACCAGGGAAAGTGTCTATTTCCGTTATTTTAAAAAGAAGTTGTTGTATGTCAAAGAATTTGAAATTTTCTGAGCAGTATTCGAGTCAGTTGAATAGAGAAGAACAGACAGGTAGTTGTTTTATAGAACCTTGTAATATTTATTGCACCTCACCAGCAACAGATTTATCCTACACTTAAAGTGCAACAAAAATAAACAGATTTGAATTGCTTACCACGGATGTCGACAAAAGCTTTGCCCCGGAACATAAATTAGACTTTACATTAGGAGTGGGAACCTAGTGGTACCTCACGATACCATACGATTTGCGATACAAAGCTCACGATAACGATGATCTGACGATATGGCGATACAACGATTATCGATACATTGCTCAGGAAATCATTTAAGGATATTCTACAAACAACTAATAAACAGAAAAGCTTCTGCTGTGAATTGGAATGAGTTTATCACTAGTAGACGTCCAATCCATTTGAACTGGGAGGGTGGCAGCGAATGAACATTCGTTCATTCGCTGCCATCCCTCCCACTTCAAACGGATTGAAGGTCTATGACCGTCAGTGGCAGCCAACGCCAGGCAATGAGGTAATTTTGGGCCATTTACCTGTTGATTTTGGGGTATTTTATTTATCTTCCTGTTTTGTAACTCAAAATAAACAGGAAGTGACCCATAAAATACCCAAAAGAATAGGCAGTGACTCAAACTCAACAGGAAATGACCCGTAAATGCCCTAAAATGAACAGCAAGTGACCTGTAAATGCCCTGAAAATCGGACAGAATGACTGTGAATGCGCCGATTTCGAATGAACATACGTTCCCAGTCTAAATGGAATGGGCCGTCGAGCACCATCAATGCAGCCTTAGAGTGAACTGAGAAACTACTATGATGGAAGATTTTGGTAGCAACTTGTGGGTTCCTTTTTAAAAAAAAAAAATTAAGACATTGACACATTTTTAAAACGATATCTCGATTCTTGGCAGGAGCATATCGATAACCTTTTGGGAAACAAAGTATCACGATATATCACCATTTCGATATTTTGTCACACCCCTACTTTACATGCACGTTCTTTCCTTTAATTTCGACCAACTTGAAATAGTGTTCATATCTCCACCTCGTAAAAGACAAATTTTCCTCTGAATGCTCTGCCATCATATCCCTCTGCATCTGTGTGTTTGCCGCACGCGCTGTTCTGGTTTGTGTGTGAAAACACTGGCTCTGAAGTACGTGCGCTATTAGTCTCGAGTGTTGACGTCACAGAATCGGGGATCATGGGAGATTTGACAACAACGCAGCCATACTGGAAGTAGGTTTGACTCGCGGGAAATTAAACTTTTAACTGGTCAGTTCGATAAAGAGACAAACTCGTTACTAAGGCGATGAACAGATATGTGATCAAACTTAAGGATGTGAACAATATTGACTAAAGGTGTGCAAAATTTCCGATTCTTAGATTATTCGCGATTCGGCCGTGGAAGATTCGAGAACGATTCACAAACATCCAAATTCCGATAATTGAAATATGCCAAGTAAAGCGGAAATACAACACACTCAGCGCGCCGCGCGGTCTTCGGGACGCAATGAGGAACGAAGCGAGAGTAGCTAAACATCATGCTTCTCATTACCCGGCTCCTCGGGTAATGCCAATGCTCAACTCACGGCTCTAGCTCAACTCATGCCACGAGATTAAAAAAAAAAAACACAACAACATACCTGACTGTAGAGCTGGGCGGTAAACCGAAAATTTACCGTCACCGAAATTCTTCACGATGACCGACGTAATTTTGACCATGTCGGTAAATTCGGTAAATTAATAAAACAAGAAAATAGTCTTTTCATCCCGCTTTGACTCTGTGTTGTTCGCCTATGTTCATTCCCCTTTAAGAAAGCAGTGAATGTACTCACGTAGGGAGTCACGTGATCATCAGGAAGCCAATCAAACAGAAGCCCGGCAAGCTAACGCTAGCAGCTAATGCTACAAGCAAAACGTGATGGAGTGTGGCTTAAGGGAGGTTCGCCAAACTTTCACCCGACATTTAATAGACTCTTGGTGGCATCCAGACGGGCTTTCACCCGCTGTACTCCCTTGTTCTCACGATTTCCAGAGATGGTGCTTTCATTGCTTTCTACTGGTAGCCAGGCCACAGGCTAACGCTAGCGCCTAACGCTAGTGGCCGCTAGCGGCTAACGCTACAAATGAACGTGATGGAGTCGGATAGCGGCTCTAACCTTGTCAAAACGGCTGAACTTAATCAGTGGATTGTGCACGGACTGCATCTAGCAATTACTATGTCGCGTTATTTTGTATCTGACTGTGTGTGATTTCTCTGATAGCTTTTGTGATGGTAAAGCATTCAGCATTAAGCACAATCCAACGGTGAAACTTGTAATATGACCGAGAAATGGCCCCAGCTATTTTTCTGTATGTGCTTAATTCTGTGTCATTATTGCTATCATAAAATCTTAAGTGTTTCATTTGCAGAAGATCAATATAGCTTTAATGTGTGTCTGTCTGTCTGTTTGGGGGTTCATGTATCCCTGCATTTATTAAAAAATGCACTTGGGGGGGGGGGGGGGGGGCTGAAACCATAAAGTAAACACTTGTATTGAATAATTATGTCACAGCAGCCATTAACAATAAATTGTCTTTTTGAAGTGTACTATTCAAGCTGCAAGTCATTTGTGTTACAATGACATGTTTGCACAGGCATATGGATTTTGACAATGTAGATTGTTCAAGCCATACACGCTGTTATAAATGCTCATACTTGAATTCTTATTGTTTACAATACATTTTTATAAACCTAATGTCTAGACTGCATGTACAATTGTTAAATATATCAAATTGAATGCTGGTAACTAAATCAACAAGAAACTGTTAATCTGTATTTCATGCATTGATTCAGATTTTCAAATTATACAACAGTCTGCTTGGGCGACTTTATCGTCATTTATCGTTATCGAGGTAAATCTGCTCCATTTATCGTGATACGTATTTAAGGCCATATCGCCCACCCCTACCTGACTGCTGCCGAAAAGCTGCTACAAAGTACATCCACATAATGTTACGGTAGATATCATTTATATAGGACTAGATGCAATAAAGATTCGGTAGAGTTAGCAAATCTACAAAAAGCTAGATGCGGGCGTTAGTAAACGGCCGCCATCTTAAAGCAGTACACTTCCCTGCAAGGCTGTTGTAGCGAATCTTCCAAGCAAACCTAATTAATTTTTTATCTAAAATATTCCTAAATCAGTAAAGTATTGACTTGAATCTATCTTTAAAATAGTTTTAAAACTTTCACATGTCGAAAGTAGACAAAAGGGAAATTATGGAATAACGGGAGCAATTTTAACAACTTTAACGGTTGATTCACAACATTAAATTAATTGAATGTAGTTTAAAGCTGCTGATACAGAATGGGGACTGGAGTTTTTTTTATTTACTGTTATTTTTGTATATTTGTTTACTGCTATATGTTAACTTGATACTGAAATAGTAGTTTGGTTTAGCCTGAGAGTATTTTTGAACAATTTTGGAACTAATGTACAAAACATAAAAAAATAAATAATAAAATAAAAATTTTGAAAAATTTAAAAAGGAGGGGGGTGCATCAATAATCGTTTTATAATCGAATCGGAGCCTCTGAATCGTAATCGTAATCGAATCGTTAGGTGCCCAAAGATACCCAGCTCTAATGTTGACCCTTACGAGCAAGCCGAAGACAAATGGAGTAAAGATGTCAACGGGCTTCCACAATTACGCGAAATGGACATTCAGCTGTATTTATTGTTTGGTGTATGTTACTAAACTCATCAGCGATTCCGAAATTACAAATCGCTACAAAGCTACAAACAGTTTTGCTGCGGATGGGTGCAGGACCTGCACATTATGACCGTATCAAACGGCAACTCCATCGTTCTTGCAAAGGTAGGCTTTAGAATGGCGTTAGTCCCAACACTGGCTACAAGGAAGGGTCGTTTAAGTTGACCGTGTTGGTCAATTTAGAAATGGGCTTCACTTGCTCGCTTTTACGCTAGCCCTTAAGATAGCATTCTATGATGCATTATAGCGTTCCAAGTGACACTTAGAGGTTGACGTGCATGTTTCTTTGTGAGAAAAGATGCTCTTTTCATCCACGCACAAGAGCAGGTGGAAATATTTATGAGACGAGAGAAGAGCCAGTTGCTTTCAAAGGGCACTCCAAGGCCACTGTTACTATTCCAGCTGCGCTTTTGCTCAGGTGGCCCTCAGCTGCTCGGGCTTTGAAGGCTTGACAGGGCTGGAGGAGACAAGCTGGTTTGACAGCAGTTCCGGTTTGGGCTGGACTTGACATTTCGCCCATGAAAGAAAACATGGTGTTCAGGGTGTGTGCCTCTCGTGACTTATTTCCAGAGTTATTTTAGGACGCATCGTGAACTGTCGTGCATTATTCATCATGTGTAGAAGGAATGAGCATGACTTGAGGACATACGCATCACAAAACAGTACTCTGAGACGCACTGTTAGCCAGAAAACCCTTTCATTACTGCTTCTTTTGTTTTAAAACCACCAGATCCAAATAGTCAGGAATAGTAACGTCTATGGGAGGCCATTTTAAGCTTTGTCAGTCTGTACTAGAAAGAAGAGGGGACTGATTTGCAGCTCTATACTGGTTTTATGGTAGTCAGATTAATTTCCATGATTGGTGGTAATTCCACAACCTAAGCGTCATCTGGCAATTACACTGAAGAAAATAAGTATTTGAACTCCCTGCTATTTTGCAAGTTCTCCCACTTAGAAATCATGGAGGAGTCTGAAATTTTCATCGTAGGTGCATGTTCACTTTAATCCAAAAAGATAAATCCAGAAATCACAATGCATGACTTTTTTTCTAACAAATTACAGTGGTACCTCGACATCCGATCGCTTCGACACACGATCTTTTCGACATCAGACGTAAAATTTGACTCGCCATTTGTTTCTACATCCGACGACATGCTCGAAATACGACAATTTTTGACAGCGCCGCAGTTTCTCTGTTTTGCCGGAAGACGGACGCACGGCTGATTTTCTCGTGAGAGAAATCAACACTGGATCCAAAAAGGTTAGTGCAGGTGGAGAAAAAGGAAAGATGACGCTTACCACTAAAATGAAGATGTGAATGATAGCAAAATATAAGCATGGTGTGTGCATCCATGAACTGGGTCAACAATAGCGCCATAGAATGTCGTCCTCGGCCGGCGGTCCTCCTCCGTTCGCCAGTTTTTGTAAGTTAAGGTGACAATTCCTATTGTGGTAACATCGCCAAAGAAATCGCCAGCTTCGTCAGGTTTCTAATCATTTATTCCATCAACTCGCCTAGTGTCCGCTGCTGTTGACGCCAGGATCAAAACAGGAAGTAAAATAGAACCACGCTCTCTTGCTAAGCGTCACATAAGCCCCGCGGTGCGTTCAGGTACTGCAAAAAAAGTCTGCCACATTAGAATCGGATTCGTTACATTATTACAGGTATTATTATTACTATTATTATATTATTGCTTTTCAGATTTTTATTCAGAATTTATTTGTTTTGCTCTTTGTAATTGCTATTTGCAATAGTAACAGCAGTATTTATTAAGGATTTAGTGTAGTTTTTGGGCTGTGGAACCAATTAATGGAATTATAATGTATTCTTATGGGAAAATCCTGCTCGACATACGACCATTTCGACTTACAAACAGGATACTGGAACGAATTAACTTCGTATGTAGAGGTACCACTGTATTTCTGTGATACAGGTGCAAATAAGTATTTGAACACCTATCTATCAGCTAGAATTCTGACCCTGAAAGACCTGTTAGTCCGCCTATTAAAAGTCCACCTCTATTCTATGTATTATCCTGAATCAGATGCACTTGTTTGAGGTCTATGGCAGCATAAAAACACCTGTCCACCCCTTGCAATTAGTAAGACACAAACTTGTAACATGGTCAAGACCAAAGAGCTGTCCAAAGACACCAAAGAGAACATTGCTCACCTCCACAAGGCTGGAAAGGGCGACGGAGCAATTGCCAAGCAGCTCGGTGAAAAAACGTCCACTGTTGGAGTAATCATTACCAAATGTAAGAAGCTAAACATGATGGTCAATCTCAATTGGAGTGGAGCCCCATGTAAGATATCACCTCATGGGGTCTCAATGATCCTAAGAATAACCTGAAAAGAGCTGGGACCACCATTTACAAGGTTACTGTTTGTAATACACTAAACCAGTGTTTTTCAACCAGTGTGCCTCGGCACACTAGTGTGCCGCGAGAAATTATCCTATATCGCTGTTTGTTTGTTTTTTTAACTTGACGGGCCGAGCTGCAGTAGAAAGTTGCAGTCGTGTCCAGATGAGCGAAGTATTGCTCGTGTCGCGTTTAATAACTGCTCGGATTTACAGCCATCAGCAACCTTGCTGTCCGTGACAACGTGGACCACAGCACATCTACTGTACATCATTTGATTGGACTCATCAAGAGTCAATATACACGAAAGTGTCCTTTACATTTACACATTCCATATGTGACGACCGTCAATCCTCCCCGTGTTTTATTCCAACACATTGTCGAGGACAGCAAAATGGCTGACGGCTAGATATCCGAGCAGTTCTTGAACGCGACACGAGCAGCTATCCTAAACGTCATCTCCAAACGAAACATCCGTGATCCGTCACTTCAAAACTAGTCGATGGACTGTTTTGTTCGCCTTCATGAAAACACAGAGAAACAGGCAACTTTTTTTTGAGAAAAACTACACAGGTAGAGAAAGCCCTCAAAACCCTGTGTTGCTAAATAAAAAAAGTCCCACACTGTAGCAGAGACCTTAATTCTACCTGCCTTTAAAGCTATTGTCAGCGAGATGCTCGGCCCTGATGTGGTTAAAGACATTGCTCAAGTCCCCCTGTCTGACAATTCTGAGCTTTTCAAGCCTAACTGCAGTAAAAAAAAAAATAATAAAAATAACAGAGACTGAGAGCAGTTGACGATGATTCCTGCTAGGATATTGGCTTTGTGTTCATCTAAACAGGCTCAAGTTTCACACTGAGTAAGTATAAATATTGAGAAATTATTTTACAATCAATAATACTCCAGAGAAATTAATTGTGGAACATTTTTGGTTTGTGGTGTGCCGCGAGATTTTTTTCCAATGTAAAAATGTGCCATGATTCAGAAAAGGTTGAAAAACACTGCACTAGACGTCATGTTTTGAAATTATGCATGCACGGAAGGTTCTCCTGCTTAAACCAGCACATGTCAAGGCCCGTCTTAAGTTTGCCTATGACCATTTGGATGATGCAGAGAAGTCATGGGAGCACGTTTTGTGGTAAGATGAGAGTAAAATAGAACTTTTTGGTCATAATCCCACTAACCGTGTTTGGAGGAAGAAGAATAATGAGTACTATCTCAAGAACACCATCCCTACTGTGTAGCACGGGGTGGTAGCATTAGGCTTTGGGGGTGTTTTTCTGCGCATGGGACAGGATGAGTGCACTGTTTTAAAGAGAGGATGACTGGGGCCCTGTATTGTGAGATTTTGGGGAACAACCTCATTCCTTCAGTCAGGGCATTGAAGATGGGTCGTACCTGGATCGTCGAACATGACAATGACCTGTAGCACACAGCCAGGAAAACCAAGGAGTGGCTCCGTAAGAAGCATAACAAAGTTCTAGCATGGCCTAGCTGGTCTCCAGACCTAAACCCAATAGAAAACCTTTGGAGGGAACTCAAACTCCATGTTTCTCAGCGACAGCCCAGAAACTTGACTTATGGGTGGGCCAAGATCCCTCCCGCAGTGTGTGCAAACCTGGTGAAAAACTACAGGAAACGTTTGACCTCCGTAACTGCAAACAAAGGCTACTGTATCAAATATTAACATTTGTTTCTCAGGTGTCCAAATACTTATTTGCAGCTGTATCAGACAAATAAATTGTTAGAAAAATCATACAATGTGATTTCTGGATTTTTCTTTTCAGATTCTCACTCTCACAGTGGACTTGCACCCAAGATGAAAACTTCAGACCCCTCCATGATTTCTAAGTGGGAGAACTTGCAAAATAGCACAGTGTTCAAATACTTATTTTCTTCACTGTACATAGCTTCTGGTGTCCGATATTTATTCATCTATAAATCAACATACTTGCTAAATGCTGCTTGTTAATTTTCAGGTTTGTGACTACACAGAGCCTGAGGTCCAGTGTGACCTGCCAGCCAGAGGTTCCCAGCAGAGATGTTCTCATCAGAGCAGCAGACTCATACCGGTTCACATGACTTCACACGACCGATGCGCCCGAGATAACACGTCGGGATTAGCGGCGCGTAGTGTCCCTACGCGCTTGCGTGCAGCAATGTGTGCGAATCATCGCCGTAGAGTAAAAAGAGGCTACGTTGGCAGTTCCTGAAATGGGGATTAAAAACCCCCGTAGGGGTGACGAATGAATATCTTCAGTGTGTGGAAGGCAGTTTCAGACTTCCGACCCACGGGAGAAATTTGAATTGCTGCTAATGAACAATCAGATCAGTAGAATCATTTCCCGTTGTTTTATGTCTGACAAGACAGGAAGCAGCCAGAATCAATGATGATCATGATGAATCCTTCAGCTACAAATTTACAGACATGTCAGGTTCCACTGTAGCTAACTATACCCCAGTGGCAGATGCTGTTCTTTCAATGAGGGGAAAGCTCAAAGTGTGTCCACCTGTGAATAATTTGGAGGAGGGGCTCAGCGGCACCCGCTGCTCAGTACGGAAAGAACCTCGAGGGCTAGAAGTCAAGTCTCCAATCCAAACACAAGCAGCTTCAATATAAGAAAGAACACCAGAAATAGAAGCTTTACGCTAGTCCTTTTTAACAAAGCAAGTGTCGCTAGGATGATTATGAAAGCCCCGGTTCAACTCAGAACAATGAAATAAAAATTTTAAAATGCCTCTCATGGACGTTAATATGACAAGATCACTGATTTGCTCATTTCGCTGTCAATCAAAAAGGGATTCAGCCTTAGACAGATCATTCAATTATCATACAGATAAGCAGAGCATCCGGGCTAGCCGAGTCCCGCCCACTGCACATAGAGAGCATCCGATGGGCGGGATAAACCCAGGCTTTAGCCAATGACTCGTCTCATTTCGCTGTAGTGGAACAATGCCCTCTCAACTCTGGAGACGCCCCAACATCCACACTGTTTAAAGGACTGTGAAGCTGTGTGAATAAATGAAAAGCAAGCCCAGTCATAAACAGTGATAAGAAGCTAATTCTGAACAAAAGTTCAGTATATTTAGGCTAGGTTCACATCGCAGGTCTTAATGCACAAATCCGATTTTTTCGTTTTTTTCCGACTCGAGTCAGGGATTAACTTGACGGTCTGAACGGGACAGGTCGCATAAAAGTGGACCATTTCAAATTTGATCTAGGTCACTTTCGTATGTGGTCAAAATCCGATCCGGGCCACATTTTTCCAGAATGTGGCTGCAGTCTGAACTGTCAAGTCCCCCAAATCGGAATTCATGCAGCAAATCCGTCACCATAGTGCGAGAGAGACAGGGCGCTACGTGAGGGATGAAGCTGTGCATTAGTGTTAGCGCCTAGCTTGAACGTGGCTTTTAGGTAAGACGCGAGCTTTACAGCAGTCATAAAAAAAATAAACAGGGGGAGAGGATAAGCCTGAGAATGCTCGGTTTTCTTTCTGTGCTCCAAATGAGCAATATTTCTAGATTGCTTACACAGCCGAGAGTCCGGACAAACAGTCCGTATATGTGTGTGTCATGCACGCACAGTACATGCATGCTATTAAACCATATATAGTCATGTGAATAATTAGGACACCCTATTTTTAACATATTTGTTCATATTGATATTTGATATCAATTTTAACAATCTTGAGAGATTCAAGTAATAGAACTAAACAGTGAAAACTGGAAGAAAAAAAAGATTTTTTTACAACTTTCTGTAAAATGTAATAAATAAATGCAATTTCTGTTGAGGAATAAATTAGGACACCCCTACATTCAATCCCACTTAAAATGGCTAAAATCACACACAGGTGTATCACATCAGGTGCACATGATTTGAAAATCATTACCCAGTGTTTTGAAGGAAGCTTGCCTTATTTAAAACTCACATTTAGTTTGGTATGCCCCTGACTGTTGAAGTGAGAGAAAACACCATAGTGAGATCAAAGGACCTGTCTGAGGCCTTCAGAAAGAAGATTGTAGACGCTTATGAGCCTGGTAGGGGATTTCAAAAGATCTCAAAAGAATATAAAATCAGCCATTTCACTTTAATTTGTGAATCAACCCTTAAAGTTGTTAAAATTGCTCCCGTTATAAACGATTTCATCATTTAAAGATAGATTCAAGTCAAGATTTTGCCAATCTAAAGGTATTTTAGATAAAAAGTAATTAGGTTCGCTAGAACAGAGCCTTCTAGAGAAGTCTACTGCTTTAAGATGGCGACTGTTTAATAGCGCGGCAAGTCTATCATTTCGCATGTAGTTCTTTATACATGTTCTAACGCCGCCGTCATCTGTCATTTTTACATCTAGTTCTACATATATGTGATATCTACCATTGCCGTATGTTTGTAGCAACTAGCAACTGGGCAGTGTTTGTAGCTGCTGTCGGCCGCAGTCAGGTATTATTATTTTTTTTTTTATGTAGTGGCATGAGTTGAACATAATATTTACTCTCGGTCCCTTCCTCATTGTGTCTCGAAGACCGCGCTGACTGTGTTTTATATCCACTTTACCTGGTAAAATTCAATAATCGGAATTTGGTTGTTTGTGAATCGTTCTCGAATCTTCCACGGCCAAATCGCGAATAATCTAAGAATCGGAAATTTCGCACGCCTCTAGTTTGGAGATGCATTTTTGTTGATATATTTGGTTTAGTAAGTAAAGCAACGTTAATTTTTGTTGTTTACCTGCAATTAAATCACTTTCTTTTCCAGAGATAAACAAGATCAGACATTTATATGTGAACATATCTTAATAAAGAACTGAATATTTCAGGGGGTGTCTTAATTTTTTCCCATGACTGTACATCTGATTACTTATTTTTGGACATTTTGGGAGAAGCTGATCTTTCCTTGTAGTCTTAGGCTAGGTTCATACTACAGGTCTAAATGTACAAATCCGATTTTTTGCCATATCTGTTTTTTTGGCGTGCCGGTTCAGACTGCCTTTGCCCATTGAGAACGTTCAAGTATCACGCATGCGCACTAATTCGCAGTCCGAGATGCGCTCAGCAAAGAGACCCGCATGCGCAGAAGCATCAAAACAAATTACACATGCTAGCTGTATGTCATTCCAGAGTGATCATATTTTGATTTCCGAAAAGAGGACACAAATAACAGACATTAATAATCCCACTTTAGTCTTATATTCAAAGTTTCTATGGACTGATAGGACGCATACACGCACACACATGTGCCTTGACGTGTATGCGTGAAATGACGTGGGTGCGTCAGTTTGCCCCGACTCGGCCATGTGTGCAATAATGAAATATTCGGCGCACAGAATGAAAATCGAAAATTGTAAGGCTTATTCTTTCCTTCGTTTTAATTTTTTAATGACTGTGGTCAAGCCCGCTTCGTGCTTAAAAGCAGAGTTCAAGCTAGGCGCTAATGCCTACCTGGCTGCCGTCCTCCATGCCTCTTGCTTTTTGCTGACGTAATTGCTGCACGAATTCGGATTTGGGAGTTTGACAGTTCAGACCGCCAGTCACATTCTGAAAAAATGTGGCCCAGATCGGATTTGAACCACATACGAAAGTGACTCAGATCGGATTTGAAATGGTCCACTTCTATGCTACATGTTCCGTTCAGACCGTCAAGTTAATGCCTGACTCGAGTCGGAAAAACACGAAAGAATCGGATTCGTGCGTTAAGACCTGTAGTATGAACCTAGCCTTTGAGCAATTGCCACTGTTGTACACTGTAGTGTCATGCTCATGCAATTGCTACAAGAGAAACTTGAACCCCACCGTAGGGTCATTCTGTGTCAATTCACGCATACCTCCAGAAACTGAAGAAACAAAAATGAGAGATTCCAAAGTGCCATTCCCAGATTCCAAAAGTCGTTACAACACCCAAACCTTGAAGGGCCATAACTCGAAAACCGTTTAATCTGCGGGCCTCATACTTTGGCCTCTTTCACTTGACATCATAATACACTAATATTATCAAAATCAGGCAAATTAAAGAGGTGTCATTAGGGAGGAAGTGTGAATTGACACGGAATGACCCGGTGTGTTAATAGTGTGAGAGGGAGACATACACACAAAACACTGGCAATCGACCTAATGGGCGGCTGACTTGATGTGCGTGCAGCTGCTGGTTCCAGAGCGTTACTAGCATGCCACGCACGTCGGCGCGTCTTTTTTTTTTCCCCCTTCTTTTTTTGTGTGTGTGTGCACCGCCATCCCTTAACAGCGTTCATTTCCTGCTGTTTCATGCCCGAGCATCAAAGAGGGCACAGCTGTGTCACTGGATAAACGCTTTCATCTATTCAGCCCATGTTTTGCGCTACGTCATTAGCAACCGACCTCACGAGGTCTTCAGGCTATAATCTTCACTCGTGCGTACGTTCAGTTTGCGTGTTCTCACTTAGAATCAGATGCACAGGCTTTTTTTTTTGTAACACCGTGCACATGTCTCTTACTTGTATCACATCTCGACATTACAATGCCAGGTTTTTTCTCGTAACCGACGAAAAGCTACGACCTACTTTCCGATAAGGCACCGGGCTACTTCCTGTTTGGTTGCTTAGCAACCGGTGCCAAATATGATCAAACTTGCGCCGTGCCGTCCTCGTACTTGCGTCCTACCCCGGGGTGGACGCCGCGCAGACTCAATTCAGTGTGTAAGAGTCTTAAATGAGACTGCCTGAGGTTTTGTCAGAATAGGTTAAGATACTCGAAGAGTCACGACACATACACGTTACACGCACGCACTTATCTACGAGATGGTCCGTCTTCAGAGCTAAATTTAGACTGGATGACAGCTCTTCGGCTGCAGAGCAGAGTACAACAACACGGTTACGGTAGCACAAAAGATAAACCACATGTCTGAAAGTGCTGGTGTTGATACTCTGTGTGCAACGCTATGCCAAAAATCAGTTTGCAACGTCTCCTTTTTTAGGAAAAAAAAAAAAAAACAAGCAGCTAGACTCCACGGAATGTTTATTATTTGCTGCTATATTTCAACACATATTCAGCCTTTTTGGCCATATTATTTGGAGGTTTATTTGTGTTTATCTTCTAGATTTTTAATGTATTGTTTGTCCTGTTATTCATATTAAGTTATAAAACGATATATTTTTCCCCACATATTTTCTAGCATTTTTTCCCTTTCATCTAAAAGTTTTTCTATTTGTAAAATAATTGTATCGAACATTTCACATTTCTAGTACAAATAGTACCCGGGTTTAGAGTTGGGTAGAGTAGCCAAAAATTTGACTCAAGTAAGAGTAGCGTTACTTCCAAATAATATTCACGTGAAAGTAAAAGTCGTCATTCAAAGATTTACTGAAGTACAAGAAAAAAGTATTCATTGAAAAGAATACTCAAGTAATGAGTAACATCATGAGTAACTGCTTACAATATCAGATTTTTTAAATAATGGTATTTTTTTTTCTCAGCACGTCATATACATGAACTATTATTATTATTACAGTGATCCCTCACTACTTCGTGCTTCAAATATCAGATTTTTTTTCAATAAAAAAAAATAAATAAATAAAAACAGGATTTTATAGAAATGTCCCATCCGATCACGTACAGCCTCTCACTCTCCCTTCTGATTAGAGCTGTTCCGAATAGTCGACGTTGTCGACGTCATCGATGACGTCAATGCGTCGACGGGCAAAACATACCGTCGACGGGTAATGACGGGAAAAAAAAAAATTACATGCAGATAAAGTTTAGAACGGCGGGCGTTCGCGATACAAGCGGTTGTTACTGGCTCCCCCAAGGGGGCTGCTGTTATTTCAATGTGACCGGCGTTGTCAGATTGAGCCAAGAGGAAGAAAGTGGGCGAGCGAGCGAGAGAGAGGGAGCGAAATCGGTGAGTTGGAAAAGTGCGCGGGTAGCGCCGAGTTGAGTGGCTGCATCCCCCACGTTTTTGTTTTGGTCAATAAAAGTATCCATAAAGAGCCATCCGACACCTCTCAGTGTTTTTATCCACGCCGTCGCCTTCCTGAGGAGGAGATTGGACGAACCCGGACGAACCGACGACAACGAGCCAAGTGAATCGCCAGTTCACTCCTCACTGCGGCGAGGAGTTGAAAACACCGTCAATTACCAAAAAGGGCAGAATTGGTAACACGTGAAAGCGGCATGAAGCCAAAAAACCGGACCAGAATAGCCAGAGCCTGGAATTATTTCAAGGAAAATATGGAGGGTGCCACTTTGTGTACTCTTTGCTAAGCTGAGCACGCATACAACGGTAGCACGTCGGCTATGAACGAACACTTGAAGTGCCGTCTCCCAAGTGTAATTTTCGAAGACAACAAGAAACAACAAGCTAGCGGATTGTAAGTCCATACAACTTTCTAACGATTTTTTTAATGGAAGTTGCCTTTATGTGCGTCGTATCAACGTGCATTTTTATTATATATATATAGGACTACCTGGACTTTATTTTGGTCAAAACTGTTTTTTTAATATAATGGTTTTTGAACCTAAAAATACTTTTCTCATATGTAGAATTGTTTTCAGTGTCGAGAATTATATTTAAGGAAACTTTAGTGTCCTAGCATTCAGCGCTCATTACGGTTGTACTTTGTTCATGGTCCAGTCATAATCATAGTGTTTTTTATTTTTATTTTAAAGTTATTCTCACCCATATTGCACCACAAATAAGGCATGGCAAAAGATAGATACAAAGTAAGTTTGTTTGGCCTTTTTTGATATTGCTAATAGCTAAGTTTACGTTTACATATGCCTACTTCCTCACAACTGGTGATAATTACCATAATTTTTTAAATTACATGTTTTTAGACATTAATCAATTGGATACTTTACTGTAAAAAAATATTAGGAAGCTCAAAATGTTAATGACAAAGAATTACTATAGTCATCCTAGCATTCTGGTATTTTCAGTTAGCTTAGACCACTGTCCATCATTACCGTCAAATATAGTTTTAATGAGAATCACCCTAATATTTCTATTTGTGCGATTCACTTTCAATTTTAAAACCGCTGCTGTACTTTTAGCAAAATTCAGCTAAGGCAAACAGCTTCTGCTAACTATATTGGTGATATTTCTATACCATTTGATTGGTAGTAGTCAAAATAGGGGCATATTTTTGTGGCCATTTTCCAATATCAGACCAGAGCTTCTCAATGTCATAAAACGTCCACTCGCACGAAAGATGTTGCATGTAGGTCCGACAAGACGAAGCTCTCAGACCATGCGTTTTCCTTTGAAGCGCTCTGCTGTACCCCCCCCCCCCCCCCCCACACACACACACACACCCGGTGGGTTACCGAGCCAGGGGACTGTAATGAATCACGCAAAGCCATAATGAATGTCCTTATTTAAGTTTGCTTTGATGCAATTCCACCTGACTGATCTCAAATCACAGAACAAAACAACGTCTGCGCTGACTGATTCCTTCAGGATGCGTGAGTCTTTATCACGCGTTTCTTTCTCCACTCCAATTCCCTCTGCGAGCACAACAAAGAAATTTGAATTAATACAGAAAAAAAAGGTCCAACATCTCACTCGTGTTGCGCTTGGTAGAGCAGAACATGAAGACAACTTGCTTTAGTGTCACCACGCTGAACGGGGATCTGTTTATATGGTGCTGAACACGTGTAGCAATCAATTTACTCGCTGTAAATGAATTTCATGGATAGTACAAAGAAAGACACTTACAATCTATCTACTAATTCACTGCCATTGATGGTGATAGTGCGCTTCAATTGAATTGGACGTCTATCGCCGTCAATGCCAGTTAATGAGTTCAGGATCTAACAGTCAGACAATTGCACAAGTCACTATGATCTGAGTCACGAGTCTCGAGTCTTACTTGTTGCTGCCAAGTCGAGTCGAGTCATGAGATTATGTCGAGTTGAGTCATTAGGTTATGCCGAGTCAAGTCGAGTCAAGCCGAGTCACAAGGTTGTAAAGACGAGTCGTGTCAAGTCAAAAGGTTGTCGAGTCAAGTCCAGTTACAGGCTAGTCAAAGCCTTCACCGTTGTTCTCCGGCCTACCCAAAAAGCACTCAGGTTTATCTTTGAGGGATACCTTACTGTCAATGTAAAAAAAACAAAAAAACATAATAAACCAGCATTAAGGTGTTTCAAGCAGATGACTTGCAGGTGGGATACAATATATGATCCAAGTTTTTCGAGTCATCTTGTTGAGTCTTGAGTCATTATTTCACAAGTCAAGTTGAGTCGAGTCTGGAGTTATTGCTTCACAAGTCGAGTCGAGTCTCGGACCCTGCCAGCTTAAGTCAGAGTCTGTGTTTTTTGTCTTCAAGTCCAGGTCAAGTTGCAAGTCATCAAATTTGCGACTCGAGTCTTGAGTCCCTGTGACTCACATCGTGAGTTATTCCCTCCCAAGTCAAGTCGAGTCTCGAGTCTTGAGTCTCGGACCCTCCCAGCTCAAGTCCGAGTCAAGTTGCGAGTCTTCAAATTAGCGACTTGAGTCTGAGCCCCTGTGACTCGAGCCAAGTCTCGAGCTATTGCCTCACAAGTAGAGTCGAGTTGAGTCCCGAGTCTTGAGTCTCAGACCCTCCCAGCTCAAGTCCGAGACTGCATTTTTTTCTTCAAGTCCTAGTCAAGTTGCGAGTCATCAAATTTGCGACTGGAGTCTGAGTCCCTATGACTCAATTTGAGTCTCGAGTTATTGCCTCACAAGTCGAGTCGAGTCTTGAGTCTCGGACCCTCCCAGCTCAAGTAAGAGTGCGTTTTTTGTCTTCAAGTCCGAGTTGAGTTGCGAGTCATCAAATTTGTGACTTGAGTCAAGTCTCAAGTAGTTGCCTCACAAGTAGAGTTAAGTCTCGAGTCCTGTGTCTCGGACCCTCCTAGCTCAAGTCCGAGTCTGCGTTTTTTGTCTTCAAGTCCAAGTCGAGTTGCGAGTCATCAAATTTGCAACTTCAGTCTGAGTCCTGTGACTCAAGTCAAGTCTCGATTTATTGCCTCACAAGTAGCGTTGAGTCGAGTCTCGAGTCTTGTGTCTCGGACCTTCCCAACCCAAGTCTGAGTCTGCGTTTTTTGTCTTCAAGTCTGAGTTTAGTTGTGAGTCATCAAATTTGTGACTCGAGTCCGAGTCCCTGTGACGAGTCTCGAGTTATTGCCTCACAAGTCGAGTCGAGTCTCGAGTCTTGAGTCTCGGACCCTCCCAGCTCAAGTCTGAGTCTGTTTTTTTGTTTTCAAGTCCGAGTTGAGTTGAGAGTCATCAAATTTGCGACTTGAGTCTGAGACTCTGTGACTCGAGTCGAGTCTCGAGTTATTACGTCACAAGTCGAGTTGAGTCGAGTCTCGATTCTTTAGTCTCGGACCCTCCCAGTTCAAGCAAGTCAAGTCAGAGTCCGCTTTTTTTTTTCTTCAAGTCCAAGTCGAGTTGTGGTTCATCAAATTTGCGACTCGAGTCCAATTTTCTGCTAACATTACAGCAATCATCATTCATTAGTTGATTTTTTTTTTTTTTTTTTTTTTTTTTGATGGCTTGTTTCATATTACTTTTTAATAGTAAAACAACTTATATTCGTCCGATTTTGGTTCTTTTCATGTGTTTTTTTTTTAAACTGGGTTATTATGTTGTTTTTTAAACTGGTAGTTTTTATTATAATGGTGTCTACCATTGTGTGTTAGCATTAAGCTAGCGCGCGCTCAGAAAATTGTAATGTATTTTGCGTTTTAGTGCACAATACGTGTAGTTTTCTTTGTTATGTGTTTATAAACTACTTTAAACATCAATATGTGGCTTTTTTGAAGGGATGTTCAAAAACTGCCAAAGCTTAAAATATTTTAATCGCTGAATCCTAACTAGCAATTTTAAGCGTTGTGCGTACAAGTTCAAAAGACGTCATTTTAAACTGCCTGAATATTATGCATATAGTCATACGCTGAACTGCACTGTAATTATTTACCAAGTAGGTGTGCGGCTAGAAACAGTTGTTCAACTCCATCTAACTGCAATCTCGCTATATTTCTTGCTTTAAATGCCTTGAAAAGATTTTTTTTCTTTTATCTGCCTTGTTGGACTGGTTCGCCTTCGTGACGAGGTTTGTCTTGGGCGTGGTCAGTCTACAGTACATATTAATTCAAAATCAAGGTGTGCACACGAGATAAATTCTGTTGCTCCTGAAAAATGTAAGCAATTCCCGTTATGACAGAAAATAAAGGATGCAATCACAAATAGAGGTGGGAACCTCTGAGTAGATCACAACACGATTTGCGATATAAGGCTCACGATAACGATGATCTCACAACAATTATCGATACACGGGTCAAGATATCATTCTTGGATAATCTACAAAACACTAATAAACCGAAAAACAAGCTATTTTCATCATTCTGCTGTGAATTGGAATGAGTTTATCAAATCCAATCTAGGGCTGCAGCTATCGATTATTTTAGTCGATTAATCGATGAACTACTTAGTTCGAATAATCGAGTAATCGGATAAGGAACAGAAAAAGTTGAAATACCTGAGCTGAGCCTCAAACGGTATAAAAAAAATTAATGAGGATCTAAGTACAACAAAAGACCAATTGGCTAACTTACACAGCAAAAGTCTGCTAGCTTAAATGCTATAAAATGCTAACTTTTTTTTTTTTTTTTAAAACAATGCTTTAACAAATGGTTCAAACACATATTCCCACAAAAAACGGCTAAATATACCTATAAACTAAATTACAAATGCATTAAAAAAACATTAGCTCAGACAAAAACCTATGGGGCTTTTACAGGGGGCAGCTGGATTCAGCCATGTGAAATGAGTTATGTAATATTCACTGTTACCACTAGAGGTCAGTGTATCCACCCAAATCAATAAAACTAAATGCAAACGCTTTCAAAACAAAGCATTACAAAGCCTTTTTTAATTAAAACGAATATTCCAAGCAGCAAAATTAAATTTGAATCTTTTTTCTAATCGAATTACTTGAGTTAATCAATTAATCGTTTCAGCACTAGTATGGCTGTCAGTGGCAGCCAATGCCAGGCAATGAGTTCATTTTGAGCTACATAGTATCACGATATATCAACTTTTCGATAAATTATCACACCAATGAGTTGAACTGCTGTTGTGTCATATCAGTCATACTGTTCTTTCAGCTTCCTAATATTGTATTGTAGAGCAACTGTGACAGTAATCTTTTAATTCTGATGTTGGGCGGGTGTCGTCCAGACAAACGCATTGTTAACTATGTACACGGGTGATTAAAACTGCCTTTTGTTAGTGTTAATAAAGCAACGGAAAGTGATTGAAGGCGCAGACGCCGAAGCAATTGGCTTCCTTGTTCCTAACAGGGATCGCTTTAAATGCCGATTAAAGTGGAATTAGGCGGCGACTGGTCAAGAGAAAGCATGTGGAGGAAGACAACATGAAACCGGGATTTGAACCCTGTGACGTGGACGCACTAACAACTTGTTGATCATGCCATATACAAATAATACAACCCTTAGCAAAAAGTATGGAATCACCAGTCTCGGACGAGCACTCACTCAGACATTTTATCATGTAGAACAAGCTCAGATAAAAAGCTTGAAAAAAATAATGAATTAGTTCAAAAGTGCAACTCTTTCGCATTCAGAAACAGTAAAAGAAATGAATAAAAAACATTGTGGTGGTCAGTCAACGTTAATTTTATACAGCAAGTGCAGGGAAATATATATGGAATCACTCCATTCATAAAAGCATCATCACCTTGTCAAGAGTCAAGAATCTGCATTGGACAAGGTGTCAGGAGTGAAGAATCTGCAATGGACAAGGTGATGATGCTGGAACTTTTGTTTGGTGCTGTTCCAGTGAGATTTACTAAGATGACTGCCTGAAGAAGACATCAAAATTCCCTCAGTCCTTGAAGATATGGGGCTGCATGTCAGGCAAAGGCACTGGGGAGATGGCTGTGGTTAAATCTTCAATAAAGTTTACATTGAAATTTTAGACAGCTTTCTTATCCCTTCAATTGAAAATATGTTTGTCATTTTCCAAGATGACAATGCATCATGCCACAGAGTTAAAACTGTTGAAGTATTCCTTAGAGAAAGACTCATCCAGTCAATGTCATGGCCAGCAAATAGCCCAGATCTCAACTCTATTGAAAACTTCTGGTGGAAATGGTGGAAAAATTTGGTCCACAGCAAGGCTCCGACTTGCAAGGATGATCTGGCAACTGCAATCAAAGAGAGTTGGCACCAAATTGATGAAGAATACTCATCAAGTCCATGCCTCAGAGACTGCAAGCTGTTACAAAAGCCGGTGGTGCTACCAAATACTAGAGATTTGTTTTGATTGTTATTTCTTTGTTTGTTTCTCATGATTCCATTTTTTTCCCCTCAGAATGGAGTGATTTCATATATATTTCCCTGCACTTGCTCTATAAAATTAACATTTACTGACCACCACAATGTTTTTATTCATTTAATTTATTGAAGATTTCACCACAGTCATCTCTCCAGTGCCTTTGCCTGACATGCAGCCCCATATCATCAAGGACTGAGGGAATTTTGATGTCTTCTTCAGGCAATCATCTTTGTAAATCTCACTGGAACAGCAACAAATAAAAGTTCCATCATCATCGCCTTGTCAAGAGTCAAGAATCTGCGTTGGACAAGCTGTCAAAAGTCAAAAATCTGCGTTGGACATCATCTATGGACATCATCACCTTGATAGAGTCAAGAATCTGCATTGGGCAAGGTGTCAAGAGTCAAGAATCTGCAATGGACAACGTGATGATGCTGGAACTTTTGGCTTTTGGCAACTGCAATCAAAGAGAGTTGGCGCCAAATTGACGAAGAATACTAACCAAGTCCATGCCTCAGAGACTATAAGCTGTCATAAAAGCCAGAGGTGGTGCTACTAAATACTGGAGATGTGTTTTGATTGTTATTTCTTTGTTTGTTTCTCATGATTCCATATTTTTTCCTCAGAATGGAGTGATTCCATATATATTTCCCTGCACTTGCGCTATAAAATTAACATTAACTGACCACCACAATTTTTTTTATTAATTTCTTTTGTTTCTGAATGCTAAAGAGTTGCACTTTTGAACTAATTCATTATCTTTTCAAGCTTTTTATCTGAGTTTGTTCTACATAATAAAATGTCTGAGTGAGTGCTCGTCCGAGACTGGTGATTCCATACTTTTTGCTCGGAGTTGTAAATACAGTATAAGTAACAATAATATATGAAGACAATACCATCCTTGCACATGAAACACAGTAAGAAGGCCCGCTATGTCGCACAATTCACCAGCTGACAAAAAAAACAAAAAAAAACATAACTAAATAAAACAGCACAACTGCCTCACCCTGAAGCGTCAGGCGAGTCGGGCAGCTGAGGCAGATGCGACACTGGGAGGCCCCAAGGCAGAGCTGGATGTTCAGGCTTCACTGGGCCTCCTCAGCAACACATACACACACACACACAGCAAGAAGAAGTAGAACAGACTCATTGAGCAGAGAAATGTGAAGAGGATTTAGGTTATGTGTCTCTAATTCTATGGAAGTACGGGGCTTAACTCTTTCTGTGTGTGTGTGCGCGCGTATACGCGCTGAACACTGGAAATGATGAAAATCACCGTGACATCAGCATTCTCTTGAGGTAGGGAGTCTAAAAAACTGATGGTTTCAAAATGGCTTCCTCCCTTACTACTAAATATTCCAAACTGACTCATACTTTAAAGAGCATACGAGAAAAAAAAAGTCTGAAATAGCATTATTATGTGAATTAGAATCATATTTTGAGACGATTCGACGATATACAACAATGTAGCAAAGCGCAGATGACGAGAAATTAGTCTTTTAATCTGCCGGTTAGCCACGCCTACCATTATAGGGCTCTAGCGTCCCCAACAGGTGAATGACGTCAGCGGGAGAATGGGCTCATTGGTTTTACTATTCAGCCCATTGAGGGGGAACTATTCAGAACGAGGAAAACGCGACGAAGAGAGCCGCAAAATGTCATTGTTTCAGTTTCTCTACTCCAATATTTTTACAAGATATTCTTTTTATCCAAGTATTTTTCCCCAATAGCTAAATAAATGGCTTGAAAAGGACCAGTCAGCCCGTCGAGGGGGAATTATTCACAACGAGGAAAACGTGACGAAGAGAGCTGCAAAATGTCATTGTTTCTGTCTCTCTACTTCAATATTTTTACAGGATATTATTTTTATCCAAGTATTTTTCCCCAATTGCTAAATAAATGGCATGGTCATGACAAATAATAGTCTTGTGCTAAATGGATTATGAAATAATAAAAATGTTATTCAGGACGACATGGCAAAATTACTCCATAATGGTCAAAACTGTCGACTTCACCTTTACTGTCGCACCTCCCGAACGATATTTTATGACACCTAATGTCATTTCCCTTCCCCGGCTTCGGAGAATGTAAACAAACCAAGAGGTGTGACAGCTAACTGACATGCTAACCCGAACCGAGTGATGTTTCAAAGTCTTCGAAGCGGAAAATCACACATAACTAGCCCGGAACTTTTGACATGCCGACTGGGTTGTCGATTGTGTTTGCTGATCGGCAAACCGCCCGGCGGAGAGCAATATACAGTTCGTTCCCCGGAGGAGGGCGGCTGCAGTTGTTGTGCAGCTAACGTGCAGCTAATGTGCACGAGGAGAGCTTTTTACATGCCTATCAATGATCAAATGTAAGTAGTCCTTTATTTAAAGAAAGTTTGTAGTGTTTACTTTGTAATCGCTGTAGTCGCAGCTATTTTTAACACAAAGTTGCAATTTCTGATCGGGTGGAAAATTTGACAGAACATCGGGCACACCAAGAGTGCAAAAGCCGAGTATAGAGCTCGGGTATGTGCGACAAAGAGCATGTCAGCCACAAAATGCAAGCCACCTCCGTATTTAAATGATCCCAGTATTTGACATAATACAAAACAAGATGTTTACTCACTTCCTCGTAAGTCAAATACTCCCACAGGAGTAGGGCTCGTTTTGGCCAATATCCACGGTGAATGGGAACCTTTTGAAACTCCAAAAAGGCACACACGCCTCTCCCACACACAGCAAGATTTTTCTGCAGCCGTTTGGCTGGCGTGATGCGAAAAATAACTGTATCAATCCGCAAAATCAGCTGAATCCTGAGTTCTTGTCATACCACAGTATGGCTGATAATTGCCCGTTTTTTGCTTTTAACCAAGAAGCTAGACTGTTTTACGTTCATATCTATAGAAATTTCGCAATTTAAGCATTTATTTACTAGAATTTTCAACTTAAAAAGCTCTTTGTTTCGTGACGGCCGCCATGCTGGATTACACAATATCGTAACTTTGGCTTGAAATATTTACGTAAAACGAACGATAACTGCCTGTTATTTGCTTTTAACCAAGAAGCTAGACTGTTTTATGTTCATAGCTATAGAAATCCGCGATTTAAGCATTTATTTACAAGAATTTTAAATTTAAAAAGCTCTTTGTTTTGTGTCGGCCGCCATGTTGGATTTCGCATCGCTACACAATAGCGGAATTCAACCTAAATAAGTTGTAACTGTTTATAGAAAAATGCTAATTTTGTTTTTGTTTAGTAAAACGCACTAAATTTTAAAAAAAATTAGGTTGCTATTTCGGATAAAAACCAATAGGATATGCTAAATATTGCTATTGAGCCTGATAATATACGTAATTATCTCTGCATTTGGTGATTCATGTGCATCTAGCGAAAATTTAAGAATTCTATAGCCATTTTAAGTTTTGTTATACTTTTATAAAAAAGTAATTAATCAGGATTTGATTCGGGAAAAACTTATTTAGGTCGCTGCTCATGGAGACTCATATATGTCTAAGGGAGTTGCATGTTTTAATTTTAGGTCACTAGCGGCTTTGGTTTTGAAAATATTTGAATTTTAAGTTTTGAAAATAGGCCCCCTACGGATCGGCCCCCGAGCCCCGTGTCTTGTCAACTGATAGTCTATGCTCAAATCCTAAACGATGCAACCATAACGACTATAAATGAGCATCTCCACTGACAAACTTTATATGTGAAACTGAGTGTAGACTTGGTGATGGTCATCTGCTCTGCCACCATCTCCTCAGCCCTTAAAAGGCCTCTCATCCTTTTCCCCCTCACCGGGCTATCTGTGCCCTTTTCAAGTGTTATTTTGGGAGGTTTGGGCCCAATTTGCAAAACCAAGCAACCAGTGTGAGGCTGCCAGGGAAAAAAAACATCCAGCGGGCTCTTTGGAGAAGCTCCAAACTGTCACAGGTAAGCACTCTAGCATGAAGATGCCGCTACGGATGATGTAACGGCAGCAGTGGTGGCGGCACACAGAAATGCCGACTTCCTCCTCCCGGTTAAATTATTCACCGTGTGACTCCATCTTATGTAATTTAGTGTGAGCAACCACGGACAACCCAAAATAGATGATTGCTACGCATCCAGAAATGGGAATAAAACTTTACAGTGCGCAGAATATGATGGGTTGGACTCTTGTAATGATCCGTATTAGGAGCAGGCTGTGGTTTTTGGCATTTTGATCATTATGTAAAAGTGCAAGCATGGACATACCAAGAATTTTGGGGCATTTCACGTCATGAAAAAACAAGCTATTATTAACCTTCTGCTGTGAATTTATCACTTGAAGACGTCCAATCCATTTGAACTGGGAGGGTGGCAGCGAATGAACATTCGTTCATTCGCTGCCATCCCTCCCAATTCAAACGGATTGGACGTCTATGGCCGTCAGTGGCTGACAAAGTCAGGAAAGGCATTTCACGTCATTTCCTGTTGATTTTCAGTCACTTCCTTTTCCTTTTGGGGCATTTAGGAGTCACTACCTGTTGATTTTGGGGAATTTTACCAGTCACTTCCTGTTGATTTTGGGTTACTGAAATGCAAGTGAGTCAAGAATAGGAGTGGGAACCTCTTGGTACCTCACGATACGATGCGGTTTGCGATACAACGCTCACGATAACAATGATCTGACGATATGGCGATACAACGATTATCGATACATTGGTCAGGAAATCATTCTAGGATATCTACAAACAACTAATAAGCAGAAAAACAAGCTTCTGCTGTGAATTGGAATGAGTTTATCACTAGTAGACGTCCAATCCGTTTGAAGTGGGAGGGAATGGCATTCGCTGCCATCCCTCCCACTTCAAACGGATTGAACGTCTACGGCCGTCAGTGGCAGCCAATTCCAGGCAATGAGATAATTTTGGGCCATTTAAGGTCATTTACCTGTTGATTTTCAGTTACTTCCTGTTGATTTTGGGGTATTTTATGGGTCACTTCCTCTTTATTTTGTGTTACAGAACAGGAAGTGACCTGGGAATCACCCAAATGAATGGGCAGTGACTTAAACTCAACAGAAAATGACCTGGAAATGCCCTAAATGAACAGCAAGTGACCTGTAAATGCCCTAAAAAATCGGACAGAATGACTGAATGCTCTGGTTTCGAATGAACATACGTTCACAGTTTAAATGGATTGGGCGTCGAGCACAGTCAATGCAGCCTTAGAGTTAACTGAGACACTATTATGGTGGAAGATTTTGGTAGCAACTTGTTGGTTTGTTGGTTCCTTTTTTTTTTTAAAGACATTGACACCTTTTAAAAACGATATCTAGATACTTGCAGGAGCATATCGATAACCTTTTGGGATACAAAGTATCACGATATATCACCATTTCGATATTTTGTTACACCCCTACTCAAGAATGTCCCCAAATAAATGGGGAGTGACTCAAATCAAGTAGGAATTAACCTGTAAATGCCCACAAAAGACTGGCTTTGAATTATGTGGTTTCAGTGCCATTGATGGCTCTAGATGTCCAATCCAGTCACAATGAATTGGATGTCAAGTAGACATGTGCCGATTTCCATTTCAAGGAATACCATGGTATGAAAACGTCACAGTTTCAAAATAGCAAAAAATTTCCTTCATATGATCCCTAAGGTATTAGCTGTTTTTTTATGTCACAAAAATACAGGCAGAAATCACTCGCTTGCAGATGCAAGGCTCAACCCTCCCACACAGGTTGTTGCTCAGTGTCAGTGAGTCATCTGTGCTACACGATGGCTGGAGGAGGTGAAACTCCCGAACTTTTACCCCCATCGAAAAAAACGAAATCGTTGGTATGGGAATACTTCGGCTATAGAAAAGTTAGACAGCCACGGCTTAGTATGTAAAACATGTTTGCTAAGGGTGGATGCCGTGGAGGCAATACCTTGATTTCACATATATACAAAATTAAAGGATAGTAAAAACAATGTCATGAACGTTTCCCACTGACTACGAGAGTTAACTTGTTAACTCCAGTGTGTTTAGTGTGTCTAGCGGTGGTAAAACGTGATATTTTTTTGGGGCAACTCCCTATGTTGAGAAAGAGAGTGTGTGTATAATGTAAACATGATACGAGTCATACACCCGTGCATTTATGGAAAATAATTCAATTTTTTTTTTCTGATGGTAATAATGTTGAGCAATGGCTATGGGTTTAGGCTCACCTAAAGGACTGCATTTATTTTAATTAGATTTTTTAAAAATTTATTTTAACTTAACATTATACTTATCGTATTGGCCCGAATATAAGACGGCCCTGATTATAAGACGACCCCCTCTTTTTCAAGACTCAAGTTTGAAAAAAGACTTTTTGGACACCAAATTAATTTTTATACAGAAAATAATTACAGTACATATGAAACAAATGATTATAACAACATTTGAGAGAAAAAGAATATTATTTTGCCTCGTTCAAATCTTAATATCGGAATATTTAAATATGTAAACTAAAGTGCAATCACATTCGTAAATGAATGGCTTCTGGTTTTTGAAATGTAAATAAACCAATCTATTGTGATAATACAATAAAATTGCAATAACTGCTTTAACCATCAAAGTGAAGTCTAGCTATAATTGTAGTCTTGAAACAAACCTTAATAAGGAAAAACATTGCAATAAAATAATGCAAACTGGTTAAACTTGAGAGTAGCTGAGATCTATCATGACAGAACATCGCTTCAATGATATCTGGCGCCATCTAGCGTCATTAATGGGTATAATGTCTAGACTGCGAATATAAGACAACCCCCACTATTTCAGTCTTATTTCAATGCAAAAAACACTGTCTTATATTCGGGCCACTACGGTATGTTCCAATTTGCTAATATGTTTTGAAAAATATAAATACTGTTCAATAGAAAAATTTTTTTTGTTTTTAAACCTTAATATCTCAAAGTAACACATTTTAGAGCTGTAATTGCAATACCGTGATACAGTGGAACCGTGATATTTTGGCATAAGATTATCGTACCGAATCTCATACCGGCACATGCCTAATGTCAAGCGACGTCAATGGTAGAGAAGGAATCTGAACTTTTAGCCAGATTGCCCGAATCACACCAGCCGAACCACCGAACCCGCGCTGGCACAGCTCCAGCGACCCGGGCCGCAAGAACCAGACAACCCGGCCAAAAGGCCAAACTCCGCGCATTCACCTTAGTCTTAACCCCTTGTACTGACTCCATTTTGAAAGCTGGAAAAAAGCTTCGAAGCACAAGTTGACCATTTATTCAGTTCGACAGCGATCATACAGCACAGAGGGACCTAGGCGAGGATTCAAGGTCACCATATCAAAAGTCAACAAAATGTTCCCGAGAAAAAATGACAACTATTAGTACTGGTGCACGATGATTATTGGTCCGATAATTATCGGTCCGATAATAGGAATTATGACGTCATCCCGATAAATCCAATAACATTTATAATAGGACCGATAATATGTACTGCTCTGGCTTTGCAGTTTACACACTAGTATGGGAAATCAGTTGACCATTTGCGGGGCATTGCTCCCACCTGCTGGTCAGAATAATTCAATGCACCTATTTTTTGTTACAGTAGTTTGGTTCAATCACTTACACATTGCGGTGTCTAGCGGTAGCATTGACAGCCGTGAATGCTTTCTGTTATGTTTCCGCCTCGGAAATATATGTAAGTATTTTATGTTTACTATTACATATGGATGTGCTAAAATTTGTTTACTTCTGTGGTGAAGGGTCATATGTACAGAACTTCATAAGTTGTGTTATAGAAGCCAGCCAATGCTTTAGTAGCTCAAGCTAGTGTGCTATGCTATACATATAATAGTTGTGTATATAAGTGTATTGTGCAGTTTGTTGTATATTGAGTATTGAATATGTGTATTTTTCTGTTGTACTTTCACAATATTAAGACGAGTGTCTTCCCATAAAAGCAAGAAAAGACCAAGCCTTGTGGTTTATGGAAGTGCATTCATTCTTAGCTGGCTGTCGGGCAGTGCAGAAGTGAAACGCACTGTTTTGTTCATGTCATTATGAAAAATCTGATGAGATCAAAGGCAAATCTATGTTGAATCCACCACTATTTTTTTAAACCTCCAGGTGTTTAAAAACTCAGGTTATACATTTAAAAAAATTATGTATTTATTATCGGTTATCGGTATTGGCTTTGAGGAGCAGGAAGTTATCGATATCGGTTTCAAAAAATGGATATCGTGCACCCCTCACGATTAGTTAGACATTCATTCATTTGAAGGCTCTCGCAGGGCGGGCTTTGGGCAGAAGAAGAGTGTGTTTGGGCTTTGTTTAGGATTATTGTCTGTTTGTGGATTGGACAGGAGGATTTGGGAGTTACTGTTGTCAGGGCAACGAGGGTTGTGGATTTTGCTACCTCAGCGTCAAAGGGGGTCTTGGAGTCCTATCAGTTGTTAAATATCGGACGTTCTCCGGTGTTCCTTGTGTTGGGACATGGCGTCCCGCCATTTGTTCTGGACTGTCCAGGAGAACTGATTGTGAGAGTTAGTGCGTCAATTTTGCTCAGTCAGTTGCATGACGCACGTTTTGGGCTTCCGTGATAAGAAGGTGTCATGTATCTCTTATGCCCTATATTTTGCTTGTTTTCCTTAAACTATGGTATAAGTGCTATTTATTTTATGTTGGGTGTGTTAGAGTAATACAAACAGTCAAAAAGTAAATACGAGAAACGATACTATTCCCTGATTGAGTATATTAAGTGTGTTAGAGTCAAACAAACAGTTGATCGGTAAATTCGAGAAAAGATCTTATTCCCTTCAGCAGCCAGTGAGCTAACGCAACCTGTTGGTTCCCTTTTTTTTTAAGCCTTGACAACTTTTTAAAACGATATATCGATTCTTCGCGGGAGCATATCGATAAACTTTTGAGCTACAAAGTATTGCGATATATTACCTTTTCGATATCTTGTCACACTCCAATTCTGTACTGTATCTGTCAATACATTCTGCCAATAAAATCTATTTACAGTCATCAGCAGCACGGAAACGTGATCACTCACAGAAAAGAAAGTAATATTTTAACGGATGTGAACAAGACATTAGCATTCATTAGAGAGCATCGGTGTTACAGGCGCTCGCGATCCCAGGTTTAACGAGCGCATCATGTTACGTTGATTAAATGGCGCCATATGTCACACTTGAATTTATGGTCAATGAGGGGGCGGCAAGCTGGCGTGGCGTGTGAGCTGCCATCAATACGTCTGACTCAAACAATGCCGTTTCCTGTCATTAGAACATAAAAACAAACATGGTGACAAGAGGCTTTTAAAGGGGCTAAAATGTCACATCGCTCCCAACGCACCCGGTGTTGTGGCGTGACGTGAGCGTAGAGTTTCACGTCATGACATTATAAATTTCGCAGACTAAATCTGACGTTTTAATGTGAGAAATTGGACATTAAAACATATTCATCCACGGATAGAAAGACTTGTAGTTCTTAAAAGATGAATGGTATTATGAGTTAAAATAATTTTATATTGAAACCCATCTTGATGTTTTTGTTTTTATACAATTTGTAAAATTAGTTTAACTAGTAGGTCGCCATTGTTGTTGACCTCACAGGGCGGTGACGTCCGATGGTTACGCTACCGGGCTTCCAGAGTATAACTCTAGCGACGTAATCATGTCATCTGTTCAACCCTTTCAATTTGAGCCCAAGAGGAAGATTAATGAGCACCACAGCACTATCGATATTTCACAAAACGAGCAGCAAAAGCAAAATGATCAGGAAAGACAGGATGACACGAGACGAGAGTAGGACAAAACCGGTGTTATGCCAAAATGTGCTACACCAGTGAAACGTTTACAAGAGGCAAATTTGACACCCGAAGTACTAGCGTGCGCTTTCAGCTTGTTTTGTTTCGATGCATACAGACAGAATATACTAAAGATGCCTTAAAGTAAGTATGACACCGAAAAGCATGTTTATTTCATATTTCACGCGGTGTTTTATGCTCCTGAATGAAATGGACCGCTTGGATATGTGTGGAACCGATCGTTTTATATACTCAACTTTTGCGCCATAAAAATGAGTGACTTCCGGCTTCAGTCTCTGATTAAGGACAAATGTGAATGTGACGTCATCCAGGTCAGCATCTCACAATACAGCATTGCTTAATAGCATGCAGATGGACTGCTGATTCAGCTGATTTTGCGGATTAATTCGTTTATTTTTCGCATCACACCAGCCAAACGACTGCAGAAAATAGTTGCCGCACCAGGGAGAGGCGTGTGAGCCTTTTTGGGTTTCAAAAGGTTCCTGTTCACCGCGGATATAGACCAAAACAAGCCCTACTACTGTGGGACCTTTGGACTCACGATGAAGTGAGTAAACATCTTATTTTTTATTACCGTATGTCAAATACTGGGATTATGGCACATGTTTTAATACGGAGGTGGCTTGCATTTTGTGGCTGATTGTCCACCGAGAATATCACTCGGTCGACGACTTGTTTGCACACCCTCTATATTCGGCTTATTGCCATGTTCGTGTGCCCGGTGTTTTGTCAAATTTTCAACCACATTAGAAATTTGTGTTAAAATGGCCTCGAATACACCGATTACAATGTAAACACTACAAACTTTCGTTGAATAAAGGACTATTTACTTACGTTTGATCATTGACGGACATGTAGAAATGTTCTCCTCAAATACGATCCTGCCATGTTAGCTGCACAACAACTGCACGCCGCTCTCTGTTTACGTCTTCGCCGTGTAGTAAAGCATTATTTTACGCAATATTCGTGTTGGCCATGTGGCAGCTAAGCGCTCCTCTGACGTCGGCCGGTTTGTCCAGCGGTATTATCCAGCTGCTTACCTCCGGCGAGCCCTCCTGTCCGTAGCAGGGGAACGAGCTGTAACTTGCTCGTCGCCGGGCGGCTTTACAATCGACAACCCTGCCGCCGTGTGATATGATCCGGGATAGACCTTGAAATGTCACTCAGTTCGGGTTAACATGTCGGCTAGCTGTCACGCCTCTTGGTTTGTTTACATTCTCCGAAGCCGAAGCAGGGACATGACAAAAGCCTGACTAACTACGGTGGCATAAAATATTGTTCGGGAGGTGCGACCCTAAAGGTGAAGTCGACAGTTTTGACCATTATGAAGTAATTTTGCCATGTCATACTGAATAAATGCATTTGTGTTATTTCATATTCCATTTAGCACAAGACTTATTTGTCATGACCATACCATTTATTTAGCAACTGTGGAAAAATACTTGGATAAAAATATGCTGTAAAAATATTGGAGAGACTGAAACAATGACGTTTTGCGGCGCTCTTTGTCGCATTTTCCTCGTTCGGAATAATTTCCACTCGATGGCCTGAATTCTAAATCAGATGAAACCATCACCCTGCCGACGTCATCCTCCTGTTGGGGACGCTCGAGCCCTATAATGGTAGGCGTGGCTAAACGGCGGATTAAAAGACTAATTTCTCGTCATCTGCGCTTCGCCAAATTGTTGTATATAGTTGAATCGTCTCAAAATATGATTCTAATTCACATAATAATGCTATGAAATACTTTTTTTATCCTGTCGTACGCACTTTAACAAATACTTTGACATAGTAATCTCAAAAAAGAGTGGTTTAAATACGCTGCATGACTAATGTGGTCAACAGATCAACAATCTGCTTTAAAGCTACCACAAGAAAACAACAATGCTTCAAAGTATGCGAGGGAAACACGTGCAAATAGTATTTTGAGGCAATTAAAATGTAATAAAAGACTCAATAAAAACATAAATAGTAAGTACTCGCTGCTTTTAACCGATATGCGCATGTGTTGGACGTCTCCCCGCGTAGAAAAGAAATGTGGAACACCGATACAGTTCGTCTCGTCTAGTGACAAACTATGTCATCACCCCGAGCGTCCATTGCTCGCATAAAACATGGCGCCCTTCGTAGGACAAAACATGTACTAAATATGATAGATTTTTAAATCAATGGCAATATTTTATGTGTTTCTAATAACATATTGGAGTAAAGAGTACAGCCTTCAAACATATAAGAAAACATACAGTTGGGCAAATAAGTATTTAGTCAACCACTAATTGTGCAAGTTCTCCCACTTGAAAATATTACAGAGGCCTGTAATTGTCAACATGGGTAACCCTCAACCATGAGAGACAGAATGTGGAAAAAGAACCCAGAAAATCACATTGTTTGATTTTTAAATAATTTATTTGCAAATCATGGTGGAAAATAAGTATTTGGTCAATACCAAAAGTTCATCTCAATACTTTGTTATGTACCCTTTGTTGGCAATAACGGAGGCCAAACGTTTTCTGTAACTCTTCACAAGCTTTTCTTACACTGTTGCTGATATTTTGGCTCATTCCTCCATGCAGATCTCTTCTAGAGCAGTGATGTTTTGGGACTGTCATTGGGCAACACGGACTTTCAACTCCCTTCACATATTTTCTATGGGGTTGAGATCTGGAGACTGGCTAGGCCACTCCAGGACCTTGAAATCCTTCTTACGAAGCCACTCCTTTGTTGGCCTAGCTACGTGTTTGGGATCATTGCCATTCTGAAAGACCCAGCCACGTCTCATCTTCAATGCCCTTGCTGATGGAAGATTTTCACTCAAAATCTCTCGATACATGGCCCCATTCATTCTTTCCTTTACACAGATCAGTCGTCCTGGTCTCTTTGCAGAAAAACAGCCCCAAAGCATGATGTTTCCACCCCCATGCTTCACAGTGGGTATGGTGCAATTCAGTATTCGTTTTCCTCCAATCACGAGAACCTGTGTTTCTACCAAAAAGTTCTATTTTGGTTTCATCTGACCATAACACATTCTCCCAGTCCTCTTCTGGATCATCCAAATGCGCTCTAGCGAACCGCAGACGGCCTGGACGTGTACTTTCCTCAGCAGGGGGACACATCTGGCAGTGCAGGATTTGAGTCCCTGGCGGCGCATTGTGTTACTGATAGTAGCCTTTGTTACTGTGGTCCCAGCTCTCTGTAGGTCATTCACTAGGTCCCCCCGCATGGTTCTGGGATTTTTGCTCACCGTTCTTGTTATCATTTTGACGCCACAGGGTGAGGAGGGAGTTGAAAGTCTGTGTTGCCCAACAACAGCCCCAAAACACCACTGCTCTAGAGGAGATCTGCATGGAGGAATGGGCCAAGATACCAGCAGCAGTGTGTGAAACCCTTGTGAAGAGTTACAGAAAATTTTTGGCCTCCGTTATTGCCAACAAAGGCTACATAACGAAGTATTGAGATGAACTTTTGGTATTGACTAAATACTCATTTTCCACCATGTTTTGCAAATAAATTCTTTAAAAATCAAACAATGTGATTTTCTGTTTTTTTTTTTCTACATTCTGTCTCTCATGGTTGAGATTTACCCATGTTGACAGTTACAGGCCTCTCTAATATTTTCAAGTGGGATAACTTGCACAATTAGTGGTTGACTATATACTTATTTGCACCACTGTAAGGTCATCTTCCAATTCCACACAATCAAACAAGTGTCCAGTCAAACCCAGGCCCAAGGTGTTGCGTACAAGGTGTTTACCTATTATTACCTCCATTAGGGCGACGTTGACACCCGGGGTGATTATGAGCTTAGTAAACGGGAAAGGGGAGGAACCCTGGCAAGCTCAACACTTTTAATTTTCCTCTCCACTACACTATTCTAATCCCCAGCCACAATGAACTTGAAAAGCAGCCATCTGCCACCCTTTATTTACCTGCCCTACATTAGCACACAGTTAACTGTGTACCATGTCTAGTGCTTGTCCTACAGTAGCAGTGTTACAAAAATACACATGCACTGTACCAGCAGTGGAAAAGATGTAGCCGTGACACATGTGGAAAATGATCAAATATGAACTGAGGAAGCAGATGATTGACGCAGCATTCGGAAAAATGCATGCAAAATACTGCAAAAACACGCATTCCCATCCAGAATGGGGTGTGTGTATTGCCTACCAGCTTCACTACCAAGGACAGCGGCCGATGCGCGGCAAGGAGCTGCAAGCCATGACAACAACACACGCTCCGGCCCCACAAATGACAGCTCCCTTCCCGCATGAAGGCGTCGCTAAGGCACGATCCAAGCCAAGTCAAACCCCGGTTGTTCGGACACATTAAGCCGAGGAAAGAAGCTTTCCAGCCGGCTAGCGTTCGCGTCGACCCCTTTTCCTCCTCCACCACCATCAAGCCATCATCCACCATAGTCGTTAGAATTAAATATTGGGATTAAAAAAATTTTTTTAAAACGCACAGACTCCAGGGCTTACCTGCTCGTCGCCGGGGTGGAAGAGCTCACATGTCCCGTCGCTTTATCCGGTTCTCTCCTATATTGACGATGGTGGTGAGAGCGGCGGACAACGTTACGTGTGAGCCTGCGGCGCCATGTTGGGTCTCGGGGAGCTGCTCTCCTCCTGTGCGCCACATCCGGGCCGCTCGGAGGAGCGAATGAGCGGCTGGAAAGGGGCGGAGAGAACCGGGGAGCGAGCGGAGGAGCACCTGTGTCAACCCCAAGGAGAACGCTCACCTTCCCGCGTCGGGCCAGCCTCCTCCCCTAAGTGCAAACGCTGGTTATTTCCACCATGTCTTGTCGCGGTGACGTTAGCACAATGCTACCGCCCCATTGCAATTACATTAGCGATGCTAACTGGGTTTAGCGTTGACGTCATTGCTAATTAGCATGGATAGGGTAAGAAATTAAGTTTACCTTTGATAACCCTTAGAACATATCATTTGACTGTAATGAGCTTGGATAAATGACAGTTGGCTCCAAGTGGCGCGTAAAAGGCTACAGAAAGTGTTTTTATAAGTACAGTAGTAAAATAATGTGACGTCAGAGAAACGATGACATCGCCACCTCGTGGTGGTGATATGTGTCTATCATGACATCATTCAAACACAATATAATAAAATATAAATATTTAAAGTGAATAAAATTATTATTTTACATAAACGCATGGGAGAAAATGTGCGAACATATAGTGATTTATTTTTTTACTTATAAACTAAATTAAATGGATATTCTTTTATTGTATTCATTATTTTTCCCCCCATTTCAATTCTTATTCATTACATTTTTTATTATTTTTTCAAGTTTTATTATGTATTCATGTGAACTGTAATTTTGTTTTTTTTCTTGTATTTCTGCTTACATTTTTATAATGTAAGTTTGATTTTAAATTAATAATTTTATTAATAATGAATGGACAGTTATTTTGCAGTGGTATTCATTTAAACTTTCATTTTTATTGAGTGTATTCGACCTTCATTTTTTTTCCCGCATTGACATTTATATTTTATTTTTACTTATAATACTATGATTGCATTCTTTACGTTGCGTACTTCGAACTGTCTAATTTATTTATTCTTTTAAATAAATTTTGCCTCTGCTCCCTAATTTGGAATCCAATTAAATGTTAATCATTCAAAATTAATCACACCTCAGCTGGTTTTATATCATTAAAAGTTATCCAGTAAGCATTAAAGTATTCCAAAATTCAATGTTATTTGTGACATTTTGAGTTCACAAACTGGCTCATCTAATCAGGACACTAGCATACAAGCCAATGTCATTTTTATTATTGATTGTATTCGACCTTAAAATGTGTGTTTTTTTTTATATATATATATATATATATATATATATATATATATATATATATACATTTATATTTTATTTTTCATTTTTACTTATAATACTATGATTATATTTATTTTACTTTGTGTAATTCAAACTGTCAATTTTTTTTTTTTTTTTAAATAAATTTTGCCTCTACTACCTATTTTGGAATCCAAGTTCATGTTAATCATTCAAAATTAATCACACCTCAGCCGGTTTTATATCATTAAAAGTTACCCAGTAAGCATTAAATTGAAGTATTCCAAAATTCAATGTTATTTGTGACATTTTGATTTAGCAAACTGGGTAATCTAATCAGGACACTAGCATACAAGCCAATATCATTTTTATTGATTGTATATGACCTTTAAATGATGTTTTTTTTTTCATATCTACATTTATATTCTATATTTTATTTTACTTATAATACTACGATTATATTTTTTTACTTTGTGTACTTCAAAGTGTCAAATTTATTATTTTTTTAAATAAATTTGGCTTCTACTACATATTTTGGAATCCAAGTTAATGTTAATCATTGAAAATTTATCACACCTCAGCCTGTTTTATATAATTTAAAAATACCCAGTAAGCATTAAATTGAAGTATTTCAAAATTCTCTGTCATTTGTGAGTTAGCAAGCTGGCTAATCTAATCAGGACACTAGCAGACAAGCCAATGGCATTGTTAAATCCCCTGATGTTATTTGTCGTGTGGTTGCCGTGGAGATTTTTTGCAAACGTGTATAGAAGCCCCTTGTCTCACTGATATTCTCACATTACTTTTTTTTTAAGTGTTAGTTTAGTTGTTACCTTGCCAACAGTACGATCACCGTGTGACCTGTGAGAATTAAATGTCAAGAAAACACCCAAAAAGAAAAAGGCAACGTTGCAATAACATTGAGAAGTATGCTTTTCAGGCCTTTTTTTTTTTTTTTTTAAAGGATGAAAGTCAGCATTGAAACACTAATACTGTACTAAAGTTTATACATATATACGCATAGGCGGAGTTTGACTTTTGGGGCAGGGGGGGCACAACATGTTGATGACTCCGAAACGCAGTGTCAGCAATAAAATTAATAAGTTGACAAAGAGCGTTTTTTGTTTCCTATCATTTTTTGAGGGGAATTCTAAATCAGGCTGCTTAGGCAATACTTTTCGCCAAGATCATCATCCATTGAATATGGTACACCCACCGGTGTCGTGCCAATGTATTTACCCCAGTCAAAAATAGTATCTCCTGGGCAGAGCCATATGGAGGTAGATTTGTGTCTTTATTATTCAATCAAAAAAAGGTTGCTTCAATTAAAAAAAAAGTTGCTTCAATCAAAATATATATTTTCAATAAAAAAAAAGTTGCTTCAATTAAAAAAAATGTGTTCGAATGCAAAAATAAATTTGAAACTCAAAAAAAAAAAAAGCTATTTTTCTTTGAATTATTATTTTTTTGATTGTTTTTTTTTTTTTCTTATTGAAGCAACTTTTTTTGATTAAAGTAATGATGATATGTGTTTCGGCCACATTTTGGCTAGGACGTTTTTGTCTTTATTGTTCAATCAAAAAATAAGTTGCTTAAAAAATATATATATATATTTTTTTTTTTTTTCAAAAAGAAAAATCTATCACAAAAATTCAATCATAGAAAATGTTTTTGAATGTGAAAAAATATTTGAGATTGAAAAATTTGCATTTGAACACTTAATTTTTCATTGAAAAAGTTTGATTGAAGCAATCCTTTTTGTGTTTGGGCCATATTATGGGTAGGACATTTGTTTTTTCTAAATCATTCAATCTCCCCCAAAAAGTTGCTTCAATCAAGCAAAAATATTTTCAATCAAAGAAAAAAATCATTTGAAAAATAAAATTGCCCTGCCCTAATTTTTTTTTTTTTTTTTTTTGAAAATAGTATACAAAGCAAATGACCATGTAAGGTGCTAGTCACATGATCTGTTCGAAAAAATAATTTTGACCCATTATAAAAATACATTAATTTGTGTTGCGGTTTTATTGCTTTACAACTTTTATATATATATGAAAGTCAATTTCATGCAATAACACTTTTCGTCCACCGGGCGGGGCTGCCCCCCCCCCCTTAAAATCCGCTTATGTATATACACAGACAAGGCTGAAAAAACTGTTTCTGCTCTTTAAAAAAAACTGCTGTATTTTAAGCCAAAACAACTGTTGTGTTTGATAGAATATGTCCATATGCTGCCATGGCAGTTTCATGGCACATTAAGCCCCCAAACTATTTTTAATTTGCCCGTTTTACCCTGGAAACCCCCGTTTACAAACATCGTGGAACCGCTAGTTATATTTATTATTCGAAATCTATCATTTTTAGCTTGGAATCATTATTTGATGTCTAATATTTAGTCAAAAAAAACATCTACCTCATAACTATTGCTTAATTGTATTTCTTTTGTTACTGTCACATTTTTCTTGATATTTTAGATGATAAATAATCGATCCAAACAAAGAAACATTGAAAAAAAACATTTAAAAGGGTAAATATTTGAAAAAGAAAACCACTCCTTGATGTCTGCGATTTCTGCATTGCGACCCTTGTTACATTACCGTGTTTCACCCATAAAATCCTCAAAAAGTCCAGCTGTGGCCAGTCACAGCTATATCTTGACACTGTGAGACATGCTACACAGAGTTTTTTGATCAAAACAAGGTAAGTAAGCGATAATATCTCGTTGAAATCATGGTGTCTTTAATTATGCTCTCTCATGCTTTCACCTCGAGTAAGGGATTAAGTAAGGGGTATAAGAAAAAAAATCCTCCAAATTGGGGGTCTCAGAGTGGAACTTCAAGTCACCTATAGGCCGCATTTTTTTTCTCATTTTCAATCCTGCGGTTTATAGTCCAGTGCAGTTTTTTTTTTTTATTGTTTGTTGTTATTTATCTAACATTTTATTTGACAGCGGCGTCATAAGGCTGTCATAGGACCATCCTAATTATGACAAGACACCATCATGGGTATTACTGAATGCTTATGGCAGATGTCATTAAGTGTCATCCGGCAAATTATGTCACTAACTCTATTTATGTCCAGCTCGTATATTTTACATCCATTCCAAAGGGAGATCATTTGCCGTCTGTTATAATCATTCATTAATGCTCATCACAGTGTCATATCATAATTATGATTGTCTTCTGACAGTTTTATAGTGTCACTATCGAATAAAGTGTTACTAAATACCATAACTAGCAGTTAATGAAACAACTGGAACAGTAACTGAAGAAATAAATAGCACAGAACATGATTTTTAATTGTTATTTACATCCATAGCGCTGCAATGCATGCTAGGAGGCATGTTGGGAATAAAACAGGGCTCCAGTTATCGATTATTTTAGAAGTCAATCTGTTAACTATCAAGTTCGAATAATCGAGTAATCGGATTAGGAACATTTAATGCGTTGTAGAATAAATTTTAGTAGATGCAAAAAAAAAAAAAAAAAAAAACCTTGCTATGATTGCACTTTCAAAAGAGCATTAATGCGAATACAAAATAAAATAAATATCTGAGTTTAGCCTCAAATATTATTTTTAAAAAATGAGGATATCATCTAAGTACAACAAAGAACAATTGGCTAACAAAAGTCTGTTAGCTTAAATGCTATGAAATGCAAACTTTTTTTTTTTTTTTACAACGCTCTAAACAAATTGTTTAAACACATATTCCCACAAAAAAGGGGCTAAATATACCTATAAATTAAGTCTTAACAGGAAACAGCTGGAGTCAACCATTTTAAATGAGTTATGTCGTATTCACTGTTGCCCTAGAGGGCTGTGTATCCATCCAAATCAATAAAACTAAATGCAAACACTTTCAAAACAAACCACTACTACACCACTCTAGTTAAACGAATACTCGAAGCAGCAAAGCTTTTTTCTAATTGAATTACTCGAGTTAATCGATTAATCGTTGCAGCACTACTGCAATGCATGATAGGAGGCATGCTGGACAAAAACAGTGTTGACAGCAGGTGGCAGCAGAGGTCGACTGTCTCCCCCCAGAGAGCAGTGATGGCCAAATGAAGCTTCTTGAAGCAATGAAGCTTTGCAGCAAATTGGTTCAAAGCTTCATGGTGGTTCATTTGGTCTTAAGACAGTCTTATGATGCCGCTGTCAAATAAAGTCTACCGGTTAGTATCTTTTGGTGTAAATATCCCATGATACAGTGAGGAAAGCTGCGGCTTATCGTCCAGTGCGGCTTATCTATGAACAAATGTAGTTTTTGTGTCAAATTTGGTGGGTGACGGCTTATAGTCAGGTGCGCCGAAAATGACGGTATATAGACATGTAAATTAGGGCTGTCATAATTATCGCATTAACGGGCGTTTTTTTTTTTTTTTTTTTATTAATTACGTTAAAATATTTGACGCATTTAACGCACATGCCCTGCTCAAACAGATTAAAAAGACAGCAGTGTCATTTCAACTTGTTACTTGTTTTTTGGTGTTTTTCCGCCCTCTGCTGGCGCTTGGGTGCGACTGATTTTAGGGGTTTCAGGCTTCAGCACCATAATTATTATTGACATCAACAATGGTGAGGTACTAGTTTATTTTTTGATTGAAAATTTTACAAACTTTATTAAAACGAAAACATTAAGAGGGGTTTTAATATAACATTTCTGTAACTTGTACTAACATTTATCTTGTAAGAACTACAAGTCTTTCTATCCATGGATCGCTTTAACAGAATGTTAATAATGTTAATGCCATCTTGTTGATGTATTTTTATAATAAACAAATACAGTACTTATGTACATTATGTTGAATGTATATAGCCGTCTTGGGTCTTATCTTTCCATTCCAACAATAATTTACAGAAAAATATGGCATATTTTATAGATGGTTTGAATTGTGATTAATTACGATTAATTTTTAAGCTGTGATTAAGTCGATTAAAAATTTTAATCGTTTGACAGCCCTAGTGTAAATCTCAAATTATGCTTTACTTTTTCCAATTTCTTTTGTAGGTTTTTTTCTTTTACATTAAAAAAAAAAAACAAAAAAACTTGAAATCATCGGCAATGTAACACCGCCATAGGTAAATCAAATACTGTACTGTATTATCTTCAGAATATTTGTATTTATAAAATTATATTTTCCAGTTAATTTAACCCCTTGATGCCAAAATTGAAAAAAATAACTCATCGGCAGCCATTGACGCCAACTCCCCGTCAAATTGGATTGGACGTCTGTCGCTGTCAATGGTAGTAAAACATGATCACTCAATGGAAGTGAATGATTTAACACTTAAAAATCTTCCACTTGCGTTTTTGCTTTCAAGTAGATGCTAAATCAATTGCAATAGTTGACTAAAATACATCATAAATATGAATAATAGTAAATATAATAGTTTTTAAAAGAGTTAAGGCTGCTTTGATATATATACATATATATACTTTCAAACATAGGTTTACTAAAGAGACATGATCAAATTAATGAAATCACATTCCTTATAAACCACACAAATTGGAGAACTTCGTCAGGATGTTGACGTCATCGGTTTTCCTTGAGAAATAATAAAAGTGTTTAAATTTTTTTTTTTTTTTTTTTTAAAGCACATATGTATTGCGTTGTTGTGTCACGCTAGCAGGGTAGTGCTGAAAAGAGGCGTGTCCAGTGAGTTTTGGCGTATGGATATAAAAGTTGATTTCATCGCTTCGGGCCGTCTGTCTGCTTCCAGCCAACCCGTTGACATCCACACAACGTAGACTGCTACCACCTCTAACATCACAGGTTAGATTTTTTTTTTCAATATAGTTGTTTAATATGGTAAACATTGCAATTCTTGTGATATTTATTGGTATTTTTGAACCATTGAGCTTTATCTTATGAACAAAAATATTTTTTTTTGCTTAAATGTATTAATAAATTTACTGATGGTTAAAATATGCAGCATTAAAAAGACTGTCTCCCCCTAAAACCCACTGCTAAATTTGTAGAGAATAGATAAGTTAAATATTTTACTGTTAAATCCATTATTTTGTTTGTAAAATTTTATATTTGGGAATTTATCATTATATAACATTTTGACAGTGATTTAGTGACATGTAAGACATGGTTTTGGTAGTAGTTCATGGTGTTATTTTAGGAAAATGTGTCGTAATATGTGCTAGTATATGTAAATATACGTGTTGGTATAATTTGGTTTAAGTCATGCATACTTCACTCTAATTGGATTTGTAGTCACAAGAGCAAACAATGTGCTGAAGTCAGAACACGCACAATTGGCATCTCATCCTCACACTCAATGATCCTCTGTCGTCAGCATGACTCACCGTCACTCTGTTTAACTATGTTTTTTAATGCTATCACAGCGTTTTAGTCCAATGGAAATAAGCCAGAGTTTATTCAAAAGGGGGAGTACGTGCACTTGTTTCATAATGGGTCTTGAGGAAAACGTGTCATTGTGTTGTAGTAAACATCGATGAAAGTTTCGGATTGACACACCTAGCTTAGATTTTACAGAAATAAAAGCAGCGTATCATGTATCAAGACGATATATCAATTGGTAGCCCTACGCACAGTCATGGTTGTACTTCCCATCATGCATTTGGGCAGAAGTTAAATGGCTGCAGTATCATTTACTGAAAGCTCAACAAATACACTAGATGGCAATATTTAGTCACAATATACAAAGTCACATTTATCCTTTAAGAATTACAAGTCTTTCTATCCGTGGATCCCTCTCACAGAAAGAATGTTAATAATGTAAATGCCATCTTGAGGATTTATTGTCATAATAAACAAATACAGTACTTATGTACTATATGTTGAATGTATATATTCGTTCGAGTTTTATTCATTATTTTCTTAATGCATTGCCAAAATGTATATGATCGGGAAAAATTATCGGGAATGATTGGAATTGAATCGGAAGCAAAAAAAAAAAAAAAAAAAGCAATCGGATCGGGAAATATCGGGATCGGCAGATACTCAAACTAAAACGATCGGGATTGGATAGGGAGCAAAAAAACATGATCGGAACAACCCAAGTAAATATGTTGAATGTGCGGCTCGTCTTTAAGTTCACTGAGGCGCTGCATTACCACAACAAAGAGCTTTTTATGTTGAAATTCTTGTGAATAAACGCTTAAATCCCTGAATTCTTTGTAGATATGGATGTAAAACAGTCTCGATTCTTCATAAAAACGTGCAGGTAGCATTTATTTTACGTAAATATTGCGAACTATGATGCCAATGCCTTAGCAGCTAATTTCTCAATTTTTTTCACGTCATCAAACATCAAAATGCAAGCATGGTACGAAAAATATAATAATTACCTTGAATCCTTGAACAAATCACTCCTGAGACAATCCTTCCTGTTTGTATGTGGAACAGCTTTCATACTTTTCTCAACATAAATCAGGCGTTGGATCGCGTGTGTTTGTGAACAGCTCCTCTTGATGTGGGCGACCCCCTGGTTGAACGAGTTGCACAGTGCATGGCTGAGCTGACCCGTCAATAATGATGATGTCTATGAACAGAACAATTGGCTAACTCGCATTGCAAAAGTCCGCTAGCTTAAATGCTATAAAATGCTAACGTTTTTTTGCTCTTAACATGCTCTTAACAAATTATTCCAACACATATTCTCGCAAAAAACTGCTAAATATAACGCTTAACTAAATTACGAATGCATTAAAAAATCATATTAGCTCAAACAAAAACTTGAACAATCTTATGTTAGCCTTAACAGGGAGCAGCTGGATATGTCATATACACTAAACTAAATGCAAACACTTTATAAACAAACCATTACAACACCACTATATTAAAAAAAAATCCTTGAAGAAACAAGCTTTTTTCTAATAGAATTACTCGAGTTAATCGTTGCAGCACGTACCCATGACACGCTGATTTGCTGGGTTTGTTTTCCCCAGGAAACATGGACGTAAGTAGTTCCCCGCAGTATCAGATGCAAGCGCAGGTAAGGTTTGCCTATTTTCCCAATCTAAATATGAATGTCGACGCTTGTGTCGATGTTGCTCTGTCAAGTTGGTGTCCTCCATCCTGTCAACCCTCTCTTTGCCTCGACTCTCCATCCTGGCCCCTGACCTTCCCCCCTGTTTACCCTCTCCTCCTCCTTCCCCCCTTCAGTGTGCTGACCCTGTGTATGGCAGTTGCCCGCCTGGTTCTGCCCCACAGACTAGCACCATCTGGCCCAACCAGACACCCGGGAACACCTTTCCTATGTGGCCTGCACAGAACACCCAACAAATCCCGACTACCCAGCAGGTCCAGCCCACCCAGCAGGTTACAAATGTCATTCCTTTTTTAAGGGGGCGGGATTCTAATGCCTATGCATTAGACAAATATGTTTGTTAGAGGTGTGCATCGGCACTACCCTCACGATTCGATTCAATTAAGATTCGGAGGGCCACGATTCGATTCGATTCAGAGGGTCACGATTCGATTCGGTTCGATTCGGCAATGCATCGCGATGCTTTAAAGCCTCGGATGCATTAAAATTCTAAAGCAAAGCATATTTTTCGGGAATCATGAGGCAACACAGGCGGTCAGACATTTAACAACTTTTTATTGGCTCTTGTGTCACTCCTGGTTGAGGTCAAATGAAAATACTTTCAGATATATATATTTAAAAAAAAACAGATCACAGCATTTAATTAGTGCTTTGAATGAGACCAGGGCTTTCTCTTTTTTTTTTTACACACAATAGCAGCCTTTCACACAGTGCAACATCTGAACTCCTGTGCAAAATCAGTAATAACGATTACTGTATTTTAGTCACAACGACCCATCAATAAAAATATTCAAGTAAATATTAAAGAAAACGACAAAGAAAATATTGTAGTGCAGCAGCATCTTTATCGCAATATCAATCCAGGGATCAGTTCAGTTGCAAACAAAACATCAACTAAATTGCAATGTAGAACAAAAGTAAAATGTAGGCCTAGCCTACAAAAAAATCCAGCCCGACCCGACATGGCCCGCTGGTATTGAAGCCCGACCCGAGCCCGATCAATTAACGAGATTTGCAAGCCCAGCCCGAAAAACCTGATTATTATTTTTTTTTTTTTTTTTTTTTTTGGAGTGACGCGGCAGCAGCAGCAATTTATTTTCATTTCTTCGAGTTGGCACAAAAAAACGCAAGTTTTCTTAATGTTTAAACAGTCTACATATTTTTATGATCATTATAAAAGCATTTACACAACGAAAAAACGCTGGGAAAGTTTAATATTTAAAAAAAAAAAAAAACTGCGGTTTTGCAGACACACAGAGAAGATTCAAAAGGATCAGATTTCTGTTGCCTTTGTGTGCATAAATAAAAGTGTCCTTCGTAACGAATTCTCAGTTGGCAGAAAAAAAAACGCAAGTTTTCTAAATGTTTAAATAGTCTACATATTTTTATGATCATTATAAAAGCATTTACACAAAGAAAAAACGTTGGGAAAGTTTAATATTAAAAAAAAAAAAAAACATGCGGTTTTGCAGACACACAGAGAAGATGCAAAAGGATCACATTTCTGTTGCCTTTGTGTGCATAAATAAAAGTGTCCTTCGTAACGAATTCTCAGTTGGCAGAAAAAAAAAAACGCAAGTTTGCTAAATGTTTAAATACTCTACATATTTTTATGATCATTATAAAAGCATTTACACAATGAAATAACGCTGGGAAAAAAAAAAAAAAAACATGCGGTCCACGGCGTTCATGTGCGTGCACAAGCAAATGCACAATACAGAGATCCTGCTCTCGGTTTTATCCCATTTTTTAATTTTTTAAAAAATAATTTATTAGTCCAGCGCGGCGGCCCGATTTCGGGTCGGGTCGGGCCCAAAATGTTAATCGGGTTCGGGCACAAAATCTAACCTTTAAGAGATAGGACATAACATAACAATGGCTGAAGCGGAGAAAGAGGGAGCGAGAAAGATTATTGATGCACCTAAGACATTGAAAGCAGACATCTGGAGACATTTTGGCTTCTACGAGGTTGGTGGGAAACTTGACCAGAGTTATGCGCTGTGTAAAAAAACGAAACATGAGAATAATAATACAAATGGGGAAACCAAATCCGTTGCATCACCGGAATTGCGCAGGGAAGATTTTTGAACGTACTGATATATTTAAAAATGCGTTGAATCGATTCGACTCGTCCATGCCCCGCATCGGGATGCATCGCCGCATTGATTATTGTTGACACCACTAATGTTTGTTGCTTATTTTTGTCAGGCCCCACAGCCTCTGCCATGCTGGACCGGGCAGCCCAACACTCCCTGCTGGTTAGGAACTCAACCGTTGCCAGTCTCAGGACCCACCCCTCTCCCAGTCCCGCCTCAGGTCCTAACACCGTCCCCCGCCCCGACCACAAACGTAGTCCCTGCTACTACTCCAGCCCCGGCTGTGGCTCCAGCACCTGGTCAAATTTGCCACCCTTGTTGGCCGGCTCAGTACCAGCCTGCCCAGCCCGTCCAGCCTCCCCAGCCGCCGGTTCAGCCTCAAGTACCCATTCAGGTGCCAGCCGTAGCTCCAGTTCCTGCCCCGGCACCTGCCCCCATTACCAGCCCCGCTCACACTCAGTCTTCAAGCATCCATCCATCTTGGCCGGGATGGGTCGCCCATCCTGGTTGGCCTTACAACCCCGGACAGCCGGGGTGGCCTGGACAGAACCCGGCCCTGGTGCCGCAACATTGGTTGCCGCCCACATCCGGACCGCTTGTAAGTAACAAACCAGTTGAGACGATCTGAGTTTCTTCCATATTGACATTGTTTGTTCTATGACTTTTAGAGCGTTCCTTACAACCTCAACCTGGCCCGAGGAGTGTACGACAAAATGATGATGACCATCCTAGGGCAGATTAAACCAAATGCCAAAATGTAAGTAGTCCAGAGTCCGTGGTTCCCTTTAAGAAATAAATTGATCAATATGTTGCTAGGTTCACTGTTAACTTCCTGCGAGGCAATGACATCGCCTTCCACATCAACCCTCGCTTCAGCGAAGGGGGCAAGCAGGTGTTGGTTCGTAACCACAAAGTGGGCGAGCGTTGGGGTTCCGAGGAAAGGGACCTGAAAGGGCCCTTTCCCTTTGCCCTGGGGAGCCCCTTTGAGGTGAGTGACAGGATGTCTTCCAAAACCGCAGCTTAAGCCGCACTATAAGCTAGCAGACTAACTGATGCTACACGTGACGCACTTGACTGACTCCAGGTTACCGCTCCGCGGGTTGAATGTCAGGCTAACGTTTGGCTGAAAAGGTGGAAAGGGTTGGAAAGGCGTTTGGGAAAGCTGATCCTAGATCAGTGACGTGCCGCCCCGCAGGGAGACTCCTGGAGGTCAGTCGTGGTCTCATGTTGTTGCTCCATTGCTTCACTAAAAAAACTGCAGTGCAAATGAACCGCAAAATTAACATGCGTTAGAGCAAATCATTTTGTATACAGTGCCATCTGCTGCACCAGGTGGGGCACTGCTCCACTGGCCCTTTAATGCCAAATCGCAACCATTTTAAAATTTTTCCACGTCTGTTTGTTCCAGATGAAGATATTGTGCACACAGGACTCATTCCGCGTGGCGGTCAACAATATCCCGTTGTTCGAGTTCCGCCACCGCGTTCGCGAGCTCAACCAAATCAATAGAATCAACATCCTGCACGACGTCGTCCTGACTTACGTCAACGTGGAGACGCTTCCGTAGACCGCTTGACAAATTCAGAAATCTCATCACTGACGTAACATTTTAAAAGTGTGATTAGCTTATTCGCTGCCACAGACTGTAATAGACGTTCTATTTTGATTTTTGAACATCTATCGCTGTCAATAGCATCGGGTGAGTCAAATGTGTGACAATATTACACGTGTGTTAAGCTCCTTCACCATTTAACGCACACTAATACTAAATAACACTGGGTAACAATGAGTAAAAGAAAATGTTGTTTTAGGTCTGACAGGTGTTTTTACCTCATTTTTGGGTACAGAATCCAACAGCTCCGCAGCTAATCTACTTATAATGTTGTGACTACTTGCACACAGTGTTGTTTTTGGCAGCCCTTTTTATTTTCGTTGTAGCCTCATGAGCGAAAATACTAATTAGTTCTAGTCATATTTTAGTCTTTTCAAAATGTGTTCATCTTGTTATAGTCAACAACAACGCAGACACATTTTGTTTAGTTTAAGACAACAATTACTCAAAATGTTTTCGTTTATAAACTTTAAATGTTTTATTCTATGAATAAATAAATTAAAGGTTTCCAACAATTTCCAATGAACGTTGACAGGGGGCCGGACCAAATGTGGCTGCAGGCCGCTGCAGCAACCCCTGGTCTACAAGGACACCACCATTTTCATGATCATAATACACAGTCAGCAGGAAAACAGCATATTATCTGCAATTAATTAAACTCACCTGGACGCCACAAACTATATGTAAAATGTTTTCCAAGAGTTTAAGAAGACACCGAGTCACCACGCTAAATGCTAATGCTAACGCGAACGCTATGCTAACGCTACAAGTTAGTGTAGTGTGTGATGATCACTCAGCACAAACCTTTAGGGGCTAAAGTAACATGGCATATCTAGCCAAGATAAGAAAGCAAAACTTACCAAGCAGCACCTGACACATACAGTTGTGGTCAAAAGTTTACATACACTTGTGAAGAACATAATGTCATGGCTCTCTTGAGTTTCCAGTTATTTCTACAACTCCGATTTTTCTCTGATAGAGTGATTGGAACAGATACTTCTTTGTCACAAAAAACATTCATGAAGTTTGGTTCTTTTATGACTTTATTATGGGTGAACAGAAAAAAGTGATCAAATCTGCTGGGTCAAAAATATATATACAGCAGCGCTAATATTTGGTAACATGTCCCTTGGCCATTTTCACTTCAATTAGGTGCTTTTGGTAGCCATCCACAAGCTTCTGGCAAGCTTCTGGTTGAATCTTTGACCACTCCTCTTGACAGAATTGGTGCAGTTCAGTTAAATTTGATGGCTTTCTGACATGGACTTGTTTCTTCAGCATTGTCCACAAGTTCTCAATGGGGTTTAAGTCAGGACTTTTGGAAGGCCATTCGAAAACCTTAATTCTAGCCTGATTTAGCCATTCCATTACCACTTTTGATGTGTGTTTGGGGTCATTGTCCTGTTGGAACACCCAACTGCGCCCAAGACCCAATCTTCGGGCTGATGACGTTAGGTTATCTTGAAGAATTTGAAGGTAATCCTCCTCCTTCATTATCCCATTTACTCTCTGTAAAGCACCAGTTCCATTGGCAGCAAAACAGCCCCACAGCATAATACTACCACCACCGTGCTTGACGGTAGGCATGGTGTACTTGGGGTTAAAGCCCTCACCTTTTCTCCTCCAAACATATTGCTGGGCATTGTGGCCAAGCAGCTCGATTTTTGTTTCGTCTGACCACAGAACTTTCCTCCAGAAGGTCTTATCTTTGTCCATGTGATCAGCAGCAAACTTCAGTCGAGCCTTAAAGTGCCGCTTTTGGAGCAAGGGCTTCCTTCTTGCACGGCAGCCTCTCAGTCCATGGAGATGCAAAACACGCTTGACTGTGGACACTGACACCTGTGTTCCAGCAGCTTCTAATTCTTGGCATATCTGATTTTTGGTGATTCTCGGTTGAATCTTCACCCTCCTGACCAATTTTCTCTCAGCAGCAGGTGATAGCTTGCGTTTCCTTCCTGATCGTGGCAGTGACAAAACAGTGCCATGCACTTTATATTTACAAACAATTGTTTGCACTGTTGCTCTTGGGACCTGCAGCTGCTTTGAAATGGCTCCAAGTGACTTTCCTGACTTGTTCAAGTCAATGATTCGCTTTTTCAGATCCATGTATGTATATTTTTGACCCAGCAGATTTGATCACTTTTTCTGTTAACCCATAATAAAGTCATAAAAGAACCAAACTTCATGAATGTTTTTTGTGACAAAGAAGTATCTGTTCCAATCACTCTATCGGAGAAAAATCAGAGTTGTAGAAATAACTGGAAACTCAAGAGAGCCATGACATTATGTTCTTCACAAGTGTATGTAAACTTTTGACCACAACTGTATGTTTAACAAAATGAGCCTGGAATGGGCACAGCCTTACTCACCAGAGCGTGTGTGTGGTGTCGGGGGGAATCGTGGTGGAGGCGCAGCACGTCACATGAGTGACACGACCAAACACTGCTTTGATGCGACTAACTACACGTACGATAAGAAAATATCACACATTGTGAACTTATGACGGAAACTATGGCTAATTTTCCTCTCGTCTAGTCCGACGAAAACTGGCATTCGTATCGTAATGTTTTAGTCTCCCAAGACACATTTTTAGCTTGACACGTCATCGTCATGAAACCATGTTTATCGCCGAAATATTTTCATTATCGCCATTGTTGACGAAAACAACACTGCTTGCACAGTTATAATCGTGTAGTCCTACAGTGTTTAAACGAGGAGCCTATCGTGTAAAAACTGAGCTGAGATTAGTTTTGGATTCAAAACAGCTGTCAGATGTTAACAAAAATTGTGTTCTCCAGTGTAATCAATGTAACATTTATACATAGTATATTTAAAAATATGTGTTGTCAGTGTGTTCCATATACCACATGTGAATTGACTGTGTATATTTTCGATTAACAATTAAAACATGAATAATAAAGCTTTTTTTTCTTTATTGTTTGTGTCTTTACTTCATGAACTTGATAAGATATACACAATTCACAGACAAAATGTTTCTGATTATCATTTCGACTTATTTTTCACTCCCATTGACAGCGATAGACATCCAATCCATTTTTTTACTGACCTTCCCAGTCAAAATGGATTGGACGTCTATCGCCACTCCAATGAGTTAATAGAGTTAATACCATACATTTTTATTGTACTGACTACAAAAGACAATTTCAACAAATAAAAACCCAGCAAAGGCAACAACTTTCTTGTAGAAATTAAGGCCAACTGCTTGACAGTGCAATCAAAACAAAAGCACCTGAGAGACTTCCTACTTCACATCTTGCCGCCCAGCTTCCTCTCCACAGACTTCAGCAGTAGCTCCGCATACTGCTCCAACAGCGCCAGAGCTTTGTCGCTTTCAGCTTTATCCTCCGATCCCCAGATTGCGCCGTTGGACATCGGGGACCCAGGCAACGGGTCGAGCTGGGCTTTGGCCGAAGCCAACGCCTCGGACAACACTTTCACCATCTCCTGACGACCTTCTTCTCCGCATTCTGGAGGGGAGTGGAGCACCTAAAGTGTAATATAAAAAAGCACGTAAAAATTATAGGTCAACTGATACGGGATTTTCAAAGGCCGAATTTTGAAAAAAATATTCAGTCGATTTCCAATGTCTATAGCCAGTTAGGTAACCCGATATACTAGTATACAAGGATGTTGATTATAAAATGAAAGCAAAACACTCATTAAATACATGTACAGTGATATGAAAAAGTATCTGAACCTTTTGAAATTTCTCACATTTCTGCATAAAATCACCATCAAATGTGATCTGATCTTTGTCAAAATCACACAGATGAAAAAACTGTCTGCTTTAACTAAAACCACCCAAAAATTCATACGTTCAATTAGGATAGTATGCAAACAATGACAGAAGGGGGAAAATAAGTAAGAGGACCATCACATTTCCTACTTTGTGGCCACCCCCTTTGGCAGCAATAACTTCAACCAGACGCTTCCTGTAGCTAAAGATCAGTCAGGTACATCGATCAGGACTAATCCTGGCCCGTTCTTCTCTACAAAACTGCTGTAGTTCAGTCAGATTCCTGGGATTTCTGGCATGAATAGTTGTCTTTAAGTCATGCCACAGCATCTCAATGGGGTTCAAGTCTGGACTTTGACTTTGCCACTCCAGAACGTGTATTTTTTCTTCTGAAACCATTCTGAAGTTGATTTACTTCTGTGTTTTGGGTCAAAGTCTTGTTGCAGCAAACTATTATATATCAGCTAAAGAGCCAATCTTTAAATAGCGCCATATATTTGCCAACCTTCAGTAAAAATACTTTAAACTCAAAACTAGAGATACCACAGTTGTCCGAGAAGCGTTACTACAGTTGTAATTATGACTTTTTAACCAATAATCAATATCCCGATATTGTCCAACTCCAAAAATCTGTTACCGATACTAAACAGATACCGATGTATAGAGTCGTGGACTTAACATACAATGGCTAATTGTTTTGTGATACCCCTACTGGATGCTTTAATAATGATAAAGGTCAAATAACAAATCCCAAGCATCTTAGTTTGGAGACGCCTAATGGTCAATAAGCATAACTGTTGTGCTAAGTTTTGACCAGCTCTAGCACAAAGGCAAAATGCGTTTACATTGACCAGGGTCTCTGCAGGTTTCAACTAGCCAAATTTAAGACTTTTTAAGTCTTTTTTTAAGTCCATATAGCTATTTCACATCGGTACCGGCAACAAACGTACGAAAAACTTAAAGGAAAATGACCGGGCAGCACAGATAGTTCCGTTTTGAAGTTCCGTTTTGGTGTCCTCAAAAATCAAAACATTTAAAAGCAAGACTAAAGTTCATTCAAGTAAATAAAAGTAACATCAAAAGATTTTTTAAGCCCTTTCAAAATCACATTCAAGACCTTTTGTGAGATTTTAGGAGAATTTTGGTCATTTTAAGGCCTTTAATTCTAATTATTGGATTTTTTTAAGACCCCGCGGATACTTTGACATTCACTTTGAACCCAACGTGCATATTGGCCCAAAACCGATAATGAAAAACCGATGTCGATATAAGGGGTGTCCCGATCGCATATTTTTGCACCCGAGTCACCTGATTTTGAGAATCTGCCGATACAGAGCCCCGATGCAATACTGAAAAAAGTTTTGCTCATTTTTTTTTTTTAAAAAACAAAAGTTCCAAACATGCGACTGTCCCACCGTGCCGCTTTCACAATGTGAATTATTTTTAAACGAGGATAATGTAGAAAAATGCTTCATTAACTCCACTCAAATCCACTCACGATTTGCCGTTACCTACACAATGAGTTGCCACAGCACAGTTTAACGATGATTGACACATTTGTGCCTTTGATCGTTGAGCTACCAAGCTTCTCTGGTAAGATCAAACCCACCAACCTGTCAATAATTGTTAACTTTAAGTACCAAACGCAAGCTGGACAGTTTGGCTTCACTGATTAGCAGGAGGGAGGGTGAGAGACTGTGGTGCTGTATCCGCATGAAGCAGAAAAACATATATTTTTTAAATTAAAAATCCTATCCTTTTCACCCATTTCCAATCCCCTAGTAAAATGGCGCTATCGGCCCGGCTTCTGATCACGTGATCGGATCAGGACATCCCTAACCGATATTATCCAATATCATTTTTTTTAAATGCTGTTATCGGCCCGGACAATTCTACTCAAAACTAAGCACAAACTAACCTCTGTGTAGAGCGAGATAGTTCGCCTCAGACTGCAATAAAGCTCAGTCGCAGCCTGCTTGCAGGAGTCCAAAGATACAGAATCACCTGCAATGTGAATAGAATACAGACATAAAATAAGAAAATACATTTTTGAACAACATGAACGCACATTTATGTGAAAACGTGAAAAGGTGACCTCAAAGAATACAGACGAGCAACAATTTTGCAAGTACACTCACCGGTGTGGCAGTGCCAGGTTGCCACGGGTGACACAGACGGAGAGACGCAAGCCAGCGGCGGCCAGCGTGAGTCAGAGTGACGACGAAAAGGGAGAGGAGGAGTAGGAGGTAGAAGAAAAGGAAAACGAGCGCTAGTAGATGAAAGGTCAGTGGGAGAAGGAACACCTGGATGCGTGAGGGTACGTTCCGCCACCAGGGGGAGCGCTTCAGGAGGCGATCCTACGTCTTGTCTATTGGAGAAATATAATGACATGAATATTGTAGATTCGGTGGTTATATACTAACCCTTTATAGGACATTTACCTAGCATACCGGGTGCCATTGACAACGCTAGACCCAAGGGCGTAGGTTTGCATAGGGATGGAAGGGACATAACACTACAAACTTTTCAGAATGCTCATATTGTCCCTACAAACATTTAGTGAGTTCACTTATATAGGTAATTTAGATTGTCTTCCCGTATTTTGTAAGGATAGAATAGACCCTACCATTACTAAGTGACTTATTTTCATATGTTCAGATTTACATTTATCCCTTTTCACTTGCTGAATGTGCCAGTCCAATTTTTTCCCCCTCAAACGTACGTTTGATTGGCTGATGACTTGACACCCCCCCCACCCCACCACACAGACACAGACGCACACTCACACAGCTCCTAAAGAAATACAACTTACCGCCTCCTCTTCCGTGGAGGGATATAATAAGGTTTTTTCGGCCAGTACCAGCCACTGTAAATAATGTAAAAAGACATCAATGTTGTGGAGATGGGGGAAACACCACTAATTTTGATTCTGAAAGTCCGACCTGCATCAGAGTTAGCATAACATTAAACTGTGCGAACCTGCTAACCTACAAAACTACAGGCGTCAGTCCAGCTTCCACAATAAACAACGAAGTTAAGCTAGCCCATAGACTTCATAATGTACATGGGGCATGGGGCCGATAAATGGGGGGGCTGCATTGTTGGCGAGGCCGTCTGAAATCACAGACAAACAGCTTTTTTCGTTGAAGATTCTTGGTCAAAAGCCAAAAAAAAGTGCAGTTTGCATTTATTTTGCGTAAATATGTCGAAGTACAATGCTAGTCTGTCAGTCAATATAGCTAGCGGCTGCCTTATGTAAACAGAGCTTTTCCGGTGAAAATTCTTGTGAATAAATGCTTGAATCCCTGAATTCTTTATAGATATGGACGTAAAACAGTCTTGATTCTTGGTTAAAAGCAAAAAAAAGGTGCAGTTAGCATTATTTTACGTAAATATTACGAACTGTGATGCCACTGCAGTAGCGGCTAATTTCTCCCGTTGATTTTTTTCACGTTTCAAAATGGATGCATGGTACGAAAAATATAATAATGACCTTGAATCCTCGAACAAATCACTCCGAAGACAATCCTTTCTGTTTGTATGCGGTACAGCTTTCGTACTTTTTTATCAGAAATCCGGGGTTAGATCGCTGCGTGCGTGTTTGTGAATAGCTCCTCTTGATGTGGGCGGCCCACTACTTGAAGGCGAGGCGCAGTGCATGACCGAGCTGACCTTTCAAAACCATTCTGAAGTCTATGGCTAGCCCTCCCTCATTTGGATCATTGTTTGCATTGATCATTTAGCCTTTCAATTCATTAGCTTCATATTTGTGAGAAATGTAGCCCTGACCCCTGTTCAATAATCTGTGTGGTTTTATTAATTTCCCATCCCCAATAAAAAGTGTACATGCAGGTTATGCTTTATCGTCCATACCAATGTTGAGACCAAACCTACACCCTTGGCTAGACGTCAAATCCATTTGGACTTAGAGGACTAGCAGCAAAGCAGGAAAATAGATTGGACGCCAATCACCATCAATGGCAGCCAAAGAGTTCATAATCTTGAGTCGAACTCACCTTTCAGATATGGATATTCGTTTTTTCTCTGCTGAACCTTAAAGAAAAAGAACATGTATATTTAAACAAAACAAAAAAATCAACATTGTGTCATTACACTATCTCTTGTACCAAAAACATGCCCCAAAAAATGTTTACACGTACACTGCACGTTGCCCATTAAAATTGGGTCGGTGTAGACTTACCTGTGTAAGCTGTGCGATCGCACGCTGGTCCCACAGTGGGAGAAGAAGCTTTGGTTGGACTTCCTAGGTAAAAAGTACTGGCTTTCATGTCCAAGCTGCGTCGAGGGCTGAGAGGCTGCTTAGGCTGAGGGATACGAGAGGGCGCCGGAAGGCCGGCGGCGAGAGGGTGCCAAGATGTCTCCGCCCCGTCCAGATCCCCCCAGGACCTCCGAGCTTTGGGGAAAGGTGACAGGTCCAGAACGCCCTCCCCCACGGATGATGAACGGCTGCTTTTAGCCATGGAGCTGGCCGTCGGGCTCATGTAGGAGCGAGGAGACAGCGGCGAGCCCGGTGAGGGCGAGGACACGTGCGAGGATGAGGGTTTGAGAGGGTCACGGTCCAGGAGGAGATACTGGGGTCTCTTGCACCACTCGCGGCGCTCACTAGAGGGCAGTGGTGAGCGTGGAGCTAGAGGGAAACGAACACAGTTTACAGCAGTGCTTCTCAATTATTTTCTGTTACGCCCCCCCAAGGAAGACGTAAATGTTTCGCGCCCCCCCCCCCAACTCTCTGCCGCCACTGTAAATAGTATCATTCGTCTATATTACTATTATAAGTACGCCTCAGCCTAACATTGTGTCCTTTTTTTTCTATTAAAGAAAAAAAGTAACATAGATCAACTTATAATAAAGTATAACTTTTTTAACATTGTGTTGCTTGTAACAGAAAAGACTTAACGCGCATCAATTTGCCTGAAGTTAAAAAAAAAAAAAAGTCACATCCAAACTGTAAAAATTCACTCAAGGTACATTTTTGACCATTTGATACTGAAAAATAAAATGTAATAAAATCAGTAAATAATAACAAATTCAAATTGATTAGAAACATTTACTCTTCAGGACAACATGCCAAAAATTTTGACCGAAAAAAAACAAAACTGAATAGAAGGGGGGAAAAAGGTCTTTGGATAGAAGGAATGTTTTTATTTTCGCTGATTCACCACAGTGCTCACTGGTCTACTGATATAACACTGACAAAGCGGGACGATTGTGACAATTGGCAATATTCGGCACATTTTCGCTGAAAAACAATCAAGCGGCTTATCAATGAGATTGAGGTCTAATGTCTTTAAGTGGCGTCTTAACTGATTTGGCTTCTCCGCTATAATCATTTTTAGACTCAGTAAACAGTGGTCTTTCCTCATTTCCCACTCTATTAAAAGTCAAAGGCAAACGGCCCGAAAAAAGCGCATTCTCGGCGGCCGAGGGAGAACCGTAGGTGAGGGCGGTGGTCGTGACGATCCCAAGCCGAAAACGGCACTTCTCGGCCGGACACGTGAGAACCGAAGAAGACAGTGGGTCGCTGCGTGAGTCCAGCTCTGCATGAGTCTCTTCCGTGTGCTCTTGCTTACTTCAAAAATACTGCACGCACTTTGAAAATGAGAGCGCCACTGCCACCCACGGAGTGGATGTGCAAGTACACTTTATTCTAGTACGGCAAAAAAAAAAAAAAAAAAAAAAAGCATGTTCCCCGAGGTCACTCGCGCCCCCCCTGGCATCGCTCTGCGCCCCCCTGGGGGGGCGCGCCCCACCATTTGAGAAGTACTGGTTTACAGTACTACTAAGAATCTTATGACAAATAACGTCATTTATGATATCATTCGTGCCTTGTGAATAATTGTTAATTAATAAAAATGAATAGTTAATTTAATCAAACTTAAATTTATTTATGTATTTAATTTATTCAAATTTGAATAAGTCTTATTCAAATTTGTGTATTTCACATTTTTTATTGTTTTAAAATCCATGCACATATGGACGAGGATTTAAAAAAATAAAATAAAAAAACTAAGTCAACCTAGTTTTATGTGAGTGTATTTATTTATTTATCTAAAAAAAAAAAAAATTTTAATGATATTTTGGGGAGGGTTTATTTTAATTATACTGTATATGAATATAATACACTGTACATACAGTGGTATGAAAAACTATCAAATTATCAATCAAATTATCTATCAAATGTGATCTGATCTTTTTCAAAATCACACAGATGAAAAAAACAATGTCTGCTTTAACTAAAACCACCCAAACATTCCTAGGTTTTCGTATTTTAATGAGGATTGTATGCAAACAATGACCAAAGGGGGAAAAATAAGTAAGTGGACCATCACAATTAATATTTTGTGCCCCCCCTTGGCAGCAATAACTTCAACCAGACGCTTCCTGTAGCTGCAGATCAATCTGGCACATCAAGTCTGGACTTTGACTTGGACACTTCAGTAGGCCTAATGAGTAAGATTTTGAGTTACTGCTTATTTATGTTAGATTTTTTTTTTTTTTTAAACAATGGTATTTTTTTTCTCTCAGCACAAACTTAAGTGAGCAATATGTTGTTGATATGTTGTTAAAATGATACTGTACAATAACCCATTACATAACCATATTAAAACAAAGAAATAAAAAAATATATATAATTGAATTAAAGAGAGAAAAAAAAAACAGTAATGAAGCATTATTCATCCAAAGAGCATGAGTGCCCTGCCCTCTAGTGGAGAAAATAGTTCCTGGTTTCAGTAGTGAAAACTGTAGTTCCTTCAGTTACTATTATGAAATTAAAAGGATCATATCTCCGGTTTTGCGTGGTCAATCGGTGCCAAATAAAAACTGCGAGAGAGTTTTAAATACGCGCTTTCGATTGATGTTGATGGCAGCACTCATGTCAAATACTTCATTTGTTACGGTGCTTTAAAGACGCATGATTGAACAGGCTTGTGTGATCATAGAACGACAAGCTTGCGTCCAATTAGTGTAATGGAGTCATGTGATTATTGTTGCGACGCCTCATTAGTGAAATTAGTAGCGCTACTCTAGGGCAATAGCATTGCTAGCTAAAAAAAAAATTTTTTTTAATCCAATATATAGAATAAAGAGGAAAAATGTAATGACTCTTGTGTAGCCCAAAATAACAGAGTAGCGTTTTTTCTTCACAAATCTACTCATGTAAAAGTAAAATCTATGGCTTAGTTAAAACTACTCTTAGAAGTACAATTTTCTCAAAAAGTTACTCAAGTAAATGTAACGGAGTACATGTAACGTGGTACTACCCACCTCTGGTATTCTCATATACACGATCTAGATATTGTCTACATATTGAGAATTAATAATGAATACACTTTCGCAATTTTATTTTAGGGTTTGGGCAAATTTCCTTTGCTACTTCTCATGAAAAGATTAAAATGAAAAAGGTAACGTACAGGCTAAAGTGAGGTTCTGAACAGACTGTGACTTGTGCAGACTGGCGGTTCTGTCGGGCAGAGGCGGTTTGGACGGCGGAGTGGAGAACCTCCAAAGATGAGACCCCGGTGTAGTCTTCTTGCGGGGTCTTGGGATGACCACGGAGCCTGTGATGAACCTAGCAAGAAAACAATCTATTTAAACTGGGAAGCAACAAATGATTGTTTTCAACATCCAATGCAATGGCAGTGAATGATTTAATGTCTTACTTTGGCTCATGGGTGGCACTAGGTGACATCAGGGTCTTGACCTCTGTGGTTCTACTCTGCCCGTTTTCCATCAAGGGGCGCACTTTGGACACGGGAGGCTTGTGGGAGACGCCGCACCTGTTTTGATGTCCTCGTGCCAGGAAGCGTGAGGACATGCTGAGCCTCGGGACTTTGCTTGACTCAGCTGTGAGTCGCACAACAAGATTTAACAATAAGCTAAAGAAAAAAAATCAAATGAAGGCTAAGATTATCTGACCTGCACTGCAGGTGTCTGCTAGCGTCTCAAAGTTGCGCTTGAGGAAATCTTCTGGTTCGGTCAAAGTGTCCTCCACGCTAGTGAACTCCACCATCACTACTTCTTTATCCAACTCGTCTTCTGAGCTGTCCAGGCTGAGGGACGTGTTGTCTGCGGAGTCTGTTGAAGATAGATTGCATAAAGCGCTGATGCGAGAGTTCTTTGTGATTTTCCAGTTTACCATCCAGGATGCCATCCGGGCTAGTTCCTCGGCTATCGTAGCCTAGCGAGCAGGCGCTGTCCGGACTGTAGCTGTCCTGGCTCTGGTTGAGGACCTGGCGCTTCCTGTTATTTTCATCGTCCTCCACCCTGTCGGAAACTTTTACGCCTTCAGATGACAGCCAATCGCAGGGGGCGACACGTTGACGTAAGACGTGGTCGTCAGGGCTGTCCAAGCTCAAGGCGGGTTCGCGGAGGTTCGCTTTGTCGGGAGTGAAGTTCTCCAGCTGTCTAAGGTCCAACATGGATTTGACCTTCAACTCCAAAGAGCCCTTGCGACGGGACCAACGACGGCGAGGACGACGGGTGACGGCGGGTGTGGGTACGGCAGGCTGGAAACAAAAATGTCGGAGGTGCCTTCAACTTTGTTACAGTTTATATCATTAGCATTGATGTTAATATTGTGGTCTATGACCCAAAATATGATATCCACATATACTAGTATATATATTCTTTTAAATGACCAAAACTAGTCACCTCCCCTAAAAAGGGTTAACTTGTTCATGCATGAATTATGTTTTTTTTTTTTGTTTTGTTTGTTTGTTAAAACGTTTTTATTATATTTATATAGGACAGGGGTCTCAAACTTGCGGCCCAGGGGTCAATTGTGGCCCATGGTGAAATATTTGGCAGTCCTCATTTGACATCCAATTGTAGTATTTTTTTTTTTAGCTTCTTTGGTTGCCATAAGTGTTGTTTTTGGCAGCCCTTTTACGGTAATTTTCGTCTCAGTCTTAGTCTTTTGGACGAAAATCCTTTTACTCTTAATCATATTTTAGTCATTTCAAAATGTGTCTTCATCTAGTTTTAGTCGACAGCTATTCAAAATGTTTCGTTTGTAAAATTGAGAACTTTTTGTCTATAAATAAATAAATCTATCCAACTATTACGAATGAACATTGACAGACGTTGGTATTGTAGCATCTACAATGACAACGGCAACTTTGTGATGATAATGCACACTCAGCGGGAAAAACATACATTATTTTCAATTAATTATAACCAGTGTTGTTAATCTTACTTTAAAAAAATAATTACAGTTACAAATTACTTCTCCCAAAATGTAATTGAGTTAGTAACTCAGTTACCTGAATGTAAGAGTAATTAGTTACTTGGCAAAGTAACTAGTGTTACCTTCCATTACATAGTAATCGTTACTAGGTTTGGAAGTCATTTGATGTTGTGAATCAACCGTTAAAGTTGTTAAAATTGCTCCCATTATTGCATTAGTTCCCTTCTGTCTACTTTCGACATGTGAAAGTTTTAAAATTGTTTCATCATTTAAAGATAGATTCAAGTCAAGATTTTGCCGATTTAGGAGTATTTTAGATAAAAAGTTAGTTAGGTTTGTGAGGCAGGTTCTGTACAACAGAGCATTCCTGTGAAGTCTACTGCTTTAAGATGGCGGCTGTTTACGAACGATCATTTCGCATCTACTTCTCTATACATGTGCTAACGCCGCCGTGTCTCATTTCACATCGAGTTCTATATACATGTGATATCTACCGTAGCATCATGTGGGCGTAGTTTGTAGGCTATCGGCTGCAGTCAGGTATTATGGGAGCCACCTAGCATCCCATTTGCAATGGTGTCACAACTCCCTTCCCTTCCGTGAGTCCGTGTCTCTGACTTTTCTCGCGTCATTCAACCAACGTAGTAACGCATAGTAACGCACGCTTTTACATCCTTAGTAACGGTAACGGCGTTGCCAAGATGAGAAAAGTAATTAATTAGATTACTCACGACTGAAAAAAATAACACTGTTAGTAACGCCTTTATACTCTAACGCCGTTATTAACAACACTGATTATAACCACCTGGACCCCACAAACTGTATGTAAAAAATAAAGTTGTCCAAGAGTTTGAAAGGACTGACGCCATGCTAAATGCTGAACCTAACACGAATGCCATGCTAACGCTACGAGGTACATTAAGTATGTTATTATCACTTATATTCTCTCTTGCCAAGATAAGATCTTAACTAGAAAACACTGGTGAGGATGGAAGGGGCTGGTGGCAGCACCTCTCACATGAGTGACACAACCCACGTACAGTGGGGCAAATAAGTATTTAGTCAACCACTAATTGTGCAAGTTCTCCCACTTGAAAATATTAGAGAGGCCTGTAATTGTCAACATGGGTAAACCTCAACCATGAAAGACAGAATGTAGAAAAAAAAAACAGAAAATCACATTGTTTGATTTTTAAAGAATTTATTTGCAAATCATGGTGGAAAATAAGTATTTGGTCTATACCAAAAGTTCATCTCAATACTTTGTTATGTACCCTTTGTTGGCAATAACGGAGGCCAAACGTTTTCTGTAACTCTTCACAAGCTTTTCACACACTATTGCTTGTATTTTGCCCCATTCCTCCATGCAGATGTCCTCTAGAGCAATGATGTTTTGGGGCTGTTGTTGGGCAACACGGACATTCAACTCCCTCCTCACCCCGTAGCGTCAAAATGATAACAAGAACGGGGAGCAAAAATCCCAGGCCCACACGGGGGGACCAAGTGAATGACCTACAGAGAGTTGGGACCACAGTAACAAAGGCTACTATCAGTAACACAATGCGCCGCCAAGGACTCAAATCCTGCACTGCCAGACGTGTCCCCCTGAAGAAAGTACACGTCCAGGCCCGTCTGCAGTTCGCTAGAAAGCATTTGGATGATCCAGAAGAGGACTGGGAGAATGTGTTATGGTCAGACGAAACAAAAATAGAACTTTTTGGTAGAAACACAGGCTCTCTTGTTTGGAGGAAAAAGAATACTGAATTGCACCATACCCACTGTGAAGCATGGGAGTGAAAACATCATGCTTTGGGGCTGTTTTTCTGCAAAGGGACCAGGACGACTGATCTGTGTAAAGTAAAGAATGAATGGGGCCATGTATTGAGAGATTTTGAGTGAAAATCTCCTTCCATCAGCAAGGGCATTGAAGATGAGACGTGGCTGGGTTTTTCAGCATGACAATGATCCCAAACATACAGCCAGGGCAACAAAGGAGTGGCTTCGTAAGAAGCATTTCAAGGTCCTGGAGTGGCCTAGCCAGTCTCCAGGTCTCAACCCCATAGAAAATCTGCAGAGGGAGTTGAAAGTCTGTGTTGCCCAACGGCAGCCCCAAAACATCACTGCTCTAGAGGAGATATGCATGGAGGAATGGGCCAAAATACCAGCAACCATGCGTGAAAAGCTTGTGAAGAGTTACAGAAAACATTTGGCCTCCGTTATTGCCAACAAAGGGTACATAACAAAGTATTGAGATGAACTTTTGGTATTGACCAAATACTTATTTTCCACCATGATTTGCAAATAAATTATTTAAAAATTAAACAATGTGATTTTCTGGTTTCTTTTTCCACATTCTGTCTCTCATGGTTGAGGTTTACCCATGTTGACAATTACAGGCCTCTCTAATATTTTCAAGTTGGAGAACTTGCACAATTAGTGGTTGACTAAATACTTATTTGCTCCACTGTACTCCACTTACAATATGAAAATGTCACAAATTGTGAACATATGACAGAAACTATATCGCATTTTCATCTCCTCGTCGTCTCATCAGGAAAAAAAACTGGCACTCGTCATGTTATGTTTTAGCCTCGTTTTTAGCTCGTTACCGTCACGTCATTGTCATGGTTGCCATTGACAGCAATACACGTCCCCTCCTAGTTGAAATGGATTGGACGTCTATTGCCGCCAATAGGTGTTTTCAATATTAATGTCCCGGTTTTACTAACTACTACAACACAAGCTAATGATAATTTTTAAACAGATGTCCACTGAAGTGGATTAAACAACCAAACTACTGTATCTTCAGTTTATATAAATATTAAGGATTACTTTTGCCGGTTCCCAGTCAGTTGCTTCTTCTGACCCGCCCGTGTCCTCTTCTCCATGGCTGCTGTCAGCGGACGCGCTGTTTCCAGAGTCTTCGTTGCGATCGTCGGAATCCCTGCGGCAGTCCTCATCATCGCGCTCGCTGTCGGAGGACAGCCCCAACAGAGCAGGAGCGCTATGCGCTTCACGCCTGCTGTCAGACGTCACAAATTCATTGAAAAGTCCCATGCAACGCAGAGCGAGCGTGGTATTAGCGGGGTCACCTGAAGGCAGCGCTCTTAAGAGGCTGTCGGAGCTGAAAAAGCCTCTGGCGCATGCTAATGGTCAACTCTGGAGCTAGACGCCACACGAAGATGCAGCTGAGGTATTCAAACAAATAGGGGAAAAATGTTTTAGTCTGATGAATGTTTGTCTTATGTCAATAACACCAATGAAGTGAAATCCTCACCTGTCCCCGGAAACGCTGATCAGATGCCTGCAGTCATTGGTGAACTTCAAACCTGTTACGATCTCTAAATGAAAGAAAAGAACAAATGTGCCGTGTTTGTCTCGTAAGAATGTAACTGTATTTGACGGTACGGGCATCACGGTTCGGTGCGCGCAGTCAAACGGCAAGAAAAAAAAAAATTGTATATCTACAGGTATATCGGAGTTAATCCTCCTTCAATCCAGGGGGCGGTAGAGGTAATGCGCCTAAACCCACAACCGACATTACAGGAAAAACAAAAACCAAAACAGGCGAATAAGAAGTTATCCTTGATCACTACAAGGAAAGTTATGGCGAAAGTACAGAGTGGGAATTATCAAATGCAGGACTTAACTTTTTGTACTGTTTTTGTATTTTCAAATCAGGAAATGTTTATTTTCCTCTTTCCCTAGGCTAGAATAATTGAAATACCGAGTGAGTATTTATTTTTGGGCTATTTCAAGAGATACTATTTGCACTTTTCATTTTATTTGAACCAAGATAAAAATACATCTTATGTGGGAGTGTATGTTCACTGGTAATGATTTACAGTTAACTATGTGTCATTCAACATTGAAAATGGTAGTATCTTATTTTGACTTTCAAAAAAAAGGTTACCAGCTGGTGAGTGCTACCTGACTTTGACAGTTACCTCAGTCGATCTCTACAAAAAAGGGTGTGTTTTCTATTTTTGCACATAAACTGTGAATTAAAGAATGTTACAACAATAAAAACAAATTCTTCTATTTATTTTGCAACTTAATAAGCGCTTTTTCATTTTAGCCAAAAGAACAAACTTTAACTTTCAAATGCTTTAAATTAGGGCTGTCAAAATTATCGCGTTAACGGGCGCTAATTAATTTTTTAAAATAATCACGTTAAAATATTTGACGCAATTAACGCAGAAAATGCCCCGCTCAAACAGATTAAAATGACAGCACAGTGAAATAAGTACTTGTTGTGTTTTTCGGAGTTTTGTCGCCCTCTGCTGGCACTTGGGAGCTACTGATTTTATAGGCTTCAGCACCCATGAGCATTGTGTAAGTAATTATTGACATCAACAATGGCGGGCTACTAGTTTTATTTTTAGATTGAAAATTTTACAAATTTTATTAAAACAAAAACATTAAGAGGGGTTTTAACATAAAATTTCTATAACTTGTACTAACATTTACCTTTTAAGAACTACAAGTCTTTCTATCCATGGATCGCTTTAACAGAATGTTAATAATGGTAATGCCATCTTGTTGATTTATTGTTATAATAAACAAATACAGTACTTATATACCGTATGCTGAATGTATGTATCCATCTGTTGTCTTATCTTGCCATTCCAACATTAATTTACACAAAAATATGGCATATTTTATAGATGGTTTGAATTGCGATTAATTGCGATTAATTAATTTTTAAGCTGTAATTAACTCGATTAAATTTTTTAATCGTTTGACACCCCTACTAAAAATTAAACACCCTTTTTTTTTTCCTTTGGTACCGAACCCGTATCGAACCATGACCCTTGTACCGAAGTACATACTGAACCATGACATGTGCGTACCGTTACACCCCTACTGCCTAATAATTGTAAGGAATTTTGCTATCTTTGCATTGAACGTATTCATTTCTACCGTATGATTACCTGAATGTCCAAACATGGTGGCAACGCACTCCCCTGTGCTGAAATCAAAGATGCTAATGTTCTTGTTGGAACAGCTAGCAGCCACGTACTGACCCGATGGATCAATCTGAACCTGCAACACACACAAAGCCATTTTATTCAGTACCCTTGCACATAGACGTTAATCAGGGCCTGTACATGTTTCAACAAGCCAAATTTAAGACTTTTTAACACTTTTTTAAAACCATAATGAATATAATTAAAGACCATTTTCACATTAATACCTTAAAAAAAAAAGACGAAGGAAAATTGGAGTCCCGGAATTACTTGCAAAGTATATGAATATATTCACAGCTCCTTCACATTGCAATACCAAATGCTTAACCTAATTGAAAACACCAAGAATTTCTCTGTTGTGAATCAATACTCAACAGCCAATGGTGATTGGCTACTTTCCCATAGATTTAAGTACTGTAATTTGGTTCTGTTTAAAGTTTTCTCCGCTGCTTTTCTAACTAGCCTGTCAACACACAACTACGCATGCAGAGCAACAGCTGGTGGTGTTCGATAAATTCTGACTGGAGACCACATGTAGTTCCACTTTGTAGTTACGTTATAGCGTCATCGAAAAACGAAACATTTAAAAGCGAGACTGAAGTTTATGGATGTTCTAAATCAGGGGCGTTACCGGGGGACAAAGGACTCTGATTGGTCCGCTCAGAACGTTGTTTCCAGTTTGGCACAACAACACCGCTGTTTTGAATCCTGCGCTAAAGTCTTCTGTGTGTCGGCTACGCTTCAATATTTGTATTTACGTTTGTTGTTCAGTATGAATTAACTGCAGCTCCAAATAATCGCGTTCAATCTCCGTGGCCACTGCTGTTTATAGCTGGAGGAAAACTCGACAGTCCCCCAAAACCGTACAAAGACAAAGCCACGCCCCTCTAGTGGCTTGGCAGTGAATTACAGAGCAACACTTTCCCTCGACGCAGAACTTTGAACGTTCACTGACAATGTAGGGTCTTTGCCGTCGCTCTGCCGTCAACGGAACACTGAGACATAAATCAGGCCTTAGTTGTTGTTGTATTGCCATACCGTGAGATCATCATTATCGTGAGCCATGTATCGCAAATCGTATCGTATCGTGAGCTACCCAGAGGTTCCCACTCCTATTTCTAACCTTGAGTAAGCTGCCGTCGTCACTGAGGGAACCCTTGAAGAGTTTCTTCTGTTTGCCGTTGTTGACGTTGAAAATCCTATTGATGAAAGAAAAGAAAATTAATCAGTACACGAATTTTAGGTTTCTAAGTGCTTCCTTGAAGGCCACCCACCGGATACAGCGGTCCTGACAGCCCACCGCCGCATGTTTGCTACAAGGGTCCACACCCATGTCGTACAGCGTGGTCTTCCTCACCGTGTGGTGACAACACCTGAACTCTGTTCTTCCCTCGCTCTGCAATAACAGCAAGTCTAAGTCATAAAATCACGGCTGAAAATATTTTCAAATGTTTTATACAGTGGTATAAAAAGTATCTGATCCTTTTGGAATTTCTCACATTTCTGCATAAAATCCCCATCAAATGTGATCTGTTCTTTGTCAAAATCACACAGATGAAAAAACAGTGTCTGCTTTAACTAAAACCACCCAAACATTTATAGGTTTTCATATTTTAATGAGGATAGCATGCAAACAATGACAGAAGGGGGAAAAACAAGTCAGTGAACCATCACATTCAATATTTTGTGCCCCCCCCCTTTGACAGCAATGACTTCAACTAGGCGCTTCCGTGCCGCCAACTTAGATTATTATTTTTTTTTTTAATTCCTAAAATTAATTCAAAACTCTTTAAAAACCTCTTTTGCACAAGCTTTTTTTCTTTAACACATAATATTAGTGCTGTCAAATTTATCGCGTTAATGGACGGTAATTAATTTTTTAAATTAATCATGTTAAAATATTTGACGCATTTAACGCATGCGCGGAATGACCCGCTCATCCATTGCCTTAAATAGATTACAATGACGCCGTTTTTTGCACATTGAGAGCTAAGAGGCAGAGAGAAAGGCGAGTGGACCACGCACTTTATTAGCATAAGCTTCAGCAACTCCTTCACAACAAACATAAGTATCATTTAATGAAAGCACAACAAAAATAATGTTCCAATTTCATAAAAAGATAATGTTCACAAAAAGAAAAGAGCACTGGCATTCCCAATCAAAATAGCTCTGCAAAATACACATAAAACTTACTCAGACTTTGGTCAAACTCTATTCAAACATTTCGTTTAGCTCAAAAAATACACTGGATGGCAATATTTAGTCACAATATACAAACTATCAGAGGTCTCGTACGTTTTGAAGCCAGCACTCAAATGACTGTGAAGTACAATGAATGGACCGGTAAACAGGGAACTACAGCATCAGTCAAGGGACAAAACAAACTGATTGGCTTGATTTCTAAGTAATTTAAAACTAGCCATGGACACCTTGTGGTGTATTTCGATCACTACCTTACGTAGTTAAGGACACTGGAAGAACTGCAGGGAGCCCATGTGACGTCACCACTCGGCGACGTCAACAATGGCGGGCTACCAGTGTTGGTAATAACGGCGTTAGAATATAACGGCGTTATTAACGGCGCTATTTTTTTTCAGTAGTGATCAATCTAATTAATTACTTTTCTCATCTTGGCAATGCCGTTACCGTTACTGAAGCGGGAATGGCGTGCGTTACTATTTGTTACTATGTTGGTTGAATGACGCGAGAAAAGTCTGAGAGAGACAAGAGAGCAGACCAGGAGTGGGGAGGAGGCAAGGGAGTTGTGACGCCGTTGCAAACGCGATGCTAGGTGGCTCCAATAATACCTGACTGTAGCCAATAGCCTTCAAACTACACCCACATGAGGCTACGGTAGGTATCACATAATATAGAACTAGATGCAAATGACAGACACGGCGGCATTAGCAACATGTATAAGAAATTAGATGCGTTAGTAAACACCCGCCATCTTAAAACAGTCAACCTCTCAGAAAGGCTCTGTTGTAGAGAAACTTCCTAGCGAACCTAGGTGTTTTTATCTAAAACGGTCCTAAACTGGCAAAATCTTGACTTAAACCTATCTTTAAATGATGAAACAGCTTTAACACTTACACATGTCGAAAGTAGATAGAAGGGAACTAATGCAATAACGGGAGCAATTTTAACAACTTTAACAGCTGATTCACCACATTAAATGACTTCCACACATAGCAAAGGTTACTATCTAGTTATCGCAATATCCGCAATACCCCTGTGTCTAGTTAAGTTTAGGGTAAAGATGTGGGCTAGGGCCAATTGTCCCAAAAACCCTTTAAACTTCACATTGTGTGACCCGTTTTTTTTTGTTTTTGTTTTTTGTTTTTGAGAAAAAAAAAAAAAACACGAAAATTATCACCAGTTACTTTGCCAAGTAACTAATTACTCTTACTTTCAGGTAACTGAGTTACTAACGCAATTACGTTTTGGGAAAAGTAATTTGTAACTGTAATTAATTACTTTTTTAAAGTAAGATTAACAACACTGCGGGCAACAATTTTTTGATTAAAAATTTTACGAATTTTATGAAAACAAAAACAGTAAGAGGGGCTTTACTATAAAATTACTATAAGTTGTACTAACATTTATCTTTTAAGAACTACAACTTTTTCCATCTGTGGATCCCTTGAACAGAAAGAATGTTAATAATGTTATGCCATCTTGTGGATTTAAAGTTATAATAAACAAATACAGTACTTATTTACAGTATGTTGAATGTACGGTATATATCAGTCTAGTGCTGCAACAATTAATCGATTAACTCGAGTATTCAATTGGAAAAAAATATTCAGATGAAATTTTATTGCTTCGAGTATTCGTTTAATTAAAGTGGTGTTGTAATGGTTTATTTTGAAAGTGTTTGCATTTAGTTTTATTGATCAGGGTGAAGACACTGCCCTCTGGTCTGCCTCATTTCACATGGCTGAATCCAACTGCTCCCTGTTAAGACCAACGTCAGCTAAGTTTTTGTTTGAGCTGATGTTTTTTTATGCATTCAGAATTTAGTTTATAGGCATATTTAGCCATTTTTTGTGTGAATATGTGTCTGAACCATTTGTTAAGAGCATTGTAAAAAAAAAAAGTTAGCATTTTATAGCATTTAAGCTAGCGGACTTTTGCTATGTAAGTTAGCAAATTGTTCTTTTGTTGAACATAGATCCTCATTTTTTTAATACCGTTTGAGGCGCAGCTCAGGTATTTTAATTTTTCAGGTTCCTTATCAGATTACTCGATTAATCGAACTAACTAGTTCACCGATTATTCGACTACTAAAATAATCGATAGCTACAGCCCTATATCAGTCTTGTTGTGTGTCTTATCTTTCCATTCCAACAATAATTTACAGAAAAATATGGCATATTTTAGAGATGGTTTGAATTGCAATTAATTACATTTAATTTTTAAGCTTTGATTAACTCGATTAAAATTTTTAATCGTTTGACAGCCCAACATAATATTTTTTTCTGCAAATAGCTACAATTGCTTTTAGCTTAAGGCCTTACAGCGCCCCCTGTTGTTCGATTTGAATGTTTTTACTGTGAACCGTCAACACTGCTTTTTCTTCTCTTCTTCACCTCTGGGTGGTGTCTTCTTTCTTTATTTAAACAATAAAAAACACATTATTGCTCCCTTGGAACGAGAGGCATTTGTATTATTTTCTTTGTCACTTTAATAGCTTACCTCCTACCTCTGCTGACAAATGTTCAAAACAGCGTCAGCGCTCATTATGCGCGCTGTGATTACGAGGACGTCGGCCTAGGCCGGCTGCGCGGAGAGCTCCCTAAATCTTACCGCTGACTAACAAGCGGTTGTTTATCACGCTCCATAAAAGTTAACATTCACGCACGCGCATGCTCGCCCTCAGATAGAGAAGAATCAATGTGCAGAAAAATGGACCCTGATTGGAAAACGCTGGCTAATGCTAAGCTACTTAGGACTGATTTAAGACCCCCTAGGTGTGGCACGTGTGTTTGTGTTCTACTTACTGCGTGTGCCGTGCGGAAGTAGATGCTTTTATCTGCCCCGCAACTGATCAACCTCACTTTGCCGTCACTCGCTGAGGAAAAATGAAACATTTTCATTTAAAGACTGTATGGACAGAGAAGTGATCAAATGATGTAAAGAATGTGGACAAAGGTATTTGGCGATGATCGATGTGGCACCAGCCCCAAATGGGAATAGAGTTCCGTGATAATGACTTTTTAACCGATAACAGATCCTGATATTGTCCAACTCCAAGATATTAAACCGATACCGATATATGAGGTCGTGGACTTAACATATTAGGGCTAATTGTATTGTGATGCCCCACTGGATGCTTTAATGATAATGGATTTAACAACAAGATTTTCCAAATAAACATTCTGTGAAAAATGAGAACTTCAACTGAAATTACAGGAAAAAGGCTGGGTTTATCCCACCCATCTGACGCTGTGGGTCTCTTTTTAAGGCCTTCATTTTGACAAAATCCATTTAATGCTATCCATGCGTTTTGATGACTCGCATAAACTGTTTTTTTCTCTTATGACTGCTTGTGTTTGGAGACTTGACTTCTAGCACTCTAGCTCCTTTCCCTATTGAGCAGTCAAAAAGCACTCACAGGTGGACAGACTTTGAACTGCCCCTCATTGAAAGATTAGCATCCGCCACTGGTTAAAAACGAAGGGGGGGGGGGGGGGGGGGGGGCACACTACTTTGCAGATTTTAACTTTAGAACTTTAAAATTGGGGAGAAGGGGGTAAACCTCGGTTCACTACATTTCTCACAGTTTAATTAACACTAACAGTAGAAAACACATACAGGAGGATATTTCTCTCAAGGCAGCTTTTTACTCAAGTTCTGGAAACTCACAGATTAATGTTATGCTAACTCTGATGCAGGTCGGACTTTCAGTAGAAAAATTAGTGGTGTGTTCCCCACCTCCACAACATTGACATCTTATTACATTACTAGAAGTGGACGCTGCTAGCGGAAAAAAAAACCTTCTAATATTCCTCGTCTTCGAAGGAGGCGGCATGTTGTATTTGTGTCGGGGCTGTGATTGCATGTGGGAGGGGAGTTGTCAAGTCATTAGCCAATCAAACGTGGTTTTGAGGGGGAAAAAAACGTTGACTGGCACATTCAGCAAGTGAAAGGGGTTCAATGTAAATCAGAACAATAATTGAAGTAATTTACTTAATAATGGTAGGGTCAATTCTATTCTTACAACATATGAGAAGACAATCTAAATGACCTATATAACTGAAATCATTATATAATGCAAATAAGGTTGCTTAAAGTGATCCTCTAGTTTTAAGACAAGTAATTCTTAAAAGATACATCTTAGTATGAGTTATAATAATTTGACATTAAATCCCTCTTAATGTTTTTGTTTTAATAAAATTTGTAAAATTATTTTAACTGATTGTTCACCATGGTTGTTGACGTCGCAGTGCTGTGACGTCACAAATCCCGCTGCCGCACTTCGGCGTGTCATTCATTAGCAACATCTCGTCAGTTCGTCCCTTCCAATTTGAACCAGAGCGGAAAAGTGAAGAGCAGGACAGCACTGTCGGTCGTTCACAAGACGAGCAGCAAAGGCGAAATGCAGAGCAAGAAATACCTGATGAGGCAAGAGTTGGGCTAAACTTCTGGTGTACTTGCGGCAAGTGCATCTCGATGACAACGGAGCGAGAGAGCGTATGTTGTCGAGAACTCAGGTTTTTGTCAGCAGATCTTCAAGGTGAGTTATTGCGTCATCAAACTCATTCCAATATAATTGTGTAGATTGTTAGCATCCAGAGCTGTCGTATGCTTTACATACAGTACAGGCCAAAACACATTGGCATTCGTGCCTTTTTATTTTCTTGACCATTGACATTATAAACTCTCACTGAAGGCAATAAAACTATGAATGTGTGGCGAGCTAGGGAAGGATGCGGAGTATCAAACCACGGAGCTAATCCGCGTTGTTTTATTGACATTTAGGCTGCAAGAAATAGCAATGTCTGTCTGGCATGCGACCCGCGGAAGGTAACAGTTATTTCCAGCTGTTCCCTTCACAAAGTACCCCCCCCAACCACACAACGTGCCAACATAATTTCCGCCGGTGAATTCTGTTATAACTTGCTACAAATGCACACGAGTGTATTGTGTATTTAGAAAAAAGGTGAAATAACTAAAAACGTGTGATATTCTAGTATCTTTAAAGTAGCCACCCTTTTCTCTGATTACTGTTTGGCACTCTTGCCATTCTCGCGATGAGCTTTCAGAGGGAGTCCCCTAAAATGGATTTTGACTTCACATGTATGCCATTCCGGCGATGAGAATTTATTGCTTTATCAATGGGGTTGGGACATTTGTGTTGCATTGAATGAATTGCATTGGACGTGCTTTGATCAGTTTGAGTGGTAGCATCACTCATATTAGCTGAATACTGAACACACACTGCCTGATGAACTGACAGTAGAGGTGAATTATTAGCTTCCTCTGTGACTAGCGGTACGCCCGAAGGTTCGCCTCCCGCTGTAGCGACAGGAGCGGCTTGGGTGCTTAAGAGGGCGGCCAGAGTGTCTCGTCCGTCTCGCTTCATTGCGCGCATTTCACTCGATATCCGAGCAGGCTGAGGCTTCTTGTGCGGGAAAATAGTTGCAACAGCATTTGGTTTTAGTCTGCGCTTATATCTAGCCGCTCCGGTGAGATCTTTCATTAGTTGTCCTCTACTAAAATCCTCAAACGCGGTAGGAGAAAAATGGCGACAACAAAGCCTTGGTTGTTTGGGAAGATTTGCTTGTCTACAGGCATTTTCCCAAACCTATAACTCTTCTTGTCAACAGGAAATTTGTGGAGACTCGCATCACTCTCCTTGTTTCCATTTGACTCGAAATTGCATCCATAAGCAGCACATCGTGGCATTTTACTTCGCGAGTTAAGCCAGTAATACACAGTTGTTGTACACACGCTACACGATTGGAAAAATATCATCTACGTCATCACTCCGCGCCCGCAGAACATGGCGCCAACTATCGGTCAAAATATGCACTAAATATTATAAAATATTTCCATTGATTTAACATTTTATGTGTTTCTAACGACATATTTTAATACAAGAGAACAATTGTGATTTATTAGAGCCTACATGTCTTTAAAATCGAGGATCACTTTAAAGGTTGGTGGGTAAAATTTGAGCATCCTGAAAAGTTGCTAGTGTTATGTCCCTACCATCCCTATGCAAACCTACGCCCTTGTGTGAAAGAAAAACAACAACCAAAATCTATTAGATAATGCGGATATTCACTCTGTTTTATCCTCATGTCCCGATAGTTTTATCTCCATAGATTCCAGTGAACTGTATGAGTAAGGCATACAAGCATACACATTGTCAATAGTTATGTATTATTTACAGGACCGGTGCACAAAAGAACATAGAGGTCTCTGGAGGCTCACCGGCGGCGAAGCGAACGGCCGTGATTGAAGATGAGTGCTCGTCCAATGTTTGCACCAGGCTGTAGTCGCTAGCGGCGTCCAGCACGTGAATCAGACGATCTCGACTCGCTGTGGCCAGGAGCTGAAAACCTACAGCAGATGAAACCGTTCGGCGCGGTGAGAGGGATTGGCCTCGTTTGCATGTCATCACACACGGGAAGATGCTGACCTGTTTGCGGTTCGCTGTACTCCAGGCAGAGGATTTCCGCATCATGAGCTTCCACTTTAAGAATCTCCTCCATGCTGCTGAGGTTGTGAACTCTGAACAGAAACAAACAGAAAGACAGACGGATTCGGATCGGGACTTAATATCAGCAGATTCTCAAATTCAGATGACTCGGACTAGGGTGCAAAAATATATGATCGGGCAAATTTGAGGCCCCTGTCCTATATATAAATGTGATGAAAACGTTTAAAGGGAACCTCCGACTTAAAAACTTGTTGGCTCTAATAAGCCATGATTGTTCTGTTGTACTAAAATGTTATTAGAAACACATATATTATTGCCATTGAATTAAAAATCTATTATTTTTAGTACGTGTTTTGACCTACGGAGGGCGCCATGTTTTACACGTGCAATGCACGCTGGGAGTGATGACGCTGTTGGGCTGGGCTGGGAGAATAGCTGTGCTAGTTGGCAAGCAAAGCTAGTATGACGACTGGCATGATTTTGTCACATTCTGCTGCTGGTCAGATTGTTTGGTTACAGAGTTGTGGGATGAGTTCCCGACGTCGTACCTGCATCAAATTCCAGCTCATCAGCAGTGTCTTAAAAAACGATCCTAGGCGGCTTGCTGAGATATTAGCTTGCTGCCATTTGACAGCTTGTATTCTTGACCCCTTTGTTTCGAGTTGCATCTTTGCCTTGGTTTTTCTGTTCGTCTGCATCTCACCGTGGTTTTCCCTGTTTTTTTTGTTGTTGTTTTTTTTTTAATTAATCCCGACCTACTGTCACAGACCCTTTTTGTGTCTCCCTTTTCGCGATTGAGTTTTTTTTTTTTTTGTTCAATAATCCCTTTTACATAATCCCTATGTTATTGTTGTCTGCTTGCTTCCGCATTCAAATGCAGTACACCCCACGCAGAAGTATAGTCTTGAGGTCTACCCACTGGTCTGATGCACGGGAAATGCGGGTTAGAATCCCGCTGGAGACCTTCATTCACCGTAATTGCTTTTGCTGCTCGTTTTGTGAAATATCAACAGTGTTGTCCTGCTCATTATTTTCCCGCTCGGGTTCAAATTGGAAAGGCAGAACCGACGACATGTTTATGTAGCTAAAGAGTGGACATTGTGGAAGCAAGGCAGCGCCGCAAAGTGACGTCACCGCACAGAGTGCATTGCGTCGTAGACAACAATGGCGACCTACTAGTTCGACTAATTTTATTATCAGGAAAACATTAAAAGTGGATTTAATATCAAATTATTATAATTCATACTAACATTTATCTTTTAAGAATTACATGTCTTTCTATCCATGGTACTCTTTAATCATAAAAAGAAAAGGGCATAATTAGTGCATGCAAAAGTTGAAATAATTGAGAAAAACTGCAATTTAATGACATGTGGCTCACACCTCAACATTCCATTTCGATCCCCAGACGCCAAGTGTTTCCCGTCCGGGCTGACGCAGATCGTTCGGATGCCTGTTCTGCTTTCCACCTGCTGTCCATCGACAGGTTTATCCCCATTGGTCATATTTTCCGCTTCCTGCAAGGCGGCAGTGGTGGGGCCCGTGTAGATGATCTTGAGGAGGTCCTGCAAAAAAAAAATCTAAATATCTGAGACATTTTGAACTGTATTGTACTGTATTTTTTTGTTTGTTTGTTTTTTCAGGTAAACTGACTGTGCTTAGGATGTTTTGCGAAGGAACGTGGACCCGCTCGTCCATGTGCCAAAGTCTGATGGTGCTGTCAGACGAACAGCTGAAAAAGGCGCTTGGCGAAACATTCGTCGCAGTTTCTCCATGAGGAACATCAGGAAACATCTGAAGGAAAATTTGCGCATATTATCAGTTAAATTAGTAAAACCATGTGTACAGAATAGTATGTATGGTATGTAGTGAATAGTTCAGGGTTTGTCTTTTTAATTGTTTACAGTATTTTTTTTAATTTGTTAACATAACTAGATATGATTATGAATCATTTTACTTTTTTATTTTTACCAGTTCTGTCCACAATTTTTAAGATTTCTTTTAATTGAATTTTTTTAAAAAAATCCAAATATTTCCCTTAATTTTCTTGTGCTGTAGCGTTTTTTTTTTTGTTTTTTTTTTTTTTTGTTATTGATTAACATTCAAGTGCTGGCTATTTTTCTTTTTTTTTTTTAATTATTTATTTATTTATTTATTTATTTTTACATTTTTTACATTTTCAGATTTGTAAGGTTGGAGTTATATTTTTCTTGATGCATAATATTTGTCTTATTTTATTGTATTGATATTTTTTTATGTATATTTTCCTTGTCTTTTCAGATTGGAATTTGATTCTCTTTTAACATTTTACGTTTCCCAATATTTTCCAATTGATAGATGTTTTTTTCCCTATATAGTTTTCCCAATATTTTTTTTTAATTACTCACAAAATAATTCAAAAATTACAAGTAAAACACTCCCCTTTTCACAGTAAATAGATGAATAGAATATACCGTAAATTCCGGACCATTGAGCGCCCCGGATTACAAGCCTCACCCGGTACATTTTTAAAGGAAAAAGCATTTTGTACATACATAAGCCTCTCCTGCCTATAAGCCGCGTGTGCCCACATATTAAACTGAAATATTTATAAAGAAATACACAGTTTTCCAAGTTTAAATACCATATTTTAACAAATCGGGTTATGATACAGCGCGTGACTTACAGGTAAGGGAGGTGCGGAAGAGCAAGAGACGTGCTGTCGTTGTTGTTGCGGGTGTGTCTGCGTGTGTGCGTCGGCTGCTAGAGGCAGCAGTCGTGTGTTGTTCGACGAGTTTCCAAAATAAAGAATTGCAACCTAACTTAACGGGTTACTATTTGTCATCGTTACAATACCTTAACTTTTCTTTCCAAACAGCGCCAGCAACACGGCACTTAGCTGACTCCTCAAGCTCACTCCTTAGCGTGTCGTCCTCTTCATCACGCAGCAGACCGGCTTTTCGAAACCCGTTGGTGATGGTGGATTTTTTTCACGCTGCTCCACGCTGTCAGACTTTTGCAAAAGTTGCTCTTCGCATACGACCACTTTTGTAAACGATCTGACGCCGCTGGCCATCCAAGCCTTCAATTCAACTCGGCACATCATATCCATTTCTTCTAGCATGATGCGGGTATGCTAATTCTTGCCTGGCACGGCCAGACTGTTCTCCGTGTGTTTTTCAAACACAGAGAAGTCTGAGACCCAGCCCATTAATGCCCTCTCGAGCAAGTACAAAATCAATCGATAGATTCGTTTATTTGCGTGACGTGCTCTTAACGAGCGGTGTCACTCTTCCGCGTCGGAAGTCGTCTCCAAAACACAGATGGCGAACAGGAGAGCCGAAAATATGTTCCAATCCACGGTAAAATCAGTTTTAAATTACCAAAAACACATCGACACAAGTCAGTGACAACAGTCTGTCTCGCGCTAGCCATGTTGAATAAACTCCGCTCTCCTCGTATGTTTACTTCCGCGCGCAAGTCCCTCGTCCCGCCCGTCGCTGATTGGTCCACTCCGCTGTCTGTTTGCTGTGGCTTGCTCCGCTCTGAAAATTTTATCCGCTTAATGGTGGCCAGACTCAATAGCTGGAACAGCGGTGAGTCTGGAGTACCAGGCTATGCTAATTCTACTAATGCACAAAGATGAAGGTCTGCTACTTTTATGCGTGCACAAAGCACAAACTTAAAATACGGGTAAGAGTGCCAACTAGCGTCTTCCTCGACACACATATTCCACGTGTCTTATGCTTGCATTTTATGCTCGAGTGCTCCTGGCGGTCGTTAGAAAAATTGATAAATTGGCCGCATCATTGCATACGCCGCAGGATTCAAAATGAGGGAAAAAAGTAGCGGCTTGTAATCCGGAATTTACGGTATTTCCCCTTTTTATATTTTGATACTGAATGCTGTTTGTCTTACCTGCAGGTCCCAAACACAGGCAGCGTGAAAGAGGGCCGAGTGCACCTTGGCCACCCGGCTGACGTCGGCGACGTCCCACACGAACAAGCTGTGGTCGGCGTACACGCAGCTTAACCAGCGGCTGATGGGGTCGTAGGTTACGGCCATGGCATCTGGGTAGCGAGCATCCGCCCGGCTGCACAGTAAGTGACTGAAAGCAGTGTTGTTTTAGTCAAGAATGACAATAACGAAAATATTTCGTTGATGAACAATTTTTTTCACGACAATGATGTGACAAGCTAAAAATGTTGCTTGGGAGACTAAAACAATGACTATGAGACAAATTCCAGTTTTTGTCTGACGCGCTGAAAATGCGACACAGTTTCTGGCACATTCTTACAATCTATGACATTTTCATATTGTTTGTGGAATACATTAGCTAGCGTAGAATATTGCTTTAGCCTTTAAAAGTCGGTGGTGAGTGATCACACACTAAATGTAACTTGGCACGTAAGCATAGCATTTCCGTAAAAATTAGCATAAACTTGGCGAGTATGCTCTTAAACACCCGGACTTTTTTTTTTTTTTTTTTTACATACAGTTTGTGGCTATTAGGCAAGTTTAATTGAAAATAACGCACAGATTTTACCTCTGAGTGTGTATTATCATCACAATTTGTTATGATAATTCTAAATTTTTGGAAACCTTTGTTTATTTTTGGACTAAAACTTTTGAACTTTACACACATAAACATTTTGAGTAACTGTCGACTAAAACTAGACAAATTAATTTGAGATATTGTCGAATCAAACTAGACGAAGACGAACACATTTTGAAATGACTAAAATATGACTAAGACTAATACCCTATTGGCCCGAATATAAGACGGCCCTGATTATAAGACGACCCCTTCTTTTTCAAGATTCAAGTTTGAAAAAAAGACTTTTTGAACACTAAATTGATTTTTATACAGAAAATAATTACAGTACATCTGAAACAAATGATTATAACAATATATTTGAGAGAAAAAGCATGTTATTTTGCCTCATTCAAATCTTAATATCTGAACATTTAAATATGTAAACTAAAGTGCAATCACATTTGTAAATGAATGGCTTCTGGTTTTTCAAATGTAAATAAACCAATCTATTGTGATAAAACAGCAAAATTGCAATAACTGCATTAACCATCAAAGTGAAGTCTAACTGTAACTGTAATCTTGAAACAAATCTGAATAAGGAACAACATTAAAATAAAATAATGCAAACTGGTTAAACTCGAGAGTAGCTGAGGAGATCTGTCATGACAGAACAATGCTTCAATGATATCTGGCGCCATCTAGCGTCGTGAATGGGTATAATGTCTAGACGGCGAATATAAGACGACCCCCCTCTTTTTTTTTTTATTTCAATGCAAAAACACTGTCTTATATTCGGGCCAATACGGTAAGTATTTTCATCCAAAGACAAAGATCAGCTTTAAAAGGACTGGCAAAAACAACATTGACTGAAAAGGAGAGTCCACAAAGGATTCTCGTCAACCTTGTTGTTGCTGAGTGTCTCCCTACCTAGCTTGAGTGACAGACGCGACGTCCACTCCGAGGGGGTGCGGCCGAGGCAGAGTGCAAACAAAACGAAGGTCTAACGGGCTAAAAACTCGCACCGTTCCATCGGCGCAGCTGCAGAAAATCCGGTCCGAGGATAGAGACAGAGACTGGGCCATGCTGGTCTACAAAACACCACAAAGGTTGTGGGCAGACAACAAACATAAATTACAGTATATTCAGTATCATGCTCTACAGTGGTATGAAAAAGTATCTGAACCTTTAGGAATTTCTCATATTTCTGTATAAAATTACCATCAAACACTATCTGATCTTTGTCAAAATCACACAGATGAAAAAAACACTGTCTGCTATAACTAAAATCACCCAAACATTTATAAGTTTTCATAGTTTAATGAAGATAGTATGCGAACAATGACAGAAGGGGGAAAAATGAGTAAGTGAACCATCACATTTAATATTTTGTGCCCCCCCTTTTGGCAGCAATAACTTCAACCAGACGCTTCCTGTAGCTGCAGATCAGTCTGGCACATCGATCAGGACTAGTCTTGGCCCATTCTTCTCTACAAAACTGCTGTAGTTCAGTTAGATTCCTGGGATATCTGGCTGAATCGCTGTCTTAAGGTCATGCCACAGCATCTCAATGAGGTTTAAGTCTGGACTTTGACTTGACCACTCCAGAACGTGTATTTTGTTCTTGTGAAACTATTCTGAAGTTGATTTACTTCTGTATTTTGGATCATTGTCTTGTTGCAGCGCACATCTTCTTTTTATCTTCAACTGTCTGACAGACGGCCTCAGGTTTTCCTGCAAAACATCCAGATAAACTTTTGAATTCATTCTTCCACTAATGATTGCAAGTTGTCCAGGCCCTTAGGCAGCAAAACAGCCCCAAATCATGATGTTCCCTCCACCATGCTTCACGGTAGGGATTTGGTGTTGAAGTGGGTGAGCAGTTCCACTTTTCCTTCAAGCATGACGTTGTGTGTTCCTCCCAAACAATTCAACTTTGGTTTCATAAGTCCACAAAATATCTTGCCAATACTTCTGTGGCGTGTCCAAGTGCCTTTTTGTCAACATTAAACAACCAACAAAGGTTTTTAAGACAGCAGTGGCTTCCTCTGTGGAGTCCTCCCATAAACACCATTGTTGGCTATACTGGACTGTCTCAGAAAATTAGAATACACAATATTCTAATTTTCTGAGACAGTCCTGTATATTGTTCTATGTAAAAGACGTCAGCCAAGGTCGGCCCCCCACATTTTTACCACGCCAAATCTGGTCCCCTTTGCAAAAAGTTTGGACACCCCTGCTTTAAATGGTGGATTAATGTACAGGACTGTCTCAGAAAATTAGAATATTGTGTATTCTAATTTTCTGAGACAGTCCAGTAGTTTTACATATAGTTGATGTGTGCACAGATATTGGACTTTGCCAGTGATTGCTTTAAGTCTTTAGCAGACTCTCTAGGGTTCTTTTTTACCTCTCTGAGTATTCTGCACTGAACTCTTGCCGTCATCTTTGGTGGACGGCAACTCCTTGGGAGAGAAGCAACAGTGCCAAACTCTCTCCATTTATAGACAACTTCTCTGACTGTCGATTGATGAAAATTCAGACTTTTAGAGATGTTTTGTATTATTTCCCAGCTTTATACAAATCAACAATCCTTGATCGCAGGTCTTCAGACAGCTCTTTTGACCGAGCCATGATGCATATCAGACAATGGTTCTCATTAAGACAGTTCTTATCAGGTGTGTGTTTTATAGTGGGCAGGGTAGCTTTAAACCACTCATCAGTGATTGGGCACACACCTGACTTAAATTGTTTGGTAAAAATTGGTTCAAATTGCTCTTTAAGTCTCTTAGGCAGAGGGCTGACTAACTTATTTTTCCCCTGTCTGTCATTGTTTGCATGTTATCCTCATTAAAATATGAAAACTTATGAATGTTTGGGTGTTTTTTGTTCAAGCAGACACTGCTTTTACATCTGTGTGATTTTGACAAAGATCAGGTCACATTTAATGGTGATTTTATGCAGAAATGTGACAAATTCCAAAAGGTCCAGATATTTTTTCATACCACCGTAGTACACACTTTTAAACGAATTTATAGCTTGGAAGTGTGGAAGGTAGAACGAACAATAATTTTCTTTTTTTTTACCTGCAGATCTACCCACTTGTCCAGCATCCTGTTGCCGTTAAACTCGCACAGCAAGCCGGAGAAGGTGACGCAGAAGGTGGAGTCGGCCTTTTGGCCACGCCCACAGGCCACATCGCAGAAGAAGTTGTTCCTCAGCTCGCCCAGCAAACCCGAACGCCCCAGCAGGGGGACCGGGGTGCTGGCCTAAAACAAAACGCTGATTAGCCTCCAGATTGAAACAAATTTGAGTATTACCTATGTATGAATGCTCGAGTAGTACCTTACTAGCCTTGCACTGATCCAAATACCAGAACTTGACATGTCTGTTGCCCACAGTGACAAAGTAAGAGCTGTCCTCAGAGAAGGACACTCCCGTTACCTTGCTTGACACTTTGTTAGCAGCTATGACCACATCCTTCTGTAATAAAGAACCCATAACTGTTTTGTCAGACTCATGTTTAGATATAATCTTGCACATCGCTGTACGCTTACTTTCCACGCCCAGACATTGACCATCATGTCATGTTGGTTGCCCACACTGACGATATGCTTGCCATCAGACGAGAAGGCCACGCAGGAGACACCATATTCATGCTTTTGCAACTCAGACACTTGGCAGCGCTCCGAAACGTCCCATAGTCGTACAGCGGGAAGGTGGCCACTCTACAGAGGCAATAAGTCATAATGTGATGTACATTCTGGATTCTTTGTAAACCCAAAATATTATTTCAGTAGTTCGCCATAGTATGCATGGTGATGTAGCACTAGTGCTGTGTTAAGTGAGTATAATACAGACTGTGGTGTTCTATTCTGAGGCTTCAATGTCAAGGCTGGGGTGGAGAGATTATCTTCCGGCTTGTAACTCTCTCCCATCTCCCTCGCTGGAAGGGATCACTGAGCTATTTCCATGCCTCTTGCTTTAAAACGATAAAGTCAAGGTCGGAGCTAATAGGTGACATGGGTTGAGCGACAGGCAGGGCAACAAAGAAGAATGCTAATGATTACTGTTTTTATACAATTTAAAAGATATAGTTTTTGTACTCAATTAAGATCATTCATTCATCTTCCGTACGGTTTATCCTCACGAGAGTCGCAGGGTGTGGTGGAGCCCAGTGGCGTCGTTAGGCCTATTTAGGGGGGCTTCAGCCCCCTAAATAATACAAAAAAAAAAAAATACAAAAAATGCTGGCAGATTCACTATGATCATATAACCTGTCACGATTAACTTAAATATGATCATAAATCTGTCAGTTCCCCCATACTTCATAGAATACAGTAGAGCGCCCCTTCAATGCGTCGCTATCCAATCCATTCCACTTTTTCATATGGAGAACACCCACATCTCTGAATATCCAGTCCGCGTTTTTTCCTGTGACATTGTTAGCAGTCAGTACTACCTTTTGTTTTTGTTTGCAGTCGGTCTCTGCGCACGTCTTCCCTTTGATGTTTTGCAATCAAATGTTACATCCCAGCTCTAAAATAACGCTGCTACTTAGCTGCTGCTAACTAGTTAGTCTGAAATGCATTGTGAAGGTTCTAATAGAGTTGAGTGTGAACTCTTGTCTCCACTATCTTTGGGGTGACTTCCTTCTGGTGCATCGGCTGTGTTTCTCACTTTACGCATTGATGAGTACAGGAGCTGAGCTCATTCATGTATGATTATCATCAGTGGATAGTCATTAACGTAGTCTTGATAATAACTCTGTAACCTTTGCAGGATTGATTAGTGGAATTTATTTCTTTATCAATGGGGTCAGGACCTTCATTTGTGTCGCATTGAATGTGGTGTGTCCAGACTTTGTGTCCAAACTTTTGGCATTTACTGTATGCATGCATGTATTTATTTTAAATATGTTATGTATAATGTTTGAATATATGTTTGTGTGCATGTGTGTAAGGCAAATTAGCATGACTCACTCATTACTTTAATTCAAGTAATTAGCAGCATTTTCCAGAGTTTGAAATTACAGGCATTTTTATTACATATATGCCCAAAATGTAATCTGTGCGATTTACAAATATTTGGGAACAAACAATTACTGTGCTGTGAGTGAAAGTCATGGCATTAGATAGTGACACCCCTGCTGGAGCCTATCCCAGTGAACTATGGCCAGTTGTCATTCATTGAAAAGCTGTTATTGTTCAAGATGACCCCCCCCCCCCCCCCCCTGCAAAAGTTTATGTTGTTGTTTACATTACTTTTGTGTATTTCAATGCCATGAAATCGTGGAATTTAGCGCTACACTGAGACTGAGATACTCTCGAGACTACAACTAGCTCGCTACTGTTAGATTCATTTATTTATTCTTTTAACCAAATTATTTGCCAGCGACGTCAAAAACAGAAGACAAAACAATACCTGCAGCAAATTATGATTTTATCCCCAGCAAGTGGCGCAAAAAATGTACGATTAACTAGTGAATTCTATGACATAGTTCGTAGTTGTGATATACGGGAAGAACCAGCGGCCTACTGAGCCGCGTATTCGCTTAGCACCACAAGCCGATCGAGAGCGAGCGAGGACGGCGTAAGTAGTTGCGGAAGAGACGCTAGTTGGCTAGCTCGGCTCGAGACGTTTACCATATCTTCACCATAATTACTAGCCTCCAACCCAATAATAATTAAAATTATTAAAATTATAGACATAAAATATAATCGCCCGCACATACGCTTCACTTGTACTTTGTATTATTATTGTATGTAAAGTATCTCACGCGTAACTATTATCCACTTACCTCATAAAAAGCGGCCTAATTGAGCAGCGGACTCGCGTAGCAGCACAAGCCGGTAGAGGAGCACGTCGAGGCGGTATGAGAGCAGGCGGAAGCGTGGCTCTTGTTACTGTGGTTTCAATGGTATTACGGCCTTCCCCCAACTCTCTTAACTATTATTGATCAAATATATAAAAATGGCACTATATATACAATATATATACACTTGTAGTGCATATATGAATACCAGTAAAATAAAGTTTGATTCGTATGATTTCAAATTTTGTTAAAATATACTTGTGCTATATGTTCTGTAATCCGCCCAACTAAAAACATTCTTATGTAATCATCGCATATTATGAGGAGAAAAAATGGGACCAATTTGGATTTAAACTTTGCTCCCTGCTATCACGACAACCAGCATTCTCACATCCACTTACATAGTGAAGTCCTTTAATCAGCTTTGATTGGCCAGTTGGGACAGATTACGCTTCCACAAGCGATTGATGCTAACCGGCTATCCTTAAACGGGTCTATGGAAACACGGAATCCCTAATCAACCAGATGTACATCTGTACCTAAATCCTTTTGGGAGATTTTGTCAATGAAACTATGGTGTTCATGTTATTTCAAGTTGTCCGCATTTCAAAGCATTGTTTTTATCCATATAAACTAATGTCAGATCAGATGACGGACATATTCTGTTCATGTCATTTTCACGACCACATATTTGTATATAGATGAAATGCTGAGGGCCTCACCTCGCCTGTAACCAGGTATTTGCCATCCTGGGAGAAGGACAGAGCCGTGATGGACTTTCTGCAGCAAGGAAAATGAGATATACTGTATCAATCACGTGTGATATTGCTTTCATTTCAATGCAAACAAGCTTACTTTGACGCATTGATGAGATGCTGCTGTCTGTTTTTTCTTGGGTTCAGCAATACCACAACACACCTACACAGCAAATAACCAATATAAAGTGAACAAGCACATGCAGATTTATGTATCGTGAATGGGAGCAATGTGAGTAATCTGTTAATCTGCTATTAGCTTTGTTCTGTGTACTGCTTCATAATTACAACAGGTAGGATTATGTAACACAAAAGAGCATTGTGCCCAAAAATGCTGACTTATTAGTTCAAATTGGTAAACAAATAACACATTCAGTGCCATTGACAGCAATAGACGTCCAATCCATTTTGACTGGGCGAGGCTAACAGCAAATAATCACAACTCTGGTTGGCAACTCCCTGAAAAAAAATAAGGGACACCTCATCGGTAGAGCCTACACTATTTTTTTCCACTAGAGGGCACTCATGCTCTTTGCACAACTGATGCTTCAGTTCTGTTGGGTTTGTTTCTCTCGCCAGATTTTTTTTTTTTGTATTTCTTTGGCTTAATGCGGTTATTTAATAGGTTATAGTACAGTATAATGATAACAGTTCATATAAATAACTTTGTGCTGAGAAAAAAATACAATTGTTTGAAAAAACAAACAAATCAAACATAGTAAGCAGTCACTCACAATGTTACTCATTACTAAAGTATTTATTTTAGGGCTGTCAAAATTATTGCGTTAACGGGCGGTAATGAATTTTTAAAATTAATCACGTTAAAATATTTGACGCATTTAACGCACATGCCCCGCTCAAACAGATTAAAAAGACAGCACAGTGTCATGTCCATTTGTTACTTGTGTTTTTGGTGTTTTGTCACCCTCTGCTGGTGGTTGGGTGCGACTGATTTTATGGGTTTCGGCACCATGAGCATTGTGTAATTATTGACATCAACAATGGCGAGCTACTAGTTTATTTTTTGTTTGAAAATGTTACAAATTTGATTAAAACGAAAACATTAAGAGGGGTTTTAATATAAAATTTCTATAATTTGTACTAACATTTATCTTTTAAGAACTATAGGTCTTTCTATCCATGGATATCTTTAACAGAATGTTAATAATGTTAATGCCATCTTGTTGATTTATTGTCACAATAAACAAATACAGTACTTATGTACAGTATGTTAAATGTATATATCCGTCTTGTGTCTTATCTTTCCATTCCAACAATAATTTACAGAAAAATATGGCATATTTTATAGATGGTTTGAATTGCGATTAATTACGATTAATTAATTTTTAAGCTGTGATTAACTCGATTAAAAATTTTAATCGTTTGACAGCCCTAATTTATTTCACTAAATAGTTTTTTATTTGTACTTGAGTACATTTTTTTTTGAATGAATACTTTTACTTCATCTTGAGTAATACTATTTTTAAGTAAGGCTACTCTTACTTGAATACAATTTTTGGCTACTCTACCCATGACTGGTGATATATGAATTTCACACAAAGTTATACATGCATCAAAACAAGGAAACTATAGTAAATGACAATAAAAAAATCTTTTTTTTTCTTTTCCTCACCCTGCAGGATAAGCCACTAGTCCCGTTTTGGGGTCGCAGGCCAGGCAGCTGTTGCCCAAAGCGGTTATGCCTAGAACCTTCTCCAACGTTACCTGCAAAGCAACCCGTGCATATTGTCATTCAGTAGTGACCTGCGAATGAAGTATTCTTAATATTTGAAGAAATATTCACAAAAATATCATAAGACGTGAAACCTAGAGTTGTCATAGCCCATAATATCGACCGATAAAAGCATTTTAACCCTTTAACACCAATTTACCAATTAAAACAGAAGATAATATCATTTGCGCTTTATAGTTTTATTGCCCTCATAAATAAGCATTGAAACACAGCATGGGACATGTGTTTATGGCCATATTTCAATAATTTCTAGTCGTTTTTCTAAACAGAAAGTACCACGAAAAACTACATATCCCAGGAGCCATTGTGAAGTCACGAAAGATGGACGTAATGTGAACATTTTTAATAAATTGCCGAGCAAGTCGCCACCTAAGGAGAGGGAAGCGAGCGACGGCCAGTTGGATTGCGCGAGCGACTTTGAAACGTGTAGAATGAATTAAAAACTAAATTTAGCGCAAGCTAATGCATAATTTCGGCGAGTGAGAAGTGACAGCAGTGCGCAAATGGCGGAAGAGTGGGCTATGTGACGTAGTGTATGATGTGGCCCTTTGTCTTGTTCAAGGGGGAACTGAGTGGCATGCCAGAAAAAATTGCACTGAACTAGTTTATTGCCAATATTATTGAAAATATTTTTCCCCCCACTGTCAATCTTTTCAGGTTGTATGTAGATGTGTGTGTTCGAGAAGCTTGATTGTATGTATATGGCGCAAAACACAGACAAGGCTGAAAAAGCAGTTTCTGCTCTTGCACCCCTCTCTAAAATAAACTGCTGTATTTTAAGCCAAAAGAACTGTTGTGTTTGATAGAACAATATGCCTATATGCTGCCATAGCAGATTCATGGCGCATTAAGCACGCAAACTATCTAAAATCTAAAATTTATTCACTAGCATATTTTTAACTTTTAAACCAATTACATCACAATGAAAAAAATTGGTGTCTGTAAATAAGTCACGGTTATCTACCTCAAAACTATCGCTTAATTGTTATATTTTTTTTGTTACTGTCGTATTTACCCCGTTATTAGAGATGATAAATTATTGATCCAAACAAAGAAAAATTGGGGGGAAAAAAAACGTTTAAAAGGGTAAATATATGAAAAAGAACCTCTCTCCTTGATGTCTACGATTTCTGCATCGCGCCCCTTGTTGTATTACCATGTTTCACCTATAAAATCCCCCCAAAATCCGGCGGTGGCCATTCACATCTGTGTCGACACTCGATTATACATGCTACATAGAGTTTTTGGATCGAAACAAGGTAAGTACACGATAATATCTCGTTAAAATCATGGCGTCTTTAATTATGCTCTCGCGGGTTCTGACCTCCAGTTAGGGTTTTGCTGTTTAATTTTTTTTTTCAAATGCCCTCCTGTTCCAAATTTTTCTTCCCCCAGAAAATTGAAATTTTAAGCTTTCCAATGATGTATCACACATGCATATAGGACAATTTTGAAATTTGGCCAAATTGGGGGTCTCAGAGCGGGACTTCAAGTCACCTGAGTGTTTTACGCCATGTACTTTTTATAAAGTGATGGGTGCAATACCTAACCTCACAGAGATATCCTCAAACCCTTTTTGTGTAGATGATATATTTGTATTGAAGAGACTAGTATTTTTTCTTGTATTTACTGTTAGACTGTTTTTATTACTCTAACACACTTAATATAATCAATCAGGAAATAGTATCTTTTCTCATATTTACTGTTTGGCTTTTTGTATTACTCTGACACACCCAATATAAAATAAATGCATTTATATCATAGCTTAAGAAAAACAAGCAGAATATATTTGATATTATGAACAGTTGGACTTGAAATGATGAGAATTTGCAGCGCCAAGACAACGGGCAGATAAGGGCAGAACAGATACAGGAAGCCTTCTGACCATGGACGCCCAACGTGTGTGTCATGCAGCTGACAGAAAGATTGACGCTGACAAGCAGGTGATAGGCAAGAAATCTACGAGCCCACATCTGCACCACCAAATACCGCAAACATCTCTTCTGTACAGTCCAGAACAAATGGCGGGACGTCTTGCCACAAGGAACATCTGACACGGAGGAACCTGCGACCGAGAAGTGAACACTCAGCACTCATGTGGTGTTGAGGATGGCAAAATCCTTAAATCTCGTTAACCTGACAAAAGTAACGCCCGAATTCTCCCCTCAAACAGACAATAATCCTAAGCAATGCCCAAACACGCCATTCTTCTGGAGCACAGCCCACCTCACCAGAGCCTTTAAAAGACTGAATGTTTTAACTAATCGTTGTCATTTTTCTCAGGAATCTTTTGTTGACTTGTGATATGGTGACCCTGGATCCAGTTTGCCTCCTCGCCTGGGTCTCTCTGTGCTGTATGATTGCTGCAGACTTGGAATAAATTGTCAACTTATGTTTCGAAGCCTTTTTCCAGCTTTTAAAATGGAGCCAGTACAAGGGGTTAAGACCAGAGTGAATGCGCAGAGTTTGGCCTTTTGGCCGGGTTGCCGTAGTTCCGCTGGCCCGGGCCGTTGGAATGGCGCTAGCGCGGTTCTGGCAGTTCGGCTGGCGTGATTCCGGCAGTCTGGCTAAAAGATTCAGATTCCTTCAGTATATACTGTATATATATTTTTTTCCTCCAGTATTTTGCACTGTTGGTCTACTGTGTATAACCTGTTTTGACCATAGTATGTGTAAAGGCAAAACACGCCTAGACCATACCTGCTGTTTCTGTTGAAATATGAAATAAAAACTACCAGTCTTATTTTTTTCTGTTGAATGTTTACACCAACAAGTTGAAGATATATATCAAGCTTCAAAATGGTTCGGCGAGCATGTTTGGTTGTCAATCGGACATCAATATTACAAATTTTGACAAAAGATTTTGGGATTTTTGTCTTTTTGGGTGCAAAATGTTGATTATAAATGGTCAGTGAAGAAAACAAGTTTGGACATGAAAGCTATGGTGTCCTGAAAAAAGGGACCTAACCAGGTCATTCTGAACATTATTTTTAAAATATAAAGGCAACATCAAAGGAATGCAAATTCAGACTAAATAGGCTCGTGTGTGAAAGGGTTAAAATGATATCAACATTGGTTTTTAATTAGAGATGTCCCGATCGATCCCGACTGATCGGGTCCGATCACGTCATTTTCAAATTATCGGAATCGGCAAAAAAATATCGGACATGCCTTTTTTTAATATACAGTGCCTTGCAAAAGTATTCGGCCCCCTTGAATCTTGCAACCTTTTGCCACATTTCAGGCTTCAAACATAAAGATATGAAATGTAATTTTTTTTGTCAAGAATCAACAACAAGTCGGACACAATCGTGAAGTGGAACAACATTTATTGGATAATTTAAACTTTTTTAACAAATAAAAAACTGAAAAGTGGAGCGTGCAATATTATTCGGCCCCTTTACTTTCAGTGCAGCAAACTCACTCCAGAAGTTCAGTGAGGATCTCTGAATGATCCAATGTTGTCCTAAATGACCGATGATGATAAATAGAATCCAAATGTGTGTAATCAAGTCTCCGTATAAATGCACCTGCTCTGTGATAGTCTCAGGGTTCTGTTTAAAGTGCAGAGAGCATTATGAAAACCAAGGAACACACCAGGCAGGTCCGACATACTGTTGTGGAGAAGTTTAAAGCCGGATTTGGATACAAAAAGATTTCCCAAGCTTTAAACATCTCAAGGAGCACTGTGCAAGCCATTATATTGAAATGGAAGGAGCATCAGACCACTGCAAATCTACCAAGACCCGGCCGTCCTTCCAAACTTTCTTCTCAAACAAGGAGAAAACTGATCAGAGATGCAGCCAAGAGGCCCATGATCACTCTGGATGAACTGCAGAGATCTACAGCTGAGGTGGGAGAGTCTGTCCATAGGACAACAATCAGTCGTACACTGCACAAATCTGGCCTTTATGGAAGAGTGACAAGAAGAAAGCCATTTCTCAAAGATATCCATAAAAAGTCTCGTTTAAAGTTTGCCACAAGCATGGAAGAAGGTGCTCTGGTCAGAGGAAAACAAAATTGAACTTTTTGGCCACAATGCAAAACGATATGTTTGGCGTAAAAGCAACACAGCTCATCACCCTGAACACACCATCCCCACTATCAAACATGGTGGTGGCAGCATCATGGTTTGGGCCTGCTTTTCTTCAGCAGGGACAGGGAAGATGGTTAAAATTGACGGGAAGATGGATGCAGCCAAATACAGGAACATTCTGGAAGAAAGCCTGTTGGTATCTGCACAAGACCTGAGACTGGGACAGAGATTTATCTTCCAACAGGACAATGATCCAAAACATAAAGCCAAATCTACAATGGAATGGTTCAAAAATAAACATATCCAGGTGTTAGAATGGCCAAGTCAAAGTCCAGACCTGAATCCAATCGAGAATCTGTGGAAAGAGCTGAAGACTGCTGTTCACAAACACTCTCCATCCAACCTCACTGAGCTCGAGCTAATTTGCGAGGAAGAATGGGCAAGAATGTCAGTCTCTCGATGTGCAAAACTGATAGAAACATACCCCAAGCGACTTGCAGCTGTAATTGGAGCAAAAGGTGGCGCTACAAAGTATTAACGCAAGGGGGCCGAGTAATATTGCACGCCCCACTTTTCAGTTTTTTATTTGTTAAAAAAGTTTAAATTATCCAATAAATTTTGTTCCACTTCACGATTGTGTCCCACTTGTTGTTGATTCTTGACAAAAAATTAAAATTTTATATCTTTATGTTTGAAGCCTGAAATGTGGCGAAAGGTTGCAAGGTTCAAGGGGGCCGAATACTTTTGCAAGGCACTGTATATACATCGTATATATTTTAATTAAATCGTTTTCTAATTGTATTTAACGTTACAGACATACTATGTTACACTTATCCAGAGTCTTTAGGCTTAAGGTGGGGTTATCAAATTTATCCCAATAATGGCGGTAATTAACTTTTTAAAAAATGTATCATGTTAAAATATTTAACGCAATTAATGAATACGCTGCACGACCCACTCACGCATTCTCGCGCTTAATCTGTAATGGCGCGTTTTACCTATATAGAGAGCTATCAGGCAGCGTAAAATGAGTACAGTGAATTTTGGCAGCCTTTGGAGCCTTGTTTTAAATGGCGAAAGCTTTCCAATCCCTCTCCCTATGATTAGAAATATCATGGGAAGCAATGTGGGGAAGATAGGTAGTAATTGATCTTTTTCTTAACACCCTATGTTATTTCCCAACGCAGAGAAGATATATCAATTGGTAGCACTAAGCACAGTCATGGTTGCACTTCCCATCATGCATTTGGGCACGGCTACAGTATCTTTTACTGAAAGCTCAACAAATACACTAGATGGCAATATTTAGTCACAATATACAAAGTCAAATTTATCCTTTAAGAATTACAAGTCTTTCTATCCGTGGATCCTTCTCACAGAAAGAATGTTTAAATGTAAATGCCATCTTGAGGATTTATTGTCATAATAAACAAATACAGTACTTATGTACTGTGTGTTGAATGTATATATTCGTCCAAGTTTTATTCATTTTTTTCTTATTGCATTGCCAAAATGTATATGATCAGGAAAAATTATCGGGATGGATTGGAATTGAATCGGGAGCAAAAAAAAAAAAAAAGCAATCGGATCGGGAAATATCGGGATCGGCAGATACTCAAACTAAAATGATCAGGAGCAAAAAAACATGATCGGAACAACCCTATTTTTCATGATTGGTTTTGGGCCAGCATGCATGTTGCCTTCAAAGTGATTGTAGAAGCCTTCTGCCTTTGTACAAGGGCTGGTCACATCTTAGCACAGCAGTTATGCTCACTGACCATTAGATGTCTCCAAACTAAGATGTTTGGGAGTATTATCATTATTAAAGCAATCACAATACAATTAGCCATAATATGTTAAATCCACTAAAACATATACCAGCACAATTTTGGGATATTGATTAAAAAGTAATTATCGGACAACTATAATGAAAATACATAACCACACAATATTCCACCATAATGTTGTCAAACTATCGCTTTTGCTCAATTTCCTGATTATGTCTTAACTTGAACGATAAGACACTTATTCCCTGATGTCAACAAACTAGATGAGAATGATGTTATTATTATGTTGTTGCTCAGTCGAGTCACGGCATCCTGTTGTCTTTTAATCAATAAAACATGTTAGCGCAGTTGATTTATCGGAAGGACATGAACCTCAGTTACACTGCAAGTGCACTCACATTATACTCGTATACACTCAGGGTTATATTGCATTTGTACAGTTTCACGTATACATGCCTTGCTCGCCAGGTTGTCCCTGCGGTCCCTCCCGTGTTTGCCTGACGGTGATCTCAGCAACTTCCTAATACGACTCTTGATGGTCATTCCATCCATGGTGACCCTCGGATGGGGGTCGCCTTCAAGTGGCTGTAAAACGATCAATTGAGCTGCAATTCCTTTCCAGCCTGGAAAGGAGCCTCTCGCTAAGTGGGACAGCCTTCCTGCTGGCGGGACATGTGGAGGCTTAATCTCCTGAGGAAGGTTTAGCCCGAGGCCCGCCTGTCGCCTCGGCCAGAGCTTCAGGCGTCCTGCCTCGTGATTACATCAATGGTGGCGTTTGTGCCTAATTAATTCAATTGATTGGATTAAAAGCACACAGAATCAAGGAGTGTCAATGTATGCTTATATTAGCATGGACTCATAAACTTGTAGGACGCAACAGGATTTTAAAAAGTAACCACTGAAGCCTTTATCTTTAAACATTTAGGAGATCTCTATTTTTGGGGAAGCTTTAATTTGGGTCATTTCTAGAGGTTCTCAGAAAGAAATTTTGATAACAGCAAGTGGCAATTTGACCATATGCTTTATATGTTACCAATGTTTCCAAACCACATTACAGGTACAGTGGGGAGAACAAGTATTTGATACACTGCCGATTTTGCTGGTTTTCCCACTTGCAAAGCATGTAGATGTCTGTAATTTGTATCATAAGTTCTCTTCAACTGTGAGGGACGGAATCTAATACAAAAAAAAAAAAAAAAAATCACGGTGTATGATTTTTAAATAATAAATTTGCATTTAATTGCATGAAATAAGTATTTGATACATCACAAAAATCGAACTTAATATTTGGTACAGAAACCTTTGTTTGCTATTACAGATACCAAACGTTTCCTGTAGTCCTTGACAAGGTTTGCACACACTGCAGCAGGGATTTTGGCCCACTCCTCCATGCAGATCTTCTCCAGAGCCTTCAGGTTTCGGGGCTGCTGCCGGGCAACACGGACTTTCAGCTCCCTCCATAGATTTTATATCGGGTTCAGATCTGGTGACTGGCTAGGGCACTCCAGGACCTTAAGATGCTTCTTACGGAGCCACTCTTTAGTTGCCTTGGCTGTGTGCTTTGGGTCATTGTCATGCTGGAAGACCCAGCCACGACCCATCTTCAGGGCTCTCACTGAAGGAAGGAGGTTGTCAGCAAAGATTTGGCGATACATAGCCCCATTCATCCTCCCCTCAATACGGTGCAGTCGTCCTGTACCCTTGGCAGAGAAGCAGCACCAAAAAAATGATGTTTCCTCCTCCAAGTATCACGGTTGGGATGGTGTTCTTGGGGTTGTACTCATCTTTCTTTTTCCTCCAAACACGACGAGCCGAGTTAAGACCAAAAAGTTCAATTTTGGTCTCATCCGACCACATGACCTTCTCCCATTGCTCCTCTGGATCATCCAGATGGTCAGTGGCAAACTTCAGACGTGTCTGGACATGCACTGGCTTCAGCAGCGAGACCTTGCGTGCGCTATAGGATTTTAATCCTTGACGGCGTAATGTGTTTCCGATGGTTTTCTTCGAGACTGTGGTTCCACCTCTCTTCAGGTCATTGACCAGGTCCTGCCGTGTGGTTCTGGGCTGATCCCTCACCTTCCTCATGATCAGTGATGCCCCACGAGGTGAGATCTTGCACGGAGCCCCAGAACGAGGCAGATTGACCGTCAACTTGAGCTTCTTCCATTTTCTAATAATCGCTCCAACAGTTGTTACCTTCTCACCAAGCTGCTTATTTTCCTGTAGCCCATCACAGCCTTGTGCAGGTCTATTATTTTATTCCTGATGTCCTTACACAGCTCTTTGGTCTTGGCCATTGTGGAGAGGTTGGAGTTTGTTTGTTTGAGCATGTGAACAGGTGTCTTTTATACAGGTAACAAGTTCAAACAGGTGCAGTTACTTCCGGTAATGAGTGGAGAACAGGAGGGGTTCTTAAAAAAGAACTACGAGCCGAAATATTTACTAGTTGGTAATGTATCAAATACTTATTTCATGCAGTTAAATACCAATTTATTATTTAAAAATTATACAATGTAATTTTCTGGATTTTTGTATTAGATTCCGTCCCTCACAGTTGAAGAGAACTTATGATACAAATTACAGACCTCTACATGGCTTGCAAGTGGGAAAACCAGCAAAATCGGCATTGCATCAAATACTTGTTCTCCCCACTGTATCCCTCGCTACTTCACGCTTCAAACTTTGGCCCTCAGTCCATGGCGGATTTTTTTTTTCCAATAAAAAAGTAAATAAATGAATACAGATGAGCTGTCCCGATCCGATCACGTAGTCACTCACATCGCTCCTGCTGGTTTTCTTGGTCAGGAAGCACTGAAGTTGCTTATTAAAGTTAATGATTGACAGACGTAAAGGTTTGATCTTGCCAGAGATGTCTGGCAGCCAAAACTTGCATGCGTCAATCATCGTTTAACTTGTTAAACAGTTGCTGTGGCAACTCATCGTCTGTAAGTGAGCAGCTTGATCACATTTGACGGTGATTGTGTGCAGAAATGTGAGAAATTCCAAAAGGTTCAAAAACTTTTTCATACCACTGTATTGTTCAAGTCCAGTTCTATATTACAAAGCGTTCTTGTTCTCATGTTGAGCAACTTAAGTTGTGGCTATGGGTTTAGTATATAAGTTCTTCTATTTATTTAAATTTTATCTCAATTATTTCAGTTATTTATTTTAACATTATATTCATGTTGATGTTCCACTTTGCAAATATGCTGTAAAAAAATAAAAGAATCCTGTTCAATTGAAGTTTTTTTTTTTAACCGATACATAACAAAATAATCAAAATAACACATTTTAGAGCTATAATTATTATACCAAGAAACCGCGGTTTTGCTTAAGGTTGTCATACCGTCAAAATCTCATAAAGGCACATGCCAACTGGCACCTAGCGACATGAATGGCACCCTATGAGTAAAAATGTGTAGATTAAAAATACATATTTTCAACACATTTTCACAAGTTGTTGCTTACGCTGTACATTTTAAACAAGTAGGATCCTCAAACAGCAAAAAGAAAACCAAAACAAAAGGATTCATTTCATTAACATTTGACCTTTAATTCAATAGAACACATTATACTCTTTATTTCACCTCGAGATTTGCAGTCAACTGATTCGATTCCTTTCTAATCAAAAACAAAGTGCTCCAAACAAATGATTCCCACGGGCCAAGCGAGAAAAAAATAGCCCATAAAAACTTGTTAGCAGTAGTGTGTCTTAAAATACAGGTATTCACATTTACAAATGTTTTATTTTCGTGACCACTAAACGAAGCAAAACATTGAAGTTGAAGGAGTCATCATTATCTTTAAGCTACATTCAGCAGGTTAACTCATGCTACATGGCGTCATGGTGTAGCGGGTGCAAGAAGAGCGCGCTAGCGGATAAAGCTGCTAGCCTGGGCTTTTAGCCTAGTTGCTAACGTGCTTTCCTGCCGCGCTGTCGGTGCGGGTTCGAGTCCCTGACGTATCGTTTGACACTTGTGAGCAGCACTGAGTATTCACAGTAGTCTTTGTCCTCATGTCCACATATTGTTAAAGTTCATATTTTGTGATTGATTTTTTTGGGAAGAGGAAAAATAACTTATTGACGATTGGCTTTTTATATGGAACTTATAAAAAAAAAAAAAAAATTAAAAAAAAGTACCTACAAAGGTTTTGTTGGTAGTTGATTCTTGGTTGAACTCACATTCCATTGTGACCAATCAGTAGTTGATGCTTGGCTGAAGTCAATACTTCTTCAGATAGGTTGCCGCTCAAGTGAAAAAAATTGCAAGTTAGATTTTAAAATGACCTTTCAATTTGTAGTCAATACATCATTTTTGGAATATTTCAGAACTTGCCTATTTAGAACTTTCCATGGATCTTAGCAGAAACTTGACTTGTACTTTGAAACCCTAAAACAAACACATGCTCAGGCACATTTGGTGCAAGTCCACAGCAAGGCCACCTAAGGTGACGATCACATTTTTCTTATTCTGAGTCCAAGTCCGGGTCCAACGCCATCTCGATATCCAGCCAGGACTGCCGTTTGGCGCTTGGAAAGTCCTTACCCAGTGACCCTCGCGTGCGTGGGCGCACTACCGAGCTATTGTCCTGGCTGGGGATCTCATCTTTGCGGGGCCGCCCTCTCCCGCGTTTGATTGATGTGGTGACTCCTCTCAGAAAAAATGTTTTGTCCTTATCTGGCTTCGCTTTCTCTTTTGGGACGTTTTGGCGCTTGGGGGGTCTTCCTCTCGGCCTAGGTGTGACGGATGGGCTCGAATCGGAACTGGGGGACACCTGCTTCCAAGAAACCATTGTGGATCCAATTCGTGAGTTTCCCTTTTGTTTGTCCTCGTCAACAGGCTTCACCGCATCCGGGGGTGACTCTTTGTCTCGGGTGTCGCCGTTGGAGGGCTGCGTCGTGATATTTGCGTCCTTATTGGAGTTCATGAGCATGAGCGCATAAATACCTTTGCCTGCTAAGACAATACAAAAACGTCATTTAAATGTTCACAATTTACACTAAAATGACACATGTGTGATAAGGCTGCAATAACTAATCGATTAAATAGCTAGATATCGATTAATACATTTGTTGCCAATGAATTTGATTATCGATTTTTGCCGGGAGCTATGAGCGCTCCCGTTTGGATCCTTGTTTGTGAGGCTGCGCGCACGACATTGATTAGGGCAAGGGAGAGAGAGTTCACTGCTACACTAAGGTTAAGTTGCTGAATTGGATTAATTACATGTCAAGAGTTAGATTGTCTTGAGTCGTGTTTACCTCACGATACGATACAATTTGCGATACAAATCTCACGATAACGATCTCATGGTTTTTTTTTTCCACATAGCTCGTGGCTTTGAGATGGGTTTAGTTGAAAATGATGTACTGCTTTTCCTGCTGAGTGTGTATTATAATCACCAGGTTGGCATTGTACAATATTTGCTCATCTATCGATGTTCATTTGAAATCGTTGGAAACCTTCATTTATCTTGGGACAACAGCTTTTGAATTTTACAGACAAAAACCTTGAGTAACTGCTAAACTAGACGAAATTTGTATAGGATTTCATCAACTAAAACTAGGCTAAGACAAACGCATTTTGAACCAACTAAAATATGACTGACTTTGGATCCAACAGACAGAATAAAACAAAAGGGCTAGCAAAAGCTAGCCCACACTGATTAAACTATAGGATAAAAAAACTGATTCATTACCTTCTGCCTCCTCATTTGACTTTGTTGCTTAATTTAACGAAAATAAATGAGTAATTGACGCAATTTATATCAGCACTATAGAGCACTATACAGCATTATATCACACTCGCAGGATTATTGTCTGATTCGTGTACAGAGAAATTTTTTTTTATACTCAGAACTTTTATTGAAAACCTGACTAAGTTTTATGTACAGTAATTTTCGGATTATAAACTGCTTTTTTTCCCCCTCATTGTGAATTCTCCTGCTTGTTTGTTGATTTATTTGGGTTAATAGGTAACACATATTTTGACTGTGGTGCCATAAGACTGCCATTAGAAAGTCATAATTATGACATGACAGTATCATGGGCATTAATGAATGCTTATGACAGATGTCATTAAGTGTCATCCAGCAAATTATGTCACTAACTTCATTTATGTCCAGCTCAGATCTTTTACATCCATTCAAAAGTGAGCTAATTTGCCAGATAAAACAAAATGATATCTGTCATAGGGCTGGGCGATATGGCCTTAAACATGTATCACGATAAATTGAGCAGATTTATCTCGATAACGATAAATGACGATAAATTCGCCCAAGCGTACTGTTATATAATTTGAAAATCTGAATCAATGCATGAAATACAGATTAACTGTTTCTTGTTGATTTATTTACCAGCATTCAATTTCATATACTGTATTTAACAATTGTACATGCAGTCTAAACATTAAGTTTATAAAAATGTAATGTAAGCAATAAGAATTCAAGTATGAACATTTATAACAGCGTGTATGACTTGAACAATGTACATTATCAAAATCAATATGCCTGTGCAAACATGTCATTGTAACACAAATGACTTGCAGCTTGAACAGTACACTTCAAAAAGACAACTTGTTAATGGCTGCTGTGACATAATTATTAAATACAAGTGTTTACATTATGGTTTCAGGGTCCCCCCCAGTGCATTTTTTAATAAATGCACGCACAAATGAAACCCCAAACAAACAGAGAGAGACACACACACATTAAAGCTATATTGATCTTCTTCAAATGAAACGCTTAAGATTTTATGATAGCAATAATGACACAGAAATAAGCACATACAGAAAAATAGCTGGGGCCATTTCTCGGTCATTATAAGTTTCGCCGTTGGATTGTACTTTAAGCTGAATGCTTTACCATCACAAAAGCTATCAGAGGAATCACACACAGACAGATACAAAATAATGCCACATAGTAATTGCTAGATGCAGTCCGTGCCCAATCCACTCATTAAGTTCAGCCGTTTCGACAAGTTAGAGCCGCTATCCGACTACATCACGTTCATTTGTAGCGTTAGCCGCTAGCTAGCGTTAGCCTGGCTACCAGTAGAAAGCACTGAAAGCACCATCTCCGGAAATTGTGAGAACAGCAGGGAGGACAGCGGGTGAAAGCCCGTCTGGATGCCACCAAGAGTCTACTAAATGTCGGTTAAAAGTTTGGTGAACCTCCCTTAAGCCACACTCCATCACGTTTTGCTTGTAGCGTTAGCTGCTAGCGTTAGCTTACTGGGCTTTTGTTTGATTGGCTCCTTGATGATCACGTGACTCCCTACGTAAGCCCATTGACGGTTTCTTAAAGGGGAATGAACATAGACGGACAACACAGAATCAAAGCGGGATGAAAAGACTATATTTTCTTGTTTTATTAATTTACCGAATTTACCGACATGGTCAAAATTACGTCGGTCATCGTTAAGAATTTCGGTGACGGTAAATTTTCGGTTTACCGCCCTGCTCTAATCTGTCATAAGCATTCATCAATGCTCATGGCAGTGTAATGTCATAACTATAATGTTCTTATGACAATATTATGGTGCCACTGTCAAATCAAGTGTTACCAAATACCATAACTAGCAATTAGTGAAGCAACTGGAACAGTAACTAAAGAAATAATTAGCACAGAACATGAATTTTGATTGTGATTTACATCTGTAGAATGCGCCGCAATGTATGCTAGGAGGCATGTTGGACAACAACAGTGTTGACAGCAAGTGGAAGCAGAGGTTGACTGTCTCCCCCAAAGGAGCAGTGACAGCCAAATGAAGCTTCTTAAAGCAATGAAGGTTTGCAGCCAAATGGTTCAAAGCTTCATGGTGGTTCATTTCGTCTTATAACAGTCTTATGATGCTGCTGTCAAATAAAGTGTTACCGGTTAATATCTTTTGGTGTAAATATCCCAAAATACAGTGAGGACAGCTGCATTTTATAGTCCAGTGCGGCATATCTATGAACAAATGCCGTTTTTGTGTCAAATTTGGTGTGTGGCGGCTTATAGTCAGGTGCGTCTTATAGTGTGAAAATTACGGTACTTGAAACAGTACAGTTGTAGACTACAGTTAAGTCAGGAAGCTGTAATAAAATAATTTTTTAAGGAAAAAGTCATCCATTTTGTCTTCATTGTTACTTACAACTAGAGCTGACACAAATACTCGAGCAACTCGAGTAACTCGAGTTTAAAAACTGATCCGAGTAATTTTATTCACCTCGAGGAAACGTTTAATTTTGCCAGCTCTAAGCATCAGGTTTTGCTTGGACTACTTTTAATGCGGGACAAAATAAATAAATAAAAAAAACATCGCAGCCGACAGCCGCTACAAAATACGCCGACGCTGCCAAAAACTGCGCCCGCAGGATGCTAGTGTGGTAGCAGGTAGTGTCCGATGCGTCTCATAGATATCGCATGCATTTAGGACTAGATGCGAAATGACAGACTCGGCCGCATCTGGGCAGCGTTAGTAAACAGCCGTCATCTTTAAGCAGTAGACTTCTCATCGCTAATAAATATAACGTTACTGTCACTCACTCACGTAACGTTAGCCCTTCGGAGGGCTAGGTTTCTTTTGATTATGACCACTGTCGATGTGTGGCTAACGTGTCTTACATACAGGCTTTATTTAATCTGTAAAAACACAGCGCTGTAGAGTGATGAGGGTGCAAAATTAAAACATAATAAAGCTAACTGTCGGTTTTCGCTCAGTAGTCATTAATGAATAAAACACCAAGTAGCAACCAGGTATCATACATTTATTTTGAACACTACAAAAACTCAAAATCCTATCAGTACTTACAGTTTAGACCAGACATCTCCAAAGTGCGGGCCGGGGGCCAAATGCGGCCCGTGGTCAAATTTTCTCCGGCCCCCAGCCTCTGTCATAAGATCAATAATGTCTGGCCCGCACACAGACTTAATAAATTGGTCAGCAGTACTGCTACCAGAAAATGAAGTAGGTTCCATACTAAATGCTGCTCCTCATTTACCCACTAAAAGGCAGCAGTACTCTAAGCAACATGTGTGACCCTTGACTGCCAATTTTCTAAAATGGCGACGATCAACAACAAAAAAAAGAAAGTTGATTGCGACGGCCAACGCGTCAAGGATATGTGGAAATTGGACTATTTTTTCACTAAAATATGCAACATTTGTGTCTGCCTCATTTGCAAAGAGCTAGTCGCTGTTTTTAGAGAGTTCAATGTGAGGCGATATTACCAAACAAGACACGCTGACATGTACGACAAGATTACAGGGAAGACACGCAGCGAGAAATTGAAGCAACTTGAAGCTAGTTTAATTTCACAGCAGCAGTATTTTGCAAGAGCCCGAGAGTCGAAATAGAACGCCACAAAGGCTAGTTGCTAGATTGTTGAAATTATTAATTTAAAAAAATATATAAAGTAAATGTGACACACAGAATGGCTTGCTAAAATTTGCTTAAATATATTGTTCTACGTAAAGGACGTCAGCCAAGGTCGGCCCCCCACATTTTTACCAAACCAAATCTGGCCCTCTTTGCAAAACGTTTGGACACCCCTGGTTTAGACTAACTTAAAACTTAACTAGAACTTAAAAATAGCTTGACACAAATGGAAATTAAATTGAAACACGTAGGAAAAACACGTAGATTTCGAGTGATGTATGTTATCAAGCGTAATTACATTTTCAGGTAAGAAATATGTTGTTGTTTTTTAAGATCTAGAAGTTTTTTGAGTGAAAGCAGTGATTTTTTTCTAGTCACATTGTTGGCTGTTTTCAACAATGTACATCGGAAAAAAAAACTGACTGAAAATGGTTCAATATTGGATTAAATGTCTTTTTTTCTCAAGTAAATTTATAATTGCTTTTTACCTAAAAAAAAAAAGGTTTTATCCGATTACTCGATTAATCGATAGAATTTTCAGTCGATTACTCGATTACTAAAATATTCGATAGCTGCAGCCCTACTTACAACATGCCTAAAACAACCAAGTTTAACCGTAAAGGTAATTGCAAAAAAGTGACATTTATCCGATTGAACGATAAATTGTTTAATTCATCATGCAATTGATCGATTATGGAAATAATACTTAGTTGCAGCCCTATTGGGTGTACTTACCAGGTTTCAACGATGAAGGCAGAATGAGTCTGCCGGTCTTGGAGCGAACCAACGGGACTGTAAACTGGGGCGACATTTCGTTGGTTGGTGGTGACAGTACTGCAGAGGGGTTTTCAGGGCAGGATGGTGAGGTATTTTGTTGAACGTGGTTTTGGGGTGATGAAAACAGAGTTTCAAGCTGGTGATTGGGTTCAATGGGAGGAGGGAGCGTCGGCGAGAGGGTAAATTGATGGGATGGCTTCGGTGGTGCTGAGGTTGGAGGCGGTGGCAGCTTGGTGTTAGGTGAACTTTTGGACTGACACAGACGAAGAAGAAACGGCTCTCCTTTGTTGTCCTTTAAGCAACTGTAGAGGATGTTTAAATTGCGTTTGATCACTTCTTCAGGTCGGCCTGTTAATAAAAAAAAATTTAAAAACATTATTTCCCCCCCCCTTTTTTTTTTTTTTTTTTTTTTTAAAACTCTGTGATTTAATAATAAGGTTGTAGAACACACCAGACAATGAAGACAACCTCTTTAAGTAGAACGCCTGGTTTTGCATCAGCCGTTCTTTTTTCTCTTGCAGGGCGCCTGAGATGGACCTCAGCAAATGGATTTCCTTCAAAGCCTAAAAGACACACATAAGTGGGAGATGTTATTACAGAGTTATTGGGGTGACTTAGGGGTGGGAATCTCTGGGTACCTCACGATACGATATGATTTGCGATACAAAGCTCACGATATGGCGATACAACTATTATCGATACATGGGTCAGGAAATCATTCTACGATCTAATTAATCAACATTAAAACAAGCCATTTTCATCCTTCTGCTGTCAATTGGAATGAGTTTACCACTAGTAAACGTCAGGGCCGCGCAGAGACCAATGGAGGGGCACATGAACAAGTATTTAATACAACTTACACAAACTTTCATTTTAACCGGCTTTTCAGTATAATTGGCTGTGACTGTGACAGACTTTAATTGGGGGGGTTGGGGGGGGATAGGGAATAGTGAATAAAAATCAACACTGTCATCAACACTTTCTGGCTGTGACTCAGTCAGTCTTTGCCTATTTTCAAAAACTTCCTTCAACTTTTTGTTCATCTGAGAACAAACCACATCAGATGGTCACTGAGCCACATTCAGCAGTTTTTTCAAAACTACCATTTCATTGCTACCCATGTTTGACAACTCTAACACATAATAAAGCAATGCCATAAAATTATTATTATTATTAAACTTATTGTAATTATGTTTAAAATTTTTGTGTTTTATACTTGAATATCCTTGCAAACTGTGTTATTCTTACCAATTGTGCTATTCAGCCAGCTGATGAGGCATCCACAGCTTTTTTTTTTTTTATCCCTCAACCTCCTTCCCTTACGAGGCCTGTCTACAAAATGAAATATAAAACTTAAATTTAAACTTTTTTTAAAGCTTTTTAAATTTTTCTCTCTCAATAGCTATGGAGGTAGATTTGTCTTTATATTTCAATCAAAAAAGTTCAATTTAAAATAAAGTTGCTTCAATCAAAATATATACGGTATTTCCAATCAAAAGAGTCACTTCAATCCAAAAAAAAAAAAAAAAAAAAAAGTGTTTGAATGCAAAAACTAATTTGACTCAAAAAGGAACAACATGGTGCTTCAATCCCAAAAATATATTTTCAAAGAAAAAAATCATGCAAAAATATTTTTTGGGGGAAAATATTTTTATCTGAAATTATTATTGTTTTGATTAACCCTTTAACACCGAACGTGTCGGATGCGACACGTTTACGCATATCATCTTTGAAGCCTCGTAACGCTGTAATTACGTCACCCACGTGCCTGTGATTGGTCTCGTTTGAAAGTACGGAAGTTGATGTCCACACCAGTTTTTATTTGAAGTCAATCGACAAAGTAAAACGGGAGATAATGTCATTTGAGTTTTATTGTTTTATTGCAGTCATAAATATGCATTAAAACGCTGCATGGACCATGAGTCTATCTCCATATTTCCATCATATCTTGTCCTTTTTCAAAACCGTAAGCAGCACAAAAGACTACATATTCCAAGAGCCGTTGTGATGTCAAGAAGGAAGAACCTAATGTGAACATTTTTAATAAATTGACGAGCAAGGCGCCAACTAAGGGAAAGGAGACACGCGTAGCAATCAACGGCCGGTTGGATTCAGCGAGCGACTTTGAAACGTGCAGAATGAATCGAAAACTAAGTTTAGTGCAAGCTAATGCATTATTTCATTAACTCACGGAATAGGATGAGCTGTATTTGTCATTCTTTTCCTCGGATCTTTCGGCGTTTCGGCGAGTAGAAGTGACAGCTGCGCGCAAACGGCGGATGAGTAGGCTGTGTGACGTTGTATGTGACGCAGTTTAGTGACATGTTCAAAAACAAACTTTATTGAGTGCGCAAAAAGAAAAAAAAAAAGAAAAAACTTTATTGGGTCGCATGCCTTAAAAAATGGAATTGAACTGAACAACTTGTCAATATTTTTGAAAATACTTATTTTTCAATGTTTATTATTTTCTCTTCACTATGAATCTTTTCAATTTTTATATAGATGTGTGTTCGAGAAGCTGGATTGCATGTACATATATACCTTTGATAAGTGATGGGTACAATGCCTAACTTCACAAACAGATATCCTCCAAACCCTTTTTGTGTTGGATAATATATATAATTTTTTTCTCACATTTTTACACTGTATATAACATGTTTTGACCACAGTATGTGTGAAGGCCAAAAACGCCTATGACCATAGCTGCTGTTTGTGTTGAATTGTCAAACATAAAACTATTCAATCTTATTTTTTTCTATTGAATGTTTATCCTAGCAAGTTAAATAAAAATTATCAAGCTTCAAAACGGTTGGTCGAGCATGTTTGGTTGTCAGTGGGACTTCAACATTACAAATTTAGAAAAAAGATTTTGGGATTTTTTTGTCTTTTTGGGTCCAAAATGTGGATTAAAGTTGGTCAGTGAAGAAAACAACAGTTCGGACATGAAGTTCAAGGTATCCTGAAAAAAGGGACCCAACTTGGCCATTGTGAACAGTTTTTTCTTTGAAATATAAAGGCAACATCAAAGGCATGCAAATTCGGCCAAAATAGGCTTAGGTGTTAAAGGGTTAAAGTGCAAAAGGTTTTGAACTCACTTTTTTTTTTGTTCCATTTCGCTATTTGTCAGACATGTTTGAGTGACAAATGACTACAGCAATGGCTTACAGTGCCCTCCATAATTATTGGATTTATAATAATTATGTGTTTTTTAGCTTGTAATATATTTTTTTTCTAAATAATATGGGACCTTGATGGAAAAAAAAGAGGCCATAGACGTCCAATCCATTTGAATCACTCCCACTTCAGGTAACACCAGTTACTTTGCCAAGTAACTAATTACTCTTACCTTCAGGTAACTGAGTTACTATCGCAATTACTTTTTGGGAGAAGTAATTGGTAACAAATTAATTACTTTTTAAAAGTAAGATTAACAACACTGGTCATAAAGATGAAGTCTGCAGAATGAAAAGCGACGAAAGCAGAGATTTCATTCTGCCAATTTGTTGCTGAACAGAATATGCCTGCAACTATTGCTGATCACTTCTCAGAATTAGCAAAAGATTCCCTGACTCAAAGATTGCATCGGTAAGTTGAAATTTTATCAACTGACCTTTTTAATTTATATTGGACAAACTAACTACTTTCAAGTCAAACTGAATTGCGAGCTCAAGTGCCATTAAGTGCAGCCATCAAGACATGATAAAAATTGCCAAAAGTGCTACATACAATTATAACAAAAGCCACTGTTAAATTTTTGTAATCATGATGTAGCTGAAGATATTGTTCTTTGATTGCACCAGGTCAGATGTTACGATATTACCAATAAATTCATATTTTTTTAAAAACTGAGTTTTATTCTTGTTTTAAATTGCACGCTATATACAACGTTGTAAGATTAGTCACCAATTTGTAAGCCCATATGTCACAATTTGTAAGATTGCCAACCGCCTCGGGTTGACAGGTATGCATATCGATAATCTTTTGAGCGACAAAGTATCGCGATATATCACCTTTTCAATATCTTGTCACACCTCCATTATCGACACAATTCAGAACTTATACACACAGTGCTTAAATTAATAACAACAGGTATCCACATTTCTGGAGCAATTGTGTAGGAATCTTTCATGGCGGTTGATAAACTCCAATAAATTTGCGTAGCATTTTTTTTTCCACTGGGGGAAATATGATCAAGGTTTATCCTATCTCTAACATGAAACGTACCAGGGATAGAAGGCTTAATCTGGATCCTGCCGGACGGCCGAGCATCTTCTGCAACTTGTCAAAAAGTGCTCGTTGCTCGATGCGGCGTTGCTTTTCGATTTCAGAGTGGTCTTTGCGCTGCCTCGTTTTGTGGTCGTTAGCTTCCATCTTGTGCGATACTGGTAAGGTTTCAGATTCTTGCTTTAGTCTCTCAATGGTCATTTCGTGGTTGGACTCCTCATAGGTCTCGACGTCCACGCTGGAGTCCACCTGGAGACAAAAACAAAGGCTTTAGCATGTCTTTAAAGTGCCTGTGACACGAAAAAGCATGTTTATTTCATAATACACATGGTATTTTATGCTCCTGAATGAAATGGACAGCTTGGATGTGTGAAGAAGCGATCAATATATTTATTCAATTTTTTTAATCCTGCGCTACGAAAATGACAGACTTCTGGCTTCGGTCTTGCATTGAGGAAGACGGTGCTGCGACGTGTACGGGAGAAGGAGTCCTCTTCACTATACATCCGTACTGTTTTACGAGAAAGACCAAGGATTCAGCTGATTTTGCGGATTAATTCGTCTATTTTTCGCATTACGCCAGCCAAACGGCTGCAGAGAAATCTTGCTGTACGAGGGAGATGCACGTGAGCCTTTTTGGGGTTTCAAAAGGTTCCCATTCACCGGTGGATATTGGTCAAAACAAGCCCTACTACTGTGGGACCATGGGACTTACGAGGAAGTGAGTAAACATTGTGTTTTGTATTATGTCAAATTCTGGGATAATAATAATAATAATAATACATCAAACTTGTATAGCACTTTTTTGGACACTCAAAGACGCTTTAAGTAACATAACACATACATAACATAACACATGCATTCTAACATGTAGGTGGCTTGCATTTTGTGGCTGACATGCTCCTTGTCCCCTTGGCCGACACCCGGCGGCTTGTCGCACATCCCCCCGTCGGAAGAGCACTATACTCGGCTTATTGCATTCTTCATGTGCGCGATGTTCTGTCAAATTTTCCAATCGATCAGAAAGTGCAACTTTGTGTTAAAAATAGCTGCTAATACAGCGATTACAAAGTAAACAATACAAACTTTCTTTAAATAAAGGACTACTTATGTTTGATCATGAATGGGCATGTAAAAAGCTATCCTCATACACATATTGTCATGTTAGCTGCATAACAACTGCAGCCACCCTCCTGTGAGTCACTGCTTACGACTTCGTCGTGTAGTAAAGCATTATTTTTGCCATATTCGTGTTAACCATTTGGCAGCTACACACTCTTCCGACGTCGGCCGGTTTGTCCGGCGGTCATTGTCCAGCTGCTTCCACGCAAACGAGCCCTCTGCCCTTAGCAGGGGAACGACGAGCTCTAACTTATCGCCGCCGGGCGGGTTGCCGATCGGCGAAGACAATCGACAACTCAGTCGTCATGTGAAATGATCCGGGCTAGTTATGTGCGATTTTCCGCTTCGAAGACTTTGAAACATCACTCGGTTCGGGTTAGCATGTTGGCTATCTGTCACACCTCTTGGTTTGTATACATCAGGGGTGTCCAAACTTTTTGCAAAGGGGGCCAGATTTGGTGTGGTAAAAATGTTGGGGGCCGACCTTGGCTGACGTCCTTTACGTAGAACAATATATTTAAGCAAATTTTAGCGAGCCATTCTGTGTGCCACATTTGCTTTATTTTTTTTTTTAATTAATAATTTTAACTATCTCGCAACTAGCCTTTGTCGCGTTCTCTTTCAACTCTCGGGCTATGGCGAAATACTGCTGCTGTTAAAATAAACTAGCTTCAAGTTGCTTCAATTTCTTGCTACGTATCTTCCCTGTAATCTTGTCGTACATGTCAGCGTGTCTTGTTTGGTAATATCGCCTCACATAGAACTTTTTAAAAACAGCGACTGCCTCTTTGCAAATGAGGCGGACACAGTTGTTGCGTATTTTAGTGAAGAAATAGTCCAATTTCCACCTATCCTTGAACCGTCTGCCATCGCAGTCAACTTTCTTAATTTTTGTTGTTTGTCGCCATTTTAGAAAATTGCAAGTAAAGGGTCATATGGGGTAATGTTTAGAGAGCTGCTGCCTTTTAGTGGGTAAATGAGGAGCAGCATTTAGTGTGTAAGCTACTTCACATGCTGGTAGCAGTACTGCTGACCAAGTCTGTGTGCAGGCCAGACGTTATTGATTTTATGACAGAGGCTGGGGGCCGGATTAAATTTGACCACGGGCCACATTCGGCCCCCGGGCCGGACTTTGGACATATCTGGTATACATTCTCCGAAGCCGGGGAAGGGAAATGACATAAGCCCGATTTAGGTAGCATAAAATATTGTTCGAGAGGTGCAACAGTAAAGGTGAAGTCGACAGTTTTGACCATTTTGTAGTAATTTTGCCATGTCGTCCTGAATAAATGCATTTTTATTATTTCATGTTACATTTAGCACAAGACTTTTATTTGTCATGACCATGCCATTTATTTAGCTATTGCGGGAAAATACTTGGATACAAAGAATATCCTGTAAAAATATTGGAGAGACTGAAACAATTACATTTTGCGGCTCTCTTCGTCGCGTTTTCCACGTTCTGAATAATTCCCCCTCAATGGGCTGAATAGTAAAACCGATGAGCACATTCTCCCGCTGAGGTCATCCCCCATTTGGGGACGCTAGAGCCTTTTAATGGTAGACGTGGCTAACCGGCAGATTAATAGACTAATTTCTCATCATCTGCGCTTTCCAAAATTGTTGTATATAGTCGAATTGTCTCAAAATATGATTCTAATTCACATAATACTGCTATTTAAGATTTTTTCCCCCCCCGTCGTACGCACTTTAAGAGTGCACAATGCACTTTTTCAGCACATTTTATAAGTTGGACTCACGTCACTATCGTGCTCTGCGCTGTAGTCAAGTGAGCTGTCGTCAGAGTCTTCCGCTGAACTTAGCCGCTCTTCCTTCACTGCCTGGGTTTTATTAACTGGCACGTTCCCGTTAGACTCAAACTCTTGAGCGACTTCAATTTTTGGTTCTTTCAGTTCCTCCGGTTTAGGTATCCGAAGCAGCTTAAAACCCCCTGGCAGGGTGACACCGGGTTGGTTCTGGTCTTTCACGCCCGAATTGGACGGCGGACAGATTCTGAAAGAGTAGGTACCGCTCTGGCTCAAGAAGCTGGGCGTCTTCATCGAGGACGACACTGTAAGCGAGACAGGCGGGCGGTCCACCCTTTGGAATAGGTTGATGGCGGCAAGTGGAGGTGGCTGCTTTGATGTGGGGTTTTCAGGTTCTTTTTTTACACTTGGCTGGGCCGGTCGCTGGAAGCGGCTGATAGCGGCGAGTGGGGGCGGCTGCTTCAATGTGGGGTTTTCGGGTTCTGTTTTTACACTTGGCTGGGCCGGTCTCTGAAATAAGTTGATGGCGGCGAGCGGGGGTGGCTGCCTCAACGTGGGGATTTCAGGTTCGTTTTTCTCTCTTGGCTGCTTTAATAATTGAACTGAGGAGACAAAAGGTGAAAAAACTAGATGAATTTAACCTTTCATAGGCTGCCATTGACAGCACTAGACGTGAAATCCATTTGGACCTGGAAAGCAGAGGTGTGCGAAATTTCCGATTCTTCGATTATTCGCGATTCGGCCGTAGAAGATTTGAGAAACGATTCACAAACATCCAAATTCCGATTATTGAAATATGTCAAGTAAAGCGGAAGTAAAACACACTCCGCGCGGCGCGCGGTCTTCGGGACGCAATGAGGAACTGAGCGAGAGTAGCTAAACATCATGCTCGTCATTACCCGGCCCCTCGGGTAATGCCAATGCTCAACTCACGGCTCTAGCTCAATTCATGCCGCAAGATGAAAAAACAACAACATACCTGACTGCTGCCGACAGCTGCTACAAAGTACGTCCACATACTGGCACAGTAGATATCATATTTATATAGGACTAGGTGCAAAATAGACTCGGTGGTGTTAGCAGCACATGTACAGAAAGCTAGATGCGGGCGTTAGTAAACAGCCGCCATCTTAAAGCAGTAGACTTCCCTGCAAGGCTGTTGTAGCAACCCTTCCAAGCGAACCTAATTAACTAGAAATGTCCCGATCGATCGGGATGGATCGGGTCCGATCACGTCATTTTCAAAGTATCGGAATAGGCAAAAAAATATCGGACATGCCTTTTTTTCTTATATATATGTTTTTTAATTAAATCGTTTTCTAATTGTATTTAACGTTACAGACATAATATGTTACACTCATCCAGAGTCTTTAGTTTAGGCTTCAGTTAGGGTTATCAAATTTATCCCATTAACGGCGGTATTTAAATTTTTTGTTTTTTTAATTTATCATGTTAAAATATTTAACGCAATTACCGCATGCGCTGCACGACCCCCTCACGCATTGTCGCGTTCAATCTGTAATGGCGCCATTTTACCTATATATAGAGCTAAAAGGCAGCGTGATATGGGTAGAGAATTTTGGCAGCCTTTGTAGCCTTTTTTAAATTGGCTAAAGCCTTACAATCCCTCTCCCTGCGATTAGAAATATTGTGGGAAACAATGTGGGGAAGAAAGATAGTAGTTGATCTTTTTCTTAACACCATGTGTTATTTTCCAACGCAGAGAAGATATATCAATTGGTGCCACTATGCACAGTCATGGGTGCACTTCCCATCATGCATTAGGGCAGAACCGTTAAATGGCTACAGTATCATTTACTGAAAGCTCAACAAATGCAATATTTAGTCACAATATAAAAAGTCACATTTATCCTTTGAGAATTGCAAGTCTTTCTATCCGTGGATCCCTCTCACAGAAAGAATGTTAATAATGTAAATGCCATCTTGAGGATTTATTGTCATAATAAATACAGTACTTATGTACTGTATGTTGAATGTATATATTCGTCCGAGTTTTATTCATTTTTTTCTTAATGCATTGCCAAAATGTATATGATCAGGAAAAATTATCGGGAATGATTGGAATTGAATTGGGAGCAAAAAAAAAAATCGGATCGGGAAATATCGGGATCGGCAGATAATCAAACTAAGACGATCGGGATCGGATCGGGAGCAAAAAAACATGATCGGAACAACCCTATAATTAACTTTTTATCTAAAATGCTCCTAAATCGGTAAAATATTGACTTGAATCTATCTTAAAAATAGTTTTAAAACGTTCACATGTCGAAAGTAGACAAAAGGGAAATTAGAATAACGGGAGCAATTTTAACAACTTTAACGGTTGATTCACAACATTAAATTAATTGAATGTAGTCTAAAGCTGCGGATACAGAATGGGGATTTGAGTATATTATTTATTGTTTTTAACTGTTAACTTGATACTGAAATAGTCATTTATTTAAGCCAGTGAGGCTTTTTTTTTTTTTTTTTTTTTTTAAAAAACAGTTTTTGTAACTAATGTACAAAACATTAAAAGCAGCTAATAGCAGGGGCGGGGTCATCAATAATTGATTTATAATCGAATCGTAGCCTCTGAATCGTAATCGTAATCCAATCGTTAGGTGCCCAAAATTCACACCTCTACTTGAAAGGCTGGCAGCGAATAACTGAAAAATGAGTATTCACATCCAGTTATGCCGGTTTAAATGAAATGGATATCTAATGTTGTCAATGGTAGGCAGTGAGTTACATAAAAAAAAAATAATAATAATAAAAAAAAAATCTAACATACAAAGCGGATGCGACTTGATATCAGAGGTGTTCTTCGCTGACATCATCAGGGGTAGCAGTTTGCTTGTAACTTTCAAGTTTTGACTGACAGGTTTTGATGGTTCACTGTGCGGAGTGGTGGCAGGGGTGGTCACGGTTGAAGTGGCTGTAGAAGCAGCCGCGGTTGAGGTGGCTGTAGGGGCGGCCGTGGTTGAGGTGACGGCGGTTGTTGGGTGTGCCGCGGCAGAGGTAGAGGGAGAAGTGCGGCTCAACCTGCGAGTGAGGTCAGGGCGAGGGATCAACCTGCCTGTGGCGTACGCCGCGAGGCGGTTGGCTGGGTGCAGTGAACCCATGCTGCCTAGCAACAGGTTAACATTGCCGTAAGTTTTGCCATTCACCTGTTCAAAGATTGAAAAATAACGCATATATTAAAAAGGTGAAAATACTAGAACAGTTGATCGCCATTGTTTTATGCAGCTTAAATTTAAAATCACAACGGATGGAAAGTTCCATAGTCGAACCTGTATGAGGTCCGAAGTTTCGCTGTTAACTGGTTTGGTCCTGGCTATCATCAGACCAGCGGGCAACACACCACCTAGGAAAGGCTTGACTTGGGTGAGCCGCACAGGTTCCGCCACGTCCTGCCGTTCCTTAATAGTGCTCTGCTCAACCGCCAAGTCACTCGGGTTTTCTACTCGGCTGATGCGTACCTGAAAGACACAGCGTCAATTCGTAAACTGCCGCTGCTTGTGTTTGCTTTTAAACTTGCACCTGTGTAATTAAGGCAAACTTCTCAAATAGTGGTGGCGCACGTGACCTTGAGGAAACACACATCCACACCCACTCAGTAGGTGGCAGTGGCGCTCTCATTTTCCGAGTGAGCACATTATTTTTGAACCAAACAAGAGCACACAGCAAAGAGAACTGAAGAGCTAGACGAGGATTGTGACAAAGTAGTGCTGCAATGATTATTCGATTAACTCGAGTAATTCGATTAGAAAAAAAGATTGAAATTAAATTTTGCTGCTTCGAGAATTTGTATAATTAAAGTGGCGTTGTAATGGTTTGTTTTGAAAGTGCATTTAGTTTTATTGATTTGGGTGGATACACTGCCCTCTAGTGGCAACAGTGAATATGACATAACTTATTTCACATGGCTGAATCCAGCTGCTCCCTGTTAAGACCGACATAAGCTAAGTTTGTGTTTGAGCTAATGTGTTTTTGAATGCATTTGTAATTCAGTTAATAGTTATATTTGGGAATATGAGTTTGAACTAGGGCTACAGCTATCGAATATTTTAGTAATCGAGTAATCGACTGAAAATTCTATCGATTAATCGAGTAATCAGATAAAACAAATATATTTTTAGGTGAAGAGCAATTATAAATATACATGAGAAAACAAGCCATTTCATCTTGAACCATTTTCAGCCAATCAATGTCTTTATTTTCGATGTATATTGTTGAAAACAGCCAACAATTGCATCTCAGATGTAACTAGAATAAAAATAAAAAAAAAAACTAATTCACTGCTTTCACTCAAAAAACTTTTAGATCTTATTAAAAAAAAATACCTAAAAATGCCGTTACGCTTCATTACACATCACTTAAAAGTTAGGATTTTTCCCACGTGTTTCAATTGAATTTCTATTTGTGTCAAGCCATTTTTAAGTTCTAGTTAAGTTTTAAGTTAGTCTAAACTGTAAGTCCTGATAAAGGATTTTGAGTTTTTGCAGTCTTTAAAATAAATGTACGATACAGGCTGTATTGGAGCACATTAGGGACCAGTGCTACTTGGTGTTTTATCCAGCCGTGACTACTGAGCTAAAATTGATCGTTAGCATTATTAAGTTCTTATTTTACACCCTCATCACTCCACAATGCCATGTTATGGTAAGGCCTGTATGTAAGACACGTTAGCCATGCATCGACAGTGGTCATAATTAATAGAAACCTAGCCCTCCGCAGGGCTAACGTTACGTGAGCTAGTAGTGACAGTAACGTTAATCTTATTTATTAGCGCTCTTTATTAGCGCTTAGCGCTCTACTGCTTTAAGATGGCGGCTGTTTACTAACGCTGCCCACACGCGGCCGAGTCTGTCATTCTGCATCTAGTTCAACATACATGTGATCTCTATGAGACGCATCAGACGCTACCTGCTACCAACGTAGCATCGTGCGGGCAAGTATTTAACAACGTTGGCGTCGTTTGTAGCGGCTGTCGGCTGCAGTAAGTTGTTTTTTTTTTCCCTTCTTCCTCTCCGCACGTGACATCAGCGCGTTGTCCCGCATTAAAAGTAGTCCGTATTGTATTCGTTTCAGCTCTAGTTTAAACCATTTGTTTAAAAAAAAAAGAAGTTCACATTTTATAGCATTTAAGCTAGCGGGCTTTTGCTATGAACGATAACTAATTGTTCTTTGGTCTAATTAGATCCTCATTTATTTATTTTTTTATACCATTTGAGGCTCAGCTTAGGTATTTTAATTTTTATGTTCCTTGTGTGATTACTCGATTATTCGAACTAACTAGTTCATCGATTGATCGACTACTAAAATAATCAAGACCTGCAGCTCTATGACAAAGCGTATGTAGCGTTTGGCTTTTCACTTTTAATACAGTAGATGAGGAAAGACCAGTCTGTTTACTGTGTCTAAAAATGTTTCTAGCGGACAGTGGGAGGCCAAATCAATTAAAACGTTACTTAAAGACATTAGATCCCGATCACATTGATAAGCCGCTTGATTGTTTTTTAGCGAAAACGTGCCGAATATTGCCAACAACTGTCCCGCTTTGTTTCGCAGTGTTACATCAGTAAACCAGCGAGCACTGTTAGCATGCTCGGCGCAAAATAACCCCACGCAAAGGAGCCGATACTGCCTACAGCAAAAATAAAAACTGTCCCCCTGCCCAATGACACTGTCGTTTCTGTTCTATTTTTTTTTTCGGTCAAATTGTTTGGCATATTGTCTTCGTAATCTTGCTCATCCATTTGAATGTATTATATTTAAGTGATTTTATTCAATTTTATTTTTCAGTATCAAATGGTGAAAAAAAATGCACCTTGAGAGTAAAGTTTGGATGTTTTTATTCAGACAAATTGGTACGCTTTAAGTCTTTTCTGTTACAAACAAAACAATGTTAATTAAGTTATACTTTATTCTAAGGTGATCTACATTACTTTCTACCTTTAATATAAAAAGGACACAATGCAATGATGAGGAGGTGTACTTGTAATAATAATAATTTTAGAGACAAATGGTACTTTTCAAGGTGGCCGGAGAGACATTGGGGGGGCACGAAATGATTACATCTCCTTTGCAATAGAAAATAAATCGCGAAGCATAGAAGTACCGTGTTTTTCGGACTAAGTTGCAAGTTTTTTTTTTTTTTTCTCTCCATAGTTTGGCTGAGGGTGCGACTTATACTCCGGAACGACTTATGTGTGAAATTATTAACACATTTTTATATCATTTCACATGTTATTTTGGCGGCGGTTCCCTGATGTTTTGGGGTTGCTTTGCTACCACTGGCACTGACTGCTTGACCGTGTGCATGGCAATATGAAGTCTGAAGTAGGCCTGTCGCGACAACACATTTTAGTAGGTGATATATTGTCTTATAAATTATTGCGATGTGCGATATTATTGCCTGTTTATTTTTTTATTTTTTTAAATTCAAACACGAATGTAGTGACAATACATCCTAATAAATCACATATTGAAATGCAATAAATTGGTATTCTTAAATAATACAAACTATTTTAAAATGTATAAATTAGGGCTGTCAAACGATTGAAAATTTTAATCGAGTTAATCACAGCTTAAAAATTAATTACTCGTAATTAATCGCAATTCAAACCATCTATAAAATATGCCATATTTTTCTGTAAATTATTGTTGGAATGGAAAGATAAGACAAGACGGATATGTACATTCAACATACTGCACGTAAGTACTGTATTTGTTTAATATAACAATAAATCAACAAGATGGCATTAACATTAACATCAATCGATCCATGGATAGAAAGACTTTTAGATCTTAAAAGATAAAAGTTAGTACAAGTTATAGAAATTTTATATCAAAATCCCTCTTCATGTTTTCGGTTTAATAAAATTTGTAAAATTTTCAATAAAAAAAAAACAAACTAGTAGCTCGCCAGATGTCAATAATTACACAGTTCTTGTGCCTAAACCCATAAAATCAGTCGCACCAAAGCGCCAGCAGAGGGAGACAAAAAACACAAGTAACAAGTGGACATGACACTGTGCTGTCATTTTAATCTGTTTGAGCGGGGCATGTGCGTTAATTGCTTATTTAGTTTTTGTTTTTAAACATTTTGTAATTTACAACATACTAATTGGAATCGAATTTAAAAAGGCCTGAAGAGTTGTAAAAATTCTCACCCTGTAGATGAGGTTGGACCCACTGGGCTTTTGGATGAAGATCTTTGTGACAGGGTGGATGTAATACGGGCCAATATTGAAGGGCTCGGACAGATTATCCTGATTCAGCCGCATGCACAACTTCTCCAGGACCACTGCTCGGTCTTCCTTCCAGTGGCACACTGACTGGATCTCAATTTGTTTTTTAATCGGAACAGGCGGCATCTGTTTGGAAACTGTGACTTTGCACAAGAACCCATGGAGTTACATTACTTAAAAAAAAAAAAAAATGCACGACGCAACATTATAATAATCCTTACCAGGCTCTTCCGCTGAGCTGCAGGGGTTTTTGGACCTTCTGTGAGGCCGACTCCGAATCTTGGAATTAGCTTCCATCATGTGTAGAAAATCGGGATCAAGAGTAGGTTGAGGAGGCGGTTTGCTGTTGAAAGCGCGCACCCTCGCGCACGTCATAAAGCTCTCCAGGTACCTGTAGACTGGATCCTTCTCCTCTTCTCGAATCTGCAATGACCGGTTGTTAAGGTTGTTCATTTAAAGTAAAGTTCACGAAATTTTGGGATTTGCGTTCCTTTACCGAATACGGCTTGCGAGACGTTGCAGGAACCACCTTCGGGTTTTCAGGTAGAAAGAGTGGCTCTGGATCCATGTCGAAAATGTTGCGATGCCACAGTTTACTGACCTGCAAACTTGAATGAGGCTTGGGCTGCTGATTCGTTTCTATTTACAGAAAAAAAAAACAATCAAGAATGAATATTAGCTCTTCTGTTGTTTGCTACAGTGGCACTGCCAACACTCATTGCATGTTATCACGAGTTCCTTCACCTTTTTGCCCGCCATCCTGCGTTGTCAGATTGGAACAGCTGCAATCAAACATGCATTCGGGCCTGCGACAGTGATCTGTGCCAATATTTGGATAATAGAGGCTTAAGCATATGCAACCCAGTCGGCAGAACTCTTGACCACATTCTGGTCCCTCCACTCTCCTAATTGTAATTGAGGGAGATTCCGGGTATGGCACCTAGTTAAAAAGCAGGAGAGAGAGAAGGTCTCAAGGTCTTTTCTGGTAGAAGTACCTGGGCTTCACCTTGGTGAGACTGATTATGTTCATTATTATTCATTTATGAAATAACATTAAAACTAGATATGTCCCGATCGATCGGGTCCAATCACGTCATCTTCCAAGTATCGGATTCGGCAAAAAAATATCGGCCATGCATTTTTTAAATATATATATATTTCTTGATATATATATATATATATATATATATATATATATATATATATATTTTTTTTTTTCATTTAAATCGTTTTCTAATTGTATTTAACGTTACAGACATGATATGTTACACTCATCCAGAGTCTTTAGTTTAGGCTTAAGGTAGGGTTATCAAATTTATCCCGATAACGGCGGTAATTAATTTTAAAAAAAATGTATCACATTAAAATATTTAACACAATTAATGCATGCACTGCACGACCCACTCGAACATTGTCGCGCTCAATCTGTAATGGCGCTGTTTTACCTATATAGAGAGATAAAAGGCAGTGTAAAATGGGTAGAGTGAATTTTGGCAGCCTTTGGAGCCTTTTTTTAATTGGCTAAAGCATTACAATCCCTCTCCCTACGATTAGAAATATCATGGGAAGCAATGTGGGAAAGCAATGTAGCAATTGATCTTTTTCTTAACACCTTCTGTTATTTCCCACGTATTTGATACACTGCCAATGGGAAAACCCATTGGTAGTGTATCAAATACTTGTTCTCCCCACTGTATATCAATTGGTAGCACTACGCACAGTCATGGTTCCACTTCCCATCATGCATTTGGGCATGGCTACAGTATCATTTACTGAAAGCTCAACAAATACACTAGATGGCAATATTTAGTCACAATATACAAAGTCACAAGTCTTTCTATCCGTGGATCCCTCTCACAGAAAGAATGTTAATAATGTAAATGCCATCTTGAGGATTTATTGTCATGATAAACAAATACAGTACTTATGTACTGTATGTTGAATGTATATATTCGTCTGAGTTTTATTCATTTTTTTCTTAATGCATTGCCAAAATGTATATGATCGGGAAAAATTATCGGGAATGATTGAAATTGAATCGGGAGCTAAAAAAAAGCAATTGGATCGGGAAATATCGGCATCGGCAGATACTCAAACTAAAACGATCGGGATCAGATCGGGAGCAAAAAAACATGATCGGAACAACACTACTTTTCGTCATTGCTTGTGGTGTCACTCAGATTTTTTTCCCCATTTTTTTGTTTGCAAATGCTGTTAACCAGCCATTTTTCATGTTTGAAGTGTCATCTTTTAACCGCAAGTTTGCATTTTGGAAAAGACTGCCCATGTTTTAATAGCAGGCTAAAGTAAGTTGTCTTTTTTCCCTATTAGTCTCAATGTAGCAATGCTAACGTTTCCAGTGTTTAATATAGATGTATTTCATAATTTTGTATGTGTGAACTGTAATTCTACAGCGTGTTGTTGACCAATAAACATCTGGACACAACAAATGGAGTCTCATATGTCATCTACATGCACGCACAAATGTATGCACGCACGCGGTGATAAAATGCAGCCTTGAAAATTAACTAGGGCTGTCCCAAACGACTAATTTTCTCCCGATTAGTCAGCCGACTATTTTTACGATTAGTCGACTAATCTAATAATTAAAAAATGTTTTAATTTTTTTTTTTTTTTTTTTTAACTAATTTAGCAACGAAATTTTTGTTGACGCTTATCAATTCACAAAAAACTACTGGAACACTTAAATTATTTATTAAAGTACAAATAAACACATAAATAACAATAATAAATCACAAATAAACAATGAGTTCAAATGCTGATAGAATTAACTAGTGCAAAAGAATGGAATGTAAACAGATTCAGAACACTGACTTCGCCTTTCCAACATGATAAAAACACCTAGCATTAATAGTATAGCATAGTACTATATATAATAGTATTATAATAATTATAATAATTATTCATTGCCAATCAGATTTTTCATAAAGGGTGTCATTTTAAAGGCTTAGTGTAGAATCTGAATTCTGAAGTATGTGGGATTAACTTCAGAAATCGCTATTTATATGACGAACATGACATGCTTTGATTTTGAAATGTTCACCGGAAGTACGTTCGCTAAACCGCTAACTTCAGCTTTACATTCCACAAAAAAAGCACTTTTTGTCATTGCATGTAGTGTCAATAATAGATTTTTTTGGTCATTTTTTTCGTTTGCAAATGTTGTTAACCAGCGATTTTTCATGTCAGAAGTGTCACCTTTTAACCGTAAGTTTGCTTTCACGAGACGACTGCCAAAGTTTTATAGCAGGCTAAAGTAAGTTTCCTTTTTCCCCCCATTCACTTCAGTGTAGCGGTGCTAACGTTACAGTGTTTAATATAGATGTGTTTTCTTATTTTGTATGTCTGAACTTTAATACTACAGCGTGTTGATAAGAGAAAGGAACTCGAGACTCATATGCCATCAGCACGCACGCATCATGTATGCATGCACGCACCAATGTATGCACGCACGCACGTGCGCAGCTATAGAAGGCAGCCGTGAAAATTACCGCCCTCATTTTTATTTGCCCTGCGATAAATGGACTCATTGCATATCGTGACAGGCTTAGCAACTTCAATAAAACGTCATTAGTTAGTTAGATTGACTAACAAACTGGGTGACAGCGCTTTGGGTGTTTATTCACGGCCGACGTGCAGCCAAGCTTGGCATTGAAGAGACAGGACACAAGAGTGTTCCCTCCTTTGTTTCTTTGAAATAAGTCAATGTTTTGGACACACTGGTGCGCTTTTTTGGCTTTGTGCCGCTTTCCCCGCTTGCATACAGAGCGTCAAACATTCTGAACTTTCCACGCATATATTTTTTAACCCTTCATTAACCGTCGACGGGATGTTGTGCTCGTCGACGGATTTACGTCGTCGACTAGTCGGGACAGCTCTAAAATTAACACCCTCATTTTTATTTACCTTGCGATAACTGGACTCATTGCATATCGCGACAGGCTTAGCAACTTCGATAAAAAATGTCGTTAGTTAGTTAAATGGACTTATGACCCCCCCCCCCTAAAAATGTTCTCCTCGGATCTACACAATTCACGTAGGTCACACTTTTTGACTTCAAAACGGCGAATTTCGCCGAAAGGTGAGTTATTTTCATGCCTGAAATATGACATTAGCATTCAGTAATGTCCATAATAGTGTCATGTCATTGTTATGACTGTGTTATGATAGTCTTATGACGCCGCTGTCAAATAAAGTGTTACCTATTGACACAAATAAATCAACTAATACAGTGGGGCAAATAAGTATTTAGTCAACAACTAATTGTGCAAGTTCTCCCACTTGAAAATATTAGAGAGGCCTGTAATGCAACATGGGTAAACCTCAACCATGAGAGACAGAATATGGAAAAAAGAAAAAACAAAAACAGAAAAATCACATTGTTTGATTTTTAAAGAATTCATTTGCAAATCATGGTGGAAAATAAGTATTTGGTCTATATCAAAAGTTCATCCCAATACTTTGTTATGTACCCTTTGTTGGCAATAACGGAGGCCAAACGTTTTCTGCAACTCGTCACAAGCTTTTCAAACAGTGTTGCTGGTATTTTGGCCCATTCCTCCATGCAGATCACCTCTAGAGCAGTGATGTTTTGGGGCTGTCGTTGGGCAACACTGACTTTCGGAGAAGATGCATTTTGCGTAGTTGGTAACAAGGAATCCGAACTTTTAACAGCATGTCTGCCGCACGAGCGCACGCACGTGCACGCGAGGCGATAAATCGCAGCGGCAAAATTACAGCCTTCATTTTTATTTATCGTGTAATAAATGGAATTATTGCATATTGCGACAGGCTAAGCTGCAGGATTCAAAATGAAGGAAAAAAGTAGCGGCTTATAGTCAGAAAATTACGATAATTTCCTAAATTTGTGGCAAATTTACACATTGGGATCGCTGGGAGTTTAGTCGGTACCTCTCTCGTCCGCATCGCAGTTAAAGAGGTCAACACTCGGTACGGCGATAGTTGCGTTCGGGTGTAACCATGGCTGACGACATCCTCCTCCATCTCCAACAGTTGATGCTGGACTTTGAGTTGAGCGGCTGTTTTAAATCTAAGAGATGGGAAGAAGTAGGATTATAAACATATGCTCGAGACTTTTGAAGAACAGCAAAGAAGAGACACTTGTCAGAAAACCAGGAATTGATGCTATTATTAAAAATGTAACTGGTAGCAAAAAAAAAAAAAGTTGTTACCTATGGTTCCTAGCAGAACTACTAATGGCAACGGCCGCATCACTCGGCAGTTGCGGAGCCGGCGAAGTCAAAGCGGCGTACAGCAGCGGCTTAAAGGGAAGTTGGTGAGGGCTGCGGTTGTTGGCGCTGCTGATTTTGCGTTGCTGGAGTGCACTGTCCAGCGTCTTCACGTAGCTGGCGCTTTTAGCGGGCAACTCGTAAGCCACGGCAGACTCGGGGCTGGTGGAAAAATTGTCGGCTCGCTCGCTGATGTGCTGAGCTTCATTTTCCAGATATTCGTCCAGCATGTTGCTGCAGAAGGCTGATAGGTTCTTCTGAGAGGCTGAAAACAGAAATAAAAATGTCAGATTTAGAAGCTAATACAGGAATCAGGAAAAGAATGAAGCGACCTCACCATCGCTCGCCTGCTGGCTTTGAACAAACTTGTTCTTCCAACCCTTTATTTTGGTCATGTCACTTGTTTTTCCTGTTCGGGAGATGAAAGCCAATCCCTCCCCTACAAATAAAAGGTGGCATTAAACTACAATTGTCACAATGCTGTGTCAATTACTACTGGTAGGGGTGCATCCACTTTTTAAAATTAACCCTTTAACAACAGACAGACAAAGTTGGTTGTTAGTCTGTATTTCCCAGATGTGTCTGACTTACCTTCATGGTCCCTCCCTGGCAGATTGAGTGGCGGCAGAGGCAGGCGAACCCCCAGGTATTGGAGGTCAATAGGCTGGCTGGAGTCCAGGGAGTTTAACTTCAAGCCCACTGAATGAAAATACCAGGCATTTTAGATTTTATTAGTATTTTTATTGTGAAACAAAATTTCTAAATGTTGTCAACTTACCCTCTTGCAGCACAGGGTGGATCACCTGTCTGTGCTTGAACAATTTGAGGTCTTCTAGTAATAAGGCTTCCAGACGAGCGATCTTCTCCTCATCTGTCTCTTGAACAACTGCTTCTGGAGTCTCCTCTGTGGCCTCTTCTGTCAAATGTTACATGATTAGATTTCTGAGCTGACAATTCAGCTGTATAACAATTCAAGGGCTTAGTACCAGGTTCCACATGCGGTTCAGAAGTCGTCAAGCAGGAATCAGGTGATACCAGCGAGGTCATATAATCTGGCGAGGATTGAATGTGACTCTCCATAGCCTCCTGTTGCGGAAAAAAAAGCAGCCCAGCTTAAAGCAACACTAAGTAACTTTTCAACCTTGAAGAGATATTTTCATAACATTTGTGATGATATGTTGACTGACAACTACCGTAATTTTTGCACTATAAGGCGCACCTACGGTGGCCGAGAGGTGTCAGGCGAAATGCAAAGTCCAAACACTTTGCAAATAGAAAAAGCATGAACCCCAATTGCAAACGCTTTGCAAAGATAAAAAGCACGAATGCTAACTGCCACAACACGATCCCCAATTCCTAAAGCGCGATCGCAAATTAGCAAAAGCACGAACCCCAATTGCCACAACACAGCAGTGAATGGCTCGCAGCACGAATGCAAATTGCCACAACACAATCTGTGTACAGTGAAAAACATGTTGGCGCTATTACACACCCCTGTTTAAGGCCACTGTTGATAGGGAATGGGCCAGAGAGAAAGTTTTGGTGGCATACTCTGCCAACCATTCCATCATGGAGGCCACGGACTAAGGCGACAAAGTCTGGTGGACAACCATACCGTGCAAGTACTGCCCACATTGCAGGGCGGGGTACTTTGTCAAAGGCCTTTTTTAGGTCCCAGAAGATGAGCAGCAGTGGTCGTTGTTGCTCACGGCTCTTCTCTTGTAACTGCCGGGCACAGAAGATCATGTCTATTGTCCCACGGGTAGGTCGAAAACCGCACTGGGACTCTGGAAGGACGTCTTCTGCCAAGATGAGGAGGCGGTCAAGGAGAATGCGGGCAAAGATCTTGCTAGCGATGCTTAACAAAGAGATGCCACGGTAGTTGTTGCAGTTCTCTCTGTCACCTTTTTTAAATATGGTGATGATGTTTGCATCGCGGAAGTCATTTGGCAGGGTCTTTGTTTCCCATATTTTCAGAATCAGGTGAAAAAGGTGGTTTCTCAACTCAGGGCCACTTTGAGTGAGGAGTTCCAAAGGGCTATTGTCAGGTCCTGGGGCTTTACCTGGTTTCATTCGTTTCAGTGCGTTGTTGAAGTCTTGGATTGAGGGTGGTACTGACATCCAGTATTGGACTGGGTGCTGCGGGGTCATTCTCAAGAGGTCATTAGGGGTATCAGCTTGATCGTTGAGAAGGTTCTCAAAATGGGACTTCCATCTTGCCAGGATGCCCTCACTGTTGGTTATGAGAGTGGCCCCATCTGTGTCCTTTAGGCCACCCACTGATGATCGTGTGGGACCAAAAATTTCTTTCGTGGCTGCATAATAGCGGCGCAGGTCTCGCTGGTCAGCGTAGTTTTGAGTTTCTTCAGCTTTTCTTTGCCACCAGGTGTTTTGGGCGTCCCTGATTCCCCTTTGGCAATCTGCTACAGCTTCTTTGTATGCTTGTTTGTTCTCAGCTGTATGTTGGTTCTCTAGTGTTAGTCGTGCCTGACGCTTGGCTTCAATGAGAAGAGAAATTGTTCTGTCATTCTCATCGAACCAATCCCGCTGTTTCCTCTTCCTGAATCCTAAGGTTTCTGTTGCTGCCCGGATTATGGCATCTCTAAGGCTGGTCCAGCGATCGTCTACTGTAGCCTCGACTGCAGGTTCTGCTAGATGTCTTTCACAAGCTGCTTTGTAATCTTGTGCCAACAGTGGATCTTGGAGTTTACCACAGTCAAAGCGGGAATTTGGCTTGCTGTCAGGTGTCCTTCTGGTTGGTTTTCGAATTTTGAAATTAAATCGGGAAAGTAGGAGTCTGTGATCTGTCCAGCAGTCGTCCGCCCCGGGCATAGATCTAGTAATGCAAATGTCTGCTTTGTCTCTTGCCCTGGTCAGGACATAGTCTAATATGTGCCAGTGTTTGGATCGCGGATGTCTCCATGTTGTCTTTTGCCGGTTCGGTAGTCTGAACATAGTGTTTGTCACAACGAGTGACATCATTCATCATCATCATTTTTTTAACCAATTTACAATAACACAGTAAGAATACAGTATATATTAATAATACTAAGTAATATTAAGTACACCCATTTTAACGCAATAAACGTTTACTCTTAAATTAAAAAATACTTTTTAAGAAATCCCAACTAAAAACAATAGACCATGCCTGTTTTAAGTAAAAGACAACAATATCAATACCGCACAGAAAGGCAGAATAAATAAAATGTCTTTTTCAAGGAAAGATAAAATTGCACTTCAATAACTTAAGCATTTGGGCACAGAGGTATAAAATTGTAGTAACACAAACAATTGCACTTCAACAACAACAGAGAAAAATAGATTAATTAAGTAGCAGTAACAAAAATTCTAGGTTCATACTGCAGGTCTTAATGCACAAATCCGATTTTTTTGTCATGTCTGTTTTGGCGTGCCCGTTCAGACTGGCTTTGTCCATGGAGCCCGTTCAAGTATCACGCATACGCACTAATTCACAGTCCGAGATGCGCTCAGCAAAGTGACCGCAAGCGCAGAAGCATCAAAACAAATTACACATGCTAGCTGTATGTCATTCCAGGGTGATCATATTTTGATTTCCAAAATGATGCCCGTTTAGTCCTTTATTCAAGGTTTATATGGACTGATAGAACGCATACACGCACGCACATAAGCCGTGACTTGTGTGCGTGACATGATGTGGGTGTGTCAATTTGCCCCGTCTCGGCCATGTAAGCAATACTGAAAAATGGCTCGATCGGCGCATAGAATTAAAATAGAAAATTGGCAGGCTTATCCTTTTCTTCATTTATTTTTTTATGACCGTGTTCAAGCCCGCTTCGTGCATAAAAGCAGAGTTCAAGCTAGAAGCTAATGCACAGGTACATCGCTCCCGTCCTTCCTGCCGCTTTCGCTTTGCTGATGTCATTGCTGCATGAATTCAGATTCGGGAGACTTGAAAGTTCAGTCCGCCAGCCACATTCCGGAAAAATGTGGCCCAGATCGGATTTCGACCACATACGAAAGTGACCTAGATCGGATTTGAAAATGTCCAGTTCTATGTGACTTGTCACGTTCAGACCGTCAAGTTAATGCCCCACTCGAGTCGGAAAAACACGAAAAAATCGGATTCATGCATTAAGACCTGTAGTATTAACGTAATCTTAGGCTAGGTTCAAATGTGTAAAACGAACATACCCAGAAGTCAATAAAACAGAGTAAATCCTCATCACAGCATATTGTGCTGCTGGTAACAAGGAAGCCGAACTTTTAACAGCACGTCCGCCGTGAGGCGATAAATCGCAGCCGGAAAATTACCGCCTTCATTTTCATTAACCGTGCGATAAATGGCATTATTGCATATTGCGGCAGGCTTACTATAAGCCGCAGGACTCAAAATAAAGGAAAAAAGTAGCAGCTTATAGTCCGAAAATTACGGTAGTTGAATGAAACCTCTTTTATATCTTGAGGGGGTCTGTATCACGTTCACCGGAACTAATTAACTTTGAGGAGGGTGGCAAGAACCCTGCCACAAAACAAAAAACAAAATATATAACGTGCTTACTGCTTTACGGCATACATCACTTCCCACTTTACCCATTCATTATAAAGACGGAAGTCGATGCTAACGCTTTCGCGCAAATTCTGCAAAGATGGCAGAGCAACAAAAGACAAAAAGTTTTGCCACATCAGCCCAATGGTGATGGGTGGACCTTAGGAGAAAGAAAGCATCCACATTTTTTTTCAATAAATGCAACTGCTGTTGCTAATTTGGTCCACTACAAATGAGACTGAAGACTAGATTTGTCCGATAATCACTTTTTAACGGATATCCCGATTTTTTCCAACTCAAAAAATCAGATACCGATATATGCGGTCTTGGCAGAGCATTGTTGCAGCTTTCACTGCGATATACTCAAACACATGCTGTGTTTTAATGCCGGATTTAGGTGGAAACAGGGCGAAGGTTTTAGTGCATGCAAACAGGAAGGAGTGTCTCAAGAGTAATTTGGTCGAGGATTCAAGCTAATTATTATGTAAAATAGCACCATTTTGAAAAGTGAAAAAAAAATGAAATGAATGGATAAAATTCGCGTAATTTTATCTTGAAATATTTATGTAAAATGAATGACAACTGCAAATTTTTTAATCTTAAACAAGAATCTGTTTTATGCCTTTATTGACAAGAATTTTCAACTTAAAAAGCTCTTTGTTTTGTGATGGCCGCCATGTTGGATTTTGTATCCATACACAACAGTGTAACTTTACATTCAAACTATCAGGTAATTTTTCAGCCAAGTGCCCATTTTTGGCAAAAAAATGTGTTTTGGACATTTCTGCGTCCATTCAAAAAATTCGTCTTTCACGTTTTATTTTATGTAACATTTCAATCTAAAGACGACGAGGGCCAGATAGCCGGGAAGACATGTTGAGGCAAAAGTGACATCGGAATTCAACCTAAATAAGTCGTGATTGTATATAGAAAAATTTTAAAAATTGCTTTAGTTTAGTAAAATTAAAATGATTCGGCATGCTTTCCTCAAGTATTAAGTTTCTGATATGAAAACAGGGATATATTATCTGTTGAAAACTTTTGTCAAATTTGCACTAATTAAAAAAAATAAAATAAAAAAAAGTCACTATTTCGGGCAAAGATTTATCTGATATGTTAAATATTGCTATTGATCCTGAAAATATAGGTGATTATCTCTGCATGTGGTGATTTTTGTGCATCTAGCGTAAAATCTGAGAATTCTATAGCCATTTTAAGTTTTGTTATACTGATATAAAAAATAACTAATAGGGATTTTATCAGAGAACGACTTTGAATTTTTTGATGCCGCTGCTCATAAAGACTCATATTTGCCTAAGTGAGGTGCCTGTTTTGGTTTTAGGTTGCTAGCGGCTTTGGTTTTGAAAATATTTGAATTTTAAGTTGTTGTTGTTTTTTAAATAGGCCCTGTACAGACCAGCCCCGATCCCCGTCAACTGATAGTGAAGTCTATGTGTGATGTCCCACTGGATGCTTTAATATTCATTCATTCATTCATTCATTCAATAATGCTCGAATAACAAATCCCAAACATTTTAGTTTGGAGACCTCTAATGGTCAATAAGGATAATTGCTGTGCTAACCTGTGACCAGCCCTTGTACAAAGGTAGAAGGCTTCTATATTCACTTTGAAGGCAACATGCATATTGGCCCAAAACTGATCATGAAAAACCGATGTCGCTATTGTCCCATATTATTTTAAAATTCTTCTATCGACCGGCCAGCCTGATAATATTGGACAACTCCATTGAAGAGACTTAATGAAAGTCTGTCGCTTTTACTTTGAAAAGTTGAACAGATACACATATGCTCATGTGTGGGCAGGGAGAAAAATTGCTTTTTGGGCAGGACATCAAAGTAAAAAAAAAAGCTGTGTTTACAACAAAACAAACTGCCAAATATATATTTCCTGAAGTCCAAGGAAAAGCTGCGTGCTTAGTTTGTGGCGCACTAGTTGCTGTTTTCAACGATAATAAGTTAGAATCGAAACTAAGGGCTCAGAATTGAACTGAAATTTCAATTTGTTTACCTTGGTGTCGAATGAGACAAAGGTGAGACCCTCCACCTCATCAAGTTCCGGCTCCGTGCTGACCTGGGATTCGTCGCACGCTGGTGACGCCGATTTCCATCCGCCCTCAAATTGCGCCCAGTAGCCCTTCCCTTCATTGGGCGTGTGCAAATTGTTTTCCACTGGCACCATAGAATCGACAGATGATTCTTCTGGGCTCTCAATTTGCAGCCGCTTGCTGGGCGACTCGCTGTCATTGTCGTTAGCATCGTCTGATATCCGTGGACGTTTTTGTGTAACCACGACAACTTTGAGAGCTTGTCCACCTCGAACGCGCTGAGTGACTGCCTCCTGGTTTGATGTGGGGGTGTTTGAGATGGGTTCCAATACCAGATTGGACTCTTGCTCACTGGCGGGGGAAGCTGAGTCAGCACTCTGAGGACTGCGAGACGATAAACACGATTAAAAAACAATCAAACTACATCATTTCCACTTTAAGAGTATTTGGATTTTGCCCTTATGTTGTTTGGAAAAAAACATTAGGGCTGCAGCTATCGAATATTTTAGTAATCGAGTAATCGACTGAAAATTCTATCGATTAATCGAGTAATCGGATAAAACATTTTTTTTTTAGTAAAGAGGAATAATATACATGAGAAAATAAGACATTTCATCTAATATCGAACCATTTTCAGTCAATCAGTGTCTTTATTTTCGATGTACATTTTTGAAAACAGCCAACAATTCCATCTAAGATGTGACTAGAAAAAAAAAATCACTGCTTTCACTCAAAAAACTTCTAGATCTTATAAAAAAAACAACAACATATTTCTTACCTAAAAATGTAATTATGCTTGATAACACACATCACTTGAAAGCTAAGTGTTTTCCCCACGTGTTTCAATTTAATTTCCATTTGTGTCAAGCTATTTTTAAGTTCTAGTTAAGTTTTAAGTTAGTCTAAACTGTAAGTACTGGTAGGATTTTGATTTTTTGCAGTGTTAAAAAAATAAATGTATGATACCTGCTGTATTGGAGCACATTTATTCAGTAATGACTACTGAGCTAAAACTGACAGTTAGCTTTATTATGTTTTAATTTTACACCCTCATCACTCTACAGCGCGGTGTTTTTACAGATTAAATAAAGCCTGTATGTAAGACACGTTCGCCACGCATCGACAGTGGTCATAATCAATAGAAACCTAGCCCTCCGAAGGGCTAACGTTACGTTAGCGAGTGACAGTAACGTTATATTTATTAGCGATGAGAAGTCTACTGCTTAAAGATGGCGGCTGTTTACTAACGCTGCCCAGACGCGGCCGAGTCTGTCATTTCGCATCTAGACATAAATGCATGCGATATCTATGAGACGCATCGGACGCTACCTGCTATCAAACTAGCATCATGCGGGCGTAGTTTTTAGCAACTTCGGCGCAGTTTGTAGCGGCTGTCGGCTGCGGTAAGTTTTTATTTTTTTTATTGCTTCTTTCTCTACGCACGTGACGTCAGCGCGTTGTCCCGCATTAAACGTAGTCCAGTCAATTAAAAGTAGTCCAGGCAAAACGTGATGCTTAGAGCTGGCAAAATTAAACGATTCCTCGAGGTGAATAAAATTACTCGGATCAGTTTTTAAATTTGAGTTACTCGAGTTGCTCGAGTATTCGTTTCAGCTCTAAAAAACATACCTAATGTTTTAAGCATTTTCATCCATTAATAAACTCAAAATTATAGGCCTGTCATGATAACAAATTTTAGGTAAGAGATATATTGTCTCATAAACTACTGCCGATATGAGATATTATTGTCAGTTTTTTTTTTTTAAGTGATTCAACCACTAATGTAGTGACAATACATCCTAATAACTCACCCATTTAAATGCAATAAATTGTTATTCTCAAATAAAACACAAACTATATTAAAAATATTATTAAAAAAATAAACGCACACACAATGTGTAACGAGTCATTTGAAAGCTACCTAAGTGCAGAATATGAAATAGGTGAGAAGCCCAATGCCATTTTGTTCTCTGCCAATTAGAGCCCATCAAAAGTGTTTATTTGATTCAAACTGAGTGTCCCCTTGTCCTGCAAAGTGCACAGGTTAGCAAATTTGAAGCCAAATTATTCATTGCCAATCAGACTTTTCATAATTAGTGTCATTTTAAAGCTATTATTAGTGTAAAATCTGAAATATGTGAGATTAACTCCTAAAATCTTAATTTACATGTTTAACGTGACATGATTTTGAAATGTTCACCGGATGTTTGCTAAGCTGCTAAACATAAGCTTTACACTGTAGTTTTTTTTTAAAGTGCACGTCTCTTTTCTTCTCATACAAACCCAAGCAAAAAGTATGGAATCACCAGTCTCGGACGAGCACTCACTCAGACTAGGCATGTGCCGGTATGAGATTTTGACGGTACGATAACCGTGGGCAAAAATACCGCGGTATCACGGTATTGCAATTATAGCTCCAAAATGTGTTATTTTGAGATGTATGGGTTAAAAAAAAATTTTTTTCCCATTGAACAGGATTTATTTTTTATTTTTCAGAACATAGTTGCAAATTGGAACATGAATATATTGTTAAAATAAATTATCAATAAAAATATATATATATATTTTAAATAAAATAAATATAACTTATAGACTATACCCACAGCCACAGCTCAAGTTGATGATTAGAGCAAGAACAAAATAATTTCTATAAAAAAGTAAAAACACTTCTGAATATTTTTATTCATATATATATTTTATATATATATATATATTTTATATATATATATATATTTAATAATTCTACTGCCTGACTTTTTTTTGAGGGTGGAAAAGCTCAAGTGAAGTTTCGCCATTTTCAGCCACTGTGTCAGCTCTAGTCTACATGATGTCATGCCTCTGTGTTAAAAAACAAAGAATTCATAAGTTAATAAGTTAGTTAAAAATGTATAAGTTAGTTTAAAGTGTAAATGTTGTTGTGGAAAGGTTTCATCTAAACAAACAAACAAATAAAAAAAACACTGGGAGTGAGACCTCTCCTTGAACCCAGCGAACATGGATTTGTGCTTAGGGTAAGAACATCTTTGGCAATTAGCGATCTTTGATGCTATCAGCTTTTCCCCTTCATTCAAGCAAATCAAGCTTGTTTTCTCACTCTGCGGCTGTAACACTCGACGAAGTTGCTCTCCCAGCTAAGCCTAGGCTAACATTCGTCTTTGTAAGCTTTTAGTTAGTTTGTATATTGAATTTGAAAGGAAAATGTGTGTTTTGTTTTTGGCGAATTTTTTCATGGTGCTAATCGGTTGAAGCTACTCACAAATGGAAAAATACAATTGTACAACATTTTAAATGTATTCATTTTGTATATTCCACTTACCACGATTTGAATGCTCAATAAATTGAAGAAAAGTGCACCTTATGTTTGGAGTATTTGTTTTTGGGTTCACTGGCTGTCTAGCCGATAAAGTCACTTTCACACACAACAACAAACTGGAGGGGGTGAGCGCTGCCACGCCAAGCCACTTCTGGCTGCATTTTTGACACATGAAAAATAGCGAATACCAAATTTTAATAGTTTTGAAACCCCAACGTTTTCACACCACGGTAAACCGTGAAACCGGTAACTGGCACATGCCTAACTCAGACATTTTATCATGTAGAACAAACTCAGATAAAAAGCTTGAAAAAAATAATGAATTAGTTCAAACTAGAGCTGAAACGAGTACTCGAGCAACTCGAGTAACTCGAGTTTAAAAACTGATCCGAGTAATTTTATTTACCTCGAGTAATCGTTTATTTTGACAGCTCTAAGCATCACGTTTTGCTCGGACTACTTTTAATGCGGGACAACGCGCTGTCACGTGCGGAGAGGAAGAAGGAAAAAAACAAAACAAAAAAAAACACTGCAGCCGACAGCCGCTACAAACGACGCCGACGTTGCTAAATACTAGCCCGCACGATGCTACGTTGGTAACAGGTAGCGTCTGATGCGTCTCATAGAGATCACATGTATGTTGAACTAGATGCGAAATGACAAGACTCGGCCTCGTCTGGGCAGCGTTAGTAAACAGCCGCCATCTTAAAGCAGTAGAGCGTTAAGCGCTAATAAATAAGATTAACGTTATTGTCACTACTAGCTCACGTAACGTTAGCCCTGCGGAGGGCTAGGTTTCAATTAATTATGACCACTGTCGATGCGTGGCTAACGTGTCTTACATACAGGCTTTAACATAACATAGCATTGTGGAGTGATGAGGATGTAAAATAAATACTTAATCATGCTAACTATCAATTTTAGCTCAGTAGTCATTGCTGGATAAAACACCAAGTAGCATTGGTCCCTAATGTGCTCCAATACAGCCTGTATCATACATTTATTTTGAACACTGCAAAAACCCAAAATCCTATCAGGACTTAACAGTTTAGACTAACTTAAAACTTAACTAGAACTTAAAAATGGCTTGACACAAAGAGAAATTCAATTGAAACACGTGGGAAAAAATCCTAACTTTTAAGTGATGTGTGTTATCAAGCGTAACGGCATTTTTAGGTAAGATATATATATATATATATATTTTTTTTTTTTTTTAAAAGATCTAAAAGTTTTTTGAGTGAAAGCAGTGAATTAGTCTTTTTTTTTAATTCTAGTTGCATCTGAGATGCAATTGTTGGCTGTTTTCAACAATATACATCGAAAATATAGACATTGACCGAAAATGGTTCAAGATTAGATGAAATGTCTTGTTTTCTCATGTATATTTTCCATTGCTCTTCACCTAAAAATATATTTGTTTTATCCGATTACTCGATTAATCGATAGAATTTTCAGTCGATTACTCGATTACTAAAATATTCGATAGCTGCAGCCCTAGTTCAAAGGAACCAAAGTTCCAGCATCATCACTTTGTCAAGAGTCAAGAATCTGCATTGGACAAGGTGATGATGCTGGAACTTTTGTTTGGTGCTGTTCCAATGAGATTTACAGAGACGACTGCTTGAAGAAGACATCAAATTCCCCCAGTGCTTGATGATATGGGGCTGCATGTCAGGCAAAGGCACTGGGGAGATGGCTGTGGTTAAATCTTCAATAAATGCACAGGTTTACAATGACATTTTAGACAGCTTTCTTATCCCTTCAATTGAAAATATGTTTGGCATTTTCTGCATCATGCCACAGAGCTAAAACTGTTAAAGCATTCCTTGGAGAAAGACTCATCCAGTCAATGTCATTGCCTTCAAATAGCCCAGATCTCAACCCTATTGATAACCTGTGGTGGGAAATAGAAAAAAATGGTCCACAACAAGGTTCCTACCTGCAAGGATGATCTGGCAACTTCAATCAAAGAGAGTTGGCACAAAATTGATGAAGAATACTCATCAAGTCCATGCCTCAGAGACTGCAAGCCATCATAAAAGCCAGAGGTGTTGCTACTAAATACTAGAGATGTGTTTTGATTGTTCTTTGTTTCTCACGATTCCATATTTTTTTCCTCAGAATGGAGTGATTCCATATATATTTCCTTGCACTTGCTCTATAAAATTAACATTTACTGACCACCACAATGTTTTATTCATTTCTTTTAGTGTTTCTGAATGCTAAAGAGTTGCACTTTTGAACTAATTTTTTTTTTTTTTTTCAAGCTTTTTATCTGAGTTTGCTCTACATGATAAAATGTCTGAGAGAGTGCTTTTCCGAGACTGGTGATTCCATACTTTTTGCTAGGGGTTGTATGTGGTGTCAGTAATAGCATAGACTTCATAATGTATTGACAGGACACATTCCCCATTCACTGAGGCACGCCTTCCCAAAAGGGGCCATCCAACACTCCGTTTCATTGATAGTACTATACTATAATATTAATGCTAGGTGTTTTTTAAAGAATTGCTTTGAATCATGTTGGAAAGGCAAAGTCAGTGTTCTGAATGTTTACATTCCATTCTTTTGCACTAGTTAATTCTATCAGCATTTGAACTCATTGTTTATTTGTAATTTTTTATTATTGTTATTTACGTGTTTATTTGTACTTTAATAAATAACTTAAGTGTCCCAATATGTTTTTGTGAATTGATAAGCGTCAACAAAAATTTAATTGCAAAATTAGTAAAAAAAATAAAAAATAAAAAAAATAAAAGTAAAAAAATTAAATTATTAGATTAGTCGACTAGTCGTAAAAATAGTCGGCTGACTAATCGGGAGAAAATTAGTCGTTTGGGACAGCCCTAGATAAATCGCCAACAAAAGCCAATCAAAACTATTACCTTTGATCCACAGGTTTGCTTTCCGGTTGTTTCTCAGATGGCACCGTGTTAAGCGGCAGCATTTCCACCGAGGCGTCACTCAAGCGGGATTTGATTCGGTCTTCCCTGAAGCCCTTGGCGAAAGGATTGTGTTTGATCTTCAGCTGGGTGATAAGAAAATTCTGGTAGGTGGTCACCGCTATGAACTCTGTTTGTGGGAAGGTAAACGTCATGGTATCCGGTCCCATGACTTGTGACAGTGTGTTTTCGGCCAGGGGAATGATGTGGAGCTGGGGGATGTAGCGATGCATGGAGTTGAGTATGATGTGGCCCTCTTGGGTACTGGGGCTGTTGTTAGTTATTTTGAGTCTGTAAGAGGAAAGCAGCGTGGTCATGAGGTCCGAACCGCGACCAGAGTGATGGAGAAAGGCCTGCGCCGGAACCGTAAGCTGTGGGTCCGCAGGGCCTGCAGCCTCCCACTTGTGAGCATTCCAGCGGTACTTACACCTATCCGACAGTACAATGGAGAGACATATGGCGTAGTACCGGTCCGGTGCCAGCCCGAACACACGGTAGCGGCAGTACGGGAACATGCGGCGGCCCGGCTTGGAGAGGATCATCTCCGTACCGTACTGGTAGAACTGCTTCCATACGCGGTCGTTCTCCAGGATCACGGTCACACCTTTAGACCTAAGTTTGCCGGGGAGCTCCTCACCCGGGTTCGGGCGGATGAAATCGGCTACACGCACGCCGTACGCTGCTGAGTCGGACGCCGAGGCGATATGCGAGCCCGTCGAGCTGGAGGCGGTGGGGGACGCTACGGTGGGTTTGGCTGGACTGGCCTCCGCGGGGGAGTGGAGGGCCCTTACACAGTCATCGTTACTCGCCATAGAGATGGCCGTAGTGGGAGAAGAAGGCACGGAGGATGGGACAGCAGTGGCAGGACCTGAGGGCGTGACATTAGCTGTGAGCCCCTCCTCAACATACCTGTCCTCCATGGATACAGGTTCAGGGTGTGAAGAGCGCATTACTGACGGCTAAACTGGATTCACTCCAACCTAAATCAAAAAAGAAATTGGACAGTGGATTAGAAAAGTAAGTCAAGACTGGCACATACCGGTACTATGACTATAGCCCCTCAATGCATGTTTAATGAATGAATATAGCCAAAAATTAAAAACAAGCGGACTGCTCACGACTTTTACACTTTCTCTAACCAAAACAACAGTGGAGCTGGAGTGGCATCACTCGTCAAAATTGCTCAAAAAAGACAATTTGGAAATACCGCATCCATCTGTCATCATCGCGACATGGGAGGAGAACATGTTCATGAAGGTAGATGTGGAACCAAGCCCATGTCACCACAAAGACTGGGCGTTTATGTAGCCATGTCGCCGCTGCATTATGGAAGGTATTTTCTTCCTATGCCTGCATTTTCATGTGCAGGGTGTCAAAACATACTCAAGCTAAAATCTTGCGCGTGAAACGATCTGTTGTCTTTGATATTGTTATTAAGATGATGATTGTAATTACCGTATTATGATCTTTAATATGATTTACGACAACTACTGTACTGCAACACATGCTATCTGCTGCTAGCCTGTTGCTAATCAGTACGTGTAGAATGGCACAATTATGTAAAAGCATAAATGCAAGTGTTCACGACTCTCGTGAACGTATAACTCTGTACAAGCTGTCAACAATTACTCAATTTGTGCATTTCTATTAAAATGACTGAATTGACACCACCAAAGCAATTCAATCAATATGAAATGATTAAAAATAAACTAAGGCAGCAGCTATCGATTATTTTAGTAATTGATTAATCAATAAACTAGTTAGTTCGAATAATCTTTTTTTTTTTTTTTTTTACAATGCTCTTAACAAATGGTTCAAACACATATCCCCACAAAAAAAGGCTAAATATACCTATGAAATAAATTACAAATGCATTTAAAAAAAAACATTAGCTCAAACAAAAACTTAGCATATGTTGGCCTTAACAGGGAACAGCTGGATTCAGAAATGTGAAATGAGTTATATTCAGTGCTACCACTTGAGGGCAGCTTATCCATCCAAATCAATAAAACTAAATGCAAACACTTTCAAAACAAACCATCGCAACGCCACTTTAATTGAACGAATACTCGAAGCAGCAAAATGTAATTCAAATCTTTTTTTCTAATCCAATTAATCGTTGTAGCACTAGTCTAAACCGGACGTCCATAGCAAAAAATGTCAAAGATGGCGCCGCCCATGTTTTGCTCAGGGACCGTGTCTATAGTCTGCTGTGATAGGTTCCAGCACCCCCACGACTCCCGTGAAAGTACAACTCAGTACAAGCCGTCAACAATTACTCAATGTGCGTATTTCTACTTAAAAGACTGAATTGACACCACCAAAACAACCCAATCAAATAGGAAATTATTAAAAACAACCAAAAGTTTTTAAAGCTAATTCATGATATGAAATAATTCATATCAAAGCAAATTGTCAGGTTCTAATTTTCCAATAACCGCTCATGTTTACATTTTTGAGTGATTTGCAACATAAATGAATTAGAAACACTGCATGAGGTATATTTTATAAAATTAAAAAAACATTAACTCAAACAAAAACTTGGCTTAATTTGGTCTTATTAACAGGGAGCAGCTGGATCGAGCCATGTGAAATCAGTTATATCATATTCACTGTTGACACTAGAAGGCAGTGTCTCCACCGCCATCAAAATGCAAACACTTTCAAAACAAAACACGACAACACCACTTTAATTAAACGAATACTCGAAGCAGCAAAATGTAAGTCAAATCTTTTTTCTAATCGAATTAATCGATTAATCGTTGTAGCGCTAGTAGTCTTAACCGGAAGTCCGTAGGAGAAAATGTCAAAAAGATGGCGTCGCCCATGTTTCGCTCAGGAAACTTGTCTATAGTCAGCTGTGATAGGCTCCAGGACCACCATGAAAGTACCGTATTGGCCCGAATATAGGCGCTCTCGCACTGTTGTAACTATACGCAGTTCCTCGACCCTTTTGGGGGTGGATGACGTCATTTTGTGTGTTCGGATATGTAGGAACCTAGGACGCGGACCTCGTCTTCCGAGCTACATTTTAGCGCCGACTCTGAAGTGAGTACTTTCTGCGGGGCCCCAGGAACGATATTACGTAGCTCTTTGGTGATTCGCTGAAATCAGCGCAAACACGTCCCTTACTTTTCGCGCATCACGTGAACACTTACATCCTTAGTAAACACGTCAAATACATTGTTTTACACTTACCCGTAGCCTCCTTTGTCTTCTGCGGTCGTCTGCTACCCTTTCGGTCTCCATGAAACGAAGAAACATTGCTTGCCTTTGGCTCTGTTGTCTTTTAATGTGCGCTACCAGTCTCGTCGTTAGACGCTGGGATTGCTCGCTGATGGAAACGATTCCCTTCAAACATGCAAGAATTGCTGCGGTGTCTTCAACGGTCTCCATTTCGTTGTCTTCCGTTTAGCTTATGCGCCGCTGCTTGGTGTGGCGACTGGCGAGTAAATAATGCGTCACTGGCGCAGACTAAAACGTCAAAGCAGGTCAAATTGGGCGTAGTACCCCATGTGCGAACACGACTGCTTCGCGAAAGATAGCTCCTCGAACTACAGGAGGGCGGGATAGTTAAAGGAGCCAAGTACTCAAATTCCTACAGTGCGAAAGCGCCTTAAAAGACTGTGTTTTTTGCATTGAAATAAGACTGAAAAAGAGGGAGTCGTCTTATATTCGCGGTCTAGACATTATACCCATTCACGACGCTAGATGACGCCAGATATCATCGAAGCGATGTTCTGTCATGACCAGTGTTGTTAATAACGGCGTTACAATATAACGGCGTTACTAACGGCGTTATTTTTTTAAGTAGTGGGTAATCTAATTAATTACTTTTCTCATCTTGGCAACGCCGTTACCGTTACTGAGGACGCAAAGGCATGCGTTACTATGCGTTACTATAGTGGTCGAAAAGTCTGAGGGAGACGGACTCACCGAGACGACAGAGCAGAGCAGGAGCGGGGAGGAGGCAAGAAAGTTGTGACGCCGAGCAAACGCGATGCTAGGTAGCTCCAATAATACATGTTGTAGCCGATAGCCGACAAACTACGCCCGCATGTTATGGTAGATATGGTAGACATGGTAGATATCACATGTACTGTATATAGATATAACTAGATGCAAAATGACAGACATGGCACTAAATGCGTTAGTAGACAGCCGCCATCTTAAAGCAGTAGGGTTTTTAGGACGGCTCTGTTGTAGAGAACCTTCCTAGCGAACCTAAGAAACTTTTTATCTAAAATACTTCTAAATCGGCAAAATCTTGACTTGAATCTATCTTTAAATGATGTAACAGTTTTAAAACTGAGAGAAGGGAACTAATGCAATAATGGGAGCAATTTTAACAACTTTTAACAGTTGATTCAGGGTAAAGGGTAAATTAGGGGAAAGAATTGGGCTCGGGCCAATTGTACCAAAAACCTCCACAAAAAACTTCACTTAGTGTGGCCAATGTTTTTTTTTTTTTTTTTTTTTTTTTGAGGGGGAAAAAAAAAAAAAAAAAAGTAATTATCACCAATTACTTTGCCAAGTAACTAATTACTCTTACATTCAGGTAATTGAGTTACTAATGCAATTACTTTTTGGGAGAAGTAATTTGTAACTATAATTACTTTTTTTCAGTAAGATTAACAACACTGGTCATGACAGATCTCAGCTACTCTCCCCATTCACGATGCTAGATGACGCGAGATATCATTGAAGCGATGTTCTGTCATGACAGATCTCCGCTACTCTCACGTTTAACCAGTTTGCATTATTTTATTGCAATATTCAGACTTCTTTCAAGACTAGTTACAGTTAGACTTCACTTTGATGGTTAATGCAGTTATTGCAATTTTGTTGTTTTATCACAATAGATAGGTTTATTTACATTTCAAAAACCAGAAGCCATTCATTTACAAATGTGATTGCATCATTGCACTTTCGTTTACATATTTAAATGTTCAGATATGAAGATTTGAATGAGGCAAAATAACATGCTTTTCTCTCAAATATATTGTTGTTATCATTTGTTTCAGATGTACTGTAATTATTTCTGTATAAAAATTAATTTGGTGTTCAAAAAGTCTTTTTTCAAACTTGAGTCTTGGAAAAGAGGGGGTCGTCTTATAATCAGGGCCGTCTTATATTTGGGCCAATACGGTAAAAATGAAAACACCAAGAGGGGTTTTAATAGCAAATTATTTTAACTCATAATAATGTTTATCTTTTAAGAACTACAAGTCTTTATATCCGTGGATCACTTTAAAAGAATTTCAAAGCCAAAATGATGAAAACCGTCCACAATGGTTCAACTCCAGGAACTAAACTCAAATACGCCTTCAGGATTCAGAACAAACTAGGGCTGCAGCTATCAGTTATTTTAGTAGTCGAATAATCGATGAACTAGTTAGTTTGAATAACCGAGTAGTCGGATAAGGAACATTAAAAATTGAAATACCTGAGCTGAGCCGCAAATGGTATACAAAAATAAATAAATGAGGTACAACAAAAGAAAGAAACAACTGGCTAAATTACATAGCAAAAGTCAGCTAGCTTAAATGCTATACAATATTATTTTTGTTTTTACATTGCTCTTAAAAAATGGTTCAAACACATATTCCCACAAAAAACGGCTAAATATACCTATAAACTAATTTACGAATGCATTAAAAAAAAAAACAGCGCAAACAAAAACTTTGCTTACGTTGGTCTTAACAGGGAGCAGCTGGATTCAGCCATGTGAACTGATATAAACTCACTGCTGCCACTTGAGGGTAGTGTATCCACCCAAATCAATAAAAATAGACGCAAACACTTTCAAAACAAACCATTACAATGCCACTTGAATTCAACGAATACTTGAAGCAGCAAAATTTAATTCGAATTAATCGATTAATCTTTGCAGCACTAGTCTAAACTGGACGTCAGTAGCAGAAAAAGTCAAAGATGGCACCACCCATGTTTCGCTCAGGAAACTTGTCTAGTCAGCTGTGATAGGCTCCAGCACCCCCACGACCCCATGAAAGTATAACTCAGTACAAGCTGTCAACAATACTTAATCAATAGGAAATGATTAAAAACAACCTAAGGATTCTAAAGCTAATTCATGACATGAAATCATTCACATCAAAGCAAATTGTCAGGTTGTAATTTTCCAGTAACCGAGTTTGTTTACATTTTGGTGGCTGTTGATCTTTGAGTCATTTGCAACATAAATGAATAAGAAACGCAGCTTGAGGTACATTTACTTCCAATTAGGAGTGGCAACGTCTTGGTAACTCACGATACGATACGATTTGTGATATAAAGCTCACGATAACAATGATCTGACGATATGGCGATATGGCTGTCAGTAGCAGCCAATGCCGGGAAATGAGGTAATTTTGAGCCATTTAAGGTCATTTACCTGTTGATTTTCAGTTACTTTCTGTTGATTTTGGGGTATTTTATGGGTCTCTTCCTGTTTATTTTGATTTACAGAATAGGAAGTGACAGGTAATCACCCAAATGAATAGGCAGTGACTCAAACTCAACAGAAAATGACCTGAACATGCCATTAAATGAACAGCAAGTGGCTTGTAAATGCCCTGAAAATCGGACAGAATGACTGAATGCTTTGGTTTCGAATGAACGAACGTTCCCAGTCTAAATGGATTGGGCGTCGCGCACCGTCAATGCCAGCCTTAGAGTTAACTGAGACACTATTATGGTGGAAGATTTTAGTAGCAACTTGTTGGCTCATTTTTATTTTTTTTAGACATTGACACCTTTTTAAAACGATATCTCCATTAGTGCTGCAACGATTAATCGATTAACTTGAGTATTCGATTAGAAAAAAATTATTTGGATTAAATTTTGCTGCTTCGAGTATTTAACGTGGCATTGTAATGGTTTATTGTGAAAGTGTTTGCATTTAGTTTTATTGATTTGAGTGGATACACTGCCCTCTGGTCTGCCACATGGGTGAATCCATCTGCTCCCTGTTAAGACCAACATAAGCAAAGTTTTTCTTTGAGCTAATGTTATTTTTAATGTATGCGTAATTTAGTTAATAAGTATATTTAGCCAATGTTTGTGGGAATATGTGTCCGAACTAGTGCTGCAACGATTAATCGATTAACTCGAGTATTCGATTAGAAAAAAATATTCAAATTAAATTTTGTTGCTTAGAGTATTTGTTTAATTAAAGTGGCATTGTAATGGTTTATTTTGAAAGTGTTTGCATTTAGATTTATTGATTAGAGTGGATACACTGGCCTCTGGTCTGCCTCTTTTCACATGGCTTAATCCAACTGCTCCCTGTTAAGACCAACGTAAGTTTTTGTTTCAGCTAATGTTTTTTAATGCATTCATAATTTAGTTTATTGGTATCTTTAGCAGTTCTTTGTGGGAATATGTGTCTGAACCATTTGTTAGGAGCGTTGTTTTAAAAAAAAAAAAAAAAAAAAAAAAAAGCGTTTTGTAGCATTTAAGGTAGCTGACTTTTTCTATGCAAGTTGGCAAATTGTTCTTTTATTGTACATAGATCCTCATAAAGAAAAAAATAATAATTGTACCGTTTGAGGCTCGGCTCAGGTATTATAATTTTTCATGCTCCTTATCCGGTTACTCGATTATTCGAACTAACTAGTCCATCGATGAATCGACTACTAAAATATTCGATAGCTGCAGCTCTAGCCCGAACCATTTGTTAATAGCATTGTGAAAAACAAAAAATGTTAGCATTTTATAGCATCAAAGCTATTGCTATGAAAGTTAGCCAATTGTCCTTCTATTGTACATACATCCTCATTTATTTATTTTTTATACTGTTTGAGGCTCAACTCAGGAATTTTAATTTGTCATGTTCCTGATCCGATTACCTGATTATTCGAACTAACTAGTTCAACGATTAATCGACTACTAAAACAATCGATAGCTGCAGCCCTAATCTCGATACTTGGCAGGAGCATATCGATAACCTTTTGGGATACAAAGTGTCACAATATATCACCATTTTGATATTTTGTCACGCCCCTACTTCCAATAGTTTACATTTTTAGGGGTTAATATTCATCAGATGAAAACCAACTTGCACAAAAATAGCTGAATTTGACGGTAGAGGCTTCCCTTATTGACACTATTTGTCAACGTGTGCAAACTGAACACAAAACACCCATCAAAACACTGGTGACTGACAACGTCAAGACGTTACGAGGGAACGTTTTTAAACGTTTTACTGTTTTTTACTCTCACGGTCCGACACCGACAAAAGTGGACTTTGACTTTCCCGCGACCAGTGAGCCCTCGTCGGTGTGACCGACCAATTGCAGATCGGAGTCTCCGCGTGTAGGACATGGCTGACACGACCGGGCAAAGGATCCCGTGCGCTTTCAAGTCCGATTTAATAAAATAAATAAATAAATAAACACCACGAGTCTAAACGGCATTGATGCGCGGAATTAAAAACGAGATTAAATTCAATTAACGTTAGGTTAGGTGGGGGAGGAGGGCAGGTCGACAACGCCATAAAGCTAGAAGCACACACAGAGGTGTTAATCGCTATCAAAAGGCACGTCGCCACAATGTACAAGCCCCCCGATCGCTGTCTTATATCCGTTGAAATGTTAAAGCTGTCGAAAAGGCGTGCTAAACGATGAGGAATTGAGATACATAGAGATATCATAGGCAGGCCGCCAGTCACCAAGTTGGAAAAGTTGCAGTTTCCTGAAATGCCTCACCTCTCCTCTCCGGTAGGGCCCGCCTCGTGGCCTGGTGTAAACCAACGTGGGCCGGCGGGATGTCGGAGAGACACACAAACACTTCAAACTGTTGCGCCGTCGAGGTAAACTGGGAAATAATGGAGGCCGGAGGACGCCACGCCAAAGCCAGTCTTCTTTCTCTCGCTTGCATCGATCTAGCCTGCGCGCGTGCACGCGAGCGAGCCAAGAAGGCGCATGCACAGAATCTCCCCCCGCTTACCCCCTCCCTTCGTCTTTCTCCTCCACCAATAAGCGCGTGATCCTCGCGTAGCCAGCGTGAAGAAAGCGGGAGATGTTCTGTCTATCTTCCGCCTTTTTTGGTTCCGTTCGATGTAAATAAACGTCAAATACTCGGAGAAGTTGTCCGAGAAATGTTTGCCGGGAGTTATACGATGGCGTTGTCGTTATCTACCTGCTCAGAATGGGCGATACCCCGCACACAACAAACGTTGGGAAGTGAGGCTGTGACGTCAGACATTGCCGCCACCGTTTCACCGTAGCCAATCAGCACGCTTCTTCTTCACGACCCGAACTCAACTGAAGTTGTGAAAATGTACGCCGATGTTTTTTCTAAATTTAACAAATGATAAATAGTGATGTTGCCCGTACAAGAAAGAGCAAATGCGCTGTCCAAAATGAGATATCGTCAAGAATAAATTTTCGCGATTTAAATGACACGAAGCCAAAGGTGTTTCGCCATTAAATGGGCGCTTTGATTTGGGGCAAAATGGCGGCTACCGTTTACAGTACAGTATTGGATTACAAGTGATTTAACGGTCAACATGCGAAGATAATACATTTCTGACATGGGGAAAAATAAAATAACTGTTCTAACAATTAGGGGGGGGGAAATCAATCGTTACTAGTTTGTCAATTTTCAAAAGCAACGCTTTTGACTTTGTTATGGTAAAATGGCAGCACAGTGGACATTTAAAGATCAGAGCGATTCGAACTTGGCTCAAAAATGCAATCAAAACGTTTTTAAATTCCTTAAATATGCAATCTGACCAATGTTTTGGAAAAACATGCCCTTCAGTTTTGAACAAAAATCTCAAATGTGTACACAAGCAAGCAAAATGTGACTGATCCATTTTCCATTGCCTTAAAATAATGTAAATTTTGTAATCCTACTCGCACGCATAGGCAAAGTTTGACTTTTGTGGTAGATTGATGATCCCGAAATGCGGTGTAAGCAATAAAATTAACTTCCAAGATATATGCTCGGTTAGTAGCTTAGCCCATGCTCGTAAATACAGGCATCCCAGCTATGTGTGTGTGGTTGTGTGTGCGTTTTTCAGTTGAGAAGTAGATGCTTATTTTTGCGTTCCGCGGAGATATCCAATTTAATGCCAGGTTTTTCCAGTCACTCACACCCTTGCGAAACGAATCCTCACCGTGGTGAGTTTGAAAATGGCGGCAGGCAAAACAGGAGACGGCATCTATTTTAACTGAATATTCCAGCTAGGAATATTTACAATCATACATTAAAAATTGGGGTGTCAAACGCTTAAAATTTTGAATTGAGTTAATTACATCATAAAAATTATTTAATCATAATTAATCGCAATAAATCGTAATTCAAACCATCTATAAAATATGCCATATTTTTCTGTAAATTATTGTTGGAATGGAAAGATAAGACACAACATGGATATATACATTCAACATACGGTACATAAGTACTGTATTTGTTTATTATAACAATAAATCAACAAGATGGCATTAACATTATTAACATTTAAAGCGATCCATGGATAGAAAGACTTGTAGTTCTTAAAAGATAAATGTTAGTACAAGTTATAGAAATTTTATATTAAAACCCCTCTTACTGTTTTCGTTTTAATAAAATTTGTAAAATCTTCAATCAAAAAATAAACTAGTAGCCCGCCATTGTTGATATCAATAATTAATTACACAATGCTCATGGGTGCTGAAGCCTATAAAATCAGTCGCACCCAAGCGCCAGCAGAGGGCGACAAAACTCCCAAAAACACAATTAACAAAATGACATTTCACTGTGCTGTCGTTTTAATCTGTTTGAGCGGGGCATGTGCGTTAATTGTGTCAAATATTTTAACTTGATTAATTTAGAAAATTAATTACCGCTCGTTAACGCCATAATTTTGACAGCCCTAAGTGAAAATAAATGTTTTTTTGTTCCCCATCATTTTTTAGGGGAATTATAAATCAGGTTGCTTAGGACAGCTATGCTTTTGGCCAAAGACATCGCCTTTTGAATATGGTACACCCGGTTGTTGCTCTGTTGTACAATTAGCGTCTTTAGTGGGACAAACTGAAACTAGTAGTAGTACTAAGTAGTTGTTGTTGCTTTTGAAACCATTGGTTTGAAAAAAATTACGTATATTCATCATGTTTCTTCTGTCCTCAGGTGGTTTTGGCTAAGCAAAGCAAATGACCGTCTCTAAGGTGCTAGTTACATAATCTGTTCGAAAATTAATTTTGAACCATTATAAAAAAAAAAATTTCCGTTCATTTCATTCATTTTTGTTGTTTGTTTTATTGCTTTGCAGCTATTATAGACAACATTTTACCGGCAAAGTCTTAATTTAAAATTTATATACTGGAAAGTCAATTACATGCAATGAAAATTTAGGCCACCTGGGGGGCTATGCCCACACCCTTGATCTCTGTTTATGACCTGAAGGTATTGATTACGATAACAAATAATGTTAGTGACCAAGTGCACGGTACAAAGAAGATGAGCTGTGTTTCCACCAATGGTTGGGTGATTTGGTAGAAACAAAATGGTAGCCTACATTTTTTAATGTACAATTACAGGCGGATTAAATATCACTCATTTAATTAGTAAACCAATGGAATTGTAAATTTACAGATTAAATTAAGTGGTTTACTGTGACCTTAGTCTTAACATGTTAAGACAGGAGTTCTAATTTTTTTTTTTTTTGCTCCAAGATCAACTTCACAAGGAGACAACTGAGAATACTGTTCAAAATTTTTCTTCCCCCACAAAATAGAGATTTTAAGCTTTCCAATGATGTATCACACATGCATATTGGACAATTTTGAAATGTGGCCAAATTGGGTGTCTCAGAGCGGGACTTCAAGTCACCGGAGTGTTTTCTGCCATATACGCAGTGTAGAATGATTTGTATGGACAAAGTGCTTTTGCCTGTTAACACCTGAACTAACAAAGTCATTTTTATTATACAAAATGCGGCCACTTTAATATTTATTGGGGAGATAAAACGACGCCGTATGATACAAAAAGCCAGTAATAAACCCTCCCATAGGCAGTTAAGGATTATAATGTTACCCTTTTTATTGAAACAAAAGGACAGTTAAGACATTTAAATGCAGTCTTGACATTTGCATTGAACTAGACCGCATCACAAGTTATGTTTAACACTACTTTTGATGGCCTTTGATTGGGTTTTCAATTAGCAAGTTTACAAAACAATTACAAACCAATTTCCATAAAATATTGGAACATGCCAAGAGCGTAGGTTTTGTCTCAACATTGGCAGGGACGATATAACAGTTTAACCAGCATTTACACTATTTGCTGTGGAGAGGACATTACTAGGAGAAAACAGATTGGGTAGATGGGGGTCAGAGCTACATTTCTCACGAATATGAACCTAATTAAGTGATACAGTGGGGCAAATAAATATTTAGTCAACCACTAATTGCGCAAGGTCTCCCACTTGAAAATATTAGAGAGGCCTGTAATTGTCAACATGGGTAAACCTCAACCTTGAGAGACAGAATGTGGAAAAAAAACACAAGAAAATGACATTGTTTGATTTTTAAAGAATTTATTTGCAAATCATGGTGGAAAATAAGTATTTGGTCAATACCAAAAGTTCATCTCAATACTTTGTTATGTACCCTTTGTTGGCAATAACGGAGGCCAAACGTTTTCTGTAACTCTTCACAAGCTTTCACACACTGTTGCTGGTATTTTGGCCCATTCCTCCATGCAGATCTCCTCTAGAGCAGTGATGTTTTGGGGCTGTCGTTGGGCAACGTGGACTTTCAACTCCCTCCACAGATTTTCTATGGGGTTGAGATCTGGAAACTGGCTAAGCCATTCCAGGAACTTGAAATGCTTCTTACGAAGCCACTCCTTTGTTGCCCTGGCAGTGTGTTTGGGATCATTGTCATGCTGAAAGACCCAGCCATGTCTCATCTTCAATGCCCTTGCTGATGGAAGGAGATTTTCACTCAAACTCTCTCGATACATGGTTACATTCATTCTTTCCTTTACACACATCAGTTGTCCTGGTCCCTCTGCAGAAAAACAGCCCCAAAGCATGATGTTTCCACCCCCATGCTTCACAGTGGGTATGGTGTTCTTCGGATGCAATTCAGTATTCTTTCTCCTCCAAACATGAAAACCTGTGTTTCTACCAAAAAATTCTATTTTGGTTTCATCTGACCATAACACCTTCTCCCAGTCCTCTTCTGGATCATCCAAATGCTCTCTAGCGAACGGCAGACGGGCCTGGACGTGTACTTTCTTCAGGAGGGGGACACGTCTGGCAGTGCAGGATTTGAGTCCCTGGCGGCGCATTGTGTTACTGATAGTAGCCTTTGTCACTGTGGTCCCAGCTCTCTGTAGGTCATTCACTTGGTCCCCCCGTGTGGTTCTGGGATTTTTGCTCACCGTTCTTGTTATCATTTTGACGCCACATGGTGAGATCTTGCATGGAGCCCCAGATCGAGGGAGATTATCAGTGGTATAACGCTTGGTGGTTTCTTTACACCAAGCTTAAAACCTATTGCTGATTCAGTCTTCCCAGCCTGGTGCAGGTCCACAATTTTGTCTGTGGTGTCCTTCGACAGCTCTTTGGTCTTGGCCATAGTGGAGTTTGGAGTGTGACTGACTGAGTTGTGGACAGGTGTCTTTTATACCGATAATGAGTTAAAACAGGTGCCATTAATATAGGTAACGAGTGGAGCCTCGTTAGAAGAAGTTAGAAGTTAGACCTCTTTGACAGCCAGAAATCTTGCTTGTTTGTATGTGACCAAATACTTATTTTCCATTCTAATTTGGAAATAAATTCTTTAAAAATCAAACAATGGTATTTTCTGTTTTTTTTCCTTCACATTCTATCTCTCATGGTTGAGGTTTACCCATGTTGACAATTACAGACCTCTGTAATCTTTTCAAGTCAGAGAACTTGCACAATTGGTGGTTGACTAAATTCTTATTTGCCCCACTTTAGGGTAAATTATCAATGCAACATAAATCTGTATTGACTTATACTAACTTTAATGTGTACTGGTCAGGTGATACACTATTCGATTCAATTACATACACCGTCCAAAAGTATTGGCACCCCTGCAATTCTGTGAATTTCTCCCAGAAAATGATTGCAATTACAAATGCTTTGGTAGTAATATCTTCATTTATTTTGCTTGCAATGAAAAAACACAAAAGAGAATGGGGAAAAAAAACATTAAATCATTATCATTTCGAACAAAACTCAAAAATGGGCCGGACAAAAGTATTGGCACCCATTGAAAAATCACGTGGTGCTTCTTTAATTTGTGTAATCAACAGCACCTGTTACTTACCTTTGGCACATAACAGGTGGTGGTAATAACTAAATCACACTAGCAGCCAGTTAAAATGGATTAAAGTTGACTCAACCCCTCTCCTGTGTCCTTTTGTGTACCACATTGAGCATGGACGAAAGAAAGAAGACCAAAGAACTGTCTGAGGACTTAAGAAGCAAAATTGTGAGGAAACATGGGCAATCTCAAGGCTACAAGTCCATCTCCAAAGACCTGAATGTTTCTGTGTCTACCGTGCGCAGTGTCATCAATAAGTGTAAAGCCCACAGCACTGTGGCTAACCTCCCTAGATGTGGACGGAAAAGAAAAATTGACGAGCTATTTCAACGAAAGATTGTGCGGATGGTGGATAAAGAACCTCGACGAACATCCAAACAAGTTCAAGCTGTCCTGCAATCCGAGAGTACAACAGTGTAAACCCGTACTATCCGTCGGTGTCTGAATGAAAAGGGACTATATGGAAGGATACCCAGGAAGACCCCACTTCTGACCCAGAGACATAAAAAAAAAACATTGGGAGTTTGTCAAAACTTACCCGAGAAAGCCAAAACGTTTTGGAAGAATGTTCTCTGGTCAAATGAGACAATAGTAGAGCTTTTTGGGAAAAGGCATAAACAGAGTTGACAGGAAAAAAAACGAGGCCTTCAATGAAAAGAACATGGCCCCCACAGTCAAACATGGCGGAGGTTCCCTGATGTTTTGGGGTTGCTTTGCTATCTCTGCCACTGGACTGCTTGACCGTGTGCATGGCATCATGAAGTCCGAAGGCTACCAACAAATTTTGGAGCATAATATAGGGCCCAGTGTTCGAAAGCTGGGTCTCCCTCAAAGGTCATGGGTCTTCCAGCAGGACAATGACCCAAAACACACTTCAAAAAGCACTAGACAATGGTTTGAGAGAACTTCTAAAATGGCCAGCAATGAGTTCAGACCTGAATTCCATATCTGTGGCCAGATCTGAAAATGGCAATTTGGAGAAATCTCAGAGACCTGAGCAGTTGACCAAAGAAGAATGGTCTAAAATTCCAGCTGAGCATTGTAAGAAACTCATTGATGGATACCGGAAGCGGTTGTTTGCAGTTATTTTCTCTAAAGGTTTTGCTACCAAATATTAGGCTGAGGGTGCCAATACTTCTGTCCTGCCCATTTTTGGAGTTTTGTGTAAAATTATAATGATTTATTTATTATTGTTTTTTCATTGCAAGCAAAATACATGAAGATATTACTACTAAAGCATTTGTACCGTAATTTTCGCACTATAAGGCGCGCCTGACTATAAGCCACCACCCACCAAATTTGACACGAAAACGGCATTTCTTCATAGATAAGCCGCTCTGGACTATAAGCCGCAGCTGTCCTTACTGTATTATGGGATATTTACACCAAAAGATATTAACCGGTAACACTTTATTTGACAGCGGCATCATACGACTGTAATAAACCACCATGAAGCTTTGAACCAATTGGCTGCAAAGCTTCAATGCTTCAAGAAGCTACATTTGGCCATCACTGCTTCCTTGGGGGAGACAGTCAATCTCTGCTGCCACCTGCTGTCAACACTGTTGTCATCCAACATGCCTCCAAGCATGCACTGCAGCGCTACAGATAAAGCTAAAGAATCAAAATTCATGTTCTGTGCTAACTATGTCTTCAGTTACGGTTCTAGTTGTTTCATTAATCGCTAGTTATGGTATTTGGAAACACTCTATTTGACAGTAGCGTCATAAGACTGTCATTAGACTAGGGCTGCAGCTATCGAATATTTTAGTAATCGAGTAATCGACTGAAAATTCTATCGCTTAATCGAGTAATCGGATAAAACAAATATATTTTTAGGTAAAGCAATTATAGATATACATGAGAAAACAAGACATTTTATCATTTTCAGTCAATCAATGTCTTTATCTTTGATGTATATTGTTGAAAACAGCCAACAATTGCATCTCAGATGTAACTAGAATTAAAAAAAAAAAGACTAATTCACTGCTTTCACTCAAAAAACCTTTAGATCTTATTTTAAAAAAGTATGTATATATATATATATATATATATATATATATATATATATATACCTAAAAAAATTCGTTTACACTTTATAACACACATCACTTAAAAGTTAGGATTTTTTCCCACGTTTTTCAATTGAATTTCTATTTGTGTCTAGCCATTTTTAAGTTCTAGTTAAGTTTTAAGTTAGTCTAAACTGTAAGTCCTGATAGGACTTTGAGTTTTTGCACTGTTCAAAATAAATGAATGATACAGGCTGTATTGGAGCACATTAGGGACTAGTGCTACTTGGTGTTTTATCCAGCAATGACTACTGAGCTAAAATTGATAGTTAGCATTATTGAGTTTTTATTTGACACCCTCATCACTCCACAACGCTATGTTATGTTAAAGCCTGTATGTAAGACACGTTAGCCGCGCTTCCAAAGTGGTCTTAATTAATTGAAACCTAGCAAACCTGCAAAAAATCCCAGCTGGACATAAATGGAGTTAATGACATAATTTGCCAGATGTCACTAAATGACATCTGTCATAAGCAGTCAGTAATACCCATGATAGTGTCATGTCATAATTATGACTGTCTTATGACGGTGCTGTCTAATAAAGTGTTGCCTGTTAACCCAACTAAATCAATAAATAGGCTGCACTGGACTATAAGCAGCAGGATTCAAAATGAAGGAAAAAAGTAGTGGCTTATAGTCTGAAAATTACAGTAATTGCAGTCATTTTCTAGGAGAAATTGAGCATTATCTGACAGAATTGCAGGGGTGCCAACACTTTTGACAAGCCGTGCATATAAAAGAAAAGTTGGTAGTGTTATGTCCCTACTGTCTCTATGCAAACCTACGCCCTTGGAACATGCATATACAATTTGGATGTAAGACATTTTAATTTTGCTATTTGCCACTTTACTAACATTGAAAAATGTAAACCTTGGATTGCTATCAAAGAAATGACTTTTTCCAAAAGTTCTTGATCGTAAACAAGTTTTTACCTATCCCTAACACGTATGGACTGATGGACGTGTAGGATGTGGAAATAAAGAACTCCAGTTCTGCCATAATAGGGAAGTCAGTTGGGCTGAAAGTCATTTGGAAAACCAGATATAGAGTCCAGTCTACCTGAAACAATGCCATTGCTGCTAGGATTGCAACAGTGCTGCTGTGGAGCCTCCGATCTTTAGTCCTTCTCTCAATCTGGGTAGAAGCACTAACGCTAGCGACGACAGGCTTCGCCGTGGCCCTCGAACTGACTAACACGGTGACGATGAGGCAACTTGTCAGCGTGACGACAACCAGAGGCAGAAGGTAGCACAGCAGGATAAAGGCGTACTTGTAAACTCGATTAACTGTCGGACAGTGGTCGTTGCTGCATAAAAAGAAGTCCGGTGCGCATCCAGTGTGGTTCCCAGTTTGGTTCCCTATAATATTCCCTTTTTGGTCTTGCAAATTCATGACAAAAATAGGGGCGCTCAAGAGGATGGAGACACCAACGCAAAGCCTTATTGCCTTCCAAGCAGCATAGGTGTTATCCAGGCAGATGGGAAGGTTGACTCTCCTGCTGGCATCTCTGAGCTTCTGGTAACGGTAGACACTGATGAGCACGGTGAAAAGGATGCTGCTGATCTCCCCTAACACAGTCAAGAACTTTAACGAGCGGCACAACCACGCGTCCGAGACGGCGGAGGACCGCTGAAGGATAAGAACGTCATAAATGTTGACAATGACGATCTCTTCCAGGTTGGCCGTGGCCAGTCCGAGAAGAAACAACTCGAATGTCTTGACCCTTTTCTGCAGAACTGAGACGATGAGAAAGACATTGCCAAAAAGACCCATGCAAGATATCAAGACCCTTAAGCCCAGGAGGTGGAAAGAAACCTTGAGCATTGTTGAATTTAAGTGTGATCGGTGCGAGATTTTGAAAATAATCCGCTTCTATCCATCTGAGACAAAACCGTAATCTTAAAGAGTCCTCGGAGGTACTGACAGCTTGCCAAGTGGCTGAGCTCATTATACAAACGGCAAAACAAAAAGCAGGTTGGAAACTTTTGAAGGCTGGGCTTCATTAAATGTTCACCTCTGAGCTTTTTAAACGCGTCACCCAGAGACCAGCAAAAGCCTCATTCAGTTTTGATTTAAGGAGTCGTACGGGTGTTTTTTTCCACTGGCTAACATCTACAAATACATATTTACAACACTTGTTTGACACTTAGTTCTGTACAAGGGCGTAGGTTTGCATAGGGACGGGAGGGACATAACACTACCAACTTTTCAGGATGCTCAAATTGTCCCCACCAACTTTTAAGCAATTTTATATGCATTATTTAATGAGTTCCGTTATAGATCGTCTTCCCATATGTTGTAAGGATAAAATTGATCCTACTGTTATTAAGTGTATTCTCATTATGTTCAAACCATAAGCGGATTTTAAGGGGGGCCCTGGTGGCCGAAAAGTGTCATCGCATGAAATTGACTTTCCCTATATATATATATATATATATATGTATATATATTAGGGCTGTCAAAATTATCGCGTTAACGGGCGTTAATTAATTTTTTAAATTAATCACGTTAAAATATTTGACGCAATTAACGCAGATGCCCCGCTCAGGGAGTTTTAAATGACAGTACACATTGAAACGCTCACTTGTTGTGTTTTATGGAGTTTTGCCGCCCTCTGCTGGCGCTTGGGTGCGACTGATTTTATAGGCATCCATGAGCATTGCGTAAGTAATTATTGACATCAACAATGGCGGGCTACTAGTTTATTTTTTGATTGAAAATTTTACAAATTTTATTAAAACGAAAACATTAAGAGGGGTTTTAATATAAAATTTCTCTAACTTGTACTAACATTTTTCTATTAAGAACTACAAGTCTTTCTATCCATGGATCGCTTTAACAGAATGTTAATAATGTTAATGCCATCTTGTTGATTTATTGTTATAATAAACAAATAGTCCTTATGTACCTTATGTTGAATGTATATATCCATCTTGTGTCTTATCTTTCCATTCCAACAATAATTTACGGAAAAATATGGCATATTTTATAGATGGTTTGAATTGCGATTAATTGCGATTAATTACGATTAATTAATTTTTAAGCTGTAATTAACTCGATTAAAAATTTTAATCGTTTGACAGCCCTAATATATATATAAAAGCTGTAAAGCAATAAAACTGCAACAAAAATGAATGAAATGAACAAAAATGAATGAAATGAACAAAAAAAATTTTTTATAATGGGTCAAAATTATTTTTCGAACAGATCATGTGACGAGCACCTTACACGGTCATTTGCTTTGCATTTATTTTTCAACAACAACAACAAAAATAACGGCTGGCAGTTTTTTTCAAATGTTTTTTTTTTTTTTTTTTTTTTTTGATTCAATTGATGATTTAGACACAAATGTCCTACCCATAATACAACACAAAAAAGGATTGCTTCAATCAAAGAAAACTTTTTCAATGAAAAATTAAGTGTTCAAATGCAAATTTTTCAATCTCAAATATTTTTTCACATTCAAAAACGTTTTGTTTGATTGAAATTTTTCATTTTTTGATTGGACTGATTTTTCTTTTTGAAACTATATATATTTTTTTAAGCAACTTATTTTTTGATTGAATAATAAAGACAAAAACCTCCTTGCCAAAATGTGGCTCAAACACAAATCAACATTACAAATACAAATGAATCTGAATTACAAATGAAAAATGAATGAAAATGAATCTGTACGTAAGATGAAAAGCACTCAAGTCTAACCGATGGTAATGGTGTACTTGTAGTACAACAAAAATTAAAAGTACATTTTAAACTCATATAACTCAGTTCAACGATGAGTCATGCAGTTTGATTTTTCGTATTGACTTTTTGGCATTGTTTTAGTTTGCAACGCTAATTGTAAACTTACATTTTTCAAAGCAGTAAGCTTGTATCTATGGAGGCACATTGTTGCTACATAAAAAAAGTCCAGTATCAAGTCCAATATATTTACATGATAGTTATTATGTAAAACTATCATGTAAAAACTTGATAACTATCATGTAAAAACGTGATAATTGTCATGGATAAACGAGATAGTGTTTGTGTAAAAATAAGACAACTATCATGTAAAAATGTAAACATTTATCCCTTTGAAACATTGAAAGAGGAAACTGTCTGCAGTATCACATGTTTACATAATTATAACGTTTTTACATGATAATTAACATGTTTTTACATAATTATCATGTTTATACATGATATTTTTCACATTTTTAAACGATAGTTAACTTGTCTTTACATGATAAATGTCACGTTTTTACATGATAGCTGTCATGTTTTTGCATAATTATCACTGTATTACATGATTATTATCACGTTTTTGCATGATGGTTTTCACGCTTTAACATGAGTTTTTCACATTTTTAAATAATCCCGCTATTACATGATTATTATCATCACGTTTTTGCATGATAGTTTTCACGCTTTAACATGATACTTTTCCCATTTGTACATTTTAGTTATCACGTTTTTACAGGATAGTTTTCACATTTCTACATGACACTTATCATGTCTTTTCATAATAAATGTCACGCTTTTACATGAGTGTTTTCACATTTTAAAATGATAGCTAACTTGTCTTTACATGATAAATGTCACATTTTTACGTGATAGTTTTTCACATTTTTAAATAATTGTCACGCTATTACATGATTATTATCACGTTTTTGCATAATTTTCACGCTTTAACATGCGTGATAGTTATCACTTTTTTTTTTACATAATTATCTTGTTATTTCGTGATAATTATCATGTTATAACATGATAATTATCACGTTTTTAAATAAAAGTACCGTATTGGCCCGAATATAAGACGACCCCGATTATAAGACGACCCCCTCTTTTTCAAGACTCAAGTTTGAAAAAAGACTTTTTGAACACCAAATTAATTTTTATACAGAAAATAATTACAATACATCTGAAACAAGTGATTATAACAATATATTTGAGAGAAAAGGCATTTAATTTCGCATTCAAAACTTAGTATCTGAACATTTAAACATTTAACATTTAAATATGTAAACTAAAGTGCAATCAAATTCATAAATGAATGGCTGAAGTTTGCGTCATAACTTCTCCTCAGCTGCCGGTTAACCTGGCCAATCTTCGACCCACTTTTCTCCTAATTGTCACGAAGTTTCTCCATTTTCGGTTATCTCTTCTATTACCGGTATTTTCTTCTCTTTTCCTTCTTACCACTTTCTTCTTCGTGTCAGGGGTTCGCTTTGGCCGCCGGAGTCGCGTTCAGCATTCGATTCATTGATGACTGGCGCCATCCAGCGTCGTGAATGTTATAAGTTATAAGACGTCCCCCAGGTTTTCATTCTTACTTTAATGCAAAAAACACCGTCTTATATTCGGGCCAATACGGTATAATTTTTACACAATATCATATAAAACACGTGATAACTATAATATAAAAATTTCATACTATCATATAAAAATGTGACACTATCAAGTAAAAAAAAAAACGTGATAATTATCATGTAATAACATGATAATTATGTAAAAATATAACCATCACGTAAAAACGTGAAAACTATTATGTAAAAACGTGACATTTAATATGTAAAGCGTAAAACCTACCATGTAAAAACTTGATAATAATCATGTAATAGCCTTATAAATATGTAAAAACGGGAAAACATGTTTTACATGAAAGTATCACATCTTTACACGACAATATCATATGAAAACATGATAACTATTATGTAAAAACGTGATACTGGGCTTTTTTTTGTGTGGCAGCAATACGCTTCCAAATGTATCAGGTAAAACTATGTTAACTTTATATCTAGTATTTCATTGAGCCTTCAAGCACTGTAAAGTGTAAATGCTTGTTATGATAGGAATGGATCATTTCTGTTTTCTGCAGGAGAATATTGTTTTTGAAACTTAACAAATTGGAGCAGGAACAAATTTTTTAGCCCTCCCCTCAATCATGTGATATCTAAATGATGGGCACCAATTGGAGAAGCCATAATGGCACACTGGGGTCTCATGATGTTGACAGAGGACTAGTTCATGTTTCAGCTTGTCCTTCTTTCCTCTGCTAGCGCATCATCTATTCGTTAGTGCAACTGAACTCCCTCCATCCTGATTCAGCTTAATGTTGAATCCCACTGTGTGCATGCTTGTGTGTGTGTGTGATTAAGAATAAGCCCTGCACTGGCAGTAAATGGAAAAAAGGGAATGTCGTAGACGGTGCCTTTGGAATCTAAGTTGCCGATAACTATCAATCAAGAATCTGAAGAAATAAAATGAGTGTTTTGTTGGATGACTACCCTAATTTTCGCACTATAAGGTGCACTGTATCATGGGATATTTACACCAAAAGATATTAACCGGTAACTTTATTTGACAGCGGCATCATACGACTGTCATAAGACCAAATGAACCACCATGCTTCATTGCTTCAAGAAGCTTCATTTGCCCATCACTGCTCCCTTGGGGGAGACAGGCAACCTATGCTGCCACCTGCTCTCAACACTTGTCATCCAACATGCCTCCTAGCATACATTGCAGGGCTACAGATGTAAATAACAATCAAAAATCATGTTCTGTGCGAAATATTTCTTCAGTTACTGTTCCAGTTCTTTCATTAATTGCTAGTTATGGTATTTGGTAACACTTTATTTGACAGTGGCCCCAGAAGACCAGAGATTTCTTAATGATATTGACAGGTCAGATTCGACCTTCAGTACGCCATGCTTTCAAGTAGGGGGCCATCCCACAATTCGCTTCAGTTATTCGCAGTCGGTCGCAGCAACACATGCAGCGATCCAACGCCGGATTTATGTTGAAAAAGTACGAGAGCTGTTCCGCATATAAACAGGAAGGATTGTCTCAGGAGTGATTTGTTTGAGGATTCAAGGTAATTATTATATTTTTCATACCATGCATGCATTTTGATACGTGAAAAAAAATCAATTATACTTCGCAATATTTACGTAAAATAAATGCTACCTGCGTGGTTTTTTTGTTGTTGCTTTTGTTATTTTTTTATCTTGATTTTATCAGGCAGTCTCATTGAGATTAATATCTCTTTTACAAGAGAGGCCTGAGCACAAAGAAACATTCACAAATATCAAACAACACAAAATACACTAACGGAAACAGTTACAATAATCAGTATAAACATCAGACAAAAGAGATTTAAAATCACCAAGATGAATGATTTCATCTTCAAGTCAAACTGTAGTTTAAGAGTGGTTTGCAATTCGTTCCATTTAAGAGGAGCATAGTAGCTAAAGCCAGTTCTGCCAACATTAGTGCGAGTGGATGGAATGTTTAGGGTTAAGTAGTTGGATGATCGTGTTTTGTAGTTACTGGATTTGAATGACAGGAGAGATGTGAGGTAGTTCGGAAGTTTGCACAGTAAAGTCTTATAGATGAATAACATGATATGGATATTTCTTCTTGACTGTAGTGAGGACCAACCAACGTTTTGATAAAGGGTACAATGATGAGTGTAGAAATTGTCATTGGTGATGAAACGTAGTGCACTGTGATAGACCGGTTTTAACTGTTGAAGAGTTGATGGAGCTTTTAACCAAGAATCGACACTCTTTTACCTCCATCTCTGATGACGAATTCAGGGATTTAAGCATTTATTCACAAGAATTTTCAACGGAAAAGCTATTTGATTACATATGGCGGCCGCCACATTGACTGACAGACTAGCATCGTACATTGATATATTTACGTAAAATAAATGCTAACTGCACTTTTTTTTTTGCTTTTAACCAAGAATCGAGACTGTTTAACGTCCATATCGATAAAGAACTCAGGGATTTAAGCATTTATTCACAAGAATTTTCCCCGGAAAAGCTCTGTTTACATATGGCGGCCGCCACATTGACTGACAGACTAGCATCGTACTTCAACATATTTACGTATAATTAATGCTAACTGCACATTTTTTTGCTTTTAACCAACAATCGAGACTGTATTACATCCATACCTATAAAGAAGTCAGGGATTTAAGCATTTATTCACAAGAATTTTCACAGGAAAAGCTCTGTTTACACATGGCAGCCGCCACATTGACTGACAGACTAGCATTGTACTTTGACATATTTACGTAAAATAAATGCTAACTGCATATTTTTTTTCTTTTAACCAACAATCGTGACTGTTTTACGTCCATATGTATAAAGATGTCTAAGATTTAAGCATTTATTCCCAATAATTTTCACCGGAAAAGCTCTGTTTACATATGGCGGCCTCCACATTGACTGACAGACTAGCATTGTACTTTGACATATTTACATAAAATAAATGCTAACTGCATATTTTTTTTCTTTTAACCAACAATCGTGACTGTTTTACGTCCATATGTATAAAGATGTCTAAGATTTAAGCATTTATTCCCAATAATTTTCACCGGAAAAGCTCTGTTTACATATGGCGGCCTCCACATTGACTGACGGACTAGCATTGTATTTTGACCTATTTATGTAAAATAAATGCTAACAGCACATTTTTTTTGCTTTTAAACAAGAATCGAGACTGTTTTACGTCCATATGTATAAAGATGTCTAAGATTTAAGCATTTATTCACAATAATTTTCACCGGAAAAGCTCTGTTTACATATGGCGGCCACCACATTGACTGACAGACTAGCATTTTATTTTGACCAATTTATGTAGAATAAATGCTAACTGCACATTTTTTTTGCTTTTAAACAAGAATCGAGACTGTTTTACGTCCATATGTATAAAGATGTCTGAGATTTAAGCATTTATTCACAATAATTTTCACCGGAAAAGCTCTGTTTACATATGGCGGCCACCATATTGACTCACAGACTAGCATTGTATTTTGACCTATTTATGTAAAATAAATGCTAACAGCACATTTTTTTTGCTTTTAAACAAGAATCGAGACTGTATTACATCCACAACTATAAAGAATTCAGTGATTTAAGCATTTATTCACAAGAATTTTCACCAGAAAAGCTCTGTTTACATATGGCGGCTGCCACATTGATTACCAAACTAACATCGTACTTTGACATACAGTATTTACGTAAAATAAATGCTAACTACACGTTTGTTTTTTTTGTTTTTTTCTTTTAACCAACAATCGAGACTGTTTTACGTCCATATCTATAAAGAATTCAGGGATTTAGGCATTTATTCACTAGAATTTTCACCGGAAAAGCTCTTTTTACGTATGGCGGCTGCCACATTGACTGACAGACCAGCATCGTACTTCGACATATCTACGTAAAATAAATGCTAACTGCATGTTTTTTTTTCTTTTAACCAAGAATCGAGACTGTTTTACATCCATATCTAGAAAGAATTCAGGGATTTAAGCTTTTATTCACAAGAATTTTCAACTAAAAAAGCTCTTTTTCTTTGATTCCACTCGGTCAGCTTTCAGCTTGCAGTCTATGATAAGACTGTCATTAGACAATCATAATTATGACATGACAGTGTCCTGAGCATTAATGAATGCTTATAGCAGATGTCATTTAGTGTTATTAACCGGTAACACTTTATTTGACAGCGGCATCATAAGACTATCATCAGACCAAATGAACCACGATGAAGCTTTGAACCAATTGGCTGCAAAGCTTTATTGCTTCTAGAAGCTTCATTTGGTCATCACTGCTCCCTTGGGGGAGACTGTCAACCTCTGCGGCCACCTGCTGTCAACACTGTTGTTGTCCAACAGGCTTCCTAGCATGCATTGCAGCGCTACAGATGTAAATATCAAAATTCATGTTCTGTGCCAATTACTTCTTTAGTTACTGTTCCAGTGGTTTCATTGGTTGCTAGTTATGGCATTTGGTAACACTTTGACAGCGGCGCCATAAGACAATGATATTTATGACATGACACTGTCATGAGCATTTATGAATGCTTATAACAAATGTCATTTAGTGTTAACCGGCAAATGATCTCACTTTTGAATGGATGTAAAAGATCCAAGCTGGACTCAAATGGAGTTAGTGACATAATTTTCCGGACACTTAATGACATAAGCATTCAGTAATGCCCATGATAGTGTCATATCAAAATTATGATGGTCTTATGACCGTCTTATGACACTGCTGTCAAATAAAGTGTTTCCTATTAACCCAAACAAATCAACAAATAAGCCGCATAGGACTATAAGGCACAGGATTAAAAAAGAACGAAGTTTCAATTTGAATTGCGAACAATGAATTTCTAAATTTCAAATTCTAACATTTAATTTTTCAGCATCAAATTTCAATGGCAAGAAATCTGTAGCAAAATACTAAATTGCAATATCTGGGTACTAACGGAGAAGCATTCGATCCCCGTTTCATTTCCATACTAACAACAAATACTACATGCGGTACCCCAACTTATAATTAATTAATGTACTGTAAGTCGTCATACTAGCTAAAGACATAGCTTAGCGAACGTCATTTGCTGTGAATGCTTTTTTTTCTCCGTGGGATGACACCATTAACCTCAAAAAGTGTCATATGACCAGTGGGTTGAACATAACCTGACTTCAGGAAGTCCGATGAAATGTGACTGAGATCGATTGCTTTTCCCTGGTTACTCGGATGTTGCAGCAGAATTTTTTGCAAATAAATTTTTGCTTAATAAATATTGTTTAGAGCAGGGGTCCCAAAAGTTTTTCCTGTGAGGGCCACATAACTTTTTCCTTCTCTGATGAGGGGCCGGGTCAGTTTGTAACAGAAAAAGTGTGACGATTGCAGGAGTGCCTAAATGTAAAAATGTATTGTTTTTCAGAAAGCCACAATCAAATAACCCTTCCTGAATTCTTCACGGAACAAAAGCAAATAAAATAAAAATAATATAATATAATATAATACAATATAATATATAGGGCTGTCGAAATGATCGCTTTAACGGGCGGTAATTAATTTTTTAAATTAATCACGTTAAAATATTTGACGCATTTAACGCACATGCCCCGCTCAAACAGATTAAAATGACAGCACAGTGTCATGTCCATTTTTTACTTGTGTTTTTTGGTGTTTTGTCGCACTATGCTGGCGCTGGGGTGCGACTGATTTTATGTGTTTCAGCACCATGAGCATTGTGTAATTATTGACATCAACAATGGCGAGCTACTAGTTTATTTTGTGTTTGAAAATTTTACAAATTTTATTAAAACGAAAACATTAAGAGGGGTTTTAGTATAACATTTCTATAACTTGTACTAACATTTATCTTTTAAGAACTAAAAGTCTTTCTATCCATGGATCGCTTTAAAAGAATGTTAATAATGTTAATGGCATCTTGTTGATTTATTGTTATAATAAACAAATACAGTACTTATGTATAGTTTGTTGAATGTATATATCCGTCTTGTGTCTTATCTTTCCATTCCAACAATAATTTACAGAAAAATATGGCATATTTTATAGATGGTTTGAATTGCAATTAATTAAGATTAATTCATTTTTAAGATGTGATTAACTAGATTAAAATTTTTAATTCTTTGACAGCCCATAACATAATATAATATAATATAATATAATATAATATAATATAATATAATATAATATAATATAATATAATATAATATAATATAATATAATATAATTAGGGCTGTCAAACGATTAAAATTTTTAATCGAGTTAATTACAGCTTAAAAATTAATTAATCGTAATTAATCGCAATTAATCGCAATTCAAACCATCTCTAAAATATGCCATATTTTTATGTAAATTATTGTTGGAATGGAAAGATAAGACACACGACGGATATATACATACAACATACTGTACATAAGTACTGTATTTGTTTATTGTAACAATAAATCCACAAATGGCATTAACATTCTTTCTGTTAAAGTGATCCACTAATAGAAAGACTTGTAGTTCTTAAACGATAAATGTTATAGTTACAAGTTATAGTAATTTTATATTAAAACCCCTCTTCATGTTTTCGTTTTAATAAAATTTGTAAAATTTTCAATCAAAAGTAGAGTTAATATAATAATAAGAAGAATAAAAATAGAGTGACCAAAGTTTTACGTGTATTTTGCATAGCTATTTTGATATGGAATGCCAGTTCATTTTGCATTGTTGTTTAAGAATAGGGCCTCATTACTATAGACTGCAGTGCTTTTCTTTTTGTGAATTTTTTTTTTTTTTTTTTTTTTTTGGAGAGATAGGATTATTATTTTTGTTGTGCTTTCACTAAACGATACTTACATTGGGGAGAGCAAGTATTTGATACACTGCCAATGGGTTTTCCCATTGGCAGTGTATCAAATACTTGTTCTCCCCACTGTATGTTTGTTGTGAAGGAGTTGCCAATAAACGGCGCGGTCCAAAGAACGCCTGTGTCCACTCGCCTTTACTGTATTAAATATATCTGTACATATCTTACCCAAAATACAACAAGAGACACATAATTGCCACTAAAAGAAAGAAAACTTACCGAAATATGTGTGGAGCACAAATAGCAATTTGCGTTGCATTGTGAATACAGCATAAACGTCTCACAACTACTAATTCTCCCACGTTTAGAAGAAATAACATGAGTATGGAACGGCGCTGCCCCCAAGCGGCCGGTGGCATTCTTTTCACTCTTAATGCCCATAAACGGCCTCATTGTGTAATCTGTTTGAGGCAATATGCGAGATGGTCATTCACCCAAGCGCCAGCAGAGGGCGGCAAAACTCTATAACAACAAGTGAGCTTTTCACTGAACAGTCATTTAAATCTGTCTGAGCGGGACATCTGCGTTAATTGCGTCAAATATTTTAACGTGATTAATTTAAAAAAATAATTAACGCCCGTTAACGCGATCATTTTGACAGCCCTAAATATAATATAATATAATATAATATAATAATAACACTATTAATGAAATCGATAATAACCAAATAACCCTCTCTGGGTTCTTCACAGAAAAAAGCCAGGAAATAAATAACACAATTGGAAAAAAAAAAAAAATTCAGGGGGCCGGACCAAATGTGGAGGCGGGCCATATCCGCGGGCCGTAGTTTGGGGACCCCTGGTTTAGAGGAATAACCAAGTGGCAGATGATGATCAGACACATGATTTAAGCATTAAGTTGATTTGCGTGGCAGTTTATAGTGTTACGCCTTTGTCATTAACACTAAGAGTCTTTCAGTAACTTTATGATGGCATATGTTTATGCCTTTATTACATTGAACAAAGGCATTGTTGGTTACTTAACTGAGTGGAATTGATAGATTAATAATGTTTTGAAGCCCTGAGCCCAATATTATTTTGCCACCACTTGCTTGCATCAATACAAAGAGTTAACGACAGAGCTTCAAATACATTGTTGCTCAAGTGAAGTGAAAAAGCAAGGAGGGCCCCAGTCAGTTACGCAGTTTTAGTTTGAAGTAGAAAACCACCCAAAAAACATGAGAACAATCACAAGGAGCTGCTGTAGGCCACAACTCACATTCGCGTGCTTACATTGTGAAGAAGTAACGCTACTCTTTCTCCACTACTTTGGGCTTCACTAGTCATTAATTTTTCCTCATTATTCTACATATTAGATTTTATTTTTGTCAGAGATGACAACAGTGGGCAGTTTGACCAATGAGACGTCGCAACAATAATCACATGACTCCAATACGTATACCAATCAGACTCAAGCTTCCCGTTCTATGATCACCCCGGCCTGTTCAATCACGTGGTGTCTTTAAAGCACCTTAAAAATATCTAAGTATATGACATAGAGCACTGCCGTCAACATGCCTCGAAAGCGCAGATTTTAATTTCTCTCCCAGTTTTTATTTGGCACAGTTTGACCACGGAAAACCGGAGCTATGATCCTTTTAATTTTATAATAGGAACTATGAAGACGCTATTCACTATTCAAACTAGGAACTATTTTCTCCATTAGAGGGTACTCATGCTCTTTGGAGAAATAATGCTTTATTTCTGTAATTTTTTGTGTGTATTTCTTTGGCTTAATGTGGTTGTGTAATAGGTTATAGTACAGTATAATTATAGGACTTTATGTACAGTGTTTGGACAAAATAATGGAAATAATTTTTTAAAAAATCAACAAAAATTAAAATTGCCTTTTGCGCAGTTACAGTCTAAATTCTTCGAGGTATTGTTTCATCCAACTTGTGAATTGTTTCCAAAGGAATCTTAAGCCATTCTTCAGTTGGAATACCCTCAAACTCTTTTAGAGACGATGGCGGTGGAAATCGACGTCTCAATTCAATCTCCAAAACTGACCATAAATGCTCAATAATGTTGAGGTCTGGGGATTGCGCCAGACATACGAGATGCCCAACTTCATTAGAACAATTATGTTCAATGATTATGATGCCAAAATGTTAGGTGTTTCCGTTATTTTGTCCAACCTCTGTAGATAACTTTGTGCTGAGAAAAAAAATCAAACATTGTAACAAATTACTAACAATCTTACTCGTTATTCTTTCACCACTTTTTTATTTGTATCAGAGTAAAAAATTTTAATGACTACTTTTACTTTTACATGAGTAATATAATTTTGAAGTAACACTACTCTTACATGAGTAAAATATTTGCCTACTCTACCCACCTCTGCTCATTAGGCCATGCCCTTGAAAACACTCATATAACACGCCAGTACTACAGTTCATACAATAATTACACTTTATAATGCCAGTGTAAGTATGTTGTTTTACTACGTTTTATCCAATATACAGTGATTGACAGCCGTTTAATGTTTGAATGTTCGGTTCTCTGACAAGATCAGAGCGCCGCATGCGTCAATCTTCGTTTAACTTGTTAAACAGTTGCTGCGTTGTGTAAGTGAGCAGCTGGGAGGCGTGAGTATTGGGGCTGATCAGGCTGACCGCTGCTTTTGTCACTCAATGAAGCATTTAATAAAGCCAAACATTTTTCTGCTATATTCTTGTTTAAAATCATAATTATTAAATTTAATGCTTAAAAACTATTTATTAATTTATATATACACACATACAGTACTGTGCAAAAGTTTTAGGCAGGACACCTGCCTAAAACTTTTGCACAGTACTGTATATTTTTATTATATTATGTATATACAGGATATACTGTATGTATATATTTTCCCTAAGTGGAAGCTTCCATGATCCTAATAAATTTAATAATTAAAAAGATATATATATACATATATATATATATACATATATATTTACATTTACATATACTTTTTTTTAAAATTATACTTTGGGGAGAAAAATTGAAAAAACATGTCACATATATAGGGTGATTCAAAACTAATGTGCCAAAACCATTGCGGCATATTTAAAAATAAATCAATCAATAAATAAGTTGCTGGATAAAAGTATTGTATAAAACTTTTTTAACGTTTTTATTTCATGCTATACAAGTTCTCAATGTGACGACCACCAGCAGCACGGACAATATCAAGCCAAAATGACTTTTATATTGTTAAAATTACTGTAGTTCCTTGTTAAAAAGACTTTTAATTGTAATAAATTAATTCTTTTTTTCAATTAAATAATTTTTAAATTAATTACTTAATAATTAATTAATAATTCAGTCGATATAAATGATTTTAAAATGAATAAATTCGTGATAATTTTGGCACATTCTTTTTAAATCACCCCGGATATATGTGTTCTATGTGTTTATGCAGATTTAGCAATGAAAAAAAATATTTATACAAATCTATATATGGCTGAAAACACAGACACGACTGAAAAAGCAGTTTCTGCTCTTGCACCCCTCTTTAAAATAAACTGCTGTGTTTTAAGCCAAAGAAACTGTTGTGTTTGATAGAACAATATGTCTATATGCTGCCATCGCAGATTCATGGGGCACTAAGGCTCCGAATTATTTTTAATTAGTCCGTTTTACCCTGAAAACCCCCGTTTACAGACCGCTTTTATTTCAACCCAGCCATAAAAAGAAGGTGAGTAATTATATTTATTATTCAAAATGTCTGTCATTTTTAGCTTACAATCATTCATTGATGTTTAAATTTTAGTTTAAAAAAAAAAACGACTTTAAAAAATTATTCACTCGCATATTTTAAACTTTTAAACAAATTACGTCACAATGAAAAAATGGCGTCTGTAAAAAAGTCACGGATATCTACCTCATAACTATTGCTTAATTGTATTTGTCTCATTTTCTCCGATATGTTAGATGATAAATAATTGATCCAAACAAATTGAAAAAAAAAACAACAACTTTTAAAAGCGTAAATATATGAAAAACAAAATCTCAACCACTCCTTGATGTCTGTGATTTCTCCATCCCGGCCCTTGTTATATTGCTATGTTTCAACCATAAAATCCCCCATAAATCCAGCTGTGGCCATTCACAGGTGTGTCTTGACACTCGGGGATACAAGTTTTTGGATGGAAACAAGGTTAGTACGCGATAATATCTCGTTAAAGTCATAAAGTCAAGTGCCAAGGGTTATATTATTAATAACACGAATACAAGACGTGAAAGGTGCTGCAACGATTAATCGATTAACTCAAGTATTCGATTAGAAAAAAAATATTCGAATTAAATTTTGCTGCTTCGAGTATTCGTTTAATTAACCCTTGAGAGTCGAAGGACGCGCCGGCGCGTCCTCAGCGCACGTCGTCTTTGAAGCGCCCTCACGTTTTAAATACGTCACCCACATGCCGTTGGCTGGTCTCGTTTTAAAGTGCGGAAGTTGCGGTTTACTCTCGTTATTATTTGAAGTCAATCGACCAATTAAAACGTGAGATATTGTCATTTAAGTTTTATAGTTTTATTGTCCTCTCAAAAAAACATTAAAACGCTGCATGGATCATTTGTTTGTGTCTATATTTCCATCATTTCTTGTCCTTTTTCAAAACGGAAGCTCCATGAAAAAACCACAAATCAAACGAACCCTTTCGAAGTCACAGTGGAAGCACAAAATGCGTTTTTTAAATAAATATAACTGCCATGCGAGGTTCCACCGAACGAGAGGGAGGAGTGTTCTGAAGCAGCGAGGTGGCGAGCCGACGGCCGTTTGGATCGAGCAGCGACTTTGTGTGACTTTGAGAATGAACGGAAAACTAAATTTAGCGCAAGCAATTGTGCTATTTGATAAACTTGAGGAAGAGGATGGTCCAAATTCGTCATCATCGTCTTCTTCGGAAGAGTCCTCGAGTGAAGATAGTGACGTATTTGAACACGTGGGTGACGCCATCGACGAGCAGAGGTAAGCAAACTCACTTTTTTTTTTTTAGGCTGGAAAAAGTTTCTTTTGATATTGCATGACAAAGTTAATTTTGATGCAATATAAGTGTGTGTTTGTGTATATAATAATAAAATGTGCATATCAGATCAAAGTCGTACGTGAACTGTGTGTATCCAAGGCAGGAATTTATAATTGTGGTGATCTTCTTTCTATATGAAGATTAGGGATGTAGCACATATTCAGCTATGGTATTCTTTCTATTGTCATACATATAGATTTCCATTATTATTTATTGCTGTATATATTTTTATTTTATACTTTATTATTTTCATAAATACTGACTTTTTTTCATGTACATTTATAGTGACAATGAAAGTAAAGTGAAATGAAAATGGAAGGGTGGAAAGAGGACCAACACCCCATGGAAGTGTGGGCTGTGTGATGTCGCCCTGTTTCGAATTCCAGGACGAAACTGCTTTTCGGAGTGGCATGCCTGAAAAAAATTTAACTTGTTTATTGTAAATATTTTTGAAAATACTTTTTTTCCCCCAATGTTATATATATATATACATTTTTTCCCACAATCAGTCTTCTCAATTTGTGTATATAAATGTGTGTTCAAGAAGCTTGATTGTGTGTACATAGTTTTCATCAGGTGATGGGCCGCAATACCTAAACTCATAAAGAGATGGCCTCTAAACACTTTTTGTGTTAGATGGTATATATTTTTTCACTGTTCGGTCTGCTGTATATAACCTGTTTTGACTAGAGCATGTATAAAGGCAAAAAACGCCTATGCTATACCTGTTGTTTATGTTGAATTGTCAAATATAAGACTATTTATTCTAAATTTTTTTGGTTGAATGTTCATCCTAACATGTTGAATAAATATTACAAAGTTTCAAAGCGGTTTCAAAAAGTTTCAAATTAAAAATTTTGACAAAACGATTGTGGAATTTTTGGTCTTTTTGGGCCCAAAATGATGATTTATAAATGGTCAGTGACGGAAACAACAGTTTGGACATGAAGTTCAAGGTGTCACAAAAAAAGGGACCAAACCAGGCCATCGTAAACAATTCTTTCTTTGAAATATAAAGGCAACTTCAAAGGCATGCAAAATCAGACAAAATAGGCCCAGACCTTAAAGGGTTAAAGTGTCATTGTAATGGTTTATTTTGAAAGTGTTTGCATTTAGTTTTATTGATTTGGGTGGATACACTGCCTTCTAGTCTGCCTCAATTCACATAGCTGAATCCAGGTGCTCCCTGTTAGGACCAACCTAAGCTAAATTTTGTTTGAGCTAATCTTTTTTTTCAATGCATTCGTAATTTAGTTTGTTGGTATATTTAGCCTATTTTTGTGGGAATATGTGTCTGGACCATTTGTTAAGAGCATTGTAAAAAAGTTAGTATTTTATAGCATTTAAACTAGCAGACTTTTGCGATGTAAGTTAGCCAATTGTTCTTTTGTTGTACATAGATCCTCATTTATTTATTTTTTATAACATTTGAGGCTGAGCTCAGGTAATTTAATTTTTCATGTTCCTTATCCGATTACTCGATTATTCGAACTAATGGTTTATCGATTAATCGACTACTGAAATAATCGATAGCTGCAGCCCTAATATATATACGTACATATATATACATATATTCATTGCTAAATCTGAAGAAATATATAGAACAGACAAATTTTTTTGTGGGGGGGGCGCTATTTCGCGGTTTTTCACTTAGCGCGGCGGTTTCTCGCCCCCATTAACCGCGAAAAACGAGGGATCACTGTAGTGCTATTTTCTATATATTAATGGGGTAGTTATGAAACAAATTTAACACTTAGATCAATGTGTTTCTATCTTAATGTATACGCCTAGCCTCTGTTAAGTTTAGGAAACATTATTTCACGCTAATTTAACACATATAAAAAGGTGAATTGAGCGACAGGAGGTTTAACTTGCATGCAACAGGCAGACAGATGGAGTATGTACACAGGTGCTCGTGTCCAGTTACGTCACAGTGGACCCCTCCTGCAAAGTTATCAGGGCGGGTCGCTCCACGTACGCGACGTGCGCCTGCCCCACGGTATATAGTCACGCGTGGATACCCCTTTAAAAGCCTCACCATGTTGCCATCACATGCTCCGGCGGCGCGCGAGTAGGATGTAGACGTCAATTCTTCACCTCCAAACAATTTGGAGTAAAACAGATATCATTTGCCAGCTTTTAGACTTTTCCATTCGGATTCCGGTCGAGCCTCGCTCGCCTCACTGTCTGCCGCCTGGGCTGTTGTTCGGCACGTTGGCCGGAGGCGGCTGCGCCAAGCGAGAACCTCCGTGCACTCGGCTCCGTTTAGCGGCTACAACCGAGCCGAGCTGCCCGAGCGGAGCGTACTGTTCTTGGGGAGGTGGAAGTAGTGGAAGCGCCGCTATCCGGAGCTCTGAGTTTTTGGAAAAAACAGTTCAAACGATCGATTGAGCGAGCGAGCGATCGTGCGGAAGAGGACTCGTTGGATCGGATTATTGGGAAGCGGCTGGACCCCCGCACCAACGAGCTCGAAACGGCTGCGAGGCTCAACTCCATCGCGGTAAGTCCTCCGGTATTTTCTCCTCTAGTCATGGGCCTCTTAACAAAGTCACGTCTCGAGGTCGTTTCCAGACATAATTCTGTTATATTATTAATAACACGAATACAAGACGTGGAAGGTACGAGATTCCCTGGGAGTGGTAGTCTAGGACTTGTTTGTTATCCCAGTGCACCCCCACCAGCAGCAGCAGCTTCACACACATTTTCCTCCACCCGATAAAGTGCAAGACAAACACTGGAGTAATAGAGCGAAATGAGGCTAATTAGTCTGTACAATCTCATAAAACACTGTCGGAAATGCAGCGGGAGTCCATAGTGTAACCCATAGGATTAATTACTGAATTATTGTACCTTTTACTTGGCCAAAATGGTACTGGTGTGCTGTAAAAGTCAAGTGCCAAGGGTATAGAAAGGGACAAAAACAATGGAATCCTGCCAGGTGTGTCTTAAATCAAAGGTATAAAACATGAAAAATTGGAACCTGGAGTAAATAATTAAAAAAATGCACATGGAAAAAAACATTAGATCCCTACTGAATAAGAATTCCTTTATCTGTATATCATTTGACGTTTTAGAGGACCACTTATAGTCCAGGCAAGGGCGTAGGTTTGGTCTCAAAAATTGTTAGGGACGATCAGTGGCGGACTCAGCAATTTTGGCGAGCATATCCAGGGGCCCTCTTCATGGGTCAGGGGTTAAAAAGGTGTGAAGGGTGTGGAGGAAATATGCTCCGGTACACTAGGGCTGTCCTAAACGACAAGTTTTCTCCTGATTAGTCAGCCGACTATTTTTACGATTAGTCGACTAATCTAATGATTTTCTTTTTTTCTTTTTTTTTTTTACTAATTGAGCAATGACATTTTTGTTGACGCTTATTAATTCACAAAACCATTTTGGAACACTTAAATTCTTTATTAAAGTACAAATAATCATGTAAATAACAATAATTAATCACAAATAAACAATGAGGTTAAATGCTGATAGCATTTACTAGTGCAAAAGAATGGAAAAGTAAACAGATTCAGTATAATTATTAGCATAATAACCGATCGATCGGGTCCGATCACGTCATTTTCAAAGTATCGGAATCGGCAAAAAAATATCGGACATGCCTTTTTTTAATATATATATATTTTAATTAAACCGTTTTCTAATTGTATCTAACGTTACAGACATAATGTGTTACACTCTTCCAGAGTCTTTAGTTTAAGCTTAAGGTAGGGTTATCAAATTTATCGCGTTAACGGCGAGAATTAATATTTTTTACATTTATCACGTTACAATATTTAACGCAATTAACGCATGCGCTGCATGACCCACTCCCGCATTGTCGCATTCAATGTATAATGGTGCCGTTTTACCCATACAGTATATAGAGCTAAAAGGCAGCGTAAAATGAGTAGAGTGAATTTTAGCAGCCTTTGGAGCCTTTATTTAAATGGCTAAAGCCTTACAATCTCTCTCCCAGCGATTAGAATAATCGTGGGAAGCAATGTGGGGAAGAAAGGTAGTAATTGATCTTTTTCTTAACACCCTATGTTATCTCCCAACGCAGGGAAGATATATCAATTGGTACCATGACGCACAGTCATGGTTGCAGTTCCCATCATGCATTTGGGCAGAAGTTAAATGGCTACAGTATCATTTACTGAAAGCTCAACAAATACACTAGATGGCAATATTTAGTCACAATATACAAAGTCACATTTATCCTTTAAGAATTACTAGTCTTTTTATCCGTGGATCCCTTTCACAGAAAGAACGTTAATAATGTAAATGCCATCTTGAGGATTTATTGTCATAATAAACAAATACAGTACTTATGTATTGTATGTTGAATGTATATTTTCGTTCGAGTTTTATTCATTTTTTTCTTAATACATTGCCAAAATGTATATGATCGGGAAAAATTATCGGGAATGATTGGAATTGAATTGGGAGCAAAAAAAAAAGCAATCGGATCGGGAAATATCGGGATCGGCAGATACTCAAACTAAAACGATCGGGATTGGATCGGGAGCAAAAAAACATGATCGGAACAACCCTAATAATTATTCATTGCCAATCATATTTGTCAAAAAGAGTGTCATTTGAAAGATATTCTTAGTGCAGAATCTGTATTCTGTAGTATTTACTCAACATATTATAATATCAATCTCCAAGTATGTGGGATTAACTCCAGAAATCGTTATTTATATGACGAACATGACATGCTTTTATTTTGAAATGTTCACTGGAAGTACGTTCGCTAAACCACTAACCAAAAGCTTTACACTCCGTAAAAAAACATTCTAAGTCATTGCTTGTGGTGTCACCAATAGATTTAATTTTGAGCAAATGCTGTTAACCAGCTGTTGAGTGTTATTGCATGACTGATTGGAACTGTACTGCATTGTTTCGCCACAGGGTGTGCTGTCATGTATTTTATGTTCAGTGTGAAGAAGAAGAAGAACGTTAAAAGAGGCATTAGCGGCCTCCGGCCTGTTCTTAACTTCTCCCTCACTGCACTTTTGCTCTCATGGAGAGCACGTTCGCTTATGTGTTCAAAATAAACGATAGCCGACGTGCAAACAACAGTAGAGCTAAGTGAAGCTAACGAACAGCAAAGTGAAGCTAAGCGAAGCTAAGCGGCGCTAAATGAAGCTAAGTGACTGATACTCAGTCCGTCGTCGTGGAACAGTCCATTGTAGTACGTGTGTGGGGGGAGAGATAATATAAATGCAGCATTCAAATGGTTTTCTTTTTTGTTTTGTTATTTGTTTGTTTGTTTGGTATGCTGACATAATTATACATGAGGAATAGTTGGGGGTGCTACTGGCTCCGGAGGCCCAAGCCCTTGCTCGTTGGGGCAAGGGCAGCTGTTTGGGGCCCCCCTACTGGTTGGGGGCCTAGGGCGATCGCCTACTTCGCCTGAATAGAAGATAACCTGCATGCACACTTTTTGCAGGGTACGGGACATTAATAAGACCAAACAGATTGGGTGGGTCATGGGTACATTTCTCACCAATATTATGATTAATGCAAAATAAATCTGTATTGACTTGTCTGGATTTTATAAGTAAATTTAAATTGCAATATTTGAACACAAATTATATTCACATACACAAGAAATACAAACTTGTTAATCGTCTCTTAACTATCCAGGAATGCATAAAAAATTGCCTTAAGACCACTCAAAATTGTCTGTCTAAATAAATTAAATATCACAAAAACTTCTGAGTCAGGGAATAACAAAAAATAATTAAAAATGGAGCCTTCCTTCAGGTAAAACACTACTGCTTTTGTCCAAAAGCACAGCCAAACTCAACAAAAAAATGAAAGCTCCTTTGGGCTGCATTAAAGTGATCCTCTACCTTAAATACATGTAGGCTGTAATAAACCACAATTGTTCTCTTGTACGAAAATATGTTGTTAGAAACACATAAAATGTTAAATCAATGGCAATATTTTATAATATCTACTACATATTTTGACCGTTAGTTGGTGCCATGGTTTGCGGGCTCGCAGTGATGACGTCATCTTTCCAAATGTGTAGCGTGCTCAACAATTGCTTATTGCTGCCTGAACTCGCGAAGTAAAATGCCACGAATGCTGCTTTTGGATGCAATTTCCAGTCAAATGGAAACAAGGGGAATGAAGTGAGTGGTCAAGGTGGGATTATTATTTTTAGTGAATAAATGTGCATAAGTGGAAGGTTCTCCCCCTTTTTGGTCCCTGTATGCACGTATCCTACCCACCATGCGTTACAACTGGCGCCCGAACATTTTTCCTGGATCCTCAGTCAAGTAAGGGATCTGTCTATTTTCTGGATCCGACGGTCCCACCGCGTCTGCAATATTGGTTTCGGATCCGTCTATTTTTGTAATCGACAGTCCCACAGCGGCTATTCGGATCAGTCTATTTTGTGGAATAGACGGCCTGATCGCGGCTGCAACATTGCCATGGGATCGGTCTAATTCCTGGATCTTCGAATGAGTAACAAACGCGGATTTGGATTACTATTGCTATTTTTTTTGTTGACTATTCTTCATGGGAGTTTTCCCCAAATCATACCAAATAATCAAATCACTATGGCACGCTACAGTGACGACAGTGACTCTGAACATGGACCTTACAACAATGTTGGAGTTCGTCAGGGAACGCGTGTTTGCGTACTGCTGAGCTCCCGAGTGAAGAGTGATCAAGGTGGAAATATTATTTTTTGTGAATAAAATTTGCATAGGTGGAAGCTTCTCCCCTTTTTGGTACTTTTGTACACGTATCCTACCTACCACGCGTTACAATGTACAAGACATGGATTACACAAGGTGTGCTCTTTGGCCTGTATTGTATGTAAAGCACACGACAGCTCTGGATGCTAACAATCTACATAATTATATTGAGATAAGTTTGAAAACGCAATATGCTTACCTTGAATATCTGCTAATAAAACCGGAGTTCCCAACAGCATACGCTCTCTCGCTCTGTTGTCATTGAGACTTTTGCCCAACTTTTGTCTTATCAGGTATTTGCTGCACGCATTTTTCCCTGAAGCTCGTCTTGTAAACGACCGACAGTGTTGTCCTGCTCCTCACTTTTCAGATCCGGTTAAAATAGGAAGGGTAGAACCGACGAAATGTTGGGAAAGCTAACGAGTGACATGCTGGAATTTCGGCAACGGGCCCGGTGACATCACGCACTGCGATGTAACAAGAATGGCGACCTATCACTTAAAATGATTTTACAAAATTTATTAAAACAAAAACATTAGGGGGGGGGGTTTAATATCAAATTATTATAACTCATACTTTACATTTATCTTTTAAGAATTACTTGTCTTAAAAATAGAGGATCCCTTTAAGACAACTGCGGAGAAGGGGGTAAACCTTGGTTCACATTTCTTACAGTTTGATTAACGTTAACAGTAGAAAACATACAGGAGGATATTTCTCTTAAAGCAGCTTCTTACTCGAGTTTCCCAGGTTAGCAAATTCCAACAGTTTAATGTTATGCTAACTCTGATGCAAGTCGGACTTTCAGGTGTGGTGTTAGTGGTGTGTTACCAAGCTACAACTGGCTGAAAAAAAATTCTAATATCCCTCCTCTTCAAAGGGGACGGAGGAGGCAGCATGTTGTCGACATATTTTATTTCTGTTGGGGTTTTGAATTTGTGTGTGTGCGTGTGTGTGTGTGTATGTGTGTGTGGGGTGGGGGGCGGTCATCAGTCATCAAATGTGCGTTTGAGGGGGAAAAATGGACTGGCACATTCAGCAAGTGAAAAGGGGTAAATGTAACTGCGGAGAAGGGGGTAAACCTTGGTTCACGACATTTCTTACTGTTTAACTAACGTTAATAGTAGAAAACAAACAGGAGGATATTTCTCTCAAAGCAACCTCCTCCAGTTTGAGAAATTCACACAGATTAATGTTATGCTGATGCAGCTCGGAATTTCAGTAGCAAAATTAGTGGTGTGTTCCCCACCTACACAACATTTACCTTTTTACTAGGGCTGTCAAAATTATCGCGTTAACGGGCGGTAATATTTTTTAAAAATTAATCACGTGAAAATATTTGACGCAATTAAAGCACAAGCCCCGCTCAAACAGATTAAAATGCAGTGCAATGTCCACTTGTTACTTGTGTTTTTTGGAATTTTGTCGCCCTCTGCTGGCGTTTGGGTGCGACTGATTTTATTGGCTTCAGCACTCATGAGCATTGTGTAATTATTGACATCAACAATGGCGGGCTACTAGTTTATTTTTTGATTGAAAATTTTACAAATTTTATTAAAACGAAAACATGAAGAGGGGTTTTAATATAAAATTTCTATGACTTGTACTAACATTTATCTTTTAAGAACTACAAGTCTTTCTATCCATGGATCGCATTAACAGAATGTTAATAGTGTTAATGCCATCGTGTTGATTTATTGTTATAATAAACAAATACAGTACTTATGTACCGTATGTTGAATGTATATATCCATCTTGTGTCTTATCTTTCCGTTCCAACAATAATTTACAGAAAAATATTGTATATTTTAAAGATGGTTTGAATTGCGATTAATTACGATTGATTTATTTTTAAGCTGTAATTAACTCGATTAAAAATTTTAATCGTTTGACAGCGCTAGTTTTTGCAGTGGCTGCTGCTGGCGGAAAAAACTTCTAATATCCCTTGTCTTCGGCGGCATACTGTAATTAGGGGGCAAGTCCTCAGCCATTCAAACGTGCGTTTATGGGAAAAAAAAAACGAACTAACAGCTTCCGACTCAAGTTTTGCAGGTTAGCAAATTCACACAGTTTAATGTTACGCTAACTCTAATGCAGGTCGGACTTTCAGTAGCAAAATTAGTGGTGTGTTCCCCACCTAAACAACATTTACGTTTTTACATTAATTACAGTGGCTGCTGCTGGCAGAAAAAAACTTCTAATATCCCTTGTCTTCGAAGGGGGCTGAGGAGGCGGCACACTGTAATTAGGGGGGGGCAAGTCCTCAGCGATTTAAATGTGCGTTTGAGGGGAAAAAATGGACTAACAGCTTCCTAGTCGTGTTTCGCCAGTTAGCAAATTCACACAGTTTAATGTTATGCTAACTCTGATGCAGGTCGGACTTTCAGTGGCAAAATTAGTGGTGTGTTTGCCACCTACACAACATTTACATTTTTACATGACTTACAGTGGCTGCTGCTGGCGGAAAAAAACTTCTAATATGTAATATCTTCGAAGGGGGCTGAGGAGGCAGCTTAATGTAAATGGGGGGCGGGGGGTCAAGTCATCAGCCAATCGTGTGTTTGAGGGAAAAAATGGACTGGCAGATTCCTACTCGAGTTTTGCAGGTTAACAAATTCACACATTTTAATGTTATGCTAACTCTGATGCAGGTCGGACTTTCAGGTGTGGTGTTAGTGGTGTGTTCCCCACCTCCATAACATTGACATCGTTTTACATTACTTACAGTGGCTGCTGCTACTGCTGGCCGTAAAAAAAAATCTAATATCCTTCCTCTTCGAAAGGGGCGGAGGAGGCAGCATGTTGTCGACATATTGTATCTTTGTCGGGGCTGTGAATGCGTGTGTGGGTTTGTGTGTGTGTGGGGGGGGGGAGTCATCAGTCAATCAAATGTGCGTTTGAGGGGAAAAAATGGACCGGCACATTCATCAAGTGAAAAGGGGTCAAAGTAAATCTGCACATAATGAAAATAATTCACTTTAATAATGGTAGGATCTTTACAACATATGGGAAGACAATCTAAATAACTGAAGTCATTATATAATGCAAATAAGGTTGCTTCAAAGTTGGTGGGGACAATTTGAGCATCCTGAAAAGTTGGTAGTGTTATGTCCCTACCGTCCCTGTGCAAACCCACGCCCTTGAGTCCAGGTATGCAGTAAAACCTAAGTGTCAAAGGTATAAAATGGGAGCAAAAACATTGAAACTCTCTCTTGAAATACGTTTATGTTGCTTGAACGACATTATTGGATTTATTGTGCCTTTTTACAGGACAGAAAATGTACCAGTAGGTTGTAAAAATGCATTGTAAAGGCTTCAAAACGGAAGCAATATTAGAACCTTTTAATCATCAAGTCAAGCAAAAGTACAATATAACTAATAATTGAACGTTTTGTACCTCTTATTAACCACCCATAACCACCCTAAGCTGTAAAAGTGAAGTGTCAAGCTAATAAAAATGACAAAAAATTGGAACCAATACGAGTAGAACAGCCATTTGAGCTCTGGTAAGACATACTGTTGGACTTATTTTATTCTTCTCATTACTGTAGCAAAAATGTACAAGCACATTTTAAGCTGTGAAAGTTGAGTGTCAATGCTGCTTTGTTATATGAGTGACCCAACTTGTGTTGTTTGAAACATGCATATTTGTCTTGAGATATGAGCACTGAATACTGACAAGCAGCAATTTGGCAAATAGTTAACAATTCTTCTTCAAAAAAGAGGCTTCCAGACATTTCTTACTACTCCCTAGTGTAGATTTTCTGTAAACTGAACTAGACATAACATTTGACAAACCTCAGAGAAGTGTTGTTAACAACCTTTGATTAAAAAAAAAAAAAAAAAAAAATCAAAGTTTATAAAATAAAGCTTCAAAGTCGCGAAAGTCAACTATGGGTGTGTCTGTGTAATGTGTGGAAACCACACACTGCTCACCTGTCAATCACTTCTATCACTTCTATGACCTTTAAAATGGATGCCACCTTGTCTAGCATCTTTGTTATGCCGACACATAACTAAATGTTTCAGTTGTGAAAATATATACACTTTAACTCATTTGCTCATTTTGCTAGTACGCGGGACTGTGTGTTACCTTGAGAGCTCTTTGTGTCTTGGAAATGTTCTCCGTACTGGGAATGCATAGTCTGTAAGTTGCAGGATGGCGGACGAGGCTATGAAAAAAGTCCATGTAAGAAATTGTTTCTCATGATTTTATGTACAACCAAAAAAAGTTGTATTCAAATATAAAGCACATATTTGGGAAATTTCTCAATGTTAACTCATTGGCTGCCCCACCTAGCCCTGCGGAGGGCTAGGTTTCTATTAACTCATTTTCTCCCAAATCGGTGCTTTTCAACATGCACATCTTTCGTGGCACGCCAGACCCACTTAGAGTGTTTGTTGCCAAAAAGCTCTATCTTGGTCTCATCTGACCAAAGCACACGGTCCCAGTTGAAGCCCCAATACCGCTTGGCGAACTCCAGACGTTTGCGTTTATGATTGTGAGTGAGGAAAGGTTTTCTCCGTGCATGCCTCCCGAACAGCTTGTTGGCGTGTAGACAGCACCTCATACCCACTGTGAAGTATGGGGGTGGGTCAGTGATGCTGTGGGGCTGTTTCGCTTCCAAAGGCCCTGGGAACCTTGTTAGGGTGCATGGCATCATGAATGCTTTGAAATACCAGGACATTTTAAATCAAAATCTGTTGCCCTCTGCCCGAAAGCTGATGATGGGTTGTCACTGGGTCTTTCAGCAACACAATGACCCTAAACATATGGCCAAATCTACACAGAAATGGTTCACCAGACACAAAATCAAGCTCCTCCCATGGCCATCTCAGTCCCCAGACCTTGTTTTGTTGGCAAAAGGGGGTTGTACAAAGTATTAACACCAAGAGTGCTAATAATTGTGACACACATTATTCGATGTCAAATAATTTTTACTTTATGTGGGATTTTTTTCCCCACTGAATGGATGCACATGTACTGAAGGTTGGATTTTTCTCTTTTTTTCCATTAAGGTCCCTTATTATTTGAATTTAAAAAAAATGTTAAAAGCTAAAAAACACCTCTTAATCAGGGGTGCCAATAATTATGGAGGGCACTGAAGTTCGGAGGCTTAGTGCGCCATGAATCTGCTATGGCAGCATATAGACATATTGTTCTATCAAACACAACAGTTCTTTTGGCTTAAAATACAGCAGTTTCTTTTAAAGAGGGGTGCAAGAGCAGAAACTGCTTTTTCAGTCTTGTCTGTGTTTTCCGCCATGTACCATTGTGACAACGAGGCGTTCTAAAGCGGATTATAGTAATATGCAATCCTAAAGGAGGAACACAGTTGGTTAGCATTGCATTCAATAATGAGTCCTATGGGTTCCATAATAAACCTGAAGGAGCATAAATGGGCTCCCTATTGGCGGTGACCGAACACCTTAATAAGATGTTTTATTTCTGTTATGCCAAGAGTCTTATTTTTTAACTTAGGGCTACGTTTAGCTCTTGGCGTCTGACTCATTGGAGTGCCTTAGGGGGGATATAAACACAATGTACACTCACATTAAAGTGCAACAGTAGTTCGTTGGCCACACAAACTCGCAGGTAGACAGGCGCCATGACAACACGGGACAAACAGTATGAGATCCCAGTGAGTATTTTTTGATGTTTTGGTATGTATTTAGAGCCTGTGCGTGTGTGTATAATTATAGACTAAATGAATTGCGGTGATCCCTAACCCATAAACACCGGTCGTTGACAATTAGGTCATGAGCGCAATGTGCTCATGTGGGAGATGATGCCATTGTGACATCACTGATAAATCAGATGTTGAGCGCATACAGTGCTCAATGTATTTTCATGTTAGGCGGATGAAATGAGTCACTTGCTTATCTACAAAGTGATGAGAAAATTGTCGTACTTGAGATATATTGATTAAGCAAATGCACACATAATCCACTTTTAAGATCATAATTGAAGGAGATAAATCCTCTTTGATTTTTAACTCAGCGCTATTGTCATTCTCAAAAGTCATGTAATATTTTTTGCTCTAATATGTTTTTTTAGGGCTGTCAAACGATTAAAATGTTTAATTGAGTTAATTACAGCTTAAAAATTAATTAATCGTAATTAATCGCAATTCAAACCATCTATAAAATATGCCATATTTTTCTGTAAATTATTGTTGGAATGAAAAGATAAGACACAAGACGGATATATACATTCAACATACGGTACATAAGTACTGTATTTCTTTATTATAACAATAAATCAACAAGATGGCATGAACATTATTAACATTCTCTTAAAGCGATCCATGGATAGAAAGACGTGTAGGTCTTAAAAGATAAATATTATAAGTATAACTCTTCACAAGCTTTTCACACACTGTTGCTGGTATCTTGGTCCATTCCTCCATGCAGATCTCCTCTAGAGCAGTGATGTTTTGGGGCTGTCGTTGGGGAACACGGACTTTCAACTCCCTCCACCGATTTTCTATGGGGTTGAGATCTGGAGGCTGGCTAGGCCACTCCAGGACCTTGAAATGCTTCTTACGAAGCCACTCCTTTTTTGCCCTGGCTGTGTGTTTGGGATCATTATCATGCTGAAAGTCTCAGCCACGTCTCATCTTCAATGCCCTTGCTGATGGAAGGAGATTTTCACTCAAAATCTCCCGATACATGGCCCCATTCGTTCTTTCCTTTACACAGATCAGTCGTCCTGGTCCCTTTGCAGAAAAACAGCCCCAAAGCATGATGTTTCCACCCCCATGCTTCACAGTGGGTATGGTGTTCTTCGGATGCAATTCAGTATTCTTTCTCCTCCAAACACGAGAACCTGTGTTTCTACCAAAAAGTTCTATTTTGGTTTCATCTGACCATAACACATTCTCCCAGTCCTCTTCTGGATCATCCAAATGTTCTCTAGCGAACAGCAGACGAGCCTGGACGTGTACTTTCTTCAGCTGGGGGACACGTCTGGCAGTGCAGGGTTTGAGTCCCTGGTGCTGCATTGTGTTACTGATAGTAGCCTTTGTTACTGTGGTCCCAGCTCTCTGTAGGTCATTCACTAGGTCCCCCCGTGTCGTTCTGGGATTTTTGCTCACCGTTCTTGTTATCATTTGCCACGGGGTGCGATCTTGCATGGAGCCCCAGATCGAGGGAGATTATCTGTGGTCTTGTATGTCTTCCATTTTCTAATAATTGCTCCCACAGTTGATTTTTTTACACCAAGCGTTTTACCTATTGCAGATTCAGCCTGGTGCAGGTCTACAATTTTGTCTCTGGTGTCCTTCGACAGCTCTTTGGTCTTGGCCATACTGGGGTTTGGAGTGTGACTGACTGAGGTTGTGGACAGGTGTCTTTTATACCGATAATGAGTTAAAACAGGTGCCATTAATACAGGTAACGAGTGGAGCCTTGTTAGACCTCGTCAGAAGAAGTTAGACCTCTTTGACAGTCAGAAATCTTGCTTGTTTGTACGTGACCAAATATTTATTTTCCACTCTAATTTGGAAATAAATTCTTTAAAAATCAAACGTGATTTTCTGTTTTTTTTTTTTTTTTTACACATTCTGTCTCTCATTGTTGAGGTTTACCCATGTTGACAATTACACGCCTCTCTAATCTTTTCAAGTGAGAGAACTTGCACAATTGGTGGTTGACTAAATACTTATCTGCCCCACTGTATGAACATAAAACAGTCTAGATCCTTGGTTAAAACCAAAAAACGTTAGTTATCGCTCACTTTTATGTAAATACTTCAAGCCAAAGTCACGGTATTGTGTAATCCAACATGGCGGCTGTAACAAAAAAAGAGAAAAATAAAAATAAATAACTTCATATATTTGTACATTTTTACATTTTCTTGAATGAAATGCTATATTATATCTTTGGGCTTTGCCCAGCCGCTATTTAAGAGTCACAAATGTCTTAACGCCAACATTTTAATTAGTGGAACCTTCCGTATTAACCTCCTCAATAAGTAATACTTATAATTGAGCCCGAGCAATTATCGTTCCACCTCTGCCAGCGTAGACTACAGAACACTAATGAGTCCATGAATGAGTGAGTGACGGGCCGGCCGTTAAGAAACATCACTGCACTCAGTCTATTAATCCTTTTCATTTCATCAAAAAATTAGCGTTACCTTTTTAGCCTTGTCACGAAAATGATTCTAGTGGAACACTAATCATTCGTTGCTAAAGACTATCCCCTTACAACTGCTATTTCCATACTGCATAGGCGGAGTTTGACTTTTGGGGCAGGGGGGCACAACATGTTGACGACCCCGAAACGCAGTGTCAGCAATAAAATTAACTTACAAGAATATTTATAATAATAAGTTGACAATGAGCGTTTTTTGTTTCCTATTATTCTTGAGGGAAATTGTAAATCAGGCTGCTTAGGCAATACTTTTCGCCAAGATCATCATCCACTGAATCTGGTACGCCCGTCAGTGTTGTGCCAATGTAGTTACCCCAGTCAAAAACTTTACCCCCTGGGTGGAGCCATATGGAGGTAGATTTGTGTTTTTATTATTCAATCAAAAAAAAAAAGTTGCTTCAATGAAAAAAAGATGCTTCAATCAAAATATATATTTTCAACCCCCAAAAAAAGTCGCTTCAATCAAAAAAAATGTGTTTGAATGCAAAAAATAAATTTAAAACTCGAAAAATGCATGTGAAAGCTATTTTTCTTTGATTTTTTTTTTTTTTTTTTTAAATTGAAGCAATTTTTTTTGATTGAAGTAATGTTGATTTATGTTTGGGCCACATTTTGGCTAGGACATTTTTGTCTTTATTATTCAATTAAAAAATAAGTTGGTTAAAAATATATATTATCAAAAAGAAAAATCACTTCAATCAAGAAAAAGAAAAATTTCAATCATGGGAAAAGTTTTGGAATACGAAAAAATATTTGAGATTGAAAAATTTGCATTTTAACACTTAATTTTTCATGGAAAAGGTTTTCTTTGATTGAAGCAATCCTTTTGCCTATTATGGATAGGACATTTGTGTCCAAATCATTTAATCCCCCAAAAAGTTGCTTAATTCATAAAAATATATAATTTCAATCAAAAAAAATATATTTTCAATCAAAGAAAAAAATCATTTGAAAAAAAAAAATTGCCCGCCCCTAATTTTTTTGGGGGAAATTAAATGCAAAGCAAATGCCCGTCTAAGTTGTAAGTCACATGACCTATTTGAAAAATAATTTTGACCCATTATAAAAATATATTTTTTTGTTCATTCATTTTTGTTGCAGTTTTATTGCTTTGCAACTTTTACGTATATAGGGAAAAAAATTACATGCAATGACACTTTTCGGCCAACAGGGGGGGCCTGCCCCCCCTTAAAATCTGCTTATGCCATACTGCAGTAGGTGTTGCTGTTTTGGTTAGCAACAGGATCCGCGGTTAAAACTGTCTAATGAAATTAGAGTACTTTTTCCTGAAAAGCAAAGCATTTATTTTGTTTTTCATGGAAAACTGGCACTTGGCTCTAATTTCAGGAACCTCACCACTTGACCAACTGTGTTACTCGAGTGTATCTTTACGTTTTAATTTTTCTTTTCAGTTTCCTTGTAGAGATGAATGTTTTTTTTGGCAGGCTCGTAGCAGCCAACCATGTGATTCTTTTGTAGCCAAAACAAGAGAACATCCACAAAAACATCTTGGAAGTGAGCTCAGCTTCTTCTGGTCTCACTTGGGCCATCCTTCTCACTTTATTACATTTGATGTATTTTTTCTGCTGAATGCAGCAGTAAAAGCAGTTTAACCTTCAATGTCTCACATTCAGTTAATGTTAAATTAGGGCTTAAAATATCGGCCGTAGAGCTTTGACATAGTTGGGTTCTTAACGATCTCTAATGGACGTTTAGGAGGACATGATGATGATGATGATGTGTGATTAGTCAGTGTGGTAACAGTGGAAGTGATTGGCTCAGTTTGCGGTGAGAGAGACAGTATTGGTTATTGATTTCGTCATTCAGTTGTACAAAGCAGTTCGGCGTTTTTTCCACGATGCGTCACATTTGGCAACGCTACCTTAGGTGCATGGCATAATTCAGTTTTTGCCTTTTTAGTGCTCTTTCGTGCAAAGACAGAGAAATAACAAGTTGTGTAAGTTGGTCTCAATCATGAATCGATGCTCTTATTATTTTATCATAAACGTGTTGGGTTTCTCCTGTTCATCGAGGGGACCCACAAAACTGCTCTATTATGGTTTAGTTTTTTAGAAATTACCATCTCTGTTAGAGCGAGGAGTCTTCTAAAAATTTAATCAATTTATCGTTATTTTCGGACTATAAGCAGCTACTATTCCCTTCATTTTGAATCCTGCGGTTTATAGTCATGTGTGGCTTATTTATTGATTTACTTGGGTTAATAGGAGCACTTGATTTGAAGGCTGCGTCATAAGACTGCCATAAGACCATCATAAGCATGACACGACAATATCATGGACATTAATGAATGCTTATGACAGATGTCATTAAGTATCAACCGGCAAATGATGTCACTAACTCCATTTGTGTCCAGCTCAGATCATTTACATCCATTCAAAAGTGAGATAATTTGCCGCATGACACTAAATGACATCCGTCATAAGCATTCATTAATGCTCATGGCAGTGTAATTACATTAATATGATGGTCTTATGACAGTTTTATGTTACCAAATACCATAGCTAGCAATTAATGAAACAACTGTAACTGTAACTGAAGAAATATTTAGCACAAAACATAATTTTTGATTGTTATTTACCGTATTTGCCTGAATATAAGATGGCCCTGATTATAAGACGACCCCCTTTTTCAAGACTCAAGTGTGAAAAAAAACTTTTTGAACACCAAATGAATTTTTATACAGAAAATAACTACAGTACATCCGAAACAAATGATTATAACAATACATTTGAGAGAAAAAGCATGTTATTTTGCCTCATTCAAATCTTAATATCTCAACATTTAAATATGTAAACTAAAGTGCAATCACATTCGTAAATTAATGGCTCCTGGTTTTTGAAATGTAAATAAACTAATCTATTGTGATAAAACAACAAAATTGCAATCACTGCATTAACCATCAAAGTGAAATCTAACTGTAACTGTAGTCTTGAAACAAATCTGAATAAGGAAAAACATTGCAATACAAAATTGCAAACTGGTTAAACTTGAGAGTAGCTGAGATCTGTCATGACAGAACATCGCTTCAATGATATCTGGCGCCATCTGGCGTCGTGTATGGGCATAACGTCTAGACCGCGAGTATAAGCCGACCCCCTCTTTGTCAGTCTTATTTCAATGCAAAAAACACCGTCTTATATTCGGGCCAATACGGCAGCTGTAGCACTCCGACGTATGCTAGGAGGCATGTTGGACGACATTAGTGTTGACAGTAGGTGGGAGCAGTCTCTGTCTCTCCCACGGGAGCAGTGATGGCCAAATGAAGCTTCTTGAAGCAACGAAGCTTTCCAGCTAATTGACTCAAAGCTTCATTGTGGTTGATTTGGTCTTATGACAATATTATGATGCCCCTGTCAAATAAAGTTTTATCTCATAATACTGTACAGTGAGGACACTGCAGCTTATAGTCCAGTGCGGCTTATCTATGAACAAATGCCATTTTCGTGTCAAATTTTGTGGGTGGCGGCTTATTGCCAGGTGCGTCTTAAAGTCTGGAAATTACGGTACTCTATATGAAAACACTCCTCACCCCATCAACAACATTTTAAACCTACTAAACATAGCGGGTCTTAATTCAGATTTAGTTTGCTTTGTCCAAATTCCATTAAGAAAATTATTTATCTTAGCATAGCCTAGCAAAAATATCAAGTAGAATTTACCTGTTAATTTGGGAAAGGCACAAAATTACCGTATTTTCTGGTGTATCGCACCCCCAGCCAAACTATGAAAAACACTGTGAATTATATTCCGAAAAATACGGTAGATAAATTTGTTTTCTGGGATAGCAATGAGATCAGGTTGGGGAATTAACTCGTTCAATACCATTGACAGTAAGCTAGAATCGCGACGCACATAGGCGATACTCCCATCGCAAGATGTGTTTTTTATAGGGCTGTCAAAATCATCGCGTTAACGGGCGGTAATTAATTTTTTAAATTAATCGCGTTAAAATATTTGACGCAATTAACGCACAAATGCTCCGCTCAAACAGATTAAAATGAAAGCAGAGAAATGTGTATTTGTTGTGTTTTTCGGAGTTTTGTTGCCCTCTGTTGGGGCTTGGGTGCGATTGATTTTATAGGCTTCAGCACCCATGAGCACTGTGTGAGTAATTATTGACATCAACAATGGCGGGCTACTAGTTTATTTTTTGATTGAAAATTTTACAAATTTTATTAAAACGAAAACATTAAGAGGGGTTTTAATATAAAATTTCCATAACTTGTACTATCATTTATCTTTTAAGAACTACAAGTCTTTCTAGCCGTGGATCGCTTTGACAGAATGTTAATAATGGTAACGCCATCTTGTTGATTTATTGTTATAATAAACAAATACAGTCCTTATGTACCGTATGTTGAATGTATATATCCATCTTGTGTCTTATTTTTCCATTCCAACAATAATTTACAGAAAAATATGGCATATTTTATAGATGGTTTGAATTGCGATTAATTGCGATTAATTACGATTAATTAATTTTTAAGCTGTAATTAACTCGATTAAAAATTTTAATCGTCTGACAGCCCCAGTTTTTTTTTTCTTTGAACACACCAACTTTTGTTTTGCTTCATAAAGGCAACAAGTGTGCTAAGACTGGATTCCTTTAATACATAGCGATCTTTATCATTCACAGATGAACCCCTTTAGCTTGGATGAAACGGTATTATTCAAAGGTCAGGCAAAATGATCTGACACATTTTAAGGTTTTATTAAATCCGAATAAAGTAAAGCAGCAAAAAAAAGTGTTTTTTTTCCCCGAAAAGTACATACTGTTTAACGCCATTGTGTTTCATTAGGTTTTTAAAATTAAATCAGTCAAATGTTATTGTCCACACACTGTCGAAGGCATTCACGAAAGTTGTCTATAACTTGGCAGGTCATTTCATGTGGAATGGCAGTAATTTCTTGAAGAATTGCATCTTTTAAGTTATTCAATTTATTACTGTATACCTTTGACTTTAGGTATCTCTAAAGAAAAAAAATCACACGGATTTAAATCAGGTGAACGGGTGGGCCAACCGATGTCACCACGCAATGAGAACAAATGACCTGGGAACACCCTCAAAATCCCCATCGCAGGAGAAGTATGGGCTGTTGCCCCGTCCTGTTGAAAGCAAACATTGTCCATATCGTGAAGCATATTCAATTTTGGTCTGAGAAAAAGTCTCTAGCATCTGACAATATCGATCAGAGTTCACAGTCACTGTCACATTGTCTTCTTCGAAGAAATACGGACCCCATATACCGAATTTTGCTTTGATTTTCGTTTCAATGCAGATCCAGTAGCTCTGAAGCTGGTAACCCATAACAAGATTGCATGTCTACCAAGATTGAAGTGCAAACGGAACGCTCGTTGTGTTGCAGTTACAAATTCGTTTGTGTTGGTAAACGTTTCCGCAATGAAAGCCCGATGTTCACCAGTTTAATTCATGGCATCAACTGAAACAGAAACGAGAAACAATGGCCAAGTCATCTGGTGAAAATTTGTCTAGTTTTAATATCGCAATGTATTGCAAACCCTCAAAAAGTTGCAATGTAGGTTTTTTCCAATATCGTTCAGCCCTAATTGACATCCAAACCATTTTGAACTGCTTGGCCTCCCAGTCAAAATGGATTGGACGTCTATTACAGTAACTGGCAACCAATGAGTTAAGAAAGGGCCAAATACGTGGGTTAATTTGTGCCGGATCCTGCCAGAACAAGATCCAGCACCTCTTGATTTTGGCATCCCTGTGTTCCGGGACTTATTTGGGCAGATCCGGCACCTCTCGTGTATAGAAAATAATAATAATATATAAACGTTTTTAAAATATATTAATAGAATAAAATAATAATATCCATAAATTCATTTACAGAACAAATATCAAGAATTGCATGTTGTTTATAAAAATTTTACGTCATTTGGAAGAGTTGGAGATTTGGTGATGCACTGAAAAGCTGGACCAACAAATCATGCCCCTGACATAAAAAACAAAAGTTAGGAAATTTGCGGCATCTGAGGAGCAAGCAGCTAGGATCAAACTGTATTTCAACATGCCAAAAAGACAGTTGCATTTACTGCCTTTTTTCAAGAAGATGGTTTAGAACGGGTCAGAAAAGCAACAATCAGCGATGAGGGCAGCTGCAGCGATCATGCTAACGGGCTGAACTGGGTGCAACAGGAGGCTAGCGCCGCAGCAGGTTCACGGACAGCCAGCCAAGCCGGGTGTACTGTAAGTCCCACTTGTGGTTATGTGGGAAATTGCCTGTGCTGTGCACAGTATAGCCTAAATAATTGTAAATTGTTGTCATAACATTTATACCATGGATATTATCTAAAATTGAGGCTCGTAAGTCCCACATCATGGCAAGTGGTCATTTGCGTGTTGTTTTCAGCACCATTTTCTGCGTATGTTCCGGGACCTGTGCCTGTGTCGTCATCCCTGCGCTGTCATATGTACTTTGCGTTCCGACACCTTATGATTTACAAATTAAGCACTGGCCAAATAGCAACAAAACCTGAGAACATTTCAAGTTTTCTTTTCACTGTCAAGTTATTGATGTCAAGCCATGTTTTGCATGCCTGCGACAACAGTAAAAATACATCTTGAAATAAACTTTATACATTTTCATACCTGTCAAGTTGTACGGTTTCGGCGTAATTTGTACAAGTGAGCACTGATTTTTAAATGTGTACGCCGTACGTTCAAAATCTGTACGTTTTTCGTACATTAAGTTTTTTTCTCTGTTCGGATTTTGTCACCGTTTCAGCAACGAGACAATGTGCGTTACTATGTGTTACTACGTTGGTTGAATGACGCGAGAAAAGTCTGAGACACGGCGAGAGAAGAGTGTTTGTTGTGACGCTGTAGCAAATGTGATGCTAGGCTAGGTGGCTCCAATATTTCCTGACTGTAGCCGACAGCCTACAATCTACGCCTAGATATCACATCCATATAGAAAAACATGCGAAATGATAGACTCGCCGGCGTTAGTAAACAGCTGCCATCTTAAAGCAGTACACTTCTCAGAAAGGCTCTGTTGTAGTGAACCTTCCTCGCGAACCTAAGTAACTTTTTATCTAAAATACTCCTAAATCGGCAAAATCTTGACTTGAATCTATCTTTAAATGATGAAACAGTTTTAAAACTTTCACATGTCGAAAGTAGACAAAAGGGAACTAATGCAAAAACGGGAGCAATTTTAACAACTTTAACAGTTGATTCACAACATTAAATGACTTCCAAACATAGCAAAGGTTACGGTGTTCTGTTCTGTTTTTTTTTTTTTTTTTTAAATGAAAAAGAGAAGAAGAAAAAAAGAAAGGTAACACCAGTTACTTTGTCAAGTAACTAATTACTTTATTTAGTTACTAACTCAATTACTTTTTGGGAGAAGTAATTCGTAACTGTAATTAATAACTTTTTAAAAGTAAGATTAACAACACTGGTCATAAAAATGAAGTCCGCAGAATGAAAAGTGATGAAAGCGGAGATTTTACTCTGCCAATTTGTTGCCGCAGACGATTTGCTTGCAACCATTGCTAATCACTTCTCAGAATTACAGTGCCCTCCATAATTAATGGCACCCCTGAAAAAGATGTGTTTTTTAGCTTCTAATATTTTTTGAAATTCAAATAATATGGGACCTTAATGGAAAAAAAGAGAAAAATCCAACCTTCAATACAAGTGCATTTATTCAGTGGGGAAAAAATCCCACATAAAGAAAAAATTATTTGACATCAAATAATGTGTGTCACAATTATTAGCACCCCTAGTGTTCATACTTTGTACAACCCCCTTTTGCCAACAAAACAAGGTCTGGGGACTGAGATGGCCATGGGAGGAGCTTGATTTTGTGTCTGGTGAACCATTTCTGTTGTAGATTTGGCCATATGTTTAGGGTCATTGTCTTGCTGCTGAAAGACCCAGTGACGACCCATCTTCAGCTTTCGGGCAGAGGGCAACAGATTTTGATTTAAAATGTCCTGGTATTTCAAAGCATTCATGATGCCATGCACCCTAACAAGGTTCCCAGGGCCTTTGGAAGTGAAACAGCCTCACAGCGTCACTGACCCACCCCCATACTTCACAGTGGGTATGAGGTGCTTTTCAGCATACGCATCTTTCGTGGCACGCCAGACCCACTTAGAGTGTTTGGTTCCAAAAAGCTCAATCTTGGTCTCATCTGACCAAAGCACACAGTCCCAGGCTTCAACTGGGACCGTGTGCTGAAAAGCAACTCATACCCACTGTGAAGTATGGGGGTAGGTCAGTGATGCTGTGGGGCTGTTTCGCTTCCAAAGGCCCTGGGAACCTTGCTAGGGTGCATGGCATCATGAATGTTTTGAAATACCCGGACATTTTAAATCAAAACACTTCAACTGGGACCGTAATAAAAAAATATATATTAGAAGCTAAAAAACACATCTTAACCAGGGGTGCCAATAATTATGGAGGGCACTGTAGCAAAAGAAATGTTCCCTAACTCAAAGATTGGATCGGTAAGTTAATTTTATCAATTGACCTTTTCAATTTCAAATTGGACACAGTAACGAACTACCTTCAAGTCAAACTGAATTGCGATCTGAAGTGCAGCCATCAAAAAACATGATAGAAATTGCCAAAAGTGCTACATAAAATTATAACAAAAGTCACTGTTAAATTTTAGTAGTCATGATGTAGCTGAAAATAGTGATTGTTCTTTGATTGCATCAGGTTATATGTGAAAATATTGCCACTAAATTCATATTACTTTAAAAATGGATTTTTTAAAAATTTTTGTTTCATATTGCACGCTATATAAAACGTTGTAATGTTAGTCACCAATTTGTTGGGGCATGCGTCACTATTTTTTAAGATTGCCAACGGCCTCGGGTTGACAGGTATGCATTTTTTGCCTGTTAATCGGGCGAAACAACAAAACTGGTCTCAATCAATAGTTTTCTACAACGCGCAAGTACGATGAACACACACGTCCACGCGCACGAGCACAGCGCCACCGAGCGTCCTCCGCTCCTCCCCAGCCCAGCTCTCCCAGTTAGGTGGGCCGAGCCATCATCGCACCAGTCCGGCTCCCTCGCCTTGATCCCCGGCGCACGCTCGCTCCAACACCCCCCTCCTCGCTCCCTCCCTCCCCTTCGGCAGGCAGCAGGAAGTGCGGCGGTAAGTTGTCGCCTCGATCGCGGTCGTCGTCAACTTGTTCCGATCGGAGGGTGAGAAAGCAGAAGAGAATTTGTTTAGAAATGTCATATTTATTTGTCGAGGAGGGGGTGCGAGCGAGAGGGAGGGCAACGGGGGAATCTGCCGGAGCTGTCGGCTCCTTTAGCGAGGCGCTCGATCGTGTCCTCCGCCGTGTCGCTAATGAGGAATCCGGTTAGAAAATGTGATCGGATATGGAAGGGAGAAAAGGAGGGAGGTGGTGCCTTTTATTTTGCTTCTGTCCGCGTACCATCCACTCCTCTTTTCCCCCCTCCACCCTCCCCCAGCCCATATTTAGAGCCTCTTCACATGGGCAAGCTACGTCAAGCTTTACTGTATCCCATCCTTCCGTCTGTATTACCGCACATATACATGCATGCACGTATGGATGTGTAGTAGTGGAATGTGGTTTGCATTTAAGTGTGTAGCAAAACTTGGAATTCTTTTTTTTTAATCTGCCAGAAGCTCAAACATGCCAACGCCTCCTGGTTGGCTGACTGGTTATCTGCCTAGCTATCTGTTTGTGCCATTGGGTGACACTAAAAAAAACAGTTCGATCTGCTTTCAGTTTTCATTCAAAGTTGAAGTGTGATAACCTGATATGCCTGTTTTCCTGATATGCCTGTTTTCCTACAAGGTGCTTCCAGTCTGTTATAAAGAAAATCATTTACTGTCATATCCTATAATTGGTAGTGCTTCCATTCTGTTATAAAGGAAATTAATAGTCATATCCTATAATTGGTAGGCCAGGGCCGGCCCAGCCTATACGCAGACTATGCAGCTGCTTAGGGCCCCTGACCACCAGGGGGCCCCCAAGCTGGCAATTGTTTAATTTGTGTTCTATTTTGTTTACTATAGTTTGCTTTATTTGACTTTTGTGAGTTTTGAGACTTGATTACAAGCTTTAAAAAAATACAAGTTCTTCCTTAACTTCTTTCTTTCCTCTTTTAGAAAAAGGTTTGGCGCTATCTACTGTAAGTACTGACAATCATTTGGGGTGAGAAGTTTGAAGTATGCAGTGCAACAAAATCTGATCAATATACAAAATATGGACGTATGGGTTGGATTGCATGTATGGGTTTCACAGTACACTATGACGAAATGGTGGGCCAAAAATATGGGCCCCTTTGCATTATTTTGCTTAGGGCCCCCAAATGGCCTGGGTCGGCCCTGTTGGTAGCTTTTAATCATTAAAAAAAAAACATTTTTGAGTGGTGTTGAAAAAGCTGCACTGAAAGACAAGACATGAAAAAAATTTCACTGTGTTTTAAGATACAAATGACCTAACGTGTTTTTCTGAGATACGTGCTATCATTCAACTGATTTTTTTTTTGGTCTTTTGACGTGTGAACAAACATTTGAGATTATCTGGCATATATTGGTGGCAATGAACCCAATTTATCTCACAACAAGCAGCAGTTTTTGGTAAGGGTGTAACAGTACATGTATTTGTATTGAACCGTTTCGGTACGTGGTGCTCGGTTCGGAACGGAGGCGTACCGAACCAGTTTCTGACGTAATGTAACCCTTACTTTTCGAGGCTGTGAGTCGATCGGGTTCCAGTTTCTTTGTGTAGATTATATTTACTCAGTCTTCTCTACTATAATGAGGACCAACACGGTAAGACAGTCTAACCCAGAAACGTCAACGGCGCGACAATGTAGCCGCCACGAGAACGCAGTGAAACGCGGGTGTTAGAGGCAATCAGCCAATGCACACCAGTCGCAGTGCGGCCGCGTTTTAGATGCGTCCCAGAAGTGGCTCAACACAACGCACGCGAAAAGAACGGCAGAGTTTATTATTTGACGCGAGACGCGACCCTCCTGCGTCAATACTACGACCGGTAGCTAGGATCGGGCAGACCGGAAGTCACTCGTTTAAAAATACGGTGGATCCGGTCGATTTTCAACCTAACATGCAATCGTAACCCACTTTTTGAGTCCATCAGATCTCTTGAGTGGTAGATCGGGGCACAGTTGACTTGTCTTTGTTGATTTACTGCTGTCTTCTCTGCTATAATAATAACCAACACGGCCCCGTGTTCAATACAAAACCCTCCTACCACAACAAAACAAGTAGGAACTAATATTCACATAGGAACTAAAGTTACACAACACAAAATATACATACATATACTGTATATCACATATGTAAAATATAAACGTATAATAAATAATAGTAATAATATTATTATTACTTTTTTAACACAAACATCTCAAAGTGTAAGACATAATAGAGCTGTAATTGCAATACCGTGAAACGGTGATATTTTTGCCTAAGGCATAAACTTCACTATCAGTTGACGGGCAATGGGGCGCAGGGACGCTCCGTGGGGGCCTATTTTCAGAAACTTAAAATTCTAATATTTACAAAACCAATGCCGCTAGCGACCTAAAACCAAAACAGGCACCTCCCTTAGGCATATATACAGTGGGGCAAATAAGTATTTAGTCAACCACTAATTGTGCAAGTTCTCTCACTTGAAAATACTAGAGAGGCCTTTAATTGTCAACATGGGTAAACCTCAACCATGAGAGACAGAATTTGGAAAAAAAACAACAGAAAATCCCATTGTTTGATTTTTAAAGAATTTATTTGCAAATCATGGTGGAAAATAAGTATTTGGTCTATACCCAAAGTTCATCTCAATACTTTGTTATGAACCCTTTGTTGGCAATAACGGAGGCCAAACTTTTTCTGTAAATCTTCACAAGCTTTTCACACACTGTTGCTGGTATTTTGGCCCATTCCTCCATCCAGATCTCCTCTAGAGCAGTGATGTTTTGGGGCTGTCGTTGGGCAACACGGACTTTCAACTCCCTCCTCACCCCGTGGCGTCAAAATGATAACAAGAATGGTGAGCAAAAAGTACACGTCCAGGCCCGTCTACCGTTCGCTAGAGAGCATTTGGATGATCCAGAAGAGGACTGGGAAAATGTTATGGCCTGGACGTGTACTTTCTTCAGCAAGGGGACATATCTGGCAGTGCAGGATTTGAGTCCCTGGCGGCGCATTGTGTTACTGATAGTAGCCTTTGTTACTTTGGTCCCAGCTCTCTGTAGGTCATTCACTAGGTCCCCCCGTGTGGTTCTGGGATTTTTGCTCACCGTTCTTGTTGTCATTTTGACGCCACGGTATGAGGAGGGAGTTGAAAGTCCGTGTTGCCCAACGACAGCCCCAAAACATCACTGCTCTAGAGGAGATCTGCATGGAGGAATGGTCCAAAATACCAGCAACAGTGTGTGAAAAGCTTGTGAAGAGTTACGGAAAACGTTTGGCCTCCGTAATTGCCAACAAAGGGTACATAACAAAGTATTGAGATGAACTTTTGGTATTGACCAAATAATTATTTTCCACCATGATTTGCAAATAAATTCTTTAAAAATCAAACAATGTGATTTTCTGTTTTTTTTTCCCACATTCTGTCTCTCATGGTTGAGGTTTACCCATGTTGACAATTACAGGCTTCTCTAATATTTTCAAGTGGCAGAACTTGCACAATTAGTGGTTGACTAAATACTTTTTTGCCCCACTGTAAGTCTCCTTGAGCAGCGCCATCAAAAAATTCAAAGTCGTTCCCGAATAAAATCCCAATTAAATATTTCTTATATAAGTATAACAAAACATAAAATGACTATTAAATTCTCAGATTTTACGCTAGATGCACAACAATCACCAAATGCAGAGATAGTCGTCTATATTTTCAGGATCAATAGCAATATTTAACATATCGTATAAGTTTTAGCCGAAAATAGCGACTTAAATGTTTTATATTTAGTGCAATTTTGGCATAAGTTTTCAACAGCTAATAAATCACTCAATTTTCACATCAGAAACTTAATATTTGAGGAAAGCATGCAGAATCATCTTAATTTTACGAAACAAAAGCAAATTTGGCATTTTTCTATATACAATCACAACTTATTTAGGTTGAATTCCGATGTCATTATTGCCTCAGTATGTCTCCGATCCGGCTATCTGGCCCTCATTATTTAAATATTACATAAAATAAAACACGTAAAAAACTATTTTTTTGTATGGACGCAGAAATGTCTAAATTAATTTTTTTTTATGCCAAAAACAGGCAGTTGGCTGAAAGTTATCTGATTATTTGGATGTAAAGTTACGATATTGTGTATGGATACAAAGTCCAACATGGCGGCCATCACAAAACAAAGAGCTTTTTAAGTTGAAAATTCCTGTAAATAAATGCGTAAATCCTAGAATTTCTATAGATATGTATGTAAAACAGTCTAGATTCTTGTTTAAAAGCAAAAAAAAAAAAAAAAAAAAAACAGGCAGTTATCATTCATTTTACATAAATATTTCAAGCTCAAGTTACACAAATTTTTTCCATTCATTTTTTTTTTCCACAACGTTTCAAAGAGCATGCAAAGTGCTTCAACGACGCTCTGCCTGGCCCGGCAGCTCCAACTGATTATGAAGTCTATGCTTAAGGTTATCATACCGCCAGAATCTCATACCGGCACATTCCTACAGTCAAGTTTACCAAAGCTACATTGTCTATTGAAAACAACAACTTTGCCGTAAAAGTCCACTAGCTTAATGCTAACACATAACAGGAGATGCCATTGATGGGTTAATGAAAAGCATTTACAGTATGTTCCTGTATTTTAGTGCTTTGAGGAATAAATATTAAACAAATCAGTTCAGTTACACATAGACAATATAACAGTAGTCACAGACATATATTTTTTATCTTCTGCAAAAAATGGCTCCTATTCCTGAGTCGCTTTTAGTAGTTGAGTAAAAGTCGGGTTGGAAAGCTCATACATTCTGCCTCAAATTTAAAAACATTACCTCAAACAAAAAGCCCCACATGCAAAAAAATGACCTAAAAAGCTGTTCCTTTAAATTTTCCTTCCCAATTTAGCAACAGATGAGTCCGAGCGAATATGAAACTGCCGGTGTGCTGCAGTAATAATGCACATTGTTGAATCCACACAATAGAATACTGATAGTGTCAATCAAAACGCGTGTTATTAGCTTTTGTGAAGGCTGAATTCTTGTGTGAGATTCTATTAGATAGTGAAGGTATGCCTAATCGTGCGTTTCTTGCGTTAAATTGTTTAAAGTGCATGGAAATCATCGACCTTTTTCAAAATCATGTATAAAAGAAAAACAACCAATTCCAGAATCAAACTGTGACGGTTATAATAAAACTAACTTTTTGGCGTTATTATTACAAGTCGTCTCCCCTCCTGTGGTGTGATTAACTCTAGTGTCCGTCCCTCATCTATTTGTGGAAGCACATCTTGCGTGGATTTCTTTTTTTTTTCACGCTGTCACCGCGACTGTCAGCTGCGTCTTGTGCTGCTAATACCGCATGACGCAGCTCGGTAGGCCTTGATTAGCTTGCGTCTACCGTCTCAAGTATACATGTTATAAGACAAAAGATTATTACGATCTGCATTTTGATGAAACAATGACTGTTATTTGTATGCCTTTCAAATATAAATCAAAGGCTATTGTCATTCTTAACTCATTTGGCTCTTGTGCATTTAAGTCGGTAATGAGAAAAGCGCAGAAGGATAATGTTAACGGTCACAACTCGATGCCACGCTTAACATCAGTGCTTCACCGAAGCACCGCTTTGGCCCATTGCCCGATCCATTTAACATCTGCTGTATCACTAAACTTAGGCAGTGGGAATTTACCAATGCTAATATCATGATACAAATTAGTGATTATGTCCTTACCGAGATGAAGGTGGTGGTCTGTAAAAGATGTTAAACACCTCAAGGCCTGTTAATAGGTCTTCCCCATTGGTATTTGCCTTTAAAAAACTATATACAGTGGTACCTCTACATACGAAGTTAATCCGTTCCAGGACCTTGTTTGTAAGTCGAAATGGTCGTATGTCGAGCAGGATTTTCCCATAGGAATACATTATAATTCCATTAATTCGTTCCACAGCCCAAAAACCTGCACTAAATCCTTAAAAAATACTGCTGGTGCTATTACAAATGGCAATTACACGTAGCAAAACAAATAAATTATAAATCAAAATTGGAATAATGTAATAAAAAGAATAATAATAATTCCTGTAATAGTGTAACGAATTGGGTTCTAATAAGGCGGACGTTTTTTTGTGTACCTGAACGCACCGCGGGGCTCACGTGCCAGAGACAGACCGGTGAGCTTGAGTTTCACTTTCACTTTGAATGTTCTCTTGAGAACACCATCAATTGCGGCAGACAGCAGGCGTTTTGTGTTGAATAAGTTGTAAAAGAAATGATGAAAACGTGGCGAAGCTGGCGATTTCTTTGGAGACAATAAGAATTGTCAGCTTAATTTATAAAGACTGGCGAACGATGGTCGGAGGAGGACCGTGGAGATGTATTGTTGAGCCATTTCACGGATGCCCACCCCACGCTCATATTTTTCTGTCATTTGCATCTTCATTTCGAAGGTAAGCATCAACTTTTTCCTTGTTTCACCACCTGTACCAACCTTTTCTGAAACCTGTGTTGATTTGTCACACAAGAAAATCCGCCGTGCATTCGTCTGCGGTGCTGCCATTGTCGTCGTATTTCGAGCATGTCGTCGGCTGTAGAAACAAATGGCGAGTCAAATTTTACGTCGGATGTCGAAAAGTTCGTGTGTCGAAGCGATCGTATGTAGAGGTACCACTGTACCATAATTTTCGGACTATAAGGCATACCTGACTATAAGCAGCCACCTACCAAATTTGACACGAAAACGAAATTTGGTCATAGATAAGCCGCGCTGGACTATAAGCCGCAGCTGTTCTCACTGTATTATGGGATATTTACACCAAAAGATATTAACCGGTAACATTTTATTTGACAGTGGCATCGTAAGACTGTCATAAGACCAAATGAACCACTTTGAAGCTTTGAACCAATTGGCTGCAAAGCTCCATTTGGCCATCACTGCTCCCTTGGGGGAGACTGTCAACCTCTGCTGCCACCTGCTGTCAACACTGCTGTCCTCCAACATTCCTCCTAGCATGCTTTGCAGCGCTACATATGTAAATATCAAAATTCATGTTCTTTGCCAATTATTTCTTGAGTTACTGTTCCAGTTGTTTCATTAATTGCTAGTTATGGTATTTGGTAACACTTTGACAGTGACGCCATAAGAAAATCATAATTATGACATGACACTAAGGGTGTAACGGTACATGTATTAGTATTGAACTGTTTCGGTACGTGTTGCTCGGTTTGTAACGGATGCGTACCGAATGAGTTTCTGATGGAATATAACCCTTACTTTTCGAGGCTGTGAGTCGATCGGGTTACAGTTTCTTTGTGTAGATTATATTTACTCCGTCTTCTGTACTATAATGAGGACCAACACGGTAGGACAGTATAACCCAGAAATGTCAACGGCGCGACAACGTGGCTGCCATGAAAACGCAGTGAAACGCGGGTTTTAGAAGCAATCAGCCAATGCACACCAGTCGCAGTGTGGCCGCGTGTTAGATGCGTCCCAGAAGCGGCTCAACGCGACACACGCGAAAAGAACGGCAGAGTTTATTATTTGATGCGAGAGTCAATACTACTACCGGTTGCTAGGATCGGGGCGGAAGTCACTCGTGTAAAAATACGGTGGATCCGGTCGATGTTCAAACTAATATGCAATCGTAACCTACTTTTTGAGTCCATCAGATAGTGGTAGATCGGGGCACAGTTGACTTGTCTTTGTTGATTTACAGCTGTCTTCTCTGCTATAATAATAACCAACACGGCCCCGTGTACAATACAAAACCCTCCTACCACAACAAAACAAGTAGGAACTAATATTCACATAGGAACTCAAGTTATACAACATAAAATATACAATATATATGAATACTACATCACATTTGTTAAATATAAACACAAAATAAAATAAATACTTGCCCATTTAAATAAAATAAATTGAAATGAGCTAAAACACCTGTAATTAAATAATAAGAATAATACACAGATCCTGCTTACACAATTAAATTTATTAATTTCTGTGTGGCGCTTTAACTTGAGAAAATCCACCAATAAAGCTTTTGAAAACCGTTCATGAGAAAAAAAATGTTTCATTGAGGCATTTCATTTGTAAAATACATGTTAAAATTTTTGTCATTGGGATTGCTTTTCTCTTTAGCACAGGACTTTTTTTTCCTTCTTTCTTTCAGAAAGAAAGCTGACCAATACGCAGGGTCTGAAAGGCAAATTGTTGTTGGATTATCTTTAAATACCTGCTACTTTTTGAGCAGAATTCTAGATTTGTATAGGCTAATGTTCCTATTGTCGAAAGCACAAAAGTGTGTAATAAACAACTAGCACATTTATATTTTGCATTTTGTTTTCTTACTGTACCGAAAATGAACCGAACCGTGACCTCAAAACCGAGGTACGTACCGAACCGAGATTTTTGTGTACCGTTACACCCCTACATGACACTGTCATGAGCATTTATGAAAACTTATAACAGGTGTCATTTAGTGTCATCCGGCAAATTATCCCACTTTAGAATGGAACTAGCTGGACATAAATGGAGTTAGTGACATGATTTTCTGGATGATGCTTCATGAGATCTGTCATAAGCATTCAATAATGACCATGATAGTGTCATGTCATAGTTATGATGTTCTTATGATGCCACTGTCAAATATAGTGTTACGAAATACCATAAATGGCAATTAATGAAACAACTGGAACAGTAACTGAAGAAATAATTAGCACAGAACATGAACTTTGATATTTACTGTATTGGCCTGAAAAAAAGACGACCCTGATTATAAGACGACCCCCTCTTTTTCAAGACTCAAGTTTGAAAAAAAGACTTTTTGAACACCAAATTATTTTTTATACAGAAAATAATTACAGTACATCCGGAACAAATGATTATAACAATATATTTGAGAGAAAAAATTATTTTATGTTGCCTCATTCAAATCTTAATATCTGAACATTTAAATATGTAAACTAAAGTGCAATCACATTCGTAAATTAATGGCTTCTGGTTTTTGAATTGTCAATAAACCAATCTATTGTGATAAAACAACAAAATTGCAATAACTGCATTAACCATCAAAGTGAAGTCTAACTGTAACTCAAGTCTTGAAACAAATCTGAATAAGGAAAAACATTGCAATAAAATAATGCAAACTGGTTAAACTTGAGAGTAGCTGAGATTTGTCGTGACAGAACATCGCTTCAATGATATCTGGTGCCATCTAGCGTCGTGAATGGGTATAATGTCTAGACTGCGAATATAAGACGACCCTCACTTTTTCAGTCTTATTTCAATGCAAAAAACACTGTCTTATATTCGGGCCAATACGGTACATCTGTAGCGCTGCAATGCATGCTAGGAGGCATGTTGGACGACAAGTGTTGACAGCAGGTGGCAGCAGAGGTTGACTGTCACATATTAACCCAAATAAGTCAACAAATAAGACACACTAAACTATAAGCTGCAGGATTTAAAAAGGGGGGAAAAGTAGCGGCTTCTAGTCCGAAAATGACAGTATACGCTTTGGAACAAACAAAACTGGTCTCACCAAAAATGACCTGTGAGAGGTAGCACAGTGAAAAAAGGGCATCCAGACCGCCTGGTATACAATAAAGACCATGGGAGTAGGAGTATTAGAAAATGGGGACAGCTAGGCTAACTGTTCGCTTAACTGGTTTGTAGGGTTGGTCAATATGTCCTTCACAATATACTGTATTGGCCCGAATATAAGACGGTGTTTTTTGCATTGAAATAACAAAGAAAAAGAGGGGGTCGTCTTATATTCGCGGTCTAGACATTATACCCATTCGTGACGCTAGATGGCGCCAGATATCATTGAAGCGACGTTCTGTCATGACAGATCTCAGCTACTCTTTTTAGTTTAAACAGTTTGCATTATTTTATTGTAATGTTTTTAATTATTCAGATTTGTTTCAAGACTACAGTTACAGTTAGACTTCACTTTGATGGTTAATGCACTTATTGCAATTTTTTTGTTTTATCACAATAGATTAGTTTATTTACATTTCAAAAACCAGGAGCCATTAATTTACGAATGTGATTGCACTTTAGTTTACATATTTAAATGTTGAGATATTAAGATTTGAATGAGGCAAAATAACATGCTTTTTCTCTCAAATATATTGTTATAATCATTTGTTTCGGATGTACTGTAATTATTTTCTGTGTAAAAATTAATTTGGTGTTCAAAAAGTCTTTTTTCAAACTTGAGTCTTGAAAAAGAGGGGGTCGTTTCATAATCAGGGCCATCTTATATTCAGGCAAATACGGTAATATCCAACCTTTACATCCTTGATTGAAAACTTAATCATTGTCCTTCTTTTCAGTTTTGATCACTTCCCTGTCCTTCTCTTGCCTCCAGGCCGCCCCCAGAAGCATGTGATGACCCACACTAAGCAGAAAGGTTCCCGCTGGGACCGCCACCCTTTACTTCCACAAGGCGGCGCCATGGGCGGGGACCAGGCCGAGCGCGCCCTCCGCTTTGGCCGGACGAAGAAGATCAATGAGGTCATCCGGCGGAGGAAAAATGACAAGGCGATGAAGGACAAGAGGGCTAATAAAGCTCAGGAAAGGAAATGGGACAGGAAATTGTATCCTCTGCGAGGGAGGCTTGGAGAGGGCCTTAGCTGCCGTGTCCTCCTCACAAGGTTGGATGAAAGCATCCAAAAGAAAACTGAAGTGAGAGCTCTCAAACACAAATACAGGAAAGGGAAGCTCGGCGAGACTAAGTGGGCATCTAACGGCAAGTCAACGCTTTTAAGCACCCATGTAACACAACCCCGCAAGCGACGTTTGGCCTCCCTCAACGCTGAGGCCGTTAACACTTTGCTACTGGACAGAGCCACCGATCTCCAACTGGCAGCCAAGTTGGCCAAAAGAACCCAGGAGGAACCTGCTAACAGAGGATGTTCTTCAGATGAAGCGGCACCTTCGAAGGCCTTTCAAGGGATTGTCACTAAACCGTCCCTGTCTCACAAATTTCACCAAATCTCCAAGAAGGTCAAGAAAGTCAGGACTTCAAGAGTAGATGAGACCCGAGCCTTGAGTCTGCAGATTCTGGATACGCCGACACCGAGGCGACTGGCTGGACTTAACGCTGCGGCTCTTCTGAAGTTGACTAGCTCGTCTGCTGTGTCCAAGCAGAGAGTTAAGAGCATACCTCCTTCTACAACCACGTCAGATTGCAAGACTCCTGCTCAGAACCAGACTCAAAAACAGCCCCCAAAAGTCAAACACAAAGAGCAGTCCCAAAAGCAAAAAGAGGCTCCCGAAAAGCCCGTCCTCATGCACTGTAGTTGCACAGCCTGCAAAGAGAAGGCTGACTTTGAACCGAAAGTGGAGTGGGAGTCCAGCACCCATGCTCTGGCAAAACCAGGATACCAGTCCCGCAGCATGTTAGGTTACTGCCTCAAGAACGTGAAGGAAGAACAGCTGGAAACTGAGCTGAGCCCCTGTTACTGTTGCTCCCCTGAGGGCTCAATGGAGTACTGCCACCGCCTGGCCTTCTTCCTTGGCCACCCTGAATCTGGTGACCAGGGTTCGCTGGGGTCTAGCAATACCCCGGTCAAACGTGAGTGCCTGGTGACCACACAGTCCCTGACGCACTCCCATCCGGCGCTCTCCCTCAGCCCCCATCCCTGCCTGTGCTACTACGTCCACATCACTCCACACCCGCCGCCGGCTCACACAGCGACGTCGGCGACCCTCGCCCCACGGCCCCTGAACTTTGCGCCAGCAGCCTTGTGCCCAAACCGGACGATGGGTTCCAAACCGCTTCCTGGTCCTCGCGTCACCCATACTTGCTTCAACTCTGTTGCGTCACCATGTTACGGGGACTCCTGTGGGATGGGTGGCTACACCTGCAGAGCCATCCCCCCCGTCACCAGCAGGGGATGCACTTTCAGCACGGGGTGCATCAGATGCTCGCATGGTATCAAAACAGGTTCGTACGTAACAAATTTATAGCCTCAGGACCTTCTTATCTAACGCTATGGTAATTAATAATGACGTTTGTTGCAAACAAGGTTTTTTATCATCTGATCTCCTGCTATATACAAACTATAGCTTAGGGCTCAGATTTATATCCGTTTCCGGAGGCTAAATTGTACAAGAAACAACAAGTGTTCATTTCAAAGACTCCATTGTCAATTAGCCCTCGACCTTGGAACAGACTCTGCTCCCTTCGTGGCTGTATGATTCGAACCCTGAAGCACATTTATACTGGCAAACCCAGTTACTAATTTAGTGTACAAGGATAATGTAATTTCAAACACTATCAAATTATCAACACTGTCGACACATTCGGAATGACAGTCCCGAGGGTATGAGTTTTACGATCAGGATAAACACAATGAGGCTACCGAATTGCCTTGTACTGGGAAACCCCTATTAGAGAGATCACTGCTAGGGTCCAAAGCGCAAACAGGCCATATTTTCCAATGTGTGCAAGAGGAAAAGGTGTGCAGTTATGCACTTTTTGGCAGTGCAGATTATCTAATGTTTAAACTAGGCATGTGCCGGTATGATATTCTGATATATTCTAAAATATCACAGTTTCACGGTATTGCAATAACAGCTCTAAAGTATGTTACTTTGAGATATGTGGGTTTAAAAAAATCCACTGAACAGGATTTTTATTTTTCAAAACATATTAGCAAATTGGAACATAGGTATAATGTGAGTGCTGCAACGATGAATCAGTTAACTCCAGTATTTGATTAGAAATAAAGATTTGAATTAAATTTTGCTGCTTCGAGTATTCGTTTAAGTGGCGTTGCAATGGTTTATTTTGAAAATGTTTGCATTTAGTTTTATTGATTTTGGTGGATACACTGCTTTCTAGTGTGCCTAATTTCACATGGCTGAATCCAGGTGCTCCCTGTTAAGACCAACATAAGCTAAGATTTCGTTTGAGCTAATGTTTTTTTTCTTTTTAATGCATTCTTAATTTATTTCCTAGGTATATTTAGCCTATTTTTGTGGGAATATGTGTCTGAACCATTTGTTAGAGCATTGTTAAAAAAAAGCGTTAGCATTTTATAGCATTTAAGCTAGCAGACTTTTGCTGTGTAGGTTCTCCATTGTTCTTTTCTTGTACATAGATCATTATTTTTTAATTTTTTTTTATATCAGAGCACTGTAAAAAAAAGTTACTTTATAGCATTTAAACTAAAAGCGGACTTTTGCTATGTAAGTTAGCCAATTGTTCTTTTGTTGTACATAGATCCGCATTTATTTATTATACCATTTAAGACTCAGCTCAGGTAATTTAATTTTTCATGTTCCTTATTCGATTACTTGATTATCCGAACTAATGGTTCTTCGATTAATCGACTACTAAATTAATCGATAGCTGCAGCCCTATATAATGTTAATTTAAAATAACAAAATATTCTAAATAAAATTAAAATAAATGCAGTCCTTTAGGTGAGCCTACAGCCACAGCTCAACATTATTACCATCAGAACAAAAATAATTGAATTATTTTCCATAAACGCATGTGCGTATGACTCGTATCATGTTTACATTATACACACACTCTCTTTTTCAACACAGACAGTTGCGAGAGAGAAAAAAACACCACGTGTTACCACTGCTAGACACACTAAACACGTTGGAGTTGGTGGGAAACGTTCATGACAGTGTTTACTAACATTTTATTTTGTATAAATGCGAAATAATATTGGAGGTATTGCCTCCTTGGCAGCCACCCTCCGCAACCATGTTTTACATGTCGGTTGGCCCTCCTCCTCTAAGCCAGGGCCATCTGTAACTTTTCTGTAGCCGAAGTATTCCCATAACAGCAATTTAGTTTTCTTCGATGGGGGAAAAAGCTTCAGGAGTTTCACCTCCTCCAGCCATCGTGTAGCACAGCTGACTTACTGACACTGAGCAACAATCGTGGGAGAGGGTTAAGCCTTGTAGCTGCAAGCGAGGGCTTTCTCCATGCATTTTTGGGACATAAAAAAATAACTAATACCTTAGGGACGGTATGACGGAACATTTTTGCGGTTTTTAAATCTTCACGTTTTCATACCACTTTGAAACCCGTAATCGGCACATGCCTAACGAAACCATTATTGTATTGCTGGTATCCCAATATAAGACATTGCTGTTTTCATAATTTTCTAGAAACAGACTCCTCCGCTCAGGATGACCACAGCCCCTCTGTTCTGGTGCCGTCGTCCTTGCCTCTCTCTAGCTGCCCTTTATCCAACGTGCCAACTTCTACCCAGACTACTAAAACCCACCTGCTCACCCCAGTGTCAATCCAAGAGCAAAATAAGCCACCACCCCGGGCCCGGCTAAAAGTGACCGCCAACCACCCGTCTGGAGCCTCCAATGGAGACCAAAGCTCTGGACCTCGGTCGCTGCAACAAAAGAGAATTGGCCGTCGACGTGCTACAAACGGATGGAGGCCCGTGGGGGTCCCCACAGAAAAGGATGTTTTTATAGCGGTAATTCTATCAAATGCAAAACACTCAGAGGTGGGTAGAGTAGCCAAAAATTTTAATCAAGTAAGAGTAGCGTTACTTCAAAATAATATTACTCAAGTAAAAGTAGTCGTCCAAAAAATGTACTCAAGTACAATAAAGTATTTGGTGAAAAAAAAATAAATAATGAGTAACATTGTGAGTATCTGCTTTATTTTTTTATTTTAAACAAGGTATTTTTTTCTGAGCACAAAGTTATCTATATGGACTGTTGTTATAATGATACTGTACAATAACCCATTACATAACCACATTAAGCCAAAGAAATTCAAAAAGAAAAAAAAAATCATTCAATTCCGACGAGAGAAAAAAAATTACATAACTGAAGCATTAATTGTCCAAAGAGCATGAGTGCCCTCTGGTGGAGAAAACAGTGCCTAGTTTGAATAGTGAAGAGTTCCTTCATAATTACTATTTTGAAATTAAAAGGACCATATCTCCGGTTTTCTGTTGTCAATCGGTGCCAAATAAAAACTGGGAGAAAGGTTAAAATCCACGCTTTCGAGTCATGTTCGAGTCAAATACTTCACTTTTTACGGCGCTTTAAAGATACCACATGATTGAACAGGCTGGCGTGAAGATAGAACGGCAAGCTTGTGTCTGATTGGTTTAATGGAGTCATGTGATTAGTGTTGCGACGCCTCATTGGTGAAATCGGTAGTTCTACCCCGGTTATACACCAAGTACGTCTCTAATTTTAGCATCGCTGGAAAAAAAAAAAAAAAATGTAATATAGCGGAAAACACTCAGGTGACTTGAAGTTCCGCTCCGAGACCCCCAATTTGGCCAAATTTCAAAATTGTCCAATATGCCTGTGTGATACATCATTGGAAAGCTTAAAATCTCAATTTTGTGGGGAGAGAAAAAATTTGAACATGAGGGCATTTAGAAAAATAAAAAACGCGAGAGCAGAATTACAGACGGCATGACTTTAACGAGATATTATCGCGTACCTACCTTGTTTCGATCCAAAAACTCCATATAGCATGTACCACTGAGTGTCAAGACACAGCTGTGAATGGCCACAGCCGGATTTCTTTGGGATTGTATGGGTGAAACATGGTAATATAACAAGGCTCGCGATGCAGAAATGGCAGACATCAAGGATTGGTCAAGATTTTCTTTTTCATATATTCACCATTTTAAACCTTTTTTCAATGTTTCTTTGTTTGGATCGATTATTTATCATCTAACATATCGGAGAAAATGCGACAGTAAAAAAAAAAACAAAAAAAACAGTTAAGCAATAGTTATTAGCTAGATATCCGTGACTTTTTTACAGACGCCATTTTTTTCATTGTGACGTCATTTGTTTAAAAGTTTAAAATATGCGAGTGAATCATTTTTCTTTTTTTTTTTTTAAACGAAATATTAGACATGACTTAATGATTCTAAGCGAAAATTGACAGACAGTTTGAATAATAAATGTAATTAATTACCTTCGTTTCATGGCTGTGTTGAAACAAAAGCGGTTGTGCGACGTCTGTAAACGGGGGTTTACAGGGTAAAACCGCCAAATTAAAAATAGTTTGGGGGCTTAATGCGCCATGAATCTGCTATGGCAGCATATAGACATATTGTTCTATCAAACACAACAGTTCTTTTGGCTTAAAATACAGCAGTTTCTTTTAAAGAGGTGTGCAAGAGCAGTAACTGCTTTTTCAGCCATGTCTGTCTTTTCCGCCAATATGTAGAAACAAGAGGAAAAATGTAACGACTCTTGTGCAGCCCAATGTAGCGGAGTAAGAATAGCATTTTTTCTTCACAAATCTACTCAAGTAGTGCTGCAACGATTAATCGATTAACTCAAGTATTCGATTAAAAAAAGATTTGAATAAAATTTTGCTGCTTCGAGTATTCGTTTAATTAAAGTGGCGTTGTAATGGTTTATTTTGAAAGTTTGCATTTAGTTTTATTGATTTGGGTGGATACACTGCGCCCTAGTCTGCCTCATTTCACATGGCTGAATCCAGCTGCTCCATGTTAAGACCAACGGAAGCTGAGTTTTTGTTTGAGCTAATGTTTTTTTAAATGCATTCGTAATTTAGTTTACTGGTATATTTAGCTGTTTTTCTTCGTGTGTGGGAATATGCGTCTCAACCACTTGTTAGAGCATTGTTAAAAAAAAAAAAAGCGTTAGCATTTTATAGCATTTAAGCTAGCAGACTTTTGCTATGTAAGTTCTCCATTGTTCTTTTGTTGTACATAGATCCTTATTTTTTTTTTAAAAACAATTTTATATCGTTTGAGGCTCAGCTCAGGTATTTAAATTTTTTAATTTAATTTTTGTATGCGCTCATGTTTTTTTTTTTTTTTTTTAGTGCATTCGTATTTTAGTTTATAGGTATATTCAGCCATTTTTTGTGTGGTTATGTGTCCGAACCATTTGTTAAGAGCATTGTTTTAAAAAAAAAATGTTTTTAAGTTTTTTTATAGCTTTTAAGCTAACAGACTTTTGCTATGTAAATTAGCCAATTGTTCTTTTGTTGTAAATGGATCGTCATTTTTTAAAAAAAATTTTATACCGTTTGAGGCTCAGCTCAGGTATTTTAATTTTTCATATTCCTTATCCGATTACTCAATTATTTTGAACTAACTTGTTCATCGATTAATCGACTACTAAAATAATCGATAGCTACAGCCCTATACTGAAGTAAAAGTAAAAAGTAGTGCGTAGTAAAACTACTCTTAGAAATACATTTTTCTCAAAAAGTTACTCAAGTAAATATAACGGAGTACACGTAACGCGTTAATAACCACCTCTGAAAATACTATATTATGCTAGAGGCAATAAAGGCATTACGGTTTTTGATTTTTGGTGTGCCAGGGAGAGGACGAAACGGCACCCAGGCAGTGTTACGAAGGCGTGGAGCGAGACGGCGAGGTAATCCGCGTCCGAGATACAGTGCTGCTGCGTTCAGGCCCTAGGAAGAAGTCCCTACCCTACGTGGCCAAGATATCAGCGCTGTGGGAGGATCCCAAAACTGGTACATGGGGGACTAAAGATTTACGGATCAATGTCAAGGTGGCTGACATGTGGGTGTGTGTTTATTGGTTGCCTTAGGAGAGCTCATGATGAGTCTTTTCTGGTACTACCGACCGGAGCACACGCAGGGAGGCCGAGACCCTAGCACGCACTGCGAGGTGAGACTACTACTACTAGATTAGACACAATGAAAGGCATTCTCTTTTTCGATGACATTTTCTTCATTGTGATTCCCCTACACAAGGTGACAGGAGACGTTATTATCAGTCAAGCTGCAGACAACTGTTTGGTCTGCAGTGATCCTATCTTGTCTCATAGTCTCGCACACAAACAACCCAACATGACTCTTCAAACAATGTGGTACCAAAAAAAAAAAGCGGGGAATTACAGCTATGTATTTCTGCTTTTTAGAATGAGATCTTTGCCTCCCGACATCAGGACGAGAACAGTGTGGCCTGCATTGAAGACAGATGCTACGTCCTGCCGCTAGCCCAGTACTGTAGGTGAGGGACCTAGCAATCGATGTAGCAATTTGGCAGGATAGCTGTGTTAAAGCCGAAGTTCAGAATTTTTTACTTTAGGCTTAATCTTCAAGTTAGCTGGGGTTTAATTAGTTAGTGTAGTTGATTTCAACAAATTCCGTACAGTTCGTAAGTTACCGTATTGGCCCGAATATAACACAGTGTTTGCATTGAAATAAGACTGAAAAAGTAGGGGTCGTCTTATACTCGCGGTCTAGACATTATACCCATTCACGACGCTAGATGGCGCAAGATATCATTGAAGCGATGTTCTGTCATGACTAGAGGTGTGCAAAATTTCCGATTCTTAGATTATTCGCGATTCGGCCGTGGAAGATTCGAGAACGATTCACAAACATCCAAATTCCGATTATTGAAATATGCCAAGTAAAGCGTAAGTACAACACACTCAGCGCGCCGCGCGGTCTTTGGGACGGAACGGAGCGGGAGTAGCTAAACATTATGCTTCTCATTAACCGGCCCCTCGGGTAATGCCAACGCTCAACTCACGGCTCTAGCTCAACTCATGCCACGAGATAAACACAACAACATACCTGACTGCTGCCGAAAAGCTGCTACAAGTACAGCTAAGCTACATAATGTTACGGTAGATATCATTTATATAGAACTAGATGGATTATAGACTCGGTAGCGGTAGCAGCACATCTGCAAAAAGCTAGATGCGGGCGTTAGTAAACGGCCGCCATCTTAAAGCAGTAAACTTCCCTGCAATGCTGTTGTAGCGAACCTTCCAAGCAAACCTAATTAACTTTTTATCTAAAATACTCCTAAATCGGTAAAATATTGACTTGAATCTATCTTTAAAATAGTTTTAAAACTTTCACATGTCAAAAGTAGACAAAAGGGAAATTATGGAATAACGGGAGCAATTTTAACAACTTTAACGGTTGATTCACAACATTGAATTAATTGAATGTAGTTTAAAGCTGCTGATACAGAATGGGGACTGGAGTTTTTTTATTTAATGTTATTTTTGTATATTTGTTTACTGCTATATGTTAACTTGATACTGAAATAGTAGTTTGGTTTAGCCTGAGAGTATTTTTGAACAATTTTGGAACTAATGTACAAAACTTTATTTAAAAAAAAAAAAAAAAGGAGGGGGGTGCATCAATAATCGTTTTATAATGGAATCGGAGCCTCTGAATCGTAATCGTAATCGAATCGTTAGGTGCCCAAAGATTCCCAGCTCTAGTCATGACAGATCTCAGCTACTCTCAAGTTTAACCAGTTTGCATGATTTTATTGCAATGTTTGTCCTTATTCAGATTTGTTTTAAGACTACAGTTACAGTTAGACTTCACTTTGATGGTTAATGCAGTTATTGCAATTTTGTTGTTTTATCACAATAGATTGGTTTATTTACATATCAAAAACCAGAAGCCATTCATTTACAAATGTGATTGCACTTTAGTTCACATATTTAAATGTTCAGATATTAAGATTTGAATGAGGCAAAATAACATGCTTTTCCTCTCAAATATATTGTTATAATCATTTGTTTCGGATGTACTGTAATTATTTTCTGTATAAATATTAATTTGGTGTTTAAAAAGTATTTTTTTCAAACTTGAGTCTTGAAAAAGAGGGGGTCGTCTTATAGTCAGGGCCGTCTTATATTCGGGCCAATACGGTATTTGTTAGTTTCAGGGCTTCAGAGTGGCCAAGCTAGCACGAGTCAATGGGGCTAACTTCGCATGCTAATAAAAAAAACGATACAGATCTACGAACAAATCCAACAAACTGCCGTAATTCATTTCATTCATCAGGACTATTGTTTTTAGATGCATAATACGACCACAAAAGAGAGGAGTGCTTTGGCCACTCGTGCTCACGCTGCATTCGAGGAAGGTGGGAAGTCGGATTTTTTCCCCGATCAGAGGGTACAAGTTGCTACCTCAAAATGTTCCAAGCGAATGTAAACAGCAAAGATGGCTGATCGCGACAAGTTTCGTTTTTCTTTTGGCCATCAAAACACATTTTGACCTCGATCAAAGCTTCCTTCTCGTAAAAAATCAAATAGTGGAGGCGTTTTTCCGGCTCGGAGGTTGGAAACTCTGACTTCCCACTTTCTTTGAATGCAGCATCAGTCTGCTGAGTTGGCAACATGGTGAAATGTGCATTTAGAGGCTGTGGAAACAGACAGAAAAAATGGGCAAAGGAAAATTTCCACAAATTCCCTATGAAGAACAAGCAACAATATAAACTGGTTACTTGCTGCTGGCTACGACATAAGAAATCAGCGGTGAAAAAAAACAATGTGATATCTAGTGCTGCAACGATTCATCGATAAACTCGAGTATTCGATTAGGAAAAAAAGATTCGAATTAAATTTTGCTGCTTCGAGTATTTGTTTAATTAAGGTGGCTTTGTAATGGTTGTGTAATTTGTTTTGAAAGTGTTTGCATTTAGCTTTATTGATTTGGGTGGATAAACTGCACTCTAGTCTGCCTCATTTCACATGGCTGAATCCATCTGCTCCCTGTTAAGACCAAGCTAAGCTAAGTTTTTGTTTGCGCTCAAGTATTTTTTTTAATGGATTCGTATTTTAGTTTATAGGTATATTTAGCCGTTTTTTGTGGGGATATGTGTCTGAACCATTTGTTAAGAGCAATGTTTAAACATTTTTTTAAAAGGTTTTTTTATAGCTTTTAAGCTAGCAGACTTTTGCTATGTAAATTAGCCAATTGTTCTTTTGTTGTACATAGATTGTCATTTTTTTTTAATACCGTTTGAGGCTCAGCTCAGATATTTCAATTTTTTATGTTCCTTATGTCATTTTTTTTTAATACTGTTTGAGGCTCAGCTCAGGTATTTCAATTTTTTATGTTCCTTATCTGATTACTCGATTATTCGAACGAAATAGTTCATCGATTATCGATAGCTGCAGCCCTAGTGATATTACTCCACCCTGCTCCTCTGCACTTTATCCTGCAAACATAGCCAACACTATTGATTGCATGGGTCATAGATGATTTTCATATGTGCATATGTTGTTTTTTTATTGGCATGCTAAGTCGGTCCAATTGACTGGCGCTAGCTTACCCACTCCGGAGCCCAGAAACTAACAAATAACTAACAAACTACACGGAAATTGTTGAAATCAACTCCACCGACTAATTAAACCCTCTCTAACTGGAAGATTAGGCGTGATGTCAAAAATTCAGAACTTCCCCTTTAATGTGTCCATATTTGAACCTTAAATTTATAAAAGTCTAATCTCACGTTTCTAGATATTGTGCCTTGATGAAGCGTCGTTCCGAAGGCGCCCTACCCCCCGGCAGCAGCGTGGTGCCCTGCAATCCTGACTTTGCCCCACCCTCTCACCGCTCTGTGCCCACAGACGTGGACCCTGAGCTGGTCTACCTCTGCCGCCACGTCTATGACTTCCGATACGGACGCATTCTAAAAAACCCTCAGTAGTAGTAGTATGTTGCAAATTTCCTGCTAAATTTGATCTTATGTTGGAAGTACAGTGGTAGCTCGACATACGATCTTTTCGACATCCGACGAAAAATTTGACTCGTCGTTTGTTTCTACATCCGACGACATGCTCGAAATGATTTACGACAGCGCCGCAGTTTCTTTGTTTTCACGCAAGACCGATTTTCTTGTGAGAGAAATCAACATGGGTTCCACGAAGGTTAGTGCAGGTGGTGAAAAAAAGGAAAAAGGTGACGTTTATCATTGAAATGAAGATGGAAATGATAGAAAAATATGAGCGTGGTGTGCGCGTCAGTGAACTGACTCGATAATACGGCCGTAGAATGTCTACGATCTCGACGGTACTCCTCCGACCTTCGTTCGACAGTCTCTATAAGATAAGGTGACAATTATTATTGTGGTAACATCGCCAAAGAAATTGCCAGTTTCGTCAGGTTTTTAATCATTTACAGTGCCCTCCATAATTATTGGCACCCCTAGTTAAGATGTGTTTTTTAGCTTCTAATATTTTTTTTAATTCAAATAATATGGGACCTTGATGGAAAAAAAGAGAAAAATCCAACCTTCAATACAAGTGCATTTATTCAGTGGGGAAAAATCCCACACAAAGAAATAATTATTTGACATCAAATAATGTGTGTCACAATTATTATGTTTCACAAGATTGATTTTGTGTCTGGTGAACCATTTCTGTGTAGATTTGGCCATATGTCTAGGGTCATTGTCTTGCTGAAAGACCCAGTGACGAGCCATCTTCAGCTTTCGGGCAGAGGGCAACAGATTTTGCTTTAAAATGTCCTGGTATTTCAAAGCATTCATGATGCCATGCACCCTAACAAGGTTCCCAAAATCAAGCTTGTGAAACATTATAGGAGAAGATTAGGTGCTGTTTTGTTGGCAAAAGGGGGTTGTACAAAGTATTAAAACCAGGGGTGCTAATAATTGTGACACACAATATTAGATGTCAAATAATTATTTCTTTATGTGAGATTTTTTCCACACTGAATAAATGCACTTGTATTGAAGGTTGGATTTTTCTCTTTTTTCCATTAAGGTCCCATATTATTTGAATTAAAAAAAAAATTATTAGAAGCTAAAAAACACATCTTAACCAGGGGTGCCAATAATTATGGAGGGCACTGTATTTCAGAACTTGTGCAACACAACACGCCGACTGTCCGCCCCAATTAACGTCATCAACAACAGAACATTAAAAGAGAGAGTAAATCTCTACTGCACTTATCTCACTGTCACGTCAGCCACGCGGTGCGTTCGGGGACAGCATGCAAAACACATCCATCATATTAGAATCCGATTTTTTACATTATTCCCGGAATTATTATTATTATTATGTTAGTATTCCAATTTTTATTTATAATTGTTTCGCTATGTGTAATTGCCATTTGTAATGGTACCAGCAGTATTTATTAAGGATTTAGTTTAGGTTTTCACGCTGTGGAACGAATTAATGGAATTATAATGTATTTTAATGGGAAAATTATGCTCAACATATGACCATTTTGACTTACAAACAAGGTCCTGGAACGAATTAACTTAGTATGTAGAGGTACCACTGTATGTTGTTTTCCTTTGCCTGCACTGAGAAGAAAAAAGGACAGCCTGTAACGCTGATGGAAAGTTTTTAGCAGTTTTGAAAATGTATTGTTTGAAAACAGGGGCATAACTAACCGATGCTTTGTAATTACAGATGTTAACAGCAACGGTGCCATTTAACGCTAGCGTGCGACGTTAATGTTTACATTACAGCGGTGTTGTTTGCGTTGCATGTGGCAGTGATGTCAAAGTCGCATTGTTAGCATTAGCAATGTTGTTTCGATTATGACATTGTTAATGTTAATGGATTGGTAATGGTAATTGTTAATGGATGTTAGAGTTAAGGCAATTTAAAGGTTTTTCACATTGCGCTTAGTTTTCTTGGTGTTTACCAGCAGGGCAAGTTTCAGTGACAACAGGTAGCCTTACCCATATTTGGAAGTAGTTGCTTAGCAACCTACCAGGAAGTAGCCTGGAGTCTTTTCCCACTGTTTTGGACTAAAAGTAGACCGTGAGTTTATTTGTCATGTAAGCCAAAGCTTTTTACCAAAATCTTTTGCTGTTAGCACTCAGAAATCCCTATGCTAAACTTTTTCTTACTGAATACGCTTTTTGACGTCACAGTTATACAGCTCCTGAAGTGAACATTTTTCAGTCCGACATATACCGTAATTTTCCGACTATAAGCTGCTACTTGTTTCCTTCATTTTGAATCCTGCGGCTTATAGTCCAGTGTGGCTTATTTGTTGATTTATTTGGGTTAATATGTGACAGTCAACCTCTGCTGCCACCTGCTGTTAACAATTGTCGTCCAACATGCCTCCTAGCATGCATTGCAGCGCTACAGATGTAAATATCAAAATTCATGTTCTGTGCTAATTATTTCTTTAGTTACTGTTGAAGTTGATTCATTATTTGCTAGTTATGGTATTTTGTAACACCTCATTTGACAATGGCGTCATCAGAACTTCATAATTATGACATGACACTATCATTATTGAATGCTTATGTCAGATGTCAAGAAGTGTCATTTGGCAAATGTCCAGTTTGGATCTTTTACATCCATCCAAAAGTCAGATAATTTGCTGGATAACACTAAATCACATCTGTTATGATTCTGATTTATTTGGGTTAATAGGCAACACATGCCTCCTAGCATGCATTGAAGCACTACAGATGTAAATAACAATCAAAATTCATGTTGTGTGCTAATTATTTATTCAGTTACTGTTCCAGTTGTTTCATTAATTGCTTGTTATGGAATTTGGTAACATTTTATTTGACAGTGGCATCATAAGACAGTCATGACATGACACTATCATGGGCATGATTTAATGCTTACGGCAGATGTCAATAAGTGTCATCTGGCAAATTATGTTACCAACTCCATTTATGTCCAGTTTAGATCTTTTGCATCCATTCAAAAGTGAGATAATTTGCTGGATAACATGAAATGGCACCTGTTATAGGCATTCATTAATGTTCATGACAGTGTCATGTCATAGTTATGATTGTGTAATGACCGTCTTAAGGCGCCACTGCCATAAATAGCAATTTATGAAACAACTGGAACAGGAACTGAAGAAATAATGAGCACAGAACATGAATTTTGATTGTTTTTTTTTACATCTGTATTGCTGCAATAAATGCTAGGAGGCATGTTGGACAACGACAGTGTTGACAGCAGGTGGCAGAAGAGGTTGACAATCTCCCAAAAGGAAGCAGTGATGCCCAAATGAAGCTTCTTGAAGCAACAAAACTTTGCATCCAATTGGTTCAAAGCTTCATAGTAGTTCATTTGGGCTTCTGACAGTCGTATGATGCCACTGTCAAATAAAGCGTTCATATCTTTTGGTGTAAATATCCCTTAATAAAGGGAGGACAGCTGCGGCTTATAGTCCAGTGCGGCTCATCTATGGACAAATGCTGTTTTCGTGTAACATTTAATGGGTGGCGGCTTATAGTCAGGTGTGCCTTATAGTGCGAAAATTACGGTATGTGAAAAGTCCTTTCCATTCACGTTATAGTGACGTTGCTTTCATTGCTTTTACTGTGCGAGGCAGTGACGTTGACATTCCCGACTTTTCGTTGCTGGGATATTCTGGCACTTATGAATGAATCATTCTGTCACCACTGTGGGTAAAGAAGATGAAAAGTGTTGCCAATTTTAAGGCTCTGTGATTGACAAGAGCCCAACAAAATCATATTTTCAATTCACAGCGTTTAAGAGTCCCAAAAGTGATGTTATTTTTACCCCAGTCGCCCCGCCTGAAGGAATGATGGTGCGTGTGAGTAAAGGCGAAGCACAGAGCTCTTTAGCCGGCTGAAGAGGTTACAGCCAAATCGTTGTACTGCGTCTCGGTCAGCTCGCTTGCATTTTCTGCTTCCATCAAATCAGATTTTTACGCTTCCTCCCCCCAACAGCCCTCCCCCTTAGCCTGCCAGGCATGCTGGACACCAGGCCGATCTAAGCGACTGTCGCTCTCGCGTCTCCCCCCCCAAAGCACCTTAGCACCATGTTTGTTCCGTTTGGAAGCCAGTGGCTAAGGTTGAACCTCCACTGAAGGAGCCACTAATGGACAATTGGGCATGTGTGAGTTTGAGAGTGTTGTCAGTGTGGATAATGTGGGAATGTGGGTGATATGTTTTTTTTTCCCTTTTCAGAGAGGCTTTCAGGCAATCAAACCAAACAAAAGCAGCTTTTTACAGGAAGCCAATCTCTCGCCACAGCTCACTTGCCGTAACGGTTGCTTTTTATCTTAAGCATTTTTTTTCTAAACGCTGTTTACTTCATGTATGACCAAAGTCCATTCACAATATCTTTCTGGATTTCACTAGCATCTCCCCAAAAATGGTCTAACAGGGAAAGGTGCTTAGGAAAGCTTTGATTCTTAACCTTTAATGAGCAAAAGTTTGGATAAGAAAAATCTCACAGCACACCTGTTTTAACACATTCCCTGCCATTGGCGGCAATAGATGTCTAAGCTCTTTGACCCATCCAGTTTAAAAGGAATTGGATGTCTATCTCCGTCTCGTGAGAGCTGGAAAACCGAATTATGTTCACATTTTCGAACCACTTTTTTTTCCTGTGTTGTTTTTCTTTTAAAAGTCGGCCGATGGTTCAGTTTGTTGTATCAACGCTCCGTCTTTTCGCTTAAACGGACAGAAAACACATTTTTTATGTGATCCACAGTGGAAAGAATCTTGCTTAAAGGGAACCTCGGACTTAAAGACTTGTAGGTTCTAATAAGCCACAATTGTTCTTCTACAAAAATATGCTATTAGAAACATAACATATTCCCATTGATTTCAAAATATATAATATTTAGTACATGTTTTGACCTACGGAGGGTGCCATGTTTTAAGCGTGCAATGGACACTCGGGGTGATGAAGTAGATCGTCAATGTCACTCAACGAATAATACCGTTTTACTGCAATTCTTTCTACGCGGCGAGACGTCCAACACATGCGCTCATCGGTTAAAAGCGGCGAGTACTTACTATTTGTGTTTTTATTGAGTGTTTTATTACCCTTTCTTTGCCTCAAAATCATAAGCGGATTTTAAGGGGGGGCCTGGTGGCCGAAAAGTATCATTGCATGAAATTGACTTTCCTATATTTCCTATATATATAAAAGTTGTAAAGCAATAAAACTGCAACAAAAATGAATGAAATGAACAAAAAAAAAAAATTTTATTATGGGTCAAAAAAATGTTTCGAACAGATCATGTGACTAGTACCTTAGACGGTTATTTGCTTTGCATGTAATTTAAAAAAAAAAATTGAGGGCAATTTTATTTTTAAAATAATTTTTTTCTTTGATTGAAAATATTTTGTTATAATTGAAGCAACTTTTTTGGGGGATTGAATGATTTAGACACAAACCCATAATATGGCCTAAACACAAAAAGGATTGCTTCAATCAAATAAAACTTTTTCAATGAAAAATTAAGTGTTCAAAATGCAAATTTTTCAATTCCAAATATTTTTTCGCATTCAAAAACGTTTTCTATGATTTTTCTTTTTTAAAACATATTTTTTGAAGCAACTTATTTTTTGATTGAATGATAAGACAAAAACGCCCTAGCCAAAATGTGGCCCAAACACAAATCAACATTACTTCAATCAAAAAATTTGCTTCACCCCGCCCCCCCCAAAAAATCAATCAAATAAAAATAGCTTTCACATGCATTCTTTTTGAGTTACAGACACTATTTTTTCATTGTGACATAATTTGGTCGTTTAAGTCGTTTTTTTTTTTTTTTTTTTTTTTTTTTTTATATAAAGAAAATATTATACATCAATTGATTTTAAGCTAAAAATGATAGACATTTCGAATTACCTTCTTTTGATGGCTGGGTTGAAACAAAAGCGTTGCGCGGTGTCGTAAACGGGGCTCTCCAGGGTTAAATGGACAAATTAAAAATAGTTTGGGGGCTTAATAAGCCATGAAACTGCTATGGCAGCATACAGACATTGTTCTATCAAACACAACAGTTCCTTTGGCCTAAAATACAGCAGGTTATTTAAAGAGGGGTACAAGAGCAGAAACTGCTTTTTCAGCCTTGTCTGTGTTTTCCGCCATGCTTAAACCACCCTTATTGATATTACTACGTTTAAGTATTTTCTTAAGGCATCTTTAGTATGTACTGTCTTTATGTGTCGAAACAAAACAAGCTGAAAGCGCACGGTAGTACATTGGTCGTCAAATTCGCCTCTTATCGGACATTTCACCGGTGTAGCACATTTTGGCAGAACACGGTTTTTTTCCTACTTTCATCTCATCCCGTCGTTCCTGTTCATTTTGCTTTTGCTTCTCGTCTTAAGGAATATCAACAATGCTGTCATGCTTCTAAGAACTGCAAGTCTTTCTTTCCGTGGATCCTTTTTTAATAAATTGAAAAAAAATACAGAATTACATTCCTGGGATGTGTAATATAGGGTAAGAATGTAAATAAATGCTAGTATTTGCCCTTTGTGTGACAGACATTTTATCACGGTTTTAGCCTATCAAATGCAAGTATTCCAGATTGCCAGCTCGTCCTTGTGACATCATTTTTAACACCGTTCCATGCACATTTGTTTATGTTCGGTAGTATATCTGACATAACAAAATGGCTACGCTTGTATGGGGCGCCGTTTGTAAAGCAGCACATGCTGAAAATTATGACATTTTCTCACATTTAGCGCCACCGTGTTTAAAACGTGGTGTAAATTTTTAGAGTCACTTTTTTTTTTTTTGCACATTTACATTATGTAGCAACTTTAAATATTCATTCAAGTTTTGGACCTGATTCTTTAAATCCAGAACTAAATATTTAATTTAAATCTTAAATTATATCCTAAATGCTAAATCTGGAAACGGTTAGAACTAAATATTTAGCTTAATATCCAAATTCACATGACTGGAGACCGGAAGTAACAAAATAAAAGCTGGAACATACAAAATACTCTTTAAATAGTTTCTCCTAAATATGTATTTTACCTATATATTGATATTATCACAATGAGTAATGTCTAAGAGCAGACTGCCACCGGTGAGTAAGTTTTATTCATTTTCAAGCAAGGTAAACAGACAGTCTGAGCTGCTCCAGCAGCTTTTATTTTGTTACTTCCGGTCTCCAGTCATGTAGATTTGCATATTAAGCTAAATATTTAGTTCCGACCGTTTCCTGATTTAACATTTAGGATATAAATCTAACGTAAACAGACAGTCTGAGCTGCTCCACCAGCTTTTATTATGTTACTTCCGGTCTCTAGTCATGTACTGTAGATTTGCATATTAAGCTAAATATTTAGTTCCGACAGTTTCCTGATTTAACATTTAGGATATAGGATATAAATTTAAGAGTTAAATATTTAGTTCTGGATTTAAAGAATCAGGTCCAAAACTTATTTAAAAATGAATATTTAAGTTGCTAAATAATGTAAATGTGCAAAAAAAAGTGACTCTAAAAATTTCACACCATTTTAAACACTGTGTGGCGCTAAATGTGAGAAAATGTTGTCGTAATTTTCAGGATGTGCTGCTTTACAAACGGCGCCCCATACGCCCGTAGGGCTGTGTCATTTGTTTGAACATTAATTTCTCTTCGCGATTTTCATACTTAAATACTTTGGGCAAACATCTTTCATATCAAGGTTATTAATACTACTTGTTGTCTGTCCCTTTAAGCATCTGGTTAGAAAGCCTTGTTCAAATTGCACTAAACCATTCCTGCAGATGTTATTGTGGCGGCGCAGGAAGAGGGAAGTCCTAACGACGTCTGCTTTTGTCAAATGTAAACGAAACTATTATCCATGACTTGACTGGTGAAGAGGTCGAGTCCAAGTAGTGTTACAGTTTTTCATGAATGAAGCCATTCCTTTATGAATATATACAGTACATCTATTTAAGCGCTAAAGAGTGAGCCATAGTTGTGTCGGTGGATGCATGAATCCAAACATCAAGATTAAATCAGATTCTGATCATGTGTCGTATTGCTCCTGATGACTTCTTAATTAAATAAGAATATGTTACGTTACTAAAATGGCACATGCAATATATTTTTGGATGACTATTTTTTCCTCTCTGAAGGGTAAAGCAACTTAATTGTATTTAATATCATTTGAGCTTTCTTTCGAATTAACGTTAATTCCCCTTATAGAAACTAAGTGTATATATTTAATCCAAGCACTGTTTGAATAGACACATAGTGTAGTATTTTTGCAAACTCTGTATTGATTATATTGAAGGTAAGGATATTTAAAAGGAGTCAACTGTATTATTAACTTAAGATGTTGATTTAAGTTATTGGGGGCATGCTTTGTGGAATTGATCTACTTTGATGGATGGAAATTGTTTTTTGTTTTTTAAAAAGTTATACAGTGAGTGCTTAAGAGTTGGAAAGAGGCCTCCACTCTAATAGACGCCTTATCTCAATTATTTTCATGTTTTTTCAGTCATTTTAAAAACAAACAAAATACACATAACTTTCGTGAAGAAAAATTCTTCCACCGTACATCTTGCAGCCTTTTTCACTTAAAGGGCCTGAAGCCAAAAAGAAGTCTCATGGCCACCCACTCTCATTTCAAGGCCTCCATATTGTAGTAAAGCAGCTGCGAGAGAATGAGAGACATGTTTTTTCTCATGTCACACAGGAAGTGTTGCGAGTCAAAAGAAAGCAGACTAGTCTACGCCGATGCTTCCCGTGGATGTATATTTTGATATATTTGGGAAAAGTGGTAGGTTGAAAGTATCAAAATTAACAACAAAAAGGTTTTAGATATTTTTGCAGTAGAGCTGTGTCTATCCAATTTTTGTCGCTCCCTGAAAGATCTCTTGGATTAATGTAACATCTCCTACTGATTTTAATGTTGCATTGAAATGATATTTATACAGTTTAATGAAGTTCTTTGTGAAAATTTGCTGTTTGAGTGTTCTTTTTTTACACAATTCAAGCCAGGAAATCTTATAGTAAAGTAGTGCTGCAACGATTAATCGATTAACTCGAGTATTCGATTAGAAACAAAATATTCGGATGAAATTTTCCTGCCTCTAGTATTCGTTTAATTAAAGTGGCATTGTAATGGTTTGTTTTGAAAGTGTTTGCCTTTAGTTTCATTCATTTGGGTGGATACACTGCCCTCTAGTCTGCCCCATTTCACATGGCTGAATCCAGCTGCTCCCTGTTAAGACCAACATAAGCTAAGTTTTTGTTTGAGCTAATGTTTTTTTTAATGCATTCTTAATTTAAAGCAGTGGTCTCAAACCGGTCCTCAAAGGGCCGCAGGGGGTACTGGATTTCATTCCAACCAAACGAGACAAATACCTTTTCACCAATCTGGTTTCTTACAAGTGTAATCAGTTGATTGCAATCAGGTGCTGCTTATGTTAGTAGAAACCTCATTGGTTGAACTGTTTGTGCTGGATCTGTTGGAACAAAAACCAGGACCCACTGCGGCCCTTTGTGGAGTCGGTTTGAGACCGCTGATTTAAAGGTATATTTAGCCATTTTTTTGTGGGAATATGGGTTTTAACCATTTGTTAAGAGCATTGTAAAAAAAAAAAAAAAAAAAACATTGGCATTTTATAGCATTTAAACTAGCGGACTTTTGCGATGTAAGTTAGCCAATTGTTCTTTTGTTGTACATATATCCTCATTAAAAAAAAATTTTTTTATACCGTTTGAGGCTCAGGTCAGATATTTAAATTTTTATGTTCCTTATCCGATTACTCGATTTTTCGAATTAACGAGTTCATCGATTAATCGACTACTAAAATAATCGACAGCTGCAGGCCTATAGTAAAGTATTAGGGATTTTTCTCATTTGCAACACCCTATCCAAAATAACAGTTTCTTTCTCATTATTCAGTGCTCATTAGTTTCTCCCTCTCTATAGGTCATCCTCGATTCTTTACTTTTTTCCAATCTATTATAATATCACCCAGTTGCATTGTTTTTGCAACATAAAGTATCTCCGAAAAGATGTTATGCATTATTATTATTAGCAGGGCCGGCCCAGCCTATACGCAGACTATGCAGCTGCTTAGGGCCCCTGACCACCAGGGGGCCCCCAATCTGGCAATTGTTTAATTTGTGTTCTATTTTGTTTACTAAAGTTTGCTTTATTTGACTTTTGTGAGTTTTGAGACTTGATTACAAGCTTAAAAAAATAAAAGTTCTTCCTTAACTTCTTTCTTTCCTCTTTTAGAAAAAGGTTTGGCGCTATCTACTGTAAGTACTGACAATCATTTGGGGTGAGAAGTTTGAAGTATGCAGTGCAACAAAATCTGATTAATATACAAAATATGGACGTATGGGTTGGATTGCATGTATGGGTTTCACAGTACACTATGACGAAATGGTGGGCCAAAAATATGGGCCCCTTTGCATTATTTTGCTTAGGGCCCCCAAATGGCCTGGGCCAGCCCTGATTATTAGCTTCTGATAAGTGGCACATACAATGGTATGAAAAAGTATCTGAACCTTTTGGAATTTCTCACATTTCTGCATAAAATCACCATCAAATGTGATCTGATATTTGTCAAAACCACACAGATGAAAAAACAGTGTCTGCTTGAATTAAAACCACCCAAACATTTATAAGTTTTCATATTTTAATGAGGGTAGTATGCAAATGATGACAGAAGGGGAAAAAATACCATATTGCCCCGAATATAAGACGGTGTTTTTTGCATTGAAATAAGACTGAAAAAGTGGGAGTTGTCTTATATTCGGGGTCTAGACATTATACCCATTCACGACGCTAGATGGCGCCAGATATCATTGAAGCGAATGCTGAACTTGAGGAGTAATGTTCTGTCATGACAGATCTCAGCTACTCTCAAGTTTAACCAGTTTGCATTATTTTATTGCACTGTTTTTCCTTATTCAGATTTGTTTCAAGACTACCGTTAGTTAGACTTCACTTTGATGGTTAATGCAGTTATTGCAATTTTGTTGTTTTATGACAAGAGATTGGTTTATTTACATTTAAAAAAACAGAAGCCATTCATTTACGAATGTGATTGCACCTTAAGTTTACATATTTAAATGTTCAGATATTAAGATTTGAATGCGGCAAAATAAGATGCTTTTTCTCTCAAATATATTGTTATAATCCTTTGTTTCAGATGTACTGGAATTATTTTCTGTATAAAAATTAATTTTGTGTTCAAAAAGTCTTTTTTTAAACTTGAGTCTTGAAAAAGAGGGGGTCGTCTTATAATCAGGGCCGTCTTATATTCGGGCCCATACGGTAAGTAAGTGAACATCACATTTAATATTTTGTGGCCCCCCCTTTTGGCAGCAATAACTTCAACCAGACGCTTCCTGCAGCTGCAGATCAGTCTGGCACATCGATCAGGACTAATCTTGCCCCATTCTTCTCCACAAAACTGCTGTAGTACAGTCAGATTCCTGGGAAGTCTGGCATGAATCGATGTCGTTAGGTCATGCCACAGCATCTCAATGGGGTTCAAGTCTGGATTTTGACTTGGCTACTCCAGAACGTGTATCTTGTACTTCTAAAACCATTCTGAAGCTGATTTACTTCTGTGTTTTGGATCACTGTCTTGTTGACATACCCTTCCTCTTTTTAGCTTCAACTGTCTGACGGACGGCCTCAGGTTTTCTTCCAAAATATCCTGATAAACCTTTGAATTCATTCTTCCATTAATGACTGCAAGTCGTCCAGGCCCTGAGGTAGCAAAACAGCCCCAAATCATGATGCTCCCTCCATCATGCTTCACGGTGGGGATGAGGTGTTGATGTTGGTGAGCTGTTCCATTTTTCCTCCACGCATGACTTTGTGTGCTACTCCCAAACAATTCAACTTTGGTTTCATCAGTCCACAAAATATTTTGCCGAAACTTGTGTGGAGTGTCCAAATGCCTTTTTGCGAACATTAAACGAGCAACAGTGTTTTTTTTTTTTTTTTGTACAGCAGTGGCTTCCTCCGTGGAGTCCTCCAATGAACACCACTCTTGGCCATAGTTTTACATATAGTTGGTGTGTGCACAAATACATTGAACTGTGTCAGTGATTTCTGTAAGTCTTTAGCAGACACTCTAGGGTTCTTTTTTACCTCTCTTGAGTATTCTGCGCGGAACTTTTGGCATTATCTTTGGTGGATGGCCACTCCTTGGGAGAGAAGCAAAAGTGCCAAACTCTCTCCATTTGTAGATAACTTCTCTGACTGTTGATGGATGAACATCCAGACTGTTAGAGATGGTTTTGTATCCTTTCCCAGCTTTATAAAATGATACATGATGCACATCAACAATGCTTCTCATCAAGACAATTCTTACCAGGTGTTTGTTTTATAGCACACACATGGGCACACCTGACTTAAATTGTTTGGTAAAAAATGGTTTCAATTGCTCTTTAAGTCTTCTTGGGCAGAGGGTTCACCAACTTATCCCCCCCCCCCCCCCCCTTCTGTCACTGTTTGCATGCTAGCCTCATTAAAATATTAAAACCTAAAAATGATTAGTGGTTTTAGTTATAGCAGACACTGTTTTTACCTCTGTGTGATTTTGACAAAGACCAGATCACATTTTATGGTGATTTTATGCAGAAATGTGAGAAATTCCAAAAGGATCAGATACTTTTTCATATCACTGCATTTCACTCGAGACAGGAGTATTTCAATTGTGTCAACTTTTGTTGGGTATTAATACAAATGTAGGGAGGAAAAAAATGAAAATCAGTTTGGTTTTTCAAAAAAAAAAAAAAAAAATGAACCCCATTAAATTACAAATAAATTACTGAAAAATCATACAATGTGAGTTCCAGATTATTTTTAAAATTATGTCTCTATAAGTGGAAATGCATCTATGATTGAAATTTCAGACCTCTACCTATTTTCTAAGTGGGTGAACTTGCAAAATCACCAGGGATTCAAATTCTTCTGCTCCTTACTTTATATATACACACATACAGTCATGTGAAAAAATTTGGACACCCCATTCAGTTCTTTGACATGAAATCTTGTTTTATCTCTGGAAAAGAAAGTGATTTAATTGCAGGTAAACAACGAAAATTCACATAGTTTCACTCATTAAACCAAATAGATCAACAAAAATGCATATTCTAACAGAGAAAAAAGTTAGGACACCCTAACACCTAATAGCTAGTGTTACCCCCTTTTGCCGAAATAACTTCAGTGAGACGCTTTTTTTTAGCCATCTACCAGTCTTTGACATCGGTCTGGAGAAAGTTTGTCCCACTCCTCAACGCAGAATACTTTCAGCTGTGAGACGTTTGCCTGGTTTCTTGCATGTACATCACATTGCAAGTCACCCCACAGCATCTCAATGGGATTAAGATCTGGTCTCCATTTCTTCCTTTTCACCCAGTCCTTGGTGGATTTACTGGTATGTATGGGTCATTGTCATGTTGCAGGGTCCAGTTTCGCTTCAGCTTTAATTTTTTCACAGATGATCTCACATGTTCCTCAATCACCCTCTGATACACGATAGAATTCATGGTGGATTCTATGCTGGTGAACTGGCCAGGTCCTGCTGCAGCAAAGCATCCCCAAACCATGACACTTCCACCTCCATGCATCACAGTTGGTATGAGGTTCTTTTCCTGGAATCCTGTATTGGGTTAATGCCAAACAGGTCCTCTGTTCTGGTGTCCAAATAATTCAATTTTAGATTCATTTGTCCAAAGAACATTATTTCAGAAGTCCCGGTCTTTGTCTAAATTCACTCTGGCAAACTTCAGTCCGGCCTTCATGTTCTTCTTGGAGAGCAAAGGTTTCCTCCTTGCACACTTCCCATGAAGGATAAACTTGTGAAGTCTCTTTCTGATTGTAGAGGCATGCATTTTTACATCTACAGTTGCAAGAGCCAGCTGTAGGTCCCGTGATGACATTTTAGGGTTTTTGGAGACTTCTTTTAGCATCTTGCGGTCTGCTCCAGGGGTGAACTTGTCAGTGTGCTTGTATGGCCTTACCTAGACATGTTGGCAGTTGTTTTGAATGTCATCCACTTGCAGACTATTTTCTGGACAGTAGAATGGCTGATTTTATATTCTTTTGAGATCTTTGAAATCCTTTACCAGACTCATAAGCGTGTACAATCTTCTTTCTGAAGGCCTCAGACAGTTCCTTTGATCTCACCATGGTGTTTTCTCTCACTTCAACAGTCAGGGGCACACCAAACTAAAGATGAGGTTTAAATAAGGCAAGCCTCCTTCAAAACACTGGGTAAAATTGTTCTAATAATTTGCACCGAATGTCATACATGTGTGTGACTTTAGCCATTTTAAGTGGGATTGAATGTGGGGATATCTTAATCTATTCCTCAACAGAAATTGCATTTATTTAAAATTACATTTTACAGAAAGTTACATAAAACATCTTTTTTTCAGTTTTAATTGTTAAGTTCTATTACTTGAATCTCTCAAGATTGTTAAAATTGATATTAAATATCCATATGACCAAATACAGTGCCTTGCAAAAGTATTCGGCCCCCTTGAATCTTGCAACCTTTCACCACATTTCAGGCTTCAAACATAAAGATATGAAATTTAATTTTTTTGTCAAGAATCAACAACAAGTGGGACACAATCGTGAAGTGGAACAACATTTATTGGATAATTTAAACTTTTTTAACAAATAAAAAACTGAAAAGTGGGGCGTGCAATATTATTCGGCCCCTTTACTTTCAGTGCAGCAAACTCACTCCAGAAGTTCATTGAGGATCTCTGAATGATCCAATGTTGTCCTAAATGACCGATGATGATAAATAGAATCCACCTGTGTGTAATCAAGTCTCCGTATAAATGCACCTGCTCTGTGATAGTCTCAGGGTTCTGTTTAAAGTGCAGAGAGCATTATGAAAACCAAGGAACACACCAGGCAGGTCCGAGATACTGTTGTGGAGAAGTTTAAAGCCGGATTTGGATACAAAAAGATTTCCCAAGCTTTAAACATCTCAAGGAGCACTGTGCAAGCCATCATATTGAAATGGAAGGAGCATCAGACCACTGCAAATCTACCAAGACCCGGCCGTCCTTCCAAACTTTCTTCTCAAACAAGGAGAAAACTGATCAGAGATGCAGCCAAGAGGCCCATGATCACTCTGGATGAACTGCAGAGATCTACAGCTGAGGTGGGAGAGTCTGTCCATAGGACAACAATCAGTCGTACACTGCACAAATCTGGCCTTTATGGAAGAGTGGCAAGAAGAAAGCCATTTCTCAAAGATATCCATAAAAAGTCTCGTTTAAAGTTTGCCACAAGCCACCTGGGAGACACACCAAACATGTGGAAGAAGGTGCTCTGGTCAGATGAAACCAAAATTGAACTTTTTGGCCACAATGCAAAACGATATGTTTGGCGTAAAAGCAACACAGCTCATCACCCTGAACACACCATCCACACTGTCGAACATGGTGGTGGCAGCATCATGGTTTGGGCCTGCTTTTCTTCAGCAGGGACAGGGAAGATGGTTAAAATTGACGGGAAGATGGATGCAGCCAAATACAGGAACATTCTGGAAGAAAACCTGTTGGTATCTGCACAAGACCTGAGACTGGAACGGAGATTTATCTTCCAACAGGACAATGATCCAAAACATAAAGCCAAATCTACAATGGAATGGTTCAAAAATAAACGTATCCAGGTGTTAGAATGGCCAAGTCAAAGTCCAGACCTGAATCCAATCGAGAATCTGTGGAAAGAGCTGAAGACTGCTGTTCACAAACACTCTCCATCCAACCTCACTGAGCTCGAGCTGTTTTGCAAGGAAGAATGGGCAAGAATGTCAGTCTCTCGATGTACAAAACTGATAGAAACATACCCCAAGCGACTTGCAGCTGTAATTGGAGCAAAAGGTGGCGCTACAAAGTATTAACGCAAGGGGGCCGAATAATATTGCACGCCCCACTTTTCAGTTTTTTATTTGTTAAAAAAGTTTAAATTATCCAATAAATTTTGTTCCACTTCACGATTGTGTCCCACTTGTTGTTGATTCTTGACAAAAAATAAAAAATTTATATCTTTATGTTTGAAGCCTGAAATGTGGCGAAAGGTTGCAAGGTTCAAGGGGGCCGAATACTTTTGCAAGGCACTGTATGTTAGAAAACACACGGGTGTCCTAATTTTTCCACATGACTGTAGACACACATATTTGTATATTTGTATAGGTCTTAGTGTGTTATTTCACATGTTTGATTTAAAAAAAAAATGCATTTACAGCTCTTAATATATATATATATATATATATATATATATATATATATTTTTTTTTTTTTTTACTTTTTAAGAATATTTTTTAAAACACAATTTTTGTTACTTTTAGATTATGGCAAACCAATGTCTCTGGATACCACTGGAGCTATGTATATGTTTGCAGACATTAAATAATGAAAACAATGCCCCATATGTGTAATAAAATATTTATTACTTTGAAATACCCAGCAAACAGTCTTCTTTACCCAATTAAAATGACACCTGATGTGAATCAAAGGTTCCCTGTGGCCGTTCTAGTGCCTGCTAATGTTTTTCCCCGATCCTACACGGCTCAATGGCTTTTGATTGCAGAAGGGAAGCTCTCCTCTCCATGCATGTGATCAAAACAGGAAGTGTGCGACTTTTCCCCCGTCGGGGAGATAAACTTTCAACCTCATCTCCACAGGAGGGCAGCATTGAGGCAAGTGAGTATTTGTATTAATAGGGATAGGTGTCAGAACATTGGCTGCCTGTGCAAGGTCTTAATGAGGTCGCACACTGCATCTGTTGAGACAGGTGCGAGTAAACACTCCTGCTGGTATCAGCCGGAACAGACACGCACATATACACATACACGCAAACCATACATAGAGCACACAATAAGGGCACACTTAATTGTCTGCCGTTGGCCTTTATGGCAGCGTTTTGAAGGCGCGAATGCACGTCAAGCTCAGTTAAACAGCAGTTGAACATTGTCTGCTAATGACATATTGTCACCAATATGCTGCCTTAAAAAAAAGATGCTTGCAGTAATTGTAACATGATGTTAAGAGGCGGGTAAAGCCTGTTAAATTCTCACTGAAGGCCTTCACACTGTCACCTTCAACTTTTATCTTAGTACAGTAAATTCCTGATTTTTTTTTTCCTTTTGTAAAATTTGTATTTCCTCTTCCACGTCTTTCAAAGTAAGTCTTCTCCTATCTTTGAATGAAATTAGAGGGTCGTTGCCATTTTCTACAAAATAAAGGTGAGCACCAAAGGAAGCATGTGGTAGAAGACAATCCAGTGAGAGCAGAGTAAACAGAAACCATGGCTTGGTCTTCTAACTGCTTCTCTAGTTGGCTTAATCAGCGTATTTCTATGTTGATGATGGCAATTAATCAACTGACACTGCTTAATCTGCACATGACATCATGCACCGTGCCGTATGGCAGCCTGATGTAAGCTCTTCGATTGTGTGCAAGTTGGCAACTTTTGTGTCTTCTCAACTCTTTGTGTTACACTTTGAGTAATTTTGTAAGTCAATAGACTGAATTGAAAAGACACTAAAAACTGACCTTGATTTAATCATGTATTGAACTAATGGTACTAGAGATGTCACGTCATTTTCAAAGTATCCGAATCGGCAAAAAATATCGGACATGCCTTTTTTAATATATATATTTTTTAATTAAATCGTTTTCTAATTGTATTTAACGTTACAGACATAATATGTTACACTTATCCAGAGTCTTTAGTTCAGGTTTAAGGTAGGGTTATCAAATTTATCCCATTAACAGCGGTAATTAATTTAAAAAAAATTTTATCACGTTAAAATATTTAACGCATTGTCGCGTTCAATCTGTAATGGCGCCGTTTTACCTATATATATAGTTAAAAGGCAGCGTAAAATGAGTAGAGTGAATTTTGGCAGCCTTTGGAGCCTTTTTTTAATTGGCTAAAGCCCTACAATCCCTCTCCCTACGATTAGAAATATCGCGGGAAGCAATGTGGGGAAGAAAGGTAGTAATTGATCTTTTTCTTAACACCCTATGTTATTTCCCAATGCAGAGAAGATATATCAATTGGTACCGCTACAAACAGTCATGGTTGCACTTCCCAACATGCATTTGGGCAGAACAGTTAAATGGCTACAGTATCATTTACTGAAAGCTCAACAAATACACTAGATGGCAATATTTAGTCACAATATACAAAGTCACATTTATCCTTTAAGAATTACAAGTCTTTCGATCCGTGGATCCCTCTCACAGAAAGAATGTTAATAATGTAAATGCCATCTTGAGGAATTATTGTCATAATAAACAAATACAGTACTTATGTACTGTATGTTGAATGTATATATTCGTCTGAGTTTTATTCATTTTTTTTTTATGCATTGCCAAAATGTATATGATTGGGAAAAATTATCGGGAATGATTGGAATTGAATCGGGAGCAAAAAAAAAAAGTCGGATCGGGAAATATCGGGATCGGCAGATACTCAAACTAAAACAATCGGGATCGGATCGGGAGCAAAAAAAAAACATGATCGGAACAACCCTAACTGGTACTACAATTATGATTATAAATATTGAGACTTTGACCCAATTATCTTCCTTTGTATTGCAATTAAACAAGATGTGCTTTGACTTTCTAGTTAGGGCCCGAGCACTCAGCGTGCGAAGGCCCTATTGTTTTGCAAAGGATTATTATTATTATTATTATTATTATTATTAGGGCCCGAGCACTAAGCGTGCGAAGGCCCTATTGTTTTGCAAAGGATTATTATTATTATTATTATTATTATTATTCTTCTTTTTTCAGGGCAAATGAAAATGGCCAATTTGGAGGCCTGAACATGCACGAAAAGTCACCAAAATTTGCACAAACGTGCGGCTTTGCGTAAATTTCGATAATCTTGTGTCGTTTTGAAAAAATGTCAAAAAATGGCTCAGTGGCGCCCCCTTGACCCTTAAAATTTTCAAAAAGGCCTCTCCTCTCAGGTTTTCAACGTAGAGCAATGAAATTTGGGGAGTAGATACCTTATGCCTAACTGTTCAAAAAAGCCTCTTGCACCCATATTCCAAATCCAACAGGAAATCGGATATTTTGGATCAAATGTGAAATTTTTATCGGTTCACAGTTTGAGTTTACATTTGGAGGCCTGAACATGCACGAAAACTCACCAAAATTTGCACATACATGCAACTTTGCGTAAATTTTGATAATCTACAAAAAAATTTAACAAAATGGCTCAGTGGCGCCCCCTTGAAATTTTCAAAAAGGCCTTTCCTATTAGGTTTTTTCAACGTAGAACGATGAAATTTGGCGAGTCGATACATTGTGCAAAACTGCTCCAAAAAGTCTCTTGCACCCATATTCCAAACCCAACTGGAAGCCAGAAATTTTGGATCAAATGTGAAATTTTATCGATTTACATTTGAGACCTTGTCGCTGAAGAAAATAGTTGGATCGTCTTCAAAATTGGTCAGACTATTCAGGAGACATATGAGATCTTAAGTTTTCAAAATGGTGAGTTTTCACTCAAGGGTCTGACCTGGGCGTGGTCCCAAAGTCGGCCATTTTTGGGCAAAATACCAAATTCAGAAAATGATTAAAAACTCCGTGATACAACGTTCAATCTTTTTCATTTCTAGCATGTATATGAGATATCCCAGCCTGAACACGACTGCATTGAAATATTACCCATTAGGCCTGGCGCCCCCTAGTGGGAACAGGAAATGGCCTTCTTTACGAGACAGGCTCCTCCTCCAAGGGAAAAAAATCTATTGACCTCAAACCTGTTTCAGGGGAGCCTCAAGACATGTGTTCAGGTCCCTGATGAAAAATATTGAGGTTTCGTTGAAGCGGAGAGGTCCAAACTGGAAGTGAAAATGACCGTCAACAATTTGTCTCGCCAAAAATTTTGAACAGTCATAACTCGGCAGATATGCAACATATCTGCGCCAAACTTTCCGTGTTTGTTGAGAGTCATACCCTGAAGGTTCTTGTAGGGGTCATTTGCATCAACTCTACAGTGCCAACTAGTGGCGACAGAAAGAAGTTTTAAAAAAGGCCTTTCCTATTGGGTTTTTTCAACATAGAGCAAGGAAATTTGGGGAGTAGATACCTTATGCAAAACTGCTCCAAAAAGTCTCTTGCACCCATATTCCAAATCCAACAGGAAATCGGGTATTTTGGGTCGAATGTGAAATTTTCATGGGTTCACAGTAAGAGTTTACATTTGGAGGCTTGAATATGCATAAAAACTCACCAAAATTTGCACATACATGCGGCTTTGGATAACGTTCGATAATCTTGCAACGTTACGAAACAATTTAACAAAATGGCTCAGTGGCGCCCCCTTGAAATTTTCAAAAAGGCCTCTCCATTTAGGTTTTTCTAACATAGAGTGATGAAATTTGGAGAGTCAAAACTTTGTGCAAAACTGCTCCAAAAAGTCTCTTGCACACACATTCCAAATCCTACAGGAAATCGGGTATTTTGGATTGAATGTGAACTTTTTATCGATTTACAGTGTGCACATTTTACACCTTGGCACCTAGGGAATTAGTTTGATCATTCTCAAAATTGGTGAGACTGTTCATGAGGCATATGAAATCTTAAGTTATAAAAATGGTGTGTTTTCATTCACGGGCCTGACCTGGGCGGGGCGCCAAATTCTTCCATTTTTTCGCCAAAACACCGAATTCGGAAAATGACTGATAACTCCCTCATACAACGTTCAATCTATTTTAAATCTGGCATGTGTGTGAGGTATACCAGCCTGAGCAGGACTGGATTGAAAATTTACCATTTGTGCCTGGCGCCTCCTAGTGGGAACAGGAAATGCCCTTTTTTACGGGACACACTCCTCCTCTAAAGGGAAAAAATCAATCTACTTCAAACCTGCATAAGGGAAACCTTAAGACCTGTCTTCAGGTGCCTGATGAAAAATATTGAAGTTTCGTTGAAGCGGAGGGGTCCAAACAGGAAAGTGAAAATGACTGTCAACAATTTTTCTCTCCAAAAACTTTGAACAGTCATAACTCGGCAGATATACAAGATATCTGCGCCAAACTTCCCGTGCTTGTTGAGAGTCATACCCTGAAGGGCCTTGTAGGGGTCATTTGCATCAACCCTACAGCGCCAACTAGTGGCGATATAAAGTCACTCGTTTTTCCAAAACATGTCCAGTTCTTTTCATGTTGGTCATTGTAGTTTCAAGACCTATTAAAATACTTTTTTACGGCCCATGTCCACGTGTCTCTGTCTGTTGCCGTGACGACCCTTTGTTCGCCATTTAAAGGAAATATTTTTTTTCAGAGACTCAGGGAGCTTATAGAGCCACAATAGTTGGCACACTTGGTCGAATTGGCCCAGTTAGAAGATTAATTTAGGTTTTGAATAAGGGCTTGGCTGCACAGCTCAGTAGTGGCTCCTTTTTTGTAGTATTCTCTCCAATAGGGGTTTTTATCTCTTGGGTGTGGGAATGTAAATAGGCGACTTTCGAGCATGTTAGGTTCTAATGAGATGATTAGAGAGGAGGATCTGCCACCACCCTGACCTGCACACAGTCCGAGTTGCGTGACGTCCGAGTTGCGCTAGATTGCGAGGGCCCGTTCAGTCCTGCTTGCAGGCCTAGTTATTATTATTATTATTATTAGGGCCCGAGCACTAGGCGTGCGAAGGCCCTATTGTAATGCAAAGGATTATTATTATTATTATTATTAGGGCCCGAGCACTAGACGTGCGAAGGCCCTATTGTTTTGCAAAGGATTATTATTATTATTATTATTATTAGGGCCCGAGCACTAGACGTGCGAAGGCCCTATTGTTTTGCAAAGGATTATTATTAGGGCCCGAGCACTAGGCGTGCGAAGGCCCTATTGTAATGCAAAGGATTATTATTATTATTATTATTATTATTATTATTCTTCTTTCTTCATGGCAAATGAAAATGGCCAATTTGGAGGCCTGAACATGCACGAAAAGTCACCAAAATTTGCACATACGTGCAGATTCGCGTAAAATTTGATAATCTAGCGTCGTTTTGAAAAAATTTCAAAAAATGGCTCAGTGGCGCCCCCTTGACCCTTAAAATTTTCAAAAAGGCCTTTCCTCTCAGGTTTTCAATGTAGAGCGATGAAATTTGGGGAGTAGATACCTTATGCCTAACTGTTCAAAAAAGCCTCTTGCACCCATATTCCAAATCTGACAGGAAATCGGATATTTTGGATCAAATGTGAAATTTTTTCGGTTCACAGTTGGAGTTTACGTTTGGAGGCCTGAACATGCACGAAAACTCACCAAAATTTGCACATACATGCAACTTTGCGTAAATTTTGATAATCTACAAAAAAATTTAACAAAATCGCTCAGTGGCGCCCCCTTGAAATTTTCAAAAAGGCCTGTCCTATTAGGTTTTTTCAACGTAGAATGATGAAATTTGGTGAGTCGATACATTGTGTAAAACTGCTCCAAAAAGTCTCTTGCACCAATATTCCAAACCCAACAGGAAGCCGGAAATTTTGGATCAAATGTGAAATTTTATCGATTTACATTTGAGACCTTGTCGCTGAAGAAAATAGTTGGATCGTCTTCAAAATTGGTCAGACTATTCAGGAGACATATGAGATCTTAAGTTTTCAAAATGGTGAGTTTTCACTCAAGGGTCTGACCTGGGCGTGGTCCCAAAGTCGGCCATTTTTGGGCAAAATACCAAATTCAGAAAATGATTAAAAACTCCGTGATACAACGTTCAATCTTTTTCATTTCTAGCATGTATATGAGATATCCCAGCCTGAACACGACTGCATTGAAATATTACCCATTAGGCCTGGCGCCCCCTAGTGGAAACAGGAAATGGCCTTCTTTACGAGACAGGCTCCTCCTCCAAGGGAAAAAAATCTATTGACCTCAAACCTGTTTCAGGGGAGCCTCAAGACATGTGTTCAGGTCCCTGATGAAAAATATTGAGGTTTCGTTGAAGCGGAGAGGTCCAAACCGGAAGTGAAAATGACCGTCAACAATTTGTCTCGCCAAAAACTTTGAACAGTCATAACTCGGCAGATATGCAACATATCTGCGCCAAACTTTCCGTGTTTGTTGAGAGTCATACCCTGAAGGTTCTTGTAGGGGTCATTTGCATCAACTCTACAGTGCCAACTAGTGGCGACAGAAAGAAGTTTTAAAAAAGGCCTTTCCTATTGGGTTTTTTCAACATAGAGCAAGGAAATTTGGGGAGTAGATACCTTATGCAAAACTGCTCCAAAAAGTCTCTTGCACCCATATTCCAAATCCAACAGGAAATCGGGTATTTTGGATCGAATGTGAAATTTTCATGGGTTCACAGTAAGAGTTTACATTTGGAGGCTTGAATATGCATAAAAACTCACCAAAATTTGCACATACATGCGGCTTTGGATAACGTTCGATAATCTTGCAATGTTACAAAAAAATGTAACAAAATGGCTCACTGGCGCCCCCTTGAAATTTTCAAAAAGGCCTCTCCATTTAGGTTTTTTCAACGTAGAGGGATGAAATTCGGAGAGTCAATACCTTGTACAAAACTGCTCCAAAAAGTCTCTTGCATGCATATTCCAAACCCAACAGGAAATCGGGTATTTTTGATTGAATGTGAAATTTTTATCGATTTACAGTGTGCACATTTTACACCTTGGCACCTAGGGAATTAGTTTGATCATTCTCAAAATTGGCGAGCCTGTTCATGAGGCATATGAAATCTTAATTTATCAAAATGGTGTGTTTTCATTCACGGGCCTGACCTGGGCGGGGTGCCAAAGTCGGCCATTTTTTCGCCAAAACACCGAATTCGGAAAATGACTGATAACTCCCTCATACAACGTTCAATCTATTTTAAATCTGGCATGTGTGTGAGGTATACTAGCCTGAGCAGGACTGGATTGAAAATTTACCATTTGTGCCTGGCGCCTCCTAGTGGGAACAGGAAATGCCCTTTTTTACGGGACACACTCCTCCTCTAAAGGGAAAAAATCAATCTACCTCAAACCTGCAAAAGGGAAGCCTTAAGACCTGTCTTCAGGTGCCTGATGAAAAATATTGAAGTTTCGTTGAAGCGGAGGGATCCAAACAGGAAAGTGAAAATGACTGTCAACAATTTTTCTCTCCAAAAACTTTGAACAGTCATAACTCGGCAGATATACAACATATCTGCGCCAAACTTCCCGTGCTTGTTGAGAGTCATACCCTGAAGGGCGTTGTAGGGGTCATTTGCATCAACCCTACAGCGCCAACTAGTGGCAATAGAAAGTCACTCGTTTTTCCAATACATGTCCAGTTCTTTTCAGGTTGGTCATTGTAGTTTCAAGACCTATTAAAATACTTATTTACGGCCCATGTCCACGTGTCTCTGTCTGTTGCCGTGACGACCCTTTGTTCGCCATTTAAAGGAAATATTTTTTTTCAGAGACTCAGGCAGCTTATAGAGCCACACTATTTGGCACACTTGGTCGAATAGGCCCAGTTAGAAGATTAATTTGGTTTTGAATAAGGGCTTGGCTGCACAGCTCAGTAGTTGCTCCTTTTTTGTAGTACTCTCTCCAATAGGGTTTTTTATCTCTTGGGTGTGGTAATGTAAATAGGCGACTTTCGTGCATGTTAGGTTCTAATGAGATGATTACAGAGGAGGATCTGCCACCACCCTGACCTGCACACAGTCCGAGTTGCGTGACGTCCGAGTTGCGCTAGATTGCGAGGGCCCGTTCAGTCCTGCTTGCAGGCCTAGTTATTATTATTATTATTATTATTATTCTTCTTTTTTCAGGGCAAATGAAAATGGCCAATTTGGAGGCCTGAACATGCACGAAAAGTCACCAAAATTTGCACATACGTGCCGCTTCGCGTAAATTTCGATAATCTTGTGTCGTTTTGAAAAAATGTCAAAAAATGGCTCAGTGGCGCCCCCTTTACCCTTAAAATTTTCAAAAAGGCCTCTCCTCTCAGGTTTTCAACGTAGAGCAATGAAATTTGGGGAGTAGATACCTTATGCCTAACTGTTCAAAAAAGCCTCTTGCACCCATATTCCAAATCCAACAGGAAATCGGATATTTTGGATCAAATGTGAAATTTTTATCGGTTCACAGTTGGGGTTTACATTTGGAGGCCTGAACATGCACGAAAACTCACCAAAATTTGCACATACATGCAACTTTGCGTAAATTTTGATAATCTACAAAAAAATTTAACAAAATCGCTCAGTGGCGCCCCCTTGAAATTTTCAAAAAGGCCTTTCCTATTAGGTTTTTTCAACGTAGAACGATGAAATTTGGCGAGTCGATACATTGTGCAAAACTGCTCCAAAAAGTCTCTTGCACCCATATTCCAAATCCAACAGGAAGTCGGAAATTTTGGATCAAATGTGAAATTTTATCGATTTACATTTGAGACCTTGTCGCTGAAGAAAATAGTTGGATCGTCTTCAAAATTGGTCAGAGTATTCAGGAGACATATGAGATCTTAAGTTTTCAAAATGGTGTGTTTTCACTCAAGGGTCGGGCCTGGGCGTGGTCCCAAAGTCGGCCATTTTTGGGCAAAATACCAAATTCAGAAAATGATTAAAAACTCCGTGATACAACGTTCAATCTTTTTCATTTCTAGCATGTATATGAGATATCCCAGCCTGAACACGACTGCATTGAAATATTACCCATTAGGCCTGGCGCCCCCTAGTGGGAACAGGAAATGGCCTTCTTTACGAGACAGGCTCCTCCTCCAAGGGAAAAAAAACTATTGACCTCAAACCTGTTTCAGGGGAGCCTCAAGACATGTGTTCAGGTCCCTGATAAAAAATATTGAGGTTTCGTTGAAGCGGAGAGGTCCAAAGTGGAAGTGAAAATGACCGTCAACAATTTGTCTCGCCAAAAATTTTGAACAGTCATAACTCGGCAGATATGCAACATATCTGCGCCAAACTTTCCGTGTTTGTTGAGAGTCATACCCTGAAGGTTCTTGTAGGGGTCATTTGCATCAACTCTACAGTGCCAACTAGTGGCGAAAGAAAGAAGTTTTAAAAAAGGCCTTTCCTATTGGGTTTTTTCAACATAGAGCAAGGAAATTTGGGGAGTAGATACCTTATGCAAAACTGCTCCAAAAAGTCTCTTGCACCCATATTCCAAATCCAACAGGAAATTGGGTATTTTGGATCGAATGTGAAATTTTCATGGGTTCACAGTAAGAGTTTACATTTGGAGGCTTGAATATGCATAAAAACTCACCAAAATTTGCACATACATGCGGCTTTGGATAACGTTCGATAATCTTGCAACGTTACGAAAAAATTTAACAAAATGGCTCAGTGGCGCCCCCTTGAAATTTTCAAAAAGGCCTCTCCATTTAGGTTTTTCTAACATAGAGTGATGAAATTTGGAGAGTCAAAACTTTGTGCAAAACTGCTCCAAAAAGTCTCTTGCACACACATTCCAAATCCTACAGGAAATCGGGTATTTTGGATTGAATGTGAAATTTTTATCGATTTACAGTGTGCACATTTTACACCTTGGCACCTAGGGAATTAGTTTGATCATTCTCAAAATTGGCGAGCCTGTTCATGAGGCATATGAAATCTTAAGTTATAAAAATGGTGTGTTTTCATTCACGGGCCTGACCTGGGCGGGGTGCCAAAGTCGGCCATTTTTTCGCCAAAACACCGAATTCGGAAAATGACTGATAACTCCCTCATACAACGTTCAATCTATTTTAAATCTGGCATGTGTGTGAGGTATACTAGCCTGAGCAGGACTGGATTGAAAATTTACCATTTGTGCCTGGCGCCTCCTAGTGGGAACAGGAAATGCCCTTTTTTACGGGACACACTCCTCCTCTAAAGGGAAAAAATCAATCTACCTCAAACCTGCAAAAGGGAAGCCTTAAGACCTGTGTTCAGGTGCCTGATGAAAAATATTGAAGTTTCGTTGAAGCGGAGGGGTCCAAACAGGAAAGTGAAAATGACTGTCAACAATTTTTCTCTCCAAAAACTTTGAACAGTCATAACTCGGCAGATATACAACATATCTGCGCCAAACTTCCCGTGCTTGTTGAGAGTCATACCCTGAAGGGCCTTGTAGGGGTCATTTGCATCAACCCTACAGCGCCAACTAGTGGCAATAGAAAGTCACTCGTTTTTCCAATACATGTCCAGTTCTTTTCAGGTTGGTCATTGTAGTTTCAAGACCTATTAAAATACTTATTTACGGCCCATGTCCACGTGTCTCTGTCTGTTGCCGTGACGACCCTTTGTTCGCCATTTAAAGGAAATATTTTTTTTCAGAGACTCAGGCAGCTTATAGAGCCACAATAGTTGGCACACTTGGTCGAATTGGCCCAGTTAGAAGATTAATTTTAGTTTTGAATAAGGGCTTGGCTGCACAGCTCAGTAGTGGCTCCTTTTTTGTAGTACTCTCTCCAATAGGGGTTTTTATCTCTTGGGTGTGGGAATGTAAATAGGCGACTTTCGAGCATGTTAGGTTCTAATGAGATGATTAGAGAGGAGGATCTGCCACCGCCCTGACCTGCACACAGTCCGAGTTGCGTGACGTCCGAGTTGCGCTAGATCGCGAGGGCCCGTTCAGTCCTGCTTGCAGGCCTAGTTAGGGCCCGAGCACTAGACGTGCGAAGGCCCTATTGTTTTGCAAAGGATTATTATTATTATTAGGGCCCGAGCACTAGACGTGCGAAGGCCCTATTGTTTTGCAAAGGATTATTTTTTTTTTTATTTTTTTTTTTTTTTTTTTTTTTCAGGGCAAATGAAAACGGCCAATTTGGAGGCCTGAACATGCACGAAAAGTCACCAAAATTTGCACATACGTCCGGAAAATTGTAAATTTCGATAATTTTGCAACGTTGCAAAAAAATATAACAAAATGGCTCAGTGGCGCCCCCTTGAAATTTTAAAATTGGCCTATAACATTAGGGTATGTCAGCGTAGAGCAATGAAATTTGGGGGGTCTATACCTTGTCCAAAACCGCTCCAAAAAAGCATTTACACGCATATTCCAAACCCAACAGGAAATCGGTTATTTTGGATCAAATATGAAATTTTTATCGATTCACAGGGTGCACATTTGAGACCTTTTCGCCGAGGGAGTTAGTTGGATCATCTTCAAAATTGGTGAGACTGTTCAGGAGACATATGAAATCTTAAGTTTTGAAAATGGTGCGTTTTCATTCACGGGTCTGACCTGGGCGTGGTGCCAAAGTCGACCATTTTTTCGGCAAAATGACAAATTCAGTAAATGACTAATAGTTCCTTGACACAACGTTCAATCTTTTTCATATTTGGCATGTATGTGTGGTATCCCACCCTTAACACGAGTGCATTGAAATATTACCCATTAGGTCTAGCGCCCCCTAGTGAGAACAGGAAATGCCTTTTTTTACGAGACAGGTTCCTCCTCCAAGGGAAAAAAATCTGTTGACCTCAAACCTGCATCAGGGGAGCCTTAAGACCTGTGTTCAGGTGCCTGATGAAAAATATTGAGGTTTCGTTGAGGCGGAGGGGTCCAAACAGAAAAGTGAAAATGAACGTCAACAATTTGTCACGCAAAAAACTTTGAACAGTCATAACTCGGCAGATATACAACATATCTGCGCCAAACGTCCCGTGTTTGTTAAGAGTCATACCCTGAAGGTTCTTGTAGGGGTCATTTGCATCAACTCTACAGTGCCAACTAGTGGCGACAGAAAGAAGTTTTAAAAAAGGCCTTTCCTATTGGGTTTTTTCAACATAGAGCAAGGAAATTTGGGGAGTAGATACCTTATGCAAAACTGCTCCAAAAAGTCTCTTGCACCCGTATTCCAAATCCAACAGGAAATCGGGTATTTTGGATCGAATGTGAAATTTTCATGGGTTCACAGTAGGAGTTTACATTTGGAGGCTTGAATATGCACAAAAACTCGTAAAAATTTGCACATACATGCGGCTTTGGATAACGTTCGATAATCTTGCAATGTTACGAAAAAATGTAACAAAATGCCTCAGTGGCGCCCCCTTGAATTTTTCAAAAAGGCGTTTCCTATTAGGTTTTTTTAACATAGAGTGATGAAATTTGGGGAGTCGATACCTTGTGCAAAACTGCTCCAAAAAGTCTCTTGCACCCGTATTCCAAATCCAACAGGAAATCTGGTATTTTGGATCGAATGTGAAATTTTTATCGGTTCACAGTAGGAGTTTACATTTGGAGGCTTGAACATGCACGAAAACTCACAAAAATTTGGACATACATGCGGCTTTGCATAACGTTCAATAATCTTGCAACGTTACGAAAACATGTAACAAAATGGCTCAGTGGCGCCCCCTTGAAATTTTCAAAAAGGCCTCTCTATTTAGGTTTTTTCAACGTAGAAGGATGAAATTCGGAGAGTCGATACCTTGTACAAAACTGCTCCAAAAAGTCTCTTGCATGCGTATTCCAAACCCAACAGGAAATCGGGTATTTTGGATTGAATATGAAATTTTTATCGATTTACAGTGTGCACATTTTACACCTTGGCACCTAGGGAATTAGTTTGATCATTCTCAAAATTGGCGAGACTGTTCATGAGGCACATGAAATCTTAAGTTATCAAAATGGTGTGTTTTCATTCACGGGCCTGACATGGGCGGGGTGCCAAAGTCGGCCATTTTTTCGCCAAAACACCGAATTCGGAAAATGACTGATAACTCCCTCATACAACCTTCAATCTATTTTAAATCTGGCATGTGTGTGAGGTATACCAGCCTGAGCAGGACTGGATTGAAAATTTACCGTTTGTGCCTGGCGCCTCCTAGTGGGAACAGGAAATGCCCTTTTTTACTGGACACACTCCTCCTCTAAAGGGAAAAAATCAATCTACCTCAAACCTGCATAAGGGAAGCCTTAAGACCTGTCTTCAGGTGCCTGATGAAGAATATTGAAGTTTCGTTGAAGCGGAGGGGTCCAAACAGCAAAGTGAAAATGACTGTCATCAATTTTTCTCTCCAAAAACTTTGAACAGTCATAACTCGGCAGATATACAACATATCTGCGCCAAACTTCCCGTGCTTGTTGAGAGTCATACCCTGAAGGGCCTTGTAGGGGTCATTTGCATCAACGCTACAGCGCCAACTAGTGGCAATAGAAAGTCACTCGTTTTTCCAATACATGTCCAGTTCTTTTCAGGTTGGTCATTGTAGTTTCAAGACCTATTAAAATACTTATTTACGGCACATGTCCACGTGTCTCTGTCTGTTGCCGTGACGACCCTTTGTTCGCCATTTAAAGGAAATATTTTTTTTCAGAGACTCAGGCAGCTTATAGAGCCACAATATTTGGCACACTTGGTCGAATTGGCCCAGTTAGAAGATTAATTTGGTTTTGAATAAGGGCTTGGCTGCACAGCTCAGTAGTTGCTCCTTTTTTGTAGTACTCTCTCCAATAGGGTTTTTTATCTCTTGGGTGTGGTAATGTAAATAGGCGACTTTCGTGCATGATTGGTTCTAATGAGATGATTAGAGAGGAGGATCTGCCACCACCCTGACCTGCACACAGTCCGAGTTGCGTGACGTCCGAGTTGCGCTAGATTGCGAGGGCCCGTTCAGTCCTGCTTGCAGGCCTAGTTATTATTATTATTCTTCTTTCTTCATGGCAAATGAAAATGGCCAATTTGGAGGCCTGAACATGCACGAAAAGTCACCAAAATTTGCACATACGTGCAGATTCGCGTAAAATTTGATAATCTTGCGTCGTTTTGAAAAAATTTCAAAAAATGGCTCAGTGGCGCCCCCTTGACCCTTAAAATTTTCAAAAAGGCCTCTCCTCTCAGGTTTTCAACGTAGAGCGATGAAATTTGGGGAGTAGATACCTTATGCCTAACTGTTCAAAAAAGCCTCTTGCACCCATATTCCAAATCCGACAGGAAATCGGATATTTTGGATCAAATGTGAAATTTTTTCGGTTCACAGTTGGAGTTTACGTTTGGAGGCCTGAACATGCACGAAAACTCACCAAAATTTGCACATACATGCAACTTTGCGTAAATTTTGATAATCTACAAAAAAATTTAACAAAATCGCTCAGTGGCGCCCCCTTGAAATTTTCAAAAAGGCCTTTCCTATTAGGTTTTTTCAACGTAGAATGATGAAATTTGGTGAGTCGATACATTGCGTAAAACTGCTCCAAAAAGTCTCTTGCACCTATATTCCAAATCCAACAGGAAGTCGGAAATTTTGGATCAAATGCGAAATTTTATCGATTTACATTTGAGACCTTGTCGCTGAAGAAAATAGTTGGATCGTCTTCAAAATTGGTCAGACTATACAGGAGACATATGAGATCTTAAGTTTTCAAAATGGTGAGTTTTCATCCAAGGGTCTGGCCTGGGCGTAGTCCCAAAGTTGGCCATTTTTGGGCAAAACACCAAATTCAGAAAATGATTAAAAACTCCGTGATACAACGTTCAATCTTTTTCATTTCTAGCAAGTATATGAGATATCCCAGCCTGAACACGACTGCATTTAAATTTTACCCATTAGGCTTGGCGCCCCCTAGTGGGAACAGGAAATGGCCTTCTTTACGAGACAGGCTCCTCCTCCAAGGGAAAAAAATCTATTGACCTCAAACCTGTTTCAGGGGAGCCTCAAGACATGTGTTCAGGTGCCTAATGAAAAATATTGAGGTTTTGTAGAAGCGGAGAGGTACAAACTGGAAGTGAAAATAACCGTCAACAATTTGTCTCGCCAAAAACTTTGAACAGTCATAACTCGGCAGATATACAACATATCTGCGCCAAACTTCCCGTGTTTGTTGAGAGTCATACCCTGAAGGTTCGTGTAGGGGTCATTTGCATCAACTCTACAGTGCCAACTAGTGGCGACAGAAAGAAGTTTTAAAAAAGGCCTTTCCTATTGGGTTTTTTCAACATAGAGCAAGGAAATTTGGGGAGTAGATACCTTATGCAAAACTGCTCCAAAAAGTCTCTTGCACCCATATTCCAAATCCAACAGGAAATCGGGTATTTTGGATCGAATGTGAAATTTTCATGGGTTCACAGTAAGAGTTTACATTTGGAGGCTTGAATATGCATAAAAACTCACCAAAATTTGCACATACATGCGGCTTTGGATAACGTTCGATAATCTTGCAACGTTACGAAACAATTTAACAAAATGGCTCAGTGGCGCCCCCTTGAATTTTTCAAAAAGGCCTCTCCATTTAGGTTTTTCTCACATAGAGTGATGAAATTTGGAGAGTCAAAACTTTGTGCAAAACTGCTCCAAAAAGTCTCTTGCACACACATTCCAAATCCTACAGGAAATCGGGTATTTTGGATTGAATGTGAACTTTTTATCGATTTACAGTGTGCACATTTTACACCTTGGCACCTAGGGAATTAGTTTGATCATTCTCAAAATTGGTGAGACTGTTCATGAGGCATATGAAATCTTAAGTTATAAAAATGGTGTGTTTTCATTCACGGGCCTGACCTGGGCGGGGCGCCAAATTCTTCCATTTTTTCGCCAAAACACCGAATTCGGAAAATGACTGATAACTCCCTCATACAACGTTCAATCTATTTTAAATCTGGCATGTGTGTGAGGTATACCAGCCTGAGCAGGACTGGATTGAAAATTTACCATTTGTGCCTGGCGCCTCCTAGTGGGAACAGGAAATGCCCTTTTTTACGGGACACACTCCTCCTCTAAAGGAAAAAATCAATCTACCTCAAACCTGCATAAGGGAAACCTTAAGACCTGTCTTCAGGTGCCTGATGAAAAATATTGAAGTTTCGTTGAAGCGGAGGGGTCCAAACAGGAAAGTGAAAATGACTGTCAACAATTTTTCTCTCCAAAAACTTTGAACAGTCATAACTCGGCAGATATACAAGATATCTGCGCCAAACTTCCCGTGCTTGTTGAGAGTCATACCCTGAAGGGCCTTGTAGGGGTCATTTGCATCAACCCTACAGCGCCAACTAGTGGCGATAGAAAGTCACTCGTTTTTCCAAAACATGTCCAGTTCTTTTCATGTTGGTCATTGTAGTTTCAAGACCTATTAAAATACTTTTTTACGGCCCATGTCCACGTGTCTCTGTCTGTTGCCGTGACGACCCTTTGTTCGCCATTTCAAGGAAATATTTTTTTTCAGAGATTCAGGGAGCTTATAGAGCCACAATAGTTGGCACACTTGGTCGAATTGGCCCAGTTAGAAGATTAATTTTGGTTTTGAATAAGGGCTTGGCTGCACAGCTCAGTAGTGGCTCCTTTTTTGTAGTACTCTCTCCAATAGGGGTTTTTATCTCTTGGGTGTGGGAATGTAAATAGGCGACTTTCGAGCATGTTAGGTTCTAATGAGATGATTAGAGAGGAGGATCTGCCACCACCCTGACCTGCACACAGTCCGAGTTGCGTGACGTCCGAGTTGCGCTAGATTGCGAGGGCCCGTTCAGTCCTGCTTGCAGGCCTAGTTATTATTATTATTCTTCTTCTTTTTTCAGGGCAAATGAAAATGGCCAATTTGGAGGCCTGAACATGCACGAAAAGTCACCAAAATTTGCACATACGTGCCGCTTCGCGTAAATTTCGATAATCTTGTGTCGTTTTGAAAAAATGTCAAAAAATGGCTCAGTGGCGCCCCCTTTACCCTTAAAATTTTCAAAAAGGCCTCTCCTCTCAGGTTTTCAACGTAGAGCAATGAAATTTGGGGAGTAGATACCTTATGCCTAACTGTTCAAAAAAGCCTCTTGCACCCATATTCCAAATCCAACAGGAAATCGGATATTTTGGATCAAATGTGAAATTTTTATCGGTTCACAGTTGGGGTTTACATTTGGAGGCCTGAACATGCACGAAAACTCACCAAAATTTGCACATACATGCAACTTTGCGTAAATTTTGATAATCTACAAAAAAATTTAACAAAATCGCTCAGTGGCGCCCCCTTGAAATTTTCAAAAAGGCCTTTCCTATTAGGTTTTTTCAACGTAGAACGATGAAATTTGGCGAGTCGATACATTGTGCAAAACTGCTCCAAAAAGTCTCTTGCACCCATATTCCAAATCCAACAGGAAGTCGGAAATTTTGGATCAAATGTGAAATTTTATCGATTTACATTTGAGACCTTGTCGCTGAAGAAAATAGTTGGATCGTCTTCAAAATTGGTCAGAGTATTCAGGAGACATATGAGATCTTAAGTTTTCAAAATGGTGTGTTTTCACTCAAGGGTCGGGCCTGGGCGTGGTCCCAAAGTCGGCCATTTTTGGGCAAAATACCAAATTCAGAAAATGATTAAAAACTCCGTGATACAACGTTCAATCTTTTTCATTTCTAGCATGTATATGAGATATCCCAGCCTGAACACGACTGCATTGAAATATTACCCATTAGGCCTGGCGCCCCCTAGTGGGAACAGGAAATGGCCTTCTTTACGAGACAGGCTCCTCCTCCAAGGGAAAAAAATCTATTGACCTCAAACCTGTTTCAGGGGAGCCTCAAGACATGTGTTCAGGTCCCTGATAAAAAATATTGAGGTTTCGTTGAAGCGGAGAGGTCCAAACTGGAAGTGAAAATGACCGTCAACAATTTGTCTCGCCAAAAATTTTGAACAGTCATAACTCGGCAGATATGCAACATATCTGCGCCAAACTTTCCGTGTTTGTTGAGAGTCATACCCTGAAGGTTCTTGTAGGGGTCATTTGCATCAACTCTACAGTGCCAACTAGTGGCGAAAGAAAGAAGTTTTAAAAAAGGCCTTTCCTATTGGGTTTTTTCAACATAGAGCAAGGAAATTTGGGGAGTAGATACCTTATGCAAAACTGCTCCAAAAAGTCTCTTGCACCCATATTCCAAATCCAACAGGAAATTGGGTATTTTGGATCGAATGTGAAATTTTCATGGGTTCACAGTAAGAGTTTACATTTGGAGGCTTGAATATGCATAAAAACTCACCAAAATTTGCACATACATGCGGCTTTGGATAACGTTCGATAATCTTGCAACGTTACGAAAAAATTTAACAAAATGGCTCAGTGGCGCCCCCTTGAAATTTTCAAAAAGGCCTCTCCATTTAGGTTTTTCTAACATAGAGTGATGAAATTTGGAGAGTCAAAACTTTGTGCAAAACTGCTCCAAAAAGTCTCTTGCACACACATTCCAAATCCTACAGGAAATCGGGTATTTTGGATTGAATGTGAAATTTTTATCGATTTACAGTGTGCACATTTTACACCTTGGCACCTAGGGAATTAGTTTGATCATTCTCAAAATTGGCGAGCCTGTTCATGAGGCATATGAAATCTTAAGTTATAAAAATGGTGTGTTTTCATTCACGGGCCTGACCTGGGCGGGGTGCCAAAGTCGGCCATTTTTTCGCCAAAACACCGAATTCGGAAAATGACTGATAACTCCCTCATACAACGTTCAATCTATTTTAAATCTGGCATGTGTGTGAGGTATACTAGCCTGAGCAGGACTGGATTGAAAATATACCATTTGTGCCTGGCGCCTCCTAGTGGGAACAGGAAATGCCCTTTTTTACGGGACACACTCCTCCTCTAAAGGGAAAAAATCAATCTACCTCAAACCTGCAAAAGGGAAGCCTTAAGACCTGTGTTCAGGTGCCTGATGAAAAATATTGAAGTTTCGTTGAAGCGGAGGGGTCCAAACAGGAAAGTGAAAATGACTGTCAACAATTTTTCTCTCCAAAAACTTTGAACAGTCATAACTCGGCAGATATACAACATATCTGCGCCAAACTTCCCGTGCTTGTTGAGAGTCATACCCTGAAGGGCCTTGTAGGGGTCATTTGCATCAACCCTACAGCGCCAACTAGTGGCAATAGAAAGTCACTCGTTTTTCCAATACATGTCCAGTTCTTTTCAGGTTGGTCATTGTAGTTTCAAGACCTATTAAAATACTTATTTACGGCCCATGTCCACGTGTCTCTGTCTGTTGCCGTGACGACCCTTTGTTCGCCATTTAAAGGAAATATTTTTTTTCAGAGACTCAGGCAGCTTATAGAGCCACAATAGTTGGCACACTTGGTCGAATTGGCCCAGTTAGAAGATTAATTTTAGTTTTGAATAAGGGCTTGGCTGCACAGCTCAGTAGTGGCTCCTTTTTTGTAGTACTCTCTCCAATAGGGGTTTTTATCTCTTGGGTGTGGGAATGTAAATAGGCGACTTTCGAGCATGTTAGGTTCTAATGAGATGATTAGAGAGGAGGATCTGCCACCGCCCTGACCTGCACACAGTCCGAGTTGCGTGACGTCCGAGTTGCGCTAGATCGCGAGGGCCCGTTCAGTCCTGCTTGCAGGCCTAGTTATTATTATTATTATTATTATTATTATTATTCTTCTTTTTTCAGGGCAAATGAAAATGGCCAATTTGGAGGCCTGAACATGCACGAAAAGTCACCAAAATTTGCACATACGTGCCGCTTCGCGTAAATTTCGATAATCTTGTGTCGTTTTGAAAAAATGTCAAAAAATGGCTCAGTGGCGCCCCCTTTACCCTTAAAATTTTCAAAAAGGCCTCTCCTCTCAGGTTTTCAACGTAGAGCAATGAAATTTGGGGAGTAGATACCTTATGCCTAACTGTTCAAAAAAGCCTCTTGCACCCATATTCCAAATCCAACAGGAAATCGGATATTTTGGATCAAATGTGAAATTTTTATCGGTTCACAGTTGGGGTTTACATTTGGAGGCCTGAACATGCACGAAAACTCACCAAAATTTGCACATACATGCAACTTTGCGTAAATTTTGATAATCTACAAAAAAATTTAACAAAATCGCTCAGTGGCGCCCCCTTGAAATTTTCAAAAAGGCCTTTCCTATTAGGTTTTTTCAACGTAGAACGATGAAATTTGGCGAGTCGATACATTGTGCAAAACTGCTCCAAAAAGTCTCTTGCACCCATATTCCAAGTCCAACAGGAAGTCGGAAATTTTGGATCAAATGTGAAATTTTATCGATTTACATTTGAGACCTTGTCGCTGAAGAAAATAGTTGGATCGTCTTCAAAATTGGTCAGAGTATTCAGGAGACATATGAGATCTTAAGTTTTCAAAATGGTGTGTTTTCACTCAAGGGTCGGGCCTGGGCGTGGTCCCAAAGTCGGCCATTTTTGGGCAAAATACCAAATTCAGAAAATGATTAAAAACTCCGTGATACAACGTTCAATCTTTTTCATTTCTAGCATGTATATGAGATATCCCAGCCTGAACACGACTGCATTGAAATATTACCCATTAGGCCTGGCGCCCCCTAGTGGGAACAGGAAATGGCCTTCTTTACGAGACAGGCTCCTCCTCCAAGGGAAAAAAAACTATTGACCTCAAACCTGTTTCAGGGGAGCCTCAAGACATGTGTTCAGGTCCCTGATAAAAAATATTGAGGTTTCGCTGAAGCGGAGAGGTCCAAACTGGAAGTGAAAATGACCGTCAACAATTTGTCTCGCCAAAAATTTTGAACAGTCATAACTCGGCAGATATGCAACATATCTGCGCCAAACTTTCCGTGTTTGTTGAGAGTCATACCCTGAAGGTTCTTGTAGGGGTCATTTGCATCAACTCTACAGTGCCAACTAGTGGCGAAAGAAAGAAGTTTTAAAAAAGGCCTTTCCTATTGGGTTTTTTCAACATAGAGCAAGGAAATTTGGGGAGTAGATACCTTATGCAAAACTGCTCCAAAAAGTCTCTTGCACCCATATTCCAAATCCAACAGGAAATTGGGTATTTTGGATCGAATGTGAAATTTTCATGGGTTCACAGTAAGAGTTTACATTTGGAGGCTTGAATATGCATAAAAACTCACCAAAATTTGCACATACATGCGGCTTTGGATAACGTTCGATAATCTTGCAACGTTACGAAAAAATTTAACAAAATGGCTCAGTGGCGCCCCCTTGAAATTTTCAAAAAGGCCTCTCCATTTAGGTTTTTCTAACATAGAGTGATGAAATTTGGAGAGTCAAAACTTTGTGCAAAACTGCTCCAAAAAGTCTCTTGCACACACATTCCAAATCCTACAGGAAATCGGGTATTTTGGATTGAATGTGAAATTTTTATCGATTTACAGTGTGCACATTTTACACCTTGGCACCTAGGGAATTAGTTTGATCATTCTCAAAATTGGCGAGCCTGTTCATGAGGCATATGAAATCTTAAGTTATAAAAATGGTGTGTTTTCATTCACGGGCCTGACCTGGGCGGGGTGCCAAAGTCGGCCATTTTTTCGCCAAAACACCGAATTCGGAAAATGACTGATAACTCCCTCATACAACGTTCAATATATTTTAAATCTGGCATGTGTGTGAGGTATACTAGCCTGAGCAGGACTGGATTGAAAATTTACCATTTGTGCCTGGCGCCTCCTAGTGGGAACAGGAAATGCCCTTTTTTACGGGACACACTCCTCCTCTAAAGGGAAAAAATCAATCTACCTCAAACCTGCAAAAGGGAAGCCTTAAGACCTGTGTTCAGGTGCCTGATGAAAAATATTGAAGTTTCGTTGAAGCGGAGGGGTCCAAACAGGAAAGTGAAAATGACTGTCAACAATTTTTCTCTCCAAAAACTTTGAACAGTCATAACTCGGCAGATATACAACATATCTGCGCCAAACTTCCCGTGCTTGTTGAGAGTCATACCCTGAAGGGCCTTGTAGGGGTCATTTGCATCAACCCTACAGCGCCAACTAGTGGCAATAGAAAGTCACTCGTTTTTCCAATACATGTCCAGTTCTTTTCAGGTTGGTCATTGTAGTTTCAAGACCTATTAAAATACTTATTTACGGCCCATGTCCACGTGTCTCTGTCTGTTGCCGTGACGACCCTTTGTTCGCCATTTAAAGGAAATATTTTTTTTCAGAGACTCAGGCAGCTTATAGAGCCACAATAGTTGGCACACTTGGTCGAATTGGCCCAGTTAGAAGATTAATTTTAGTTTTGAATAAGGGCTTGGCTGCACAGCTCAGTAGTGGCTCCTTTTTTGTAGTACTCTCTCCAATAGGGGTTTTTATCTCTTGGGTGTGGGAATGTAAATAGGCGACTTTCGAGCATGTTAGGTTCTAATGAGATGATTAGAGAGGAGGATCTGCCACCGCCCTGACCTGCACACAGTCCGAGTTGCGTGACGTCCGAGTTGCGCTAGATCGCGAGGGCCCGTTCAGTCCTGCTTGCAGGCCTAGTTATTATTCTTCTTTCTTCATGGCAAATGAAAATGGCCAATTTGGAGGCCTGAACATGCACGAAAAGTCACCAAAATTTGCACATACGTGCAGATTCGCGTAAATTTCGATAATCTTGCGTCGTTTTGAAAAAATGTCAAAAAATGGCTCAGTGGCGCCCCCTTGACCCTTAAAATTTTCAAAAAGGCCTCTCCTCTCAGGTTTTCAACGTAGAGCAATGAAATTTGGGGAGTAGATACCTTATGCCTAACTGCTCAAAAAAGCCTCTTGCACCCATATTCCAAATCCAACAGGAAATCGGTTATTTTGGATCGAATCTGAAATTTTTTCGGTTCACAGTTGGAGTTCACATTTGGAGGCCTGAACATGCACGAAAACTCACCAAAATGTGCACATATGTTCAACTTTGCGTAAATTTTGATAATCTTTGAAAAAAATTAACAAAAAGGCTCAGTGGCGCCCCCTTGAAATTTTCAAAAAGGCCTGTCCTATTAGGTTTTTTCAACGTAGAATGATGAAATTTGGTGAGTCGATACATTGTGTAAAACTGCTCCAAAAAGTCTCTTGCACCTATATTCCAAATCCAACAGGAAGTCGGAAATTTTGGATCAAATGCGAAATTTTATTGATTTACATTTGAGACCTTGTCGCTGAAGAAAATAGTTGGATCGTCTTCAAAATTGGTCAGACTATTCAGGAGACATATGAGATCTTAAGTTTTCAAAATGGTGAGTTTTCATCCAAGGGTCTGGCCTGGGCGTAGTCCCAAAGTTGGCCATTTTTAGGCAAAATACCAAATTCAGAAAATGATTAAAAACTCCGTGATACAACGTTCAATCTTTTTCATTTCTAGCATGTATATGAGATATCCCAGCCTGAACACGACTGCATTGAAATATTACTCATTAGGCCTGGCGCCCCCTAGTGGGAACAGGAAATGGCATTCTTTACGAGAGAGGATCCTCCTCCAAGGGAAAAAAATCTATTGACCTCAAACCTGTTTCAGGGGAGCCTCAAGACATGTGTTCAGGTGCCTGATGAAAAATATTTAGGTTTCGTTGAAGCGGAGAGGTCCAAACTGGAAGTGAAAATGACCGTCAACAATTTGTCTCGCCAAAAACTTTGAACAGTCATAACTCGGCAGATATGCAACATATCTGCGCCAAACTTTCCGTGTTTGTTGAGAGTCATACCCTGAAGGTTCTTGTAGGGGTCATTTGCATCAACTCTACAGTGCCAACTAGTGGCGACAGAAAGAAGTTTTAAAAAAGGCCTTTCCTATTGGTTTTTTTCAACATAGAGCGAGGAAATTTGGGGAGTAGATACCTTATGCAAAACTGCTCCAAAAAGTCTCTTGCACCCGTATTCCAAATCCAACAGGAAATCGGGTATTTTGGATCAAATGTGAAATTTTTATCGGTTCACAGTAGGAGTTTACATTTGGAGGCTTGAACATGCACGAAAACTCACAAAAATTTCGACATACATGCGGCTTTGCATAACGTTCAATAATCTTGCAACGTTACGAAAAAATGTAACAAAATGGCTCAGTGGCGCCCCCTTGAAATTTTCAAAAAGATCTCTCCATTTAGGTTTTTTCAACGTAGATGGATGAAATTCGGAGAGTCAATACCTTGTACAAAACTGCTCCAAAAAGTCTCTTGCATGCGTATTCCAAACCCAACAGGAAATCGGGTATTTTGGATTGAATGTGAATTTTTTATCGATTTACAGTGTGCACATTTTACACCTTGGCACCTAGGGAATTAGTTTGATCATTCTCAAAATTGGCGAGACTGTTCATGAGGCATATGAAATCTTAAGTTATCAAAATGGTGTGTTTTCATTCACGGGCCTGACCTGGGCGGGGTGCCAAAGTCGGCCATTTTTTCGCCAAAACACCGAATTCGGAAAATGACTGATAACTCCCTCATACAACGTTCAATCTATTTTAAATCTGCCATGTGTGTGAGGTATACCAGCCTGAGCACGACTGGATTGAAAATTTACCATTTGTGCCTGGCGCCTCCTAGTGGGAACAGGAAATGCCCTTTTTTACGGTGACACACTCCTCCTCCAAGGGAAAAAATTAATCGACCTCAAACCTGCATAAGGGAAGCCTTAAGACCTGTCTTCAGGTGCCTGATGAAAAATATTGAAGTTTCGTTGAAGCGGAGGGGTCCAAACAGGAAAGTGAAAATGACTGTCAATAATTTTTCTCTCCAAAAATTTTGAACAGTCATAACTCGGCAGATATACAACATATCTGCGGCAAACTTCCCGTGCTTGTTGAGAGTCATACCCTGAAGGGCCTTGTAGGGGTCATTTGCATCAAACCTACAGCGCCAACTAGTGGCAATAGAAAGTCACTCGTTTTTCCAATACATGTTCAGTTCTTTTCAGGTTGGTCATTGTAGTTTCAAGACCTATTAAAATACTTATTTACGGCCCATGTCCACGTGTCTCTGTCTGTTGCCGTGACGACCCTTTGTTCGCCATTTAAAGGAAATATTTTTTTTCAGAGACTCAGGCAGCTTATAGAGCCACAGTATTTGGCACACTTGGTCGAATTGGCCGAGTTAGAAGATTAATTTTGGGTTTTGAATAAGGGCTTGGCTGCACAGCTCAGTAGTGGCTCCTTTTTTGTAGTACTCTCTCCAATAGGGGTTTTTATCTCTTGGGTGTGGGAATGTAAATAGGCGACTTTCGAGCATGTTAGGTTCTAATGAGATAATTAGAGAGGAGGATCTGCCACCAGCCTGACCTGCACACAGTCCGAGTTGCGTGACGTCCGAGTTGCGCTAGATTGCGAGGGCCCGTTCAGTCCTGCTTGCAGGCCTAGTTATTATTATTATTCTTCTTTTTTCAGGGCAAATGAAAATGGCCAATTTGGAGGCCTGAACATGCACGAAAAGTCACCAAAATTTGCACATACGTGCGGCTTTGCGTAAATTTCGATAATCTTGTGTCGTTTTGAAAAAATGTCAAAAAATGGCTCAGTGGCGCCCCCTTTACCCTTAAAATTTTCAAAAAGGCCTCTCCTCTCAGGTTTTCAACGTAGAGCAATGAAATTTGGGGAGTAGATACCTTATGCCTAACTGTTCAAAAAAGCCTCTTGCACCCATATTCCAAATCCAACAGGAAATCGGATATTTTGGATCAAATGTGAAATTTTTATCGGTTCACAGTTGGAGTTTACATTTGGAGGCCTGAACATGCACGAAAACTCACCAAAATTTGCACATACATGCAACTTTATGTAAATTTTAATAATCTACAAAAAAATTTAACAAAATGGCTCAGTGGCGCCCCCTTGAAATTTTCAAAAAGGCCTTTCCTATTAGGTTTTTTCAACGTAGAACGATGAAATTTGGCGAGTCGATACATTGTGCAAAACTGCTCCAAAAAGTCTCTTGCACCCATATTCCAAACCCAACAGGAAGCCGGAAATTTTGGATCAAATGTGAAATTTTATCGATTTACATTTGAGACCTTGTCGCTGAAGAAAATAGTTGGATCGTCTTCAAAATTGGTCAGACTATTCAGGAGACATATGAGATCTTAAGTTTTGAAAATGGTGAGTTTTCACTCAAGGGTCTGACCTGGGCGTGGTCCCAAAGTCGGCCATTTTTGGGCAAAATACCAAATTCAGAAAATGATTAAAAACTCCGTGACACAACGTTCAATCTTTTTCATTTCTAGCATGTATATGAGATATCCCAGCCTGAACACGACTGCATTGAAATATTACCCATTAGGCCTGGCGCCCCCTAGTGGGAACAGGAAATGGCCTTCTTTACGAGACAGGCTCCTCCTCCAAGGGAAAAAAATCTATTGACCTCAAACCTGTTTCAGGGGAGCCTCAAGACATGTGTTCAGGTCCCTGATGAAAAATATTGAGGTTTCGTTGAAGCGGAGAGGTCCAAACTGGAAGTGAAAATGACCGTCAACAATTTGTCTCGCCAAAAATTTTGAACAGTCATAACTCGGCAGATATGCAACATATCTGCGCCAAACTTTCCGTGTTTGTTGAGAGTCATACCCTGAAGGTTCTTGTAGGGGTCATTTGCATCAACTCTACAGTGCCAACTAGTGGCGACAGAAAGAAGTTTTAAAAAAGGCCTTTCCTATTGGGTTTTTTCAACATAGAGCAAGGAAATTTGGGGAGTAGATACATTATGCAAAACTGCTCCAAAAAGTCTCTTGCACCCATATTCCAAATCCAACAGGAAATCGGGTATTTTGGATCGAATGTGAAATTTTCATGGGTTCACAGTAAGAGTTTACATTTGGAGGCTTGAATATGCATAAAAACTCACCAAAATTTGCACATACATGCGGCTTTGGATAACGTTCGATAATCTTGCAACGTTACGAAACAATTTAACAAAATGGCTCAGTGGCGCCCCCTTGAAATTTTCAAAAAGGCCTCTCCATTTAGGTTTTTCTAACATAGAGTGATGAAATTTGGAGAGTCAAAACTTTGTGCAAAACTGCTCCAAAAAGTCTCTTGCACACACATTCCAAATCCTACAGGAAATCGGGTATTTTGGATTGAATGTGAACTTTTTATCGATTTACAGTGTGCACATTTTACACCTTGGCACCTAGGGAATTAGTTTGATCATTCTCAAAATTGGTGAGACTGTTCATGAGGCATATGAAATCTTAAGTTATAAAAATGGTGTGTTTTCATTCACGGGCCTGACCTGGGCGGGGCGCCAAATTCTTCCATTTTTTCGCCAAAACACCGAATTCGGAAAATGACTGATAACTCCCTCATACAACGTTCAATCTATTTTAAATCTGGCATGTGTGTGAGGTATACCAGCCTGAGCAGGACTGGATTGAAAATTTACCATTTGTGCCTGGCGCCTCCTAGTGGGAACAGGAAATGCCCTTTTTTACGGGACACACTCCTCCTCTAAAGGGAAAAAATCAATCTACCTCAAACCTGCATAAGGGAAACCTTAAGACCTGTCTTCAGGTGCCTGATGAAAAATATTGAAGTTTCGTTGAAGCGGAGGGGTCCAAACAGGAAAGTGAAAATGACTGTCAACAATTTTTCTCTCCAAAAACTTTGAACAGTCATAACTCGGCAGATATACAAGATATCTGCGCCAAACTTCCCGTGCTTGTTGAGAGTCATACCCTGAAGGGCCTTGTAGGGGTCATTTGCATCAACCCTACAGCGCCAACTAGTGGCGATAGAAAGTCACTCGTTTTTCCAAAACATGTCCAGTTCTTTTCATGTTGGTCATAGTAGTTTCAAGACCTATTAAAATACTTTTTTACGTCCCATGTCCACGTGTCTCTGTCTGTTGCCGTGACGACCCTTTGTTCACCATTTAAAGGAAATATATTTTTTTCAGAGACTCAGGGAGCTTATAGAGCCACAATAGTTGGCACACTTGGTCGAATTGGCCCAGTTAGAAGATTAATTTGGTTTTGAATAAGGGCTTGGCTGCACAGCTCAGTAGTGGCTCCTTTTTTGTAGTACTCTCTCCAATAGGGGTTTTTATCTCTTGGGTGTGGGAATGTAAAGAGGCGACTTTCGAGCTTGTTAGGTTCTAATGAGATGATTAGAGAGGAGGATCTGCCACCACCCTGACCTGCACACAGTCCGAGTTGCGTGACGTCCGAGTTGCGCTAGATTGCGAGGGCCCGTTCAGTCCTGCTTGCAGGCCTAGTTAAATTTAAAGTGCGTATGACAGGATTAAAAAAAAGTCTTAAATCGCATTATTATGTGAATTAGAATCATATTTTGAGACGATTTCGGCTGTACACAACAATCTGGCAAAGCGCAGATGACGAGAAATTACCGTATTTTTTTAACGATAAGTCGCACCAGAGTATAAGTCGCATTTTTGGGGGAAATTTACTTGATAAAATTCAACGCATAGAATAGATATGTCATCTTGAAAGGCAATTTAAAATAAAAAATACAATAGAAAACAACATGCTGAATATGTGTAGAGTATGATAATGTTACATGATGCATGAACAACGAAAAGCAAACGTGGCCGGTATGTTAACGTAACATAGCTATTAAGAGTTATTCGGATAACTATAGCATAAAGAACATGCTAACAAGTTTACCAAACCATCAGTGTCACTCCAAAACATCAAAATAACATGTGAAATGATGTAATAATGTGTTAAAAATTTCACACATAAGTCGCTCCAGAGTATAAGTCGCACCCCCAGCCAAACTATGAAAAAAACTGCGACTTATAGTCCGAAAAATACGGTAGTCTTTTAATCTGTCGTTGAGAACTGCCTTTCATTATAGCCCTGTAGCGTCCCCAAATAGACGATGACGTCGGCAGGGTCATGATTTCTTCTGATTTAGAATACAGCCCATTGAGGGGGAATTATTCAGAATGAGGAAAATGCGACGAAGAGAGCGGCAAAATGTCATTGTTTCAATCTCTCTACTCCAATATTTTTACAGGATATTCTTTTTATCCATGTATTTTCCCAAATTGCTAAATAAATGGTATAGTCATGAAAAATAACAGTCTTGTGCTAAATGGAATATAAAATATAAAAATGCATTTATTCGGTACGACATGGCAAAATTACTCCATAATGGTCAAAACTGTCAACTTTTTGCACCTCCCGAACCATATTATATGCCATCGGCCGAGTGGCATTCTCTGTGGACAAGGAGCAATGTCAGCCACAAAATGCAATCAACCTTCTTATTAAAACGTGTGCCATGATCCCAGTATTTGACCTAATACAAATCACGATGTTTACTCACTTGCTCGTGAATAAAACGATCTCTTCCACACACATCTAAGTGGTCCATTTCATTCAGGACCATCTCAAGGAGCTAATGCTATTACAGTTTTTTCTCAATTGCTTTGGTACGTTTCTCAGATCAGACTTGCAATTCTCAAAACTACTTGTTCAATCCTCACAACATCGCATCACTAGTGTACATCATTCCATTGAGCAAGTTGCAGATGTTATTGTGCATCCATGCAAATGATTTTGTACAATTCTCTGCTGATACAATATCAGTTGCATCTGCCATAATGGTCAAAATGGATTGTCATGGGTCTCCATCGACTAGTCTCACCATCCACAACATCTAGTCATTAATTCATTGCATAAGCCCTTTCATGCAAAATGGATGAACATGTTGTCAGAATATGTCAACATGTGTGTGCTTATTTCTGAGCATTTTCATTACTTGTTTTACGTAACGTATTTTAACCTGCCAACATTTGTAATAGTTTGGGACAATGTAAGTTTCCACCACGCAAACATAATCAGGGAATGGTTTGCAACCCAGAACCGAATGGTAATGTAGTTCCTACCACTATACTTCCCATCCCTCAATCCCATAGAAGAATTTTTCTTACGTTAACATTTCTAATTTTGCTTTTATGTTACATTTTTGTGATACTCAGTGCTGTCTTTTGCTTTCTGCATTGCAATGACATGGTCTGTAAAGGTTGTAGAAACAGTACAAGTGTAAACTGAATCTTGTCCAGTTACCCAAACACAAAGGCAGGGGTTAATTTCTGCCGGATCCTGCCGGAACAAGTCGTTGATGGATTTCTACAATTTATTGTGGCAACAATAACAAAATAATAAACAACAGCAGACTGCCGCCACATTTGACCGCTAACTTTTGCTTCTCGCCCGTCTCCCCCTCACTTCCTACTACCTCACAGCTCTCCAGTCCCAGCATCTCTAAAAGGGACCGTGCATTGTTACGGGCATTACGCTATAAAATAAAAAAACTGATATGCATAAATTCATTTACAGAACAAATCCCAAGGATTGCATGTTGTTTATAAAAATCTAATGTCATTTGAAAGAGTCAGAGATTTATTGATGTACTGAAAAGCTGGACCAACAAATCACTCCCTTGACATAAAAAAAAAAAAGGAAAAAAAACTGGAAATTTGCAGCATCTAGGGAGCTAGCAGCCAGGATCAAACGGTATTTCAACATGCCAAAAAGACAGTTGCATTTACTGTCTTTTTTCAAAAAGAAGGAAGATGGTTCAAAACGAGTCCGAAAAGCAACAACTGGCGATGAGGGCAGCTGCAGCGATCATGCTAATGGAGGCTAGCGCCGCAGCCAGGTTCACGGACAGCCAGCCAAGCCGGGGCAGGAGGCTGCTACCATGGCAGGAGCTGGTCAAGTTCAGCGCCACTCAGAGTGGGGGTCAGTTACAGCACCAGCAGTCAGGCAGGTGGACCACCAACAGCCAGAGCAACAGGCCAGTACCCTTATGGGAAATTCAGGTTTGGGCTACACAATTTGTAAGGCAGTGGGAACTTTGGGGCCAGAATGGGGGATGAAACTCTCAAAAGAATGGATTTTTTGAGTAAGTGATGGGGGAAAATATTATGTGATGCCTTAACATTAGCACATTATGCCTTTGTGATGTATGATTGCCTCTGTGAACTAGATTGTAACAACTTCTGTTGTTTTTCACCTTGGGTTCCATAGTTAGGAGGGAATCTCACGAGATAACTTGTTTTGCGCCGATAATATTTACCGCGGGGACAGAACATCTGTTACCAGGACGGCACAACTTGTTGACCATGTAAGAAGCCCTTTTTCAAGGGGCTGAACCAAAAGTGGCTTTAATGTTTGTCATTGGGCAAGGCGCGCGCCGCCTGGGGGACGGGGTTGACCGTCCCCGCCCCCACGGGTCGCGTTCCTACAAGAACCGGACATTTCCAGGCGACCCTTGAAGTCCGCTGGAGGATCACGTACGGATCGCTTGGTGTGTTCCTTCGCCGCTATACCGGAGCGTTGGCTTCCCGCTCATTTGTCACGGTAAGCGATTTTCATTGCTAAGGAATATCTTGTTGTGCTGTAACGATAGCGCGGGGATTTTGGGATTGACAAGCTACATCTAGCGTCATCGTTACCACTTGTTATGCTGGTTTTGATGTTTGTTTGCTTGCCCTTATGGGATTGTAATCAATTAATCTCATTTATTCTGCATTTTCTAATCAATAAACATCGTATATTTCGCAAAAGTGTGCCTGTTGCTGACTCACTGCGAACCTGGAAATTTCGGAAAACAGTGAGTTATACTGTACGTTACTATAAGTCCCACCTGTAGTTATGCGGGCAATTGCCCGTGCTGTGCAGAGTATAGCCTAAATAATTGTAAATTGTTGTCATAACATTTATATGATGGATATTCTCTGAAATTGAGGCTTGTAAGTCCCACAGCATGGCAAATGGGCATTTGAGTGTTGTTTTCAGCACCATTTTCTGCATATGTTCCGGGACCTGTGCCCGTCTCATCATCCCTGTGCTGTCATATGTACTTTGCGTTCCAACACCTTATGATTTACAAATTAAGCACTGCACAAAGGTGTAACTTGCAATTTTCATCAAAACTTATGTACACCATCTTCAGCATCAGAGCCCTCCACCAGAGTAACTGTTCAATTGAGAGCATGACTAAGCAATTTGACTGTCTTGCCTGTACACAATGAAATGAGGATTTATCATTCTGACAGGACTGACATGTTCATTGACACAGAAATTTAATTTTGAGCAATAGACTAAGTATTTTGCACAGAAAACCAGCTTTTGCAGGTAATCCATGTTGTTTTGGTACTTGTGTGACTTGTTTTGAGGATTGAACAAGCAGTTTTGAGAATTTCAATTCGGATTTGAGAAACGTACCAAAGCAATTGAGAAAAACTGTAATCATGATTTTTTAAAAATCTAAACGTTGCCTAATCCTTGAGCTTTTTCCATTTATTGGCCTTAATTGTGAAAGTGTTTACCCTCCATGTACCGTGCACACACAGTCTACCCCCACTGGATTGAGTGAGCGGAGATGGCTTAGCAGGCTGTTAATCTGTCCTCTGAGTGACATCCGCCTTTCAATGCGTCCTCACTAAAGAGCCTGTCAGGGTGCAGGTGGGTGGCGGGCGAAGGGGAAATCAGGGGGTGTGACCGGCTGTTCGGGGAAGGTGACCCATATCATGGCTGCGGCCACTTCCGAGGGGGACTTGGAGGAGCTGGTGGACCCCGGTTTGGGCATGGAAGAGGAGTCCGGGGGCCTCAAGAGGGGCTCGCTGAGGGGAAGCTACCACAGTGACTCCTTGCTGGCACCTGATGGCGACTCATTGACAGGTAGACGTCACTTTTGTCATTATTATTATTTTTTTTAAATGGCTTTATCGACAAAAAAATATATAATTCATTGGCTGTAATTGACTGCAAAAGACAACCTATCCATTTTAACTGGGAGAACCTAGCAGCGAATAATCACTGTCAACCCGTCCAGTTAAAATGGATTGGATGTCTACTGCTGTCAAAGGCAGTGAATGAGTTAAGATCATTCAGTCAACCAGCAAAAATCAAAAACACTCAAACTGTCTTTTAACCTGTCTGAAGGTCTCTTTCGAATAGTTCCCAAAATTGAGTAACTATTTACGATACGTTCACATGGAAGGCATGCTGGGATTGCACGGTTTTTGTACGTCTGAGATGGCGCTAATTCCCTTTTACAGGAGTGGGATTATGTGCTATTCTAATCCCAATCCCCATATGGGGGGTGTGTGTGTGTGTGATGTACGTGGATGATGCCCCCCTCAGTTCAAGATAAGAGACATACAGGAAATCAGAGATTCAATTATGGCACGCTTTATAGACTTCTGAGTTGTACGTATTTGTTACAATTTTGGATTTATTCAAAACATATAATTTTACCACCAGGTAGCTGTATAATGCATTCATGTAGATAGTTACTCAATCTAGAGGAGAAGTAGTATTTTTTTAATGCCATCATAAAGCCATTAAGCACTTGTAAATAAATATAAATCAGTAAAATGACTATCCATCTATTTGCCCAAAAGGGGGGTATTGAAAATCCCCTTTCCTTCTCAATGAAGACATTTCAGAAAAAAAAAGAGGGTCAGTAGAAGGCCACATTTCCCCCTCTCGGTCTCCATTACTGTCAGTGACATGAGGCTTATGTGTGAGGCCACTGGGGCGGGGTCATAGAGGCTCAGTCTGGGGGGATTATCGTTGTACCCCTTCACACACACATTTTAGGCTGATTTGGACCACGGCTGAGGTTTTAAGCCCAGAGCGAAGAGCTTTAAAGCATCAGAGCATCCCGCTCGTGTTGCCAGTCGCCGTGGAAACCGGAGCGGGCTCAGCATCAGGAGGCCTGGATGCTGCGAGGCGGGCCTTGCGGGGAATGGAGGGAGAACCGGCCCGTACGAGTGGATTCAGGGATGAGGAGGATGGAGAGAGTGTGCTCTCGTGAGGAGAGGAAGAGAAAGAAGATGGCTAAAGCGGTGGCGGAGGAGAAGAAGTTGCAGCGAGAATTTTCGTCGTCGGCGTCCAGCGGCTCGCATGGTAGACTAATGCTTTTGTTGTCATGTTGGGACTTTTGTGTCCAGCTGTGCTCTGACCTCATTTGCTTTAGTCTGAATGGAAATCTTAAGTCTTTTTTTAAATCATTATTTATATATATTTAGTTGGTTTCGCGTGTAAAATTGGATGATTTGAAAGATATGTATTCGTTACTTTTTCTTTTCGCTATAAATTCCAAAAACATGATGCTTTAGCATTGAAGTTTCAGAACTGTCCATAAATTTGAATGGTTGTTCGTCTACATTTGGTCCATATGTGGTCTTTGAACCAACCAACCAACCACCAGGCCGGGGACCGGTACCGATCCATGGCGCATTTGCTACCGGGCCACAGAGAAACAATACATCATTTGTGCCTTTAGAATAATCCGAGTAGAGATTTGTGTACGTCGTCCTCTAGTGGTTGCTGCCATTACTGGGGTGTTTGCACACCTATTGCAGCCCAGTGTTCGTCAATGTAAACAGTAACGTTAGCTGCTGTTGGCTGTGTGCTGCTCGCGGAGACGTCTTTGGACAGCTTTTTTTACAAGAAAAAGCCACCTGCTGAGCCAGAAGAGGAGCCTACAGCCAAGTGCATTCTGCATAATATGTGGCTAATAGCTAGCAAAAGTGAATACACTGAGAGCATTATACCTACTGTATTGCTAAATCCAAGAAACCTTTCACAGTTGGAGAAAAACTCATTATTCCTGCGACTGAGGATATTTGCCATCAGGTTTTAGGAGATGCCACTGTTAAAATAGGTTGATTCAGCTTATGGTGAGTTACATTTTCCCTGCACTTAACGTTAGTTTTTAGCTCTGTCGTGTTATTTTATATTTACTGTCATTTTCTGCAACACATTGCCGGTCCGTGAAAAAAAGGCCCACATCACATCGGTCTAGTGCAAAAAAGGTTGGGGACCACTATATTAGAGTATGTATATATATTATATTCATGTTTTCTTTTTAATATATTTTAATTGCTGTATAAACACATTAACAGCGATAGACGTTCAGTCCATTTCAAATGGGAGAGGCTGGCAGTGAATGATCGCTGCCAACCCTCCCTTTTGAATGGATTGGACGTCTATCACCGTCAATGGCAAAGAAAAAGTCAAAGAACATACTCTATCACATCAGGATGTATGTACTGTATGCAAAAAGTGGACCCAGCTGTCTATCCCAGTGACAAATCCGCAACCTTAATCATACGAGCGCTGATGTAAACGAGCCTGGGATTTTCATGAACACTCGGGGATATGCTTTACGTAATCAACAGCAACACCATGATGTCATCCATTTGCCCCACCCAGATGGTCGCAGCTCAGCAGCCAGCAACTTGGACGTGGCCGACCGACTCACCTACCTGGAGCAAAGGATGCAGATGCAGGAGGATGAAATCCAGCTGCTTAAGATGACCCTGGCTGACGTGCTCAAGAGGCTCAACATCTCCGAGGAGCACCGGGCTGCCAGCGCCCCCACGTCTGGAAGGAGGACGTCAGGTACTAAAGGTGGGTGAAGATGTGCATTAACTGGACGTCCCGGGTTTTTTTTTTGGCTATAAAGAAAGACCAGAAAGGCATCAAATGACCCCAATACCAAACTGACTACTTGGCTTAGTCAAACAATAGACCACTCAGACAACCAATCCAGCAGAAAACCCCCCTACACACTCCTGTGGAGTCACTGCCTAGGTGTGAAGAAGGGTTTCACTCTGGATAGCTGCAATTCGCATCTTGAATATTTGCAAATCCAGGGCCCTGGCTTTGTCAAACACAGAGGAACACGGAGATGGCCAGCCGCCGTGTTCTACAATATGATTGACATGGCAGCACTGAATGCATATGTGTTGTATTAGGCATGCACCGGAAAGCAAGAGAGACGGGTCGACTTCTTGGTGGGTCTTGCAAAGGAATTGGCTCACTCTCATGTGGGCGCAAAGAAGGCGCAGAAGGAAAAATTGCTTCAACAACAACCTCAAACCCCTAGCCCTGGGAAAAAGGCGAAGTGTCATATGTCACCACATAAAAAATGTTTTGTTTTTTTATTACACCGTCCCTTGTACAGTAGGCAAACTCCAGCTTTTGGAATATGTAAAAAGGTTGTCCGCCCTATTGCCTGCCTGAGCGGTCCACTGTCCGACAAAGCCAAAGCAGCCCAGCCCTGCAAACACTCAAGATGCTAACTGGAGCCATCCAACCCTGTGGTTTTGAGAGTGTGAATGGGAATGACTAATGAGGACCTTAATGCTCACAAAAGATATGCTGATTAGGGTCAGATGACCCTTCTCTGGATACAAGAGGGATTTGTATCAACTGATCCACCCTTGGTAGTCCAAGTCTAACTTGCCTTGTCAGGTTTGCTTATGGCCGCTCCTATGTTGTCACTCAAGGTTGAGTTTGAGCGAACAATTTAGGGTTATCTAAAGGCTGGGTGACAAGTTTTATTTCTTTAAATACTGAACAAAAATAACCAATATTTCCATCTTGGAATGAAACTGCAAAACTTCTGTCTTGAATGAAATATTTTCCTCCCCCTATTTGTGCTGTCAGCCCACAAATGCAAAGTAACTACACAAATGAATGGCGGATGCTGGTCTCTCAATGATGGGAAGCTCAAAGTGTTTCCGCCTGTGAGTGCTTTGTGATGGTGGAGGGGCTTAGCAGCACCTGCTGCTTGGTAGGGAAAGAAACTAGAGTGCCAGAAGTCAAGTCTCCAAACACAAGCAGCTACAGAAAAAAACCCACCAGAAATAGAAGCTCAATTTTTCGCTAGTCGTTTTTAACAAAGCAAGTGTTGTTAGGATGATTATGAAAGTCTCCAGTTCAACTCAGAACAACAGAATGAAAAGTGAAAAATGCCCCCAGTGGATGTTAAAACGACAAGATCACTGATTCGCTCATGCTGCTGTCTATCAAAAAGGGATTCAGCTTCAGACAAATCATCCAATCATCATGCAGAGAAGCAGATTGTTTGGGCAAGTCGAGCCCCACCCACAGTCCATAGACCCGAAGCGACGCTTAGCTTCGGATGGGTTGGATAAACCCAGCCTTCAGCAAATGACTCGTCTCATTTCGCTGTAGTGCAGTACTTATCAAATAGTGGGGCGGGATGGCAGGGGTGGCGCACGTGACCTCGGGGAACACAATTTTTTGCCGTACTACAATAAAGTATAATTGCACATCCACTCAGTGGGTGGCATTGCCGGTCTCATTTTCAGAGTTTGCGCAGTATTTTTTTAACCAAATATGAGCACAAAGCAAAGAGCACTGGAGATATGAAGCGCTAAGACAAGGAAATATGTCGAGGCGTATGTAGCGTTTGGCTTTTGGTTTTGACTTTTAATACAGTGGGAGATTAGGAAAGACCAGTCTGTTTACTTTTTCTAAAAATGTTTACAGCGGACAGCAGGAAGCCAAATCAGTTACGACGTCACTTAAAGACATTAAACCCCAATCACATTTATAAGCCGCTATATTTGTTTTCCAGTGAAAACGTGCCAAATATTGTCAACAATTATTCCGCTTTGTGTCACATCAGTAAACCAGAAATCACTGTAAGCTTCATTTAAGGTGGCATACCAAGTTGCTCAGTGCAAAATAACCCCACTCCATAGCAAAAGACCTGATTCTGCCTGCCGCAAAAATGAAAATTGTCCCTGTTCAATGACACTGTCGTTTTTGTTCTATTATTTGTTTTTTCGGTCAAATTGTTTGGCATATTGCCCTCATGAGTTAATGTTGCTAATCAATTTGAATGATTATTGATTTTATTTTTCGGATTCAAATGGTCAAGAAATGTATTTTGAGTGTATTTTTTAGTGCTGCAACGATTAATCGATTAACTCGAGTATTCGAATAGAAAAAAATATTCGAATTAAATTGTATTGGTTTGAGTATTCGTTTGATTAATTTAATTAAAGTGGCGTTGTAATGGTTTATCTTGAAAGTGTTTGCATTTCGTTTTATTGATTAGGGTGGATACACTGCCCTCTGGTCTGCCTCATTTCACATTGCTGAATCCAACTGCTCCCTGTTAAGAACAACATAGCAAGTTTTTGTTTGAGCTAATGTTTTTGAATGCATTCGTAATTTCGTTTATAGATATATTTAGCCGTTTTTTGTGGGAATATTTGTTTGAACCTTATGTTAAGAGCATTGTAAAAAACAAAAACAAAAAAAAAAGTTAGCATTCTATAGCATTTAAGCTAGCAGACTTTTGGTATGTAAGTTAGCCAATTGTTCTTTTGTTGTACATAGATCCTCATTTTTTTTTAATACCGTTTGAGGCTCAGCTCAGTTTTATTTTGATTTTTCATGGTTCTTATCCGATTACTCAATTATTTGAACTAACTAGTTCATCGATTAATCGACTACTAAAATAATCGATAGCTGCAGCCCTAGTATTTTTACAGTTTGTATATGACTTTTTTTTTTTTTTTTTTTTAAATTCAGGCAAATTGATGCGCTTTAAATTTTTCTGTTACAAACAATGTTAATAAAGTTATACATTATTGTATGTTGATCTATATTATTTTTTTCCTTTGATGTTAAAAATGACAATATTATGCAGAGGTCTTCTTACAATAATACTAAATTTATAGAGAAATTACACTATTTACAGTGGCGGCAGAGAGTTGGGGGGGGCAAACATCTACGTCTTTCTGGCGTAACTGAAAATAATTGAAAAGCACTGCTGTAGTGGAACAATGCACTCTCGGTCGCCAACGGGCTTACACTCACAAGGGATTCACACGATAACTGGGCTCTAGATCACAGAGATGATTTGTGTACACTCTACCCCTTTCTATCACTTAGCTTATAGACTCCCCCACCTTCTTCCCCCTCTTTCCCTGGTCAACAGGCCCCCCACATGGTGTCAACCGGAAATACATTTAGCTGACGATAGCACCAACATATTGGTAGTTAGTGTAGTTAGGCGTTCAATGTATTTCCTGTAGTTGTTTGTGTTTCTTCTCTTTCTTCTCTTGTGTTTCTTTTCTTCTGTTCCCCCATAACCCCTTCCTGTTCGCTGTTTTGTCATAATAAATGAAGTATGTTGAATGATCACAAAGGGAGTCTGTCAGACTCTCAATGTGAAACATTAAAACTGTTCAGACTATCCGGGCACTTAGACTTCCATTCTCAATGTCAAACAGCTGAACAGGACAGGTTTTAAAAAATAAATAAATAAATAAATGTAAAAAAAAAAAAAAAAAAGGAACAATGCAATCTCAACTCTGGAGATGCACAGCGTCTGCACTGTTTAAAGGACTGTGAAGCTGCGTGAATAAATGAAAGCAAGCTGCATCGTAGCCAGTGATAAGAAGCTAATTCTGAACAAAAGTTAAGCACGTTGTGGTGCATATTTAGTCGATGACATGTAAACATAATAGTATACATTTGATCACTTATTTTTTGACATTTTGGGGGAAGCTGAGCTTCCCTTGCAGTCTTAGATCAATCGCCACTGACACAAATAAAGGCAAACTCACTATAATGGGAAAAACCTATTGAGTAACTGTAGTATTTAATTCGACACGCTTGACACCTTTGATACTACCAGCTTCATTCTTCCTATTTTACAATTGCAGTTTTTTTCCCCTCACAGATTGCATTCATTTACCTTCTGTCACTATTTTTTTTAAACAGTCAATCCTGATGTTCCTCTTGTGTGCACGTATGTGTTGGCTGAAGCAATAAAGCAATGAAACGATCACGTGCGTGTATTATATGGGAAGAATAAGAAAAAGAGTGAGGAAAAACTCTATTGTATGTAATTAAAAAAATGGTAAAAACTCGATTTATTGACCAGGTCATACTATTAGAATTTTGGAGGTTATCAATGAATTCTGACAGTTAAACAAATGATCAATTATCAAATTAAATTTTTAATCAGCTTAAATATGCTTGTTCATGCAAAACACTAATCAAACTAACAGAGGGCAGTGATTAATCACATTTTTATGGGGATTACAGACTGAATTGCAAGAGGGAGACATTTTTAATGCTCCACTTATTTTAAATGTAAGCATGTGACCATTCTTATGATGAGATAAATTAAAGTATTAACCTTGGTGTCACCCTAGGGAGACCCGTCTCAATGGGCCTGCCCCCAAGAGCACCCTTGGGAACCTCGGGAGTCACCAGCTTGAGGAAGAGCTCCACGCTACCATCTGGAGCAACCTGCAGGAACTACAGCCCGACACCCCCTCGCTGGTAAGATTATACTAGTCCTTCTCAAAAAATTTGCTTATTGTGATAAAGTTCATTATTTTCTGTAATGTGCTGATAAACATTAGACTTTCATATATATTTAGATTCATTACACACAACTGAAGTAGTTCAAGCTTTTTATTGTTTTAATATTGATGATTTTGGCAAAAAAGTCAAGAAAAAACAAAAATCCCTATCTCAAAAAATTAGCATACTGTAACATGAAAAGGTACTCTAAAGAAGCTCTTAACCTCATCATCTGAATCAACGAGTTAACTCAAAACCCCTGCGAAAGATTCCTGAGGCTTTTAAAAACTCCCAGCCTGGTTCATTACTCAAAACCACTATCATGGGCAAGACTGCCGACCTGACTGCTGTCCAGAAGGCCATCATTGACACTCTCAAGCAAGAGGCTAAGACACAGAAAGAAATTTCTGAGCGAACAGGCTGTTCCCAGAGTGCTGTATCAAGGCACCTCAGTGGGAAGTCTGTGGGAAGGAAAAAGTGTGGCAGGAAACGCTGCACAACCAGAAGAGGTGACCGCACCCTGAGAAAGATTGTGGAGAAGGGCCGATTCCTGACCTGCAGAAACAGTGGACTGAGTCTGGAGTAGAAACATCCAGAGCCACCGTGCACAGGCGTGTGCTGGAAATGAGCTACAGGTGCCGCATTCCCCAGGTCAAGCCACTTTTGAACCTGAAACAGCGGCAGAAGTGCCTGACCTGAGCTACAGAGAAACAACACTGGACTGTTGCTCAGTGGTCCAAAGTAAACTTTTTTCAGATGAAAGCAAATTTTGCATGTCATTCGGAAATCAAAGTGCCAGAGTTTGGAGGAAGACTGGGGAGAAGAAAATGCCAAAATGCCTGAAGTCCAATGTCAAGTACCCACAGTCAGTGATTGTCTGGTGTGCCATTTCAGCAGCTGGTGCTGGTCTACTGTGTTTTATCAAGGGCAGGGTCAATGCAGCTAGCTATCAGGAGATTTTGGAGCACTTCATGCTTCCATCTGCTGAAAAGCTTTGTAGAGATGAAGATTTCATTTTTCAGCACGACCTGGTAAAACCACTGGTAAATGGTTTACTGACCATGGCATTGCTGTGCTCAATTGGCCTGCCAACTCTCCTGACCTCAACCCCATAGAGAATCTGTGTGATATTGTGGAGAGGAAGTTGAGAGACACCAGACCCAACATTGTTGATGAGCTTAAGGCCTCTATCGAAGCATCCTGGGCCTCCATAACACCACAGCAGTGCCACAGGCTGATTGCTTCCATGCCACACCGCATGGAAGCAATCATTTCTGCAAAAGGATTCCCGACAAGTATTGAGTTCATAGCTGATATAATTAAATGAAGGTTGACTTTTTTTGTATTAAAGAACACTTTTTTGTATCGGTCGGATAAAATATGCAAATTTTTTGAGATAGGGATTTTTGGTTTTTCTTGACTTTTTGCCAAAATCATCAATATTAAAACAATAACAGGCTTGAACTACTTCAGTTGTGTGTAATGAATCTAAAATATATGAAAGTCTAATGTTTATCAGTACATTCCAGAAAATAATGAACTATATCACAATATGCTAATTTTTTTTAGAAGGACTAGTATATTAAAAAAAAAAAAAAAAAAATCTTTGTAACTCTTTACTTGTGATATCCTCTGCGCAGTGGTGTCAGGAGTCCAGCAGGCAGCGTGAAGGACAGTCCATGTAAAACCCCCAAAACGCGTCCGTCCTCATCCGCATCATCCTGCACCAGCACACAAGAAGGGTGTGAATGCTTTATTACTGGCAAACTTGAGACATAAAACTATAGCAAAGCAAAATTGATGATAAGTCATGAGAAAAACAGCAGTTGTTCTAGTAATGAGTCTTGAGGAACACCTCGATTAAATGAAAAGAACTAAAACCGCCACAACAATTTTAACTTTAAATTGCCCTCTTATAAGTGTTACAATAATATTCTCTCCTGTTTTATTTCCTAAAGGAGCACCAGATCCAAGGAGGTTCCTGTGAGTTTAGGTAAAGGAGTTTTGTTATCAGAATTGTATTGCAAAGGAGACTGACTTTGAAATGTTTTTACCATGCAGGCATGAGGAGAGTTACACACAGCAAAGGTAGGGTTCAGCTTTGAAGACATCCCAACACATTCAAGGATTGAGTCCTTTGAGTTATATTTGTGCATCTACCCTTCATTTATTTCTACATCTCACTCATGACTTGGTTCCCTCTACATTTCCCCTCCATTGCACCTTCTCCCCATCTCACCGCTTCACTTAGTGACTATGCAGATCTATCTGAGCCCCCTCATAAGAAAGACTGGGTCTTCTGAGATGAATGCAACATCTACCCCCACGGTACCTGTGGGAGGCAGTGGACCGTCGGGAACCCAGCAGGCAAGAGGCACACCCAATTTAGATGCGAGGAGGAAAGACCCATCCTACATGTTGAACCTCCAGAAGACCACCACCAACGTCGCAAGTCAGAAGAACCCACAGCAGGATGCTAACAGCTCCAAAAACCCCCAAAAGTCCCCGAGTCAGTACTTTCAGATTTGTTACTGACCATCAAGTCACAACACCACTTTTTTGTTGTCATGTTTTCATAACTTTTGGCTAATTTATCGACTTGCTGTATTTCCTGCAAATAATGGTCATCTGGAAAATAACAATGGTTCTAGAACTGAGCCTTGAGGAATACCGCCGTTAAATTCAAGGTTCATTTGACTTAAGCTTCATATCCTGATTTGAAACAAACCCTATTTCTTCTTTTAATTGTTAGGTGAAACTTTACACTAACTTGCCTGAAACCCTCACCTCCAATTGAAACCCTAATTTGAAAGCTCTCGGGCTTGAAAAAAATCCCAGTTTTAAACCCCGTCTAAAAAATTACCCACTTGGCCCTTTATGGAATCAGTTTGACACCAGTGATTTAGGGGGATGCGTCTTTGGTGGGAGGCCTTTATTTGTATACATTTTGAAATAATACCCGTTTCAGCTCCTACTTATGCTAGTAAATATGCTTCTACTGGAACACCTAATTAGTGCTAAACCAAACTTGCTTGATTAGAAACATGTTTTTTTGGTGTCATACACCTCTTTTGAATAATTATCAATTAGATTTAGAGCTGTTTTTACCCAGTTGCTATTCGAATCTTGGCCTCTATTTGAGTTTGACAATTTCAATTAGTTTCAATTTTGTTTTGTTTTTTTACATACTATTATTACCTTAACATTTAGTTTATTAGTTTTGAGAGTGTGCCTGTGTTTGCGCTATTTGCATCTTGTAGTTGTATTTCCAAAATGTGCATTGCAAACAGACATTATGGTATGTAATGGAATGTAAACTCGTGTGTAGTGAAACAATAAATGAACTCTACTGTGATGTCTTTTAATATACACTGATATCTTTTCCTAAAATCTGACTAATCAAATGCTATAGGCCCATAGAGCTCTAGCACCCTCCTGTGGTTATAAAGCCAAACAGGCAAGTAGAGCATGTACAGTACTCTAAGTCTCCAACCATGCGGTACTTTCAAAGCATAACTACTCTAATTGCTTCAACACTATCACCCCATCACAGTTTTTCTGTGGTACTACACAGAAAAACTACAGAACGCTAGAATTACACATGAATACCCTAGCAAAAACAGTACCTATATTGGCCACTTGAGGTCGCTGTATCTCATAATTAAGTTTTCTGGCTTCTCTATGCCGTCACCTGGAGGAGGGTGATCATGATGAGGAGATGGCATCCCGGGAGCCAAGACCAGTCACAACAATCTGGCCAGCTTCTAACTCCTGGGACAGCAGCGTTCAGTCGTGAAACGGCACTACCACGACTAATTTCCTAAAACCTCACAAACACACTCGACTAGGAAACTGTCAATTTGTGTGGCATTTCCTCTCCCCCTCCTCTTAAACTAGCCGCTGCACATTGAGGCAGCGGCAGGAGGTGCTGGCAACTTCGGTTTTGACACCACCAAAGAGTTCCTGGATGTTTGACACCGACACTGGGGCACTAAAATGAGGTAAGAAGAGATTCTTGCTCTTTTTATGGATTCACGTAGCGTTGTCAGAGGCAAAAACTGCCATATTTAGTTTCATTGCTAGGTTTGGTGATGTTGCTTCGCCTGTGTCCTGCCATTCACCTGTAGCTACTGTAACTGTATAGAATAAGGTGATGATGTGATTGGCCGGTATGCTGGTCACGTGTTCACCCAGAACGGACACTTCCGGGTAATCCAACCAATCAAGACCGCAGCTGGTTTCATAAAGTTTGGTCAGGAAAAATGGTGCATTTATGGCTGCCGTTAGGAATTACACAGTATTAACTCATTCACTGCAATTGATTTTTACACAATGAAAGCTACAGAATTCACTCAATCAAGTAAAAAGGAAAAAATGGAGTAGTAGTTGACATGTTAATGATGTCTTAGCTATTGTATGATTACAACCACAGTTGACTACTTTTGGGCCAATACCAACAACATTGATAACCTGTACTAAACACACATTCCCCATGGGCGTAGGATGTTCAAATTGTCCCCACCAACTTTTAAGCAATCTTATTTGCATTATATAATGACTTCAGTTATTTAGGTCATTTAGACTGTCTTTGCATATGTTGTATGGATAGAATTTACAATTGACCCTACCATTATTGAGCAAATTATTCTCACTGTATTCAGTGTTGGGCACGTTACTTTAAAAAAGTAATTAGTTACATTACTCACTACTTCTTCCAAAAAGTAACTGAGTTAGTAAATGAATTACCCTATAGTAAAAGTAACTAGTTACCAGGGTAAGTAACTATTTCTGTTACTTTAAAAAGAACTTGTTGTATGTCAAAGAATTTGAAATTTTCTGAGCAGTATTCGAGTCAGTGGAATAGAGAAGAACAGACAGGTAGTTAACTTGTTAGGTGCTTCAGCAGATTTGAATTGCTTACCACAGATGTCGACAAAAGCTTTGCCCCGGGACATAAATTACACATTACATGCAGGTTCTTTCCTTTAATTTCGACAAACTTGAAATAGTGTCTATATCTCCACCTCTTAAAGGACAATTTTTCTTCTGACTGCTCTGCCATCCCGACCCTGTGCATCTGTTTTGCGTGTGTGTTTGCCGCATGCGCTGTTCCGGTTTGCTTGTGAAATCACCGGCTCTGGTTGGCTTACAACGACACATGACGCTAACCCTCAGCCAATCACAATCACTTCCATCGCATCTCTCGAGGGGCTGCATTCAGGTAGGCTAGTTTCCCGACAATTCACGTCAGCTTCAAAGCGTCTGCCGTCCTCAAGATGGAAGCAGAATTATTGCTGGCTGACAGTGGGAGATGGGAACGAGGCTAGCATCAGGTGTAGCAAACACAGAAACGTTACCAAACTTTGGAAAGCATTGTCTAATTGAATGAGCAGGGACAAACAGCTTGGAGTCAGAAGTACGTGCGCTATTGTCGAACCTGAACGCACCCCAAGTCTTGGATGACAAATCAACAGAGCAGAGAGTCGACTCGACCCGGCTGGTAGTTTTTTCAATTTATTCAGAGTAGGTAATGCACCGCTTTTGACCGTCAGTAACGGTAACGGCGTTGTAACAGCGGAAAAAGTAATTAGTTAGATTACTCCGTTACTGAAAAAATTATATATGAATTATTATGAATTATGATTATATATAAAATGGAAAACTCACTTTATGGGACTATACATTCACCGGCCACTTTATTAGGTACACCATGCTAGTAACGGGTTGGAGCCCCTTTTGCCTTCAGAGCTGCCTCAATTCTTCGTGGCATAGATTCAACAAGGTGCTGGAAGCATTCCTCAGAGAGTTTGGTTGATATTGACATGATGGCATCACACAGTTGGTGCAGATTTGTCGGCTGCACATCCATGATGCAAATCTCCCGTTCCACCACATTCCAAAGATGCTCTATTGGATTGAGATCTGGTGACTGTGGAGGCCATTTGAGTACAGTGAACTCATTGTCATGTTCCAGTCTGAGATGATTCCAGCTTTATGACATGGCGCATTATTTTGCTGAAAGTAGCCATCAGAAGTTGGGTACATTGTGGTCATAAAGGGATGGACATGGTCAGCAACAATACTCAGATAGGCTGTGGCGTTCCAACGATGTTCATTGGTACCAAGGGGCCCAAAGAGTGCCAAGAAAATATTCCCCACACCATTACACCACCACCACCAGCCTGAACCGTTGATACAAGGCAGGATGGATGCATGCTTTCATGTTGTTGACGCCAAATTCTGACCCTAAATCTGAATGTCGCAGCAAAAATCGAGACTCATCAGACCAGGCAACGTTTTTTCAATCTTCTATTGTTTAATTTCGATGAGCTTGTGCACATTGTAGCCTCAGTTTCCTGTTCTTAGCTGAAAGGAGTGGCACCCGGCGTGGTCTCCTGCTGCCCATCAGCCTCAAAGTTCGACATACTGTGCGTTCAGAGATGATCTTCTGCCTACCTTGGTTGTAACGGGTGGTTATTTGAGTCACTGTTGCCTTTCTATCAGCTCGAACCAGTCTGGCCATTCTCCGCTGACCTCTGGCATCAACAAGGCATTTCCGCCCACAGAACTGCCGCTCACTGGATATTTTTCAGACCAATCTCTGTAAACCCTAGAGATGGTTGTGCGTGACAATCCCAGGAGATCAGCAGTTTCTGAAATACTCAGACCAGCCCTTCTGGCACCAACAACCATGCCACGTTCAAAGTCACTCAAATCATCTTTCTTCCCCATACTGATGCTCGGTTTGAACTGCAGGAGATTGTCTTAAACCATGTCTACATGCCTAAATGCACTGAGTTGCCGCCATGTGATTGGCTGATTAGAAATGAAGTGTTAATGAGCAGTTGGACAGGTGTACCTAATAAAGTGGCTGGTGAGTATAGTGACAATGGACTCAATAGCACCACTGTATTTCCATCATGCCTGCATCAAATATATATTAATTGGGTAAAATTCGTGCTGATCTGAGACATAATGCATATATAAAGGTTCTCAAGAATAGCGGGGCCTGTCATAAGTGATGTTGGTTTAATGCCTCTTGTTTTCTTTGACTGACTTTGTTCAGGTTACGCACTAATCATCCTCCTTCCCAAACCCGGCCCACTCGCTCCGTCCAATAGCGGGATCGATGAGCGGGACCGAATGTCATCCGCGCTGCCTGATGCATATTGACGGCTGCCGTTGTGACCCATATGAATAATAATACTAGTTGTATGCCCGCTGAATGCGGGACAAGGGCAAAGAGGCAAGATGGACTTATAGTGCCTTACTTTTTAAAATTCGGGAATACGTATTATGGCAGAAGTAATATTTGTTAAAGTTCATTAAACTAATATTATGACTGGTCTCAACAGTCATAACATTATGACGTGTGTTTATATTGCAGCTGCATCCACTGTGAGTCACAACAATGACATTTTTAACAATAATACTAATGCACTCTGACGACCTTAACTTGCGTGTGTGTCCAGGAAACATCCAGTGCAGGTGGGAAATCATGTGGCCTGTCACCCAGTGCATTCTGGGTGACATCAGCACACAGAGTGAGTCATTAGCATTGAAGGCAGAGGGGTGATTGGGGTGTGTGGGGTGTGTGTATGTGTGTTGTAAATGAAAGGTAGCTCTTCCCTCCACCATTTTGTGCATCTGCCAGCTTCTCGTTTGTGTGTGCGTGCTGTTTACCGCCCATCCATCTCCACTTGTCACTTTGCTCTTGGCCTGGTACAGTGTGACCACCTGCAGGTGGACTGCGTGGGCGGAAAATGATTTCTGGCTCTTTGGCGACCAGATAAATAGAAATCATATCATCTGTGACCGAGAAAAACTATGTGAGATACTTCAGATATGTTGGTAGCTTTTAAGAAAAAACATTTATAAAAAAAAAAAAATGGAGATAGACATCAACTGTTCATTGAAAACTAACAAAGTTCCTGTTATAATTTACAGCAATACAAAACTGTTTGAAACCATAATCCTGTTCATTTGGAAACTTGTGCTTGTTGCCGGGTAAACTAGGACTAAACTGCAATGACCGCCATTGCGCCGCAATAGCAATGTCAGCGGATCAATGAAAGAATCCTGCCGGCCAAACACAGCGGGATGTGGCCTGAGAGTCGTGTACTAGAAAGAGAGCACGTGCGGTGTAAATATGGCAGGGATTTATTGCTTTGCGACCATGATTGCTACGGAGATTATAATATTTTTTTCGAGCTGTACATCATTTATAATCTGTGTGCATCTGCGAAAGATGAAAGTACATCAATATTAACGGGTCAAAGGTTGCAGGAGGACTGGAAGTCTGATTTGATGAAGTGTGTGACCTAGCAATAAAGACAAATACGGTATTTGCTTGAATTGTGAGTAACTTAAATTATGTTGATTAGTAGGGGGGAAATGAACTCATTCACTCCCAGCCCAGGTACTGTACAGTGGGGCAAATAAGTATTTAGTCAACCACCAATTGTGCAAGTTCTCCTACTTGAAAAGATTAGAGAGGCCTGTAATTGTCAACATGGGTAAACCTCAACCATGAGAGACAGAATGTGAAAAAAAAACAGAAAATCACTTTGTTTGATTTTTAAAGAATTTATTTCCAAATTACAGTGGAAAACAAGTATTTGGTCATCTACAAACAAGCAATATTTCTGGCTGTCAAAGAGGTTTAACTTCTTCTAACGAGGTCTAACGAGACTCCACTCGTTACCTGTATTAATGGCACCTGTTTTAACTCATTATCGGTATAAAAGACATCTGTCTACAACATCAGTCAGTCACACTCCAAACTGCACTATGGCCAAGACCAAAGAGCTGTCGAAGGACACCAGAGACAAAATTATAGACCTGCACCAGGCTGGGAAGACAGAATTTGCAATAGGTAAAACGCTTGGTGTAAAGAAATCAACTGTGGGAGCAATTGTTAGAAAATGGAAGACATACAAGACCACTGATAATCTCCCTTGATCTGGGGCTCCATGCAAGATCTCATCCCGTGGCAATGAGCAAAAATCCCAGAACCACACGGGGACCTAGTGAATGACTTACAGAGAGCTGGGACCACAGTAACAGAGGATACTATCAGTAACACAATGCGCTGCCAGGGACTCAAATCCTGCACTGCCAGACGTGTCCCCCTGCTGAAGAAAGTACACGTCCAGGCCCGTCTGCGGTTCGCTAGAAAGCATTTGGATGATCCAGAAGAGGACTGGGAGAATGTGTTATGGTCAGATGAAACCAAAATAGACCTTTTTGGTAGAAACACAGGTTCTCGTGTTCTCGTGTACCCATCTTGACAATTACAGGCCTCTCTAACATTTTCAAGTGGGAGAATTTGCACAATTAGTGGTTGACTACTAATTTTTATTTGCCTCACTGTATGTTTACAGTATTTACAGAGTAGTTAGTGTATGTGTTGTGGTAGAAAGTTTATAATAAAAATACTAGAGATGTGACCGAAAATTCGGCACCAAAAATAGCTAAAATTGCATTTTGGTTTTTGGTTAAAACACCGAAGGTTTACCACCAAAAAGTGTGAAGAACTGTAGTCCTCTTTTGATGACGTAATCAAAACACGGCGAGAGGCAACACTATTGCCTCACCGCCAACATATCTGTGGTTCGGAAGTATTTAAAGGTTTCAAAGAAATATATAAAAGATTTAAATGAAGGAAAACGAAAAAAAAAAATGTGATCTGATCTTTGTCAAAATCACACTGATGAAAGTACAGTGTCAGCTTTAGGGACACTGTACTGGACCTTCCGTCATTGTTTGCATACTATCCTCATTAAAATATAAAAACCTATAAATGTTTGGGTGGTTTTAGTTGAAGCAGACACTGTTTTTTCATCTGTGTGATTTTGACAGATCAGATCACATTTGATGCTGATTTTATGCAGAAATGTGAGAAATTCCAAAAGGTTCAGATACATTTTCATATCACTGTATGTTTTATTCAAAGGATTTTTGTTAAATGATATATGCTAACACAACTGTCCCCCCTGAGAAGTTGGATGCTCATACTGTTATGCTCATACTGACGTACGCGAAAAGAACGGCAGAGTTTATTATTTGACGCGAGACGCGACCCTCCTGCGTCAATACTACAACCGGTAGCTAGGATCGGGCAGACAGGAAGTCACTCGTGTAAAAATACGGTGGATCCCGTCGATTTTCAAACTAATATGCAATCGTAACCCACTTTTTTAGTCCATCAGATCTCTTGAGTGGTAGATCGGGGCACAGTTGACTTGTCTTTGTTGATTTACTGCGGTCTTCTCTGCTATAATAATAACCAACACGGTCCCGTGTTCAATACAGAACCCTCCTACCACAACAAAACAAGTAGGAACTAATATTCACATAGGAACTAAAGTTATACAACATAAAATATACAATATAAATGAATACTACATCACATTTGTAAAATATAAACTCATAATAAAATAAATAATAGCCCATTTAAATAAAATAAATTGTAATGAGCTAAAACACCTGTAATTAAATAATAAGAATCATAGACAGATCCTGCTTACACAATTAAATTGATTAATTTCTGTGTGGCGCTTTAACCTGAGAAAATCCACCAATAAAGCTTTTGAAAACCGTTCATAAGAAAAAAAAAAAATTAATTAAGGCATTTCATTTGTAAAATACATGTTTAAATCTTTGTCATTGGGATTGCTTTTTTTTTTTTACCACAGGACTTCTTTTTTCATCTTTCTTTCAGAAAGAAAGCTGACCAATACGCGGGGTCTGAACGGCAAATGGCGTACCGCAAGCAACACGTCACTTCCGCTCATTAATATTCATGACATTAGCTACTGTTGCTAAGTACGGACAAGCAACCGTTTGTCCCTAATAGGAAATGAATGGAAATTGTGTACGAAGGAGATGTTTACAGAGCTAAACCTACCAATTCTCTCCGAAAATGATGTGCCTGGTGCCAAATTCACTGGCAAAGATGTGGAAGAACATAAAAATGTTCCGTTAAAGAGATGGCTTGAGTGTCAAAGGCTGAAAAAGACAAAAAAACCGAGCCGACCTAAGCATAGCTTTAGCTTTTTTATCGACACGACTGACAATGACATTCTCCTGTTTCAACAAGCTATCCTTTACCATCAGCCCTGTCTTTCTTATATATCCTTTGGTTGTCCTACGTCTCTTACCGTTCTTGGGGGTAATTTAGTTAGCTTTGTGTAGCGATCGCAAATGCTACTCAGTGACAGCCAACGAACACTTTTAATTTTTTCATTGATAACACCTCTTAATTCTATAATTTATTTACACTTCCCCCTTACTAAAGTTTTTTTTTTTTCTATATACATATAACAGAAACGGTAACAGTGGCAGTCAGATACCATTGTAACTCTTTTCAGGTCATTCATTGTCAGACAGAAGCAGTACGGCACAACGTTACGCTAAAAAATAAGTTAAAAATATAAAAATGGCTTACCTCTTTGTCCTCTGAAAGACCATGCCAACCCAACATAATGTTTACTGCATATGAAATGTGAATGGATTCACCGAGCTGGTGTTAAAGTCCGCGCAAGTTCGGTCTTCACATTTTTTCCTCCCGAGATTTTGGTTTCCGGAAACGTATGAAGAAAACATCCTTCATGCGTCGTAATGTCTAGAGTCGTTTCTACAAGTTCCAAAAAAGCAATGAGTGATCGGCATGTTCGTTTTTGAAAGATTACTGGAGAAGAGTAGCACAAATTACGTTGTGTCTATGCGAGGGCGGGTCTATAATGTCCCACTTGGGCTTTACTTCCGCTTTACGATGCGACGTCACGGTCTAAAAATAGCCTGCGTGCGGTACGCCATTGTTGTTGGATTGTCTTTCCGCCAAAAAAGGAAAGGTCAAAGATAAGCAGGCAACTTAGCACAATGTCACTTACAGCTACAAATCAAGTCAGAAACCTTGGCGTAATTATTGATTCAGACCTAAAATTTGATAGCCATCTAAAGTCCGTCACTAAATCCGCTTATTACCACCTAAAAAATATAACCAGAATTAAGGGGCTTCTGACTCAACAAGACATGGAAAAACTTATGCATGCATTCATTTTCAGCAGATTGGACTATTGCAACGGTATATTTACAGGTCTTGATAAAAAATCAGTCAGGAAGCTGCAGCTAGTACAGAATGCTGCAGCCAGAGTCCTCACAAATACAAGGAAGCTGGACCATATTACACCGGTTTTGAAATCGCTACACTTCCTTCCAGTGAGTCAAAGGATAGACTATAAAATACTACTGCTCTTCTACAAAACACTTAATGGCCTTGGACCATAATACATGCTTGACTTGTTAGATTCCTATGAGACATCTAGACCCCTAGGGTCGTCTGGAACCGGTCTTCTGCATGTTCCAAGAACAAGAACCAAGCAGGATGAGGCAGCATTTAGTTATTATGCTCCTCACCTCTGGAACAAGTTACCTGAACGTCTGAAGTACTGTATGCTCTTTTATGCTCTGTTAGCTCTTTTAAATCAGGGCTAAAAACGCTTTTGTTTAGCACTGCATATCCATAACTGGCTATATATTTCAATCTACCTGCTTTCTATTCCTCTTGTGCTTATCTCTATTGCTAATTTCAATTATTATTAGTAGTAGTAGTTTTTGTTTTATTTTTATTTCTGTTTTATTTTTATTTATTTATTTATATTCTATTTGTGATTAAATGCGATCTTTTGTCTTGGTTTTTACGTTGTATTGATTTAAATGTGATTGTTATGATCTTCATGTGATGTAAAGCACTTTGAATTGCCTTGTGTTGAATTGTGCTATATAAATAAATTTGCCTTGCCTTGCCTTTAAATACCCGCTACTTTTTGAGCAGAATTCCAGCTTTGTATAGGCTAATGTTCCTCTTGTTGAAAGTTGTGTAATAAACAACTAGCACATTTATATTTTGCATTTTGTTTTCTTACCGTACCGAAAATGAACCGAACCGTGACCTCAAAACCGTGGTACGTACCGAACCGAGATTTTTGTGTACCGTTACACCCCCAATAACCACTCATGATGTGTTCCATTCACAGCCACTGACTGCAATGCATCACTGTCTCATTGTCTCTCTCCTCTCGCATCACCACTCTGTTAATGAACACCCTGTGAAAACGTGTGTGTGTCCTGAGATGTGAGCCATCAGATGAATTAAATTCTCCCTCTCTCTCTTGCCACGTGGTTTTACGCTTGTCCAATCCAGCAGATGGCAGGGTGAGGTGGATGAGGGTGATGGAAGAGGAGGAGAGGAAAGAGGGAGGAAGGGAGGGAGGGTAGGACCAGTTCTCCACACAGCTGGGAGGGGAGAAAAGGGAGGGAGGGATGCATGGAGCGACTAAGTAATCCAATGAGACAGCGAGAGGAGAGGCAGAGCGAGGGCAACGCCTCAAAGCGCCAGGAATCTCTCTCCATCGCTCTCTTTTTTCTCTCCATAGCGAGCAACCTCGTTCATTCTCGTTTGGATCCGGGCGCCTACCGGAATCCGGCTTTTTCCTTTCTTTCCCTCGGGAAGAAGGCGGCGTTTTCACTTCTGTGGATTCTCGTCATCTTTGTTCATTCAAGGATTGAGATATAGGTTAGTGGGCCTTTTTTTTGTGAGAGAGGGGATGATGCCTTCCTAGCATTTCAGGTGCTATGTCGCCTCTTGAACTCTGACAGAAGGGAAAAAAAAGACTGTAAAGACAGGGATTTTTGCGTTTCTTGATCCGCCGACATGGACATCAACCTGCAGTCGCATCGCTTCTACTTCCCGCAGATCTACTGCGCCGAGCCAGGGGCGCAACCGCAGCTGAGCGAGTTCAAAGTCAGGTAGGTTTGGGATTGTGTCATTGTGAGGATGACCGTGCCAATGGCTGCTGTGGCCTTGCAGAGGGGAGGAGGGGATAGCGTATTTGGCCCCGAGTGATAGCGTTGATGATCTGGTGAAGGCTAGCCAAGCTGGCAGTGGTAATCAGGAGGGGCTGACAACGCCTCAGACATGTCACAAAAGCGGACGCTCGTTGGCCGCCTCCCCGAGCGCATCCTTTGTTCTCCTTGCCGGCGTCGGCGCTCCTGCGTTGCATCCACAGGCGGCCCTCGTGGTTGCCCAAAGCGATAAAGACAGACCGCTTCACATACGGCCGCTGTCGGGTGTCAATTAACAGGATTTTGTTCAAATGTTTCAAAGCTGTCAAGTAGCGTTTGTGGATGCAAACAAGTGTAAATTGGCAAATGTGGTGGCAGTTAACACCCCTTTTTTCATTTTACACCTTTGATATTCTTTAAACACACCAAACTACCGTAATTTCCGGCTTATAGTCCAGTGCGGCTTATTTGTTGATTTATTTGTGTTAATAGGCAACCCATGCCTCCTAACATGCATTGCACCACTACAGATGTAAGTAACAATCAATATTCAGCATGCATTGCAGCACTACAGATGTAAGTAACAATTAAAACTCATGTTCTTTGCTAATTATTCATTCATTTACTGTTCCAGTTGTTTCATTAATTGCCTGGTATGGTATTTGCATAAACTTTATTTGACAGCGGCGTCATAAGACTGTCATAAGACCATCATAATTATGACATGACACTATCATGGGCATTACTGAATGCTTATGACAGATGTCATTAAGTGTCATCCAGCAAATTATGTTACCAACTCCATTTACGTCCAGCTCGGATCTTTTACATCCATTCAAAAGTGAGATCATTTGCTGAATAAAACTGAATGAGAACTGTTATAAGCATTCGTTAATGCTCATGGCAGTGTCATGTCATAATTATGTCTAATTGTCCAATGACAGTCTTATGGCGCCACTGTCAAATAAAGTGTTACCAAATACCACAACTAGAAATTATTTACACAAACAGGAACAGTAACTGAATAAATAATTAGCAAAGAACATGAATTTTGATTGTTATTTACATCTGTTGCGCTGCAATGCATGCTAGCACGCATGATGGACAACAACAGTGTCGACAGCATGTGGCATTAAAGGTTGACTGTCTCCCCCAAGGAAGCAGTGATGGCCAAATGAAGCTTCTTGAAGCAATGAAGCTTTGCAGCCAATTAGTTATAAGCTTCATGGTGGTTCATTTGGTCTTCTGACCATCATATGATGCCGCTGTCTAATGAAGTATTGCCGGCTAATATCTTTTGGTGTAAATATCCCATAATACAGTGAGGACAGCTGCGGCTTATAGTCCAGTGTGGCTTATCTATGAACAAATGCCATTTTCGTGTCACATTTGTTGGGTGGCGGTTTATAGTCAGGTGCGTCTTATAGTGCGAAAATTACGGTAATTGCCTACCACTGACGTTGATAGATTGATAGCATTAACTGCTTTGGTGCTCAGTAAAGTGCATAAGCAAATATAGCTCTCCTTTCCCACATATGAAGGTATCACATTAAGGTAGTACAGCGATGCCTTAAATATGACGATTTAGCAGATTTTTCCACTCTGACGGTTTAGCACGAACTTAAGCTATGAATACTGTATTGTGGCAGAAATCTATCTATCTATCTATCTATCTATCTATCTATCTATCTATCTATCTATCTATCTATCTATCTATCTATCTATCTATCTATCTATCTATCTATCTATCTATCTATCTATCTATCTATCTATCTATCTATCTATCTATCTATCTATCTATCTATCTATCTATCTATCTATCTATCTATCTATCTATCTATCTAGGGTTAGGGTCTGAGTCACCTAGCGTAGTTGCGGTAGAAGTAAAAAGTACGCTACTATTCTCTGACTTTTTGTGTCTATGACATTATACCGTATGTAACATTTATGTAACTTTTACCTATACTAATGTTGCTTCTCTGCGGGTACTCCAATTCTCCCCAAAACACGGATGGTGTCATAGACTTCATAATATATCGCGGGGCCGATTAATAGGGGGCCTATCCTCGTCAAAGCTGACCAAGTGGAAACACAGACAAAGAAATTTTTTTGTTGAAAATTCTTGTGAATAAATGCTTAAATCTCTGAGTTCTTATAGATATGGATGTAAAACAGTCTTGATTCTTGGTTAAAAGCAAAACAATGGGAAGTTAGCATTTATTTTACGTAAATATGTCGAATGTGCGTCATGTCTCTAAGCCACTGTGGTGCCGCCTTATCAATACAAAGAGCTTTTTACGTTGAAAATTCTTGTGAATAAATGTGTAAATCCCTGATTTCTTTATAGATATGGATGTAAAACAGTACCGATTCTTTGTTAAAAGAGCACAGAACCGGGCAATTAGCATTTATTTTACGGGAATGTGCGTCTAGTCTTTAAGCCACTGTGGTGCCGCCTTATCACCACAAAGAGCTTTTTACGTTGAAAATTCTTGTAAATAAATGTTTAAATCCCTGAATTCTTTATAGATATGAACGTAAAACAGTCTCGATTCTTGGTCAAAAGCAAAAAACCAGGCAGTTATTATTTATTTACGTAATTATTGCGAATTATGATGCCAATGCCGTAGCGGTTAATTTCTCCCATTGATTGTATGCATGGTACAAAAAATATCATAATTACCTTGATTCCTTGAACAAATCACTCCTGAGACAATCCTTCCTGTTCGTATGCAGTACAGCTTTTGTACTTTTTCAACCTAAATTCGGCGTTGGATCGCTGCATGTGTTTGAAAAAAAACGCGACTGACTGAAGCGGAGTGTGGGACCTGCCCCCTACTTATCATTATGAAGTCTATGGATGGTATGTTAATTAAACACCCAAACTTGTCCTTTTGTGTGAATTGTTCGACAATGGAAATGCTACCACCTACAGGCCTGGAGTTGTTTTACCCATTTGCAGATTTTACACTTACTGCATATACGATATATCGTATGTAAATCAGTGCTGCATCAATTAACTCGAGTATTCGATTTGAAAAAAAGATTCAAACTAAATTTTGCTGCTTCGAGTATTCGTTTAATTAAAGTGGCGTTGTAATGGTTTGTGTACTAGAAATTGTTTGCATTTAGTTTTATTGTTTTGGGTAGATACACTGCCCTCTAGTCTGCCTCATTTCACATTGCTGAATCCAGCTGTTAAGACCAACATAAGCTAAGTTTTTGTTTGACCTAATGTTTTTTAATGCATTCATAATTTAGTTTATAGGTATATTTAGCCGTTTTTTTGTGGAAAAATGTGTCTGTACCATTTGTTAAGAGCATTGTAAGAAAAATGTTAGCATTTTGTAGCATTTAAGCTATCGGACATTTGCTATACAAGTTAGCCAATTGTTCTTTTGTTGTACATAGATTCTCATTTATTGATTTTTTTGTACCGTTTGAGGCTCAGCTCCGGTATTTTATTTTTTTTATGTTCTTTATAAGATTACTTGATTATTTTGGACTAACTAGTTCATCAATTATTCGACTACTAAAGTAATCGATAGCTGCAGTCTTAATGTAAATTTATATATATATATTACAATACATGTAACCAGGTTTCTTTGTATTTTTTCAATATGCCATTGCTAACATCGAAATTATAATCCTTTTCCAGTTTCTCCATCTTTTTGTGTGTCCAAGCAGCAGTTGTGCTGGCTTGGCAGATCGTGATACGTTTGACCACGACTCCTCTAACAGCTCTGATTAGTGCAGCTTTAAGGGACTCAGCTGGACTAAGAAGCTTTTTGCTTTGGCAGAGGCGCCCCGCTGTTGGAACAGGTTTACAAGTCCGTGATGCTTCACTATATCGCGGTCACTATACCGAGCACCCACCCATCCTTGTGTGATATATTAGCATAGAACTGTCCTCCCTGTCAGTGATGTGAATGTTTGGCAAATTAGTTTAACGCGGATTAGCCGAGGAGGTGTAATACCAAGAGTAGTATATGGTCGATTTGTAAGGTGAGCCTTTGATGTGAGAGGGAGAAGGAAGAGGACGAAGGAAAATGGGGGATGGTGAGAGGAGCAAAGCTCAGCAAAAGGAAAGCAAATATGAAAGATGACCGATGGCTGTGGATGTAGAAAAGAAAAGTCTGTGTCTTTTTATCAAGAAGGGATGAAAAAAAAAAAAACCTTTGTCTGTATTTTCAAAGGATGATGTCATACGTAAACGCCAGTATAGATATGGCGGTGGACTTATGGCCCATTCACCATGACAGCCAGTGTTGGCCAATCAAGAGCACGAAAGCATGCAACATGTAAAGACAATGAGGAACACAATTACATGTGTTTTCATTAATGGATTAAAAACTCTAATCCATTAAGGACAGCATATTTTAATTATTACTCAAGTAGCTCATGGAATATTCCATACATGTGCCTGTTGTCATGCTATTGTGAACAGGGGGCAACTGTAGGTTTGACAGCAATCGAAGCGCTAGCATTAGGCGACGATAATAATCAAGCATTTTAAAATGAATTCAAAATACAAAGACATAATCAAAAGCCGGACATTTAAAAAATATATATATATTCTTGCTAAAATATTGCGTTGTGTGGCAAAATATGTTTGTCATGTTGACACAAAAATATTTCTAAAAAATTAAATTGCTAATGCACACGCATTCAAGTGTACCAAATATGAGTGACTTTTCTAAAGACAAAAACATTTGAAAAATTTTGAGGTTCTAGTTATAATATATGACATTGCCACCTACAGGACCGGAGTACCATGTTAGCTACAGCAATCTATCATTTTTTTGCCATATAGTAATGCATACTCAAACATAAGTGTTGGTTTTGTCAACAATGACGATAACGAAAATATTTTGTCAACGAACAATTTTTTCATGACGATGACGATGACGCGCTGAAAACGTGTCTTGCGAGACTAAAACATAATGAGATGGATGCCAGCTGTATTTTGACGTCACGAAAACGAAATGAAAATTGGCTATCGTTTCCGTCATAATTTCACAATGTGTGACATTTCCTTATTGTATGTGTAGTTAGAACGCATTTAGCAGTGTTTGTTCGTGTCACTCATGTGACGAACTGAGCCTCCCGCCCGCCCCCATGCCTAGATATGCCATGTTGCTTTAGCCTTTAAAGGTTTGTGCTGAGTGATCATCACACACTAAACTAACTTGTAGTGTTAGCATAGCGTTCGCTTTAGCATTAGCATTAGCATTTAGCACAGTGACTCCGTATCTTCTTAAACTGTTGAAAAACATTTAACATAGAGTTCATGGCGTCCAGGTGAGTTTAATTAATTGCAAATAATATGTTGTTTTCCTGCTGAGTGTGTAACATCATCATGAAAATGGTGATGTCCTTGTAGAATCTAGAGTTACAGTGCTGGCCAAAAGTATTGGCACCCCTGCAATTCTGTCAGATGATGCTCAATTTCTCCCAGAAAATGATTACAATTACAAATGCTTTGGTATTAATATCTTCATTAATTTTGCTGGCAATGAAAGAACACAAAGGAGAATGAAAAAAATAAATCATTATCATTTTACACAAAACTCCGCACAAAAGTATTGGCACCCTCAGCCTGATACTTGGTAGCACAACCATTAGACGAAATAACTGCGAACAACCACTTCTGGTATCCATTAATGACTTTCTTGCAATGCTCTGCTGGAATTTTAGACCATTTTTCTTTGGCCAACTGCTCCAGATCTCTGAAATTTGAAGGGTGCCTTCTCATAACTGCTATTTTCAGATCTCTCCACAGTTGTTCTATGGGATTCAGGTCTGGACTCATTGCTGGCCACTTTAGAAGTCTCCAGTGCTTTCTCTCAAACCCTTTTCTAGTGCTTTTTGAAGTGTGTTTTGGGGTCATTGTCCTGCTGGGAGACCCATGACCTCTGAGGGAGACCCAGCTTTCTCACACTGGGCCCTACATTCTGCTGCAAAATTTGTTGGTAGTCTTTAAACTTCATAATGCCATGCACACGGTGAAGCAGTCCAATGCCAGAGGCAGTAAAGCAACCCCAAAACATCAGGGAACCTCCGCCATGTTTGACTGTGGGGACCGTGTTCTTTTCTTTGAAGGCCTCGTTTTTTTCCTACAAACTCGAAGTTGATGCCTTTTCCCAAAAAGCTCTACTTATGTCTCATCTGACCAGAGAACATTCTTGCAAAACATTTTTGGCTTTCTCAGGTAAGTTTTGGCAAACTCCAACCAGGCTTTTGTATGTCTCTGGGTAAGAAGTGGGGTCTTCCTGGCTTTCCTATCATAGAGTCCCTTTTCATTCAGAAGCCGACAGATAGTACGGGTTGACACTGTTGTACCCTCGAACGGCAGAACAGCTTGAACTTGTTTGGATGTTAGTCGAGGTTCTTTATCCTCCATCCGCACAATTTTTCGTTGAAATCTCTCGTCAATTTTTCTTTTTTGTCCACATCTAGGGAGGTTAGCAACAGTGCCATGGGCTTTACGCTTATTGATGACACTGCGCACGGTAGACACAGGAACATTCAGGTCTTTGGAGATGGACTTGTAGCCTTGAGATTGCCCATGCTTCCTCACAATTTTGCTTCTCAAGTCCTCAGGCAGTTCTTTGGTCTTCTTTCTTTTCTCCATGCTCAATGTGGTACACACAAGAACACAGGACAGGGTTTGGGTCAACTTTAATATATTTTAACCAGCTGCAAATGTGATTTAGTTATTGCCACCACCTGTTACGTGCCACAGGTAAGAAACAGTTGCTGTTAATTACACAAATTAGAGAAGCATCACATGATTTTTCAAAGGGTGCTAATACTTTTGTCCAGCCCATTTTTGGAGTTTGGTGTACTAAAATTATAATGATTTTTTTTTTTTTTAAATCCATTCTCTTTTGTGTTTTTTCATTGCAAGTAAAGTAAATGAAGATATTACTACCAAAGCATTTGTAGTTGCAATCATTTTCTGGGAGAAATTGAGCATTATCTGACAGAATGGCAGGGGTGCCAATTAGAGATGCCGATCGATCGGGTCTGATCACGTCATTTTCAAAGTATCGGAATCGGTAAAAAAATACCGGCCATGCCTCTTTTTAATATATATATTTAATATATATATTTTTTAATTAAATCGTTTTCTAATTGTATTTAACGTTACAGACATAATATGTTACACTTATACAGAGTCTTTAGTTTAGGCTTAAGGTAGGGTTATCAAAAATATCCCTATAACGGCGGCAATTAATTCATTAAAAAATGTGTCACGTTAATATATTTAATGCTATTAATACATGCGCTGCACGACTCTCTCACTCATTGTCGCGCTCAATCTGTAATGACGCTGCTTTACCTACAAAGAGAGATAAAAGGCAGCGCAAAATGAGTAGAGTGAATTTTGGCGGCCTTTGGTGGCTTTCTTCAATTGGCTAAAAACCTTGCAATTCCTCTCCCTATGATTAGAAATATCACGGGAAGCATTGTGGGGAAGCAAGGTGGCAAGTGATCTTTGTCTTAACACCTTAAGTTATTTCCCAAAGCAGAGAAGATATATCAATTGGTAGCATGACACACAGTCATGGTTTTACTTCCCATCATGGTTCCACTTCCCATCATGCATTGGGGCATGGCTGCAGTATCATTTACTGAAAGCTCAACAAATACACTAGATGTCAATATTTAGTCACAATATACAAAGTCACAAGTCTTTCTATCCGTGGATCCCTCTCACAGAAAGAATGTTAATAATGTAAATGCCATCTTGAGGATTTATTGTCATAATAAACAAATACAGTACTTGTACTTATGTACTGTATGTTGAATGTATATATTTGTCCGAGTTTTATTCATTTTTTTTCTTAATGCATTGCCAAAATGTATATGATCGGGAAAAATTATCGGGAATGATTGGAATTGAATCGGGAGCAAAAAAAAGCAATCGGATCAGGAAATATCGGGATCGGCAGATACTCAAACTAAAGCGATTGGGATCAAATTTGGAGCAAAAAAACATGATCGGAACAACCCTAGTGCCAATGCTTTTGGCCAGCAATGTATGTGCTCGTCTCTCATGTTCATTTGAAATAGTTGGAAACCTTTTATTTATGTCCTCATTTATTCGTGGACTAAAACTTTTGGAAGTTTATGGACGAAAACATTTTGAGAATTGTCGACTAAAACTAGACAAAGACAAATGAAATGACTAAAGTACGTATGACTAAGACTAATAAGTATTTTCGTCCAAAAGACCAAGACGAAAATTAAAATGGCTGCCAAAAACAACATTGCTCAAACATGTACGTAATCTTTTTTAACATTTTTATATCCTGGATAGGAATTAGAGTAATTTTGTTGTTGTTGAATTATCACTGCCAGTCATCGCTGTCAATGGCAGCCAATTAGTTAAAAAGAAGCTTTGCATTGTGATGATACCAATGTTTATGCCAAAAACACAAAAGCTCGAGCCATTATCGTCCATTTTAGTTGAGTTTCTCACTATCATTAGCATTAATAGCATTTACCAAGTGAATTCACATTTTCAGCCGTCATCGTTCTTATAATTGCGCTAACACTGCATTCACACCATCTGATAATTAGACACTTTGCTAGTAATTATCTCATTACTTGAGTCATGTAGTGGGTTGGAAAACGCCACAAGATGACATTAAACAGTGTCTTGTCAGTTTTTAAATTATGTTGTATATTCATGCTTATGTTGGACGGTGCCGGGCTGTAACCGCTAGGGACGCTGCTAGCTGCGGAGGGTTTATTAATGTGTTGATTTTTAGTTAATTTTTTTGAATAAATGAATGTTAAAGCTGGAAGCAATAATGTTTCCCAGTAGAACAAATGAAGAGTATGTCTCCTGTGGATCGTGGAGGCTTTCTGTGTTCCCGGAACCCCAAAGGGACAGCAAACACACGTTCTTCCCAACATCGCGCCCCGCTCAGGCAGATTAGGGCCGAAGTCAAGTGGGGAAAGCACTGCTGGGAATTTGACACAATTCCGGGTCAGCGGACGCACGGAAGTGATGGGTCGCGGCTGCACGCAACAACATGTCCGCCGCGGACGCGCCACGGTCAATTACAGATGCGCCTGTGAGACGTTCAAGTCCCGATGCGACGCAGCCTAATAGCCTCTTAGCGCTTATGTGCATCTGATAATCAATTGCAGGTCATCTATTGATTTTTTTGGGAGGAAGAGCTTACACATAATTGTGTTGACCTCAATGTGTTGGCTGCGCACATGCTTATTTTGTTATGTCACAGGATTTGGATTTAGTCTGTAAAGACGCTGTAAAGTGAATTCAGAGATTTATTTCTAACTACAGTATGGATGTTTCATGCTAATCGCTGAAAACAAATTTAGGACTCTGTGTTATTGCCATTTTATAGAGAGGTTTCTTTTCCCTGCATGTGTTCCCATAAAGCATTAAAGAGTTTCCTGGTTGCTGATGCTGAAAGATGTACAGCAGCAGCAGCAATAGCAGCGGGGGGGAGGAAGGAGGAAGAAGGTCGACGTGAAAGTTTAATGAGACGCTTTTATGCAGGCATTATCAAGCACGGTGTCTAAATGCAGCAAAGTTTAAAGCGCTCTTGACGGGAAATGTCTTCGGCCGTATGGCCTGGATTGCCGAAACTGCTGAAGGTGACTTAAAGGTCATGTCAGCAAAAAGAAAATGTGCTTAAGTTATTCACTGCTGTTGACGACAATAGACGTCTAAGCATAAGCGGAGTTTAAGGGGGGGACCAGGTCCCCCCATGGTGGCCAAAAAGTGTCATTGCGTGTAATCGATTTTCCTATATATATAAAAATTGTAAAGCAATACTACTGCAACAAAAATGAATGAAATGAACAAAAAAATATATTTTTATGACGGGTCAAAATTATTTTTCGAACAGATCATGTGGCTAGCACCTTAGACGGTCATTTGCTTTGCATATAACTTTCACTCAAAAAAAAAAAAATTTTTTTCAAATGATTTTTTTCTTTGATTGAAAATACTTTTTTTTGGATTGAAGCAACTTTTTTTGGAATTGAATGATTTAGACACAAATGCCATACCCATAATATGGTCCAAACACAAAAAGGATTGCTTCTATCAAAGAAAAATTTTCAATGAAAAATTAAGTGTTCTAATGCAAATTTTTCAATCTCAAATATTTTTCAATTCAATTCAAATTCAATTCATTCAAAAACTTTTTTCCATGATTGAAATTTTTATTGTTTTTTTTTTTTTTTTGATTGAAGTGATTATTCTTTTTGAACTTATATTTTGGATAATTAATAAAGACAAAAAATATCCCAGCCAAAATGTGGCCCAAACACAAATCAACATTACTTCAATCAAAAAAGTTGCTTTAATTTAAAAAAAAAAAAAAAATTTGACTTCAATCAAAATAAATAAATAAATAAATAAAAATGAAAGAAAAAGAGCTTTCACATGCATTTTTTTGAGTTTCAAATTTATTTTTGCATTCAAACACGTTTTTTTTTTTTTTTTTTTAAATTGAAAAGTGACATTTTTTTGGGTTGAAAATATATCCTAAGATTGAAGCAACTTTTTTTAGAATGAATAATAAAGACACATATCTACCTCTATATGGCTCCGCCCAGGGGATAAAATTTTTGACTGGGGTAACTACATTGGCACGACACCGGCGGGCATACCATATTCAATAGATGACGATCTTGGCAAAAAGTATTGCCTAAGCAGCCTGATTTAGAATTCCCCTCAAGAATGATGGAAACAAAAAACGCTTATTGTCAACTTATTATTATCAACATTCTCGTAAGTTAATTTTATTGCTGACATTGCGTTTCAGGGTCATCATGTTGTGCCCTCCCTGCCCCAAAAGTCAAACTCCGCTTATGCGTCCAAGCCATTTGAACTGGGAGAGGCTGGCAGGAAATGATTGCTAGCAGACAATGTCTACTGTCGTCAATTGTAGCCTATTAGGTTGTAATGGCGATTCCAGTCAAAAAATCTATCAGAGATGCTAAGATACAAAAGCTGCAAGCCATGTTGTTGTGTTAGACTTTAAGACGAAAATACTTATTACTCTTTGTCATATTTTAGTCATTTAAAATCGTGTTACTTTTTCGGATAGTTTTAGTCAACGAAATCCAAAACAAATTTCATCTATTTTGAATCGACTGTGACTCAAAATGTTTTCGCCTGTAAAATTCAAACGTTTTAGTCCAAAAATAAATAAATAGTTTCGAATGAACGAGGATTGACAAATGTTTGTGTTTCATCTTGCCAGAGTCACGAACTTCAAAAGCGCTGCATGCGTCAATCATCGTTTAGCTTGTTAAACAGTTGCTGTGGCAACTCATTGTGTGTGTGTTTAAGTGCTCTCAGCAGCGTGAGCGGATTTGAGTGCACTCACTCAATGAAACATTTTAATAAAGCCAAGCATTTTTCTACTACTGTATTCTTGTTTAAAAATAATTCATGTATCAAATTAACATGTTTAAACCTTGTCGTAATTAATACATTTGAAGCTTAAAAAAAAACATTTTATTAAAAAATATATATGGCGGAAAACACTCAGTTGACTTGAAGTCAAATTTGGTCAAATTTTAAAATTGTCCTATATGCATGTGTGATACATCTTTGGAAAGCTTAAAATCTCAATTTTCTGGGGGAAGAACAATTTTGAACAGCAGGGCATTTAAAAAAAAAAAAAAGAACATTTTTTGAACCCCTAAACCCTAACTCGAGGTGAGAGCATGAGAGAGCATAATTAAATACACCATGTTTTTAACGAGATATTATCGCGTACTTACCTTGTTTTGATCTAAAAACTCCGTGTAGCATGTTTCACCGAGTGTCAAGACACAGCTGCGAAAGGCCACAGCCGGACTTTTTGGGGATTTTCTGGGTGAAACACAGTAATATTACAAAGGTCGCCATGCAGAAATTGCAGACATCGAGATTTTCTTTTTCAAATATTTACCCTTTTAAACCTTTTCTTTCAATTTTTCTTTGTTTCGATCGATTATTTATTATCTAAAATATCGGGAAAAATGTGACAGTAACAAAAAAAAAATACAATTAAGTAATAGTTATGAGGTAGATATCCGTGACCTATTTACAGACACAATTTTTTTCATTTTGACGTAGTTTGTATAAAAGTTCAAAATATGCGAGTGAATAATTGGATGAAGTCGGGTTTTTTTTTTTTTTTTTTAAACTAAATATTAGACATCAATTAATGATTCTAAGCTAAAAATTATAGACATTTGGAATGATAAATATAATTACTTACCTTCTTTTTATGGCTGGGTTGAAACAAAAGAGGTTGCGCGGTGTCTGTAAACGAGGGTCTCCAGGGTAAAACGGACAAATGAAAAATAGTGCGGGGGCTTAATGCGCCATGAAACCGCTAAAGCAGCATATAGATATAGTGTTCTATCAAACACAACAGTTCTTTTGGCTTAAAACACAGCAGTTTATTTTAAATAGGGGTGCAAGAGCAGAAACTGCTTTTTCAGCCTTGTCCGTGTTTTCCACCATATACATTTTTTTAAAAATTATACTTTGGGTAAAAAAAAGTGAAAAACACGTCTTATAAGTATCTCTTTCCAATTCTCAATCTGAATAAATACGTTAAACACACACACACACACACACAAAATATTTTTATATTTTCTGGGGTTGCGTTGCTTCGCGGTTTTTCATTTATCGTGGCGGATTCTGGTCCCCATTAACTGCAAAAAACATCGTTGTACACACTCAGCAGGAAAAGCAGTACATTATTTTCAATTAAACCCACCTAAAAGCCACAAACTGAATGTAAAAAAAAAAAAAAAAAAGTTGTCCGAGCATTTAAGATGATATTCGCTACACTAACGTTGACGCTAATGCTAACGCGAATGCTATGCTAACGCGACAAGGTGTATTTAGTATGTGATGATCACTCAGCACAGACCGCTAAAAGCTAAAACAACTTTCCATTTTCTCTCTTGCCAAGATAAGAAACCGAATCATACCATGTGTTTCTAAACAAGTAAGATGAAGCGCAGCCTAGCTTGAAACACATCCTAAACTCCGTTGAGAAGAATGAGGGGGAGGCGAAGCACATCTCAGATGAGTGAGACGATCCAAACAGTGCTACGATGTTAGCTGTCGTAGTCCATTTACAATATAAAAATGTTGAAATGAAACTGTCGCATTTTCATCTCGTTGTCTTTTGTCAGACGAATACTGGCATTCGTTCGTTATATTCTAGTCTCCCAAGCCACGTTTATAGCTTGTCATCGTCACGTCATCGTCATGAAAAAATTGTTTGTTGACGCAATATTTGTTTGTCCTTGTAAATGTTGACGAAAACAACACTGCTGCAAGTCCCTCCCAGTCAAAATGCACTAACACATATTCACCCATTCATTATTTTGTCCATTTTTATGCCGTATTTCTTAGCTGTGTCCTCACGAGACATTTGAGTAGCCTTCCATGATTATGCGAGGATCAGACAAGACGCGGGAATTATTCCCCACTTAATGACTGCCGTAGTTCTCCCCGCTAATACATTAATTTATTTATATCTCAGCATTTCTCATTCATCTTTTCTTCTCAACCAGGCAGCCATATTTTCTAGGGCAGAGCCAATATTCTACGGCTGTTGTCATGCCAACAGATCAGCCTACTCGCGCGTGCTCGGACAGTCTAATCAGTGTGTTTGTGTGTGCTACACTGTTTAATTCTGGGGGCTACCCTCCAAATGTCAAGAAGCGAGCGGAGTGCGAGTACTGTACCAAAATATGAGCATTACGAGGTTTCTATTTTCATAATTGAAGCCATCAGCGCTATACCCGCGAGCAAATTCCGTGGCCCTAAAAAAGGATTACGTGAATTAGCATTAAAACTGTTGTCAGTGCTCCAAGCGGCCAAATGAGCTTTATGCTGACTAGTCCCCTTACTCCCCCACTCAAAAAAATCTCATGCCAGCTGATTTTTTTTTTCCACAGTGGACAACATTAACAGGATCTGGCTTTTGTTTGAGAGACTGATGACGTAAACATGTTCAGAGCCAAAGCACGTGAAAAATGCGAATGTGTGTTCAACACTTTTTTAAATGTAAAATTTTATAATGTTGAACTCATTGACTGTGATTGATGGTGATAGATGTCCAGTGTATTTGAACGGTTGAAATGGATTGGACATTGATCGCCGCCAATAGTAGCGAATGAGCTAAACATGACATTAATAGTGTTATATTTTTATTTTTGGTGTGGCATATTGTCAACAATATACAGTGTATCACAAAAGTGAGTACACAACTCGCATTTCTGCAGATATTTAATGCAGATATTTCAGTATATCTTTTCATGGGACAACACTGACAAAATGACACTTTGACACAATGAAACACAGTCTGTCTGCAGCTTATATAATAGAGTTAATTTATTTTCCCCTCAAAATAACTCAAAATATAGCCATTAATATCTAAACCCCTGGCAACAAAGGTGAGTACACTGCATGAGAACTACGTACATCCCTAAATGTCCAAATTGAGTACTGCTTGCATTTTCCCTCCAAAATGTCATGTGACTCATTACTGGAGTGTCGTCAGCATTGCTGCAGGGATTGAAGAGGTGGGGGGGGGGGGGGGGGGGGGGTCATTCCCACCACCATGCTTGACTGTCGGAATGACACACTTATCTTTGTACTCTAGGTGTGGGAACATCTTGGTACCTCACGATACGATACGATTTGCGATACAATGCTCATGATAACGATGATCTCATGATACGGCGATACGACGATTATCGATACATTGGTCAGGAAATCATTGTAGTATATTCTACAAAACAACTAATCAACAGCAAAAAACAAGCTATTTTCATCCTTCTACTGTGAATTGGAATGAATGGCGGTCAATGGTCATTTTATGCCATTTGCTGTGGATTTTTAGTCACTTTGGGGCATTTATGGGTCACTTCCGTTTTTTGGGGGGGGTTACAGAACAGAAAATGACCCAAGAATCTCCCCAAATGAATAGGCAGTGGCTCAAACTCAAACAGAAAGTGACCTGTAAATGCCCTAAAATGAACATAAAATGAACTGTAAGCACTCCAACGATATATAGATTTTTGGTAGGAGCATATTGATAACCTTTTGGGATACAAAGTATCACAATATAACACCATTTCGATATTTTGTCACACTCCTATTCTTCTCCTCACCTGGTCGCCGCCACACATGCTTGAGACCATAGGAACCAAACAAATTAATCTTCGTCTCATCAGACTATAGGAAATGGTTCCAGTAATCTATGTGCTTTGTTGACAGGTCTTCAGCAAACTGTTTTCGGGCTTTCTCTTCAGAAGAGGCTTCCTCTTGGGGTGACAGCCATGCACACCAATTTGTACGGCGTATGGTCTGAGCACTAACAGGCTGACTCCCCACCTCTTCAATCTCTGCAGCAATGCTGACAGCACTCCTGTAATGAGTCGCATGACATTTTGGAGGGAAAATGACAAGCAGTACTCAATTTGGACATTTGGGGATGTAGTTTCTAAGGGGTGTACTCACTTTTGTTGCCAGGGGTTTATATTAATGGCTATATTTTGAGTTATTTTGAGGGGAAACTATATTAACTCTATTATATAAGCTGCACACAGAATACTTTTCATTGTGTCAAAGTGTCATTTTGTCAGTGTTGTCCCATGAAAAGAGATAGTTAAATATCTACAGAAATGCGAGCGGTGTACTCACTTTGTGATACAATGTAAGTACATCCATATATTTGTAATATATAATGTAGCTAACGATTATTTTAGTAATCGATTTATCGATCAACAAGTAAATTCGACTAATCAGATTAGGAATATTTAATGCGTTGCAGAATGGATTTTAGGAGATGTAAAACAAAGGCTTGCTAAGATTTCACTTTCAAAAGAGCATAAAAAAATTCCAGTGTTTTGTATTTATTTATTTATTTATTTTTAGTTTCTTCAAACTATGCATGATTGCACTTTCATTTAGACATAAATTAAATGATCGAAGCTTACCCTCGAACGGCATTCAAAAAATATGAGGATGTAAGTACAACAAAGAACAATTGGCTAACTTGCATAGCAGAACTGCTATCTTAAATGCTATAAAATCCTAACTTTTTTCCTTTACAATGCTCGTTCAAACACATTCCAACAAAAGACTGCTAAATATACCTATAAAGTAAATTACAAATGCATAAAAACATATTAGCTCAAACAAAAACTTACCTTATGTTGGTCTTAACAGGAAGCTGCTGGATTCAGCCTTTTTAAACAAGTTATGTCATATTAACTGTTGCCACTAAAGGGCAGTGTATCCATCAAAATCAATTAAACAAAATGCAAACATTTTCAAAACAAACCATTACAATGCCACTCTAATTAAACGAATCCTCGAAGCAGCAAAATTTGATTCGAAGCTTTTTTATAATCAAATTACTTGAGTAAATCGATTAATCGTTGCAGCGCTAATATACTGTATGGTTTGAAAACCGGCCAAGCGGCTGGCAGAGATATTTTAACACTTTAACACTATACAGATTACAGTTCTACGCATCATCTTTTCTTTCTGTTTGACCTTCCCTTTGCACAACCACGCCCACCTTACACCCGCAAACTAGGTCCCTTAGAGGCCCGGGCCCAGGTGCACCCCCCTAAGTTCTGCCCTTGGTTTGGAATAGAGCTCCCTTAAATTATTACAAGTAGTCCCCGGGTTATGACATACCCGATTAATGTGATTTTGACTTTACGATGCCTGAACCTCCAGTCTTTTTTTCTTTTTCTTTCTTTTTTTTAATGGTGTTGACTTTGGTTTGTGATGCATGCTTTTATTTTCGCGTAGCAAACGTACAGCAGGTAGTACTTCAGCACACGAATAAGAGTGCATGCACACACGAAGAAGAACGTATTTGCGCACATGAAGAAGAGCACATGCACACACACGAGGAAGAGCCATATCCTCCCACAAAGAAGTGAGAGGGGAAAGAGTTGCAAGCCTGCGCACACATTTGTTGCTTGTGAAGCATCCACAGAGGCAACACCTGTATATTACACCTTTTGTATTGTTTATGGTGTTTTCATTTGTGGTCGAATACTTGGGGCGAGTTGATGTGACTGTTTTTGATGATGTGCGGACGAAAACTGATACATGCTAATAATTTGTGTGGATTCTTATTGCTGTATCAGCAGCTACTTATATAACTTTGGGCATATAATATTTAATCTGTGTTTGCATTTTGAATACTATGTGACCGCATCGTTTTTTCCAAAACAAAAGATATTTTGGAAACATCTCATTCTGCTAAATTATAAAGATAATCAGTCTGCTTTAATCAATAATGACAAAGTCAGAAAGTATTTAGTTTTTTTCACCGTTTTTTTTTTATTTTTTTAAAGATAATTTAAATAAATGAATTAATAATTCTAAATGGGAAAAAAACGATGTTTACAGCTTTTTTAATTGAAAAAAAAATTTTTTTTTTAAATAAAAAAATACCAATAAAAGAGTGTTTCCAATCAACAAGAGGCTCAATGAAGAATATTTGTTGATTAATTTGATAATCGATTAACTGTCGATTAGTCATTTTTCGGACTATAAATCGCACCTGAGTATAAGTCGCACCAGCCATTAAATGCCCAACGAAGAGGAAAAAAACATGTATAAGTCGCACCGGAGTATAAGTCGCATTTTTGGGGAAAATTTACTTGATAAAATCCAACACATAGAATAGATATGTCATCTTGAAAGGAAATTTAAAATAAAAATACAATAGAGAACAACATTCTGAATAAGTGTACAGTATTATGTTGTTACGTGATGCAGGAACAATGTGGCCAGTATGTTAATGTAACATTGCTATTAAGAGTTATTCAATAACTATAGCACCAAGAACATGCTAAGAAGTTTACCAAACCATCAGTGTCACTCCAAAACACCAAAATAACATGTGAAATGATATAATAATGTGTTAATAATTTCATACATAAGTCGCTCAAGAGTATAAGTCGCACCCCCAGCCAAACTATGGCAAAAAAACTGCGACTTATAGTCCGAAAAATACGGTAATTATGGCTGCTGTAGTTTCCAACACAAAAGCAGACATCTCAATTTTTGAGAGACAGAAAGAACCCAAAGTGGTATTTGGTATGTGGCAATATGGATTTTGCCATGTGGCACTTTTTTTTGCCATTTGGCAAAATGGATTTTACCATGTGGCATTTTTTTGCCATGTGGCAAAATGGATTTTGCCACGTGGCATTTTTTTGCCACATGTGTCTATTAATTATGGCTGCTGTAGTTTCCAACACAAAAGCAGACATCTAAGCGAGAACCAAAAGTGGTATTTGGTATGTAGCAAAATGGATTTTGCCATTCGGCATTTTTTTTACCATGTGACTTTTTTTTTTTGCCACATGTCAAAATCCATTTTGAAACGTGGCAAAATCCATTTTGCTACATTGCAAAAAAATGCCTCATGGCGTAAAAATTTCGCATGTCAAAATCCATTTTGAAACGTGGCAAAATCCATTTTGCTACATTGCAAAAAAAATGCCACACGGAGTAAAAATTCCGCATGTCAAAATCCATTTTGCCACATGGCAAAAAAAAAAAAAACATGCCACTTGGCAAAAAAAAAAAAATTGCCACATGGCAAAATCAATTTTGTCACATGGCAAATACCACTTTCCGTTCTCGGCCCTGCTGAAGACAATTTTTGTTGAATAAAGCACGATGAGTTTTTTTTTTTTAATTACTAATTTCTAATAATTTCTGTTTAGGATATTCGAAGTAAATTGAGTATTTAGAAGGCTAGTTTCAAAAAATCAAACTTTTAAAGAGGTCCAACATTGTCCTTAACTCATTTGCTTACGCTGATGGTGATCGACGTCCAATCCATTTGAATTGGATGGAATGGCAGCGATCTAAAATATGATTACTCACTGCCAGTGCTCCCAGTTAGAGTTTATGTAGAACTGACCTAGCATGGTTATAAATGTTTAAGCCATCAGCTGTTCTCTCCTCCTCTGCTTCATGCAGCTTTCATCGTGTTAAGCAGAGGATGCCCACATATAGTCTAAGTCTGCACACGCAAGATTTTGTTCGGACAAAAACACCAAACAGTTTGTGTTGATTGTTGGATTTGGATGTTGGCGCCAAGCAGCTGCTGAACTCCACAAAGCCGCCTTCTGTTAGCTCGTCCTTTAGTTACTTCGCGATAGAGGGTGCTTAATCAGCAACTGGACAAAACACACAAATTGATTTCTGTTTAGAAGTCTCAATGGACCGCGGTTTGACTGCGTATGATGTCAAAGTCAAACTACGACAAAAGTTTGAGAAGAAGGAATTAAATCCAGTACACTCAAGTTGGGCTGCCACGATTAAATGATTTAATGGATTTTTGAATTTATTAACAAATATTTTGATGGTTGATTAGTTTTTCTAAATTGCTTTGGAACGTTTCTCAGATAAGACTTGCAATTCAGATAACTACTTGTTAAATCCTCACAACATCGCATCACTAGTGCACATCAAAAAAGCAGTTTGTCATTCCTTTGAGCAAGTTGCAGATGTTTTTGTGCATCCATGCAGAGTTGCATCTGCCCTGATGGTCAAAATGGATGATCATGGGTCTCTATTGAATAGTGTCACCACCCACATCATCTAGTAATTACTTCATTGCATAAGCCTTTGCATGCAAAATGGATGAACATGTCAGAATATGTCAACATGTGTGTGCTTATTTCTGAGCATTTTCATTACTTATTTTACGTAACTTATTTTAACCTGCCAAAATTTGTAATAGTTTAGGACAATGTGAGTTTCCACCACGCCAACATAACGATTTTTTCTCCACATGGAGATGGCAAGTGTATGATCGCTAACCCCACAATCAGATGACCGAAAAGTATCAGGGATTAATCGACTATCGAAATACTAATGAGGTGGAAAATTATCGAATCTATGACAAAAATGAAGTCACAAAATTGGAAAAATGCCATTATTTTATAATTGAATTCTTCTAGTTATCTTACATTAAAGCAAAACTAGGTATCTTTTCAACCATTATAAAATAGTTTTATAACATTTGTGATGAAACACTGCCGGCCAAAAGTAGTGCCACCCTTGCAATTCTGTCAGATCATGCTCAATTTCTTCCAGAAAATGATTGCAATTACAAATGTATTGGTACAGTTATCACAAAAATGAGTACACCCCTCGCATTTCTGCAAAGTTTTTAAGTATATCTTTTAGGGCTGTCAAAATTATCGCGTTAACGGGCGGTAATTAATTATTTTAATTAATCACGTTAAAATATTTGACGCAATTAACGCACATGTCCCGCTCAGACAGATTTAAATGTTAGTAGAGTGAAATGCCCACTTGTTAATTGTGTTTTATGGAGTTTTGGCGCCCTCTGCTGGCGCTTGGGTGCGACTGATTTTATAGGCTTCAGCACCCATGAGCATTGAGTAAGTAATTATTGACATCAACAATGGCGGGCTACTAGTTTATTTTTTGATTGAAAATTTTACAAATTTTATTAAAACGAAAACATTAAGAGGGGTTTTAATATAAAATTTCTCTAACTTGTACTAACATTTTTCTATTAAGAACTACAAGTCTTTCTATCCATGGATCGCTTTAACAGAATGTTAATGATGTTAATGCCATCTTGTTGATTTATTGTTATAATAAACAAATAGTCCTTATGTACCGTATGTTGAATGTATATATCCATGTTGTGTCTTATCTTTCCATTCCAACAATAATTTACAGAAAAATATGGCATATTTTATAGATGGTTTGAATTGCGATTAATTGCGAATAATTACGATTAGTTAATTTTTAAGCTGTAATTAACTCGATTAAAAATTTCAATCGTTTGACAGCCCTAATATATCTATATCTATCTATCTATCTATACACACATATATATATATATATATATATTTTAAAAAAGGCATGTCCGATATTTTTTTGCCGATTCCGATACTTTGAAAATGACGTGATCGGACCCGATCGATCGGCATCTCGATCGGGACATCTTTACAAAACACTACCGCTTTTGCCCACCGGAGTCGCTAAAATCGACTAAAACTGAAACTGAAAACATTTACGAGCGCAGTGTCATAATGTTCATGGAAGTCAAAACCTCATCACAGCCGCATCTTTATTTTGACAAGTTGCATCGTGTATCAGTTTGCTTAAAACGCACACAAATTGCATAAGACGCAGGCAAACACACTTCTAGGCGCGACCATGCGTTTAATTTATTTTCTTTAACTTGTCGACTCGCTTCAACTTTAAGCGCCACTATTCAGCAACTGGCAGAAAATAAAGTCGGCGAGTCCCAGCGGCATTGAAAGCGGCATGAATAAATGAGGCTCCTGTGCTAAAAGAGAAGCGGGGAAGGCGGGCCGAATGGAGGAAACGGAAACACACACATGTACGCCAGCAGAGTAACGTGCAGTTTGGATGAAATATGAATAGTTTCTCCACAAGACATGAATAAGTCACTCACGCACACACTTTAAATGTCAGCCGGGATGCCGCAGTGAATTCTGACAGAAATCTCAGGCAGCCGCTCATGCGAAGAAGCGCGGAGTTATTAATAACATGACTTTTACTAGCACGTTTTGTATGTTTGGCCTCGACTCACTGCCTAGCAAAAAGTCAACATTGGAAGACCAAGAATGAAATTCTGTGCATATGGGAAAAAATATAGCCTGATTGCAATTAGGGGGCTTGTCCAGGATCTGCTGATGTTCCTAATGAGACAGCGCGTGTAAATGTGCACGTGCGCGTGAGTGGCCTCCAGTGTTGTGTCTGGCTGCTTTGTCCATCTGACTGCATTTATCTCAGCACACTGTGGCGCCCTTTGTCGCCCCACTTTACTCCTACTGTAATCACACACATACACACACAAAGGCCATGTGTTCCGCAGACAAAAGACACACGTGCTAAAGGGAAAAGGGGTTAATTATATTAAATGGAAAACGAAAACGAAAAACACGGCAAGGAGCCGAGAAAGAGTTTTGACTTGCAAATGAGAAGAAGATGTCCCATCTGTGTCTTTGCGTCTCTGCCGAGCTAAAATTAGACTGTCGACCCTGGAGGCAAAAGACAAAAAAGCTGCGTCAGAAGACGGGAAGGTAGTTTGAATAGTGAGGGAGTGAAAGTGCAGTGAAAGGAATTCTTTTATTAAGCACAACACACTTGGTAAGCGTGTCTGCCTCACAGTTCTGAGGTATTGGGTTTGAATTAGGGCTGTCAAACGATTAAAATTTTTAATCGAGTTGATTACAGCTTAAAAATTAATTAATCGTAATGAATCGAAATTCAAACTATCTATAAAATATGCCGTATTTTTCTGTAAATTATTGTTGGAATGGAAAGATAAGACACAAGATGAATATATACATTCAACATACGGTACATAAGTACTGTATTTGTTTATTATAACAATAAATCAACAAGATGGCATTAACATTATTAACATTCTGTTAAAGCGATCCATGGATAGAAAGACTTGTAGTTCTTAAAAGATAAATGTTAGTACAAGTCATAGAAATTTTATATTAAAAGCCCTCTTAATGTTTTCGTTTTAATAAAATTTGTAAAATTTTCAATCAAAAACTGAACTAGTAGCCTGCCATTGTTGATGTCAATAATTAGACAATGCTCATGCGTGCTGAAGCCCATAAAATCAGTCGCACCCAAGCGCCAGCAGAGGGCGACAAAACTCCAAAAAACACAAGTAACAAGTTGGCATTGCACTGTGCTGTCATTTTAATCTGTTTGAGCGGGGCGTTAATTGCGTCAAATATTTTAACGTGATTAATTTTAAAAAATTAATTACCGCCCGTTAACGCGATAATTTTGACAGCCCTAGTTTGAATCTCTATGTCTATTGGACGTAGTGTGCTGTTGGTGGCAAATGAGTTAAGATTTCTTATGTTAAGCGCGTTGGACTGCCCGCTAATGTTATGACTGTATCTATACCTATGTATTTATAGGGGGCCTATCGCCGTCAAAGCTGACCGAGTGGAAACACAGACAAAGAGCTTTTTACGTTGAAAATTCTTGTGAATAAATGCTTAAATCCTGAATTCTTCATAGATGTGGACGTAAAACTGTCTCGATTCTTGGTTAAAGGATAAAAAAAGGGGCAGTTAGTATTTATTTTACGTACATATGTCAAATGTGCTGCTAGTCTTTAAGCCACTGTGGCGTCGCCTTATCACCACAAAGAACTTTTTACGTTGAAATTCTTGTGAATAAATGCATAAATCCCTGAATTCTTTATAGATATGGACGTAAAACAGTCTCAATTCTTGGTTAAAAGCAAAAAACTGGGCAGTTAGCATTTATTTTACGTAAACATGTCGAATGTGCTGCTAGTCTTTAAGCCACTGAGGCGCCGCCTTATCACCACAAAGCACTTTTACGTTGAAATTCCTGTGAATAAATGCTTGAATCCCTGAATTCTTCATAGATGTGGACGCAAAACAGTCTAAATTCTTTGTTAAAAGAGCAAAGAACCAGGCAGTTAGCATTTATTTTAGGTAAATATGTCGAATGTGCTGCTAGTCTTTAAGCTACTGTGGCACCGTTTTATCAGCAGAAAGAGCTTCTTACACTTAAATTCTTGTGAATAAATGCTTAAATCCTTGAATTCTTTATAGATATGGACATAAAACAGTCTCGATACTTGGTTAAAAGCAAAAAAAACGGGCAGTTAGCATTTATTTTACGTAGCTATGTCGAATGTGCTGCTAGTCTTTAAGCCACAGTGGCGCCCAGGGCCGGCCCAGGCTATTTGGGGGCCCTAAGCAAAATAATGCAAAGGGGCCCATATTTTTTGGCCCACCATTTTGTCACAGTATACTGTGAAACTCATACATGCAATACAACCCATACGTCCATATTTTGTATATTAATCAGATTTTGTTGCACTGCATACTTCAAACTTCTCACCCCAAATGATTGTCAGTACTTACAGTAGATAGCGCCAAACCTTTTTCTAAAAGAGGAAAGAAAGAAGTTAAGGAAGAACTTTTATTTTTTTTTAAGCTTGTAATCAAGTATCAAAACTCACAAAAGTCAAATAAAGCAAACTGTAGTAAACAAAATAGAATATAAATTAAACAATTGCCAGATTGGGGGGCCCCCTAGTGGTCAGGGGCCCTAAGCAGCTGCATAGTCTGCGCGTAGGCTGGACCGGCCCTGGTGGCGCCGCCTTATCACCACAAAGAGCTTTTTACGTTGAAATTCTTGTTAATAAATGCTTAAATCCCTGAATTCTTTATAGATATGGATGTAAAACAGTCTCGATTCTTGGTTAAAAGCAAAAAAACGGGCAGTTAGCATTTATTTTACGTAAATATGTCGAATGTGCTGCTAGTCTTTAAGCCACTGTGGCGCCGCCTTATCACCACGAAGAGCTTTTTACGTTGAAAATTCTTGTGAATAAATGCTTAAATCCCTGAATTATTTATGGATATGGACGTAAAACAGTCTCGATTTTTGGTTAAAAGCAAAGAAACGGGCAGTTAGCATTTAATTTACGTAAACATGTCGAATGTGCTTCTAGTCTTTAACTGTGGTGCCGCCTTATCACCACAGAGAGTATGAGGTATATAACGAGTGTATAATTTATTATTTTTCAATCATTTATTGCTCATTTAATTTTTGCACCATGAATGCAAATGATCTGCTCACAGAAGAAATCCAAGCATCTTAGTTTGGAGATAACTGCTGTGCTAAGCTGTGACTAGCCTTTGTACAAAGGCAGAACATTCACTTTGAAGGCAAGATGCATATTGGCCCAAAACCGATAATGAAAAACCAATGTCGATATTGTCCGATATCATCATTAACGATATCGGCCGATATTATCCGGTACGCGATAATATCGGACAACTCTAGTTAATGTTTTTTTTTTAAACTTTCAATAGGGAAACATGTTTTTTTTAACAAGAAACTGCAATTTGTGGAGTAAATACGATGGGGCTTTGTTGTGGTGGATACAGATCTAACAAGCTCACTTCCTGTTAATTTGGGGGACACGCCCTGTTGTTTTGGGGACATTGGGGGACACGTCCTGTTGATAGCAGGTCACTTCCTGTTGATTTGGGGACATTTGGGGGGACACATTCTGTTAATATCAGGGCACTTCCTGTTGATTTGGGGACCTTTTGGGGACACGTCCTGTTGCATGGCTGTCAATGGCATAGACTTACATGGGTGACAGTTAAATATCAATGGGCTCTAGTGGTAAGTTTTTAGTCAGGTTTTTCTGCCATTGAAAACCAATAGGAAATTTGGGCGTACAGGGCCGTCAATGGAATGGACGTGCATGGCTGTCAATGGAATCGACTTACTTGGGCGCCAATTGAATGTTAATGGGCTGTCATGGTAAATGGTCAGAAATCACTACCACTGAAAATGGTCAAAACAAACAAAACAAAACAATCACTTCCATTGAAAATGAATAGGAAATTTGGACGTACATGGCTGTCAATGGTATGGGATGGTTTCTGGTGAATTTTGGGGGAACCTTAAGTTTTTGGCAAATTCTGTGTACAACTATTATGCTCCTTAACGTCCAGTAATTTTTTATGTGTAAATTATGTGATCTAGTCGAAAATTGGAGGACAAATAGTGTTTTGAATTTAAAAAAAAAAAAAAAAAATTCCCGAAAAACCTGTGATTAGGGGCAAACGGAAAATTTTGGAGGATCGTTCGAAAACTCCCTGTGTTGCGTGAAAATTCCGGTCTTTTTGATATCTGGACGGTGACTGTTGGTCAAATGGTTTGGGCTGTGCGGCGCGCCAAAGAAACGCCATTCAAAAAAAAAAAGAGGAATTTTATTATATGGGCCTTTGCCATGAAAAGCCCCATCTAATTTACTCATTTACTGCCATTGACGGTCATAGACATCAAATTGATTGCAATGAGTTACATTCATAATTTACCTGATAAAGGTACAACTTTACCTCGTTCTTGATGCACATGCCCATTATTAACTTTATAAAGTCCGTTTTTTTTGTCTCGTGATAAATACCTCATTTTGCACTGCAACCAGGAGATAATAAGCAGAGCACAGCCTAAACACAGGAAGCCGACCACCCACCGCTCTCTAAAGGAGGCTAATGGTGATGTTTTCTGCTCGTTAAATGAAAGTTGCATAGTGGGCAGACTCCAAACAAGCACGTTTTTGTTCATTAAGAGCTTCCTGTTCAGGTGCAAGCAGCGTGTGCGAGATGAAATGTTCTGATGGGTTTGTGGTTTCGTCCCCACAGCGAGCAGAGCATCTGCCAGGCGAGGGCCTCGGTCATGGTCTACGACGACACCAGCAAGAAGTGGGTGCCCATCAAACCGGGTCAGCAGGGCTTCAGTCGCATCAATATCTACCACAATACACCCAGCAACACCTTCAGGGTGGTGGGCGTCAAGCTGCAAGACCAGCAGGTGTGTCTTCTTATCATGTGGCTTCATTCTCATGTTCACACGTCTAACTTGTTTCCTCCTGCATGCAAAGGTGGTTATCAACTACTCCATCGTGAAGGGGCTGAAGTACAACCAGGCCACGCCAACCTTCCACCAATGGAGGGACGCCAGGCAGGTGTACGGCCTCAATTTTGCCAGCAAGGAGGAGGCTACCACCTTTTCCAACGCTATGCTCTTCGCTCTTAGTGTACTCAGCGCCCAGGACGGAGGTGAGTTGCACCCAATATGTATGTACATTGTAGTACCTCGAGATACGAAAGCTTCAGTACACCAAACATTTGTTTTTCAAAACTTTTTTGGCTTAATATTACGAAAAATTATTCACCACATTGTGAAAGAATATTTCATTCATGCTTATAAAACACATAACTGCTGTGAAACTATATTGATTTGTTAGACTGTATTCATCTATGGGGCAAATAAGTATTTAGTCAACCACTAATTGTGCAAGTTCTCCCACTTTAAAATATTAGAGATGCCTGTAGTTGTCAACATGGGAAAACCTCAACCATGAGAGACAAAATGTGGGGGAAAAAAAAAAAACAGAAAATCACATTGTTTGATTTTTAAATAATTTATTTGCAAATCATGGTGGAAAATAAGTATTTGGTCAATACCAAAAGTTCATCTCAATACGTTGTTATGTACCCTTTGTTGGCAATAACAGAGGCCAAATGTTTTCTGTAACTCTTCACCAGCTTTTCACACACTGTTGCTGGTATTTTGGCCCATTCCTCCATGCAGATCTCCTCTAGAGCAGTGATGTTTTGGGGCTGTCGTTGGACAACACGGACTTTCAACTCCCTCCTCACGCCGTGGCGTCAAAATGATAACAAGAACGGTGAGCAAAAATCCCAGAACCACTCGGGGGGACCTAGTGAATGACTTACAGAGAGCTGGGACCACAGTAACAAAGGCTACTATCAGTAACACAATGCGCCGCCAGGGACTCAAATCCTGCACTGCCAGATGTGTCCCCCTGCTGAAGAAAGTACACGTCCAGGCCCGTCTGCAGTTCGCAACAGAGCATTTGGATGATCCAGAAGAGGACTGGGACAATGTGTTATGGTCAGATGAAACCAAAATACAACTTCTTGGTTGAAACACAGGTTCTCGTGTTTGGAGGAAAAAGAATACTGAATTGCACCATACCCACTGTGAAGCATGGGGGTGGAAACATCATGCTTTGGGGCTGTTTTTCTGCAAAGGGACCAGGACGACTGATCTGTGTAAAGGAAAGAATGAATGGGGCCATGTATCGAGAGATTTTGAGTGAAAATCTCCTTCCATCAGCAAGGGCATTGAAGATGAGATGTGGCTGGCCCTTTCAGCATGACAATAATCCCAAACACAGAGCCAGGGCAACAAAGGAGTGGCTTGGTAAGAAGCATTTCAAGGTCCCGGAGTGGCCTAGTTAGTCTCCAGATCTCAACTCCATAGAAAATCTGTGAAGGGAGTTGAAAGTCTGTGTTGCCCTTGCCTATCAACCAGGTGATAGGCAAGGAAACTATAAAACCACATGTGCACTACCAAATTCCGCAATCAGCTCTTCGGCACAGTCCAGAACAAATGGCGGGACATCTTGTCTTGCAATCCGCAACCGAGAAGTGAACATTCAGCACTCACATGAGGGTGAGGATGGCAAAATCCTTAACTCTCATTGCCTTGACAACAGTAACGCCAATAACAGACAATAATCCTAAACAACGCCAAACACACCCTTCTTCCGGACCACAGCCCGCCTCACCAGAGCCTTCAAAAGACTGAATTTTTGAATAATCGTTATCATTTTACTTGGAAATCTTTCGTTGACTTTTGATATAGTGACCCTGGATCCAGTTTGCCGCCTCGCCTGGGTCTGTCTGCGTCAGAGGCGTCGCATCCCATTAGGCAAACTAGGCAATTGCCTAGGGCCCCCAGCCAGCAGGGGCTCCCAGAGGGCCACCAGATTTAGCACACGCAGCTTTACTGCACTGTGTCAGCGACGATTCCGTTATCAATCCCAAACAGCACTACCCAATGTCAAATAGATTATACATGTTTAAGAAAGTCCAATCAGCTAATAGTACCACATAATTGTTTAAAGAGTGACTCACCAATTACTCTCTGGTAAGTCCTTGCCGAGTTGTTTTATGTTGATTTTCACAGGCCACCTCATTAATCATGTGACTACTTAAAGAAATGGTGATTTTTTTCCCAAAAAGTCTATTAATGGGTCTATCGTATTCCTGGTCGAATACTCTATGAGAAAAATATAACATATAGGCATATAAAATAATCATAAACGATTTTATTAGCAATTTTGATACTCTTTTTAGCAAGGTTCCTTGGGTATGCGTACGTTCCCATAGCAACCAGTCCTGGTATTGTCCTACGTCACAAGCGCTGCATATTCTGGGAGCGAGAATAGGCGTAAGGTGCGCATTTCGAGCAGAGGACGGCCACCTGTTAAAATGTGTGCATCCATGAACGAATGTAAGTATATGCATACGGGTCAGCCACTTTTATGGTCAAGATGACCACATGTGCACGCAGCGCGCACTCGCACCCCCCCACTTTTGTGTTCATTATACTGTACGAGTATGTATGTGTGTGACGTGACTCAGAAAGGCCCCATGTTGCTTGTTGCCTGGGGCCCCCGGGGACCCTTGCTACACCTCTGGTCTGCGTTGTATGGTCGCTGTCGACCTGAATAAATTGTCAGCTTGTGTTTTGAAGCGTTTTTCCAGCTTTCAATATTGAGTTTGTACAAGGTTTTAAGAGTAAGGTGAACGTGCAAAGTTTGGCCTTTTGGCAGGGTTGTCGGGGTTCCGCCGGCCCGGGCCGTTAGAATTGTGCTTGCACGGTTATGGCGGTTCGGCCAGCATGATTCCGGAAATCTGGCTGAAAGGTCAGATTCCTTCAATTCATACATCAATTCTATGACACTTGCGTCATTCACTGTCCTGCAAATGGGAAATGAAATTAACAACTGTAAAAGGTAAACACGATAAAACCTACCGAGGTGGTACTTGATTAAAAAAGGTGTCGTTTGATTAATGGTTTGAAAAGTTAAAACTGAGCTGAGATCTAATCTGATGGACTTTGTGCAAAGTCACCATAGTTTCACTTGTAATGGAAACACAACTCCTGGGCGCTCACTGCACTTCTGCTGCCTTGGAGGTTTGCGTTACATGACAGCTGATCTGTGGCTAGTAACGAGTGGGGGGAGGAAGGTTACGTATTGTAATGTTGGGTTGTCGGGTCAGGTGAGGCGATGATGGAGGAGGAAGAGGAGGAGGACGAAGGGCTAGCCCAGGCGAATTATGGTAGGCAGAAGTGAGCGGTTTTGTCAGTGCTTGTGTGTTTGCTACGGTCGCTTCTTCTTCTTCGCCATGTCATGTAGGTGATGTCTTCTATTTCACATCGTGTGTTTTATGTATTGTCTGAAGATGATTCATTCATTGACTGCCATTGATGTGGTTGGACGTACAATCCGTCCAGTCTGTCGTGTCAATGGGTTAAAACATTGAAGCAAAAAAATTGTTTATTATAAATAACTGATATCCGTCATTTCTCACTCAGGTCCAGCTGTGCAGCGTCAAGTCCAAAATGGACCAAGCTCAGAAGAGATCGAAGCCCAGAGAGCAAGGTGTGTCATTAAAAAAAAAAAAAAAAAAGAACTATATACTGTTAATTAGAGTTGTCCGATAATATTTTAACCGATATCCCGATGTTTTCCAACTCCAAAAATCCGATACCGATATCAAACCGACACCGATATGTGCAGTCATGGACTTAACATAAAATGAGCTAAAATGTTGGTCAATAAACTAGAAACTGCAATTTCGGGAAAAATTACTTCTGGTCTTTGCCATGTGGAGATACAGATCTTAGCCCCGCCCAGGGCTATCAATAGAATGGACAAACATGCCTGTCAATGGCATTAAACAAAGTAAATGCCATTAGAAATGAATGGGAAATTTGGACGTCCATGGCCGTCAATGGCAGCACCCTCCATAAGCGTCAATAGAATTAAGGAGGTTCGGGGGAGATGTCCTATTGATATCTTGTCGTTTCCTGTTGATTTTGAGACATTATTTATATTTGCCATTGAAAATGAATGGGAACATTTTTGGACGTCCATGGCAATCAATGGCATCCACTTACATAGGCGTCAATGGAAAGCAATTACATTGGCATCAATACAATGGAGAAACATGCCCGTCAATGGCATTAAACAAAGTTAATGCCATGAGAAATGAATATGAAATTTGGACGTTCATGGCCGTCAATAAATTAAAGAAATAGTTCACAATTAAATCTGATTTACACTAGTTACCCCAATGTGCCACCAGGAGGTGACAAAGTATTACAAATAAGGGCAGGCAATCCTAGAGTCCAGATAATGAAAAATGAGTGGCAATTCCCAAGATTCATTTTGCTGCTTTTGCTGGGCTTTTGCACATGATAAATCATGTTTTATTACTTTTCTTAGTGACTACTTCTTTCTGGTAGGGTAGCAGTTAGATGTGCTGAGTTTATAATTTGTTATTTTTCATTTATTGTTCATTTTATTTGTGCACAGCTGTGACCAGTCCATGTACAAAGGCTGCAGGCTTGTTCATTAACTTTTAAGCCAACATGCGTATACAAAACCGTTGACGATATTTTCGGGCTATTATTTTAAATGCTTTTATCGGCCAATATTAGCGTTCACCCGTCAATATCGAACAACTGTACTCTTAAGTGGTATTTTGACGAAAAAGGGTCTTAAATTTTTGAGTCACTCGCTAAATTTCTTAGTGTTTTATGTCATTTCAATAGGAAAATTGTTTTAAATTTAACTCCTAAGTGAAGATACCACTGTATTGTTGTTTTTCTCTGCTACAAAAACCAATAGTATCACTGAAGGGGAAAAAATCTGCCAAATCCTCTTTGCTGCTCCCTACGATGATGTAACCCTTTTCCAAAAAAAGGCTCCGCCCACTGAAATTAAGACAAACCTTTGACCACAAAATCTCCTCGCCCACCCAAATAACAATCATTTCATGTCATGTGTGTTTACACATCACGTTTTATTACCAAATCATCTGCCACATACGCCACGTTATCATAAAAATAAAGAACGTGACAACAAACAAATGGAATGTACAATATTTGGTTGTAACATTCAGTTTTGCTCTTTAGTATATATTTCAACCAAACAAAAATGGAATGATCCCCAAAAGCGGCAGGTGAACTCTGAGTGAACCCAAAGACGAGAGCAGCAGTGGTGAGGATTTGTCAGCCATTCATGTATGCTTATGTGTGTTAGTGTAGCGTCTAACTGCATGTCAAACATGTGAACTTAAGCTCTCGGGTATGAAGACAGCATTTACCGGTATTATTGGTCTTACTAAATTTGAACAAGAGAACAAAAATCAGAGAGTATTTAAATGAGAATGTTTTATTCTTTATTTAAAAAAATAAAAATATTACATTTTTATCAAAGGAATATTCTTTTTTTTTTTTTTTTTTTTCAAATGTTTGAGGTAAAATACATTTTAAAATACTAAATAAGTATACCGTATTTTCACACTTTTTTTCGTAGTTTGACTGGGTCTGCGACTTATACTCAAGTGCGACTTACAGTCATGTGAAAAAATTAGGACACCCTAGGTAAGCCTGTGTGTTTGTAACATATTTGGTCATATGGATATTTAATATAAATTTTAACTTGACTTAATCTTGAGGGATTCAAGTAATAGAACTAAACAATTAAAACAGATTTTTTTTTTCTATCTTTCTGTAAAATTTTAAATATTTTAAATAAAATGCTATTTCTTTTGAGGAATACATTAAGACACCCCCACATTCAATCCCACTTAAAATGGCTAAAATCACACACCGGGGTATCACATCAGGTGCACATGATTAGAACATCATTACCGAGTGTTTTGAAGGAAGCTTGCCTTATTTGAACCTCACATTTAAGTTTGGCATGCCCCTGACTGTTGAAGTGAGAGAAAACACCATGGTGAGATCAGATAAGCTGTTTTAGGCCTTCAGAAAAAAGATTGCAGATGCTTATGAGTCTGAAAAAGGAATTCAAAAGATCTCAAAAGAATAAAAAATGGGGAGTTCCGCTCTCCTGAAATAGTCTAAAAGTAGAGGATATTCAAAACAACTGCCAACATGCCCAGGTCTGGCCGTCCAAGCAAGCTCACCCCAAGAGCAGACCGCAAGATGCTAAAAGAAGTCACCAAAAAGCCTAAAATGTCATCACGGGCCCTACAAAAGGCTCTTGCTACTGTTGATGTGAAAGAGCATGCCTCTGCAATCAGAAAGAGACTTCACAAGTTTACCCTTCATGGAATGTGTGCAAGGAGGAAACCTTTGCTCTCTAAGAACATGAACGCCAGACTGACGTTTGCCAGAGTGAATGTAGACAAAGACCAGGACTTGATGAACAGACAGATGAATCTAAAATTGAGTTATTTGGACACCAGAACAGAGGACATGTTTGACCCAATGCAGCATTCCTGGAAAAGAACCTCATACCAACTGTGAAGCAAGGAGGTGGAAGTGTCCTGGTTTGGGAATGCTTTGCTACAGTAGGACCTGGTCAGCTCACCTTCTTAGAATCCACCATGAATTATATCGTGTATCAGAGGGTGCTTGAAGAACATGTGAGATCATCTGTGGAAAAAATTCAAGCTGAAGCAAAACTGGACCCTGCAACATGACAATGACCCAAAACATACCAGCAAATCCACCAAGGACTGGCTGAAAAGCAAGAAATGGAGAGTCCTGGAATGGCCCAGATCTTAATCCCATTGAGATACTGTGGGGTGACTTGAAACTGGCTTTACATGCAAGAAACCCCCCAAACATCTCACAGCTGGAAGTATTCTGTGTTTATGAGTGGAGCAAATGTTCTTCAGACTGATGTCAAAGACTGGTAGATGGCTACAAAAAGCGTCTCACTGAAGTTATTTAAGCCAAAGGGGGTAACACTAGCTATTAGGTAGTAGGGTGTCCTAACTTTTTCCTCAGTTAGAATATGCATTTTTGTTGATCTATTTGGTTTAATGAGTAAAACAATGTTAATTTTTGTTGTTAACTTGCAATTAAATTACTTTCTATTCCAGAGATAAAAAAAAAATAAAAAAAATTCAGACATTGATATGTGAACATTTCTTCATAAAGAACTGAATATTTCATGGGGTGTCCTAATTTTTTCACATGACTTTTTACATGTTCTTTTTTCACTTAGCCTGTTTTTCTCCATTTTACTATTATTACTTAAAAGTATAATGCTTGTTCATGGTTTTTTGATCAATTAAAAAAATTGACCCCATAAAACGCGACTTATACTCCAGTGCGACTTATATTTGATTTTTTCTTCTTCATTTTGCATTCTTTAGCTGGCGCGACTAATACCCAGGTAGAATTTATAGTCGAAATTATAGATTCATAGTCATAAAATAAAATAAAAGAGAGGCTTTAACTGTTATTTATTTATTTAAAATACATATATATTTTTAAAGTTCATATTTACGATCAAGAATCTCCCCAAAAAAGTACAAAAAATTCTAAGTCAACAATGTCTCCAAATAATGAACCAAAAACAAATTTTATTAATTCGATAATCCATTAGTTGTTGATTAGTCGATTAATCGTTGAAGCATGAAATTTTAGAACACATCACATATGATCCTATTTCACGTTAGCGAAATTTGAGCTAAAATGGGATGCTTTACTATAAGCAGATATGAACCATGATGATAATGTAAATGTTAATATTAACTCAGACATATTTACAATGTCTGTGTGTGTTCCAGGCAAATGATGGAACAGCAGCAGCAACAGATGCAGGCCCACATGGAGCGGGAGCGACGCTCCTCCAACTCAGGTTGGATGTCGCACAATGATGATGTCATATTAGCCCAAAGCGACCGCTGCTAACTACTCCCCTCCATCCAGGTTCTCCTTTCCAAGGCCACCCTGCTGTGCTGTCGGTGGCACCCCCGGTCGTACCTCCACCCGCGTGCATGGCGGCGGGACCTCCGCCTCCGCCGCCACCCCCGGGTCCTCCTCCGCCCACTGCCGGGGCCACACCCCTGCCTCCACCACTGCCCATCCATGGAGACGAACTGCCAGCGCAGACGGGGCTCGCCGCCATGCTAGCTGGAGCCAAGCTACGACGTGTGCAAAGAGTGAGGAGCACCAGTTTTAATAGATTGACATAATTAATTAACAATGATAGACATGTAATTGATTTACAGTGGGGCAAAAAAGTATTTAGTCAACCACCAATTGTGCAAGTTTTCCTACTTGAAAAGATTAGAGAGGCCTGTAATTGTCAACATGGGTAAACCTCAACCATGAGAGACCGAATGTAAAAAAAACCAACAGAAAATCACATTGTTTGATTTTTAAAGAATTTTTTTTCCAAATTAGAGTGGAAAATAAGTATTTGGTCACCTACAAACAAGCAAGATTTCTGGCTGTCAAGGAGGTCTAACTTCTTCTAACAAGGGCTAACGAGGCTCCACTTGTTACCTGTATTAATGGCACCTGTTTAACTCATTATCGGTACGGTTGTTCCGATCATGTTTTTTTGCTCCCGATCCAAACCCGATCGTTTTAGTTTGAGTATCTGCCGATCCCGATATTTCCCGATCCGATTGCTTTTTTTGCTCCCGATTCAATTCCAATCATTCCCGATAATTTTTCCCGATCATATACATTTTGGCAATGCATTAAGAAAAAAATTAATAAAACTCGGACGAATATATACATTCAACATAAATCAAATCAAATCAAATCAAATTTATTTATATAGCCCTTTACAAAACCCGAAAGGTCCCCAAAGTGCTTTACAACAAAGACAAACATGGCACATAGTAAATAAAAGGCAGGAAAGTGTTATAAAATGACATTAGGAAGAAAAGAAAAGAAAAAAAACGAACCATCGAATCACGATTAGTCAGACACCAAACAAAACAATAAAACAGATAAAATCCGAAAACATTAAAAACCCTAAAGAAATAAAACCAGGCTAAACTAATCTTGGGGAAAGGCGAGTCTAAAAAGGTGTGTCTTTAAATGAGATTTAAAAAGGCCCAAATTTGTAGTGGTGCGGATTTCCGGGGGAAGACTATTCCATAACCTGGGTGCAGACACCGCAAAAGATCGGTCTCCCCACTGTTTGAGTTTGGACCTTGGGACTTGCAAATGAAGTTGGCCGGTAGAGCGAAGACTCCTGCCAGAGTTACGGATGGTTAAAATTTCTGATAAGTAAGAAGGAGCCTGGCCATTAATAGAATTAAAAACAAACAGTAAAAGTTTAAAATCAATTCTAAAATGGACTGGAAGCCAGTGGAGCGATGATAGCACGGGGGTAATATGTTCACGTCTAGGTGTATCTGTTAAAAATCGAGCAGCAGCATTTTGAACAAGTTGGAGACGAGAAACTGAGGATTTGGGAAGACCAACATAAAGAGCGTTGCGGTAATCCAGCCTTGAGCTTATAAAAGCGTGAATTGCTTTTTCCAAGTCGTGGCGAGTAAGAAAAGGCTTCACTTTGGCCAGGAGACGGAGCTGGAAAAAACTTGCTCTTACAACAGAACTAATCTGTTTTTCAAAGTTGAGCCTGCAATCGAATATCACTCCGAGATTTTTAACATGTGTTTTAAAAAAGGGAGCCAGAGTGCCAGGGTTGGGCTCAAGGGCATTTAACATAGAAGGTGTGCCAAAAGTAATATATTCAGTTTTGCTTTCGTTACATACATACATACAGTACATAAGTACTTTATTTGTTTATTATGACAATAAATCCCCAAGATGGCATTTACATTATTAACATTCTTTCTGTGAGAGGGATCCATGGATAGAAAGACTTGTGACTTTGTATATTGTGACTAAATATTGCCATCTAGTGAATTTGTTGAGCTTTCAGTAAATGATACTGTAGCCATGGCCAAATGCATGATGGGAAGTGGAACCATGACTGTGCGTAGTGCTACCAATTGATATATCTTCTCTGCGTTGGGAAATAACTTAAGGTGTTAAGAAAAAGATCAATTGCTACCTTGCTTCCCCACATTGCTTCCCATGATATTTCTAATCATAGGGAGAGGGATTGTAAGGCTTTAGCCAATTGAAAAAAGGCTCCAAAGGCTGCCAAAATTCACTCTACTCACTATACGCTCCCTTTTATCTCCCTATATAGGTAAAACGGCGCCATTACAGATAGAGTGCGACAATGCGTGAGTGGGTCGTACAGCGCATGCATTAATTGCGTTAAATATTTTAACGTGATACATTATTTAAAAAATTAATTACCGCCGTTATCGGGATAAATTTGCTAAACCTACCTTAAGCCTAAACTAAAGACTCTGGATGAGGGTAACATATTATGTTTGTAACGTTAAATACAATTAGAAAACGATTTAATTAAAAAATATATATATATTAAAAAAAGGCATGGCCGATATTGTTATGAACGGCAAGCCGTTGATGTGGATCCCAAACACAGACCAGAAGATCAGGTAGAGTGAATGCTTGTATTTATTAAGTACAACAAAGGGAGCACGCTGGAAAACGCGAGTGTAACAAATTACAACTAAGGGAGCACGCTGGAAAACGCGAATGTAACAAATTACAACTAAGAGGGCACGCTGGAAAACGCGAGTGTAACAAATTACAACTAAGAGGGCACGCTGGAAAACGCGAGTGTAACAAATTACAACTAAGAGAGCCTGAAGAAAGGCGCGAATATAACAGAGTACAAAATCCTAACTACAAAGTCCAAAAGAGCACAAACATAAAAATGATCAAACCAGACCACGACCGTAGAATGTCGGGAAGCACGAAGAACGACGATGAGAACACAGCGGTAAGCAAGGCAGGTAGCAAGCAATAGTCCGACACTAGCAGATGGTGACAGGCTTCCTTAAATATTGAGCTTTCCCCATCAAGCACAGGTGTGTTGTGTTACCCTGCCAGTCTGGTTCAATCAGGAGCTGAATAAAGAAAAAAGAGCTGAGAACACACAAACATGACAGATATTTTTTTGCCGATTCCGATACTTTGAAAATGACGTGATCGGACCCGATCGATCAATCGGGACATCTCTAATTATCGGTATAAAAGACACCTGTCCACAATGTCAGTCAGTCAGTCACACTCCAAACTCCACTATGGCCAAGATCAAAGAGCTGTCGAAGGACAGCAGAGACAAAATTGTAGACCTGCACCAGTCTGGGAAGACTGAATCTGCAATCGGTAAAACGCTTGGTGTAAAGAAATCAACTGTGGGAGCAATTATGAGAAAATGGAAGACATACAAGACCACTGATAATCTCCCTCGATCTTGGGCTCCATGCAAGATCTCACCCCGTAACGTCAAAATGATAACAAGAACGGTGACACCCCCACCCCCATTCTCCTCTTTCACTGGCCAATAGGCCCCCACATGGTGTAAACCGGAAATACATCTCGCTGACGATAGCACCAGCATATTAGTAACTAGTTTAGATGTTCAATGTACTTCTAGTTGTTGTTTGTGTATGTGTTTCTTTTCCTTCTTCTCTTGCATTTCTTTTCTTCTGTCCCCCCATAATCCCTTCCTGTTCGCTGCTTTGTCATAATGAAAAGGTATTTTGAATGATCACAATGGGAGTATGTCAGACTCTCAATGTGAAACATTAAAACTGTTCAGAATCTGGGCACTTAGACTTCCATTCTCTGTGTCAAACAGCTGAACAGGACAGGTTTAAAAAAAAAAAAAAAAAAAAAAAAAAAAAAAAAAAAAAAGAACGGTGAGCAAAAATCCCAGAACCACACGGGGGGACCTAGTGGATGACCTACAGAGAGTTGGGACCACAGTAACAAAGGCTACTATCAGTAACACAATGCGCCGCAAGGGACTCAAATCCTGCACTGCCAGACGTGTCCCCATGCTGAAGCCAGTACACGTCCAGGTCCGTCTGCGGTTCGCTAGAGAGCATTTGGATGATCCAGAAAAGGACTGGGAGAATGTGATATGGTCAGATGAAACCAAAATAGAACTTTTTGGTACAAACACAGGTTCTCGTGTTTGGAGGAGAAAGAATACTGAATTACATCCGAAGAAGATCATACCCACTGTGAAGCATGGAGGCGGAAACATCATGCTTTGAGGCTGTTTTTCTGCAAAGGGACCAGGACGACTGATCTGTGAAAAGGAAAGGCTGAATGGGGCCATGTATCGAGAGATTTTGAGTGAAAATCTCCTTCCATCAGCAAGGGCATTGAAGATGAGACGTGGCTGGGTCTTTCAGCATGACAATGATCCCAAACACACAGCCAGAGCAACAAAATAGTGGCTTCTTAAGAAGCATTTCAAGGTCCTGGAGTGGCCTAGCCAGTCTCCAGATCTCAACCCCATAGAAAATCTGTGGAGGGAGTTGAAAGTCCGTGTTGCCCAACGACAGCCCCAAAATATCATTGCTGAAGAGGAGATCTGCATGGAGGAATGGGCCAAAATACCAGCAACAGTGTGTGAAAAGCTTGTGAAGAGTTACAGAAAACGTTTGGCCTCCGTTGTTGCCAACAAAGGGTACATAACAACGTATTGAGATGAACTTTTGGTATTGACCAAATACTTATTTTCCACCATGATTTGCAAATAAATTCTTTAAAAATCAAACAATGTGATTTACTGGGTTGTTTTTCCACATTCTGTCTCTCATGGTTGAGGTTTACCCATGTTGACAATTACAGGCCTCTCTAATATTTTCAAGTGGGAGAACTTGCACAATTAGTGGTTGACTAAATACTTATTTGCCCCACAGTAAATGATTTAAACTGGGAGGACTGGTTGTGAACGGTCATGTTTCATTCATGTTCATTCGCCCCTCCCAGTCAAAATGAATTGGACGTCTAGCACCGTTAATGGCAGCCAATGTTTTCACAATCCCACTGTACTCTCATCAGCCTGAGGAGAACTCATCCAACTCTTCCAATTCATCCAACGCCAAAAACAATGAGGTGAACAGAACCAGCGGGGGCAACGGAGGACTAATGGAGGAGATGAATGCTCTTTTGGCCCGAAGGTCAGACACAACAACTTTTCTTCATTTGTCGTTACTGTTCTTTTGTTTTGAAAATCATATGTCAGATTACTCCTGTCTAAAACGGGTTAAGGTTAGGGGTTAGGTATTGTTATTTTATTCACATTTAAAAAAAAAAAAATTCAATATGCTGACTTTCCTAACATGGCGCCTTCTCTTGCTCCCAGAAGAAAAGCAGCTTCAGAAAAGCCAGATGACAACCAAAATGTGAGTGCCCCGTCTATGCTTCTAATAATAAATATAGAGTAAATATACATGTATAAATAAACAACTATGTGTGTGTCTCACATCAGGACGACCCAAATTCTTCCTCGCCCGGCACCCGGGGAGGTCAGAACGCCACAGGTACGTATTTGTCACATGCTTTAAACTGTTGTTTTCATTTGTATTACCACCATATCAGGGGAACCTTAAAGGGTATTACAACACCTGGGGAAATGCTAATATTCCATCATTTATCCATAAACGCATGCATTTTGTGTAATTTATAAGGAATTTATGAATGCTTATAACTAGAGATGTCCCGATCGATCGGCATCACGTCATTTTCAAAGTATCGGAATCGGCGAAAAAATATCGGCCATGCCTTTTTTTAATTTTTTTTTTTTTTTTTTTTAAATAAATCGTTTTCTAATTGTATTTAACGTTACAGACATAATATGTTACACTCATCCAGAGTCTTTAGTTTAGGCTTAAGGTAGGGTTATCAAATTTATCCCATTAACGGTGGTAATTAATTTTTTTTAAAAATGTATCACGTTAAAATAGTTAATGCAATTAATGCATGCGCTGCACGACCCACTCACGCATCGTCGCGCTCAATTTGTAATGGCGCCATTTTACCTATCTAGGGAGATAAAAGGGAGCGTATAGTGAGTAGAGTGAATTTTGGCAGCCTTTGGAGCCTTTTTTCAATTGGCTAAGGCCTTACAATCCCTCTCCCTATGATTAGAAATATCATGGGAAGCAATGTGGGGAAGCAAGGTAGCAATTGATCTTTTTCTTAACACCTTAAGTTATTTCCCAACGCAGAGAAGATATATCAATTGGTAGCACTACGCACAGTCATGGTTCCACTTCCCATCATGCATTTGGCCATGGCTACAGTATCATTTACTGAAAGCTCAACAAATACACTAGATGGCAATATTTAGTCACAATATACAAAGTCACATTTCTCCTTTAAGAATTACAAGTCTTTCTATCCGTGGATCCCTCTCACAGAAAGAATGTTAATAATGTAAAAGCCATCTTGAGGATTTATTGCCATAATAAACAAATACAGTACTTATGTACTGTATGTTGAATGTATATATTCGTCCGAGTTTTATTCATTTTTTTCTTAATGCATTGCCAAAATGTATATGATTGGGAAAAATGATCGGGAATGATTGGAATTGAATCGGGAGCACAAAAAAGCAATCGGATCAGGAAATATCGGGATCGGCAGATAGTCAAACTAAAACCATCGGGATCGGATCGGGAGCAAAAAAACATGATCGGAACAACCCTAATGAAAAGTAAGCCGCATAGTCACCAGTGATAAGAGGCTAATTCTGAACAAAAGTTAAGTGCGTAGTAGCACATATTAAGTCAATGTCATGTAAACACAGTATACATTTCGTCACTTATTTTTTTTTACATATTTTGGGTCCTTGCATTCTTAGAGCAAACGCCACTTCACCGTGCATTCTAACATGACTGGGTATGCGTGCTTTTATACAGATGGAGCAAAAAAGCCGTGGGACCGAGCCAATTCTGCGGATAGGGCCATGGCTTCAAGGTGACAGAGTTAAACTGTGTGTTACTGTGATGCAAAAATGTGTTTAATGTTTGCTTGAACAATGTCAACGTAGGATACGGTCTGGGGGGAGCAGCAATGACACAGATTCGTTAGACATGGATAGAATGAAACAGGTAAACTGTCGAATTCAAATAAAATGATAGGGTTTTTTTTTTTTTTTTTTAACAAAAGACTGAATTGTGTTTTCCTTTAGGAAATTTTGGATGAAGTGTTCCGCGAGTTGCACAAAGTGAAGGAAGAAATTATTGATGGTGAGAGACACTTTCCTCGACATGAAATGCTATCAGTAATTACGAAAGAAAAAAAAATATTGAATTTGATCCCTTTTTTTGTGTGCATATTTTTATGGTATTCACGTGGATGTTTTATGTTTGTATTTTAAAGTTGCACGTATTGAACTGGAAAAGTTGTAAAATTCCCAGAATAAAATAAAACAATTACAATAATGATTAGAAGCGTGCAAAATTTCCGATTCTTAGATTCTTCGCGATTCAGCCATGGAAGATTCGAGAACGATTCACAAACATCCAAATTCCGATTATTGAATTATACCAGGTAAAGCGGAAATAAAACGCAGTCAGCGCGGTCTTTGGGACGCAATGAGGAACGGACCGAGAGTAAATATCATGTGCAGCTAATGCCGCTAGGTTAAAAAAAAAAAAAAAAACCTGACTGCGGCCGTCAGCCGCTACAAACAGCGCCCAGTTGCTAGTTGCTACAAACATACGGCAACATACGGCTATGGTAGATATCACATATATCTAGACTAGGTGTGAAATGACAGTCTTTCCCGCGCTAGTAAACAGGCGCCATCTTAAAGCAGTAGACTTCTCTAGAAGGCTCTGTCGTAGAGAACCTAATTACTTTTTATCTAAAATGCCCCTAAATTGGAAAAATCTTGACTTGAAACTATCTTTAAATGATGAAACAGTTTTCAAACTTTCACATGTTGAAAGTAGACATGAGGGAAATTATGGAATAACGGGCGCAATTTTAACAACTTTAACGGTTGATTCACAACATTTAATTGAATGTAGTTTAATGCTGCTGATACAGAATGGGGACTTGAGTATTTTATTTACTGTTTTTAACCAGTAACTTGATACTAAAATAGTAGTTTGGTTTATTTAGCCTGAGACGATTTTTGAACAATTTTGGAACAAATATATAAAACATAAAAAAAAAAATGTAAAAAAAATGGGGGGAGGGGGGCATCAATAATCGATTTATAATCGAGTAGGAGTCTCTGAATCATAATCGAATCGTTAGGTGCCCAAAGATTCCCACCTCTAATAATGATGTTATACTTATAATACAAGAAAAATAATTATATTTTGGGTGATCTAAAAACTTTACATATATTAATATGAAAAACTGCAATAGTAACTGTATAAAGTTGTATTTGTACAAGTTCCATTGAAGGAAATGTACTTGTAAGATGATAATTAATCTAAAAAAAACACAATTTTGGTCTTGAAAGTACAGTGATCCCTCGCTACTTCGCGCTTCAAACTTGGCGCCCTCAGTCCATTGCGGATTTTTTTTTTCCAATTAAAAAAATAAATCAATACAGATGAGCTATCCCGAGCCAATCACGTAGTCTCACTTTCCATCCTGCTGCTCTTTGTTAGTCAGGCAGTGCACTGGAGTTATTAAAGTTAACGATGATTGACAGACGTTTAATTTTTGATCTTGCCACAGATGCTTGGAAGCCGAAGCTTCAAAGCGCTGTATGTGTCAATCATTGTTTAACCTTTAAAACAGTTGCTGTGGCAACTCATCGTGTGTAAGTGAGCAGCTTGAGTGAATGTGAGTGGACTCACTCAATGAGGCATTTAATAAAGACAAGCATTTTTTTCTTTATTCTTGTTTAAAAATAACTTGCTGTGACAGTAACATGTTTAAAACCTATCATAATTAGTACATTTGAAGTGCTTAAAAAATATTTATTAGAAAATATATGGCGGAAAACACTCAGGTGAATTGAAGTATTGCTGTGGGATCCCCAATTTGTCCAAATTTCAAAATTGTCTGATATGCACATGTGATCATTGGAAAGCTTAAAATGTTAATTTTCTGGGGGAAGACAAATTTAGAACAGGAGGACATTTTGAAAATATACTGTATATATTTTTTAAACAGCAAAACTCTAACTGGAGGTGAGCGCACACAAGAGCAGAATTAAAGACGCCATGATTTTAACAAGATATTATCACGTAAAACTCCATGTATCATTGAGTGTCAAGACACAGATGTGAATGGCCACAGCTGGATTTTTTGAAGATTTGTGGGTGAAACATGGTAATATAACAAGAGTCAAGATGCAGAAATCGCAGACATCAAGGAGTAATCTAGATTTTCATTTTCATAAATATACCCTTTTAAACTTTTTTTATTTTATTTTTTTTTTCTTTGTTTGGATCGATTATTTATAATCTAAAATATTGGGGAAAATGTGACAATAACGAAAAAAATACAGTTAAGTGATAGTTATAAGGTAGATATCCGTGACTTTTTTTAAGAACACCAATTTTTTCATTGTGACGTAATTTGTTTAAAAGTTTAAAATATGCGAGTGAATAATTTTTTAAAGTCGTTTTTAAAAAAAAAAACATTTTTTTTTTAAACGAAGTATTAGACATCAATTAATGATTCTAAGCTAAAAATGACAGACATTTTGAATAATAAATATAATTACTTCTTTTTATGGCTGGGTTGAAACAAAAGCGGTTGCGTGACGTCTGTAAACGGGGGTTTCTAAGGTAAAACGGACAGTTTAAAAGTAGTTTGGGGGCTTAATGCCCCATGAATCTGCTATGGCAGCATATAGACATATTGTTCTATCAAACACAACCGTTCTTTTGACTTAAAATACAGCAGTTTCTTTTAAAGAGGAGTGCAAGAGCAGAAACGGCTTTTTCAGTCTTGTCTGTGTTTTCCGCCAGATATATATATTTACATAAAAGTTATTTCTTTAATTATACTTTGGGGGAAAAGTCAAATAAAACATGTCTCATATGTATATATTTCCAAAGCTAAATCTGAATAAATACATTGAACACACATTTTATTTTATTTTGTTTCTGGGGGTTGAGGGCGCTACTTCGCGGTTTTTCACTAATCGCGGCGGGTTCTGGTCCCCATTAACCGCGAAAAACGAGGGCTCACTGTACACATTTTAGTCTTATAGTGTTTATTATTCTTGTTCTCCATAATACGCCTTCATATTTTGCTGCTTTACGGTTTTGTACTGCACTAGTCCTTGAAACACTTCTCGAATCTTTGACGCCAATGAACAAGGCTGCAATACACACTTACGACCACTAGATAGCAGTGCAGGCAGTATTTTAAGATGTATTTATGATGTTATTGCAGCTATAAATAATCCCATTACAAAAATTTAAACGTGAAAAGACACCATCGTTAATACATTATACCCCAATAAATTAAGTTCATGAATTAAAAAACAAACAAACATATTTCTCAACTAAAACTTTTGTCAAAGCACATCACTCTTCTTCATAATTCACATGATGCAAATTTTGATATTTTCTGTTATTGTTTTACTGTTGCCCACAGCCCTTAGACACGAACTAAGTCGAGTGAGCACGACATAATGTCGCCAATCCGAAGAGGAGACCGAGTCGGACCCAAACTGTGACGTCCGCCGTGGTGTCAAGGCGCCGCTGTAGCCGCCATGTGTTTGCGGCGCGCATTGACTTGTGGGGAAACACCGTGCGTGTGTGTTTGTGAAGAGACTGTTAGTTCTTTACATTTGTCTCTGTTTGCCCCGTGTCTTTGGCCTGAACAGTATGAGAGAATTCAATATATTCAAATAGTTTTATGGCGTACAAGAGGTTTTTAAACACTTTTTAATTTACCACTCCCCTTACTATCATATTCCTCATTATTGATATTATAAGTGGCTTTTACTCTGAAAAATGAGGGTTTAATAATTGTGGGGCACGTATATGCAGACAAACAATCAGTCGCATTCATGTTTACACTAATGGATAAATTTGAGTCTGAGATGAAGCTAATATGGACTATACAGTGGGGAGAACAAGTATTTGATACACTGCCAATGGGTTTTCCCATTGACTGTATCAAATACTTGTTCTCCCCACTGTACATGGTCAACTTGCAAAGAGGAGATGCTCAGAATTGTGAGGCAGACACGCTAATTTCTACACCACTGTGCTACCCATAAAAAAGTAATTATATTTAAGTACTTCGATGGTCCCCAGGAGTTACTATTTTTATTGCCCTTGCTATCATAATTCTTGTTAGTGGGTTTTAGTCAGTACAAATTAGGCTACAATAATAAGAATATGATAGTAAAACTCAAATTGCACATGTTTTATTATTCAGCTTTCATATTATTCACACCATCCAGATTGTTCTCATTTTTTTGGGACATTTTTGTTCATTTTACTTTGGACCAAAACAGCAAAATTCAGCTTTTGACCAAGAACAACCCTGCAGAACTTTTTTTTTTTTTTTTTTTTCAAATATCACACCAGAGTATTTGTGAACATGTTGTCGATAAAAAGTTTATTGGCCGCCAAGTATTGTTCATTTTGTTCTCTTCATGATAACAAAGTGCTTCCTTGTTGAACAACACAAGAAAAAAAAAAAAAAGAAAATGCACCGAGTTTTTGAGATGAATTCAAATAAAACTGTGAACAATGTCTTGGATAAATAAAGGCTGACTGTTTTCTTTTATGTGTGTGTCTTTTATATCAAAATAGTCCTTTAATTGCCTTGATGCCAACACAAAATGTGCTATTTTTAGATCTGGGTGCCCACAATAATGTTGAAAGACACTTCTGTATAAATGTATGCGTATTTAAATTAAATCCAAAACAAAGTATTTCAGTGTTTAATGTGGTGTGTTTATTTTATTTATTTAAAAAAAACGTTTTGGGTCTTGCTATTCAAGTCTCGTGGTGTTTCCTATGTATAGACATAAATGTATGAATATATAAATAAATTATTAAAAAATATATATCGCATTTGTTGAAATTAGTGTTTTTAAAAGGTCAAAATGCAAAACAAAACCCAAAAAAATCCATCAACATCCGCCTTGATATCCAAGTCTCGCGATGTTTCTCGCGTAGGCGCAAAGCGGCGACGAGATCTGGCGCGGGAAGGAAGAGTGGCGAGAGTTGCAGCCGAAGAAGAGGCAGCGAAGTCCGCCGGAGCGAGATCCGGAGCTGGGGGGGGGCGTGTGAGAGCGAACGCGGCGGGTCCCGAAAAGCCCAGAAACAAGGTGCATTAACGCGGCGTGAATGAGACAGGCAAGCTGGAGGACTTCGACATGGCATCCGGAGAAACCCTGTATATTGGGTCGGACGGCTCGGAGATGCCGGCCGAGATCGTGGAGCTCCATGAGATAGAGGTTGAGACCATCCCGGTGGAGACTATTGAAACCACGGTGGTCGGCGGGGAGGACGAGGACGACGAAGATGAGGACGACGAGGACGACGACGTGCAGCCCATGATCGCTCTCCAGCCGCTGGACGACGACTCGGGCTCCATTCACCATCACCACCACCAGTACCACCACCACCCAGAGGTTATCCTAGTCCAGACTCGTGAGGAGGTAGTTGGCGGGGACGACTCAGACCTGCACACGGATGACGGAGGAGGGGGCTTCGAGGACCAGATCCTCATCCCGGTGCCCGCTCCCGGGGTGGAGGACGAATACATCGAGCAGACGTTGGTGACTGTAGCCGGGAAGAGCTCCATGGGTCGGGTGAAACGAGGAGGCGGCGGCACGGGCGGGAAGAAAGCGGGCAAAAAAAGCTACCTGAGCGGCGCGGAAACCGGAGCGAGGAAATGGGAACAGAAGCAAGTGCAGATAAAAACTCTGGAGGGGGAATTTTCCGTCACGATGTGGGCGTCGGGTAAGTCTTGTTAGTTAGCCCCACTACGGCTGTCACATCTCGGCTACACGAGGCCTTCTTTGCCAGGGCGTTGTCCTGCTCTTGCACCCGACTAGTTCCTGGAGTGTTCAGTCCTGTCGCGAAACGGTGAACGAATCCACCCCGAAATGTTGGTTAGACGCGGAAACCAAAACCAAATGTTTTTGTTTTGACGGGAAGCCATGTTTTAGGAGTTACTGGGCGCCGCCATATTCCCCGAGTCCAGAAAAGTATGGCGGCGGCCCCCCGAAAAAATGGCGACTCTGGCGGGCCCAGACAATATGGCGCTACGGTGTTGCGGTGCCACATCAAATATCTTAAAATAGAACTCAAATGAGCATGTTAGAGCTAATTACAACATAAAACGATTCGGGGAGCTTATGTTGAATACATTAGTGGAGTCCGAGTTGAGCTGAATGTCAATTTTGGGCCACTTTTTGCGAAAATACGGGACGTTAGCAGGTTGCTAACTTCAAAGCCCGTTAGCAGTTAGCCGCTTCGAAGGCAGTAACAGGCCTTGGTTAGCCTAGCATTGTGTAGCATAACGAATTCGTCATACACGTAGTTATTCTCCATGTGTGTTTATTGCTTTGATAGTTTCATAGAGAATAGACGTGGATTGCACACATAAGTACACGTTGAAGAATAATTCCACCACGATTATTTGTAGTCATCTATTACATTGTATGCAAACCGTGCAGGCACGGCACGCCCCTTTTACGCGTGAAAAATGTCACGGAACAGTACTGGACAAAAATGACACCAAAAAAAAAAAAAAAAAAAGACAAAAATGACACCATAATTTTGCATATTGAAATAATACTAAGATTATATGGTGTAATCACAGGAAGCCACGACAGAATTGTCTTGTTGTGATACGAAATAGAAAGTTAATGATGTTATGATTGTAAACATAAAAACAAGTTATCTTCACTGTGCTGCATGATATGGACAACATTTTATTAATATATAAAGTAAATTAATACCTTTATAATAAAGTAAAATGTATGTACTATATTTCTGTAAAATGTATTTTTTAAATAATGTATTTGATGCATGAAGTACCTGGTTGTTTCCCCAGAACTATGTTTTTATTTGTCAATTCATTATGTGCTAATGCAAATCTATTTAAAAACTTTAAATTCACCAAATAAGGTAATGAATAAATAAAGCAGCCGTTTCCCGGAGTCTGGCCTTTGGGGACATGGTATCTTGTGTCCGGTTCAGTTCTGTAACGTATTCCTAGATACCCGTGAAGACATTGACCACGAGTCGGTGGTGGAGGAGCAGATTGTGGGCGAAAACTCTCCGCCTGACTACTCTGAGTACATGACGGGCAAGAAACTGCCCCCGGGGGGCATCCCGGGCATCGACCTCTCGGACCCCAAGCAACTGGCCGAATTTGCCAGGTGTGAAATCCTCCCTAATGCACAAGATGTAATATTAATCGGTTTTCACATCGGTTTTTGTTCCTAAACAGGATGAAACCCAGAAAAATCAAAGAGGACGACGCGCCACGGACAATAGCTTGCCCTCATAAAGTGAGTTGGATCATAAAAATAATAACCCTAGCGAAAGCTTGACCTTATAAAGCGACTTTTAATGATTTACTTGTCTCAGCGGAAGTCCATTACTGTTCAAAATCTGCATTAAACTTCTGGCGCAGAGCATTAAAAATTCCGAATAGTCTGTCTGACGTCAGGATGTCGATGTGAAAGTGTGAATAAACACCGACGGCGACACCCACGCATTCTATTTTGGTGCTCGCCGTCTTCGCAGGTTTTTTTTCTCCTCCTGTTCTTTCCGTTAACGGCAGGTGCACGCTTGTTTTCTCCGTTAGGGCTGCACAAAGATGTTCAGGGACAACTCAGCCATGAGGAAGCACCTGCACACCCACGGGCCTCGTGTCCACGTCTGTGCCGAGTGCGGCAAGGCGTTCGTGGAGAGCTCCAAACTCAAGCGCCACCAGCTTGTCCACACAGGGGAGAAGCCTTTCCAGGTGGGCTACTTAAAAAGTCTGTGTGCTAGAGAATGTGACTAAATGGTCTATTAGTTGAGTGTCAAAGGGTTCAAGTGGATGAAAGATAGACAGATCAAAAAGGAGATAAAGTAGTTTCAACGAGAGTCTCAATTGTAGGCTCAAATGAGTAAACCCATTTTGGATTTAGTATTAAAAAAGCTTTTAACACAGTGCCAACCCCAGTAAAGGGCGAAGCTAATTGCATTTTTTTGTAAGATCCTCCATCATTTTGATGTGAGTCCACAAAGCCTCCATTGTGCTCTCGAGCACCCCCTACTGAAATGAAAGTAAATTGACGTTTAATTCACAGTGGTGAAAACGGACTTTTAATAGACTGCCATGTTTTTTTCCCCCGGGCGTGTAGACAAAGTACAATTTTCTGGCAAAATTAAAAAAATAAAATAAAATCAGTAAAAAAAAAAAAAAACATGCATGATTATATTACAGGAAAAATTAACACTGTGTTAAAAGAAATACTGGTACCAAAAAAAAATACATACAAAAATGAATTTTAAAATTCACAACATGCATTTTGTAATGAAAAAAAAAACATTTGACATTGAATGTGTTGCAAAAAATACATAGCAAAAAAATAACTTGAAAATAACCTTATAAAACATGTTTCAAAAAACATCACAAAATATTACGCTATATGAAATTACCATTACAAAAATGTTACATATTCAAATTACCACATCAGAAGATAAGAATTAGAGATGTCGGATAATGACTTTTTAACAGATATCTCGATATTGTGAAACTCCAAAAATCCAATACTGATAAATGCTGTCGTGGACTTGACAAATTATGGCTAATTTTATTGTGATGCTCACCAGATGCTTCAATAATGATAATGCTCACATAACAAATCCCAAGCAACTTAGTCTGAAGACATCTAATGGTCAATAAGCATAACTGCTGTGCTAAGCTGTGACCAGCCCTTGTTCAAAGGCAGAAGGCTTCTCCATTCACTTCGAAGGCAACATGCATATTGCCCGAAACCAATGTCGATATTATTTGATATAATTTTTAAAATGCTTTTATCCGCTGATATTATTGGAAATAAAAGCAACAAGTCTAATAAGCATTTATAGAAATTCGCCGTATATTCAGAATGTTTTATTTTTAAATTGCATTAATAAAAACTTTTGAGTTACTATACAACTAGAAACGATGCAGAAAAAGTTGTTGCAAAATAAAGATTTGCAGAACAAAATTTCAAATAAACAATCTCACTAACGACTCCTTTTTAACAACTGGTTATGAAATTTTCAAAAATGAAAATTGCACAAATGCTGTAACCCATTGCAAAATAAGTACTATAAAATTTTACATTTTAAACACAAAAAAGTCATTTTTTGAAACAAACGACTAGTGTTGTTTTTGGCAGCTCTTTTAATTTTTGTCATAGACAAAAATACTTATTAGTCTTCGAAATATTTTAGTCATTTCAAATTGTGATTGTAGTTTTTTTTCCCCATCTAAAAGTTTTATTCCGAAAATAAGTAAAGGTTTCCAACAATTTCGAATGAACAGAGACAAATAAGCACATATTGTAACTTGGGATGTCCCGATCCAGGTTTTTGCACTTCCGATCCGATACTGATATTGTTTTGCATTTCCGATCCGATACCGATACTGGCCGGTACCGATACCGGCCTCTCTGAGCATGTATTAAAGTTTAAAGTTATTTATCCTCCTTACTTAGTTGTCAGACTCATTATGAAAAGGGTTTTAGTAGTCTTGATAACAACTTGCCAGCTGAATTAGGTGAGTTTGAATAACACAATGGTTGGTAACAAGAAACTGACCTGTTTATTAAATGATAAACACAAAACATTATGAATAAGAAACAGAAATGACATATTCAGACAGTAAAACATGCAAATAATATTGTAAACTGTCTTAAAAAGCAAAACACACAAACAACTATTAACTATTACACACTCCCTTTGATTTGCTTGCCCAGCCCGAAAAAACCCGAAATTTTATGTTTTATTTGTAGGCACGAGCCCGAAAAAAACAAAATTTTATGTTTTATTTGTGAGGACTCAGGAGCGATGCGTGGTTACGTTTTGTGTGATCACGTTTGGTGACGCCGGTGCATATATGCATAATGATAACAAATTATAGCCTGTCTTTTGTAACAAATTCTCCCAGTTAAACAAGACTGTAAGATGGGTATTCAATAAACATTTATATATTTTATGTTTGCATGTGTGTTCTAACAGGTGGATAGTGGATTTGACATTTATTTTAATCCCCTCGAGTTGTCAGAAAAAAAACGCAAGTTCAATGGTCAATGCTTAAATACTTAATACTAAATACTTATGATTATAATTGCATTTACTCAGCGAAATAACGCTGGAAACGTTTGTTAAATATATTTCTCGCATGAGACCAAAACGCCACATTCGTTTACATTCAGTGAAGCCGACACAGGTTTCCGTATCTTCAACAATCAATTAGAATCCTTTCCATGTCCCACTCCCAACGCAGTTGTTTGCTTTTCAATTCCTCTGTCTTTAGTTTGTTTTCCACTCCTATTGTTGCCTCATATCGAAAAAGAAATACCAGGATGCTCGCGGAGGGGAAGATTAAAAAGAGAACGGGGCCACTGCGTTCCCGTGCGCAGAGGCATGCACAGTGCCTTCTGCTTTATCCAAATTATTTTATTTAACATCCATACATCGTTTTAGTATAAATATATGAATATATATTTTTATTAAAAAGTCTGCCCGATGCGTCTAAATCCCACTTTACTCACGAGAGTTAATGGCTCTTCATCCAGAATGATTCCTTTGGCAAATACTCTTGTTATTCCCTGGGTTTTGGGACTGTCAATGGCAGTTTGTCACGCATAGCAGAAGTTTCTGCCAGTGTTCGTTGCGTAGGACCTTTCTTTTTGTCTTCAGTTTTCTTCTTTTCACATACTCCTTTGTGGTGGTATTTCGCTAAATGCTTGATTGGGTTGGTTGTATTAAAACTTCTTACAGCTTTACCACCACGCTTGACTTTATTGTGGCATATGTTGCACTCTGCCTCTTCGTCTTTGTTGTCTTTTAAAGTGAAATAATCCCACACAGCTGACATTTTTACCGACGAAGTCTCTCGGTAATGACGGTAATGTAGTGTGTTGAAGGTGTGCCGTAAAATGCGGACCGGATTTTAGGGAAACTGAAGCAAAAACTGGAATGGATTATGTAAGTCGGTGCGCTGGAAAACCCGGACCGGACTTTAAAAAAACTGGATCGGCATTTTTCCTTGTCGGCCGATCCGATACCGATACGTATTTTTTTGCCCATATCGGCGTCTGATCCGATCCAGATATCGGATCGGGACATCTCTAATTGTAACGTCTACAAGGACAACGCCAACTTGGTGATGATAATACACACTCAGCAGGGAAAAACAGCACATTATTTTCAATTAAACGCACCTAGAAGCCACGAACTGTATGTTTAAAAAAATGTGTCGGTTGGGGGTTGCAGCAGTGGCTGGTGGGCCGGGTGAGGGGCGACCCCCCTCATGCAGCATTTCCACTTGTCTGCAGGACTATCACACGTCTGATGGGATTCACGCATGACTGCGTGCAATTAGACACCTAAGTATAGAAACTATCCGTGCCAGGATTAGTGATCAGGCAGCACAGAATAGGATGTCAATATATCAACACATACAAGTGATTCACAGAATACTGAGGTTTACACCTCACAACACATTGTTGATTTGTGTACGCTCCACCCCACCTAATTACTTCTCTTACTGACTCTCGCCCCCTCCCTTTTCTCCTTGGTCATCAGGCCCCCCCGCATGATCTCAACTGGAAATACAAATAGCTAACAATAGCACTAATATATTCATAGTTAGTGCAGACATTGAATGTATTTTTTCTAGTTGTTGTTTGTTCTTCTCTTCTGTCCCTCACTCCTTTTTTATTTTCCTGTCTGTGCCCCCAATCCCTTCCCGCTCGCTGCTTTCTCCCAATAATTGAAATACAATGAATAATCATCACAATGGGAGCATAGCGTACTCCCATGTGATTTATCAATACTGTTCAGACCAATAAGACACTCATTCGTATTCTCCGTGTCAAGCAGCTGAACAGAACAGGTTGAATTTTTTTTTTGTTTTTAAAAAAATTAAAAAGAGTATGCTCGCCATGCTAAAGATGATGCTAATGCTAAAGCGAACACTATGTTAACGCTACAAGTTACATTTAGTGTGGGATGATCACTCACCACGGACCTTTAAAGGCTAAAACAACATTGCTTATTTTCTCTTGCCAAGATAAGAAAACAAATCTTACCATGTTTTTCCAAACAAGCAAGATGGAGCGCAGCCTACCTTGAAACACATCCTAAATTCCAGTGAGGCGCGTGAGTGAGAGGCGCAGCTCATCTCACATGAGTGACACGACCCAAACACTGCTACGATGCAAGCTGACATACTCCACGTACAATATGGAAATGTCACGCATTGTGAACAAGTAACTCAGTTACCTGAATGTTAGAGTAATTAGTTACTTGGCAAAGTAACTGGTGCTGCCTTTCATTTTTTTTCCCATTCAAAAAAAAAACATAGTAACCTTTGCTATGTTTGGAAGTCATTTAATGTTGTGAATCAACCGTTAAAGTTGTTAAAACTGCTCCCGTTATTGCGTTACTTCCCTTCTGTCTACTTTTGACATGTGAAAGTTTTAAAACTGTTTCATCATTTAAAGATAGTCAAGATTTTGCCAATTTAGGAGTATTTTAGATAAAAAGTTACTTAGGTTCGCTAGGAAGGTTCCCTACAACAGAGCCTTCCTGAGAAGTCTACTACTTTAAGATGGCAGCTGTTTACTAACTGCGGCGAGTCTATCATTTCGCATCTAGTTCTGTATACATGTGATATTTACTAGAGGTGGGAATCTTTGGGCACCTAATGATTCGATCATGATTCAGAGGCTCCGATTGGATTATAAATCGATTATTGATGTTACCCACTCCCCACCGCTTTTAATGTTTTGTACATTATTTCCAAGATTGTTCAAAAATCCTCTCGGGCTAAACCAAACTAATATTTCAGTATCAAGTTAACAGTAAAAAACAGAAAATTAAATACTCAAGTGCCCTTTCTGTATCAGCATCTTTAAACTACATTCAATTAATTTAATGATGTGAATCAACCGTTAAAATTGCTCCCGTTATTCCATAATTTCCCTTGTCTACTTTCGACATGTCAAAGTTTTAAAACTCTGTCATCATTTAAAGACAGATTTAAGTCAAGAGTTTGCTGATTTAGGAGTATTTTAGAAAAAAAGTTAATTAGGTCCGCTACAACAGAGCCTTTTAGAGCAGGGGTCCCCATCTGCCGGGCCGCGGACCGGTACCGGTCCATGGCACATTTGCTACTGGGCCGCACAGAAATAATAATTTAATAACGACCGCATTCTGGCTGAATTAACCCTGTGCCCCTGCTTAACACACCAATATCCCTGTCTACTCTATATATAATACTACGGGATAGATTTGAATGTCGTCATAGAAATCAATTGATTGGACTGCTAGCAGTACATCTTGTTTGTGTAATATATCTATGTGCGCTTGTCCTCGATAATAACGTATTGCTAGGCTGCGGGCGCAGCACATTTGTTCCCGGAAATAATTAGCCCCCACACGAGCGAAGATGACTGGAAAACAGACGTCTTTGGAGATATTTTTACGGCGAAAAGGGCACCTGACGAGCCTACAACCTCGAAGACCCACGAACTGCGAAGGAGTGGATTCATGACCCGTTAATGAATAAACCGAGTGATTCGAGCATGTCTGTGCAACAGGAAGATCACCTTGTAGAGATCGCAAATGACGGCGACCTTATTAAACGTACATTTGAGACAACAACTCTACCGAGGTTCTGGATTAAAGTCATTCTGGAATATCCTGACATCGCTACAAGAGCGTTGACAACCTTGCTACAATGTCCAACATCGTATCTTGTGAAGCGGGCTTCTTAATTAATGTTTAACGACAAGGCGAAGTCGTTAATGGTGAGAGCGGTGTGAAGTTGTTGTGTGCAGCTTACATGGCAGGATGTATCTGAGGAGAACTTTTCTACAAGTCCTTTAATGATCAAACGTAAGGTAATATTTCTTTCTTTCAAGAAAGTTTGTAGTGTTTACTTTCAAATCGCTACATTTGCGCATTTTGCGGCTATGTTTAACGTTACGCGCATGCGCAGAACCGCATGGTTACAATTTTTGATGGGCTGCTAAATTTGTCAGAACACCGGTCCGTGAAAAAAAGGCCCACATAACACCGGTCCGTGGAGCAAAAAAGGTTGGTGACCCCTGTTCTAGAGAATCTACTGCTTGAAATTGGCGGCTGTTTACAACACGGCAACTACCAAAAGGCAAGTCTGTCATTTCGCATCTAGTTCTCTTTATATGTTCTAACTAAAGTTGCACCGATACCAGTATCGGCAGGGGGCGCCGATCCGGCCCGAATTGGTGATATCGGTATCGACGAGTACCATCATTTAGGACGCCGATACCATCTACTGGCATCATTTGAACGCAAATATACTATCCTCCCCACGTGAGCTAACTTCCCAAATCATTACATCTGTATGTATTTCGTCTCGAAATTACCAAACGAAATTTACACAGTCTTCAATATTACAGATGTTCACTACAACGCATATCCGCGATGTTACGCTGCTCATTTAACATGGTATTCACAAACGATTAGCATGTGTAAGCTAACGCTTGCTGTTGTAGCGCCGGTGGGATCAGAAAGGTTAATACCGTGGGAGACTAAGTAAACTCATGGTTTCATGATGAACAATGAGTGGCAAATTAAGAGCGCCGTACTTCAAACTCGTCCTGTTTATGAAAGTTGATTGTAATATGCCGGTGTTGTGCAGTAATGAGCAGAAGTGACTTCTGTGGCCAGAAAACACTCAAGCGGCGCAGCGCGCACACTAGATATCATCAAAGAGCAATCTAGATGTCCTATGTTAAATCACATGCCAACTCTCACACGCACACACTAGATATCATCAAATAACAACCTAGATGTACTACATTAGATCCCATGCCATAAGCTGCGTGAGCCCAGAGCGACGCGTAGTCCATAGACTACATTGATTAAATAGAAACCGCCATGACTGAATGGAAGTTAAGCAGGCCAAATCAACCCATACCAGTGACTATAGATAATGCTGCAAATACTGTTAATTCAGTACATGTTACAGATGGATTCGGACCACAAATAGGATGTTTTGCCTATATGGTAAATATAGCTGCTAAGAAAGCTGCAGCAATCAACAGTGTGACCCACTTTACAAACAAAAAAATTGTTCTCAGCACTTATATACAAAATTTTTCTTCAGATCAGTAAGAAGTAAGCACATAAATATTATGCACTAAAATGCTTGTTTATATGATGGCACTGTTATTTTTGCTTGTTAGCAAAAAAAAATAAAAAAAAATAATAATAATAACAGTTGTATTTTCTGTTTCAGAGCATTAAATGTATTGAATTGTATCGAAAATCGTACCGAACTGTGACTTAACTGTATCGTTGCATCCCTTATACGCATATATATATATATTTTTTTTTTTTGCAAACAGAGTGGTATCGGAATGGTATCGGCCGATACTGCACAGCCAGGTATCGGTATCGGGCCCAAAAAAAGGGTATCGGTGCAACACTAGTTCTAACGCTGCCGTTGTCCGTAATTTCACATCTAGTTCCATATATATGTGATATCTACTGTAGCGTTATGTGGACGTATGTTTGTAGCAACCACCATCTAGGCAATGTTTGTAGTGGCTGTCGGCCGCAGTCAAGTGTTATTGGTTTTATATCTAGCGGAATGAGTTGAACATGATATTCACTCTCGGTCCGTTCCTCATTGCGTCCCGAAGACTGCGCTGACTATGTTTTAGTTCGGCTTTACCTCGTATAATTCAATAATTGGAATTTTGATGTTTGTGAATCGTTCTCGAATCTTCCATGGCCGAATCATGAATAATCTAAAAATAGGAAATTTGGCACGCCTCTAATATTTACCGTAGCATCATGTGGACGTACTTTGTAGGCTATCGGCTACAGTCAGGTATTATTGGAGCCACCTAGCATCGCGTTTGCAACTGAGTCACAACTCCCATACCTCCTCCCCACTCCCGCTCGCTCTGCTCTCTCGTATCTGTGAGTCCGTGTCTCTGACTTTTCTCATTCAACCAACGTAGTAACGTATAGTAACGCACGCCTTTACATCCTCAGTCACGGTAACGACGTTGCCAAGATGAGAAAAGTAATTAGATTTCTCACTAATGAAAGAAATAACGCTGTTAGTAACCCCGTTATACTCTAACGCCGTGATTAACTCATTCACTCCCAGCCATTTTCACCAGAGCAACCCCCTTTGCTCCCGGCCGTTTTACTGGGTTTTGACTGATTTTGCAAGGCCCACAGAAAATTATGTTCTATTGCTATATAAACATGGAACCCACCAAAAGAAAGATTAGACTCTCTTCTTTCAGCAGGAAAAAAAGTAAGTCTATATCTTTTTCCATTCTTTAGATATCATCATTAGAAAATAGCTTAGTTTGAGCAATTTTTCAAATTCTGATGAAAAAAATGAGAAATTGAGCTTTTTGTAAAAGCATACATTTCAAACATAACTTTGACTTTAACACAGCAATTTATTTCTTTTGTGACATTCCATGCATCTGAATAATGTTTTCCTTCTACAAAATAACATAAACAACAAGACAAATAGAGCTTTTGATACAAAAGTAACAGTTTATTTGCACATGGCTGGACTGTTGGGCTGGTAGGTGGTGCTGTTGTGGCCGCGGCTGTCTCGGCAGACGGGGTGGGTTTTTCCCTCATCACCACCTGTCTGTCTCATTAAGATAGATTTTTTTGAATCTTTCTTTTGTAGTGACCACTACCTCATAACAGAATTCACCTAGGGAACTTGTGTGGGGCATGTGCCTTGTTTACATCGTTCCCCACATTTTTCTTACGCTTCTTACTCCTTCCAACTTCTGTTTCCTGACTATTTCTCTTCATTCATTTCCTTTCATGGTCTGATATGAGTTCTTACCAAATGCGCTACTGCCCTCCAGTGGCCAGTTTTATTGCTTTAAAATGGATTTTTTTAGCGTTGTGCTTTGGAGCAAACTTGCATCAGAACCTAGAGATGTCTCTTGTGATAAAAAAAAAAAAACGTAAAAGACGTATACAGTAAATACATTTTTGGGACACTGAAACAATTAAAAATAGAACGAATTTATACGTCTTTGGGAGAAAATGAGTTACAACACTGGCAATAAAATGTTTTCGTGAGTGTTGACTAAAACAACAATGCAAACGACTGAGCTCTGCAAATCTACCAACAACTCTGACTCTTTTGCGTCGCCGTCTTTAGTATTCAGTACCGCGTCAGAAACTCTGCATTTATAATTTTCAAATGTCTTTTTTAGGGCTGTCAAAATTAACGCGTTAACGCACGGTAATTAATTTTTTTAATTAATCACGTTAAAATATTTGACGCAATTAACGCACATGTCCCGCTCAGACAGTATTCTGCCTTTTGGTAAGTTTTACAGCAAGGCTTTTTGTGCTAACAGCGAACTCTTGTGGTCGCTTTGCGACATGGTTTATTGTTTTTCTCCTCTCGTTCAATATGGCTGCACGACGTCTCTGTTGTGCTTATATGATCCTTGGACAAGATTTGTCCGTAAGTATGGTTGTTGTAAAGAATGTACATATTATGTTAATAAGCGAAATGTTGTATTTTTTGTATGAGACGCTTTTTGTTTATGTTTAGTTAACCTGTATAGCGTGCTAAGCTAACGTTGTTGCTAATGCAATGCTTGTGTACTTTTTTTTGTAGTTTTAAAGGGGACAATGGTTTGAGGCCAATTTATTAATAAATCAGATGAAAAAGGAAGAAGTCTGAGTGTTGCTGTCTAGTGTTGGAAAAAGTAGACGCTTTGGAGTGAGGACAGCATAGACAGATTTAAATGACAGTAGAGTGAAATGCCCACTACAGTCCTTATGTACCGTATGTTGAATGTATATATATATATATCCATCTTGTGTCTTATCTTTCCATTCCAACAATTTATTTTACAGAATATATATATAATTCACAGAAAAATATGGCATATTTTATAGATGGTTTGAATTGCGATTAATTACGATTAATTAATTTTTGAGCTGTAATTAACTCGATTAAAATTTTTAATCGTTTGACAGCCCTACTCTTTTTGTCTTCCAGTGCACCTTCGAAGGCTGCGGCAAGCGCTTCTCGCTGGACTTCAACCTGCGCACCCACGTGCGCATCCACACGGGCGACCGTCCTTACGTGTGCCCCTTCGACGGCTGCAACAAGAAGTTTGCGCAGTCCACCAACCTCAAGTCACACATCCTCACACACGCCAAAGCCAAGAACAACCAATGAGACGCCTGCCCTCCGACCTCTCCGATGAAATACAAACAACAACAACAAAAAACACTGAACACTCTTTATTTTTCTTCCCCTCCCGCAGTTGTCATTTCCAAAAAAGATGGAGCCCCCTGCGCAAAAGACTTGTTTTTACAAGAGTGGTTTTCATTTAGTCGCGTGGCTCGTTGCGGTGTGCGGGCGGCACACCGACAAGCTCTATGTTACACTAACTCTAGTAAGCACGTATACTCGTAGACGTTGGGACGAAGAGGTGTGGATTCTTTTTAAGTGTTTCTGAAATCTTTTAGTCGCTTTTCCTGTTTTCTACCAGCAAGCGGCAACCAGAGGGGTGCAAGCGTCACTTTTTTTTTTTTTTTCTTTAGAATGCGGTGTACACACTTGAAAATATTACTCCTCTCTTTTTGTCTCCATGTTGTTGTATATCAACTGGCCACAATAAAAACCACTCATCCCTGTTGGAATAGTACCGGTGTACAGGGTGTTTGTCTTTATAGACATTTCCATTAAGTTGCTCTTTCTTTTTCATATTTCAGGCATCTGACAGCAAAGCAGTTCATCAAAAGTGACTTTTTTAAAATTTTGTTTTTGCATTTGTGTTTCGGAAGACACTGCGTCAAAATGGTAAGATGCCTCTTTGCTAGATATGCTTTAATAATGGAGGATGCTTATTCATTTGCCAGTTTTTACTGTTGTGCTTATTTGCATATACAGGTAGATCGAATGGCTCTGCAATAAATAAACATTAGATGAAGTCAATGTTTTCTTGAACTCACGCTATTTTCACTGGAGTATGGTAAGTTGCTGTGTACCATAAAGATTTCACGTTTCAGTGTGGCCACTTAGGTGCAGTTTTAAATTTGGGTGGTGCGGATTATAGTGAGTGCGCTGTATGGTGTAGAATTCAAGGTGAACGGGAAAAGTGCTTCAATTGTGATTTAATTACATATATATATGACATATATATATATACTGGACTGTCTCAGAAAATTAGAATACACAATATTCTAATTTTCTGAGACAGTCCTGTACATTAATCCACCATTTAAAGCAGGGGTGTCCAAACTTTTTGCAAAGGGGACCAGATTTGGCGTGGTAAAAATGTGGGGGGCCGACCTTGGCTGACGTCCTTTACATAGAACAATATACAGGACTGTCTCAGAAAATTAGAATATTGTGTATTCTAATTTTCTGAGACAGTCCAGTATATATATACCATATATATATACATAGTATATGGCGGAAAACACTCGGGTGACTTGAAGTTCCACTCGGAGAACTCCAATTTACCCAACTTTCAAAATTGTTTGATACATCATTGGAAAGCTTAAAATCTCAATTTTCTGTGGGAAGAAAAATTTTGAGCACGCAAGAGCAGAATTACAGACGCCATGACTTTAGCGAGATATTAACGCGTACCTACTTTGTTTCGATCCAAAAACTCCATGTAGCATGTATCACTGAGTGTCAAGACACAGCTGTGAATAGCCACAGCTGGATTTTTATGGGATTTTATGGGTGAAACATGGTAATATAACAAGGGTCGCAATGCAGAAATCGCAGACATCAAGGAGTGGTCGAGATTTGCTTTTTCATATATTTACCCTTTTAAATGTTTTTTTTTTTTTTCCAACTTTTTTTGTTTAGATCAATTATTTATCATCTAACATATCGGAGAAAATGTGACTAACAAAAAAATACTTTTAGCGACAGTTATGAGGTAGATATCTGTGACTTTTTTACAGACGCCATTTTTTTCATTGTGACATAATTTGTTTAAAATATGTGAGGGAATAATTTTTTAAAGTTTTTTTTTTTAACGAAATATGAGATCAATGAATGATTCTAAGCTAAAAATGACAGACATTTTGAATAATATAATTAATTATCTTTGTTTTATGGCTGGGTTGAAACAAAAGCAGTTGCGCGATGTCTGTAAACGGGTTTTCAGGGTGAAACGGACAAATCAAAAATAGTTCGGGGGCTTCATGCGCCATGAATCTGCTATGGCAGCATATAGACATATTGTTCTATCAAACACAACAGTTGTTTTGACTTAAAATACAGCAGTTTCTTTTAAACAGGAGTGCAAGAGCAGAAACTGCTTTTTCAGTCTTGTCTGTGTTTTCCGCCATAACACTCAGGTGACTTGAAGTTCCACTCTGAGAACCCCAATTTACCCAACTTTCAAAATTGTCCGATATGCATGTTTGATACTCATTGGAAAGCTTAAAATCTCAATTTTCTGGGGGAAGAAAAATTTTGAATAGGAGGTCTTTTTTTTTTTTTTTTAATGTTTTTTAAACAGCAAAACCCTATCTGAAGTGAAAGCACGCAAGAGCAGAATTACAGACGCCATGACTTAAACAAGATATTATCGCGTACTTACCTTGTTTCGAACCGAAAACTCCCATGTCGCATGTATCACCGAGTGTCAAGACGCAGCTGTGACTGGGCACCGCTGGATTTTGGGGGGATTTTATGGGTGAAACATGGTCACATAACAAGGGTTGTGATGCAGAAATCTCAGACATCAAGGAGTGGTCAAGATGTTCTTTTTCATATATTTACCCTTTTAAAAAAAAATTTCTTCAAATTTTCTTTGTTTGGATCGATTATTTATCATCTAACATTTTGGGGAAAATGCGACGGTAACAAAAAATACAATTTGGCGATAGTTATGAGTTAGATATCCGTGACTTCTTTTACAGACGCCATTTTTTTCATTGTGACGTCATTTGTTAAAAGTTTAGAATATGAGCGAATAATTTTTTTTTTTTTTTTAACAAAATATCAGACATCAATTTATGATTCTAAGCTAAAGATGACATTTTGAATAATAAATACTTGTTTTCATGGCTGGGTTGAAACAAAAACGGTTGCGCGACGTCTGTAAACAGGGGTTTCCGGGGTAAAACGGGCAAATTAAAAATAGTTCGGGGGCTTAATGCACCATGAATCTGCTATGGCAGCATGTAGACCATGAATGTCCAAAGTGCGGCCTGGGGGCCAAATGTGGCCCGTGGTCAAATTTTGTCGGGCCACTAGCCTGTGTCATAAAATCAATAATGTCTTGCCCGCACACAGACCTAATAAATTGGTCAGCAGTACTGCTACCAGCATATGAAGTAGCTTACACACTAAATGCTGCTCCTCATTTACCCACTAAAAGGCAGCAGCACTCTAAGCAACATTACCCCGCGTGACCCTTTACTCCCAATTTTCTAAAATGGCGACAATCAACAACAACAACAAAAAAAGAAAGTTGACTCTGACGGTCGACGCTTCAAGGATAGGTGGAAACTGGACTATTTCTTCACTAAAATACGCAAAAACTGTGTCTGCCTCATTTGCAAAGAGACAGTCCCTGTTTTTAAAGAGTTCGATGTGAGGCGATATTACTAAACAAGACAAGCTAACATGTACGACAAGATTACAGGGAAGATACGTAGCGAGAAATTGAAGCAACTTAAAGCTAGTTTAATTTTACAGCAGCAGTATTTCGCAAGAGCCCAAGTGATGAAAGAGAACGCCACAAAGGCTAGTTGCAAGATTTTGTGGAAATTGTTAATTAAAAAAATAATTATAAAGCAAATGTGACACACAGAATGGCTTGCTAAAATTTGCATAAGTATATTGTTCTACGTAAAGGATGTCAGCCAAGGTCAGCCCCCACATTTTACCACACCGATTCTGGCTCTCTTTGCAAAAAGTTTGGACACCCCTGATATAGACATATTGTTCTATCAAACACAACAGTTGTTTTTGCTTAAAATACAGCAGTTTCTTTTAAAGAGGAGTGCAAGAACAGAAACTGCTTTTTCAGTCTTGTCTCAGGTGACTTGAAGTTCCACTTGGAGACCCCCAATTTACCCAACTTTCAAAATGTTTCCATATGCATGTTTGATACATCATTGGAAAGCTTAAAATCTCAATTTTCTGGGGGAATAAAGTTTTTGAACAGGAGGGCAGTTTAAAAAAAAAAAAAAATGTTTTTTAAACAGCAAAACCTTATCTGGAGGTGAGAGCGCACGAGAGCAGAATTACAGACGCCATGGCTTTAACGAGATATAATTGTGTACTTACATTGTTTCGATCCAAAAACTCCATGGAGCATGTATCACTTAATGTCAAGATACAGCTGTGAATGGCCACAGCTGGATTTTTGGGGGGATTTTATGTTTATATTTTTAAACATTTATCTCTGCATACATTTTAACAGCTTTCAGGACGCTATGCATGTGCTCAGTCAGCATGATCGTCGCCATCCCTGCCAAATTCAGCTCTTCTTCGCTGCCCTCTGCCGGCCACGAATGTCACTACACCCCAGAGCTCTCCGTGGTGCTGCTGGTCTTCGCTCTCTTCTGTCACGTGAGTCCAATGGAGATATTGAAGGTGTCTTTCATGCATGAAATGACAGCAAATTACACGGACACGCGCGCGCACACTCGGGTAGTCACACTGCTGCATAATACAGTGTCAAGTACAAATGAGGAATTCCATTACAAAGGTAATAGAGATATCTTAATCAGATTTGCACACTTAGTACTTATCAAGGGTTAGGATCAGGTTGTGGAAAGATAACACACGTCGAATAACAATACGGCTTCTGAACATTCATTTGCTGGGTTGGTCGTCAATCGCCGTCAATGAAAATGTTTTTGTCGGTGTGAGTAACAAAAGAAAGGGCAGAGTAAATGCTCTACTTGTTATGCAGCTGCAGTCTGTCAAGGCTCCGGCAGCTGCTCGCTTTCATGCGCTTATTTCATTACGGCTCCTCTTTTCTTGTTTTTCTTTTTGGGTTCCTCTTTAATCCAGTTGCGCCGTGTTTACCTGCACGCTAGTTACTTGCGGGCGGCCTCCGAGCAAAGGCGAGATGTTTTTTTCCTATCTTTTCATTAGTTGGTCTCCCGGAAACGGAGACGAGGCACCCCTTGGCTTGTAAACGCGGGATTCTCGACAGCAGCTCTTGTATTGGATTTCATTAAACATTGCACAAGTGGCGCCTAACTAAAAAGGTAGCAGCACTTTGATGAATAGATTCTGCTCACTTATTATGCTGATGTCATTCAATACAAGGTGGGGCAAACTTTAGGGAGGCATGATGGTCCATGAGAAGCATCCTAATAATGATAACAAGGGGGGGGGCATACCGAGTAAGCTATCGTTCTTTCAAAATGTGAAAGAATATTTTATTCATGCTTATAAAACACAATTATTAACTGCTGTGGAACTATATGCTTGCATGTGAGACTGTATTCATGTTCATGCGTTCCAAATACAGTGGGGTGAATAAGTATTTAGTCAACCACCAATTGTGCAAGTTCTCCTACTTGAAAAGATTAGAGAGGCCTGTAATTGTCAACATGGGTAAACCTCAACCGTAAGAGACAGAATGTGGAAGAAAAAAAAACAGAAAATCACATTGTTTGATTTTTAAAGAATTTCTTTGCAAATCATGGTGGAAAATTTATAATATAGAAAATAATAATATATAAAAGACACCTGTCCACAATCTCTGTCAGTCACACTCTATGCTCCACTATGGCCAAGACCAAAGAGCTGTCGAAGGACACCAGAGACAAATTGTAGACCTGCACCAGGCTGGGAAGGCTGAATCTGCAATAGGTAAAATGCTTGGTGTAAAGAAATCAACAGTGGGAGCAATTATTAGAAAATGGAAGACATACAAGACCACTGATAATCTCCCTTGATCTGGGGCTCCATGCAAGACCACCCCGTGGCGTCAAAATTATAACAAGAACGGTGAGCAAAAATCCCAGAACCCCATGGGGGGACCAAGTGATTGACCTACAGAGACCTGGGACCACAGTAACCAAGGCTACTATCAGTAACACAATGCGCCGCCAGGGACTCAAATCCTGCACTGCCAGACGTGTCCCCCTGCTGAAGCCAGTACATGTCCAGGCCCGTCAGCAGTTCGCTAGAGAGCATTTGGATGATCCAGAAGAGGACTGGGAGAATGTGTTATGGTCAGATGAAACCAAAATAGAACGTTTTGGTAGAAACACAGGTACTCATGTTTGGAGGAGAAATAATACTGAATTGCATCCGATGAACATCATACCCACTGTGAAGCATGGGGGTGGAAACATCATGCTTTGGAGCTGTTTTTCTGCAAAGGGACCAGGACGACTGATCTGTGTAAAGGAAAGAATGAATGAGGCCATGTATCGAGAGATTTTGAGTGAAAATCTCCTTCCATCAGCAAGGGCATTGAAAATGAGACGTGGCTGGGTCTTTCAGCATGACAATGATCCCAAACACACAGCCAGGGCAATAAAGGAGTGGCTTCATTAGAAGAATTTCAAGTTCCTGGAGTGGCCTAGCCAGTCTCCAGATCTCAACCCCAGAGAAAATCTGTAGAGGGAGTTGAAAGTCCTTGTTGCCCAACGACAGCCCCAAAACATCACTGCTCAAGAGGAGATCTGCATGGAGGAATGGGCTAAAATACCAGCAACAGTGTGTGAAAAGCTTGTGAAGAGTTACAGAAAACGTTTGGCCTCCGTTATTGCCAACAAAGGGTACATAACAAAGTATTGAGATGAACTTTTGGTATTGACCAAATACTTATTTTCCACCATGATGTGCAAATAAATTCTATAAAAATCAAACAATGTAATTTTCTGGGGTTTTTTTCCACATTCTGTCTCTCATGGTTGAGGTTTACCCATGTTGACAATTACAGGCCTCTCTAATATTTTCAAGTGGGAGAATTTGCACAATTAGTGGTTGACTAAATACTTATTTGCGCCACTGTATGTATGCTTCATATATTCCTTCGAACTTCCACAGTGACGCCTGTTGACTGCCTTATCAAGATATGACTCCCTCTTGTATCAGCCAGAGCTAGTTTCCAAGGTCATAACTCAGGATGTTTTTCTGTGGAAAATCCCCAGGTTGGGCTGTGATAAGTTTCACTTCTGTTTCACAGTAAGCATCCAGTTTTGAGAAACAACACCAAATAAGGATAAGCAGTTAGAGCTGACTCACTTCCCAAACTGTTGCTATTCCGAATTAACCAATCATTGCGCACTATGCACCTACTGTTATGACATGTTTTGACTATTGCTACTAAATAAAAACGCAACACGGGAGCTTGGCAGTTGGGAGACGACCCGTGACGCTATACAGCCATGTGGAGCCTTGCAGCTGCCGACCCCGTGTGCACGTTAAACTTTGAAGCTGACTCGAGTGATTCCTGACTGCAAATGGTTTAATCCTCGATAGGTGGGAGGTTTCTCTCGTTGTGATTGTCGAATAGAATACTCGTGCATTTTATTTCCTGACACAAAATCAGTGTTGTTTTTGTTAACTCTGACGATAGCGAAAATATTTCATTGGTGAACAATTTTTTTTCATGACAGTGGCGTGACGATAACGAGCTAAAAACGTGGCTCGTGACACTAGTGTGGAGGTCAGCAACCCGAGGCTCTATAGCGCTGCCCTAGTGGCTCCCTGGAGCGTTTTCAAAAATGTTTGAAAATGGAAAAAGATGGGGGAGAGAAATGTGTTTTATGTTTTAATATGGTTTATGTGGGAGGAGAAACATGACACGTTCTTTTAATTCGTAAATATTGTAATGAAGTTAGAATTTAGGCTGCACCGTACAACAGAATAGTCACGTGGTGCGTCATTCTCTATAGGATCCACTGCAGGTGAAATAAACATTTAATTGTAAAGGCTCATTATGTATTTGAAGCCACACAGCGACACCCCGAGAGTTTTGCAGAATGGCTTCGCCTTTACATGGTGATCGCGAAAACAGAAGGCGAAGATGCAAACTTTTGATTCCGGGCTCCAAAGTGGAATGATTCGATTAGAGGGCTTGCTCCGCAGCCATATAAATGGAACTCTCGCGCCAATGACGTCAGCGCTCCTGCTACTAAACGTTCAAAACACCAAACGTGGCGAAACATGTGCTTTAATGGCGTACCGCAAGCAACACGTCACTTCCGCTCATTAATATTCATGACGTTAGCTACTGTTTCTAAGTAGGGACAGGCCACCGTTTGTCCCTAATAGGAATGAATGGAAATCGTGTACGAAGGAGATGTTTACAGAGCTAAACCTACCAGTTCTCTCCGAAAATGATGTGCCTGGTGCCAAATTGACTGGCAAAGATGTGGAAGAACATAAAAATGTTAAGTTAAAGAGATGGGTTTAGTGTCGAAGGCTGAAAAAGACGAAAAAAACGAGCCGACCTAAGCATAGCTTTAGCTTTTATATCGACGCGACTGACAATGACATTCTCCTGTTTCAACAAGCTATCCTTTACTATCAGCCCTGTCTTTCTTATATATCCTCTGGTTGTCCTACGTCTCTTACCGTTCTTGGGGGTAATTTAGTTAGCTTTGTGTAGCGATCGCAAATGCTACTCAGTAACAGCCAACAAACACTTTTAATTTTTTCATTGATAACACGTCTTAATCCTATAATTTATTTACACTTCCCCCTTACTAAAGTTGTTTATATATATATAATATAAACAGAAACGGTAATAGTGGCAGTCAGATACCATTGTAATTCTTTTCAGGTCATTCATTGTCAGACAGAAGCAGTGCGGCACAACGTTACGCAAAAAAAATAAGTTAAAAATATAAAAATGGCTTACCTCTTTGTCCTCTGAAAGACCATGCCAACCCAACATAATGTTTACTGCATGTGAAATGTGAATGATTCACCGAGCTGGTGTTAAAAGTCCGCGCAAGTTGATTCGGTCTTCACATTTTTTCCTCCCGAGTTTTTGGTTTCCGGAAACGTATGAAGAAAACATCCTTCAAGTGTCGTAATGTCTAGAGTCATTTCTACAAGTTCCAAAAAAGCAATGCTTGATCGGCATGTTCGTTTTGAAAGATTACCAGCGAAAAGTAGCACAAATTACGTTGTGTCAATGCGAGGGCGGGTCTATATTGTCCCACTTCGGCTTTTCTTCCGCTTTACGATGCGACGTCACGGTCTAAAAATAGCCTGCGTGCGGTACGCCATTAGCTGTTTTATAATATTTTTTAATTTAAATATATTTAATGTTTGCATTTTTGTGCCTTTTGGAGCAAAAGAAAAAAAACACGTGGAAGCCATTGCTACGAGTGAGCGGGTATGTTGTCTTCCAGGCAAAGGATGTTGTTGTCAAGGAAGGGCAACATTGGCTGTCGCCTTGTAAAACTGCACTGCCTCCTAGGGCCTGTAATGAATACTACAGTGTATCACAAAAGTGACTACACCCCTCGCATTTCTGCAGATATTTATATCTTTTCGTGGGACAACACTGACAAAATTTGACGCAATGAAAAGTTGTCTGTGTGCAACTTATATAATAGAGTTAATTTATTTTCCCCTCAAAATAACTCAAAATATAGCCTTAATACTAAACCCCTGGCAACAAAAGTGAGTACACCCCTTAGAAACTACATACATCCCTAAATGTCCAAACTGAGTACTGCTTGTCATTTTCCCTCCAAAATGTCATGTGACTCGTTACAGGCGTGCTGTCAGCATTACTGCAGAGATTGAAGAGGTGGGGGGTTAGCCTGTTAGTGCTCAGACCATACGCCGCACTCTACATCAAATTGGTGTGCATGGCTGTCACAAGAGGAGGAAGCCTATCCTGAAGACGGTACAAAAGAAAGCCCGCCCGTCTCATCAGACCATAGGATATGGTTCCAGTAATCCATGTGCTTTGTTGACATGTCTTCAGCAAACTGTTTGCGGGCTTTCTTGTCTGGGGGGACAAGGTGTTGCTGGCGAAAATATTTTAAAACTTAAACACTATATTAGAGCTCCGCGTATCAGCTTACCTTTTTTTTCCTCACCCATTGATGTCCCCCAGAGGCCCGGACCCCGGTGGAGCCACACCCCCAGCGCCCCCCAAGCTCGGCCCCTGGATCTTTGCACTTGTGAATAACACGAAAACAATAACAAATTACATCATGGAAAATATTAAATAGATTAGGTATAAGTGTGTTCATATTTTATATTGAAAAGTAATTTAATAACATTATTATTGCTAAATTTACTTTTGCTTTGAATTTATTTGTTTGCTATTTACAATTTTATCCGAATATTTATGTTATCATTATTATTATTATCATGCAGTTTTGTCATGATCTTAATTGTGTAAAAATATATTTTAAATATTTTATTTTACTTTTATATTGCAATATTTGTGGTATTATTTTACATTTTTAATATAATGGTATGCATAGTGTATTTATTATCAATACTTGATAATTTTTTGTACATTTTATTTAATCATTTTTTATATTTGTCATTTTAAAAAATCACTTTTTTACATTTAAATTGATGTTTGATTTAATGTTTAAATTTAATTGTTGAAAGGTTTACAATAGCTTTGGTACTTTTCTGCCTTTTTTTTTAAAATTATTTTTTACTAAATTAATTTTTGTTAGCATAATTCACATCAACATAATTATTGCTAAATTTACTTTTGCTTTGAATTTATTTGTTTGCTATTTACATTTTTATCCAAATATTTATGTTATTACTATTATCATACAGTTTTAGCATGATCTTAATTGTGGAAAAATATATTTTAAATATTTTATTTTACTTTTACATTGCAATATTTGTGGTATTATTTTACATTTTTAATATAATGGTATGCATAGTGTATTTATTTTCAATACTTGATCATTTTTTGTACATTTTATTTAATCAATTTTTATATTTTTCATTTAAAAAATCATTTTTTTACATTTAAATTGATGTTTGATTTAATGTTTAGATTTAATTTTTTGAAGTTTCACCATAGCTTTGGTACTTTTCTGCCTTTTTTAAAAAAATTTTTTTACTAGATTAATTTTCTTAGCATAATTCACATCAACATAATTGTTGGTTTTATTTAATAAAAAATAAAAAAAGCAAAATATTTTTATATTTTTTTGTATCAATAAATATTTTCTATTTCTCTATATATTTATATATAACTAATAATTGATTTTCTTTTTATTATTATTTTACATTTTATATATTTAATTTAATCATATAAATGTGTTTTCCATGTTTCATTCTTGTTTCAATTCCTAACGATATTTCTTTTAAAAGTATTCATATTTGCATTTCATTCATTTGTACTTCTGAAACTTAATTTCATTTTTCATTTGATAGCCAACATTTTAAATGTCCTTTTAAACATAATTATTACACTTCGCCATCATATTTTGCCAGTAATATCTAAAGTATGTCCTGAATTATACTTTTGACATCATACTCTTCTTTCTTCTCCCTTCGTTACCAACAATCACTTGCGCGTCTAAATCTCGAACGATGCAATCAATTCTCATCAAACTATCGTGTCATGAAACCCACAGGAGCCCTGACGTCGATCTTATGAAACCGTGCGGGTGTACCCAATAAATTGCCTCTCTCAGGTCTCTAGAGATCTTGACAAGGTGAGACGTTTGCCTCGCTTCTCCCTCAGGTCAATTCTCTCAACTTAAACCTGTTCCATTGCGTTCAAGTGTCTTTTTTTTCTTATAGCAGCCAGGGATGCTATTTCCATGCAGAAAGCATGTTGCCAAGGTAACAAGCGAGAGCTAGACGGTGCGCTCGCGCGCCACAGACAGGTTTTCTGGGCGCACGTCGTCACTCGTTACACATCTGATTGCTGCCTTTGAGTAGTTGAAATGTCAAGGCCGATGTTTTCCCCTCCCTCTGTCGCACAACTTGTAATTCACCCGCCGTCGTCTCTGACACACTTTCTTTTCTTCCTTTCTGTCTTGTTTGCACTCATTTGCAGTCGGCGGAGGCTCGATTTGTTCCGCCGTGCCATAATTAAAGCCGGCGAATGAGCCCCGCTGATTCGCAACGCCAGTGTGACCGCTAGTGCTCTGGAGCTTTGACGCTGTCTTGTTTTGATCATAATGAGTGGCCCCGAATCGCTAATTAGGTCACGCTGCGATAGAAATGTCTCATGCGGTCGGCGATCATATTTAAAGTGCCATTGGTGGCGATAAACGTCCAATCCGTTTGAGCCGGGAGGGGTTGAAATGAAAGATGTCCCGATCGATCAAATGCCGATCGATCGGGTCCGATCACGTCATTTTCAAAGTATCGGAATCGGCAAAAAAATATCGGAAAGTCACATTTATCCTTTAAGAATTACAAGTCTTTCTATCCGTGGATCCCTCTCACAGGAAGAATGTTAATGATGTAAATTCCATCTTGAGGATTTATTGTCATAATAAACAAATACAGTACTTATGTACTGTATGTTGAATGTATATATTCGTCCGAGTTTTATTCATTTTTTTCTTAATGCATTGCCAAAATGTATATGATCGGGAAAAATTATCGGGAATGATTGGAATTGAATCGGGAGCAAAGCAAAAACCAATCGGATCGGGAAATATCGGGATCGGCAGATACTCAAACTAAAACGATCGGGATCGGATCGGGAGCAAAAAAACATGATCGGAACAACCCTATTACAAACAACAAATTTGGTTTCATTTACTCAACACAAAAACAACTCTCGACACGTACTAATATCATTGTTTCAGCAACCCAGCAGCAGCAGTGAACTCTCTCTCTCTTGCTTTAATCACTGGTTTGCTCCTCACATCAAGCACAAACAAGGACACAAACGGAACTGCTAGCAAAAATTGATTTTCAAATTTGTTGGCAGCTAATTATAACCATAATTTTTGGACTATAAGGCGCACCTGACTATAAGCCGCACCCAACAAATTTGACACAAAAGCAGTATTTGTTCACAGATAAGCCGCACTGGACTATAAGCCGCAGCACTCCTCACTGTATTATGGAATATATACACCAAAATATAGTAACCGGTAATTTTTAATTATTTTTATTTATTTAATTATTTTTAATTTTTAATTATGGGAGGACGGGAGGATTTTTAATTTTTTTCTTTATTTGACAGCAGCACCGTAAGACTGTCATAAGACCAAATGAACCACCATGAAGCTTTGAACCAATGGGCTGAAAAGCTTCATTGCTTCGAGAAGCTTAATTTGCCCATCACTGCTCCACCTGCTGTCAACACTGTTGTCGTCCAACATGCCTCCTAGCATCCATTGCAGCACTACAGATGTAAATAAAAATCCAAATTCATGTTCTCTGCAAATTATTTCTTCAATTACTGTTTCAGTTTCATTTATTGCTAGAGATAGTATTTGGTAACTCTTTATTCGAAAGTGGCCCCATAAAACTGTCATTAGACAATCATAATTATGACATGACATTGTTATGACAATTAATGAATGCTTATACCAGATGTCATTTAGTGTTATCCGGCAAATTATCTCACTTTTGAATGGATGTAAAAGATCTGAGCTGAACATAAATGGAGATAGTGACATAGTTTGACGGATGACACTTAATGACATCTGTCATAAGCATGCCTATAATAGTGCCATGTCATAATTATGACAGTCATAAGACCAAATGAACCACCATTACTTCAAGAAGCTTCATTTCGACATTACTGCTCCCTTGGAGAGACAGTCAACCTCTGCTGCCACCTGCCGTCAACACTGTTGTTGTCCCAGATGCCTCCTAGCATGCAATGCAACGCTACAGATGTAAATAACAATCAAAACTCATGTTATGTGCCAATTATTTCTTCAGTTGCTGTTCCAGTTGTTTCATTAATTGCTAGTTATGGTATTTGGTAACGTTTTATTTGACAGTCGTGCCATAAAACTATCATAATTATGACATGGCACTGCCATGAGCATTAATGAATCCTTATGACAGATGTTTTTTGTGTCATCGGTGAATTATCTCACTTTTGAATAGATTTAAAAGATCCGAGCTTGACATAAATGGAGTTAGTGACATAGTTTGCCGGATGACAATGACATCTGTAATAAGCAGTGTTGTTAATCTTACTGAAAAAAAGTAATTAATTATAGTTACAAATTACTTCTCCCAAAAAGTAATTGCGTTAGTAACTCAGTTACCTGAATGTAAGAGTAATTAGTTACTTGGCAAAGTAATTGGTGATAATTACTTTTTTTTTTTCCCTCCCAAAAAAAAAAAAAAAAAAAAAAAAAAAAAACATTGGCCACACTATGTGAAGTTTTTTGTGAAGGTTTTTGGTACAATTGGCCCGAGCCCAATTCTTTACCCTAATTTACCCTTTACCCTGAATCAGCTGTTAAAAGTTGTTAAAATTGCTCCCATTATTGCATTAGTTCCCTTCTCTCTACTTTCGACATATGAAAGAAAGTTTTAAAACTGTTTCATCATTTAAAGATAGATTCAAGTCAAGATTTTGCCGATTTAGAAGTTAAAAAGTTACTTAGGTTCGCTAGGAAGGTTCTCTACAACAGAGCCGTCCTAAAAAGTACTGCTTTAAGATGGCGGCTGTCTACTAACTCATTTAGTGCCATGTCTGTCATTTTGCATCTAGTTATATCTATGTACAGTACATGTGATATCTATCATGTCTACCATATCTACCATAACATACGCGCGTAGTTTGTACTAGCTATCAGCTACAACATGTATTATTGGAGCTACCTAGCATCGCGTTTGCTCGGCGTCACAACTTTCTTGCTTCCTCCATACTCCTGCTCCGTCGTCTCGGTGAGTCCGTCTCCCTCAGACTTTTCGACCAATATAATAACGCATAGTAACGCATGCCTTTCCGTCCTCAGTAACGGTAATGGCGTTGCCAAGATGAGAAAAGTAATTAATTAGATTACCCACTACTGAAAAAAATAACGCGGTTAGTAACGCCGTTATATTGTAACGCCGTTATTAACAACACTGGTAATAAGCATTCATTAATGCCCTTGATAGTGTTATGATGGTCTTATGACGCAGCTCTCAAATAAAGTGTTACCTATTCACCCAAATAAATCAACAAATATGCCGCGCTGGACTATAAGCCGCAGGATACTGAGGGAGGGAAAAAAGTAGTGGTTTATAGTCCGGAATTTAGGGAAATCGATTTAATCGATAAGTTGTTGCAGCCCGACTAAATACACATACATAATTGCTGTTGAAGTCAAATCTTAACTTGAATCTCCTGAGTCAAAGCTTTAACTCATAACAGCACTAAAAGGCTTTCTTTCCAAACTTCCCTTCCCTCCACGGTTAAACTGCACCGCTCCGCATTTGCACTTCACTCGCTGATTTTTCCTGCCGCCTGTATTTTTGTCGTGTGCCTCCCAAGTTTCTGCCCCAATTCCTTTTGATTTAGTCGTATAAGACGCAGAAGCATTTCATTGTTCTCGGTCGGCTCGCCCACGCGGTCTCATTCCATGTTGGTCAGTTCACCAAATTGTCTTGCTTTATTTAACTCAGAGTTTTTCTCGGGTTATTGCGGCGCATGTCTTCATGAAAAAGCACTGACTCAAAGAAAAAAAATCACTTCTCGCTATTTGTTTTTTTTCTTTTGGACTGTAGCGCGAGTTGGGTAACGATGCAGTGATTAGACGATAATGATGATGATGACAGCTGTGTCGAGAGTATTTTATCCCGCCGTTCGTCGATATTTGCCACCCGTCCGCATCTGTTTTCTTCTCTCCCCAGGCCGGGCCAAGAGCATCAATCAGGTGTCGACCTTTACGGAGATGAACGCTTCGCTTGGCGCCGCCGTCGAGGAAGGTTAGTCGTCGCATCTGCATTACAAATTCTCCTAAGGCCCGTGTCTCCGTTTAATCAACGCCGGAATTGCAAATACAAATGATCAAAAAGCCGTGACGATAGGGGAAGAAAAGGATTTGAAGGACCTTGGGATCCCGCCGGAGGAGCTGGTTGAAGTGGCTGGGGAGAGGGAAGTCTGTGCTTCAGTGGCGCCACCAGGGGGTGGCCAGGGGTGGCCACGGCCACCCCTATAAATTGTTTGCCACCCCACTGGCCACCACGCTTGCCAGTATATCGTTAGATTGTTGTAGCATCAATTATGGATTTCATTCCAAATGAATGCATTTATTTTGTTTTGTTAAATGTAGGGCTGTCAAATTTATCGCGTTAACGGTCGGTATTTTTTTTAATTTTTATTAATCACGTGAAAATATCACAATTAATGCATTCGCGGTACGACTCATTCACGCATTGCTGCAAACAGCCTACAATGTCGCCGTTTTACTTACATACAGAGAAAAGAGGCAGTGTCACGTGAGTGGAGTAGATACAAGCATTCATTGGGGCCGTGCTTTTAATTGGCAAAAACTTTGTCATCTCTCCCACAGCAACTATAAATATTGTGAGAAGCAACGTGGGGAAAAATGACAGGAATTGATCTTTTTCTTAACACCCTGTAATCTACCCAACGCAGAGAAGATATACCATTTGCAGCCACCACACACAGTCATGGTTGCGCCACTTCCCATCATGCATTTGGGCAGAACAGTTAAGTCGCTACAGTATCATTTACTGAAAGCTCAACAAATACACTAGATGACAATATTTCGTCACAATATACAAACTCACAGTCTTTCTATCCGTGGATCCCTTTCACAGAAAGAATGTTAATAAAGTTAATGCCATCTTGTGGATTTATTGTTATAATAAACAAATACAGTACCTATGTACATATGTTGAATGAATATATCAGTCTTGTCTTATCTTTCCATTCCAACAATAATTTACAGAAAAATATGGCATATTTTAGAGATGGTTTGAATTGCGATTAATTACGATTAATTTTTAAGCTGTGATTAACTCGATTAAAAATTTTAATCGTTTGACAGCCCTAGTTAAATGTACACCTTGTGCCTAATATATACATAACACAATAAAACAAAATTGTTGTGGAACTCAAAATGTTGACTGGACAGTTATGGACTATGCAAATGAAATCATTAGTAACATCAAATATTACACAATACAACAAAATATATCAGTAGCCATGTCCTTAAGGTTTTCTGATAGTTTTCCCTTGACCTTTTTACTGCAATAAAATAATGAAAACCTGAAATTATGGCTTTTAGTTTTGGCCACCCCAAGATTTTAAGTGGCCCCATCTGGCCACCCCTATGAAAAATTTCTGGAGGCGCCCCTGGTAATATAGGTCATATAGATTGTTTTCCCATATGTTGTAAGGATTGAATAGACCCTACTACGGTGGCCGAGAGGTGTCAGGCGAAATGCAAAGTCCAAACGCTTTGCAAAAGAAAAAAGCACGAATGCAAACTGCCACAACACGATCCCCAATTCCTAAAGTGCGATTGATAACTGGCAAAAGCACGAATCCCAACTGCCACAACACGACAGCAAATAGCTCGTAGCACAACAGCAAACAGCTCACAGCACAGCAGCAAAATCACGCAACACAACGGCAAGAAGATGACCCGGAAGTTTAAAAAAAAAAAAAAAAAAAAAAAGGACGACACTTTATACACTTTATATGTGCTTTGTGACCATCTATACGGACCTCCATGAACTTGCCCCCCCCCCATCAGACGCAAATTTATACAAAAATAATATCAATCGTTTGTGCTGCAACGGTTTTGTTGATACAGTATTATGCTTTTATAGAGATATTAATTTCGAGTGGTGACGTCACTCGTAGCTTTTCCTCAGTTTAGCTCCCGCGGCTAATGGAGCGTACCAACCAGTGTTGTCACCAGTGTTGTTAATCTTACTGAAAAAAAGTAATTAATTATAGTTACAAATTACTTCTCCCAAAAAGTAATTGCGTTAGTAACTCAATTACCTGAATGTAAGAGTAATTAGTTACTTGGCAAAGTAATTGGTGATAATTACTTTTTTTTTTTTCCTCAAAAAATAAAAAATAAAAACATTGGCCACACTATGTGAAGTTTTTTGTGAAGTTTTTTGGTACAACTGGCCCGAGCCCAATTCTTTACCCTAATTTACCCTTTACCCTGAATCAACTGTTAAAAGTTGTTAAAATTGCTCCCATTATTGCATTAGTTCCCTTCTCTCTACTTTCGACACATGAAAATTTTAAAACTGTTTCATCATTTAAAGATAGATTCAAGTCAAGATTTTGCTGATTTAGAAGTATTTTAGATAAAAATGTTAGGTTCGCTAGGAAGGTTCTCTACAACAGAGCCGTCCTAAAAAGTCTGCTGCTTTAAGATGGCGGCTGTCTACTAACTCATTTAGTGCCATGTCTGTCATTTTGCATCTAGGTATATCTATGTACAGTACATGTGATATCTACCATGTCTACCATATCTACCATAACATGCGGGCGTAGTTTGTACTAGCTATCGGCTACAACATGTATTATTGGAGCTACCTAGCATCGCGTTTGCTCGGCGTCACAACTTTCTTGCCTCCTCCCTACTCCTGCTCTGTTGTCTCGGTGAGTCCGTCACCCTCAGACTTTTCGACCAATATAGTAACGCATGGTAACGCATGCCTTTCCGTCCTCAGTAACGGTGACGGCGTTGCCAAGATGAGAAAAGTAATTAATTAGATTACCCACTACTGAAAAAAATAACGCCGTTAGTAACGCCGTTATATTGTAACGCCGTTATTAACAACACTGGTTGTCACAGATTACTTAAAAAAGTAACTTAATTACTGATTAATGATTACACCGCAAAAAAGTAATCTAGTTACTTCACCGATTACTTTATTATCAAAGTAACTAAGTTACTTTAAAAGTAAAAGTAAACTTACCAATTTTTCTCCTTTTGCTGCCTCAACATAAAAATGACAACAAAAAAATGTAATCGCATGTAATTGAATTTTTCACATAAGGCTTAATCTTTGAGTTAGCGCGGGTTTAATTAGTCGATGGAGTTGATTTCAACCACCATTGACTCGCGCTAGCCTAGCCACCCCGGAGCCCTGAAACTAACAAATAACTGACAAACTGCACGGAATTTGTTCAAATCAACTCCAACGACTAAATAAACCCCCGCTAACTCCAAGATAAAGCCTAATGTCAAAAATTCTGAACTTCCCCTTTAAAATAAAGACCTAGCTGTTAAAATATTGCCTATAAAAGTTGTAAAGCAATAAAACAAACAACAAAAATTAATGAAATGAACAAGAATCCTACAACCTATTTCATAATGGGTCAAAATAATTTTTCGAGCAGATCATGTGCCTAGCACCTAAGACACTAGCTTTTGCTTTGCTAAGCCAAAACTACACCTGTTGGAGGTAAGATGGGTATTTAGAATATCTGTAAACCTAAGCTTTCAAACGCAACCAACAACAACTGAGCTTGAACAGTTTTATATGTATGTATACTAGGGTGACCATATTTTGATATCTAAAAAAGAGGACACTCAGCCCAGCCTCAGCCCGCGCCTCAAGATACTTGAATTTTACTCGAAGTTCACTCAAAAATGCCTATATCACTTTAATATATTTAAAGTGTGCCCCCTCACCACTCTGGATGGAAAAATGCAGTTTGAAAAGAAAAAAATATATATATATATATATTCATATATAATGCAGACCCATAGAAATGTAGTCCAGTCAACACACAGTAGGCTATGTGCCAACTAAACATTTTTGTAAATTACTATCACGACAATTGTCCTTGACAAATTTTTATTCCCATTCAATTGATGTTCTCATTCAATGTTCTAGATTGCACACAAACAAAAACCGAAATAAACTGACAAACTATTCAATCAGCATGTTTCCAAACGTAGCAGTTCAAAACTACGTTTCCCATAATGCCTAGCGCGGTTTAGCTTATTGATAGCTAGCTGAGGCAAAAATCAAACTTTGCTATAAAATTTTACAATCATCGGCAGCGCCCCGATGCGACACCAAACGGGATTTTACAGTCAAAGCTCAGACAGAAGTCAACAGTTGCCATTATATACGTATTTATCATTAAAAAAATTTTTTTTTTTAAACTTTAGGCATTGTGGCCAAATCGTCAACCCAGTAGATGGTAATGCCTCATAATAGGGGTAAACTGCCAACAAAAACAAGAAGAACTACTACTTCTCTCCATTCTCGTAGGAGCCATGTCAACTGCTGCCACCCAGCGGTCGGAGGGATTCTCTTCAAATTGGTCCCGGGAATAAAACTCAAAAAATTGATAAAAAACGGACATTTTTATGAATTTAGAATACCCGCCCGGATCACGAGGACACTACGTGAAAGTAGGACTTGTCCGGGCAAAAGAAGGACGTTTGGTCACCCTAATGTATACAAACAGTATTGGCCAAAAGTTTGGCGACACCTCAAAGGTGGATACTTTGAAGAATGTACAATATAAAACCCGTTTTCAGTTATTTCACTTTTTTTTTGCTATTCCACATGTTCGTTCATAGTTTTGATGTATTCAGAGAGGATTTACAATAGTAGTGAAAATATATAAAACGTAAAAATGTTTAGGTTGTTAGGTTTTGTGTTTGTTTTCTCCTAGTGTGACTTGTCCCTGTGATTGCCCATTGCTCTCACCTGTGTGTGTTCTCCCAGTGTATCCTGCAATCTGCATCCACCTGTGTTACCCAGCTGTTCCTCGTCTCGTTACCCCTTGTCTGCGTGTGTGTATATAATGACCCTGTTTCTTGTCACTCCTTGTTGCGTCATTGTCAATGTCAATGCCCATGTGCTTGTCGATGTCAGTCTCCCGTCAATGTCTATGTCAACGCCAGTTTCAAGTCCTGTCCAATCCCTCGTGTTCGTCTCAGTAAGTTTTTGATATCCAGCCTTTGTTAGTGACCTGAGTTATTTGTTGATACTTTGTTTTTGCTAGCCTTAATTAAATCGTTTTTGCATCGTCTACCTGCCTCGCCTCACTTTCCTTGCATTTGGGTCCATACACCGCTTGCCTGCCCTGCACATACGTGACATAGGTGTGTCCAAACTTTTGACTTTTGTTTCAGTCATCAACATGCTTTGCCCCCAGCCCCACAAAAGTAAAACTCCACCTATGGTTACAAACACTGACAATAAGATGTGCATAAAGGCTGGTTACAAACTTTGTTTCGAGTTTTGTTGCGTTGTCCTGTAATTCCGCGTTGTCCTGTAATTCCAAGTGCTTCCTTGTTGAATTGAATGTAGAGTTTTTAGCGGCCGACAGTCTTTTACAGCCAGCGCAAAGTTTGCAACGCACGGAGATATTTTTGTCATCTTTACTGGACAGAAATGTGAAGTAATGACTAGAGCTGGGAATCTTTGGGCACCTAACGATTCGATTACGATTCAGAGGCTCCGATTCGATTATAAAACGATTATTGATGCACCCCCCTCCTTTTTTTTTTTTTTTTTTTTTCAATAAAAGTTTTGTACATTAGTTCCAAAATTGTTCAAAAATACTCTCAGGGTAAACCAAACTACTATTTCAGTATCAAGTTAACATATAGCAGTAAACAAATATACAAAAATAACATTAAATAAAAAAACTCTAGTCCCCATTCTGTATCTGCAGCTTTAAACTACATTCAATTAATTTAATGTTGTGAATCAACCTTTAAAGTTGTTAAAATTGCTCCCAATATTCCATAATTTCCCTTTTGTCTACTTTCGACATGTGAAAGTTTTAAAACTATTTTAAAGATAGATTTAAGTCAATATTTTACCGATTTAGGAGTATTTTAGATAAAAAGTTAATTAGGTTTACTTGGAAGGTTCGCTACAACAGCCTTGCAGGGAAGTGTACTGCTTTAAGATGGCGGCCGTTTACTAACGTCCGCATCTAGCTTTTTGTAGCTGTGCTGCTAACGCTACCGAATCATATTGCATCTAGTCCTATATAAATGATATCTAACGTAACATTATGTGGCTGTACTTTGTAGCAGCTTTTCGGCAGCAGTCAGGTATGTTGTTGTGTTTTTTTATCTCGTGGCATGAGTTCCGCTAGAGCCGTGAGTTGAGCATTGGCATTACCCGAGGGGCCGGGTAATGAGAAGCATGATGTTTAGCTACTCTCGCTCCGTTCTGTCCCGAAGACCGCGCGGCGCGCTGAGTGTGTTGTACTTCCGCTTTACTTGGCATATTTCAATAATCGGAATTTGGATGTTTGTGAATCGTTCTCGAATCTTCCACGGCCGAATCGCGAATAATCTAAGAATTGGAAATTTTGCACACCTCTAGTAATGACTGTATTTCCAGTGAGCAAAGGCATCCATTTAGCCTCGCTGCCTCGTCAGAATGCTATGTCGTTAACCGCCGTGGCAGACAGCCTCAAACAGCATCGTAACACACGTGACCCGTTTTTTTTTTCCCCCGATGAGAAATGCTCTTCGTACATGACTACAGTATTCTTCATTCTACATACATTATGAGGCAGAAACAAAATAGTAACGCACAGGCACTAGGGAAACTAACTTAAATCGGATTACTGGCTCGGAAAAATGAACGCGTTAGATTTCTCGTTACTGAAGAAAGTAATCAGATTACAGTAACGCCTTACTTAGTAACGTGTTACTGACAACACTGATACCAACTCTCTCAATAACAGGGGGGTGTCCTAAAAACTAGCTAGCATAGGGTGACCATATTTTGATTTCTAAAAAAGGGGACACTCAGCCCAGCCTCAGCCCGGCCTCAAGATACTTGAATTTTACTCGAAGTTCACTCAAAGATGCCTATATCACTTTCATATATTTAAAGTGTGCCCCCTCACTCTGGATGGAAAAATGCAGTTTGAAAAAAAAAAAAAAAAAGACTTGAAAAATATATATATATTCATATATAATGCAGACCCATAGAAATGTAGTCCAGTCAATACACATACACACAGTAGGGTATGTGCCAACTAAACATTTTTATAAATTACTATCACGACAATTGTCCTTGACAAATTGTTATTCCCATTCAATTGATGTTCTCATTCAATGTTCTAGATTGCACACAAACAAAAACCGAAATAAACTGACAAACTATTCAATCAGCATGTTTCCAAACGTAGCAGTTCAAAACTACGTTTCCCATAATGCCTAGCGCGGTTTAGCTTACTGATAGCTAGCTGAGGCAAAAATCAAACTTTGCTATAAAAGTTTACAATCATCGGCAGCGCGCCGATGCGACACCAAACGGGATTTTACAGTCAAAGCTCAGACAGAAGTCAACAGTTGCCATTATATACGTAGTATTTATCGTAAAAAACTTGCGTCATCAACCCAGTAGATGGCGGTAATGCCTCATGATAGGGGTAAACTGCCAACAAAAACAAGAACTACTACTCCTTCCCTCCCTACTACTAGGAGCCATGTCATCGCAGGCAGGCACTGCTACCCAGCGGCCGGAGGGATTCTCTTCAAATTGGTCCCGTGAAAAATCATAAAAACCGGACATTTTTATGAATTTATAAAACCCGCCCGGACCACGAGGATACTACGTGAAAGTAGGACTTGTCCGGGCAAAAGAGGACGTTTGGTCACCCTAAATTAGTCTGAAAATCATGAAATTTTAGGTGTATCAAATGTGATACATTTGGCATAAAGGGTTAAAGTGCTGCTGCCTTTTAGTGGGTAAATGAGGAGCAGCATTTCGTGTGTAAGCTACTTCATAGGCTGGTTGCAGTATTGCTGACCAATTTATTAAGTCTGTGTGTGGGCCAGATGTTATTGATTTTATGACAGAGGCTGGGGGGCGGATTAAATTTGACCACGGGCCACATTTGGCCCCTGGGCCGGACTTTGGACATGTCTGATTTAAAGTGAAGGAAAAAAGCGGCTTATAGTCCGAAAATTATTGTATTTTTGTACAGTCAACATAATTTGGGAGGGTCTTAGCTTTCATATGAGCCATTTCTGAAACCAATTGAATAATTCAAAGTCAGGTTATTAGCAATTGTTTCTACAAAATGGATAAGCGACAAGACTTTTGACAGGGACTGTATAATACCGTTTTTAACTCCTTCCCTGTACAAATGGATTTGACGTCTATCGCCGTCAATGGCAGCGAAGGAGTTTTAAGTTCTATCCGAGATGACGGGTGATGGAGTCGTAGCTGCGAGGGCTGCGTGTTGGCGTGTTCGCTCGGCGACCCAATTAGTGTGACAGTCGTGTTAAGCGCAGACACTCAACAAGCATACTTAGATGAGATCAGCGTCGGCAATAAATAAGATTAACTCGCCCCCTTTCGAAAAAAAAAAAAAAAGACTAGATCGGTAATCCTGTGTGATCTGGATGGCGGAATCCCCCTGGCGGCTGTGTCGATGGCAATGCCGTGACTCAGCATTTGGAAGTGAACCGTGACCGCACTTTCAGAGCCCCTCGGCAGCTTTTGCCGTCTATTACAAGGATTCTTGAGCTTTTTGGGGTGCGACTGGGTAGCCTCGACCATTTCAGGCACTAGACGTCCAATCCAATTTAACTGAGAGGAATGTTCATTCCCCCCATCAAAATCAGTGTGCGGGATTTACGCTAATCTAAATCTAATAGATTGCTGTTGTCTGAAGTCATGGCTGCTACGGAGGATATACTGTACAGTAATCCCTTGCTACTTCACAAGTCATGTTTCACATCTTAAGTGCATTGTGGATTTTTTAAAAAGTATTCATCATTTATTGAGAAAAAAAAGACAGTAGTCAGCAAAAATTAATTGAGGAAATATGGCGCAGAAGTTCCCCTGTGCGTTAGCAGAAGGCAGGAAGAGCCAGCACAACTCAAAATCCACCTCTGATTGGCTGGCCAATATACCCCCCCAAGAGATCCCTGCCAACTTGGGAATCTCGCAAGCTGATTGTCTATCATTAGTAATATGACAGTAGTATGAAAAAGTATCTGAACCATTTGGAATTTCTCACATTTCTGCATAAAATCACCATCAAATGTGATCTGATCTTTGTCAAAATCAAACAGATGTAAAAACAGTGTCTGCTTTAACTAAAACCACCCAAACATTTATGGGTTTTCCTATTTTAATAAGGTTAGCATGCAAACAATGAGAGAAAGGGGAAAAATAAGTACCGTATTGGCTCGAATATAAGACGGTGTTTTTTGCATTGAAATAACACTGAAAAAGAGGGGGTTGTCTTATATTCGCAGTCGAGACATTATACCCATTTACAACACTAGATGGCGCCAGATATCATTGAAGCAATGTTCTGTCATGATTGATCTCAGATACTCTCCCCATTCACGACACTAGATGGCGCCAGATATTATTGAAGCGATGTTCTGTCATAACGGATTTCAGCTACTCTTTTTAGTTTAACCAGTTTGCATTATTTTATTGCAATGTTTTTCCTTATTCAGATTTGTTTCAAGACTACAGTTCGTTAGACTTCACTTTGATGGTTAATGCAGTTATTGCAATTTTGTTGTTTTATCACAATAGATTGGTTTATTTACATTTAAAAAACCAGAAGCCATTAACTTACGAATGTGATTGCACTTAGTTTACATATTTAAATGTTCAGATATTAAGTTTTGAATGAGGCAAAAATAACATGCTTTTTCTCTCAAATATATTGTTATAATCATTTGTTTCGGATGTCCTGTAACTATTTTCTGTATAAAAATTAATTTGGTGTTCAAAAAGTCTTTTTTTCTAACTTGAGTCTTGAAAAAGAGGGGGTCGTTTTATAATCAGGGCCGTCTTATATTTGGGCCACTACGGTAAGTAAACCCTGTGCCTATGGTGACTTAAAGAGCAATTGAAACCAATTTTTACCAAACAACTTAAGTCAGGTGTGCCCAATCACTAACGAGTGGTTTAAAGCTGCCATCCCCACTATAAAACACACACCTGGTAAGCAGTGTTGTTGTCGTCAACGATGACTATAACAAAAATATTTTGTCGACGAACAATTTTTTCATGACGATGACGAGACGATAACAAGCTAAAAACGTATATTGGTGGACTAAAACTGACAATAATGCCAGTTTTCGTCTGACGAGACGAGAACGACACGAAATGCGCCATAGTTTTTGTCGCATGTTCACAATGTGTGACATCTCATGTGTCGTTAGCCTGTCTGGTTGTGTCACTCATGTGATGTGCTGCGACCCTCCAACTCACCCACTAGTCTAGTGTCCTCTCCAGTTTCTCCATTGGTGGTTTTGAGACACACAAGGTAAGATTTGTCTTTTCTATCTCGGCAACAGAAAATATGTAATGTTGTTTTAGCCTAGTAAGGTCTGTGCTGAGTGCTAAATGTAACTCGTAGCGTTAGCATAGCATTCATGATCACGTTAGCATTGGGCTATAGACCCTACTCACATGACGTCACAACCACGCCCCCGCGCCATATTATCCGTCAATTCGTCACTGTTGATGCATTACCTCTACGTAAATTCCTCCTATTATGGCGTGTTTTTCTGCTCGTTAACATTAATAATCAAAATGGTGAAGGCGTGTGTGGCGGTCGGTTGCAATAACAGAGAAGATAGACGGAGAGACTTGAAGTTCTACCGGATTCCGAGAGACCCGGAGAGGAGAGCGAGATGGACTGCTGCAATTCGACGAGAAAACTGGGCTCCAAACGATTACCACAGATTATGTAGTAGTCATTTTATATCTGGTAAGATGCATTTAATATATATTTAGAGGATTTTGGGCTGACAACCACAATTAAGATCATTGCTAGGCTAATCGTCGACGACATACACTCAGACGTTGTGAATGAACTACCTGAAAATATATAATTATAACGGGATAATAAGACAGTTGTCATACAATTAATTTACAATTTCACTATTGAGGTCAAAAGCCAAAAAATAAATTCAACTAGGGACAATCTGGAGTAGTGCTATCGCAATTCATATTTATTACATATTATATATGTATGTAGTGAGAGTGCTATCGCTAAACCATATAAACATTAAAAGCCGTAGCTCCATTGACAAATGACATGAAATACATTAGACTTGACGGTGGATGTTAGCAAGAACAAAAGATTTTGAATTGAAAATTTCGTAACTCACCTTCCCGAGCACAAGATAGATTCCTGCCGAATTTTCGTGGACGAGGACCTGTTTCACCCAACCAGCAACGAAGTATTTATAAGCCTCCAAGCTCTTAAAGTTTTTCAAACTTTCGTGAGAATAGGCTGATTTTGTGTGGACAAGATAGTTGTAAATATCAGGATAGCAGATGTCAGGCAGAGACGCCGGAGACAGCGGGTCGAAAAACATCGATTTAGGCATCAAATATGGACCTGGCGAATGGATAAACTGAAGCTTTTCCACATAACGCCTTTTATGCAATGCATCCAATGAGTTTACAGCGTCAGATAACACCGGGGCTTCCATGTATTGCTCTATAAATTGCACGACTAATTGAAACCATTGAGAATAGGGCTAAAAAATGAGGGACAATATGGCGGCCGGATACAGCGACACGTCATTTTGTGACGTAGGTGAGTAGGGTCTATTGCTAACGGCGAGCGTCCTCCTAAACTCTTTCTACATACAGTCTCCAGATCTCAACCCCATAGAACATCTGTGGAGGGAGTTGAAACTCCGTGTTGCCCAACGACAGCCCCAAAACATCAATACTCTAGAGGAGATCTGCATGGAGGAATGGGCCAAAATACCAGCAACAGTGTGTGAAAAGCTTGTGAAGAGTTACAGAAAACGTTTGGCCTCCGTTGTTGCCAACAAAGGGTACATAACAAAGTATTGAGATGAATTTTGATATTGACCAAATACTTATTTTTCACCATGATTTGATAATAAATTCTTTAAAAATCAAACAAAGTGATTTTCTGTTTTTTTTTGTCCACATTCTATCTCTAATGGTTGAGGTTTAGCCATGTTGACAATTACAGGCCTCTAAAATGTTTTCAAGTGGGAGAACTTGCACAACTAGTGGTTGACTAAATACTTATTTGCCCCACTGTACATTTAAGTATTTTCTGCAGGCATTTTTTAGTACATAATTCCTGTATGCATCTAAACAAAACAAGTTTAGAGCGCACGGTAGTACTTTGGGTGTCAAATTCGGCAAATGTAGGACGCTATGCCAATGGGTTTATGGGCGTAAAGATGTGTGGTTGGGCAAGGGGAGGGTCAAACAGAAACATAAGATGATTCGCGGAGCTGTAATATAGTGTCTAAGTTTTAAAATATCTCTGTCAGTCGATTGGCCGGTTGTCTGAAGGGGCCCGCAAAAAAATTTCCAATTGCACCTATTGACCTATTGTCTTTCGTGCCTCTTATCCAAAACAGCTTTAAGAGGCTGTGTCTCTCTTGAAAATGAATGGATTAAAGTACGAACTCATTGATGTCCTGGTGGAAGAACAGGTTCAGTTCCATTGACAGCAATAGACGTCAGGTCCATGTGAACTGATCATTCAAATTCACTACCATTGCAAATGGCTGGAATGGAATGAGTTCATCCCAACTTTGACGATAAACCCCAAGCACCCAGTGGTTGCTGAGTAAACAAGACGGTGACCATGTGAATTGTCCATTTCAATTTCCCCTCTCCAAACCCAGACGGCTGTTTTCCCAGAAACAGGAGTCACATTCACTATTAATGAGCAAGGATGTTCATACTGGACCCATTTACTCTTCTCAATAATGCATACGCCATCATAATTGCCCGTGCATTTTTTTTTCTTAACACCGCCACCTCTACCCCCGGTGCGGCAGGTTGTTTGGGTGGCCCCCGGGCTGTCGTCGTCGCCGACGTCTCCCAGGAACGGGCAAACAATGTTGCGGAACCGTAATGAGATGGCCTGCTGCAGCAAGATAATGAAACGGCGGCCAGCCAACGGTGCTAAAAGGCACTTTTGATGAAGTATTCCTATTACGTGGAGGATTCAAACGGCTGTACTAATAGGCCCACCGATGTATTTAAAAACAAAGATGCCGATTGAAGCCGTACGCAAACGTGAGGGTGGGCTCCGTGGCCCCTGTAAAGGGAATCTTTCAGTCGACTCGAAAGCGGCGCAGAGAAAATGACAAGCCCGTTAAGGAAGAAATTGAATTTAATTGGCGCAACGATAGAGGTTTGATTTAAACGAGACAAACGGGGGCTCGGTTGAAGTCAGCTCAACTCAATTTTTTTTTATTCAATGCGCAGAAACTTTGCTGCTGTTCGTGGCGTTACAGTTCAGTGGTTCACGTCGCCATGGCAACAGCCTAAGATGGACTCACAACTCAGGACTTGAAAAGGTCTTTCTTCATATTTATTTTTCATTCATTGATTCCACTGGAAAAAATGTGGTCATTTTGCAGATTTGGTGTTAATATTTTTTCATTTTTGGCATTTTGCAGCTATTTTAATAAGTTAAGATATTGATAAAATTATAAGATGCTGAAAAAATGTACCATAAATTTCGTACTTGAGTGTGGTTTATTTGTTGATTTATTTGGGTGAATAGCTAACACTTTATTTGACTGCGGCGTCATAAAACTGTCATAAGACCGTCATAATTATGACATGACACTATCACGGGCAATAATGAATGCTTATGACAGATATCATTAAAAGTCATCCGGCAAATTATGTCACTAACTCCATTTATGTCCATGATCTTTTACATCCATTCAAAAATGAGATAATTTGCCGGATGACACTAAATGACATTTGTTATAAGCATTCATTAATGCTCATGACAGTGTCGTGTCATATTTATGATTGTCTCATGACAGTCTTACGGTGCCACTGTCAAATAACTAATGAAACAACTAGAACAGTAACTGAAGAAATAATTAGCACAGAACATTATTTTTGATTTGTTACTTTCATCTGTAGCGCTGTAATGCATGCTAGGAGGCATGTTGGAGGACAACAATGTTGACAGCAGGTGGCAGCAGTGGTTGACAGTCTCCCCCAAGGGAGCAGTGATGGCCAAATGAAGCTTCTTGAAGCAATGAAGCTGTCAAATAAGGTGTTACCAGTTAATTATGGTACTACTTTTTTACATTTCTGGCATTTTAAGCTATTAAGATATTGATTTATTTTGAATTATAATATGCTGAAAAAATGTATACATGCATTTTAATGTAAATTAAACAGTTTGCTAGCTGATACAATGTAAAACATTTTGTTATTTGACATTTCAAAAACAATTTATTGCTTGTAATATAAACATTAAAAAACTTGTAAAATGATATATATATTTGTTAATCATATAGTTAAAAATATATATATATATATTAATATATCTAATAATATATAAACCGAGAAATAATTATTACTAAAATGATACTTGAAATAAGTTTGTCTCTTGCGATTTTAAAGAATACAGTATGCTGACTGATATACAGTAGTATGAATTAATTAAAGATACATATATTTAGCATTTTTTATCTAGTATTTAAGTAATTATCGCATTGAATATATACTGCAATATACTATTTCTAATAATACTTTAAAGTGTTAGGTTTTGTGCTGATTCCCTCCTAGTGTGTCCTTGTAATTGCCATTGATTTCACCTGGTGTACCGCTCCTTGTGTATCCTCCAATCTGCGTCCACCTGTGTCATCCATCTGTTCCTCATCGTCTCGTTACCCTTTGTCTGCGTGTGTATATAAGCTCCCAGTTTCTTTTCAGTCCTTGTTGCGTCATTGTCAATGTCAGTGTCTATGTCAACGTTGAAGTCAAGTCCCGTCCAAGCCCTCGTGCACCTGTCCCTCCGTTTAAGTAAGTTTTGTTGGAACATTGCCTTTTGATCCATAGTCCTTTTGTTTGTACTTTGTGATTTTGTTAGTTATTATTAAAACGTTTTTTGAGTTCACTGCCACCTGCCTCGCTGCCCTTTTTGTTTCCCTGCATTTGGGTCCACACAACCTGCCTGCCCGCGTTCCTGACATAAAGTATATACAGAGGTATGAAAAAGTATCTGAACCTTTTGGAATTTCTCATATTTCTGCATAAAATCCCCATCAAATGTGATCTGATCTTTGTCAAAATCACACAGATAAAAATACAGTGTCTGCTTTAACTAAAACCACCCAAACATTTATAGATTTTCATATTCTAATGAAGATAGCATGAAAATGGTGACATAAGGGGGAAAAATAAGTAAGTGAACCCTCTGCCCAAGGAGACTTAAAAAGCAATTGAAACCAAAGTTTACCAAACATTTTAGGTCAGGTGTGTGCCCAATCACTGATGAGTAATTTAAAGCTGCCCTGCCCACTATAAAACACACACCTGGTAAGAAATGTCTCGATGACAAGCATTGTCTAATGTGCATCATGGCTCGGTCAAAAGAGCTGTCTGAAGACCTGCGATCAAGGATTGTTGATTTGTATAAAGCTGGGAAAGGATACAAAACCACGTCTAAAAGTCTGGATGTTCATCAATCAACAGTCAGAGAAGTTGTGTACAAATGGAGAGAGTTTGGCACATTTGCTTGTCTCCCAAATAGTGGCAGTCCACCTAAGATGACGCCAAGAGTTCAGCGCAGAATACTCAGAGAGGTAAAAAAGAACCCTAGATTGTCAGCTAAAGACTTACAGAAATCACTGGCACAGTCCAATATCTTTGTGCACACATCAACTATGTGTAAAACTATGGCCACGAATGGTGTTCATCAGAGGACTCCACAGAGGAAGCCACTGCTGTCCAAAAAAAAAAAAAAAAAAACATTGTTGCTCGTTTAATGTTTGCAAAAAGGCACTTGGACACTCCACAGACGTTTTAGCAAAATATTTTGTGGACTGATGAAACCAAAGTTGAACTGTTTGGGAGGAACGTCATGTGTGGAGGAAAAATGGAACAGCTCAGCAACATTAACACTTCATCCCCACCGTGAAGCATGGTGAAGGGAGCATCATGATTTGGGGCTGTTTTGCTACCTCAGGGCCTGGACAACTTGCAATATTTAATGGAAGAATGAATTCAAATGTTTTGCAGGAAAACCTGAGGCTGTCTGTCAGACAGTTGAACCTAAAGAGAGGATGGATGCTGCAACAAGACAATGATGCAAAACACAGAAGTAAATCAACTTCATAATGGTTTCAGAAGAACAAAATACAAGTTCTGGAGTGGCCAAGTCAAAGTTCAAACTTGAACCCCATAGAGATGCTGTGGCATGACCTAAAGACATCGATTCATGCCAGAAATCCCAGGAATCTGACTGAACTACAGCCTTTTTATAGAGAAATATGGTCCAAGATTAGTCCTGATGGATGTGCCGGACTGATCTGCAGCTACAGGAAGCGTCTGGTTGAAGTTATTGCTGCCAAAGGGGGGCCACAAAATAGTAAATGTAATGGTTCACTTATTTCTCCCCCCCCCCCTTCTATCATTGTTTGCATGCTATCCTCGTTAAAATCTGAAAACCTATAAATGTTTGGGTGGTTTTAGTTCAAGCAGACAGTTTTTTTCATCTGTGTGATTTTGACAAAGATCATATCACATTTGATGGCGATTTTATGCCGAAATGTGAGAAATTCCAAATGGTTCAGCTACTTTTCATACCAATGTATATACTTTAAAAAACACATTTGTTTAATGTGTTTGGAATTTTCTATCAATTTTAGTGATTCGTAATGTAATCATTCAATAAAGTAAATATCACAGTACACACATCCAAATTAGAAAATATTTTATTATCCAAATGACACATTTGAACTGTTGTTTTTTTTTTTGTTTGTACCTTAAAAATAATTAAAAACATTCAGTACTGACTTTTTTTTTTTTTTTTTTTTTGAAACCTCAACAACTTTTTAAATGTTTTTTTATTTTTTACATTTACCTTAATTTAACCTCCTCTACTTCTAACCAAGCTCATCAGTCCGTTTGAACACTAAGATATGATGAATAAGATTAACCGGCCCTTACTCGAGGGCCTGAAATTCACTCAGTCGACACTTTAGTCTGCCAGCCCACCCTCCGTCGAGCGTCACCCAAATAAGGTCGTGTCCCCGACGCCGCCCCCCTTCTTTGGGCGGGTGCCCTGTCGCTGAGAAGGAAAAGCCGTAGGCAGCAAAAGAGAGCCGCCAAAGATGTTCCTCCTCCTATTTTACATTCCTTCTCGCTCCCCCTGTGGCCTCTTTTTCCAAGCTCCCCTCCTCCTCTTCCTCTTCGCTGTATTTGTTTCGCAAAACCCTCCATCTTTTCCCCGCTCACTTCCCCCCTTCTCCATCATCTATTATTTACATGCACCTCTGGCTTCCTATCACCAAAGAATGAACCGAGGCTCCGGCCAGGCTCCTTAGCATTTTAATCATCCCTAATGAGTTTCTAATGCTGAATAAACATGGTAGAAACCAGCTGGCGCGGATGAAAGTGATGCTTTGTCGTACACGCGTACCCCCCTGCGCACCCCGTATGACCGTGTATGTATTAAAGACCCCCGGGACTCCCTGCTGTGAAAGGCAGAGCGCATGTAAGAATCAATCAGGCAGCATCCGGCGACCAAAAATACACAAGGGATGAGCTCATGTTGCCGTCGTGTCATGCCGTCTCGGATCAATGTTGCAAAAACACTGCTTATATGTGGAGATAGCTGTGGAAAAGGAAATCGGTTAGCTCAGTTATTGCTTCTTCAGTAGATATTAACAGTGGGGCAAATAAGTATTTAGTCAACCACCAATTGTGCAAGTTCTCCTACTTGAAAAGATTAGAGAGGCCTGTAATTGTCAACATGGGTAAACCTCAACCATCAGAGGCAGAGTGTGGGAAAAAAAAACAGAAAATTACATTGTTTGATTTTTAAATAATTTATTTCTAAATTAGAGTGGAAAAGAAATATTTGGTCACCTACAAACAAGCAAGATTTCTGGCTGTCAAAGAGGTCTAACGAGGCTCCACTCGTTACCTGTATTAATGGCACCTGTTTTAACTCGTTATCGGTATAAAAGACACCTGTCCACAAGCTCAGTCAGTCACACTACAAACTCCACTATGGCCAAGACCAAAGAGTTGTCAAAGGACACCAGAGACAAAATTATAGACCTGCACCAGGCTGGGAAGACTGAATCTGCAATAGGTAAAACGCTTGGTGTAAAGAAATCAACTGTGGGAGCAATTATTAGAAAATGGAAGACATACAAGACCACTGATAATCTCCCTCGATCTGGGGCTCCATGTAAGATCTCACCCCGTGGCGATTAAAATGATAAGAACGGTGAGCAAAAATCCCAGAACCACACGGGGGGACCTAGTGAATGACCTACAGCAGGGGTGTCCAAACTTTTTGCAAAGGGGGCCAGATTTGGTACGGTAAAAATGTGGGGGGGCCGACCTTGGCTGACGTCCTTTACGTAGAACAATATATTTAAGCAAATTTTAGCAAGCCATTCCGTGTGTCACATTTGCTTTATTATTATTATTATTTTTTTAATAACTTCCACAATCTCGCAACTAGCCTTTGTGACGTTCTTTTTCTACTCTCGGGCTCTTGTGAAATACTGCTGCTGTAAAATTAAACTAGCTTCAAGTTGCTTGAATTTTTTGCTACGTATCTTCTCTGTAATCTTGTCGTAAATGTCAGCATGTCTTGTTTGGTAATATCGCCTCACATTGAACTCTTTAAAAACAGCGACTGTCCCTTTGCAAATGAGGCAGACACAGTTGTTGCGTATTTTAGTAAAGTAGTCCAATTTCCACCTATCGTTGATGTGTCGGCCATCGCAGTCAACTTTCTGTTTTGTGTTGATTGTCACTATTTTAGAACATTGGGAATAAAGGGTCACACGGGGTAATGTTGCTTAGAGTGCTGCTGCCTTTTAGTGGGTAAATGAGGAGCAGCATTTAGTGTGTAAGCTACTTCATATCCTGGTAGCAGTACTGCTGACCAATTTTTTAAGTCTGTGTTCGGGCCAGACATTATTGATTTTATGACAGAGGCTGGGGGCCGGATGAAATTTGACCAAGGGCTTTGGACATGCATAACCTACAGAGAGCTGGGACCACAGTAACAAAGGCTACTATTGGTAACACAATGCGCCACCAGGGACTCAAATCCTGCACTGCCAGACGTATCCCCCTGCTGAAGCCAGTACACGTGATGTTCCAGAAGAGGACTGGGAGAATGTGTAATGGTTAGATGAAACCAAAATAGAACTTTTTGGTAGAAACACAGGTTCTCGTGTTTGGAGGAAAAAGAATACTGAATTGCACCATACCTACTGTGAAGCATGGGGGTGGAAACATCATGCTTTGGGGCTGTTTTTCTGCAAAGGGACCAAGACGACTGATCTGTGTAAAGGAAAGAATGAATGGGGCCATGGATGGAGAGATTTTGAGTGAAAATCTCCTTCCATCAGCAAGGGCATTGAAGATGAGACGGGTCTTTCAGCATGACAATGATCCCAAACACACAGCCAGGGCAACAAAGGAGTGGCTTCGTAAGAAGCATTCCAAGGTCCTGGAGTGGCCTAGCAAGTCTCCAGATCCATAGAAAATCTGTGGAGGGAGTTGAAAGTCCGTGTTGCCCAATGACCGCTCCAAAACATCACTGCTCTAGAGGAGATCTGGATGGAGGAATGGGCCAAAATACCAGCAACAGTGTGTGAAAAGCTTGTGAAGAGTTACAGAAAACGTTTGGCCTCCGTCATTGCCAACTAAGGGTACATAATAAAGTATTGAGATGACCTTTTGGTATTGACCAAATACTTATTTTCCACCATGATTTGCAAATAAATTCTTTAAAATCAAACAACGTGATTTTCTGTTGTTTTTTTTCCTCCACATTCTGTCTCTCATGGTTGAGGTTTACCCATGTTGACAATTACAGGCCTCTCTAATATTTTAGTGGTTGACTAAATACTTATTTGCCCCACTGTATATTATCTTTCAGGGCAATGCTACCAATAGTCAGGTAGCATAAACAGTTATGTTCAAAATTATTTATTTATTGGTAATCCTCCTGTTATGTAGACGAGTCAAATTGATCTGTTTTTAATTTTAACCCGTCTTTTAAAGTGAAATTGTGTGAAGTGTTTTTCATTTGGATGTTTACTCAGAGAGGTCAAATTGACCTGTTTTTTCCTATTTTGAACAGTCTAATTTTTATTTATAAAACATTTTAACAATTATTTTGCAGTAGGCATAGTCCGATTACTGGTTTAAAGGTGTATCGTGGTGAAAACGTCAAGGTTTCAAAACCTCATACATTTTCTGTCTGATTTTTTTATGTCCCAGAAATCCCTCACTTGCAGCTGCAAGGCTCAACCCTCCCCCACTGGTTGTTGCTCAGTGTCAGTGAGTCAGCTGTGCTACACGATGGCTGAAGGAGGTGAAACTCCTGAACGTTTTCCTCCATCGAAGAAAATGAAATCGCTGGTATGGGAATACTTCAGCTACTGAAAAGTTACAGACGGCCGCGGCTTAGAGGAGGGCCAACCGACATGTAAAACATGTTAGTGGAAGGTGGCTGCCGAGGAGGCAATACCTCCAATATGAGTTCACATTTCTACAAAAGGTTAGTAAATACTGTCATGAACGTTTCCCACCAGCTACAAGAGTTCTCCAACGTGTTTAGTGTGTCTAGCGGTGGTAAAACGTGTGTTTTTGTCTCTCTGCAAACTGTCTGTGTTGAGAAAGAGGGTGTGTGTATAATGTAAACATGATACGAGTCATACACACGTGCTTTTTATGGAAAACAATTAAATTATTTTTGTTCTGATGGTAATAATGTTGAGCTGCGGCTGTGGGTTTAGGCTCACCTAAACAACTGCATTTATTTTAATTTTACTTCGAATATTTCAGTTATTTTTTGTTATTTAAAAAAAATATATATTTTAACATTATACTTATGTTCCAATTTGCTACTATGTTCTGAAAATTGAAAATCCTGTTTAATGTTTTTTTTTTTAAACCCAGATATCTCAAAGTAACACATTTTAGAGCTTTAATTGCAATACCGTGAAATCATGATATTTTTGCTTAAGGTTATCATACCGTCAGAATCTCATACCGGCACATGCCTATTTTGCAGTGAAATTATTAGTAGGGTTATTTTATATTGATATATTTTGTCATAGACGTCAAATTGACCCGTCTTTTTGTAAAAAAAAAAAAAAAATTGGGGGGTATTAAACATGTTCTGCTTGGCTTAAAGGTGAAGTTCAGAATTTTTGACATTAGGCTTAATCTTCGAGTTAGTGGGGGTTTAACAATGTAAAAATTTAAATTACGAGCAGTTATTTATTTATTGATTAGTTTCATGGCTCCGGAGTGGCTAAGCTAGCGCGAGTCAATTAGCCCGTCCTAGCATGCCCATAAAAAAACAACATATGCACGCATGAAAGTCCCCGACGACCCATGCAATCAATAGTGTTGGCTATGTTTTCAGGATGAATTTATTAAAACTTACTATTGTATGTCAATAACCTCAGTATGATGAACAGCAACATTTGTAATCCAGTAGCTCTGTAGGTAAGAGGCTGCAGAGCGGAGTGATATTTTTTCCACCGGAGTGTTTATGTCATAGCCAGCAGCAAGTATCCGCAGTTTGTATTGTTCCTCATTCCTCATAGGGAATTTGTGGAAACTCTCATCTGCCCATTTCTTCTGTCTGTTTCCATAGCCTCTAAATAAACGTTTCACAATGTTGCTGTTCTTCAGTCAAGACTGTGTAGACTGATGCTGCAATCAAGGAAAGTGGGAAATCTGCGTTTTCCAACCTCCGACCAGGATAAATATCATTGAATGCCACTCAAACTGGGGGACCCTAGTCGCGAAGTACCCCGACTTCACGAGTTGCTTCAATCAGATGTTAATTGACAAAATGTGCTGCCTGTCGAAAAGCAGACCACCAGTATTCAAACTAAAAAAGGCAGTTTACAGTGTGGTCTATTTACCTTAGCCGTCGTTTTTCTTCCACTATTTGATCGCTTACGAGAAGCCATGTTTGCTGGAGGTCAACATGTCTTTTGATGGCCAAAATAAAAAACGCTTGGAATGATCGGATACGAACGGGATACCGATCAATCGGGTCCGATCACGTCATTTGCAAAGTATCGGAATCGGCGAAAAAATATCGGCCATGCCGTTTTTTAATATACATATATATATATATATATATATATATATATATATATTTTTTTTTTTTTTTAGGGCTGTCAAAATTATCGCGTTAACACGCGGTAATTAATTTTTTTAATTAATCACGTTAAAATATTTGACGCAATTAACGCACATGTCCCGCTTAGAAAATATTCTGCCTTTTGGTAAGTTTTACAGCAAGACATTTTGTGCTGTCCAACAGCGAACTCTTGTGGTCGCTTTGCGACATGGTTTATTGTTTTCTTTCCAGTTCATTATGGCTGCACGACGTCTCGGGCTGATAATGTTGTGCTTATATGATCCTTTGTCCGTAAGTATGGTTGTTGTAAAGAATGTACATACTATGTTAGTAAACAAAATGTTATATTTTTTGTATGAGACGCTTTTTGTTTATGTTTAGTGAACCTGTATAGCGTGCTAAGCTAACGTTGTTGCTAATGCAATGCTTGTGTACTTGTTTTTTTGTAGTTTTACGACGGTCTAAAGAGGACAATGGTTTGAGGCCATTTTATTAATATATCAGATGAAAAAGGAAGAAGTCTAATTATTAAGGCGTCGTTCACTAGCTGTCTAGCTTTGGAAAAAGTAGACGCTTCGGAGTGAGGACAGCATAGACAGATTTAAATGACAGTAGAGTGAAATGCCCACTACAGTCCTTTTGTACCGTATGTTGAATGTATATATCCATCTTGTGTCTTATCTTTCCATTCCAACAATTTATTTTACAGAATATATATATAATTTACAGAAAAATATGGCATATTTTATAGATGGTTTGAATTGCGATTAATTGCGACTAATTACGATTAATTAATTTTTAAGCTGTAATTAACTCGATTAAAAATTTTAATCGTTTGGCAGCCCTAATATTTTTTAATTAAATCGTTTTCTAATTGTATTTCACGTAACAGACGAAATGTCTTACACTCATCCAGAGTCTTTAGTTTTGGCTTAAAGTAGGACTGTCAAATTTATCGCGTTAACGGTGGTAATTAATTTTTTAAAAATTTCACGTTAAAATATTTAATGCAATTAACGCATGCGCTGCAGGACCCACTCACGCATTGTCGCGTTCAATCTATAAAGGCGCCGTTTTACCTATATAAAGAGCTAAAACGCAGTGTAAAATGAGTAGAGTGAATTTAGGCAGTGTTTGGAGCCTTTATTTAACTGGCTAAAGCAGACATGTCCGAAGTCCGGCCCGGGGGCCAAATGCGGCCCGTTGTCAAATTTCATTCGTCCCCCAGCCTCTGTCATAAAATCAATAACGTCTGGCCCACACACAGACTTGATAAATTGGTCAGCAGTACTACTACCAGCATATGAAGTAGCTTACACACTAAATGCTGCTCCTCATTTACCCGCTAAAAGGGAGCAGCACTCTGAGCAACATCACCCCGTGTGACCCTCTACTTGCAATTTTCTGAAATTGCGACAATCAACATGAAAAAGAAAGTTGACTGCGACGGCCGACGCTACAAGAACAGGTAGAAATTGGACTATTTCTTCACTAAAATACACAACAACTGTGTCTGCTTCATTTGCAAAAAAGGCAGTCGCTGTTTTTAAAGAGTTCAATGTGAGGCGATATTACCAAACAAGACACGCTGACATGCATTACAAGATTATAGGGAAGATACGCAAAGAAAAATTGAAGCAACTTGAAGCAAGTTTAACTTAACAACTGCAGTATTTTGCAAGGGCCCGAGAGTCGAAAGGGAACAGCACAAAGGCTAGTTGCGAGATTGAAATTATTAATTAATATAAATAATAAAGCAAATGTAACAACCAGAATGGCTTGCTAAAATTTGCTTAAATATATTGTTCTACGTAAAGGACGTCAGCCAAGGTCGGCCCCCCACATTTTTACCGCACCAAATCGGCCCCCTTTGCAAAAAGTTTGGACACCCCTGGGCTAAAGCCTTAAAATCCCCTTCTCAACAATTAAAAATATCGTGGGAAGCAGTGTTGGGAAGAAAGGTAGTAGTTGATCTTTTTCTTAGCACCAAATGTTGTTTCTCAACGCAGAGAAGATATATCAATTGGTGTCACTACGCACAGTCATGGTTGCACGTCCCATCATGCATTTGGGCAGAACAGTTAAATGGCTACAGTATCATTTACTGAAAGCTCAACAAATACACTAGATGGCAATATTTAGTCACAATATACAAAGTCACATTTATCCTTTAAGAATTACAAGTCTTTCTATCTGTGGATCCCTCTCACAGAAAGAATGTTAATAATGTAAATGCCATCTTGAGGATTTATTGTCATAATAAACAAATACAGTACTTATGTACTGTATGTTGAATGTATATACCCTAATTTTCACACTATAAGGCGCACCTGACTATAAGCCGCAGCCCACCAAAGTTGGGCAGAAAACGGCATTTGTTCATAGATAAGCCGCACTGGACTATAAGCCGCAGCTATCCTCACTGTTTTATGGGATATTTACACCAAAAAATAGTAACCGGTCATACTTTATTTGACAGCGGCGTCATACGACTGTCATAAGACCAAATGAACCACCATGAATCTTTGAACCAATTGGCTGCAAAGCTTCATTCCTTCATGAAGCTTCATTTGGCCATCACTGCTCCCTTGGTGGAGACAGGCAACCTCTGCTGCCACCTGCTGTAAACACTGTTGTCATCCAACATGCCTCCTAGCATGCATTGCATTGTACAGATGTATACTTTAATCAAAATTCATGTTCTGTGCTAATTATTTCTCCAGTTACTGTTCCAGTTGTTTCATCAATTGTTAGTTATGGTATTTGCTAACACTTTATTTGACAGTGGCGACATAAGACTGTCATTAGACAATCATAATTATTGACATGACACTGTCCTGAGCATTAATAAATGCTTATAACAGATGTCATTTAGTGTTATCCTGTCATGCCTCGTCGCTTCCTGTTTTATTTTGAAGGCTTCACCCTCTTCATAGTCTCGTACTTGCCCTTCCTCTTGTCATCTAATCACCTATTGTTTCCACCTGTTCCCCATTACCTTGTGTGTATATAATGCCCTAGTTCCCCTTGTCTTGTGCAGAAGTGTCTTTCGTCCAAGGTCAGTCACGTCAGCCTCTCGTCATTGCCTACCGTCATAGCCTATCATAGTTTTACTGAATGTTATCCTCCATTGGAGCGCTTTATGTTTGAACTTTTTTTTATCTTCACTATCTTGACTTTTTCCTCCATTAGGAGTGTTTTGTGTTTTTGCCTTTCCTCCCTTATGGAGTGCATTTTTGTTTGAACCCTGATCGTGGTTGCTCTGACTTATTCCTCCATTGGAGAGCTTTTTGTTTGTACATTTTTCTCATTCCCGCATGTCAGCGGAAGAACCTGTTTTCAAAAGAAAAGTTTTTGCCTGAACCTCCGCAGCTGAGTCCGCCTCGTCATCCCGGTCTGACATATCCGGCAAAAGATTTCACTTTTGAATGGATCTAAAAGTTCAAGCTGGAAATAAATGAAGCTAGTGACATAATTTCCCGGATGACACTTAATTACATAAGCATTCAGTAATGCTCATGATAGTATCATGTCATAATTATGACTGTCATATGACAGTCTTATGATGCCGCTGTCACATAAAGTGTTAATTAACTCAAATAAATCAACATATAAGCCGCACTGGACTATAAGCCACAGGTATCAAAATGAAGGAAAAAAGTAGCGGCTTACAGTGCCTTGCAAAAGTATTCGGCCCCCTTGAACCTTGCAACCTTTCGCCACATTTCAGGCTTCAAACATAAAAATATAAAATTTTAATTTTTGTCAAGAATCAACAACAAGTGGGACACAATCGTGAAGTGGAACAAAATTTATTGGATCAAATAAAAAACTGAAAAGTGGGGCGTGCAATATTATTCGGCCCCCTTGCGTTAATACTTTGTAGCGCCACCTTTTGCTCCAATTACAGCTGCAAGTCGCTTGGGGTATGTTTCTATCAGTTTTGCACATCGAGAGACTGACATTCTTGCCCATTTTTCCTTGCAAAACAGCTCGAGCTCAGTGAGGTTGGATGGAGAGTGTTTGTGAACAGCAGTCTTCAGCTCTTTCCACAGATTCTCGATTGGATTCAGGTCTGGACTTTGACTTGGCCATTCTAACACCTGGATACGTTTATTTTTTAACCATTCCATTGTAGATTTGGCTTTATGTTTTGGATCATTGTCCTGTTGGAAGATAAATCTCCGTCCCAGTCTCAGGTCTTGTGCAGATACCAACAGGTTTTCTTTCAGAATGTTCCTGTATTTGGCTGCATCCATCTTCCCGTCAATTTTAACCATCTTCCCTGTCCCTGCTGAAGAAAAGCAGGCCCAAACCATGATGCTGCCACCACCATGTTTGACAGTGGGGATGGTGTGTTCAGGGTGATGAGTTGTTGCTTTTACGCCAAACATATCGTTTTGCATTGTGGCCAAAAAGTTCAATTTTGGTTTCATCTGACCAGAGCACCTTCTTCCACGTGTTTGGTGTGTCTCCCAGGTGGCTTGTGGCAAACTTTAAACGAGACTTTTTATGGATATCTTTGAGAAATGGCTTTCTTCGTGCCACTCTTCCATAAAGGCCAGATTTGTACAGTGTACGACTGATTGTTGTCCTATGGACAGACTCTCCCACCTCAGCTGTAGATCTCTGCAGTTCATCCTGAGTGATCATGGGCCTCTTGGCTGTATCTCTGATTAATTTTCTCCTTGTTTGAGAAGAAAGTTTGGAAGGACGGCCGGGTCTTGGTAGATTTGCAGTGGTCTGATGCTCCTTCCATTTGAATATGATGGCTTGCACAGTGCTCCTTGAGATGTTTAAAGCTTGGGAAATCTTTTTGTATCCAAATCCGGCTTTAAATTTCTCCACAACAGTATCTCGGACCTGCCTGGTGTGTTCCTTGGTTTTCATAATGCTCTCTGCACTTTAAACAGAACCCTGAGACTATCACAGAGCAGGTGCATTTATACGGAGACTTGATTATACACAGGTGGATTCTATTTATCATCATCGGTCATTTAGGACAACATTGGATCATTCAGAGATCCTCACTGAACTCCTGGAGTGAGTTTGCTGCACTGAAAGTAAAGGGGCCGAATAATATTGCACGCCCCACTTTTCAGTTTTTTATTTGTTAAAAAAGTTTAAATTATCCAATAAATGTTGTTCCACTTCATGATTGTGTCCCACTTATTGTTGATTCTTGACAAAAAAAATTAAATTTCATATCTTTATGTTTGAAGCTTGAAATGTGGCGAAAGGTTGCAAGATTCAAGGGGGCCGAATACTTTTGCAAGGCACTGTATAGTCCGAATTGCTTTTTTTTTTTTTTACGGTATTCGCCCGAGTTTTATTGATTTTTTTCTTAATGCATTGCCAAAATGTATATGATCGGGAAAAATTATCGGGAATGATTGGAATCGAATCTGGAGCAAAAAAAAAAAAAAAAAGCAATCGGATCGGGAAATATTGGGATCGGCAGATACTCAAGCTAAAACAATCGGATCGGGAGCAAAAAAACATGATTGAAAAAACCCTAAATGGCAGCCAGTGAGTCAAATGAATTTTACACACAGGACAGAAACTCTAACTGCCAAGCATTTGATAAAGAAGACAATAAACACTGCAGAATTCAATGAGAAAAAACATCCCAAAGAATGATCATTCCACTTGTTTTGTGAGTGCTGGCAAGTCCAAAGCCATTTGTGTCTTTTTTTTTTTTTAACAAATAACATCACCACAAAACACTGAGTCACCTACTTCAGACGAATTGAATTTTTGGCGTGCTGACATGATGACGCCACGCTGTTCACGTAACAGACGCAGCCGTCTTGCCAACACATCTCGCGCTCCAAAAGCAATTGAGATCACCATCGACTGGGGAAAATTGCTCCAGAAAACCCAACTTTTAACCTTTTTTTTTGTGATGTCTGAACAAAATACAGCACGTTGTATAGTACTGGACATCCCAAGAGAAATGTCCCTTGTATCACTGCTTTATTTATACTGTTAAACATCAAACAGAAACAACAGCAAACTCAAGAGCTGACACCCCCAATTCCCCATTGTGCTCGTTCCTCTTACAAGTTCATTTACATCAGCGTGATAATACGTTAAGAAAGAAAACGGCGAGGTTGGGGGAGGCGTGAAAATGTCTTCATTCGTCTGGAGCTTGTCCCCGCATAACGTCACCGTGCCTGTCGGGTCTTTATGTAATTATGCGATAAAAGTGATTTGATCGATTCAAACCGGAGGGCAGTATCAGGCTGAGTCAACTCGTGCCGCTGAAAAAATGCTGCATTCTGCTGCGTCTGGGATGTAAAAGCACATTCGTTATCTCCGCGCACACGCTCACACATACACACAAAAACGCCGCCAAGGTCAGTCGGAGGCGAGTCCCCGTCTGTCTTTATCGTACAGAGTGTCCGGGTTACTGCATTCGGAATGACAATAAGGGTCGCCGTTGGAAAGCCGCTTGAGAATTGATTCCATATCCTTGCTATCCATCGTCAGGGTCGTGTACTGGTACTACACACTTTGCCCTAAATGCTTAGACTGCCTTCCTAGGGAGGTTTTTTTCTCCTAGCGCATGCAGTTTCTGCGCGGTACTAGGACAAAAACAGTTACCAATTTGGAGTGTAACGATACATCGACCTAGATCGATTCATCGATTGTTTAAGCAACGATTATTTCTGGAACAAAGTAGTAAAAAAAGTCAAAATTGCTTTGTATTTTATAATACTTTCGGTATCGTGTTAAATCAAGTAAAGACCCTTGAATCGGATCGATTAATATGAGCATAATATTAAACCGATGTCCAGAGGCGTCGCGTCCCATTAGGCAAACCAGGCAATTGCCTAGGGGCCCCCTGCTCTGGGGCCAACAGATTTAGCACAAGCAGCTTTACAGCACTGTCGCAGCGACAAGTGTAGGGAGTGTTTCAATACCATGCAATCATTTGGTAGATTATCTAACGATTCTGTTATCAATCCCAATCAGCACTAACTATGTCACGTAGATTATACATGTTTAAGAAAGCCCAAACAGCTATTAATACCACATGATTGTTTAAAGAATCACCAAGTACTCTCTGGAAAGTCCTTGCTGAGTTTTCTTACGTTGATTTTCACAGGCCACCTCATTATTCATGTGACTACTTAAAGAAATGGGTATTTTTCAAAAAAAGTCTATTAATGGGTCTATCGTATTCCTCGCCAAATACTCTATAAGAAAAATAATATATAAGCATCTAAAATAATCCTAAATAATGTTATTAGCAAATTTAATACTCATTTCGGTCGGTAGTCCACCAATCAGTGGTTTTTACGGAATAATTTGGCCCTACGATCCACCAAATTCAATCTGACTACTGATTTCACACAAAGGACCCCCGCATCCGATGGTGGTATTTTTGTGTTGCTACTCTGTCTTCTATTGAAGGGCCCTATGTTGCTTGTTGCCTGGGGCCCCCGGGGACCCTTGCTACGCCTCTGCCGATGTCGTATTACCATGAAATTGGTGATGTACATTCCTACCACAAACCCAACAAATAGGATTGTTGACTATGCGTTGCTTATGCTAGTGTTAGCATTGGCTTATTAGTACAGAGTTTGAGTACCGTATTAGCCCGAATATAAGACGGCAGTTATTATAAGATGACCCCCTCTTTTTCAAGACTGAAGTTTGAAAAAAAGACTTAATTTATATACAGAAAATAATTACAGTACAATGATTATAACAATATATTTGGGAGAAAAAGCATGTTATTTTGCCTCATTCAAATCTTAATATCTGAACATTAAAATATGTAAGCTAGAGATGTTGATGCCGATCGATCGGGTCCGATCACGTCATTTTAAAAGTATCGGAATTTGCAAAAAAATATCGGCCATGCTTTTTTTCAATATATATATATATACATATATATCTATATATATATATATGTATTAATTAAATCGTTTTCTAATTGTATTTTAATGTTACAGACATAATATGTTACACTCATCCAGAGTCTTTAGTGTAGGCTTAAGGTAGGGTTATCAAATTTATCCCGATAACGGCAGTAATTAATTTTTTAAAAAATGTATCACGTTAAAATATTAAACGCAATTAATGCTTGCGCTGCACGACCCACTCACGCATTGTCGCGCTCAATCTGTAATGGCGCCGTTTTACCTATGTAGAGAGACAAAAGCCAGCGTAAAATGAGTAGAGTGAATTTTGGCAGCCTTTGAAGCCTTTGTTTATTTGGCTAAAGCCTTACAATCCCTCTCACCACGATTAGAAATATCATGGGAAGCAATGTGGGGAAGTAAGATAGCAATTGATCTTTTTCTTAACACCTGATGTTATTTCCCAACGCAGAGAAGATATATCAATTGGGAGCACTACACACAGTCATGGTTCCACTTACCATCATGCATTTAGGCATGGCTACAGTATAATTTACTGAAAGCTCAACAAATACACTAGATGGCAATATTTAGTCACAATATACAAAGTCACAAGTCTTTCTATCTGTGGATCCCTCTCACAGAAAGAATGTTAATAATGTAAATGCCATCTTGAGGATTTATTGTCATAATAAACAAATACAGTACTTATGTACTGTATGTTGAATGTATATATTCGTCCAAGTTTTATTCATTTTTTTTCTTAATGCATTGCCAAAATGTAAATTATCGGGAATGATTGGAATTGAATCGGGAGCAAAAAAAAAAAAAAAAGCAATCGGATCGGGAAATATTGGGATTGGCAGATACTCAAACTAAAACGATCGGGATCGGATCGGGAGCAAAAAAACATGATCGGAACAACCCTAGTTAAAATCTTTGTCATTGGGATTGCTTTTCTCTTTAGCACAGGACTTCTCTTTTCTTCTTTCTTTCAGAAAGAAAGCTGACCAATACGCGGGGTCTGAAAGGCAAATTGTTGTTGGATTATCTTTAAATACCCGCTACTTTTTGAGCTAAATTCTAGCTTTGTATAGGCTAATATTCCTATTGTTGAAAGCACAAAGGTGTGTAATAAACAACTAGCACATTTGTATTTTGCATTTTGTTTTCTTACTGTACCGAAAATGAACCGAACCGTGACCTCAAAACCGATGTACGTACCGAACCGAGATTTTTGTGTACCGTTGCACCCCTAATATGTACTAATTCCGTGCCTACTTTTGTTTCTTAAACAAGGTTAACATCAGTTGTTGTGATAGACATCCAGTCGATTTGAATGATTGCTGCTAGCCCTCCGAGTTCAAATGGATTGGATGCCCATAGTGGACAGTGCCACTGAATGAGATAAAAGTGCACTGAACTGTCTTTCTACAGTGTACTCGTGCATGGACTTTTAGCGGCATTTCAAGAATTTGGAATTAGTTCTCAAACGGTTTTCCTGTCCATGATTCGCCTCAGAAAACCTTTTGTACAGGAGCTTGTTTTATACATGTTGTGCTTCTCGTGGTCCACTTGCGAAGAAGACGTCGATTGGTTATAGCGTATAAAACAGTGGCGGGTCCGTCAGCCCGCCGGTATTCCCTTTGATTCTCGAGGCGGACCTTCAAGTACCGCCCCAGAGTGGGCGTGCGGCAACAAGGCAGGCGCTTCTTCAGCAAGCGGGCCAAAAATCCAATTGGGTAAACTCCGAATCATAAGGTGCTCTCCAAGAGCCACTCGGAGCGGGACAACTTGTCTCGGGCGCGCAGAATGTTTGTGGCGTTGTTCATTTGCGGAAGCTCGCCACTCATGGAAAGGCTTCGCTTGGAGCGCAGACTAGCCCCCGTTTTGGGGTACGCTACGTACAAGCGCTCCCTGGACGAGTCCGCGTTGAGGGAGTGTCTACGGTTGACCCTGACGCCCCCCGCGGGCACGGTCATGTACTGGCGTGGGGCCTGACGGGCCCGGGGGACCCTGGGAGCCGTGGTCCAGTTGGCCGTTTGGACGCGAGCGACCACCGGTGGCACCTTCGCCTCCGCCGAGTTATTGCGGTTGACGTTGTTCAGCTGAACGTCAGCTTGTCGCATGTCAGATGGTTTCGACGGAGCCATGGGGCGCTTCACCCTCGGGGACGCCGGGTGCCAGCTGTGGCTCGCGGCCGAGGTGGACACGGTGCAGTCGGGTAGGGAGGGTTTGGCGGCGCCGGAGTTGGCGGAGGACATCGCGGCGGGCGCTCGCTGCTTGGTCGGCTCCAGCGGCGGCAAAGCGACTCGCAGGCACTCCTTGTCATTCTTCTCGGGGCGCAGGACTTGCTTGGAAAGAGATTTGGGGAGTCCGCAGCCTTGAAGTTGACCGTCGCTGCTCAGGGAACGGATGTCACCCATCTCCAGAGCCTATTGGGAAGAAAGTTGAAGGGAAGGGTTGATTATTAATAATGTGGGCCTTCAGAATCAGTAGTGCTAGATCAGTGACTCACCAGGGGTTCGGTGAGTAAGTGTAAGGGGTTCGGCGGAGGTGCAGACATGCAGGGGCCTATTTTGAGATGCTGACTAAAATCTAAGAAAAGGACGTTTTAGAAAAAGTTTTGAACTGGATTGCCACCACTGGACCAGCTTTCTTTTATTTCTTTCAATTGCTAGTCCTCTATTTGATGGGAGGAGAAACTGGTTTGCTCAGTGGAAGTTTGACTCTCACTTGTTATGAGGAAGTATAACAGACCAATGGGCAGCAGGGACTCAAATTGTGAACTGTTTAAAAACATGCTGTCAAAATGTGAAACATTTTAACAGGAATTTGCTTGCTAGTTTAGATACATCAGTTTTGAATTTGAAAAAAAAAAATCTTATTCTGAAGGGTTCGGTGAATGCACATATGGAACTTGTGGCGTTCAGTACCTTTAGTAATGTTAAGACCTACTGTGCTAGATGATACCACTTGTATAGAGATACATACAGTGATGCCTGCAAATGCTAGTTTGTTTCTTGACCACGTTTGTAATGCCAAACAGTGGCAAATATAAAGGCCAATTCTTAGATTCCACTTGTTTTACTGTCTGGATACTGCAGCCAATCATATTGCAGCATTTCCTGAGATGAACTCAACTGAAATCCATAATAGTGCGAAGTACCAGGGGTGTTTTCTGCTCAGAATCCTGGAGATTTAAATTTTCTGTCTTTAAAGATGATAAAGAATACATGCATTTTTGTTTCAAACCCCCCAAATTCTCAAATAAGTAGTGATAAATCACCAACAAGCTTTATCCATGTGTTAAGCCCCCAAAAAAGAAAAAAAAATGATAAAGATACAGGGCGGGGCAGAGCAACTTGCTTATTTAAATTTGGCGTACTGAAGTGAAGGTTGCTCTGAGGATGGTAGACATGGACTTATTTAAGAGGGTGGGGCTTAAAGTTGGGTACTTAACGTGCATTATTTATCTTGTGTTTATTTTTCAGGGACCTCAGTGAGCATTGTGGAGTGGATGGAGTTGGAATGCGTTTTTGCTGTTGAGGCATTTTTTTCAAGCGGTCGCTCAATCGTCGCAACGTAACGTGCATTCCGTAGACATTTCAATATTGGCCCCTGTGGTTGTGTTCCTGGGCAGCAGTGGATTGTTCCACAGATTAAAAATTTCAGGGAAATGGGCGATGTAAAGAGAATGAAACCTGGCCTCCCACGAACAGCAAGGACACCCCAAAACATTGACACGGTGAGACAATCTGTTCTAATATCTCTGATATCTCTGATATTCATGAAAATTCATGTGCAGCACTTTGGGAGGCCAGGTTTCGTTTTCTTTACAACACCTGTTTTCCTGAAGTTGTTTATCCATGAAACAATCGACTGCCGGCTGGGAACACGACCATGGGAGGTAATATTGAAATATCTATGAAATGCACGTTGCATTGCGACAATTGAGCGACCGCTTGAAAAAAAAAAAAAAGCCTCAACAGCGAAAGCGCTTTCCAACTTCATCCACTCCATGATACCCCCTGGTGTTCCTGAAAAATAAGCACAAAATAAATAACGCACATTGAGAACCAAACTTTAAGCCCCACACTCTCAAATAAGTCCATTCCTACCATCCTCAGGGCAACCATTGCCTCAGGGTGCCAAATTTAAATAAGCAAGTTGCTCTGCCCCACCCTGTATAAAAATGATTTTAAATGAATAAAGAAATAGTAAAATAGGGAAATTGATATTGTAAACATATATTAACGACAAAAGACCTAGTCCAACTCTTTTCAAACTGGAAGCGATCATTCGACCAATGGCAGCCAAAAGTTAGCTATGTGATGTCAGAAGAGATTTATAAAACAAAATACATAAAAAGAAGTGCAAAATAAATACGGACCATACTTATTTCAATTTAGGTGGTTCTTTTTATTTTTTTCAATTTATTACAATTTTTTTTAATTAAATGTAAGTTTTTTTATTTTTAGATTAGCTTTATTTTATTTAGAATTGTTTATATATATTTTTTTTATTCCCGGCTTTTAACATTTTTTTAAATTCCTTAATTTTTTTCTTAATAAATTTTCTGTTTATAAACCATTATTTAAATAGTAATATTTCTAAAATGGATTGAATTATTTTCATATATTTAATATTTTAATTAGCCTTTTTAATTAGCCTTTTATTACTTATTACCCTTTAAATAATTATTTTTTTCCCCCAAAAAAATGGATCTTTCAATGAATTCATTTATTTTATTTAAACTTATTTACAGTTTTCTTTACTGCATATTGCATAATACGTGCTAGCATCACAAATACTACAATTGGATGTCAAATAATCATGACGCAAAATATTGTACCATGGACCGGATTTGGCCCCTGGGCTTTAAGTTTGATACCCCTGTCCTATATTAATGGAATAAAAACTTTTTTTTAAAAAATCAGAATTAGGATTGTGTTCACAAACAATAGTGAAAAAAATACAGTGGTATGAAAAAGTATCTGAACCTTTTTGGAATTACTGACGTTGCGTAATATCGCCATCAAATGTGATCTGATCTTGGTCAAAATCACACAGATGTAAAAACAGTGTCTGCTTTAACTAAAACCACCCAAAATTGATATATTTTGAAAACCTATAAATGTTTGGGTGGTTTTAAAATCAAAAAGATGTAAAAACAGTGTAAACATTTATAATATGTAAATGTTTGGGTGATTTTAGTTGAAGCAGACACTGTTTTTTTCATCTGTGTGATTTTGACAAAGATCGGCTCACATTTGATGGTGATTTTATTCAGAAGTGTGAGAAATTCCAAAAGGTTCAGACACTTTTTCATACCACTGTACTTGCAATTTGGGTCAATTGTATCTAAAAACATCACTTTAGTTCAGGAACTGCTCCGGTTTATGTATATGTCAACATTTTGTGGGTTTTTCTTCTTATATTTGAAATGGTTTCTCCTAACGCGACATGATAGTGTTGGTAATAAATCCCCGTCGCCAAACAAAGGGCCCAACCGACTCACCTTATCTGCGTCTCCCTGGTTGCAGACCCGGTAGCGCACAATGAGAAAGATGATAAACGCCAGCACCGAAGCCACGATAATCCCTCCGATGATGACCACGATGGTCCCGCCCAGGAACTGCGACTGCATGAAGTGGCACCTGAGGTACTGCGGCTCGGTAGAAAAGTGCACGCAGCCGATGACTCTGGTGGCGGTGAGCGAGGTGACCTGGTCGTCGTAGATGGCGAGCACGCACAGGTCGTATTGGGTCCCCGCCGCTAGGTTGTTGACCAGGATGCTCTCGCTGCTCGGCGGGATCATTCTGGAACAAACAAGGGAGGGATTAGTGTGCACAGGTGGACGGCAGGCAGCCAACGTGCTCTTAAGCAGCCTAACAAATATTGACATTTTCAAGAGTCTTATGTTCGTTGTATTCATTTTTCCTAAACAGTGTTGTTTTTTTGTCAACGAACAATTTTTTTTCATGACGATGACAGGATGATAACGAGCTAAAAATGTGCTTTGGGGGACTCAGGTTACGTCTACACTAGGACGGATAATGGCCTTAAATGTTCAATTTATTATACTATAGCTAAAGATAAACTAATATGGGTATTTATTTACCGATCGACTGTTTGTATTACTCTAACACTCTTAATTTAAGCAATCAGGGAATAGTATCGTTTCTCGTATTTACTGTTTAAGGGTTTGTATTACTCTAACACACCCAATATAAAATAAATGGCACTTATACCATAGTCTAAGGAAAACAAGCAGAATATATGGCATTAGAGATACATGACGCCTTCTTATCACGAAAGCCCAATGTGTGCGTCATGCAACTGACTGAGCAAGCTTGACGCTGACAAGCTCATGTCTGCACCACCAACTCTCGCAATCAGTTCTCCCGGACAGTCCAAAACAAATGGCGTGACGCCCTGTCCCAACACAAAGAACATCCAATATTCAACTTATAACACGACTGACAAAACTACAAGAGCCCCTTTGACGCTGAGGTGGCAAAATCCACAACCCTCATTGCCATTACAACAGTTACTCCCAAATCCTCCTGTCCAATCCACAAACAGACAATAATCTTAAACAACGCCAAAACACACCCTTCTTCCTGCTCACCCGCCCAGCGAGAGCCTTCAAAAGACTGTATGTTTAACTAAGCGTTGTCATTTTTCTCGGGAACCTTTTGTTGACGTGTGATAGGGTGACCTTGCCTCCCCGCCTGAGTCTGTTTCTGTTTCGCCTTGCCGTTTGATCGTTGTCGACCTGAATAAATTGTCAATTTTTACTTTGAAGCCTTTTTCCAGCTTTCAAAATGGAGTCAGTACAAAGGGTTAAGACTAAGGGAAACGCGCGGAGTTTGGCCTTTTGGCCAGGATGTTGGAGTCCCGCCGGCCCGGGTCGTTGGAGCTGCGCCAGCGCGGGTCCGGCGGTTCGACTGGCGCGATTCCGGCAGTCTGGCTAAAGGGTCAGATTCCTTCATAGTAGGGTTGTTCCGATCATGTTTTTTTGCTCCCAATCCGATCCCGATCGTTTTAGTTTGAGTATCTGCCGATCCCGATATTTCCCGATCCGATTGCTTTTTTTTTTTGCTCCCGATTCAATTCCAATCATTCCTGATAAAGCAAAAAAACATGATCGGAACAACCCTATTTATTACTATTATATTATATTATATTATATTATATTATATTATATTATATTATTATTTTTATTTAATTTACTTTTGTTCCATGAAGAATCCATATAGGGTTATTTGATTGTGGCTATCTGAAAAACAATATTTTTTTACATTTAGGCACTCCTGCAATCGTCACACTTTTTCTGTTACAAACTGACTCCGGCCCCTCATCAGAGAAGGGAAAAGTTATGTGGCCCTCACAGGCAAAAGTTTGGGGACCCCTGCTTTATACCTTTATTTTTGGAGTCGATTTTTAAAATTTTACAGACCAAAACGTTTTTAGTAAACGTCGACTAAAACTAGACGACATTAGTTTTGCGTTTTCGACAACAAAAACTAGACCACTAATTGATAAGACTAAAATATGACAAAGACTAATAATTATTATCGTCCACCAGACTAAGATTAAAATTAAAAGGGCTGCCAAAATCAACACTGATCCTAAAATCAACTGGTTAACCCTTCCATGCACGAATTATGTTTAAAATAACCTTACAGGGCACTCATTTAAGTCATTGGCTGCCATTAACCACGTGTTCATTTGCGACTCCCAGTAATAAGGGATTGGACGTCTTACACGGTCAATGGATGTTTTTTTTTTTTTTAAAAAGGTGCTATGAAATGATGAACATGTCAATGAATGAAAATGACTGCACTTATGTAATTTTACATATAGAAAACGAATTTGGCACTTCTGTTTTCATAGTTATTCCACCCAAAACAGTGCACCACGATTTAGTGGGCGGGGCTAAGCAGCTGTAAAAAAGGAAGACTAATTAGGGATCTAATTCCATTTTTAAGCCTTTTCTGTAACCTTAATTTTGGATGCTTTTGTGTGCAAAATATGGTCTGCTATCTTTTTGAAGTGACCTGCTGAAGTATTTCATAGCATCCTTTATATATGCGTATTTTTTATTTTACTAACTACACCAACACATACTCTTTGAATATGGTACATACAGTATACCTGGGCTGGCAGTGAATGAGTTAACAAGTATACATCAAAAAGCATTGGGGAAATATATAAGTCCATGTAAATAACATTAATAATAATAATAATAATAATGCTTTATATAGAAAATGAAATTGAAAAATAGAACTAGAAAAATTGAAAATTCTAATTTAAAAAAGATGCAAAAATACATTTAAAAAAAATAGAATAAAATATGGGAAAAAAATATTAATGCGGAAAAAATAAAAAACTAACATATGAAGTTAAAAATTTCAAACAATATTTTTTTTTATTTTTGATGAATTTTCTGCATTTTTTATGTGTTAATATTTTTTTTTTAAATCCTTTTATGATTAAAAAAATATATTTAATATTTTCTCATTTTTTACTTGAATTTTTTTCGCTGTATTCCTCCAACGCTTTATGTATATTTTAGGGCTGTCAAAATTATCGCGTTAACGGGCGGTAATTATTTTTTTTTAATTAATCACGTTAAAATATTTGACGCAATTAACGCACATGCCCCGCTCAGACAGATTTAAATGACAGTACAGTGAAATACCCACTTGTTAATTGTGTTTTATGGAGTTTTGCCACCCTCTGCTGGCGTTTGGGTGCGACTGATTTTATAGGTTTCAGCACCCATGAGCATTGTGTAAGTAATTATTGACATCAACAATGGCGGGCTACTAGTTTATTTTCTGATTGAAAATTTTACAAATTTTATTAAAACGAAAACATTAAGAGGGGTTTTAATATACAATTTCTATAACTTGTACTAACATTTATCTTTTAAGAACTACAAGTCTTTCTGTCCATGGATCGCTTTAACAGAATGTTAATAATGTTAATGCCGTCTTGTTGATTTATTGTTATAATAAACAAATACAGTCCTTATGTACCGTATGTTGAATGTATATATCCATCTTGTGTCTTATCTTTCCATTCCAACAATAATTTACTGAAAAATATGGCATATGTTATGGATGGTTTGAATTGCGATTAATTGCGATTAATTACGGTTAATTAATTTTTAAGCTGTAATTAACTCGATTAAAATTTTTAATCGTTTGACAGCCCTAGTATATTTGCTAAATGTAAATTTAAACATCAAGGGGGTTCATCGTAGGTATCTTTTGCAATAAAAGCTTTGCGATTAGGGCTTCTGTCGTTCCGTCTCCTGCACTGCGGCTCCACAGCCAAAACACGCTGTTGACTGCAACATTTTTGTCCCCATCCTATCATGTCCTGATGATGATCGCCCAAGAACAGAGTTAGAGAGATGAAAGACGCCAGAGATGCTTTTTTTTTTTTTTTTTTTTCTCCCAAACGCCGGCCGGGCTGACGACGCTTTCATCTCCAGCTTACTGCTGACATTTGTTTTTTTTTTTTATTATTATTTTGTTGATTAAGCATTATCAAGGCGGTAAATGGTACACTCCAGCAAAAGGGGATTAGGAGTTGAAGAATGAAAAGTCGGATACGGTGCATTAGTACTCCTGATGGGATTAATGGACAGCGCAAATAATGACAAAGACAGTCGAGTCCCCGGCCTGCGAGAGCAAAAGCGTCCGGGGATTCAAGTGTCCTGAGGCGCCAAAACAAGGGTTCCGCTCCTTTTAAAATGCGCTTAAGGTCATCTTAAGTTTAGACGTGTACAAGTTCGGAGGAGGGAAACTCGTCAAATGTTCTGGCTGGGTTTGACTCACAGTTAAATTAAGGCATTTGCAGGTTCTTCATAATCCTTATAATACCGCATAAAAACATAATTTTTCTTTGCCCCTCATTCTCAGTTTTTTTTTTCCTTGAACCAGTGCAATTCTACTTTTCGAAAAAGTGATTTTTTTTCTCTTGACTTTAATATTTTTTCCCGTAGTATGGTAATATTTTATAGACTGTATGCCTTTTTTTTTTTTTTGCTTAATTTTATTAATGTATTTCAGTGTTTTTTTTTTAATTTCTTAATTTCTGATCAGAATATATATATATATATATATTTTTTTTTTTTTGCAAAATCAGAAAAATATTCATAGTATTGCTAGCTAAATGTTTTTCTAAATTTTTTTTAATTAAAAAAAATCAGCATTCAGAAATGTACTAGTACTATTATTTCCTTCTGAAAAAGTTTTCTCTCGTTTTCTGTTGAAGCAACATCTCACTTTAAATATATTTGTTTTAATTATTTTCTAATTTTAGATTTTTTTAATTAGAAAATAATCCTCATAAAATGACTATTTAACATCTTCTAAAAAAATTTTTTCCAACATATTCAGATTTTGTCCATGTAATATTACAATTTTATTTAAACAAAAATTTTTTTTAATTATTATTTTATTTGTCTTTTTTGAATTGATACCTTATTTTGGTTTATTCTGTTAAAAATTGCATCTTTAATCTGTTTAAATTATTTTTTTTTTTTTTCAAACAAAGATTTTGTTTTTGTGATTATATTTAATAATAGTAATAATTTTCTTTTGGAGAAATATCATAGTTACTCTCTGGATGGTCTATAAATGCACAAAATGACTAACAAACAAAAAACAAAAAATGAAATCTTAATTTTGCTTCAGAGTTTTGGGGAATCTCCTTTTCAAAAATATATATACATATAATCAATTAATGTAAATCACAACTGTTCTTTATAATATTTAGATTTTACTGTAACAGTTATTGCACCAAAATAATTATCTTCACCATCATCCTCCATCAATACATAATCAACAAGTATGATAATAATCCTGTTATTCATTCTTGAGTTATCACCAAATTCATTTTCTGACTTTTGTGATCTTTGACCTCTGACCTCATTAACCCTAAATTTAATCAAATATTCCATTTCTTATTACAAACATCCTGCAAATTTGATAATAATCCTTTTATTCATCCTTGAGTTATCTCCAAATTCATTTTCTGGGCTCTGTGACCTTTGACCTCTGACCTCATTACCGCCAAATTTAATCACATCTTCCGTTGGTTATTACAAACATCCTGCAACTTTGATAATAATCCTTTCATTCATCCTTGAGTTATCTCCAAATTCATTTTCTGGGCTCTGTGGCCTTTGACCCCTGACTTCATTGCACTAAAATGAAATAACTTGCTCCGTTTCTTATCACAAACATCCTGCAAGTTGGACAAAAATCCCTATATTAGTTCCGAGCTATCTTGAACACAAACAGATATTCTGTAGGTTTCACTTACTGGTGGAGATCATTAAAAATAGAACAGGACAAGATCTTTAAAAGATCCTCACCTGTACACCAGTGAGTCATCGTAGGTGCCATTGTACTGAATCTGGAACATGCGAATTCCTGGAATGTTCCTTTGAAAGTTGAAGTGGACTACAGCTGAGGTGGATGTGGCGTCTGCAACCACCACCTTCTTCTCCGAGCCAGTCTTGGCGTTTCCCATGGGGACTCCGCCACCCGGGCCCTCCGCCCCTGTTTTGGTCACTGTGGCGATATCCGATGACCCAGGGTCTGGTTCCTGCTCGGCGGCCGTGTTGTTGGCGATGTGAGGCAGCTTGGCGATGACCAGGTCCACCTTTGTCTGGGCTTCGCCGGCCGGGTTGGACGCCACACAGGTGAAGGAACCTGAAGGGAGGTTAGATTAGTGCGTGAGTCACGTGACCGACAAGTTTTAATGCTATCCATGGCGATGGACGTCTAATACCTCTGTGAAATTGGCCCCCATCAGACGCAAATGTATATATATATATATATATATATATATTTAAATATATTTTTTAATTAAAAAAAAAAAAAGAAGAAGACGCAAATGTACATAAAAATGAGGCCAATTGTTTGTGCTACGTTTGTGCTGCTATCGTTTTTTTTAAGTAATATTTACAATTCCTTTTTCGATCAATCTGAGGTCAAACAGCCCCCCATTTTGATATAAGCCTGCTAAAAAGGCGTCAATCCCTTGTGCTACATTTATGCTAGTTTGAGCTGTAAAAGTTTTGGTTTGTGCTGCAACGGGTTTGGAGATATTTTACTTTTAATTTGTAGTGATGACGTCATGCAGACCCCCCCCATCTACGGTAGAACGGAACAGCAATGGTGCCGTTCATTTGTGCTACGTTTGTGATGGTTTGTGCTGTAAAGATTTTCGTTTGTGCTGCAACGGTTTTGTAGCTATTAAACTTTTAATTTGTAGCGAGGACGTCACGCAGCTCCCAATCTACGGTGGAATGCAACTGCAATGGTGATGTTCGTTTGTGCAACGTTTGTGCTTTAAAATTTTTCGTTTGTGCTGCAATGGTTTTGTAGATATTCTACTTTTAATTCGCAGTGAAGACATCACCCCCCCCCCATCTATGGCGGAATGAAAACGCAACGGTCCCGCTGATTTGTGCTGGTTTGTGCTGTGTAAATTTCTGTTTGTGCTGCTATAGTTTTGGAGTTATTACAAAAAATATTTTTTTTAGGTTGTCTAGAGTCCAACTGAAATCTTACCTTTAGTTTGTGCTGTAAAAACTGTCCTTTGTGTATCTACAAAACTTGTAACTCCCTCAAGTACTCCAGACACAACTCAACTGATGAATTTGTTTGAATCTCTCTTGTTAAAGATCCAAAAACACACAGTGAAAACAAAACAAACACATAAACAGAATTTCAATAAAATTGACGAAATATGAGTACATTTGACAAGCACGTTAAGATACAGAAATAGATGAGTAAAAAATACGTCGTTGGCTGAGTACCAAAATTTTCGGACTATAAGCCGCTACTTTTTTCCCCTCAGTTGGAATCCTGCGAATTATAGTCCAGTGCGGCTCATTTGTTGATTTATTGGGTTAAGAGGTAACACTGTATTTGATAGCGGCGTCATAAGACTGCCATAAGGCCGTCAGAATTATGACATGAAACTGTCATGGACATTAATAAATTCTTATGACCGATGTCATTAAGTGTCATCCGGCAAATTATATCACTAACTCATTTATGTCCAGCTCGGATCTGTTACATCCATTCAAAGTGAGATAATTTGCCGGATGACACAAGATGACATCTTCCATAAGCATTTATTAATGCTCATTGCAGTGTCATGTCATAATTATGATTCTCTTATGACAGTCTTATAGTGCCACTGTCAAATAAAGTGTTACCAAATACCATAACTAGCAATTAATGTAACAACTGGAACAGTAACTGAAGAAATAATTAGCACAGAACATGAATGTATTTATTATTTACACATGTTGCTGCAAGGCATGCTAGGAGGCACGTTAGATGACAAGAGTGTTTACAGTAGGTAGCAGCAAAGGTTGACTGTTGACAAGAGTGTTTACAGTAGGTAGCAGCAAAGGTTGACTGTCTCCGTCAAGGAAGCGGTGATGGCCAAATGAAGCTTCTTGAAGCAATGAAGCTTTTCTTTCATCTCCGCTTGTTAGCTTTCTTTGCTCATGCTAACGTCTGACTTCCTTTTCATTCTCGAAATCGCTTCTTTTCTCCTAATTACCTTGCTCTATGCATACACAAGCGCTAATGTGCCGCCTACTGACATAAATTAGAACAGCACAAAATAACAAAATACATAGCAATGAATGCACCTACAAAAATTTTTGCAGAACAAACGTAGCACAAACGAACAGCATCGTAGTGGTTCTATTCTGCAGTAGATTGGAGACTGCATGCCGTCATCACTACAAACTAAAACTAGAATCTATGCAAAACCATTTTAGCCAGTTAAGATCAAAATGAAGGGTTGATTGACTTCAGATTGACCTACAAAAGATTTGTAAATACAGTGGGGAGAACAAGTATTTGATACACTGCCAATTTTGCTAGATTTTCCCACTTGCAAGCCATGTAGAGGTCTGTAATTTGTATCATAAGTTCTCTTCAACTGTGAGGGACGGAATCTAATACAAAAATCCAGAAAATCACATTGTATAATTTTTAAATAATAAATTTGTATTTAACTGCATGAAATAAGTATTTGATACATTACCAACTAGTAAATATTTCAGTTCTTAGTTCTTTTTTAAGAACCCCTCCTGTTCTCCACTCATTACCGGATGTAATTGCACTGTTTGAACTTGTTACCTGTATAACGGACACCTGTTCACATGCTCAAACAAACAAACAAACTCCAACCTCTCCACAATGGCCAAGACCAAAAAGCTGTGTAAGGACATCAGGGATAAAATAATAGACCTGCACAAGGCTGGGATGGGCTACAGGAAAATAAGCAAGCAGCTTGGTGAGAAGGTAACAACTGTTGGAGCGATTATTAGCAAATGGAAGAAGTTCAAGTTGACGGTCAATCTGCCTCGTTCTGGGGCTCCATGCAAGATCTCACCTCGTGGGGCATCACTGATCATGAGGAAGGTGAGGGATCAGGCCAGAACTACATGGCAGGTCCTGGTCAATGACCTGAAGAGAGCTGGAACCACAGTCTCGAAGAAAACCATCGGAAACACATTACGCCGTCATGGATTAAAATCCTACAGCGCACGCAAGGTCCCGCTGCTGAAGCCAGTGCGTGTCCAGACACGTCTGAAGTTTGCCACTGACCATCTGGATGATCCAGAGGAGCAATGAGAGAAGGTCATGTGGTCGGATGAGACCAAAATTGAACTTTTTGGTCTAAACTCGTGTTTGGAGGAAAAAGAAGGATGAGTACAACCCCAAGAACACCATCCCAACCGTGAAACATGGAGGAGGAAACATCTTTTTTTGGGGCTGCTTCTCTGCCAAGGGTACAGGACGACTGCACCGTATTGAGAGGAGGATGGATGGGGCTATGTATCGCCAGATCTTGGCTGACACCTCCTTCCTTCAGTTAGAGCCCTGAAGATGGGTCGTGGCTGGGTCTTCTAGCATGACAACGACCCAAAGCACACAGCCAAGGCAACTAAAGAGTGGCTCCGTAAGAAGCATCATAAGGTCCTGGAGTGGCCTAGCCAGTCACCAGATCTGAACCTGAGAGAAAATCTACGGAGGGAGCTGAAAGTCCGTGTTGTCCGGCAGCAGCCCCGAAACCTGAAGGCTCTGGAGAAGATCTGCATGGAGGAGTGAGCCAAAATCCCTGCTGCAGTGTGTGCAAACCTTGTCAAGGACTACAGGAAACGTTTGGTATCTGTAATAGCAAACAAAGATTTCTGCGCCAAATATTAAGTCCCATTTTTGTGATGTATCAAATACTTATTTTATGCAATTAAATGCAAATTTATTATTTAGAAATCATACAACGTGATTTTCTGTTTTTTGTATTAGATTCCGTCCCTCACAGTTGAAGAGAACTTATGATACAAATTACAGACCTCTACATGCTTTGCAAGTGGGAAAACCAGCAAAATCGACAGTGTATCAAATACTTGTTCTCCCGACTGAATCTCAAAAACAATAGCAGAACAAACAAAATTTTTTTACAACACAAACCGGCACAAACGTAGCACAAACAATTGCAATCATTACATTTAAATTTGCGTCTGATGGGGGCCAACTTCACGAAGTTACGTCTTACCCGTTTTGACCGGGAGAAGCTGGCCTCGAATGATCCCAATCGCGTTTAAAACAACACAGTTTAGACCCATTACGCCTACATTTAAATATATTTAAAGCCAGCTTCATTTAGCACAAACACAGCAAAGGTTGAACATTACAAAGGTAATAAAAAGCCGAGAAGCACTTGTTAAGTGGACTACTTAATGGCGCCACATCTCAGACGCTAAGTGTAAAAACACTGAGTAGCGAGTCAATAAATATTTGTTGTCTCTTTAACACACAATTAGACTTTTTCCCCCTGACTGAATAAAAAAAAAAAAGAGGGGGAAAAAAATGGCACAAAGCTTGAATTTTACACGCGGCGTCACAGTTTAGCATTTGTGAATGAGAACGATGTAATCAATGTAAATTAGTCTGAAAAAATAAGAGGATGCCGTTTTGGGAGATTCGTTCTGTGAATGCTGATTAGCGCTTATCTTATTCCGCACCCTGAAAAATATTTTTATCATAATCAGTATTCTATTATTTCTTTTTGACCTTCTGAAAGTACACGCTTGTTAACTTATTCCGCTGTTGAAATGTTTAGCTCGTTAAGAACTTTCAGGACACTACTTGAGTATTCCAGTGATTTCCATTTTTTTACATAATTACTAGGGCTGTCAAACAATTAAAATGTTTAATCGAGTTAATTACAGCTTAAAAATTAATTAATCGTAATTAATCGCAATTCAAACCACCTATAAAATATGCCATATTTTTCTGTAAATTATTGTTGGAAGGAAAGATAGGACACAAGACGGATATATACATTCAACATACGGTACATAAGTACTGTATTTGTTTATTATAACAATAAATCAACAAGATGGCATTAACATTATTAACATTCTGTTAAAGCGATCCATGGAAAGAAAGACTTGTAGTTCTTAAATGATAAATGTTAGTACAAGTTATTGAAATTTTGTATTAAAACCCCTCGTTTTAATAAAAATTGTAAAATTTTCTATCAAAAAATAAACTAGTAGCTTGCCATTGTTGATGTCAATAATTACACAAAGCTCATTCATGGTGCTGAAACCCATAAAATCAGTCGCACCCAAGCGCCAGCAGAGGGCGGAAAAACACCAAAAAACCAAGTAACAAGTGGACATTACACTGTGCTGTCATTTTAATCTGTTTGAGCGGGGCATGTGCGTTAAATGCGTCAAATATTTTAACATGATTAATTTTAAAAACCAATTTACGCCCGTTAACGCGATAATTTTGACAGCCCTTAAATATAGTATAATATAATATAATTGTATTGTAAAATTGTGTTTGAGGGTGCTTTTATCAGCAGACAGATCATAAGAATTGAGAAGATAGCTCAAGTTGCCGCTTTTTTTCAAGCAGTTTTGACTATTTACTAGGGCTGTCAAACGATTAAAATTTTTAATTGAGTTAATCACAGCTTAAAAATTAATTAATCGCAATTCAAACCATCTATAAAATGTGCCATATTTTTCTGTAAATTGTTGGAATGGAAAGATAAGACACGACAGATATATACATTCAACATACTCTACATAAGTACTGTATTTGTTTATTATAACAATAAATCAACAAGATGGCATTAACATAATTAACATTCTGTTAAAGCGATCCATGGATAGAAAGACTTGTAGTTCTTAAAAGATAAATGTTAGTACAAGTTATTGAAATTTTATATTAAAACCCCCCTTAATGTTTTCGTTTTAATAAAATTTGTAAAATTTTCAATCAAAAAATAAATTAGTAGCTCGCCATTGTTGATGTCAATAATTACACAACGCTCATGTGGTGCTGAAACCCATTAAAATTAGTCGCACCAAAGCGCCAGCAGAGGGCGAAAAAACAAAAAACACAAGTAACAAGTGGACATTACACTGTGCTGTCATTTTAATCTGTTTGGGCGGGGCATGTGCGTTAAATGCGTCAAATATTTGAACGTGATTAATTAAAAAAAATAATTACCACCCGTTAACGCAATAATTTTGACAGCCCTGATAATTACACATTCCCACAAAAATAAATCACGATTAAAATAATTAATTGGCTGCTATTGACGGCAATAGACGTCCAATCCTTTTTGACTGGGAGGTTTGGCAGCCATCATTCGGAGGGATTGGACGTCCTTCGTTGTCAATGATAACCAACTGAAGACTGCAAGGGAAGCTCAGCTTCTTCTAAAATGTCAAAAAATAAGTGATCAAATGTATATTGAATTGAATTGAGGAATATGAGAGACGCATTAATAGAATTTTTTTGAAAAATTAACATTTCTTTAAGTAGTCACATGAATAATGAGGTGACCTATGAAACTCAACGTAAAACAACTCGGCAAGGACTTTCCAGCGAGTACATGATGAGTCACTATTTAAACAATCATGTGTTATTAATAGCTGATTGAACTTTCTTAAAAATGTATAATCTATGTGACGTGGTTAGTGCTGATTGGGATTGATAACAGAATCGTTAGATAATCTACCAAATGATTCCATGGTATTGAAACACTCCCTACACTTGTCGCTGTGACAGTGCAGTAAAGCTGCGTGTGCCTAATCTGTTGGCCCTATGGGGGCCCCTTCTGGCTGGAGGCCCTAGGCAATTGCCTGGTTTGCCTAATGGGACGCGACACCTCTGGTGCTTCTTACAGACCCACACATCAATTGCCACACGAACACTTGCCCACTAGCACACTCACTCCCCAACAGCCAATCAGAGCAAAGCGTTCAAAATGTAAACATATGTGTCTGCCATTTGCAGAGGCAATCAAAAAATGAACAACTAAGATTGCTTGAAAAAAAATGATATTCTGTGCATTTTCAATATAAACTGTCTTACAAACCTAATAGAATAATATCAGAGCTTATGAAAATGAATGCAGAAAATAATCATGCAAGGTCACCTTTAAGCAAAAAAAGCACAAAAACAAGTAAAAATTCATTTTGATTGAGCTATTTCATGATGTCTCAAGCACCTTAATTATTACAAAAGTATCTCTATCAGCAATTCTTGGCTTAGTATGATATTATCTCAATTTACAAATTGGCTTACCCAGTGTGAAATCTGGGCCTCTGCAATTTGCGCAATCAAATCAAATCAATTTTCCTCCTTTGAAATGAATTTGAAATGCTATTAATTTGTGTTGACCTCCCGAAACCACAACGTGTGTTTTCAAAGAAAACTAGAGCTGGGATTTGGGGAAAAACATCATAAAAGGAACTGGAGAGAAGGTCTTATCCGCACTAACCCGAGTCTTTGACGGTGCTGATGAGGATGTCGAGTGTCCCATCGCTGTGCACTGAGGCTCTGGACGAGTTGGACATGAGGCGTCCGTCGGGGGCGATCCAGTGAATGATAGGGTCCGGGTCCCCCCGAGCCTTACACCGTAACGTCACGCTCTGACCCTCCAGGGCTCGCAGCTCCTGCAAGCACAACACCGGGGCTGATATATTGACCACGTTTGGGGCTTTTACAGCTCTGTTCCCTGTAAACGTAATCGACTATTGATCGCGTCGTAACGTTGAATTAGCGTGCCAGAGGGGCCGTCGATATAGCGGCAAACGCGCGTGAACGATAAACATCCGGCGTGATGTAAAACAGGCGTGAGATACGGCTGTTTGTTGCTCCCGCGCCGACTCGATTGAATCGTTTTATTTGGATGTTTATCTGGACCTCGTCGTCGTAATGGCACATCGATCACAAAACGGCAAATTGCTTATTACAATCCGCGAGCGGGGTATGCACGTACGATGAGGTTCAACACACATTTACCTCGTTGGCTGACAGACAATCCATTTGAAAATTCACTAGAAGTCCCTCCAAGTTCAAAATGGATTGGACAGCTATCGCTGTCAATGGCAGCCAATGAGTTGGACTGTTATAGAATGTCGGAATATTTGACGTGAAGAAGACAGCGTAAGTCGTAGAAAGAGTAGTACTTTGTCGTAATTGAGGTATTAGTAGAAGTAGGGTTGTTCCGATCATGTTTTTTTGCTCCCGATCCGATCCCGATCGTTTTAGTTTGAGTATCTGCCGATCCCTATATTTCCCGATCTGATTGCTTTTTTTTTTTTTTTTTGCTCCCGATTCAATTCCAATCATTCCCGATAATTTTTCCCGATCATACACATTTTGGCAATGCGTTGAGAAAAAAATGAATAAAACTCGGACGAATATATACATTCAACATACAGTACATAAGTACTCTGTTTATTATGATGATAAATCCTCAAAATGGCATTTACACTATTAACATTCTTTCTATGAGAGGGATCCACGGATAGAAAGACTTGTAATGCTTAAAGGATAAATGTGACTTTGTTTATTGTGACTAAATATTGCCATCTAGTGTATTTGTTGAGCTTTCAGTCAATGATACTGTAGCCATTTAACTGTTCTGCCCAAATGCATGATGGGAAGTGCAACCATGACTGTGCGTAGTGGCACCAATTGATATATCTTCTCTGCGTTGGGAAGTAACATAGGGTGTTAAGAAAAAGATCAACTACTACCTTTCTTCCCCATATTGCTTTCCACGATAATTCTAATTCTTGAGAGAGGGTTTTTAAGGCTTTAGCCAATTAAAAAGAGGCTCCAAAGACTGCCAAAATTCTCTCTACTCATTTTACGCTGCCTGTTAGCTCTATATATAGGTAAAATGGCGCCATTATAGATTGAACGCGGCAATGCTTGAGTGGGTCGTGCAGCGCATACGTTAATTGCATTAAATATTTTAACGTGATTAATTTTTAAAAAATCATTTACCGCCGTTTACGCGATAAATTTGATAGCCCTACTTTAAGCCAAAACTAAAGACTCTGGATGAATGCAAGACATTTTGTCTGTAATGTTAAATACAATTAGAAAACGATTTAATTAAAAAAAAAAAAAAAAAAAAAAAAATATATATATATATATTTTTTTTTTTTTTTTAAAAAGGCATCTCCGATATTTTTTTGCCGATTCCGATACTTTGAAAAGGACCTGATCGGACCCAATCGATCGGCATCCCGATCAATCAGGACATCTTTAGTAGAAAGAATACCGTATTTTTCGGACTATAAGTTGCATCCAAGTATAAGTCGCACCAGCCATAAAATACCCATCGAAGAGGAAAAAAAATATATGTCAGTCGCATTTTTGGGGCAAACTTACTTGATAAAATCCAACACATAGAACAGATATGTCATCTTGAAAGGCAATTTAAAATAAAAATACGATAGAGAACAACATGCTGAATAAGTGTACAGTATGATAATGTTACAACAAGGCCGGCCCAGCCTATACGCAGACTATGCAGCTGCTTAAGGCCTCTGACCACTAGGGGCCCCCCAATCTGGCAACCTCATTTTATACGTTGTTAATAGAGCATCGTGAATAATGTGGCGTGCATTACCGTTTATCTATGCAAACATCCATTTTCTTGTCATTACAATCTGGCAAACTGGGGAGTGACGTTGAACCTGCTTTAAACTGTATATACTTTATTTGCTGTTGTGATATTTGACGTTCACTTTATACAACAGTTGTAACTTGTGTACTGTTGTACTGGTTGTGACAGTACAGTCCATTGTGAGACTGTGAAATTGTTTAATTTATATTCTATTTTGTTTACTACAGTTTGCTTTATTTGACTTTTGTGAGTTTTGATACTTGATTACAAGCTTAAAAATTTAAAAGTTCTTCCTTAACTTCGTTTCCTCTTTTAGAAAAAGGGTTGGCGCCATGTACTGTACTTACTGACAATCATTTTGGGTGAGAAGTTTGAAGTATGAAGTGCAACAAAATCTGATTAATATACAAAATATGGACGTATGGGTTGGATTGCATACATGGGTTTCACAGTACACTGTGACGAAATGGTGGGCCAAAAATATGGGCCCCTTGGCATTATTTGCTTAAGGCCCCCAAATGGCCTGGGCCGGCCCTGTGTTACAAGATGCATGAACAACAAAAGCGAACGTGGCCGGTATGTTAACGTAACATAGCTAATAAGATTATTCGGGAAATATAGCGTAAAGAACATGCTAACAAGTTTACCAAATCTGCAAAACACCGAAATAAAATGTGAAATTACATAATAATGTGTTAATAAGTTCACACATAAGTCTCTCTAGAGCAGTACTTCTCAAATGGTGGGGCGCGCCCCCCCAGGGGGGCGCAAAGCGATGCCAGGGGGGGCGCGAGTGACCTCGGGGAACATGCTTTTTTTTTTTTTTGCCGTACTAGAATAAAGTGTACTTGCACATCCACTCCGTGGGTGGCAGTGGCGCTCTCATTTTCAATGTGCGTGCAGTATTTTTGAAGTAAGCAAGAGCACACGGAAGAGACTCATGCAGAGCTGGACTCACGCAGCGACCCACTGTCTTCTTTGGTTCTCACGTGTCCGGCCGAGAAGTGCCGTTTTCGGCTTGGGATCGTCACGACCACCGCCCTCACCTACGGTTCTCCCTCGGCCGCCGAGAATGCGCTTTTTTCGGGCCGTTTGCCTTTGACTTTTAATATAGTGGGAAATGAGGAAAGACCACTGTTTACTGAGTCTAAAAATGATTATAGCGGAGAAGCCAAATCAGTTAAGACGCCACTTAAAGACATTAGACCTCAATCTCATTGATAAGCCGCTTGATTGTTTTTCAGCGAAAATGTGCCGAATATTGCCAATTGTCACAATCGTCCCGCTTTGTCAGTGTTATATCAGTAAACCAGTGAGCACTGTGGTGAATCAGCGAAAATAAAAACTTTCCTTCTGTCCAAAGACTTTTTTCCCCCCTTCTATTCAGTTTTGTTTTTTTTCGGTCAAATTTTTTGGCATGTTGTCCTGAAGAGTAAATGTTTCTAATCAATTTGAATTTGTTATTATTTACTGATTTTATTACATTTTATTTTTCAGTATCAAATGGTCAAAAATGTACCTTGAGTGTATTTTTACAGTTTGGATGTGACTTTTTTTTTTTTTTTTTTTTTTTTTTTTTTTTTTTTTTTTTAACTTCAGGCAAATTGATGCGCGTTGTCTTTTCTGTTACAAGCAACACAATGTTAAAAAAGTTATACTTTATTATAAGTTGATCTGTTACTTTTTTTCTTTAATAGAAAAAAAAGGACACAATGTTAGGCTGAGGCGTACTTATAATAGTAATATAGACGAATGATACTATTTACAGTGGCGGCAGAGAGTTGGGGGGGCGCGAAACATTTACGTCTTCCTTGGGGGGGCGTAACAGAAAATAATTGAGAAGCACTGCTCTAGAGTATAAGTCGCACCCCCAGCCAAACGATGAAAAAAACTGCGACTTATAGTCCGAAAAATCCGGTAGTACTTTGTGGTAATTGAGGTATGAGTAGCAGTATAGAAAAAGTTGTAATGCGCTTGTAATACTGCCCTACAAATCGTCGTAAATGTACAGTAGAGAAAGTAATAAAAGTAATTGTTGTGATAATAACTTAATGGTAAAATTAGTCGCAGTAGTAGTATTAGGATTAGTATTAGGCAATGTGAGACATTTTTTTACATTTGCTGTCCTCCAAGCAAGCTAAAACAACAAACCAGTAAAGTTGACATATTTTTCATTAATTTATGATGTTTCCTGGCAATGGAAATTGCTCAGGATGAATAGTATTGTAAATATAACTAATTTAAAAAAAAATTGGTATTGTGTCTTACTTTACTCCATCTAAAGTGCAAACTGAGACAGACTAATAAAAAGGTAAAGTGAACCAATGAGGGGTAAACTGATTCATTTACTTTTTCCCCTCTTAATATGAAAAGTCATAATACCAAATGTTGTGAAAGTTGGAATCCTAACAGGTGGCTTGACAATAAGACAATTCAGAGTGAATGTCAGAATAGCAACAGCATCCTCAGGTTTGGTCGGTTAAACACATTTTTTTAAACACCTGAACACAACTCAAGATCTACTACACCAGGGGTCGATCGTAAGAAATACTCATCATTAGCCACGTTTACATGCTGACTTTTATTCATACCGATTCAAATCATTCCGAATGGAAATTTCAGATCAGCTGTTTACATGTCACTTCATCTATTCCGATCCAGCGTTTACATGTGACTGCCTTTATTTCGAAAGGACGTTTGACAACTGCCGTCTGACATGCGCAGATTAATCAAAACAAAGCGTCACGTTGCAAAACATGGAGATCGATCGTCGGAGTGCTGCTGTTTTAACTTTAACCCACTTGTTGTGTTTGTGGGGTCGTATCCGCTTCTGCTGTTTTGCTCTTTTGCCTTGTAGTAGCCGGTTTTCCACCGGTTTCTAATCTGGTCAACGCTCCGGTCTATTCCGGCTTCGTGTAACCTCTCGTGAACTTTTTTAAATAGTTAACTGTTCCTCGTTTTACGCCCGTCGAAGCGAGCAATTATATTAAATCCTTTTAAGTTTGAATTAAATACAATCTTTCCGCCCGACTCCAATTAGGTGCGCTGTGCTTGGAAGCCATGTTGCAAGTGACGTTACTTACGTCGCAAAGTGACGTCAGTACGGAGCATGTGCAGAAAGAACGCAACCAGACACCATTCCGCTTCCCTGTTTACATGATATAATTTTACTTCTAATCGGTTTGGGAAAAGGAATATTCCACCCCTGTGAATCGGAATGAAATTCCATTCGGTTTGGGCCTGTTCATTCCGAATGAGGTGTTTATATGGAACACATTTATTCGGTTTGAACAAATATTCCGATTGTAATTGGAATATTTGGCTCCATGTAAACGTGGCAGTAGATTAGCAACAGCATAACTATGTTATTGAAAAGAATTCAGAGACTTTAAAAGTGTTGAAATTACACAAAATGCACACATTACTTGTATTTTTAGTTTTAAACATATCGTATGGCTCTCACGGAATTACATTCATAAATATGTGGTGTTCATGACTCTCTCAGCCAAAAAGGTTCCCGACCCCTGCTCCCGGGTGACCATATTTTGATTTCCAAAAAAGAGGACACTCGGCACGACCTCGAGATACTTGAATTTTACTCGAAGCTCACTCAAAGGTGCCGATACCACTTTGATATATTTAAAGTGTGTCTTCTCCGTCTGGAGAGAAAAATTCAGTTTTATATATACAGTGGTGCAAGTAAGTATTTAGTCAACCACTAATTGTGCAAGTTCTCCCACTTGAAAATATTAGAGAGGCCTGTAATTGTCAACATGGTTAAACCTCAACCATGAGAGACAGAATATGAGAAAGAAAAAAAAAACTGAAAATCACATTGTTTGATTTTTAAAGAATTTATTTGCAAATCATGGTGGAAAATAAGTATTTGGTCAATACCAAAAGTTCATCTCAATACTTCGTTATGTACCCTTTGTTGGCAATAACGGAGGCCAAACGTTTTCTGTAACTCTTCACAAGCTGTTCACACACTGTTGCTGGTATTTTGGCCCATTCCTTTATGCGGATCTCCTCTAGAGCAGTGATGTTTTGGGGCTGTCGTTGGGCAACACAGACTTTCAACTCCCTCCGCAGATTTTCTATGGGGTTGAGACCTGGAGACTGGCTAGGCCACTTCAGGAAACTTGAAATGCTTCTTACGAGGCCACTCCTTTGTTGCCCTGGCTGTGTGTTTGGGATCATTGTCATGCTGAAAGACCCGGCCACGTCTCATCTTCAATGCCCTTGCTGATGGAAGGAGATTTTCACTCAAAATCTCTCAATACATGGCCCCATTCATTCTTTCCTTTACACAGATCAGTCGTCATGGTCCCTTTGCAGAAAAAACGCCCCAAAGCATGATGTTTCCACCCCCATGCTTCACAGTAGGTATGGTGCAATTCAGTATTCTTTTTCCTCCAAACACGAGAACCTGTTTTTCTACCAAAAAGTTCTATTTTGGTTTCATCTGACCATAGCACATTCTGCCAGTCCTCTTCTGGATCATCCAAATGCTCTGTAGCGAACCACAGACGGGCCTGGACGTGTACTTTCTTCATCAGGGGGACACGTCTGGCAGTGCAGGATTTGAGTCCCTTGCGGCGCATTGTTTTACTGATAGTAGCCTTTGTTACTGTGCTCCCAGCTCTCTGTAGGACATTCACTAGGTCCCCCCGTGTGGTCCCGGGATTTTTACTCCCCGTTCTTGTTATCATTTTGATGCCACAGGGTGAGGAGGGAGTTGAAAGTCCGTATTGCCCAACGACAGCCCCAAAACATCACTGCTCTCGAGGACATCTGCATGGAGGAATGGGCCAAAATGCCAGCAACAGTGTGTGAAAAGCTTGTGAAGAGTTACAGAAAATGTTTGGCCTCCGTTATTGCCAACAAAGGGTACATAACAAAGTATTGAGTTCAACTTTTGGTATAGACTAAATACTTATTTTCCACCATGATTTAAAAATCAATGTGATTTTCATTTTTTTTTTCTTCTTCACATTCTGTCTCTCATGGTTGAGGTTTACCCATGTTGACAATTACAGGCCTCTCTAATATTTTCAAGTGGGAGAACTTGCACAATTAGTGGTTGACTAAATACTTATTTGCCCCACTGTGTGTGTGTATATATATATATATATATATATATATATATATATATATATATATATATATATATATATATATATATATATATAATATAATATATAAATGCCATATAGTATATAACCAAAGAACAATTCAAATTCTCGGAGGTTACTCAACAGGCTTTATTCTTCCTAAAAAATAATCAAACAATGAAAACGTAAAAACAAAACAAACAAAAAAAAAACCTGAATTAAATAATGATAAATATATAAATATATACAATGCAGACCCATGGAAATTTAGTCCAGTCAATACACACAGACACAGACTATGTGCCAGCTAACATTTTTATAAATTACCATCACGACAATTGTCGTTGACTAATTGTTTTTCCCACTGAATTGTTATTCTCATTCAATGTTTTAGATTACACGCAAACAATAACCGAAATAAATTGACAAACTATTCAACCAGCACATTTCCAAACGCAGCAGTTTAAAACAACATTCCCCATAATGCCTTGCGCAGCTTAGCTCACTGATAGCTGCCCTATTAGCAAACACCGGCAGCCGAGGCAAAATCAAACATTGCTGTAAAAGTTTACAATCATCGGCAGCGCAACGATGCGAAACCAAACGGGTTTACTGATCATGCCAGTACAAAGCTCCAACAGAAGTCCACAGTTGCCAGAAAGTAAGTTTAGCAAGTGTACCTGTAGCCTGTGAGCTCCTGTCGCAACAAAGGTTTGTTTGTGAATGAGAATTGACAGTTAACGCCATGATAAAGCCAGTCATGCATGCGCAAATTTGTATCCAAAGTAGAAGAAAGGTATTTTCGACTTAATTACTCTTTTGGGTACGTGAGCATTTGAATATATATAGTATTGATTGTAAAAAAAACTCTTACCAACTGGGTAGGCTCTCTGGAACACGTCACAAGCAGCACAGTACCGTAGTAATATGTGCAAAGTGTCAGTCAATTTCAACACACGCTAATTTGTTCGTGAAAAATAATGAAAACCGAACATTTTCATGAATTAATAAAACCCGGCCGGACGCCACAGATAGGACGTGAAAAGTGGACATGTCTGAGCAAAAGAAGACGTTTGGTCACCCTAATGTACTCTATTAACTTTACTGTTATCTTAACAGGGGAACGATAGCATGATAATTGTAAATGCTAAAATTCAAGTAATCTGTAAATTTGGTTAGCTTTAGCCCAACTAATTTACTAAACGTTAGCAAGGCTAAACGAGATTTTGCCATGTGTTTATTCTTGTTAAGGAACGACTCATAATTATGAATTTGTTTCATGCATGCATGTTAGTTTCTTCAAAGGTTTTTAACCTGAAATCAACACTTCACTCCAAATAAACTACAAACAGAATAAAAGGTGCCAGCTGAGTTCATAACCTACATTTCCTGCTGTTGGTTGGCTGTTTTTGAGTCAAGGCAAGAATGAGGCAAATCTTCAATTAACACATGTAGTGGGAGTAATATTCTTAATAACATTAGTTGGAGAAATAACAGTTGTAGTCGAACTTACATCTGATAGTCTCTAGGAAAACCGTTCAACTTCAGTCCACTTATTATGTATAAGTGCACCTTTTGATGGGTAAAAGTTGTCTACAAAAAAACTATTTTACAATATCCCGATAGTTGAGAGCCCCAGGGACGTCCCGCGAGCTTTAAAAGTCTGCCAACTGTGATATTTGATGTGAAGCTACAGCGGATTAAGTGAGAGTTTGTGGGTCACACCTGAGAGTGCCTGGTGATGAGAGGAGGCTCGCACAGGAACTCCTCTTCCGACACGGTCCAGAAATAGCGTCCAGCGAGGTGCTGAGGCGAAGCGCAGGTCTCCAGGTCGTCCTCGCGCCGCAACCTCCGCAGCCAGAGGAGCTCGCAGTTGCACCGCAGCGGGTTCCCGCCGAAGCTTAACGCGAAAGATGTCGGTCCCATGATCCCCGAGGTGGCTAGGACTCCCGCTCTGCGGAAAAGGGCAGAGGTTTAAAGGTTTCACTGTATGAAATAATGTTGAATTAACTGTTAAATACTGGTAGCTGTGGTTGCCAGAATTGTAAAGTTCAAATAACTTGGCTATTAGCTCAGTAGTCAGCATGCTTGACTGCCACAGGTTCAAACTCCAGTTTGAACAAGAAATGATGCGCAGTTACGTATTTGCTACAGTACTTGTTAAAGTAACTTGGAACATAGACGTGACCATCAGTTGACGAGACAGCTCCTACAAACATTGCGCAACACCTTCCTGGAGGGGGCCGACCCAGGCAGAGCGTTGAGGTGGCTTTCATTATGATAAAACTCACGCAGGATTTAGGTGGAAAAAGGACGGACGTTTTACTGCATACAAGCAGGCAGGAGTGTCTCAAGAATAATTTGGTTGCGGATTCAGGGTAATTATTATATATAATAGCACCATGCATGCACTTGGAAACATTGTGAAACAAATGCATGGGAAAAAATTAGCCTAACTTTCGCTTGAAATATTTACGTAAAATAAATTATAGCTGCCCGGTTTTCTGCTTTTGACCAAGAATCTAGACAGTTTTATGCTCATATCTATTGAAATTCCAGGATTTACGCATTTATTTACAAGAATTTTCAACTTATAAAGCTCTTTGCTTTGTGACAGCCGCCACATTGTATTTTGTATCTATACACAACTGCGTAACTTTAGCTTGAAATATTTACGTAAAATGAATGATAACTGCCTGTTTTTTTTGTTTGTTTGTTTGTTTTGTTTGTTTGTTTTGTTTTGGCAAGGAATCTACACCGTTTTAGGTTCATATCTATAGAAATTCCTGTATTTACGAATGTATTTCCGAGAACTTTCAAATTAAATAGCGCTTTGTTTTGTGACAGCCAACATGCTGGTTTTTTATCCATACACTATAGCGTAACTTGAGCTCGAAATATTTACGTAAAATGAACGATAACTTTTTTTTTTTTTGCTTTTTACCAAGAATCTACACTGTTTTATGTTCATATCTATAGAAATTCCTGGATTTACGCATTTATTTACTATAATTTTCAACTTAAAAAGTTCTTTGTTTTGTCATGGCTGCCATGTTGTATTTTGTATTCATACACAGTAGCGTAATTTTGCAATAAAATGGTAATCAGGTCATTTTTGGCCAACTGCCCGTTTTTTGACAAAAAATTAGTAATTTAGACATTTCTACGTCCATACAAAAAAATCGCTTTTTTTTTTTACGTGTTTTATTTTATGTAACATTTCAATCTAAAAACGATGTTAGCCGGCAAGACATGCCTCCGCGCTGAGGCAATAGTAACATCGGAATTCAACCTAAATAAGTTGTGATTGTATGTATAAAAATTCAAAAAAAACATTTGAGTAAAATTAATATGGTTCTGCGTGCTTTCTTCAAGTATTACGTTTCTGATTTGAAAACTGAGTGATTTATTTGTTGTTGAAAACAATAAATTTAAAAAAAAAAAAAAAAAAGTCGCTATTTCGGGTAAAAACCTATATAATATGTTAAATATTGCTATTGATACTGAAAATATAGGTGATTATCACTGCATTTGATAATATTTTTTTTTTGCATCTAGAGTAAAATTTGTTAATTTGATAGCCATTTTAAGTTTTGTTATCCTTATATAAAAGAATAATCAGGATTTTATCAGGGAACGACTTTGAATTTTTTTATGTCGCTGCTCATGGAGACTCATAGGTAACACTTTACAATTAGGGTCCCTTAATTAACATTAGTTAATGCATTTTTAGACAATAACTAATGTTTAAGTAACATTACAATAATTCATATAATTGCTTTTCCAACATTTATTAATATATTAATTAACATGAGTTAATGCATTAGCTAATGCATTAGTTAATGCATAACCAGACAGTAACTAATGATCTGGTAAAATTATATATATAGGCCTATATAGGGTTAGAGTTTGCTAACTTAGCATTTATAATTTCTTAGTTAAGTATTACTTAACCTTAATTAACCATTACTTCATGTTTTTTGGACCCTTATTGTAAAGTGTAGCACACGTATCCCTTAACTAAGAAATTATACATGCTTAAGTTCCCCCCTCTTAACCTTTATTAACCATTACTGATTGCTTTCTGGACCCTTATTGTAAAGTGTAGCACATATGTCCCTTAACTAAGAAATTATAAATGCGTAAGTTACAACACCCCCCCCCCCCCCCCCCCCCCGCCCCCTAACCTTTATTAACCATTACTGAATGCTTTTTGGACCTTTATTGTAAAGTGTAGCACACGTATCCCTTAACTAAGAAATTATAAATGCTTAAGTTACCCCCCCCCACCCCCCACCCCCCTTAACCTTTATTAACCATTACTGAAGCCTTTTTGGACCCTTATTGTAAAGTGTAGCACATGTGTCCCTTAACTAAGAAATTATACATGCTAAAGTTAACTAACTCTAACCCTATATAGGCCTATATTTTTTTTTTAATTTTACCAAATTATTAGTTACTGTCTGGTTATGCATTAACGAATGCATTAACAAATGCATTAACGAATGCATTAACTAATGCATTAACTCATGTTAATTAATATATTAATAAATGTTAGATAAGCAATTATTGTAATTATTGTAATGTTACTTAAACATTAGTTATTGTCTTAAAATGCATTAACTAATGCATTAATTCATGTTAATTAATATATTAATAAATGTTAGATAAGGGATGAAATGAATTATTGTCATGTTACTTAAACATGAGTTACTGTCTAAAAATGCATTAACTAATGTTAATTTGGGGCCCTTATTGTAAAGTGTTACCGACTCATATATACTTAAGGGAGTTGCCCGTTTTGAAAATATTTGAATTTTAAATTTTTGAAAGTAGGCCCCCTACGGATTGGCCCCGTGTTCCGTTAACTGATGGTCAATGACTTGGAACCCGTATGAAAACTTCTCATAATTTCCCCTCACCTCTGGAAAATGGGGTCAGGGGGTAGCTTCTGGAGCTTGTTGGAGGTCACGTCCAACCTCTTGAGCTTCTGCAGGCCCGCAAAAGTGCCCTCGGGGATGTAGCTGAGCATGTTATGGTCCAAGTTGAGTGTGTGGAGGCTTGACATTCTCTGGATAGCCACCCAAGGGACGCTCTCCAGGTTGTTGTAGGACAGATCCAACTCTTCAAGGGCCGTCAGGTCGTTGAAAGCGCCGATCTGGATGTGCGTGAGCTGGTTGTTGTTGAGGATTAGGTGGTGCAGCTTTGACATGCCGCTGAAAGTGTCGTTGGTGATTCGCGTTAGCCGGTTGCTGTCCAAGTGGAGCGCCCGTAGGTTCTCCAGGTCCTTAAAGGCGTGTGGCACGATAGTCCCGATGGTGTTTCGGGAAAGCGTCAGGTCCACTAGCTTAGTCATGTTGGCGAAATCCTTGCGTTTGACGCTGGTGACAAAGTTATCCCCCAGCCGCATTTCAACCGTGTGCCGGTCGATGTTGGGAGGCACGAACAGAAGCCCCTTTTTGTCGCACAACGTGGCCAAATTGGGGTTGAGCACCTGGCACACGCAACGCTTTGGGCAGACTTGAACCTTGTGGGCTTTGACAGCCGCACAGAGGACCATCAGATAAAGCAGGAGGATCTCCATTGGACTTGTCATTCACGTGGTTACGCCTGCAAAGATAAGGAAGAAAGAAACACAGATAGAAGGAAATGGTTTATCGAGCAGAGACTGCGCAGCGCTGTCATCGCTATTAAACATTCATTTGTCTTGCTGGGGGAATTCGCCCCTTTCAAGACGGAGACGCTTTTGAGCCTGAAGCGCTTTACAACTCGATTGTAAATAGAATCATCGGCTCAGCACTGTGTCCAAATTGTAAGCAGGGGGTCAGCAAACGATGAATGCGGTGCAAATTAGACGTGGAACTAATTAGTCACCTGCAGACTTCACAGAGCCGCGTGACTGCTTTGTGTTGTATGATTTTTGGGAGCTGTTGAGCACCGTTTTTTTAAAAAGCGTCATTTTACCCCGTAGTGTGTTGTCGGGGCCAACTAGACATAAATGTACAACCGAACTCGTATTTCATGTTCCATGAAATTGTATTAATTTATTCCCTAGAGTCGATTCTCTTCATTTTCTGGCATTTCGCTTGGCTGTACTGCTTCCAGTCATTGTTGTTTTTTGTCAAATCACATTTCCATCTCTAGAGCATGTGCCGCCATGTCAGTGTAATCCACCCCGGGCCTTCATTATCAGTAGTGCTGGCCCGTGTAACCTAAACTATTAGTAATGGCCCTCGTCAGCATTGTTCCGTCACGATGGAACAATCAGAAAGCTGTTGTCTCTTCCTCTTCCAAATAAAACAAGATGTGTTTGCTTAAGCCCTGTTTGCAGATCGACTAAAAAACACCCGGAGCTTGACTTTTCGATATTTCACACAGCAACGTCTGAAGGAGAAAAAAAAAGCAGCTTTGATGATAATGCGAAAGCGGTTTATGTCGCGCCAATCCTGCTTTTCAGACTTTATTCCCTTTTACGCAGTTTCTATGAAAATTGCTGCATCGGGACGAGAAACTTGAGTGGAAACTTAACAGGCTTATAAAATACTCATCAGACGGTGACAATTGCTATTAACACAACATGACAGGATAGAAGAATCAAGTGTTGAACTTCACTGTTTTCGTTTTCTGTGATGTCGCCGATTCTGCGGCACTACTTGGCGTACCGCACGCATGCTATTTTTAGACCGTGACGTCGCATCGTAAAGCAGAAGTAAAGCCGAAGAGGGACATTATAGACCCGCCCTCGCATAGACACAACTTAATTTGTGCTACTTTTCTCCGGTAATCTTTCAAAAACGAACTTGCCGATCACGCATTGCTTTTTTGGAACTTGTAGAATCGACTCTAGACATTACGACACATGAAGGATGTTTTCTTCATATGTTTCCGGAAACCAAAAACTCGGGAGGAAAAAATGTGAAGACCGAATCAACTTGCGCGGACTTTATTAACACCAGCTCGGTGAATCAATTCACACTTCATATGCAGTAAACATTTTGTTGGGTTGGCATGGTCTTTCAGAGGACAAAGAGGTAAGCCATTTTTATATTTTCAACTTGTTCTTTTAGCATAACGTTGTGCCGTACTGATTCTGTCTGACATTGAATGACCTGAAAAGAATTACAATGGTATCTGACTGCCACTGTTACCGTTTCTGTTTATATGTATATATATATATATATATATATATATATATATATTAGGGCTGTCAAAATTATCGCGTTAATGCGTGGTAATTTTTTTAATTAATCACGTTAAAATATTTGACGCAATTAACGCACATGTCCCACTCAGACAGTATTCTGCCTTTTGGTAAGTTTTACAGCAAGGCTTTTTGTGCTGTCTAACAGCGAACTCTTGTGGTCGCTTTGCGACATGGTTTATTGTTTTCGTGCCAGTTCAATATGGCTGCAAGACGTCTCGGGCTGACGCCTACGTTGTAATGTTGTGCTTATATGATCCTTGGACAAGATTTTTACGACGGTCTAAAGAGGACAATGGTTTGAGGCCATTTTATTAATAAATCAGATGAAAAAGGAAGAAGTCTGATTATTAAGGCGTCGTTCACTAGCTGTCTAGCTTTGGAAAAAGTAGACGCTTCGGCGTGAGGACAGCATAGACAGATTTAAATGACAGTAGAGTGAAATGCCCACTACAGTCCTTATGTACCGTATGTTGAATGTATATATCCATCTTGTGTCTTATCTTTCCATTCCAACAATTTATTTTACAGAATATATATATAATTTACAGAAAAATATGGCATATTTTATAGATGGTTTCAATTGTGATTAATTGCGATTAATTACGATTAATTCATTTTTAAGCTGTAATTAACTCGATTAAAAATTTTAATCGTTTGACAGCCCTAATATATATACATATACATATATATACATATATATATATATATATATATATATATATATATATATATATATATATATATATATATATATATATATATATATATATATATATACACTCACCGGCCACTTTATTAGGTGCACCATGCTAGTAACAGGTTGGACCCCCTTTTGCCTCAGAACTGCCTCAATTCTTCGTGGCATAGATTCAACAAGGTGCTGGAAGAATTCCTCCGAGAGTTTGGTCCATATTGACATGATGGCATCACACAGTTGGTGCAGATTTGTCGGCTGCACATCCATGATGCGAATCTCCCGTTCCACCACATCCCAAAGATGCTCTGTTGGATTGAGATCTGGTGACTGTGGAGGCCATTTGAGTACAGTGAACTCATTGTCATGTTCAAGAAACCAGTCTGAGATGATTCCAGCTTTATGACATGGCGCCTTATCCTGCTGAAAGTAGCCATCAGAAGTTGGGTACATTGTGGCCATAAAGGGATGGACATGGTCAGCAACAATACTCAGGTAGGCTGCGGTGTTCCAACGATGCTCAATTGGTACCAAGGGGCCCAAAGAGTGCCAAGAAAATATTCCCCACACCATTACACAACCACCTCCAGCCTGAACCGTTGATACAAGGCAGGATGGATCCATGCTTTCATGTTGTTGACGCCAAATTCTGACCCTACTATCCGAATGTCGCAGCAGAAATCGAGACTCATCAGATCAGGCAACGTTTTTCCAATCTTCTATTGTCCAATTTTGATGAGCTTGTGCAAATTGTAGCCTCAGTTTCCTGTTCTTAGCTGAAAGGAGTGGCACCCTGCGTGGTCTTCTGCTGCTGTAGCCCATCTGCCTCAAAGTTCGACGTACTGTGCGTTCAGAGATGCTCTTCTGCCTACCTTGGTTGTAACGGGTGGTTATTTGAGTCACTGTTGCCTTTCTATCAGCTCGAACCAGTCTAGCCATTTTCCTCTGACCTCTGGCATCAACAAGGCATTTCCGCCCACAGAACTGTCGCTCACTGGATATTTTTTCTTTTTCGGACCATTCTCTGTAAACCCTAGAGATGGTTGTGCGTGAAAATCCCAGTAGATCAGCAGTTTCTGAAATACTCAGACCAGCCCTTCTGGCACCAACAACCATGCCACGTTCAAAGTCACTCAAATCACCTTTCTTCCCCATACTGATGCTCGGTTTGAACTGCAGGAGATTGTCTTAAACCATGTCTACATGCCTAAACGCACTGAGTTGCCGCCATGTGATTGGTTGATTAGAAATTAAGTGTTAACGAGCAGTTGGACAGGTGTGCCTAATAAAGTGGCTGGTGAGTGTGTATATATACATATATATATATATATATATATATATATACAGTATATAAACAACTTTAGTAACAGGGAAGTGTAAATATATTATAGAATTAAGATTTGTTATCAATGAAAAAATTAAAGTGTTTGTTGGCTGTCACTGAGTAGCACTTGCGACCGCTACTCAAAGCTAACTAAATTACCCCCAAGAACGGTCAGAGACGTAGGACAACCAGTGGATATATAAGAAAGACAGGGCTGATGTGAAGAAAAATAGTCGTGTAAAAACTGTCAAAGACGATTTCTCTTTTCTCAGGTTCTTTTATTCTCGTGGATAAGCAGGAAGTGGACGGCACACAATTCTACAGAAAACAGAAAATGTCAAAGTACATTTATTGAGGAAATCAAGTGGCCGGCCAGGACATTCCACCGATATGACCTATGTGGAAGTACCCCGACCCCCCTTCTCATCCCGTATAAAGAAAGTCAGATTACAATCACAGCATTATATGGACATAATGTAATGTCAGTCTGGCTGTTGGGGGTTGAAGAGTTCTCTGACCAGCACAAAGAGATAATTAAGTCCAGATGGTATGTGGTAGAAACAAAGAACACTGTGTTTTAGGTTGTTCGCAGAAAGAGTATATATCTGGTTAAATATATGAGTAAATATGCATACAAGAGTATAATAGTACGTGAGTATATATGTGCATCTGTTCAGATGGTAAAGGATAGCTTGTTGAAACAGGAGAATGTCATTGTCAGTCACGTCTATAAAAAAGCTAAGGCTATGCTTAGGTCGGCTTGTTTTTTTCATCTTTTTCAGCCTTCGACACTCAAGCCATCTCTTTAACTGAACATTTTATGTTCTTCCACATCTTTGCCAGTGAATTTGGCACCTGGCACATCATTTTCAGAGAGAATTGGTAGGTTTAGCTCTGTAAACATCTCCTTCGTACACAATTTCCATTCATTTCCTATTAGGGACGAACGGTGGCTTGTCCCTACTTAGCAACAGTAGCTAATGTCATGAATATTAATGAGCGGAAGTGACGTACGCCATTCGAAAGGCACTTATGTTCGCAAGCCCGCCTACAAACGCCGATCCCCCCTTTCTGATTCGCTAATGCCGCCCCTTTTATGTTTGCGTACTTGGAGTGGGAACCTCTTGGCATAGGCGGATCTACTATTCAGGTGAAGTAGGCGATCGCCTTAGGCCCCCAACCAGTAGGGGGGCCCCCAACCAGACCCAAAGTTCTATTTTGGTTTCATCTGACCATAACACATTCTCCCAGTCCTCTTCTGGATCATCTAAATGCTTTCTAGCGAACCGCAGACGGGCCTGGACGTGTACTGGCTTCAGCAGGGGGACACGTCTGGCAGTGCAGGATTTGAGTCTCTGGCGGCGCACTGTGTTACTGATAGTAGCCTTTGTTACTGTGGTCCCAGCTCTCTGTAGGTCATTCACTAGGTCCCCCCGTGTGGTTCTGGGATTTTTGATCACCGTTCTTGTTATCATTTTTGATGCCACGGGGTGAGATCTTGCATGGAGCCCCAGATCGAGGGAGATCATCAGTGGTCTTTCATGCCCTCCATTTTCCAATAATTGCTCCCACAGTTGATTTCTTTACACCAAGCGTTTTACCTATTGCAGATTCAGTCTTCCCAGCCTGGTGCAGGTCCACAATTTTATCTCTGGTGTCCTTCGACAGCTCTTTGGTCTAGGCCAGGGTTCACTAAATCCTGACCTCGGTGCCATCTATCCTGTCGTGTTTTCCACGTCTCTCTCCCCTAACCGACCTGAATCAAATGATTATGTCATCAGCGACCTCTCCAGAAGCCTGATAATGATCCTGATTATTTGATTCAGGTGTATTGGAGGAAGGAGACATGGAAAACACAACAGGAAAAGTGGCTGCGAGGTCCGGATTTTGTGAACCCTGTCCTAGGCCATAGTGGAGTTTGGAGTGTGACTGACTGAGGTTGTGGACAGGTGTCTTTTATACCGATAATGAGTTAAAACAGGTAATACAGTTAACGAGTGGAGCCCCGTTCGAAGAAGTTAGACCTCTTGGACAGCCAGAAATCTTGCTTGTTTGTAAGTGACCAAATACTTATTTTCCACTGTAATTTGGAAATAAATTCTTTAAAAATCAAACAATGTGATTTTCAGTTTTTTTTCCCACAATCTGTTTCTCATGGTTGAGGTTTACCCATGTTGACAGGCCTCTCTAGTCTTTTCAAGTAGGAGAACTTGCACAATTGGTGGTTGACTAAATACTTATTTGCCCCACTGAATATCACCATTTCGATATTTTGTCACACCCCTATTGCGTACACAGGGATGAAAGTCTGAAGTGTCCATCCCGGGGGCTGATCGGAATTAGACGGTTATCCCCCAGGATCGCGCGGCCAAAAAGACGGGATGATTCGGGCCCGGTGTCTCTGCGACGATGTGCTCTGCCGCGCCATTGATTTTTGTCTCTCTCTCCACTCTTACTTATGACACAGTTGAAATGAGGGATAAGGAGAGATCCATTTGATAAATCCCGAGACCTTGTCGGAGGGGATGGAGCGTAAAGTGGGGATCGTATAGTGACTGTCAAGAGCTGAAATTTGGAGTCATTTTTCTGTCTGATATGCCAGGGGTTTTCAACCCAGTCCTCAAGGCACACTGTGGGTCCTGGTTTTTGTTCCAGCCGATCCAGCAGAGACAGTTGAACCAATGAGGCTTCTGCTAAAACAAGCCACACCTGACTGCAATCAACTGATTGCACTTGTAAAACACCAGATTGGGGAAAAAGTGTTGTCATCTTGTTTGGTAAGAATGAAATCCTGCACCCACAGTGTGCCTTAGTGGAATAGGTTGGGAACCCCTGTGATATGCCACCAAAGTGAAGACCAATCCAATCAAATTCTGAGAACAAGAGATCCCTATCCCACAACTGCAGTAAAAATCTACAGACTAACCTTTAAATACAGATGAGAAAGGTCTGATTTATGATTATGGCTGGGTGGTTTGCTCGTAATGCCTCCATTGTCGGCACTGCGTCTTGACAGCGTGGATAAAAGTCTGGCCTCAGCACGAAGCCCCGCCAAATGAATACTGCCGTTATTCCATAAGCCAACATGTGTCTAATAACTTCGACATTCCGGGCAGGAAGAAAACATCAGGCGGGATGGCGGCGTTTCAGGAGGGTCGTCGACCGCGGTTACACTTTGACAGGCGAGGAAAATGTCGGACAGAAGGAGGTCAGATTTGAAATGCGCCGTGATGATGATGATAACGGAGAAATGATACTGGCGCAGCAAGCCTGCTGGGTATGACAAATCTTATGAGTGCTGCTGATCAAGCTGCAGTGAGGAGACACCCTCGCACAAAAATTATCATGACGTGCGAATGTTGAGGCGTCCTCATGGAGTTGAAAAGAGAAAGCTAGAAATGCCTGTCAGTCCATGTTTCCAGATCCAAGATCAGGTCATTAACTTACGTAAAAGTAATGTCTTCATGAGGAGAAAGTACAAGAGTAGAAGGTTTTTACAGTCTAGGATCTCACCGGACCATCTAAATGAAAACATTTCAGATGCAATAAGTGTTTTTGGCTGAGAAATTAAAAAAGCTCATCACGCTAAACCATCAGCAGAGAGTCATCCCGAAGAGACCGAAGCATACTTACAATTGTATTATTACACCTGCCAAATTTTTTATTTGCCAGGGGTGTATATTCATGAGGATTTTATTTAATTGTATAAACAGTACTATGCTCTGTTGGTTCGGATTGATAATGATCTGAGATGGAGAAGTTTGCTGTTTTTAGGATTTTCGTGATTGAAGTTCATGGTGATGAGGATTTGACATATATAGGTTCCTGTAAATAAGGATTTAAGATTGAAAAGATCATTGTTATTAGAATCCAGGTTAATATTGATGAGAATCTGATGTACGGCAGTTGTTGATGAGGATCTAAGGTAAAAATTAGGGTTGTTCCGATCATGTTTTTTTGCTCCCGATCCGATCGTTTTAGTTTGAATATCTGCCGATCCCGATATTTCCCGATCTGATTGCTTTTTTTTGCTCCCGATTCAATTCCAATCATTCCCGATCATTTTTCCCGATCATATACATTTTGGCAATGCAATAAGAAAAAGATGAATAAAAGTCGGACGAATATATACATTCAACATACAGTACATAAGTACTGTATTTGTTTATTATGACAATAAATCCTCAAGATGGCATTTACATTATTAACATTCTTTCTGTGAAAGGGATCCACGGATAGAAAGACTTGTAATTCTTAAAGGATAAATGTGACTTTGTATATTGTGACTAAATATTGCCATCTAGTGTATTTGATGAGCTCTCAGTAAATGATACTGTAGCCATTTAACTGTTCTGCCCAAATGCATGATTGAAGTGCAACCATGACTGTGCGTAGTGGTACCAATTGATATATCTTCTCTGCGTTGGGAAATAACATAGGGTCTTAAGAGAAAGATCAATTACTACCTTTCTTCCCCATATTGCTTCCCACGATATTTCTAATCGTAGGGAGAGGGATTGTAAGGCTTTAGCCAATTAAAAAAAGGCTCCAAAGGCTGCCAAAATTCACTCTACTCATTTTACGCTGCCTTTTAGCTCTATATATTGGTAAAACGGTGCCATTACAGATTGAACACGACAAAGCGTGAGTGGGTCATGCAGCAAATGCATTAATTGCATTAAATATTTTAACGTGATAATTTAAAAAAAAAAAAAAGTAATTACCTCCGTTAACGGGATAAATTTGATAACCCTACCTTAAGCCCAAACTAAAGACTCTGGATGAGTGTAACATATTATGTCTGTAATGTTAAATACAATTAGAAAACGATTTAATAAAAAAAAAAAAAAAAAAAATTTAAAAAGGCATGTCCGATGTTTTTTTGCCGATTCCGATACTTTGAAAATGAAGTGATCGGACCCGATCGATCGGCATCTCTAGTAGAAATTGAAGGAAAAGAGTACATTTTTCCTTGTTACAGGTTGTTTAATTCTTATAACGAGCAGGAGATGATGACACAGAATTCAGGAATTTAAAAAAAAAAAAAAAAAATTTACACTTAAAGACAGACAAGACACAGAGACACATACCGGTACCGGGACACATACCTCCCAGTGCCTACCCTTTTTCTTCCCCTGAACTTGGGGAGGTTAATTCCCTCCCCAGACTTGCTTGGAATGTGCAACCCCCACCCCTGATCAGATAACATACACTGGCAAGAGGACAAAGAGCCTGTTTGAAAATGGAAGAAAAGCAATGTGGCTGCTCCCAGGTATGATTATTGTGAATAAAAGGAAATATATTTCTACTAAATGTATATACAGTGAGGAGCATAAGTATTTGCACCCCTTGTGATTTTGCACGTTCACCCACTTAGAAAATAGGTCGAGGTCTGAAATTTCAATCATAGATGCATTTTCACTTCCAAAGACATAATCTAATAAGAAAAAAAATCCGAAACTGACATTGTATGATTTTTCAATAATGTAATTTACTGGGGTTCATAAGTATTTGTACCCCTGAAAAATCTGTGCTAATATTTAGTGCAGAAGCCATTTTTTGCTATTACAGAATTCAGATGCTTTCTGTAGTTCTTCACCAGGTTTTCACATATGGAAACAAGGATTTTGGCCTATTCCTCCACACAAATCTTCTCTCGATCTGTCAGGTTTTGGGGCTGTTGTTGAGAAACACCAAGTTTCAGCTCCATCCGAAGATTTTCTATTGGATTGAGGTCTGGAGACTGGCTAGGCCACTCCAGAACCTTGATATGCTTTTTATGCAGCCACTAATTGATCAGCTTGGCTGTGTGCTTTGGATCATTGTCATGTTGGAAGATCCAGCCACGCTTATCTTCAAGTCTGTGACTAAGGGAAGGAGGTTCTGGCTCAAAATCTGACGATACATTTCACCATTCATCCTCTGCTTTATACAGTACAGTCGTCCTGTCCCTTTTGCCGAAAAGCAGCCCCAAAGCATGCGGTTTCCACCCCTGTACTGCACAGTGGGGATGGTGTTCTTGGCATTTCACTCATCCTTCTTTTTGTCCCACACACGACAAGTGAAGTTTTTCTAATTTGGTCTCATCTGACCACATGAATTTCTCCCATGACCCCTCTGCATCATTCAGATGGTCCCTGGCAAACTTCAGACGGGCCTTCACATGTATTGGCTTCAACAGGGGAACCTTCTTAACAATGTATGATTTTAAACTTGCACCGTAGTGTTCTACTGACAGTAGCCTTTGAAACTGTGCATCCAGCTTCTTCCGGGGCATTGACCAGCTCCTGCCGTGTAGTTCTAGCCTGAGCCCTCACTTTTGTCATCATGAGTGATGCCCCACGAGGAGAGATTTTACATGTAGCCCCAGTCTGAGGTAGATTATCAGTCATGTTTAGCCTTTTCCATTTTCTAACAATTGCTGCAACTGTTGAATTATTCTCATAAATCTGCTTTCTATATTCCCATAGCCTTTTCCGGCTTTGTGGAGCTGAACATTTTTTTTCTCTGGTGTATTTCAAAAGCTCTCTGGTCTTGCCCGTGGTAGCAGTTGGATTATGACTGACTGTGGGGTGCACAAGTGACAATAAAGAGCTCAAACGGGTGGTGGGTGGGTGGTTACTCATGGGGTATAGGTGGACTTTTTTAAAGGTAGATTGACAACCCTTTGAATGTCATAATTATTGCTGATTCTCAGGGGTGCAAATTCTTAACCCTAAAACCAATAAATTACAAATAAATTATAGAAAAATCATACAATGTGAGATCCGGATTTTTTTTTTTTTTTTAAATAAATTATGTCTCTATAAGTGGAAATGCATCTATGATTGAAATTTCAGACCTCTACCTATTTTCTAGGTGGGTGAACTTGCAACATCACAAGGGGTGCAATACTTCTGCTCCTCACTGTATACTCTGATGCAATGTTTAGTTATCAATGGTCTATACAGGATGTCTATGGATCAGGATATGAAGAATTGAAGTTTATATGGATATAGGATTGGAGGTACAGCAGTTCAGGTTGCTGAGGATCCAATGTATAACAATTAATGTTAATGAGAATCTGAGGCACAAAAGCCAATGTTGGTGAGGATCTGAGGTAAAAATGTTAGATGCAAAGTTCAGTAATCAATGGTCTATGGAGGATGTCTGTGGATCAGAATCTGAAGCATTGAAGTTTACGTGGATGTAGGATCTGAGGTACAGCAGTTTAAGTTGCTGAAGATCTTGGGTAGGGTTGTGCTCAATACCATGACGAAAACTAGACCATATTTTGCCCGACCTAAGTCAAGTGAAGATCAAGACTTCTGGAAGTCAAAGCCAACACAGTGACCGAAACGAGACAAAGACTGAGTCTTTTTGGTGTCGAGTCCCAGACCAGACCAGAGTCTTCACGATATAGTCTTGAACCAAAACTCGAATGTACAATGCTTATGTAAGGTACAAAAGATCTGGAACTGAGGTATAGAAGTTCATATTTCTGAGGATTTAGGTCAGTGTTGTGCTCAAGACCACAACCAAAACCAGACAAAGTCTTGCCCGAAACAAGAGATCAATGAGTCAAGATCAAGACTTTTAGAGACCGAAACGAGACAAAGACTGAGTCTTTTTCTGTGTCAAACCAAAGACCAGACCAGATAGTTTAAAATTTTGTCTTGAAGCAAAACCGGAATTGAGTGTACAACTCTAATGTAGGGTATTAAAATCTCAGAGAATTATAGTTTCGTTCCCCCTATGATTTATCCGTACTCGTTAATCAAAAGCTTCAGTCTCCACTGACGTTGATGAGAAGTATCTTGTTTTTAACGAGTATCTCAAGTGTATATGCTGTCATTAATGTGGAGCCAAGTTCTACGTTGACGCTGATGAGGTGAATATTTGTGTTAATGAAGAGAGAGCGGTATGTGTTGAGCACACGTCCATGTTGTTTGCTTCTCTGACTCTGACTGACGAGGCCTTTGTGGATGCGCAATGAGGCAGAGCCGACCTGCAACTTCCAGGCTCAAATTGCGCTCAAGACGTAATATTGATTCACTGGGTGGAGAATGAGGCTTTTTGGCTCTCTCTCTCCGCCTTCTTCCCGTAGAAAAACAAGCCGAACGTGACGCGAATGGTTGCCACTGAATCCCCCTGACCGCCAAAACAGGACAGGAGATATTCACAGCCGCCCCCCCTTATTTGCATTTAATTACAGGCGTTCCGCTGGGATTTGCATAACAGGTTGCACTCATCAGGTACGCGAACAAATAAGCAGATAATCAATCAGCGGGTTCATCAATCACGCGCTTCATCTTTTAAATGTCACACCGCCACCCAAAAGTCATTATCCTGCACATTGGGCACGCTCATTTCGCTCCAGATAAGCCTGACAAACTGAAAAAAAGACACCGCACTGACCGTCATCTCCTGCCCAGTCAATCACATGTTGCTTTACTACCTCCCAGCTTGTCTTCGCGCCCCCGGAGAACACAACAGACTGACAGCGCACGCCCACACGTGCGCGCCAGTGGGTGGATAGCTGCCTAATAGAGGCAGCTCGCCACACAACCCCCCAGCTATGGAAACAGACGACTGCAGAATAGCAGCGGTGTACAGTAGCAGAGAATATATACGCTCTCCCATGGGTGGCCTTCTCCGAGAAGAAAAAGCCTGGCGTTGCGCGACTCGCCTTACGACCGGGGGGCGAGGTGGAAATGTTTTCCGCTGGTGCAGCTTGTGTCTCAAAAGACTCGGCTAGCTCGGGAATCTAGGGAAGGCTACGCGAGGTGAAAAAGATTGTCATAGGATTGATTTTTCCATCCAATCTGCTCAAAAAACGTCAGGCCGAGAGTTGTAAAATCGCAAATTCAAAATAATTTACAAATAAACCCTCACCTGAAAAACTTTTAGTTAAGGAATTGTATTGTAAAATTGTGTTTGAGGCAGAGGTTGCGCTAGACATTTTCGTTGTCTGTCATTTTGACTGACAGGGTCATAAAAATCCGGTCATAATCTATTTTTACCCGTCAGTTAAATTTTTAAAATGATAATAATGACATATTCAATAGTATTTAGTTTTCATTCATTTTTAATTAATATTCTGTCCGAACAAGTTTAACAGAAAATCCACACCGTGCCATCACACATTAAGCAGATGAATATTTAACTTTTTTTTCCCCACAGTGACAAAAACAGCTGACTGTGGCCCCAGTAGGTAGGCTACATATGGAACAATGAAATTAACAGTTCACCTGCTATGGCCTGAACGCAGTCTCACACCTTCCTCCTGGTGCGCATGGACTTGAATGGCGTACCGCAAGCAACACGTCACTTCCGCTCATTAATATTCATGACATTAGCTACTGTTGCTAAGTAGGGACAAGCCACCGTTTGTACTTAATAGGAAATGAATGGAAATCGTGTACGAAGGAGATGTTTACAGCGCTAAATCTACCAATTCTCTCTGAAAATGATGTGCCTGGTGCCAAATTGACTGGCAAAGATGTGGAAGAACATTAAAATGTTCAGTTAAAGAAATGGCTTTATTGTCGAAGGCTGAAAAAGACGAAAAAACGAGCCGACCTAAGCATAGCTTTAGCTTTTTTATCGACGCGACTGACAATGACATTCTCCTTTTTCAACAAGCTATCCTTTACCATCAGTCCTGTCTTTCTTATATATCCTCTGGTTGTCCTACGTCTCTTACCGTTTTTGGGGGTAATTTAGTTAGCTTTGTGTAGCGATCGCAAATGCTACTCAGTGACAGCCAACGAACACTTTTAATTTTTTCATTGATAACACATCTTAAACGGTAACAGTGGCAGTCAGATACCATTGTAATTCTTTTCAGGTCATTCATTGTCAGACAGAAGCAGTACGGCACAACGTTACGCAAAAAAAATAAGTTAAAAATATAAAAATGGCTTACCTCTTTGTCCTCTGAAAGACCATGCCAACCCAACATAATGTTTACTGCATATGAAACGTGAATGGATTCGCCGAGCTGGTGTTAAAAGTCCGCGCAAGTTCATTCGGTCTTCACATTTTTTTCCTCCCGAGTTTTTGGTTCCGGAAATGTATGAAGAAAACATCATTCATCTGTCGTAATGTCTAGAGTCGTTTCTATAAGTTCCAAAAAAGCAATGCGTGATCGGCATGTTCGTTTTTGAAAGACTACCGGAGAAAAGTAGCAATTTTTACGTTGGGTCTATGCGAGGGCGGGTCTATAATGTCCCACTTCGGCTTTACTTCCGCTTTACGATGCGACGTCACGGTCTAAAAATAGCCTGCGTGCGGTACGCCTGGGATTGCTGCAGAGGATATTGTCATGAGCTTTTGGACTTTTGCCTCGGACAGACGACTTCTCATGGCCGTTTTGCTGTTGTTCTGGAGGCTGAATCTGCGCTCTGCGACCACACTTTTTTTTCACCTCTTTTATCAACACCATCGTCGTTTTGGGGCTTTTTGAAGAAACTCCGGACACTCAGTTGCCTTGACTTTTTTCCGAGTGAGGCCAACAACGTCGTGCATCAAGAGAGACAATAGCTAATTAATATGCTCACTCGCCACCCTGTGGTCTGGGGTGTGAATTGCAACCTGTCAAAATGACAGATGGACTTCAGTTTTTTCTGTCACTGTTTAAAAAAAACGGTCAACGACGGACAATATTCGGTTAACGCGACCCCTGGTTTGAGGGTGCTTTTATCAACAGACAGATCACAAGAATTGAGAAAATAGCTCAAGTTCTCCTGTCTCCGCCTTCCCCTCTCTTCTCTGACTGGATATCCGCCCTGTGCTCCGTCGCGGGTTGCTGGCTGGGCGCCGGTGTATCGGCTGGGTGATGCCTGCACCGGCGGGGGACCCTGCCCTGGGCTTGGTGGGCCGCTGGGGGTCCCGTGACGTGCCGTGCCGGTTGGGAGGCTGCGACTGTGGCTCGTGGTCTGGGTGGGCGGGCAGTGGTGGGGGTAGGCGTGGGGTTGGTGGTGCATCCCCTCTTGCCATCCCTGAAGGCCGGTTGATGGGTGCGCGGGTGACCCGGGGGACCACCCTGGATCCCGGGGAGGGGGGAGCTGGCTCCTTTGCTGGGCTGCGGGAGGAGGGATGGGCTGCGCTTGAAGACCCAGAAGACCAAATGAACCATCATTCATTTCTTCAAGAAGCTTCATTTGGCCATCACTGCTCCCATGGGGAGACAGTCAACCTCCGCTGCCACCTGCTGTCAACACTGTTGTTTTCCAACATGCCTCTTAGCATGCATTGCAGCATTACAGATGTAAATAACAATCAATTCATGTTCTGTGCTAAATATTTCTTCAGTTGCTGTTTCAGTTGTTTCATTAATTGCTATTTATGGTATTTGGTAACACTTTATTTGAAAGCGGCGACATGACATGACACTGCCATGAGCATTAATGAATGCTTATGACAGACATTTTATCAAATTATCAAATTTTTAAATGAATGTAAACTATCCGAGCTGGACATAAATGGAGTCAGTGACATAATTTTATGCATTACTCTTAATAACATCTGTCATAAGCATTCAGTCATGCCCAAATAAAGTGTTACTTATTAACCCAAATAAATCAGCAAATAAGCTGCACTGGACTATAAGCCGCAGGATTCAAAATTAAGTATAAAAAGTAGCGGCTTATAGTCCTGCTAAATGCAATACACCAATATTCGATAAATGATAAAAATCAGGGTGAGAAGTTCTTCATTTAAATAAGGATGTTTGTTTAAGATGTTTTCATGGCTTCTATGGCCATTTTATCCATTTTTTAAAATCTTGATTTTCCTCAAATTTGAAGCAGTAAAAATGAGTTTCCTTCGCCAATTCTATTCTGCTTGCAAAAAACAAATGAAATTTCAATGCTTACGAAGAAATGGCCAGGCCAAGAGTCATGCACGAGGCGGAACATAAGGGGAATGCTAAAATAATAAATAATTTGTTAACGACCGCAATCTGGCTTTTGCCTTTTGACACATCAATATGCCTGTCTACTCTATTGACTAATCCAAGTAGAGATTTGGCGCCCTTTAGTGATTGGCCGCCATTACTGGGGTGTTTGTACACCTATAGCATCCCAGCGTCAGTTAATGTAAACAGTAACGTTAGGTGCTTTTGACTGTGTGCTTCGGGCGGTGACATAGTTGGACAGCTTGTATTCTGTTCTGTTCTACTCTATTCTTAAGTCTATTCTGCATAATATGTGGCTAAACGCTAGCAAACGAGGCAACAAAAGCAAATGCATTGAAAGCATCATACAGTACCTCATGCCGAACTGTATTGCTAAAGACAAGAAACTTTTCACGATTGGAGATGAACTCGTTATGCTTGTGACTAAGGATGTTTGCCGTCAAGTTTTAGGAGAGGCCACTGTTGAAAAAGGTTGATTCAGCGTATGGTGAGTTACATTTTCCCTGCACTTAATGTTTGTTTTTAGCCGTGTCGTGTTATTTTATATTTACTGTAATTTTCTGCCACAAGTTACCGGTCCGTGAAAAAAAGGCCCACATCACATCGGTTCATGGTGCAAAAAAGGTTGGGGGTTTGCGGCCTTAACGGGGGCATGGTTGGCCGAGGGGAGGGTCAAACAGAATAGTATGATGATGCGCATAGTGTTTAAGTGTTAAAATATACCCACATACCCCTGCCGCACCGGGTGTATGTTGGGGAGGGTCAAACAGAAAGGTAAGATTATGCTAAAAACTGGAATATAGTTTTTAAGTTTTAAAGGGATCTACGGATAGAAAGATTTGTAGTTCTTAAAAGATAAACGTTATTATGAGTTAAGATAATTTGATATTAAAACCCCCCTCTGGATGGTATCGTTTATACAATTTGTCAAATTAGTTTAGCTACCGGATGTAGGTCGCCATTGTTGTTGATGTCGCAGGGCGGTGACGTCTCATGGTTACGCCTTCCAGAGTATGACTCTAGCGACGTAAACATGTCATCTGTTCAACCCTTTAAATTTGAACCGGAGAGGAACATTAATGAGCATGACAGCAATGTCAATATTTCACAAAAAGAACAGCAAAAGCAAAATGAACGGGAAAGACCGGATGAGATGAGAGTAGGAAGAAAAAAAAAACGGTGTTCTGCGAGTTCTCGAGTTTTGCGGGTTAGCAAATTTACACAGTTTAATGTTATGCTAACTCTGATGTAGGTCGGACTTTCAGCAGCAAAATTAGTGGTGTGTTCCCCACCTGAACGAATTGACATCTTTTTACATTACTTACAGTGGCCGGCCGAAAAAAAAAAAAACTTCTGATATCCCTCCTCTTTGAAGGGGGTGGAGAATGCGGCATGTTATCAAAATGTTGTATTTCTCTCAGGGCTGTGAGTGCGCGTGTGTGTGGGTAAGGGGTGAAGTGGGGGCAGGTCATCAGCCAATCAAACATGCATTTAAGGGAAAAAATGGCAAGCGAAAAGGGATAAATGTAAGTCTGAACTTAATGAAAACAACTGACTTAGTAAGAGTAGAATCAGTTCTTTCCTTACAACATATTTTGGAAGACAGTCTAAAATTACCAATATACTGTAACTGAAGTCATTATATAATGCAAATAAGGTTGCTAGAAAGTTGTTGGGGTCAATTTGAGCATCCTAAAACGTTGGTAGTGTTATGTCCCTGCCGTCCCTTTGCAAACCTACGCCCTTGGCTATATGCCAGGTGGCTGGATGGTGGCACCCATAGTTCATAAATGATAAAAATGTGGAAGAGAAGTCAGTTTGTCTGAATTAAAAAGATATAAAGCCAAACGTGCCTTTCTGCTTTTTTGGCCATTTTCTTATCTTGACTTTCCTCAATTTTGAAATAGTAAAAAAAAAAAAAAAAAACTGATGACTTTGCCAATTCTAATCCGATTCCATATATCTTAGCAGTTTCAGAATGCTCGTGAAAAGCCCAGAGAGAACAGCCGAAAATCTCATTTTTCAATTTCTGACCGGAGTGTCCTGTTTCGGCCGAATGGCTCATAAACGAGCAGTTTGTACTTTGCTGAATGCATGGTACACCACAGGATATTTGCTCAGGATAATCTTTCAAAGACATCCAATAATCTAGCCGTTGCTGACTTGAATCAGAAGTGACAGAAAATGCTCAAATTTGGCTCAATTATCAATACGTGTGCACCCCGGAGCACAGGGGGATCACTCTGGATAATTCTTCAGAGCCGTCCGATAATCAGGCATTTGCTGACTCAGGTGGAGAGCACCCAAAAAATCTCAAATTTGGCCTTAATGAGGAGCAAGGTGGCTGTAAAATGGCTCCAGCAACGCAGTTTATGCAAGTGACCCAACATGGATACCGCGCGTCCGCCTGCCTCACACTTCTGTATGCGCTGTGACGCTGAATGCGATAACTCTTGGGTGACAGCAGCGATGCCATGGAAACACTGGAAACGTCACATTAATAAGGGGAGCGTGAGGGGGAGGTGAGATGCAATCAGGGGGTGGGGGGGGGCTCATTTTCAAGATCCCCTAATGACATTTATAACAAAGAATCCCTTGAGGAGAGAGCACCCGGACAATTTAGTCACGGATAACAAATGAGGTTCTGCTTTAAAGCCCCCCGAACATTGTCAGGGTGCTATTACTTGCTAATGGTGAGAGACAGCCATTGACACTAATGCTGCTGATGCTTCCGTTGCATCAATTTCTTGTTGTGAGCCGGCCAAGCCCGCAGGTATTGTTCCGCTCGCCCTTGGCAGGATTAGCCAAAAAACAACCAATTAACCAACTGAGCCAACCATAACACATTACCATGGAAATTTATAATCCTTGCCAAGGAAGAATGCATCAAATATATCGAGTTATCTTGAACTCAATTTGACCAATGGAAAATGGACCGGACATGTGAGTTAATGTCAAACTATGGAAGCGTATTCCTGCCATTTATTTAAAAAAAAAAAAAAAAAAAAAAGAAGGCCAGTACCATGTTTTTACATGATAATTATATGATACTTATCATGAAAAATTTCACATGATAATTTTATGATAATTATGTGAAAACGTGATCATTATCATGTAAAAACGTGATCATTATCATGTAACATCACGTTGTTACATGATGATTATCACATTTTTACATGATAATATGTAAAAACGAGATTATTATCATCTAAAAATGTGAAAACTGTCATGACATTTATACACAAAAACTCAAGTTTTGGCATATTATCATGTAAAAACGTGATAACTATCATGTAAAAATGTGAAATCTAGCATCACGTTTTTATACAAAAATTATCACGTTTTTACATATTATCATGTAAAAATGTGATAACTATCTTGTTAAAACGTGAAATCTAGCATGTTTTTACACAAAAATTATCAAGTTTTTACTTGACAATATGTAAAACGTGATAATTTTTGTGTAAAAACGTCATGATAATTATGTAAAAACGTCAAATCTAGCATGACGTTTTTACACAAAAATTATCACATTTTTACATATTATCATGGAAAAACATAATTATCATGTAAAAATGTGAAAACTATCATGACATTTTTACACAGAATTATCACGTTTTTACATAAAATGTAAAAACGTGATAATCATCATGTAACAACGTGATTTGTTACATGATAATTATCACGTTTTTACATGACAAAATGTAAAAATGTGATAATTTTTGTGTATATATTTCGTGATAATTGTCATGTAAAAACATGATAGGTATCATGTAAAAACCTGAAATCTAGCATGATGTTTTTATGCAAAAATCATCACGTTGTACTTAGCAATTATCAAGTTTTGGCATAACATGTAAAAACGTGATAATTTTTGTGTAAAAATGTTATGATAATTATCATGTAAAAATGTGAAAACTATCATGTAAAAACGTGAAATCTAGCATGATGCTTTTACACAAAAATTATCACGTGTTTACATGATAATTATCATGTTTTTGAATGAAAGCTTTCAATGTATCACTTTGAAACATTGAAAGCGGAAACTGCGGTGTCGCGTTTTACAGGATATCACGTATTCACATAAACGTTGTCACGTTTTTACACAAAAGATTATGTTTTTACATGTCAATTATCACGTTTTTACATGTTAAAAATACCACATTACTAGGGCTGTCAAACGATTAAAATTTTTAATCGAGTTAATTACAGCTTAAAAATTAATCGTAATTAATCGCAATTCAAACCATCTGTAAAATATGCCATATTTTTCTGTAAATTATTGGTGGAATGAAAAAATAAGACACAAGACGGATATATACATTCAACATACGGTACATAAGTTCTGTATTTGTTTATCAAAACAATAAATCAACAAGATGGCATTAACATTACTAACATTCTCTTAAAGCGATCCATGGATAGAAAAAGTTGTAGTTCTTAAAAGATAAATGTTAGTACAAGTTATAGAAATGTTATATTAAAACCCCTCTTAATGTTTTCGTTTTATTAAAATTTAAAAAATTTTTTTCATCAACCATTGTTGATGTCATTACACCATAATCACTCCTCAAACCCATAAAATCATTTGGACCCAGGCGCCAGCAGAGCGCGCCAAACAACAAAAAACAGGTAACAAGTAACAAGCAGACATTACACTGCTGTCATTTTAATCTGAGCGGGGCATGTGCATTAATTGCGTCAAATATTTTAACGTGATTAATCAAAAAAATTAATTACCGCCCGTTAACGCGATAATTTTGACAGCCCTACACATTACATGATAGTTTTCACGTTTTTATCTCATATGAAAACGTTATTTGGTTAGGGCAGTGCTTCTCAATTATTTTCTGTTACGCCCCCCCAAGGAAGACTTAAATGTTTCGCGCCCCCCCAAACTCTACCGCCACTGTAAATAGTATCATTTGTCTATAATATTACTATTATAAGTACGCCTCTGCCTCACATTGTCATTTTTTTCTATTACAGAAAATAACAGATCAACTTATAAAGTATAACTTTATCAACATTGTTTTTGTTTGTAACAGAAAAGACTTAACGCACATCAATTTGCCTGAATTAAAAAAACAACAAAAAAGTCACATCCAAACTGTAAAAATACTCAAGGTACATTTTTAACATTTAATATTGAAAAATAAAATAAGTAAATAATAACAAATTCAAATTGATTAGAAACATTAACTCATGAGGACAATATGCCAAAAAAAATTGACCGAAAAAACAAAACCGAATAGAAGGGAAAAAGAGTGTCTTCGGACATATATAACACTGACAAAGCGGGACGATTATTGGCAATATTCGGCACGTTTTCGCTGAAAAACAACCAAGCGGCGTATCAATGAGATTGGGGTCTAATGTCTTTAAGTGGCGTCTTAATTGATTTGGCTTCCGGCTGTCCGCTATAATCATTTTCAGACACAGTAAACAGTGGTCTTTCTTCACCTACCACTGTATTAAATGTCAAAGCCAAAAGGCAAACGGCCCGAAAAAAGCGCATTCTCGGCGGCCGAGGGAGAACCGTGGGTGTCGGCGGTCGTCGTGACGATCCCAAGCCGAAAATGGCACGTCTCGGGCGGACACGAGAGAACCGCAGAGGACAGTGGCTCTCTGCGCGAGTCCGGCCGGAAAACAGCTTTCGAAAACGGCGCAAAGCTCTTCATATCTCTCGTCTGTATGCTCTTGCTTACTTCAAAAATACTGCGCGCACTTTAAAAATGAGAGCGCCACTGCCACCCACTGAGTGGATGCGCAAGTGCACTTCATTCTAGTATGGCAAAAAAAAAAGAAAAAAAAAAAAAAGCATGTTCCCCGAGGTCACATGCGCCACCCCTGGCATCGCTCTGCGCCCCCCTGGGGGGGGCGCGCCCCACTATTTGAGAAGTACTGGGTTAGGGTTAAATAATTTTTTTTAAATAACTAAAAACTGAAAAATAAGCCAATATTTGCTCAAAAAAGGGGAATTTGGACAACTTTTAAGTCAAAAATGTCTCTAAACAATAAATCGACTTTCTAAATAAAGTGGACTCTCATGATACGAGCACCTCACCTGACAAATGTTCGCGATATGACCATCGTCACGAAAGCCAGCACAGCCTATCCCTCCTCCCGTAGCCCAGCAAAGCGGTCGTCGTCATCCCCCTGGGATACAGGGTGGTCCCCCGGGCCATCCGCGCCCCCATCAACCGGGCTTCAGGGATGGGATAAGGGGGGCGTGCCACCACCCCCTACCCCAACCGGCACGGCACATCGCGGGACCCCCAAACGACCCGCCAAGCCCAGTGAGACTTGACTTCTGGCACTCTTGTTTCTTTCCCTCCACCATGACAAAGCACTCACAAGGGGAAAACAGTTTGAGCTTCCTCTCTTTGAAAGACCAGCGTCCGCCACTGCAGCCCTGTTCGGAAGACATAACGATCCTCCGAAAGGGACTCATAATGTGGCCAGAGACAAAAATGCGTTCGACAGCCCTGTTCTAAAGTGACAGTACTCTTCCTTGAATACAATTTGCGTCAACCCTACCCACCTCTGATTGCCGTGATATGCTGCAATGCAACACAATGCTCTGATAAATTTTTGTTTCTTTGCGTTTCAGGTGGGGGATGGCATCTCATATGCAATTTCTGTGGCAGCTGCAATTTCGCTGCTTTGACTGGATGTCAAGGTATCATCATCTGTGTGTCTGTGTGTGTGTGCGCGTCATACTAAGCAGACCCCTGTGCATCAAGAGAAGTGCTGTTCATCAGCATTTACAAGTCTCCCCTGCCATTTTGCAAGTGTTTTCCTTCGCACGGCATCCGAGCGGGAAGCCAGAGGCCCGATAGGCTGACGAACAGCAAACAAGCACACAAACACCCTCATATTTTCCGACAATGTCTCGAATAAGAAGGAGACGGAGCTCAAACGCTCATCTGCATTCCGCCGCCGCGCTTGTACGATCGCACCCCTGATGTGAGGGGAGGGAGGGGGCTTATGACCTGGGATTTTCTCGTAGAGAAACCTTGAAAAGCACTCCGGAATATCAATACACATTCTCAATCGCCCATTTAATTCCTGGCGGGCGAGCAGCGTGGATGATTTTATGTATAGAAGGAGTGAAAGGAAAATAAGTTCAATCCCTTCCCACGTATGCAGACAAAAGCATCTAACAGCTCGTCTTTGTCGCGTTTTGCGGGAAAACGAGGACAAGCTAAATTGAAAGTGAGCACAACGCATCCTTGTTAAAGTAGGTTTTGAACAAACAACAGAAAAATAGAGAAAGTTGGCCATTTTGGTTAGTACTATTTGTACTTTTACAACAACTGGAGGCAGGTACGACAAATAGGGATGAACTTGTCTGGGCATTTCTTGATGGAAAGGTGGTGTGTTTGATGAACACAAGAACCCAGGGAGATCCAAATGTCAGCTTACTCTATTAGTGACTCCGCCGCCTTATGGTGAACGGAACTGAATTGAACTCAGTCATTACTGGAAAGTTTGAAAAATCAGCTCCTGACAACAGTTTCACTTGTCAATTTGAAATATGATGATTATTGAGGGCGCAAATCACCATTAATACGATATTTGGCGATATTACAGTCTGGTACGATTCGATTCAAGGGCATTTGATCGATTTGATAGCATATATAGACGTTTAAAGTGCATGTGACACGAAAAAGCATGTTTATTTCATAATACAGGCGCTATTTTATGCTGCTGAATGATATGGACCCCTTGGATGTGTGTGGTAGCGATGGCTATATTTTAGAGATGACGATCGATCGGGTCCGATCACGTCATTTTCATACTATCGGAATCTAATTGTATTTAACGTTACAGACATAATATGTTACACTCATCCAGAGTCTTTAGTTTAGGCTTAAGGTAGGGTTATCAAATTCATCCCTATAACGGCGGCGATTAATTTTTTAAAAAATGTGTCACGTTAAAATATTTAACGCAATTAATGCATGCGCTGCACGACCTTCTCACTCATTGTCGCGCTCAATCTGAATGACGCCGTTTTACCTATATAGAGAGATAAAAGGAAGCGCAAAATGAGTAGAGTGAATTTTGGCAGTCATTGGAGCCTTTTTTTAATTGGCTAAAGCCTTGCAATCCCTCTATCTATGATTAGAAATATCATGGGAAGCAATGTGGGGAAGCAAGGTGGCAATTGATCTTTGTCTTAACACCTTATGTTACTGCCCAACGTAGAGAAGATATATCAATTGGTAGCACTACACACAGTCATGGTTCCACTTCCCATCATGCATTTGGGATGGCCACAGTATCATTTACTGAAAGCTCAACAAATACACTAGATGGCAATATTTAGTCACAATTTACAAAGTCACAAGTCTTTCTATCCGTTGATCCCTCTCACAGAAAGAATGTTAATAATCTAATTGCCATCTTGAGGATTTATTGTCATAACAAACAAATACAGTACTTATGTACTGTATGTTGAATGTATATATTCGTCCGAGTTTTATTCATTTTTTTTTCTTAATGCATTGCCAAAATGTATATGATCGGGAAAAATTATCGGGAATGATTGGAATTGAATCGGGAGCAAAAAAAGCAATCGGATCGGGAAATATCGGGATCGGCAGATACTCAAACTAAAACGATCGGGAGCAAAAAAAAAACATGATCGGAACAACCCTACTATATTTATTTAGTTTTTTGAGTCCCGCGCATGAAAATGGAGGAGGGCGCTGTGACATGTACGGGTGAAGGCGTCCTCTTCACTAAACAGCGGTACTGTTGTGTATAAGGACTAAGGATTCAGCTGATTTTGCGGATTAATATGTTTATTTTTCGCATCACACCAGCCAATGGGCTGCAGAAAAATCTTACTTTATGAGGGAGAGGCGTGTGCGCCTTTTTGGAGTTTCAAAAGGTTCCCATTCACCGTGGATATTGGCCAAAACAAGCCCTAGTACTGTGGGACCATTGGACTTACGAGGAAGTGAGTAAACATCTTGTTTTGTATTATGTCAAATACGAATACAGCGATTACAAAGTAAACACTACAAACTTTCTTTAGATAAAGGACTACTTATGTTTGATCATTGATAAGCATATAAAAAGCTCTTCTCATGCACATTAGCTGCACGTTAGCTGCACAACAACTGCAGCCGCCCTCCTCCGGGGACCGAACTGTAAATTGCTCTCAGCCGGGCGGTTTGCCGATCCGCAAAGACAGTCGACAACCCAGTCGTCATGTCAAATAATCCGGGCTAGTTATGTGTGATTTTCTGCTTCGAAGACTTTGAAACATCACTTGATTCGGGTTAGCATGTAAGCTAGCTGTCGCGCCTCTTGGTTTGTTTACATTCTCCGAAGCCGGGGAAGGGAAATGACATATGTCCGATTTAGGTGTCATAAAATATCATTCGGGAGGTGCAACAGTAAAGGTGAAGTCGACATTTTTGACCATTATGGAGTAATTTTGCCATGTTGTCCTGAATAAGTGCATTTTTATTATTTCATATTCCATTTAGCATAAGACTGTTATTTGTCATGACCATGCCATTTATTTAGCAATTGGGGAAAGTACTTGGATAGAAAGAATATCCTGTAAAAATATTGAAGTAAAGAGACAGAAACAGTGACATTTTGCAGCTCTCTTCGTCGCGTTTTCCTCGTTGTGAATAGTTCCCCCTCGACGGGCTGACTGGTCCTTCTCAAGCCTTTAATTTAGCTATTGGGGAAAAATACTTGGATTAAAAAAAAAAAAAAAATCCTCTAAAAATATTGGAGTAGAGAGACTGAAACAATGACATTTTGCGGCTCTCTTCGTCGCGTTTTCCTCGTTCTGAATAATTCCCCCTCAATGGTTTGAATAGTAAAACCGATGAGCCCAGTTACCCGCTGACGTCATCCACCTGTTGGGCACGCTAAAGCCCTATAACTGTAGGCGTGGCTAACCGGCAGATTAAAAGACTAATTTCTCGTCATCTGTGCTTTGCTAAATTGTTGAATTAGTCGAATCGTCTCAAAATATGATTCTAATTCACATAATAATGCTATTTAAGACTTTTTTTCTCCTGTCGTCATAAGTTAGACGTCCAATCCATTTGAAGCGGGAGGGTGGCAGTTTGTTCATTCGCTGCCATCCCTCCCACTTCAAATGATTGGATGTCGATCGCTGTCAATGCGGGTCAAGGAGGTAAAATAATGATTAATAATCAAAATTATAAACGGCGGAAAACACAGGCAAGATTGAAAAAGCAGTTTCTGCTCTTGCACTCCTCTTTAAAATAAACTGCAGTAATTTAAGCCAAAACAACTGTTGTGTTTGATAGAAAAATATGTCTATATGCTGCTATAGCAGATTCATGGCGCATTAAGCCCCCAAACTATTTTTAATTTGCCCGTTTACCCTGAAAACCCCCGTTTACAGACATCGCGCAACCACTTTTGCTTCAACCCAGACATAAAACGAAAGTAATTAATAATACTTATTATTCAAAATGTCTCTCATTTTTAGCTTAAAATCATTAATTGATGTCTAATATTTCGTTTAAAACCAGAAAAAATGACTTTAAAAAATTATTCACTCGCATATTTTAAACAAAAAAAAAATGGTGTCTGTAAAAAGTCATGAATTTTTACCTCATAACGATCTCTTAATTGAATTTTTTTTTTAATTAAGGTAATTTTTATATTTTCCTTACCATACATGCATTATGAAACATGAGAAAATCAATGGGAGAAATTAGCCGCTACTGCATTGGCATCATAGTTCCCAATATTTACGTAAAATAAATGCTAACTGCACATTTTTTTTCATTTAACCAAGAATCGAGACTGTTTTACGTCCATATCTATAAAGAATTCAGGGATTTAGGCATTTATTCACAAGCATATTCAGCGGAAAAGCTCTATTTACATAAGGCGGCCGCTAGCTACGTTCACCAACAGACTGGCCTTGTACTTTAACATATTTACATAAAATAAATGCTAACTCCATGTTTTTTTTTTGTTTTTGTTTTTTTTTATTGCTTTTAACCAAGAATCGAGACTCTTTTACATCCACGTCTATAAAAATTCAGGGATTTAAGCATTTATTCACCAAAATTTTCAACTATAAAAGCTCGTTGTCTGTGATTCCATCCGGTCAGTTTTGACGACCTCACCAACAATGCAGGCCCCCTATTTATCGGCCCCGTGTCCCGTCAATACATTATGAAGTCTATGAACAGTCAACCTCTGCTGACACCTGCTGTCAACACCGTTGTCGTCAAACATGCCTCCTAGCGTGCATTGCAGCGCTATAGATGTAAATAACAATCAAAATTCATGTTTTGTGCTAATTATTTCTTCAGTCAATGTTCTAGTTGTTTCATGACTTGCTAGTTATGGAATTTGGTAACACTTTATTTGACAGAGGCGACATGACATGACACTGCCATGAACATTAATGAATGCTTATGACCTTTTGAATGGATGTAAATGATCCGAGCTGGACATAAATGGAGTTAGTGACATAATTTGCCGGATTACGCTGAGTGACTTCTGTCATAAGCATTCATTACTGCCCGTGATAATGTCATGTCATAATTATGACGATCTTATGGCAGTCTTGATGCCGCTGTCAAATAAAGTTTTACCTATTAACTAAAGATGCACCGATACCGATACTAGTATCGGCAGCGGGCGCCGATCCGGCCCGAAATGGTGGTATCGGTATCGGCGAGTACCAACAAAGACGGCGCCGATACCATTTACCGGTCCATTATTATAACATTTGACCACAGCATTTTTCTCGGGGGATACATAAAAGGGTTTAATGATTGCAAACAAAAAATAACCCACGATCGCGGGACAGTAGAAATAACAAAAGGAGTCCGTGACAGCAGGTCGACGGACAAACTAAGACGATAGGCAGCGGTTACAAATGAGAGCAGCACACTAACAGAAAAACCCAATGCAGGGGCATAACAAGCAAATGTAGCGAGATTATTGTGCCAGATGTCAAATAGCGATCAGCAAGGCAAATATCTCGGCAGCCTTCCCTGAGATCACCCGTGCTTAAATGCTGCGTTGATGAGCCTGCATTGGATTCAAGTGCCACGCCCCCACGCCCAGCAACAAAACACAATCTAACCAGCAGGAGAATGTGACAATAATTTCATGAAAGTTGCACTGCTTGGACTTTGAGAGGTTTAAAAAAGTTTATTCAGTTCATTGAGAGTTTATTATTATGAATTTATTTTTACTTTCTTACTGTTGGGCCAGTATTATACATGTTTTATTCATTCATTCATTCATTTTCCATGCCGCTTTTTTCCTCACGAGGGTCGCGGAGTTGCTGGAGCCTATCCCAGCTAACTACGGGCAGTAGGCAGGGGACACCCTGAACTGGTTGCCAGCCAATCGCAGGGCTACATGTTTTATTAATTTCACAAATTTAGCACTATTTTGGCCCTTGAGAGCGGAAGGTTTATTCAACTATTGTCTACTAGGGTTTAGTGTACTTTTTCCTATTTTGCAAAGGTAAGCAACAGCCTGACAAAGCCTTGATAGCAATGATTTCACATCCAATGATGTAGCTCTTTGGGAAAAAAAAAAAAAATTAAGAAAAAAAAAATATATATATATATATATATAATCGGGGTGGTATCGGTATGATATCGGTATCGGCCGATACTGCACAGCCAGGTATCGGTATCGGTATTGGGGCCAAAAAATGGTTTCGGTGCAACACTACTATTAACCCAAATAAATCAACAAAAAGGCCACACTGGACTATAAGCCGCAGGATTCAAAATGAGCAGGAAAAGTAGCGGCTTAAAGTCCGAAAATGACGGTACATATATATATTAACGCATGCGCGAAACGACCCACTCACGTATTGCCGCAAACAGCCTACAATGGCGCCGTTCACTTATATACAGAGCTAAGAGGCAGCGTCAAGTGAGTGGAGTAGATACAAGCATTCATTGAGGCTGTGCTGTTAATTGGCAAAAGCTTTGACATCTCTCACACAACTATAATTATTGTGGGAAACCACGTAGGGAAGAATAACAGGAGTTAAACTTTTTCTTAACGCCCTATAATGCACTCAACGCAGAGAAGATATAGCCTTTGCAGCCACCACACGCAGCCATGGTTGCTCCACTTCCCATTATGCATTTGGGCATTTAACTTAAATCGCTACAGTATCATTTACTGAAAGCTCAACAAATACACTAGATGGCAATATTTAGTCACAATATACAAACTCACATTTATCCTTTAAGAATTACAATTCTTTCTATCCGTGAATCCCTTTCACAGAAAGTGTTAATAATGTTAATGCCATCTTGTGGATTTATTGTTATAATAAACAAATACACTACTTATGTGCAGCATGTTGAATGTATATGTCTGTCTTATCTTTCCATTCCAACAATAATATACAGAAAAATATGGCATATTTTAGAGATGCTTTGAATTGCGATTAATTACGATTAATTAATGGTACAACGAAACGAAACGAAAATATTTTGTCGACGAACAATTTTTTCATGACGATGGCGTAACGATGACGAACTCTTTGAAATTGTTCTTGCTGTAAAATGTTTGCGAATCACTGGTGTAGATCGTTACTTAACCGACGGTTGCTTAACCTAGTGGACATGTCAATCAAAACAAAACACATTAAAAAGTCTCATGACCAAAACTGAACAGGAACTCAGCAAATGGAGGAAAATTCCAGGACTTGGCATTGAGAAAACATCAAATGAGCACCAATCAGCTAGCAGATGAGCCACAGTAAAATGTTGCTTTTTGCCATCGAATGCGTCTGAAGAAAGTTTGATGATCATTTCAAGGTTTGCATACAAAACACTAAGTGCCCTATTTCTGTGAAGCCCCTTCAAATAAAAGCTATCCAAAAAAAAAAGAAGAAGAAAACGTCCTTTCAACCCTTCCGTTTTGCACTCAACCGCATGTCTTTTGGGGGCCAAAACTGACAAAAGATGAAGAATCTTTCTTCACATTGATGCGAGACCAGGGGAGAACTCACACCATCCTACGCGACAATAGACATCGGGCCCCGCGAGCCCCAAATGCGGGTTATTAAAAGTGAAGTGTGGTCAAGTGGTCACTTGTCTGTGTGTGAAACATTTAAGAGTGGGTTGGGGGGGGGGAAAAACAGGCGTGGTTGGTCTGCGCGTCACTTCAAAGGATGCCCGCGGGCGCTCCTGAATAATAAACCACGTCATGACTAACACTTGACACGAGGCAAGGAGATGCCTTAGATAATTTATGTAAAAATATGATTGCGTGTGTTTATTAGCGCATTTCTGCGCATAGTGGCCTATCAGACGCCGCGCCCCAATTAGCGGCTGGATGCATTATCATCTAAATAGCACCTCCAGCAGGAAAAAAATGGCTTGTGTAATTACCTCAGTTGTTAACCGAGACAGCAACACCTACCGAGGCGTGTAAGTGATCTAGCAGTGTGCATGTTGTACATGTTACCATGTGTAGTGTTAACTCATTGGCTGCCATTGACGGCGATAGAGGTCCAATCCCATAAGCGGATTTTAGGGGGGGGGGGGCGGGCCCCGCTCCTGGTGGCCGAAAAGTGTCATTGCATGAAATTGACTTTCCTATAAATATATACAGTATATATACTGCATATATATATATATATATATATATATATATATATATATATATATATATATATATATATATATATATATATATATATATATATATATTAGGGCTGTCAAACGATTAAAATTTTTAATCAAGTTAATTACAGCTTAAAAATTAATTAATCGTAATTAATCGCAATTCAAACCATCTATAAAATATGCCATATTTTTCTGTAAATTATATATATATTCTGTAAAATAAATTGTTGGGATGGAAAGATAAGACACAAGATGGATATATACATTCAACATACGGTACATAAGGACTGTAGTGGGCATTTCACTCTACTGTCATTTAAATCTGTCTATGCTGTCCTCACTCCGAAGCGTCTACTTTTTCCAAAGCTAGACAGCTAGTGAACGACGCCTTAATAATTAGACTTCTTCCTTTTTTATCTGATTTATTAATAAAATGGCCTCAAACCATTGTCCTCTTTAGACCGTCGTAAAACTACAAAAAAAAGTACACAAGCATTGCATTAGCAACAACGTTAGCTTAGCACGCTATACAGGTTCACTAAACATAAACAAAAGCGCTCATACAAAAAAATATAACATTTCGCTTACTAACATAATATGTGCATTCTTTACAACAACCATACTTACGGACAAATCTTGTCCAAGGATCATATAAGCACAACATTACAACGTAGGCGTCAGCCCGAGATGTCGTGCAGCCATATTGAACTGGCAAGAAAACAATAAACCATGTCGCAAAGTGACCACAAGAGTTCGCTATTAGGCAGCACAAAAAGCCTTGCTGTAAAACTTACCAAAAGGCAGAATACTGTCTGAGCGGGACATGTGCGTTAATTGCGTCAAATATTTTAACGTGATTAATTAAAAAAATTAATTACTGCCCGCGATAATTTTATATATATATATATATATATATATATATATATATACACACACACACCGTATGTTTTGGACTATAAGTCGCAGTTTTTTTCATAGTTTGGCTGGGAGTGCGACTTATACTCTGGAGCGACTTAACACATTATTATATCATTTCACATGTTATTATGGTGTTTTGGAGTGACACTGACGGTTTGGTAGTAAACTTGTTAGCATGTTGTTTATGCTGTAGTTATCTGATTAACTCTTAATAGCTATGTTACTTTAACATATGGGCCACGTTCACATTTCTTTGCTCACGCATCATGTAACATTATCATACAGTACACTTATTCAGAATGTTGTTCTCTATTGTATTTTTTATTTTAAATTGCCTTTCAAGATGACATATCTGTTCAATGTGCTGGATTCTATCAAATTTCCCCCAAAAATGCGACTTATACTCCGGTGCGACTTATATATGTTTTTTTCCTTTTCATTGTACATTTTTGGGCTGGTGCGACTTATACTCAGGTGCGACTTATAGTCTGAAAAATACGGTATATAAAACTTGTAAAGCAAGAAAAATGCAACAAAAATGAATGACATGAACAAAAATATATATTTTTATAATGGGTCAAAATTATTTTTCGACAGATCGTGTGACTAGCACCTTAGACGGTCATTTTCTTTGCATATAATCTACCCTCCCCCCCCCCAAAAATAGGTGAGGGCAATTTTTTTTTTTTTTTTAATGATTTTTTTCTTTGATTGAAAATATTTTTTGGTTTGATTGAAGCAACTTTTGTTGGGGATTTTTCAATGAAAAATTAAGTTTTCAAATGCAAATGTTTTCAATCTCAAATATTTTTTTCGCATTCAAAAACATTTTCAATGATTGAATTTTTTTTTTTTTCATTGAAGTGGTTTTTCTTTTTGAAAATATATATTTTTAAAGCACTTTATTTTTTGATTAAATAATAAAGAAAGAATGTCCTAGCCAAAATGTGGCCCAAACACGAATCAACATTACTTCAATCAAAAAAGTTACTTCAATCAAAGAAAAAACGTGACTCCAATCCAAAAAAAAAAAAAATCAAAGAAAAATAGCTTTTACATGCATTTTTTTGAGTTTCAAAATTATTTTTGCATTGAAACACTTTTTTTTTTTTTTTTTTTTAAATATATATTTTGATTGAAGCAACTTTTCTTTTTTTTTTTAATTTTTTTTATTGAAGCAACTTTTTTTGGGATTGAATAATAAAGACACAAATCTACCTCCGTATGGCTCCACTCAGGGGATACAATTTTTGACTGGGGTAACTACATTGGCACGACCCTGGCAGGCGTACCATATTCAATGGATGACGATCTTGGCGAAGAGTAATGCTTAAGCAGCCTGATTTAGAATTCCTCTCAAGAATGATTGGAAACAAAAAACTCATCGTCAACTTATTATTATAAATATTCTTGTAAGTTAATTTTATTGCTGACACTGCGTTTCGGGGTCATCAACATGTTGTGCCCCCCTGCCCTAAAAGTCAAACTCCGCCTATGTCCAATCCGACTTGTAATTCGCACCGAGACATACAAAAGTGTCAATATTAAAAAACGTTAAAAGTTAGTTGACGCTTGAAACCGCAGTGTCCAGTTACCAACCAAAACAGCAGCACCCACCAAAGCATTTAAATTAGGGCTGTCAAAGGATTAAAATTTTTAATCGAGTTAATCACAGCTTAGAAATTAATTAATCGTAATTAATTGCAATTCAAACCATCTCCAAAATATGCCATATTTTTCTGTTGGAATGGAAAGATAAGACACAAGACGGATATATACATTCAATATACTGTACATAAGTATTGTATTTGTTTATTATAACAATAAATCCACCAGATGGCATTAACATTATTTACATTCTTTCTGTTAAAAGGATCCACGGATAGAAAGACTTATACTTCTTAAAATACAAATGTTAGTACACGTTATAGTAATTTTATATTAAAACCCCTCTTAATATTTTCGTTTCAATATAATTTGTAAAATTTTCAATCAAAGAATAAACTAGTAGCTCGTCATTGTTAACGTCGCCGAGCGGCAACGTCACATTGGCTCCCTGCCGTTCTTCCACTCTGTCTTTAACTACGTAAGGTAGTGATTGAAATACACCACAAGGTGTCAATGGCGAGTTTTAAATTACTTAGAAATCAAGCCAATGAGTGCGTTTTGCAGTAGTTCCCTGTTTACTGGTCCATACATTGTACACGGTCATTTGAGTGCTGGCTTCACAACATACGAGACCTCTGATAGTTTGTATATTGTGACTAAATATTGCCATCCAGTGTATTTGTTGAGCTAAACAAAATGTTTGAATAGAGTTTGACCAAAGTCCGAGTAAGTTTTATGTGTATTTTGCATAGCTAATTTGATTGGGAATGAACTTCTTTTTTTTTTTTTTTTTTGAGAGATAGGAATATTATTTTTGTTGTGCTTTCACTAAACGATACTTATGTTTGTTGTGAAGGAGTTGCCGAAGCTGCCAATAACGCCTGTGTCCACTCGCCTTTCTCTGCCTCTTCGCTCTCAATGTGCAAAAAACGGCGTCATTGTAATCTGTTTGAGGCAATGCATGAGCGGGTCATTCCGCGCATGCGTTAAATACGTCAAATATTTTAACGTGATTAATTTTAAAAATTAATTCCCGCCCGTTAACGGGATAAATTTGACAGCACTAATTTAAATATGTATAAAACTGGTGAAGAGTTGTGTGTGTTAATTAAACACTTTCATGAATAGTAGGTCACCCTGAAAAAAGCAAAATTTCTTATTAATCGTTGTGATATTTTCTGAGGTTGGAGTATACATGAGTACGTATGTTTCCAAACAAATTTTTGTGAGAAATGAGTGCTGTTTTCAGTCATTATCTAGGCAACTGCAGGCAAGTGTTTGTGATGTTTATGAGTAAGCTGTACATTCCAGCTGGTGTTTTTTTTTTGTCAATTAACAAGTTAAGTAAATTAAGTTTACTGACTTATATCTTCCATAATCTTTGGAAAGCAACATAACATAACATAACATAACATACTGTAAGATAACATAAGATAACCTAACATGACATAATATGAGATAACGTAACATAACAACATAAGATAACATAAGATAACATAACATAAGATAACAAAACATAAAATAAGAACATAAGATAACATAAGATAACATCACATAACACAAGATAACATAACATAAGATAACATAAAACAACATAACATAAGATAACTTAACATAAAATAACATAAGGTAAGGTAAGGTAAGGTAACATTTGTTAATAAGCAAAATAAGTTTTAAAAATCAAATATACTGTATAATCTAGTAAAATCTGGCAGGTGTGGTTGCTAGATTTGTTCCATTAAGAAAAAGTGAACCCATAAAAGGTTTTACTCTGAAACTAACAACAAACTTCTGTAAATACAACACGATCTTAACTTGTATAACAACAAACGACACCAAAACAAATCTGTATATGATGTCACTATTCTCTCTTTTTCGGCCTCATCTCTCTTAATCTAGAGTTTGAAGCCACACTACTACGGTGGCAGTCAAGCATGCTGACTGCTGAGACAGTAGCCCAGTTTAGCTCGAGGCGTCAGCACACTCTTTCGGTGCTCAGATTTTCCTCACCTTCTACATAACCTGGCACCAAACGGTCTTCAATAGCTCAGTAGTAAGCACGCACGACTGCCAAAATGATAGTGTGTACTCTTCCAGTGCCATTGATGCTAATAGCCGTCCAATCATGTGGCTCTTTTCATCATTCCTAAATGAGTTTATCACTAGTAGACATCCAATCCATTTAAATTTGGGAGTGCTAGCAGCGAATGAACATACTATTACCATCTATTACCAGTCTATTACCATCAATGGCAAGCAATTAGTTAAAATTCTTAATAATTTTTTTTTTAATCATAAAATAGTTCAGTTTTTGTGTTTCCTGAAAAATCCCATAAAATTGATTTAGTTAACTATTGTAGGAGGGTGTCAATATTATTTATTAATTTATGGTTACCAAAGCACTACACTGTTTCTACATGTTTTAAACCATTTTCCCGCTATTTTAACAATAAAATCTGGAAACCACAACCACCAGTATTTTATCATTTTAACAGTGTAGCATACAGTGTGTCTCATCATTATAACATCACATTTTAGGTTTTTTTTTTTAAAAAAACTAAGTCCATTTTTAACAAGCCTGAGTTTATAACAATGCAGTACTTCGTTGAAACACGAAAATGCAACAGCACCCTTGCCTCGAAAATGGTTTGTTCCACTTGGTCCCTATCACCTGATAGCACCTTGAAACCTCTAATTCTAGTAACATAATGTTCGCACTATAAGGCGCACCTGACTATAAGGCCACCCACATAATTTAACACAAAAACGACATTTGTTCAAAGATAAGCCGCACTGAAATATAAGCCACAGCCGTCCTCACTGTATTATGGGACATTTACATCAAAATATATTAACCGGTAACACTTTATTTGACAGCGGCATCATACAAATGTCATAAGACCAAATGAACCACCATGAAGCTTTGAACAATTTGGCTGCAAAGCTTCATTGCTTCAAGAAGCTTCATTTAGCCATCACTGCTCCCTTGGGGGAGACAGTCAACCTCTGCTGCCACTTGCTGTCAACACTGTTGTCATCCAACATGCCTCCTAGCATGCATTGCAGCACTACAGATGAAAATAACAATCAAAATTCATGTTCTGTTCTAATTATTTCTTCAGTTACTGTTCCAGTTGTTTCATCAATTGCTAGTTATGGTATTTGGTAACACTTTATTTGACAGTGGCGCCATAAGACTGTCATTAGACGATAATACTTATGACATGACACTGTCAGGAGCATTAATGAATGCTTATAACAGATGTCATTTAGTGTTATCCGGCAAATTATCTCACTTTTTAATGGATGTAAAAGATCCAAGCTGGACATAAATGGAGTTAGTGACATAATTTGCTGGATGACACTTATTGACATCTGTCATAAGCATTCAGTAATGCCTATAATAGTGTCATGTCACAATTATGCCGCTGTCAAATAAAGTGTTACCTATTAACCCAAATAACTCAACAAATAAGCCGCACTATAAACCGCAGGATTCAAAATGAAGGGAAAAAAAGCTGCTTATAGTCCAAAAATTACAGTAGATAACAAATGTTGGAACCACTGCGATTAGAGTTACAGTAGATTCAGACAATTTCGTTTGTCCATCTCTATGTACCCTCACCACTTATTTACCCAATTTGGAGTCTTGGCACATTTTGTAAGAGTTCACTGCTCAGTATTTAAGATCCATAAATGCATTTTTTAAACTCCAGTTGCTCTTGACGCACAAACAAAGGCCTCCACCCTTTCTGCAGTTGAGTAAACTCCGCCAAGCCTTCATGATGAACATTTTTTTTGTGTTTTAAGAACTGCAACAAATATTCTGTGCACATTTCAACCCGTCTGGAGGCACTCTAATATGCTCACTCGCTTCCCTCCGGGATGGACGCCATCACACCTTGTGACTGGAGGTGTCATTTGCATATCATATCGGTTTAAATCACTTCACAGCACCGACAAAAAGAAGCTTCATCAGTAGCGCCTATCAGTGCAACCTCGGGGCACAGGCAATAAACCACACCATCGCAGTAGACATTTTCCATGAAATAAAGCAGCGACTCACCTATGTGAGAAAAACTAATTTTTTTTCTGACCTTGCAGAAGTGCTGGATGCGAGAAGACATCACAAGTCAATGAACATCAGCCGCTCTCCATCACAAGAGTTGATTGACAGCTAGGAGGAGAATTCCATTTACCTTGCGGAGGACACATCCAGCCTCCCTACTCAAGGGGAGAAGACCGGCATCTCCGCTTCGGAAGGAGAAGAAGAGAATTAAATCAGGTGTCCCGCACACATTCGCTTGGCTTCCGGTAACATGTGGCTGGCCTTGGCAGCCCTATCGATGCCCTTCAAGAAGGGAGGAAGAAAAAGAGCTTCGCCGCGCCAGGGAGGAGTGAGCATCGCTCGGGGGAAGGCAGCCTCACCTCCTCCGAAAAAAAAAAAAAAAAAATGGGATGAGCAAGATAGAAACGGATGAAGAGAGATAGCGCGAGAGAGAGAGGATGGAGGCTGCTTTTTTTGAGCAGCCCCTGCGAACGACTGCAGCCAGATGTTCCTATAATTCCCCTCTCTCGTCCTTGCTCTCTCTCCTAATCCAGATTGCCTGCGAGGTTGCAGCCGTCATACATCCGCGCACACACAGCGCACACACATACATCATCTCGTTCGCCGGTTCCACTAGCGCTTGTGCTCGGAATTGCAATGGCGGCTGCACAGAGAGCGTTTGTGCGCGCAGACAGATGCAACACACGCACACACCAACTCTGCCTGCCTGCTTGCTTGCCTGCCGGCCGCGCTCACGGCCCAGCGTCATCATTTATTCATGCACACGCGGAAAGCGAGAGACTGCATGCGCGACAGAATGCAGCATGCACCACATTCTGGATGGATTTGACACCAAAGATGACTGTGTAGCTTTAGCACCCCCTGGAAAGTTGGGGAAATCCAGCCCCCGGTACCTGTTTTGCTGATCAGCAAGAAATTCGATGGAGCGGTTTATCATAAAACGATGCAGGAAAAAAAGTAGAGGAGACATGTTTAAAATTAAACAGGAAGTCAACCAGTTTGTCTAGAAGGAGAAACAATGTTGAATAAGAATTAGAAAGGGCAAGTGAATATTTTTGGTCATTTAAAAAAACTTAATGAAGACTTATGGCCAGAGGCGTAGCAAGTGTCCCCGGGGGCCTCAGGCAACAAGCAACATAGGGCCCTTCGAGCGTGTGCAAGTAAGGGGGACAGTTGGACTTGGAGCTAGGGTTGTTCCGATCATGTTTTTTTGCTCCCGTTTTAGTTTGAGTATCTGCCGATCCCGATATTTCTCGATCCGATTGCTTTTTTTCCCCTCCCAATTCAATTCCAATCATTCCCGATAATTTTTCCCGATCATAAACATTTTGGCAATGCATTAAGAAAAAAATGAATAAAACTCGGACGAATATATACATTCGACATACAGTACATAAGTACAGTGATACCTCAGTTCACGAACGCTTAAGCTCACGAACTTTTCGCCTCAAGAACATTAAATTCGCGAGCATATAGTCTCTGCTGACGGACTAGTTTTCGGCGGACGAACCAAACCACGCGGTCGAACAGCGCCACGAGAAGCTGACGCACGCTCACGGCGTCCCAGTTCGTCCCCTTCCTTTCGTTGAGTGCGGACGTGGTTTGTGTTTGATAGACATTTTGGACCATATTGAGTGTACTTTTGCTATTATGGGACCGAAAAAGACCCCACCACAGGTTAGTGTTAAGCCTAAGAAGACATTAAAGAAAATAAGGTATATTTTTGTGTAGTTTTAAGTAGTGATGCACGATAATACATTTTTCAACCGATATCGATAACCGATAATTTCCTGCCCCTTCAACCCGATAACCGATAATGTCACTCCGATAATTCTATTCAAATATGTGTGTAAAATTTTAAAGTATACAAAGAGCAAATGTTACTGTGCAAAAATGTAATTTAGTCCTATTTTTTTCCACATCAAATGTGAACAAGTTGTAAATTCCAACAACTGAACAATGGCAATGATGTGTAATGGTAAGCTTTTGGCAAAAATTACTTAGAGAGTAAACACCCAAGTTGCACAAAAATGCCTTTAAAAGTAAGCCATTCCTAACATATATCACATTACTACACTGCAAAAACACCTCCTTAAAACTAGCAGAAGTGGACAAAACTGTTGATTGCGCACATTTGGAGGCTAAATCAAGTATATAATTATCGGATTGCATTATCGGTTGAATTTCGTTTTATCTGGATTATCTGTGTGACGTCATAATTGCCATTATCGGCCGATAATTATCGGTGACCGATATTATCGTGCATCTCTAGTTTTAAGGCTTATTTAGTAGAAAATTATGTTTTATGGGGACCTGGGAATGGATTATTCTCATTTTAATGGTTTCTTATGGGAAATAAATGTTCGGAAGACGAACTTTTCGCCTTACACACACTTTCTGGGAACCAATTATGTTCGTGAGCTGAGGTATCACTGTACTGTATTTGTTTATTATGACAATAAATCCTCAAGATGGCATTTACGTTATTAACATTCTTTCTGTGAGAGGGATCCATGGATAGAGAGACTTGTGACTTTGTATATTGTGACTAAATATTGCCATCTAGTGTATTTGTTGGACTTTCAGTAAATGATACTGTAATAATACATTTTATTTGTAGAGTGCTTTTACCAATGCTCAAAGACCCTTTACAGTAGGAACAAAAAACAGGAAACAACGTGAACAGAACAAAACAAAGAAAATAATTATAAGTTAAAAGCTAGTTTAAAAAGGTTAGTTTTTAACAGTTTTTTAAATGTGGGAAGGTCTGAACAGGTACGGATGGGTTTTGGGAGAGAGTTCCAAAGGGAGGGGGCAGCAGCGGAGAAGGCTCTGTCCCCCCTAGTTCGGTGTGTTCTTTGTTTGGGCGGTGCGAGGATGTTTCCATTAGAAGAGCGGAGGTGGCGGGAAGGGGTGTGGGAACAGAGAATGTCTGTGAGGTAGGGCGGGGCCAAGTTATTGAGTGCTTTGTAAGTGAGAAGGATGATTTTGAACTGAATTCTGTATGAAATAGGAAGCCAGTGCAGTTTGTGGAGGACGGGGGTAATGTGGTTCCTATAGGGGCTCCGTGTGAGAAGGCGAGCAGCGGAGTTTTGGATATATTGTAGTTTATTGATGAGTTTGGATGGAGAACCGAAGAGAATGCTGTTGCAGTAGTCAAGTCTGGAGGTTATGAAGGCATGGGATGAGGGTTTCAGCAGTATAGAAGGTGAGGGAGGGGCGAAGACGGGCTATGTTCTTGAGATGGAAGAAGGCAATTCTGGTGATATGGTTGACGTGGTGGTCGAATCTTAGTTTATTGTCAAGAATGATACCAAGGTTGCGGGAATGTGTTGAGAGAAGCAGGGTGCAGTTGTTGATGGTGAGGGAAAATTGACTGTCTATGATGTGGGCTGCAGGGTGGAAGATGATTATGTCTGATTTGTTACTGTTGAGTTGAAGATAGTTTTCTTGCATCCAGGAATTAATTTCACTGAGGCAGTTATGAAGTGTGGATTGGGTGCTGTGTGAGATTTGTTGTGTAGTTATGTAAATTTGGATGTCGTCAGCGTAGCAGTGAAATTGGAGTCCATGTTTGCGGATGATCTGACCAAGGGGGAGGATGTAGAGAATGAAGAGGAGGGGACCTAGAACTGAACCTTGGGGGACACCACGTGGTAGGGGAACAGGAGGGGATGTGCAATGATTGATGGCGATGAATTGTTGTCGGTCAGTGAGGTAGGAGCGAAACCTGGAAAGTGCGGTACCAGTGATGTGTAAAGATTCTAATCTGGAGAGCAGGATGGTGTGGTTGATTGTATCCATGTCCAAATGCATGATGGGAAGTGGAACCATGACTGTGCGTAGTGCTACCAATTGATATATCTTCTCTGCGTTGGGAAATAACATAAGGTGTTAAGAAAAAGATCAATTGCTACCTTGCTTCCCCACATTGCTTCCCATGATATTTCTAATCATAGGGAGAGGGATTGTAAGGCTTTAGCCAATTAAAAAAGGCTCCAAAGGCTGCCAAAATTCACTCTACTCATTTTACGCTGCCTTTTATTTCTCTATATATAGGTAAAACGGCGCCATTACAGATTGAGCGCAACTATGCGTGAGTGGGTCGTGCAGCGCATGCATTAATTGCCTTAAATATTTTAACGTGATATATTTTTTTCAAAAATTAATTACCGCCGTTATCGGGATAAATTTGATAACCCTACCTTAAGCCTAAACTAAAGACTCTGGATGAGTGTAACATATTATGGCTGTAACGTTAAATACAATTATAAAACGATTTAAGAAATATACAGTATATACATTAAAAAAAGGCATGGCTGATATTTTTGGGCCGATTCCGATACTTTGAAAATGACGTGATCGGACCCGATCGATCGGCACGATCGGGACATCTCTACTTGGAGCACTAGCATATTTAATAAAAGTATAATAACGCCTCGGTCTCATAGAGCGCTTTTTAGGACACTCAAAGTGCCTGGCTTCTAATAAATTAGGACATAAAACTACAGTAACATAGTACACTCACCGCTGTCTTGCTTCCTTTTCTCCTCTTCTGCTTTTTTTTTCTTTCTTTTGTCACTTCCAGAAGGATAACTTCTCTTCATTTTGGATACACGCCAATTAAAAAAAAGCTAAATCGCCGCTCAATCTCACTCTGAGTCACGTGAGGGGGGAGGGTGTAGAGCGAGCGAAGGGAACTCAGATACAATGCTTTCACTGGCACTGTCGCACTTGTTGCTGCAACTGTGCAGTAAAGCTGCGTGTGCTAAATCTGTTGGCCCTCCAGGGGCCCCTGCTGGCTGGGGGCCCTAGGCAATTGCCTGGTTTTGCCGAATGGGACGCGATGCCTCTGCCTATGGCATCCACCAAATGTTAATATTGTGACCGATATGACCCATAATATGAATACAAAATATGATGACGCCAGATCTCAATTATAAACATATATAAATATTAGGGCTGTCAAACGATTAAAAATTTTAATCGAGTTAATTACAGTTCAAAAATTAATTAATCGTAATTAATCGCAATTAATCGCAATTCAAACCATCTATAAAATATGCCATATTTTTCTGTGAATTATATATATATTCTGTAAAATAAATTGTTGGAATGGAAAGATAAGACACAAGATGGATATATATATACATTCAACATACGGTACATAAGGACTGTAGTGGGCATTTCACTCTACTGTCATTTAAATCTGTCTATGCCGTCCTCACTCCAAAGCGTCTACTTTTTCCAACACTAGACAGCTAGTGAACGACGCCTGAATAATCAGACTTCTTCCTTTTTCATCTGATTTATTAATAAATTGGCCTCAAACCATTGTCCCCTTTAAAACTACAAAAAAAAAGTACACAAGCATTGCATTAGCAACAACGTTAGCTTAGCACGCTATACAGGTTAACTAAACATAAACAAAAAGCGTCTCATACAAAAAATATAACATTTCGCTTATTAACATAATATGTACATTCTTTACAACAACCATACTTACGGACAAATCTTGTCCAAGGATCATATAAGCACAACAGAGACGTCGTGCAGCCATATTGAACGAGAGGAGAAAAACAATAAACCATGTCGCAAAGCGACCACAAGAGTTCGCTGTTAGCACAAAAAGCCTTGCTGTAAAACTTACCAAAAGGCAGAATACTGTCTGAGCGGGACATGTGCGTTAATTGCGTCAAATATTTTAACGTGATTAATTTAAAAAATTAATTACCGTGCGTTAACGCGTTAATTTTGACAGCCCTAATAAATATATATTTTACCTTAAATATTTTTAAAACCTTTTTTTGTGGATGAATACAATTATAAATTAATAAAACGTTAACATTAAAAACAACAAACAAAGCATTCTGGTTTTGGCCCCCTATAGGACTCTAAAGTTGATAAATAATAAATATATATATAGTATAAATAATTTATAGCATTTTTTAAAATTCCCTTTTGTTTGTTTTTAATATATATTTTAATGAACAAATATTTTGAATAAATAAAATAATTGCAGTATCTTTTTTTAGTCAAGCTTTTAAAAAAAAAAAATCCCACTTACATTTTTATTTTAAAAAATGTTTTAAATAAATAAATTAATTAATTAAAATAAAATTAAAAAAAAAAAGAAACTAAGTTAAAAAACATTTTAAAAATTAGTGACTATTTACTATTACTCATTGCTGGCATAGGACTGGCTGCGAACACTCATCTTTCATTGCCATTGACAGTGCAATAGACATGTTTCCTGAACGAAAAATGGGCGGCGTCATCTTCGAAAATTTCTGCTCCAAACTTCCAGTTCAGACAAAATTTTAATTCAAACAGGTCATTGATACAATAAATTATAACATGACTAAACAATTCGGGAACTATAACCTGATCAAAGTACACATGTATGACCTTTATTTCAAATTTTCTAAATATTGGTCCAGTAAAATGCATACTTTTGAGTTTACGAGTAGCCAGATAGGTCCACTACTAATATTTACCAACCTTGGCAAGAATATATTCAGAATTGTGGATTTACAGTACCGCATAAATAAGAACTGTAACCTGTTACCAGATCAAAATTCACATGTAGGACATTTAGTTTTTCTAAATATTGGAACAGCAAAAATGCCTGCAAAAATGCATACAGAGGTATTAAAAAGTATCTGAACCTTTCGGAATTTCTCACATTTCTGCATAATATCACCATCAAATTCGATCTGATCTTTGTCAAAACCACACAGATGAAAGAAACAGTGTCTGCTTTAACTAAAACCACCCAAACATTTATAGGTTTTGATATTTTAATGAGGATAACATGCAAACGATGACAGAAGGTGGGAAAATAAGTGCAGCCTCTGCCTACGGAGTCTTAAAGAGCAATTGAAACCAATTTTCATCAAACAATTTAAGTCAGGTTTGTGCCCAATCACTGATGAGTGGTTTAAACCCTTCAGACCTGAGCATGCTGCTGAAGGACATGACGCGTTCGCATCCCTAAACCAATAAATACACTGAATTCAGTCGCTATTACCACTTCTGGGATATGATTGGAGGAAACTTGACCCATTGAAATCAAATCATAAGGTTTAGCACGCCCTCATTGCTATTTTTGACTCTTTGAAAGTGGCTCAGACAAAACGCAACTTCAAAAAGGCAAACGTAAGAGCTCATTTCTTATCAAAAACACAATAATATTAACATAAAAAATAACCAAAAAAAGCATGAGAGAAGTTTTAGAAGTTACAAATGGAGAGAGTTTGGCACTGTTGCTTTTGTCCCAAGGAGTGGCCGTCCACCAAAGATGACGGCAAGAGTTCAGCGCAGAATATACTCAGAGAGGTAAAAAAGAACCCCAGAGTGTTTGCGAAAGACTTACAGAAATCACTGGCAGTATCTCTCTGCACACATCAACTATATGTAAAACTATGGCCAAGAATGCTGTTCATGGGCGGACTCCACGGCGGAAGCCACTGCTGTCTAGAAAAAAAACATTGTGGCTTGTTTAATGTTCGCAAAAATGCACTTGGACACTCCAAAAAAGATTTGGCAAAATATTTTGTGGACTGACGAAACCAAAGTTGAATTGATTTTGGAGTAACACACAATGTCATGTGTGGAGGATAAAATGGAACAGCTCACCAACATAAACACCTCATCCTCACTGTGAAGCATGGTGGAGGGAGCATCATGATTTAGGGCTGTTTTGCTGCCTCAGGGACTGGACAACTTGCAATCATTAATGGAAGAATGAATTCAAAAGTTTATCAGGATGTTTTGCAGGAAAACCTGAGGCCGTCTGTTAGACAGTTGAAGCTAAAAAGAGGATGGATGCTGCAACGAGACAATGATCCAAAACAGAAGTAAATCAACTTCAGAATGGTTTCAGAAGAGCAAAATACAAGTGGCCAAGTCAAAGTCCAGACTTGAACCCCATTGAGATGCTGTGACATGACCTAAAGACAGCGATTCATGCCAGACATCCCAGGAATCTGACTAAACTACACCAGTTTTGTAGAGAAGAATGGGCCAAGATTAGTCCTGATCGATGTGCCAGACTGATCTGCAGCTACAGGAAGCGTTTGGTAGAAGTTATTGCTGCCAGATGGGGGGGCCACAAAATATTAAATGTGATGGTTCAGGTACTTACCACATTGGGCCGAATATAAGACGGTGTTTTTTGCATTGAAATAAGAATGAAAAAGTGGGGGTCGTCTTATATTCGCGGTCTAGACATTATACCCATTCATGACGCTAGATGGCGCCAGATATCATTGAAGCGATGTTCTGTCATGACAGATCTCAGCTACTCTCAAGTTTAACCAGTTTGAATTATTTTATTGCAATGTTTTTCCTTATTTAGATTTGTTTCAAGACTACAGTTACAGTTAGACTTCACTTTGATGGTTAATACAGTTATTGCAATTTTGTTGTTTTATCACAATAGATTGGTTTATTTACATTTCAAAAACCAGAAGCCATTCATTTACGAATGCACTTTAGTTTACATATTTAAATGTTCAGATATTAAGATTTGAATGAGGCAAAATAACATGCTTTTTCTCTCAAATATATTGTTATAATCATTTGTTTCAGATGTACTGTAATTATTTTCTGTATAAAAATTAATTTGGTGTTCAAAAAGTCTTTTTTCAAACTTGTGTCTTGAAAAAGAGGGGGTCGTCTTATAATCAGGGCCATCTCATATTTGGGCCAATACGGTATTTTTTCACCTTCTGTCATTGTTTGCGTACTATCCTCGTTAAAATATGAAAACCTATAAATGTTTGGTTGGTTTTAGTTAAAGCAGACAGTTTTTTTCATCTGTGTGATTTTGACAAAGATCAGATCACATTCGATGGTGATTTTCTGCAGAAATGTGAGAAATTCTAAAAGGTTCAGATACTTTTTCATACTCCCATAGTTTTGAGTTTTGGAGTAGTCAGAGAGGTTTACTACTAATATTCAACAACCTTGGCCGGAATTTATTCAGATATCTAGATTTACAGTGCCACAAAAATTACAAGATGAATGAAATCTACTAAAAAGACCCGTTGCTAAGGAGAATCGCATAATAATGTACTGACGTGAGAGCGCACATAACGCACATCTAGATGGAGTAGTTCAAAGATCAGGTGACTTTATTTCCTTTATTAAATCATGACAATGGTGGCGTTATATATTTTAGAGCAGTGTTTTTCAACCGGTGTGCCTAGTGTGCCGTGAGAGATCGTCAGGTGTGCCGCGAGAAATGATCCAATATCGCATTTTATCTTGTCGGGTGAAGTTGCAGTAGGAAGGAAGGAATAGGTAAAAAGTTCTCGGTCGTGTGCATATGTGCAAGGTATTGCTCTTTTCGCATTCAGAACTGCTCAGATTTCTAGCTATCAGCCATCTTGCTGCCCACAGCACGTCTACTGTACATGATTTGATTAGACATGTCAAGTGTCGATGTACATGAAAGCGTCCTTTCAATTTTATCCATATGTGACGACCGTCAATCCTCCCCAACAGCAAGGTGGCTAATGGCTACAAATCCAAGCAGTTCTTGAACGCGACTCGAGCAGCCACGTCATCTCCAAGCGAAACAATCGTCGCTTCAAAAGAAGTCGATGGACTATTTTGTTCGCTTTTGTGAAAACGCAGAGAAACAGGCAACTTTTTGGAGAAAAGCCATAAAAGTAAATAAGGAAGCCCTCAAAGCCAGTTACATTGTTGCTGAACTTGTTGCTAAATCCAAAAAGTTCCACAGTGTGGCAGATATATTAATACTACCTGCCTGCAAAGCTATTGTCAGCGAGATTTTCCGCCCTGATGCGGTTAAAGACATTGCTTAAGTCCCTCTGTCTAATAATACTGAGCTTTTCAAGCCTAACTGCTATAAAAATGAAAAATAAAAACAGAGAAAGACTGGAGCTGTTGATGAGGATTCCTGCCAGGATATTGGCTTTGTGTTCATCTAAACAGGCTCAAATTTCACACTAACTAAGTATAAATATTGAGAATGTATTTTATAATTAAATATTCTGTACAGAAAGTAATTTTGGAACGTTTTTGGTTTGTGGTGTGCCGCAAGGTTTTTTCCAATGTAAAAATGTGCCGTGACTCAAAAAATGTTGAAAAACACTGTTTTAGAATATTGAGAGTGTTCTTAAAAGTCGGGAACAACGCTAGCGCACAGAAGTCAACTGCCTTGCTGTTCGGGCGGAATGCATTTACTGTAATGCTTGGTCCGCTCATTTGATCTTGAGAACACGAACGTCAGCTGGCTTGACCGCAGTCACCACTTCCTACTTTTTATTTTTGCCGTGTACGTGTAAAATATGTAGGGACGCAGTTTACGCATGTGTAGTGACGCGAAACCCTACTTATTTTAGCAGTTTACGCATGTGTAGTGACACAAAACCCTACTTATTCTAGGAATTATAACCCTACTTATTTCTCCCAACACTGACCCATCGACTCACCAGGGAAATCCCTGGTATCCCCATATGCCAGTCTGCCCTTGGCTATAGACGTCCAATCCATTTTGACTGGGAGGCGCGCTGCCAGCCTCTCCCAGTCAAAATGGATTGGACGTCTACCACCATCACTGGCACCCAATGAGTTCAAAAAGTTCCCTACCAAGGGTTAAACAGATGGGCGGCGATTCCATGATGAAATTCTGTGTACATTCTGGTGTTATTTCTTGCATGTTGCAATCAAAGAACAGCAGCAGAGATCAGTCGTTGAATAAGTGTTGACTTAGCTGAAACTTAAAGCTCCCCTGTGGATCTGTTGGCTTTCCACACTATCCTCCCCCAATCCGCATTATATACTGTCAGGTTTATTTATATACAGCCCTTAATCATAAAAGTGTCTCAAAAGGTTTCACAGGCCCACAGTTCACAAAAATCTACATCATTCCATCATCTAAACTCCCATCTCAGGAAGGTAAAACTTTGAGTGAACACATTGTAGCATGAGGACGAAATCTGTAGAGCGGATCGCAGTGAGAAGTGGCAGTAAAACTGGCCGGGCATAGTCAAATGCAGCGGTGCCCACTTTTTTTGCCTTGTAAGCTATTTTTCAAACAACCAACACAAAATAAAAACTTTATATATAAAAGACTATATTTGACCGTATCACTGTGCACTACAGATACAATATTCTTTTTTCCCCAATATAAATAATAAATATGCTGCTGCAGGTGGGGATACTTTCCTGCCCTGCCCCGGGTCTAGTGAGCCGTGGGGAGTCCCGCAGCGTGCTGTGTCAGTTGGGGGGGTTGCGGCGGTGGCTAGGGGTCCGGGTGGTGGGAATTTTTGGCGCGTACCCCTTGTCCCTTCCCTGAGGGCCTGTTAATGGGAGCACGGATGGTCCGGGGGACCGCCCTTCGGTTGCAAGTCCTCTCGTCCCTTCCCTGAGGGCTGGTTAATCAGAGCATGTGTGGGTCCCGGGGGGGATGACGGTGGCCCCTTTGCCGGAGCTGTGGGGGCAGGGGTGTGCTGCACCCGCACCCCTCCCCCCAGCCTGGTTGGCTAGTGCAGTTCCGGGGACCTGGAGCAACCCCCACGCAGCATTTCCACTTTTCTGCAAGTCTATCACACATCTGAGTGGGTTCACGCGAGACTCGATACAATTACACACAGTCAGATAGAGAGACTGTCGGTGCCAGGATCAGCGATCAGGTAGCATAGAATAGGATGTCAACATATCCACACAGACAGGTGATTTACATAGTACAGTAATCCCTCGCTACTATATAATATAATAATAATAATTGTGACACATTATTTGATGTCAAATAATTATTTATGTGGGATTTTTTCCCCCACTGAATAAATGCACTTGCATTGAAGGTTGGATTTTTCTCTCTTTTTTCCATTAAGGTCCCATATTATTTAGGAAAAAAAATATTAGAAGCTAAAAAACTAGGGCTGTCAAACGATTAAAATTTTTAATCGAGTTAATTACAGCTTAAAAATTAATTAATCGTAATCAATCGCAATTAATCGCAATTCAAACCATCTCTAAAATATGCCATATTTTTCTGTAAATTATTGTTGGAATGGAAAGATAAGACACACGACGGATATATACATACAACATACTGTACATAAGTACTGTATTTGTTTATTGTAACAATAAATCCACAAATGGCATTAACATTCTTTCTGTTAAAGTGATCCATGGATAGAGAGACTTGTAGATCTTAAACGATAAATGTTATAGTTACAAGTTATAGTAATTTTATATTAAAACCCCTCTTCATGTTTTCGTTTTAATAAAATTTGTAAAATTTTCAATCAAAAGTAGAGTTAATATAATAATAAGAAGAATAAAAATAACAATAATAAAAATAGAGTAACCAAAGTCTAAGTTTTACGTGTATTTTGCATAGCTATTTTGATATGGAATGCCAGTTCATTTTGCATTGTTGTTAAACTATGTCAGAATAGGGCCTCATTACTATAGACTGAAGTGCTTTTCTTTTTGTGAACATTTTTTTTGGGGGGAGAGATAGGAATATTATTTTTGTTGTGCTTTCACTAAACGATACTTACAGTGAGGAGAACAAGTATTTGATACACTGCCAATCAATTGGCAGTGTATCAAATACTTGTTCTCCCCATTGTATGTTTGTTGTGAAGGAGTTGTCAATAAACGGCGCGGTCCAAAGAACGCCTGTGTCCACTCGCCTTTACTGTAGAACATATATCTGTACATATCTTACCCAAAATACAACAAGAAACACATAATTGCCACTAAAAGAAAGAAAACTTACCGAAATATGTGTGGAGCACAAATAGCAATCTGCATTGCATTGTGAATACAGCATAAACGTCTCACAACTACTAATTCTCCCACGTTTAGAAGAAATAACATGAGTATGGAACGGCGCTGCCCCCAAGCGGCCGGTGGCATTCTCTTCACTCTTAATGTCCATAAACAGCCTCATTGTAATCTGTTTGAGGCAATATGCGAGATGGTCATTCACCCAAGCGCCAGCAGAGGGCGGCAAAACTCCATAACAACAAGTAAGCGTTTCACTGTACTGTCATTTAAATCTGTCTGAGCGGGACATCTGCGTTAATTGCGTCAAATATTTTAACGTGATTAATTTTAAAAATTAATTAACGCCCGTTAACGCGTTAATTTTGACAGCCCTATAAAAAAACACATAATTATTATAAATCCAATAAGTATGGAGGGCACTGTACATCTGGCAATTTAGAGACTGTGTTAAGGATTTCTTTTCCTAATCAATAGTTTGATCGGAACGCTGGAGCAGATCAATTGGAGCAGTAGTTAGGTCATCTTGGCAAGAGCTTCATTGACCACTTCATTAGGTACAGCACTGGGATTCTGTATATTGAGTGTGGGGTCTTTATAAATAACTACTACTTTGAGGGGTATTATGTTGACTTATTCACTTAAACCTAAACATGATACATAACTGCCACTACAAAAACTACATTTTTTAAAATATTATGTCACTTGTCTGGTGTCCTTGACTTTAGTAGAAAATCAAATTTTTAGGAGTTGAAAACCCGTCATTTCCTTTGAGTCCAATTAGCAGAGTCTACTGTGCCCATTACAGGTATGATGGTTCATCCCAGGAGGGCTACTACTTTTGTATCCTTGACTTACCTTTGAACCGTAACTCAACTTTGTATGCCCTGATAGTTACTCACTTACTTTGAAGTTCAATAATTAGCCTTCAGGTGCAGGAAAATTGACACCCACTGCGTACAGGCCAGCGAAAGCTCCTACGGGACTCTTAGGTCATGTTTATTTCAAACAATATCTATTCTATTTGATTATACAGCATATTGTAATAGCAGCACTTTGCAGCAGTCGTAATTACAACAGGCAGGCACTCGGCAGGCGGGAAGTGTGAATGTCAGAACCCGCATGTGAGTGAGTCACGGGGACAGTTGGCGGGCAGAAAATTGCATTGACACATTACGCCTACGCACACACAATCCAGTGTTGCCGGCTATATAGCGGTTTTTATGCATTTAACTCAGTGGCTGCCTTTGATGGCGCCTGATGTCTAAACCATTTTAACAAGAAGGGATGGCAGTAAATGATTGTGTTTCAGTGTCATTAATGGGGATAGACGTCCAATACGTTTGAATTGGGTAAATGAAAAAAAGAAAACTTGACTTTAAGGTGACACGGCAATTTCCTGAAATTTTTAACAATAGCCCCTTTCGCACTGTAGAAACTATTGTTTTAGGGGATGATGACGTCATTTTACGTGTTCATACATGTAGGAACTAGGGATCAGGAACAGTGGCGCCACCAGGGGGTGGCCAGGGGTGGCCACGGCCACCCTTATAAATTGGTTGGCCACCCCACTGGCCACCCCGCTTGCCAGTATATTGTTAAATTGTTGTAGCATCAGTTATGCAATTCATCCCAAATGAATGCATTTATTTTGTTTTGTTAAATGTAGGGCTGTCAAATTTATCGCGTTAACGGGCGGTAATTAATTTTTTAAAATTAATCACGTGAAAATATTTATCACAATTAACGCGTTCGCAGTACGACTCATTCACGCGTTGCCGCAAACAGCCTACAATGGCGCCGTTTTACTTATATACAGAGATAAGAGGCGGTGTCAAGTGAGTGGAGTAGATACAAGCATTCATTGGGGCCGTGCTTTTAAATGGCAAAAGCTTTGTCATCGCTCCCACAGCAACTATGAATATTGTGGAAAGCGACATGGGGAAGAATGACAGGAGTTGATCTTTTTCTTAATACCCTGTCGTGTACCCAACGCAGAGAAGATATAGCATTTGCAGCCACCACATACAGTCATGGTTGCACCACTTCTCATCATGCATTTGGGCAGAAGAGTTAAGTCGCTACAGTATCATTCACTGAAAGCTCAACAAATAGAGTAGATGGTAATATTTAGTCACAATACAAAAAGTCACAAGTCTTTCTATCCATGGATCCCTTTCACAGAAGGAATGTTAATAATGTTAATGCCATCTTGTGGATTTATCGTTATAATAAACAAATACAGTACTTATGTACAGTATGTTGAATGTATATATCCGTCTTGTCTTATCTTTCCATTCCAACAATAATTTACAGAAAAATATGGCATATTTTAGAGATGCTTTGAATTGCGATTAATTACGATTAATCTTTAAGCTGTGATTAACTCGATTAAAAATTTTAATCGTTTGACAGCCCTAGTTAAATGTACACCTTATGCCTGATATATACATAACACAATAAAACAGAATTTTTGTGGAACTCAAAATGTTGACTGGACAGTTATGGACTATGCACATTAAATCATTAGTACATCAAATATTACACAATACACCAAAGTATATTAGTAGCCGTGTCCTTAAGTCTTTCTGATAGTTTTCCCCTGACCTTTTTACCGCAATAATATAATGAAAACCTGAAACTATGGCTTTTAGTTTTGGCCACCCCAAAATTTTAAGTGTCCCCATCTGGCCACCCCTATGAAACATTTCTGGAGGCGCCACTGATCAGGAACTTGAGTTCTGAGAACCATTTTAGTTCCTACTCTGAGGTAGGGCTTTTCATTGGGGCCGTGGGAACTCGATTACCTTGGTGTTTGATGATTTGCTGAAATCAGCAGTGATGCTCCTTCCATACTTGCACGTCTTAAGGATCCGGCATATTTTGAAAAACTACCCTGTACTAAATCCGTGTGCCCTTCCGGTTTCCTCGTTAGACGTTGGATTTGCTCACCAATGGAAACCATTCCCATAGACTTCATAATATATTGATGGGGTATGCGGGGCCGATTAATAGGGGGGCCCGCATTGTTGGCGTGGCCGTCAAAGCTGACCGAGTGGAATCACAGACAAAGAGCTTTTTTCGTATAAAATTCTTGTGAAAAAATGCTTAATTCCCTGAATTCTTTATAGATATGGATGTAAACGTTTTGATTTTTGGTTAAAAGCAAAAAAAAAAAAAAAAAAAAAAGTGCAGTTAGCATTTATTTTACGTAAATATTGCGAACTATGATGCTAGTCAGCATATATAGCAGCCGCCTTATGTAAAGAGCTTTTCCGGTGAAAATTCTTGTGAATAAATGCTTAAATCCCTGAATTCTTTACATATATCGACGTAAACAGTCTTGATTCTTTGTTAAAAGAGCAAAAAAACAGGCAATTAGGTATTTTTTTCTCAAAATATTGTGAACTATGATGCTGGTCAGTAAGCAAATATAGCGGCCGCCTTATGTAAACAGAGCTTTTCCGTTGAAAATTCTTGTGAATAAATACTTAAATCCCTGAATTCTTTTTATATATATGGACGTAAAACAGTCTTGATTCTTTGTTAAAAGAGCAAAAAAATGGGCAGTTAGCATTTATTTCACGTAAATATTGCGAAATATGATGCTAGTCAGTAAGCAAATATAGCGACCGCTTTATGTAAACAGCTTTTCCGGTGAAAATTCGGTAACACTTTATAATAACTATCCGTTTTACTAGTTAATAGATCATTAGTAAACTGTTGATAAATGATTCATTGTTGATTTGTGAAGTATTTGTTAACAGTTTGTTAAGCATTTACAGGGGGTTCCAATATGGTTGACCCCATTCTAAATGCCCATGCTAGTTGATGGATATTAATAAAACTATATACACTTTATGTTGAAGGTCATTAGTTTTATTGTTTAAATATACAAAGAAAACTACAAATATTTGTTGATTCTATGGCAGATTTTCATAAATGTGCGACATGAGCGCTGCCTGCAAAATGCCTTATCAAAATGCCTTTTCTTTTGAAGTGAACGGCATTTCTTAACCTGAAAAGATAGAAATGCCAAATGTTACACACAAAAACTTGAAACGTTTCTACACAAACCGTGTTTCAGTTTAAGAACACCCTGTAAATGCTTAAATAACTGTTAAGAAATACTTCACAAATCAACAATAAATCATTTATCAACAGTTTACTAATAATCTATTAACTAGTAAAACGGATAGTTAAAATTCTTGTGAATAAATGCTTAAATTCTTTATATATATGGACATAAAACAGTCTCGATTCTTTGCTAAAAGAGCAAAAAAACGGGCAGTTAGCATTTATTTTATTTAAATATTGTGAACTATGATGCTGGTCAGTAAGCAAATTGCAAGTATAGCGGCCGCCTTATGTAAACAGAGCTTTTCCGGTGAAAATTCTTGTGAATAAATGCTTAAATCCCCGAATTCTTTATCGATCCGAAAGTAAAAAAGTCTCGATTCTTTGTTAAAAAAGAAAAAAACAGGCAGTTAGCATTCATTTTATGTCAAAGAATGATGCTAGTCTGTTAGATAATGTAGCGGCGGCCTTACAACAAAGAGCTTTTTACGTTGAAAATGCTTGAGAAAAAACGAAAAATATAATGATTACCTTGAATCGCTCATGAGGCAATCCTTCCTGTTTGTATGCGTTACAGCTTTCATACTTTTTCAACCTAAATCCGGCGTTGGATCGCTGCATGTGTCGCTGCGACCGACTGCAAAAAACTGAAGCGGATTGCGGGATAGCTCCGTACTTGAAGGCGTGGTGCAGTGAAGGTGGAATCTGACCCGTCAATATCATTATGAAGTCTATGCTATTCCTTTCAAACATACAAGAATTGCCACAGTGTCCTCGACGGTCTCCATTTCGTTGTTTTTCGTTTAGCTTAGTTTTCGCGATTGTATTTTGCCAGAGGTGGGTGTGGCGAGTAAATAATGCTTCAATGGCGCAGACTACAACATCACAGCGGTTTGTATCAGACGCAGTACCCATGTGCGAACACGACTGACTGGCGAAGGATAGTTCCTATAACGACTGGAGAGGCTTATAGTTATAGGAACTAAGTACGCAAGTTCCTATAGTCGGAAAGCGGCTGCAATGAGCTTGTGTCATTCTGTTGCCATGTTTGCACACACCAACATCACACAATGACAACATCATAATTATTATTGTAGTATGTGTAAATATAGATGTATGCCTTAAAAAGAGTGGGCTAGAGCGAAGAGTGTAACAAAAGGTAAAGAGAAAATTGGCCAATGTTGAATAAAGCGAGTAAAGAGCATTGCTAACTACCCAATTCAGAATTTCTCACATAAAATAAAAGTGTGCTAAATAGTACTTTTGAATTCATTGTCAAACAGAATGTGATTAATCACAATTAATGTTGAAGTTAATTATTTCAACTGCGTATTAACACATTGGCTACCCATTGACGGCAATAGACATCTAATCAATTTGAAACGGGAGTCTGTCAGCGAGATGATTGTTTCATTAATATGGCAGTGCTTTTAAAATGTGTGCTAATTGATTATGATACAGAATGCGATTCATCACAATTAATTTCACTTGATTGAATACCCAACTAATGTTTTTGTTTTTAATCCTGTAGTGTGCATGTCAATATTACCTAGCAAAAGAATCTGAATCTGAAACGATTCTGTCGTGTGCCAAGGTACCATATTTTGGGTAGTGAGGGAAGGCTAACACTCTTTCAAAAATGTTTTTGATAATCAGGGGTTCACTGTAGGGCTGCTGCGAACACTTATTTCGATATTTGACTAATCACCTTTGTTTCTTGCAATCAGTCAATTTATCAGGACTAATAAATCATGTTATTTACTGCAATATTAGTCTGGGCTTTACATTTATATGCACATGATATGCAGTCGAACCAAAAACTAGGAAAGAGGGTACTATGAATATGATGTACAGTAACTATAAAACTATCGTTGTTTTCCAAAGCAAAAATGCAAATATCTCTTTTCGATCGATTATAAAAATAATCTGTCTGCTTTCAACGAAGACTTAAGAAATCAGAGAATATCTACACTTATATATACAGTGGGGCAAATAAGTATTTAGTCAACCACGAATTATGAAAGTTCTCCCACTTGAAAATATTAGAGAGGCCTGTAACTGTCAACATGGGTAAACCTCAACCATGAGAGACAGAATGTGGGGGAAAAAAACAAAATCACATTGTTTGATTTTTAAAGAATTTATTTCTAAATTACAATGGAAGATAAGTATTTGGTCAATACCAAAAGTTCATCTCAATACTTTGTTATGTACCCTTTGTTAGCAATAACAGAGGCCAAACGTTTTCTGTAACTCTTCACAAGCTTTTCACACACTGTTGCTGGTATTTTGGCCCATTCCTCCATGCAGATCTCCTCTAGAGCAGTGATGTTTTGGGGCTGTCGTTGGGCAACACTTCAACTCCCTCCACAGATTTTCTATGGGGTTGAGATCTGGAGACTGGCTAGGCCACTCCAGGACCTTGAAATGCTTCTTACGAAGCCACTCCTTTGTTGCCCTGGCTGTGTGTTTGGGATCACTGTCATGTCTCATATTCTATGTCCTTGCTGATGGAAGGAGATTTTCACTCAAAATCTCTCGATACATGGCCCCATTCATTCTTTCCTTTACACAGATCAGTCGTCCTGGTCCCTTTGCAGAAAAAAAAGCCCCAAAGCATGATGTTTCCACCCCCATGCTTCACAGTGGGTATGGTGTTCTTCGGAGGCAATTCAGTATTCTTTCTCCTCCAAACACGAGAACCTGTGTTTCTACCTAAAAGTTCTATTTTGGTTTCATCTAAGCATAACACATTCTCCCAATCCTATTCTGGATCATCCAAATGCTCTCTAGTGAACCGTAGACGGGCCTGGACGTGTACTTTCTTCAGCAGGGGGACACGTCTGGCAGTGCAGGATTTGAGTCCCTGGCGGCGCGGCACATTGTGTTACTGATAGTAGCCTTTGTTGCTGTGGTCCCAGCTCTCTGTAGGTCATTCTCTAGGTCCCCCTGTGTGGTTCTGGTTCTGGGTTCCGTTCTTGTTATCATTTTGATGCCACGGGGTGAGATCTTGCATGGAGCCCCAGGTCGAGGGAGATTATTAGGTCTTGTATGTCTTCCATTTTTTAATAATTGCTCCCACAGTTGATTTCTTTACACCGAGCGTTTAACCTATTGCAGATTCAGTCTTTCCGGCCTGGTGCAGGTCTACAATTTTGGTGTCCTTCGACAGCTCTTTGGTCTTGGCCGTAGTGGAGTTTGGAGTGTGACTGACTGAGTTTGTGGACAGGTGTCTTTTATACCGCTAATGAGTTAAAACAGGTACCATTATACAGGTAACAAGTGGAGCCTCGTTAGACCTCGTTAGAAGTTAGACTTCTTTGACAGCCAGAAATCTTTATTTGTAGGTGACCAAATACTTATTTTCCACTGTAATTTGGAAATAAATTCTTTAAAAATCAAAAAATGTGATTTTCTGGGGGTTTTTTCCGCATTCTGTCTCTCATGGTTGAGGTTTACCCATGTTGACAATTACAGGCCTCTCTAATCTTTTCAAGCAGGAGAACGTGCACAATTGGTGGTTGACTAAATACTTATTTGCCCCACTGTACATACACACACACACTGTAATTTTCATACTATAAGGCGCACCTGACTATAAGCCGCCACCCACCTAATTTTGACACGAAAACCACATTTGTTCATAGATGAGACGCACCGGACCATAAACCGCAGCTGTCCTCATTGTGTTATGGATTATTACACCAAAAGATATTAACCGGTAACACTTTATTTGGCAGTGGCATCATAGACTGTCATAAGACCGTCATAATCATGACATGACACTGTCATGAACAATAATGAACGCTTATGACAAATGGCATTTTGTGTCATCCAGCAAATTATTTCACTTTTGAATGGATGTAAAAGATCCAAGGTGGAACTAAATGGAGTTAGTGACAAAATTTACCGATATGACACATAATGACATGTGATAAACATTCGTTAATGCCCATGACAGTGTCATGTCATAATTATGTCAGTCTTTTGACGCCGCTGTCAAATAAAGTGTTACCTATTAACTCATTCACTCCCAGCCATTTTCACTGGTGCAACCCCCTTCGGTCCCGGCCGTTTTACTAAATTTTGACTGATTTTGCAAGGCCCACAGAAAATTCTGTTCTATTGCTATATAAACATGGAACCCACCAAAAGAAAGATTAGACTCTCTTCTTCAGCAGGAAAAAAAAGTTAGTTCATATCTTTTTCCATTCTTTAGAAATCAGCTTTAGAAAATAGCTTAGTTTGAGCAATTTTCCAATTTCTGATGGAAAAAAATTGAGAAATTGAGCTTTTTGTAAACGCATACATTTCAAACATACCTTTGACTTCAAAACAGCTATTTTTTGCTTTAGTTACAATCCCAAACATCTGAATAATGTTTTCCTTTTACAAAATAACATAAACAACAAGAAAAAAAAAAGAGCTTTTGATAGCAAAGTAACAATTTATTTACACATAACTGAGTGATGACGCTGTTGTGGCCGCGACGGCCGGGGTAAGCTTTTCCCTAATCGCCGCCTTTCTCATAAAGATGGATTTTTTTGAGTCTTTCCAGCACGGACTCAATGGCATCATCAGCTGCACTGGTGGTCCCGGTCGTTCTGCTCAGTAGTCTAGCGCCTGGCATCCTGGACGTCCATTTGGTCGTCTTCCATCGGCAGTCAGCCGTTCGTTCCGTTGAATCGGGGTGAGGGTCTTACCAAATGCGCGACTGCCCTCCAGTGGCCAGTTTTATTGCTTTAAAATGGATTTTCAGCTTTGTGCTTTGGAGCTAAGTTGAATCAGAACCTAGAGATGTCTCCTGTTAAAAAAAAAAAAACGTAAAAGACGTATAAATACGTCTTTGGGACACTGAAACAATTAAAAATAGAATGTATTTATAAGTTTTTGGGAGCAAATAAGTTAAATGAATCAATAAATAAGCCGCACTGGACTATATGCCACAGGATTCAAAATGAGGGATAAAAGTAGCGGCTTATAGCCCGAAAATTATGGGAAACTGAACTTTGTTTATGTGTGTTTGTGTGTGTTCGTTCCCTATGGACTCCGAAATGGCTGGGCTGATTTTGACGAAATTTTATACAGTCGTACTGTTTCTGGGAATGTTCATAGATGGGTTTGATCTCTGTATGGCTCCATTTAATCAGAAAATTAAAAACTCCAAAAATTAGCATACAAAATCCCTGATTGTGGAAGCGACCGCGCCGTCTTTTGGACAAAAGACGCGTCTCTTGCAATTGCAATGTCACAGTAGGTTTTTTTAAACTTTTCAAACGGTTTCATGTACAAATTTAAGTGTGCTGTGATGATACATTGTGGCTTTGAGTACTTCACAAAAACATGCTGGATTTCCCCAAAAATGTACAACTTTCCAGAAAATTACAAAGCGATTCATTTCTTCTGGATATTATTACTGTAGCGACTTATTTATTAAGCGTTACGCCCGCAATGGTTCATTGGTAGTTTTGGCAACCATTACTGAGAGTGGTGGTTGCCATTGTTATGTTCTGGTGTTTCTGCTCAAGAAGTGGCTTGTCCCTTGAGGTCATGTAGCGTATGGGACACAACAGCAGCAAGTGTGAAACATAAAAAATGTCTTTCATTCTTCTCCATGTTGCTCGACGCAATACGGTACACAGTGATGGAGAAGCTATTGTGCATTAACCCCTTTACGGTGTCCATGTTCTATCGTGTTCACGTTACACAGACCTGGCAATGCTTGGCCATACTGCTCATTTAGAGTGGCTCAAATGTCTCTAAACAGTTCATCGATGATCAAACTAGCTGTCGAATAATTTGATCATCGATTAGTTCTCAGGTAATCGATTAATCACAGTCGACGTTGTTGTCTCTTCAGTGACGAATGTCTTCCACGAGCTGCTCAGTGGTAAGCTCGTCCGTCTTCACACCCGTGCGACTCTTCATCTCTAGGAAGAGACCCTGAATGTCCCGCGGCGGATCGGCAATGCTGCGGCTCCACAGGACCTCTGTGATGCCCAGCAGCTCCCGCACACGTGCCGCGATGCCCTGTGGGGCGCACAGCAGGTGAATACATCAAGTTGGGACAGAGTCCTTTGATTAACCGTCAAACTTTTTGTTTGGCGCTCTCGTCTCGCTGAGAGTTGAGGCTGTTCCGTTGTTTGAGAGGGAGATGAAGGAGTGTCTCCATGTACGTGTGCGAAAATAGTCCTTCATTATCTGTTTACACCTGCCTCCACCTTGAAGCTGACACAGTGGCGCAGACGCACCGAGCTAATTTAACTGTCATCTGAGATGGAGATGTGCGTTTTATTTATCTCGATCGTGGGATGACAGACTGATTAGTACCTACAAACTCAATGAGGGCTAATGAAAGATATCTATTCATTGACATAAGAATTGGAAAAAAAAATCAATCCATTTTGGCAGTGAGTACTTTAAGAAAAAAACATCGCCTAAATACAGATGTGGCATCTATAAAGCTGAACTTTATAGAGAGTGCAACAGACTGAGCGTTGTTTCCAATTTTTAGGTGAGCAGCTTTACAAGCGGGGTAATTAATGAATTAATCCATTGTGTAGGTGTAACCTAATTCAGTGGCCAATGAATGCGTGTGAGTCAGCCATCTAGTTCAATGCTCACACTGTTAATTAATTCAAATTAAGGCACACATAAAGAGCAAGTGTTTGACAAGCAGATGGCATATATCGTGTAATGTGTGCTGCGCAGTCTTTTTCATCTTCTTTCATCTTCTACTTAAAGCCTGTTTTGTTTATTTTAAGCCTTGTGGGGACATTTCACTACCTGCATGTCTTTAAAGTCTGTGATTCCAAGTCTTGGCATGTGGGCACAATCCACAAAGATCAGCTTCCTGCCAGTGACACAATTCTCTGAGAAGCATCGCTGCCATGGGGAGGAAAATCACTGATTATGATGACTGGTGTTGTTAAAATGTGTAGAAAGTGTATTGTGTCTAACAAGCGTTAAATACAAACCTACTTTATACTGTGGAAATCCTATTGACTCAATCCATCCCGCAACATCCTCACAACTCCACTGCAGGAACTCCATGTTGTGCGTATCCGTGTTGCCATGGGAACTGGCACTCGACGACTCGGGTGTTAATTTTACCTCTTCTTCTTCTTCTTCTTCTTCGTCTTCTTCTGCTTTACTCATCTTGTTTCGAAGCAAGCTTTTGTGCTTCTAGAAAAATATTGATTTTATAATATGGAAGTTTCTTGACTCACTGCACGGACTTTTTGACATCTTTTTGACGCATACATTCCCAAAAGATTTGAACAAGATGCGAGTTCAACCCGGGCGACGGTGTTGATAGCAACCAATCAGCTTCTGGGAATTTAGGGCAGCTGTTGAATACAGTTTTCTGATTGGTCCGCTGTTTAAATGTCCCGCCTAATAAGGAAGCGGAGAAGCGAATACTTTCAGTGACTGTTTAGTCGATCTGTAAAACACATGGAGTGAGATTTAGCGCTAAATCTGAGCCCTCCTATTGGTTTACAGATCGCAGGTTAGCCTCCCAGCCCCGCCCCCAACTCTTGTAGTTTGTCAGAGGGGACGCTCTACAGCTCCTTTGCTTTCTGTGGTGGGTCGCTTGAAGGACTATTAGACTAAACTTACTTTCCACAATGGCAGCAATACTCCGCTCCGTGCTGAATAAGGTAACGCATATAAAAAGCGTTCAAGTGTCACATTCTGGGCTAGCCTATTGAAGCTAACCAGCTTAGTGCTAGCTGTTAGCACGCGATGCTGCTCAGTGTATCAATGAGACTTGTTAAATCGACTATATACGGTGCATTTGCATAAGAATAAGCACAAAACCAAGCTGAGTTTTAATTTGTATGTGTTTTAATACCTTCCAGACACCTGCCGTGCAGCTGGGACGTATGTGCTACTCGTCTGTGGTAAGAAGTACATTCCCAGGTTGCACTTTGCTGATTTTGTAACTCCCTGACACGTGAACGTCACACTGACGAGGGTACTTCACGTCACCCGCCAAGCACTTTTCATTGCAAAAAAAGCATGAACCCTTCCTGTGAAACAAAAGTCCCGCTCAAATCATAGTTTGTTGATGTCATGATATTTTCCACATAGTGCAAATACATTCAAATTGCAAAATTCAGAGGTGATGGACCAGGTATATTCAGGTCCCCACTGAAATTTCAAGTCGAGTCACAACCTTTAGTCTCATAGAAGTAGCTTGTCTGAATTGCCTGCAGGTGTGGGTGTGAATACTTGTTTTTATCTATCGGTGTCGTTCCAAAAGTCACAGTACATGTAGTCCCGGTTACGAACGAGTTCCGTTCCTAAGCTTGCTATGTAACCTGAATAGCGTACCGCACGAATGCTATTTTTAGACCGTGACGTCACCATCATAACGCGGAAGTGGGTCATTATAGACAAATGAAGGATGTTTTCATACGTTTCCCGAAACCAAAAACTCAGGAAAAAATGTTAAGAATGGATCGACTTGCGCAGACGTCCAAAAGACCAATTTAACGCCAGCAAGGTGAAGCCATTCACATTTCGTATGCAGTAAACATTTTGTTGGGGGCCATGCTTCTACAGAGGATGAAGAGGTAAGCCATTTTGATATTTTTACTTATTTTTTAGCGCGGCGTTTTGCAGTGCTGTTTTTGTCCGACAATGAATGACCTGAAAAAAATTGAAATGGGATCTGACTCCCACTGTTACTTACCTTTTCTGTTGTAAAAAAAAAAAAACAACAACAAAACAACTTCAGTAAGGGGAAATGTAAGTAAATTATAGAATTAAGATTTGTTATCAATGAAAACATTTAAAGTGTTCGTTGGTTGTTGTTTTCCGAAATTCCCGGGTTCGCGGTGAGTCAGCAACCAACACACTTTTGCTCAATAGACAATGTTTATTGATTAGAAAATGCAGAATAAATGAGATTTATTGATTACAAACCCACAAGAGCAAGCAAACAAGTATCAAAAACAAGCATAACAAATGGCAACGATGACGCTAGATTTGGGTTTGTCAATTCCAGAATCCCCGTGCTACCGTTACAGCACAACAAAATGTTCCTTAACAAAGAAAAGCCCTTACCGTGACAAATGAGCGGGGAGCCAAACGCTCCGGAAAAGCGGCGAAGGAACACAGCCAAGCGACCCGTACGTAATCCTCTGGCAGACTTCTGGGGAGTGGGGGGAGCCTCCCGACTCTTATAGGTACGTCTGACGCGGGGACACGGGTGGCCACTCCCTGTCCCCACGAAAATGCACCACCCAAACTGGTGAGACCCCCCCTCAAGGGTATGAGATTCCACCCCAGTTGAGGCTCCCAGCGGTTAACTTAAATAAACATTCTACTTTATCTCGTGAGATTCCCTCCTAGCTATAGAACTCAGGCGCGTACTATGGTGCAAAACAAGTTATCTCGTGAGATTCCTTACTCAAGCGCGTCTCCTAACTATGGGAACAAGGTGAAAAACAATAGAAGTTGTTACAATCTATGTAACAGAAGCAATCATACATCACAAAGGCATAATGTGCTAATGTTAAGGCATCACATAATATTTTCCCCAATCAGTTGTCACTGAGTAGCATTTGCAATCACTGCACAAAAATAGCAATGTAAATTGCCCCAAGAATGGTCAGAGACATAAGACAACCAGAGGATATAATATATAAGAAAGACAGGGCATATGGTGGTCAAGGATAGATTGTTGAAACAGGAGAATTTCATTGTCAGTGGCGCAAGGTAATGCATACAAAATAAAGTTGTCGATACTCTGGATCAGGTCGGCTCTTTTTTCCCGTCTTTTTCCAGCCCTTGACACTCAAGCCATCTCTTTAACTCAGTACTTCTCAAATAGTGGGGCACGCCCCCCCAGGGGGGCGCAGAGCGATGCCAGGGGTGGCGCGTGTGACCTCGGGGAACATGCTTTTTTTTTTTTTTTTTTTTTTTTTTTTTTTTTTTTTTTGCGGTACTACAATAAAGTGTACTTGCATATCCACTCAGTGGGTGGCAGTGGCGCTCTCATTTTCAAAGTGCGCGCAGTATTTTTGAAGTAAGCAAGAGCACACGGAAGAGACTCATGAATGAAGAGCTGGAGAGCTGTGCGCCGTTTTCGAAAGCCGTTTTCCGGCCGGACTCACACAGCGACCCACTGTCTTCTCCGGTTCTCACGTGTCCGCCCGAAAAGTGCCATTGTCGGCTTGGGATCGTCACAACGACCACCCTCACCTACGGTTCTCCCTCGGCCGCCGAGAATGCGCGTTTTTCGGGCCATTTGCCTTTTAGCTTTGACATTTAATACAGTGGTAAACGAGGAAAGACCACTGTTTACTGTGTCTAAAAATTATTATAGCGGACAGCCGGAAGCCAAATCAATTAAGACGCCACTTAAAGACATTAGACCCCAATCTCATTGATAAGCTGCTTGGTTGTTTTTCAGCAAAAACGTGCCGAATATTGCCAACAATCATCCCGCTTTGTCAGTGATATATCAGTAAACCAGTGAGCACTGTTAGCATGCTCAGTGCAGTATAACCCCACATCATTGCAAACTGGAGGTGAAATTGGGAGCAGCGAGCAGCGAAAATAAAAACTGTCCTTCTGTCCAAAGACACTTTTTTTTTTCCTTCTATTCAGTTCTGTTTTTTTCAGTCAAATTTTTTTGTCATATTGTCCTCATGAGTTAATGTTTTTAATCAATTTGAATTTGTTAGTATTTACTGCTTTTATTTTTCAGTATCAAATGGTCAAAAATGTACCTTGAGTGTATTTTTACAGTTTGGATGTGATTTTTTTTTTTTTAATTCAGGCAAATTGATGCGTGTTAAGTCTTTTCTGTTGCAAACAAAACAATGTTAATAAAGTTATACTTTATAAGTTGATCTCAGTTATTTTCTCTAATAGAAAAAAAAAAGGATACAATGTGAGGCAGAGGCGTACTTGTAATAGACAAATGATACTATTTACAATGGCGGCAGAGTTTGGGGGGGGCGCGAAACATTTACGTCTTCCTTGGGGGGGGGGGGGGGGGCGTAACAGAAAATAATTGAGAAGCACTGCTTTAACTGAACATTTGTATGTTCTTTCACATCTTTACCAGTGAATTTGGCACCAGGGACATCATTTTTGGACAGAATTTGTAGTTTAGCTCACTAAACATCTCGTTCGTACGCTATTTCCATGCATTTACCATTAGGGGCAAACGAGAGGTTGACCCGCCTAGCAGCAATTGCTAACGTCATGAATATTAATGGGCAAAAGTGACGTGTTGCTTGAGGTATGCCATTTCCGCGCAAGTCGGAATTAACCCTTTAAGAACCCCAAGATACCCCCTGAACCTCAAAATACCTGTCCAAAAACATGTATATACATCATATACTGTGAGGTATGTTGTATTAAATGCCGTTATATAAAATCATTATTCGGGCTTAAAAAAAAAAAAAAAAAAAAAAAAGCCGTGAGTGAGCAGCCTTGCTAAGAGAAAAGGGCGCTGTGGAAAGAATTCGGAGACGAGAGAAGGGGGACATCATGGCTGGTCAGGTCGCCAGCGTCGTCTCTGTTAGCGCGAGCTCGCCATCCAACCTTAAAAAAACACAGATCGAGACTCTCAAGAGGAGTTTATGCCGGGGGGAAGCAGCAGCAGCGGAACCCACTCCTAACGCCTTTCTCAGTCCGAAAACACTTAGCAAGTGACTCGACACCAAAACAGGAAGTTACCATGGAAACGAACACATACCGGGAACCTTTCTGGCATTTTCAATTTAAAATGCTCTTGGTACATAACTACAATATTCATCATTCTACGTACATTATAAGGCAACAACAAAATAGTAACGCACAGACACTAAGGAAACTAACTTTAATCAGATTACTGGTTTGAAAAAAATGACCGTGTTAGATGACTCGTTACTGAAAGAAAATATTCAGACTTACAACACTGGTCCTGACATGGCAAGAACTAGGTAATGTTTATGTGACTTAAAAAAAAAAAGACTGCAGACAGAATGGCGGACAAGACTCAGGCGTAGTAAAGTCGAAATCGTCTAAGTCTGGTACATCGTAACCCGGGGACTACATTTACACTTCCTTTTTCTATTATGTTTCAGCTATCAATTAAACATGTGCATCTTTCAGCATTTGACTTCATAGGCTTGTTCAGTCAGCTGAGAACAGGTCAGGGTTAGGGACCAGTTACCCTCACCACTTCTGACACGAGTGCTATAGCCATTAAAATGTCTATAAAAATATAATGGTTCTTCATAAACTATGTATTGAATCTCTACTTCATGTGACTGTGTGTGTGTGTGACCTTTTTAGCCCACCACGAAGCTGTTCATTGATGGAAAGTTTGTAGAGTCCAACACGTCGGAATGGCTTGACATTCACAACCCTGTGAGTATTTATAGATGTTTACGCTGGCTTTGTTGTGTTATTAAAGGAAGTTTTGGGAGATAAAAACAAGTGAAAGGATATCTAAAGCCGCGGCAACATTCTGGCAAGCTTTCAGTTGCTCTTAAATAGACGAGTCAAATTTACAACATTGTAAAAGACCCCAAAAACATTTTGCTGTAAATGCTAATGCATTAGAAGTAACGACTTCCCCACATCGGTAGCAGTCGGCAAGTCTGAATGGACTGTCTCTGCCCCCGCGCAACCCTCGCAGGCCACTAATGAGGTGGTAGGCCGCGTTCCGAAAGCCACCCAGACAGAGATGCTGGCCGCCGCCGAGTCATGCTCCCGTGCGTTCAGCTCTTGGTCGGACACGTCCATCCTCAGCCGCCAGCAGATCTTCCTACGCTACCAGCAGCTAATCAAAGACAACATTGTAAGAAGTCTTATACATGTGCAAATATTGTTGTGTTTACATTTTGCTTATCCTTGTCTGTCTCTTTGTTTTATTTTAGAAAGAGCTAGCCAAGATGATCACACTGGAACAAGGAAAGACTCTGGCAGATGCTGAAGGCGATGTATTCCGAGGACTGCGTGAGTAAAGAGTCCTAAATCGTCCATACGAATACTTTTTCCCCCATAGGAATATTTTGCTTTAGGGTAATAAAACAAAACAAAAAACAAGTGCGTTCACATGGAAACGCATTCTAAAGCTATAATCCGTAACGCTATTCAAAATCATCACCAACTTGAAAAAAAGTCATTTGCTAAAAAGGCGAGGAAAGGAAGGTATTGTGTATCTGTGTAAAGCATCTTTTTGAATAGCAAAAAAGTTAAGTGGAGTCTGTGTGATTATATCGTACTTCAATAAATGGTTTGAAAATATGGCCATTTTTGCTAATGAGAAAGCTCTAAGAGTCATTTGCAGAAAAGGTGAATCACAGAAAAGGAGACCAATATAGTGGTGTTAACTCCCTCAGTACCATTAAGTCATTTACTCCCAGCCATTTTCACCAGAGCAAGGCCCTTCGCTCCCGGCCGTTTTACTGGATTTTGACTGATTTTGCAAGCCCCGCAGAAAATTCTGTTTTATTCCTATATAAACACGGAACCCACCAAAAGAAAGATTAGACTCTCTTCTTTCAGCAGCAAAAAAAGTAAGTTAATATCTTTTTCTATTCTTTAGAAATCAGCAGTAGAAAATAGCTTAGTTTGAGCAATTTTCCAATTTCTGATGAAAAAACAGAGAAATTGAGCTTTTTGTGAAAGCATACATTTCAAACATAACTTTAACGCAGCTATTTTTTGCTTTAGTTACATCCCAAACATCTGAATAATGTTTTCCTTTTACAAAATATCATAAAGAACAAAACAAATAGAGCTTTTGATAGCAAGGTAACAATTTATTTACACATAACAGATGACGCTGTTGTCGCCACGACAGCCGGGTAAACTTTTCCCTCATCACTGCCTGTCTCATAAAGATGGATTTTTTTTTAGTCTCTGCGGGGTCTGCTTAGCAAGCAGCACGGACTGAATGGCATCTTCCGCTGCACTGGTGGTCCCGGTCGTTCTGCTCGGTCGTCCGCCGCCGCTCCGACCGTACGGCCCGGCCGTTCGTTGCTGTTGAATCGGGTTGCGGGGCTGACCAAATGGGCTACTGCCCTCCAGTGGCCAGTTTTATTGCTTTAAAATGGTGTTTTTCAAAAACCAGAAGCCATTCATGTACGAATGTTTAGTTTAGTTTACATATTTAAATGTTCAGATATTAAAATTTGAATGACGCAAAATAATGTTTTTTTCTCTGAAATATATTGTTATAATCATTTGTTTCAGATGTACTGTAATTATTTTCTGTTTAGAAATTAATTCGGTTTTCAAAAAGTGTTTTTTTCAAACTTTTCTTGAAAAAGAGGGGGTCGTCTTATAATTAGGGCCGTCTTATATTCGGCCCAATATAGTACTCCTACATTGGCAAAATCTTGACTCGGATCTATCTTTAAATGATGAAACAGTTTTAAAACTTTCACATGTTGAAAGTAGACAGAAGAGAAATTATGGAATAACAAGAGCAATTTAAAGTGCTTGTGACACGAAAAAGCATGTTTATTTCATAATACACGCGGTATTTTATGCTCCTGAATGATATGGACCGCTTGGATGTGTGTAGAAGCGATCGCTCTATTTATTTAGTTTTTTGAATCCCGCGCCAGGAAAATGAGTGACTTCCGGCTTCGGTCTCGCATTGAGGAGGAGGGCGCTGTGACGTGTACGATAGAAGACGTCCTCTTCACGCTACAGTGTACTGTTGTGTATGAGGACGAAGGATTCAGCTGATTTTGCGGATTAATACTTTTATTTTTTGCATCACGCCAGCCAAACGGCTGCAGAAAAATCATTCTGTATGCGGGAGAGGTGTATGCGCCTTTTTGGAGTTTCAAAAGGTTCCCATTCACCGTGGATATTTACTGTGGGACCATTGGACTTACAAGGAAGTGAGTAAACATCTTGTTTTGTATTATGTCAAATACGAATACAGTGATTACAAAGTAAACACTATAAAATTCCTTTAAATAAAGGACTACTTATGTTTGATCATTGATAGGCATGTAAAAAGCTATCCTCACGCTCATTAGCAGTTAGCTGTTAGCACGTTAGCTACACAACAATTCCAGCCACCCTCCTCCAGGGAACGAACTGTAAATTGCTCTCCGCCGGGCGGTTTGCCGATCCGCAAAGAAACTCGACAACCGGGTCGTCATGTCAAATAATCCAGGCTAGTTATGTGTGATTTTCCACTTCGAAGACTTTGAAACATCCCTCGGTTCGGGTTAGCATGTCGGCTAGCTGTCACTCCTTCTGGTCTGTTTACATTCTCCGAAGCCGGGGAAGGGAAATGACATATGTCCAATTTAGGTGTCATAAAATATCGTTCGGCAGGTGTGACAGTATAGGTAAAGTCGACTGTTTTGACCATTATGGAGTAATTTTGCCATGTCGTCTTGAATAAATGGATTTTTATTATTTTATATTCCATTTAGCACAAGTTATTTGTCATGACCATGCCATTTATTTAGCAATTGGGGAAAGTACTTGGGTAAAAAGAATATCCTGTAAAAATATTGAAGTAAAGAGACAGAAACAATGACATTTTGCCGCTCTCTTCGTCGCGTTTTCCTCATTGTGAATAGTTCCCCCTCGACGGGCTGACTGGTCCTTCTCAAGCCATTTATATAGCTATTGGGGAAAATACTTGGATAAAAAGAATATCCTGTAAAAATATTGGGAGTAGAGAGACTGAAACAATGACATTTTGCAGCTCTTTTCGTCTCGTTTTCCTCGTTCTGAACAATTCCCCCTCAATGGGCTGAATAGTAAAACCGATGAGCCTAGTCTACCGCTGACGTCATCCACCTGTTGGGGACGCTAAAGCCCTATAATTGTAGGCGTGGCTAACCGGCAGATTAAAAGACTAATTTCTCGTCATCTGCGCTTTGCTAAATTGTTGTATATGGTCGAATCGTCTCAAAATATGATTCTAATTCACATAATAATGCCATTTAAGACTTTTTTTCTGGTGTCGTATGCTCTTTAAACAACTTTAACGGTTGATTCACAACATTAAATTAATTGAATGTCGTTTAAAGTTGCTGATACAGAATGGGGACTTGAGTATTTTATTCACTGTTTTGAACTGTTAACTTGATACGAAATATTAAAAGCAGCTTTGTTGTGCATCAATAATCGATTTATAATGGAATCGTAACCTCTGAATCATAAGCCCAAGATTCCCACCTCTAGCGGAAACGATAACGCTCTCTGGAAAAGTTTTTACGTTGTAACCGCCGTTGTCGTGTCAACGGTCCCATGGAAATAAGGGCAAATCAAGGACTCTGCTCAATTCATCTTCAAAATAATACTTTTATATAGCGATAGAAACGATAAAAAAGCTGGCAAAGGTGATTGCCAAACCAACAGATGGCACGACCAACCATAAAACACGAAGTCGCTTCAAGCAATTAGAAGAACTGAAAGAAATCACTTGTGGGAAAATGCGCAATGACAAACCCAATTGTGGCTTATCAAACTAGAAAAAAAACCCAGAGAAGTGAGTATATTTGCAGCGCAACATTCCATCGATTTAAATGACAGTCCGCATATTGACAAAATACCAAAAATGGGAAGCGAAAAGGGAAATGAGCTCTTATTGATCAATTAAAATTCCCCTCGGGGAAGTGTTTTTCTTGACTTCCTGGCGTTATTCATCTACAAGGATTGATGTTTTTCCAGTAAAGACAGCTGCACAGCGGATTGCTGCGCGAGGCTTCCTAAGCGTCCCAGTGAGCTTTTTATGTGCGTCGTCTCGCGATTGATCGCTTCTGGCCGCTTAATGGGCCGCGATAAAAACACAATTTCGCGTTCTCTCTCCCTGTCTTTCTCTCTTTTTATTTCTGATGACCGGAACAGAAATCCAGCGCCGCCGCCTGTCGCTCGCTCATTCACTGTAAAACGCGACGTCAGCTAATGTTGCTAGAATGACGCAGTCGTTTTTCAAGTTTTCTTTACTATTACTGTACCCAAATTACAGGAAAACACGCACAAATTTAAACATGAAGCTACTAAGGTAGTCATTCCATAGACTTCACTATCAGTTGACGGGACGTGGGGCCGCTCCGGAGGGGGCCTATTTTCAAAAACTTGAAATTCAAATATTTTCAAAACCAACGACCTAAAACCAAAACAGGCACCTCCCTTAGGCGTATATGAGTCTCCATGAGCAGCAGCATAAAAAAATTCTGTGTGCTGGATGAAATTTAACCACGGGCTGCATTTGTCCCGTGGGCCGGACTTTGGACATGTCTGCTCTAGAAACACTCCTACCTGATTGTATGCACTAAAACATTCGTCCTGTTTCAACGTAAATCCGGCGTTAGAACGCAGCATGTGTTTGAGTTTATCGCAGTGAAAGCTTTCACGATGCTCTGCCTGGCCCGGCCCCCTACAGGAATGCGTGGCGCAATGTCTGTAGGAGCTGTCTTGTCAACTGATAGTGAAGTCTATGGTCATTCTGTTGTGACGCTATCATTTCAGGCCAATATTCCAAAGCTTGCACTTTTCTACTATTGAATTTTTCCCATCTATATATTTTTTTGGCCGGCTCTTGCGGCTAAATCAACACAGACGATTAATCTGCGTCTCCTTCCCGTCAGTCCTGTTGAGGAATTAAGATCCGCTCGCCAAATTGTTGCTTGGCGCAGCGCTTGGCAACAACGTAACGAATGGTTTTCCATTATCAGCAGGAACACAGGCGACGGCATGTGCAGGTGCGACGTCAGGGTGAGGATTTACTCGCGCGCCGATTCCTCTTCGCTTTCACAAGTTTCATTTTACGCAGGCAGTCAACTGCTAAAGCCAGGAGGCTGAATGCATTACAGTTTTTGTTCACAGGTTTGTGGAGTGTTGACACCGTCGTTTGTCAGTGTATTTTTGAGAACGGGCGCATTTCAATGGAGTGGGAAATATCAACTAGTTTCTGTACAAGCTGCGTTTTATTCGTTTGTATGTTTTTGTATGTATAAAACGCTATATATTTTTTTCAGAATTTATGTGTTTGTGTGGAAACCTTGTTTGAAGTAAATCTTTGGCTGCCATTGACGGAAATAGATGTCTTATCCATTTGTTCCCTCCCAGTTCAAATAAATGGTTTGGACATCTAGCTAGACATAATTGGATGTTTTTAATATAGATTTTATTTTTTACAAGCTACCATAACACATACTCTGTGAATATTATATGCAGACCCCGTTTGCAATAAATAGAAAAAATAAAAATGGAAAAAAATTAAATATCATGGGAAAGTTCATTTATTTCCATAACAAAAATGTTAACATCATCTAATTTTTTAATTTATATTTTGGGGATTTTTTCCCCCCCAAAAGAAATCAATGTCGACAAAATGGAAAATAATGGAAAAAGTAATTTATTTCCATAGTAAATGTTTCCATATGTTCCATTATATTAAAGTTTAAAAAAAAATTTTTTTTTTAATTTATTTATTATTTTTTTTAACTTTTCCCTCCAAATATTTTAATTTAAAATTGTGGGTCAGCTTGTCGTCTACTGAATGAAGGATCGGGGTTCCTTGTGCCCCCTGTGCCCATTGTTGTTGTATCCTTGGGCAAGATACTTCACCGTACTTGCCTGTCAGAGAACGAGTGGCGTGGATTGGCTGCCTCGCTTCTGTCAGACTGCCCCAGGGCAGCTGTGCCCGCGTGGAGTGAAAAAATAATGCATTGTAAAGCGTCTTTAAGTGTTCAAAAAAAGTGCTATGTAAATCCAAGGCATTATTATTATTAATAATATAAATTGAATGACATGGAAAAGTTCATTTATTTCCATAACAAAAAATCTTTTCTTAATCTTGTAGTTTTTGAAAATTCGATTTTTCGGAGATATGAATTTAAAAAAAAAAATTTGATATTATGGAAAAGTATTTTATTTGCATAATAAATTGTTTCTATTGTATATTTCTAAAATATATATATTTTTGGTAATTTTTTGGGAACTGTGAGTAGTTTAGTAAACTGTGGGTATAGATTAGCATTGAAAAATGTGTTTTTCTCCCCTTAAACCCTGGGGGCTCCAGGAAAAAAATAGAAAAATGTAGAAAAATTAGAACATCATGGACAAGTTCATTTATTTCCATAATAAAAAATGTTTGCATGATATGCAAATTTTTGGAAATGTGATTTTTTCTGTGTGTGTGTGTGTGGGGGGGGGGGGGTTCAAAAGATTAGAATTTCAAAAAATTTGAAAATGATGGAAAACTAATTTATTTCCAGGATTTAAAAAAATAAACGTTTCCATTACATACATTTTTGTAAAGGGTGTGAGCTACCCTGGGCTGCAGTGAATGAGTTAAACTAAAATCATTTTTATGTAAATGTGGGCACGATTTAAAAAAAAACTACACCTAGTGTATGGTTTCATCATGTTTTTGAGACCATACAAAGAATAAATATTTACAATGTGCTATTAATTAGAAGAATTAATTTCAAAATATCTTAAACTGCTTTTAAAAAATATATATGACGTACTCCATGTTATACAGTCCAGGCAATGAATACGGTAAATGACAGTGATTCCCAACTAAAGTGCAGTGGGAGATAATCAGAGGTGCTATGGGAAATTATCCCGTTTCATTTAATTTGTGTGAAAATCAGTCTTGTTTTTATTACAAAATGGTGTATAATGACAGGCCGATTAATTAAATGTTCTTCTATTATATGCCAGGAGGTCCAATAAACTTGTAGATCTACCGCAGGATGTTAATACAACAGAATTATAACTTTGTTATACATTTCAATGACGGTAATTAATATAAAATTGAAATTGTAATACTGTCTTTTGGCAGGTAAATCACAATATTTATTTTGTTCAGCAGTTTAATCAATGGCACTGAAAAAGTCACTCATAAAATAGAGGAAAATCCAACTATCCATCACCTGTATTGTGTTCAAACCCTCTGCATTTTTCTTGAATTTGTTGCCGTCCCCCCGCAGAGGTGGTGGAGCACGCCTGCAGCATCACATCACTAATGCTCGGCGAAACGCTGCCGTCCATCACCAAGGATATGGACACATACACCTACCGCCTGCCCATCGGAGTGTGCGCCGGCATCGCCCCCTTCAACTTCCCCGCCATGATCCCGCTGTGGATGTTCCCCATCGGCATGGTTTGCGGCAACACCTACCTGATGAAGCCGTCAGAGCGCGTGCCGGGATGCACCATGCTGCTGGCCAAAATGCTGCAGGACTCCGGAGCGCCCGATGGAACGCTGAATATTATCCACGGGCAGCACGCAGGCAAGTCCTGTAAATAATGTGAACCTGACGTTTGCTTGGAGAGGGATTTATAATGTTGGTGTTTTTCAACGCAGCCGTCAACTTCATCTGCGACCATCCTGCCATCAAAGCCATTAGTTTCGTCGGGTCCAACCAGGCTGGAGAGTACATTTATGAGAGAGGATCCAAAAACGGGAAGAGGGTGCAGTCCAATATGGTACATACGTGATGCCCTATGTGCTAACTTCATTATTAGGTTGTGCAGATATTTAAACTCTTTGTTGATTTAATCAATACGTTTTTTTAAACTGTTTTTAAATGTAACATTGTGTTATTAAGCTAATAATATTGACAAAATTTACACTGTGTGGGAGTAGACATAGTGTTTTCTAGAGTTGTCCAGTATTATCGGATAGCCGACAATATCGGCCGATAAAAGCATTTTAAAATGATATCGGGTAATGTCGGCATCCATTTTTCTTCATTGGCTCTGGGCTAATATGCATGTTGCCTTCAAAGTGAATGTAGATGCCATCTGCCTGTGTACAAGGGCTGGTCACAGGTTAGTATAGCTTGTTATTTTTCACAGAATGTTTATATGAAAACCCTGAAGTTGTTACATTTATCATTGTTAAAGCATTCAGTGGAGCATCACAGTATAATTAGCCATAATATGTTAAGTCCTCGACCACATATATCCGTATCAGTTTGATGTCGTGTCGGGTTTTTGGTGTTTGACAATAACGGGTTATCGGTTACAAAGTCCTTATCGGACATCTCTTAGCGTTTTCACTTTAGTCACCTACCATTTAGTAATATTGCCTTAAAGGTGTACAGGTGTAATCCTGTAGCAAGAGACTCGAAAATGACATCAGAGCATATTTTGGACACAAATTCATCCCAAATAAGTGACAGAAAAGGCTTAATAATTAAATTAGATCCTGATTAGTCATTCTTTCTCAGCTGCCATGGCCCCGCCCACTAGAACAATCTCCAAATGGCCGAAATGAGCTGCATATTTTTGCAGTGTGCGAGCAGGCTTTCTATTCCCTTGTTGCTATGTGACCATTTTGTCAACATGTACTAGCTAGCAAAGCGCTAGAAAGCTAGGCATGGTTCTGGTTGTGATGTCACAACCGGAATTGCTGAAAAAAGTGGGCACAACCTAATGCACTATTTTGGATAGAACAACTAAAAAATAAAAAAAACATTTATTTGCCAGTTAAGTTTTCTCCATGTAAAATTACATTAGTGCATACATCTATTTTTTTGACATGATGACAATTCATAACATCTTTAATAGGACTAGACTAAACTGCAACTGAAACTGTGTCTTTGTTTTGGTTCAGTATTTCATTTCATTGGATAAAAGGGACACATAGAAAATATTTATTTTCATTACATAAGAAAAATATTGCATAATTTTGTAAAAAATATTTTAAAAAATGACTAGGAAAAAAAAGTACCAAATGTTGAAAAAAGCAAAATTTGTAAATATGAATTTAGATTTGAAGTAAAATATGAATTCATTTGGCAAAAAAAAAAAAAAAAAACAACTACAAAGAATAATATATATGCAAATTGATTTTTGTAGGTTCTTTTTCAGTTGTCTATCACTTTTTAAAATTAATTGCTGGTACCCACAGGACTGGAGTAGAACTTGTATTTTTTTTTTTTTTGAGTAGTTATCTGCACCTTTTGCATTTTTGTTTTCCTTTAAAAGACATTTTTAAATTTCTAAAAAAAAAAAAAAAATGCTAATGAGTGTAATTCTGAAGAAATATTTAAATTTAGTAACATTTTAAATAAAAAAAAAACTTGATTTAGCCTTTAAAGAAATCTATCATCTTATACATTCATATTTTTTTCCTTTTCGTATTCTTGATACTTTTAACAATAGTCTTTCCCACTTTAAAGAAATTCTTGCTTTTACTAAATTGTCATTTATGTTGTTGCAGGGCGCCAAAAACCACGGTGTGGTGATGCCCGACGCCAACAAGGAGAACACCATCAACCAGCTGGTGGGTGCTGCTTTCGGAGCGGCCGGCCAGCGCTGCATGGCGCTCTCCACCGCCATCTTTGTGGGCGAGTCTCGCGAGTGGCTTCCAGAGCTAGTCGAGCGTTCCAAATCACTACGCGTCAACGCAGGTACATACCTTGTTTTTCCTGAATTTTATTAAAGCGTTTTTGATTAACTGCTGAAAATGTGAAGGCGACCAGCCCGGCGCCGATGTTGGCCCGCTCATCTCACCCGAGGCCAAGGCCCGCGTGGAATCTCTGATCCAGAGCGGCGTCGCCGAGGGCGCCCAGCTGCTGCTGGACGGCAGGAATGTCAACGTCAAAGGTTACGAAAACGGCAATTTTGTGGGACCCACCATCTTGGGAAACGTGACGGTGAGCGTTCTGTCAAAATGAGTGAAAATTTCATTTTTAGCGCTTTCGGTTCCCGAATAGTAATTATGGGCATCTATTTAAAAGTTATTTGAGCAGTATGTGTTGTGTTAGTTAGTAAAAGAGGGAGATTGATATTGAACGTACCCATTGACAGCAATAGACGTCCAATTCGTTTTAACTGGGAGGGGCTGGAAGTGATCGTTCGAACGATTAGACAAAGAATTAGGCTATGTGAGGTTATAATACAAAACAAATGCATGAATAAAACTCTTAGATCAGAAATAAACACGAGCCGCAGTTATTTGAATTTTTGATTCCTTTTTTGTTTCAATTTATTACAATTTGTCTTTATTTTTTTTATTTATTTTTTATTTTTATTTTTAAATTTTATTTTGAAATATTTCTATGTATTTATTACAGCTTTTTTAATTTGCATATTTTTTTAGAATTCTTTTTTACTTATTACTCTTTAAATAATTGATTTTTCTTCCCGAAAAGAGATGCTTCAATAAATTCAATCATTTTAGTTAAAATTATATTTTTATATATATTAAGCCTGAACGATATATCGTTTAAACATTGCCATCACGATGTGCGCATGCGCGATAGTCGCATCGCAAGGACGTGCAATAGTTGTTTTTTTTTCAATCCACAAGCCTTTGTTCTGCTTCATTCGCTCACACAGCCTCACTCACCCCCTCTCCCAGCTCTGTCACTGCGGCACTTGCTTATTAAAGTTAACGATGTCTTTGAGCTTGCCAAAGAAACGGACTTCACACGGGCAGCAATCTGTCAATCATCGTTTAACTTGTTAAACCGTTTCTGCAAGGAAGCGCAGGCTGGAATGAATGTGTGTGTGTTGGGTGTGCGTGCGTGTATGTGTGTGGAGACGTTCGAGACATATAAAATAAACACCAGAAGTGATCAGGAGGAGTTTGTAATTTCTACATGTCACTCCAAGAGTCACAGCCAAGTTACGTAAACAGAAGCATTTAATAATGCCAAGCATTTTTCTTCTACAGTACTTTATTCTTGTTTAAAAATGATTCGGTGGGACAGTTATGTTTAAAACTCATCATAATTATTACACTTAAAGTGCTTAAAAACCGTTTATTAAAATATATAATCATATATATACATTTTTATAAATCATAGTTCAGGGGGAAAAAAGTGAGAAAAAATGTATCTCTTTCCAATGCTAAATCTGAATAAATACATTGAGCACACACACAAATAGAAAAAAAATTGGGGGGGGGGGGGGGGGGCCTGCGCTACTTCGCGGTTTTTCACTTATCGCGGCAGGTTCTGATCCCTATTAACCGTGAAAAACGATGGAATACTGTACACTGTGGTCATGGTGAGTCATCTAAAGTCTTTCCAAACAGCTAATCAAGTCATCTTTTTTTTTTTAATATTGCAATATAATATGGCAGTATATCGCAAACCCTCCAAAAATCGCAGCAATAGTTTTATCCAAAATCGTTCAGGCCAAATATATATATATATATGTCATAGCTCTCTTGAGTCTCCAGTTATTTCTACAACTCTGATTTTTCTCCGATAGAGTGATTGGAACAGATACTTCTTTGTCACAAAAAACATTCATGAAGTTTGGTTCTTTTATGACTTTATTATGGGTGAACAGAAAAAAGTGATATAATCTGCTGGGTCAAAAATATACATACAGCAGCGCTAATATTTGGTTACATGTCCCTGGCCATTTTCACTTCAATTAGGCGCTTTTGGTAGCCATCCACAAGCTTCTGGTTGAATCTTTGACCACTCCTCTTGACAGAATTGGTGCAATTCAGTTAAATTTGGTGGCTTTCTGAGATGGACTTGTTTCTTCAGCATTGTCCACAAGTTTAAGTCAGGACTTTGGGAAGGCCATTCGAAAACCTTAATTCTAGCCTGATTTAGCCATTCCATTACCACTTTTGATGTGTGTTTGGGCTCATTGTCCTGTTGGAACACCCAACTGCGCCCAAGACCCAATCGTCGGGCTGATGACGTTAGGTTATCTTGAAGAATTTGAAGGTAATCCTCCTTCTTCATTATCCCATTTACTCTCTGTAACGCACCAGTTCCATTGGCAGCAAAATAGCCCCACAGCATAATACTACCACCACCGTGCTTGACGGTAGGCATGGTGTACTTGGGGTTAAAGGCCTCACATTTTCTCCTCCAAACATATTGCTGGGCATTGTGGCCAAACAGCTCGATTTTTGTTTCGTCTGACCACAGAACTTTCCTCCAGAAGGTCTTATCTTTGTCCATGTGATCAGCAGCAAACTTCAGTCGAGCCTTAAGGTGCCGCTTTTGGAGCAAGGGCTTCCTTCTTGCACGGCAGCCTCTCAGTCCATGTAGATGCAAAACACGCTTGACTGTGAACACTGACACCTGTGTTCCAGCAGCTTCTAATTCTTGGCAGATCTGCTTTTTAGTGATTCTCGGTTGAATCGTCACCTTCCTGACCAATTTTCTCTCAGCAGCAGGTGATAGCTTGCATTTTCTTCCTGATCGTGGCAGTGACAAAACAGTGCCATGCACTTTGTACTTACAAACAATTGTTTGCACTGTTGCTCTTGGGACCTGCTGCTGCTTTGAAATGGCTCCAAGTGACTTTCCTGACATGTTCAAGTCAATGATTGTTCAAGTCAATAATCACTCACAAGAAATTGCTAATTCGTGTTGCTGTATGTATATTTTTGACCCAGCAGATTTGATCACTTTTTCTGTTCACCCATAATAAAGTCATAAAAGAACCAAACTTCATGAATGTTTTTTGTGACAAAGAAGTATCTGTTCCAATCACTCTATCGGAGAAAAATCTGAATTGTAGTAATAACTGGAAACTCAAGAGAGCCATGACATTATGTTCTTCACAAGTGTATGTAAACTTTTGACCACAACTGTGTGTATATATATATATATATATATATATGTTTTTTTTTTTTTTTACTGATTATTGCAAAATACATGCGGGAAAAACGAATACTACAATTGAATATCAAATGGGGGCCGCACAATATCACCCCATGGGCCACAAATTTACCCCTGGGCCGCAGGTTTGAGACTATATGAATGTCATCCGAACCTTTAAAAACAAAACAAAAAACATAATAATACGTCGTGCATTCATTTGCTGCAATTGACGGTGATAGATGTCTAATCCATTTGAACTTGGAGGGCGGACAGTGATTTATCATGTTTCAGTTAGAATATCACATAAATAGTGCGACCATGTGCAAAAATCACCACAAACAAAACTGTCCTAACACTTCAACATTTGCTTTCTTTTGCTGCGGGTAGGGTACTTATTCAAACAGAACGAAAGTTCCGCCGCATTGTACTCTGTGTTCCCACAGCTGTTAAGTCTTGGGTCCCCCCCACTGAGCTTATATCCCGAGGAAGCTGATAAAATACTTTTTTACGCTTTCACCGAAGCATAAAAAGTTTGAACTTTTAAGCGGCTGCAGGCAAAGAATTTATTTTATGGCATTTAATGATGTCTGCAGCCGGACATGACGTGCTACAAGGAGGAGATTTTCGGGCCGGTGTTGGTGGTTCTGGAGGCTGACAACCTGGACGACGCCATTGCCATGATCAACAACAACCCCTACGGAAACGGCACGGCAATCTTCACCTCCAATGGAGCCACGGCGCGTAAATACACGCACGAAGTGGACGTTGGCCAGGTTAGATCATCACGTTATCTAAACAAAACAAGCCATATGGCCCGCTGTCTACTTGTGCTAGGTTGTCGGGGTCAAGTTTCGTTAAATCGACACATAAGAAACCTCGAAATCATGACTTCCCCATAATTGTTTATGTATACTGGAGGGATTTATTGAGCTGTATGGCCCGGCGTTGCTCGGGATTGTGTAATGTGAATGCAATACAACCGAATGGTGGATAAAACATACTTTCCTTAGAGATGCAGCTGGAATGTAGTAATGGTACAAGGACACCATAAAAGGGGTTAGCGTGCAATCGCTTTTTCATCACTGTGTGCAGTATTGTGGCGAGCGACGTGGAGAAGAATGAGACAGTTTTAATGTTTCACGCTTGCTGCTCTTGTGCCCCGTACAACGCACGACCCTAAGAGACAGCGCCTTTATTGGACAGAGACCACCAGAACATAACAACAGCAACCACCATTCCCAGTCGTGGTTGCCACGGCAACCCATGAACCATTGCGGGCGTAACACATCGTAAATAACAGTCGCAAGAAACACGTGTTTTGCCCAAAAGATGGCGCTTTTGCCTCCACATTCAGAAATTTTCTATGCTCATTTTTGGGAGTTGCGAATTTTCTGCAGTAAATGGTGGGCCAGAGAGATGAAACCGATCTACACTACTGGCCAAAAGTATTGGCACCCCTGCAATTCTGTCAGATAATGCTCAATTTCTCCCAAAAAATGATTGCAATTACAAATGCTTTGGTAGTTATATCTTAATTTATTTTGCTTGCAATGAAAAACACAAAAGTGAAAAGAAAAATAATAAATCATATTTTACACAAAACTCCCAAAATGGGTCGGACAAAGTATTGGCACCCTTTGAAAAAATCATGTGATGCTTCTCTAATTTGTGTAATTAACAGGATCTGTTACTTACCTGTGGCACATAACAGGTGGTGGCAATAACCGAATCACACTTGCAGCCAGTTAAAATGGATTAAAGTTGACTCAACCTCTGTCCCGTGTCCTTGTGTGTACCACATTGAGCATGGAGAAAAGAAAGAAGACGAAAGGACTGTCTGAGGACTTTAGAAGCAAAATTGTGAGAAATCATGGGCGATCTCAAGGCTACAAGTCCATCTCCAAAGACCTGAATGTTCCTGTGTCTACCATGCGCAGTGTCATCAATACGTGTAAAGCCCATGGCACTTTGGCTAACTTCCCTAAATATGGACGTAAAAGAATAATTGATGAGAGATTTCAACGAAAAATTGTGCGGATGGTCGTACTATCCGTCGGCGTCTGAATGAAAAGGGACTATGGTGGGATACCCAGGAAGACCCCACTCCTGACCCAGAGAAGAAAAAAAAGCCCGGCTGAAGTTTACCAAAACTTACCTGAGAAAGCCAAAAACATTTTGGAAGAATGTTCTCTGGTCAAAAGTAAAGCTTTTAGGGAAAACGAAAAAAAAAAAAAAAACGAGGCCTTCAAAGAAAAGAACACGGTCCCCACAGTCAAACATGGCTGAGATTCCCTGATGTTTTGGGGTTGCTTTGCTGCCTCTGGCACTGGACTGTTTGACCGTGTGCATGGCAAAATGAAGTCTGAAGACTACCAACAAATTTTGCAGCATAATGTAGGGCCCAGTGTGAGAAAGCTGAAATGATGTCGATCGTTTGTGCTGTAAAAAGTTTTGTTTGTACAGCTATCGTTTTTAAGATATTTACAATTATTTTATCGGTCATTTTGAGGTCAACCAGCCCCCCATTTTGATTAAAAATGGTGTCAGTCGTTTATGCTTCGCTTGTGCTGGTTTGTCCTGTAAAAAGTTTTGTTTGTACTGCTATCGTTTTTGAGATATTCAGATATTAATTTGGAGTGATGACGTCAATCGCAGCTCCTCCATCGCGGCTGATAGAGCGTACCAACTCTCAATAACAGAGGGGTGTCCTAACAAAAACGGACAGTTCCGTTTATATATAAGTACAGATATAGATAAATAAGACAAGGGAATCCTTGTGTGATAATTGTGGTTGTACGCAGATTGGCGTGAACGTTCCCATTCCCGTCCCCTTGCCGATGTTTTCCTTCACCGGTTCCAGAGGCTCTTTCAGGGGCGACACCAACTTCTACGGCAAACAGGTCTGTGAAATATCCGAAATAGTCCATTTGCCATCGTAAAGTAAATTCATCAATGCAAAGAAAATGTTACTGTGGTGTTCATGCCTGCAGGGAATCCAGTTCTACACGCAGATCAAGACCGTGACGTCGCAGTGGAAAGCCGAGGACGCCACCCTCACGAGCCCGGCCGTCACCATGCCGACTATGGGACGCTAAACCTCCTGCCCCGCCTTCAGTGACTTTGACATGTGCCTTAAGACAAAACATGACATGGGAATGGAGGATGGCTCTTTTTCATTAAATGTAGAAAATTGATTTGGTAGGTGGGTTTAGTCAAAGGCTGGCAAGCAAACAAGTCGAAATCCACACGCCTCCTATGGAGAAACTGTTGTCGGTTCTCATTGATGTTGTGCGATGCGTGTAATCCTTTCCTGAGTCTGTTTGCTTTCGTTCCTTTAAGCCCGCAGGAGCAATCATATATCAAGATTAACCTCTGAGCAGTCAACAAGATGTCTTCCACCGACAAGAGCTTCACTGCACATATGTCAAAACGCTATATATACGTAGGTGTACGTGTTCTCACGCTAAATGTGATTACGCACTTTCGTCTGCGATACATCAGAAATCCTGTATAAGACACCGTGCTGTCTGCTCTGTGTCAGATTTACATTCAACGGCAATAAATTGCAGTGGTTTATTCGTTTTTATTGATGTGTTGTCTTTTTGTTCGGAAATCCTGCATTGAGCAGTCTGAGCTAATTCACAGACTAGCTAGTAGATTTCTAATTCTTAGTCCTTTAAAGACTGGATGAAATGATTAAATGCTACAAGGGCTAATTTGTGCCAACATTATCCACGGCTTCATTAGTTAATTTACTGTTGAAGTGAGGTTATTAACACTACATTGATTATAAAATCCAGTCATCCATTTTATATACTGTAGTGCTGTTCCTCAATAGAGAGCCTATCCCAACTGATTTTGGGTGTGGGGTGGGGTTTACGTTGAATTGGCTGCCAGCCAATCACAGGTTAAGTATAAATATAAAACCTCAACTCACCTTTCTAAAATGCAAGGTTAATGTACATACTCTTATGCTGCATTCGAGGAAGGTGGGAACTCGGGAGTTTTCCAACTTCAGGAAAATATCATTGGACCGCCAACTGGAATTAGCTTCAAGAATGTATAGATATTTTTATATTGACTTTTAGCAGGGGTGAGGCAGTTTACAGTGTGTGCTATTTATCTCAGCCAACAATTTTTTCTCCACTATTTGATCGCTTACGAGAAGGCAGGTTTGCTGGACGTTAAAATGTCTATGAATGGCCGAAATTAAAAAAACAATTTGTCGCGATCAACTGCCTTTGTTGTTTACAGTCGCTCGGAACACCTTGAGGTCGCAACTGGTACCTTACGAGTGGGATAAGTCCGATTTCCCACCTGCCAGCAATGCAGCACCGGTGAAACAAAAAATATACATTTACGAATATACGTATTAAAATTATTTCGGGTTTGCACAAGGGCGTAGGTTTGCATAGGGACGGTAGGGGCATGACACTACCAACTTTTCAGGATGCTCAAATTATCCCCACCAACTTTTAAGCAACCTTATTTGCATTTTATAATGAGTTCAGTTATATAGGTAATTTAGATTGCCTTCCCATATGTTTTAAGGATACAATTGACCCTAACATTACTAAGTGATTTTTTTTTCATTATGTTCAGACTTATATTTACCGCTTTTTCACTTGCTGAATGTGCTAGTCCATTTTTCCCCCTCAAACTCATGTTTGATTGGCTGATGACCCCATACCACCCACACACTAACCCAACGAAAATACAACATGCTGCCTCATCCGCCCCCTTCAAAGAGGAGGGATATTAGACGTTTTTTTTTTTTTTTGCCAGCAGCAGCCCCTGTAAGTAATGTAAAAAGACGCCAATGTTATGGAAGTGGGGAACACACCACAAATTTTGCTGCTAAAATGTTGCTACAACCTGCATTAGAGTTTGCATAACATTAAATTGTGTGTATTTGCTAACCTGCTAAACTTGATTAGGAAGCTGCTTAGAGAGACGTGTCCTCCAATTTTGTATGTATTTTCTGCTGTTAACGTTAATTAAACTGTGAGAAATGTAGTGAACCCCCTTCCACCCAATTTTGATTTTTGTTTTGTTTATGTGGTCTTTAAGCAACACTTGGTAACTTGGTTTTGGTCAATTTTAGCGACGCTGGTGGACAAAAGTGGTAGTTTTTTGAAGACTGTGTTCCCCATGAGGACCAGCGCATGAGCGCATAGTGTCTTACTATGAGGGGCGTAACAGAAAATAATTGAGAAGCACTTGTATAACTCAATACAGATTTATTTTGCAATGATCAGTTAGCCTATCAATTAATAAGGGTTATATTCGTGAGAAATGTAGCCCTGACCCCAAGGGCGGTGGTTTGGTCTCAACATTGGTAGGGACGATATAACAGCATAACCTGCATATACACCTTTTTTTGCTGGGGATGGGACATTTATAAGACCAAACAGACTGGGTGACCAAGGGTCAGGGCTACATTTCTAACCAATATGAACCTAATTAATTGAGAGGCTAAATGATCAAGGCAAAAATAAATCGGTAGAAAACATACAGGAGGATATTTCTCTCAACGCATCTTTCTCCTTGAGTTCGAGAAATTCACACAGATTAATGGTATGCTAACTCAGGGCGGACTTTCAGTATCAAAATTAGTTGTGTGTTCCCCACCTCCACAACATTGACATCTTTTTACATTACTTACAGTGGGTTCTAATATCCTTATTAGTCTTCAATGGGGCGGAGGAGGCAGCATGTTGTATTTCTGTTTGGCTGTGAATGCGTGTGTGTGTGTGTGGGGGGGGGGGGTGTCAAATCATCAGCCAAACAAACGTGCGTTTGAGGGGGAACATTGGACTGGCACATTCAGCAAGTGAAAAGTGGTCAATGTAAGTCTGAACATAATGAAAGTACTGTAATTCACTTAATAATGGTCGGGTCAGTTCTTCTTACAATACATGGGAAGACAATCTAAATGACCTATGTCACTGAAGCCATTATATAATGCAAATAGGGTTGCTTAAAAGTTGGTGGAGACAATTTCAGCATCCTGAAAAGTTAGTAGTGTTATGTCCCTACCGTCCCGATGCAAACCTACGCCATTGCCTGACCCCCGTTTACTCAAGCTGTTTGGTCTTATTAATGTCCTGTCCCCAGCAAAAAGTGTACATGCATGTTATGCTGTTATATCGTCCCTACCAATGTTGAGGCCAAACCTACACCCTTTGGGTTTGCAGCATACTTCACGCTTTTTTTTTTTTTTTTTTTTTAAACAAATTTATTGTATTACACAAAAAACCTCTTATATATTTTGATTAAAAACGACTTGATGCTTTAAAAGAAATAGTTTGAGCCCAAAGTGAGTGAGACTATGACGTAAAAAGATCCAAATTCGTCGTCGCGTGACGTCACGGCTATGCTAGCCGTTATTCAGGCTGACAGACGAGCATCATGGTGAGACACAGCCGTATTTCTCCTTCTGTTTTAACTTTTACTAATTTATATGCTGACTACATGTTGTTACGAGGCAGTTTTTGTTTCATGGACAGTATTGTTTTCTGTTTTATTGAGTTTTTATCTTTTGCGTGGACGTGTTTTCGTCAGCTAGCTTGTTGCCAAATTAGCTTGCGAGAAGTTGGCAATACGACAAGTTTGTTCATATTGAGGAAATAAATGTCAGCGTCCGTTCACTTTTACTTTAGGCTTCAAACCCATGACAAACTCATTCGGTGACTTTTTGTCCGGTTTCGGTTACTAATGAATTTATTTTTTCCTTGCTAAAACTTGTTGTTTCCTCATATGAACAGGTGTAAAACAAATACAAGTAAGCAGTTGTTTTTTTGTTTTTGTGAGAAATTAAAGGCATTTTTGTACTGTTTTCTGGTTTAGTTATTCATTTATGTACCCTTATACATTGGTCAAGCTAATAATTGTTCATGATAATAAAGCTAATAATTTGCTCGCAATTCAAATGGATTACATGTCTATCGCAGGCAGTGGCACTGAATGCGTCAATATATATTTTCTTTGCTTATGTTACTGAATGCCCTATTAACATTTATTTTAGTTATAAACTCTTTGCCTGGCTGTGAATGCTCATGTTTCAGCAATCACTCGCTTCCAGAATCTTCCAGTGAAAATGGACATTTAGCGCCGTCAATGGCGGCTAATTAGTTAATGTTATTTTGTGCTCGTATCCGCACTGTAAAGTTGGACTGGATCTGCCGCGATTGACTCAAGACCATCCAAAGCCTACTGACGACATCATGTTCTCAGCAGGACTTAGCATTGATTTGAGGCTAACACGATCGGCTGTCTCCCTCCCGTTGTGCGTCACGCTGCCTAATGTCATCTCGCGTCATTCAAGGGCTAACAGGTTGTCCGTGTCAGACATGTAACAAAGTCACTGGAGCTTTTCTACCCAACCAAAAATAAAGTAAAAAAAAAATCATTTAAAGTCTCACAAGAACAACAGGGAGTAAATATAACCCATCTGTTCTTCATTCCTTAGATTGAAGATGAAGCTGCTCTTTGTGCTGGTCGTGCTGGTGCTTGCCATCAAGGCTCGGGTGGAAAAGTGCGGCAGGGTCCTTCCATCACCTGCTGTCCAACGACCGGCCAATCGCAGCCACATCTCCTACGCTGTCATGTTTGACGCTGGCAGCACAGGGACGCGGATCCACGTCTACGCCTTCATTCACACACATACAGGTGTTTTGACAGTTTATATTCTAAATTGGGGGTCAGCAACCCGCGGTTCTAGAGCCGCATTTGGCTGTTTAGCACTGTCCTAGTGGCTCCCTGGAGTTTTTTCAAAAATGTTTGAAAATTGAAAAAGATTGGGGGAGGGAAATAATATATTTTTTGTTTTAATGTTTTCTGTTGGAGGACAGCCGTGACACAAAAATTCTTCAAATTCATTAGTATTGTAATAAAATTAAACTTGAGGCAGCGTTGTACAACAGAGTAGTCACGTGGTATGTCATTGCACTGCAGGCAAAATAAACATTTAATTATGAAGGTTCATTATGTACAGTGCATGCCAAAAGTATTGGCATCCCTGCAATTCTGTCAGATAATGCTCAGTTTCTCCCGGAAACTGATTGCAATTACAAATGCTTTAGTAGTAATATCTTCATTTATTTGGCTTGCAATGAGAAAAAAAAAAAAAAACTGAAAAGAAAACAAAATCATAATCATTTTACACAAAACTCCAAAAAGGGGCCGGACAAAAGTATTGGCACCCTCAGCCTAATACTTGGGAGCACAACGTTTGGACAAAATAACTGCGAACAACTGCTTCCGGTATCCATCAGTGACTTTCTTACAATGCTCTCCTGGAATTTTAGACCATTCTTCTTTGGCCAACTGCTCCAGGTCTCTGAGATTTGAAGGGTGCCTTCTTCAAATTGCCATTTTCAGATCTCGCCACAGTTGTTCTATGGGATTCAGGTTTGGATTCATTGCTGGCCACGTTAGAAGTCTCCATTGCATTCTCTCAAGCCATTTTCTAGTGCTTTTTGAAGTGTGTTTTGGGCCATTGTCCTGCTAGAAGACCCATGACCTCTGAGGGAGACTCCGCTTTCTCACACTAGGCCCTGCATTAGGCTGCAAAATTTGTTGGTAGTCTTCAGACTTCATAATGCCATGCACACAGTCAAGCAGTCCAGTGCCAGAGGCAGCAAAGCTACCCCAAAACATCAGGGAACCTCAGCCATGTTTGACTGTGGAGACCATGTTCTTTTCTGTGAAGGCCTCGTTTTTTTTTTTTGCCCTGTAAACTCCATGTTGATGCCTTTTCCCCAAAGCTCTACTTTTGTCTCATCTGACCAGAGAACGTTCTTCCAAAACATTTTTGGGTTTCTCAGGTACGTTTTGGCTCCAGCCTGGCTTTTTTATGTCTCTGGGTCAGAAGTGGGGTCTTCCTGGGTATCCTACCGTAGAGTCCATTTTCATTCAGACACTGACGAATAGTATGGGTTGACACTGTTGTACCCTCGGACTGCGGGACAGCTTGAACTTGTTTGGATGTTAGTAGAGTTTCTTTAGCCACCATCTACACAATCATTAAAATCTCTCGTCATTTTTTCTTTTCCGTCCACATCTAGGGAGGGTAGCCACAGTGCCACGGGCTTTACACTTATTGATGACACTGTGCACGGTAGGCACAGGAACTTTCAGGTTTTTGGAGATGGACTTGTAGCCTTAAGGTTGCCCATGCTTCTTCACAATTTTGCTTCTTAAGTCCTGAGACAGTTCTTTGAGCATGGAGAAAAGAAAGAAGACCAATGTGGTACACACAAGCACACAGGACAGAGGTTGAGTCAATTTTAATCCATTTTAACTAGCTGCAAGTGTGATGTAGTTATTGCCACCACCTGTTATGTGCCACAGGTAAGTAACAGGTGCTGTTAATCACACAAAATAGAGAAGCATCACATGATTATTCAAAGGGTGCCAATAGTTTTGTCCGGCCTATTTTTTTAGTTTTGTGTAAAATGATAGTGATTTAATTTTTTATGTTCATTCTCTTTTGTGTTTTTTTTCATTGCAAGCAAAATAAAGATATTATTACCAAAGCATTTGTAATTGCAATCATTTTCTGGGAGAAATTGAGCATTATCTGACAGAATTGCAGGGGTGCCAATACTTTAAACCAGCATGGTATTTGTAGCCAACTTAGTCATTTTGATAGAAGGCTAATATAGCTAATATAGATACATACAGCATGTGTTGCCTTCATTATAAAGCTTATATAATGCTTTTAATTTTTTGCGGCTCCAGACATGTTTTTTGTTTCTTTGGTCCAATATGGCTCTCTATTTAACAAAAAAAAAAAAAAGTGAAACAAGAATACCAATATTGGAGCAAAATACAAACAATAGAAACGATATAATAAGGAAATATACAGTTGTGGTCAAAAGTTTACATACACTTGTGAAGAACATAATGTCATGGCTCTCTTGAGTTTCCAGTTATTTCTACAACTCTGATTTTTGTCTGATAGAGTGATTGGAACAGATACTTCTTTGTCACAAAAAACATTCATGAAGTTTGGTTCTTTTATGACTTTATTATGGGTGAACAGAAAAAAGTGATCAAATCTGCAGGGTCAAAAATATACATACAGCAGCGCTAATATTTGGTAACATGTCCCTTGGCCATTTTCACTTCAATTAGGCGCTTTTGGTAGCCATCCACAAGCTTCTGGCAAGCTTCTGGTTGAATCTTTGACCACTCCTCTTGACAGAATTGGTGCAGGTCAGTTAAATTTGATGGCTTTCTGACATGGACTTGTTTCTTCAGCATTGTCCACAAGTTTAAGTCAGGACTTTGGGAAGGCCATTCGAAAACCTTAATTCTAGCCTGATTTAGCCCCTCCATTACCACTTTTGATGTGTGTTTGGGGTCATTGTCCTGTTGGAACACCCAACTGCGCCCAAGACCCAATCTTCGGGCTGATGACGTTAGGTTATCTTGAAGAATTTGAAGGTAATCCTCCTTCTTCGTTATCCCATTTACTCTCTGTAAAGCACCAGTTCCATTGGCATGAAAACAACCCCACAGCATAATACTACCACCACCGTGCTTGACGGTAGGCATGGTGTACTTGGGGTTAAAGGCCTCACATTTTCTCCTCCAAACATATTGCTGGGCATTGTGGCCAAACAGCTCGATATTTGTTTCGTCTGACCACAGAACTTTCCTCTAGAAGGTCTTATCTTTGTCCATGTGATCAGCAGCAAACTTCAGTCGAGCCTTAAGGTGCCGCTTTTGGAGCAAGGGCTTCCTTCTTGCACGGCAGCCTCTCAGTCCATGGAGATGCAAAACACGCTTAACTGTGGACACTGACACCTGTGTTCCAGCAGCTTCTAATTCTTGGCAGATTTGCTTTTTGGTGATTCTCGGTTGAATCTTCTCCCTCCTGACCAATTTTCTCTCAGCAGCAGGTGATAGCTTGCGTTTTCTTCCTGATCGCGGCAGTGACAAAACAGTGCCATGCCCTTTATACTTACAAACAATTGTTTGCACTGTTGCTCTTGGGACCTGCAGCTGCTTTGAAATGGCTCCAAGTGACTTTTCGGACTTGTTCAAGTCAATGATTCGCTTTTTCAGATCCATATATGTATATTTTTGACCCAGCAGATTTGGTCACTTTTTCTGTTAACCCATAATAAAGTCATAAAAGAACCAAACTTCATGAATGTTTTTTGTGACAAAGAAGTATCTGTTCCAATCACTCTATCGGAGAAAAATCAGAGTTGTAGAAATAACTGGAAACTCAAGAGAGCCATGACATTATGTTCTTCACAAGTGTATGTAAACTTTTTACCACAGCTGTAACAAAATACAAAATATATATATGTATGCTGAATTTTGAAAAACACAAATTAATTTGCAATACAATATATTTTTGATTATCGTGACAAATATGCAAACGGATATTTACAGGAAAAAATACAAAAAAGTTAGTTTGTACTTATACAGTTACCCCATATGCCCTTTATAATTGCATTGAGTCTCCCCAAATGTTTTTTTTTAGTTCTACATGAATGACCGTTATTAAGCGTTTTTCAGTGGTAGTTTCCACTTAATAAATGAAAAAGTGTTTCTTGCAGAGGCATTGCCAGTTTTGGAAAATGAGAAGTTTCACTCAATGAAACCCGGTTTGTCAGCGCACATCCACTACCCTGAGACAGTGAGTAGATTGTTACATAAAAACATCTTAATAGGTGTGGATTTTTTCAAGGCCTTTGTGTTGTTTTGAAGGCAAGGCATTCTGTTAGAACTCTGCTGAAGGTGGCCGAGAGAACCGTGCCTCGCCCACTCTGGAAAAACACTCCGGTGATGCTGAGAGCTACAGCTGGTCTTCGACTGATGTCTGCCGAGAAAGCCCGAGCTCTCCTACGTGAGGTGATGCTCATGACACATGCAAACTGGACAAAGAGATTTGAATTCCGTACCTAGGAAATTTGACGCAGATGTGCCAAGCACCACCGTGTCACCCTAAAGTATCTACAGTTCATTAGAAAATGAAACAAAAAATACATACGCTATTAAGAAGGAAAAAAATGGGAAAAAATTTGCTGAAAGGATAAGCAAAAACCCCAAAAGTATACTATTATAATATTCCAAAGCACAAAATACTTAAAAGATAGATCTTGAAATAGACACAAGTATATTAAAAAAACCTGCAAGTATGAGACAAAAAACGCAAATAGACAAAAATTAGAACAAAAATAAATATTTGACCAAAATAATACATTTAATGAAAAAAACTCGCTGAAAACGCCCAGATATTTTAAAATACAAATTATTAGACAAGCAGTTCAACTATGTTAGATAAAAAGTGAAAAAATAAATACCAAAATCTCTATAATGAAGTCATTAAAGCAAAAATACAAATATATTAGGTAAACACATTTGACCCAAAAAATAGAATAAAATACAAAATTACTAGATGGTAAACATTTGCGAAATTAGACAAAAATAAAATAATAACTAAAAAAAATGAGTAAAAATGTAGGAACACGTACAAAAACAAAATTATGAAGTACCAGGACTAGACGAGCATTCGGAGAATAGACCCTTGCCTAAACAGACAAATTCAATTTGTCCCAACGACCTTTGACCTCATGGCCCCAAAGTTTAATCACCACTTATGTTTTCTATTACAAACTTATCCTACAAGAGTGATTAAAAAAATAATTCAAGAACGAATAAAGGGATTATCTTGAACACGAACATAAAAAAAAAAAAAAATCAACTTTATCCTTGTGACCTTTGACCTCATGACCCCAAACTTTAATCACCTCTTCTGTTTCATATTACAAACCCACCCCGCAAGCTCAATAAAAATGCCTTTTTTCCGTTCTTGAGTTATCCTGAACACAAGCATAAAAATTCAGTTTTGGCCTTGTGACCTTTGACCTCATAACACTGAACTTTAATCACCTCTTCTGTTTCATATTGCAAACTTACCCCGCAAGTTCAATAAAAATGCCTTTATTCGTTCTTGAGTTATCTTGAATGCAAGCATAAAAATTTAATTTTCGCCTTGTGACATTTGACCTCATAAACTCCAAATTGAATAACCTCTTCTGTTTCATATTACAAACCTGTCCTGCAAGTTTTAAAATAATCCCTTTATTTGATCTCGAGTCATAGTTCAGAACCGAATACATAATCTTCACTTGTTTCAATCTCACCTAATGGTGGAGGTATAAATACATAAATAAATGGGGGATAAAAAAAAAAAACTAGTCGACCAACATTGGACTAAAAGAATGATTTTAAATGAGCTTAAGCTACTTGTGATGGCAATGTGGAGGCATGTTGTCTTGTAGCGCGTGTCAAAGCACAAACAGCGTCCTCTCTTGTCGGTAAGCGAAGAATAATGGACGGCCTCAGGGTTCCTGAGAAGACACTATTAATTCTCACTAGGATTGAATTAATCCCAGCGGTGGATGAGCCACCGTTACATTTCAATAATGTCGTCTTCGTCCTGCAGGTTCGGCGTGCGTTTAACGAATCACCATTTCTGGTCCCGGACAACAGCGTGGCCATCATGGACGGCATAAGCGAAGGTCATGCACGTCACTTCAAGAGACCATTAGCAACGTCTTAACCTTTTCCCCTCAAATGTTTTTAAATGTAGGAATCCTAGCATGGGTAACTGTGAACTTCTTGTCTGGTATGTTCTACCGCTGCCGCTCTCCTGGGAGTTGATGATATTTTTGGCTTGCGTGTGTCCTTTGAAGAGAACATCTAATGGAGCAAACTTGTTTTCAGGTCACCTTCACGCGCACCAGGAGCAGAAGCTGGGAATCTTGGATTTGGGGGGAGCATCCACGCAGATCACCTTCCTGCCCAAACTCACAGTCAGTCAGCTGTCTGTCTCATGCGTTTGAGCTTCTTTTAATTGAAGCGTGATCATTTGGAAGTTAATGTTCAGTGACTAAAGATGTCTGGGATTTGCGCATAGAAATGAGTGGCAAGTCAAAACATTAGATACACTTGCACATTTCTTATGCAGCAATAGAATTTTATAATCACTGAATACACTGAATTTGAAAAATTCCGTTTATTTTATGTTAAGTCCTGTCTGACTTCTGTATGTGAAAGACACAATATAAATAGATTTTACTTGGGAATTATTTCATGAGATAATTAATAGTATCAGTTATAAAAAAAGACCAACAATTTGAAACAATAAAATACTGATTTTTTTCCCTTTTCAATAGCAAATACTTTAATGAACCAATGCAACAAATATTGAACGGCTGAACAGCCTGAGTATAGTAACACTGAAAATATTATCAAAAGTGCTTTTCAAATAATAGATGAAAAATGCAATCAGTAAAATAAACACAAGAAAAATTAACAATTATTTGATGGAAAAGTGTTGAACAAAAATATTGGATTATGGGTAAAGAAAAAAACTAATTGCAAAAGTGTTGGAGTAAAACTACTGTATATTTTTGCAAATATTAAAAAATGTTACATATTTCAAAATTCAAGCATGAATTCAATATAAACATTTTATATTCATGTTAAAAATGTAGACAAAAATATTTTTAAATAATGTTTGAGGAAAAATACACAAATCATAGACTTCATAATGATATTGACTGGTCAGATTCGATCTTCAGTGCGCCACGCCTTCAAGTAGGGGGCCATCCCACAATCCGGTGCAGTTATTCGCAGTTAGTCACAGCGACACATGCAGCAATCCAACGCCGGATTAATGTTGAAAAAGTACGAAAGCTGTACCGCATACAAACAAGAAGGATTGTCTCAGGAGTGATTTGTTCGAGGATTCTAGGTAATTATGATATTTTTTGTACCATGCATGTATTTTGAAATGTTAAAAATTAGCCGCTACAGCATTGGCATTATACTTTGCAATATTTACGTAAAATAAATGCTACCTTTATGTTTTTTTTTTTTTTTTTTTTTTTTTTGCTTTTAACCAAGAATTGAGACTGTTTTACGTCGATATCTGTAAAGAATCTAGGGATTTAAGCATTCACAATATTTTTCACAGAAAAAGCTCTGTTTACATATGGCGGCCGCTGCATTGACTGACAGACTAGTATCGTACTTCGACATTTACGTAAAATAAATGCTAACTGCACGTTTTTTTTTGCTTTTAACCAAGAACCGAGACTGTTTTACGTCAAATCTATGAAGAATTCAGGGATTTAAGCATTTATTTACAAGAATTTTCAACGAAAAAAAAGCTCTTTGTCTGTGATTCCACTCGGTCAGCTTTGACGGCCACGCCAACAATGCAGGCCCCCTATTAATTGGCCCCATGTCCCGTCAATGTCATTATGAAGTCTATGCACAAATATTAGGAAAAAATACAAATGTATTAAATATAAAATAAATGTTACAAAACAAAAATACTAGTACAGGTAGTCCCCGTGGTACGACACACCCGACTTGCGTGTTTTCAACTGAACGATGCCAGAGTCTTGTCTGCCAATTTGTCTCAAGTGGTTTTTTACTCGCGTAACAGTGTCTTGTCTGGCATTTTGTCGCAATTTTATTTTTTACTCATTAATATAACGTACATGTTTTTGGATAGTTATTTTGAGATTTAGGGGTACTTTAAGGGTTTATTCGAGTTACGTCGCCAGCGTAGGAACGGAACTCGTTCGTAACCCGGGGACTACCTGTATTTAGTAAATCAAAAATGCACCAGAAATATTAGGAAAAAAATTATACAGATATTTGAAACAATTTAGGGCTAATATTGAAACATTTTTGTTTTTTTTTTACACAAAATAAATACTGTATATCAAAAACTAAAAAATACATTACTAACCCCCCCTATTTAACAGCTTGATGTTGCCTAAATTTATAATCTTCACATGATAAAACGAATAAATAAGCGTGTGCCCTCTTCAAATGTACTTATTACCCTGTGTGCGTTTGTGTGTGTAGGATTTTTCCAGTTTTGAAAAATCCACGCCGGCCGTGGACATTGTCAGAGTAGACATCCTCAACTCCACCTTCCGCTTGTACACTCACAGGTAAACACCCCAATGATGAATCGTACAACAATTAAATAGTCTTCCAGTGACAATCGATTGGCGGCTCTAAATGTCACTGACTAGTTTTTGGATAATAAACACGGACTTTGTGCCATGAAAATGTCAATGGAATCACTTCTTGGTGAGTCATGAGGTCTGATTTTTTAATTATTTTTTGAAAACTGGATTGCGTTTTCCTGCAGTTACCTTGGCAACGGGCTGATGGCGGCGCGACTCTCTATGCTATCTGCTCGTGGTACTGCTTGTTTCTTTTTTTTTTTTTTTAACATTTGAGCAGCAAAAAAATGACACAAATTACACGTATGTGTGCCCATATTCTTACAGTTTTTAAAAGTCCGTGTCTGCCCAGAAAGTTTCGAGATAAGTGGACTTTTGGAGGAGAAACTTACCAAGTGAGCGGAGACCCAGACGGTGAGCTTGGTTAAAGGAGGATTAAAAAAAAAAAAAAAAAAAGATTCACTATGACAACTTCTATCAATAAATTCATTCATGTTGTGTTCAGGAGCATCCGGTTACAAGGCATGTTATGAAGATGTGTTTAAGACAGTCAAAGGGGTTGTTCATCATCGCCATCTTGGAGAGCAAAAGACACTTTTCTACGCTTTTTCATATTATTTCGACCGTGCTGTGGACGCACACCTCATCCGTATGCATACACTTTCTCCATTTTAATTTTTTTCTTGGTGATTTTTGAGCTTATGAACCTTGCAGACGAGGTCGACGGAGGACTGCTGGAGGTCCGAGACTTCAGGAGAAGAGCCAAGGAGGGTGAGATGGCATCACCATGCTCATGATTATTTATATAATAATCGATGTCATGATTTGTGTTCTTCAGTGTGTAAGGATTCGAGGAAAGGAACTTTTACTGTCAGTCCTTTTCTATGTCTGGACTTGACGTACATTAGCTGTCTGCTTACTGAGGGTTTGGGCTTCAAGGACAACACAAAACTGCAGGTGAGCGACCAAAGTGGATAACAAATGAAACTACCGTTAACATGTCAACACACTGTTGGCTAGTAACCAGCAACTCTTAAATTTAATTGGGTAACTTTTGGGATAGATTGTAACTGTCAGACTAGTTCTAGTATAAGAAAGATTTTTAGTTTTGAGCATATTAAGAAATAACAGTGGTTTTCCTGTTAACACTGCATTTTTGCCTATTCTAGCCACCACTGCTTAATAGACACTTAAAATGTGGAGTAACTCAAATTGTGGAAAAAAAGATGGTGTGTGTTTAGAAATGTTTGGTTCAACAGTTACAAAAATGGATGATAAAGTTAAATAAGAAAATTAGGCCTAACTCAGGGCAAATAAGGGCTCAAAAATTAGGCTCGAGCGTTTACGTCACAGCAACGCGGGATCATGCGAGATTTGCGACAACGCAGCCATATTGGAAGCACGTCTGCATCACGGGACATATAAACTTAACGGCAAATACAATTCAACTACGAGTGCCAAAGATGGAAAAAAGTAAGGAAAACTTGCCAGTTCGATATAGAGACAAACTTGTGACCACGGCGAAGGACAGATATGTGAGCAAACTTTAGGATGTGAACAATGTTGACCCTTACGAGCAAGCCGAACACAAATGGAATAAAGATGTCGACAAGCTTCCACCACTACGCGAAATTGACATCGTGCTGTATTTGGTGTTTGGTATAAGTTACTACATTCATCAGCAATTCCGAACCTACAGATCACTACAAAGCTACGATACGAACAGTTTTGCTGCGGATCGGTGCAGGACCTGCACATTGTGACCGTAGCAAACGGCAACACCATCGTTCTTGCAAAGGTAGGCAATGTGTGTTTACATTTTCATTGTCATGAACATCCGAGTTTGTGCTGTGCTGAGCTGTGATAGTTAAGTGACAAATCAATGCTGTGTTTTAGAAAACAGATTTGTTGCAGACAATGTAGCCTGTGTACAAATTCTTTGCCACGATCTCATGTCAACATGTTATAGCTTTTTCATTTAGAAACGACAGGCATTATGTCTTATGAAGACAATGCACATGTATGCATGCTAGTTGTTTAGCTGTAGCTATAGCTAACAACAGGCCGATTTAGGGCATAAAGGTTTCGAAATTAACTTGCCAGAGTGGAAGTGCATAGAGCAAACTATGTAACTGGAGAATCAAACGTTATGCCCTTCCTTCTGATCGAGGCCACCCATGCCATTCTTCGACGTTTGGTAAGTTCAGATATGAGTTTTCCCTCGCCTTTTCTCCATGTAGGGATCCGGAAGAAACTCAGTGGGATTCCGTCGAGCTGTACATTCCCCTTTCTATTCGATCGGTTGTTGCAATTCTTTACCGAACAATAATTTCCAATCATTTTTAAAGAGCGACCTGAGTCGAAATGCCTCACTGTTTGTTTCCCGGAGTTCTGACATCGAACTTCCTGCTTCCAACATGGCGATAGGGGCGGAAACCTCGCGAGTGCCACGTCATACGCTCGAGCCTAATAATGAAAAGAATGTGTTGGGGAAACAAGACCTCAAAATTAAAGTGGAAACTGAGGACTCAAGTTTGGAAAAAGAAAATGTAAAAAAATATATATATACTAGTATTTATAAAAATGTTTAAACTCAGAAGTAAAATGGAAGAAAATTATGATTTTGGAGCATTATCATTAGATGAAAAGGTAAGAAAAGAATTAAATGGGGCCAACTAATAACCGTATTTTCCTCAGTATATGGTGCATCTAAAAGCCTTCAATTTTCTCAAAAGCCGAATGTACACCTTTTAATCCAATATTGTTTATTCATGGCATAACATTCCCTTTCGCGTAGCTCCATCTAGTGGATGAATAATGCAACCCCGACCACTCGTATTCCTACTACTACTACTACTACTACTGTGCCGTATAATGCAGTGTGCCCTATAAACTCTATACTATACGTACATATAGTTTTAAAATGTGCCATTCATTGAAGATGCGCCTTATAGTACAGAAAATAGGGTAATAAAATATATAGCACAAATAAATTCTAAAAAACTTTTTTTTGGTTTTTATTTGAATAAATACAAAAAGGCATTTGAGTTATTTGGTTATGTTTTGTTTGTAGCTGAGCAAGAAAGTGAACAACGTGGAGGCAAGTTGGGCTTTGGGTGCCACCTTGGACCACTTTAAAAACCTCCACATACACCTAAGAGAGCGAGGAGGTGGATGAGGCGGAGCGTGTGAAAATGTTCATGACTCTTTGTATGTAATATGAACATGTTTGCAGAGGTAACAACATAAATGTTATTTTTCCATAAACCCGTCTTGTATCTTCTTTGGGACTTTACATAAATGTTATAATTTTACACTTTCCCCCGAAAAGACAATCAACCTTCTTATGAAATATATACAGGTCTCAATTCAATTCAGTTTTACAGCAGCGCCACCACATCTCCGTAGGTGGCGCCCTCTGTCGTCATGGTGACCAGTTGGTGTGGAGGAGACAGAACGGTCACAGAGTCTTCCGGACCTGAAGGGACGATAACAAAAGGAACATTAAGTCAAGGACTACTTTGACGTAAGCGCTAACACTGTAAAAAAAAAAAAAAAACTTCCTTTTAGTTATGCTAAGTAAAGATTTTGAAGCCATAAATCAAATATTACTGTATAACTTTTTATCCAGTTAATATTGTGAACTTGAATAACTGATTTGAATAAAGACTAGGTTATAAATAAATACCAGGTTATTAACGTAATTGTCTGAGCTCCATATAACGTTTGCCTAAATGTAAAATCTACTTAAAATGTTGTCTTCAAACTACAACTGAAGTACGATTTACTTTGAAGGTTGAGTTCAAAATGTTAAATTATACTTTCACCAGTAGAAGTAAATAACCTACATATATTTGTAGTTAAGATAACTCGAGAACAAATACAGGGATTATTATCAAACTTGCAGGACATGTTTGTTATATGAAACAAGTATGTGTAACTAACAAGAGTTGCACATCCATTTTCATTGTCAATGCAATGAAATACTTCTATATGTGAATAATATTAAACTGGAGAGGTGATTCAATTTTGGGGTAGCGAGGTCAAAGTTGTCAGAAATATGTGTGTGTTCAAGAAAACTAAGGGATTTTCAGACTTGCAGGATATGTTTGTAATAAGGAATGGAAGAGTTGATTAAATTTTGGGGTAGTGAGGTCAAAGGCCACAAGTTTATATATATGTGTTCAAGATAACTCGGGAACAAATAAAGGGATTATAAAACTTGCAGGATATGTTTGTAACGTGAAACTGAAGAGGTGACTAAATTTTGGGGCGATGAGGTCACAGGTCAGAAATATGTTCAAGAGAACTGAGAAACGGATTTTCAAACTTGCTGGATATGTTGTAAGAAATGGAGGAGGTGATTAAATTTTGGGGTCGTGAGGTCAAAGGTCACAAGTCATAAATATGTGTTCAAGATAACTCAGGAATAAATAAATGGATTATAAAACATGCAGCATATGTTTGTAGCATGAAACAGAAGAGGCGATTAAATTTGGGAGCGTTGAGGTCAAATGTCAGAAAAGGATAACGGTTTACCCTATTTAACTCAAATTTCCATGGTAGGCCAACACACACCAGCATACCTTGCGACCTGAGCATAGCGTGATGGAGATTGACGGCATCCAGGCTAGTCGCGTTCTCACTGTCGGCCTCCAAAAGGCTGCTGCGTGTTAACGCCTCTCCTTTCACACAAGGGAAAATGTTGTTTTTAAGGAAAGTTTGACATCTGTAGTTTGTCTTAATACTTTTAAAAAATGTCCAAATGTATACGGCCAGCAGGCCTTGAATTCAGCAGTGTTGATGTAATTGGTTCACAAATCTTGTCTGCTGCCATAATTCCATTTTGTACCAGTCTGCTATCATTGTTTCAACCCACACACCCGCTGTATAAAATCCCGATTCAAGCACATCTTTTTCAATTAGAGCGCGCGCTGGAATGTAAGCGCTCATTTCCCGAGCCCGTCTGCCTGCCTCGCAATCCCCCCGTGACGCTTTTGTGCTGATAAATAAATTAGCGTGCCAGAAGACGAGCTCATTTTGATCTGACGCGTGAAAAAGAATGTCACCCTTTTTAAAGTTGATTACAGCTCATCACAGAAGAGACAAACCCAACATTTTTTTTCCCGTAGTCATTTTCTGCCGTTGACGGTAATAGAGGTCCAATCGGTTTGAACTGGGAGGCTGACAGCGAATGATCGGGGTCAGCCCTCCCAGTTCAAATGGATTAGACGTCTATCGCCGTCAATGACTGAATAAGTTGTCTAGCAAAATTAGTGTTTTTTTGTGTGCTCAGACCTGTTTCCCTGCTTTCTGCCACAAGACCTTCTTCCCCGTGGCGTCTCTTTATATGGACGTTCCTGCTTCCGGATTGAGAGAAGGTCTTCCCGCAGATCCCGCAGTGGTGAGGCTTCTCTCCTAGATCGCGTACACACCACACAATACAGGCCAAAAAAAGTTTCTTACAAATATAAAGATAGGATGTTTGTCAAGATCTAAATAAAAAGCGCAGAAATGCGTTGGCGCCACTCATTCACTGACCAGAATGTACGAGCATGTGTTTTCTCAGACTGGAATACTCGGCAAAGGAGCGCCCACAACCATCTGCTTCACACACGAAAGGCTTCTCTCCTAAACCACATGAACACACGCATGGACACAAACCCACACATATGTTAATCTTAAAGCATGTGGGGCGAAGAAAATAAATAGAAATAAAGTTCATGAAGTAGTTCACATTTTGGAAGACAGTTACACAAATCACTATGATCCCAGTCTCAAGTCTTACCTGTTGTGGGCAAGTCGAGCTAAGTCAAAAGGTTGTAAAGAGGAGTCGCGTCAAGTTGAGTCACAGGTTAGTCAAGGCCTTCATTGTTCCCCAGCCCACCCACAAAGCACTCAGATTTGTCTTTGAGGGAAACTTTACTGTCAATGTAAAAGACAAAACTGCAGTATAGTCTGCAGAGAATAAACCAGCAATAAAGGTGTTTATTTATCAATGTCAACATTACGTTTCATCATTAAGACCAAGGTATTTAGGAAAGTAGGAATGTCCGCGATCCCATCAGGGGATCGGAAATGGGGCCAATCGCGCCATTTTTCAGAGGATCGGAATTGGGTTTCTAATTTAAAAAAAAAAATTCTGAAAGGGCTAAAATGTAACAAACAAATGCGGCTTACGGGATTTTGACTCCGTGAGTGACGCCAGAGTCTCGGCCACCATTTTGTCTCCAGTCTTTTTTTTTTGGTCGAGTAAACAATACCTTATTGTACCTCACGATATCCTATTTTTTACTTTATTATAGGGCTTTACACTTTATCGTATTAAAGGGCGGTAATTCATTTTTTCAATTAATCACGTTAAAATAACGCAATTAACGCATTCGCGGAACGACCCACTCACGCATTGCCGCAACCAAATTAAAATGGTGCCGTTTTATGTATATTGAGAGCCTAGAGGCAGAGACAACCGTGTGGAGTGGACACAGGCATTCATTGGGGCCGCGCTATTTATTGGCAAAAGCTTTGGCATCTCTTCCACAACAATTATATCTATTGTGGTGAGCAACGTGGGGAAGAAAGACAGGAGATGATCTTTTTTCTTAACACCGTGTATTGAACACAATGCAGAAAAGATACCATTTGCATCCACCACTGACAGTCATGGTTGCCCAACTTCCAATCATGCATTTGGGTAGAACAGTTAAGTCGCTACAGTATCATATACTGAAAGCACAACAAAAATAATATTCCTATCTCTCAAAAAAATAATGTTCACAAAAAGAAAAGCGCTCATTGCGAAGAGAACTGGCATTCTCAATCAAAACAGCTATGCAAAATAATACTCAGACTTTGGTCAAACTCTATTCAAACATTTCGTTTAGCTCAACAAATACACAAACTCACATTAATCTTTTAAGAAGTACAAGTATTTCTATCCGTGGATCCCTTTCACAGAAAGAATGTTAATGCCATCTTGTGGATTTATTATTATAATAAATACAGTTCTTATGTACAGTATGTTGAATGTATATATCAGTCTTATCTTTCCAACAATAATTTACAGAAAAATATGGCATAGAGATGGTTTGAATTGCGATTAATTAATTTTTAAGCTGTGATTACCTTGATTAAAAATGTCAATCGTTTGACAGCCCTACTTGATTAATATGACTGTTCTGCCCTTTGGGTGAAATGTACATTTGATTAAAGTGTTGACTTTTGTATTGTGACGCATGCTTTTAATTCTGCGCAGGAAGTGTAGCCCAGGTAGTGCTTTCACACGTGAGTAGGAGCGTGTGTACACAAGAAGAACGTATTCGCGCATTTCAGACACAAAGAAGTCGTGCAGCCGAGTGAGCGAGAGAAGGGAAAGATTACAGCTTAGCTCGCTGTCTAGCTACGATTTAGGTCCCAACGTCTTGGCGAGGACTTCAATGACGTGTACTACCGTAATTTTCGCACTATAAGGCGCACCTGACTATAAGCTGCCACCCACTAAATTTGGCACAAAAACTGCATTTGTTCATAGATAAGCCGCATTAGGCTATAAGCCGCAGCTGTCCTCACTGTGTTATGGGATATTTAAACCTAAGATATTTACTGGTAACACTTTATCTGACAGCGGCATCATAGAACTGTCATTAAACCAATTGAACCACCATGATAGTTCATTGCTTCAAGAAGCTTAATTTGGCCATCAATGCTCCCTTGGGGGAGACGGTCAACCTCTGCTGCCACTTACACTGTTGTCGTCCAACATGCCTCCTAGCATGCATTGCAGCGCTACAGATGTAAATAATCAAAATTCATGTTCTGTGCTAATTATTTCTTCAGTTACTGTTCCAGTTTCATTAATTGCTAGTTATAGTATTTGGTAACACTTTATTTGACAGTCCACCATGAAGCTTTGAACCAAAGCAAAGCTTCATTGCTTCAAGAAGCTTCAATTTGGGCATCACTGTTCTCTTGGGGGAGACAACCTCTGCTGTCAACACTGTTGTCGTCCAACATGCCTCCTAGCATGTATTGCAGCGCTACAGATGTAAATAATAAATCAAAATTCATGTTCTGTGCTATTTATTTCTTCAGTTACTGTTCTAGTTGTTTCATTAATTGCTAGTTATGGTATTTGGTAACACTATTTGACAGTGGCGCCATAAGATTATTCATTAGATAATCATTATTATGACATGTCACTGTCATGAGTATTAATGAATGCTTATAACATATGTCATTTAGTGTTATCCGGGAAATTATCTCACTTTTGAATGGATATAAAACATCCAAGCTGTACATAAATGGGATTAGTGACATAATTTGCCGGATGACGCTTAATGACATCTGTCTTAAGCATTCAGTAATGCCCATGATAGTGTCATGTCATAATTATGATGGTCTTATGACAGTCCTATAAAGCTGCTGTCAAATAAAGTGTGACCTATTAACCCAAATAAATCAACAAATAAGCCACATTGGACTATAAGCCGCAGGATTCAAAATGAAGGAAAAAAGTAGAGACTTCTAGTCCGAAAATTACGGTACAGTACATGTTTTTGGATAGTTCTTGAGATTTAGGTGGTATTTAGGGGTACTTACAGGGTTAATTTGGACTTAACGTGGAAATTCGGGTTACGTCACCAGCGTAAGAACGTAACGTTTTCGTAACCCAGGGACTACCTTTATATACGTTTTATACTCCATAACACTCACGGAAAAAAGCGGAAGAGGAAGTACTGTAAAAAATAGAGTACTGTAACATGTTTGGAACTTTTCTTTAAAAAAAAAAAAAAAAACTTTTTCGGTAATCGGATCGCGACTCGGTATCAGCAGATTCTCAAAATCAGGTGACTTGGACGCAAAAATTGGCAACCAATATATCCCTACAGGAAAGGCTACATTGCAAGAATGAAATTCTGTGTTTGACACACAATGAACATTTAGAAGAATTTGCAACAAAAATTGCTGGTCTTCAATACATTTTTTTTTTTTAATGAATTTGTGCCACATTTTAGGTGAGGCAAAGTCCTTGTGCTAACGAACAGCAATTGATTAAAAACATTTAAATTTCAAATTAGATACCATCCATTTATTCACTTTTTTGTCAAGGCCTTGCATGAACATGAGTCATTGTGTCTTGAGTCGAGTCTCGGACCCTCCCAGCTAAAGCGAGTCAAGTCCGAGCCTGCGTGTTTTTTTCTTCAAGGCCGAGTCGAGTTGCGAGTCATCAAATTTGCGACTTGAGTCCCCTGTGACTGCATTTGGGGTCAGCAGTATTCCTGCTCATCTTTCCACCTCTAATGGTTACCATTTATAATCCCACTTTTAGATGCAACGGACATTTCATTATAGGAAAAATTGCTTGTGTGTGAAATTGAATATCGCCGTGAACAAAATAATCTCCTTATAAAGGCCATATTTTCCAGGCCTAGTTACCAGTCCACTAAAAGGTGTCATAACCGCGCACAACGGCTGCTGTTAATCAGGCGCGGGCAGGAGGAAGCGGACCGGAACGTGCCATTAAATAACCTGAAGGTCACGTTGAATAAAATATGAGCGGTCGCAGCACCCGACCGGTCACATCGTCTGACCCTTCCTTGTGCTAGTTTGTTGCTCACCGGTGTGAACGCGTCTGTGGTTCTTGAGGTTTCCGGCCGTGGTGAACTTCTTTCCGCAATTGTTCTCCTTGCATACGAAAGGTTTGTCGCCGCTGTGCGTCCTCATGTGAACCTGGAGACGCTGGAGGACGTAGAAGCTCTTACCGCAGCCTTCCGCCACGCAGCGGAACATGCGGTCGTTCCTGACGTGACAAACAAACGAGAATCCGTTTTGAGCTCGACAGCATGTGTCATATAAAGCTAAGGATCAATATGGAGCTAAATTGTTCTATTAGTGTTGGCAGGAGGCCTTTTATTGGCACGCGGGGGGCGCTAAACACATATTGGACAATTTACAAAACATGGCTTTGTTTATTGTTTGTTTATTACGACGCTCGGGGCGCAAAATCGGAACCATCATCACCGTTTCATTTCTCGTTCCAAGCTGTTAAAACGCAACACGGGGAGGCGAAAGGGGACTCGTATAATTAGGTGGAAATTTCATTTATTTTTAATTTTGTTATTCCGTTTTGTACGTTTTGGCTTCCCGTAGAGGAGTTTAACCCTTTTAGGAACAGCGGTTACTTCAGTGGACTAATTTTAAAGTTATCATTAGCTTAACTCATTCACTGCCAGTCATTTAACCTGTTAAATGGATTAGACGTCTATTGCCGTCAATGGCAGCCAACAAGGTAAGCTCTTTGAAGTCGCAAGAGATTTATAAAAAATAAAAAAAATCCCCAGAGTAAAATACACACAGCCCAAATTTGTTGATCTCTTTTTTTTAATGATTATTTTTTTGAAGTTCTAATTGGAAAAAAAAAGTTTAGAATGGTTTATATTTTTAGTACTCTTGGCTTTTTTTTTTTTTTTTTTTTTAATTATTCTTTAATTGCTTTTATTTATTACTTACTGTTCAATTTGATCCTTTAATTTTATCATTTTATTTAAAATTATAGCCAATCGTAAAATACATGCGGGCAACACTATTTCTACAAATTGGATGTCAAATGGGAGCCAATAATTCGTACATGAAAGGGGTAAGTTATGATTATCATACTTTTTTTTTTTTTATATTGTCAAGAATTAGCTATATAATGAAATTATTGCGAAACTCTTTTTAAAGGTAAAAATACTTTTTAACTAATTAGTAGTAATGGTAATTATGTTTATGTAATTTAGAACTGTAAACAATATTTCTCAATATTAGGAAATTAATGTACATATTCATATGCACATTTTTAAAGTCATGTATTTCTATTTTTTCTTAATTCGATTGAATTATACCGGTACATAAAAACGATTTGAATCGATTTAACTCGAGTATTCGATTAGAAAAAAAAAACCTCATTAAATTTTGCTGCTTCGAGTATTCTTTTAATTAAAGTGGGGTTGTAATGGTTTATTTTGAAAGTGTTTGCATTTAGTTTTATTGATTTGGCTGGATACACTGCCCTCTCGTCTGCTTCATTTCACATGGCTGAATCCACCTGCTCCCTGTTAAGACCAACATAAGCCAAGTTGTTGTTTGAGCTGTTTTTTTTAATGCATTCGGAATTTAGTTTATAAGTATATCTAGCAGTTTTATGGGGGAATATGCGCCTGAACGATTTGTTAAGAGCATTGTTTAAAAAAAAAAAAAAAAATTTTTAAAGCGTAGCATTTTATAGCATTTAAGCTAGCGGACTTTTGCTATGCAGGTTAGCCAATTGGTCTTTTGTTGTACATAGATCCTCATTTATTTTTTATTCCGTTTGAGGCACAGCTCAGGTATTTCAATTTTCATGTTCCTTATCCGATTACTCGATTATTTGAACTAGGTAGTTCATTGATTAATCGACTACTAAAATAATCGATAGCTGCAGCCTTAAAAACGAGATGGTTCTCAACATACTACTATTACTATAAAATTGTACATACAAAATAAAATCTCAGATTTTAGCTTCTAACCCTCTGTTTTAATAATTAAGGCTTACCTAAAAAAAATATGACTTATGTGTTATTATTAGCCATTCATTAACTGTACTTAAACGTAGCGTCTTACAAATATGTACCGTAATTTTTTTACTATAAACCACTACTTTTCCCCCCTTATTTTGAATCCAGCAGTTTATAATCCAGTGCGGCTTGTTTGTTTATCTATTTGGGTTAATAGGTAACACTTTATTTGACAGGCATCATAAGACTGCCATAAGACCGTCATAATTATGACATGACATTATCATGGGCATTACTGAATGCTTATCACAGATGTCATTAAGTGTCATGCGGCAAATTATGTCACTAGCTCCATTTATGTCCAGCTTGGATCTTTTACATCCATTCAAAAAGGAGATAATTTGCCAGATGACACAAAATGACATCTATCATAAGCATTGATTAATGCTCATGGCAGTGTCATGTCATAATTATGATGGTCTTGTGACAGTCTTATGGCATCAATGTCAAATACAGTGTTACCAAATTCCATAACTAGCAATGAATGAAACAACTAGAACAGTAACTGAAGAAATAATTAGCACAGAACATGAATTTTGATGTTATTCACACCTGTAGTGCTGCAATACATGCTAGTAGGCATGTTGGACGACAACTGTGTTGACAGCAGGTGGCAGCAGTGGTTAACTGTCTCCCCCAATAGAACAGTGATGGCCAAATTGAAGCTTGAACCAATGAAGCTTTGCTTTGGTTCAAAGCTTCATAGTGGTTCATTTGGTCTTATGACAGTGTCAAATAAAGTGTTACCGGTTAATATCTTTTGGTGTAAATATCTCATAATACAGTTGAGGACAGCTGCTGCCTATAGTCCAGTGCGGCTTATCTATGAACAAATGCTGTTTTCGTGTCAAATTTGTAGGGTGGCGGCTTATAGTCAGGTGTGCCTTATAGTGCGAAAATTACTGTAAATACAGTTTTACACAAAAAACGATGCAATGCAATTTTGGTGCAATGGCAGAGCTGGGACATTCACATACAGACCATAAAATGTCACTATTGCGCTTTCAAACGTATAACAAAACGCTTTTAAAATGTGTATTCTCTTTTTACTTTATGGTGCAAAAAAAAACCAGATGGCCCGCCAGGCTTATAAATTACAACACAAACCCACTCTTCCTTATGAGTGTAATAGTTAACTCTTAAGAAAGTTTTTCTTCCAAACGATCAAAAGTTAATAAAAAAAACTTTAAAATGGAAGCTTTGTAACCTGTGCGTTTTGAGGTGATACTTGAGGTGAGCTGGCCACGTGAAGGTTCTGCAGCAGCCATCGAAAGAACAGCGGAGGATCTGCCTGGTGGCGAGGGGGCGCCCGGTCCGAGGCGGCGGAGGCGACGGCAGCGTTACAGGTACCGGTGCCGTCGCCTGTCGCTCGGCGGCTTCTGACGGTGAAACGTGCGTGTGGTCGCCTAGGCAACAGACAAACCTATCACGTTACCATCATGCTTTCATGCCGGTTATAGCGAGAGACCTCTAATCCATTTCGACTGGGATGGTTGGCAGCTTAAGATACCGTCAATGGCACTGAAACCAGAGCATTCACCAGAAAAGTCTTTAGTTGGCATTTACAGGTCACTTCCAGTTCATTTTAGGGCATTTACACGTTACTTCCTTTTGATTTTGAGTCGCTTCCTATTCATTTTGGGAAATTTTTAAGTCACTTCCTTTTCAGTACCCTAAAATCAACAGGAAATGATGTGAAATGCTCCAAAATGAACTGGGATTGGCTGCCACTGACTGCCATAGATGCCCAATCCGTTTGAACTGTGAGGAACATTCGTTCATCCGCTGCCATCCCTCCCGCTTCAAACTGATTGGATGTCTAAAAGTTACAAACTCATTCCAATTCACAGCAGACGGATGAAAACAGCTTGTTTTTCCTGTTTATCAGCTGTATGGTAGAATATCCTCGAATGATTTGCTGACCCATGTATCGAGAATTGTTGTATTCCCAAATTGTTTGATCATCGTTATCGTAAGCCTTTTATCCAGTATCGTGTGGCACCCAAAGGTTCCCACCTCTATTTACAGGTACCCATAGACTTCATAATGTATTGACGGCTCAGATCATTCATGCACTGCGCCTCGCATTCAAGTAGGGGGCCGCCCACATCAAGAGGAGCTATTTACAAACACACGCAGCGATCTAACGCCGGATATCTGTTGAAAAAGTACAAAAGCTGTACTGCATACAAACAGTAAGGATGGTCTCAGGAGTGATTTGTTCGAGGATTCAAGGTAATTATGATATTTTTCGTACCATGCGTGCATTTTAAAACGTGAAAAAAATCAACAGGAGAAAATAGCCACTACTGCATTGGCATCATAGTTCACAATATTTACGTAAAATAAATGCTAACTGCACGGTTTTTTGCTTTTAACCAATAATCGAGACTGTTTTACGCCCATATCTATGAAGAATTAGGGGATTTAAGCATTTAATCACAAGAATTTTCACTGGAAAAGCTCCTGTTTACATCAGGCGGCCGCTAGCTACATTCACTAACAGACTAGCATTGTGCTTCGACATATTTACGTAAAATAAAGGCTAACAGCACGTTTTTGTTTTTTTTTTTTTGCTTTGAACCAAGAATCAAGACTGTTTTAAGTATAAAAAGAATTCGGGGATTGAAGCATTTATTCACAAGTATTTTCAACGAAAAAAGCTCTTCGTCTGTGATTCCACTCTGTCTACAAATCAGAATTCGGGGATTGAAGCTAGGGCTGTCAAAATTAACGCGTTAACGCGCGGTGTTTAATTTTTTAAAATTAATCACGTTAAAATATTTGACGCAATTAACGCACGTGTCCCTCTCAGACAGTATTCTGCCTTTTGGTAAGTTTTACAGCAAGGCGTTTTGTGCAGTCTAACAGCGAACTCTTGTGGTCGCTTTGCGACATGGTTTATTTTTTTCTTGCCAGTTCAATATGGGCTGCACGACGTCTCTGTTGTGCTTATATGATCCTTGGAAAAGATTTGTCCGTAAGTATGGTTGTTGTAAAGAATGTACATATTATGTTAATAAGCGAAATGTTATATTTTTTGTATGAGACGCTTTTTGTTTATGTTTAGTCAACCTGTATAGCGTGCTAAGCTAACGTTGTTGCTAATGCAATGCTTGTTTACTTTTTTTTTTGTAGTTTTACGTAAACGGTCTAAAGAGGACAATGGTTTGAGGCCATTTTATTAATAAATCAGATGAAAAAGGAAGAAGTCTGATTATTAAGGCGTCGTTCACTAGCTGTCTAGCTTTGGAAAAAGTAGACGCTTCGGAGTGAGGACAGCATAGACAGATTTAAATGACAGTAGAGTGAAATGCCCACTACAGTCCTTATGTACCATATGTTGTATGTATATATCCATCTTGTGTCTTATCTTTCCATTCCAACAATTTTACAGAATATATATATAATTCACAGAAAAATATGGCATATTTTATAGATGGTTTGAATTGCGATTAATTGCGATTAATTACGATTAATTAATTTTTAAGCTGTAATTAACTCGATTAAAAATTTTAATCGTTTGACAGCCCTAATTGAAGCATTTATTCACAAGTATTTTCAACGAAAAAAGCTCTTTGTCTGTGATTGCACTCGGTCTAAAAATCAGAATAATAATATAATAACAGTAATAATAATACCTATAATAATGTAACAAATTGGATTCTAATGTGGCGGATGTGTTTTGCGTTGTGTACCTGAACACACCGCGTGACTTACTTGACAGAATGAGAGAGGGACTTTTCATTTTGTTCAGCTGCAGCAGACAGTAGGCATGTCATGTTGCACAAGTTCTGAAATAAATGATTAAAAACCTGACAAAGGTGGCGTTTTTGGTGATGTTACAATAATAATAGTCACCTTAACTTATAAAGACTGGCGAACGGAGGTCGTCGGAGAACCGTCGAAATTGTAGACATTCTATGGCCAGATTGTCAAGCCCACCAAGCTCGTATTTTTCTATCATTTCCATCTTCATTTCAATGGTAAGCCACATTTTTTCCCCTTTTTTCACCACCTGCACTAACATTCTTGGAACCCATGTTGATTTCTCTCACAAGAAAATCTGCCATGCATTTGTCTTGCGGAAAAACAAGGACACTACGGCGCTGTCATAAATCGTCGTATTTCGAGCATGTCGTCGGATGTGGAAACAAATGGCGAGTCACAGATGTTGAAATGATCGTATGTCGAGGTACCACTATATTAGCTTATAATGTTTTGATGGCATGACTTCTTTACGTCGTGTTTGTAAATATGACATGGTGAATTTTGCACTGAAGCTTTATTTGAATCAATCTCTGAATAAGCAAGAAAACTCCTAATTAGATTTCTTTCTAAAATCGTTAAGCCCTACTCGATGGTTAACCTTTTGGATTTAATAAAAATAAAACTTAATTCCTATGGCATTTAAAGATACACGTGGTAGTGGTCCATGAAAGCAGTTTCCCGAATGTTTGCGGAGTGTTATTGTAAACTTTGTTTCGCCAGAAGCACTTTCCTAACCTCACGGAGAGTTCAAAGATGATCCGCAGGACCTCCAGTGTCCCCTGTAAATATTTATCATCCAGGTCCTGATCTCAACAACACGCCGCAGGACACGCGCGCGTTTATTACTCCAGATGAAGACGTGCCGACCGCGCGGACGTGCCTACAAATTGGTTCTGATCTCCCGACTGGCGATGAGAGGCGTCGAAAAGTGTTTGCGTCGTCGCTGATTAGGCTTCCCGCTTCATCTCGGCTCTGACCTCGTTCCGCTCGGCTCCGTCTTTCAACTAAATTGTGCGCCTTTGAGTCAGCTTTTCCCGACCCATTTTTAACTCAGCGTTACGTCACGGGCAGTCTTGCAGATTGGAGACGGAAATGAAATTCGACAAAAAGCCTCACCGTTGGCGGCGGTGGCCGCTCTGGCGTCCTGACTGGCCTTGGCGTCGCGTGCCAATTGCGCACGCGTGGCTGCGATCAGGCTGTCGTGGGCTAATTCCTGGACCCGCAGGTACCAGGGGGCGCTGCCTTCCAGGCCGTAGTCCACCGACGACACGTCTTCGTCGTCGGCTGTTCCGTCCGCGGCGAATATGAGGGACTCGGATGAGGCCGTGATGCCTGCGATTGTAACATATAACGTATTATAAACTCCAAAAAAATGCTTTGAAAGTGACATCGAAAACACGTTATTATGTTTTGAGGACTCAAAGTAGGTCACTAGACGGCGTAGCGTGATGAGATGTGCAATGTCACCGCTACCCTTTGCCAGGTTGAGCAGGACGTAGGAGGTGCCATCCGACTGCTGCAGGTCATGGAGGATGGGTGGCGGGCTGGGTGAAGCCCGTGGGTGCGCGACGTGCATCTGCTGAACCACAAGTGGGCTTCGTTCCGATACACCTTGCAGCTCCGACAATGACGAACTTTCCGGTGGGGGGCTCAGCGTGCCATCTGAGGGGAAAAAAAAAAAAAATATATATATATATATATATATTAGGATAAAACTGAATTCAATTTCAATTTTTGATCTCATGGGTTCGGAGGCTGAACTTTTTCCACATAAATTTTTGGGTTATCTTGGATGTACAACTATACTGTAATTTTCAGACTATAAGGCGCACCTGACTATAAGCCGCCACCCACCAAATTTGACACGAAAACGGCATTTGTTATAGATAAGCCCCACTGGACTATAAGCCGGAGCTGTCCTTACTGTATTATGGAATATTTACACCAAAAGATATTAACCAGTAGCACTTTATTCGACAGCGGCATCATAAGACTGCCATAAGACCAGATGAACCACAATGAAGCTTTGTATCAATTGGCAACAAAGCTTCATTGCTTCAAGAAGCTTCATTTGGCCATCACTGCTCCATTGGGGGAGACAGTCAACCTCCTGCTGTGAAAAGTGTTGTTATCGAACATGCCTGCTGGCATGCATTGCAGCGCTACAGATGTAAATAACAATCAAAATTTATGTTCTGTGCCAAGTTACTGTTCTAGTTGTTTCATGAATTACTAGTTATGGTATTTGGTAACACTTTTCACGGGGGGGGTCATTAATGAATGCTTATAACATGCCATTTAGTGTAATCCGGCAAATTTTCTCACTTTTGAATGGATGTAAAAGATCTGAGCTAGACATAAATGGAGTTCGTAGCACACACTGAATGACATCTTCCATAAGCATTCAGTAATGCCCATGATAGTGTCATGTCATAATTATGACTGTCTTATGACAGTCTTATGGCGCCCTTTCAAATAAAGTGTCACCTATTAACAGGAGTTAATTTGTGCCCGATCCTGCCGGAACAAGATCCGGCACCTCGGTTTTAGCCTCCCCGTGTTCCAGGACTTATTTGGGCAGATCCGGCACCTCTCGTGTATAGAAAATAATAATAATATACAAACGTTTTTAAAAAATGTATAAAATAAAATAATAATATGCTTAAATTCATTTACAGAACAAATCCCCAGAATTGCTTGTTGTTTATAAAAATGTAACGTCATTTGAAAGAGACGTTGTTTGAAAGAAACAAATCACGCCCCTGACCAAAATAGGTAATTTGCGGCATCTGGGGAGCAAACAGCCAGGATCAAACGGTATTTCAACATGCCAAAAAGACAGCTGCATTTACCATCTTTTTTCAAAAAGAAGGAAGATGGTTCAAAACGAGTCAGAAAAGCAACAACCGGCGATGAAGGCAGCTGCAGTGATCATGCTAACAGGCTGGACCGGGTGCAGCAGAAGGCTAGCAACGCAGCAGCTAGCCAGGTTCACGGACTGCCAGCCAAACCGGGGCAGGAGGCTGCTACCGTGGCAGCAGCTGGTCAGGTTCAGCGCCACCCGGATTGGGTCCAGCTACAGCGCCAGCAGTCAGCCAGGTGGACCACCAACAGCCGGAGCAACAGGCCAGTATCCTTATGGGAAATTCGGGTTTGGGCTTCACAATTTGTAAGGCGGTGGGAACTTTGGGGCTAGAGAAAACGGGGTTGGGGGGCAAGTGGGCATTTGCGTGTTGTTTTCAGCACCATTTTCTGCGTATGTTCCGGGGCCTGTGCCAGTCTAATCATCCCTGCACTGTCATATGTATTTTGCGTTCCGGCACCTTATGATTGACAGATTAAGCACTCCCTATTAACCCAAATAAATCAACAAATAAGCCGCCTTGGACTATAAGGCGCAGGATGCAAAATAAGGGAAAAAGTAGCAGCTTATAGTCCGAAAATTACTGTACATGTTTAATTTTAGCCAAAAATGATAATAAAAAATGTGTTTTTGTTTAATTTTAGATTAAATGTACATTGTTTTGTGCTAGGTTTCCTTTTTTTCGCCCTGAAAAAAAAAAAAGAATAATAATAAAAACACTGTGTAGTTTTGGGGAGAAAACACTTTTGTGTTAATATTTTATTTCACTTAAAAGCTTGTTAATTTTACATATGTGGTTCTTGAATATAAAAGTTCTTGTTTAGCAAAAAATTTAAACAAAATTTATTTCTGTAGATTAAAATATTTTTGTATTTTTAAAATGTATTTTTGTTGAAGCAAAAAAAAAAAAAAATTAACTATACTTTTACAATATTCTAAATACTGTATTATTGTTTGTGGACAAATTACTAACAGAAAACTGAATCTGCAATAATCTATTTTTTTAGATACTGTAATATTTCAAAATAATTGTTTAAAAAAAAAAAAATGTAGCACAATTTGACCTGTGAGCTGCAGGTGTCCACACAGTGAGCTGCCAACCGGTGTCAGCAGTGGCAGGCATGGGTGTTTGGTCTCGGTCTCCTCCAAACCCTGCACCAGCGGGATGGATGCGTTCTGAACAAACTGCACCAGCAGCTACCGAGAGGAAACAAAATAACTATCGTACATCAATTACTACTTTCCTATCAGCTTGATCATCAAGAATCAGTATTAACTCATTTGCTCCCAAAAATGTATAAATAAGTTTTATTTTTAATTGCTTCAGTGTCCCAAAAACGTATTTATACAGCTTTTGCGTTTTTTTTTTTTTTTTTTTTTTTTTACATGAGGCATCTATAGGTTCCGATCTATCTAAAATATAATGCACAAAGCTCAAAACCAATTTGAAAGCAATAAAACTGGCCACTGGAGGTCAGTAGTGCATTTGGTAAGAACTCATCCCGGGCCAAGAAAGGAAGTGAAGAAAAATAGTCAGGAAACGGAAGTGGGGAGAGATCTTGCGAAGACGCGTGAGAATTTGAGAAAAATGTGGAAAACGATCGGGGAAAAAAAGGCAAACGACACTGGAAGAGTGTTTTGAAGTGTTTTGAAAAGAAAACGAAACCATCGTCAAAGAAGGATTAAAAAAATATATCTTGATGAGACAAACGATGACGGCCACAACGCGTTCTGCGGAGCTTATGTTGCGTTACTCCTTAGCCCGAGGTTGAAAACAACGATGAAGATGATGAAAAAAGTGAGACCGATTGTGATCCGGACTCATCAGATTACTGGGAGCCACCTCATTTAACCGGTAGCCATCCCTGTTGTTATGTGCGCAAATAGTTCAACAGTTTAATAATTTTGTTATGTGTAAATAAATTGTTACTTTGCGATCAAAAGCTCTATTTGTCTTGTTTGTTATTTTGTAGAACGAAAACATTCAGATGTTTGGGATGTCACATAAGCGAAAAATAGCTGTGTTCAAGTCAAAGTTATGTTTAAAATGTATGCTTTCACAAAATGCTCAATTTTTCTGTTTTTTTCATCGGAAATTGGAAAATTGCTCAAACTAAGCTAATTTCTAATGCTGATTTCTAAAGAATGGAAAAAGATATGAACTAACTTTTTTTCCTGTTAAAAGAAGAGAGTCTAATCTTTCTTTTGGTGGGTTCCATGTTTATATAGCAATAGAACAGAATTTTTTGTGGGCCTTGCAAAATCCGTCAAAATCCAGTAAAACGGCCAGGAGCGAAGGGGGTTGCTCTGGTGAAAATGGCTGGGAGTGAATGAGTTAACAAATAGTGAACTATATTTAAGTGTATGTTCACTATTGCCTCCAATCTAAATGCATTAACTTAACCAGAGCCGGCGAATGACGTCCAAAACCATTTGAAATGGCTTGGACGTCTATCGCCGTCAATGGAATGTAATGAGTTGAGGTGTCGTGTGCTACCTCTGGTTTGGAGTCGAGCTCATCGGAAAGCATGAGTCCCCCTGGGTGTCACCTGCAAAATCAAACAGCGGGGTCCATTAGAAGTGACATTTTTTCCCGCTAATATGGAGCATGAAAACGATAAACTAACCTTGAGAAGTTAAAAGGGAGCTTCGGTGTCAGTCATAAGTTTGTGGTCATCTTGACGTGGGAAACATGACCCCAGCTGGTAAAACATCAACAGTCAGGTAACATGTCAACTGGAATATTTGGAATACACATGCAACTAAATAATTATCAATAATGCCACAAATTGTCACAAGTGAATGAAATGACATTTTAGTAGTTGCAGTTGTTAGCCGCAAGCTAAAAAGCCTCGTAACAGAAGCTAGCTGACCTGCTGGCTGTCAGAAGCTTAAACTTTTACCATGAAGCATGGAAGTTAAACTAAACGACACAACAAACAAATAAACACGTTTTACCGTGGTTTCGCGAGACAGACTTATTTCGTCCGAAGAATGCTAAGCTAGTAGTGCTAAGTGGTAGCCTAAGCTAGCGGCACCTCTACAGCGTCTCGGATGGACCAAATGCTAAAATGCAGTTTTTTTTCTTTCTTCCAAATATCGTCCTTATCCACACACAGCCATCTTGTGGCCAAACACAGAAACGACACAGTTTTAGGTTAAGATTGCAGGAAATTTACTGGGGACACTGGGCAAACAATAAGACAATACAAAAATAAAGATCCACAAATAATTCATCTTATACTTTTGTACTTTTCACATGTCTTTTACCCCTAAACCTATTTAACTGACATCCATTTTGCTGCATGTAACTCAATCGAGAAAAGGTAAAACATTTTTCTCACTAGTTAAATGCGCCAATTATTTTGGTAAAAGGAAATATAGTTGTTATTTTCGTCCTGGACATCCTGTGTTTTTGTGCAAGGTGATAATGACCGTTTGGTTTGTTAAAGCAAACACGTCCCGCCTTCTCAAGTTGCAATGCCAACCTTTATTTACTCACACGTTCTTTTCAGCTTGGAGGCCCATTAGAAAAGGCTACATGACGATTTTTCAATTAACGCTGAGAGCAAGGGCGTAGGTTTGGTCTGAACATTGGTAGAGACGGAATTGCATAACCTGCATGTACACTTTTTGCTGGGGACGGGACATTCATGATGATCAATGCAAAATAAACCTGTATTGACTTATACTAACTTTTATGTATACTGGTTCAGCCTACACCGTTCAATTCAAACCTTTGTTTTCAAAAACAAACAAACAAACAAACAAAATCCAGAAAAATGTCTGGATTTTATTAACAAATTTAAATTGCATTATTTCTACATAAATTATATTAACATGCACAATAAATACAAACTTGTTGATCATCTCTTCACTATTCAGGAATTTAAAAAAAAGGAACATATGTCTTAAGCCCACTCAACATTGTCTAAAGAAATTAAATATAACTGAAAAAACTTCTTTGTCAGGGAATGACAAAAATAAATAAAAATGGAGCTGTCCTTTAGGTAAAACACTAAAACAAAAAATAAAAGCTCCTTTTGTAAGCTGCTTTAAGACAACATAGATTAAAAAAAAGTAAAATTGTGGGAAGGGGGTAAACCCTGGTTTACTGTATTTCTCACAGTTAATTTAACGTTAACAGTAGAAAACACATACAGGACACTTCTCTCTAAGCAGCTTCCTACTCGAGTTTCGCAAGGTCAAGTTCACACAGTTTAATGTTATGCTAACTACGATGCAGGTCTCACTATCATTAGCAAAATTACTGGTGTGTTCCCCACTTCCACAACATTGACGTCTTTTTATATTTCTTACAGTGGCTGTTGCTGGCTAAAAAAAACCCTTCTAATATCCCTAATATCTCTAATATCTAATGTGTGTGTGTTTGTGAGTATATCGGAGGGGTGGGGGGGTCAAGTCATCAGCCAATCAAATGTGCGTTTAGGAGGGGAAAAAATGGACCGGCACATTCAGCAAGTGGAAACAGGTACATGTAAGTCTGAACATAATGAAAATAATAATTGACTTAATAACGGTAGGCGCAATTCTATCCTTACGACATATGGGAAGACAATCTGAATGACCTATATAACTGAAGTCATTATACTGTATAACGCAAATAAGGTTGCTTAAAAGTTGATGGGGACAATTTGAGCATCCTGAAAAGTTGGTAGTGTTTTGTCCCTACCGTCCCTATGCAAACCTACGGCCTTGGCTGAAAGAGACTATCACAATCCTCACGTTAATGCAAATGCTATCTCAGTGAGTGTAACGCAAAACAAGATGAATGTCTGAGTAATTAAATGCTATCTCGTGTTCATGATTAAACATTAGCTTGGTGAGTCGTCTTACTAAACGAGAAAAATCGAACAATTAGCAGAATAATTGCCAATTAATCGAATAATTGTAAACGGATTTGGCTCCAGAGAGCAATAACGCCCATCTCTAATTCAGGCTGCCATTGATAGCACTGCCAACATTTTGGTGTAGTAAATGTCGTGACAGGCCAAAGTATGACTGATTGCCAACATTTTTCTTAAATCAATAAATTCTTGTATTTATCTGCAGAGCATGTGACAGCAGCCTTCTTGATAGTAACAATCATAGAAAGCCCATTTGTAAGGCTCGACGGCATAAGCAACTACCGGCCATCTTGCATCGGGGACTTCAATGCCAGGTTCGGACATAAGGTCAGTGATTTTCTCCACCGAAATACTCAATTCATGACCCGTTTACCAATTACTTGGTTTATAGTGTACCGTGTTACCGTGGCTAATTTTCAGGCTGGATTTTTAAGGAGGGGGGAAAAAACGTGCATTTTTAGGTTCGCATTTAATTTAGAGCACTTAAGACAACCCAAGCCGTTTCAAAATGGGTTGAAAATTGAGCAATTTATAGCTTTTTCAAAGTACATGCTCCATTAATTATCAGATGGCTCGACACAAAATGTCAGTCAAGTGATGACACCCATCAGACACTTTTAAAAAATATATACCGTAATTTTCGCTCTATAAGACGCACCTATTACCCGCCACCCATCAAATTTGACACCAAAACGACATTTGTTCATAGATAAACCGCACTGGACTATAAGCTGCAGCTGTCCTCACCTTATTATGGGATATTTACACCAAAAGATATTGACCGATAACACTTTATTTGGCAGTGGCATCATACGACTGTAATATGACCAAATGAACCACCATGAAGCTTTGAACCAATTGACTGCAAAGCTTCATTGCTTCAAGAGGCCCCCTTGGGGGAGACAGTCAACTTCTGCTGTCAAGACTTGTTAAACATGCCTCCTAGCATGCATTGCAGCACTACAGGTGTAAATAACGATCAAAATTCATCTTCTTTGCTAATTATTTCTTCAGTTACTGTTCCAGTTGTTTCATTAATTGCTAGTGTATTTTGTAACACTTTATTTGACAGTGGCGCCATAAGACTGTCATTAGACAATCATAATTATGAAATGACACGGTCATGGGCATTAATAAATGCATATGACATGTCATTTAGGCATATTATCTCACTTTTGAATGGATGAAAAAGATCCTAGCTGGATATAAATGAGTTAGTGACACTTTGCCGGATGACACTTAATTGCATCTAACACATGCATTTATTTATGCCCATGATAGTGTTATGTCATAATTATGACGGTCTTATGACGCCGCTATCAAAGAAAGTGTTACCTGTTAACCCAAATAAATCAACAAATAAGCCGCACTGGACTGTAAGTTGCAGGATTCAAAATTAAGGAAAACAGTTGCGGCTATAGTCTGAAAATTGCGGTATATCTATGGTGGCAAAAAGCTGCATGTCCCCCAAAATAAGTCTTAAGACAACCAAAACACTTTGTGGTGTGGGTTTAGGTTTTACTTATAAATGGAAGCTCATTGTTTTGGTTTTAGTCCCACAAAACAGAAGAGTCCTTGATAATAAATTTCTTTAGCTGCAGGGTTGAATATCACTCAACTCATCCACCCGCTTACTGAAACACGACACATTCTCTTGATAAGAAGCAGATAACACACACCCGGTGGCTTAAAACAACCAACATTGTTTAGTTTTCTGTCAAAAAGACTCAAGTCGTCAGCTAAAAGATCACAGAGTAACATTAGGAGGATATTTTTTTGACGCAAACATTGGTGACAGATGGCCAAACGAATGCAGGGAGACAATTAGGGAAGCGGAAAATAAAATGGAACAGACAGACAGTCGCAAGCGGCTTAATGCCGTCTAAAACCCATTAAGATTCGGGTGCAAGAGTTGAACCTCAACCAATGAGAAGACATCCTCACTCACATTGGAAAGAAATACACAATCCCTCATTTTTAAGCCATTTCAAGTATGTTTTGGTAATACAGAGGAAACAAGATATAAAGCATAGTGGTTGATGCTGTTTTTTTTCGATAAACATTAGCTGCCTTGATCTACTCTGCTAGGGATTTTGTGTTGTGCTCAAACGTGCCACAATCATAAGGCCTTTTTTGTCCCACTTTAAACATTTTTAGACATTTTCAAATCAATAGCGACGGACATCAAAGTCAACATCAAAGACGCTGCAACAGGAACCGCCCGCTGTGCTAACGGGAAGCCGGAATCGACGCGTGCAGCGTAAAACAAAAAGACACTTGAGGTACATTAAACAAGAAACCTTTTAGTTTTCAGGAATCGTAGTCTGCCTGGCAACAGTTTAGCCAATGAAAAGTCAGGATCCTCCACAACAGGTATCAATTAATCATTGCAAATTGGCTTAGTAGTTAATTATGAGGAACAGAATTTAATGTGATTCAATTCTTAACCTTTTATAGGGCTCTCATTGGCTGTCATTGACGACATGAAATGTCCATTATAATTTGACTGGGAGAGGCTGACAGCGAATGAAAGGGGGGTAAATGGGGGGGGGGGGGGGGGGTGACGTAATTAATATTTTTAGATTGTTAAGTAGAAAAACAATAATTGAAATTTAATTTAGTGAGAAAAATGAAGTCGATGCACAAGAATTAGGTACATTAGCTAAAAAATGAGTCATTTCAGTAATCGTAGTCTGCCTGGCAACAGTTTAGCCAATGAAAAGTCTTTAACAAAATGTTTCAATTGGTCCTTTTTCACCATATCACATACCGGGGTTAGTGGTTAGCAATGAAGAGATGAATTTAATGCGATTCCATTCTTAACCTTATATGGTGCACTGCACTCATTGGCTGCCATTGACAACAGTAGACGTCCAATCCATTATGACTGGGAGAATCTGACAGCGAATCAAAAGGGGAAAAAGTATTCTTTTAAAAATTAAACTTTTTTTTTTTTTTAGTCTAAAATATATATATATATATATATATATATATATATATATATATATATATATATATATATATATATATATATATGTGTGTGTGTGTGGTGGACTGTATCTGGCCCCTAGACCTTGAATTTGACACCAGTTATTTAGAAGACTGGATTACTTCTATTTTTTTTTTTTTTTAAATATCTGAAACTATTGTTAATTTTTTTTTTGCCCTATAAAGGATTAAGACACTTTATCGGGATGAGTAAATTTAAGACTTTTAAGATCTCACCGAAACTCTCTTGTAAGTATTAGTGCCAGTAATGGAAGTGCAAGTGTAACAAGAGCTTGGTGAATGTCGGGCCAACAAAAACATGTCCATTGAGGGGCGGCTCGGCTCGTGTGTCGGTGGCCAAAAATGTAGGCCAAACTGCCAGCGAGGCTTTGAGCGCCGCATAATGTGGGTCACGTCACGTTAGTCTCGCTCCAGCTGTCTCTGAACCCTCACGAAAACAAAGTCCGAAGGCCTAATCGTCCTTTAACCCGGCGAGCGTCGTCCGTTTCCCGTCCTCCTCCTGAAGGCTGGCTTGCAGCTTGGCGCAGATGCCGGCGTCGCCACTGCGCAGCGCCTGCAGGAAGAGATCGGTGTGCTCCCGCAGGCGGTCGAGATCCGTCTGGGTGCGGCGGTTCTGGCGCAGCAGCTCCTTGGTTCGCAGCGTGATGTCCAGGAGGCCCGATTTGCTCAGGATGTTATACGTGTTGCAGAAGCGCTTCCTCCTAGTGTCGCCCACGTCATCGTCTGGCTCGCGTTCGGCCGGTGGCGGGAATTCCGACGAGTCGATGGCCGGCGAAGGCGCCTCGCTGAGCCGGGTCTGCGGCGGTCGCACGTTGTCTTGGCTTCCGGGAAGACCGTCGATCTGGCTCGGCTCCCGCTGAGACCCTGACGCCGAAGAAGAAGACAAGGAAGAAGACGAAGAGGTGGAGGAGGAAGAAGAGACTGTTCCCCTCCCTGACGAGGAGGAGGAGGAAGAAGAGTCGCCGGGATGCGGCGCGATCTTGGGGTAGGACTTGAGGATGGGAAGATACTTCTTGGGGCGCCTATGTCGGGTCGCCTCCTTGGAGGTTTGGCGGGAGACCACAGGCTGAAGGAAGACCACCTGAGGCTGCTGGACAACCTCAACGCTAGGACTAAAGCTCCAGGGTTTCATGGCTGGCGGGTTGTCACCGGGCTGCCCACATAACACAAAGTCAACATCCGTGTTATGGCTCAATAAACGGCATCATGTTAAGGAATGAAATTGTATATCCATAAAGTGTAATAAAACGGCAGACAGTTTTGGCATCTCAAGTTCCGATTACAACATATTTCGAAGCTCAGAGTGTAGTAGTTGTAAACAAAGCGACCGAAACCCAACACTACTCAGATATTTATAGTATATTTTTTATGTTGCTACAAAACGTGTCAGGAGGCAGCCATTTTTTTGATGGCTTCAGTTGAGATGTTTGGTAAACAAAAATGGCGCTTTCTTTTGTAGTAAATCTTGTTTTGATATGTAAATCCTTGTTCTATTCTCATCTCTCAATTTACTTCTTTCACTTTTTTTGTCTCATTTTATGTCTTAAAAGTATCGTAATCAAAACATTTTTAAAAATTGTCCTTTTTTTCATGTCTTAACTAAAAGAAACTTTCTAGTTTTTTCGTATTTTGTATTCTCTTATAGTATTGGGTATTTTTCGTATTTTGTATTCTCTTATAGTATTGGGTATTTATGTTTATCTGCTTTTTTTTTTTTTATTACACTTTTTACATATTTCTTACTATTTTCAATGCATGAACTAAAATTTTTTTTGACCAATATTCTTTCATTTTTAGAATATCCTTTCACCTCTCAACTCATTCACTGCCATTGTCAGTTCAAGACATCAACTGCACTGAACAAACGACCGCTGCCAACCCTCCCTGTCAAAATGGATCGGACATCTAGCACCGCCAATGGCAGCCAATGAGTTAATACTATTTTAAAAACCGAATCTTTCCTAACCGATTCCGAGCCTCTGAAAATGATGTAATCTGAAATCTGACCCGATCACATTTTCACATTGGAATGCTTTTCCCATTACGTATTTGGTGTTATTTATTACAGTGGTACCTCTACTTATGAACGTGTCCACAAACTGAATTTTCTGTCATGCACAATGTATTTCTAAACGCCTAAACGGGAAAATATTGCCTCTTGTTACGAAAGACATTTCATGATACAAAAGACAAAAATACAGTATGGACTGCTGCTCGCAGCTCCCAGAGTTCACCGATTGTAACGGACTTAACTATAGGCCGCTACTTTTTTCCGTTCATTTTGAATGCTGCGGCTAATGAGTCCAGTGTGGCTTATTTGTTGATTTATTTGGGTTAATAGGCAACACTTTATTTGACAGCGGCGTCATAACACTGCCATAGGACTGAATGAAAATGAATGCTTATGACAGATGTCATTAAGTGTCATCCGGCAAATTATGTCACTAACTCCATTTATGTCCAGCACGGATCTTTAACGTCCATTCAAAAGTGAGATAATTTGCCGGATGACACAAAATGAGACATGTCATCACCATTCATTAATGCTCATGGCAGTGTCATGTCATAATTATGATGGTCTCATGACAGTCTTATGGTACCACTGTCAAATAAAGTGTTACTAAATACCAGAACTAGCAGTTAATGAAACAACTCGAACAGTAACTGAACCAATAATTAACACAGAACATGAATTTATCTACATCCGTAGCGCTGCAATGCATGCTAGAAGGCATTTTGGATGACAACTGTGTTGACAGCAGGTGGCAGAAGAGGTTGACTGTCTCCCCCAAGGGACCAGTGATGGCCAAATGAAGCTTCTTGAAGCTTCATGGTGGTTCATTTGGTCTTATGATGCCATGGTCAAATAAAGTGTTATCGGTCAATATGTGTTGTATATATCCCATAATACAGTGAGGACAACTGCGGTTTATAGTCTAGTGCAGCTTATATATGAACAAATGCCGGTATCGTGTCAAATTTGGTGGGTGGCTTATAGTCAGGTGTGCCTTATAGTTTGAAAATTAGCTACTCTGCCATTGGCTATTGCCTAGCATCTTCCTGGCATCCAATTGGCTAAAAGTGACCTCTACTGTATGTGTATGTGTGTATCCCCTTTATTCGCCCCTCGGGCCATGAAGTGTTCCGACAGCTTTACGTGAGTGCATTAACTGTTTTTTACGCTATTATTTGTTTCTTCCATCATGCACAACTCACATTTTATGTTTATTGTGCAATAATTTAACTGTAACATGTATTTGTTACATCTTTTGATGCCTTTTTATGCTTTATAAAAGATTTATGTCTGAATTTTGGGGGGCTTGGAACGGATTAGGGCATTTACATGGGAAAAGCACCTCAAATGCGGAATTTTCAGTTCACGAGACTGCTCCCAGAACCAATTAAATTCTTATGTAGAGGTTACCACTGTATATATTTCTATTAAAAAAAAAAACACTATTTGACACCAATGTGAACATTTCAAGTAAGTTTCCAAAAATATTTGCAAGTGTACCGGTACACTAAAAAGCCAGTTGCCCTTACTGACACCTGTTGGCTCTGTCGATAATTGACGCTTGCATGCCGACACACAGATACAGTGATGATAGTTATTTTGGAGTCAAGCGGTTCAGCTGACCAGCAGAAGGTCAATTTGACCTCTACTCGGTTATCTTTCACCTCTTAAAACCTGGCATCCGCATATGTGGACATCAAATTTGAGGTCATGCAGGCCACGATATTAACATTTGGGCTGAACGCAAAATCTGACTTGCTTTTTTTTTTTGTGTGTGTGGTGCGCTTCTACCTGTTTGAGGAGCACATTGTTCATGATGATCATGGGGGACATGCCAGAGTAGGACCCCCCTACCACAGCCAGCTGTCTGGAAGCGGGCGTCCGGGTTCCCGGCCTCACGAAAGGCCGTGGCGAGTCGTCAGAGTCAGTGTTGTCCATGGTTCCCGTGTGCTCTGAGCTCGCATCTGAAGAGCGAGCAAACGACGATTGAATAACACGGAACGCGGGCGTGTGGATCGATAAAAGTCCAACCTGAGAATCCAGAGTCTCTCTCCGAGTCGGCTCGGGAGTTGCCATGAGACTTCATGACGCGAGGCCTGTTGGCGGCCCGCGAGTCACTTTCCACCTTCCTCTTGGCACTCATCTCGTTTTCCTGTTGCTACGGACAAGAAGGCCTACAAGCAACTACATCGGCGTATCAGAAGGTGAATCTGTAAATCAATAGACAAGATACGGGAGACTTACGGCCACTGGTCTGGATCGATATATTGATTGGTTAATCAACATATCTAAAATAAACGCAAAACATTGAGCAATTTCTTCGATTTTTAGATATGCAGCTTTGTTAAAAAGACATGTTAAAATGATAACATTTTTAGGTCTGTGGTTCTCAAAGTGTGGTACTAAAACATGTAATTAACAGTACATTCCAGTTGCATTGAACTTGTTTAACTCTTGGCTACCATTGACGGCAAAAGAATGATCACTACCAGCTCTCCCAGTCAAAATGGATTGGATGTCTATCACTTTCAATGGCAGTGAAACATTATCACCCAATGCCAGCTGCAGTTCAAATGGATTTGACTTCTACAACTGTCAATGGAAGTGAATGAGTGAAAAACAGGTTCTTTTATAATATTTAGATTTTAACTCAATTCTACAGTACATGACTATGCATTTCGAAAATTAAGTGACGTTTAAATGCTCAAATTACTACGTATTTCAATTGCTTGTTGGTCTATCATTTTCACCACCAACAAGAAGACCGTGAACGTCACATTTCCAAAAACAGCTAACATTAGCACAATACTTAACAAACTTATTATCGGATTACTTCCTCTCGAAACTAATTAGAATTTAATGCGTTAGTAAAAACACATATTGCATTACTACTGCATTTTAAAGATTATTTTATGGTTCAAAAGTGCTTTGTGGCTAACTCGAAGCTATTTAGCAACGCGCTAAGTTGACGACGCTCACTTAAGCTTCGTAGAGAAACGTTGAGGAAAATTAAAACAACAACAACAACAGTAATGTAAAAAGAAAATTGCTTACTTTTTGACGAGTAAAACGTAAGGTATGAGCCGGAGAAGGACTGTTATGGGTCCCGGTAGGTGAAGCTGGTCGTCGGGCGGATGCTTTTCCGTCAGTGGCTGGTGGCCAACACTCAGCCTTCCACGGTACAGTACACGAGACATGATGGCCACGCCTCCTCCAGGCAGTCACATGCGGAGCACGGTGGCACCATCCGCAGACATTTACCCTTAAACTATCAGTTATTCCCACTCGAATTGAGTAAAACCTTCATAAATGTCGACGTTTTTGCTATTTCGTCGTTAAAAGTCGGCGAAAACGCCAGTAAAAGCGAGACACAAGTTCCAGACGCTTTACCATATTTGGAGTAAAAGGGGCGTTGCATTGTCTGGAGTCTTCCTGACGTCACCACCCACTATGTCTCTTCAGAGATTGTGATTGGCCAGCGCGGCCAGCAGCTGAAAAACGTGACCGCTACCAATGTGAGACATCTGAGTACACCGTGTGCGGTAGGCGGACTCTACTCCCCACATTCACATTCACTCCTAAAACACAAGCATATCTCATGTACCATCGGGGAATCCACTGACGCGTCTCGTCGGTAATATTGTGGCGTATTACATAATAGCCCCGCAGCTAACCTGAGTGGCGTCATAAAACAAGGCTGCTAATGACTGGGGACAAAAAGTCCTCAAAGTCCTCACAGTGTTAAACTGGCGACAGAAACGGAAAGTAGAAGATAATGATTTACCAATCAACGAACATAAAAAGTCGTAATAAAATCCTATAAATTCAGTCTAACATGCAGTGTCAACCTGACATGTCTAATTTTCAAAGAGTTGTTGCAATACACCAAGAGGAAGCTGTGCTTTGCATTCACACAATAGCATTTTTTAAATTATTGTGGATGATTCACAATAATTATGAGTTTTGCTGTTATTTTAGGCCAAAAAAGGAAATTTAACAACCAGTTATTCAATGCCAGCATTGGTCTCAACATTGGTAGGGACGATATGACAGCATAACCTGCATGTACATTTTTTTGCTAAGGACGGGACATTAACAACAATATTGTATATAGAGTAATAACACATTTCTCAAGAATATGAGATTACCGTATTTTTTGTACTATAAGGCGTACCTGACTTGACACTAGGGGTTTGACAAAATATCGAAATGGTGACATATTGCGATACTTTGTATCCCAAAAGGTTATCGATATTCTCCTGTCAAGAATCGAGATATCGTTTTAAAAAGTTGTCAATTAAAAAAAAAAAAAAAAGGCTGCCATTGACGGTGCTCGACGCCCAATCCATTTAGACTGGGAACGTTCGTTCATTCAAAACCAGAGCATTTAAAAGATAACTTTACTGTTCTTTTAGATCAGGTTAGAACAACATTATCACAGTGGTCTCCCTTAACATTAACGCTTGCCGGACGCATAAACTCAATAAAAATGAACATACTTCCGAAATTTACGTATTTATTCCAGAATGTTCCAGTACTTGTTCCAAAATCCTTTTTTGCTTCTTTAGATGCCATTGTTTCCTCTTACATATGGCAAGGCAAAAGGCCTCGGGTCAGTAAAGTTATACTACAGAGACCCAAGAAGGACGGCGGTATGGGGCTCCCGGACTTTCGCCACTACTATTGGGCGGCCAATATTCGTTGCATCGCTTTCTGGACTCACTTTTTCCTTCAACTGGATGGCCCGGGCTGGACGTCTTTGGAGCTAGACTCCTGTGAGAACATCTCCCTTCCCGCACTTCTTGCGGCACCACTCGACTGTCATATTACAAACTCATTAAATCCAGTGGTACGCCATACCCTTCGGATATGGATCCAGTTTAGGAGATTCTTTAACTACAAACTATTCTCTCTCCTGAGTCCGATTGCCGCCAACCACCTTTTCATTCCCTCTTCCTCTGATTATAACTTTAGGATATGGCATGATAAGGGTATCAAGTCGTTTGCCGACATGTTTCAAGAGGGACAGTTTGTTTCATTTGCCCAACTGACTGAGAAATATAACCTGCCCAAGACCCACTTTTTTCGTTATCTGCAAGTCAGGCATTATGTCAGCTCCAATGTGCCCAATTTCCCTTTACTACCCAGCGCCAATCCTATCGACCGTTATCTTTCCTTTGATCCACTTCCCAAAGGTGCGCTGTCGAAGCTCTATAAATATATATCCTTGTCAGTGGGTTCAGCGACTGAGAAGGTAAGAGTGGCTTGGGAACAGGATTTGGGGCACATCCCTGATAATCTGTGGGATTCCATACTGTCTTCTATACATAAATCATCAATCTGTGCTAGGCACTGCCTTCTCCAGTTTAAGGTGGTGCATAGAGCTCACATGTCCAAAGCTAAGCTTTCCAGTTTTTATCCGAACATAACATCTGCCTGTGATAAATGCAAATTGGGGGAAGCTACATTGATACACATGTACTGGCTGTGCCCCAAATTGCAGAAATTCTGGTACGATGTTTTCCAAACTCTGTCCACAATAATAAATAAGAATATTAGCATCAATCCTATCCTTGCTCTGTTTGGTATGTTTGGTGAAGATAATGGTCACTTGTCCCTCAAAGAACACCGCTTGGTCACTTTTGCCCTGCTTTTGGCCAGACGCACAATTTTATTAAGATGGAAGGGTACTGCCCTGCCAACGCTTGACCAATGGCTTTGTGACGTGATGTCTTGCCTCAAATTAGAAATGCTGCGCCTCTCCATGGCTAAGTCAAGGAGAAGTTTTCATATGACGTGGGACCCTTTTCTGGATTATTTCCACAACACTCAAACAAAGCCTAAATCTACGCCTAGATCTATGGTATGAGCTATGCCTAGATGTGCGGAGATGGCCCTCGAGTCGCTGTAAAGGCCAAGATATTTACATATACATACAGGTACATTAATACAACAGCCTTGATTTGTGATGCACTGCGAGTATCCCACTATTGCTATGTATGGTTTGCCTAAATAATATAACTACACAGGACAGTTGGGGTTGTGGGTGGGTGGTTGGTTTTGTGTTTCGTTAATTTTATATTTTGTTGTACATTTCCATGACTATTTTGTTTGTAATTTTCCTTTTGTCTATATACATTTGAATAAAAATATTTGAAAGAAAAAAAAAAAAAAAAACAGCATTCACAGTCATTCGGTCCAATTTTCGGGGCATTTCCAGCTCACTTGCTTTTCATTTTAGGGCATTTACAGGTAATTTCCTGTTGAGTTTGAGTCACTGCCTATTCATTTGGGTTGTTCTGTAACACTAAATAAACAGCAAGTGACCCATAAAATACCCCAAAATCAACAGGAAGTAACTGAAAATCAACAGGTAAATGGGCTTAAATGGCCCAAAATTACTCATTGCCTGGCATTGGTTATCACTGACAGCCATAGATGTTCAACGAATGTTCATTCGCTGCCACCCTCCCAGTTCAAATGGATTGGATGTCTATTAGTGATAAACTCATTCCAATTCACAGCAGAAGCTTGTTTTTCTGTTTATTTTGTAGAATATTTTAGAATGATTTCCTGACCAATGTATCGAAAATCGTTGTATCGCAATATCGTCGCTGTCAAATAAAGTGTTACATATTAACCCAAATTTATCAATAAATAAGCCGCACAGGACTATAAGCCGCAGGATTCAAAACGAGGGGAAAAAAGTAGCGGCTTATATGGACCTATTAATGGGACTTGCACTCTGAGGCCACCGCGTTGCATTACGGTAATGTACATAATGCAAACCTACCTTGACTTTGTTGTTCCGTCTTGAGGCTGGCCTGACTGCAGTAGTTTTGCAAGTTAGCAAATTCACACAGATTAATGCTATGCTAACTCTGATGCAGGTCTGACTTTGAGTAGCAAAATTAGTGGTGTTTCCTTCACCTCCACAATATTGACGTCTTTTTACATCACTTACAGTGGCTTGTGCTGGTCGGGAAAAAAAAACTTCTAATATCCCTCCTCTTCGGAGAGGGTGAAAGAGGCGGCATGTTGTATTTCTGTCGGCGTGGTTGTGTGAGTGTGCGTCTGTGTGGCGGAAGGAGGGGCAGGGGTTCAAGTCATCAGCCAATCAAACATGCGTTTGAAAATGAGATGGGCACATTCAGCAAGTGAAAATGGGGGATAAATGTAAGTCTGAACATAATGAAAATAATTCACTTTATAATGGTAGGGTTTATTCTATCCTTACAACATTTAGGAAGACGTTCTAAATTACCCATATAACTGAACTCATTATATAATGCAAATATGGTGGCTTAGAAGTTGGTGGGGACAATTTGAGCATCCTTAAAAGTTGGTAGTGTTGTGTCCCTATGCTAACCTACGCCCGTGCACTGACACTTTAAGACATTTAATCCATTTTGACTGGGAGAGCTGACAATGTTCACTCGCTGCCAGCCTATCCCGGTCAAAATAAATTGGACGTCCATCGCCGTCAATAGCAGCCACAATTAAACGAAAGAGGGAAAACAAAAGGAAAACATTGTCCTCTACCTGAACTTGTACTTCATTTATTATAATTGACGCAACATGCCATGTCTTTGGATTATCTCACCAAAGCGTTGGTTCCATAGTGATTCATCTTTTTATGAAACGATGCGCTGCAGCAAGCACATCCGGATGTGATTCTAAGGCATGCCACCTAATTGGGCCGCCATAATTCTAAGAACATTCTAATAAGATGGATGAAGGCGCTGCTCATTTTTGTGTTTTAGGGCTCTTGAAAAGCTGTGCTTGCAAGGAAAATACGACTTGAACCATGGGGTGAAAACAATGATTTATTGTTATTCAACTGGGGTGCTGACACATTTTTCGACAATAGCATATTTAAAGGGACAGACAACTTTACAATGTGCATTCCAGAGGAAAGAATCCTGTTTAATAATTTGAAAAAACACAGAATTTCATTTTTTCTGATTTGCTATAGAGGAGAAATACGTAAATAAAAGCCAGTATCTCCAGGAATTAACCACCTGACATGGGGGCCATTTTATAAACGTTGGTGCTATTTTAGCCAGTAAAATTCGAGTATCCCAGATTGCCCACCTTTTCTTGTGAAATTAATACTCATTCTCACCATTGTTTTCGTCAACGATAATTAAAATATTTCATCGCCGAACAATTTTCTCATGACGAGAAAATAATGAACAAATTTTCAAAAAATTGTATGTGTAGTTAGCCTACATTGTAACAGTGTTTAGTTGTGTCACTCACGTGACATGCTCTGCTCCCCCTCATTGTCACCGGTGTCCTCTCCTGGCTTGCTTGTTTTGAAACACATGTTAAGATTTGTTTTCTTATCTTGGCAATAGAGAATATGCAATGTTACTTAAGCCTTTAAAGGTCTTTGCTGAGTGATTATCACACAATAAATGTACCTCGTTGCGTCAGCATGGCATTCGCGTTAGCATGACGAGCGTCGTCCTAAAAGTCAACGTCTTTTTTTTTTTTTTTTTTTTTTTTTTAAACAGAGTTCGTGTGGCCCAGGTGGGTATCATTTTAGAAAATAATGTACTTTTTTCCAGCTTAGTGTGTATTATCACTAAGTTGGCGTTGTCCTTGAAGACGCTACACTATGTGCTCGTTTGTCAGAAGTCGAAGAAATTCGTGATAAATACTTTAAAGCAATAGTGTTTCGCATTGGTTGCCTGTCACTTTAAATTCATTTTGGGATTAAAAAAAAAAGGCACAGATGGGCACGGTCACCTCCCAAAAATTTATCAATTATATTTACTACACATTTATATTTTTTTTACTGCTAGTGCTTTCACAGCTAGCTGGAATGACTGACAACAAAAATGTGTGTGAATGTATAGAAGACCTTTATTTGAGGCAGAACCCAACTGTGCCAGAATAAATACATGTAACCTTTATTTTAATTCATTCACTGCCATTGACGATAGACATCTGAACCATTTAAACTGGGAGGTGCTGGCAGCGTCTATTGTCGTTAATGGGAGCCAATGAGTTAAAAAAATATATGAAGTTTATACGGTATCTACTTTTCTGTGGAGAAAGCCCTCTTCATGAGTGGCGGCGGCGTCTTGCCGGCTTCATATAGGGATTCAGGCGGCGGCGTACTAAGGCAGCACCAGTCGGGTATCCGACCCATCTGGTTGTAGTAGTCGCGGGACACCGACCTGCTCCCGAGGATGTCCTGCAGCGCCCCGAAAATGGCGCCTAGTGGGGTATAAAAAAAAGCAACAGTTCAACAAAGAATCGTCTCTCAATGGAGAGTTTCCTACCTCCAAGCCAGGCGGTACAGTTGGGCTTAGCGGGCGGCGTGTGCACGCGAAAGCTCTTGCTGGCCAGCACGTCCCGGTACTTGGGCTTCTCCGCCAGAACGCGGATTTCGGCGAGCAGGCGGTGAAGGAAGCCCGGCAGCATGGGGGTGCCACCAATCACCACTAGGTTTTCTGACAGTACTTTGCGTGTGTCGATGGGACACTGAAGGAGAAATGGAGAAATAAGACATTTAGACAGTGAAATGTAATTTTTTTTTTTTTGGGTGATTGATTAAATCACTGACTTTTCTTTTTGATTCACTAACTAATTGGCTCATGCATATTAGTGCTGCAACGATTAATCGATTAACTTGAGTATTCGATTAGAAAAAAAATATTCAAATTAAATTTTGCTGCTTCGAGTATTCGTTTAATTAAACTGGCGTTGTAATTAGGGTTGTTCCGATCATGTTTTTTTGCTCCCGATCCGATCCCGATCGTTTTAGTTTGAGTATCTGCCGACCCCGATTTTCCCGATCCGATTGCTTTTTTTTTGCTCCCGATTCAATTCCTATCATTCCCGATAATTTTTCCCGATCATATACATTTTGGCAATGCATTAAGAAAAAAAATGAATAAAACTCGGACGAATATATACATTCAACATACAGTACATAAGTACTGTATTTGTTTATTATGACAATAAATCCTCAAGATGGCATTTACATTATTAACATTCTTTCTGTGAGAGGGATCCACGGATAGAAAGACTTGTAATTCTTAAAGGATAAATGTGACTTTGTATATTGTGACTAAATATTGCCATCTAGTGTATTTGTTGAGCTTTCAGTAAATGATACTGTAGCCATTTAACTTCTGCCCAAATGCATGATGGGAAGTGCAACCATGACTATGGGTCGTGGTACCAATTGATATATCTTCTCTGCGTTGGGAAATAACATAGGGTGTTAAGAAAAAGATCAACTACTACCTTTCTTCCCTACATTGCTTCCTACGATTATTCTAATGGTTGGGAGAGGGATTGTAAGGCTTTAGCCATTTTAAAAAAGGCTCCAAAGGCTGCCATAATTCACTCTACTCATTTTACGCTGCCTTTTAGCTCTATATACTGTATGTGTAGAGCGGCGCCATTATAGATTGAACGCGACAATGCATGAGTGGGTCGTGCAGCGCATGCGTTAATTGCGGTAAATATTGTAATCAGAAGACGATTTAATTAAAAAAAAAATATATATTAAAAAAAGGCATGTCTGATATTTTTTTTGCCGATTCCGATACTTTGAAAATGACGTGATTGGACCTGATCGATCGGGATGCCAATCGATCGGGAAATCTCTAGTTGTAATGGTTTATTTTGAAAGTGTTTGCATTTAGTTTTATTGATTTGGGTGGATACACTGCCTTCTAGTCTGCCTCATTTCACATGGCTGAATCCAGGTGCTCCCCGTTAAGACTAACAAAAGCTAATCTTTCTTTAATTATAAATAAATATATATAATATATATATATAATTATAAATTATAAGGTAATTTAATTTTTCATGTTCCTTATCCGATTACTCGATTATTTGAACTAATGGTTCATCGATTAATCGACTACTAAAATAATCGATAGCTGCAGCCCAAATATATATACAAATCACATTACTTACTGTTATATTACTATGAAGTTTACAGATTTAGGTGAATTTTAGATAAAACTATGCGGTGATGAGAACTACGAATATTATGGAAATATGTAACTTTTTTTCATAAATACAAAATGATCATGTGCTTTACTTAAGGACTACAGAAATTAGAGAATAAGTTACTATATTTTTCCATATTTTTATTTTCCTATTAAATTAATTGCTTTTTTTATTTACAATGTTAAAAAATACTGAAATTTAAAAAATACATAAAAATACATATAAAAGAATATTTGCTGTTTATGCCTTTCTTTAACTGAAACATTTAAAAAAATAATATTTACCAGTTTTTAAGCCCATTAAAACATTTTTTTGGTAAAATTCACATTTTGATGCATTACTAAAATAATCATCTGCATTCAAATCAGAAATTGGAAGTTTTCTGTCTTTTGAATTAAAATAAAATGCAGAGAATAATGTTTTTCTTTTGTTAGCATTTTTAATTTGAAAAAATTGAACTATATTAAAAATGATTAAACAATTTTTTCCTTTTTTTAAATCTAAAGTATTCTTGAAAAACTGAAATTTTGCATTCAATAGATAAATCATTAATATTAATGATTACATTTATTGAATAAAAATAAATTACAAGTAAATTATAAAATATATTCATATGAAAAACTTAAAAAAAGAGGATTTGTATTCTTATGTCAATTATGTCTTAAATTAGAATCAACTATTACAATAAATGTCAATTAATCTGATCAAAAATGGGTTGTCTATTCGTCAATGCATCCCGAAGCAAATTCCATTTGAACCACTTTTACTTCGCCAGCTTTTTTTGGCTGTGCGCAGCACAATTAATGAGTCCACCCCACTTCAACTCTCCGTGTCGTGACTAAAGCACTACAGAAGGCTGCGGCTGTGCGTCTCCGTGGAAACACAAATCACAACTCCAACACATCCGCACAAAATGGTGTCGAACCTCTGCGGGGCTAATTAATACCCAAAAAGTGTTTCTTTTCTCACGTACCTTAACCAGGGCGTCGAGTATGAGTGAGGCTACGCTCTTTTCTTCGTTGTCCTGCTCAAACATAATCTCCATGAGAGAGTCCCTAAAAAAGAAAGTGGATGGAGTGACGTTTCCCATCTTAACAATTAGGAGTGAGAACCTCTGTGTACCTCACGATACCATACAAGGCTCACGATAACGATCTCACGATATGGTACGTGGCTCAGTTATTTTCATCCTTCTGTTCTGAATTGGAATGAGTTTATCACTAGTAGACGTCCAATCTGTTTGAAGTGAGAGTGATGGCAGCAAATAAACGAATTAGTGCTGCAACGATGAATCGATTAACTCGAGTATTCGATTAGAAAAAAAAGATGCGAATTAAATTTTGCTGCTTCGAATATTTGTTTCGTTAAAGTGGTGTAGTTTTGGTTTGTTTTGAAAGTGTTTGCATTTAGCTTTATTGATTTGGGTGGATACAATGCCCTCTAGTCTGCCTCATTTCACATGGCTTAACCAAGCTGCTCCCTGTTAAGAACAACATAAGATGAGTTTTTGTTTGAGCTAGTTTTTTTTATGCATTTATGATTTCGTTTATAGGTATATTAAGCCGTTTTTTGAGGGAATATGTGTGAACCGTTTGTTAAGAGCATTGAAAAAAAAAAGTTAGCATTTCATAGCATTTAAGCTAATGGACTTTTCATATGTAAGTTAGCCAATTGTTCTTTTGTTGTACATAGATCCCCATTTATTTATTTTCTAATTCCATTTCAGGCTCAGCACAGGTATTTTTTTTTTTATGTTCCTTATCCGATTATTCGAACCAACTAGTTCATCGATTAATCGACTACTAAAATAATCAATAGATGCAGCCCTAAAACTAATCGAACGATTGTTCATTCGCTGCCACCAGCGTTGTTTTTGTCAATGAATGACGATGATGTGACGACGATGAGCTAAAAACGTGCCTTGGGAGAGCAAAACCTAATGAGATGGATGCCAGTTTTCGTCTGATGAGACAAGAATGAGACGAAAATTCGCTAGTTTCCGTCATAAATTCACATGATTGTACGACATTTTTTTTTAGTCGTATGTGTAGTTAGCACGCATAGCGTAGAAGTCTCTGATTGTGTCACTCGTGACTTGCTGAACACCTATAGCGTTAGCGTTAGCATTTAGCGTGGTGAGTGTCATCTTAAACTCTAGGAAAACTTTACATGCAGTTCGTGATGTCCAAGTGAGTTTAATTAAAAATAATTTACTGTTTTCCTGCTGAGTGTATATTATCATCACAAAGATGGTGATGTCCTTCTAGATTACAATTCTGTGCTCGTCTGTCAGTGTTCATTTGAAGTTGTTGGAAACCTTTTATTTATTTATTCATGGACTAAAACTTTTGAAGTTTACAGACGAAAACACTGAGTAATTGTCGACTAAAACTAGACGAAGACGAGCACATTTTGAAATGACTAAACTATAACTAAAACTAATAAGTATTTTCGTCCAAAAGACTAAGACGAAAATTAAAAGGGCTGCCAAAAACAACACTGGCTGGCACACTCCCAGTTCAAAAGGATTGGACGTCTATGGCCATCAGTGGCCCCCAATGCCAGGCAATAAGTTTGTTTTGGGGTATTTCACACCATTTCATGTTGATTTTCGGTTATTTCCTTTAACTTCTGGGTCATTTATGGGTCAATTCCAGTTGATTTGGTTACTGAACAGGTCGTGACTTGTCCCTAAATGAATAGGAAGTGACTTAAAATCAACAGAAAGTAACCTGTAAATGCCTTAAAATGAACAGGAAGTGGCCTGTAAATGCCCACAAAAGACTGGCTGCAAATGCTCTAGTTTCAGTGCCATTGACGGTCCTAGACGTCCAATCCACTAAAAATTAATTCGATGTCTAGTGCCGTTAATGGTGGCCAGTGAGCTAACGTAGACACTATTCTAATAGAAGATGTTGGTAGCAAACTTTTGGTTCCTTTTTTACACATTGAAACCTTTTTAAAACAATAAACCGATTCTTGGCGGGAGCATATAGATAACCTTTTGGCTACAAAGTATCGTGATATATCACCTTTTCGATTTACTGTATTGTTCACATTTCATTTAGGAGAAAAAAAAGTTGTTGTTTTTTTTTTACCGGATGGATCCTTTGATATGCAGGATTTTCTGGCCGTCCAGAGGATAGTCAACATCTGGAGGAGGAGTCGGACGCTAAAAAGCCACAAACGGATGAGAAAACGTTAACTAATGGATTGGACATTTGTCAGTGTCAATGGCACTGAAACATCAGCTCTCTCACCTCAGCTGAACCGTCTATGTTGAACTTAGCCGCCTGTAGTTTGAGGCCTCTTTGCAAGTCGCTGACGAAGCATGTTCTCACTGCGGGTAATCAATAATAATCATCATTATGTTAGAAATGCGCATTTGCAAAGAGGAAATCAGGAAGAATTTGTCCGACTCGCCTTTAATGTCCTCCACAATCTCCTCCGGAATGGTGCCGATGACGGCGGGCACACTCTGTCCGGTAGTGGTGTCGGTGTCCACAGTGCACTGTTCTACAAGGAGTCCATCTAATTCTCTGAATTAAACACACATGAAATTAGATTCTCTTGTGGGTAAAATAGGGCGGAACAATATAAACTTTTTGTCAGGATTTCCATTTGTCTTATTTTTAAAGATGGCATGAAATAATGCCTTACCATCAAAATATTTGAAGCATAAATCAACAATGTCATGATGTTAATGTGTTAGGCCATTCTTTTGTGTTTTCAAAAATTGGTTTCCTAAAGCAAAAAGTAAGACATTTAAATAATTTGGCGTGTTATTAAAATGTGATTTCAATATAAATATTTTATTATTTCAATAATTATTTCCATTGTTCATTATGTAGTTCCACATTTATTTATATCAATATTTGTTCATTTATTTTGATATTAAAAATATGTTTATTTGAAAGATTTATTTCAATTTTTTTTATTTTATTCTTTATATCGTTCAACATTTATGTACTTTTTATGTGTCAAAAATTTTATTTGATTTCAATGTTCATTTCAACATTTATTTCAATTATTCTTTGAATTACATGTATATCTTCGCCTTCTTTATATATTCTTTGTATTAGTCTTGCACTCCCATTTCCATATTGTTTTATTCATATTTGTATTTTACTTTATTTTATTCTCAACAATAGTTTATAAATTTACCTTTCTATCGTCAATTATTTATACTTATTTTATTTGATTTCATATTATATGTTTTATTATATTAATATAAATATATACATATTTTATTTTTACAGTTTATTATTTTATTTTTTGTATTTTGTATTTTTTATTTAATTTCAATAATTTTTTCAACATTTATAGTTATTTAGTTTTATCTTATATATTTTTTAATATAAATACAGGAAATATTTCATTTGTAATATTTTATTTATTGTATTTTTTTTATTTCAATAATTATTTCAACATTTATTATTTTTTGTATTTATTTCACCATTAATTCTTTGGCGACTAGTATTTCCACCTCTCCTTTTACACAAGTTTTTATTTTTATTCTTTTTTTCCCCTTAAAATATTGCCATTCTTGAAATCTCACACATACAGTTGGACGCCTAATAAGTAACATGCTTCATCTAAATGATAACGTGAAACTGATTGCCCGATGGTCTCAACTGTAGCCATTGCAGCTTTAACGTCATCCTGATTTGTGGACCAAATTTGGGCGACGCAAGCACTAAAACAATCACATGCAAGTGGTGGCTCTCTTTGGTGTGTACCGCATGTTCCATGAAGGGGAGTTAAAAGCAATTAAAAAGATAACAGATCCTGGGTCAGTCAGTCAGAAGCAAATGAGAAAAAAACTTAGATTTGTGTTGTCTAAAATCACAATTTCAATTTAAAAACAGCAGCAAAAATTTAAAAGCATCTCACTTGTGGATGGCTTTTCCGCCCAAAGGTAAAGCCTCCCATGCCGGCAGAATCAGAGTGCACTCGTATACCTAATGACAGAGTTAAGAAGTTTGCATACGCACTTTCTTGAAATCCGTATCAGAATTCTCCATATGTGGTTTAAACAAAAGGATACAGGCAGCACCAACGTTTCCGTATGGCCACACTCCATGACAAGAGCCGAGTTGATACCTAACGTCATGATGGCCATAAGGTGACTCGGTGCAAAAAGAATAGAGGGCACCTATCACCCAAAAAAATGAAAAGCTGTCATATTACACAAGTTGCGTTGTTCCAATAGTTATTTTTCCGCAGTTGTACCTCAAACTGTTTGAAGAAAACCTTGGTGAGCGTCTCCCTAAAGTGAGACGGGCAGAGGATGGACTCGATAATGACCACTCTTCTGTCGCGAGGGTTCACCAGTAGATGTCTGATTTAAAAAAAAAAAAAAAAATTTTTTTTCTTAAATTGCAAATTTGATTTTTGGTGTACTTTCCTTGTTTTAGTGCTTTACCTGAAGTACAGGGTGTGGATAAACTCTTTGAGGATGACATACAGCTCGTCTGTGTTGATGTTGTACTGAACCACTTTGGTGGCCTACATAACAGAAAAAGAAATGAAACGTCAATTTAGCTTTTAAGGAAGCAACTGCAAGTGTTTGAACATTATTAGTGATGGTTCATGCAAAAATAAATCCCCTTTTTGCAACCTGCTGCTGTCCCGGCTTGCGGATCTCGCTCGGAATGATGAACCTGGGCCCCGTTTCCCCTGCAAAGCCGCATCTGGAATGGTCCGACACGTAAATGAGGTCACAGGGAAACTGTTGTACAGTCAAATGAGTAATACGGAAAACAAAAAGATCTTTATCAGTCTTCTGCTTCATGTGATTTGCCTTCAGCAAGGTCGACACGCTTGATTTAAATCAATGCTGATTGACTAACTAAAAATAATATTGGAATTTATATTGTAATAAAAAGGCAAACGTTAAATAAGTTAACTTTTAGGACTCGGAGAGCATTTAGATATCTGCAGGCTTATATAAAACTCTTAAGCGATTATAAAATGATCTTTGAAGACTTGGAGCAGTTCACATTGGATTAATCCGATTTCAGACGTCTGCTTCAGGTCTTTTTTTGCCAACAGCTCTCTTATTTAGAATACCGACGTATTAAATATTTTATTTCATTGACATAACAGTGAATCGATAGGCTATAAATAAAATACATAGGAATATAAATCACGTTCAAATGGAGGTTCTTGGGGTTTGTCATTCCTACTTGGAGCATCGATCTAATCTGTTTAGCTCCATTGGCATGGTTACCATTCGCTTGTTAGCTTTAGCTATTAACGTGACTAGTTTGCATAGTTAAATAATACGTCTTGATTGTGTTCAAAGTGGCCCAAACTACAAAAAAAACAACAACATTGACCACTGATTTTAGCGGTGTCAGCTAGCCGAATGCTAACGGTGAACTCACTTTGTGTATGCCGCTCCTAGATCGATGACGATGGCGGTTTTCTCAGCTCCACTACCCAGACCATCAAATAATGGCATTTTAAGTTATTCAACTGTAATACAGTTGCGTTTTTTTTAGCGTTGATGTTTTGTTATTGATAGAGGAGAAAAAACAGTTCTGCTTCTGGGCTGGGCTGGGGCTTGAGGCGCGATGACGTCACGCTAATGCGCCTGAGTAAAAACAAGAAAGATATTTTAAAAAATATCTATGTGCCAGTTATTATTTTTTATTTTATTTTTAAAAATGCCATTTTAGATTAAATTTAAAATTTTAAGGCGAATTTAAACAAATAGTTCCGTTTCACAATGCTCCTACTGGTGCTTCATCGCCTACTAGTGGACTGGAGCCTGGAGGGCAAATTAGAAGCATGTGCATAAATCAGTGAAAACGCATGACAATTCAAATCAATGATGCTCTGCAGTAGACACCAAAAATGTGTTCATTACGAATCGTAAATGAACATTTAGCCTTATTTATCCCTTCGCGGACGGTGTAAATGACAGTTTCCATCATTTGGGGCGTCACTGGTGGGCGCACTTGAGGAGATCTGAAGCTGGCATAAAAACAACAACAAGGAGCGAACCTCCCCTTTCCCTCTTTTTAATCCATCCATCATTCAACACAGGAACCCCAATTTGTCCTCACTTTTTTTGCATCTTCTGTAATCCATCATGCACCCTGCAAGGTAAATACATTCGATTTAATTGTGTGTATATGGATATATTTTTCACATTGATGTGCTCCAGATAGCCCAAAATGCGCATGAGTATCTATTGAACGCGTGTAATGTGATTGAGGGGCTTCCATAGCGCAATGTGGAGTTGTTTACTCCGCGTATGTGGAGCTTTTCGCTGGGATTTTTTTGCATTTTTGGGGGGACATTACATTGTTGTTTCAATATTTGTATTTGGCGATGCTTACTGTGACTCAGCTCGGATTTGGTAACCATGACGCAGCGGATCTGGAGATTAATGCAATTCAAATCAGTCTTTCTGTTTTCCGTTTGAGATTTTTTTTAAATCGATTTTGAAGTAATTTAGCTTCCCCCCCAAAAAAAGACAGGATACTGTAGTATATTGCACGGGCGTCACTAGACCTAGTAGAGGAGGCACAGGAGGGCACTGGCGAGCGAAAAACATTTTTAGCACTTATCTTCTATCATTAAAAGTCAGAAATAGCGCTTTAAACTACAGTGCTGGCCAAAAGTATTGGCACCCCTGCAATTCTGTCAGATAATGCTCAGTTTTTCCCAGAAAATGATTGCACTTGCAAATGATTTGGCTGCAAGTGCGTAGGTTTGGTCTTAATACAGTGCCCTCCATGATTATTGGCACCCCTGAAAAAGATGGGTTTTTTAGCTTCTAATATTTTTTAAAATTCAGATAATATGGGACCTTAATGGAAAAAAAAAGAGAAAAATTCAACCTTCAATACAAGTGCATTCATTCAGTGGGGAAAAAAATCCCACATAAAGAAAAAATTATTTGACATCAAATAATGTGTGTCACAATTATTAGCACCCCTGGTGTTAATACTTTGTAAAACCCCCTTTTGCCAACAAACAAGGTCTGGGGACTGAAATGGCCATGGGAGGAGCTTGATTCTGTGTCTGGAGAACCATTTCTGTGTAGATTTGGCCATATGTTTAGGGTAATTGTCTTGCTGAAAGACCCAGTGACGACCCATCTTCAACTTCCGGGCAACAGATTTTGATTTAAAATGTCCTGGTATTTGAAAGCATTCATGATGCCATGCACCCTAACAAGGTTCCCAGGGCCTTTGGAAGCGAAACAGCCCCACAGCATCACTGACCCACCCCCATACTTCACAGTGGGTATGAGGTGCTTTTCAGCATGCGCATCTTTCGTGGCACGCCAGACCCACTTAGAGTGTTTGTTGCCAAAAAGCTCAATCTTGGTCTCACACAAAAATACACACGGTCCCAGTTGAAGCCTGGGACCATGTGCTTTGGTCAGATGAGACCTTGTTTTGTTGGCAAAAGGGGGTTGTACAAAGTATTAACACCAGGGGTGCTAATAATTGTGACACACATTATTTGATGTCAAATAATTTTTTCTTTATGTGGGATTTTTTCCCCACGGAATGAATGCACTTGTATTAAAGGTTGGATTTTTCTCTTTTTTTCCATTAAGGTCCCATATTATTTGAATAAGAAAATATATACAGTGCTGCTCGAAAGTTTGTGAACCCCACAGCGATGGTCAGATTTTTTGTAAAAAAAAACTAAAATAACCTTATTAAATGTTAAGTTATACCCAAATCCACAATACTGACATTCCAAATAATGGACTGAAACAAAAGAAATAGTTATATTGTCATTCTTTATTTAACAAAAGTGGTTGATTTAAGAAAAACTCAGATATCATGTGTGCAAAAGTATGTGAACCCCTTCAGTTAATAGGATATTGCGCCTCCTTTTGCAGAGATTACCTCAACCAAACGGTTTCTGTAGTGACTAATCAGCCTCTCACATCTACTTTGGGGGATTTTTGCCCATTCTTCCTTGCAGAACGCAGTCAGTTGAGAGAGGTTTGATGGGCGTCTGGCATGAACTGCTCGCTTCAGGTCCCGCCACAGCATTTCAATGGGATTTAGGTCAGGACTTTGACTGGGCCAGTCCAGAACACGAATCTTCTTCTTTTTCAGCCATTCCTTGGTTGTATTGCTGGAATGCTTTGGATCATTATCATGTTGCATGATCCACCTTCTGCCAAGCTTTAACTTCAAAACAGATGGCGTCAGGTTATGTTCTAGGATTTGACAATATTCCTCAGAATTCATGATTCCCTGGACTATGTGGAGTTGTCCAGGTCCTGAGGATGAAAAGCAAGCCCAGATCTTGACATTCCCACCTCCATGCTTCACTGTTGGGAGAAGGTTCTTTTGGTGGTATGCAGTGTTGACTTTTCGCCAGACATGGCGGTTTTGGTTGTGACCAAACAGTTCAATTTTGCACCTACATCAGTTGATGAAAACTCTTTTTAATTTAGTCTCGACAACACAACTGTTAAAAAAACAAAACAAAAAACTACTGAATTGATTGATTAGGAAATCAGGTTGAAATAATAGAAAATTCCAAAATGTTGAGGGGGTTCACAAACTTTTGAGCAGCACTGTATATTAGAAGCTAAAAAACACATCTTTTTCAGGGGTGCCAATAATTATGGAGGGCACTGTATTGGTAGGGACGATATAACAGCATAACACTGCATGTACACTTTTTGCTGGGAACGGGACATTAATAAGACCAAACATATTCGGTGAATGGTGGTCAGGGCTACATTTCTCACCAATATGAACCTAATTAATTGATAGGCTAAATGATTAATGCAAAATAAATCTGTATTGACCTATACTAACTTTCACACTGCAAATTTATAACGTCTTAATCTGATATTTTTGTTAAACCTAGTCAAATAATTTTCTCCATCTTTTTTTGAGTGTTAAAGGCTGTGTAAAAGATTAATGCGTCAGATTCTTCCACTTTAAGTAAATATTTGTTTGTATTGGGCCCATACATCTAAAAGTTGGTCATTTTTCACCCAATTCAAGAAAAAAAATCTTTCAAATAATGTTTTTGAACAATATTCTTGAATTGAGAACATTTCTGACAAACAAGTTTTTCTTTTAAGATTAAATATACAAACCTTTTTCTTAAAATAAGTCTTAAGCTTATTTTCAGCTCGCTGTTTTTCTTATTTCAAGAAATCTCAGTGAGTAAAATCGACTTGAAGCACTGTAGCAGTATCAAAATTAGTGAAGTTTTCCGCACCTCCACAACATTGACGTCTTTTTACATTACTTACAGTGGGTGCTGCTGGCGGAAAAAACTTCTAATACCCCTCGTCTTTGAAGGGGGACGGGGGAGGCGGCATGTTGTATTTCTGTCGGGCTGTGAATGGGTGTGGTTGGGGGGGTGTGGGGGCAAGTCATCAGCCAATCAAACGTGCGTTTGAGGGGAAAAATGGACTTGCACATTCAGCGAGTGAAAAGGAGTCAGTGCAAGTCTGAACATAATGAAAATACTGTAATTCACTTAATAATGGTAGGATCAGTTCTGTCCTGACAACATATAGGGAGACAATCTTAATGACCTATATAACTGAAATCATTATATACTGCAAATAAGGTTGCTTAAAAGTGGTGGGGATAATTTGAGAATCCTGAAAAGTTGGTAGTGTTATATCCCTACCGTCCCTATGCAAACCTACGCCATTGTTTGGCAGTTGGCAGTAATATCTTCTTTTATTTTGCTTGCAATGAAAAAACACAAACGAGAATGAAAACAATAATAAATCATTATCATTTTACACAAAACTCAAAAAATGGGCCGGACAAAAGTATTGGCACCCTCAGGCTAAAACCTGGTAGCACAACCTTTAGACAAAATTACTGCAAACAACCGCTTCCTGTATTCATAAATGAGTTTCTTACAATGCTCTGCTGGAATTTTAGACCATTCTTCTTTGGCCAACTTTTCCAGGTCCCTTAGCTTTAAAGGGTGCCTTCTCCAAACTGCCATTTTCAGATCTTTCCACAGGTGTTCTATGGGATTCAGGTCTGGACTCATTGCTGGCCACTTTCGAAGTCTCCTGTGGTTTCTCTCAAACCATTTTCTAGTGCTTTTTGAAGTTTGTTTTGGGTCATTGTCTTGCTGGAAGACCCATGACCTCTGAAGGAAACCCAGCTTTCTCACACTGGGCCCTACATTATGCTACAACATTTGTTGGTGCAGTAGTCTCCAGACTTCATAATGCCATGCACACGGTCAAGCAGTCCAGTGCCAGAGGCAGCAAAGCAACCCCAAAACCATAAGCGGATTTTAAGAGGGGGCCAGGGGGTCTTGGCCCCCCTGGTGGCATAAAAGTGTCATTGCAAGTACTTGACTTTCCTATAAAAATAAAAGTTGTAAAGCAATAAAACTGCAACAAAAATGAACGAAACGAACAAAAAATGTATTTTTATAATGGGTTCAAATTATGTTTCGAACAGATAATGAGACTAGCAACTTAGACAGTCATTTGCTTTGTATATAATAAAAAAAAAAATTAGAGGAGGGCAATTTTATTTTTCAAGTGTTTTTTTTTTTCTTTGATTAAAAATATGCTTTTTTGACTGAAGCAACCTTTTCGGGGATTAAATGATTTAGACACAAATGTGCTACCCATAATATGGCCCAAACACGAAAAGGATTGCTTCAATCAAAGAAAACTTTTTCGATGAAAAATTAAGTGTTGAAATGCAAATTTTTCAATCTCAAATATTTTTTCGCATTCAAAATCTTTTTCCATGATTGGAAAAAAAACATTTTTTTTTTGATTAAAGGGATTTTTCTTTTGAAAAAGATTTTTTTTGAGGCAACTTTTTTTTTGATTGAATAATAAAGACACACATGTCCTAGCCAAAATGTGGCCCAAACACAAATCAACATTACTTCAATCAAAAAAGTTGCTTCAATAAAAATAAAATAAACTGGACTTCAACATCCCCCCCCCCCCCCCCAAAAAAAAAATTTTTGAAGCGACTTTTTTTTGGTTGAAAATATATATTTCGATTGAAGCAACTTTTTTTTTTTTTTTTATTAATTGAAGCACCTTTTTTCTGAATGAATAATAAAAACACAAATCTACCTCCATATGGCTACGCCCAGGGGATATAATTTTTACTGGGGTAACTACATTGGCACGACACTGGGTTAGAATGACGATCTTGGCGAAAAATATACCCTAAGCAGCCTGATTTTAGAATTCCCCTCAAGAATGATGGGAAACAAAAAACACTCATTTTCAACTTATTATTATAAATATTCTTCTAAGTTAATTTTATTGCTGACACTGCGTTTCAGGGTCATCAACATATTGTGCCCCCCCCCCGCCCCCAAAGTCAAACTCCGCCTATGCCCAAAACATCAGGGAACCTCCGCCATGTTTGACTGTGGGGACCCTGTTCTTTTCTCTGAAGGCCTCATTTTTTTCCTGTAAACTCTATATTGATGCCTTTTCCCAAAAAGCTCTATTTTTGTCTCATCTGACCAGAGAACCTCTTCCAAAACCTTTTTGGCTTTCTCAGGTAAATATTTGGCAAACTCCAGCCTGGCTTTTTTATGTCTCTGGCTAAGAAGTGGGGTCTTCCTGGGTATCCTGCCATAGAGTCCCTTTTAATTCAGACGCCGACGGATTGTACGGGTTGACACTGTTGTACCCTCGGACTGCAGGACAGCTCGAACTTGTTTGGATGTTAGTCGAGGTTTTTTATCCACTATCCGCACAATCTTTCGTTGAAATCTCTCATCAATTATTCTTTTCCGTCCACATCTAGGGAGGTTAGCCACAGTGCCATGGGCTTTACACTTATTGATGACACTGCGCACGGTAGACACGGGAACATTCAGGTCTTTGGAGATGGACTTGTAGCCATGAGATTGCCCATGCTTCCTCACAATTTTGCTTCTCAAGTCATAATTTTTATATAAATTTGCGTCTGATTGGGGGCCAACTTCACGGAGGTCGCTGGACGTCCAATCCATTTTGACTTTGTAAAGATTTTAAAAAATCAGAATGCGTGCATGCATGAAAAGGTTAATATTACAAAGGCAAACTCTGCAAAAATTGTGCTTCAATAATATTATTGCAACTAATCAAATGCTATTAAAAGTTCAATACAACTGAATCGTCCTTGACTTTTATGCTTGTTGACTGCAGGCCTTGAAAGCAAACAGAAGATGTTGCTGTCAGATGCCCTCTATCGCCTCCTCCTGGCCTCAGTTTGTCTGTGTGTCTGTGGAAATGCAATTAAAGACATTCAAAGGACCACAGGCTCACCCAGATTGAGATCTCTGAGGATGGTGGCCCAAATTGAAAATGAGGCAGGAGCGCTCAAGAACTTCCGAAAGACATTTGGCAGCCTTGGCGAAGCCGTTCTAGAAAGGACACCGAGAGACACAATGTTTGGAGACGCTAGGGTGTCTTCCTCCAGCGGAGCTCCGAATCCACCCGGATTTACCGGTGGGAGCTCCACGCTGTCGTGGGAACGTGAAAGTCCCGACATCCCCACGCCTCCGGAGCCCTTCTTACCTGACATCATGCCTAAAGAGGACAACGTGGACAGCCTGTGGACGGAGACCCTCACACCAAGCGGAGGTGAGTGTGCAAAACACTCTGTAACCGGGACGGTGGACATTGAATGATTACATTTCTATCGCCGTTGACAGAAATCTAAAAACGTGAGAGGCTGTTGAATATTAGGAAGGTTGTTGAAGTATTTCCATAGTTTCAGTATTGCAAGTCGTAATTGGAATAAGTTAATGAGTGGTCAATGTAGAAACAGCTCATTTTTAATGCAACTCTGGTTCCTTTATCGGCATCACTAATATAAAGTCATAATATGAAAAAAAACAACAACTTAAAATTACGAAAGAGTCATTTTTTCATAGGGTGCCATTTGGACGTGACATTGGACACTAAAAGAGTGGAGACTTAGTGCTCTTAGTTAGCCCTAACCCTAGCTTTGCTAGCATAATAGCTAACATGACTGAATACTTGATGAGAACTCGAGAATTTTACAAAAAAAACTTGAAATTGACAAAAACATTTTGAGTCACTGTCGACTCGAACTAGAAGACGAACATATTTTGAAATGAGACGAATAAATCTTTTTGTCAAAAAGACTAAAACAAACATTAAAAGGGCTGCCAAAACAACATTGCAATCCATCAGGCAAGGTTGTCAGTCTGTCAGGTACGGCATTCTGTCATGTATGGTAATCTATCAGGTATTACAGTCTGTCGGGTATGTCAATCTGTCAGTCAGGTAAGGCAGTCTATTAGCTATGGCATTATGTAAATCCATTAGTCAGGTATGTCAGTCTGTCAGGTGTTTAGTCCTTCAGGAATGTCAGTCTATCAGGTATGGCATTCGGTCAGGTGTTTAGTCTGTCAGGTATGTCAGTCTGTCTTTTTTAGTGTGGGACCTCTTGTGTTGTGGGCATGGCCGACACGTTTTTGTATACCCTGAGTCAGTCAGGTGTGTCAGTCTGTCAGTAAGTCAGGCATGACTCTTTCAGGTATGGCAGTCTGTGGGGTATGGCAGTCTGTCATGTATGTCAGTCTATCAGGTATGGCAGTCTGTCAGGTATGGGATTCTGACAGGTATGTCTGTCTGTCAGTTATAAACACCATGCACTGGCTCAGCCCTAATATGTATCTTATTTCCCTTTCATTACGTAACATCGTGTATGAGATGGTCTTCCTATATTTGGGTTGCCCCATAGGTCATTGAAAAAAAAACTCATATATGCACTATTCAAAAAAGCATAAAAAATAAACAATTGTAGAGAGGAGGATCAGGGGTCAAAGCCAAACACCAAGGCCAACGTTCAAAGGTGAAAATATATGGATAAAACTTATTTTCAGAGTTATACATCCACCTAGTGTCCGTCTGTCAGGTATGGCATTCTATTCTGACAGGTATACCATTCTGTCATGTGTTTAGTCTGTCAGGTATGAGATTCTGTCAGGTAGTGTGGAAGCGCTTTCGTGTTGCGGGCATGGCTGACACGTTTTTGTATATCCTGAATCAGTTAGGTATATCAGTCTGTAAGGTGTGGCAGTCTGTTAGTAAGTCAGATATGACTGTCTTTCAGGTATAGCCGTCTGTGAGGTTTGTCAGTCTATCAGATATGGCATTCTGTCAGGTGTTTAGTCTGTCAGAAATTGCATTCTGTCAGGTGTTTAGTCTGTCAGGTATGGCATTCTGTCAGGTCGTACAGGTCTGTCAGGTAAAAAGATTTAAAATTTTAAAGAAATTAAGGGTGCCATTCATCATGATCTTTTCAAGAGATATCAGTGGTATACATGGTCATTTTTTTACGGTAAAAAAAAGCCTTACTATACATGGTCGTTTTTGTTTTGTTTTTTACGGAAAAAAAGCCTTACTATATATGGTCGTTATTTTACGGCAAAAAAAGCCTTACTATACATGGTCGTTTTTTTTACGGCAAAACGCCTTGAAAAACATTGCATGCATTCTGGCAGGTCGCGCAGTCTAACAGGTATTGTAATTTGATAGGTAGCACAGTCTGACGGGTAGCACAATCAGACAGAAAGCGCATTTTGATGGGTATAGTGATTTGACAGGTAGCACATTCTGACAGGTACCGCATTTTGGTGGGTATGATATGCAATGCAAAATACATGGTCGTTTTTTACGGCGAAAAAAAGCCTTTACAAAAAACCATAGCGCATTCTGACAGGTAGCGCAATCTGACAGGTATGGTTTTTTTTTATAGGTAGCGCATTCTGATGGGTATGGTAATTTGACAGGTAGTACAATACAAAAAAGCCGTATTATACATGGTAGTTTTATTTACGACGAAAAAAGCCTTAAAAAAAAACCATAGCGCATTCTGACGGGTTGCGCAGTCTGACAGATAATGCAGTCTGACGGTATGGTAATTTGACAGGCAGCACATTTTGATAGGTATGATAATTTGACAGGTAAGTAATTTGGCAGGTAGCGCATTTTGATGGGTATGATAATTTGAAAGGTTGCACATTCTGACAGGTATGGTAATTGCACAGATAGCACAATCTGACAGGTATGGCAATTTGACAGGTAGCACAATCTGACAGGTATGGTAATTTGACAGGTAGCACAATCTAACAGGTAGCGCATTTTGATGGGTATGGTAATTTGAAAGGTAGCACATTCTGACAGGTATGGCAAATTGACAGGTAGTACAATCTGACAGGTAGCACAATTTGACAGGTAGCACAAATCTGACAGGTAGCACAATCTAACAGGTAGATTATTTTGACGGGTATGGTTAATGGATATGGTTATTTGACAGGTAGCGCATTTTGATGGGTATGTTAATTTGACAGGTGGCGCCATACAAAAAAGCTGTACATGGTTGTTTTACGGCATAAATGGCTTACTTATAGTACATGGTTGTTTTTGTACGAAAAAAAGCCTTTAAAAACACCGTAGCGCATTCTGATGGGTTTTGCATTCTGATGGGTATGGTAATTTGACAGGTAGCACAATCTGACAGGTAGCACATTTTGATTGGTATGGTAATTTGACAGGTAGCGCATCTTTATGGGTATGGTAATTTAAAAGGTAGCACATTCTGACAGGTATGGTAATTTCACAGGTAGCACAACCTGACAGGTATAGCAGTTTGACAGGTAGCGCATTCTGACAGGTAACTGAATCTAACAGGTAGCGCATTTTGATGGGTATGTTAATTTGACAGGTGGCGCCATACAAAAAAGCTGAACATGGTTGTTTTTATACGGCAAAAAGCCTTTAAAAGAACCGTAGCGCATTCTGATGGGTTTTATATTCTGACGGGTTGCGCAGTCTGACAGTGAAGTCTGACAGGTATGGTAATTTCACAGGTAGCACAATCTGACAATTAGCGCAATTTGACAGGTAGCACGAACTGACAGGTAGCACAATCTAACAGGTAGCGCATTTTGATGGTATGGCTATTTGAAAGGTAGCATATTCTGACAGGTATGGCAATTTGATGGGTATGGCAATTTGACAGGTGGCACAATCTGATAGGTATGGCAATTTGACAGGTAGCACAATCTGACAGGTATGGTAATTTGACAGGTTGACATGTATGGTAATTTGACAGGTAGCGCAATTTTGATGGGTATGGTTATCTGGCAGGTGGCACAATCTGACAGGTGGCACATTTTGATGGGTATGGTAATTTGACAGGTTGGGTTCCAAACCCTGAAACATTCAGACATGAATCTTTTTATAATGCATAGAAATCAATCAAAATATGTAACAAATACATGTTGTAATTACATTTTTGCTCAATAACCATAAAAGTTGTACATCATGTAAAAAAACAAGAATAAAAGTTAATACACTCATGTAAAGCTGTCGAAACACGAATGTCGAATGAAGAGGACACCTGGATACACACACACACGTACAGTAAAGGTCCCTCTTAGCCAATGACCCCACTCATCAACGTCACACAATGACGTGTCGCTGTATCCGGCCACCATATTGTCCGTCATTGTTTATCCGTTTTCTCAATGGTTTCAATTTGTCCTGCAATTTATAGTGCAATTCAAGGAAGCCCCGGTGCTTTCAGACGCTGTAAACTCATTGGATGCGTTGCATAAAAGGCGTTATGTGGAAAAGCGTCAGTCTATCCACTCGCCAAATCCATATTTGATGCCTAAATCGATATTTTTCGACCCGCTGTCTTCGCCGTCTCTGCCTGACATCTGCTACCCTGATACTATCTTGTCCACAGAAACTCAGCCTATTCTCACGAAACTTTGAAAAACTTTAAGAGCAGCACTCTAAGTATCATTACCCTGTGTGATTTCTAAAATGGCGACAATCAATAAAAATTAAAAAAAGTTGACTGCGATGGCCGACGCTTCAAGGATAGGTGGATATTGGACTATTTCTTCAATACAATACGCAACAACTGTGTCTGCCTCATTTGCAAAGAGACAGTCGCTGTTTTCAAAGAGTTCGATGTGACGCGATATTACCAAACAAGACACGCTGACATGTACGACAACATTACAAGGAAGATACGCAGCGAGAAATTATAGCAACTTGAAGCTAGTTTAATTTCACAGCAGCAGTATTTTGCATGAGCCCGAGTGTCGAGAGAGAACGCCAAAAAGGCGAGATTGTTTAAAAACATAATAATAAAGCAAATGTGACACACAAAAGGGCTTGCTAAAAATTGTTTAAATATATTGTTCTACGTAAATCAGCCAAGGTAGCCCCCCACATTTTTACCACACCAAATCTGGGCCCCTTTGCAAAAAGTTTGGACACCCTTGTTTAACTGATGATCCGTAGACGAGGCCAGCTTCTTTCACTTGGTACCAGCTAAATATTACATCTTGAATTTGAAACTGTATGTTGTTGGCGATTAGCCTCGCAATGATCTTAATTGTTGTTGTCCACCCAAAACCCTCTAAATATATAGTAAATGCATTTTACCAGGTATAAAATGACTACTACATAGTCTGTGGTGATCGTTTGGTGCCCAGTTTTCTCGTCGAATTGCAGCAGTCCATCTTGCTCTCCTCTCCGGGTCTCTCGGAATACGGTAGAACTTTCAAGTCTCTCCGTCTATCTTCTCTGTTACTGACACCAACCGCCACACACGCCTTCACCATTTTGATTATTAATGTTAACGAGCAGAAAAACATGCCATAATAGGAGGAATTTACGTAGCGGTAATGCGTAAACACGACGAGCTGACGGACAATATGGTGCGGAGGCGTGGTTGTGACGTCATGTGAGTGGGGTCTATAGGATGCCAGGACTGCAAGGCAATAGCCAATGGCAGATCAGCTCTAAGTATGTTATGCTCATTTAACTCTAGAGCTGCGAGTAGCATCAATACTGTACTTTTGCCTTGGCGCTGAAATTTCTTTCCCGTTGATTTGTTTCTTAACCTGAAAATGTTGTATGTAGAGACATTCGTAATTAAAGGTACCACTGTATTTTTTTAGTAACGCTACTCTTTTGGCTACTCTACCCACCTCTGGTTGTGATGCAGCAGACACGGCGGCGCCGCCATCCCAGGACGAACCTACGGAGGGCACCATGTCTTCCGAGTCGCTTCCTCTCATTTTTGAGCCTGTGGAAGAATCCGGGGCTCAGCTTCCCTCCACCGCGACTTCACCGTTGGGGGTCGATGCCGAGACAGGCGAGCCTTCGCGGACACCACCGACGACAGCAGACGCCAAGCGCCCTTATCCTGTTGGCCACTTAGGTTGGTCCTTTATAAACTACTACACATCATCAAGTTTACTTTTCTAAACATTCCATGTTTTCCAACATTGCGCAAACATCAGAACTTGCACACGTATCCACGACGGCCGATCCAGATACGCAGTACCACTTTTGTTTTTTCGAGACCGAGCACTACGGTAAGCCGCCAAGGCGTTCAAACACAGTTCCATTTTCAACCGGCAAAACAATCGTTTGCTTTTCAGATATGGACGAAGCGGAGAATTCTGACGAATCGCCGGAAGATGACGAGAATGAGGCGGATCCCACCGAGTCGTCCCAGACGCAGGCCCCTTACAGCCTTATCCCTCCGCCTCCCGTATGGGTGCAACGAAACCAGGGCCTGAGTATGACACCGCAAGCTTTTGAAGACTTGACAAGATTTTTGGAATGGTTCACCCGCCGTTAGCATGACTAGCAACTTTGGACAGCAAACCTTTTTGTGCTTACTAAATTGGACAGATATTCAAAAAGGAATGGGAACGATAATCTCACCATATGTTGATTGATACAACTACTAAACAGAAAAGTTATTTTCATCCTTGAGAGGCAGCGAGAACCAAAAGTGGTGGTATTTGTCATGTGGCAAAATGGATTTTGCAATGTGGCATATTTGTTTCCATGTGGCATTTTTTTTTGCCATGTAGCATTTTATTGCCATGTGAAAGAATCGATTTTGCCACATGGCAAAAAAAAAAGCCACATGGCAAAAAAAAAAAAGCCACATTGCAAAATGGATTTTGCCACATGGCAAAAAAATGCCACATGGCAAAATCAATTTTGCAAAAAAAAAAAAAAAAACAATGCCGCCCCCACATGCCCCCCCCCCCCAAAATGCTACATGGCAAAATCAATTTTGCCACATTGCAAAAAAAATGCTACATGGCAAAATCAATTTTGCCACATGGCAAAAAAAATGCCACATGGCAAAATCCATTTTGCCACATGGCAAAAAAAAGTACCACATTGCAAAATCCATTTTGCCACATGGCAAAAAATGCCACATGACAAAATCAATTTTGCAACAACAAAAAAAAACAATGCCACATGGCAAAAAATGCCACATGGCAAAAAAAATGCCACATGGCAAAATCCATTTTGCCACATGGCAAAAAAATGCCACATGACAATTTTGCAAAAAAAAAAAACAAAAAAAAAAAACGCCACATGGCAAAAAAAAATGCCACATGGCAAAATCAATTTTGCCACATGGCAAAGTCCATTTTGCCACATGGCAAAAAAAAATGCCACATGGCAAAATCAATTTTGCCACATGGCAAAATCCAGTTTGCCACATGGCAAAAAAATGCCACATTGCAAAATCCATTTTGCCACATGGCAAAAAAATGCCACATGGCAAAATCCATTTTGCCACATGGCAAAAAAAAAATGACATTGCAAAATCCATTTTGCCACATGGCAAAAAAATGCCACATGACAATCAATTTTGCAAAAAAAAAAAAAAAAAAAAAAAAAAAAAAAAAAAAAAAAACAATGCCACATGGCAAAATACATTTTGCCACTTGGCAAAAAAAATACCACATGGCAAAATCAATTTTGCCACATGGCAAAAAAATGCCACATGGCAAAGTCCATTTTGCCACATGGCAAAAAAAAATGCCACATGGCAAAATCAATTTTGCCACATGGCAAAAAAATGCCACATTGCAAAATCCATTTTGCCACATGGCAAAATCCAGTTTGCCACATAGCAAAAAAATGCCACATTGCAAAATCCATTTTGCCACATGGCAAAAAAATGCCACATTGCAAAATCCATTTTGCCACATGGCAAAAAAATGCCACATGGCAAAATCCATTTTGCCACATGGCAAAAAAAAAATGACATTGCAAAATCCATTTTGCCACATGGCAAAAAAATGCCACATTGCAAAATCCATTTTCCACATGGCAAAAAAATGCCACATGGCAAAATCAATTTTGCCGCATGGCAAAAAAATGCCACATGGCAAAAAAAATGCCACATGGCAAAATCCATTTTGCCACATGGCAAAAAAAAAATGACATTGCAAAATCCATTTTGCCACATGGCAAAAAAATGCCACATGACAATCAATTTTGCAAAAAAAAAAAAAAAAAAACGCCACATGGCAAAATCAATTTTGCCACATGGCAAAAAAATGCCACATGGCAAAGTCCATTTTGCCACATGGCAAAAAAAATGCCACATGGCAAAATCAATTTTGCCACATGGCAAAATCCAGTTTGCCACATGGCAAAAAAATGCCACATTGCAAAATCCATTTTGCCACATGGCAAAAAAATGCCACATGGCAAAATCCATTTTGCCACATGGCAAAAAAAAAATGACATTGCAAAATCCATTTTGCCACATGGCAAAAAAATGCCACATGACAATCAATTTTGCAAAAAAAAAAAAAAAAAAAAAAAAAAAAAAAAAAACAATGCCACATGGCAAAATACATTTTGCCGCTTGGCAAAAAAAATACCACATGGCAAAATCAATTTTGCCACATGGCAAAAAAATGCCACATGGCAAAGTCCATTTTGCCACATGGCAAAAAAAAATGCCACATGGCAAAATCAATTTTGCCACATGGCAAAAAAATTCCACATTGCAAAATCCATTTTGCCACATGGCAAAATCCAGTTTGCCACATAGCAAAAAAATGCCACATTGCAAAATCCATTTTGCCACATGGCAAAAAAATGCCACATTGCAAAATCCATTTTGCCACATGGCAAAAAAATGCCACATGGCAAAATCCATTTTGCCACATGGCAAAAAAAAAATGACATTGCAAAATCCATTTTGCCACATGGCAAAAAAATGCCACATTGCAAAATCCATTTTCCACATGGCAAAAAAATGCCACATGGCAAAATCAATTTTGCCGCATGGCAAAAAAATGCCACATGGCAAAAAAAATGCCACATGGCAAAATCCATTTTGCCACATGGCAAAAAAAAAATGACATTGCAAAATCCATTTTGCCACATGGCAAAAAAATGCCACATGACAATCAATTTTGCAAAAAAAAAAAAAAAAAAAACGCCACATGGCAAAATCAATTTTGCCACATGGCAAAAAAATGCCACATGGCAAAGTCCATTTTGCCACATGGCAAAAAAAATGCCACATGGCAAAATCAATTTTGCCACATGGCAAAATCCAGTTTGCCACATGGCAAAAAAATGCCACATTGCAAAATCCATTTTGCCACATGGCAAAAAAATGCCACATGGCAAAATCCATTTTGCCACATGGCAAAAAAAAAATGACATTGCAAAATCCATTTTGCCACATGGCAAAAAAATGCCACATGACAATCAATTTTGCAAAAAAAAAAAAAAAAAAAAAAAAAAAAAAAAAAAAAAAAAAACAATGCCACATGGCAAAATACATTTTGCCACTTGGCAAAAAAAAAATACCACATGGCAAAATCAATTTTGCCACATGGCAAAAAAATGCCACATGGCAAAGTCCATTTTGCCACATGGCAAAAAAAAATGCCACATGGCAAAATCAATTTTGCCACATGGCAAAAAAATGCCACATTGCAAAATCCATTTTGCCACATGGCAAAATCCAGTTTGCCACATGGCAAAAAAATGCCACATTGCAAAATCCATTTTGCCACATGGCAAAAAAATGCCACATGGCAAAATCCATTTTGCCACATGGCAAAAAAAAAAATGACATTGCAAAATCCATTTTGCCACATGGCAAAAAAATGCCACATTGCAAAATCCATTTTCCACATGGCAAAAAAATGCCACATGGCAAAATCAATTTTGCCGCATGGCAAAAAAAAGCCACATGGTAAAATACATTTTGCCGCATGGCAAAAAAATGCCACATGGCAAAATCAATTTTGCAAAAAAAAAAAAAAAACAATGCCACATGGCCCCCCAAAAAATCAATTTTGCCACATGGCAAAATCAAATTTGCCACATGGCAAAAAAAAATGCCAAATGGCAAAATCAATTATGCCAGATGAAAAAAAAATGCAACACAAATGCTCCTGTCACCCGGTGCTAATATGTAAGAGTAACTTGACAGCATCGCTAGCCAATTTAGAAGCTGTAAAACCCATCGCTAATTCCCACAAATCTACTCTTTGCATTCAAAGTAGCATTTTGCATCCACACTGCATGCGCGTTCTATGTTTGCAAACAAATAAACCCTCTTTTATATTAAAAGCTCTTCTAAAATGTACTTTCTTGCAGTGCGAAGTTGGGTGGCGCTGATCCGCGAAAAGGTGAGACGAACATCGGCGTCTGTAGCTATGTTTTTTTTTTTTTTTTAAACAACTACTTTCCTCTCAAATGCAGGCGGGCTACGTGTCAGGCATGCTAGCCCCGGTAGCCATTGGAATGATGGGGGCCCTGATACTCGTCGGCGCCCTCTACAGCATTCGAAGGATCCAGCGGCGGCGGAGGAACAGCTTCAAACGCCAGCGTAGTAAGGTTCAACCCGCAGAGGTCAGTACGCATTTTGTATGGAATTAGAATCATGCCAAAACTATAAAGAGAAAAAATGTGGTTTGCACTTCTTTCTTCAAGAATATCAAAATCAATCTGTTAGGAACAGTGTTGTCACTAATGCGTCACTACATGATTGTAATCTGATTACTGTCTTTCAGTAAAGAGCAATCTAACTTGTTTATTTTTCCAAATCAGGAATCTGATTAAAGTTAGTTTCCTTAGTGTCTGTGCGTTACTATTTTGTTATTGCCTCATAATGCATGTCGAATGAAGAATATTGTAGTCATGTACGAAGTGCATTTGGAACAGAAAATGCTAGAAAAGTTGCCACTACGCGTTCGTTTCCATGGTAACCGCTCAGATTTACTTCCTGTTTTGGTCTCGAGTCATACGCGTTGTGTTTTGGGACTGAGAAAGGCGTGTGGAGCGAGGTTGCACATTCAAGCTAAGTGCAGCGACCATTTGAGATGTGTGCGTCCATGAATGAACTTATATTTCCTTCACTCTGGAGCAGGGGTCCCCAACCTTTTTTGCACCACGGACCGGTGTTATTTGGGTCATTTTTTCACGGACTGGTGTCCTGACAAATTTTGCAACCCATCAAAAATTGCAATGATGCGGTTCTGCGCATAACGTTAATTATAGCCGCAAAATGCGCAAATGCAGCGATTCCAAAGTAAACACTACAAACTTTATTGAAAGAAAGGAAATATGAACTTACATTTGATCATGGAAGGACCTATAGAAGCTTTCCACAGATGCATCCTGCCATGTTAGCTGCACACAACAACTGCACACCGTTCTCACCATTAACGACTTCGCCTTGTCGTTAAGCATTAATTAAGAAGCCCGCTTCACAAAGATACGATGTTAGAAATTGTAGCAAGGTTTTCAATGCTCTCGTAGCAATGTCAGGATATTCCGGAATGACTTTAATCCAGAACCTCGGTAGAGTTGTGTCTCAAATGTACGTTTAATAAGGTCGCCGTCATTTGCGATCTCTACAAGTTGATCCTCCTGTTGCACAGACATGCTCGAATCACTCAGTTTATTCACAAACGGGTCACGAATCCACTCCTTCGCAGTTCGTGGGTCTTCGAGGTTGTAGGCTCGTCAGGTGCCCTTTTCGCCGTAAAAATATCTCCAAAGACGTCTGTTTTCCAGTCATCTTCGCTCGTGTAAGGGCTAATTATTTCCAGGTACAAATGTGCTGCGCCCGCGGCTTAGTAATACGTTATTATCGAGGACAAGGGCACATAGATATATTATATACACAAACAAGATATACTGCTAGCAGTCCAATCAATGGATTTCTATGACGACATTCTAATCTATCCCGTAGTATTACATCTAGAGTAGACAGGGATATTGGTGTGTTAAGCAGGGGCTCAGCCTTAATTCGGCCAGAATTCGGTCGTTATTAAATTATTATCTCTGTGCGGACCGGTAATGGTCCGCGGCCCGGCAGATAGGGAATAGTCTATATATAGACAGCATTTTCATGATAAATATACACTCAGCAGGAAAACAGCACATTATTTGCAATTATTTAAACTCTCCTGGATGCCACGAACTGTATGTAAAATGTTTTCCAAGAGTTTAAGAAGACACCTTGTCACACCGCTAAATGCTAATGCTAACGCTACAAAGTTTAGTGTGTGATGATCACTCAGCACAGACCTTTAAAAGCTAAAGCAACATGGCATATCTAGTCAAGATGAGAAAGCAAAACTTACCAAGCAGCACCTGACACTTTTCACAAAAGGAGCCTGGAATAGGGACAGGCTTACTCACCCAGTGAGTAAGTGTGTGTGTGTGTGGGGCGGGGGGAACACAGAAGAGGTACGTCACATGAGTGACATGACCAAACACTGCTAAATGCGTTCGAACTACACATACAATAAGAAAATACTGTATCATACTTTGTGAAATGACGGAAACTACAGCGAATTTTCATCTCGTTCTTGTGTCGTCAGACGACAACTGGCATCCATCCTATGTTATACACGTTTTCAGCATATCATCGTGACGTTATCTTTATGAAAAAATTGTGCGTTGACGAAAATTTTCGTGATCGTCATCATTGACAAAAACAACACTGGCGCGCACATTCGCGCCCGCCCCCACCTTTGTGTTTATTGCACTGTGCTATTCATTTGTGTGTTGTTGATTACCGTGAAGTCAATTTGTATTGCTTTAAATTGGCACTTATATGCTGTTAGCCATAAACTCCAAACTGAAGTTCAGAATTTTTGACATTAGGCTTAATCTTTGAATTAGCGGGGTTTAATTGGTCAGTGGTCTACAAATTCAATGCAGTTTATCAGTTATTAAATGGTAAATGGACAGTACTTCTATAGCGCATTTATCTACAGTACATGGTTACCAGGCCCAAAGCGCTTTACATCAGCACACATTTACCCCTTCAAGTTGCTGCCTAGTTGTTACTTGAAGGGCTACGGAGTGGCTAAGCTAGCGTGAGTCAATGGTGGTTGAAATAAACTCCATCGACTAATTAAACCCCTGCTAACTTCAAGATTACCGTAATTTTCGGATTATAAAATGCGACTTTTCCCCCTCATTTTGAATCCTGCAGTTTATAGACCAGTGCATCTTATTTGTTAATTTATTTGGGTTAATAGGTAACGCTTTATTGGACAGTGGTGTCATAAGACTGTCATAAGACCGTCATAATTATGACATATGTCATTCAGTGTCATCCGGCAAATTAGGTCACTAACGTTTACATCCATTCAAAAGTGAGATAATTTGCCGGATGTCACTAAATGGAATCTGTTATAAGCATTTATTCATGCTCATGATAGTGTCATGTCATTATTATGATTGTCTCATGACAGGCTTGTGACCCCACTGTCAAATAAAATGTTTCCAAATACCATAACTAGCAACTAATGAAACAAATGGAACAGTAACTGAATAACTAGAAACTGCAATTTCTGGAGAAATTACTTCTGGTCTTTGCAGTGTGGAGATACAGATCTTACCCCCGCCCAGGGCTATCAATAGAATGGACAAACATGCCCGTCAATGGCATTAAACAAAGTAAATGCCATTAGAAATGAATGGGAAATTTGTACATCTATGGCCGTCAATGGCAGCACCCTTCAAAAGCTTCAATGGAATCGGAGAAGTTTGGTGGACACGTCCTATTGATATCTGGTCATTTCCTGTTGATTTGGGGAATTTTTTGTTTTTCCCATTGAAAATGAATGGGAAAATTTTTGGACGTCCATGGCTGTCAATGGCATTGAGTTACATAGGCGTTGATAGAATTCAAATCCATTAGCATCAATAGATTTGACATACATGGTGGTCAATGGCAACAATGCAATGCAGATTCTATTGGAAATCCCATTGAAAAAGAATGGGACATTTCCCATTAAAAATGAATGGGAAAGTTTTTGGTAAATTCCCGGGGAACCGTAAATTTTTTCCAAATTCTGTAGCGTTTTGAAAAAAATTTTAAAAATCGGAAAATTGGCGTTTACGCGAAAATTTTTCGGGGCCATTTGACAAAAAGTCACAGTCACACAAAAATTCCGGACGTGTCGATACCTTAACGGGGCTGATCGGTGCAGCGGTACGGGCTGTGCGGCGCGCTGAAAAACGCGGAGAATAAGTTGATTAATAAATAAATAATAATAAAGTCGCAGAATAACATTATCTGGCTTTGCCAAAAAGGCAAAGACCAGATAATTAGCACAGAACAGAATTTTTGATTATTTACATCTGTAGCGCTGCAATGCATGCTCTAAGGCATGTTGGACAACAACAGTGTTGACAGCAGGTGGCAGCAGAGGTCGACTCTTTCCCCCAGTGATAGCCAAATGAAGTTTCTTGAAGCAATGAAGCTTTTCCGCCAATTGGTTCAACGCTTCATGGTGGTTCATTTTGTCTTATGACAGTCTTATGTCAAATAAAGTGTTACCGGTTAATATCTTTTTGTGTTTTTTCTTTTTCCCATAATACAGTGAGGACAGTTGCAGCTTATAGTCCAGTGCGGTTTATCTATGAACAAATGTCGTTTTCGTGTCAAATTTAGTGAGTGGCGGCTTATAGTCAGGTGTGCCTTATAGTCCGAAAATTATGGTAAGCATTATGTGAAAAATTCCCTTTTAAATTCAGTTATCAGAAAGTCATGTGATGACATTTTTCTGTTGTCATTCTTATGATGAGGCAGCAAAGGGAGAAAAAGTGGTAAAAAGTAACTGATCAATTACTTTTAAAGTAAATTACTTTGCTAATCAGTAAAGTAACTACTTTTTTGAGGTGTAATCACTAAATAAATTTTTCAAGTAATCTGTGACAACACTGGTTAGCACGTCAAAACTCATTCTTTTATAAATGATTTTATTTGCAAACCACTCTTCTTCCTTTTTTGAATGATACTTTTCATTTGCAAACCACGTTTTTCTCTATTTAGTTTACTTTCTTGAATGTCAAATGCAAACACTTTAACAGCACTGACGATGAATGACTTTCTACATAGCAAACAAGTGAAACCCGCCCCGGCCGACAGGATCAGGCTATGCTGCTGGCGGACAGTTCCGAGGATGAGTTCTGATCCAGAAGACTTAAGCAGGGGTGCAAACGCATTTTTGTGGCTGGCTACCTGGTGGTTATGGTTTTCTTTGGAGAGCCGCCGTTTACCAGATTTGGACTGCCACGATTGATCGGCTACTCGACAACTAAATGATGGTAAAAGGAACAACTATTTTGATAGTGGAAGAGTTGTGTAGACGTTGTTCAAATCCTTCGTAGCAAATATTCTTTTATTGTTTATATTGTGTCGATATTTTTTTCAAATAAAAAATTTGTAAGGGGCAAACAGAATTTTTTTTTTTTTTTAAGTTTTTACTTTTTAAATTCTCGACAGAAAAGCAAAAACAAGGGGTGAACTTTACAAAAAAGGAACAAAAAGGGAATATCTGATTTCTGCAGTCCTTTCATTCATCGTCATCCCGATTTTTTAAACCCTCATTTTTTAATTAAAAAAAAATAAATCAGTAAATATCTGATCCCGTCATCTGTCATTTAAAAATAAAATTATGTTAAAATTAAAATTTTGGAAAGAACATTGTCGATGTGCACAACTGACTTTTGCGGGGACACAAAATTTGATGGGCCGGATCTAGCCCCCAGACCTCGAGTTTGACACCAGAGTATCGAATACATCATGTAAATGCAGTGTTTTGCGTGTGTAAGTGTACATACATAATTGTTATTTGAACTCATTGACTGACAGTGAATGATCATGTTTCAGTGCCGTTGACAGAAAGTCCAATCAAATTGCAGTGGACGTCTATCGCCGTCCACGGCAGCCAATGAGTTAAGTCCGGAGCTATTTTTGTCGAGAAATTGTTGAATCTCAAAATTTTGGTGTATGTTTTTTGTATGTTTATTGTTGAACTGCGTGAATGCAATAAAACTGTAAAAACTAGGGATGTCCTGATCGCATATTTTTGCACCAGAGTCCAAGTCACCTGATTTTGAGAATCTCCCGATAGAGTCCGGATCCCATACTGAAAATTTTGTTTATATTTGAACATGTTACTGTCCCACCGTGCCGCCTTTATAATATGAATTCTTTTTAAACAAGAATAACATAGAAAAATGTCTTTATTAAACACTTCATTGAGTCAACTCAAATCCACTCACGCTTTGACGCTCATGCTGCTGAGAACTGCCTCTCATTTACACAATGAGTTGCCACAGCATTTTATGCAAGTTTAACGATGATTGATATATTTGTACCTTTGATTGTAGAGCTACCGAAGCTTCTCTGGCACAAGCAAAGCATATACTTCACCATCAGTTGACAAGACAGCTCCCACAAACATTACGACCAAGGCAGAACGTTGAGTTGTCTTTCGCTGTGATAAACTCAAACACACGCTGCGTTCAAACATGGTATTTAGGTAGAAAAATGACGAAAGTTTTACTGCATACAAGCAGGTAGAAGTGTCCCGAGTGATTCGGTCAAGGATTCAAGGTAATTACGATATAAAATTCCCCCATGCATGCACTTTGAAACGTTGTGAAAAAATTAGCCTAACTTTAGCTTGAAATATTAACGTAAAATGAATGATAACTGCCTAGTTTTTTGCTTTGAGCCAAGAATCTAGACCGTTATATGTTCATATCTATAGAAATTCAGGGATGTACGCATTTATTTACAAGAATTTTCAACTAAAAAGCTCTTTGTTTTGTGATGGCCGCCACGTTGGATCAGGGCCGGCCCAGCCTATACGCAGACTATGCAGCTGCTTAGGGCCCCTGACCACTAGGGGGCCCCCAGTCTGGCAATTGTTTAATTTATATTCTATTTTGTTTACTACAGTTTGCTTTATTTGACTTTTGTGAGTTTTGATACTTGATTACAAGCTTAAAAAAATATAAGTTCTTCCTTAACTTCTTTCTTTCCTCTTTTAGAAAAAGGTTTGGCGCTACCTACTGTAAGTACTGACAATCATTTGGGGTGAGAAGTTTGAAGTATGCAGTGCAACACAATCTGATTAATATACAAAATATGGACGTATGGCTTGGATTGCATGTATGGGTTTCACAGTACACTGTGACGAAATGGTGGGCCAAAAATATGGGCCCCTTTGCATTATTTTGCTTAGGGCCCCCAAATGGCCTAGGCCGGCCCTGCGTTGGATTTACACAAAAGCGTAATTATAGCTTGAAATATTTATGTAAAATGAATGATAACGGCCCAATTTTTTTTTTTTGCTTTGAACCAAGAATCTAGGCTGTTCTATGTTCATACTTATAGAAATGTACGCATTTATTTACAAGACTTTTCAACTGAAAAAGCTCTTTATTTTGTGATGGCCGCTATGTTGTATTCATACACAGTAACATAAGTTTACATTCAAATGATCAGGTAATTTTCAGCCAACTGCCGTTCTTTTGGGGAGGCAAAAAAGTAGTAATTTAGACATTTCTGCAATCATACAAAATAATTATTTTACGTGTAACATTTCAATCTAAAAATGATGTTAGGCAATAGTAAGATCGGAATTCAACCTAAATAAGTTGTGATTGTATTTAGAAAAATGCAAATTTTGCTTTTGTTGAGTAAAATTAAGATGATTCCACATGCTTTCCTCAAGTATCTAAACTGAAAATTGAGTGGTTTATTAACTGTTGAAAACATATAAAATAAATAATAAAATAATAAATACATTTTTAAAAATTAAGTTGCTATTTTGGGCAAAAAGATGTTTAAACATTGCTAGTGATCCTGAAAATATAGGCGATTATCTCTGCATTTGGAGCTTTTTGTGCTTATAATGTAAAATTTGGGAATTTTATAGCCATTTTTGTCGCCATGTTCTGTCATACTTGTATAGAAAAATAATCGGTATTATTAGGGAACTACTTTTTTGAAGTCGCTGCTCATGGAGACTCACATATGCCTAAGAGACGTGCCTGTTTTGGTTTTAGGTCGCCAGCAGCTTTGGTTTTGAAAAAGTTTGAATTTTAAGGTTTTTGAAAATAGGCCCCCTAGGATCGGCCACGAGGCCCATGTCCCGTCAGTTGAGAGTGAAGTCTATGATCAAAGCCACAAAACTGTCAATCATCATTAAGTACCAAACACAAGCTGGACAGTTTGGCCGCATTGCTTTGCAGGATCGAGAGTGAGAGGCTGTGGCACTGTACGAGCATGAAGCAGAAAAACAAGTGCATTTAATTAAAAACCTGATCAACTGAAAAATGGCACGATTTCCGATCATGTCATCGGCTCGGGACATCCCTTAATTTTTTTTTTTAAATAACACTTTTCTGTGTTTTCCCAAAACAAAAGAATAAAAGAAACCAAAATGCAGTGCGACTCATGTAAAATAAATTAGACCAGTCCGGTGTACAGCATTAAAAAAATCAAATAATTTATTTCTGTGTTCTTTTTTTTTTTTTGTCTTCTCTTCTCCACATTAAATAAAAAGTTATTGGATATTTCCCAAATCCAAATAAAAAAGGGAGGGGACTAAAACAAATCTGACATGCAGAAAAACAACAGCAAATATCGGATTTTTGCTTCTTATTCAACACGGCGTTGATGGCGTTTTAGGGTGGTTCACGATTTTTTTTTTTTTTTTAATGATAAACACAACAAAGCCCTTCAGTCAGATGCTCTCAGGCTGTAATGCCCCCCTTCCCCAAAAAGCACTGCCTGCTTCACAGCTTTCGGGAAAAAACACGCGTATTTAATTAATTGCCTGTCAATGGCAGCCGATGAAAGATTCCAGCTTTTTGTCAAATGGACGCGCGGTAGACGGTTCACGTAGCCCCCCAAAAAAACAAAAACAAAGTAAACACCGTTTCAAAAAGTCGCCAAAAAAACAACACAAACAGGATAAATTGCGATTGAAAAAAATGGTCATTTTTTTCCTCGCGTTTCTAGATTTTGGCAGCATATCGGCAAGGTGAAAGCACACAGGCAGGAGGCCATTTTGCATATTCTAAATGAATCGCAAAAAGTTTCCAAACTCGACGGAGCGGAAAACAATTATTAAAACAAATAAAAATGAAAAGGAGCAATTTTGATCAATTGTTTGTATTCTTAACGAATAACGTCTTGGAATAGAATTTTTGCATTGCAAACGTTGCAAAAATAGTCATTACAATATGATAGAAATTGAAATTAAGATTTTTTTTTTTCATGAAATAGTTTTTTTTAACACTGAAATTTAGCAGAAAATTATAAATATTTTAGAATTAGGGCAAACACTGATAACACTTTAATGGTGGGTTCATATGACTGTCATAATTAGGACATGACACTGTCATGAGCATGTCACATGTCATGAATGCTTAATGACAGATGTCATTATGTCATTAACTCCATCTAAAGCAGAAGTTCAGAATTTTTTATATTAGGCTTAATCTTTGAGGTAGCGGGGTTTTAATTACCGTATTGGCCTGAATATAAGACGGTGTTTTTTGCATTGAAATAAGACTGAAAAAGAGGGGGTCGTCTTATATTTGCGGTCTAGACAATTATACCCATTCACGACGCTAGATGGCGCCAGATATCATTGACGCGATGTTCTGTCATGACAGATTTCAGCTCCTCTCAAGTTTAACCAGTTTGCATTATTTTATTGCAATGTTTTTCCTTATTCAGATTTGTTTCAAGACTACAGTTAGACTTTACTTTGATGGTTAATGCAGTTATTGCAATTTTGTTGTTTTATCACAATAGATTGGTTTATTTACATTTCAAAAACCAGAAGCCATTCATTTACGAATGTGATTGCACTTTAGTTTACATATTTAAATGTTCAGATGTTAAGATTTGAATGAGGCAAAATAACATGCTTTTTCTCTCAAATATAATGTTATCATTTGTTTCTGCTGTACTGTAATTATTTTCTGTATAAAAATTGATTTAGTGTTCAAAAAGTCTTTTTTCAAACTTGAGTCTTGAAATAGAGGGGGTAGTCTTATATTCGGCCCAATACGGTAGTTGGTAGAGTTGATTTCAACAAATTCCCTGCCATTTGTAAGTTGTTAGTTTCAGGGCTCCGGAGTGGCTAAGCTAGCGCGAGTCAATGAGCTGATTTAGCATGCCAATAAAAAAAAGATACAGATCTACGAACAGATCCAACATAGTCAAATAAATTCCAAATGCAAATCATTGTTCCAAAACACCTATGCAGCCAAAACAATGTCTCAAAAAAACTGCCGTAATTTGTTTCATTCTGCAGGACTATTTTTTTTTTTAGATGCGTAATAATACCACTTGTGCGCTCACGGTGCATTCGAAGAAGGTGGGACGGTACAAGTTGCGACCTCAAAGCGTTCCAAGCGAATGTAAACAGCAAAGATGGCTGATCGCGCCAAGTTTGTTTTTTATTTTTTGCCATCAAAAGACGTTTTGACCTCCAGCAAACCTGCCTTCTGGTAAGCGATCAAATAGTGGAGGCGTTCCAATGATATTTTTCCAGATCGGAGGTCGGAAACTTGACTTCCCACCTTCCTTGAATGCAGCATCAGTTTGCTGAGTTAACATGGCGAAATGTGCCTTTAGAGGCGTGGAATCAGACAGAAGAAATGGGCAAAGAAAAGTTTCCACAAATTCCCTATGAGGAACAATATAAAATGGTTACTTGCTGCTGGCTACGACCAAAAAAAAATCAACGCTGAAAAAACCCGATGTGATATCACTCCGCGCTGCTCCACTGCAGAGCCTTCTGGATTACAAGTGTTGCTGTTCATACTGCAATTACTGACATGCAATGCTAAGTTTTAATAACTTTATCCTGAAAACATAGCCAACACAATTGATTGCATGGGTCATCGATGATTTTCATGTGTGCATATGTTGTTTTTATTGCAATGCTAAGTCTGCCCAATTGACTTGCGCTAGCCTAGCAACTCCGGAGCCCTAAAACGAACACACTACAGGTAATTTGTTGAAATCAACTCCACTAATTAAACTTGTGCTGCAACGATTAATCGATTAACTCGAGTATTCGATTAGAAAAAAATATTCGAATTAAATTTTGTTGCTTCAAGTATTTGTTGAATTAAAGTGGCGTTGTAATGGTTTGTTTTGAAAGTGTTTGCATTTAGTTTTATTGATGAGGGTAGATACACTGCCCTCTGGTCTGCCTCTTTTCACATGGCTGAATCCAACCGCTCCCTGTTAAGACCAATGTAAGCAAAGTTTTTGTTTGAGCTGATGTTTTTTTTAATATATTCTTAATTTAGTTTATTGGGTTATTTAGCCGGTTTTTGTGGGAATATGTGTCTGAACCATTTGTTAAGAGCATTGTAAAAAAAAAAAAATTTTTTTTTCAAAAAACTAGCATTTAAGCTAGTGGCCTTTTTCTGTGTAAGTTAGCCAAATGTTCTTTTGTTGTACATACATCCTCATTTTAAAAAAAAATTATACCGTTTGACGCTCAGCTCAGGTATTTTAAATGTTCATGTTCCTTATCCGATTACTTGATTAATCGAATTAATTAGTCCACAGGTGTCAAACCGATTCCAGAAAGGGCCAAGTGGGTGCTGGATTTTGTTCCAACAGATACCGTGCAGAGAGTTTAACCAATGAATATTCCTACTGAAACAAGCAGCACCTGACAAAGTTTAACTGATTACACATGTAAAAGATCTGATTGGTGAAAAGGTGTCCTCTTCATTGGTTGGAAAGCAAACCTGCACCCACTTGGCCCTTTCTGGAATCGGTTTGACACCTGTGAACTAGTCCATCGATTAATCGACTACTAAAATACTTGATAGCTGCAGCCCTAAATTAAACCCTTGCTAACTTGAAGATTAAGCCTGATGTAAAAAAATTCTAAACTTCCACTTTAACCAATCCGCATCTTTTACATACTTTCAAAAGTGATGTTTTCCTTATAAGCATTCATGAATACTCATGACAGTGTCATGTCATAATTATGACAGTCTTATGAACCCAGTGCCAAATAAAGTGTTACCCAAACTTTTAGTACCTTAATAAAAATGATCTTGTCATGTGCTCATTTTTTAAGTGAAATAAAAATGTTTCCTCATATTGTTAATGTTGCTAAGTCTGACTGTATTATTGTATAATTATTTTCCATGGAAGTTGCGCCCCCCCCACCAGATGCAAAATTTATAGAAAAATGATGTCATTCGTTTGTGCTGCTATAATTTTTGAGATATTAACTCTTTTATCGGTCAGTCTGAGGTCAACCAGACCCCCATTTTTAATTAAAATTGGTGTCAATTTTTTGTGTTGTAAAAATTTGTGTTGCTATCGTTTTTGAGATAGTGATCCCTCGTTTTTCGCAGTTAATGGGGACACCCCCTCACTGCGATAATCAAAATCTGCGATTTACTTTTTAAAAAAATTTTTTGGGCAATGTGCAATGTATTTACCGCAATTCCTGGACTACAAAAAGCGCACCTGATTATCAGCCACAACAGCCAAATTTCACAAAATTTTAGAAATAAATCGACACATATGCCGTACTTGACTAGAAGCCGCAGGTGTTCATATCGTAACATTGGATTTTTACATAGATACAGTATTACACAGAAATATTTGATTGATCAAAAATATATTTATGAACCAGATAAACATGCATCAACATCAACTCATGTTGTCTGAATGTTAAAAAAAAAAACAGGTCCCTACATTTGCAAAGATACATAATCTACTTTAATTTGCCTTTTAAACTTGAAGTGGATAAAATCCTCTCACATCAAGTGCTAGCCCTTGTATAGCAGCTTTGTATTTGCATACTGTGGCAATAACGTCCTCCGAATGCCAGTTGAAAACGGCTAATCAACGCCTGCATCGCGTTCTCTTGTCATAGCAAATAGTGGATGCCCATCCATTTAAAATAGTTATTTTGTAGCTGCATATAGTATCAGATGGAGTCCTGATTATCTATAAAATTCTGGGTTATTGAGTAAGTCTGAAGAGCTTCTGGCAAGCTTTTTTAGTGCTAGTGTAGCAGCTGAAAGCTACAGTTGTGGTCAAAAGTTTACATAAACATGTGAAGAACATAATGTCATGGCTCTCTTGAGTTTCCAGTTATTTCTACAACTCTGATTTTTCTCTGATAGAGTGTTTGGAACAGACACTTCTTTGTCACAAAAAACATTCATGAAGTTTGGTTCTCTTATGACTTTATTATGGGTGAACAGAAAAAAGTGAGCAAATCTGCTGGGTCAAAAATATACATACAGCAGCGCTAATATTTGGTAACATGTCCCTTGGCCATTTTCACTTCAATTAGGCGCTTTTGGTAGCCATCCACAAGCTTCTGGTTGAATCTTTGACCACTCCCTCTTGACAGAATTGGTGCAGTTCAGTTAAATTTGATGGCTTTCTGACATGGACTTGTTTCTTCAGCATTGTCCACAAGTTTAAGTCAGGACTTTGGGAAGGCCATTGGAAAACCTTAATTCTAGCCTGATTTAGCCATTCCATTACCACTTTTGATGTGTGTTTGGGGTCATTGTCCTGTTGGAACACCCAACTGCGCCCAAGACCCAATCTTCAGGCTGATGACTTTAGGTTATCTTGAAGAATTTGAAGGTAATCCTCCTTCTTCATTATCCCATTTACTCTCTGTAAAGCACCAGTTCCATTGGTAGCAAAACAGCCCCACAGCATAATACTACCACCACCGTGCATGACGGTAGGCATGGTGTACTTGGGGTTAAAGGCCTCACCTTTTCTCCTCCAAACATTTTGCTGGGCATTGTGGCCAAACAGCTCGATTTTTGTTTCGTCTGACCACAAAACTTTCCTCCAGAAGGTCTTATCTTTGTCCATGTGATCAGCAGCAAACTTCAGTCGAGTCTTAAGGTGCCGCTTGTGGAGCAAGGGCTTCCTTCTTGCACGGCAGTCTCTCAGTCCATGGAGATGCAGAACACGCTTGACTGTGGACACTGACACCTGTGTTCCAGCAGCTTCTAATTCTTGGCAGATCTGCTTTTTGGTGATTCTCGGTTGAATCTTCACCCTCCTGATCAATTTTCTCTCAGCAGCGGGTGATAGCTTGCGTTTTCTTCCTGATCGTGGCAGTGACAAAACAGTGCCATGCACTTTATACTTACAATTGTTTGCACTGTTGCTCTTGGGACCTGCAGCTGCTTTGAAATGGCTCCAAGTGACTTTCCTGACTTGTTCAAGTCAATGATTCGCTTTTTCAGATCCATGTATGTATATTTTTGACCCAGCAGATTTCATCACTTTTTCTGTTAACCCATAATAAAATCATAAAAGAACCAAACTTCACGAATGTTTGTGACAAAGAAGTATCTGTTCCAATCACTCTATCGGAGAAAAATCTGAGTTGTAGAAATAACTGGAAACTCAAGAGAGCCATGACATTATGTTCTTCACAAGTGTATGTAAACATTTGACCACAACTGTACGTCATAGCAACATTTGGAAATCCATTCTTTTTAAAATATGTCTATCATCATCATCTTCCACTTGCACCAATTCCGGTCCATTATGCAGGAATGGGTGGGCTGCGAGTCATGTCATCACTCGAAATTAATATCTCAAGCCCCCCCATTTACTGCAAAATGGATCCAAAGGGGTGCAATTCTTTTGCACTACTTGTGACACCCCTCCGTTATTGCGAGGGTTGGGACGCTTAGTCAGCGAAGACGGCGGTGCAGCGATTGACGTCATCACTCGAATATCTGTAAAATGATATCAAAATCAAACATTTTACAGCACAAACGTAGCATAAAAGAATGTACCATTTCGGGTCCATTTTGCAATAAATGAGCGCGACATCGTCACACAAACACGATAGCAACGCAAAAAAAAATTTGCAGCACAAATGACTGAAACTTTTTTATTGAAATTTTTAGCCATTTTTAATCAAACTGGGGGGCTGGTTGACCTCAGATTGACCTATAAAAGAATAATTGATACCTCAAAAACGATAGCAGCACAGAATTACAAATTTTTTCTTAAAATTTGCGTCTGATGGGGGGGGGGGGGGGGCAATCACGGAGGTAAGTTAACTTCACGGAGGTAAATTGAGATTATATTTTAACGTCCTTAACACAAAAGTAAATTGTGTTTTATTTCTATCAAGTGGAAACGTCAATGAAAAACCTTCGTCTCTTTTCAAGTCAACTACAAACAAACTAATCAAGATGAAAACCTGAAGTGAAAATAGGACAAACACACCACAATTCCCAAACAAGTGCATTTGACGTTTGTTGTTTTAAAGGAAAAAGCAAAACAGCGCAGTTTTCTTTAAGAAGTGTCATGCAGATTTTTGTCTGAGATGAACAATTTTTGAAGCGCACGTGACGCGGAACATCGGTGTGTATCTGCATAGTTACACAATTGGATTCAATTTGTATGACTTTTTTTTGGGGCCTTGGCGGGTGTTGGCAGTGCATTTCAACGTGTGGGAGATGGCAGGACTTTGTCCAAAAAAATGAAAAATCAGCTGTTTAAAAGTGGAGGTAAGCTTTGAGGTGCTCGTGGAGTGATTCGGAACACGCAAACAAGAAAATAAACTCGACACAGGCTTCGGTCCTCGGGAGACGTGACGGCGGAAACAGCACCACCAAGTGGACGTAAAGGGGAACTCATAAACATAGGAAACTTCCACGCACACGCAAACAGGCAGTCAAACGCACACGCGTGTACGTATGCAGTTTTGACCCCAACGAGGATTTAAAAAAAAAACAAAAAAAAAAAAAAAACACAAAAATAAACTCCACCGTTAAGTTCGAGGGGCTTCGGAGCCCCTCGCTTACTTGTTTTTCTTCCGTCCGGGCGTACGTGCGTCCTCGCCAAAAGTCTGAAGGTCGAAAAACATCATCAAGGTCGTCCAGAGACTCTGGAAACCTCCTCGCCGCCTCCATTAATTTTCATGATGGGAGAAAGTGGGGCCTTCATGGAAAATCTGGAGAGTAAGAATAGTGTATGTGCGTGTATGGATGCATACGTATTTGTGTGTATGTGTAAATTAGGCAGGCTCGACAGTCTGTCCGTCCCTCTTGCGGGTCACGGGGCCACATCAACGTAGCCACAGTTTGAGCCTGAGCGCGTCCACGCCGTTCAGGTAGTATCTGAAGAGCCGCTTGTCTCGAACAAAACCTAAATTCTCGTATAGCTTTAACGCGGACTTGTTGGTGATTTCCGTCTCCAGGACCACCTGCGGAGAGGGAAGAGTGCCAACGCATTATTAAAATAACATGAATTGAGTGATGCGAAGTTCTGTCACACCAGGGGAAAAAAAAAAAATCAAGATCGATATATTTCACATTAAACATACACTACTGGCCAAACGTATTGGCACTAGAGCTGGGATTCTTTGGGCATCTAACGAATCGATTACGATTCAGAGGCTCCGATTCGATTGTAAAACGATTATTGATGCACCCCCCTCCTTTTTTTTTTTTTTTTTTAATCCTCTCAGGCTAAACCAAACTACTATTTCCGGTATCAAGTTAACATATGACAGTAAACAAATATACAAAAATAACAGTAAATAAAATATTCCGGTCCCCATTCTGTATCAGCAGCTTTAAACTACATTCAATTAATTTAATGTTGTGAATCAACCGTTACAGTTGTTAAAATTGCTCCCGTTAGTCCATAATTTCCCTTCTGTCTACTTTTGACATGTCAAAGTTTTTAAACTGTTTTATCATTTAAAGATAGATTCAAGACAAGATTTTGCCAATTTAGGAGTATTTTAGATAAAAAGTTAATTAGGTTTGCTACAAAAGAGCCGTCTCGAGAAGTCTACTGCTTTAAGATGGCGGCTGTTTACTAACGCCGGCAAGTCTGTCATTTCGCATCTCTGTTCAATAATACATGTTCTAACACCGCCGTCTGTCATTTTGCATCTAGTTGTACATATACAGTGCCTTGCAAAAGTATTCGGCCCCCTTGAATCTTGCAACCTTTCGCCACATTTCAGGCTTCAAACATAAAGATATGAAATTTAATTTTTTTGTCAAGAATCAACAACAAGTGGGACACAATCGTGAAGTGGAACAACATTTATTGGATAATTTCAACTTTTTTAACAAATAAAAAACTGAAAAGTGGGGCGTGCAATATTATTCGGCCCCTTTACTTTCAGTGCAGCAAACTCACTCCAGAAGTTCAGTGAGGATCTCTGAATGATCCAATGTTGTCCTAAATGACCGATGATGATAAATAGAATCCACCTGTGTGTAATCAAGTCTCCGTATAAATGCACCTGCTCTGTGATAGTCTCAGTGTTCTGTTTAAAGTGCAGAGAGCATTATGAAAACCAAGGAACACACCAAGCAGGTCCGAGATACTGTTGTGGAGAAGTTTAAAGCCGGATTTGGATACAAAAAGATTTCCCAAGCTTTAAACATCTCAAGGAGCACTGTGCAAGCCATCATATTGAAATGGAAGGCGCATCAGACCACTGCAAATCTACCAAGACCCGGCCGTCCTTCCAAACTTTCTTCTCAAACAAGGAGAAAACTGATCAGAGAAGCAGCCAAGAGGCCCATGATCACTCTGGATGAACTGCAGAGATCTACAGCTGAGGTGGGAGAGTCTGTCCATAGGACAACAATCAGTCGTACACTGCACAAATGTGGCCTTTTTGGAAGAGTGGCAAGAAGAAATCCATTTCTCAAAGATATCCATAAAAAGTCTCGTTTAAAGTTTGCCACAAGCCACCTGGGAGACACACCAAACATGTGGAAGAAGGTGCTCTGGTCAGATGAAACCAAAATTGAACTTTTTGGCCACAATGCAAAACGGTATGTTTGGCGTAAAAGCAACACAGCTCATCACCCTGAACACACCATCCCCACTGTCAAACATGGTGGTGGCAGCATCATGGTTTGGGCCTGCTTCAGCAGGGACAGGGAAGATGGTTAAAATTGACGGGAAGATGGATGCAGCCAAATACAGGAACATTCTGGAAGAAAACCTGTTGGTATCTGCACAAGACCTGAGACTGGGACGGAGATTTATCTTCCAACAGGACAATGATCCAAAACATAAAGCCAAATCTACAATGGAATGGTTAAAAAATAAACGTACCCAGGTGTTAGAATGGCCAAGTCAAAGTCCAGACCTGAATCCAATCGAGAATCTGTGGAAAGAGCTGAAGACTGCTGTTCACAAACACTCTCCATCCAACCTCACTGAGCTCGAGCTGTTTTGCAAGGAAGAATGGGCAAGAATGTCAGTCTCTCGATGTGCAAAACTGATAGAAACATACCCCAAGCGACTTGCAGCTGTAATTGGAGAAAAAGGTGGCGCTACAAAGTATTAACGCAAGGGGGCCGAATAATATTGCACGCCCCACTTTTCAGTTTTTTATTTGTTAAAAAAGTTTAAATTATCCAATAAATGTTGCTCCACCTCACGATTGTGTCCCACTTGTTGTTGATTCTTGACAAAAAATTAAAATTTTATATCTTTATGTTTGAAGCCTGAAATGTGTCGAAAGGTTGCAAGGTTCAAGGGGGCTGAATACTTTTGCAAGGCTCTGTATATGATATCTACTGTAGCCGTATGTTTGTAGCAACTAGCAACTGGGCGTTGTTTGTAGTGGCTGTCGGCCGCGTTCAGGTATGATTGTTTTATTTATCTAGCGGCATGAGTTGAACATGATATTTACTCTCAGTCCGTTCTTCCTTGCGTCCCAAAGACCGCGCCTACTGAGTTTTACTTCCGCTTTACCTGGTATAATTCAATAATCGGAATTTGGATGTTTGTGAATCTTTCTTGAATCTTCCACGGCCGAATCGCGAATAATCTAAGAATCGGAAATTTCGCACGCCTCTAATTGGCATTTGGCACCCCTGCAATTCTGTCAGATAATGCTCAATTTCTCCCAGAAGATGATTGCAATTACAAATGTATTGGTAGTAACATCTTCATTTAGTTTACTTGCAATGAAAAAACACAAAAAAGAACGGAAATTTTTTAAAATCATTATCATTTTACACAAAACTCCAAAAATGGGCCGGACAAAAGTATTGGCACCCTTTGAAAAATCATGTGATGTTTCTCCAATTTGTATAATTTACAGTACCTGTTACTTACCTGTGGCACATAACAGGTGGTGGCAATAACTAAATCACACTTGCAGCCACTTAAAATGGATTAAAGTTGACTCAACCTCTGTCCTGTGTCCTTGTGTGTACCACATTGAGCATTGAGAAAAGAAGACTAAAGAACTGTCTGAGGACTTGAGGAGCAAAATTGTGAAGAAGCATCGGCAATCTCAAGGCTACAAGTCCATCTCCAAAGACGTGAATGTTCCTGTGTCTATCGTGCGCAGTGTCGTCAATAGATGTAAAGTCCATGGCACTGCGGCTAATAGAGGTGTGACAAAATATCGAAATGGTGATATATCGTGATACTTTGTGTCCCAAAAGGTTATCGATATGCTCCTGCCAAGAATCGAGAGACCATTTTAAAAAGGTGTCAACGTCAAAAAAATAAAAAGGATTCAAAAAGTTGTTACCAAAATCTTCCACCATAATAGTGTCTCAGTTAACTCTAAGGCTGCATTGACGGTGCACGACGCCCGATCCATTTAGACTGGGAACCTTTGTTCATTCGAAACCAGAGAATTCAGTCATTCGGTCTGATTTTCAGGGCATTTACAGGTCACTTACGGTTCATTTTAGGGCATTTACAGGTCATTTCCTCATGAGTTTGAGTCACTGCCGATTCATTTGGGCGATTCCCTGGTCACTTCCTGTTCTGTAACTCAAAATAAACAGGAAGTACCCATAAAACACCCCGAAATCAACAGGAAGTAACTGAACTGTAACTGACAGGTAAATGACCTTAACTGGCCCAAAATTACCTCATTACCTGGCATTGGCTGCCACTGAAGGCCATAGACGTTCAACCCGATTGAAGTGTTGAATTCAAATGGATTGGACGTCTACTTGTGATAAACTCTATCTAATTCACAGTAGAAGCTTGCTTTTCTGTTTATTAGTTGTTTGTAGAATATCCTAGAATGATTTCCTGACCAATGTATCGATAATAGTTGTATCGCCATATCGTCAGATCATCGTTATCGTGAGCATTGTATCGCAAATCTTATCGTATCGTGACCTTCCTAGATGTGGACGGAATAGAAAAACGGACGAGAGATTTAAACGAAAGATTGTGCGGATGGTGGATAAAGAACCTCGAGTAACATACAAAGATGTTCAAGCTGTCCCGCAGTCCAAGGATACAACAGTCTGAACCTGTACTATCCGTCAGCGACGTCATAAAAAGGGACTCTATGGTAGGATAACCAGGAAGACCCCACTTCTGACCCAGAGACATAAAAAAGCCAGGCTGGAGTTTGCCAAAACTTACCTGAGAAAGCCAAAAACGTTTTGGAGGAATGTTCTCTGATCAGATGAGACTAAAGTAGAGCTTTTTGGAAAAGCCATTGACATAGAGTTCCTAATTTGTCTAATTAACAGATCCTGTTACACACATAACAGGTGGTGGCGATAACTAAATCACACTTTCAGTCAGTTAAAATGGATTAAAGTGGATTCAACCTCTGTCCTGTTTCCTTGTGTGTACCACACTGAGCATGGAGAAAAGAAAGAAGACCAAAGAACTGTCTGAGGACTTAAGACGCAAAATTGGGAGGAAGCATGGGCAATGTCAAGGCTACAAGTCCATCTCCAAAGACCTGAATGTTCCTGTGTCTACCGTGCGCAGAGTCATCAATAAGTGTAAAACCCATGGCACTGTGGCTAACCTCCCTAGATGTGAACCGAAAAGAAAAACTGACAAGAGATTTCAACGAAAGATTGTGCGGATGGTGGATAAAGAACCTCGACTAACATCCAAACAAGTTCGAGCTGTCCCGCAGTCTGAGGGTACAACAGTGTCAACCCGTCCTATCCGTCGCCATCTGAATGAAACATGACGCTATGGGAGGATATCCAGGAAGACCCCACTTCTGTCCCAGGGACATAAAAAAGCCAGGCTGGAGTTTGCCAAAACTTACCTGAAAAACCCAAAAACGTTTTGGAAGAATGTTCTCTGGTCAGATGAGACAAAACTAGAGCTTTTTGGGAAAACGTATCAACATAGAGGTGACAGGAAAAAAAAAAAGAGGCCTTCAAAGAAAAGAACACGGTCCCCACAGTCAAACATGGCGGAGGTTCCCTGATGTTTTGGGGTTGCTTTGCTACCTCTGGCATTGGACCACTTGATTGTGTGCATGGCATTATGAAGTCTGAAGACTACCAACAAATTTTGCAACACAATGTAGGGCCCAGTGTGAGAAAGCTGGGTCTCCCTCAGAGGTCATGGGTCTTCCACAAGACAATGACCAAAAACACACTTCAAAAAGCACTAGAAAATGGTTTGAGAGAAAGCACTGGAGACTTCTAAAGTGGCAAGCAATGCGTCCAGACCTGAATCCCATAGAACATCTGTGGAGGGACCTGAAAATGGCAGTTTGGAGAAGGCATCCTTCAAATCTAAGAGATCTGGAGCAGTTGGCCAAAGAAGAATGGTCTAAAATTCCAGTTGAGCATTGTAAGAAACTCATCGATGGATACCGGAAGCGGTTGTTCGCAGTTATTTTGTCTAAAGGTTGTGCTACCAAGTATTAGGCTGAGGGTGCCAATACTTTTGTCCGGCCCATTTTTGGAGTTTTGAGTAAAATGATCATGATTTTTTTTTTTTTCAATTTGCGTTTTTGTTTTTTTCATTGCAAGCAAAATAAATGAAGACATTACAACCAAAGCATTTGTAATTGCAATCATTTTCTGGGAGAAATTGAGCATTAGCTGACTGAATTTCAGGGGTGCCAATACTTCTGGCCAGCAGTGTAATGCATATTACTTGTGCTGGGTTGTTGGTGCCAAGGTTTGTTTACTGAATTTTGCTTTATTTCAACAACTCGACGAAGAGAATGATATAACCTGTTTTGGTCATAGTATGTATAATGGTCAAAAACCTGCTGTTTCTATTGAATGATCACATATTAAACTATTCAGTCTGATATTTTATCTGTTAAATGCTAATTTTTACAGTTGAAGAAATACAATCAAGGTTCAAAACAGCTCGTTGAGCATGTTAGATTGTCAATAGGACATCAATATTACAAATTTTGGATTTTTTGTTGTCTTTATGGGCTGAAAATGTTGGTATACAGTAATTGGTCAGTGAAGAAAACGATTTGTGTCCTGAAAAAATGAACTATTGTAAACAATTCTTTCTTTGATATATAAAAGGCAACATCAAAGACAAGCAAAATCAAAGGGTTAAACTAAAAAAACAAAGGGGAAAAAAACCCAAAGCACTCTGAGAGCAGACTTCTGCATAGGCAGCCAAATTCAAAGCATCGCCAGACTGCTAACCTCTGTGACCTTTGATCTTTTCTAATCATTTTCTAATCATAACGCCTACTCTGCAAATTTTGAGTTATATAGGCTAATCCGTTATCAAGTTCCCGCGCAATTCCTTTTTTGACCTTTACTACCTTTGACCTAATGACTCCAAAATGTAATCACCTATTCCGTTTCATATTACAAAAGTTGGATACATTTTCCACACTGAATAAAATTCTCGACATTAACGCCTTGGCTGCCACTGACGGCAAGAAATATCAATCATTCGATCGCTTCCAGCCCCTCCCAGTTGAAATAGATTGCCGTCTATTGCTGTCAATGGGTGTTTTCATGATCAATTTCCTTCCCTTACTAACAACTAGTGCTGCAACGCTTAATCGATTAACTCGAGTAAATCGATTAGAAAAAAGCTTCGAATCGAATTTTGCTGCTTCGAAGATTTGTGTAATTAGATTGACGTTGTAGTGGTTTGTTGTGAAAGTGTTTGCATTTGGTTTTATTGAATTGTGTTGATACACTGCCCTGCAACAATGAATATGACATAACTCATCTAACATGGCTGGATCCAGCTGCTCCCTGTTAAGACCAACATAAGGTTGTAAGTTTTTGTCTGAGGTAATATGATAGTTTATGCATTCATAATTTAGTTTAGAGGTATATTTAGCAGTATTTTTTTTTTTTTTTTTTGCGGAAATGTGTGTTAAAACGATTTTTTTGAGAACAGTGCTGCAACGATTGACTCGAGTATTCGATTAGAAAAAAAAAAAGACTCAAATTAATTTTGCCACTTCGAGTTTTCGTTTAGTTAAAGTGGCGTTGTAATGGTTGGTTTTGAAAGTGCTTGCATTTAGTTTTATTGATTTGGGCGGATCCAACATAAGCTAAGTTTTTGTTTGAGCAAATGGTTTGTTAATACACTCGTAATTTAGTTTATAGGTATATTTGGCCGTTTTGGGGTTTTTTTTGTGTCTGGACGTGTCTGGACCATTCGTGAAGAGCATTGTAAAGAAAAAAAGATAGCATATTATAGCTTATAAGCTAGCGGACTTTAGCCAATTAATTTTTTGTTGTACATAGATCCTTTTTTTTTTTTTAATACTGTTTGAGGCTCAGCTCAGGTATTTTAATTTCTTATGTTCCATATCTGATTACTCGATTATTCGAACTAACGACCGTATTGGCCCGAATATAAGACTGTGTTTTTTGCATTGAAATAAGACTGAAAAAGTAAGGGCCGTCTTATATTCGCGGTCTAGACATTATACCCATTTATGACGCTAGATGGCGCCAGATATCATTGAAGCGATGTTCTGTCATGACAGATCTCAGCTACTCTCAAGTTTAACCAGTTTGCATTATTATATTGCAATGTTTTCCTTATTCAGATTTGTTTCAAGACTATAGTTACAGTTAGACTTCACTTTGATGGTTAATGCAGTTCTTGCAATTTTGTTGCGTTATCACAATAGATTGGTTTATTTACATTTCAAAAACCAAAAGCCATTCATTTACAAATGTGATTGCACTTTAGTTTACATATTTAAATGTTCAGATATTAAGATTTGAATGAGGCAAAATAACTTGCTTTTTCTCTCAAATATATTGTTATAATCATTTGTTTCAGATGTGCTGTAATTATTTTCTGTATAAAAATTAATGTGGTGTTCAAAAAGTCTTTTTTCAAACTTGAGTCTTGAAAAAGAGATGGTCGTCTTATAATCAGGGCCGTCTTATATTCGGGCCAATACGGTACTTCATCGGTTAATCAACTACTAAAATAATCCATAGCTGCAGCCCTAGTTGAGAGCATTGTTTAAAAAAAAAAAGTAGTTATCATTTTAAAGCATTTATGCTAGCGGACTTTTGCTATGCAAGTTAGCCAAATCTTCTTTTGTTATACACCGATCCTCATTTATTGATTTGTTTTTAACACTGACGTTACGCTCGGGTATTTTATTTGTAAATACATTTCTTGCTCTTGTGATTGCATATTTTTGGGAAAAAACAATGAATCAATCAAATTTATTTCTATAGCCCTTTACAAAAACCCGAAAGGCACTCGGGAATTCTATTTTGTGTTCGAATTTAATGCTTTTTTGAAAGTGCAGCTAAAATGTATTCTAAAACGCATTCAATTTTCCTAATCCAATTACTCGATTATTCAAATTAATTTATGTATTAATCGTATTACTTAAATAATCGATAGCTGCGGCCCTCATAACAACCACAGCACATACGTATATAAATACAAACACAGCACATCCATAGCCAGCATGACACCCTTTCAGTGCCAGAGACAGCTACAGCCGTCCAATCCAAACGGAATTCAAACGCTTTCAACAATCACTCCCACTTCAACAATCTCAGTCATTGGCGGAAAAAATGGTAGAGGGCTTTTTCCCCCCTGGTGTGGCAGCAGCACACTGTACAACAAATAAATTAGTTTGATTTTTGGAGTGCGTACTTACCTCGTCGCAGTCGCCCTCCACCATGGCGTAGATGGCCTTCTTGACCAGATTAGTACCTGACAACATAAGATCAAGGTCTCAAGGGACGGGAAAGTGGACACGTGACAACATTGCGGACTGACCACGCTAAGGAGAAATGTACCAAAACAATGAGAAACAAGATTGTGTAGAACGCAAGCTAAAGAACAGAAACCATCTAGCTAGCAAACTAGAGAAACGACAGCCACTCGATTTTATGACTGAAAACGAGTGTAAATAGCTATTAATAAGCATGAAAGACTGTTTTTGTCCTCACCGATGCTTTTCCTTCTGTGTTTGGAGTCGACGGCTAGCATGGCGATGTAGCCGCGCCGGAACATCTTCTTGTGCATGTCCAGCTTACACACGATAGCGCCGACGCACTCTTGCTTCACCATGGCCTGCCCGAAACACGCAAAAAAAAAAACAAACAAACAAAAAAAAAACATCAAGTTTTGACACCCTTACAACTAAAGATGTCCCGATCGATCGGGATGCCGATCGATAGAGTCCGATCACGTCATTTTCAAAGTATCGGAATCGGCAAAAAAATATCGGACATGCCTTTTTTTAATATATATATTTTTTAATTAAATCATTTTCTAATTGTATTTAACGTTACAGACAAAATGTCTTATACTCATCCAGAGTCTTTAGTTTTGGCTTAAAGTAGGGCGATCAAATTTATCGCGTTAACGGCGGTAATTAATTTTTTTTTTATTAATCACGTTAAAATATTTTACGCAATTAACGCATGCGCTGCACGACCCACTCACGCATTGTCGCGTTCAATCTATAATGGCGCCGTTTTACCTATATATAGAGCTAAAAGGCAGCGTAAAATGAGTAGAGTGGATTTTGGCAGTCTTTGGAACCGTTTTTTAATTGGCTAAAGCCTTACAATCCCTCTCTCAACAATAAGAAATATCGTAGGAAGCAATTTGGGGAAGAACGGAAGTAGTTGATCTTTTTCTTAACACCCTATGTTAAATCCCAACGCAGAGAAGATATATCAATTGGTGCCACTACGCACAGTCATGGTTGCACTTCCCATCATGCATTTGGGCAGAACAGTTAAATGGCTACAGTATCATTTACTGAAAGCTCAACAAATACATTAGATGGCAATATTTAGTCACAATATACAAAGTCACATGTATCCTTTAAGAATTGCAAGTCTTTCTATCGGTGGATCCCTCTCACAGAAAGAATGTTAATCATGTAAATGCCATCTTGATTTATTGTCATAATAAACAAATACAGTACTTATGTAATGTATGTTGAATGTATGTATTCGAGTTTTATTCATTTTTTTCTTAATGCATTGCCAAAATGTATATGATGGGGAAAAATTATCGGGAATGATTGGAATTGAATCGGGAGCAAGAAGCAATCAGATCGGGAAATATCGGGATCGGCAGATACTCGAGCTAAAACGATCGGGATTGGCTCGGGAGCAAAAAAACATGATCGGAGCAACCCTACTTACAACTTTCCCCCAGAGCATGACAGAAGGTCTGTACACCTTTTTCAATGCCAAATTCAAGCACATTTTAAGGACTTTCGAGCTCAATTTGAAAAATTTTCGATACATGGGTCAGGAAATCATTGTACGATATTCTACAAAACAACTAATGAACAGAAAACAAGCTATTATCTTTCTTCTGCTGTGAATTGGAATGAGTTTATCACTAGTAGACATCCTCTACATTCGTTCATTTGCTGCCATCCCTTCAAAAGGATTGGACGTCTATGGCAGCCAATGCCAGGCAATGAGTTCCATTTAGGGCATTTTACATAATTTCCTGTTGATTTTGAGGCATTTACAAGTCACGTGCTGTTGATTTTGAGTTACTGAAAAGGAAGTGACTCAAAAATGTCCCTAAATTAACACAAAAGAAAACTGTAAATTCCCTAAAATGAACAGGAAGTAACCTGTAAATGCCCACAAGACTGGCTGCGAATTGACAACGCGAGATGTCCAATCCAGTCAAAATGAACTGGACGTCGACCGCCGTCAATGGCAACCAGTGAGCTAACGAAGACACGATTCTAATTGAAGATTTTAGTAGCTTGGGTTGTTTTGTTTTTTTTTGCCGTGCCTAACACGTCCAAGCATTTTCAAGGACTTTCAAGCATTTTTCAAACCTTGAAAACACGACAGTAAAATCCAAGCATTTTCAAGGACCTGCACGAACCCCTGTTAATAAACCTGAGGGGCCGCCAGGCTTCTCTTGACACCTACTACAAAAGATAGGTAGTATGCATAAATTAACCACATTTTGACCACATCTGGCGTTACGGTTGAAGGCGCAACAGCAAAATTTTACGGTCAATATGTGAACAAGCTTGTCCCAGCTCCCTGCCATTGCTCTGAATTATGAAAACTTCATTACAAGATTATGCGTTTTCACAAGACTCTACGTTTAAGATTATAATTGATTAATTTTTCAAAAATATGGTGAGCTGCTAGTACGCTTCTCCACCACCAGACTTTGCAAGATTTACGGGGGAAACCTTGAAGTGCATTCTGAGAATGTTGTCGAGGCTTGAATCGGAACGTCAACCCCTTTTGACATACATTGTGGTCAAACTGGTTGTGTCAGACGCTGAGTTTTCGCAAGTGACTAAACGAATGAGGGCCAAGGAAAAATATAGAATTCGTTCCTCTAAACCAGAATAATCTAGAAGGTAGTTCTCATATTTAAAAATATGACATACATTAAAGGTTGTGAAAAATTTGGTCCAAAAGTAAGACAAGCACACACAAACACTTATTCCACATTTTGATTTTTGCATAAGAAACACTTGCAGAACTGCCCAAGTGATAAGTCAAAAAGGTAAACACTAACGATAAGCACAGAACTAAATGTACAACAGCTTGTAGTGAAAAGAAATGGGTAACTAAATTCAACCACTTACAGTTATGTGAAAAAATTAGGACACCCTATGGAAGCCTGTGTGTTTTCTAAAATATTTGGTCATATGGATAATTAATATCAATTTTAACAATGTTGAGAGATTCAAGTAATAGAACTAAACAATTAAAACTGAAAAAAAAAGACATTTTATAACTCTGTAAGATGTAATTTTAAATAAATGCAATTTCTGTTGAGGAATAAAATAGGACACCCCCAAATTCAATCCCACTTAAAATGGCTAAAATCACACACAAGTGTATCACAACGGGTACACATGATTCGAACATCATTACCCAGTGTTTTGAAGGAGGCTTGCCTTATTTAAACCTCACATTTAGTTTGGTGTGCCCCTTAATGTTGAAGTGAGAGAAAACACCATGGTGAGATCAAAAGAGCTGTCTGAGGCATTCAGAAAGAAGATTGCAGACGCTTATGAGTCTGGTATGGGAATTCAAAAGATCTCAAAAGAATATAAAATCAGCCATTCCACTGTTCGGAAAATAGTCTACAAGTGGAGGACATTCAAAACAACTGCCAGCATGCCGGGTCTGGCCGTCCAAGCATGTTCACCCTGAGAGCAAACCGCAAGATGCTAAAAGAAGTCTTAAAAAAAAAAACTAAAATGTCATCATGGGACCTACAGTAGGCTCTTGCTACTGTTGATGTGAAAGTACATGCCTCTAAAATCAGAAAAAGACTTCACAAGTTTAACCTTCATGGGAGGTGTGCAAGGAGGAAACCTTTACTCTCCAAGAAAAACATGAAGGCCAGACTGAAGTTTGCCAGAACGAATGTAGACAAAGACCAGGATTTATGTTATTTGGACAGATTAATCTAAAATTGAATTATTTGGACACCAGAACAGAGGACATGTTTGGCGTAAACCCAATGCAGCATTCCAGGAAAAGAACCTCATACCAACTATGCAGCATGGAGGTGGAAGTGTCATGGTTTGGGGATGCTTTGCTACAGCAGGACCTGGCCAGCTCACCATCATAGAATCCGCCATGAATTCTATCGTGTATCAGAAGGTGCTTGAGAAACATATGAGATCATCTGCGAAAAAAATGAAAGCTGAAGCAAAATTAGACTCGGCAACATGACAATGATCCAAAACATACCAGTTAATCCACCAAGGACTGGCTGAAAAGGAAGAATTTGAGAGTCATGAAATGGCCGAGTCAAAGCTCAGAACTTAATCCCACTGAGATGCTGTGGGATGACTTGAAACTGGCTGTACATGCAAGAAACCCCTCAAACATCTCACAGCTGAAAATATTCTGCGTCGAGTGGGGCAAACTTTCTTCAGACAGATGTCAAAGACTAGTAGATGGGTACAAAAAGCGTCTCACTGAAGTTATTTGAGCCAAAGGGGGTAACACTAGCTATTAGGTAGTAGGGTGTGCTAACTTTTTCCTCAGTTAGAATATGCATTTTTTGTTGATATATTTGGTTTAATGAGTAAAACCCTTATTTTTTTTGTTGTTTAACCACAATTCAATCACTTTCTTTTCCAGAGATAAAGAAAGACAAGATCCGTGAACATTTCTTAATAAAGAACTGAATATTTCATGGTGTGTCCTAATTTTTTCACATGAATGTACATCCCAGAAAAAAAAGTTTACCTGAAGGAATGGCAACGTCCAATCCAAGAATGTTAGTGTTTCATTGTCATTGACAGCGATAGACGTCTAATCGACATATTCCTGCCACCTTTCCCAGTCTAAAGGGATTGGACGTCTAGCACCGTCAATGTCAGCAAAATGTCACTAAAGGACCATCAACATCGTCACTGGCGAATAATACAATAATAAATAAAGCAGGTGCTTGAATGGAATGGTCACTTACCAGGAAGCAAAGCTGCGGCCAGTTATGGATGAAGTACCTGTACGTGTAAATGGAGTAAGGCTCAGACAAGTCCTTGGTGATCAGTCTCATGATCCACGGCATCTGTAGCTCGGACTCGTAGCGCACGTAACAAATGTCATGGGTCTCTTCCCCCGGCAAGCTGCCCAACTCCAGCCGGGCGAGCTCGTCCGAGGGCGGCTGCGGCTGTTCCGAGTCTCCGGAGCTCTCGGAAGCGAGCGTCGCCGCCTGAGTTCTCGTCCGGGCCGGCATTCCGTTCATGCTATTGTTAACAAGCGGCGAGTGGCGGCCGTTTTTGGAGCGAGGGCCTTCACGTTGGCAGTTCGGGGTCCCGTCGTCGTCGTCGCCGCTGTCACAGCCGTCCGCCGGTGCTCCCCCAGGCTCCTCCGCGGGGCTAGCGGCCAAACCGTTGAGCTGCTGCTGCTGTTCCCCGGCTGGCATTTTCAGGTGCAACGCCGGTGGGCTAGCTCGAGTTAGCATGTTTTTCGGCTTCTTCTTGACCGTCTTCTCGTCTTGGGCGAGCGGTTTTCCGGACGCGGAGTCCTCCCCGGGGCGACGCGGCCCTCCGTCCTCGGCCCCAGCCCCGGGGAAAGGGGCACTTTCAGCCGGGGATGCGGGCAGTGCGCTACTAGGCCCAGGCGGCACTGTGGCCATCCCGCCGCATCAAGGTGGCGACTCGCGCTTGGGAAACGTCGGACACAAGCTCATTCACGACGCCAAGCGGGGATACGACAACGCCGCGGGGGTCGATGCGCCCGAAGTGGCGAAAATCCGCGGATTATTGCGGGGGAAAGGGCTCGCGAGGCGGCGACGTTCTTCGCTTGCTTTCTCCTCGAGCTCTCCCTGCTGCCGCAAAGTGCTGTCGCAGCAAAGGCCATTGCAACACTGCCGCATGGTGACGTTTTACGACAGTGCCGCAACACGCTTCAGAGAGATGCTTTGCACCTCGACGAGTGTCTTAAAAGAGAATTATTCAGACCTGTTAAGTTTCACGATTTGGTCGGGAGACTCCCGATTTTGACCCCAATGCTCACGCCTCACGATTAGAAAGCCAAATCTCCCGATTTTCCAAAAATGTCTTTTTTTTTTTTTTTTTTTTTTTTTTTTTTTTTTTACGTTTTTGTTTGTCACCGTTTTGTAACGATACCATTCGGCCCGATTCGGAAAGTGACCAACAACGAATAGCCTGGCCGTCTCCGACTTCCCCGCCCTCACTCCCCTTCAGAGCTGGAAAAGCCCAACCAATCATCTGACAGGGTAGGAAGAGGCGAAGCACCACCGACTTCCCAAGATGCTGGCACTAATAAACCGGCTTTTAGACTGGTTCAAGTCTTTATTTTGGAAGGAAGAGATGGAGCTGACCCTGGTCGGCCTCCAGTATTCGGGAAAAACGACGTTCGTCAACGTAATTGCCGTAAGTCTTACCTGCCAGCGATAGCTAACTAGCCTAATGCTAATAGCATTAGAGCTAATGATGGGAGAACGATGAGGAAGAAGTCGCTGCTTTACTCTGTGTTTTCGTGGATCAAACATCATGGAATATTAAACCACTGCGGTCCTACCCCCACAATATATGAATTTAAGTGAGAAAGCATATCGTTACTTACTTGAAGTTTAATCATTTAGATTCGCTATTATGCTAAAGCTAAAGTGTATACTATACACTTTATTACATTATATCATTATTACTGTGCTGAAACAAAAAATATAAAGTTTCAATTCTAGGTTACAATTCAATTAAAAAACTGCCATGACAAAGATACTTTTAAAAACAAATTAATTTTCTAAATGATGTAATTAATGTTTTTAATCTTGTTGATTTAGTCTGACGGAACCCTAATTGGAGTGATGGTTGATGAGATGAAGAGGCTGCTGAGGAAGCTGATGTCCAAATTTGTGCAAATGGATGTGATCAGGAAAGCTGAGGATATCCTAGATGTTGATTACAGGAACAAGGAGAACTGGCATGACACAGGCAACATAGCAGTATCACATGATGCCAGACAATACATGGAGCAAGTTGAAGACTATCTCTGATGCCACCAAAAAGAGGTTCTTTGACAGTGTAGTTAATTTTTACACAAGTGTTGTGACCAAAATGAACTTGAAAAAAAATTTTGTCTTAGTGATTGTCGCGCGCGCACGCGTCATCGGGGTTGGCAAACAGAAATCTCCCTATTTGCAATTTCTACAACTTAACAGGTATGATTATTAGGGCTGTCAAACGATTCAAATTTTTAATCGAGTTAATTACATCTTAAAAATTAATTAATCGTAATTAATCGCAATTCAAACCATCTATAAAATATGCCATATTTTTCTGTAAATTATTGTTTGAATGGAAAGATAAGACACAAGATGGATATATACATTCAACATACGGTACATAAGGACTGTATTTGTTTATTATAACAATAAATCAGCAAGATGGCATTAACATTATTAACATTCTGTTAACGCGATCCATGGATAGAAAGACTTGTAGTTCTTAAAAGATAAATGTTAAAACAAGTTATATAAATTTTATATTAAAACCCCTCTTAATGTTTTCGTTTTAATGAAATTTGTAAAATTTTCAATCAAAAAATAAACTAGTAGCCCGCCATTGTTGATGTCAATAATTACTTACACAATGCTCATAGGTGCTGAAGCCTATAAAATCAGTCACACTCACGCGCCAGCAGAGGGCGGCAAAACTCCATAAAACACAATTAACAAGTGGGCATTTCACTCTACTGTCATTTAAATCTGTCTGAGCGGGGCTTGTGCGTTAATTGCGTCAAATATTTTAACGTGATTAATTAAAAAAATTAATTACCGCCCGTTAACACGATAATTTTGACAGCCCTAAGAACTATATAAATCAAACCGTGTGTTTTATATCATTTTATTGGAAATGTGTACTGGCTGAGTAACAATAAGTAACTTCTTTGGGAAAAGTGTGGTTTATCTTGTTACCGATGCCGACCAAAAATGATGTAATGTCCAGGTTATAAAATCTCGCCAGCCACCCTCCCCGCACAGAGTGCCAAGTCGCCAACACGGGTCAAGTCTCTGAAAGTGCCCCCCCCCCCCCCCCCCCGAGTTGTTTCTGGGACATCTCTCCATGTGTGAAAGCCATGACATGGGTAAATCCCCCAAACTCCCATCAATCGGACGGTCGACTCGGGGGCTCCTGTTTATGGTCATCGCACCTGGGCTTTGTGCACATTTGTTCTGCTAATGCAGTGCTTCTCAATTATTTTCTGTTTTGCCCCCCACATGAAGACGTAAACGTTCCGCGCCACCCCAACTCTCTGCCGTCACTGTAAATATACTGTAGTATCATTTGTATATAAAATTCTTATTATTAAAAGTACACCTCTGCACAACATTGTGTTCTTTTTAATATTAAATGCAAAAAATAATATAGATCAACTTAGCATAAAGTGTAAAAAAACAACAACAACAAAAAACACATCTATACTGTAAAAATACACTCAAGAAAGATTTTTTGACCGTTCGATACTGAAAATTGAAATGTTGTAAAATCAATAAATAATAAAAAATTCAAATTGATTAGCAACATTAACTCAACAGGATAATATACCAAACAGTTAGACCGAAAAAAACAAAAATTAATAGAACAAAAATGACACTGTCATTGGATGGAGGGACAGTTTTTATTTTTGCTGCAGGCAGTATCAGCTCCTTTGCTAGGTATGCCACCTTACATGATGCTGACAGTGCTTGCTGGTTTACTTATGCCCAGTGTTGTTAATTTTACTTTTAAAAAGTAATTAATTACAGTTACAAATTACTTCTCCCAAAAAGTAATTGCGTTAGTAACTCAGTTACCTGAATGTAAGAGTAATTAGTTACTTGGCAAAGTAACTAGTGATAATTTTCTTTTTTTTTTCTCCAAAAAAAAAAACAAAAACAAAAACAAAAAAAAAACAGGTCACGCAATGTGAAGTTTAAAGGGTTTGGGGGACAGTTGGCCCTAGCCCAATTCTTTACCCTCCACTTAACTAGACGCAAGGATATTGCGATAACTAGACAGTAACCTTTGCTATGTGTTGAAGTCATTTAAAGTTGTGAATCAACCGTTAAAGTTGTTAAAATTGCTCCCGTTATTGCATTAGTTCCCTTCTGTCTACTTTCAACATGTGTAAGTTTTAAAACTGTTTCATCATTTAAAGAAAGGTTTAAGTTAAGATTTTGCCGGTTTAGGAGCATTTTAGATTTAAAAAAAAAGTTACTTAGGTTCGCTAGGAAGGATCTCTACATCAAAGCTTTCCTGAGAGGTCTACTGCTTTAAGATGGCGGCTCTTTACTAACGCATGTAGTCCTTAAAACATGTTGCCAGTGCAGCTGTGTCTGTAAATTGCATCTAGTTCTATAATATGATATTTACCGTGTCATGTGGGTGTAGTTTGTCGGCTATGGCTACAGTCAGGTATTATTGGAGCCACCTAGCATCGCGGTTGCAACGGCGTCTTCCACACTCCTGCTCTGCTCTCTCATCTCCGTGAGTCCGTTTCTCTCAGACATTTTTTTATTCAACCAACTTAGTAACGCATAGTAACGCACGCCTTTCCCGCCTCAGTAACGGTAACGGCGTTGCCAAGATGAGAAAAGTAATTAATTAGATTACGCATTACTAAAAACAATAACGCCGTTAGTAACGCCGTTATATTCTAACGCCGTTATTAACAACACTGCTTATGACTAAGGGGGAGGATTGTTGGGAGGATAAGGGGGAGGTTTGTTGGCAATTTTCAGCAGTTTTCGCTGAAAAAAAAAATTCCTGCTGTCCGCTGCAAACATTTTTAGACAAAGTAAACAGACTGGTCTTTCCTCGTCTCCCACTGTGCTAAAAGTCAAAGCCAAATGCTGCATACGCTTCGTCATATTTCCTTGTCTTAGCTTTTCATATCTCCGGTGCTCTTTGCTGTGTGCTCGTTTGGTTAAAAAATACTGCACACACGCTGAAAATGAGAGCTGCACTGCCACCCAGTGAATGGATGTGCAATTACACTTTATTATAGTACGGCAAAAAAGTATGTTCCCCAAGGTCACATGCGCCACCCTCAGCATCGCTCTGCGCCCCCCTGGAGGGGCCCGCCCCACTATTTGAGAAGTCCTGCGCTAATAGATCTTCCAATGTTTTGCCCCAAGACTTTTTCGTTCCAAACTTGACCTTATTACATAAATCGTTCTTACCATCAAGCATTCCTGCCACGCAAAAAGTTAGATTGAGAACGGCCTGTTTGTTCCACTCAAAAATATAATTCAAAATGAAAGCCCAAGTTTGTTTCTTTAGTGGGAAGTCCCCTGACAAGGATTTGTGTCCTCATTTGTGAATCTGTTATAAACAGTGATGTGTAAGAGGAATTTAGGCCCGCTTTATGAAAATATTTACTTCTCGTTATGGGTGCTTCAGTCTAGCGCAGGGGTCGGCAACCTATGACACGCGTGTCAGCACTGGCACGCGAAGGGTTAACCAGTGACACGCGAGCGCATGGCAAAATATATATTTTTTTTTTACCTGAAATTAAGACACTTTTAGTTGCACGCCCTGTTATTTAGGGCTTTACAGGAGCGTCCCTCCCGACCCCTCTGCCTATAGCGTTATTTGCGAACAATTATGGATTTTGAGCACACTTCCAGCTCTTCAATTTTTCGATTCCTGCGCTCGTCGTTTTTTTTCCCCCCTCTGCGCGCTCAATTCTGCGCGCTCAATTCAGCACCCGCTACTAACGTGTCACGAAGCCAACCAGTCAGAGAGCTGGCGGAAGTACACAGTGTCACCAATCTGCACTTTTTGGTGCTGTTACTCCAAGCCCCAGCGTGGAGGCCGGTGTTCTGACAAAATTTGCAACCTAGAACAGGTGTTCTGACAGAACACCGGCGGGCCAGTAAGCGAGTACACAGCCGGCGAGTCGCCGGCGTCCGCGCCGGGAGCCCCGTCACTTTAACTTTGAATTGAGATCCCGAGGTAACACCCTCGCCCCGGTGCGGAGGCCGGTCGCTTAAGATACGGGACTGTACACCCCTGTCCCGGCGCATCGCAACACTCCGGTTGGACCCCGATTGCCAGCTGTCAGGTCAGGGCAGCGGGTGAAGCGATGCTTGCACTGTAGTATGGAGTGGACCGGCGATTAACGTGGCTCGTTGCCGTCGATTCGTCCGGTGCTTACTTCGGAGAGGTGGCAATGTGTATAAAAACACTGTGACGCGTTGGATGGCGTTTTACTGGAGACTTTTATTAAACAAAACAAAAACCAGCGGGGGACACAGCCTCTTCTCTCCTTTTCACGGCGCTCTCCACTCTCTCTCAACACCTTCCTTTGCTCCCTCTCTTTTTCTCGCACAGACTCCCAATTCTTCTTCTACGCTTAACTAGTAAGCCGATCATATTGTAGGGGACAGCGGCCCCTTGGGGATACCGGTAACAACTGGTTGCCTGGTTACTTCCGGTAGCTCTTTTGTGCATTATGCCTCGAGGGTGTTGTGTGTCGCACAACAAGTGTCAAACACCACTACGAGACAAAACATGAAAATTCATAGAAAACAGGGCCAAGGAACACATTAAAGTGGGCATCTTTTATATTTGTAATATAAAATATAAAATTGTGCATATAATTCACTGTTTAAGTTGCGAGTGAACAAGACAAAATGTAAGAGTCGGCTGTTCTGACTTTGAAGGCTCTCTGTACTGTGAGAGACCTGCACTGAGAATCACACCTGTTCCCCTTTGAGTGCTGGTGTGTGTGTGTGTGTGTGTGTGTGTGTGTGTGTGTGATATGTTTGCATAAAATGGTACAGCTGTACAGCTGTTATTACTGTTGCACTTATTTTCAAGTTTTGATATTTTCTACAATATGCATTAGTTTTTAGTTAATTGATGAAGACGAATGGTAGTTATACAAATTAAATGTATGTCCATGTTTTTTTTTATTTGGAGTAAAATTACAGCTCTGCCGGATATAAAAATTCGGATGCGCGTCATTAATCTTGGGGTGGCACACTGATTGACAAGAAAATTTGAAAGTGGCACTCCACACCAAAAAGGTTGCTGACCCCTGGTCTAGCGGGTTCAAAGTATGCTAATGATAACCTGGTCGATAGAAATTGATTGGAGTGCTCTAATTCAAAGGATGGAGATGAACTGGTTTGTGGAAACGTTGCTTGATGTGGTCTTGGAATGTGTTAAAGTGACTGGTCCAACTGTTGTTTTAATTCAGGGAATTACAGTATCACATTTGACACAAGAAATGATTTGGCAAGCGGCAGAATTGGGAAGTAACGCGTTACATTTACTTGGGTAACTTTTTGAGAAAAATGTACTTAGTAGTAGAGATGTCGGGATGCCGATCGATCGGGTCCGATCACGTCATTTTCAAAGTATCGGAATCGGCAAAAAAATATCGGCCATGCCTTTTTTTAATATATATACGTATATATTTTAATTAAATCGTTTTCTAATTGTATTTAACGTTACAGACATAATATGTTACACTCATCCTTCTTTATGAGTCTTTAGTTTAGGCTTAAGGTAGGGTTAGCAAAAATATCCCAATAACGGCGGCAAATAATTTATTAATAAATGTGTCACCTTAATTTTAACGCAATTAATGTATGCACTGCATGACCCTCTCACTCATTGTCGCACTCAATCTGTAATGACGCCGTTTTACCTATATAGAGAGATAAAAGGCAGCGCTAAATGAGTAGAGTGAATTTTGACAGCCTTTGGAACCTTTCTTCAATTGGCTAAAGCCTTGCAATCCCTCTCCTTATGATTAGAAATATCATGGGAAGCAATGTGGGGAAGCAAGGTGGCAACTGATCTTGTTCTTAACACCTTAAATTATTTCCCAAAGCAGAGAAGATATATCCATTGGTAGCACGACGCACAGTCATGGTTCCACTTCCCATCATGCATTGGGGCATGGCTGCAGTATCATTTACTGAAAGCTCAACAAATACACTAGATGGCAATATTTAGTCACAATATACAAAGTCAGAAGTCTTTCTATCCGTGGATCCCTCTCACAGAAAGAATGTTAATAATGTAAATGCCATCTTGAGGATTTATTGTCATAATAAACAAATACAGTACTTATGTACTGTATGTTGAATGTATATATTTGTCCGAGTTTTATTCATTTTTTTCTTAATGCATTGCCAAAATGTATATGATCGGGAAAAATTATCGGGAATGATTGGAATTGAATCAGGAGCAAAAAAAAAAGCAATCGGATCGGGAAATATCGGGATCGGCAGATACTCAAACTAAAACGATCGGGATTGGATCGGGAGCAAAAAAACATGATTGGAAAACCCTACTTAGTAGTTTTACAACACCATGCGTTTTACTTTCACATGATTAGATTTGTGAAGAAAATATGCTACTCTTACTCCGCTACTTTGGGCTACGCCAGTTGTTACATTTTCCTCTTTATTAGATTTTACTTTTTTGACAGAGACGCCAACAGTGGCTCTACCAGTTTCACCAATAAGCCGTCGAAACAATAATCACGTGACTCGATTATATCAATCAGACTCAAGCTTGCCATTCTATGATCACGCCGGTCTGTTCAATCACGTGGTATCTTTAAAGCACAGTAAAAAATGAAGTATTTGACATAGAGCGCCGCTATCAAGAAGACTAAAAAATGTGGATTTTAATTAGTGCTGCGACGATTAATCGATTAACTTGAGTAATTCGATTAGAAAAATATTCGAATAACCTTTGCTGCTTCGAGTATTCGTTTAATTAAAGTGTGTTGTAATGGTTTGTTTTGAACGTGTTTGCATTCAGTTTTATTGATTTGGGTGGATACACTGACCTCAAGTGGCAACAGTGAATATGACACAACTCAGCAGGAGGTTGAAGCTTTATTGCTTCAAGAAGCTTCATGGCTGAATCTAGCTGCTCCCTGTTAAGACCAACAAAAGTTTTTGTTTGAACTGATGTTTTTTAATGAATTCGTCATTTAGCTTAGAGGTATATTTAGCCATTTTTTTGTGAGAATATGTGTTTGAACCATTTGTTAAGAGCATTGTAAAAAAAAAAAAAGCATTTTATAGCATTTGTGCTATCGGATTTTTGCTATGTAAGTTAGCCAATTGTTCTTTTGTTGTACTTAGATTGTCATTTATTTATTTTGTTTATACAGTTTGAGGCTCAGCTCAGGTATTTTAATTTTTTTGTTCCTTATCTGATTACTCCATTATTCAAACTAACTAGTTCATCGATTAATCGACTACTAAAATAATCGACAGCAGCAGGCCGAATTTTAATCGTAATGATTAACCATGGAAAACAGGAGATAGGACCCTTTTAGTTTCATGATAGGAAATATGTTTTCTCCACTAGAGGGCACTCATGCTCTTTGGATGAATATGCTTCATTTTTGTAGATATTTTTTTTCTCTCACTGGAATCCAATGATTAAAAAAAAAAAAAAATTCTTTGGCTTAATATGAATATGTAAACAGTAGGTAGTACCGTGGTCCAGTATAACAATATCAGTTCATCGTAAGCAGTTACTCTCAATGTTACTCAGTACTTGAGTGTTCTTTTCTACAAATGCTTTTTTACTTGTACTTGAGAACAATTTTGGATGATTACTTTTACTTATTTTGGAGTAACGCTACTCTTACTTGAGTAAATTTTTTGGCTACCCTACCCTACCCTACCCACCTCTGGCTAGCGGTAAAGTTACTATCCCAAGTTCAGTTTTGATTGATAGGTTGTTTTCCTCTAAGAATTTTTTTTTTTTGCAGAGGTGTAACTCTATTTTGGAGTAACAGCAGGGGTGAAATTGGGCCAGAACGGTCAGGAACGCAGTTCCGGTATAAGATTCAGGGCCAGAACACAGTTCCGGTATACGATTCAGGGCCGGAATGCTGTTCCGGTACACGGTGCTTTGATTATGAAAATACGACTGCAACTGTCAAAACGCTATGTCAAAAAAAAAAAGCTAAGCTGCCACACTTGCATTTCATCTCCAAGAAGAGAACAATCTACCAACATCAGATTTACATACACAAGTGTTAACAACATGCATAATAAAGTGCTTGTATAGCGTAAACCGTTTCCACCAATATCCATTGTTTATTTTCTTCCACGGACGGCATGGAGTTTTCCCTAGCTGCTGCAGTTATCAGAGTCTGACGATGATGAGTCACGTCAATGTGCGAATGCACGCAGCAAAGCAAAACGCCTGGACTCATTTATCCAATCAATTGGCTGACATACTGACATGTGATCAGCAGATATCTCTGACTGGTTCAAATGTGCATGTTTTCTGGAACAGCAAAAAAAAAAATTGATGCGACAAAAAAAGGGCATACAACATAAAATGGATCAAATAGCAACGAAACAGTTGAGGAGGCTTATTTATCATATTTTGTTTTATTTGATCTAAAGGGGAGGTTCAGAGCATCTTCGCTTTCAATGTGCACTTTGGACTTTTATTTGTTCATTTATGTTAGGCTACTTATTCATTTCATTATGATTTAAAAAAGTCAATGTTTGTGCTTTCTTCAAAATATACTCTATTTCACTCTGCATTATTTAAGTAATTTGTACCCCCTGTTCGCACTATAAGGCGCACCTGACTATAAGCCGCAGCCCACCAAATTTGGCACGAAAACGGCATGTGTTCATTGATAAACCGCACTGGACTATAAGCCGCAGCTGTCCTCACTGTATCATGGGATATTTACACCAAAGGGTATTAACCGGTACAACCTTATTTGACAGCAGCATCATTTGACCGACTGTCATAAGACCAAATGAACCATCATTAAACTTACCTAACCCTAACCAATTAGTGCACAGCTTTATTGCTTCAAGAAGCTTCATTTGGCCATCACTGCTCCCTTGAGGGAGACAGTCAACCTCTGCTGCCACCTGCTGTTGACTGTTGTCATCCAACATGCCTCTTAGCATGCATTGCAGCACTACAGATGTAAATAACAATCAAAAATCATGTTCTGTGCTAAATATTTCTTCAGTTACTGTTCCAATTGTTTCATCAATTGCTAGTTATGGTATTTGCTAACACTTTGACAGTGGTGCCATAAGACTGTCATTACACAATCATAATTATGACACGTCTCTGTCCTGAGCATTCATGAATGCTTATAACAGATGTCATTAAGTGTTATCCGGCAAATGATCTCACTTTTGAACGGATGCAAAAGATCCAAGATGGACAAAAATTGAGTTAGTGACATAATTTGCCAAATGACACTTAATGACATAAGCATTCAGTAATGTCCATGATAGTGTCATGTCATAATTTTGATGATCTTATGACAGTCTTATGACACCGCTGTCAAATAATGTGTTACCTAAAAAAATCAACAAATAAGCAGCACTGGACTATAAGCCACAGGTATCAAAATGAAGGCAAAAAGTAGCGGCTTATAGTCCGAAAATTACGGTACTTATTTTTCTGAATGTATGTTACCTCGATTTTTATTAGAAAAAAATGTAAATGTTTAGACTAACTTGAATTTTAACATACAGCCTATGTTCTTAAGTAGTTAAAATTTAAATCTGGCATTTAGTATGTGAGGAAATGAGGGAAAATAAAAATTAGGAGATGGAGGTTGGGGTTATTGCTCTTTTTGTTATCTTTTATTTTGCAAATCATTGAAAAAATTACAATTTTGAATGAAAATCGGTGTTTGTATGTGTTATAGAAATAACTGTGCTAAAACAGTTTTCTGTGCATTTCAGTAGTTTAAGAGGTTTGACCCCCCCCCCCCCCCCCCAAAAAAAAAAAAAAAAAAAGAAAACAAAAAGTTCCGGCAAGAAATTCTAGCCACTTTCACCCCCGAGTAAGAGGCACTAGCTGTGATTTTAGTTCAGGCGACTTTTGAGATCTTGAGTTCAGTTAGGGATTCACTCGTGGTTTTACACAAACCACAATTTTTGTTGTTGTTCTTCCAGCGCTCTGCTTTCACTGAAAGAGGCCTACTCTACTGGAGGGAAAGAGGGTTTTTTTTCCTTTTCCGGAAATTCATATGAGGCGTGCTACAAAAAAAGTGATTCAGTCTTGGGAGATTTATTTTTGTGAATGTCATGTGATTTTAATTTAATGATTTACAGTGTGTTGGGAGGGATTTTAGGTTTTGATGTCATTACAAAAATCAAACCTTGTTCAGATCTTGTGTCATTTAGCTGGATTATGTTTGAAATAGAAACCATATTTTTCAAAATGCATTCCAGTGAAAACTGTAGCCAAGTTTATCCAATGTCAGAAGTGTCCAGCTAAACCTGGAATTTGAAGCTGTAAGCTAACTGTTTACGGTTAACCCTCTGTGCAGGAATATAAACTAGTTTTACAAACTTATAAACTATCAAAATTGATCTGATTAAATTGATATTTATCGAAAATTTATTAAATTGAGAGTTTTAAAATCAATCTTCTCATGGCAATGTGTTGTATTATCTTTAACTTCCAGCAGAGGGCACTAGATTCTTTTTATAGTTTTATCGGCCCATTCTTGCTGCGTTATCACAATACTATCAGAAGATGTCGCTGTTTTTTCAAATGACGCTTCAGGACGGGATTTTTGGAAGCGATTAAAACAAAAGTACTATCGTGAGCAATACAGAGTACTATGAAAATTCCCGCCACAAAAAAAAAATATCCAATAAAACAAGAAGCCATTCCTGCCACGCGGAAAAAAAATAATAGTAAAGTATGGAAACTTCATTTTTCAACAACAACAAAAAAAAGCCCATTTCCGCCTGTGGATTTTTTTTTTTTTTTAAACTTGCTACTGCTGCTGACGAATACAGTATGATAAATGGAGGGAAATTACTAAAGAAAAATGAGTAAGATTGTACTGTATTTTCAGAGGGCGTAGATTTGCATAGGGACGGTAGGGACATAACCCTACTAACTTTTGAGGATGTTCAAATTGTCTCCACCAACTTTTAAGGAACCGTATTTACATTATATAATGACCTGTTATATAGGTAATTTAGATTGTCTTCCAATAGGTTGTAAGGCTAGAATTGACCCAACCGTAATTAAGTGAATTATTCTTCCCATAAATTGTAAGGATAGATTGCCCCAACCGTAATTCAGTGAATTATTTTCATGATTTTCGGACCACTGACATTTACCCCTGTGCCAATCCATTTTTTCCCCCGCAAACGCACATTTGATTGGCTGATGACTTGACCCCGCCACCTCGCGTGCACACACACACACACACACACAATAACAGCCCCGACAGAAATACATGTCAACAACATGCCACCTCCGCCTGCCCCTTTGAAGAGGAGGGACATTATTTTTGGGCCAACAGCAGTAGCTGCAGCAGCCACTGTAAGCAATGTAAAAAAAATGTCAATGTTGTGGAGGTGGGGAACACACAACAAATTTTGCTACTGAAAGTCCAACTGTCATGAGAGTTAGCATAACATTAAACTGTGTGAATTTGCTAACTGCAAAACTCGAGTACGAAGATACTGAGAGAAAATTGTCCTCTTGTATTTTGCTAACTGCAAAACTCGAGTACGAAGACACTGAGAGAAAATTGTCCTCTTGTGTACTGTATGTAGTCTACTGTTATCTTTCATTAAACTGTGACAAAAATGTAGTGAACCGAGGTTTACCCCCTTCTTCCCAATGTTCATTTTTATTTTATTTGTGTGGTCTTAAAGCACCACAAAAGGAGCTTTCATTTTTCAACAATTTTCAACTCGGGTGACTTGAAGTTCCGCTCTGACACCCCCAATTTGGCCAAACTCAAAATTGTCCTATATGCATGTGTGATACATCATCGGAAAGCTTAAAATCTCAATTTTCTGGGGGAAGAAAAATTTTGAAGAAGGGGGTATTTAAAAAAATAGAAAAATGTTAACAGCAAAACCCTGTCTGGAGGTGAGTGTTAGGGTCCGCGAACGCGGAAACAAGGTTGGACCTCACAACAGAGACAAACGACTGAGGGAAGCGTACAAGGGTTTATTAAATACAAAACAAAAACACACGCGATCGCGGCCAAAAGGGGAAATAACAAAACGGGTCCGTGACAGGAGGTCGACAGGGATCAATATACAAACGCGAAGGTAAACCAAGGTGGTAGGCAGTGAGCCAATAAAATAACTAAAATACACTCACGTACCTGCACAAGGTAGAGGCATACAAAACTAAAGCGACAGGCGACTAAAACCCACAGAAAGGGCGAAATTACCAAAATAGCAAGAATGACAAGGATGTCGAATGGCGACCAGCAAGGAAAATATCTCGGCAGCCTTCTCTGAGATCACCCGCGCTTAAATGCCATGTTGATGAGCCTGCATTGGATTCAGGTGAGACGTCGGACACGCCCACCACTACCAGGTCTGCAACAAAAACACAATCCAACCAGCAGCAGAATGTGACAGTGAGAGCACGCGAGAGCAGAATTACAGACGCCATGACTTTAACGAGATATTATCGCGTACTTACCTTACTTTGATCTAAAAACTCCATGTAACATGTAACACCGAGCGTCAGGACACAGCTGTGAATGGCCACAGCTGGATTTTATGGGTGAAAGATGATAATATAACAAGGGTCACAATGCAGAAATCGCAGACATCAAGGAGTGGTAGAGATTTTCTTTTTCACATATTTTCCCTTTTAAACGTTTTTTTTCTTCCAATTTTTCTTTGTTTGGATCCATTATTTATCATCTAACTAGGGCTGTCAAAATTATCGCGTTAACGGGCGGTAATTAATTTTTTGTATTAATCACGTTAAAATATTTGATGCAATTAACGCACTTGCCCAGCTCAGACAGATTTAAATGACCGAAGAGTGAAAGGCCCACTTGTTAATTGTGTTTTGCGGAGTTTTGCTGCCCTCTGCTGGCGCTTGGGTGCGACTGATTTTATAGGCTTCAGCACCCATGAGCATTGTGTAATTGTGGCGGGGCTCTTGCTCCCAAAAATGGCAACTGAAGCAGTATGATGGTTTTTAAATGTTTTACTAACAACGTTCCCAACAAGTAAACAAGCAGTGTTCTGTGACAAAGTGCAAAAGTGATTATTTACAAAAGTTAAACCAAAATTCATCATATTTACAAAAACATTATTTGCATGACAAATAAAAATAAAAAGGTCTGTTACCTGATCTGCACCACTGCGTGACTCCAAATGACTGAGGTAGGAAAGGTAGGTCCCTCTTTATATCTCCTGGCCCCTCCCCTCCAGCCAATTAACTCCAAAAGTTCAGTTATCTGCTTAATAACTCCAGTTTGTGTAATATTAGCTTCACTATAAATTAAAGAAAAATACAATAAACAAAATACTGGTACTACTATACCGAAATAACATTTGGAAAGAAAAATAAATTTACGTTGGGCAAAAACTCAAGCCGTACGGTGACGTCACTCGCCGACGTCCCACCCGCGACGTCATAAAACCAGGAAGTGAATGCGTACTCGGTTTTGACAGTTCAGCACATGAATAGAGGATGACTACATGTGGGAATGTTTGTTAAGAGTATGGCGTAAGGATGTTGTAGCGGCAGCCTAGTGTGCACCCCAGACCCCCGCGACGCCTAACAAGTTAACAGGTATGGTGTGAGTGTGTGTGTGTCAAAAGAATAATATTGAAAACGCCGGGTTGGCCGTGTTTCATGCGTTATTGAGGACGCCGAGTTTCCCGTGTGTTATGTATTATACCGAGGACGCAATATTTCCCCCGTGATCTGACGGGGCTACTCCGTCACAGTAAGTAATTATTGACATCAACAATGGCGGGCTACTAGGTTTTTTTTTTGATGGAAATTTTTACAAATTTTATTAAAATGAAAACATTAAGATGGGTTTTAATATAAAATTTCTATAACTTGTACTAACATTTATCTTTTAAGAACTTTCTACCCATGAATCGCTTTAACAGAATGTTGTTAAAGTTAATGCCATCTTGTTGATTTATTGTTGTAATAAACAAATACAGTCCCTATGTACCGTATGTTGAATGTACAGTGCCTTGCAAAAGTATTTGGCCCCCTTGAACCTTGCAACCTTTCACCACATTTCAGGCTTCAAACATAAAGATATAAAATTTTAATTTTTTGTCAAGAATCAACAACAAGTGGGACACAATCGTGAAGTGGAACAAATTTTATTGGATAATTTAAACTTTTTTAACAAATAAAAAACTGAAAAGTGGGGCGTGCAATATTATTCGGCCCCCTTGCGTTAATACTTTGTAGCGCCACCTTTTGCTCCAATTACAGCTGCAAGTCGCTTGGGGTATGTTTCTATCAGTTTTGCACATCGAGAGACTGACATTGTTGCCCATTCTTCCTTGCAAAACAGCTCGAGCTCAGTGAGGTTGGATGGAGAGTGTTTGTGAACAGCAGTCTTCAGCTCTTTCCACAGATTCTCGATTGGATTCAGGTCTGGACTTTGACTTGGCCATTCTAACACCTGGATATGTTTATTTTTGAACCATTCCATTGTAGATTTGGCTTTATGTTTTGGATCATTGTCCTGTTGGAAGATAAATCTCCATCCCAGTCTCAGGTCTTGTGCAGATACCAACAGGTTTTCTTCCAGAATGTTCCTGTATTTGGCTGCATCCATCTTCCCGTCAATTTTAACCATCTTCCCTGTCCCTGCTGAAGAAAAGCAGGCCCAAACCATGACGCTGCCACCACCATGTTTGACAGTGGGGATGGTGTGTTCAGGGTGATGAGCTGTGTTGCTTTTACGCCAAACATATCGTTTTGCATTGTGGCCAAAAAGTTCAATTTTGGTTTCATCTGACCAGAGCACCTTCTTCCACATGTTTGGTGTGTCTCCCAGGTGGCTTGTGGCAAACTTTAAACGAGACTTTTTATGGATATCTTTGAGAAATGGCTTTCTTCTTGCCACTCTTCCATAAAGGCCAGATTTGTGCAGTGTACGACTGATTGTTGTCCTATGGACAGACTCTCCCACCTCAGCTGTAGATCTCTGCAGTTCATCCAGAGTGATCATGGGCCTCTTGGCTGCATCTCTGATCAGTTTTCTCCTTGTTTGAGAAGAAAATTTGGAAGGACGGCCGGGGCTTGGTAGATTTGCAGTGGTCTGATGCTCCTTCCATTTCAATATGATGGCTTGCACAGTGCTCCTTGAGATGTTTAAAGCTTGGGAAATCTTTTTGAATCCAAATCCGGCTTTAAACTTCTCTACAACAGTATCTCGGACCTTTCTGGTGTGTTCCTTGGTTTTCATAATGCTCTCTGCACTTTAAACAGAACCCTGAGACTATCACAGAGCAGGTGCATTTATACGGAGACTTGATTACACACAGGTGGATTCTATTTATCATCATCGGTCATTTAGGACAACATTGGATCATTCAGAGATCCTCACTGGAGTGAGTTTGCTGCACTGAAAGTAAAGGGGCCGAATAATATTGCACGCCCCACTTTTCAGTTTTTTATTTGTTAAAAAAGTTGAAATTATCCAATAAATGTTGTTCCACTTCACGATTGTGTCCCACTTGTTGTTGATTCTTGACAAAAAAATTAAATTTCATATCTTTATGTTTGAAGCCTGAAATGTGGCGAAAGGTTGCAAGATTCAAGGGGGCCGAATACTTTTGCAAGGCACTGTATATATCAATCTTGTGTCTTATCTTTCCATTCCAACAATAATTTACAGAAAAATATGTCATATTTTATAGATGGTTTGAATTGCGATTAATTGTGATTAATTACGATTAATTAATTTTTAAGCTGTAATTGACTCGATTAAAAATTTTAAGCGTTTGACAGCCCTACTTTAAACATATTTTAAACTTAAAACAATGATAATATATAATAGTAACTGCATTTATGTAAATCCTTCTGCTGCCACTATCTACTTTCCTACCATAATAGAAAAAAAAAACTGAATTCCTCACTATTGTATTGCAGGGCTAACACAGGCCTATTATGTTCAGCCATTTACTACATCATTAATCTAAATTATTACCCATTTCATAGCATTTCAGTGTTTCATAGCTGACAGTTCAAGATCATTGATCGAAGATTGGATGATGTTGATACATATTTTCCTTGAACACCCTCAAAGGTGGCATCCAGCGCTAGAGCTGACGGGTGCAGAGAGCGCCTTTGAAAGCGCTCTCTAAGCCTCGGGGTGCCGAGAACTGGAGTAGAGCCGCAATGAGACAAGCGCAATCAGTTCCCCCTCTTCCAATCTTCTTTCGGGGCCTATCTACTTGAACAGGCTTCTCTTAATGACTTTCTCCATCGCTTCTCGCCAGCTTTTGCCGGGGACTCTCCAGCACAGACTCTTGGCTGCGTTTAAATACGCTCACCATTCTATTCTATCCCTGCTGTACCTTTTTCCCCCACAACGCTGCTTTCCAAATATCTCCGGGGTGTCAGTTGCGTCATGTGACTGGTGTGTTGATGATTACAGAGCTAGCTTGGCACTCGAATGAAGCCGAGAAACGAAAATACTTCCAAAAAAACAAGTAGTGTAGGTCAAAATGTTCTCCAAAAAAAAAAAAAAAAAAATAGTACCCCTCCTCCACATTCTGTCCGGGCCTGGCGTCTGGTCCGCGAGAGCTGCATTTAATTAGTTTCTGTAGGCTTAATTAGGGTCTGAAGTGAGGGGTGCGGGACCGGAACAAAAAGCGGGTCAGGGTGCGCGAATGGAAGGATGCAGGTGCACTGTGGCGGTTGCCAGAAAATGCCAAAAATAGGACGAATTGGACAGGAAGAAGAGAGATGTTGTCACCCGGGTTGGTTGTCGCACTTGGTATTACTCGGCCTACAGAGGGCGGTATTGCGCTAAATCGAAGTATCAGAATTGCGACAAGAAAAAATCTACAGTGTCTTATAGGGGTGTGGGAAACTCTGGGTAGCTCACAATGCGATACAATTTGCGATACCGATGAGCTTGCAATATGAAAATACAACAATTATCGATACATGGGTCAGGAAGTCATTTTACGATATTCTACATACAAATAATAAACAGAACAATGAGCTATTTTCGTCATTCTGCTGTGAATTTCAGTGAGTTTATCACAAGTAGACGTCCAATCTGTTTGAGGTGGGAGGGATTTAGCATTACAGTTCGCCAGTGTTGTCACAGATTACTTGAAAAAGTAATTTAATTACCGATTACTGATTACGCCTCAAAAAAGTAATCTACCTACTTTACTGATTACTTCATTATCAAAGTAACTAAGCTACTTTAAAAGTAATCTATCAGTTACTCTTTACCCATTTTTCTCCCTTTGCCGCCTCAACATAAGAATGACAACAGAAAAATGTCATCACATGTAATTGACTTTCCGATGATTGAATTTAAAGGGGAATATCAGAATTTCGCGCTAGCTTAACCACCCCGGAGCCCTGAAACTAACAAATATCTGACAAACTGCTTGGAATTTGTTGAAATCAACTCCACAGACCAACTAAACCCCGCTAACTCTCAGATCAAGCCTCACGTCAAAACTTCTGAATTTCAGGTTATGGTTAACAGCATATCTGTGCCAATGTAAAACAAGGCAAACTGACAGCACAATAATCAACAACACACAAGTGGATTGTACAGTGCAATAAACACAAAGGTGGTGGCGGGCGCGGATGCGCGTGCAGCCGTGCACATTAACAACCCGGAAGTACCCCTCTCAACACACACGCGGTCAATTTGGCCACAAAACGTGGCGGCAACTTAGCACTTTACACTCAATCGGACTTACAACACATCCCACAGATGCTAAACGAACACATCACCTCACGGCATAAATGTTGAACATGCATATGATGTAAACAAAGCTTGCCAACTTAGAGCGATGACTGCCCGTTGTTGCTACGGCAAAGCAACGAAACGGCCGCGCATGTAGGGGGTCCAACCTTTTGCTGATACTCTCCAGAATGAAGGAAAAATACTTCATTCATGGATATCCACAGATCAACATTCCAACATTCTCCAAACCAAGATACTTGGGATTTGTTATGCGAGCAGACGACTTGCATTCATGGTGCAAAAATTAAACGAACGATAAATGATTGAAAACAAATATTGTCATTGTGAAGGAGCCATAAATTGTTAAGGCCATGACCGTATATATCAGTTTGATATCAGTATCAGATTTTTTGAGTTAGATAATATCGGGATATCGATTACTGGTTAAAAAGTCATTATCGGACACTCTAAAAGGAAGATATTAATGCAAGAGTAAAAATCGTGACAACCAATCCCGTTCTCTCCACCATAAAATGCTTTCAAGTGAAGCTTTAACATCGGTTTACATAAAGGATTGATAAAACAAGCGCGGAGGGATGACGAGACTAGATTTGACCTTTCCGAGAGCATAACAGGGGCAACTCTGGCATGGTTAGATGGCCCCCGAGTGCGCGAGGGGGTCCCGGGGCCCTTTAGACAGGCGCCAACCCAGCGGGGGAAGCCCAGACAATCACGCGGCTCCAGATCCAAAACGGAGGGGCGAAGGACAGAAGGGCTTAAAGGTGGAGGACGAAGAAGGTCCAGGTGGGAACGGGAAGCCGTGGGGAAGAAAGAAGTGAGGTGGAGGAAAAGAAGAACAAGAAAGGGGGAACTGGGGAGAGATGGCATCCATTCTCCCTCAGAGCCCCCCTTCCTCTGTTACGGCGTTTATCGCCGTCGCGGATCGTGCCGTATGAACAGCGATCCAAGTCAACCATCTGCTGTGGCTTGATAAGCCTTGGAGAGGCAGCCATTGAGCTGTCACTCACAGAAAGAGAGCGAGAGAGAGAGAGGAAAGAAGTGGAAGGCCAGGAGAGGAATGGAAGGCAAAAAGATCGGCAAGGCATCTGTCTCGCGCCGGGAAAGACTTAACGTCAACGAGACGTCCGGCCGCCCGTTAATCCCGCCTCTCTAATCAGAAGTCGTCTAGTGGACGATTTATGCTTTTTGTCGCTTTCTTTTACGCTAATCGTGCCGTGCAGACGTTTTTTTTTTTTCCTTCTAAATGTCATCAGGAATACTCTGCGTGATTAAGCCATACCCGAAACACTGGACATGACGGAACAGTTTAATAAAGAGAGGGGGTTTCCTAAGAGATAGTTAAATTTAATCCAAATTTAAATTGTTGGCTGCCATTGATGACGCTGGACGGTCAATCAGGGGTGAAAGTGGCTAGGATTTCTTGCCGGAATTACCCGATGTGAAGATTGCAACAGAGCCAGAAATTGCATTTATTTATTTATTTATTTTCCCTTCTTCTTTTTTTTTTGGGGGGGGGGGGGGGGGGGGGCAAACCTCTTAAACTACTGAAATGCAAAGAAAACTGTTTTAGCACAGTTATTTTTGTAACATACAAAAACTGATTTTCATTCAAACTATAATTTTTCAATGATTTGCAAAATAAGAGTTAACAGAAACAGCAATAACCCCAACCTCCATCTCCTAAATTTTTATTTTCCCCCATTTCCTCACATTCTAAATGCCAAATCTCAATTTGAACTACTTAAGAACATAGGATATATATTAAAATTGAAGTTCATGTAAACCTTTACTTTTTTTGTTTGTTCTAATAATAAACATATAAGTAACATACCGTAATTTTCGCACTATAAGGCGCACCTGACTATAAGCTGCTACCCACCAAATTTTGCACGAAATCGGCATTTGTTCGTAGATAAGCCGCAGCTGTCCTCACTGTATTATCGGACATTTGGACCAAAAGATATTAAACGGTAACACTTTATTTGACAGCGGCATCATACGACTGTCATAAAACCAAATGAACCACCAATTGGCTGCAAAGTTTCATTGCCTCAAGAAGCTTCATTTGACCATCACTGCTCCCTTGGGGGTGACAGTCAACCTCTGCTGCCTCCTGATGTTGTCCAACATGCCTCCTAGCATGCATTGCAGCGCTACAGATGTAAATAGCAATCAAAGTTCATGTTCTGTGCTAATTATTTCTTCATTTACTCTTCCATTTGTTTCATTTATTGCTAGTTATGGTATTTGGTAACACTTTGACAGTGGCGCATACTGTATAACTGTCATTAGACATTCATAATTATGACATAACACTGTCATGAGCATTTATTAATGATTTAAGAGATGTCATTTAGTGTTATCTGGCAAATTATCTCACTTTTTGTCATGTCTAGGAAGTCATGTTAGTGTTTTGTTTGTTGGTGCAGAATTTCCTGCTTTTATTTTGGTAATATCATTCTGCCTGGTTCCAGCTTTACTTCCTGCTCTACCCAATCAGGCTGATCGTATCCACCTGTGAGCCATTGTATATATTGTCTGAATCTAACCTTGCCCTGTGTCGGCTCGTCTTGTATCCTGCCATGTTCCATGTTACCAGCTCATGTAAGCCTTTTCTTGACCAAGATTTATGTTGTGTTCAAATGCCCTTTTTGTTACTTTGTTGACTTTGCTCATATTTTTGGTATCCAGCATGCGCTGTGATTTTTCGTTGACTTTGCCCAGATGTTTGGTGTCCAGCAAGCGCTGTGATTTTTCGTTGGCTCTTTTTCAACTCCTGTGAATTGAAAATAAATATTTTTGTTAAAAAGGAACATTCGTGCATTTGGGTCCTTAGTGAATCCCTGTCACTTTTGAATGGATGTAAAAGATCCTCACTGGACATAAATGGAGTTACTGACATAATTTGCCGGATGACAATGACATAAGCATTCAGTAATGCCCATAATAGTGTTATATCATAGTTATGATGGTCTTATGACAGTGTTATGACGCTCCTGTCAAATAAAATGTTACCTATTAACTCAAATAAATCAATAAATAAGCTGCACTGGACTATAAGCCGCAGGATTCAAAATGAAGGAAAAAAGTAGCCGCTTATAGTCCGAAAATTACAGTACATTCAGAAAAATAAGTACAAATGACTTGTATTATGCAGAGTGAAATGGAATATATTTTGAAAATTGCGCAAACATTGACTTTTTTAAATCATAAGGAAATGAATAAGTAGCCTAACATACAGGGGGGCAAATAAGTATTTAGTCAACCACTAATTGTGCAAGTTCTCCCACTTGAAAATATTACAGAGGCCTGTAATTGTCAACATGGGTAAACCTCAACCATATGAGACAGAATGTGGAAAAAAAAAACAGAAAATCACATTGTTTGATTTTTAAAGAATTTATTTGCAAATCATGATGGAAAATAAGTATTTGGTCTATGCCAAAAGTTCATCTGAATACTTTGTTGTGTTCCCTTTGTTGGCAATAACGGAGGCCAAACGTTTTCTGTAACTCTTCACAAGCTTTTCACACACTGTTGCTGGTATTCTGGCCCATTCCTCCATGCAGATCTCCTCTAGAGCAGTGATGTTTTGGGGCTGTCGTTGGGCAACATGGACTTTCAACTCCCTCCTCACCCCGTGGCGTCAAAATGATAAGAACGGGGAGCAAAAATCCCAGAACCACACGGGGGGACCTAGTGAATGACCTACAGAGAGCTGGGACCACAGTAACAAAGGCTACTATCAGTAACACAATGCACCGCCAGGGACTTAAATCCTGCACTGCCAGACGTGTCCCCCTGCTGAAGAAAGTACACGTCCAGGCCCGTTTGCGGTTCGCTAGAAAGCATTTGGATGATCCAGAAGAGGACTGGGAGAATGTGTTATCGTCAGATGAAACCAAAATAGAACTTTTTGGTAGAAACACAGGTTCTCTTGTTTGGAGGAAAAAGAATACTGAATTGCACCATACCCACTGTGAAGCATGGGAGTGGAAACATCATGCTTTGGGGCTGTTTTTCTGCAAAGGGACCAGGATGACTGATCTGTGTAAAGGATAGAATGAATGGGGCCATGTATCAAGAGATTTTGAGTGAAAATCTCCTTCCATCAGCAAGGGCATTGAAGATGAGACGTGGCTGGGTCTTTCAGCATGACAATGATCCCAAACACACAGCCAGGGCATCAAAGGAGTGGCTTCGTAAGAAGCATTTCAAGGTCCTGGAGTGGCCTAGCCAGTCTCCAGGTCTCAATCCCATAGAAAATTTGCGGAAGGAGTTGAAAGTCCGTGTTGCCCAACGACATCCCCAAAACATCACTGCTCTAGAGGAGATCTGCATGGAGAAATGGATCAAAATACCAGCAACAGTGTGTGAAAAGCTTATGAAGAGTTACAGAAAACGTTTGGCCTCCGTTATTGCCAACAAAGGGGACATAACAAAGTATTGAGATGATCATTTGATATTGAGCAAATACTTATTTTCCACCATGATTTGCAAATAAATTCTTTAAAAATCAAACAATGTGATTTTCTGTTTTTTTTCCCCCCACATTCTGTCTCTCATGCAGGGGTCGCGTTAACCGAATATTTTCCGTCGTTGACTGGTTTTTTAAAACGGTGACGGAAAAAACTGAAGTCCATCCGTCATTTTGACAGATTGCAATTCACACCCCAGACCACAGGGTGGCGAGTGAGCATATTAATTAGCTATTGTCTCTCTTGATGCATGACATCGTTGGCCTTACTCTGAAAAATGTCAAGGCAACTGAGTGTCCGAAGTTTCTTCAATAAGCCCCAAAACGACGATTGTGTTGATAAAAGAGGTGAAAAAACAGGGACTGCACAAGCGGGCACGCAATTCAAGTCCATGCGCACTAGGAGGAAGGTGTAAGAGTCTGTTCAGGCCACAGCAGGTGAACTGTTAATTTCATTGTTCCATAATGTAATCTACCTACTGTGGCCACAGTCAGCTGTTTTTGTCACTGCGGAGAAAAAGTTACATATTCATCTGCTTGATGTGTGATGGCACGGTGTGGATTCTCTGTTAAGCTTGTTCGGACAGAATATTAATTAAAAATGAATGAAAACTAAATACTATTGAATATGTCATTATTATCATTTTAAAAATTTAAGTGACGGGTAAAAATAGATTATGACCGGATTTTTATGACCCTGTCAGTCAAAATGACAGACAACGAAAAAGTCTAGCGCAACCTCTGCTCTCATGGTTGAGGTTTAACCACGTTGACAATTAGAGGCCTCTCTAATATTTTCAAGTGGGAGAACTTGCAGAATTAGTGGTTGACTAAATACTTATTTGCCCCACTGTAAATGAACAAGATGTTCTGAACCTGTGCCTAACCATCTCTGCTGATCACATGTCAGTATGACAGCCAATTGAACGGATAAATGAGTCCAGGCGTTTTGCTTTTGCTGCATTCGCACATTGACGTGACTTGTCATCGTCAGACTCAGATAACTGCAGCAGCTGGAGAAACCTCCATGCCGTCCGTGGAATAAAATCAATAATAAATATCGGTGGAAACGGATTACGCCACACAAGGGCTTTATTATGCTTGTTGTTAACACTTGTGTATGTAAATCTGATGTTGGTAGATTGTTTTCTTCTTGGAGCTGAAATGCATGTGTGGCAGCTTAGCATTTTTTGTTTGTTTGTTTTGTTTTTTACATAGCGTTTTGACAGTTGCTGTAATATTTTCGGAATCAAAGCACAGTGTACCGGAACAGCATTCCGGCCCCGAATCTTATACCAGAACTGCGTTCCTGACCGTTCTGGCCCACTTTCACCCCTGCGGTCAATCCATTCGAACTGGGAGAGGCTGGCAGCGAATTATGTATTTTGTATTTCAGTACAAAATATGTGTAATTTCGTTCTAGTTTTACAGTTGACCTCACCTGAAATGTAATAAACTGCCTGAAAACCATCAGCATTGAACTCTTTTTTTTGAGGAACTGTTCAAAATCTGCCAACTAGTCAATCTACCGAGATCAATCTAAAAAAATGTTCCGATGTTTGATCTTAACATCATCTGTGTAGTAAAGTAGTGAGAGAATGAGTGGTTAACGGTGGTCTGAAGGTCCAATAGCATGGATTGGCTGCCTCACTTCTGTCAGACTGCCCCAGGGCAGCTCTGGCTACAGTTGTTGCTAAGCACCAATGAGTGTGCAGTGAAAGAATAATGCAAAGTAAAGCATCTTTGAGTGTCCAAAAAAGGCGCTACACAAATACAATGCATTATTATTATTATTATTTTACGCCAGGAGAAGGGCCACAATATTTTTTTTCATACAAGCATGGGTCTATTTATTAATGTTGGTCAAGTACAAGGCAGATCGATGGTAGTAAAGGTGGTTTTCTTTTGACCAAACAAAAATACAATGTACATTCTGATTACCGTATTTTTCGGACTATAAGTCGCACCTGAGTATAAGTTGCACCAGCCATAAAATGCCCAACGAAGAGGAAAAAAACATATACTGTATGTTAAAAGTTTTTTTTTCTCTCTCGTTTTTTCGTCCGTCCGTGGATCCGCGGAGAGGTGTGCCGTGGTCCGGTCGTGGACCGCGGTCCGCTAATTGAGGGCCCCGGTTCTAGAGCTATAATTGCAATACCGTGATACCGTGAAACCGTGGTATTTTTGCTTAAGGTTATCATACCATCAAAATGGTAAATGGTGTTATACTTGTATAGCGCTTTTCCACCTTAAGGCGCTCAAAGCGCTTTACACTACATCGTCATCTACCTACTGGTGACGCAGCACCAGGAGCAAAATCTCATACCGGCACATGCCTACCTGGAATTGGCTACCACTGAAGGCCATAGACGCTCAATCCGTTGGAAGTGAGAGGGATGGCAGCGAATGAACGAATGTTCACCCTCCCACTTCAAATGGCTTAGGCGTGTACTCATGATAACTTCCTTCCAATTCACAGCAAAACACTGAAAATAGTTCGTTTTTTTATTCATTAGTTGTTTTGTCAAATACCCGAGAATGATTTCCTGACCCATGTCTTGATAATTCTTGTATCGCCCTATTGTGAAACCATGGTTATCGCGAGCGTTATATCGCAGACCGTATCGTGAAGGTATTATGTTATAATGCAGGATATTATGTGGACAATTGGAAAAACACTCTAAAATGTCATCAATTTTTGGTAGGCCATCTGAAGGAATCACCATGAAAAAGGGAATCTGAGGACACTCGGATGCCAGGTCCGAAATCGAATTTTGGTTTGACGCCGTGTCACCAAAGGACACATTTTGAAATCAAATCAAAGACCTTCACGATCATTTCAAGGATTTGTCAAGAAAGAAGTCTCAACCTAATACATTTCCAGCCATAACACCCCTATTTTTAGTCTTAAAACTGACATTGGAGTATCGTTCAGAGGGTGATACTATGGCACGAATCGAGGCCGGGAGGGGGGTCAAACCCGTGAGTGAGGGGGGGTTAGCAGGGGATTAGCCGAGGCCAGTTGGATCATTTTACAGCCGCGGGACCCCCTCTCACCCTCGGCAGTCTCCCGGACAATGAGGATTAAACTCCTCTTGTTCCTCAACTCGGAAAAAACGGCGGGGCGACAAAGGCGCTATTCCTCCCGGGTGCCGAGGCGAGGGAGGAGAGGGGATGGAGGCGAGGAGAAGGTAGGGGGTCCGTCATAAAATTAATCCCTTCACAGTTTGCTCTGGTGCAAAGTGAGATATGAGGCAGACACGTCTAATGAAACGGCGCAGTCATCGAAGGGCACGTCGATAAAAGCACGTATCAAACTCGTCATTAGCGACGCCGTTAAAAGCCCGTCGAGAGGTTGGCGCTCTCCCCGGGTGACTGGCAGAGCCGCTTAATCACTAAAAGATACTCCACCTACTCCTTTATAGAAGCATCTTTCACTATGAAGAATTACATCTTACACACATCATGAAAACACAACTTTTTTTTTAACGTATTGACTGACATTTACGGTGATAGAGAGCCGATCTATTTGAACTGGGGGAGTTGGCATGGATCGCTTGCGAGTATGTGTTATGGTAGTTAGAGAGAGGGAAATGGATATTGAAAACATCACTGGATTGGTTCCAGTCCCTCTCAGATAAAATGGATTGGACGTCTATTTCCATCGATGACTGTTAGAGTTAAACTATGTGAGGTCACAAGAGATTTATAAAATAAAATAAATAAAATTTCAAGAACAAAATACACATGGGCCACACTTATTTGAATTTGGGTCTGTCTTTTTCTTTTTTAATTTTGTTACTATTTGTTTTAATTTTTAAAATAAATTTGATTTTATTTAGAATTATTAGTATCTTTTATTAGTCTTGGCAATTTTAATTCGCTTTTTTTAAAGTTATTTTTCAACCATTACAATAATTATTTTTTTCCCTCTTGAAAATTGATCGTCCAACTAGTTCATTCATTTAATTTAGAATTTATATATATATATATATATATATATATATATATATGTATATATATATATATATATATATATATATTAGGGTTGTTCCGATCATGTTTTTTTTGCTCCCGATCCGATCCCGATCGTTTTAGTTTGAGTATCTGCCAATCCCGATATTTCCTGATCCGATTGCTTTTTTTTGCTCCCGATTCAATTCCAATCATTCCAAGCTGGAGCAACTCAGACTGTCTGTTTACGTTGATTAAAAATGAATAAAACCTACTCAACGGTGGAAGTCGGTCGGCTCTTGGACATGAGTGATTATAATAAAATATAGCTAAAATACACATTTAGGAGAAACTATTTAAAGAGTATTTTGTGTACGCCAGCTTTTAATTTTGTTACTTCCGGTCTCCAGTCATGTGAATTTGCATATTAAGTTAAATATTTAGTTCCAACCGTTTCCAGATTTAACATATAGGATGCAGGACATAAATTTAAGATTTAAATTAAATATTTAGTTCTGGATTTAAACAATCAGGTCCAAAACTTCTTATTTAAAAAAATTTTTTTTAAGTTGCTCAATAATGTTTTAAATGTGCAAAAAAAGTGACTCTAAAGATTTTACACCACATTTTAAACACTGTGTGGTGCTAAATGTGAGAAAATGTCGTAATTTTCAGCATGTACTGCTTTACAAACGGCGCCCCATAATCACCCCATCAAAATTAGGGATGTGACAATATATCGCAGTGTTTTTCAACCGGTGTGAGAGATCGTCAGATGTGCCGCGAGAAGTTATCCAATATCGCTCCCCCCCCAAACTTCTTCGGGTGGAGTTGCAGTAGGAAGGAAGGAGTAGGTAGAAAGTTCTTGGTCATGTGCAGATGAGCGAGGTATTACTCATGTCACGTTCAAAAACTGCTTCGATTTCTAGCCATCAGTCACCTTGCTGTCCGCGACATTGTGGACCCCAGCAGGTCCACTTTACATCACTTGTTTAGACTCAATTGTAGATATACACGAAAGTGTCCTTTCCATTGTATCCACATATGACGACCATCAATCCTCCCCCTGTGTTTTATTCCAACACATTGTCGAGGACAGCAAGGTGGATAATGGCTAGAAATTTGAGCAGTGTTTTGAACGCGACCCGAGCAGCTATGCAACAACACCATGGTGCCAAGCAAGCTTAAATGTCATCTCCAAAACGAAAAACCCGTCGCTTCAAACTATGGACTATTTTGTTCGCCTTCATGAAAACACAGAAAAACAGGCAACTTTTTGGAGGAAAAACTACAAAGGTAAATGAGAAAGGAAAACTACAAAGGTAAATGAGAAAGCCCTCAAAGCCAGTTAGCTTGTTGCTGAACTTGTTGCTAAATACAAAAAGTCCCACACTGTGGCAGGGACATTAATACTAACTGTCTGCAAAGCCATTGTCAGCGAATCACTCGGCCCTGATGCGGTTAAAGACATTGCTGAAGTCCCTGTCTGATAATTCAGAAAAAAATTTGAAAACTGTATTTCTTTGTAAATAGCTCAAGTGACGATGTGGGCCAACGCGGCATATAGACAGAAGAGGCTTATGTAAGTACAAAATGGTTTTTCCTTTAAAAATGTACTGGGTGATGCTTGTAATGAGAGGCACCCAATATTCCAGAAATCACGGTAAGTATAAATACTGAGGAATTATTTTTCTAAATAAATATACTGTACAGAAAGTAATTTTGGAACATTTTTGGTGTGTGGGGTGCCGCGAGATTTTTATCAATGTAAAAACGTGCCGTGCCTCAGAAAAGGTTGAAAAACACTGATATATCGAAATGATGATATATTGCGATACTTTGTATTCCAAAAGGTTATCTAAATGCTCCCGCTAAGAATCAATACATCGTTTTCAAAAGGTGTCACTGTTAGAAAAAAAGAACCAACATGTTCTACCTAAACACTTCCACTGGAATAGTGTCTATACATTGGCTGCCATTGACTGCTCTAGACGTCCAGTTAATTTTGACAGGCAAAATGGATTGGACGTCTTGCACCAGCAATGGCACTCAAACTGGAGCACTTCCTGTCTTTGGGGGCATTTACAGGTCAATTCCTGTTTATTTTAAGGGTATTTACAAGTGACCTCCTATTCATTTTGGGTCACTTACTGGTCAGTAACCCAAAATCAACAGGAAGCGACCTGTGAATGCACCAAAATCAAAAGGACGTGACCCAGAAATGCCCCAAAAATAACAGGAAGTGAAGGAACATCAACAGGAAATGACCTAAAATGCCTCAAAATTAACTCATCGGCTGCCATTTACCTACCTGTTTGAAGTGTGAGGGATTGGACTTATACTAGTGATGAACTCATTTAAATTCCCAGCTGTTTATTGCCGTATTTTTTGGACTATAAGTCGCACCTGAATTTAGGTCACACTAGCCAAAAATTTTGCAATAAAGAGGGAAAAAAACAAGCTTTGCAGTTTTGGGGGACATTTATTGGATAAAATCCAACACAAAGAACAGACGCCATCTTGAAAGGCAATTTAAAATAAAAATAGATTAGAGAAAAACAGGCTGATTAAGCGTACGGAATGGTAATGCTACATTTTCTTTTTCTTCTAATTTTGTTCAGCCCTTCTCAGTTGTTTTTATAAGTTATCATTAATGTTAAAGCACAGCCCTTGAGCGCCCTCTTGTGGTTTACTGAAAGGATAGCATGTGAAATGATATAATAATGTGTTAAAAATAGGGGTGTCGAACGATTAAAATTTTTAATCAAGTTAATTACAGCTTAAAAATTAATTAATCGTAATTAATTGCAATTAATCGCAATTCAAACCATCTATAAAATATGCCATATTTTTCTGTAAATTATTGTTGGAATGGAAAGATGAGACACAAGATGGATATATCCATTCAACATACGGTACATAAGTACTGTATTTCTTTATTATAACAATAAATCCACAAGATGGCATTACCATTATTAACATTCTGTTAAAGCGATCCATGGATAGAAAGACTTGTAGTTCATGAAAGATAAATGTTAGTGCAAGTTATACAAAATTTTATATTAAAACCCCTCTTCATGTTTTCGTTTTAACAAAATTTGTAAAATTTTCAATCAAAAAATAAACTAGTAGCCCGCCATTGTTGATGTCAATAATTACTTACACAATGCTCATGGGTGTTGAAGCCTATAAAATCAGTTGCACCCAAGCACCAGCAGAGGGCGCCAAAACTCCGAAAAACACAAGTACACATTTCACTGTGCTGTCATTTTAATCTGTTTGAGCGGGGCATTTGTGCGTTAATTGCGACAAATATTTTAACGAGATTAATTTAAAAAATTGATTACCGCCCGTTAACGCTATAATTTTGACAGCCCTAGTTAAAATTTCACACGTGAGTCGTTTCAATGTATAAGTCGCACCAAACTATGAACCTGTAGTCAAAAAAATACAGTGGTTGTATTGAATGATTTTCTGACCCATGTACAGATAATTGTTGTATCGCCATATCGTTAGGTTCCCACGCCTAATCACAATATCTTAAAAAAATAACCACAATAAACCTAATCGCCGACAATTAAAAAGGCGAAACAAAGCCTAAATGTTATTGTCGCTTCAGGCTATAAAGTCTTTTTTAAGCATCCTGAACAAAATGTCATTGTGTCGCTAAATAAAACAAAAATAGCCCAATGCAAAAACCGAGCAGCACAACAGAAGCTGTGAAGGAGTGAATGGAGCGGCGGGGACCTTCATATTAAAAAAAAGCGCTGGTTTTTTTCTTTACTTTTTGGAAATTAAAAAAAGAGCAAAAAGAAAAGCTTCTCCGCGCTGTCAAAGCCAATCAGCGTCCGTCCTGGCAGCGCCACCCGTCTCCCGGGCAGCCCGTCACAATGGCGGCCCGACACACCTTTCACTTCAAATCTGCATCCTCCGCCGCGGGCCCCCGATTCAAACTCTCATTAAATTGGCCCCGTTTTGACGGTCCGGTAAAAAGCCGCCATCGTTTTTAGGGACAAAAGCCTCGGTTCATTCATCGGGCCATTGTGGCGGGAGATTTCTCCACTTAAAGCCAAATATAAACACAGCGATTACAACAGCAACAATCGCCTTGTGCGCTAATAAACGTGAGCGACAAGGCCTGATCCTCGCAAACCTCAAATACCCGGCGAAAAAAAAAAATCTTGAATAGACAACCCCCCCCTTCCAAATCGCATTGTCGCGCAAATCCCGTGATAAAAGGCCTGAGAGTAACTCTGCATTTAGACTCTTGAAGACTTTGGTTAAGCCAGTGCCTCTGCTACTTTCCAGCCTCGGCGTAAATCCGTCTCTCAATGGCGATTGGCTCAAACCGAAGGGGCCATCTTTTTCACACGCCACGTCCCCCCCCCCACTCCGCCGTCGCCGCCACTTGCGTAGTGTGTAGCCGTCACCAGACAATGGCTGGTTACTGGCAATTAAACAGCATTTGCCCAGGAATCCGTGGCACTGGTCTAATGGCATTACCGTTGGATGATTCAATCCCTGAATAGTCAACAGGATTTCGCCTCTCTGCAGGAAAATACTGCTTCATCGAATTACCCGTATTACATAGATTTAGTCAAAAGCTTATGATTCAGGGTTCACAGATTACGCCGTCGCTAAAATGCAGATCGGACACAAAAGTGGAAATTTAGGCGAGATGTTCTTCAAATTCAGAAGTCAACAACCTTTTCTTTTGGCTTTGTTGTTACACCTCTCCTGTTCAGCTGTTTGGAAGCGGAGAATAAGAATTTGAGTGTCCTTGTACTATGCATTTCTGTGTCCCCACATGATTATAGTCCCTTAGTCTCCCTGAGTAAATGCATTCATCAAATCAATGAATGGATGTGCCAGAAAGACAGAAGTGATCATTTTTGGGCCAAAAAAGGAAAGGTCAAAGATAAGCCGGCACCTTAGCACAATGTCACTTACAGCTACAAATCAAGTCAGAAACCTTGGCGTAATTATTGACTCAGACCTAAAATTTGATAGCCATCTAAAGTCCGTCACTAAATCTGCTTATTACCTCCTAAAAAATATAACCAGAATTAAGGGGCTTCTGACTCAACAAGACATGGAAAAACTTATGCATGCATTCATTATCAGCAGATTGGACTATTGCAACGGTATATTTACGGGACTTGATAAAAAATCAGTCAGGAAGCTGCAGCTAGTACAGAATGCTGCAGCCAGAGTCCTCACAAATACAAGGAAGCTGGACCACATTACACCGGTTTTGACATCACTACACTGGCTTCCAGTGAGTCAAAGGATGGACTATAAAATACTACTGCTCGTCTACAAAACACTTAATGGCCTTGGACCAAAATACATGCTTGATTTGTTAGATTCCTATGAGACATCTAGACCGCTAAGGTCGTCTGGAACCGGTCTCCTGCATGTTCCATGAACAAGAACCAAACAGGGTGAGGCAGCATTTAGTTAATATGCTCCTCACCTCTGAAACAAGATACCTGAACGTCTGAAGTATGCTCAAACTGTTAGCTCCTTTAAATCAGGGCTAAAAACGCTTTTGTTTAGCACTGCATATCCATAACTGTCTATATAGTTCAATCTACTTGCTTTCTATTCCTCTTGTGCTTATCTCCATTGCTGATTTCAATTATTATTAGTAGTAGTAGTTTTTGTTTTATTTTTATTTATTTATTTGTATTCTATTTATGTTTGAATGCGATTTTAATGTATAAATTTATTTCCTATTTTGATTGTCTTGGTTTTTACGCAATATTGATTTAAATGTGATTTTTATGATCTTCATGTGATGTAAAGCCTTGTGTTGAATTGTGCTATATAAATAAATTTGCCTTGCCTTACCTTGCCTTGTTGTCTGAACAGTATTAATGTGTCACATGGGATAGTGCTGCAACGATTCATCGATCAACTCGAATATTCGACTTAAAAAAATATTCAGATTAAATTTTGTTGCATCGAGTATTCGTTTAATTAAAGTGGCGTTGTAATGGTTTATTTTGAAAGTGTTTACATTTAGCTTGCCCTCTGGTCTGCCTCATTTCACATGGCCAAATCCAACTGCTCCCTGTTAAGACCAACATAAGCTAAATTTTTGTTTGGGCTAATGTTTTTTAATACATTCGTAATTTAGTTCATAGCTATATTTAGCCGTTTTTTGTTGGAATATGAGGCTGAACCATTTTCTTAAGAGCATTGTAAAAAAAAAAAAAACTTAACATTTTATAGCATTTAAGCTAGCGGACCTTTGATGTGTAAGTTATGCAATTGTTCTTTTGTTGTACATAGATCCTCATTTATTTTTTTATACCGTTTGAGGCTCAGCTGTGATTAACTCGATTAAAAATTTTAAACATTTGACAGCGCTATTAATCATATAAATAACAAAATAATGTATAAATAATTTGTACTGTACATTCATTTTCTCACTCTCTCATGATGCGTGTTTATGTAAGAGGACATACATACGTAGATGTAAGTAAAGTGTACATAAATACGATTTTAGAACATTATATTTTCATAAAAAGATACTTATAACAAGATAATTTTTAAAAAATTCTACAATGCACTGAAAGTTGAGCCGCGAAGTAGCAAGAGATCACTGCGCAGTAGCTACTAGGCTACAGTTAAAATAGAGAAATGACTCCTATCCCAATTTGGGCCTATTTTTGTCTGTTTTTGATGCATAATTATATGATTGTAAAGTAATCACTATCAAAGCTTGGTCTGGTTAACTCATTGACTGGCATTCACAGCACTGGACACCCAATCCATTTCAAGTGGGAGGGTGACAGCGAATGAATGTTCATTCCAACTAATTGATTCCAGGTTGCAACTCAGCCAGAGAAAGAACAAATTTTAGTAGTAAAAAGTAAGCCTGAACGATATATCGTTTAAACATCGCCATCGCGATGTGCGCGATAGTCCCATCGCAAGCAAGTGCGATAGTTTTTTTTTTTTTTTTAATCCACATACGCAGTGCTTTCTGCTCTGCGCACAGCCTCACACCCTCCCTCTCCCAGCCCTTTGTTCCTCTCAGTCACTGGCACTTGCTTATTAAAGTTAACGATGGCTTCGATCTGGCCAAAGAAGCAATCTGTCAATCATCGTTTAACTTGTCAAACAGTTTCTGCAAGGAAGCCGCGCTGGAATGAATGTTTGTTTGTGTGGAGACGTTGGAGACATATAAAATAAATGCCTGAAGTGATCATGAGGAGTTTGAAATGTCTACATGTCACTCCAAGAGTCACAGGTAAGGTAGGTAAACAGAAGCATTTAATAAAGCCAATCATTTTTCTACTACAGTACTTTATTCTTTTTCAAAAATGATTTGGTTGGACAGTTATGTTTAAAACTGATAATAATTACGACATTTGAAGTGCTTAAAAACCATTTATTTGTATACATTTTTAAATCACTTTGGGGGAAAAAGTGAGAAAAAAACATGTCTTATATGTATCTCTTTCCAATGCTAAATCTGAATAAATACACTGAGCACAAAAAGCACACAAAAAAAAAAAAAAAAAAAACAATGGGGGGGTGCACTATTTTGCAGTTTTACACTTATCGCGGCGGGTTCTGGTCCCCATTAACCGCAAAAAACGAGGGATCACTGTACGCTGTGGCAATGGTGAGTCATCCAAAGTCTTTCCAAACAGCTATTCAAGTCATTTAGTGAAAATTTCTTTAAAAAAAAAATAATATATATATATATATATATATATTAGGGCTGTCAAAATTATCACATTAACGGGCGATAATTAATTTTTTAAATTAATCACGTTAAAATTTTTGACGCAATTAACGCTCATGCCCCGCTCAAACAGATTAAAATGACAGTACAATGTAATGTCCACTTGTTACTTGTTTTTTGGTGTTTGGCGCCCTCTGCTGGCGCTCGGGTCCAACTGATTTTATGGGTTAGTACCATGAGTGAGCATGGTGTAATTATTGACACCAACAATGGCGAGCTACTAGTTTATTTTTTGATTGAAAAGTTTACAAATTTAAATAAAACAAAAACATTAACAGGGGGTTTTAAAATTTCTATAACTTGTACTAACATTTATCTTTTAAGAACTACAAGTTTTTCTATCCATGGATCGCTTTAAGAGAATGTTAATAATGTTAATGTCATCTTGTTGATTTATTGTTATAATAAACAAATACAGTACTTATGTACCATATGTTGAATGTATATATCCGTCTTGTGTCTTATCTTTCCATTCCAACAATAATTTACAGAAAAAAATGGCATATTTTATAGATGGTTTGAATTGCGATTAATTCCGATTAATTAATTTTTAAGCTGTAATTAACTCGATTAAAAATTTTAATCGTTTGACAGGCCTAATATATATATATATATATATATATTAATATCGCAATATAATATCGCAATATATCGTAAACCCCCAAAAAATCGCAACAATAATTTTTTCCAATATCGTTCAGGCCTAGTAAAAAGTGAACTTCAATGATAACAATGGTGAGATCTTTGTTATACCGATATTTTAACCCATCTGTGTTTAATATCTATTCGAAGGAAAGCCGGCAGGTCGCTGTCAAATGCCAAGCAGCACATTTGCAGCCTTCAACCTCCTCGCGGGCCGAGTCGGGAGAAGCAGGAAGAGCGGCCAAGTCCATTATCTCACAATGACGGGGCTAATTACCGGCCGGGCAAGCCACAAATCACACGGCAGCAGACCGCCGCGTCTCGTGTCCTCCGCTCACCCGACGTCTTAATTGCTCTTTTATTCTCTCTGCGTGTTTTGCGACTGAGCTGACGCTCCTCAGCCATTTTGCCACATGAAAGCGAGATGCTAATTGCTCGCTATGAAAATATTGCTGGCTGTGATTAGCAAGCGTTTTGGCGTTCGGGAGCCCAAAAAAATACAAACAAGCGGTTGATTATTGGTTTGTCTTTGTCCACGTTTTGGGTGACGGGGTTCAAAGTGTCGCTGTGGCCATTGTGCTTTGTCAGACAGCATTGCTGGCAATTTGTTGAGAAATAATCAGCAAAATTACAGGAAAATGAGCTCAGGCATCGTATTGTTCTCATTAGCATTCACAACCACAAAACAGCATTTTGTTGGAAATTTTACACAAACGTGAATACTACTGTAAGGGCCTCAATTTGGACTGTCGTCAAGATGGTGAAGAAATAATCCAAGGTGGTGAAAAGCATGTAACTTAATTGGGTAGTAAATTGTCCTGGTTTAGGTTCATCAGTTTTAGACGTCGGTGGAGTAACCAGAATTTGTACTCAATATTGTTGCTTTACGACAGAGGTCTCAAACTCATCTTTGTCACGGGCTGCATCGTAGTTATAGTTTCCTTTGGAGGATCATTATGTCTGCCTGAGGCTCCCAAAATTAATCGACAACTATGGATCACTATTTTGATAGTCGATGAATCGTTTAGAGTCATTGTTGACCTGAAAATGGCACTAACCTTTTTTTGGAGCCTCCTAATCACAAACAATTGGACTCGAATCACATGGACTCAAATTCGAGTCGAATCGAATCGCAAATTTGATGACTCGCAAATTGACTCGGACTTGACTCGCTTGAGCTGGGAGGGTCTGAGACTTGACTCGTTCTTCTGAGGCAATAACTCGAGACTCAACTCGACTCATGAGACAATGACTCGACAAGCTGAATCGAAAATTTAGATTGTAGATTGGTTCCCATCTGCCAGTGATCCGCTTGGAACACCTTAAAGCTGGTTTACTCCCTGCAGTTTTTTTTACATTGAGTTAAATTGACAGTAAGGTTTCCCTCAAAGATGAACGTGAGTGCCTTGATTAACCTATGACTCGACTCGATAACTTGACAAGACCTTTAACGTGACACGACTCCTTTTTCCAACCTTGTGACTCAGCTCGACTCGACATGACCTTGAGACTCAACTCGACAGAACCTCATGCCTCGACTCGTCATAACCCCGTGACCCCACTCGACTCGTCATAACCTCGTGACTCGACTCAGCATAACTTCGTGACTCGAGTCGACTCGCCATAATCTCGTGATTCAACTCGAATTGACTCGTCATTACCTCGTGACTCGACTTGTCATGACCTCGTGACTCGATTCGATAACTTTTAGACTTGACACGATTCGTCATGACCTTTAACTTGACATGACTCCTCTTTCCAACCTTGTGACTCAGCTCGACTTGACATGACCTTGAGACTCGACTCGACAGAAGCTCAAGACTCGACTCATCATAACCTCGTGACCCGGCTGGACGCATCATAACCTCGTGACCCCACTTGATTCGTCATATCCTTGTGACTCGACTCAACATAACCTCGTGACTCGACTCGTCATAACTATGTGACTCGACTCGAGTTGTCGTAACCTCGTGACTCGACTCGACTTGTCATAACCTTTTGATAAGCATATGCTTCCTCCCGTCCGCCTTTGTCTTCTTCTTCGGTTCCTTCAGGCAAATCAAATGAAATGAAACACATTTTGTGATTGTCAATGATTGTCAATGATACTGATGATGATGACAAAGTGTCATTCATTCATTCAACCTCGTGACTCAACTCGACACGTCATGACCTCGTGACTCGACTCGATAACTTTTAGACTTGACACGATTCGTCATTACCTTTAACTTGACATGACTCCTCTTTTCAACCTTTTGACTCAACTCGAATTGACTCATCATAACCTAGTGACTCAACTCGAAATGACCTCGTGACTCGACTCGATAACTTTTAGACTTGACGCGGTTCGTCATTACCTTTAACTTGACATGACTCCTCTTTCCGACCTTGTGACTCAGCTCGACTCAACGTGACCTTGAGACTCGACAGAAGCTCATAACCCGACTCGTCATGATCTCGTGACTTGACTCGATAACTTTTAGACTTGACACGATTCATCATTACCTTTAACTTGACACGACTCCTCTTCCAACCTTGTGACTCAGCTCGACTTGACCTTGAGACTCGACTCAACAGAAGCTCATGACTCGACTCGTCATAACCTCGTGACTCGACTCGACATAACCTCGTGACTCGACTCGTCATAACTATGTGACACGACTCGTCATAACTATGTGACACGACTCATCATAACTATGTGACACGACTTGTCATAACCTCATGACTAGAATCGACTCTTCATAACCTCGTGACCCGACTTGACACATCATAACCTCCTGACCCCACTTGACTCGTCATAACCTTGTGACTCGACTCGATAACTTTTAGACTTGACACGGTTCGTCATTACCTTTAACTTGACATGACTCCTCTTTGCGACCTTGTGACTCAGCTCGACTCAACATGACCTTGAGACTCGACTCGACAGAAGCTCATGACTCGACTCATCATAACCTCGTGACTCGACTCGACATAACCTCGTGACTCGACTCGTCATAACTATGTGACACGACTCGTCATAACTATGTGACATGACTCGTCATAACCTCATGACTCGACTTGTCATAACCTCATGACTAGAATCGACTCTTCATAACCTCGTGACCCGACTCGACACATCATAACCTCGTGACTCGACTCGACTCGTCATAACCTTGTGACTCGACTCGACTCGTCATAACCTCATGACTCGACTCGACTCGTCATAACCTCATGACTCGACTTGTCATAACCTCATGACTAGAATCGACTCTTCATAACCTCGTGACCCGACTCGACACATCATAACCTCGTGACTCGACTCGTCATAACCTTGTGACTTGACTCGACTCGTCATACCCTCGTGACTCGACTCGTCATACCCTCGTGACTCGACTCGACTCGTCATACCCTCGTGACTCGACTCGACTCGTCATACCCTCGTGACTCGACTCGTCATACCCTCGTGACTCGACTCAACTCGTCATAACCTCGTGACTCGACTCATCATAACTATGTGACTCGACTCGACTTCTCGTAACCTCGTGACTCAACTCGAACTGACTCGTCATAACCTCGTTACTCGACTCGTCATGACCTTGTCACTCGACTCGACTCGTCATGACCTCGTGACTCGACTCGAGCACAACAGGTAAAACTTGGGATTTACTTGTGACTGGGATGATAGTGACTAATGGAATTGTCTAATCCCAAATATTCTGTTATACTTTTAATTGTATTTAGTTTTTTTAAAAATTAGAAACCACTTAAATTTCATTTATATTTAATTCTAGTGAGAAACTTAAAGTGGACCCACAGGATTTCCTTTCGCGAGCCACACAAAGGGATGTGGCAGGCCAGATTTGGCTTGGAGTTTGGCACTTATCCTTTAGGATATGACAAGTGAATTAAAAATAGTCCTAACAATGACACAGTATTACAAATAGTACCTCGTCGTACGTGGTTTTGTTAATAGAAATTATCAACAGTGAGTGTAGCCGGGTCAAGAAGAGTTGTATGTATGAGACTGGAAAACAAATGGCCTTAGAACTGACTCCTGAGGAACACCACAGTGAAAATATGATACTCCAAAGCTCAGGATTGATCAGCCATTTACGTCCCTGGTTAAAGTGCTTCTTATGCCTTATCCGGAAATACGCGGGCCACTTCTTGCCCTTCAAATTTTTGACCACAATATCTCGAGTGACCTCAGTCTCCTAGCCGGCGCTTTACCAGAAACCTGGCGCGCCCCCGAAAATGCTCTTTCACGCACTTAATTGCTTTGTGCCATACCTCAAAAGAGACGACGAAGGAAGAGAAGCTACTTTTCCCGACGGTTGGAGCCGTGGAGAAGTGTTCCAGCAGCGCAGCAATTGGTGGTGGTGGTGGGGGGGGGGCTAGCAGGTCGGCTGTTCAAAGGCTGGCTTTTTGCATTGTTGGTCAGTTGGGGATTAAGGTCCTTGGTTTGGTGGCCCAATAGGCCCCTCTAATTAAAAAGGATAAAAAGAAGGCAGACACACAAAAAACAGAAGCAAAGAGAGAGAGAGCAAAAGAAGAGAGAGCAAATTTACTCAGAAAAGAAAGAAAACTGTTTTCAGTGTAACAACAGTGGCCATCAATTGAAAATGGATTAACTTTACACTCCAGTCCAGTGGTTCTCAAACCAAGGTGGAGGGAACCCCAGGGGTTTGTGGACCGTCACATGGTTGTGTGCAAAATATTATAGGGTATCTTCTTCCCTCTGTATGACACCAACAATGTCATTGCTGTATGTTTTTATTGAGTATAATTGTGTAATAAGGGTTTCTACAGGTTTCATCAAGTGAAATTTAAGTCTTTTTTAAGACCTGTAGAATTTGATGTGAATTATAGAGAGAGTTGTTCCTATATATTTGCTCATTTTACTTGAAATCCTTCTACATTCTGTGCCTTTCTGACTTTATTTGAATAAGAAAGAGTGCAGCTCTTAGCTTCTTCTCTGAAGCAAGGTCATAAACAAATAACTATTCTTTGTGTTATCTGCATAGGGACCGCGAATTTAAATTACCGTAATTTCCCGAATATAACGCGCACTTTTCCCCCCCCAAATTAACTTGTAAAATCATGGTGCGCATTATAAACGGGTACATGGACGGAGACATATATATATATATATATATATATATATATATATATATATATATATATATATATATATATATATTAGGGCTGTCAAAATTATCGCGTTAACGAGCGGTAATTAATTTTTTAAATTAATCCCGTTAAAATATTTGACGCAATTAATGCACAAATGCCCTGTTCAAACAGATTAAAATGACAGCACAGTGAAAGCTGTACTTGTTGTGTTTTTCAGAGTTTTGCCACCCTCTGCTGGCGCTTGGGTGCGACTGATTTTATAGGCTTCAGCACCCATGAGCATAGTGTAAGTAATTATTGACATCAAGAATGGCGGGCTACTAGTTTATTTTTTGATTGAAAATTTTTACAAATTTTATTAAAATGAAAACATGAAGAGGGGTTTTAATATAAAATTTCTATGACTTGTACTAAAATTTATCTTTTAAGAACTACAAGTCTTTCTATCCATGAATCGCTTTAACAGAATGTTAATAATGGTAATGCCATCTTGTTGATTTATTGTTATAATAAACAAATACAGTACTTATGTACCTTATGTTGAATGTATATATCCATCTTGTGTCTTATCTTTCCATTCCAACAATAATTTACAGAAAAATATGGCATATTTTATAGATGGTTTGAATTGCGATGAATTGTGATTAATTACGATTAATTAATTTTTAAGCTGTAATTAACTCGATTAAAAATTTAATCGTTTGACACCCCTAATATTTTATATATATTATATAAACCGATTTTTTTTTTTTTCTTTTTTGACACGGCCACGTTGTGTTGAAGAAACGCATGCGGCGATCCGTTGCCGACCATTACGGTACGTGACGTCACCATTTTGTTTCGGTAATACTTCACTCTGATCGGCCGAATGATTTGGTCTGTGTTAATTTCTGCTTTTTTCACTCTTCATAAAGCAGAGAATTTAGTTTCTTGAACTCATTTGAGTCAACGTTTATTGCAGCTCCGCAACTTGGACCATAACAAACGTAACAACACAGACTTCTTGTGTGTGTCCGTCAACTATATCTGTCCCTCGGGAAACTCAAACCCAAATAACAATAGTTCCTATTGTTACTGTCGTGTCGACAGCGATGTGCTCTCTTGGATTTCCGACTTACGTTCTCACTTTCATTTTACCGTATCAATCCATGGAAGAAACATTTATTCATCATGATGAAACGAGCAAGTTATACAGCAGCCTTTAAAAGAAAAGTCACATCTGTTTTGTTTTCGCCTAGATTCTGGTAAGTTAGAGAAGTTGTCAAATCATATTATTACCATAAATATTGTCAGTTTATGGTAAGGTTTTGAACTACCAATATGCTATGCTTGTGCTGTGTTTCACCAGTCAGTAAAATGACATTTCTGTATCTGTACACAAGCTGTTTTCTTGTATTCTTCTATTTATTGGTGCTAAAATTAGGGTGCGCGTTATAAACGGGTACAATAAATTTTCCTAGATTTTACAAGCAAATTTGGGGTGCGCATTATACACGGGTGTGCCTTATATTCGAGAAATTACGGTAGCATTTTTGCTACAATCCGGCATAGTTACATCTTCTGGATGTGTCTAATAGATGTTCATCAATATGCACTGTCCCTATGAAATAAATAAATAACAGTTACCTACCACCTCATGGGTTAACATGGGGGCCTGCCTATTCGCATATGGAAAAAACAACATTGTATGTATTGGAAGGTCGGGGCAGATCTTCTCGAAGGCACCTGTGGCACTCAAGGACAATCATGCAAAAAATAAATAAATAAATAAATAAATAATATAATAATAACAAAATTTAAAAAAAAACATAAATCATCCAATTTAAACAGACAAAATTTACCCTTGCAAGGGATCCCTAAACTGTTTCGAAAAAGATTTGTGATACACAGTGGAACCTCTAGTTCTAGTTCCAGGACCTTGTTTGCAAGTCCAAATGGTCATATGTCGAGCAGGATTTTCGCATAAGAATAATTCCATTAATTCGTTCCACAGTCCAAAAACCTATACTAAATCCTTAATAAATGCTGCTGGTACTATTACAAATAGCAATTACACAGAGCAAAACATATAAATTATGAATAAAAATCGGAATAATACTAGTAATAAAAATTATAATACCTGTAATAATGTAACGAATCAGGTTCTGATGTGACAGATGTGTTTTGCGTGGTGTACCTGAACGCTCCGTGTGGCTGACTTGACAGAGTGAGAGAGGGACTTTTTAGTTTAACTTTTTTTCAGCTGCGGCGGACACTGGGCATGTTGTGTTGCACAAGTTCTGAAAAAATGATTAAAAAAGCTGGCGATTTTTTGGCGATGTTACCACAATAATAATTGTCACCTTAACTTAGAAAGACTAGCGAACAGAGGTCGGAGGAGGACCATTGAGATCGTAGACATTCTACGGCCGTATTGTTCAGCCAGTTCACGCACGTGCACACCACGCTCATATTTTTCTATCATTTCCATCTAAATTTCAATGGTAAGCGTCACCTTTTTCACCACCTGCACTATCATTCTTGGAACCCATGTTGATTTCTCTCACAAGACAATCCGCTGTTCCGTCTTGCGGGAAAACAAAGAAACTGCGGCGCCGTCATAAATCGTCATATTTTGAGCATACCGTCCGATGTAGAAAGAAATGGCGAGTTAAATTTTACGTCGGATGTCGAAAAGATCTCGAGTCGACGCACCACTGTATTATGTTTCTAAATTGCTAATACAGGCCACCGTTCAACAATATTATGGGAAGTGTCAGTGTATTTTAAATTTAGACTTGAGGACATCCTATCTGTATTTTTTTTTAACCATTTATAGGACTATTTTTGGTCAATTTAAAAAAAAAAGTAACTTCTATGAGTTCTTATTATCATTTTTAAATTATTTATTAATATTTATTTAATTTTTGAAAATTATTTATGTTTTTTAAACAAACAAATGTGTTAAATATTAATAAAAAATATAAACGAAATCAAGGTGATTCTTTTTTCTTTTTTTTTTACATTAATAAATGTATGTATTAATAAGATGTTCATAAACACAAATTTAAACTGGGAGGGCCAGCTGTGAATGCTCATCTTTTAGTGCCATTGATGGTGCTGGACGTTCAATCCATTCTGACCGCCTCCCAGTCAAATTGCAGCCAATGAGCTAAATGAGTGACCTATAAAGGGTTAAAAACTATACAAACTCAGCATTTGTGGCGCACTGCTTGCCGTCATCAGAATGTGAATAGCCGACCGCTTGTGTGTGCTGCGGCCCAGATGCCGGCTGTCAGTAGGTGGGCTGTTTACCGTGCGGATGACTGCTTGTGTTTTTGTTTGGCCCGCCTGGCCTCCTCCATGAGCACAGTGGGAGTTCTGGGACTAACAGTGGGGGCTGGTCCCTGCTGACTGGTGCCCAGGTATGGAGCCTCCTCGCTAGGCCTGGACCAGAGAGCGGGGGGTTAACGAGGTACCAGCAGGGACAAAAAATGCAATAAAAATTCCCGTGTTTTAATAGGGAGAAATAATTTAATACCTTCAAAAAATGCAACGTAAATAAATAATCTTTTCTGTTCCGAGTGCACTGTATTATTTCTGTTGATTGCGTGTCTATAGGTGTGGTTTAATGACTGCCTGATGATGCCGAAATGTGACTAGCATGTTGAAGATTGTTTAAAACCTCGTTCGATTTTTTTTTTTTTGCCTTCACATAGCAAACATTTATTGGTAATTTTGTCCTTCCGCTTCTTGAAATTGTCCAAAAGTCCTAAAACGCTCAAAAGCTTTACGCCAAAATCTCAAAGATTCGTGTTAGTGTTGTGACTGAAAAGTCATTTAAGCAGCTGTTTGTCCCATTTTAACAGCTCGCAACAATTAGCATCCATCATCGAGCTCTCAGCATGAGATTATCCCTCACAGTTTGCTAGCAATACTTAAACTGACAACGTCATTAGCGGTGCTTTCGACTGACGTTTAAACAAAACAAAAAAAAATCACCGGGAATGGTATAAGAATGCTGTGGTTTTCGCTGAAATGTAAATATTTTTATACAGTTGTGGTCAAAAGTTTACATACACTTGTGAAGAACATAATGTCATGGCTCTCTTGAGTTTCCATTTATTTCTACAACTCTGATTTTTCTCCGATAGAGTGATTGGAACAGATGCTTCTTTGTCAGAAAAAACATTCATGAAGTTTGGTTCTTTTATTACTTTATTATGGGTTAACAGAAAAAGTGATCAAATCTGCTGGGTCAAAAATATACATACAGCAACACAAATTAGCAATTTTCTTGTGATTATTGACTTGAACAATCATTGACTTGAAGAAGTCAGGTAAGTCACTTGGAGCCATTTCAAAGCAGCTGCAGGTCCCAAGAGCAACAGTGCAAACAATTGTTTGTAAGTATAAAGTGCATGGCACTGTTTTGTCACTGCCACGATCAGGAAGAAAACGCAAGCTATTACCTGCTGCTGAGAGAAAATTGGTCAGGAGGGTGAAGATTCACCTGAGAATCACCAAAAAGCAGATCTGCCAAGAATTAGAAGCTGCTGGAACACAGGTGTCAGTGTCCACAGTCAAGCGTGTTTTGCATCTCCATGGACTGAGAGGCTGCCGTGCAAGAAGGAAGCCCTTGCTCCAAAAGCGGCACCTTAAGGCTCGACTGAAGTTTGCTGCTGATCACATGGACAAAGATAAGACCTTCTGGAGGAAAGTTCTGTGGTCAGACGAAACAAAAATCGAGCTGTTTGGCCACAATGCCCAGCAATATGTTTGGAGGCGAAAAGGTGAGGCCTTTAACCCCAAGTACACCATGCCTACCGTCAAGCACAGTGGTGGTAGTATTATGCTGTGGGGCTGTTTTGCTAACAATGGAACTGGTGCTTTACAGAGAGTAAATGGGATAATGAAGAAGGAGGATTACCTTCAAATTCTTCAAGATAACCTAACGTCATCAGCCTGAAGATTGGGTCTTGGGCGCAATTGGGTGTTCCAACAGGACAATGACCCCAAACACACATCAAAAGTGGTAATGGAATGGCTAAATCAGGCTAGAATTAAGGTTTTCGAATGGCCATCAACTCATTTGAGTCAACGTTTATTGCAGCTCCGCAACTCGGACCATAACAAACGTTAGTACACACACTTCCTGTGTCCGTCAACTATATCTGTCCCTCGGGAAACTCAAACCCAAATAACAAAAGTTCCTATTGTTACTGTCGTGTCAACAGCGACGAGCTCTCACAGATTTCCGACTCATGTTCTCACTTTCATTTTACCGTATCAATCCATGGAAGAAACATTTATTCATCATGATGAAATGAGCAAGTTATATAGCAGCCTTTAAAAGAAAAGTCACATCTGTTTTGTTTTTTCCTAGATTCTGGTAAGTTGGAGAAGTTGTCAAATCATATTATTACCGTAAATATTGTCAGTTTATGGTAATGTTTTGAACTACCAATGTGCTATGCTTGTGCTGTGTTTCACAAGTCAGTAAAATGACATTTCTGTATCTGTACACAAGCTCTGTTTTCTTGTATTCTTCTATTTATTGGTGCTAAAAATTAGGGTGCGCGTTATAAATGGGTACAATAATTTTCCCTAGATTTTACAAGTAAATTTGGGGTGCGCATTATACACGGGTGCGCCTTATATTCGGGAAATTATGGTAAGTTTGCTAAGTTCACTACAACAGAGCGTTTCTGAGAAGTCTACTGCTTCAAAATGGCGGCTGTTTATTAACGCCGCCGTCTGTCATTTCGTATGTAGTTCTATAAGTATGTGATATTTAGCATAGATTGTAGGCTGTCGGCTACAGTCAGGAAATATTGGAGCCACCTAGCTTAGCATCGCATTTGCTACAGCGTCACAACAAAACACTCTTCTCTCTCAGTGTCTGACTTTTCTCGCGTCATCCAACCAACGTAGTAACGCATCGTAACGCACATTGTCTCGTTGCCGAAATGGTGACAAAATCCGAACGGAGAAAAAAAAATTGTTTTTTGTTTGTTTGTCTATTTTTGTTATTTTATTTCTTCTGACATATTTTCAAAATAAAGAAATTATCCATTCAATCATTCATTCATGATCATTACGAGAGTCCATTTGTGGGCGTCGATTTCGATAAAAATTTTTGCCCATCCTACTGAAAACGTTTGGCATCTTCTGACATGGTTGCAAATAGGAGGGCTGCAGCTATCGATTATTTTAGTAGTCGATTAATCGATGAACTAATTAGTTTGAATAATCAAGTAATCGGAAAAGGAACATGAAACATTAAAATACCTGAGCTGAGCCGGTATTTAAAATAAATAAATGAGGATCTATGTACAACAAAAAAACAATTGGCTAACTTACATGGAAAAAGGTCCGCTAGCTTAAATGCTATAAAATGCTAAAGTTTTTTTCCAATGCTCTTAACAAATGGTTCAGACTCATATTCCCACAAAAAAATGGCTAAATATACATATAAACTAAATTACAAATGCATTAAAAAAACATTAGCCGAAAGAAAAACTTAGCTTACGTTGGTCTTAACAGGGAGCAGTTGGATTTAGCCATGTGAAATGAGGCAGGCCAGAAGGCAATGTATTCACCCTAATCAATAAACTAAATGTAAAGACTTTCAAAACAAAAAATTAAAACGCCACTTTAATTAAACGAATACTCGAGGCTACAAAGTTTTATTTGAATATTTTTTTCTAATCGAATACTAAAGTTAATCGATTAACAGTTGCAGCACTAGTTGCAACATTTAATTCATTAACTTATTAGCTTTTATCGGCAGTCGTAGCCGACCAATCCATTCGATCGCTACCAGGGCCTCCCATTCCAAATTAATTGAACGTATTTCGCCGTCAACAGCAAGAAGTAAGTTAATTGTCACATAGCTTCATAATTCAGTGCACGTTATTGATCAAAATGTGTGACGCTTGTCCCCAAATATGTTGTTCTGCCTCTTAAGAGTCTTTCCAATAACACAAAACAAGTCAATACCCAAAACGACGCGCGCTTTGCTTCATTTGCAGCATTATCAATACAGCCTTAGCCCTGATGCCTATCAATAAATCTATCATCTAATGTGCAGATGGCATCAGGAAACTCATGTGCCCTACAGTTGAAAGAGTGTGCGTGTAACAGATGGAGTCATTGATTTGACCTTGAGAGGAACGACCTAGCCACTTCATTAGGTACTCCGTCCGCCCCGCCCCTTTTTTTGAGCGTGACTCAATTGGCCTGAAGACAGGAGGCGGAGGAGCGCCAACTGTATTGCCTCACGCATTAACAAGATCATTCACCTTTTCTTTGACGAGCGCGGCCGCCCGTTTAGCTGAGAAAAACGCTCCCCCCCGGGGGCCGGGAGATATCTTCCCTCGCCATGAATTATAAATCATACAGCTGGGGATGAAAGCGCTCAGCGGGGAGCTGACAAGATGGCTGACGGAGCAGTAGGGAAGACCGCTCTTTGGTTAAGGACATGATTTCAAATAAATCATGCTTGCTGAGACAATTTAGTTGAAACACAAACAGTCTTATATCAATAAGTGTGGCGTATGTCTTCTCTATTACAGGGGTGTTCATACTTTTCTTTTTTTTAAGTATCAACTCATTGGCTGCCAATGATGGCGATTGACCTCCAATCCATGACTGGGGGGCTGGCAGCGATTGTACGTGATCACTCAATGCCAACCTTCCTTGTTGAAATTAGGCCTGCAGCTATCGATTATTTTAGTAGTCGATTAATCGATGAACTAGTTAGTTCGAATAATTGAGTAATCAGAATTAAAATACCTGACCTGAGCCTCAAACGGTCTAAAAAAATTAATGAGGATATATGTGCAACAAAAGAACAATTGACTAACTTACATAGCAAAAATCCGCTAGTTTAAATGTGATAAAATGCTGGGGTTTTTTTTGTTCTTTTTTTACAATGCTCTTAACAAATAGTTCAAACACATATTCCCACAAAAAACGGCTAACTGTACCTTTAAACTAAATTATGAATGCATTAAAAAAACATTAGTTCAAACAAAAACTTAGCTTATGTTGGTCTTAACAGGGAGCAACTGGATTCAGCCATGTGAAATGAGGCCGACTAGAGGGCAGTGTATCCACCCAAATCAGTAAAGCTAAATGCAAACACTTTCAGAACAAACCATTACAATGCCACTTTAATTAAACGAATACTCGAGGAGCAAAATTTAATTTGAATATTTTTTTTCTTAATTGAATACTCCAGTTAATCGATTAATCGTTGCAGCACTAGTTGAAATGGATTTATTTCTGTCAATTTCAGTGAATGAGCTACATGCAACAAAATAATCCACAGGTATAAGGATATTGTTAAAGCTGAGAAGTGCAACAAAATTATTATTATTATCTAGCACCATATTTTCTTTTTGCAAACTAAGTTTTCATTGAACACACAAGAGAATCCTTGACATTATCATCAACAGTATACAAAAGGTATACATATGTTGGGACAAGAGTTGTCCGATATTATTGGGTGGAAGATAATATTGGCAGATAAAAGCATTTTAAAAAATTATCGGATAATATCAACATCAGTTTTTCAGTATTGGTTTTGGGCCAATATGTATGTTAGGTTTAGGGTTATCTATTTTATTTATTTATTTTACATTTTACACATTTTTTTTGTTTAAAAACATAAATAATATTGAAAAATAAAAAAATTAAAGTATTACAATACAATTAGCCATAATATCTTAAGTCCACAACCTCATATATCGGTATCGGTTTGATATTGGTATGGGATTTTTGGAGTTGGACAATATCGGGGTATCGGTTAAAAAGTCAGTATCGGACAACTCTAGTCAGTGTCGCTAATAACGGCGTTAAGAGTATAACGGCGTCACAAACAGCATTATTTTTTTCAGTAGTGAGTAATCTAATTAATTACTTTTCTCATCTTTGCAACGCCGTTACCGTTATTGAGGATGTTAAGGCGTGCGTTACTGTGCGTTACTACGTTGGTTGAATGACGAAAGAAAAGTCTGAGAGACACGGAGAGAGAAGAGCGGGAGTGGGAAGGAGGGAAGGGAGTTGTGACGCCGTTGCGTTGTTAGGGTTTGTGTTGGTTTTCTCCTAGTGTGACTTGTCCCTGTGATTGCCCATTGATTTCACCTGTTGTTCCTTCTCCTAGTGTATCCTCTAATCTGCATCCTCCTGTGTTACCCAGCTGTTCCTCGTTGTCTCGTTACCCCTTGTCTGCGTGTGTGTATATAAGCACCCAGTTTCTTGTCACTCCTTGTTGCGTCATCGTCAATGTACCTGTCCACGTTCATGCCTGCGTTTTCCCCCCCCAGTTCCTCGTGTTACTCGCCCTGCTTTGAAAGTAAGTTGATTTGTTAGCCTGACTTTTGTTTGTTAAGAGTTTTTGGATACCACACTCGTTTTGTTGGTACTTTGTTTTTTGTTGGCATTAATTAAAAACCTTTTGCACCGCCATTCTGCCTCGCTTCCCCTTCCCTGCATTTGGGTCCACACACAACCTGTCTGCCCGCGTATTCCTGACATTTTTCAAGTAAGACTGACTCTAGTTGCGACCAAACAGACAAAATGAATGAAGCTGGTGAGCGAAAAGCAAATACAACTATACACGACTTGATATTCTTATGAATAGAAGATATTGCCTTCAGCAAGATAAGTATTTTTCAATAGGACTCAATCTTTTCTGGGAACCTATATATACCTCAATTGTAACCTGGAGGTTAAAAGTCTCCATTTCATACAACTCTCGCAGCTTATGTTTATCCGTTTAATACTCATCAGTTTCGTGGCCACCATTAATAGCATGTGTAAAAGATACTTTTGCTCCTCAGTGTAGACATTTTCAGAAGTTAGATCCAGGAGAAACGGTTTAGGGGTAAACTCTTAAGACAACAAGCAGTGCAGGCCATAATCGATAGCATTGTCACAATGTCACAGTTGGCCCGCGGGTCGTAGGTTGGAAACCCCTGCTCTAGTAATTAAGGCAGTTTGAAGTGCTGTGATAAAGCCTGTAAGAAATCAAATATGTATATTGCTAACCGAATCAGCCACACTGACAAAAATTTACCTCCATTTACTTTTTGTGAAAATAAGCAAGAATGTCAGTTTGTATAGTCAATCTTGTTCAGCAACTTACCCAAACAGCAGCACCTGCAAAAAAAAAAAAAAAAAAAAAAAAAAAGGAAAAAACGCTAACATTGTTAGTTCAATCATTGGTAGCTAACCAAAACAGCAGCAACCATACTAAAAGACAAATTGTGATGATGGTTGATTTAAGGCTTTAAAAAATGACTTGGAATAATTACTTTTCAAAGTATCTTGCCTTTGGGGGTGGAGCCATGAAGAAGAAGGCGGAGTCCGGCTCCAAAAATCTGTTAAAAGATAAAAAGCTGTTCATTTTGATTGCCAAAAAAAAAAACAATGTATGAAATTATTATTAGTATAAAAATTTGTTTAGAACAACCCAAAAACCTCTGCATTTTTTGTCATAAAAAATATGAATCGTATTACATGAATAGAAAAGGCCAGTAAGTTTTAGTTGAATATTTTGTTTTCTTAAACGTTGTCATATCTTTTTTTTTTTTTTTTTATCTTAAGACAAATATTTAAAAAATATGAATAATGATATTACTTTTGTGCTTTTGAATAAGTAACCAATTTAAAACATATACTGTTATTCAGACTTACGTGCATACACATTCCAGGCCTTCAATGGAAGAATGCTTACTCATATAATTCATAAATCACCTAAAAATCTAAAATATAATGATTAAATTGTCAGTATTAACAGGTATTGACGCTCAAAATTATACAAACAGCTGTCAGTATATAAACAAGCAAATATTCACCCTAAAAAAATCTTTATTTTTCTCAAAGCAAAACATTTTTCTCATTTCAAATGCACAAAAACAGTCAAGAAACCATTTTTGCAACCAATATTGCAAAAGTATAAACATTGAATTGTATTTAAACTAAATCAGTCTATAAGCTTGCAGCGCATCTTTATGCTCTACTGTCTTTTTCTCTTCTTTCTATTGGCTCCCCAAAATCTCTCTCTCACTTGCTCTTTTTTAGTGTGCATAAATAGTGAGCATCGCCAAGTGTTATCCGCTTAGTGAGCGGAAAACTGGAATCAAGCAGAGGGGAGGAGGCCCTTGAACGCATCTTCGTAGAGGTAAGTGCAGGATGAGTTGATTTTGCTATTGGGTTTTTCACCCCCAATGGTGGATGAGCAGGGGAAGAAGAAGAGGAGCAGAAGGAAGGCGGGAGGAAACGCGGGGAGTTAATTGAGGAGGCGTGGGGATTTTTTTTTTTTTGTTTTTTTGTTTTTTTTTTTGCTCAGGAAACTTTTCAGTGTTGACGCGCCTCAAGGCAAAAAGGCATTCAAGCGCTTAATGGAGCACAAGTTGAGATAAAAACAATTGAGGATGTCGACCAAACTAGTAGTAATGACTTTCATAGAGATAAAATCAGTTAAGCTTGTATGTCTTCCATGAGAAAAATACTTCATATAGGTTTTGCAGGCTGTTTAAAAATAAAAATAAAAAATTATATATATATATATATATATCAAGAAGAATTCAAACAAATTAAGAAAAAATATGTTATAGTTAATGCAAATTTTGAAGAAAAAAAAAAAAAGATCAGGAATACTTTTCACTAAAAATCCAAACATTTTCTAAACATTTTGAATAACTGAAAAATCTAATTATAGTGGCAGATTTTACGGAACACAATATTAATTTCAAAATAACTGCTGCTTTCAAATGAGCTCCACTAGAATTCTTAATTTAAAAAAAAACAACAACACCAAAAAAAAAACGTTATTTCCAACATATTCACAATAATATTATTATTAGTCAAACGGGTGCATGTGTCAGTTGTTATGTTGCATATTGGGGGGAGTGTTTTTTTCAGGGGGGGTGTTTGGGTGTGTGTATGCTGTCTGGCAGTCAGCTGGTGTGATCAACACAATGCTACTCTTTGTCTTGTGTTGTGCTGATGAAAAAAAAAAAAAAAAAAAAAGCGGACATGTGCGATAAAGTGAATATAAAAATTCTACACACCCCTGTTCAAATGTTTTCATCATTATATATAAAATTAGATTATATTTGTTTCAAAAGCTTTTGTAAAATTAATTTGATTCTTATTTGAAATGACCTTTTTAATTGAAGCAAAAACTAACAATATGAACGTGGTTTTAAAAATGGTCATAATTAACTAATCACATTCAAGCTCAAGTTAAATGGGTGTCAGCATACACTTGCCATCTTTTAAAGTGCTTCTGATCACCCAACACACACACACAAATTCAGCAGTTCTACTCTGGTTTTCACCTTTCTTATATAGCTAAATTTTACAAATCAAGATTTTATACCACCCAAAAAAATTGTCATTTGAGAAGGGTGCGTAGACTTTTTACATGCACATATACTGTACTGCATATACATTGAACACCCAGTAAACCCCCCTCCTCCTCTGCACGGCGTCTCCCTAATCAGGCCAACGCGTGCCACTTGGATTAACTCGTCAAAAAATCATCTCTACTCGTAGCAAGCCAATAATAATTAAGTCTGGTATTTATGATTATTATTGAATGGATGCGGAGCAACTGGTGGTTCAAGAGGAGGTGGGAGGAGGAGGAGTGCAGTCTGGTTGGGGGTACACGCCCAAAGTGACAGATTGCGGCGTCCGTTATTGGCTCTATTAAAAAAAAAGGATTAAAAAAGGATTGGGGGGGGGGGGGGGTACGGAACAGGGGAAAATTCATAGTTTCATACCAGTTTATTTTTTTCCCCTTATGAAATGTATACATAAATATATGCACTGTGGTCTGTTGTATATTGTTTTATCTTAGGACTCATATTGTTATTCTTTTCATTTTGTGCATGTGATTATTGCACCTTCATTCATTAGGGATTTGCTGACAAACAATATTCTTGGCATGTCACTTTTTTTTTTTTAAACTTGATTTTAGTATACGAACATTTTTTGTTAACCCCACCCAAAAAAAGATTGTCACTAATAATAACTCGAAAAATGTTTAGCAGCCACAAAGCAATAATCACGATTTGTTGTGAAATATACGTGTATAGATACATAGAAATCAACAAATCTTTCATATTTAAAAGCCAAATTAATCATTTTGTTAATTTTAACTGATGGTTTTTTTTCTATAAATATATGAAATATACAAAATAAATATATGCACTGTGGTCTGTCGTATATTGTGTTTTATATTATGACTCACATTCTTATGATTCTTTTCATTTTGTGCATGCGACTATTGCACTTTCATTCAATAGTGATTTGCTGACAAATTATTCCTGGCATGTCATTTTTACTTGATTTTAGCACACACATTTTTGTTTTTGTTGAGCCCCTCCTCCCAAAAGTTTCTTACTAATAATAACTCTTAAGATGTTTAGACTTACTGAATCAGATACAAAAGCGATAATGATTATTTGTGATATATACGTATATATAGAAATCAACATTTTCTTTATATTTAAAAGCAATTAACCGTTTGATTTCAACTGACCTGTTTTTAGTTTTTAATTTTTTTTGCAGTCACTAATATTAACTTTTGAAATGTTTAGACAACTGCATTATCTATAATTGCAATTATTTGTTTTATATATATATATATATATATATATAGAAATATATATATATATGAGAAATATATATATTTGAGGAAAAGTGGCATGAAAAATGAATGAATGAATGAATGAATGAATATATATCGATATATATCTGTTGGGCATATATCTATGCCACAACAAAAATTATACATAATTTTGGATTGGTATACCAATCCTATATATATATATATATATATATATATATATATATATATATATATATATATATATATATATATATTAGTGACCGCAAAACATTGAAAAAAAAAAACAAATTAAAATTAAAATCAGGCAAAAATGATTAATTTGGCCTTTAAATATGAAGAAAAACTGAAACCCAAAACGAAAAAAAAAAGCGTCAATCCCCTCGTTTCTTTAGATTAAGTACTGCCTCCTAATCAACACTTTGCGATAGTCTCACCTTCCAAATCTAATTACCGGGAGCAATTCATTAGGAGATGAGAACGAGGTGGTCTGTCAGGGTGGGGTGTGGTGAGGTGGGGGCGTGTTTGCCTTAAACAGTGTCGATATGATGTCAGAATTAGCCCAGCTTCTTCATTACTGCCCCCCAAAGTTGTCCTTCGTATTGTAATTGGGCCACATTGACATGTACGGCGCTTTTAATGCAAACAAATACAAAAATCGGGAGGTAAAGTTGGGGGAGGAATGGCGGGGGTCTTCATTGTATCTGAATGGCGCAGCTCAGTTTGCAGCTTTTGTCCGCAACTTCTTATTGTTATCAGCGTTACTTATCGGTCAACAGTGAGCTTTGTCCCCGCAAATGGCCCCCCAATCAGCTGCCCATTTAGCTGCGGCCTAACCTGTGGGTATATATGTTAATGCGTGATGGGGTAAGGGGGGGGATAAGAGGGGGAGGGGTGCATTTTTTTTTAACGACAATGTTTTGTTTTTAGGAGAGGAGTGTGTTTTGGGGGTGGGGACAGACAGACAGACAGACATGCAGCTGGGAGGGAGGGGACAAGGACAGGGGGGAGGCGAGGGGTTTAAGAGCCCCTGCACACGTTGGGGACCCTCACTTATTTTGCGAACCTCTATCATCATTGGAACTATAGCAGGATTTAACATTTTTCCCCCAAGTTTGATCGCATTTGTTTGGGTTAACAGTCGTCATCATGATGTCCTACTTGAAGCAGCCCCCCTACACAGTCAACGGGCTGAGTTTGTCTGCCCCCGGGGTGGACCTGCTGCACCCTTCTGTGGGATATCAAGGTAAAAAAAATCATTTACAAGCATAAATGATGCGTTGGTGTGGTTTTAATCGTGTGCATGCCTGCAGGGACGCCGAGGAAGCAGAGGCGGGAGAGGACCACATTCACCAGGGCCCAGTTGGACGTGCTGGAGAACCTGTTCACCAAGACCCGATACCCGGACATTTTCATGAGGGAGGAGGTGGCTCTCAAGATCAATTTGCCTGAGTCCAGAGTACAGGTGAGACCGGAAAAACGCATGGGAGAAGAATTTTTTTTTTTTAACTTATTGGCTGCCATTGACGGCGCTAGACGTCCAATCCATCACAGTCAAAATGGATAGGACGTCGAGCGCCGTCACTGGCACTTGAACATGAGCTTTTACATCAGCCAATTCTTCCAGTTAAAATAAATTACGGTTTACCATTGTCCAAAAATATGGATATATATTTTAGGACTTATTGGGGTTCATACCACAAGAATGTATTTGTTGTTATTAATCATTATTATTTTTCATTTTTATGTGACTATATATGACCCAAAATGTGATTTGTAGTCACTTGCCTTATAAAAATGTTTATATAAAAATGCTATTCAGAGGCTTTTTTTTTTTTCATTAAAATTATTTTATGAAGTAGTCTAATTCAGTGCAAAGGGTTTTCAATAGTTGTTAAAATTTTAACCGAATAAAAAAAATATTGCAATCTATGTCGTTTCTGTATGAGTTTCCCCTACTAAACGTTTTTATTAATTTTGATTCTCCGTATATGACCCACATTATTAAATCTAATTGCTGTGGAAGTGGGTTTAAGCAACATGTTCATTAAATGAGTAATGAGTATAAAATTCAGAGGTCCACTTTGGTTTTTACTGCTGGTTTCGCCCTATTTGCATAGCTTTTAAATATAGAGTATGTTTGTTAGTGGTTAAACTCTAAATGTTTTGTTTATTATACTCATTTTTATTATAAGATAATTTGCGTGTTTAATATATTAATTTGGAGTTGGATAGTTGTGACCTATACTGTTTGTTCTGCACATATGCATACTTTTAGTTGAAGGAGCTACCTGAATAAATCATATAGGTATGAAAAATATGTAACAAACATTTTACACTACATATTTATCATATATTTGGGAGGGGGGGGGGGTTAATGTCTAACAGACTCTTGACTTTTTCGTTCCTAAGTGTAAGACCCAAAACAAAAAATTTACATTTCACATTTCAATGGAATGACTTTTTTTTTTTTTTTTTTTTTTTTTTTTTTTTTTTTTAGGTTTGGTTCAAAAATCGAAGGGCCAAGCATCGCCAACAGGCCCAGCAGACCCAAAACGGAGCACCGAGCAAACCGTCTAGCACTAGGCCGGTGAAAAAGAAAGCCTCTCCGGTCCGGGAGGCCAGCTCGGACAGCGGGGCTAGCGGTCAATTCACGCCGCCCTCCAACGCCTCTCTTCCGGCCGTGAGCAGCGCAGCGGCGCCGGTGTCCATCTGGAGCCCGGCTTCAATCTCCCCTCTATCCGATCCCATGTCCACTTCCTCGGCTTCCTCCTGCATGCAGCGCTCCTACCCGGTGACGTACACCCAGGCCACGTCGGGCTACAACCAGGGCTACACGGGCTCGTCATCATACTTCCCCGGCATGGACTGCAGCTCGTACCTCTCACCGATGCACCACCACCATCAACTTAGCTCCGCCATGAGCCCCATGGGCAACGGAGGCAGCGGCGCGGTGTCCAGCCACCTAAACCCGGCGTCCTCGCTCTCCTCGTCGGCGTATGGCTACGGAGGTACCGCGGACTGCCTGGACTATAAGGACCAGACGGCTTCGTCCGCATGGAAGCTCAACTTCAACGCGGATTGTTTGGATTACAAAGAGCAGCAGGCGGCATGGAAGTTCCAGGTTTTGTGATGTGACTTCCAGGCCCCGGAGGACCCAGCCAGAGGCGGCCGGGGGACTCTATTTCTACCTCGGGCGGACAAAGCAGGACTGCGGCCTCTTTTTTTCATATGAGAATTCACATCCAACTTTGATCAAGAACATGGAAGATAAAACGCGAGCAGAGTCAAGAGTTAAACTCTTTTTGTGGGGTGGAAACTTTTAACTCCTTCCTTAATGTGATCAAAGATGGTGTGAGACCTCTGACATGGATGCACTACTTAATTTATAAGAAACGTGTTAAAAAACAAAAGACAATCAAACCCCTCCCTTTATTTTTGTCTCCCACTTTTCTGTTTTCAATGTTATACTAGATTTTCTTCTTTTTTCTTTGCTATTTTTGCAAGCAGCTGTGAATTTCTCCACTGTTGAATGATAAATTATTATAGTAAAAGGGGAATATGCAGCTGTACAAAAAAAAAAATCACACAGGACAATAAAGAATAAACATGAGCCAACTTGCATGTGTACATACATTTGCTGTTTTTGCTTTGTTTGTCACCTATACCCTTCTTTGCATAATGTATGAGAAAAGACACTATTATAATTGCAAAGTTAGATTTGTCATGTTTATAAGAAAAAATACGGTTATAGGTGTAAAATCGCAACATACAAAAGCTGCAGTATTCTTTATAAAAAAAGGGAGACTTAAAAATAGATGTTATGTAATTGTGTTTTAAATATATATATATATGAATATAAAGTTGTAAGGCAATTAAAAAATAGTAATAGTATTAGGAATAAGTACTTATCAGTTCAATTCATCGGAAAAAGTAAAAAGTTTACATAAAAGTTGTAAAATTAAGAAAGAAAAGCTTTACAGATACATCACAAAATTCAACAAAAAACAGTTTTTAAATCATACAGCATATACTTACCTTAACTTCTCACCCCAAATCTCAATTCAATCAATTCGAGAGCTGATTAATTGATACAATCGCTTCCATCTGCTGCAGGGATTTAGACTTTATAGCGGAGCCGTCTATGTGCGGATTAAAGGCGAGGAGAGGCATGGCGCTATCACTCTAATTAGGACGAGAGGACTGCTTTGTTGTCCGTTTGACCTCCAATTAGCAGCAAATGATACATAGACGTCTTTTACACAGCAACGTTTGTATCACGCCACTTGACTGCAAACAGAGGTATGAAAATGTCAATTTAGGAACGCACGCAAAAAAAGGTCTTCTTTCCTTTACAACTTTATGAATAAAGTTGTAAAGGAAAGGTCCTCTTTACAACTTTATGAATAAAGTTGTAAAGAGGACTTTTTTTTTCTCAACAAAATGATAGTCATGAAAAAAAGTTGAGTGAGAAAAATGTACTGAGAACAGAAGAAAATCATGTCAAATCCTTTGACAAATTTAAAAAGAAAAACAAAGTTATGAGAATAAAGTTGTAGTCTTATGAGGAAAAATCCGTAATGAGAATCTTCATATTATGAGAAAAATCTTAGTTATAAAAATTAAGTAGTGACATCATAATAATATGTAATATCTAAAAAAAAAAAAAAATTTAAAGTCAAGAGAATAACGTAACATTTAGAAAAAGAATAAAATGATAATATTCATGAGTCATGAAGTCATACATGAGTCATACAGTCATGAAGTAGTAATATTATGGGAAAGTTTATTATAAGTTTGCACAACTCTTTACCAATTGACTAAGGTTAAAGCTTATTCCCTCTTGAACGCAAAAAAACCGACATGAAGTACTCCAGCTCACAGACCTGGCCAACTTGCCAATCAGCGACAAGGGCTCCACTACGTTGTACATCAACGGCTCTCATTGACAAGTCCAAAGTTGTTGTTGAGTCAACTGAAAAATAGAGAATAAGAAGTCATTCAATGAAGAACACAAGAACGACATACCAGGACATTACGTTAATCTTCAAGAACCGTTTACTTACAGTACTCTAAAAACGCTAAATGGATCTCATGTGGCATACTATTGCCATACATTCTAAAAGAAATGTAACTTCTTTAAGAGCTTATTAGAGATCACAACAATGTAAATCATGATACTCAACGCCCATATTGCGCAACTCTAATATGCATTTAGAACAGTGTTGTTCTAAAATACGAAAATATTTAGTCAACAAACACTTTTTTAATAAAGACAAGAAGACGGTAACGAGCTGAAACGTGTTTTAAGGGAATAAAACATAACGAGACGAATGCCAGTTTTCCTCTGACGAAACGAGATGAAAAGTTGCAAGTTTTTGTCACATGTTCATAATGTGTGATATTTTATGTGTAGTTAGCCTGCATTGTGGCAGTCTCTGGTTATGTCACTCGTGACATGCTGCGCCGCCCATTCCTTCCCGACTCACCAGAGTGTCGTTTCCAGTCTTGGACTTGGACACACGGTAAGATTTGTTTTATTGGCCAGAGAAAATATGCAATGTTGCTTTAGCCTTTAAAGGTCTGTTCTGCATGATCATAACACACTAAATTTAACTCGTAGTGTTAGCATAGCGATCATGTTAGCATTGGGCTAATGCTAACAGCAAGCATCCTCTTAAACTCCCGGACAACTTTTTTTTACTAACAGCTCGTCGCATCAAGATAGGTATAATTAATTGAAAATAATGTACTGTTTTCCTGCTGAGTTTTTATGATCACCAAGTTGGCGTTGCCCTTGTAGTTTAACGCTACAACATGTGTTCTTCTCTCAATGTTAATTCGAAATAGTTGGTCACCGTTATTCATTTTTGGAGTAAGTTTTTTTAATTTTAAAGACGAGCATATTTTTAACAAACGTCGAATAAAATTAGACGAAATTAATCTTGATTTTTCAACAAAAACAAGACGAAGACATACAGTACACATTTTGAGATGACTAAAATATGACTAAGACTGATAAGCATTATCGTTGAAAAGACTAAGGAAAATTAAAAGGGCCGATTTAGAAACATACTTTGTATCACCACTGTTGAAAGCTCCAGGAGCAACCAAACTAGACATCAAAGTACGACATCTTGGCTCAACTTCAACAGGTTGCGATGATAAAATGGCAGCAGAAAGCAGAAAGTCACGAGTGGTTCTCAAGTAGCAGGACTAGGGAGGAATCCCCCCACCCCAACTAGTATCCATTGGCTTTTAATTAAGCACAAGCGCCACCAGAGGGGCCATATGGACCCGCCAGACGCGCTTCATTAATCCCCCGCTCGCTTGTGAGCATGTCAAACAATAAAGTAGAAGAGCGAGCCTCGGAAGCTTCTTTTGGCGGTCGCGTTTTTGTTTTGTTGTTGCTTTTGTCCCGGAGGCCAGGCTTTCCCAAGCGGATCCACTTGACCGCGGGTCTGGGAATTCCGCGCCGGCTTCTCGAAGGCCTGGAGGGTTGCCTGCACTTGACTGTCTGACTTATTGAGTCAAAATTTGGTAGCCTGGGCGGTGAAGATTAGCTCAAATTGACAGGAAACATTGTAACTATATTGAAAGGGATAATTTAAGGTTGTAGAAAACAGCAGATAGCTGAAATTAGTATTGCATTGTTATATTGCAAAGGTCTGTTGTTATGTTTATCGGCATAATTTGATATTGATATCTTTTTTCAAGGCCAATTATTAGTCGTCATAAAAGCTGACAACCAATATTTGCGCTGGATATTTATTTGCACTAAATATTGATGAACAACAAGTCTTAAAAAGTTAATGAAAATTTAAAACCCCCCCTACACTTTTCTATTGTAAATAAATTTTTCCAAAATTTCAAAACAAATGAAATGTTATTCTTCAGATAGCTTTAATATTAATGTGTATATATATATATATACATTAAGGCTGTCAAAATTATCACGTTAATGGACGATAATTAATTTTTTAAATTAATCACGTTAAAATATTTGACGCAATTAACGCACATGCCCCGCTCAAACAGATTAAAATGACAGCAGTCCACTTGTTACTTGTGTTTTTTTGTCTCCCTCTGCTGGTGCTTGGGTGCGACTGATTTTATGCACCATGAGCATTGTGTAATTATTGACATCAACAATGGCGAGCTACTAGTTTATTGTTTGATTGAAAATTTTTACAAATTTTATTAAAACGAAAAATTAAGAGGGGTTTTAATGTAAAATTTCTATAACTTGTACTAACATTTATCTTTTAAGAACTACAAGACTTTCTATCCATGGATCGCTTTAACAGAATGTTAATGTTAATTCCATCTTGTTGATTTATTGTTATAATAAACAAATACAGTACTTATGTACAGTATGTTGAATGTATATATCCGTCTTATCTTTCCATTCCAACAATAATTTACAGAAAAAAATGGCATATTTTATAGATGGTTTGAATTGCGATTACCATTTTTAAGCTGTGATTAACTCGATTAAAATTTTTAATCGTTTGACAACCCTAACATATATATATATATATATATATATATATATACACAAAAATAATTTTAACAAAATATTTGAAAGTCATTAGAAGCAAAACTGAGTCAATTTAATCTTTTATCAGATATCAGAGTAAAAATCAGATGCCAATACGCATCAAAATGCTGCACTGTACATCAGAATAATCGGTTCATCCTTACATTAAACTAAACTACCATTAAAGTTGTTGAAAATAGCTATACAAAGTCGAGTAGACAATAATGCTGCTTTCATGTGGTGTCGTTAATATCGTAAATACCACTTGTCTGGTCGAAAATTGCATGTGGTAATTTTTTTACTGGAGAACTCGAATTTTATTATGATACCCAAGTTTCTGAGATGGGTGGACGTTTTACATTTCAAAACGGCGGCACGCGAACAATAAGTTGTGAATGGTAAGAAAGGTACCGTCAATTTGCGCGTTTTTTGACGCAAGCTATATAACTTAGTATACACATTTATATATTTTTTTGAACCATGTGTTTTAGAAAACGTTGTTACAAACAAAAATGTATATAAAAATATAAATAATATATAAGCTTGTTGAAATAGACAAATCAATAGGTCTAAAGCAGTTTTGCCCACGCAACAAACTAAAATGAATACCTAAAATATATTCGTATACATATTTTTGATACGACAAGAAAAGTACATGAACGTACCGGTAATTACCTATTAGAAAGTGGTAAGCATCATCTTTCCCAGAGTATGTGAAGGCAGCATAAGACACTCACGACTTTGTCTTCCACACAACTACACTAATTTTACATTTTCCTGTAAAATTCACTTATTATAATATTACAACTTTTTCTCATTGGCTGTAAGGTATTATTAATCATTTCAATCATTATATTTTTTTCTATATCAAAGTTTATGTTGTGTTTTAAAGATCAAATGCACTTTCCTATGAAAGCTACAGGCTAACAGAGGCATCAATTTACTTATTTCAGGCCTTTTTGCATTTGTATATTATTTTGTGTATAAGTCACGACCCTTAAGTAATGACTTAATAAGTCACATAAGTGAGGTCGATATTTGTATGATAGCAAGGATAGGCGCGACATGACACATCAAGAAACGTTAAAAACGGATAATTCCTCCCATTAGGTGGGAGTCCGGGGGGTAGACTGTTATTATGATGAGATCAGCTGTTCGGTGACAGGCGTGTGACTTTGTTTTTGTGACAGAAACAAAAGAAAGGAGTGAAAGTAGACTGGGGCAACTGAGCAACTGTCAAAATTGTGAGTAGCAGCAGTCGTGTTAAAAAGCGAACGTGGGAGCTAAGCGGCCATTTTTGCCGCTGAGAACACAACTGTAGACTATTGTTATGCATAAGTATGTGTCCTACATTCTATCACATATCAACACGGCAGCGCATACATAATTCATCTGCGACCACAACAACAACACTGCTGCTCCACTTGTGGAATCTCATTTGAATGATTAAGACAATGGCGTTCGTGTGCCCATGTCAGACAAGCCGTTGATGAAATGCGCCTGCTCGAGACACAAAATGGCAGCCGGGGCTTCAATTAGCAATTTACTGGACGTTTACCGCTATACTAGCGTATACAACAGACAAGTTAAGGACCGTTAGAAAAGAAGGGAGTAATAATGGATTCACGAGTGGAGGAAAATGAAAGGATATGAAAATAAGGAGTTGAAAACAAGAAGTATTTATTTATTATCACAAAAATATATATAACAAGATATGAGAAAGCAGTTGTTATATGTAATGTCACAGTGTATCACAAAAGTGAGTACACCCCTCGAATTTCTGCAGATATTTAAGTATATCTTTTCATGGGACAACACTGACAAAATGACACTTTGACACAATGTGTCTGTGTGTAGCTTATATAATAGTATAATATAATATAATATAATATAATATAATATAATATAATATAATATAATATAATAAAAGTTCATTTATTTTCCCCTCAAAATAACTCAAAATATAGCCATTAATATCTAAACCCCTGGCAACAAAAGTGAGTACACCGCATGGGAACTATGTATATCCCTAAATGTCCAAATTGAGTACTGCTGGTCATTTTCCCTCCAAAATGTCATGTGACTTGTTACAGGACCTATTCAATCTCTGCAGCAATGCTGACAGCACTCCTGTAACAAGTCACATGACATTTTGGCTATATTTGAGTTATTTTGAGAGGAAAATAAATTAACTCTTATTATATAAACTGCACACAGATTACTTTTCATTGTGTCAAAGTGTCAGTGTTGTCCCATGAAAAGATATACTTAAATATCTGCGAAATGCGAGGGGTGTACTCACTTTTGTGATACACTGTAACAGTTGACTGTGATGTGACTGTGACTGACTGTGGTACTCCCCAAGGTTTCTCGTTTTCTCCCTAAGACTCTGGAGTTTTTGGAGTTTTTCCTTGCCGACATGGAGGGTCTAAGAATGGGGGATACCCAGGACTTGAATTTATTTATTCATCTTTGTTGCTTCGTCTGCTGTTTTTGATTGTGTATCATATTGCCTCTGCAAAGCCCTTTGAGACAACATTTTTGTGATCTAGGGCTATACAAATAAAATTGAATTGAATTGAACTGATGTGTTTGCACTTTTACACAAGTAAAATTGCAAAGGAAAAAATTATTGTACAGTATTCTGTAAGAAAATACGGCTTAAAGTTACAAGACTTTCAAAAGAGAAGCTGAAATTTGCGAGATTTTGAGAAAAACAGAATGAGAAAGGGAGCCCTGTCATGCGAATAATAAGGGAGGAAATAATGCTGAGGGCAGAAATATTTTCACGAAAAATGTCATGGTTTTATGTCATTTTTTAAGAGCATAAGAGCAAATTAATTGAAGATGTAACACTATAAGATAACAATGATCTTACGTGAATACGATCATAACTTTACAAGAATAAAAGATATTACGAAACAAATATGCCCCCCAACTAATGTTATGAAATGAATGTCAAAATTTTAAAAATGAGCAAATTATTCTAACCTTAAATGAGCAATTAGAACAAGAGAAAAGCTAACTTGTAAAAAAAACAACAACAAAAAAACGGCTATATAGGATAAAAAATTGAAATCTTTTTATAAAAAAATGTACCATAATACCATCAAAACTAATAAATAAAATGTTGCAAAGTATTTTTACATCATCTTTCAGTCTATAACCATTTGTCAATTGTCTTCTCTTACCACTGCGGAAACGTTTCGATGGTAAAAATTTGTTGTTTTTTTTCAAATTAGAACAAATAAATCTCAAAAGAGGCTGTCTTTACCTAAAATCCACTTTAAATACACTATTACATAAAAGTTGAGGCAACTTCCATTGAGTTATTGAAGTTCAGGGTTAATATAATAATATATAATAATGCTAGCTGTAAGCATGCACTTAAAAAGTATTAAAATCGGATTACAAGGTTGAAAAAAATCCAAAATATGTAAAAAATATAATAAAATTAGTGCTTCATAAAAAGCTAATGCCTTGTTAATGGTTCCTTCTGTCCACTTAGCCTAAATGCAACAAGGGATTATGAACTATTTGCCAATGAAGCGCTCCCGCATTTCCAACGACTGACTATTGGCGGTCGGGTGCATAACATAAATCTTCTTAAAAAAACACAAGAGTGAAAAGGTTTAAAAACAGATTACATCAAGATAAAGCTCAAAGTCACATCCGTAGCCGGGGGTGTCAAACAGATGCTAGTGTTGAACCTACTAAATTTTTGTGTGCTTAACAAACACAAACCTGTTGACCAAAAACGATGAAATTTTCCTATTTTCTCCATCAAACAAATATATATTTTTTTAGGTCACACCAGTGTTTTGCGCAACCTCCTCAACCGCCAAACTATGCTGCATGCTTACATACAATGAAGAGGTCAAAGTTGGAGGGGCCTCCTGGTCATGTTGCTTACAGTGAGGCCTTAGGCCAGGCCAACACACGCCACTCCTTCGTCTGCCTCCATCCGTGTGGTGTATTTCTCTAGCTGGGAGTGCTAACTACAATTAGGCTCGCTAATTTCCTTCCTGCTCGTTAAGTGCGTCTGGCTGGGAGGCAGATGGAGGCGTAGTACAGTAGACAGATGCCTCGCCGCTAGAACCCAAAGGCATTTGTTTGTTTGAGGTCGTGACGTTTGGGGGCAGGGCTTGTGTAAATGTAGAATTGGGCTCCCCGCAACGACTAAATAACTTGTTCGTGGTTTACCATTCGCGATTAGTCTGCAGTGAGATTTGTCTGTGTGGAAAAAAGTTAATGGAGCAATCCTGAGGTAAAAAATCAGAGATATAAAATGACAGATTATTATCTGCTGTGGCCATAGAGATTTGCATTCGTTCATTCTTTGTCAACCCCCCCATTCAAATGGATTGGACGTCTTGTACCGTCAATGGCAGACAAGACGTTAAGCAGTGTCTGACCCAAAAACTTTAACAAAAGGCTTATGTTCTGTTTTTTAAAACAAGATGACTCGGCCTGGGATTAACTATTTTATAGAGGAAATATCTGGCCATGTAAAACTGCTATTATCAAAGCATTCTTCACATTCTCCATTAGCAAGAAATAATGGGTCTTCTGAGTACAAGTTTTTGTTATCATTTTCGCAAAATGTTTTCAGTTTTTGGGGTTCAGTGAAATTTGGAAATTAAGTTATATGCCTCGATGTGTTCTCCGTGCGTGTTGACGTTACCGTGCGAAACAGATACAGTGGGGCAAATAAGTATTTAGTCAACCACCAATTGTGCAAGTTCTCCTACTTGAAAAGATTAGAGAGGCCTGTAATTGTCAACTGGGTAAACCTCGACCATGAGAGACAGAATGTGGATTTAAGAAAAACAGGAAATCACATTGTTTGATTTTTAAAGAATTTATTTCCAAATTAGAGTGGAAAATAAGTATTTGGTCACCTACAAACAAGCAAGATTTCTGGCTGTCAAAGGGGTCTAACTTCTTCTAACGAGGTCTAACGAGGCTCCACTCATGACCTGTATTAATGGCACCTGTTTTAACTCATTATCGGTATAAAAGACACCTGTCCACAAACTCAGTCAGTCACACTTCAAACTCCACTATGGCCAAGACCAAAGAGCTGTCGAAGGACACCAGAGACAAAATTGTAGACCTGCACCAGGCTGGGAAGACTGAATCTGCAATAGGTAAAACGCTTGGTGTAAAGATATCAACTGTTGGAGCAATTATTAGAAAATGGAAGACATACAAAACCACTGATAATCTCCCTCGATCTGGGGCTCCATGCAAGATCTCACCCCGTGGCGTCAAAATGATAACAAGAACGGTGAGCACAAATCCCAGAACCACACGGGGGGACCTGGTGAATGACCTACAAAGTGCTAGGACCACAGTAACAAAGGGTACTATCAGTAACACAATGCGCTGCCAGGGACTCAAATTCTGCACTGCCAGACGTGTCCCCCTGCTGAAGCCAGTACACGTCCAGGCCCGTCTGCGGTTCGCTAGAGAGCATTTGGATGATCCAGAAGAGGACTGGGAGAATGTGTTATCGTCAGATGAAACCAAAATAGAACTTTTTGGTAGAAACACAGGTTCTCGTGTTTGGAGGAGAAAGAATACTGAATTGCATCCGAAGAACACCATACCCACTGTGAAGCATGGGGGTGGAAACATCATGATTTGGGCCTGTTATCCTGCAAAGGGACCAGGACGACTGATCTGTGTAAAGGAAAGAATGAATGAATGGGGCCATGTATTGAGAGATTCTGAGTGAAAATCTCCTTCCATCAGCATGGGCATTGAAGATGAGACGTGGCTGGGTCTTTCAGCATGACACTGATCCCAAACACACAGCCAGGGCAACAAAAGAGTGGCTTTGTAAGAAGCATTTCAAGGTTCTGGAGTGGCCTAGCCAATCTCCAGATCTCAACCCCATAGAAAATCTGTGGAGGAAGTTGAAAGTCCGTGTTGCCCAACGACAGCCCCAAAACATCACTGCTCTAGAGGAGATCTGCATGGAGGAATGGGCCAAAATACCAGCAACAGTGTGTGAAAAGCTTGTGAAGAGTTACAGAAAACGTTTGGCCTCCGTTATTGCCAACAAAGGGGGCATAACAAAGTATTGAGATGAACTTTTGGTATTGACCAAATACGTATTTTCCACCATGATTTGCGAATAAATTCTTTAAAAATCAAACAATGTGATGTGGTTTTTTTTCACATTCTGTCTCTCATGGTTGAGGTTTACCCATGTTGACAATTACAGGCCTCTGTAATATTTTGAAGTGGGAGAACTTGCCCAATTAGTGGTTGACTAAATAGTTATTTGCCCCACTGTAAATAGCTCTAAGGCCTTGTTTAAACGACAATTATCTGACACAATAATGAAAAAATGGCGTTTTGCCGTTATTTTAATTCCACGTTTATACAACCATTATGTGTGGGGGAAACTGCGTGAACACGGAAGAGCACAAGTGCATTAAACCTCCAATTTATCAATGTACTATGCATTTCCCAATTAGTGCTGCAACAATTAATTGATTAACTTGAGTAATTTGATTAGACAGAAAGCTTCATATCTAATTTTGTTGCTTCGAGGATTCGTTTAATCAGAGAGGCGTTTTGAAAGTGTTTGCATTTAGTTTTATTGATTTGGGTGGATACACTGCCCTCTAATTGCAAACTTGCAACTAAGTGAATATAACTCATTTAACATTGCTGAATCCAGGTGCTCTCTGCTAAAGCTAACATAAGTTTTTGTTTGAGCTGTTTTTTTAAGCATTATAATTTAGTTTATAGGTATATTTAGCACTTTTTTGTGGGAATATGTGTTTGAACGAAATGTTAAGTGCATTGTAAAAAAAAAAAAAAAAAAAAAAACCTTAGCATTTTATAGCATTTAAGCTAGCGGACTTTTTATATGTAAGTTAGCCAGTGTCTGAACCATTTGTTTAGAGCATTGTAAAAAAAGAAAAAAAAAAAAAAAAAAAAAAACTTCTGCATTTTGTAGCATTTAAGCTAGCGGACTTTTTCTATGTAAGTCAGCCAATTGTTCTTTTGTTTTACATAGATCCTCATTTTTCAAAATAACATTTATACCGTTTGAGGCTCAGCTCAGGTATTTTAATCTTTCATGTTCCTTATCCGATTACTCGATTATTCGAAATAACTAGTCCATCGATTAATCGACTACTAAAATATTCGATAGCTGCAGACCTACTCTCAGTGCATTTGCTTTTGTTGCCTCGTTTGCTAGCTTTCAGCCACATATTATGCAGAATCGACTTGGTTGTAGGCTCCTCTTCCGGTTCAGCAGGTTGTCTTTCCCCCGTAAAAACACTGTCCAAAGACATCTGTTTTCCAGTCATCTTCACTAACGTGTGGGCTTATTATTTCAAAATCTGATGTACCTACATCATTTTCGAGGACAAGACTGTACGGGGCAAAACGACCGGAAGTACCCCGTCCGCCATTGCTGAGGTGTGCCGCCTACAGCACACAGTCAACAGTAGCTAACATTACTATTTACATTCATTGATGCCAGGCTGCTATGGGTGTGCAAACACCCCAGTAATGGTGGCCAACCACTACAGGGCTGTTGGTCTTAACAGGGAGCAGTTGGATTTAGCCATGTGAAAAGAGGCAGACCAAAGGGCAGTGTATCCACCCTAATCAATAAAACTAAATGCAAAAACTTTCAAAATAAACCATTACAACGCCACTTTAATTAAACGAATACTCGAGGCAACAAAATTTAATTCGAATATTTTTGTCTAAACGAATACTCAAGTTAATCGATTAATCGTTGCAGCACTAACTGAGAGCATCATACCTCATGGTGAACCGGGTTGCGAAAGCCAAGGAACCATTCATAACTGGAGAAGAACTCATTATGCCTACGACCACGGATATTTGCCGTCAAGTTTTAGGAGAGGCCACTGTGAAAAACGGTTGTTTCAGCGTATGGTTACATTTCCTTGCACTTAATGTTTTTAGCCCCGTCGTGTAATTTCAGATTGACTATAATTTTCTGCCACACATTGCCGGTCAATGGAAAAAAAGGACCACATCACACCGGACCATGGTGCAAAAAAGGTTGGGGACCACTGGTGTAAAAGATTAGGCTCTCTCGAAAAGTTTTTGCGTTGTCACCTCCGTTGCAGATGTTGTGTAAACAGCCCCTAAGTCTTTTATGGGTCGTAGAAAGTACCAGGATAGCAAAAACTTGCAAAAAAATTTTCAGTTCGCTGGTGGAAACAAAATTTGTAAATTAAGCTATATAACTCAACGTGTTCTCCATGCACATTGATATTACCGTGCGAAACAGATAAATAACCCTAAATAAATTTAAAAGAATGGACTCTACATGTAAATGTAGCCGCTGAAAGTAATTTTCACGTCTCAAACACCTGTTGGGATTTTTCCTATTCAACTCCTTGTTTGAGAAGAGCAAATTCATCCAAAAGTATTGAAACACACTGTGCCACACACTTCAATAATTCACTCATGTCGCTCGCTGTACATCTGACTTTAGCTCTTCTCCTCAGGTGCATGTATGCACAAAAACAGAGTATTGTTGTGCGTACGTGGCTCAATCTTGTGTGTGCGATGCTGGGAGCGTGTGCCCATGCCACAAACCCCCTCAGCCGCCACACGCCCGGCCACCTGCTCTGGGATTAGAGAGCATGCGGATTACACGCGTCACAATGGAGGTATACAAACACAAATATGGATGCGCGCAAGCAGACACGCGCTCGCAAAGCGGACTGGCTTCGACGCTCGATAATAGGATCTTCAATATTTTTGATTGCACTCAACTCATTGGCTTCTAATAGATATTTAATCAATTTGAACTGGGGAGTTTGGCAGTGAATTAGGGCTGCAGCTATCAATTATTTTAGTAGTCGATTAATCGATTAACTATTTAGTTCAAATAATCGAGTAATCAGATAAGGACTATGAAGAATTAAAATTCTTGAGCTGAGCCTCAAACGGTATTAAAAAAATGATTTAAAAAAAGAGGATCTATGTCCAACAAAAGAACAGTTGGCTAACTTACATAGCAAAAGTCCGCTATCTTAAATGCTATAAAACGCTAACTTTTTTTTTTTTTTTAAACAATGCTCTTAACTAATGGTTCAGACACATATTCCCACAAAAAATGGCTAAATATACCAATAAACTAATTTACGAATGCAATAAAAAAAACATTAGCTCAAACAAAAACTAGCTTATGTTGGTCTTAACAGGGAGCAGATGGATTCAGGCATGTGAAATGAGGTAGAGGGCCGTGTATCCACCCAAATCAATACAACTAAATGCAAACCCTTTCAAAACAAACCATTAAAACGCTACTTTAATTAAACAAATCGAGTCGATTAATCGTTTCAGCACTACAGTGAATGATGTTTTTGTGCCATTGACAACAACGACATCCAAATCATTTGAAGTTAAAACAAAATTAAAAATAAGATGAAAGACTTCATTTTGTTTTAAAACCCTTTATAAGGCACTCATTTAACTCATTGGCTGACACTGACGGTACTAGACGTCAATCTATTTTGACTGGGAGAAGCTGGCAGTGAATGATCGCTGCCAGCCCTCCAAGTCAAAATAGATTGAACATCTAGTACCGTAAATGACACTGAAAGACGAGCATTCATACCCTATCCTCCCAGTTTAAATGAATTGGACATCTGTCATTGTGAATGGCAAGCAATAAATTGAATACTACAAAATTTGAAAAAAATAATAACTTAGGTGTGATTGGGGGCCATAATTATCCTAAATTTGTTTAAAAAAAATTTTGGGTAACATTTTATCAACGTATACATTTTTTTCAAAGCACACGGTCCCAGGAACCAAAGCACACGGTCCCTGGCTTTGGTCAGATGAGACCAAGATTGAGCTTTTTGGCAGCAAACACTCTAAGTGGGTCTGGCGTGCCACGAAAGATGCGCATGCCAAAGCACCTCATACCCACTGTGAAGTATGGGGGTGGGTCAGTGATGCTGTGGGGCTGTTTCGCTTCCAAAGGCCCTGGGAACCTTGTTAGGGTGCATGGCATCATGAATGCTTTGAAATACCAGGACATTTTAAATCAAAATCTGTTGCCCTCTGCCCGAAAGCTGAAGATGGGTCGTCACTGGGTCTTTCAGCAAGACAATGACCCTAAACATATGGCCAAATCTACACAGAAACGGTGCACCAGACAGAAAATCAAGCTCCTCCCATAGCCATCTCAGTTCCCAGACCTTGTTTTGTTGGCAAAAGGGGGTTGTACAAAGTATTAACACCAGGGGTGCTAACAATTGTGACACACATTATTTGATGTCAAATAATTATTTTTTTATGTGGGATTTTTTCCCCACTGAATAAATGCACTTCTATTGAAGGTTGGATTTTTCTCTTTTTTTCCATTAAGGTGCCATATTATTTGAATTTAAAAAAAAAATCATTAGAAGCTAAAAAACACATCTTAACCAGGGGTGCAATAATTATGGAGGGCACTGTATATGGACTCCAGGTCTTCATTAAAGTTTTTTTTAATAACCAAAATTAATCACTTGCCCTCTAAAGGTTAAAACTAGACATCTGTCGATTACCGGTTTCAAGATATACCGTGGTAGGAAAACGTTAAGGTTTCAAAACTGCAAAAAGTTTCGTTTATACCATCTGTACTACGGTATTAGCTATATTTTATGTCCCAATAATGTATGGAGAAATCCCTCGCTTGCAGCTGCAAGGCTCAACCCTCCCCCACCGGTTGTTGCTCAGTGTCAATGAGTCAGCTGTGCTACACGACAGCTGGAGGAGGTGAAACTCCTGAACTTTGTCCCTCCTCGAAGAAAATGAAATCGCTGGTATGGGAATACTTCGGCTACAGAAAAGTTACAGACGGCTGTGGCTTAAAGGAGGAGGAGGCCCAACAGACATGTAAAACATGTTTGCGGAGAGTGGCCGCCAAGAAGGCAATATATCCAATATGATTCTGCATTTATACAAAATTGAAGGTTAGTAAACACTGTCATGAGCGTTTCCCACCAGCTACGAGTTAAGTCCAGTGGGATTAGTGTGTCTAGCGGTGGTAAAACGTGTGTTTTTTTTCCCTCTGGCAACTGTCTGTGTTGAGTGTGTGTATAATGTAAACATGATACGAGTCATACACATGTGCTTTTTATGGAAAATAATAATTATTTTTTGTTCTAATGGTAGTAATGTTGAGCTGTGGCTGTAGGCTCACCTAAAGGATTGCATTTATTTTAATTTTATTTAGAATATTTTGTTATTAATTTTTATTATTTTAACTCGTCATAAATGGAAAAAGTTTATTTTTAAACCCAGATATCTCAAAGTAATACATTTTAGAGCTGTAATTGCAATACCGTAATGCAGGGGCGGACTGGTAATCTGTGGGTTCTGGAGGATCACAGAACGGCCGGTGCCCTGGGCGGCCGGCGGCCGCCATTCATTATGCATCACTGTTTTTATCCCCCCATCCTCTGATTATCTACAGTTCGCATCCAATCCGACAGGTGGCAGCAATGCGCCTTGCTTTTCATCGCCAATCTGATAGACTAGGAACGACGAAAGCACAGAGTAGCCTTCATTGGTTCCTTCCTTGTGGAAGCAAAATAGCGACGAGTGTTAATGCACAATATGGATGGTGGTGGCAAAAAAACTGAAAAGAGCAGGGTGGCGCGGAGAAGGTTAGAGAGAAAAAATTAAAGAAACTGGAGAGTGAAGCATTAAAATGTCATAAATCGACAAATATTTTCGCAAGCAGCAGTCTGGCTGCAACGGCCACGTCGGGTAACAACAGCTCAGCTCCCGGCGATGGTGAGAGGGAGCTGCAGCCGCTCTGACGTGCAGACGGTGCTGGGAGAGAGAAAAGAAGAGGGAGGGGGCAACGATAAACTGTTGGAAGTTCCCCAGACAAGCGCAGGGCAAGTAAATTGGGATGAAGAGGGTTACTTGCTCTGTAAACTGGCAATTGTTATCCATCAGGTAGCTACATTTTAAATCAAATAAATGACAATTAAAGGGTTAGTGCCAGCTAGTCGATGTACCCGTTTGCAATCGTGTCAAGTTACAGTATGCTAGTCCTACTATCCCTCTCCTAAGAAAAAATATTTTAGCCGTAAAACAATGTATGCACACGCAGCATAGCAATATTAATTCAGAAGAAATATAACAAAATATTAATAAAATGAATGGTTTTACTTTAAAGTTTAGGTAGTTAAATTGATGTTATATACATTATTAATCATTTATATACCGTTTTGTTTTCTGGTTAATACTTTCCAATGAAGTTTATGTATACAGGATTTGTCTTGAAATGTGTATTGTATTTTCATTGAAATTTATTATTTGTATGGCAAGATTAATTATGGCAGGGGTCTCCAAACCGGTCCTCAAGGGCCGCTGTGGGGCCTGGTTTTTGTTTTAACTGATCGAGTACCGACAGTTTAACCAATGAAGTTTCTGCTAAAACAAGCAGCACCTGACTGCAATCAACTGATTACACTTGTAAGACACCAGATTGGTGCAGAGGTTTTGTCTTGTTTTGTTGGAATGAAATCCTGCGCCCGCTGCAGCCCTATGTGGAATAGTTTGGAGACCACTGAATTATGGCATAAACAATGAAGTCATTTTATAGACAGAGATCTATAGAGATATATTATAATCAATTGGATACGTAAAACTTGCTTTGAAAAATACTTTCATTTGTTTATTCAGGTTGATCATAGAGCTAGTACAGAAAATGAATCCAACTCCAGTTCAGCCTTGCAGTACTTTGAGCGCCCGTAGTCAGACAGTCACAGTCTAGACACATTTTCTTCATTTTTCTCTCAAAGTGCACGAAATTGGTGCATTTTACAATAAAATGTAAAAAAAAAAAAAAAAAATTCCCCCGGGAGGGGCATGTTCCCGGACCCCCCTATGGGGTCTGTGTTTCCCTTCGTATAGCGATTCTTATGGGCTGGGCTGAGTCAAAGTCCAGGGCTGCTTTTTAGTCCCAGTCCGCCCCTGCCGTGATACCATGAAATTTTGGCTTAAAGTTATCATACCATCAGAATCTCATACTGGCACATGCCTAGTTAAAACTCATAAATCGTGCCAGAAGGCACGTCTGTATTAATATGGCGGAAAACACTCAGGTGACTTGAAGTTCCGCTCTGAGACCCCCAATTTGGCCAAATTTTGAAATGGTCCTAAATGCATGTGTGATATACATCATTGGAAAGCTTAAAAACTCAATTTTCTGGGGGAAGAAAAATATTGAACAGGAGGGCATTTTGAAAAAGAAAAGTTTTTTAAACAGCAAAACCGTAACTGGAAGTGAGAGCACGTGAGAGCAGAATTAAAGACGCCACGATTTTAGCAAGATATTATCGCGTACTTACCTCTTTTTGTGTCAAGACACAGCTGTGAATGGCCAGAGCCTCATTTTTGGGGGATTTCATGGGTGAAACATGGTAATATAACAAGGGTTGCAATGCAGTAATCACAGACAATCAAGAAGTGGTCGAGATTTTCTTTTTATATATTTACACTTTTAAACGTTTTTTTTTCCCAATATTTTTTTGTTTGGATCGATTGTTTATCATCTGACATTTCAGGGAAATATGCGGCGGTAACAAAAAAAAAAATACAATTAAGCGATAGTTATGAGGCAGATATCCGTGACTTTTTTAGACGCCATTTTTTTCATTGTGACGTAATTTGTTGAAAAATTTCAAATATGCGAGTGAATATTTTTTTTAAAGTCGTCTTTTTTTTTTCAAATGAAATATTGGACATCATATACTGATTCCAAGCTAAAAATGACAGACATTTTGAATAAAAAATATAATTACTTACCTTTTTTTATGGCTGGGTTGAAACAAAAGCGGTTGCGCTACGTCTGTAAACGGGGGTTTCCAGGGTAAAAGGGACAAATTAAAAATAGTTTGGGGGCTTAATGCACCATGACTCTGCTATGGCAGCATATATACATATTGTTCTATCAAACACAACAGTTCTTTTGGCTTAAAATACAGCAGTTTATTTTATAGAGGGTTGCAAGAGCAGAAACTGCTTTTTCAGTCTTGTCTGTGTTTTCCGCCATATACTCTCTGTATGTCCAATCTTGTTTTCCCAGTACAAATTAATTACATTCCTTTCATGATTATAGTGAATATTTGTTCAAACTTTGTTTTTTGTCTTTCAGTTTTACTGCATTAGAAAAAAAGATACATTTCTTGTGACAGTACACACACGCACACAAAACCTCCCCACCCCCACCCGAGTCCCCACAGGGTTGGCGGGTTTGTTTTGCTAATGACCCCATCCCGTCATGACCTCATTCAAGTTGCGCTGGGTAATTGGTGGCACACTGACACACTGTGGTGATTTGACAGGGGGTGGGACGGGGGTGGGCTTCGTCCCATTGTAAACACTCCTCCCTGACAAATAAGGTATTGTTATTGATGATTAACGGCAATGGGGTGAGTGTGTATGAGGCAGAGAAAAGGGAAAATAAGGACAATGATGGAGTGGGAGTGATTGAGAATGGTGATGAATGCAGTCATCTCAAGCAGTGAAGTTGTGTTTTGATGTGTAATTTACATGAGTAGTTTAATTTTTTTGCGAACCAATATTTTTATATTATGATTAAGTATGGGCAAATAACATTAAAAGTACCTTACTGTAATATTAGTACTGTGTGTCTGTTCTCATACAGTGGTCCCCCACTGAATGTGGCCCTTGAGCAGAAATGTTTTCCCACCCGTTATCTGTCACAGACGGCCGCCCTCTTTTCCACGCGCAAAATTATACCCTTGAGACCTGAGCATGTTAAGTGGCTAAAAGTCTCTCGCGAGAAAGACAGCGCCTGAGGTCATCTGGGGGTACTGCTAATATGTCTGCTGACGACTCATTATTCTAATGAATTCAAGTCTGTGCATCAATAATAATTAAAAAAAAAACATGCGCACGGTTATCGCCATTCAATAACGTGTGTAGTGTGTAATTACAAGCACTTGTGTCTCATTAATCAGATGGTTCCTCAATTAATTAGCATAAATGGTGTTCCCTGAAGTGTATGTTTTGCTGTGTCCTGATGGCATTACATGACACATGGTTAATTGGGATTTTAGTTGTAAATTTTTAAACAGTGAAAAATAAAATGTGATTATTCTTTTCAGGCTTGACAACAAACTCCACAAAACATGTTTAATTTTTGGGGGGTGGGGCTGTGACTTTTTGTGCTTTTTTTTGGAAGGAGGCGTCTCGAGACAAATTACATATCCATTTATTTCAATGGGGAAAGTTCATTTTACTATTTCTAATATCATTTGATTTGTTGTTCATTATTTCCTTAATATTTTTTATTGTTTTCGTATTGGTATTTTTATGTAAAGCCCTTGGGGATTTTTGTTTTCTGGAGATTTAGGGCAAAAACTAATTTGACATGAATTGAACTTGAGATAGGAGCATACCATTTTATCATGTTGTGTTGTTGGTCATCAGTAGTATTTTTTTCATTCAAATATTTTACTGCAATTATCACTTAAATAGTACTTGCATTTTTGGAAGGAGGCCTCAAGAGATGAATGGCATTCCATTCATCTCAATGGGAAAATGATTTTAGATGGGAGTGTCATACTGTGTGGTCTTCCTTGTCATTTTTACTGTAAATAGTGCATTAATTTCAGTTTTCAGACTGAAAACAACCAATTCTGACTTACACAACTGTTTTCCAAGGGGGTTGTATGTGTAACAGATCTCTTTTCACACATTTTCAGGTCCACTTGGCTTTACTTTTGGCCCAAAATCTTACTAAATACATGTGACAGGTTCTTTCTGTTTATGAGCTCACAATTATCATTTTTTTTCAGTGGTGGCAGCAGCTCTAAAAGCACCACTCCACCCCCCCCCGCGCTTCTCCCAATCAACCTCATCCCACTATCACAGCGGACAGGGTTTACTTGCAGAGAGACCAAGCGAGGGTATTACGGAGGGGAGAGAGAAAAGAGAGGCAGACAGGGTATTATAAATGAGCAGGATGAGAGCAGTGAAGGCATTTGGAGTCTTTATTCGCCTTCCTAAGCCACGGGCTGCGCTCCCAATCCGATTGGTCGATAGGGCCAGCCATGTAAATGAAATGCAAAGCACAGAGAGACCCCTGACTTTGCCAATTTGCCGGGGAGCCCCGTTCTCTCTTCCCCTTGTCTTTATCGGCCCGTCTTCTTCACCGCGTGGCGTCTTTTCTTCCTCGTCAGTATCACGCTCTGCAGCCTGCGATTCTTACTCCTTGCTAGATAACCGTTTGCTTTTTTTTCCTTCCACCTTCTGTCAAAGATGAACTCTGCACTTTTCTCATGTTCAGATAGAAGAATTTAATCCACTCAAGCTTTGCCCGGGAAACTCTAGTGGTGATTAAGCATACACTCGTTACCGCTTATGCGTGGCCGCTTGCTAAACGTTGCATTCCAGATTCTAACGAACAGTGTTTTTTAACATCAAAATGTGGCTATAAGAAATAGACAAGCAGAATGGCCCAGCATTGCCAGGTTTGGGTAACGTGAACGCAATACAACTGAATCGCAGATAACACACACTTTCCTCAGAAAAACAGCTGTAATGTAGTCGAGTAATAGTAAAGGGACATCATAAAGGGGTTAATGCGCAATCGCGTTTCCATCATTGTGCACAGTGTTGTGGCGAGCTACCTGGAGAACAATGAGACCGACAGTTTTTATGTTTCACACTTGCTGCTCTTGTGCCCCATACACCGCACGACTCCGAGAGAGTGCCTTTATTGAACAGAAAACACCAAAACACCACCACTCTCAGTCATTATTGTCACAACTAACCATGAACCTTTGCGGGCGTAACACCTGATAAATAACAGTCGCTACTAGGGTTGTTCCGATCATGTTTTTTTGCTCCCGATCCGATCCCGATCGTTTTAGTTTGAGTATCTGCCGATCCCGATATTTCCCGATCCGATTGCTTTTTTTTTTTGCTCCCGATTCAATTCCAATCATTCCCGATCATTTTTCCCGATCATATACATTTTGGCAATGCATTAAGAAAAAAATGAATAAAACTCGGACGAATATATACATTCAACATACAGTACATAAGTACTGTATTTGTTTATTATGACAATAAATCCTCAAGATGGCATTTACATTATTAACATTCTTTCTGTGAGAGGGATCCACTGATAGAAAGACTTGTAATTCTTGAAGGATAAATGTGACTTTGAATATTGTGACTAAATATTGCCATCTAGTGTATTTGTTGAGCTTTCAGTAAATGATACTGTAGCCATTTAACTGTTCTGCCCAAATGCATGATGGGAAGTGCAACCATGACTGTGCAAAGTGGCACCAATTGATATATCTTCTCTGCGTTGGGAAATATCATAGGGTGTTAAGAAAAAGATCAAGTACTACCTTTCTTCCCCACATTGCTTCCCACGATATTTCTAATTGTTGAAAGAGGGATTGTAAGGCTTTAGCCAATTAATAAAAGACTGTCAAGGCTGCCAAAATTCACTCTACTCATTTTACGCTGCCTTTTAGCTCTATATATAAGTAAAACGGCGCCATTATAGATTGAACACGACATTGCGTGAGTGGGTCGTGCAGCGCATGCGTTGATTGCTTTAAATACTTTAACGTGATTAATTTTTAAAAAATTAATTACCGCCGTTAACGCGATAAATTTGATAACCCTACTTTAAGCCAAAACTAAACACTCTGGATGAGTGTAAGACATTTTGTCTGTAACGTTAATACAATTAGAAAAACATTTAATTAAAAAATATATATATGTAAAAAAGGCATGTCCGATATTTTTTTGCCGATTCCGATACTTTGAAAATGACGTGATCGGAGTGTTCCGGTCGATCGGGACATCTTTAGTCGCTACAGTACAGTATGAATATCCAGCAGAAATGAATCCCTTAGTATTATTCCGGAAAATTGTAAAAAAACAAAAATTAATTCAGTGTCTTGTTGTGGAGTACTCAAACATCTCATCACAACACATTTAAATTGCACATAAAACCGTAAAGTTTGAAAGCCAGCTTCGATATTGCAATAGCAAGAGACTTGCCTATTGCCCAAAAGATGGCATTGTCGTCTCCACAATCAGGTCACATTTTCTACGCTAATTTTTGGAGTTTCGAATTACTTTTTCACACTAAATGGAGGCCTACAGAGATCAAACCCACACAAGAACACTCCTAGGGACATAAAGTACAACTACACATGAGTATAGATTTATTTTGTAGATAGTGCACTGTTACTGACATTTATATCAATCAAGTACGTTTTTTCAACCGGTAGGAGTGGAAGAGTGTCTCACCAAGCTTGTCTGTGAAGTTTTGAAAATGACGATAATGGCTCACAAATGCTGTAGAGGGGACAGTGTTTCATTGCTTTGGATTTGACCTCAGCACTGTTTTTAGTAGAAATTTCAGATTAGGATTTTGAGTTTTCAAAAGTTTGGGGACCTGTTTTCATGTTGTTCAAACTCAGTTATTGTTCTCAAGTTTTTCAATCTTGTTTTTCACATTGGATTGTAATAGTTTTAAATAATCTGTACTAAAACAAACTAGAGCGTTGTTCAGAATTTTATAAACATAGGATGTGCAATAAATATTAATCCACATACAATGTCAATCCTGATTGGCTGTTGTCACACACATTTCTGCCACCATCCCTTCAAACGTTTCATTTTCGGAAGATAATTCCAATGATTACTGTATTCAGATGAGTGATTAGCACTAGAGCATAGTTCTTAAGCCCGAGCCCGACCAGACCTGAATTTCGGGCGGGGTCGGGCCCAAAATGTCAATTATTTATGTTCGGGTCGGGTCGGGCCGGACTTCTCTCTCGCTAACTTTTTTTCATGAATATACTGTATATTCATATATTCATACTGGAACGATGTATGGATGTTAAACTAAGGAATACTTGTTGTAAAATAAATAATTAATTTAGATAAAACAGAGAAGGCGCTGTGCGTGCCTGCGCACGTGAACGTCCCCCTCCTTCCCTGGCGCCCTCCGCGAGTCCTGGTATTTCCTTTTCGATATGAAGCAGCAAGATGTAAAAACATACTAAAGACGGGGGAATTGACAAGAAAAGCATGCACCGCGGGAGGAGTGTGGTAGGGAAAGGCTTCAAATTGATTGTTGAAGATGCTATACAGAAACCTGTGTCGGCTTCGCTGAATGTAAACGAATGTGTCGCTTTGCTCTCATACGAGAAATATATTTAACAAACTTTTCCAGCGTTATTTCGTTGTGTTAATGTATTTATAATGATCATAAAAATATGTAGACTATTTAAACATTTAGAAAACTTGTTTTTTTTTTCTGCCAACTCAAAGAGATTAAAATAAATGTCAAATCCACTATCCGCTTGAGAGAACAGACACACAAATATAAAACATATAAAAGTCTTGGTTAACTGGGAGAATTCATTACAAAAGATGGGCTTTAATTTGTTATTATGCACAGCCATCATCACAAATGTGATCACACAAAACGCAACCACGCATCGCATCCCCGCATTTCCTCCTTCTCCTGAGTCCTCACCAATAAAACACAAAATTTCGAGTTTTTTCAGGCTCATGCCTACAAATGAAACATAAAATTCCGGGGGGTTATTTCGGGCTCGTGCCAACAAATAAAACATAATATTTCGGGGTTTTGCTCGGACTCGGGCCAGCAAATCAAGTTAATTTATCGGGCTCGGGCCAGACTGGGCTTGAATACCCGCGGGCCGAGTTGGGCTGGATTTTTTAGGCCCGATCTAACCTCTGGTTAGCACCATGTGCGCCCATTTTGTTTATTTTCAATTTATTTTTCAAGCAGAGTGTAGAAGAAAACAGTCCACTCCTATTATCTATTTTCAACTGCCACTTGTCATGCACATTTCCGCCATGTTTGATTGTGCTTATCATCAAAATCGACTTCATGTTCAAATCGCCCAGGCCAACTTTGGATATGAATAAAGGTCAGTAGTAGAATGACCCAGTAGAACTATAAATAGTGTAGGTATTTTGCAATCAAAAGCCATTTCCCAACTTTAATTTTGTAGCCTTACTCAATAGCAAAAAAAAAAATACTAGCGCCAAAGTCCATTTCTGCAGTCGGGAGAACCTCCTCCGTGCCCCCACAAGGAGCTTCTAAACTCTTCCCAGGGGGTCGTGTAGCAGTAATGGAAGCTCTGGCTGCGAAAAGCCCTTCCTGCGAGATTTAGGGAGCACTTTATTTTATTCAGGAGTCTAATCAGCTCCAGCTGTTTTTTGGTAGCTATTTTAAGTGCAGACAAATGCAACAATCTGTCCCAGATTAAAAACTGCCACTGTAATCCCTGACGTGCTGCCAAATTGGTTTTCCCCTCAATGTGCTCAGATTGGAGCAAAGTGCTTTGATGGTTGTCGTGCATGTTGGCACTGGACAGATTGGTACAATCGCCTCCTCATGACGGGCAAAATGAAGATGGATGTCAATAATCGCCTATTAATTGCTTATTGATTTTTTTGGGTGGCAAGAATGGTGGTAGAGGTGCAATTTGCGTGGCTTGTCGGTGAATGATCACTAATTCAACTTAGGTTCATACATGTTTTATCAAGCGAAATTTAAGACTTTTTCAAAACATGTTTACACTTGGAACCAAATTTAATGGGAATTGCAGGGCAAATTTTACAACCAAGTTCGCCAAAGATCCCGATTAAGCCCGCCACATTGTTTTGTGCAGGTCGCTAAAACAAATTATGTGCATCGACTTCATGTTTCTCGCTACAATAAAATTGACAAAATATTTCTGTAGTTCTTGATGAAAGATCAAGTATTCCATGAAACAGAATATATACTGTTTCCCCCTATTTTTAAACATTCAAAATACATTTTATAAAATTAAATTTAAAAAAAAAATGAAAAATTAACAAGAGAATATTTGCTAACTCATTTGCTCCCAAAAACGTATAAATATGCTCTATTTTCAAATGTTTCAGTGTCCAAAAAACATATTTATACATATTTTACGTTTTTTTTTTCACAAGAGACATCTCTAGGTTCTGATGCAACTTTGCTCCAAAGCACAACGCTCAAAATCCATTTTAAAGCAATAAAACTGGCTACTGTAGGGCAGTAGCGCATTTGGTAAGAACTCATATCGAACCATGAAAAGAAATGAAAGAAGAGAAATAGTCAGGGAACGGAAGAAGAAGTGGAAGAAGTAAGAAGCGTGAGAAAAATGTGGAGAACGATGGTAAAACACAAGGCACATGCCCCACACAAGTTCCCTCGGTGAATTCTGTTATGAGGTAGTGATCGCTACAAAAGAAAGATTCAAAAAAACCTATCTTGATGAGACAGGCAGTGATGAGGGAAAAATTTACCCCGTCTGCCGATACAGCCGAGGCCACAATAGCATCATCTCTCAGTTCAATAGTTTAGTTATGTGTAAATAAATTGTTACTTTGCTATCAAAAGCGCTATTTGTCTTGTTGTTTATGTTATTTTGTAGAAGGAAAACATTATTCAGATGTTTGGGATGTCACAAAAGCAAAAAATACTGTGTTAAAGTCAAAGTTATGTTTGAAATGTATGCTTTTACAAAAAGCTGAATTTCTGTTTTTTCATCAGAAATTGGATAATTGCTCAAACTAAGCTATTTTCTAATGCTGATTTCTAAAGAATGGAAAAAGATATGAACTTTTTTTCCTGCTGGAAGAAGAGAGTCTAATCTTTCTTTTGGTGGGTTCCATGTAGAGGCGCCCGATAATTATCGGTCCGATAATAGGAATTATGATGTCATCCCAATAAATCCAATAACAATATATGTTATTGGTCCATTTAATAATATTTTTGGTGTCGGTTTGGGACGTGTGTGTTTCCACTCCTGTTTTGACAGTATGCCAAGTTTTGTTACTGTTCTAGAGGCCGTATTTTTCCTTCACTGAGTTACGTATAAACCTTTCTATGGCTATTAGCAAATGTTTGCATTTTACAGTGTTATGTTTACAAGTTATTGAGAGGCCTTTTGGTTATTGATAGGCTTGCTGTTCTATAATCGCCAGGCAAAGAAAGTTGTTTCATGGACCAAGACCACAAATGTCTCTTCTCCCGTTGCACCAAATGTTTTATCTGCTGACTAAGCACAATACCTGTTGGGTTTATGTTTGTTTTAGATCAGTGCTCATTGCTCAGGGGAAGACATCGTCAACGATATTGACTGATTGATATACATTTAAAAAATTATATTATCGGTTATCATATCGGTATCGGCCTTGAGGAGCAGGAAGTTATCGATATCAGTTTCAAAAAATGGATATCGTGGATCCCTAGTTCCATATTTATATAGCAATAGAACAGAATTTTCTGTGGGCCTTGCAAAATCAGTCAAAATCCAGTAAAACGGCCGGGAGCGAAGGGGGTTGCTAAGTGAAAATGGCTGGGAGGGAATGAGTTAAGAGGCTGAAAAAAGAGAATCTGGACAATTTTGAGGTCAACATCTCTAAATGATTCAGCATTTCAACTACCAAAATAACTGTCGACTCATTTAATAATCGACTAGTAGCTGTCTATTGGTAAATTAATTAAATATTAATATGGGCAAACTGACATAATGGCCTTCTGAAGGACACTTTGACATCCCAGTCCTAGAATGTCCGAAAAACTCTCAAAGTCAATTTCAAGCAATAAAACTAAACTTTGAGGAATTTAAAACATACCCAAAAAAATCCAATGCCTTTTCAGAACAATTTATCAAAATTATTACATTTAAGACTTTTTAAGACGCTGTTGTAACCTTATAATTATTCACTATTAAAAACAAACAAACAAAAAAAAGGTGAGTGTGAGTGTCATGATGGCTGACATGTCATAGGTTACACAAGTTACATGACAAGAAGGACGGATCCCACATAATAAACACACATACAGTATGCATATTAAGACACACAGTAAACACACACACCTCTTCATCACCCTCTCCTTCTATGACCCTCCCCTCCTCCTTCCAAAACACACACACGCCAAGCTGACAGCTCCAAGCTCCGTGGAGAATGAGTCTCGCTTGCATTACAATCGTGCGGGACAGATTCCATTAGCGCTATCTGAAATTGAGCACGGGGAGCGGAGGAGCGGCAGGCAGGCGAGAAGGCTTCGCCGTTCGCTCTCTTATCAGAGCGGCGAGGGTGAGCGCTGACGCCGACGTCACTAATCCGGCCGGCCGGGATTGAGCGCACGCATGTCGGCGTCAAACGAGCGCGCTGAAAAGAAGTTGGCGCAGGGGAGACAAGGCTGGAAATAAGTGGGGAAATACTTTGAATTCAAGCTCGGAGATGAATCGCAGGTGTTTGATGTATTCATTTCTGTGGGATGGCAGGGAATGATCATGTTTCAATGACGGGGAAAGACGTCCAATCCATTTGAATAGGAGGGTTGGTGGCTAATGATGACTTTTCTAACACTCACACTCCCCTGCCACACTCCTATCTGACCTATCTTCCCCTTTCCTATCTTTTCGGTTGCTACAGTATGTAATGCTACTCCAACTAAGTAGCAAATATATTCAATCATGTTCTTGTATCACTATTCCCGCTCTGTCCCCTTTAAACTCTCTTGACTAAACAACAAAATATAAACAACCACTAAGGGAGTATACCAAAGTCCTCTGTGGCACATTAAAAGTTTCAGGCTTTAAAGACAAGAAGTATCAGTACCTGTGTTGCCTATAGGTCGCTAGTAGTGCACACAGCCTTCAGCCTGTAGTGCGCTGCAGCACACTTATTTTTAAATTTCTTATATTGAACTCATTTCCCGACATTAACAATGATAGACGTCCAATTCATTTAAATTGGGAGGGTTGGCTGTGATTGAGCTGTCACGGTCATTGCACTGCTAATGCCACAACACTGCCACATGTATCTCACTAAATAAAATGCTCTCAGACATCTGTCTCAATCAGGGGACTGCATATTCAATATTTGCAGTGACATCTATATCTATCCACAAACTGTCATTTGCACTACCATTTCAGGTCAGCCATCTGCCTCCTTGTATGAGTACTGTAGTCATATTTACGCACTGTTACGCTCTGTTACATTACCACTACATCACTACTTGCTGCTAGTCACTTATTCACTTTATTCCCAATCTATGTACACTGTAACCTGTGTTTTTGTATTAGCCTTATTGTACTTTTGCTTTTGTTTTTATGTGGTGCACATTATGTGCTGTCAGTGACAGCCAATGAGTAAATGAGTGCAGTTTAAAGGGTTAAAATTACAAGAATATACCATAAGGTGCACCTGACTATAAGCCGCCACCCACTAAATTTGAAACAAAAACGACTTTTGTTCATAGATAAACCGCAGTGGCCTATAAACCACAGCTGTCCTCACTGTACACCGACATTATCCAGTAACACTTCATTTGACAGCGGCATCATATGACTGTCATAAGACCAATTGAACCATTGTGAAGCTTTGAGCCAATTGGCTGCAAAGCTTCATTTGGCCATCACTGTCAACACAGTCAACCTCTGCTGCCAACTGCTGTCAACACTGTTATTGTCCAACATGCCTCTTAGCAGGAATAGCAGCACCACGAATGTAAATAACAACCAAAATTCATGTTCTGTGCTACTTATTTCTTCAGTTACTGCTCCAGTTGTTTCATTATTTGCTAGTTATGGTATTTGGTAACACATTATTTGACAGTGGCGCCATAAGACTGTCATTACACAATCACAATGGATCACAAAAGTGAGTACACCCCTCGCATTTCAGCAGATATTTAAGTATATCTTTTCATGGGACAACACTGACAAAATGACACCTTGACACAATGAAAAGTTGTCTGTGTGCAGTTTATATAATTAGTTAATTTATTTTCACCTCAAAATAACTCAAAATATAGCCATTTATATACAGTGGGGAGAACAAGTATTTGATACACTGTCAATGGGAAAACCCATCGGCAGTGTATCAAATACTTGTTCTCCCCACTTTATAAACCCCTGGCAACAGAAGTGAGTACACCCCTTAGAAACTACGTACATCCCTAAATGTCCAAATTGAGTACTGCTTGTCATTTTCCCTCCAAAATGTCACGTGACTCGTTAGAAGAATGCTGTCAGCATTGCTGCAGCGATTGAAAAGGTGGGGAGTCAGCCTGTTAGTGCTCAGACCATACGCCACACTCCACATCAAATTGGTGTGCATGGCTGTCACCCTAGGAGGTAGCCTCTTCAGAAGACGGTACACAAGAAAGCTCGCAAACAGTTTGCTGAAGACATGTCAACTAAGCACATGGATTACTGGAACCATATCCTATGGTCTGATGAGACGGGCGGGCTTTCTTGTTTAGGGATGTACTCACTTTTGTTAACAGGGGTTTAGATATTAATGGCTATATTTTGAGTTATTTTGAGGGGAAAATAAATTAACTACCATAATTTCTGGACTATAAGGCGCACCTGACTATAAGCCCCTACCCACCAAATTTGACACGAAAACGGCAACTGTTCATAGATAAGTCGCACTGGACTATAAGCCGTAGCTATCCTCACTCTATTATGGGATATTTACCCCAAAAGATATTAACCGTTAACACTTTGACAGTGGCATCGTAAGACTGTCATGAGAACAAATGAACCACCATGAAGCTTTGAACCAATTGGATACAAAGCTTAATTGCTTCAAGAAGTTTCATTTGGCCATCACTGCTACCTTGGGGGGAGAGAGTCAACCGCTGCTGCCACCTGCTGTTGCCGTCCAACATGCCTCCTAGCATGCATTGCAATGCTACAGATGTAAAAAAAAAAAACAATCAAAATTCATGTTTTGCGCTAATTATTTCTTCAGTTAGTGTTCTTGTTTCATTTATTGCTAGTTATTAGATTTAGTAATATTTTATTTGACAGTGGCGTCTAGACATGTGCCGGTGACCGGTTTCACGGTTTACCGTGGTGTGAAAACGTCGCAGTTTCAAAACCACTAAAATTTTCCGTCAGACCGTAGAACGGTATTCGCTATTTTTCATGTGTCAAAACTGCAGCCAGAAGGGACGTGGCGCGGCAGCGCTCACAACCTCCCGTTTGTTGCTGTGTGTGAAAGTGACTCTATCGGCTAGACAGCAAGCGAACCCAAAAACAAATACTCTTTCAATTTCAATTTATTGAGCTCTCAAATCGTGGTAAGTGGAATATACAAAATGCATACATTTAAAACGTTGTACAATTGTATTTTTCCATGTGTGAGTAGCTTCAACAGATTAGCACTATGGAAAAAGTTCGCCAAAAACAAAACACACATTTTCCTTTCAAATTCGATATACAAACTAAATAAAAGCTTACAAAGACGAATGTTAGCCTAGGTTTACCTGGGAGAGCAACTTCATCGAGTTTTACAGCCGCAGAGTGAGAAAACAAGCTTGATTTGCTTGAATCAGTGGCTTGAATGAAGGGGGGGAAAATGGTAGCATCAAAGATCGCTAATTGCAGAAAGATGATCTTGCCCTAAGCACAAATCCACGTTCGCTGGATCAAGGAGAAGTCACACTCCCAATTTTTTATTTTTTTTTTTAGATGAAACCTTTCCACAACAGTATTGACATTTTAACTAACTTATACATTTTTAACTAACTTATAAATTATTTATGTTCTTTTTAACACAAAGGCATGACATGTAGACTAGAGTTGACACAGTGGCTGAATATGGCGAAACTTCACTTGAGCTTTTCCACCCTCAAAACAAAGTCATGCAGTATAATTAAAAAAAAAAAATATTTAGAAGTGTTTTTACTTTTTTATAGAAATTGTTTTGTTCGTGCTCTAATCTTGAACAACTTGAGCTGTGGGTATAGTCTATAAATTGTATTTTAATTTTATTTAAAATAGTTTTTTAAATTGATATTTTATTTATTTTAACAATATATTCATGTTTCAATTTGCAACTATGTTCTGAAAAAAAAATTCCTGTTCAATGGATTTTATTTATTTATTTTTTAACCCATACATCTCAAAATAGCAATACCGTAATACCGTGAAACCGCGGTATTTTTGCTCACGGTTATCGTACCGTCAAAATCTCATACCGGCACATGCCTAGTGGCGTCATAAGACTGTCATAACACAATCAGAATTATGACATGACATTGTCATGAGCATTAATGAATGCTTACAACATATGTTTTTTAGTGTCATCCAGCAAATTATCTCACTTCTGAATGGATGTAAAAGATCTGAGCTGGACATAAAGAGAGTTACTGACATAATTTGCCGGATGACACTGAATGACATCTGTCATAAGGATTCAGTAATGCCCATGATAGTGTCATGTCATACAGTCATTATGACGCCGCTGTCAAATAAAGTGTTACCTATTAACCCGAATAAATCAACAAATAAGCCGCACTGGACTATAAGCCGCAGATTTAAAATGAGGGGAAAAAGTAGCGGTTTATAGTCCGAAAATTATGGTATATTATGTAAGCTGCACACAGACTACTTTTCATTGTGTCAAAGGCTAGGTTCATACTACAGGTCTTAATGCACGAATCCAATTTTTTCGTGTTTTTCCGACACGAGTCAGGCATTAACTTGAAGGTCTGAACGGGACATGTCGCATAGAAGTGGACCATCAAATCCGATTTGAGTCACTTTCGTATGTGGTTCAAATCCGATCTGGGCCACATTTTTTCAGAACGTGACTGGCGGTCTGATCTGTCAAACTCCCAAATCAGAATTCGTGCAGCAATTACAGCAGCAAAAAGTAAGAGGCACGGAGGACGGCAGCCATGTAGGCATTAGCGCCTAGCTTGAACTCTGCTTTTAAGCACGAAGCGGGCTTCACCACAGTCATAAAAAAATAAAACAAAGGAAAGAATAAGCCTTACAATTTTCAATTTTCCTTCTGTGCGCCGAATGAGCAATATTATTCCACACGTGGCCGAGTCGGGGCAAAGTGAAGCACCCACGTCATTTAACGCACACACGTCAAGGTTCATGTGTGTGCGTGTATGCGTTCTATTAGTCCATATAAACTTTGAATATAAGACTAAACGGGAATTATTAATGTCTGTTATTTGTGTCGTCTTTTTGGAAATCTAAATATGATCACTCTGGAATGACATAAAGCTAGCATGTATAATGTGTTTTGATGCTTCTGCGCATGCGGGTCTCTTTCCTGAGCGCATCTCGGACTGCGAATTAGTGCGCATGCGTGATACTTGAACGGTCTCAATGGACAAAGGCAGTATGAACCGGCACGCCAAAAAAACACACATGGCAAAAAATTGGATTTGTGCATTAAGACCTGTAGTATGAACCTAGCCACAGTGTCATTTTGTCAGTGATGTCCCATGAAAAGATATACTTAAATATCTGCACAAATACGAGGGATCACTCACTTTTGTGATACACTGTATGACATGATACTGTCATGAGCATTAATGAATGCTTATCACAGATGTCATTTAGTGTTATCTGGCAAATTATCAATCTTTTGAATGGATGTAAAAAATCCGAGCTGGACATAAATGGAGTTAGTGACATACTTTGCCGGATGACACTTAATGACAACTGTCATTAGCATTTGGTAACTTCCATGATAGTGTCATGTCATAATTATGACGGTCTCATGACACTGCTGTCAAATAAAGTGTTAAATATTTAACCCAAATGAATCAACAAATAAGCCGCACTGGACTATAAACCGCAGGATTCAAAATGGAGAAAAAAAGTAGTAAAAGAAGTATTAGTCATGTCAGAAAATCCGGAGTCCAGCTCACTCATCAGTCTGTGACAAGACCAAGACTCTACTAATGGATATTCATCAGCTACTGCTGAGCTAATCAGAAACCCTCTTATAGGATTCAGACAACTTCCCAAAGAAGTCAATTCTTTGCATTTCAAACTTGGTGCACTCCATTGAGTCAGGAAAAGACGCTTCTGTTGGAATTCTCAACGTTTCAAAGCAACCTCCACAAAATGGTGTCCCCCATACTCTCACATAGCTATTAACCCATGACACGTGACAGCGGTTGGGGGGGCGGGGGGGCGCCAGCGTGTAATATCGCTGCGTTCTTGAGAGGGAGGACGAGGTTAATCTTTACGTGCTGGGATCTTTTGCACGCCATCGTTCCATTTAAATGGAGCGCTTTGATGTCTCCCAGCTCGCTTGGCTCGTCGCCTCTCATTTGCTGCTTTAATTTGCCACCCCCCTCCTTACCCAAACACACACACAGTCACACACTCTGGCCTGGCGATAAGGTGTAATGAGAAATGTTTTGAAAAACCACCCTCGCCTAATTCAGCAGCGGCCCAAGAAAAAAAAAAAAAACTATTTGAGGAGTTTTCAAAGAGAGGACGGACGGCGAGGAATGCTTGCATCAGCCGAGTGCCACCAGCAGGACCCCCCCGCTCATCATCATCAAACACCATCCAAGGGGAAATAGCAACTTCATTAGCTGTCATTTACAGGGATTAATGGCGATGCCTCCTCAGGCCTGTCATCGGTCACGCTGAGAGGAACACGAGGAAGTTGACATGTGGGAAAGCAAAAGTTCTAGCTTTTAGGGAAGGAAATATACATTTGTGTCACCGTAACGGCAAAGTGTCTCACTGAATGTCTTTTGGAATTTAGCTTTATCAATCTTCACAACAAAGTGGAAAATTAGTCAAAAACAAAGTTTTTTGTATTAAGTGAATCAGTGTTGTTTTGGTCAACAATGACCATAACTAAAATGCTATAAATACTTCGTTGATTGATGAACAATTTTTCAATGACGATGACGAGCTAAAAACGTGGCTTGGGAGGCTAAAACAACGAAATCGAGACGAAAATGCAAGATCGTTTGTGTCATGGACACAAGACCAAGACCATACTTAAGGCTGCCAAAAACAACACTGAAGTGAATAGGGGAAAAACAACATTAGTGGTTGGGTTCTTCCCTTCCTATAGTGAGTTCAAGAGTATGTTTTTTTGGTCATGTGGACATATTGATACGAGTTTTTAACTATTCATTATATTCTACTTTGATACACATATTTGCAGTCTCTCCAGTTATTTTAAATAAACATTTTCTATGCATACTTCACGATGCCCAGCAGATTTCACACTCCTGAAATCTTCCTCGAAATGCCATGTTAGGATTAGCCACTGCATCGACTCCCTGGATAAGGATAACACCGCATATTAAATAATGTCAATAAAATCATTATTAACAGTGTATGTAATACACTGCGATCGGCTTACACGCAACATAGAAAAAGAACAGCAGTTGGTAACAAGCCAATATGAGTTTTAATTGGATTTGTTAGGATTGTATGGTTAAATTGCCATGTATGGCAATGTGGAATATTTCAAAAAATAAAGTGGGGGGTGGCGGGGGGGTAATGAAGTGAAGGGTCATGAAGTTAATTGATGGTCTGTGGCGTGTTGTATTCAAATTAAAGGGCAGGAGAGTCGCCCTCACATTTGAATGTCTCATATAAACAAATTCCCACAGAGGGTTTCAGATTAATTAGTCAAGAGCCACAAATCCCTTTAGCGAGAATATGAGTATTATTGTAAATCTCCCTCCATCTTCAATGCTAACTCCCTTGATATTCATCACAGACTGTACAGTTGGAGCTGCAAAACAAAGCAGGTTAATTATGACCTTTCGGGTCAATGCAGGTTCCAACAAGCCAAATTTAAGACATTTTTCACATCGATACCGACAAAATAACCGGGCAGCACAGTTAGTTCTGCTTTGTACATTGCAAATATATAATGTCTCATTCAGATTATTTTTCTTTAGTCAACTAATTTTCTTCATCTTTTTAATGTGTTAAATACTAGAGTTAACAGATAAAAGTGTCAGATTATTCCACTTACCTGAAGCAAATATCACTATTTGTTCTTATTAGTAAGCCCATACATCTAAAAGTTGGTAATCCTTTTACCTAAATCAAGAAAAATTTGCTAATAATTTTGAGCTATATCTATTCTTCAATTAATAACATTTCCGACAAACAAGCTTTTAGTTCAGATTAAATATACAAATTTATTGCTTAAAATAAGTCTGTTAAGAAAAATAGCTAAAAATCTTATTTCAAGAAATCTAAAATCTACTTGAAGCACTGGCAGATAATTTCACTTCTATCTAGTACATTTACACTGAAAACAAGGGAATTTAACTAATTTGGTGTGTTTTTGCAGTGTAGTTACGTTTTGGCGTCCTAAAAAATCGAAATATTTAAAAGCGAGACTGAAGTTAAAGCATGTTCTACATAAAAGTAACATCAATCGATTTTTAAGACCTTTCAAAACCATATTTAGGCCCTTTTGTGATATCTTAGGAGAATTTTAGACATTTTGAGGCCTTAAATTCAAATTTGTGTATTTACGATTTTTTTAAAGACCCAACGGATACCCTGCTTTACTAAATTCCACATACACGAAGAAAATAGTAATAATAGTAAAAGAATAAAAAAAATACCACATATGACGCTAAAGTCATGTATAAAACGGCTTGGTAATGCAGAGTTGACATTACATTGTAAAAGTTTGTCAACATACCTGTGTTGTAAGGACTTGTCCACTTCCGGGTTTCCTGGCGCCTTTTTGCTAGGAATTGTGGGTACGCATAAACAACGACAACAAAATCGTATAATTTTTATTTAACCTGTCGCAAATTAGTATATTGGTCTGACTAGTTCATACTATAATTTAGTTTTTTCTTAAGTAAAATAAGTATTTTAATGACCAAATTCGTTAAATTACAAGTTTTTGTGCAGCAATAACATTGTTTCAAAACGTAATATCAAAATAACTGCACGCAATTCATTTAAATTGTGAAAGAAGCTCATGTTGGAGCAATACAAAAATCAGCCGTATATTTGTTGACACTGCAGGTTTTTGGATTTCCTCCATTTACCTCTCACGCTATAAAGCAGATTAGACGTGGTGTTCGCCACGCAATTGGCATCATACACCTTTAAAAGGAAAATTGGATGCTCATCATGGAAATTATATTCTTGCTAGTTCAATTTTCTTTCCACAGTAAACTTATTTTTTTATTTTCTATATTAATTCAAACGTCTGCCAATTTTGCGTGGTGATGCAAAATAAGAAAAAAAATGGTCCTAGAGGTGATGCAATTTAGAGCAATGAAGTACTCATCCATAAAACTGGTGAAAGAGCGTCATCTGCTGGCAAATATTAGTCTTTTTTAATGTATATTTTAAATCCTTCCATTCTATACATGAATATAAAAAAATTAAAAATCACAAAAGCAAAAAAAAAAAAAAAAAAAAAGTGGCACTTTTAACAGGTTTATTGACATGTGTATAGCGATTGTCTGTGCACCATTCGGTTACAGAGGAATACAATAGTAAAAATAATGGAGAGAAAAAAAGCTGTACATGGTTTGGATTTCTTCAAAAATGCATAATAAAACGGTAGAAGTGGTTTCACGGTCTCGTTGTACGTTGAAAGCATGGTCAACTGATACAGGACATCGTTAGAGAAGTGCTAAAAATATTAAAAGTAAATAAATACTGTTTCTGCATCTAGAGGCGGCTACACGTTAAAACTAAAGAGTTTGAAATCGTAGATAGACACAAGTAAAAATGAACAAAGGATTGTAAAAGTAAAATAGGTGCTGCAACAGTTCTTCCATCCACATGCCAACACTGTATTGAATGTTATATTAATTAACTTTTGGCAGGTTCGCACGGTTTCATTCTTTTGTTATTAAAACCCGTAAGTAACTGATCACACGTGACCTTGTATACATTTCTATATTAGCGGATAAATGCTTTCTGTTTAAGTGTTGCGTTAAGTGAAATCACTGTGTGCCGCGCTAAATCCTGAGCGACGATAACCACCGAAAACGATCGAGCACGTGACGATAACCACCGAAAAATGATCAGCTACGGTCAAATTGCGGAACTTGTGTGGTACCTTGATGGACGAAATCACACGACATTACATTTTAATGGAAAATTTATCCACCGAATCAAGATACCGCTGTTTTCGTCAGGTTAAGCATTTTTCAAATGTTACATGAAATTATAACTCAAGATTTAGTTTCATGGTTAACATGCCAGCAAAAGTGCCGTTTGCCTTTATGAACTACAAGCCAAAAATAAATAAAAAGGATGAATGACTCTAAAATAAACTTCACGTGGGCGGAATTTCTCTTATGCTGCAGTAGAGTTGGCGGCAAATATGAGAATTACAGTACAAAGTGTGACTCTCGCCTCCAAATATCGGTCAAGTATGAGGATTTTTTCTTTTCCATCTATTTTTGCACATCTAACAGCCGAAGACTCGGAAGACATCTTAGGCCTTGTTCAGACTGGCAGCCAAAATCTGATTTTTAGCCCATCCAGTTTGAAACTGGATGGCTCTTTTGTAGCCGGAATAGTCCCAAAGCACAGAAATCTGATTTTCACGAGATGGATTGAAACCACATATGGAAGGTAGTTTCATATCAAATACACTGCTGGCCAAAAGTATTGGCACACCTGCAATTCTGTCAGGTAATGCTCAATTTCTCCCAGAAAATGATTGCAATTACAAATGCTTTGGTAGTAATATCTTCATTTATACAATGAAAAAACACACAAGAGAATGGGAAAAAAAAAAAAAAAAAAACTAAATCATTATCATTTTACACAAAAGTCCAAAAATGGGCCGGACAAAAGTATTGGCACCCTCAGCCTAATATTTGATAGCACAACCTTTAGATAAAATAACTGCGAACAACCACTTCCGGTATTCATCAATGAGTTTCTTACAATGCTCTGCTGGAATTTTACACCATTCTTCTTTGGCCAACTGCTCCGGGTCTCAGATTTGAAGGGTGCCTTCTCCAAACTGCCATTTTCAGATCTTTCCACATGTGTTCTATGGGATTCAGGTCTGGACTCACTGCTGGCAACTTTAGAAGTCTCCAGTGCTTTCTCTCTCACTATTTTCTAGTGCTTTCTGAAGTGCGTTTTGGGTCATTGTCCTGCTTGAACACCCATGACCTCTGACGGAGACCCAGCTTTCTCACACTGGGCCCTATATTATGCTGCAAAATTTATTGGTAGTCTTCAGACTTCATAATTCCATGCACACGGTCAAGCAGTCCAATGCCAGAGGTAGCAAGGCAACCTAAAAACATCAGGGAACCTCCGCCATGTTTGACTGTGGGTACCGCATTTTTCCCCCCGTAAACTCTATGTTGATGCCTTTTCCCAAAAAGCTGTATTTTTGTCTCATTTGACCAAAGAACATTCTTACAAAAAGTTTTTGGCTTTCTCAGGGAAGTTTTGGCAAACTCCAGCCTGATTCTGGGTCAGAAGTGGGGTCTTCCTGGGTATCCTACCATAGAGTCCCTTTTCATTCAGACGCCGACGGATAGTACAGGTTGACACCGTTGTACCCTCGGACTGCAGGACAGCTTGAAGTTGTTTGGATGTTAGTCAAGGTTGTTTATCCACCATTCACACAATCTTTTGTTGAAATGTCTCGTCAGTTTTTTTCCCCCGTACACATCTAGGGAGGTTAACCACAGTGCCATGGGCTTTACACTTACTGATGACACAACGCACGGTAGACACAGGAACATTCAGTTCTTTGGAGATGGACTTGTAGCCTAAAAATTGCTCATGCTTCCTCACAATTTCACTTCTCAAGTCCTCAGACAGTTCTTTGGTCTTCTTTCTTTCCTCCATGCTCAATGTGGTACACACAAGGACATTGGTCAGAGGTTGAGTCAACTTTAATCCATTTTTACTGGCTGCAAGTGTGATTTAGTTATTGCCACCGCCTGTTATGTGCCACAGGTAAGTAACAGGTGCTGTTAATTACACAAATTAGAGAAGCATCACAACGATTTTTCAAAGGGTGCCAATACTTTTGTCCGGCCCATTTTTGGAGTTTTGTGTTAAATGATAATAATTCAATTTTTATTTCCATTCTCTTTTGTGTTTTTTCATTGCAAGCGAAAAAATGAACATATTACTACCAAAGCATTTGTAATTGCAATCATTTTCTGGGAGAAATTGACCATTATCTGACAGAATTGCAGGGTTGCCAATTCTTTTGGCCAGCAGTGTATGGACAAGATAAACAGCTCGGATGGGATTTGACTGTTTGTGACGTCACTCTATGCTGGATGACGCCTTTGTTGCCACAGCACCCTGTCAGGTGTGTCAACAATGTGGCCCAGTCTGAACAGGCCCAGATCTGATTTGGACGCTTGCTAAAAAAAAAACAGTGTGTGAACAGTCAGCTCTAAAAAATCAGATTCGAGGAGGAATCTGATTGGAATCAGGTATGCCTGCAGTCTGAACGCAGCCTTCGAACACTCAAATTCAAAAGGCGGGCAGTGGCGGGGGCGCATTTTGAGTGCAGCGTACATACTGTGCATACGTGTGTACATGCAAGCGGGATACACAAACGTGAGTGTATCCACTCTTTCATACGTGAGGTTATCATATTCAAGCTGGGTGGAGGGGGTACGCTGTCATATTCACTTACAAAAATAGTATCACAATATAGACCATTCAATATGAGCACCAGGGAGAGGCTAATAAACACATAGCCTGTATGGTCGGCTACATTCAATATCCAGGAGCACTGTGTCAACATGTATTGTTTGCGTGTTAGTGAGTGAATGACACAGCGTTGGCAACATTTTCACACTCACGGGTTCTTCTAAATCTAACACATCCCAGAACATACGCTTAACTTTCACTGAGTTAAACAACTAAATCAGATAGAAAAATAGCATATTTATATATATCTTTTTTTTTTTTTTTAAACACGGAACCACATTCCTAACAAAATAACTTTTCTTTGTCACGCACACAGTTTAGAGAAAAAAAAGTTTAGGTTTTTGAGGTTATGCAAGGTCAAACCTTTGGATACACCGACACACAAACTTTATAGAGGAACCCTGTTAGTAGTAGCGGAGAAACCAGAAGTGTGTTGGTGTTAATTGGAGTGTAATGTTAAACTGATGGTATTCATACTAAAGCGGGCATGATGGCTTTTGGCAGTTCAGTCCGAAAAACAACAATTCCCACTTATTCACGTATTTTAGTGTTAATACTGTTTAAGAAAATGGTGATATTAGCAAATTTCTTTGACGTTACCTTTCGAAACTTCTCATTTAAAAATGTATATCACATTTTTAATTCATTAGCTGCTATTGACGAGGAAAGACGCCAAGTCTATTTGAACTGGAAGTCCTAGTTTAAGTGGATTGGAGTTAAAGGGAAATGGTATTTTCACTTACATGCTAATCAATAATCGTAGACATGCCTGCTTCAATTGTCTTAGTACAAAACAAAATAAAGATATTTAAACCATAGTGTAACAACAATGAAAACTCAGGCAAACAGAGGGAAAACACTGAGCCCAGGGTGCCATTCTAGCAGTACGCCTCTCGGCATCCTGAGTAGTAATGACGGAAATGTCTTTTTAGAGGTTTGGAAGGCGGGGAGACCTATCGGAGTGACTGTCAGGGCGGTGCCCGAGGGTGTCGCCAGTCTTGGATTGTGCAGATTGAGTTCATTACCACTGTTTTCTGGGCGACGCTGATTATCTTCTACCTTCAGTGGACTGACTCGGCGCATGTCTTGATCTTAAAACTAGAGGTCGAGCGATAGAATGGGCCGACATATGGACCTTTTTCAAACATCGGCCGATTTATTAACAAAAAAAATAAAACGATTAAAAAAAAAAAAAAAAAAAAAAAAAAAGGATTTTGATCAGGCATCTGTGTGGGCAACTGTGGCCACCGCTGACAGACGGTAGGACCCCGCAACAGCTTGAAGGCCGGTAGCTACAGGAAGCTTCAGGCTTGCCTGTTTTTTAAATATGGTAAGATTTTTTTTTTTATCTTGCATGAGAGAAAATGCTATGTTTCTTGAGCCTTTTAAGGTGTGATCCTTCACTCTAAATGTAACTTGTAGCGTTAGCATAGCATTCATGTTAGCATTAGCTTAGCATGGCAAGCATCTTCTTAAACTCTCACTTGCTTACATCTTGCCATGACATCCTAATCATAAAAAAAGTCCTCCGTTTGTTGGTTTGGTAGCACTAAACTGAATGAATCCTTTAAGTCTCACGTCATCATTGTAAATTTGAAGCTGTTTACTAGGAATTTACTAAAAAAATACCTCTACCTACTTTAAAAAGAAAAAAAAAAAGGAAATCAGCCTCAAATATCTACGACTTACAAAATCGGCTTTGGATATCGGCAAATGGCTGAATTTTTTTTAAGATCTCGGTATCAGCATTTTTATCCCATATCGGTCGACCTTCACTTGGAACTTTCTATTTGTTCGTTATCATTTGGCGAGGGTGTGACGTGGATCGTCAACTATGAGCGTACTGATCTGTTCTCATCACTTGGTCATTCATTTCCTGCATAAAGGGCCTACAAAAACATTTTTTCTCATGCACTCATATTTTAGATGTATTTTATTGTTGGTTACACTATGGTTTTAATATATTTATTTTGTACTATAAAAATAGAATCAGGCATGTCTACAATTATTGATTAGCATGTTAGCAATAATACCTTTTCCCTTCAGATTTCACGTCTATGACCGTCAATGGCAGTGCACTTGTTAAGTAATGTGACTCAGCACAAAACACTCAGGCTGTGGTTGACTTTTTTTTTTTTTTAAGCATAATCGAAACCTTACACAAAATTCCTTTCATTTTTAGTATTTAAAATACTTTGCAGGAATCCCTCATTGCTTTGAAGCCTGGCGGACGGCCAGGCTTTTCTTGCCACTTCATGCTAGCAAACACTGTTACAAAAGAAAGTATAAAAAATATTATATATTTTTTTATCGCGTATGGTGATAGGGTTGAAAGCGCAATGGTCGATATGTAAACAAAAATGTCCCAGCTCTCAGCAATTGCACTGACAATTCCTGTCCATATAATTTATTTTAATTGTAATTTTGTTTGCTAAAACTATTAACACTTTTATTTTTTTAAAACATGTGGGGCCACTGGTGGGCTTCTCTAAAATTGGTGGGAAACCTTGGTTGATTTCCATTTTTTAAATGTTCAGATAAAAGGCAAAACTCACACACTTTTACAGAAAACCATCATCTAAATACTTTGGTGGAACACACTTCTGGTTGACCTCCAAATCTCTGGGGGGATAAAAAAAAACAACAACAAAAAAACGCTACAGCCATGTTAGAGGTGACCGTCGCTAGTCTAGCGAGAGGTCTTAGCTTATACACGAGCGAGTGGTGTTATTGCTTTAGGGAGTTTGGTGTGTGTGTGTGTAATGTGGATCTTACAGAGTTTGAGGGGTTCCGAGCCCTTGTTTGAACTCCATTTGCTAGATGACGGGCTTGAGATCTGGTTCAGGTTCTACTTCGTATACGATGGTTGTGACATCCGAGGTTTTAAACTGCGCAAAATAAACTAGTTCCCTGCGTGGTATTAAAATTTAGTTGCCCAAAGTCCAGATTTTCAACCCATCATCAAACTTGAAGGAAAAAAAGGGACGGAGCTGCATATGTTAAACAGAGAACACTCAAAATAAAAATGGAGAGGAATGGAGCTTTGTGTTGCGGCTAGTCGATGGGACCCTGGAAGATGAGTCGCGTCCACCCAGGTGTGCTGAGTGCGGCGGAGCAGAAGGGGCACACGGGTCTGAAAGCGTGCGTCCCGTGGGGCAACGGGGTGTCCGCCCAGTACCTGGTTGTCCTCTCCGAGCACACGTGGCCACACGGCACGAAGGCGTACGTGGGGGCGCCGGCGTCCACGTACACGGCCGGCTCGCAGCCCAGCCACAGTGGTACGTAGGGGCCAACGCTGCGGCACAGCGGGCATTCCCGCCGCGTCGTGGAGCCTTCGCCCTCTAAGGGCTCCTCCTCGCCTGCCTCGGATCTCTGGCCCCAGTCGTGGCGTCCGTGGACGTGGCCGCAGGTGAGGTAGACCCAGGGCTGACGTTCTTCAAGGCTGAAATGACAACATTTTTAAGAGTCTCAAGATGGCGGCAAAGCACTATTTGAACTGCAAAACAGCAAATTGAATTGTCATACTCTGTTATAGCACCTTTACAAAGCTAGTTTGTCTCGATCTACCTGTGGCTGCGTGGCAAGCTAGGAAAGGCCAATGTGCTGAGGCCAACGGGGCACTGCGGCCGAGACGCGTTCAGCTCCTGGCGGAGCGCCTCCAAGTGGCGCAGAGTGGGAGCACGCATGAGGCCTTCGCCCGTGCGCCACAGCAAGGTAGCGCCGCACAAGTCCACTAATGAGCCGTCACGTAACGCGCTGCTCTCACCTTCTGCCTGTCGAGGTTAAAATACAGTAGACATAAATAGTGCTGCAACAATTAATCGATTAACTTGAGTAATTCGGTTAGAAAAAAAGCTTCAAATAAAATGTTGCTGCTTCAAGTATTCATTTAGAGTGACGTTGGAATGGTTTGTTTTGAAAATGTTTGCATTTAGTTTTATTGATTTGGATGGATACAACGCCCTCTATGCGCAACAGTGAATACGACATAACTCATTTAACATGGCTGAATACAGCTGATGATCCCTGTTAAGACATAAGGCAAATTTTTGTTAAAGCAAAAAAAAAAAAAAAAAAAAAAGCATTCGTAATTTAGGGGGGGATTATGTGTTTAAACGATTTGTTAAGAGCATTGTAAAAAAAAAAAAACGTTAGCATTTTATAGCAATTAAAATAGCGGACTTTTGCTATGCAAGTTAGCCAATCGTTCTTTTGTTGTACTTATATTCCTCATGTAAGCGCAGGTATTTTAATTTATTTTTAAATGAGAGTGCAATTCATTATAGTTTGAAGACACTCGGCATAAATAAAATGTACATCTCTGGAAAAATATTAAAATATTGAATGTTAAAAGTAGAGCTGTCAAAATGATCGCGTTAACGGGCGGTAATCAATTTTTTAATTTAATCACGTTAAAATATTTGACGCAATTAACGCACAAATGCCCCGCTCAAACAGATTAAAATGACAGCACAGTGATGTGTTTTTTCAGAGTTTTGTCGCCCTCTGCTGGCACTTGGGTGCGACTGATTTTATAGGCTTCAGCACCCATGAACATTGTGTAAGTAATTATTGACATCAACAATGGCGGACTACTAGTTTTTTTTTTTTAATTGAAAATTTTTACAAATTGTATTAAAACGAAAACATTAAGAGGGGTTTTAATACAAAATTTCCATAACTTGTAAAAACATTTATCTTTTAAGAACTACAAGTGACCCTCGTGAGGAAAAAAGCGGCATGGAAAATGAATGAATGAAAAAGTCTTTCTATCCATGGATCGCTTTAACAGAATGTTAATAATGGTAATGCCATCTTGTTGATTTATTGTTATAATAAACAAATACAGTAATTATGTACCGTATGTTGAATGTATATATCCATCTTGTGTCTTATCTTTCCATTCCAACAATAATTTACAGAAAAATATGGCATATTTTATAGATGGTTTGAATTGCGATTAGTTGCGATGAATTTCGATTAATTAATTGTTAAGCTGTAATTAACTCGATTAAAAATTTTAATCATTTGGCACCCCTAGTTAAGTGTTGTTTGGGAGAGAATAGTATTCTGTGTTGCTAATTCCTATACTATATTACTGTGCTATTTACTTCATATGTGAATAAAAGTTTTAACTTTTATCCAATTTCTTGAAAGAAAAATCAAATAGATAAATCGTCCCCAAAAATCATGAAGAAATTGCAGATGGGAGAAAATTGGAAAGAAAAATCAAGAATGTTTTTTCTACCTACAAACTGTATCGCGCACATTGTTCTCGTGTTTGAGTAAAAATCAGCGCAGATTTTTTATTTTTTGCCCATCAGAAAAAATGTGGGTCTGAAGGGTTGAATGCAGGATTCTAAATACTTCATGCCTCTTTTTTGCAGTCAAAGCCAAAATCAGGTCAAATTTCAGACTTATAAAAAGCACTAATCCGAGCAACTACTAGACAGCGACATATACAAATCTACCGTAATTTCCCGAATATAAGGTGCACCCGTGTATAATGCGCACCCCAAATTTACTTGTAAAATCTAGGGAAAATTATTGTACCTGTTTATAACGCGCACCCTAATTTTGGCACCAATAAATAGAAGAATACAAGAAAACAGCTCGTGCACAGATACAGAAATGTAATTTTACTGACTGGCGAAACACAGCACAAGCATAGCGTATTGGTAGTTCAAAACATTACCATAAACTGACAATATTTACAGTAATAATATGATTTCACAACTTCTCCAACTTACCAGAATCTAGGAGAAAACAAAACAGATGTGACTTTTCTTTTAAAGGCTGCTGTATAACTTGCTCGTTTCATCATGATGAATAAATGTTTCTTCCATGGATTGATACGGTAAAATGAAAGTGAGAACTTAAGTCTGAAATCCGAGAGCGCTCATTGCTGTCGACACGACAGTAACAGTAGGAGTGAAGAGTGAAGTATTACCGAAACAAAATGGTGACGTCACGTACCATAATGGTCGGCAACGGATCGCCGCATACGTTTCTTCAACACAACGTGGCCGTGTCAATTAAAAAAAAAAATCGGTTTATATATATAAATAAAATATATAAATTTCTGTCTTCATCCATGTACCCATTTATAATGCGCACCATGATTTTACAAGTTGATTTTGGGGAAAAAAGTCCGCGTCATATTCGGGAAATTACGGTACTTAGCCTAATGTTGTTACTTCTGCAGACTGCTAGGCAATGCTGCTCCGTGGTGCCAACTATTGGACAGGAGTAGCGGTGCAGGCACTAAATTGTTTACTTCCACCAAAAACACGTGTAGGGATCGATACAGATGGATTTTGAATCGATATGAGAATTGCGTGACATAATATTGCGATATATCTTAAAATTGATTTTTTTAACAACCCGACTACAAAGATTAATTAAAAAAAAAAAAAAACCTGCCCACTCACAAGTTTGCCCCTGCTGGGTCCAGAGCGAGTCTCCCTCAGGGCATATACGTCACCGCAGACAGAGATCTCACGCCACAGACCCTGCTTGGGATCTTCTGGGAAGCCCTCGGGGTGCATAACCAGCACGCCATTAGTGGTCAGCCCATCCATATGGCCGTCTGGGTTCTTCCACTTGGTCGCCTTCTCCTGCAGAGCCACACACACCATCATTATGCAACTACGTCTTTTTGATTACAAAAAAAAAAATGCAAATAAATTATCATTTTTTAAAAACTCGTCACACCCCTAAGAAGATATTTTTGGAGGAGTCAAAGCCAGCGGCGTAGATGCGCGCCGTGTATGGCGGGTGGCGCTCGCACACCACGCGGCAGGCAAAACGTGAGATGGTGCTGGGGGCTATGGAGGGATCCTCACCCTCCTTAGCCCCCCCGGAGGTGTCCGTCACCACAAAGTCAATGGGACTCTCTGTTGAGCGCCCAATCTGCAAAAGATAATATGATCAAGTTTCAGTGCCATTGACAGCAATAGATGTCCAATCTATTTGGAGATAAACACTGGTTATGGCCCCCAATCCCACTTAAGAGTCATTTAGTTGACACCTAGCCTTATATTTACTATATCTAGGATAAGGGTACTACCTGGAACATGTCAGTATTGTTGTCATGGCAATACTCCACCACCACTGTTTGGTTGCGGGACAACGTGAAAGAGATGCTGTGCTGCCCCCTGCTGTGCACAGCCTGCAACAAAGCAAGCAGCGGGCATTAGCTTCGACTTGCCTCATTAACTCCACTGTAGAGATAATTAGCATCAACCTGGGTTAGTCCATTTTATTCCAAACACACCTTGCTGTCCTGCGGCGTGTTGAGGATGTGCACAGCGCTAGGCTTGACGCCATTGGCTTTGCCGCGCCGGTACAAAGCGAAGCGGCTCTTTCGCCGTCCGCGGTCGCCGCTGGGAAGAGAGCCATTGTACCTAATAATGGAGGAAGAGACACAAATTATGTATAATGCGAGTAATGCGGTTCCATTGGATCAATTGTTCATTTTCCCTGTGGTGATGTCAAACAGACAACCCGAAAAAACGTACATGCAGACGCATCAGTGCTGTGTTTAATCAATATCATCATTCTATCACTGTGTCAGTGACTAGTTCGAAGCCAGTGCTGCAAAGATGAAGAGATATGGACTCCAAGTGGCTAAAAAAAGCTCGCCTTTGTGCATTTTTACAGCAACTTCTTTCGAACAGAATCAAAACATCCACTCAAGCTCAACCACTAATGAGAAAGTCGTTATGAAGAAACACGAGGTGGACATGACGGGTAAAAGAGATACAGTGGGGCAAATAAGTATTTAGTCGACCACTAATTGTGCAAGTTCTGCAACTTGAAAAGATTAGAGAGGCCTGTAATTGTCAACATGGGTAAACCTCAACCATGAGACAGAATGTGGGAAAAAAAAACAGAAAATCACATTGTTTGATTATTAAAGAATTTATTTCCAACTTAGAGTGGAAAATAAGTATTTGGTCACGTACAAACAAGCAAATTTCTGGCTGTCAAAGAGGTCTAACTTCTTCTAACGAGGTCTAGCGAGGCTCCACTCATTACCTGTATTAATGGCACCTGTTTTAACTCATTATCGGTATTATCGGACACCAGAGACAAAATTGTAGACCTGCACCAGGCTGGGAAGACTGCTGATGAATCTGCAATAGGTAAAACGCTTGGTGTAAAGAAATCAACTTTGGGAGCAATTATTAGAAAATGGAAGACATACAAGACCAGTGATAATCTCCCTCGATCTGGGGCTCCATGCAAGATCACACCCCGTGGCGTCAAAATGATAACAAGAACGGTGAGCAAAAATCCCAGAACCACACGGGGGAACCTAGTGAATGACCTACAGAGAGCTGGGACCACAGTAACAAAGGCTACTATCAGTAATACAATGCGCCGTCAGGGACTCAAATCCTGCACTGCCAGACGTGTCCGCCTGCTGAAGCCTGTACACGTCGAGGCCCATTTGCGGTTCGCTAGAGAGCATTTGGATGACCCAGAAGAGGACTGGGAGAATGTGTTATCGTCAGATGGCCCCCAAAATAGAACTTTTTGGCAGAAACACAGGTTCTCGTGTTTGGAGGAGAAAGAATACTGAATTGCATCCGAAGAACACCATACCCACTGTGAAGCATGGGGGGTGGAAACATCATGATTTGGGCCCGTTATCCTGCAAAGGGACCAGGACGACTGATCTGTGTAAAGGAAAGAATGAATGAATGAATGGGGCCATGTATAGAGAGATTTTAAGTGAAAATCTCCTTCCATCAGCAAGGGCATTGAAGATGAGACGTGGCTGGGTCTTTCAGCATGACAATGATCCCAAACACACAGCCAGGGCAACAAAGGAGTGGCTTCGTAAGAAGCATTTCAAGGTCCTGGAGTGGCCTAGCCAGTCTCCAGATCTCAACCCCATTGAAAATCTGTGGAGGGAGTTTAAAGTCCGTGTTGCCCAACGACAGCCCCAAAAAAAAACACTGCTCTAGAGGAAATCTGCATGGAGGAATGGGCCAAAATACCAGCAACAGTGTGTCAAAAGCTTGTGAAGAGTTACAGAAAACGTTTGGCCTCCGTAATTGCCAACAAAGGGTACATAACAAAGTATTGAAATGAACTTTTGGTATTGACCAAATAGTTATTTTCCACCATGATTTGAAAATAATTTTTTTTTTTAAATCAAACAATGTGATTTTCTGTTTTTTTTTCTCCCACATTCTGTCTCTCATAGTTGAGGTTTACCCATGTTGACAATTACAGGCCTCTCTAATATTTATAAGTGGGAGAACTTGCACAATTTGTGGTTGACTAAATACTTATTTGCCCCACTGTATGTCAGCAAAGCTTGTGTGCCTTCATCTGTGTTGAAACACCATCTGACACCGCTGGTTTTGTTCTCATGACAGGAAGTGCGTACGAGCCTGATACAGAGGCCTACGGGAAACCAGCGTCACGTTTCCCAGAAAGTCCAGCACCTTCGCCCCAAACAGGACTTTCCGAAAGGTCACATTTTATTCTCTGGGCAAAAAGGCAGCCAATACGAGTAGGCTAAAACACACCATCTTTTTTAATAGCTTTGGCTGACATTTATGAGATCGTTACCGGAAAGGAGATGTGATAAGAGTCCTCTTTGCTGAAATTCAATATACACTTCACAGTGTGAAGATGACTGCGAGTTTCATTTTTTAAATGCTTCACAATGGTGGCACAATAGACACATTGCCCCATTTTCTTTCAGAAGCCCATAAAAACAATTTGCACGCTTTCAGTTCAGGCAGAAAGCAACGTGCCACTTTTAGGACTTTTACTATTTTTTACTATTCAGTAGAAGACCTCTGGGTACCTCACGATACGATACAATACAATTTGCGATAGAAAGCTCGATAACGATGATTGAACGATATGGCCGTACAACGATTATCGATACACTGGTCAGGATTTCATTCTAGGATATTCTACAAACAACTAATAAACAGAAAAACAAGCTTATGCTGTGAATTGGAATTAGTTCATCACTTGTAGACGTCCAATCCATTTGAACTGGGAGGGTGGCAGCGAATGAACATTCGTTCATTCGCTGCCATCCCTCCCACTTCAAACGGATTGAACGTCTATGGCCGGTAGTGGCAGCCAATGCCAGGGAATGAGGTAATTTTGGGCCATTTAAGGTAATTTTCCTGTTGATTTTCAGACAGGCATGAAAATCGGTCAGGGGTTAAAAAGGTGAGAAGAGTGTGGAGGAAATATGTTCTGGTAGGGCTGTCCCAAACGACTAATTTTCCTCCGATTAGTCAGCCGACTATTTTTACAATTAGACGACTAATAATTTTTCATTTTTATCTTTTTAAACTAATTTAGAAATGAAATTTTTGTTGACGCTTATTAATTCTCAAAAACATTTTGGAACACTTAAATTCTTTACTAAAGTACAAATAAACATGTAAATAACAATAAATAATCACACATAAACAATGAGGTCAAATGCTGATAGGCCTGAACGATATTGGAAAAAACTATGATTGCCATTTTTGGGGAGTTAGCGATATTAAAACGAGAACATTTTTCACCAAATAACTTGAATAGCTCCGTTTGAGATAGCTGCACTGTTGACCAAGAAAAACAGTTTGGTCGTTCTGCTTAGCAGGAGGGAGAGTGAAACACTGTGGTGCTGTACGAGCACGAAGCAGAAAAACATGAATGTATGTTGTATTTAAATAAAAACCCGACCCTTTTCACCCGATTCCGATGCTCTGAAAAATGGTGCCATCGGCCCTAATTTATATAACTCAGTTTAATCTAGGACTTCCTGCGTTTATTATGAAGTAAAACAAAAGTTTAAATGTTGAAAAAAAGAAAAACAATTGCACGTCCTGCGATGTCACTATTGCGCATGCGCACATTGCGATGGCGATGTTCAAACGATATATTGTGCAAGCTAAGCTGATAGCATTTACTAGTGCGAAAGAATAGATATAAACAGATTCAGAACACTGACTTTGCCTTTCCGACATGATTCAAAACAATTCTTAAAAAAATATCTAGCATTATTATTATTATAGTATACTACTACTATATACTGGACTGTCTCAGGAAATTAGAATACACAATATTCTAATTTTTTGAGACAGTCCTGTGTATATATGCAGGACTGTCTCAGGAAATTAGAATACACAATATTCTAATTGTCTAACTGTCTCAGGAAATTAGAATATTGAATAGAATATTGTGTATTCTAATTTCCTGAGACAGTCCTGCATATATACACAGGACTGTCTCAAAAAATTAGAATATTGTGTATTCTAATTTCCTGAGACAGTCCAGTATAATAGTATTATAATAATTATTAATATTGATTGCCAATCATATTTTTTTAAGAGGGTTTTATTTTAAAGTTATTCTAGTGTAGAATCGGAATTCTGTAGTATTATTTACATATTATAGTATTAATTCTGAAGTATGTGTGATTAACTCCAGAAATTGTTATTTATATGACAAATGTGACGTGCTTTTATTTTGAAATGTTCACCGGAAGTACATTCGCTAAACCACTAACAACTTTACACGCCGCAAAAAGCACTCTTCGTCATTGCTTGTTGTGTTGCTAATACATTTTTTCGTTTGCAAATGCTGTTAACCAGCGATTTTTCATGTTTGAAGTGTCAACTTTCCCAAAAGTAACCCAAAATCAACAGGCAGTGCTCCAAAAAGAAAAGGAAGTGACCGAAAATCAACAGGAAAGTGATGTGAAATGCCCCAAAATGAACTCATTGCCTGGAGTTGGCTGCCACTTACGACCATAGACGTCCAATCCGCTTGAAGTGGGAAGGACACCCTCCCACTTCAAACGGATTGGACGTCTACTAGTGATAAACTCATTTCAATGCACTGACTTTGAAAATTGCATTGAAAATTAAGCATTCAGTTAGTCCTCTCAGTTAAAATGAATTGGACGTCCATTGTTGTCAATGGCAGGCAATGAGTTAAAGAAAAAAAGAACATCCAAATGTAAAATATTTTCATATTGCAGCTGTTATGTTTCTTGCATGATGCTAACTTGGCATTAGCTTCCCACAAAAGTTAGCACAATGTTCCCCAACCGGCGTTTATGTCAGCTGTTGCATAAAAAAAAATACACATTTTTGTACATCTTCATTATTTTGTTGCTAGGCACCAATTAAAATTTTAAAACATTAATAAATACATCTTAAAAGCAGGATCTTTTACTCCCAATTCCAATCGTCTGAAAATTATACTTGTGATCAGATTGGGTACATAATCTGTACAGCATAAAAACATAGCAAATATTTTTGCTCTATAATTGCTTCAAAATGAGGGTAGCTTGATTAATTGACAACTATTTTGCTAATCTAATAATCTTTTAAAGACATTGTTTACAAAAAAAAAAAATCCTCTTTTTTTAAGCCTCTTTACGATTTCTGTAGTCCTCGATAAAAGCTATTTGTAATTCATCACTGAAATGTTTGCAAACGTCTGCTTTTGTTTAGGAAAATCATGACACACTTTACATAGTATACATAGTCAATGCGTAGTTTTTAGTTTCAATGCAGATTTACAACTACATATATTAAGCCCACAATAATGTAACAGTGAGCAAAACAGTGAATAAGTTATTTGTACAGGAAAAGTCTTAAGCCCCATTCTAATACTCTATGCTGTCATACAAGTGTGAAAACAAATAAACCATTGTTCATATTGAGCATTAGCAGTGACAAATATGCGCTCACACCCCCACGGTAACTCGATGCAATTGTACAGCTCAGTTGTAAGTAGTTGCTTATCACCATCGAGGGAGGAGTGAAAGAATAATGCAATGTAAAGCATCTTTGAGTGTCCAAAAAAGCACTTTATTAAACCAATGCATTATTATTATCAAGATTCAACGCTATTATGTAGAGGTGTGACATTATATGTGACAATTAGGGCTGTCAAACGATTAAAATTTTTAATCGAGTTAATCACAGCTTAAAAATGAATTAATTGTAATTAATTGCAATTCAAACCATCTCTAAAATATGCCGTATTTTTCTGTAAATTATTGTTGGAATGGAAAGATAAGACACAAGACGGACATAAACATTCAACATACTGTATATAAGTACTGTATTTGTTTATTATAATAATAAATCCACAAGATGGCATTAACATTATTAGCATTCTTTCTGTTAAAGGGATCCACGGATAGAAAGACTAATAGTTCTTAAAAGATACATTTGAGTACATGTTATATATTAAAACCCCTCTTAATGTTTTCGTTTTAATAAAATTTGTCAAATTTTCAATCAAAAAATAAACTAATAGCTCGCCATTGTTGACGTTGCCGAGCGGTGACATCACATCGGGCTCCCTGCCGTTCTTCCACAGTGTCTTTAACTACGTAAGGCAGGGGTGTCCAAACTTTTTGCAAACGGGGCCAGATTTGGTGTGGTAAAAATGTGGGGGGGCCGACCTTGGCTCACGTCCTTTACGTAGAACAATATATTTAAGCAAATTTTAGTAATCCATTCTGTGTGTCACATTTGCTTTATTATTTTTTTGATTAATAATTTCAACAATCTTGCAACTAGCCTTTGTGGCGTTCCCTTTCGACTCTCGGGCTCTTGCGAAATACTGCTGCTGTAAAATTAAATTAGCTTCAAGTTGCTTCAATTTCTCGCTACGTATCTTTCCTGTAATCTTGTCGTACATGTTAGCGTGTCTTGTTTGGTAATATCGCCTCACATTAAACTCATAGCGACTGTATCTTTGCAAATGAGGCAGACACAGTTGTTGTGTATTTTAGTGAAGAAATTTCCACCTATCCTTGAAGCGTCGGTCGTCGCAGTCATTGGTCATTTTTGTTGATTGTCGCCATTTTAGAAAATTGGGAGTAAAGGGTCACACGGGGTAATGTTGCCTAGAGTGCTGCTGGGTAAATGAGGAGCAGCATTTAATGTGTAAGATACTTCATATGCTGGTAGCAGCACTGCTGACTAATTTATTAAGTCTGTGTGCAGGCCAGATGTTATTGATTTTATGACAGAGGCTGGGGGCCGGATGAAATTTGACCACGGGCCGCATTTGGCCCCCGGGCCGGACTTTGGACATGCCTGTTAAGAAAAACAATGTCTCCTGCTCTACCCAAATGCATGATGCGAAGTTGGGCAACCATGACTGTCAGTGGTTGCTGCAAATAGTATACAGTATGTTCTGTGTTGTGTTCAATTAGGGCTGTTAAGAAACAGATCGTCTCCTGCTCCGCCCAAATGCATGGTGGGAAGTTGGGCAACCATGACTGTCAGTAATGGCTGCAAATGGTATACAGTATGTTCTGCGTTGTGTTCAATTAAGCGTGTTAAGAAAAAGAACGCCTGCGTTTGCTCGCATTTCTCTGCCTTTTCGCTCTCAATAAGCTAAAATGGCGTCATTGCAAACTGTCTGAGGCAACGCATGAGGCAACGGGTCGTTCCGTGCATGCGCTAATTGCGTCAAATATTTTAACGTGATTAATTTAAAAAATAATTACCGCCCGTTAACGCGATAAATTTAACAGCCCTAGTGACAATATATCGAAAACATGATATATCGCAAATTTTGCAATACTTTATAGCATAAAATGGTTATCGATATACTCCCACCTAAGAGATACAGTGGTACCTTGACATACGATCGCTTTGACACACGATCTTTTCGACATCGGACCTAAAATTTTACTCGACATTTATTTGTACATCAGACGACATGCTCGAAATACAATTTATGACAGCGCCGCAGTTTGTTTTCCTGCATGGCATATTTTCTTGTGAGAGAAATCAACATGGGCTCCAACAATGTTAGTGCAGGTGGTGAAAAAAAACAGGAAAAAAAGGTGAAATGAAATGAAGATGGAAATAATAGAAAAATATGAGCATGGTGTGCGTGTGCGTGAACTGGCTCGACAATACGGCCGTAGACAGTCCATGATCTCGGTGGGCTTCCTCCGTTCACTAGTCTTTATAAGGTGACAATTATTATTATTGTCACATCGCCAAAGAAATCTCCAGCTTCGTCAGGTTTTTCATCATTTATTTCAGAACTTGTGCAACACAACACGCCTAGTGTCCGCTGCAGCTGAACATGAAAAGTGAAAGTAAAAAGTCCTCCCTCACTCTGACACGTCATCTACATGGTGCGTTCAGGTACACCACGCAAAAATACATCTGCCACATTAGAACCCAATACGTTACATTATTAGAGGTATTATTATTACTACTATTATATTATTATTCCAATTTTTATTCATAATTGATTTGTTTTGATCTGTATAATTGCTATTTGCAGTAGTTCCAGCAGTATTTATCAAGGATTTAGTTCAGGTTTTTGGGCTGTGGAACAAAATTAATGGAATTATAATGTATTCTTATGGGAAACTCCTGCTCGGCATACGACCATCTCGACTTACAAAGAAGGTCCTGGAATGAATTAACTTCGTATGTAGAGGTACCACTGTATATCATTTTAAAAACGTGTCAGTGTTTAAAAAAAAAAAAAAAGAAGGACCCAACAGGTTGCTCCCAAAATCTTTCATTAGAATACTGTCTACGCAAGCTCACTGGCTGCCATTGACAGCGCTAGACGTCCAATTCATTTTGACTGGATTGGACTTCTAGCGCAGTCAATGGTACTGAAAGCAGAGCATTCACTTCCTGTTCTTTTTAGGGCATTTACAGGTTACTTCCAGTTGATTTTGAGCCACTTCCTATACATTTGGGGACATTCTCGAGCAGTGTTGTTAATAACGGCGTTACAATATAACGGCGTTATTTTTTTCAGTAGTGAATAATCTAATTAATTACTTTTCTCATCTTGGCAACGCCGTTACCGTTACTGAGGCGGGAAAGGCGTGCGTTATTATGCGTTACTAAGTTGGATGAATAAAAAAAGTCAGAGAGGCGGACTCAGAGACGAGAGAGCACAGCAGGAGTGGGGAAGACGCCGTTGCAAATGCGATGCTGGGTGGCTCCAATAATACCTGACTGTAGCTTACAAACTACGCCCACATGATACGGTAGATATCACATATTATAGAACTAGATGCAAATGATAGATACGGCTGCATTGGCAACATGTTTTAAGGACTACATCCGTTAGTAAACTGCGGCCATCTTAAAGCAGTAGACCTCTCAGGAAGGCTCTGTTGTAGAGATCCTTCCTCGCGAACCTACTTTTCTATTTTATTTTATTTTTTTTATCTAAAATGGTCCTAAATCGGCAAAATCTTGACTTAAATCTATCTTTAAATTATGAAACAGTTTTAAAACTTACACATGTTGAAAGTAGACAGAAGGGAACTAATGCAATAGCGGGAGCAATTTTAACAACTTTAACGGTTGATTCACAACTTTAAATGACTTCCACACATAGCAAAGGTTACTATCTAGTTATCGCAATACCCTTGTGTCTAGTTAAGTGGAGGGTAAAGAATTGGGCTAGGGCCAATTGTCCCAAAAACCCTTTAAACTTCACTTTGTGTGACCTTTTTTGAGAAAAAAATAATAAAACATGAAAATTATCACTAGTTACTTTGCCAAGTAACTAATTACTCTTAAATTCAGGTAACTGAGTTACTAACGCAATTACTTTTTGGGAGAAGTAATTTGTAACGGTAATTAATTACTTTTTTAAAGCAAAATTAACAACACTGTTCTCGAGTGACCCTGTAAATGCCCCAAAATCAACAGGAAGTGACCGAAAGTCAACAGGAAATTACCTGAATGCTCTAAAATGAATTCACTGCCCCAAAATGAACTCACTGCCTCGCATTAGCTGCCAGTGACAGCCATAGACGTCCAATCCGTTTGAAGTTCACTCAAACAGATTGGACGTCTACTAGTGATAAACTCATTCCAATTTACAGCAGAGGTTTTTATGTTCATTTGTTGTTTTGAAGAATATCCTAGAATGAATTCAGGACCCATGTATCGAGAAATATTACATCATTATCAGCAGCCTTGCATTGCCAATCGTACCCAGATGTTCCCACCCAGAGTTATATTTTTTTAAGACAAGTTGCCACAGTTATGATGCTACATCTAAATTAGATGAAATTCACTTCTGCATGACCTCATTTTTTTGCTTTCACACTAAATTGTAGGCGTCTTGTCACGTCATCAATTTTGTGAGCTTCTCCAGTAAAGGCAAATCAGTAAGTGGTCAAATGAATCTTGTTGGAATAAAAATATTGCTCATTAATGTCATGAGAAGGGTTAGTCGGGAAAAAAAAACAGAAATAGAAGGAGACAGGCCGGCACATACAGCAAATGCAATAAACTAAGGACAGAAGGGAGAAGATGGAAGGAGAGATAAATAAAGGGACTATAGAGATAAAGCAGGGCTGAGTGACTTATGATGCGGCCGGCCATTTGTGTCCTGCGAGCGCAAACATCAAAATGCACAGCATGAAATATTCACTCCTTCTGGACGCCGCGTCTGCTTTTACCACTGACGCTCTCAAAAGGCCGAGCCGATGCCGAGATAAGAAGGCGTAAGAGGGACAAAACACGTTCATGAAGGACCACGTTGTGTCCTGGCCTACATGCACATTAGCATCGACCACACGGCTATATGTGTGACATCATAGCTGCTGACAGATGCAAGGTCAAAACACGGGATGCGACGAGCTAAAGTCATGTGACAACGCTCCACCATGTAACACACGAGACCTCTTCCTGATGACTTTGTACATTCCTATACATAAAAGTGGATGTAGTAGACCCAGAGTTTGGGATACATTTTTCTCAAACTAATTTGAAGTTTAACTGGTAGGAACCAGGGGCGTGAATCACAAATTTCAGGAAGATATTAAACCGATTCTTTGGACAAAGACACGATATTTGCCAGTCTTACAACTCGATTTAAGGGTCTTCCATTGCCTTAAGGGAAAGAACATACCTTTATCAAAGTGTATTTTGTTTGATAAATGGAAAAAACACATTTTTTCCTGTTGTGTAATACCAGCGAAAGGCGTAAATAAAAGCCAGTATTTCCCAGAAGTGGTCGCACGACATGAGGGCAGACATTTTATCAATGCAGGTAGTATTTTAAGCAATCAGTATCTCAGATTGCCGACCCTGCTTTGGAACACCAATAATACCAAATATTACATGCACCAAGATGTGGGTAGAGTAGCCAAAAATTTTACTCGAGTAGCGTTACTTTAAATTAATATTACAAAGTTGTCATCCAAAAAATACACTCAAATACAAGTAAAAAAAAAAAAGTTGGTAAAAAGAATACTCTAGTAATGATTAACATTGTGAGTCACTGCTTACAATGTTTGATTTTTTTTTAAAACAATGTTTTTTTTCTCAACACAAAGTTCTATATATGAACTGTTATTATTGTACTTTGAGGAAGAAGACTATAACCTATTACATAACCACATTAAGAAATACAAAAAAATAATCACTGAATTCTGGTGAGAGAACAAATATAAAGAAATGACGCATCATTCGTCCAAAGAGCATGAGTGCCTTCTAGTGGAGAAAACACATTTCCTGTTATGAAACTAAAAACATATCTCCGGTTGTCCGTGGTCAATCGGTGCCCAAAAAAATTAAGGAGAGAGGTTAAAACCCATGTTTTCCAGTCATGTTGACGGCAGAAATGTCAAATACAGTACTTATGTTTTTACAGTGCTTTAAAGACGCCACGTGATTGAACAGGCCGGCCTGATATAGAACGGCAAGCTTGAGTCTGATTGGTATAAGAGTCATGTGATTATTGTTGCGACGTCTCATTGGTGAAACTTGTAGTGCCACTGTTGGCCTAGCAAAAAAAAAAAAAAAAAAAAAAAAAAAAAGAGGGTAAAATCTACCCTTTAATACGATTTTATGTACATGTGTACAAAATCAGTTATAGTTCAACTTAACTCATTTGCTCCCAAAAACGTATAAATATGTTCTATTTTTAATTTTTTCAGTGTCCCAAAGACGTTTTTTTCTTTTTTTTTTTTCCCAAAAAAGACATCTCTGGTTCGTGATTCAATTTAGCTCCAAAGCACAAAGCTGAAAATCCATTTTAAAGCAATAAAACTGGCCACTGGAGGGCAGTAGCGCATTTGTTAAGACCCGCAACCCGATTCAACGGCCAAGTCGCACGGCCGGGCGCCGGCGGAAGACGACTGAATGGATGCCAGGCGGCGGACGACCAAGCAGAACAACCGGTAGGATGCCCGGGATGCCAGGCGCTGGACGACCAAGCAGAACGACCGGGTCCACTAGTACAGTGGACGATGGCTTTGAGTCCGTGCTGCTCGCGAGCAGAGCCCTCAGACACTAAAAAAAAAATCGTCTTTGAGACAGACGGCGATGAGGGAATAGTTTAACCGGGTGTCGTAGCCAGAACAGAGTCATCTTTGTTAGTTGTGTGTAAATAAATTGTTACTTTGCTATCAAAAGCTCTATTTGTCCTTGTGTTTGTAAAAGGAAAACATTGTTCAGGTGTTTGGGATGTAACTAAAGCAAAAAATAGCTGTGTATAAGTCAAAGTTATGTTTAAAATGTATGCTTTCACAAAAAGCTCAATTTCTCCGTTTTTTCATCAGAAATTGCTCAAACGAATCTACTTTCTAATGCTGATTTCTAAAGAATGGAAAAAGATATGAACTTTTTTTCTGCTGAGAGTCTAATCTTTCTTTTGGTGGGTTCCATGTTTATATAGCAATAGAACAGAATTTTCTGTGGGCCTTGCAAAATCTGTCAAAATCCAGTAAAACGGCCGGGAGCGAAGGGCCTTACTCCATTTAAGCAAGTTAAGCATTAAAAAAAATACAACGCAACACTCACGTTTTTGTTCTTGAAACATTTCAGACTTTTCCATTGTTTTTAGCAAAACAGCATATCTTAAAAATGACGATGTGATTCATGTCGTCTTATTCATTCTCTTTTGTTAGAACGAAATAACTTTCTTGTACAAGAGCAGTTATCTTACCTTGTTTAGTTTGAAACTTCTCCCGATTAATGTTTTCCGTTTCGATGGATTTTATTGGATCGTCGCTTAACCACTTGACGTATCGATGCATCAATTTTGGAATTATCTTTGCGAAGATGTTGCTAGCAATTTTTTAAACTGCATCACTTAACTCATTGGCACAGAAACAATCATTCATTACCAGTGTTGTTAATAACGGCGTTACAATATAACGGCGTTACTAACGGCGTTATTTTTTTCAGTAATGAGTAATCTAATTAATTACTTTTCTCATCTTGGCAACGCCGTTACCGTTACTGAGGCGGGAAAGGCGTGCGTTACTATGCGTTACTAAGTTGGTTGAATAAAAAAAAGTCTGAGAGAAATGGACTCACGGGGACGAGAGCAGAGCAGGAGTGGGGAAGACGCCGCTGCAACCGCGATGCTAGGTGGCTCCAATAATACCTGACTGCAGCCATAGCCGACAAACTACGCCCACATGACACGGTAGATATCATATTATAGAACTAGATGCAAATGACAGACACGGCTGCACTGCCAACATGTTTTAAGGACTACATGCGTTTGTAAACAGCCGCCATCTTAAAGCAGTAGACCTCTCAGGAAGGCCCTGATGTAGAGATCCTTCCTAGCGAACCTAAGTAATTTTTTAAAATCTAAAATGCTCCTAAATCGGAAAAATCGTAACTTAAATCTATCTTTAAATGATGAAACAGTTTTAAAACTTACACATGTTTAAAGTAGACAGAAGGGAACTAATGCAATAACAGTAGAAATTTTAATTGTGTGACCTGTGTGTGTGTGGTTTTTTTTTTTTTTTTTTTTGAGAAAAAAAAAAAAATCACTATTTACTTTGCCAAGTAACTAATTACTCTTACATTCAGGTAACTGAGTTACTAACGCAATTACTTTTTGGGAGAAGTAATTTGTAATTAATTACTTTTTTAAAGTAAAATTAACAACACTGCATGGCACTAAATGCGTTAGTAGACAGCCGCCATCTTAAAGCAGTAGACTTTTTAGGACGGCTCTGTTGTAGAGAACCTTCCTAGCGAACCTAAGTAACTTTTTATCTAAAATACTTCTAAATCGGCAAAATCTTGACTTGAATCTATCTTTAAATGATGAAACAGTTTTAAAACTTTCATATGTCGAAATTAGAGAGAAAGGAACAAATGCAATAATGGGAGCAATTTTAACAACTTTTTACAGTTGATTCAGGGTAAAGGGTAAATTAGGGTAAAGAATTGGGCTCGGGCCAATTGTACCAAAAACCTTCACAAAAAACTTCACATAGTGTGGCCAATGTTTTTTTTTTTTTTTTTTTTTTTTGAGGGAAAAAAAAAAAAAAGTAATTATCACCAATTACTTTGCCAAGTAACTAATTACTCTTACATTCAGGTAATTGAGTTACTAACGCAATTACTTTTTGGGAGAAGTAATTTGTAACTATAATTAATTACTTTTTTTCAGTAAGATTAACAACACTGTTCATTACCCTGCTTAACGACTTGGACAGAGAATTAGCGGCTGCTTATTCCGGTGGAAAACGAAAGAATTTTAGGGAGGTTTCGAGTCAAGAAGATCTGTTCTGTACCCTCCTCTCTTTATAAACGTCAAAGAATACGACTCATTGGTATTCAGATGTTCAGCCCGTAGCCAGGAAAGGGATGGGGGGAAGCGATAGGCCATCAGGTCATTTATCTTTGGCACAGACAGGAAGCTGTGCGGGCCAAGAGGGACGTCTGCGTGAAGCCGGCCGGGATGAGAGTTTTTGCAGCAGATTCCTTGGAAGCCGGCGCATCCTGCTGGTGACGAAGTTGGGTTTTTCTTGTCCTATTACCGCCCCCTTCCCAAAAAATCACGACACACAGCAAAAAAAAAAAAAAAAAAGTCTTAAAAATTCGACTTCACTATTGAAAGCACGCACACAGCTATGCATTTTTCAGACAGTCCCTGCTTGAAGTCATAAAAGATCCAGCATAGGATGACATCATCGCGTTTCAACCCCCTCCATCCCTGTCTCCCGCTGAACACCTACAACCATTGATGAAAAAGTGTCTGGCAATGCAGTTCTACGCCAAATATCCATGGAGGAGTCTTTACATGACGACACACAAACGCACCACCGAATACCAGACAATCAGTGGTCTTTAAAGTTACTTTTTAACACACGAATCGACAATCGGTAGGCGGAAACAGCATCATCTTGCCAATACAAATGAATTATATCGCACTACTATTGCGTGGCAAACCATTTATAGGTAATAATAGTGAGTATGTGCGGTGTCATGATGATGGAGCGGTTCTCCATCCCAGTTTTTTTTTTTTACTACTTACCCCAAAATGACCAGTTCGCCGTATTTTATCGAGTCTTTAACGGGCACATCATCATCTCCGTCCTTTTTCGGTGAATTCATCAGCGAGGACTTGCTCCAGGAAATGGGATGAATACAATTTTTAAAAGAAAAGGCAGAGAGAAAAGAAAGACGAGTCGTCCTCAGCGGGAATACTACGAAGCGATTAAACAATGCTAACACCCCCCTCGAAAGTGTCGCGTTGAAAACCGTCTGGGTCCTGCCTTCTTAGTCAAGTTGGAATACAGTCAGATAAAGTTTCCCCGGACTTGTTGCCGTGTGTTGGACGGTTTTAATCCGCCGGAGGAGCATCTTTTCGAGGCTTTCAAATAGTCAAGCGGGTTGCTAGCTTGTAGCGAAATCTGTTCACTAGCAAAGCAAGAGGGAAGAGCAGCGGGGAGTGGAGCGTACCACTAACAGCGGGGTTTGCACGTGAGCATATCTCGCTAAAAGTTTCAATTAAAATACAGTGACACTATAATACACAGCTCCTGTATGTATTTAACGTGTTTTGAAATTAGTTGCATTTTTATCATTCTCGATAATTAAACTTGTCTTGTCATAAAATTTGGACATAAAACTGAACCCCCCCTTTTAAATGTGAAATTTTTAGCGTGATGAGAAGCTCCACGGTTAGATTCAAATGAGGCATTTCAACACACTTTTTATGTGGAAAAATTTAGAAAATACGTGAATTATGTCAATTTCATCCAAGAAAAACAGTAATCCACCCACATTGATAGTGGCATAAATGCAACGAGGATGTAGTTTTTGTGTAGCTGAATGTGGGTCACCAGCATGCCCCAGACGAGACAACTCTTCCAGTCTGGAAGTCTTGATGGACTTGAGGGCAAATTCCTTTCTTTCAAAATTGCTTACAGAAGACGTTTTTTCTCTGTGTCAATTAGATTTCTACTTTCTAAATGCCCGTATTTAAATGGGTATTTGGGAAAGGTCACACTCACGACTCGTGAGTAAGTTATCTCGCCACAAGAGGGCAGTAGATTCAACACTATAGTCACACGTTCTACTTTTCCAAGTGAAAATGTTTTTTTTTTCTTTCTGGGTGGCTGGATTTTCTGTAATTTGCATGCCCAACAATTGTGAAATTCACCTTTTGTAATTCCAAAAATGTTTGTGAGAAAGCACTTCTTCATCTGTTACACAATGACGTAACATTGGGGTTTTTTATCTACAGTGGGGCAAATAAGTATTTAGTCAACCACCAATTGTGCAAGTTCTCCTACTTGAAAAGATTAGAGAGGCCTGTAATTGTCAACATGGGTAAACCTCAACCATGAGAGACAGAATGTGGAGAAAAAAACAGAAAATCAAATTTTTCGATTTTTAAAGATTTCCAAATTAGAGTGGAAAATAAGTATTTGGTCACCTACAAACAAGCAAGATTTCTGGCTGTCAAAGAGGTCTAACTTCTTCTAACGAGGCTCCACTCGTTACCTGTATTAATGGCACCTGTTTTAACTCATTATCGGTATAAAAGACACCTGTCCACAACTCAGTCAGTCACACTCCAAACTCCACTATGGCCAAGACCAAAGAGCTGTCGAAGGACACCAGATACAAAATTGTAGACCTGCACCAGGCTGGGAAGACAATCTGCAGTAGGTAAAACGCTTAGTGTAAAAAGGAATCAACTGTGGGAGCAATTATTAGAAAATGGAAGACCTACAAGACCACTGCTAATCTCCCTCGATCTGGGGCTCCATGCAAGATCTCACCCCGTGGCGTCAAAATGATAACAAGAACGGTGAGCAAAAATCCCACAACCACACGGGGGGACCTAGTGAATGACCTACAGAGAGTTGGGACCACAGTAACAAAGGCTACTATCAGTAACACAATGCGCCGCCAGGGACTCAAATCCTGCACTTCCAGCCATGTCCCCCTGCTGAAGAAAGTACATGCCCAGGCCCGTCTGCGGTTCGCTAGAGAGCATTTGGATGATCCAGAAGAGGACTGGAAGAATGTGTTATGGTCAGATGAAACCAAAATAGAACTTTTTGGTACAAACACAGGTTCTCGTGTTTGGAGGAGAAAGAATACTGAATTGCATCTGAAGAACACCATACCCACTTTGAAGCAAGGGGGTGGAAACATCACACTTTGGGGCTGTTTTTCTGCAAAGGGACCAGGACGACTGATCTGTGTAAAGGAAAGAATGAATGGGGCCATGTATCGAGAGATTTTGAGTGAAAATCTCCTTCCATCAGCAAGGGCATTGAAGATGAGACGTGTCTGGGTCTTTCAGCATGACAATGATCCCAAACACACAGCCAGGGCAACAAAGGAGTGGCTTCGTAAGAAGCCTTTCAAGGTCCTGGGGTGGCCTAGCCAGTCTCCAGATCTCAACCCCACAGAAAATCTGTGGAGGGAGTTGAAAGTCTGTGTTGCCCAACGACAGCCCCAAAACATCACTGCTGTAGAGGAGATCTGCATGGAGGTATAGGCCAAAATACCAGCAACAGTGTGTGAAGCTTGTGAAGAGTTACAGAAAACGTTTGGCCTCCGTTATTGCCAACAAAGGGTACATAACATAGTATTGAGATGAACTTTTGGTATTGACCAAATACTTATTTTTCACCATGATTTGCAAATAAATTCTTTAAAAATCAAACAATGTGATTTTCTATTTTTTTTCCCCACATTCTGTCTTTCATGGTTGAGGTTTGCCCATGTTGATAATTACAGGCCTCTAATATTTTCAAGTGGGAGAACTTGCACAATTAGTGGTTGACTAAATACTTATTTGCCCCACTGTATTTCTATACAAACATTGAAAAGTGAACTTCCCATAAAAATATGCCCATTTATTTACAATCCAAAATAGTATAGACCTGTGAATGTTCCTCGTTTCTATGCTATTACATTGGTTAACGTGTGCTAGCATGCACAGTGCACGACAATACATGTGCTACCTTCAATACAGTCAATGTGAAAAAGTACACAGCCAATGGGACTATTGCAGAGAGGAACTAATGCACATACTTATATATTTAAGTTTGAGTGGTTTAGACATTGACAAGGCATAATGCACTGTGTGTACATTGAAAGTTAAGCATTGCAACAAGTTCACCGAGTGTCAGACATTTGACTGTGCAAACAAGAATGTAAGCTAAACGTGGACCAACAGGCCTAATAAAAAGCAACTCCGGGGACTTTTTAATGAATTCTAATGAGTTGGTGACACACGTTGATTCATGCGTAAACCCACCCACCGACACACCCGTAAATTAGACGTGACTGACAATCCGTTGCTGTAGTCAGTTTACTCGTGTTCGTGCGTAACTGTTTGCTTTGAAATTGTGAAATCCGGCTGGTAGAAACTGGCCGGACCAGATGCGCCATTACATTCTCGCCGTGGGATTAAGGTCACACCCTCCTTCGTTCATGCTCCTCTTTCCCTTCACGGCTGCACCAGACCTTGTTTCGCAAAGCCAAATGAAACGGAAGAAGGCCATGTCCAAACTCCAACAGCTGAAATGCATTATTTAAACTCACAATGAAAGTGCTTTGTGTCACAGAGCAAGTGACTCAACGTTTCTGACTACAATGATGTCACCAAAGGGGAATTTGTCCCCTCACTGAGGTCACGGTTGAGAGGTATGAGTTGAGTTGCCAAAGGACACACAGATTTGGTTATCTTCCATGCACAAAAAGTGATAACGATACTAAACAGAGACATGGCTATCCATCATCTTGTACTTTCAACATTATTGCAGTTACATTTTTGTCAATAAAGATGCGACTTTTACGGCAAAATGATGTATGAATTTCTATTTTATTAACATTTTAACATTTATTAACATTTTATGACATAAAATACATCAAAATTCAAAGCTTTTTTCCCCCCCACCTCATACTACGAAAAATTTTTGATCATAAACATAATACGTTCTGTAATAGAGCATTCCCACTCGCACCAATGTAATAATGTAACTACATTTGACTATAAATGTAAAAAAGCGAAATATACACACAACAATGTGCAATAAAAATGATCATGCATAGACTTCATAACGATACTGACGGGACACGGGGCCAAAAAATAGGGGGCTATCTCCGTCAAAGCTGACTGAGTGGAAACACAGACAAAGAGCTTTTCACGTTGAAAATTCTTGTTAATAAATGCTTAAATCCCTGAATTCTTTATAGATATGGACGTAAAACCGTCTCGATTCTTGGTTAAAAAGGGAAAAAAAACGGGCAGTTAGCATTTTTTTACATAATATGTAGAATGTGCTGCTAGTCTTTAAGCCTCTGTGGCGCCGCCTTATCACCACAAAGAGCTTTTTACGTTGAAAATTCTTGTGAATAAATCTTAAATCCCTGAATTCTTTATAGATATGGACGTAAAACAGTCTCGATTCTTGGTAAAAAGTAAAAAAAACAGGCAATTAGCATTTATTTTATGTAAATATGTCGAATGTGCTGCTAGTCTTTCAGCCACAGTGGTGCCGCCTCATCACCACAAAGAGCTTTTTCCGTTGAAAATTCTTGTGAATAAATGCTTAAATCCCTGAATTCTTTATAGATATGGACATAAAACAGTCTTGATTCTTGGTTAAAAGCAAAAAAAAAAAAAAAAAAAGGGCAGTTAGCATTTATTTTACGTAAATATTGTGAATTATTACGCCAATGCCGTAGCGATTAATTTCTCCCATTGATTTTTTTCACGTTTTAAAATGCATGCATGTACGAAAAATATCATAATTACCTTTAATCCTCGAACATATAACTCCTGAGACAATCTTTCCTGTTTGTATGGAGTACAGCTTTCGTACTTTTTCAACCTAAATCCGGCGTTGGATCGCTGCATGTGTTTGAGAATAACTGCAACCGACTGAAGCGGAGAGCCGGATGGCCCCCTACTTGAAGGCGTGGCGCAGTGTCTAAGGGAATATGTCCCGTCTATCATTATGGAGTGTATGGATCATGTATATAAAACAAAAGAAGAATTTAACTTACAAGCAATGCTTTATCAAGGCACAAGCCGCAAGATGAACTAGCAAGCAACAGCTGCCAAAGTTAGCTTGTCTTTTAGCACTCTAGTAGTCATGTGATAACATCTGTAGAATGAGCTGAAACCTAACAAACTAATTACTCTTAAGCGCCACAAGAGGGGCGACATAGCATTACAAATTAAGACTGACAAACAAGGACATGACAGCAAATGTAATGTGGTGTTTTGGTAGAGCTTGGAATGAATTCGGTGACTTACATGTAAAACGCAATTCAATATACCCAAAAAATCATGATACGAAAGCCACTCCGGAACAGACTAATTTCGTATCTTAAAGGGAACCTCGGACTTAAAGACTTGTAGGCTCTAATAAGCCACAATTGTTCTTCTTTACTGAAATGTGTTTTAGAATCACGTAAAATATTGTCATTGATTTTAAAATCTATAATATCTACTACATGTTTTGACCTACGAAGGGCGCCATGTTTTATGGACGCTCGGGGTGATGACATAAGATTGTCACTGTCACTCGACGAATACTACCGCGTTACTGCAAATCCTTCTACGCGGCAAGATGTCCAACGCATGCGCTCATTGGTTAAATGCAGCGAGTACTTACTATTTCTGTTTTTATTGAGTCTTTTATTACCTTTTCATTGCCTCAAAATACTTTTTGCATGCGTTTCCCTCTCATACTTTTAAGCATAGTGTTTTCATGTGGTAGCTTTGAAGCAGATTGTTGATCTGTTGACCATATAGGTCACTTAGCATATTTAAACCACCTTTATTTGATATTACTATGTTTAAGTATTTTCTTAAGGCATCACATCTTTAGTATGTTCTGTCTGTATGCATCTAAACAAAAAAAGCTGATAGTGCACGGTAGTACCGTAATGGCCCGAATATAAGACGGCCCTGATTATAAGACAGTCCCCTTTTTCAAGACTCAAGTTTGAAAAAAGACTTTTTGAACACCAAATTAATTTTTATACAGAAAATAATTACAGTACATCCAAAACAAATGATTATAACAACTGGCAACCAATTCAGGGTGTCCCCTGCCTACTGCCCGAAGTTAGCTGGGATAGGCTCCAGCACCTCCGCGACCCTCGTGAGGAATAAGCGGCATGGAAAATGAATGACTGAATGAATATATTTGAGAGAAAAAGCATGTTATTTTGCCTCATTCAAATCTAAATATCTGAACATTTAAATATGTAAACTAAAGTGCAATCACATTCGTAAATGAATGGCTTCTGGTTTTATAAATGTAAATAAACCATTCTATTGTGATAAAACAACAAAATTGCAATAACTGCATTAACCATCAAAGTGAAGTCTAACTGTAACTGTAGTCATGAAACAAATCTGAATAAGGAAAAACATTGCAATAAATTAATGCAAACTGGTTAAACTAAAAAGAGTAGCGGAGATCTGTCATGACAGAAAATCGCTTGCTTCAATGATATCTGGCGCCATCTAGCGTCGTGAATGGGGAGAGTAGCTGAGCTCTGTCATGACAGAACATCGCTTCAATGATATCTGGCGCCATCTAGCGTCGCGAATGGGTATACTGTCTAGACCGCGAATATAAGACGACCCCCTCTTTTTCAGTGTTATTTCAATGCAAAAAACATCGTCTTATATTCGGGCCAATACGGTACTTTGGGTGTCAAATTTGCCTCTTGTAGGATGTTTCGCCGGTAAAGCACATTTTGGCAGAACACCGGGTTTCTTTTCTACCCTCTTAAGTCTCATCCCGTCGTTCCTGTTCATTTTGCTTCATCCTCTTGAAGCCCGGCAGCGTAACCATGTGACGTCACCACCCGCGGAGACCGTATATAATTATATTTTGCATATAATCATTTGGGTGGCATGGTGTCAAAGTGGTTAGCACATCTACCTCACACCTCTGAGACTTGGATCAATACCAGCTCCGGTCAGAATCTGAAATGACTTATTTTTCTTGTTTTCAAAGCAAAAATCGGAAAATAATGGCCTATTTTTCGCTGTTCTGATTATGTTTAGAAATTAAAAATAGATAACAAGAGAGAACGTAACTATCACGGTACTTTTGTTCTATTCGTTTTTCCAGAGTTTATACAGGTATCAGCAAATCCCATTAATACTTTTTAATACCACTTTAAACAGGAAGTGACCTGTAAATTCCCCCAAAACAACAGGAAGTAACCGGAAATTAATAGGAAATTACCTCCAATGCCCCTAAATTAACTCACTGTCTCGCATTGGCTGCCACTGACGGCCATAGACGAAGGATCTACTAGTGATACTCATTCCATTTCAAAGCAGAAGGATGAAAAGAGCTCGCTTTGCTGTTCATGGGTATCAAAAATCGTATCGTGAGGTACCCAGAGGTTCCCACTGCTAATACACACCCACATTTAGCTCTTTTTTTTTTTTTAAGAAAAACACTTGTCCTGACTCCACTGCTCTGTTTGAACGTTGCTCACCATGGTGAAAAATTTGAGAAGCACTGATTAAATGCCGGAGACATTTTCCACTGTAGTTGAGGCGACTTGAACGTGACGCGGCCATCTGCTGCTGAGTCTTTGTCAGGGTTGCCATGGAGACTAGCGCAAACACAGAAAAAGTCTCTTTGAGCTCTTCAAACTTCATGGAAAACCAGTGGATTTTTGTTTTTTGCACAGAAAATAATATCACCATGTTTGTGAGTGCGTGCCAATGATGGCTCAGCATATTCCTCCACAGGCACAACACAACAGGCCTCTGTGGTAATTATTGGCTCCCAACGGGGGTGAAAACTAATTGCATACACACGCACGACATGAATGACACAGTTAAGTGGAGCAAATGGTTTACTACTTGGTAGTAGTAGCAGATACTCACTATTTGAAGAAGTTTGTGTGGCCTTGTTACTCACACATGACTCATAAAAGTCACATGACTGACCTTTGTACTCATTCATGCGAGAACATTACAACACAGGCAATCATTTTGAGTCTCTACGTATCACCAAATAAGAGTTCTACAGGAAATTCTTACATTCCACACAGAATCAACTTGGGGGGGGCAAACTAATAATCGCAGTATTTAATGAGTGAACTGCCTGCACTTGCTCGATGGTTTCCTGTCTAGTGGACTGAATGAAGAACTGAAGCCAGATTACAATCGAGGGGAAGGAAGTTGTGAATTACGGTATTGTCCAAAATCAGGTCTAAAGTGCAAGCAAGGGACTTTTTGTGGGTTACAAAACTGTAAAAATGTAAAAACTCATGCAAGTTTATTTAGCGCTCCCGCAATGTTGCGTAAAGTTGTGACGAGCAGACGGAAGTGAAAGGTTGAGAAAAAATTAAGGAGTTGGAATGTTTTACGGAAGATCACAGGTGAAGATGATGGGGAAAATAAGTATTTAGTCAACCACTAATTGTGGAAGTTCTCCCACTTGAAAAATTAGAGAGGCGTGTAATTGTCAACATCGGTAAACCTTAACCATGATAGACAGAATGTGGAGAAAAAAAAACTGAAAATCACATTGTTTGATTTTTAAAGAATTTGCAAATCATGGTGGAAAATAAGTATTTGGTCAATACCAAAAGTTAATCTCAATACTTTGTTACGTACCCTTTGTTGGCAATAACGGAGGCCAAACGTTTTCTGTAACTCTTCACAAGCTGTTCACACACTGTTGCTGGTATTTTGGCCCATTCCTCCATGCAGATTTCTTCTACAGCAGTGATGTTTTGGGGCTGTCGTTGGGCAACACGGACTTTCAACTCCCTCCACAGATTTTCTATGGGGTTGAGATCTGGAGACTGGCTAGGCCACTCCAGGACCTTGAAATCTCTCGATACATGGCCCCATTCATTCTTTCCTTTACACAGATCAGTCGTCCTGGTCCCTTTGCAGAAAAGCAACCCCAAAGCGTGATGTTTCCACACCCATGCTTCACAGTGGGTATGGTGTTCTTCGGATGCAATTCAGTATTCTTTCTCCTCCAAACACGAGAACCTGTGTTTCTACCAAAAAGTTCTATTTTGGTTTCATCCGACCATAACACATTCTACCTGTCCTCTTCTGGATCATCCAAATGCTCTCTGGCGAACTGCAGCCTTTGTTATTGTGGTCCCAGCTCTCTGTAGGTCATTCACTAGGTCCCCCCGTTTGGTTCTGGGATTTTTACTCACCGTTCTTGTTATCATTTTGACGCCACGGGGTGAAATCTTGCATGGAGCCCCAGATCGAGGGAGATTATCAGTGGTCTTGTATGTCTTCCATGTTCTAATAATTGCTCCCACAGTTGATTTCTTTACACCAAGCGTTTCAACTATTGCAGATTCAGTCTCCCCAGCCTGGTGCAGGTCTACAATTTTGTCTCTGGTGTCCTTTGACAGCTCATTGGTCTTGGCCATAGTGGAGTTTGGAGTGTGACTGACTGAGATTGTGGACAGGTGTCTTTTATACCGATAATGAGTTTAAACAGGTGCCATTAATACAGGTAACGAGTGGAGCCTCGTTAGAAGTTAGACCTCCTTTGACAGCCAGAAATCTTGCTTGTTTGTAGGTGACGAAATACTTATTTTCCACCATGATTTCCAAATAAATTCATTAAAAATCAAACAATGTGATTTTCTGTTTTTTTTCCACATTGTCTCTCATGGTTGAGGTTTACCCACGTTGACAATTACAGGCCCCTCTAATGTTTTCAAGTGGGAGAACTTGCACAATTAGTGTTTGACTAAATACTTATTTGCCCCACTGTATAAGTACGCCAGCCCCTCTGCTATGGGATGCGTTGTTGACGTAACCGCGACGGTGCTCTGAAAATAGAGCAAGGCTCTTTCCTGGGCCACGCCTCTCGGCACAAATTTATTCAAACTTGCCGTTCTGCCCAAAACTGCCGTCCACTGCTAACTTTCGACGAAAAGGCTCCCACATATACAATGAATGGGTTGCCGTTGAACCCTGCACACTCGGCTGCCGCTAGTTTAAAACGGCCTTTATAGTTGACAGCAAAAAAATATTAGTTGAAAAAAAATAATCATTATCATGACTACCAATTTCAAAATTATACATAATATTTATTGAAATACAGAAAGAACTGACAAAAAAGCAAACAAAACCACAAAGATTTTGGAAAAAATACAACTACATAATATATATATATATTTATTTATTTATTCGAAAAATTAATAAACAGATAAACACGAAAATACTGGTGGAAACAAGTATCTATACAGATACTTGTATATAAATGGAACTTTGTCTGTGTGCGTGCCTGTGGGTTCGTTCCCTATGTACTCCCAAACTGCTGGGTGGATTTTGATGAAATTTTACACAATTGTACTTCATGCTTGTACTACTATTTTGTTTCCATTTATTGCGGAAAATGAATTGGAAACTCCACAAATTAGCATAGAGAATCCCTGATTGTGGATTGATCCCTGATTGCCGTCTTTTTAGGCAAAATCTCTTGCGATTGCAATGTCGTAGTTGGCTTTATAACTTTACCGTTTCATGTACATATTTAAAAGTGTTGTGATGTCGTGGCTTTGAATACTCCACAACTAAAAAAAAAAGGGCAAATTTACGAAATATTGCTAGGGGATTCATTTCGGCTGGATTTTCATACGGTCGCGACTGTTAATTATGATGTGTTACACCCGCAATGGTTCATGGATAGATTTGGCAACCACAACTGAGAGTGGTGGTTGCAGTTGTTATGTTCTGGTGTTTTCTGTTCAATAAAGGTGCTCTTGTCTAACCCGGGGACTACCTGTATAGGATTTCGTCACAAGCTCGGATCTGATCCTGTACTCACGTATGTTTTCAGCACCGTTGCGCTTTTTGGCTGCTATAAATCAAACCTATTGAGAAACCAAAGATCGTTAAAAGAGCATTATCTGTAAATGGAACATGTCTTCAGGAAGAACAAGCAGGCTCACTTTAATACAAAAAAAATTAGGGCTGTCAAACAATTAAAATTTTTAATCGAGTTAATCACATCTTGAATATTAATTAATCGTAATTAATCGTAATTCAAACCATCTATAAAATATGCCATATTTTTCTGTAAATTATTGTTGGAATGGAAAGATAAGACACAAGACGGGTATATACATTCAACATACTGTACATAAGTACTGTATTTGTTTATTATAACAATAAATCAACAAGATGGCATTAACATTAATATTGTTAAAGCGATCCATGGATAGAAAAACTTGTAGTTCTTAAAAGATAAATGTTAGTACAAGTTATAGAAATTTTGTATCAAAAACCCTCTTAATGTTTTCGTTTTAATAAAATTTGTTTTCAATCAAAATATAAACTAGTAGCTCGCCATTGTTGATGTCAATAATTACACAATGCCCGTGCTGAAACCCATAAAATCAGTCGCACCCAAGCGCTAGCAGAGGGCGACAAAACACAAGTAACAAGTGGACATGACTGTGCTGTCATTTTAACCTGTTTGAGCGGGGCATGTGCGTTAATTGCGTCAAATATTTTAACATGATTAATTTAAAAAATTAATTACCGCCCGTTAACGCGATAATTTTGACAGCCCTAAAAAAAATATGAATCGTCATTTACTGGTTGCATCATCAGATCGGTACCTGCAAAACGTATCTTTAAAAAATCGGATTGGAAGTCAAAAAATCTCAACAGAGACATGTGTGCCAATGACAAAGGTGACAATCCAATTTATTCCGCAGCAACTGCTGCAAAGCTGAGCCGCGGTATTTGAGCGAGTCAGCAACAGGTCAAACTTCAAGAAAACAAACACGGCACGGAGCAAACACGGCCTTTCCAAACGCTAGGGAGATAGCCAGCATTCCCGGGAAGAGGAATTCCACATCTGATGGTCTTTTACACAAACACCAACTTACTGTGGATGTTTTGAAAATGATAGCGATCGACATGTTTCGCAAGCGTTTTCAAGGTTTTGCAGTCACAATTCACACCATCTTTTTTCAACAAGACAGCGGAAGCGCTTAGTTTGCAAAACAGTCATTTTTTTAAAAACAGTGCGTCGTTTAATGACAAAAATAAAACATTAAAAAAAAAACTATACTTATAATCCATCATAAAAAATGTTGTACTTCATTTTTCAACAAATTCACTGCCATGGCCATGGAGTTAATATTAAGTAAATATTAACCAAAAAAGAAACAATTATGCCAAGATTGGGCTAAACAAGAAGGAATTGCTTTGTTTTGTTGAATTGAAAGCAGAAGTCAACATATGTTTAAACTTGTTTAAACCTTTTTTCCTATGTGAAATTTTTCGTTTAATCATGTAAACTTTAAATTTATCAAGTTGGAACACCAAATTGATCATGTTGAAATGTGATATTTTCCACTGATCACTTTAAAATATTAAATTTGTCACATTTACGTGAGAATAGTATCATGTTATAATGTAAAATTTTAAGTCATTAATATGTGAAATTCATCAATTACAATGTAAAACATATCGTATTGAACCTATTTGATGCCTTAATATACATGTAACTCATTCAGTGTCAACAATTACATAACAATTAAACAACATTAGTTTGAAAAATCCTAAATTAAAAAAAATACAAAAATAAAGAAAACCGGGTATTTAAAAATAAAAAAATATATATATATATGATAATTTGAGGGGGGTATGAAAAATATTAAGAAATTATGAATAATTTACATATTTTTGATGAATTTAGGGCTGCAGCTATCGATTATTTTAGTAGTCCATTAATCGATGAACTAGTTAGTTCGAATAATTGAGTAATCAAATAAGGAACACGAAAAATTAAAATATTTAAGCTGAGCCTTAAACTGTATAAAAAAATAAAAAAGGATCTATGTACAACAAAAGAACAATTGGCTAACTTACATAGCAAGCCGGCTAGCGTAAATGCTATAAAACGCAATGTTTTTTGTTTTTTTTTAAATTATTATTATTTTATGTATTAATTATGTTATAGCGTGATACTATATTTTTTTCACAAATTGCAAATACGCGACTGTAAAAACACATATGCAAGCAAGTTTTATTAATCATATCAAATTTCCTAAAAACGTTTCACTGGACATAAATACTTTTAAGCACGGAGTTGTTTCTTTTTTAACTTTTTAACAACTTATTTGAGTTAGTTTTAGTATGCGTGAGTGTACCTAATTTTGAGTATCTGATCCTACATCGTCAATGAAACTCATAGTCGGGACGCAGAAACGGCTCACTTCCTTTTTGTATGGCGCATTTGACACCTTTCACTAAGAGTGTAATGGTATTTGTATCCAGTATTTGCATCACAGTTCAGTGCACGTAGTTGGATGGCGAATACATTCAGGTATAACCAAAAAAAAAATCCATGTCGGACTAAGTCCTCCTTTACTCCTGGGGGCGGTAGGGGTAACGCGCCTAAAACAACAAGCGACATTACGGGGAAAAACACAAATCAGAAAAGACGAAGAAGAAATGATGATTGGTCACTACTAGGAAAGGTATGGCGAATGTACAATGTGGGGATTGTCAAATGCAGTATTATTTTTTTACCAGTATTATTTTGCTCTAGTCATAGGTTAAAGTCATTAAAACACTGAGTAATTTTGCACTATTTCAAGAGATGTTTTTTCAGTTGTGGAACTATTTGCACTTTTTTATTTCATCCAATATAAAAATGATACAAAATATATCTTTGTGGGAGTGTATGTTCACTGGTAATGGTTTACAGTTAACTGTGTGTTAATCCAACAATGAAAATGTTCAAAGGTTACCTCAGTCGATCCCTAAAAAAAGGGTGTGTTTAACTGTGAATTAACAAATGTTAGAACAATAAAAACACAAATTCACAAGTTTGATGTTTTCTTCCATTTATTTAGTACTGTATTAAGAGCTGCTTTTTAGTTTTAGCCAATAGAACAAATTTTAATTTTCAAATGCTGTAATGAAAAAAGCCTTTTTTTCCCGTTGTACCAAATCCATACCGAAGCGTGACGTGTGCGTTAGGGATGTGCCATCTTAGGCACCCTACGATTTGATTACGATTCAGGGTGCTACAATTCTATTATTGAACGATGATCACGGTATTGCCGATGATCAGTTATCACGATTATCGATGCATCGTACGTTACTCATTAATTAAGTAGCCAAACAGATTTATGTCAATTATTCATTCATTCATTTTCCATGCCGCTTTTCCTCACGAGGGTCGCGGAGGTGCTGGAGCCTATCCCATTTATTTTAAATATCCTAATGATTCAACAGGAACGATGGAAACATGCCCATACAACAAAAAGCTGCCCTTAAACTGCCTTTTTTTTAAAGTGGAAAAAACGTTAACCATTTTGAAGTACTTATTTCTCTAAACAATACAATAAAATTTACACAGGTGGAATGAATTCCCCCTTTTGTGTCTTTAGAAATAACCAATATACTTTGTTTTCACAGATTTCTGTACTATTTCGCATGTTTGTAGTGGTACCGCTGTATTTATTCCGTTTTACAGTCTGCAAATGAAATACACATTAGCAAATTAGCTTAGCGCTCGGCGCTAATGTTAACATCTAAAAAAAAAAAAACAATAATAAAGGCTAAACAGTACAAGAGGGTTTGTTTACTCACCTCTTATAGACGCACACAGGCCTTAGCAACATACTCAGGAAAGTTTTAAATTGACATGACTTGAAACTATAGCTGGACAACTGAAAGACAAGGAGCAACTTTCTCTCATCCTCTCTCGCCCTAAAAAATAACTTGCGCACAGAAGCGTGACCGCCGGGTGCCTGCCTGTCTCATTCACAAATTTATTTTCCAGTCTTTTGTAAAGGAGTAAATCTCTCGCATAGTAACAGGCAGCATCAATCATAACGCTGTGCGTGTGTCTGTTCATGGTGTCCGGGCAGCAGACTTGTCTTGAATTTCGTTCCGCTACAAGCGGCTGTCATAAATTTATTAGAGAAAATCATCATTTTTGAACAATTATGAATCGTAATCGAATCATCAAGTGTCGAATCGCGATGCATCTAATAATTGATTGTTTGGCACTCCCTTAGTGTGTGTACTGTTACACCTTAACATGTACTGATTACCGGTTTCAAGATATACCGTGGTATGAAAACGTCAAGGTTTCAAAACCGCAAAAAAATTCTGTCATACCGTCCCTGAGGTATTACCTATTTTTTATGTCCCAAAAATGCAGGAAGACATTCCTTGCTTGCAGCTGCAAGGCTCAACCCTCCTCCACCGGTGTTTGCGGAGTATCAGCGAGCCAGCAGTGATGGTTGGAGGTGGTGAAACTCCTCAACTTTTTCCCCACATGGAAGAAAACGAAATCGCTGGTATGGGAATACTTTGGCTACAGAAAAGTTACAGATGGCCGCAGCTTAAAGGACGAAGAGGGCCAACCGACATGTAAAACATGTTTGCGGAAGGTGGCTGCTAAAGAGGCAATACCTCCAATATGATTTCGAATTTATACAAAATTAGTAAACACTCATGTAGGGCTGCAGCTATCGCTTATTTTAGTAGTCGATTAATCGATGTACTAGTTTGTTCGAATAATCGAGTAATCGGATAAGGAAAATGAAAAATTAAAATACCTGGGATGAGCCTCAAACGGTATAAAGATCTATAAGAACAACTGGCTAACTTACATAGCAAAAGTCCGCTAGCTTAAATGCTATAAAACTTACGTTTGTCTTAACAGGCAGCAGTTGGATTCAGAGATGTAAAATGAGGCAGACCAGAGGGCAGTGTTTCCACCCTAATCTATAAAACTAAATGTAAACACTTTCAAAATAAACCATTACAATGCCATTTTAATTAAACGAATACCCGAAGCAACAAAATTTAATTCGAATATTTTTTTCTTATCTAATACTCGAGTTAATCGATTAATCGTTGCAGCACTACACTCATGAACGTTTCCTACCTGCTACGAGAGTTAACTCCAGTGTGTTTAGTGTGTCTAGACGTGGTAGAGTATGAGGGTTTTTTTCTCTCTGGCAACTGTGTTGAGAGAGAGTGTTTATAATCTAAACATGATACGAGTCATACACACGCTTTTTATGGAAAATAAATACAGGGTAGGGTGCTCAAAAATGTTTGACCCCATGTCATAGGCCAATAATTTTGAAAATTTTTGTTGGAATGACCTCAAATTTTCACAGCTTGTGTAGAAACATTTCAAGTTTTTGTGTGTAACATTCGGCACTTCTATCTTTTCAGGTTAAGAAATGCCGTTTACTTCACAAGAAAAGGCATTTTGCGTGTTAGAGTATGCTCGGACTCATTCACCGAAGACGGTGCAGCGTGCCTTCTTCACAAATTTTGCAAAGAAGGCACAAACTACAAAACAAATTAGGACTTGGCACCAAAAATTTCAGGAAATTTCAGCGAGTTTGGCACGAGCTCGAATATCGATTCAACGTGTGCAGTCACAAGCGGCGCTTATATTGAGCATTTATGAAAATCTGTCATAGAACCAACAAATATTTGTACTTTTCTTTGTAAATTTAACCACTAAAACTTCTGATCTTCAACATAAAGTATGTAGTTTCATTAAGATCCATCAAGTAATTTCCGAGATATGGGCATTTAGAATGGGGTCAACCATTTTGGAACACCCTGTATTTTTGTTCTGATGGTAATAATGTTGAGTTGTGGCTGTGGGATTAGGCTCATCTAAAAGACTGCATTTACTTTAATTTTTAATTTTAACATTATACTAATGTTCCAATTTGCTGTTTTGGGGAAAAAAGAATCCTGTTCAACAGGGGAAAAAAAAGTAACACATTTTACAGCTGTAATTGCAATATCGTGATATTTTGGCTTCATGTTATCATACCGTCAGAATATCATACCGGCACATGCCTAGTTACACCCCAACCTTTCATGAAACTATTCCTGTTTGACACAAACTCAACCTTTACTCGCCTTTCAACGACAACCTCTGATGCATGCGCCGCTTCCGAAGTGACCACATTTAAGCTGACTCGTCATCTTTTATTGACTCACAGGCTTCCTCGGTGGAAAAAAAAATCAGCCCCTCGACAATGTAGTGAATATAATCATGTTTTTTTTTAATTACTTCAAATCAGCATAGCATAATGAAGGAGCGTAAAACACAAAAAATGTGATGAAGACGAACATGGGTCATTGCAGCACCAAAATGAAGGCGGTAAACACTTGGCAGGGTCTGAAAAGGTCAGTCAAACTAAACAAGTGCAGCAAAGAACAGCCCTCCCATGATGAAAAAACCCCTCTTGAAAGTGTGTTAAGGCAGCTGAAACTACAAACATGGAAGATCTGTGTGAGCAAAAAAAAAAAAAAAAAAAAAAGATTCATATCACAGTGTGTGATTATCCAACATCCGAAAAGGTGTACAATCTATTGTTGTTGTTGTTGTTGTCCAGGTCCGGAAAAAAAGACATTCTTTGAAAAATGTAGCTGAAAAAGGCAAATGTTGTGACTCTCCCAAACTTTGGATATGTAGCCGGAATTCTCGTGGCGAGATTCCCGAATGCCGCCGTGGCAAAAATAAGAGCTAAGCAAAGTCATAAAGAAAATTAGTTTGGGGTTATAGTGAGTAGGGTGGAATCGGAAACTTTCCATGTTTATTTGTATTTTTAATTCTGGACAGTTTCAGTGCCATTGACGGTGATAAACAATGATCGCTGCAATCCCTCCTAGACGAAATGAATTGGACGTTTATCACCATCAATGGCGGAAAATGGAAAATTTCCGATCCGAATTACAGTGAACCCCCGTTTTTAACGTTAAATTGTGGAAAAAATCCGAACAGTTTGTAAGTGCGACAAAATGGTGGCTAATTTTTTGTGAAGCTCCTCCCCTCGATTCTACTCGGCGCCGAACGTGGCGCCGAAGCTTTAAAAAAACAAAAAGGAAAAAAACGAATCGGCAATACAGCGGGAGTTCACCGCATTTCCGAACTTCCTCTTCTTAACGTTCCCGAAATTCGAAACTGGGAATTAAAACTAGGATCCAAATTCTAGAACGGTGGCGTCATGTCCGTGCGTGTTAAGATTTGTAGTTTGAGGTAAGCCAGGTGAGGCCTTCGTAGAGTCCGTCCCCAGATGTAGCGCAAGAGGGCTGCACGTACCAGTTGCGGTCGCGGATACGCGTCAGGCCCAACTTCTCCTGGATCTCGTGGGGCTTCATGGCGTCGGGCAGGTCCTGCTTATTGGCGAAGATCAGGATGATGGCGTCGCGCATCTCCCGGTCGTTGATGATGCGGTGGAGCTCTTGGCGGGCCTCATCGATGCGGTCCCGGTCGGCGCAGTCCACCACGAATATCAGACCCTGCGTGCCTGTGTAGTAGTGTCGCCAAAGTGGACGTATCTTATCCTGGCCGCCCACGTCCCAGACGTTGAACTTGACATTCTTGTAAGTGACCGTCTCCACGTTGAAGCCCACCGTAGGGATGGTGGTGACTGACTGGCCCAGCTTCAGCTTGTATAGAATGGTGGTCTTGCCCGCCGCATCAAGTCCAAGCATGAGTATCCTCATCTCCTTGTTGCCAAAGATCTTTGACAGCATTTTCCCCATGGTGTTTATCTTGCATAAATACTTTTACAATTGGAATCAAAATGGTGCAACACTGCGCTGGCGTGACCTGAGTGGCTGTGTGTATAGCCCTTGAGGGGTCGAGTGAGGATGCTTCAGTCTAACCTGTTCCCATGAGAATCAACATTTCCACGGACGCTTTCTTCCTCCGAGGCAGGCCCAGTCCAAAGCCCGGGCTTCTCACTTCCTCCTCGGCCGCCGGCTGTCCTCACTTGCCCGGGGCCTGTCGACGAATTTCACCGGTAGTGGAGCAGCTGCTGGTGGTTTGAAAAAAAAAAAAAAAACGTCAGAAAGCCCTACTTCCTTCTACAGCTGAACAAGGGCCGAAAATGTCACTAATTCATCCGACTTCTCGCTCTTCTACCCTGTGTGTTTGACACAAGAGCAGGGAGGGGTGTCAGTACGGAGGACAACTTTGAAGCGGAAAACGAACAAAAAAAATCAAAGAGCACTAGCTTTCGACGCCTCAATTTGGGATGAAAATGACTCACCTAAGCGGCTATCGTGCTCCCCGCCGTCCCCGGGCCGTTACTCCCCTGCTCTCAGGCTTCTCTTCGCCCCTCTCTCCCTCACTCAGCCCCGCGGTGCTATGTTACCGGAAAAGGTGCGGACCCACACCGAGCGCCACTTCCTCTACACAGCTCACATTCGAGCTCACTCCTGCGCTGCCTTCAGGACCTCGTCAAAAGCTCGGATATCTCAAAACATTCATGACAAAAGACGATCAAAAGGGTTTACCACTTAGATATAAACGACGCTTGCGTGTCATATATGTTGTTATAACCCATTTCCTATCACATTTGACTGTTTATCGAGCAATTAATGCAATACTGCATTTTCACGGGCTTAAATTTAGCAGTGAAATTTCTACAATTTCGCAATTTTCCGTCAAAGCTGTTGTCGATTACTTATTTTTTTTCTAAAATTATCAATGCACTTTCCTCTACGCAAAGCGCCTCAATTTATTGAAGCCAAGTGTTTCAAACGCTGCTTTACCGAACAAAGTTCTGAAAAACACCCGATTTCAGTAGTTTCTAAACATAACGTGCGCCTGCACCATTGCGCATGCGTTCTGCAGTCCCTCTGATAGGCTACCGAGGCGCCATTTGAGCATTCAATTTGTATGACGGAGCATCTTCAAAACTCACGTTGCGACACGAATTTGACACATTTTGTTAAACGTGGAGTCATTTAAGTAGGTAATAATGCGTTTTGGAAAGAGGCGTGGTTCTTACTCTTTCGCTGTTTTTGAACTTTCATGTCTCTGAACTTCAAAGGACTTGGGTACGTTAGTGACGTGGAGTTTGTGTGGGCGCTGGGCGGGAAGTGCTGTTTCGTCATACTCCTTTTAGAGAAAAAGAAAAAAAAAAGAACAGCACGAAACCCCTGACCTAAGTTTTGATTGTATTCTCTGAAGACTGTGTTTCTCTTGGGAGCTTTCATTTCAAAATACCGAATTAACAAATTCGCTTCAATTTACTCTTAAGTAGCATGTATCAAACAGTAAATTCACCACAAACTAATTCCAAACTTCTTTTTAAAAACGTTTTCCATAAAATAAACAAATAAACAAAATGCTTAGAAAGTAGTTAACGTGATTTTGAAAGATGAATAATCACAGGAAATGACGTAAAAAGCAACGCATCACGCCACTAGATGGCTCCCTTCCAGAATGCCACAAGATGGCGCCAAAGCCCAGTTTTGACATGATAAATGGATACTTGCAATTCAACGTCATGGTATTGTACCAAATATACAGTATTTAGAAATGAATGACGTTGGTGATGCTAAATTTTGATGTTATGTTTGGTCTATAGGCCTACAGAAAACATGATTTTCGTCTCATTCCATTTCGTAATAGAAAATGTAGTTTTCATATGTTGATTTTGGTGTCCACCTGTTTCTCAACAACAAAATAGGTACTAAAATTAGTTTGCAAATACTATAGCACATACTTAACAGTCATCACCATTCACAAAATATGTTTATCCATATCTTAAGATTTCTATACTACATAGTGCGATATTTCCTCGTTAAAATCATAGACTTCATAATGTATTTGACGGGGCGCAGGGTCAATAAATACGGGGCCTGCATTGTTGGCGAGGCTGTCAAAGCTCACCGAGTGGAATCACAGACAAAGAGCTTTTTTCATTGAAAATTCTTCTGAATAAATGCTTAAATCCCTGAATTCTTTATAGATATGGACGTAAAACAGTCTCGATTCTGGGTAAAAGCAAGAGGGAAAAAAACGTGCAGGTAGCATTTATTTTATGTAACTATGTCGAATGTGCGGCTCGTCTTTATTTTAAGTTTAAATTCTTGTGAATAAATGCTTTAATCCCTGAATTCTTTATAGATTTGGATGTAATGCTTTAATCCCTGAATTCTTTAAAGATATGGATGTAAAACAGTCTTGATTCTTGGTTAAAAGCACAAAACGTGCAGGTAGCATTAACCTTAGCGGCTAATTTCTCCCATTTTTTTCACTTTTCAAAATGCATGCATGGTACGAAAAATTGAATAATTACCTTGAATCCTCAAAGAAATCACTCCTGAGACAATCCTTCCTGTTTGTATGTGCTACAGCTTTTGTACTTTTTGAACCGAAAACCACTGTTTGTTCGGTGCGTGTGCATGTTTGTGAATAGCTCCTCTTGATGTGGGCGGCCCCCTGCTTGAATGAGTTGCGCAGTGCATGGCTGAGCTGACCCGTCAATAATGATGATGTCTGTGGTTAAAATATAGTTTGTGTAAAGCAAGAGGATAATCAAGATCAATTTCACGGATATTTGTAATCATGATCACATTGTGATGTTTAAATAGTGAATTTTTTTCTCAGAACGCAGTAATACCGTATTAGCCTGAATATAAGACGGCCCTGATTATAAGACGACCCCCTCTTTTTCCAGACTCAAGTTTAAAAAAAAAAAAAGACTTTTTGAACACCAAATAAATTTTTATACAGAAAAAAATTACAGTACATCTGAAACAAAACAATATATTTGAGGGAAAAAGCATGTTATTTGGACACATTCAAATCTCAATATCTGAACATTTAAATATGCAAACTAAAGTGCAATCACATTCGTAAACGAATGGCTTCTGGTTTTCGAAATGTAAATAAACCAATCTATTGTGATAAAACAACAAAATTGCAATAACTGCATTAACCATCAAAGTGAAGTCTAACTGTAACTAGTCTTGAAACAAATCTGAATAAGGAAAATCATTGCAATAAAATAATGCAAACTGGTTAAACTTGAGAGTAGCTGAGATTTGTCATGACAGAACATCGCTTCAATGATATCTGGCGCCATCTAGCGTCGTGAATGGGTATAATGTCTAGAATATAAGACGACCCCCACTTTTTCAGTCTTATTTCAATGCAAAAAAAAAAACATTTTATATTCGGGCCAATACGGTATTCGGCATTGTGTACAGATGATAAAGAATATCCACCAATGAGTATTATGATATTTGCTCTCTACTGTTTTTAATTCAAATATCCTCAAAAATGTGTCTCGTATCGCAAGGCGCGACTTGAATAGGGACATTTATTTGACACAGGAGTAAATTGAGTGAGTTGGGTCAATGAATTACTCCTAGGTCAAAGTAGCACTAAACTGAACTCATGCTGAACCTTCTATTTACAGGATTTTCCAGTTTGATGAGTTTCCAGTTAGATTTTGCGTACAGTATCTAATCATGTTGATGGTGCAGGCAATAAAACAAGCACACAGTCTTTTCCCCAACCCTCTAAACTTTATTGAATGAAATATAGACACGTTTGTGTATCCGTACTATTAACAGCTTGGAAAATACAAAAGACAGTTAAAACCATGCTTATGTGAATATTACGGGACAATGAAGCATATTAGTTGTTATAACAAGAGGCTTTGTCAGTACATACAAGCGTATAATCTGTACAAATGTTAACAAGCTCACAGTGAACTAAAAGAAGTTTGGGGTGGAATATTTATGTACAAAAAAAAAGCAAGTATTGATAAATGGTTGGTCTCATTTGGTCATAAAGCTTGCTGGTGTCAGCCATTCATAACCCAAATTAATAAAGAAGAAATGCATTAAGCAGCCTCTAATTTATGATGGGTGTTCAAAAGTGCATTCATAAAATAATGCACGAACTACAGCTCCAAAAGTGAGGATGATCTAACAGTATTTTGTGTTCTGACAAGTTGTTTTCACAGTAAATTAGGCAGTCGGGCTCATTTTGTACCATGGCTGCTACAGAATATTTGAATAATGACAATAATCGCCCCTCTCCAGTTTTACGCAACAATGAGCTTTGGTAATGACTTGTTGCTTTTTGCATTTTTCAAAATATTTTTTTTCGTGTGACAAAGGAAACAAAAATAGGGCTTGACATGAAAAAATATAGGGTGACTGGAAGAATACTCGCGATATAAATACAATATACAATCTGTTCACCTTCTGATATTCTTTCACACCTATGCATCATATACACGCACGCACACAGGTAAACACTGGTCCACTTGCTTGCACCGTCGTGGAGACAGAGATAGGGTGGATGCAGGAAGTGGGGAAGGTGTTGGATGGGTGAATGGATGCTGGACAGGAAGCTCGGTGACTCAGTGTCTCTCAGGGCAGGACGGGGCGGAGCCATGTCCCGACGTATCAAGTGGGGGAGTGGTAACCGAGCGTCCTCTGCTTCTTGTCATCGCTCTCGTCTTGGTCGCCGTGGCAACGGTTCTGCAGCTTCATCTAGCAGGGGTAAGCAAAGTTTTAAAAATGGCATATACAGGCAGTTCTTGAAAAATGGGCTTTTAATAGAAATGTTGTAGGATGTTTATCTTACAAAACGTTCATATAAAATTCAATACAAAGGACAACAGGCCATTTTTTTCAAGTCATGGCTCATGCTGCAGAGAAAATGTTTAGCAGAAAGCACTAGAGTTGTCCGATAACGACTTTTTACCTGATAACTGATATCCCGATATTGTCCAACTCCAAAAATCCGATACCAATATATGCGATCGTGCACTTAACGTGTTATTGCTAATTGTATTGTGATGCTTTAATAAAGATAAATGTAACAAATTCAAGTTTTTCAAAATCAAATAAACATTCTGTGAAAAATAACAGAACAACTTCCTCGGACGTTATAAAAAATAAATGTCCCATATAAATTAATATCAATCGCAATGAGCCAAAATGTCCGCAATTACCGTATTTTCTGCACTATAAGGTGAACCTAAAAGCCTTAAATTTTCTCAAAAGTGCACCTTGTACATGGATCAATATTGGTTAATCATGGCGTGATATTTCCTTTAGCACATCTCTATCTAGTGGATGCATAATGCAACCACTATTAGGGTTAGGGTTAGAACATTACATTACTACATTCAATGCAGGGTGCCCAGTTTAAAAATAAGGCATTCAATAAAGCTGCGCCTTATTTATCGATGTGCCTTATAGTGTGGAAAATGTCATCACAATTAAATTGAATTTAAATTAAAAATGTTTACAATAGTTACCCCAAAGAGCCACGAGGGGGCGACCGAAGCATTAAAAATATAGGCATGCAATGCTATGACAATTCCCAAGATGCATTTTGCTGGGCTTTTGCACAGATTTTTGTATTTTATTAGTTTTATTGGTGACTATTTCTTTCTGGTAACGCAGTACTTATATGTAAAGACTGCATAGTGACTTAATGTTTTACAGTTTCACTTCATGTTTGCCTCCTTCATCCATGATTTCATCAAATTCTGCTTAACTCTTTAGGGCAAGTGACTATTTTAAAATTATTTTTAGACTAGCTTTTTCTCTTGACTAGGGTAGTCTTGTTTTTGGATTTTAATGTGTTTGGATATTATCTGTTTTATTTGCTGTAATTACTTTTAGCGCGATGCATTGTTTTTTTTGTTTTGTTTTGTTCTCAATTTTATTGTATAGTACTTTCCTGTCTTTTATTTATTAAGTACCAGGGGCAGAACTTAGAGGGCTGCTGGGGGTACAATTGCACCCGGGCCTCTAAGGCACCCAGATTCGCGGGTGGAAATTGGGCCTGGTTGGGCGAGGAGAGGGTCAAACAGAAAAGTAAGATGATAAGCGAAGCTGTAATATAGTGTTTAAGAGTTAAAATATCTCCGATTTGATTTTAAACTTCCACGTAGGCCACAATATTAACATTTGGTACGGTACAAGTGTGGCCTACATCAATCAATATTTTTGTATACATTTTTTATGCATAAATAAAATGATAAAATGTAAATTAAAAACAAAATTAAAATAAAAAGCAAACCATACAGTGGTTATGCCAGCCAATAACACTCTAAAGTTGATAAATAACATAACATTTTAAGTTTTTGTTGGTTTAAAAAATATATATACATAAATGAAGAAATGACTGAAATTGCAGTTTTATCTTTAAACTAGGGCTGTCAAAATTATCGCGTTAACGGGCGGTAATTAATTTTTTAAATTAATGACGTTAAAATATTTGACACAATCAACGCACATGCCCCACTCAAACACATTAAAATGACAGTACAGTGTAATGTGCGCTTGTTATTTGTTTTTTTTTGTGTGTGTTTGGCGCCCTCTGCTGGCGCTTGGGTCCAACTGATTTTATGGGTTAGTACCATGAGTGAGCATGGTGTAATTATTGACATCAACAATGGCGAGCCTCTAGTTTATTTTTTGATTGAAAATTTTACAAATTTTAATAAAACGAAAACATTAAGAGGGGTTTTAATACAAAATTTCTATAACTTGTACTAACATTTATCTTTTAAGACAACAAGTCTTTCTATCCATGGATCGCTTTAAAAGAATGTTAATAATGTTAATGCCATCTTGTTGATTTATTGTTATAATAAACAAATACAGTACTTATGTACAGTATGTTGAAGGTATATATCCTTCTTGTGTCTTATCTTTCCATTCCAACAATAATTTACAGAAAAATATGGCATATTTTATAGATGGTTTGAATTGCGATTAATTACGATTAATTAATTTTTAAGCTGATTAACTCGATTAAAAATTTTAATCGTTTGACAGCCGTACTTTAAACTATTTTTTTTTTCAAATAAAATAAATAACAGAACATTTACTTTTTTTCTCCTTTTCTTGTCTAGTAAAAAAAAATGCAAAAAATAAACGAACTTGAAAATTTTGAAAACATAAAATATAGACTTTTAAGTAGCGTAATTTTCAGACTATAATCCGCTACTTTTCCCCCCTCATTTGAATCTTGCGGTTTATAGTCCAGTGTGGCTTATTTGTTGATTTTATTTCTGTTAATAGGTAACACTTTATTTAACAGCGGCGTCATAAGACTGTCATAAGACCGTTATAATTATGACACTATCATGGGCATTACTGAATGCTTATGACAGATGTCATTAAGTGTCATCTGCCAAATTTTGTCTCTAACTCAATTTGTTTACAGTCTGGATCTTTTACATCCACTCAAAAGTCAGGTAATTTGGCGGATGACACTAAATGAAATCTGCCATAAGCTTTTGTTGATGCTAATGTCAGTGTCATGTCATAATTATGACGGTTTTATGACAGTCTTATGACGCCACTGTCAAATAAAGTGTTTCCGGTTACCGTATTTTCCGCACTATAAGGCGCACTTAAAAGCTTTAAATGTTCTCAAAAGCCGATAGCATGCCAAATAATCCCATGCGCCTTATATACAGTGGGGCAAATAAGTATTTAGTCAACCACCAATTGTGCAAGTTCTCCTACTTGAAAAGATTAGAGAGTCCTGTAATTGTCAACATGGGTAAACCTCAACCATGAGAGACAGAATGTGGGGGGAAAAAAAACATTGTTTGTGATGTGATCACATTGTTTGATTGTTAAAGAATTTATTTCCAAATTACAGTGGAAAATAAGTATTTGGTCACCTACAAACAAGTAAGATTTCTGGCTGTCAAAGAGGTCTAACGAGGCTCCACTCATTACCTGTGTTAATGGCACCTGATTTAACACATTATCGGTGTAAAAGACACCTGTCCACAATCTCAGTCAGTCACACTCCAAACTCCACTATGGCCAAGACCAAAGAGCTGTTGAACGACACCAGAGACAAAATTGTAGAACTGCACCCGGCTGGGAAGACTGAATCTGCAATTGGAAAAACGCTTGGTGTAAAGAAATCAACTGTGGGCCCTGTTATTAGAAAATGGAAGACATACAAGACCACTGATAATCTCCCTCGATCTGTGGCTCCCTGCAAGATTTCACCCCGTGGCGTCAAAATGATAACAAGAACGGTGAGCAAAAATCCCAGAACCACACGGGGGGGCCTAGTGAATGACCTACAGAGAGCTGGGACCACAATAACAAAGGCTACTATCAGTAAAAAAAATGCGCCGCCAGGGACTCAAATCCTGCACTGCCAGACGTGTCCCCCTGCTGAACAAAGTACGCGTCCAGGCCCATCTGCGGTTCGCCAGAGAGCATTTGGAGGATCCAGAAGAGGACTGGGAGAATGTGTTATCGTCAGATGAAACCAAAATAGAACTTTTTGGTAGAAACACAGGTTCTCGTGTTTAGAGGAGAAAGAAGACTGAATTGCATCTGAAGAGCGCCATACCCACTGTGAAGCATGGGGGTGGAAACATCATGCTTTGGGGCTGTTTTTTTGCAAAGGGACCAGGACGACTGATCTGTGTAAAGGAAAGAATGAATGGGGCCATGTATCGAGAGATTTTGAGTGAAAATCTCCTTCCATCAGCAAGGGCATTGAAGACAAGACGTGGCTGGGTCTTTCAGCTTGATAATGATCCCAAACACACAGCCAGGGCAACAAAGGAGTGGCTTCGCATTCAAGGTCCTGGAGTGGCCTAGCCAGTCTCCAGATCTCAACCCCATAAAAAATCTGTGGCGGGAGTTGAAAGTCCGTGTTGCCCAACGACAGCCCCAAAACATCACTGCTCTAGAGAAGATCTGCTTCTGTAAAAGCTTGTGAAGAGTTACAGAAAACGTTTGGCCTTCGTTATTGCCAACCACGGGTACATAACAAAATATCGAGATGAACTTCTTGTATTGACCAAATACTTATTTTCCACCATGATTTGCATTTAATTCTTTAAAAATCAAACAATGTGATTTTCTGTTGTTTTTTTCCCCCACATTCTGTCTCCCATGGTTGAGGTTTACCCATGATGACAATTACAGGCCTCTCTAATATTTTCAAGTGGGAGAACCTGCACAACTGACTAAACTTGACTAAATAGTTATTTGCCCCACTGTATGAGCAAATGTCGATTTCGTGTCAAATTTGGTGGGTGGTGGCTTATAGTCAGGTGCGCCTTTTAGTCCGAAAATTAGGGTATTGGTGGCTGCCATTGACACCCAATGAGTTAAATAAGCGCCCATACGGTTGTGTTATCCGATGTCATATAATAAGATTATCTTGATATTGAATTATTTTTTTTCCCCAGTTCATGCTGAACATGTTTGCCATCTTCTAATAAGATTGTAGTATTAATAGATGAACTCATTAACTTCCATGGCCGGCACTAGGCGTCCAATCCATTTTGACTGGGACAATCAAAATGGATTAAACGTCTAGCGTTGTCCATGGCAGCCAGTGCGTTAAAATGACAGCCCTACAAAGTGTTGAACAATTTACAGTACATTTAAAAACACTAAACAACGAACACTATAAAAAGCACCGCACATAAAAATGATGCTCCAGTGTATCAAAGCTATAATTCAAGCCAGATGGAACTTGTGCACTTAAATGGAAAGAGACTGAGATAGAGGAGAAGAAGTCTGACGGGAGAAAATAATCAGTCTTTCAGCACAAGTTCATCTCCCCCCTCACACACCACTTCCCTTTAAGACCCCGGCCGACAAAGAAGGGGTCAACAACAGCATTCCTACTTTGATATCAAAGGTTCCCTGGTAACTCAGCGGCTGAACAAAAGCTTCTTCATCTGGCTAGAAGGCCCCCACCGACCTACCCCGCTAATAAAAGTAGAGCCGGTTGATGTTAAAAAAAATCGTTTGATCGGTTAATGAAGGAATTTTGTAGTCTGTCTCACCTGCTCACGATGCCGGTGTGATCTCTGTGGACACAGGCTGGATCTCCTTGACCGCCTCCTCGATCACCTCCATCACCTGCGCCATCACCTCTGCGCACTTTGACGGCGTCCTCTCCTCTGCTTGGAGGTCTTCGCTCGCCGGTCGGTCTCCTTGGCCGTCCGCGAGGCCGTTGCTGCCGATTTCCTCCACCGCTTCCTCTTGGAACGACTCCTCTTCGACCACCTGCGCGGACTTAAGAACCATCTGGAAGGGATGGTGGATCTCCTTCACCTCTGGTTGCGGTTTCTCTTCTTCCAGCTCCTCCTTCACTGCCTCCAGTTTGTTGTTTGTTTGACCCTCACCAATGATCTCCACCACTTCTTCCACTATGACAAATTCTTCACTTGCGTTTACTTCCACAACTTTCTTCAAGCTTTCCTCCGGTTTCTCATCTCCCAGCACAGATGGGTCGAGGATCTTCGTCACCTCAATCGGGACCGATTCACATTCCAAAGCGACAAAAAGTGGCTTCTCTTTTGATTTTTCGTTGGTGACGGGGGTGTCGGTAATGACGGCGGTTTCTGCTGGAAACTCAATCTCCTTTTCGGTGGTCATCATTGCCTGGACTGGTGTCATTGGAGCGGAGGACTCAGGGGTTTTTGGCTGAACTGAAACTTTATCCACAGCGTCCTGAATGACAGATTGGGCGATGACACTGCTCTGGGCCTCAATTTGACTGGACTCTTCTTCATTACCGTTGAGTTTTGTAGCGTCCTCTAGTTCTGAAATATCGGAGGGCGGACTGATGAGGACAACGGTTTCTTTGATGACGCAAACCTCCTCATTTGGTGTTATTGTTTGACGGGCATGTTCAAATTCATTGTTATTTTCAACTTCTCCGTTCTGTAGTTCTACAGTCGGCGTCACGTTGGTGGCGCTCTCAACAGTTTGCGGATCCAGCAAAGTGTTGACAGTCGCGATGGCCGGAGGCACAGGTTCGCAGGTATTCCCAGCAGTTTGAACATCAAGAACTTCCTTCTCCAAGATTTGGACAGGTTCGATTTCAGTGCTTCTTACTTGTTGGACTTGGACGTTCAACAGTGCGTCTTCTGTCACAATGGCCTTCTCCAGTTGAAGTGAGTCCTCTTCTACTAAGACCTCAGTGCTTAGTGCATCGGTGACCACAGAAACACACTCTGTGATTTCAGTTGCAGGTTTCTCCAGAGCGAGTTTAGCAATCTCTTTGGTTCCCAGGCCAGTGCAGATGGCCACGGCCTCGTCACGGGCATGCGACTCAAGGAGATGATGAGTGTTGGTAACGGCTTGCTCCAGAGGTGGTTCAAATTCTTCTGTGGCTGTCACAATTGGTGGGTCTTCACAGATCGAAGTTGTCACAGGTGGAATTTCACTGATCTCAGCTTCGATGGCCGCCACGGATTCCTGTGCTTTTTCTGTCTTCAGTCCTTGGGTTTCATTGGAGGTGGTTTCTGCGGGAGGAGCTTGAGCAACTTCAGCTACGGATAATTTACGTCCTCGAGATTTTGGGAGCGCCGCAATCTGCTCCTCAGTGTCATCTTCCACATTGTCGGTGTCAACAGACTTGGGGGTAGCGACATTCTCTGCTTCTTCGGTGATGTCGCTCAGCTGATCGTGTTTGTCATCGCCTTGCTCCCCCGTGGCTGCGATCCATGAAGGGGTTCTCTCCTCAGAAGACACTTTAGCCACGCTTGTGGTTTCCACGGTTTGCTCTTCTGGTTTTGTCTCATACTCTGACAGCGGGACCACTGCTGGGGTGTCAGAGTCCTCCTCGCTATCAGTGGAGGCTTGTTTTTCAACTTTCTTCTTCCTGAGACCAGGGAACAGCTTTCTCAAAGAGAACGATGACTCATCTTTTGGAACCTCAGTTTCTGTCTGGACCTGTTCTGTGCTTTCTTCTGTTTTCTCCTCAGATTTGGCCTTACTCTTTGGCATAACCATGCGTTTCAATGTGTCCCAGGCAGATTCCTTCTCAGGTGGGCTGGTCGGAGGTTCTGGAGAGGAAGAGCCTTCTCCTTCAGCCTCAACATTTTGAATGTTCACTGCACCTTCTTCGTTTTTCTCCTCCTGCTTCCCCTCCTCTGCAGCTGGCGCGCTCTCCTCATCAATCTTGGTTTCCTCATCGTCAGAATCAGATGTCTTCCTGGTCCTCTTCTTGGGTCCTCCCATACACATCAGAGCTTCCCAAGAGACAGAAGTGTCCATTTTCTTTTTGGGCTCCTCTGTGCTGCTGACCAGTTTCTCTTCAGTGTTTTCAGCCTTACTCTCATCTTCAGAGGGTTTCTCTTCTTTAGCTTCCTCTTCTACACCTTTATCTGCTAATGGAGCGCTCTCAGAAGATGACAAAGTTGCTGACTTGGCGGCTTTCTCACTTGTGACCTCATCGTCGCTCTCAGAAGGTCTTTTCACACGCTTCCTGGGCGTCACTAGTTTCTTGAACGAAGACCAGACAACAACACCCTCTTTTTTCTTCTCTCCGTCAGAGACAACTTCACCTTCAATTTCTTCACCCTCTGCTTCAACTACATGCTCTCCTGATTTCTCTGGAGACGAGGGGCCACTGTCAGCTTTTGCCGCTTCTGTGGATTCAGTGGAGGACTGAAGTTCTGCTGATTGCTCCCCAGACTCTGTTAGTTTGGCTTCAGTATCTTTCTTGCTCTTCTTGTTCTTAGAAGAGCGTTTCTTCAAGCCAGCGCCAGTGAAAAGCTTTTTCAGAGGGCTCCCTTGGGGCTTTACCTTCTCTTGTGAAGACACTAGTTCAGAATCAGAGGTTACCTCCACTGGAGATTTCTCTTCTTCTGCTTTTTCCTCTTCTTGCTTTGTCTCATCAGAAGCAGGACTATCAGCGGTGACCTCAGACTCAGAGGTCGGCTCGGGTTTAGCCTCGTCCGGTGATGCTGGGGCCTCTTCTTCTGCTTTTTCTTTCTCTTGACATACTGTTGCCTCCTCCTTGGTTTCTTGCTCCGCCTCTGGCTTATCTCCCCCCTCTTCCGTCTTAGCAGCTTCGTCCTCGCCTGCTGCCTCCTTGTCTTCCTCCTCTTTTGTCCTCTTAATGCTGGATTTCTTTCGCAGATTAGAGAAGAGGCCTGTGCTAAAAAGCTTCCTGAAGGGGGACAGCGTAGTCTCCTGGGGTGGTGGACTGGACTCCTCCTCTTTTTCAGTTACTTCATCTTTGACAGCTTCATCTGTGGCTTCTGCTGCATCTGCAGCACCATCTGGGGTTTCAGCATTGGTGGTATCTTTGGTGACTTCGGTCTCAGTGTCAGGGGAAACTTTCTCTTCGGCAATACCGTTCTCGCCCTCGGCGTTGGACTCATCCTTCGGAGGTTCATCCAGTCCGTTGACCACCTCTCCATCCTTATCTCTCACAGTCAGCAGCTTCACAGGGTCTTTCTCCTCGCTCTTGTCCTTCTTCAGGGTGAACTTAAAGCCCACAAAGCGGAAGATCTTCTTGAAGCCGACTTCACCCGTCTCGTTGGGCTTCTCCTCCGCTGCCTTCTCCTCTACGGGAGTGATGTCGTTGGCGTCAGGAGACTCCTTTTCCACCTTCTCGCCGTTCACTTGAGGGGCCTGCTCGTCTGCGATGGTGTCCATGGTTTCTGAAGTGTCTTCTTTCTGAGCCACAGACACACCATCTGGCTGGCCAACTAAAATGATGAGGAAATAACAACAAAAACACTTTGTTAAAAAAAAAAGAATGAAATCAATAATAGGCGTTAGAACAAACATTCATTAGCTGCCAACCCTCCCACTTCAAATGGATTGGACATCTAGCGCCGTCGATGGCAACCGATGAGTTAAGCAGTGTCTGATCAAGCCATGATTACTATTACTTCAAATTCAAGTGCGTATGTTGTAAATTAGTATCACAAGAAAACAAAAATTGTGAATTTTATCAAATAATGTGGTATTAGTATCGTATTGGCACTGACCACAATGATATTAGAATCGGGGTCGAGAACCCAAAAAAATGGTATCGGTACAACAATAGATGTCGATGAAAAATATTTAGTGAAATGGTACAGTCCATTTTCTATTCTTCTTGCTTCACTACTTACAGTCAGCAGGGGTGGATCTTGAAAAATATTTATGGGGTGGGAGAGGAGGGCGGGAACCTTTTTAGGGTAGCAAATATTTCTTGATGTTATTCTTTGGACAATGATACGATATTCTGTGACGATTCGATTCAAAGGCCTTAGACTGATTTAATACAAAATGTTGTAGACATTTAACACAATCCGTTCCAATTTACCTAGGGCAATAAAAATACAAATCAGTTTTGATTGGTATGACAATTTTGTTGATTAAATTTATTATTTATATATATATATATATATTTTTTTTTTTACAAAACAGAACACCAAAAATAGAATCATATTTAGCATTTTGATCAAATTACATTGAATTGTGCTAAAAAAAAATCCATATATTGATCAACTTGGATTAATTGTTGCACTCCTCGTGTCAAAAGATGGCATATGTGTACACTTACACAGTGATACCTCTACTTATGAATGTCTCTACTTACAGAATTTTCAGGTTAAGACACGCCTCAACGGGAAAATATTGCCGCGTTACAAAAGAAAATACAGTATGGCTGGTACTCACAGTTCCCAGAGTTTACTGAATGTAACACATTTATAGCGGTTCTGCCATTGGCTATTGCCTAGCATTTCTGGCATCCAATTGGCTAAGAGGGACCTCTATTGTATGTGTATGTATATCCCAGCTTCCTCTTCATTCACCCCTCGTGTTCTGACAGCTTTGCACGATTGCATTAGCTTTTATTCTTTACCCTATTCTTGGTTTTTTACATTTTGCACAACTCTGATTTTATTCTTATTGTGCAATAATCAAATTGTAACATGTATTTGTTACATGTTTTGATACATTTTTATGCATTATAAAGGATTTATGTCTGAATTTTGGGGGTGCTTGGAACAGATTAGGGCATTTACATGGAAAACACATCTCTACATACAGAATTTTCAGGTTACGAAACTACTTCCAGAACCTATCAATTTCGTAAGTAGAGGTAGTTGGCTAAGAAATCGTATATCGACACTACAAAAAGGGACGAGTGAAATTACAAACTGATAAATTTAGCTTCATACAATCATTTTTCTATTATTATTATTATTATCTAGGGCTGTAGCTATTGAGTATTTTACTAGTTGATTAATCAATGAACTAGTTAGTTATAAATATCGGAAACGGCGCATAGAAAATTAAAATACCTGAGCTGAGCTTTAAACGGTATAAAAAATAGATAATTGAGGATCTGAGTACAACAAAAGGACAATTGGCTAACTTACACAGCAAAAGTCTGCTAGTTTACATGCTATAAAATGCTAACTTTTTAAAAAAAAACAATGTTCTCAACAAATGGTTCAAAATTATATTCTCACAAAAACGTTAAACATACCTATAAACTAAATTACGAATGCATAAAAAAAAAAATAAGTTTTTGTTTGAGCTAATGTTGGTCTTAACAAGGAGCAGCTGGATTGAGCTATGTGAAATTAGTAGGGCTGTCAAAATTATTGCGTTAACGGGCGGTAATTAATTTTTAAAAAATTAATTACGTTAAAATATTTGACGCAATTAACGCACATGCCCCGCTCAGATTAAAATGACAGCAGTGTAATGGCTGCTTGTTACCTGTTACCTGTTTTTTGTTGTTTGGCGCCCTCTTCTGGCGCTTGGGTCCAAATGATTTTATGGGTTTGGGGAGTGAGCATGGTGTAATGACATCAACAATGGCGAGCTACTAGTTTATTTTTTGATTGAAAATTTCACAAATTTTAATAAAACGAAAACATTAATAGGGCTTTTAATATAAAATGTCTATAACATGTACTAACATTTATCTTTTAAGAACAACAAGTTTTTCTATCCATGGATCGCTTTAAGAGAATGTTAATAATGTTAATGGCATCTTGTTGATTTATTGTTATAATAAACAAATACAGTACTTATGTACCGTATGTTGAGTGTATATATCCGTCTTGTGTCTTATCTTTTCATTCCAACAATAATTTACAGAAAAATATGGCATATTTTATAGATGGTTTGAATTGCGATTAATTACGATTAATTCATTTTTAAGCTGTAATTAACTCGATTAAAAATTTTAATCATTTGACAGCCCTAGAAATTAGTTATGTCATATTCACTGTTGTCACTAGAGTGCAGTGTATCTACCCAAATCAATAACACTAAATGCTAACACTTTCAAAACCAATCATTACAACGCCACATTCATCGAAAATTTGAATCTTTTTTTCTTATCGAATTACTCGAGTTAATCGATTAATCGTTGCAGCACTATTATTATCATTATTTTAGGATCCTCACTGACCCCATTACTTAATTGGCGGCAGTAAATGTCAATTTTTTTTCAATTGGTGCTGACTGAGTGGCAAGTGGGGTGGCAAGCCTATCTTTTAGGGTGGCAGTGGCCCCCCCACGCCACCCTGGTGGTTCTGCCCCTGCCAGTCGGCTCTCAAAACAGTAACCCGATACTCTCATTCTCACAAATGTCTCATTTGTAGATATCACATTACCCGATTACACGCATTCACACCCATTGCAGAAACACTATGGTAACGACCACGTTCTTTTTCTTCTTCTCCATCTTTAACAAGCAAGACAGCCATTATTTCAACTGAAATTCCAAACAAACCAAACGTGGGAAAGCAAGGTAGTTCCACGCCAAAAAAACAACAACTGCGGTCTTGTCCCATACATAAAAATGTGGAAACGTCCCCACAATCTAAATTATAGCCGCACTGCATTCTTCAGATATTTTAATGTTGGACTAGAAATACATATTTAAAGATTTCGAGGAAATTATGCAAAAACGGAACAAACGTTTGATATTTTTAGCTAAGACGGGCCTAAATGCTATGTATGGATTTGGCCCGACGTGGAATGTGTGCTATGTTATTCCAGGTTGTCCTAAACTGTTCCTCACTTATCTCAGCTCAGCTAAACAGTATTTTACGTTTCTAAAAGCAAACAATGCTAGGCTTACACCCTCCCTCTTTGAATTAAGTCCCCTTGACCCACATTCCAACACAGCGGAATAGATGGGGACCCGCCTCCTTCAAGGCCCAACACAATAGCCCTCTAACCCTTGCTGTGGTCTGTGAAAACAAGAAGAAAGATGGGGGGTAGTCACCGTTGTGGTGGTGACGGTCACTAACTCAACTGAAGAAATCAATTAAGAATCAGCCTATTTACAAAATAAACGACGCGGACGCGGGGGTCCGTCACGAGTGGGTGTCGTTTCGAAACGTGTTGATCTGCAAACACGCAAAATCAACCGCCGAGTTGTAAAAACCCAGGTCAGACTTGCCGGATGAGGCCATGTGTATCTACACGGATCATAAAACCTGGAACCATGTGGATTTAACACACTACTGGCATCTCTTCTGTCTTTTTGATCTCAGTTTTTTTGTTTTACAGGCATATATAACACCCCCGGATTGACTTGATTTGGGGTGAGAGGGAGGCGGGCGTCGGTGTGTACTTTGAATAACGACTGTACCACAAAGAATGTTTCTATGGTGAGGCTGCAGGGGGTTGAAGAGGTGGATGGACGGGTTCTTTTTCTTTGGGAGGAGGCAAGTTGGGGTAGCCTGGAGATAAAATCCCTAATTTACAACTTATTTAAAGGCTGACGGCATCGCGTTAATTCACTCAACTGCTATTGACGGTGATAGAAGTCCAATCCGTTCGCTGCCAGTTAAAATGGTTTGAACGTCGATCACAGTCAATGGCAGCTAAAAAGTTCATTAGGGCTGAAGCTACCAATTATTTTGGTAGTCGATTAATCGATGATAGTTCAAATAATCGAGTAATCTGATAAGGAACAAAAAAATTTAAAATACCTGAGCTGAGCCTCAAACGGTATAAAAAAAAAATAAATAAATAAATGAGGATCTAAGTACAACAAAAGAACAATTGGCTAACTCACATAGCAAAAGTCTGCTAGCTTAAATGATAATGTTTTTTTTATTTTTTACAATGCTCTTAACAAATGGCTCAAACACATATTCCCTCAAAAAACTGCTAAAAATACCAATAAACTGAATTACAAATACAATGAAAAAAATATTAGCTCAAACAAAAACGGCCAAAAATACCTATAAACCGAATTACAAATGCATTTAAAAAATATAGCTCAAACAAATACTTAGCTTAAGTTGGTCCTAACAGGGAGCAGCTCGATTCAGCCATGTGAAATGAGTAGTGCTGCAACGATTAATCGATTAACTCGAGTAACTCGATTAGAAAAAAGATTCGAATTAAATTTTGCTGCTTCCAATATTCATTTACGTAATTAAAGTGGCGTTGTAATGGTTTGTTTTGAAAGTGTTTGCATTTAGTTTTATTGATTTGAGTGGATACACTGCCCTCTAGTGAAAACAATGAATATGACATAACTCATTTCACATGGCTGAATCCAGCTGCTCCCTGTTAAGACCAACATTAGCGCAAACAAAAACTTATGTTTTTTAATGCATTCGTAATTTAGTTTATAGGTATATTTAGCCGTTTTTGTGAGAATATAATTTTGAACCATTTGTTGAGAACATTGTTTTTTTAAAAAAAAAGTTAGCATTTTATAGCATGTAAGCTAGCAGACTTTTGCTGTGTAAGTTAGCCAATTGTCCTTCTGTTGTACTCAGATCCTCCTATATCTATATTTTTATACCGTTTGATGCTCAGCTCAGTTATTTTAATTTTCTATGGGCCGTTTCCGATTATTCGAACTAACTAGTTCATTGATTAATCAACTAGTAAAATACTCGATAGCTGCAGCCCTAGATAATAATAATAATAATAATATAAAAAAGGATTGTATGAAGCTAAATTTATCAGTTTGTAATTTCACTCGTGCCTTTTTATAGTGTCGATATACGATTTCTTAGCCAACTTTTTTTTAGCCAAGTTTTTGTTTGAGCTGACGTTTTTTCAATGCATTTGTATTTTAGTTTATAGGTATATTTAAACGTTTTTTTGGGGGGGGGGCGGAATATGTGTTTGAAACATTTGTTAAGAGCAATTAAAAAAAAGTAAGCATTTTTAATTAACTTCACATGGCTGAATCCAGCTGCTCCCTATTAAGACCAACATTAGCTTTAACAAAAACTTAGCTTATGTTTTTTAAATGCATTTATAATTTAGTTTATATTTATATTTAGCCGTTTTTGTGAGAATATAATTTTGAAACATTTGCTAAGAACATTGTTTTTAAAAAAGTTAGCATTTTATAGCATTTAAGCTAGCGGACTTTTGCTATGTTAGTTGGCCAGTTGTTCTTTTGCTGTACTTAAAGCCTCATTTATTCTTTTTTTTTTAACACCATTTGAGGCTCAGCTCAGGTATTTTACATTTTTATGTTCCTTATCCGATTACTTGATTATTCGTACTAACTAGTTCATCAATTTTTAACTACTAAAATACTCAATAGCTGCAACCCTAGAAATGATTTATGTCATATTCACTGTTGCCACTAGAAGGCAGTGTATCCACCCAAATCAATAACACTAAATGCAAACATTTTCAAAACAAACCATTACAAAACCACTTCAATTAAATGAATACCACAAGCAGCAAAATTGAATTTGAATCTTTTTTCTAATTGAATTACTCCAGTTAATCGATGCAGCACTAAAGTTAATTCATGGTGTCTATATGAAATGGCATCAGATAACGTAAATGTAACCCTACTCCGTTACCAATGAACTATCAGCGGGAAGCTGACACTTGTTTACCAACTTGGCCTAAGTGTATGCAAATCCCTATTAGGATGACTTGTCTGGAGCAGCAGCTACGCAAACAAAAGAAGTCAGTTAAGCAGAAAAAAGAGGCCAACTCGGCTCTCACATCCCCCCCAAAACCGACAAAGACACCCCCCCCCCGTATCTAAGGTGTGGTCGTAGTGTCTCCGAGGCGCCGCTCTGGGAGGAGGTGAGCGTGGTTCCTCGTCCCATCCGCTAAAATCAATCAGAAACTGCATTTGTGACATCCAAGGTCAGTCCCACTCACGATTGAGACCTGAGCAAGATTCAGCAGTGGGATTCATTTCATGCGACCCACTCTAATAACAGCCCCCCACCCCCCACTACTCTACTCATTGCGGTTTAATCCAAACAACCCCACTGGGAATCATGATCCCACTCTAATCTAATGAAATGCTTCACATGATGAGAAGACGGGAGTTGGCGCGGGTTGTGACGGGAGTTCAAAAAAAGTTTGGAGGGGAAAGCTTCACTGCGGATGATATTAAGTAAATGATATTTGATATTATAAAGACAGATGTTACTACGCGAGTGTCTTTTCCCACCAAAAAAAACTTGGGAGCGCAGCCCACTAGGTCAATACGGAGATGGATACTATCTGGGAAAACCACTGATGCACAAAAATTAGCCCCAAAATTGGAAATGGCTAGCAATTTTAAATGACTTTTTAAGTTAAAATGACAGGTCTATAGTAGCAAAACTAAATAAAAACAAACACTACTATCAAACCACACCCTCAGGACAACAATGCCTTCAGCGCTGCTCATTCATGAAGCAAAATTTTGCATGAACCCCAAAAAAAACATTTCAAAGTAGAATTTCACATTCTAAAATCAATCCATCTTACCTGTTAAAGTAATTGTACCAAGCATTTGTGAAAGTCCACCAAAATCCAGGTTTGTTTTCAAAAATGACAAAAAATTGCCCCACAAGAAATCAAATAAAAGTTACAACAAATTTAAAAATATACAAAAAAATGAATAATTCTCAAGTTTCTTGACTTCCTCCACACTCTGTCGGAGTTGCTGTTGTGCTGCTTGCTCTATAGCTCGTGTGTGCCGGATCGGGCTGCCTCACACACATTTCAACAGACTGACACACATGTCACGTTGGGACCACCCCTGCCTCCCCCTCACACCCCCCGTCCTTTCTTCAGCTGTTCTGAATGAGCACCCCCCCACACCTTTGCTAGCACATACACCCACCCTCTATTGCACTTCCTGACTGCAGCTCATCATCATGCACTCTTTCAAGGAAGTGACCCCTTTTTTAGTAAGAATAAACTATTGTATGTGATCAAACTGCATGGAAAACACCCCCCTGCCACCTAGCCACCCAAATCCCTCTGACACGCAACGTCTCCCTTTCTGACCTTAATACCCATGCCATCTACCCAAAAGACACATTGGTAAGGTCGGGCTGAAAAAGTGGTCGACCGTGACAATAACCTTCCTCCATTACTTAAGCCGCTGAATGCTGACATTTTCAATGGTTTTATTGAATACGCACCAAAAAGTTTGCTCTTTAAAGGACAGTTTGAGCAAGTACCGTATTTTTCGGACTATAAAGCCCCTTTCAGACATCAACTGAACTCCGGTTAAATGCTGGGATTTAGCCCTTATGTCTGAAAGCAATTTTCCAGGTCAACTGACACGGAGATGACACGGACATTAACTGGGTCGTGTCCTAGTAAAATGTCCGGGATTTAATTCCCGGGTCACAGCGCGAAGGCTAATGACGTAAATACCACGGCGGGCCGATCGTCATTTCCTCTTTCGTCGCAGTAATACGAAAAGCAATAAACAAACATCACAATTGTCAACATGGCAAACTGGAAAGATAGCAAACTTAGGGGCAGTTTACATGGCGACTCTGCGACACAAAGACCCAATGACTGAGTAGCGGACTCGCCTCGCGTACATATGGTGTCGGCAAAGACGAAAAATTCTGAATCCTGCCTCCAAAGTGGAAGAATCTGATTGCGGGGGGTCGAGGGGGGCTTCCTCGGCATGCATGTCAAAGGCTCCTGCAGCGCGAGACCGCGCCGTTAACGTCAGCACTCGTACACACCACATTGGGCGTGCGCAGCGGTGCTACTAAATGTTAAAAACAGCGAATATGGCGGGATGTCGGCTTTAATTTACTGTTTTAATAATATTTTTTAATTAATTATGTTGAACGTTTCAATTTTTGTGCCTTTTTGAACAAAAGTAAAATGACATTGCTTCGAGTGGGCAGGCATATTTTTTTTCCGGGCTGAGGGAGCTTGGTGGGGTCAAAGTGCTTCATTCTCTGTCGCCCTGTAAATCTGCACTGCCCCCTAGGGCCTGGCATGAATACTACACCGTTTTCAAGCAGAATTGCAACATTTTTCAAATGGAGACGCAAATGCCAATTTGACATTTTTCGTATTCTCGGAGAGTCACCATGTAAACAGCCCCTTAAAATGGAAACAAAACTAAATTAAATTACATCTGCCCATGTCTGAAAGCCATGACAGAGGTTAATCCCGTGTCATTTTACATGGGAATATAGCGGGGCCACACCAGCCAAAAAATGCGCAATGAAGAGGAAAGACACATATGCAGCATTATGAAAAAGTATCTCAACCTTTTGGAATTTCTCATATTTCTGCATAAAATCACCACCAAATGTGAGCTGATCTTTGTCAAAATCACACAGATGAAAATACAGGGTCTGCTTTAACTAAAACCACCCAAACATTTATAGGTTCTCATAATTTAATGAGGATATCATGCAAACAATGACAGAAGGGGGGAAATAAGTAGGTGAACCCTCTGCCTAAGGAGACTTAAAGAGCAATTGAAATCAATTCTTACCATACATTTTAAGTCAGGTGTGTGCCCAATCACTAATTGTAAGCAATGTCTTCATGAGGAGACGCATTACCTGATGTGCATCATGGCTCGCTCAAAAGAGCTGTCTCAAGACCTGTGATCAAGGATTGTTGATTTTTATAAAGCTGGGAATGGATACAAAACCATCCCTGGAAGTCTGGATGTTCATCAATTGACAGTCAGAGAAGTTGTCTACAAATGGAGAGAGTTTGGCACTGTTGCTTCTCTCCCAAGGAGGTGCCATCCACCAAAGATGACGCCAAGAGTTTAGTGCAGAATACTCAGAGAGGTAAAAAAGAACCCTAGAGTGTCTGCTAAAGACTTACAGATATCACTGGCACAGTCCAATATCTCTGTGTGCACATCAACTGTATGTAAAACTATGGCCAAGAATGAGAGGACTCCACCGAGGAACCCACTGCTGTCTAAAAAAACATTTTTTGCTCGTTTAATGTTCGCAAAAAGGCACTTGGACACTCCACAGAGGTTTTGGCAAAATATTTTGTGGACTGATGAAATCAAATTTTAATTGTTTGGGAGTAACACACAACGTCATGTGTGGAGGAAAAAATGGAACAAATCCCCAACATCAACACGTTATCCCCACCAGGAAGCATGGTGGAGGGAGCATCATGATTTGGGGCTGATTTACTGTTTCAGGGCCTGGAAGACTTGCAATCATTAATGGAAGAATGAATTCAAATGTTTATCAGGATGTTTTGCAGGAAAACTTGATGCCATCAGTCAGACAGTTGAAGCTAAAATGAGGATGGATGCTACAACAAGACAATGATCCAAAACACAGAAGTAAATCAACTTAAGAATCGTTTCAGAAGAACGAAATACACGTTCTGGAGTGGCCAAGTCAAAGTCCAGACTTGAACCCCATTGAGATGCTGTGGCATGACCTGAAGACATCGATTCGTGCCAGACAACCCAGGAATCTGACTGAACTATAGCAGTTTTGTAGAGAAGACTGGGCCAAGATTAGTCCTGATTGATGTCCCAAACTGATCTGCAACTACAGGAAGCGTCTGATTGAAGTTACTGCTGCCAAAGGGGGGGAGACACAAAATAATAAATGCGATGATTCACTGACTTACCCCCCACCCCATTTCTGTCATTGTTTGCATATTATCCTCATTAAAATATGAAAACCTATAAATGTTTGGGTGGTTTTAGTTCAAGCAGACACTGTTTTTTCATCTGTGTGATTTTGACAAAGATCAGATCACATTTGATGGTGATTTTATGCAGAAATGTGAGAAATTCCAAAAGCTTCAGATACTTTTTCATGCCACTGTAAGTTGCTCTGGAGCTTAAGTTGCACTGTGAAAAAAATTGCGACTTCTAGTCCCAAAAATATGGTACGTCGAGTGATTGTTTGAGTTTGGTAAATAGTAACTCAAGTCATATGATCTGGACTCGCGCTAGCTAGCTAGTAAGCTCTACAAACATTTACACAATCATTTAGTTTATTTGTGATGTCAATGCTTTTATGCTACCGTAGTTTTGTAGTGAGGCCTGAAGAAAGATATCATATTTGTTGTCTCTTATCGTTGAGTTTCAAATCTTGCACATTCCTCTTCTCTAATAGTTTTACCAAAAACATGAGCTTTTAAGTTAATTGAAATAAACTCAGCTTGATGCATGATACTTGTGTTATGAATTAGCTTCTGAACAAGTCAAAGTAGAGTCGTCCAATAATGAGTTTTTAACTGAAAACCGATATCCTGAGATTATAAATCGAAATATATACCGATATCAAAACAATACCGATCTATGCAGTCGTGGACTTAACATACTGTGTTTAATTGTATTGTAATGCTCCGCTGAATGCTTTAATAATGATAACAACTGCTGTGTTAAGCTGTGACCAGCCCTTGTACAAAGGTAGGTGGCTACTACATCCACTTTGAATCCAACATGCATAATGACCCAAAACCGATAATGAAAAACTGATGTTATCCGACACAATTTAACCTCTTGAGACCCGCATTTTTTTCTGCTGGGGAAAAAAAAAAAAAAAAAAGCGCTGATTTTTACTCAACTTAAACACCAGAACAAAGTGAGATTTTTTTTGGGGTCGGGGTATTTCATGCTTTTATTGGTTATTTTTAATGTTAATGTGTTTTTGATGAGAAATGAGCACTTTACGTTATCCTTTTTGAAGTTGCGTTTTGGTCAGCCATTTTCAAAGAGCCAAAAAGAGCAAAGAGGGCGTGCCAAACCTGATGATTTGATTTCGATGGGTTTTTTTCAGCCAATCATCTCCCAGAAGTGGCTATAGCAACCAAATTCAGTGTATTTTTTGGTTTACAGAAGCGAACGCATCATGTCTAGGGTTGTTCCGATCATGTTTTTGTGCTCCCGATCCGATCCCGATCGTTTTAGTTTGAGTATCTGCCGATCCTGATGTTTCCCGATCCGATTGCTTTTTTTTGCTCCCGATTCAATTCCAATCATTCCCGATAATTTTTCCTGATCAGATACATTTTGGCAATGCATTAAGAAAAAAATGAATAAAACTCGGACAAATATATACATTCAACATACAGTACATAAGTACTGTATTTGTTTATTATGACAATAAATCCTCAAGATGGCATTTACATTATTAACATTCTTTATGTGAGAGGGATCCACGGATAGAAAAACTTGTAATTCTTAAAGGATAAATGTGACTTTGTATATTGTGACTAAATATTGCCATCTAGTGTATTTGTTGAGCTTTCAGTAAATGATACTTTAGCCATCCCCAAATGCATGATGGGAAATGCAACCATGACTGTGCTTAGTGCTACCAATTGATATATCTTCTCTGCGTTGGGAAATAAAATAGTTTTTAAAAAAAGATCAATTACTACTTTGCTTCCCCACATTGCTTCCCACGATATTTCTAATCGTAGGGAGATGGATTGTAAGGCTTTAGCCATGAAAAACAAAATTCACTCTAAAATTCACTCTACTCATTTTACGCTGCCTTTTAGCTCTCTATATAGGTAAAACGGCGTCTTTACAGATTGAGCGCGACAATGCATGAGTGGGTCGTGCAGCGCATTCATTAATTGCGTTAAATACTTTAACGTGATACATTTTTCAAAAAATTAATTACTGCCGTTATCAGGATAAATTTGATAACCCTACCTTAAGCCTAAACTAAAGACTCTGGATAAGTGTAACATATTATGTTTGTAACGTTAAATACAATTAGAAAACGATTTAATTAAAAAATATACAGTATAGATTTAATTAAAAAATATACAGTATATATATATTAAAAAAAGTCATGCCCGATATTTTTTTGCCGATTCCGATACTTTGAAAATGACGTGATCCGACCCGATTGATCGGGATGCCGATCATCCCGATCGATCGGGACATCTCTAATCATGTCCTTTAGCAGCATGCTTAGGTCTGAAGGGGTTAAAATGCTTTCATCAGCCAAAACTATTAGCTACCTGATAATATTGGACAAATCTAAATCAAAGTCAAGCCCAGTTTTTCAAGAAATTCCTTTCAACCGGAAGAAAACATTCTTCATTTTCTTGAACACCCTAATTAGCAAGACTTGCCAAGTTACAGGGTTCAAATCCAAATAAATTCCAGTTTCACAAATAATTAATAATAAGAGGTATAACAATACATTGATCCAACCATGTCGCTTGAAATGCAGAACATCAATCACCATCACCATCATCAAGATATGCTGTTTGGTTAAAAAATAATTGTTCTCATTAAAAAATCAACAAAATATTAATTATGTCCAAATTGCTGTAATTGCCTATGTTAAATGTATAGTTAAATATCGGAATATCGCACTAAATCGACTTATTGCCCTTGAATTGAATCGAATTGTAGCAAACTATAACATCGGAAAATGCGTCAAATCATTAAGAAACTAGTCATTTACGCTAGGAGTAACCATGCAATAGTTTCAGTTTTAATCCGCACAAATCATAAAGAAGGTTACTTTGTGATTGTTCAGTGAGTCGGCCAACTTGCCCTTGAAAGGAAATAGTTTCATCCAAATGCCAAGAAACGTGTCGACGGGGGTTATCAAGATGTTAACCGTGTAAATGCTAACGACCCCCTGCTAAATAATGTGAATACAGACACATTTAACTCAGTCTCTGTGTGAGGCAGTGGCAGACGACAAGGAATGCAGATAAATGCTCAGGTAAACAACATCGTAGTCGTGATCTGTAATCTTCCGCATTGTCCTCGAAGGAATGTGTGAAATTAAACAGCCCAAACGGGCGGTAGCAGTAATTGTAATCAAGTGTCGTCTGCCAGTCCGAGTCGTCCGGATACGCATCGACCTCATCTCTCATTTTATCAACACCTTTCTAATATCGACTTTCTGCTTCACTGATGCAATTTCCTGTCTGGGTGCTGGGCTGAATGCTGTAGATTAAACGATTAAAGCCTCTTGAATGCAAGGCTGATTGATCAAAAAACAGTCCCTTTTTGAAAAGTCGAATCACTTCAATCTCACGGTAACATTGGATACTAGGGTGTAAATATCTTATGAATGAACAAGATTGTGTTGTCAATGACATACATTCCATTAAGAACAAAGTCTAAGATGAACTACTTTTAATTAACACAGCACTGGAATTTGTCAGTATTTCTACGCATGTTCAAGTTGTAATAAATCTTCCAGAGCAACTCATTCAACATGACACATCATTGAGTCTCTCTGTCCATGCAGTGACACATGGAGTAAATATGTCGCTCTCCACAAGTACTGTACAATGTAGTGAGTCACAAAGCAGGGAATGTATCAAATAGTTGATGATGGGAGTACATTCCTCGAACCCCCCGCCCGCCCGATCTTCCTTTCACGCCCCAACTTCCTCTATATGACTCATGAGTGTCTACACTTCTATACATTTAATTTTCACATACACGCCATAGCTTTAGGGTACATTTTTGCATCATTGCTTCAGTTGGGGAAGAATCTAGTATTCGTGAAATGAGGAATTCTTGGGATTTTTAACAAATAAATCATGGTTTGCTTGTGATTTTCCGTGTCAGAATTTAGCTGGATATGATCAATGGTGCCGCCAAAGGGGTGGCCAGGCGGGGTCGAGGCCCCCATTAATAAATTTACTGGCTACACCGTTGGCTACAGCTTTAATAATAAAATTCAAGGAGAAATTTATGTCTTGTTTACTGTGTTGGCATTAAATTAAAAATCTTGACATAACCATTTAAAGCTTTTGGATTATTGATAGCTGAGTTTTATTTGTTGAAATCAGCATTGTTTTTGGCAGCCATTTTAATTTTCGTCTAAGTCTTAGTTAGAGATGTCGGGTCCGATCACGTCCTTTTCAAAGTATCGGAATCGGCAAAAAAATATCGGCCATGCCTTTTTTAAATATATATTTTTTTTTTAATTAAATGGTTTCTAATTGTATTTAACGTTACAAACATAATATGTTACACTTATCCAGAGTCTTTAGTTTAGGCTTAAGGTAGGTTTATCAAATTTATCCCGGTAACGGCGGTAATTAATTTTTTAAAAAAGTATCACGTTAAAATATTTAACGCAATTAATACATGCGCTGCACGACCCACCCACGCATAGTCGCGCTCAGTCTGTAATGGCGCCGTCTTACCTATATAGAGAGATAAAAGGCAGCGTAAAATGAGTAGAGTGAATTTTGGCAGCCTTCGGAGCCTTTTTTTAATTGGCTAAAGCCTTACAATCCCTCTCCCTATGATTAGAAATATCATGGGAAGCAATCTGGGGAAGCAAGGTAGCAATTGATCTTTTTCTTAACACCTTATGTTATTTCCCGACGCAGAGAAGATATACCAATTGGTAGCACTACGCACAGTCATCATGCATTTGGGCATGGCTACAGTATCATTTACTGAAAGCTCAACAAATACACTAGATGGCAATATTTAGTCACAATATACAAAGTCACAAGTCTTTCTATCCGTCGATCCATCTCACAGAAAGAATGTTAATAATGTAAATGCCATCTTGAGGATTTATTGTCATAATAAACAAATACAGTACTTATGTACTGTATGTTGAATGTATATATTTGTCCGAGTTTTATTCATTCTTTTCTTAATGCATTGCCAAAATGTATATGATCGGGAAAAATTATCGGGAATGATTGGAATTGAATCGGGAGCAAAAAAAAAGCAATCGGATCGGGAAATATCGGGGTCGGCAGATACTCAAACTAAAACGGGGGGGGGGTACAGCACGTCACATGAGTGACACGACCCAACACTGTTGAATGCGTTCTAACTACACATACAATAAGAAAATATCACACATTGTCAATTTATGACCGAAACTATGGCAAATTTTCATCTCATTCTCGTGTCGTCAGACGACAACTGGCATCCATCTCGTTATGTTTTAGTCTCCCAAGGCACGTTTTCAACGCATCATCGTGAACTCAACATCATGAAAAATTTGTTCGTTGACGAAATTTTTTCGTTATTGTTGACGAAAACAACACTGGTTGAAATAGAAATGGGTTAGGTGCAAAATTCTTATTGTGATTACTAAAGATGTCCCGATCGATCGGGTCCGATCACGTCATTTTCAAAGTATCGGAATCGGCAAAAAAATATCGGACATGCCTTTTTTTAATATATATATATTTTTTATTTAAATAGTTTTCTAATTGTATTTAACGTTACAGACAAAATGTCTTACACTAATCCAGAGTAGTTTTGGCTTAAAGTAAGGCTATCAAATTTTTTAATTAATCACGTTAAATAATTAACGCATGCGCTGCACGACCCACTCACGCATTATCGCGTTCAATCTATAAAGACGCCAGTTTTACCTATAGATAGCGCTAAAAGCCAGCGTATAATGAGTAGAGAGAATTTTGACAGCCTTTGGAGCCATTTTTTATGTGGCTAAAGCCTTACAATACCTCTCTCAGCAATTAAAAATAACGTGGGAAGCAATATGGGGAAGAAAGGTAGTAATTGATCTTTTTCTTAACACCCTATGTTCTTTCCCAACGCAGAGAAGATATATCAATTGGTGCCCCTACGCACAGTCATGGTTGCACTGCCCATCATGCATTTGGGCAGAAGTTAAATGGCTGCAGTATCATTTACTGAAAGCTCAACAAATACACTGGATGGCAATATTTAGTCACAATATACAAAGTCACATTTATCCTTTAAGAATTACAAGTCTTTCTATCCATGGATCCCTCTCACAGGAAGAATGTTAATAATGTAAATGCCATCTTGAGGATTTATTGTCATAATAAACAAATACAGTACTTATGTACTGTATGTTGAATGTATATATTCGTCCGAGTTTTATTCATTTTTTTCTTAATGCATTGCCAAAATGTATATGATCGGGAAAAATTATCGGGAATGATTGGAATTGAATCGGAAGCAAAAAAAAAAAAGCAATCGGATCGGGAAATATCGGGATCGGCTGATATTCAAACAAACGATCGGGATCGGATCGGGAGCAAAAAAACATGATCAGAAAAACCCTAATTATTATTATTAATATCTAATGTCAAAATAATTGTTTTTGTCTCTGGTTTATCATAAATATGTCCCAGTCAAGGGCAGAGCGCTAAATGTATTTACAGTGTACACACACTCACACACTGTATAATGCCTTATAGTGTACAGTATATTCATTAAACAATGAAACATAATTGTTTTGCAACTCAATATGTTAACGTTAAGGGATGTCCCGATCACATATTTTTGCACCCGAGTCTGAGTCACCTGAATTTGCCGAAACAAAGTCACGATCGAATACTGAAAAGTTTTTTTTTTTTTTTTTTAAACAAAAGTTTCAAACCTGTTACGTCCCACCATGCCGCCTTCTTAATGTGAATTACTTTAAACAAGAATATCGTAGAAAAATGCTCGTCTTTATTAAATGCTTCATTGCGTGAGTCCACTCAAATCCACTCACGCTACTGAGAACAGCCTCTCACTCACACAATGAGTTGCCACAGCACACTTATGCAAGTTTAACTAGATTGACACATATGTGCTTTTGATTGTAGAGCATTTCAAGCTTCTCTAGCAAGATCAAAGCTACAAACCTGTCAATCATCATTAAGTTTAAGTAACAAACGGACAGTTTTTGCCGCACTGCTTAGCAGGAGGGAGGGTGACAGGCTGTGGTGCTGTACGAGCATGAACCAGTAAAACATTTTTTAAAAAAATTAAAAACGCAATAGTTTTTGAGCTTTTGAAAAATGGCACAATCGGCCCGATTTCAGATCACATGATCGGATCGGGACATCCCTCGTTAACGTTACTGTGATTGGATTACATTAGATCATTAGTAACATTAAAGCAGCACTTCTCAAATAGTGGGGCGGTCCCCCCCAGGGGGGCGCAGAGCGATGCTGGGGGTGGCGCATGTGACCTTTGGGAACATACTTTTTTGTCGTACTAGAACAAAGTGTAATTGCACATCCACTTAGTGGGTGGCAATGTCGCTCTCATTTTCAGCGTGTGCGCAGTATTTTTGAACCAAACAAGAAAACACAGCAAAGAGCACTGGAGATATGAAAAGCTAAGACAAGGAAATATGACGAAGCGTATGTAGCACTTAACTTTTGGCTCTGACTTTTAGTACAGTGGGAGACGAGGAAATACCAGTCCATCTACTTTGTCTAAAAATGTTCGCAGCAGACAGCAGGAAATCTTTTTTTCAGCGAGTGCCAAATATTGCCAACAATACAGTAAACCAGCGAGCACTGTCAGCATCATATAAGGTGGCATACCAAGTTGCTCAGTGCAAAAAAAACCCACACCATAGCAAAGGAGCTGATACTGCCTGAAGCAAAAATAAAAACTGTCCCTCTGTCCAATGCCACGTCGTTTTTGTTCTATTCATTTTTCTTTTTTTCGGTCTAATTGTTTGACATATTGTCCTCATGAGTTATGTTGCTAATCAATTTGAATTTATTATTATTTACTGATTTTATTTTTCAGTATCAAACTGTCAAAAAATGTATCGAGTGTATTTTTACAGAATGGATTTTGATGGAGTTTTTAACACACAATTGTAAATTGAACTAGATTACTAGATTAGAAAACAACACAATATTATACAGAGTTGTACTTATAATAATTAAGCCTTTCTGTTGTTTACTGGCCTGTTTAAATTATGGCAAGATTTTAAGTGTCCCCATCTGGGCACCCCTTGGAAAAATGACTAGAGACGCTCCCGGATATAAACTCAAATATATTATTAAAAAGAAAATCTCAGTGAGGGTGGAGTACCAGGGTTATAAGGCATCAAGTGTCAGACTGCACAGAGAGAAAAGAAAAAAATGTCTGTCTTCTCAGTGGTTGCCAGACAGCTCGTGTCGTAATTCATAAGGCAGCTGCCCGAGCACCACCGTGTTTTGGTCCAACAAGGCTGCGGGCTCCCAGGGTGGAGGGCCGGGTTGCAAGACGGGGCGTCTCGGGCTTGATGCTTAGTGGCCGAGTAGGACTTAAATTACGACCCAGTTGTCGCAGTATGGTTTAAAGTTGTAGTATTCCACAAGAACGTGGAAATTTCCTACTAAAAATCTAACTGGTAGTACTTGCAAATCTATTGAAGTTCATCCTCTGAACCTACAATGAAAGAGAAGCACTGAACTAGAAAAACATTTTCTACATTTGTTTAGCTGCACGTCAGGCTTCGGCAGAGGGTCGTAAATCGGGTCTGCCTTGACGGCGTAGGTCTGCCGCAGATGCATAACTCAGCCTTGAGGCTGAATCCCTTTTTGATTGACAGAAAAATGAGCGAATCAGTGATCTTGTATTAACATCCACGGGAGGGATTTTTCAATTTTCATTCCGTTGTTCTGAGCTGAACTGGAGACTTTCATAATTATCCTAGCGACACTTGCTTTGTTAAAAACGATTAGTGAAAAATCTTACTTCTGATGTGTTTGGTCTTTATTTTTAGCTGCTTGTGTTTGACGACTTTACTTCTGAAACTCTAGTTTCTTTCCCTACTGAGCAGTGGGATTTTCAAATGCCGATACAGATATCTAAAAAACATTTTTGGCCAACTCCCGATATTTAAAGCTGATTTTGCAAGCCGATATTTGAGGCCGATATACGGATTTTTAAAAGCGTGTAGATTATGAAAAGTAATTTTTTTTAAATTGCTTCAACAGCTTCAAATTTACAATGATCAGCTGAGACTGAAAGGATTAATTCGGTCTAGTGCTACTAAACCAACGAACGCAGTAATCTTTTTATGATTATGCACACGCAGCAAGCACAGTACATTATTTTCAAATAATGAAACCCACCAGGACGTCACGACGAGATGTAAACAACTGAGAGTGAGGATTTAAGAGGATGCTCGCCATGCTAAAGCTAATGCTAACGCTACGAGTTACATTTAGAGTGTAAAGGTTACTCAGTATACACATTAAAATGTTAAAGCATCATTGTATTTTGTCTTATGCATGAAAAAAAAATCTTAAAATATTTACAAAACAGGCAAGCCTAAGGCTTCCTGTAGCAGCATGCCTTCAAACTGCCTCAGGGTCTTTCCGGGGTCCTAGCGTCAATCAGCGGCAGCCACAGTTGCCTGCTCAGATGCCTGATCAAAATACTTTTTTATGGCCTTTTTTGTTGTTGTTATGTTATGTGATGTTGGAAAAAAGTCCATATATCGGTTGTCTTCTGTTCAGGATTGCTACGTTTCATCAAGTTAAATTTAAGAATTTAAAAGACCACTTTGAAGAGAATTTAATGCCAAGTCCAGGGCAAATTTCACAGCCAATCTTGCAATTTAAAAAAAAAAAAATTTTCAGGGGGAAAAAAAAATCACGCTTCTTATAAAGATTTAAAAAAAAAATAATAATAATAATCAGACTTTGAAAACCCTTGTTATTGGATCATTCAATCCATGTACTGTAATTTTCAGACTATAAGGTGCCCCTGACTATAAGCCGCCACCCACCAAATTTGACACGAAAATGGCATTTGTTCATAAATCAGCCAAGGTGGACTGTAAGACGCAGTTGTCCTCACTGTATTATAGTATATTTACACCAAAAGATATAAACGGTAAAACTTTATTTGACAGCTGCATCATACAACTGTCATAAACCCAAATGAACCAACATGAAGCTTTGAACCAATTGGCTGCAAAGCGTCATTACTTCAAGAAGCTTCATTTGGCCATCACTGCTCCCTTGAGGGAGACAATCAACCTCTGCTCCCACCTGCTGTCAGCACTGCTGTTGTCCAACATGCCTCTTACCATGCATTGCAGCGCTACAAATTTCAATAACAAAATTCATGTTCTGTGCTAATTATTTCTTCAGTTACTATTCCAGTTGTACCATTAATTGCTAGTTATGGTATTTGGTAACACTTTGTTTGACGGTGGCACCATAAGACTTTCATTAGACAATCATAATTATGACATGACACTGTCATTAGTATTATTGAATGCTTATGACAGATGTCATTTCGTGATATCTGAGAAATTATTTCACTTTTGAATGTACAGTATGTAAAAGATCCGGATGACACTTAATGACATCTGTCATAAGCATTCAGTAATGCCCATGATAGTGTCATGTCACAATATGACAGTCATATTACAGTGTTATGACTACACTGTCAAATAAAGTGTTACCTATTAACCCAAATAAATCCATAAATAAGATGCAGGATTTAAAATAAGCAGCAGGATTCAATTGAAGGAAAAAAGTAGTGGCTAATGGTCCGAAAATTACAGTAGTACGTCATCAGATTCCCAGCTTTGTAAAGTTAGATTCTTTAGGACAACTGGGTGTGAAGATTTGGGGTGATTCATTGTAAAGTGAGGAGAAGGCCCAAAATCTAAACTCCAATCCTGGGTCATGCGCAGGAATGTTTGAGGAGGGGTCTTGAATGGTTGCGTGGGTGGGGGTGCAAGGAGGAATTGTGAGGGTGGGGGAGCTAAGGGTGGAGGCGCTTTTTGTTGCCTGCAAAGACAGGCCATGACATCATCCTCAGTGGACAGACAAAAAAAAAAAAAGGGCTTTCACTCCCCCTCTTTTCCAAGAAGTGTCCCGGCGACATAAATGGCGGAAAAGGGAAATGAAGTTGACGAGTGTGCGAAAGCGCTCGAGATCACAGGCATTTTTTCTTCTCTCCTCCTTTCACACACTCCTAAAAACACACTTTAAATTTATTAATCCACTGCCGCTCTGCTGTTTTCCCATTCAAGCATTTGTATGTGTGTGTCCAACAATATCAGACAGGAAACATAATCATCTCTTGACATCACAGATTCCTTTTCCTGTTGCACGTTTCACGGACAACCACAGAGAACACGTAAATTTAGTTTATCACTAGTAGACGGCCACCCTCCCAGTTCAAATGGATTGGACGTCTGTCACGGTCAATAGCACTGAAATGTTAGCTTAAAATACACCATACTTCACTATCAGTTGACGGGACATGGGGCCGATCTAAAGCTACTTTAGTACTTTAATAAAGTGCACGTGACACGAAAAAGCATGTTTATTTCATAATACACGTGGTATTTTATGCTCCTGAATGATATGGACCGCTTGGATGTGTGTGGAAGCGATCGCTATATTTATTTAGTTTTTTGAATCCCGCGCCATGAAAATTAGTGACTTCCGGCTTCGGTCTTGCATTGAGGAGGAGGGCGCTGTGACATGTACGGGTGAAGGCGTCCTCTTCACTAAACAGCGGTACTGTTGTGTATGAGGACTAAGGATTCAGCTGATTTTGCGGATTAATACGTTTATTTTTCGTATCACGCCAGCCAAACGGTTGCAGAAAAATCTTGCTTTATGAGGGAGAGGTGTGTGCGCCTTTTTGGAGTTTCAAAAGGTTCCCATTCAACGTGGATATTGGCCAAAATAAGCCCTACTACTGTGGGACCACTGGACTTACGAGGAAGTGAGTGAACATCTTATTTTGTATTATGTCAAATACGAATACAGCTATTACAAAGTAAACACTACAAACTTTCTTTAAATAAAGGACTACTTACGTTTGGTTATTGATAGGCATATAAAAAGCTCTCCTCATGCAAATTAGCTGCACGTTAGCTGCACAACAACTGCAGCCGTCCTCCTTCTGGGAACGAACTGTAAATTGCTCTCCGCCGGGCGGTTTGCCGATCCGCAAAGACAATCGACATCCCAGGCGACGTCAAATAATCCGGGCTAGTTATGTGTGATTTTCCGCTTCGAAGACTTTGAAACATCACTCGGTTCGGGTTAGCATGTTGGCTAGCTGTCACGCCTCTTGGTTTGTTTACATTCTCCGAAGCCGGGGAAGGGAAATGACATATGTCCGATTTAGGTGTCATAAAATATCGTTCGGGAGGTGCGACAGTAAAGGTGAAGTCGACAGTTTTGACCATTATGGAGTAATTTTGCCATGTCGTGCTGAATAAGTGCATTTTTATGATTTCATATTCCCTTTAGCACAAGACTGTTATTTGTCATGACCATGCAATTCTTTTAGCAATTGGGGAAAATACTTGGATAAAAAGAATATCCTGTAAAAATATTGAAGTAAAGAGACAGAAACAATGACATTTTGCCGCTCTCTTCGTCGCGTTTTCCTCGTTGTGAATAGTTCCCCCTCGACGGGCTGACTGGTCCTTCTCAAGCCATTTATTTAGCTATTGGGGAAAAATACTTGGATAAAAAGAATATCCTGTAAAAATATTGGTGTAGAGAGACTGAAACAATGACATTTTGCAGCTCTCTTCATCGCGTTTTCCTCATTCTGAATAATTCCCCCTCAATTAGGCTGAATAGTAAAAGCGATGAGCCCAGTCACCCGCTGACGTCATCCACCTGTTGGGGATGCTAGAGCCCTATAATGGTAGGCGTTACTAACCGGCAGATTAAAAGACTAATTTCTCGTTATCTGTGCTTTGCTAAATTGTTGTATATAGTTGAACCGTCTCAAAATATGATTCTAATTCACTTAATAATGCTATTTAAGACTTTTTTCTCCTGTCGTATGCTCTTTAAGTAACTTTTGCTTGAAATATTTACGTAAAATGAACGATAACAGCGTGTTTTTTGCTTTTTACCATGAATCTATACTGTTTCACGTTCACATCTACAGAAATTCTGCGATTTAAGCATTTATTTACAAGAATTTTCAACTTAAAAAGCTCGTTTCGTGTCGGTCGCCATGTTGGATTACACAATACCGTAACTTTTGCCTAAAATATTTACGTAAAATGAACGTTAACGGCACGTTTATTGCTTTTAACCGAGAATCTATACTGTTTTACGTTTATATCTTTAGAAATTCCGCGATTTAAGCATTTATTTACAAGAATTTTAAACTTAAAAAGCTCTTTGTTTCGTGAATACCACCATGTTGGATTACGCAATACCGTAACTTTTGCTTGAAATATATATACGTTAAAAGCACAATAACTGCCCGTATTTTGCTTTTAACCAAGAATCTAGGCTATTTCACGTTCATATCTATGGAAGTTCCACGATTTAAGCATTTATCTACAAGAATTTTCAACTTAAAAAGCTCTTTGTTTTCGTGACGGCCGCCTTGTTGGATTCCACAATACCGTAACTTTTGCTTGAAATATTTACGTAAAATGAACAATAACAGCCTGTTTTTTGCTTTTTACCAAGGATCTATACTGTTTCACGTTCACGTCTACAGAAATTCTGCGATTTAAGCATTTATTTACAAGAATTTTCAACTGAAAAAGCTCCTCGTTTCGTGACGGCCACCATATTGGATTCCACAATACTGTAACTTTTGCTTGAAATATTTAAGTAAAAAACACAATAATCCAACATGACGGCTGTTGTGAAACAAAAAGCTATGTAAGTTGAAAATTCTTGCAAATAAATGCTTAAATCGCGGAATTTCTATAAATGTGAACGTAAAACAGTATAGATTCTTGGTTAAAAGCCCCCCCCCCCCCCCCCAAAAAGGGCTGTTATCGTTCATTTTATGTAAATATTTCAAGCAAAAGTTACGGTATTGTGTAAACCAACATGGCTGCCGTCACGAAACAAAGAAATTTTTTAAGTTGAAAATTCTTGTAAATAAATCCTTAAATTGTGGAATTTCTATAGATATGTAAGTATAGGTTAAAAGAAAAAAAAAACGGGCAATTATTGTTCATTTTACGTAAATATTTCAAGCAAAAGTTACGGTATTGTGTAATCCAACATGATGGCCGCCACGAAACGAAGAGCTTTTTAAGTTAAAAATTATTGGAAATAAATGCTTAAATCACAGAATTTCTACAGATATGAACGTAAAACAGTCTAGATTCTTGGTTAAATGTAAAAAACGGGTAGTTATTCATTTTACGTAAATATTTCATGCCAAAGTTACACAAATTTAATACATTGATTTTTTTCAAAACATTTCAAAGTGCATGCATGATGCTATTAAATATAATAATGACCTTGAATCCTCAACCAAATCCCTTTTGAGACACTCCAGTCTGCTTGTATGCAGTAAAATCGTCCTGATTCCACCTAAATCCGGTGTTAGAACGTAATGTGTGTTTGAGTTTATCACAGTGAAAGCCAACTCAACGTTCTTCTTGGGTCGGCCCCCTACGGGAAGGCGAGGCGCAATGTCTTTGGGAGCTGTCTTGTCAACTGATAGTGGAGTCTATGAATACGTTTATCAAGCATTAACATCTGTTCTCATTCTCTTGAAAATTCAAAACTAGCAAAATTGAGAACAGCCTGTTTCATACAATCAGACTACCCTCAGGCATAAAACAAGCCGTTTAACCCCAAGTATATACAGAAAATTGGGTTAATATGGGTTAATGTGAGCCTTAATCTCATTCCTTTACTTCGTTACGGTCCATCCCGAACTTGCTCGACCCGAACATGTCATTCAATGCCAGAAAAGTGCAGCTAATATGTATAGAAATGCCAACAAAGTCCCACGATGGGAGATTCATAGAACAGCCTCCTAAATGTGATGAAATGATGCATTGTAGGGGTGGGAGAGTGGGGGTCTACTATAGAAGAAGGAGGGGTGGGCTACATTCCTGCCCCATTCTCTCCAGCCTCCTTGTGCCTGGGGGAGGTTAGGGGTTGAGGTGGAGGAGATTAGGTTCCCTGATGCCGGAAAAGATGAGAGAGAAGCGCCCGCAGATATGAGCGAGCCTCGGGGAGACTCGGGTCTAAGATTTTGGACCCCGAGTGTTGATTGTGAAATTAATCAGAAGTGCTCGAACTGAAATTCTTAAATTTTTTTCAGTTGTAATGAGGTTGTTGTGCGTCCTTGCTGTTGTGGAAACTGGCAAGAAGACAAAAAGGCCTCCCGTCCGATCAAGTGGACAGGCGATGATTAATGACGTCTTCCTAATAGTGCTTCACTATCTCGTCTTCCACTTGATGGGCATCCCTTGAGCACCCTCTTTATAACAGACGACTGAATAAAACATGCGCCGAGACGGACAGAACAATGATGGATCACGTGGGACTAACTGGGGGGGCTTTCAAGCAATGCACTTTAATATGAACTCGCTAACACTTTCTTCGGTGATATTACTCTGCTCCGAGAAGGGTGAAAGCGCTCTTGCCGTCTGATTATTTGGAAGAGATTCAAACAGAGCTGATGCGAAGTGAAACGAGCTTAATCAGGCGGTATGCGAAAGCAATACGGGCAGAGCCGCGACTGGTTTGCGTTACGGTGACGTTTCTAGAGTAAAGCTGCGTTGGCAGACTCTGCACGCATCTTAATTGGAGGGAGAGGTTGCATATTTGAGGATGATGAACACAACACTCTCGGGCTTCAGAGCCAAGTCTGAAGGAGTCCAATTTGGAAGGGATCCACGGCTATGCAGGTGGATGACGTCTTTAGCCTGGTTTTGCTAGCCTGTTTAGCAAATGGCCAGATCAACAAATGGCGTACCGCAAGCAACACGTCACTTCCGCTCAATAATATTCATGGTGTTAGCTACTGTTGCTAAGTGGGGGACAAACGAGAGCTTGTCCCGAATGGGAATTGAATGGAAATCGTGGGCTAAGGAGATGTTTACAGAGCTAAACCTACCAATTCTCTCCGAAAATGATGTTCCTGGTGCCAAATTCACTGGCAAAGATGTGGAAGAACATAAAAATGTTCAGTTAAAGAGATGGCTTGAGTGTCGAAGGCTGAGAAAGACGAAAAAAACGAGCCGACCTAAGCATAGCCATAGCTTTTTTAATGACGCGGTCACGCGACTGACGATGACATTCTCCTGTTTCAACAAGCTAGCCTTTACCACCAGCCCTGTCTTTCTTATATATTACAGTGGGGCAAATAAGTATTTAGTCAACCACTTATTGTGCAAGTTCTCCTACTTGAAAATATTAGAGAGGCCTGTAATAATTATCAACATGGGCAAACCTCAACCATGAGAGACAAAATGTGGGAAAAAAAAAAAAACAGAAAATCACATTGTTTGATTTTTAAAGAATTTATTTGCAAATCATGGTGGAAAATAAGTATTTGGTCGATACCAAAAGTTCATCTCAATACTTTGTTATGTACCCTTTGTTGGCAATAATGGAGGCCAAACGTTTTCTGTAACTCTTCACAAGCTTTTCACTCACTGTTGCTGGTATTTTGGCCCATTCTTCCATGCAGATCTCCTCTAGAGCAGTGATGTTTTGGGGCTGTTGTTGGGCAAGACGGACTTTCAACTCCCTCCACAGATTTTCTATGGGGTTGAGATCTGGAGACTGGCTAGGCCACTCCAGGACCTTGAAATGCTTCTTACAAAGCCACTCCTTTGTTGCCCTGGCTGTGTGTTTGGGATCATTGTCATGCTGAAAGACCCAGCCACGTCTCATATTCAATGCCCTTGCTGACGGAAGGAGATTTTCACTCAAAATCTCTTGATACATGGCCCCATTCATTCTTTCCTTTACACAGATCAGTCATCCTGGTCCCTTTGCAGAAAAACAGTCCCAAAGCATGATGTTTCCACCCCTGTGCTTCACAGTGGGTATGGTGTTCTTCGTATGCAATTCAGTATTCTTTTTCCTCCAAACACGAGAATCTGTGTTTCTACCAAAAAGTTCTATTTTGGTTTCATCTGACTATAACACATTCTCCCAGTCCTCTTCTGGATCATCCAAATGCTCTCTACCGAACCGCAGACGGGCCTGGACGTGTACTGGCTTCAGCAGGGGGACACGTCTGGCAGTGCAGGATTTGAGTCCCTGGCGGCACATTGTGTTACTGATAGTAGCCTTTGTTACTGTGGTCCCAGCACTCTGTAGGTCATTCCCCCGTGTGGTTCTGGGATTTTTGCTCACCGTTCTTGTTATCATTTTGACGCCACGGGATGAGGAGGGAGTTTCAAGTCCGTGTTGCCCAACGACAGCCCCAAAACATCACTGCTCTAGAGGAGATCTGCATGGAGGAATAGGCCAAAATACCAGCAACAGTGTGTGAAAAGCTTGTGAAGAGTTAGAGAAAACGTTTGGCCTCCGTTATTGCCAACAAAGGGTACATAACAAAGTATTGAGATGAATTTTTGGGATAGACCAAATACTTATTTTCCACCATGATTTGCAAATAAATTCTTTAAAAATCAAACAATGGGATTTTCTGGGTTTTCTTTCCACATTCTGTCTCTCATGGTTGAAGTTTACCCATGGTGACAATTACATGCCTCTCTAATATTTTCAAGTGGGAGAACTTACACAATTAGTGGTTGACTAAATACTTATTTGCCCCACTGTAGTTACTCGAATTATTCAAGTCATTGTTTCAGCTCTAATTTCCTTGCTACGGAAACCTGTTACGTGCAAAAACGTATGTGATTTCAGCTATGGTCTGGACCACGGTGCAGTCGCTTTCACACCTATAGCGAACCACACCATGGTCCGTTTGGAAGTGAACTGTTTGCTGGTTTGTATTCACACCAGCTTGAAAAGTGCGCACCACAAACTTTTTTGGCCTGGTCGGGACCAAACAGGGTAGCTGTGAATACGCCATTTATGTCTAGCATGGGTTCAGAGTAGGGAAATACAGTGTAAAGTTGAAGGTACAGTAGCGTCTTAAGGTTTGTGGTAGAGATTACGTGTTTACAATGCAATTAAAGTTAAATTGTTAGGTTGGGACTATTGGTAGGGTTAGGCATTGCGTGTAAGGGTTAGAGGTGAAGGGTGTTAAATAGAGATGATTAGAGAGTTAAGATTGGGTTTGGGTTCTTGTGCTCGGAGTTACAGTGTAGGTAGGGTCAGGGGGACAGGGTAAGGATTGATTGGGTTGATTGGGATTGATTGAGCTTTGGGTTAAGGTAGGTATTTAGGTAGGCTTTACAGTTAAGGGATACAAGTTACGAGTTAGTATGGGTCACTGTTCAAGTTATGTATTGTCTATGGTTAGTGAACAATTCCGGGTGGGAAGATGGGGTGTATTGGGTGTTAAATGTGGTCTCCAAACTTCTACATAAGGCCGCAGTGGGTGAAGGATTTCATTTCATGAAATCAAGATGACACCTTTGTACCAATCTGGTGTCTTACGAGTGTAATCAGTTGATTCCAGTTGGGTGCTGCTTGTTTTAGCAGAAACCTCATTGATTAAATTGTCTGTTGGAACAAAAAACAGGACCCATAGCGGCCTTTGAGGACCGGTTTGGAGAGCCCTGGTTTAGAGATTAAGGAGTGAAAATAGAGAGGGTAAGAGGGTTGTGGATTGATTTTAGGTGTAGGATTTCAGATCACAGGTTTGGAACCCAAAAACACACTGAAAAGCAGATCTCAAAATGGAAATGGGGAGTTTGGGAAATGAATCAAATTGAAAAAGTCCGATGAAACTTTTGTAACTAGCTTGTGTGTGCAATGAATTAAGAATTATTTGATGATTCGTACGAAGCAGGAAACACACGTGTGCAAATGGCTCGCCTCGTTTTTAATCACTTACAGACCGTTCTACTGATAAATGATGTCCAGCAGTCTTGCAAATTAACTTAACTATTGGCACATCTTCCCAAAAATCACAGAGTCAGCACTTGCTTGCCTCCCCAAAATCCACATCTGTCCTCTTCTGCAGCCTGCAAGGCTTCAGGGAGGGACGCTCGAGACCGCGGCCAAGGCATTGCATCAGCGACGTCATTCTTTGGACTCGCTCCGCACACATGAACTCATTGGGCTGCAGTCACTCTCCTCACTGCCAAGAAGCATCCCATCGCTCCTCATCAAAAATGTGTCCTCTTTTATTATTCATTCTGCTTCCTTTTGTCTATAAACCTTCAAAACTATAAAACCATCAGGTCCATGTTCAATTCTGCATTCCACGAAACTAGATCGCAGTCACTTGAAGATCCACATCTAGCTAGGACTTTTGAATTCATCTCTTTAAATGGAAACAAAGGCTCCCATTTGTTTTGATATGGATTGTCTACATAGCTGTGCAAAGGCATCGCGACCTAGCGAGAGGTCGACTCCACATATTTTGATAACATTTGGAATAACCATTTAATGAAATTCCATCAATAATGAGTCAAGTTCTCCATTAACTACGCAAACCTTCTATTTCAAGGACAGACTACGTGATATATTGATTCAAATTTGGTTGTGATCCAGAAAATAGGTGAGTTTTTTTTATTTTAACCTACAAATGGAAATAAAAATAAGAGAAAATTCAAGGACCGGTAAACTCACGTACTGACGTGTTGTTGTTTTTTGGATGGTCTTTTTGATGTGCAGCTTGTCCTTTTGTTGTCTTTGGCTCTTATCAGGCAGATTGCACTTCCTGTCTCCCACAGTTATCAGCCTCCACACTGGAGAGGTACGAGGAGTGCTGGGATACCTTTCGCTCTATCTCTCTTGTCAATAGCTCCCTTTTCTTTCACTCCCTGTGATATTTCAAGCCGTAGCCTTGAAGCTTTTTAACAAACTAACTTGTTTCTCTTCCTTTGAAGCACACGTGTAGGGAAAGTGGTTTAAGCCTTTATCCGATAGCCATGATATCCATGTTCTTGTTGAAAGCAGTTACACAAATATTTTACTTTTATTTAAGTTCAGATTGCACTTGTGGGCCAACACTGTGCTTTACGAAATTGCCATGCACTAAGTTTGTTGAATTTTTTTTGTTAATCTAGTATTTAGTGTTGCACCGATACTAAAATGGCATAATCCGTATCGTCGACGACTAGGAAATAATGTGCCGATGCTGTGCAAATATGTACTTTTCGAGATTTAGTTTCCAACCGCTGGTCCCCGAACCCAAGATGGCCCCCAGCTACGTACGCTGCCGATTGGATGTTTAGCGCAGTCAATGGCAGCCAATGAGTTAAAATTAGGGCTGTCAAAATAATCGCGTTAACGGGCGGTAATTAATGTTTTTAGTTAATCGCGTTAAAATATTTGACGCATTTAACGCACATGCCCTGCTCAAACAGATTACAATGACAGCACAGTGTCATGTCCACTTGTTACTTGTGTTTTTTGGTGTTTTGTCGTCCTCTGCTGGCGCTTGGGTGCGACTGATTTTATAGGTTTCAGCACCATGCGCATTGTCTAATTATTGACATCAGCAATGGCGAGTTACTAGTTCATTTTTTGAATGAAAATTGTACAAATTTTATTAAAACGAAAACATTAAGAGGGGTTTTAATATAAAATTTCTATAACTTGTATTAACATTTATCTTTTAAGAACTACTAGTCTTTTTATCCATGGATCGCTTTATGGTGTTATACTTATATAGCGCTTTTCCACCTTTCAAGGCGCTCAAAGCGCTTTACACTATCTCGCCATCCACCTACTGGTGACGCAGCACCAGGAGCAATGTGGGGTTCAGTGTCTTGCTCAAGGACACTTTAACAGAATGTTAATAATGTTAAAGCCATCTTGATGATATATTGTTATAATAAACAAATACAGTACTTATGTACAGTATGTTGAATGTATATAACCGTCTTATTGTGTCTTATCTTTCCATTCCAACAATAATTTACAGAAAAATATGGCATATTTTATAGATGGTTTGAATTGCGATTAATTACGATTAATTGATTTTTAAGCTGTGATTAACTCAATTGAAAATTTTAAGCGTTTGACAGCCCTAGTTAAATATCAAATTTGTATAAAATATATAAAATATATTCCATTTCACTCTGCATAATATAAGTCATTTATACTTATTTTTCTGAATTTATGTTACTTATATCTTGGTTAATAAAAAACACACACAAAAGTAAATGTTTACATTAACTTCACTTTTAATATACAGTACATCTTATGTTCTTAAGGAGTTAAAATTTGGCATTTAATATGCGAGGAAATGAGGGAAAATAAAATTTAGGAGGTGAAGGTTGGGGTTATTGCTGTTTTTGTTAACTTTTATTTTGCAAATGATTAAAAAAATACAATTTTGACTGAAAATCCGTTTTTATATGTGTTATAGAAATAACTGACCAAAACGGTTTTCTTTGCATTTTCAGTAGTTTTGACCCCCCCCATTAATTTTTTTCTTTATAGAATTAAATATAAAATAATTTATTTATTAAAATATAGCGTATTATAAATATATTATTATAAATATGAAATATTTAAATTAGGGCTGTCAAAATTATCACGTTAACGCGCGGTTATTAATTTTTTTTAATTAATCACCTTAAAATATTTGACGCAATTAACGCACGTGTCCCGCTCAGACAGTATTCTGCCTTTTGGTAAGTTTTATAGCAAGGCTTTTTGTGCTGTCTAACAGCGAACTCTTGTGGTCGCTTTGCGACATGGTTTATTGTTTTCTTGCCAGTTCAATATGGCTGCACGACGTCTCGGGCTGACGCCTACGTTGTAATGTTGTGCTTATATGATCCTTGGACAAGATTTGTCCGTAAGTATGGTTGTTGTAAAGAATGTACATATTATGTTAGTAAGCGAAATGTTATATTTTTTGTATGAGACGCTTTTTGTTTATGTTTAGTGAACCTGTATAGCGTGCTAAGCTAACGTTGTTGCTAATGCAATGCTTGTGTACGTTTTTTTGTAGTTTTACGACGGTCTAAAGAGGACAATGGTTTGAGGCCATTTTATTAATAAATCAGATGAAAAAGGAAGAAGTCTGATTATTAAGGCGTCGTTGACTAGCTGTCTAGCTTTGGAAAAAGTAGACGCTTCCGAGTGAGGACAGCATTGACAGATTTAAATGACAGTAGAGTGAAATGCCCACTACAGTCCTTATGTACCGTATGTTGAATGTATATATCCATCTTGTGTCTTATCTTTCCATTCCAACAATTTATTTTACAGAATAAATATGGAATTTACAGAAAAATATGGCATATTTTATAGATGGTTTGAATTGCGATTAATTACGATTAATTAATTTTTAAGCTGTAATTAACTCGATTAAAAATTGTAATCGTATGACAGCCCTAATTTAAATATATTTCTTATTTATTAAAAAAATAAATAAATAGAATTTCTAGCTCCGTGGCGACCTTCACGTCGGGGAGTTCCGGCAAGAAATTCTAACCACTTTCACCCCTGACTGGGACGCAATGTCCGTGTCATCTTCGTATCAGTCGGGGCTCTGAAGTGTAATAAACGTAAACCATCAACATTGGGCTGTTTTTGAGCGATTGTTTAATATCTGCTACATTAGTCTGGACATTATCAGATTAAATATGACACAGTTGATAGCCGAGATCGATCAAAAACTTATTCTGATCTTTACTCTCGGTGTTAAAATCCCTAGCCCCACATTCAATACATTTTCACCCAAAATACAGTATGAACTAGTTCATGAACTTTCCTTCACTGAACTCATTCAGGTACAACACTGCTGCCGTGACGAAGTCAATTGTAATGACAGGAACGTTTTCGTGCGTGGGTTACAGCTGGTCATGCGTTTCAGTCCTGCCACATGTCTCATGGTAAGCACTTGGATTGATTCAAGTTATGATTATTAACATGTGTCAGGCTATGAAGAAACAGAGAGTCGGTTGTAAAATATTGACATTTATAACAGTCATCCTCATTTTTCAAGACTGAACATGCGAGATTTAATCTCCAATTAAGATAGCGCTTTCATGTTTTCCTCTTAATGAACTAATAAAATGACCATTTAACAAGTCAATAACTCACTTCAATCGACAATCTGCGTCATCACTTCATCCAATGAGAAGCTTCGCATGAAAAAAGAGGGTGTCGGATTACTTTATAAATGGACAGCGCTGCTTAATGAAATAGCTTATTAAAGCGCTTATTTGAAAAAGCGGCATGTGACATTTCTCGGCGTTTTAAGTCGTATCGAGTTACCCCTTTCCCTTGGGCCACGGCGTATTATGAACCACGCAGGCTTGCTTTGCGCGGGGCCCGGGTCACGGCCTGCTAAATATTTAGGGAGGGTGTATACACGCCCCTGCGGCCCTCCCAGATAGAGCTTGACACAATAGCAATGGTAAAGACAATAAACACGTGCAGCTGCGGGGATAGAACGCCGCAGGTTGAGGATGGAGGAGCGCAATCATAATAAATTGGACACGTTAATCACTGGCTCACATGTCTCGGGTCCAGTGAGTGTCTGTGTTGAAACCTTTCGCCATTTTGTCTAAAACACACATGCTTACTCACCTCCCGCCAGCGTGTTGTCCTCTGAGTGTCCACTCAAACTGGTCTTGCTAGAGATTTGGCCATTTTTCCGAAGGGACTGAAAGAAAAGGAAGAGATTTTTCACACCAAGGGATGCCTCACTTCCATTTCCAAACTATCCTGGGACTGGTCAGCTTAGCTTGGCACTGGACTAAAGTGTGTAGAGCAAAAATGATATATGATTTCCTTTGTAAAATTGCTTTTTTTTTTTTAGTTTAGTGTAGATAAAAGATCAGTCACGGGATGCGGTGGTTCCATCCAGCCCCTTTTTGGTAGCTCCAAGACAAACAGTACTCTATACATACTGCATGCGAGTCCCCAGTTCATAAACAGAATGGTTAAAACGGGAATTTTTTTGACAGGTGCATATATTTTGAGAGATATATTTGAACTACATTCCGTCAGTTGTAACTTCACTTCTAATAATTCATTCCAGATGCCTGGGAAGTCGGAATATTTATGGTGTCCGATTGAAGCAATGAAAAAAAAATTCTTTGGTATGCTCCTAAATGTTCCGGACGTGTAAACGTTCTCTGAATTCACTGAGCAATCCTAGGAATCCGATACGATGCAAAACATCAGTGTAAAACACCCGAGTAAACTGAGAATCCCTGGAACTAGAGACCAGGGGTGTGCCACAAGGCTCAATACCAAGTCCCCATATTTTACATTGAAATCAGTGTTGTTTTCGTCAACGAAAATATTACTTTACCGAACAATTTTTTTCATGACGATGATGTCACGCAGACGCGCTGAAAACATGTATTGGGTGACTAAAACATAACGAGATAGGTGCCAGTTGTCGTCTGACGACATGAGAACGAGATGAAAATTCGCCATAGTTTAGGGTGACCAAACGTCCTCTTTTGCCCGGACAAGTCCTACTTTCACGTAGTATCCATGTCGTCCGGGCGGGTTTTATAAATTCATAAAAATGTCCGGTTTTTATGATTTTTCACGGGACCAATTTGAAGAGAATCCCTCCGGCCGCTGGGTGGGAGCAGTTGACATGGCTCCTACTAGTAGGGAGGGAAGGAGTAATTCTTCTTGTTTTTGTTGGCAGTTTACACCTATCATGAGGCATTACCGCCATCTACTGGGTTGACAATTTGGCCACAACGCCTGCCCAGTTGTTAAATTTTTAACGATAAATACGTAAATAATGGCAACTGTTGACTTCTGTCGGAGCTTTGACTGTAAAATCCCATTTGGTGTTGCATCGTTGCGCTGCGATGATTGTAAACTTTTCCAGCAAAGTTGGATTTTTGCCTCAGCTAGCTATCAGTAAGCTAAACCATGGTAGGCATTAAGGGAAACGTAGTTTTGAACTGCTACGTTTGGAAACATGCTGGTTGAATAGTTTGTCAGTTTACTTCGGTTATTGTTTGTGTGCAATCTAGAACATTGAATGAGGATCAACTGAACTGTGCCCATTCCAGGCTCCGTTTGTGAAACATACGTGTCAGGTGCTGCTTGCTAAGTTTAGTTTTCTTATCTTGGCTAGATATTCCATGTTGCTTTAAGGTCTGTGCTGAGTTATCATCACACACTAAATTAACTTGTAGCGTTAGCATAGCGTTCGCGTTAGCATTTAGCACGGTGACTATGTGTTTTAAACTCTTGGAAAACATTTGACATACAGTTCATGGTGTCCAGGTGAGTTTAATTAAAAGCAAATAATGTGCTGTTTTTCTGCGAAATGTCTATCATCATCATGAAAATGGTGATGTTCTTGTAGCCTCTACTATTATGTGCTCGTCTGTCATGTTTATTCAAAATTTTTGAAAAAATTTATTGATTGATTCATGGACTAAAACTTTTGAAGTTTATAGACGAAAACATTTTGAGAATTGTCGACTAAAACTAGACCAAGGCAAACACATTTTGAATTGACTGAGATATGACTAAAACTAATAGTATTTTGTCCAAAAGACTAAGAATAAGATATAAATTAAAATGGCTGCCAAAAACAACACTGGTTGAAATCTACACAAATCGGTCACAATTGACCTGGTGTTCCATAGGAAAAGATCTACAAAAGTTTGATAATCCATGAAGGAGGTATTCTTCCAACTTGTGTTTTTCATACAGTACAGAAATTGACTGCATTGTGACTTCACTCATGTGTTAGCGTTGGTTAGCAAGCACTACCTGTAAACAGATACTGTTGGTGTTCCACAAGGCTCTATATTAGCGACACAAAGTTTTATATTGTACATGCCACAAGACACAGCATGTTACAATTAGAGTGAAAAACAAGTGATGATCCTCAAGGCTCAATACCAATCCCACTATAGCACCATACATTTTGGTTACATCGTCACTGTAAGGAACAGATTACAACTGAGGACCCTGTTTGTGACAAGTGGAACCTGGCATAAACACAGCTTTGCATTCCACAAGCATAAAGTATTTTGATTCCTGTGGCAAAAAGACAAAAACAAGGCTCAAAAGGGGATCTCCGTGGACTTGCGCTGACAGAAGCAGCAACAGGCTCTTTTCATTATGAACAAACACACACGCAAACGCGCACGTACTCCAAGTACAGCATGTTAACAAGTTAACAAGACACAGCCTAACTTCCAAACGGTCTTATCAAGCCAGTCAGAGAGTGTTTCCTCCTGGCAGCGAGCATCTCGGAGTGACAGTTGCACAATGGCGAGGCCAGGAGGGGCGAGGCAACCGGAGCCTCCCTGCAGGGCCGCTAATCGAGCTAATGGAGCACTTGGGCACAAACTCTTCCAGGAAACATACGGAAAATGACACTTTGCAGGAGACCCCCTGCTCAGGAGAATGCTAAAGGGGTGATGCTGAAGGATAGGACAACGGGGAATATTTCATTTTACTTTTGCACAATATTTCGGTCATAGACATTAAGGGATAGGAAGTATGTTAAAAAATTTTGCAACCTGGATATATTTTCGCAGATGTCTTCACTACACTGGAGTAGGGCAGCAGCTATTGATTATTTTAGTAGTCGATTCATCCATCAACTAGTTAGTTCAAATAATCGAGTAATCGGATTAGGAACATTTCATGCGTTGCAGAATCAATTTTAGGAGATATAAAACAAAGGCTTGCAAAGATTGCACTTTCAAAAGAGCATTAAATGCGAATACAAAATAAAATTCGCAAGTGTTTTGTCAAACTTTGCTGGATTGCACTTTCATTTAGAAATAAATGAATGAGGATCTAAGTACAACAAAAGAACAATTGGCTAACTTGCATCGCAAAAGTCCGCTAGCTTAAAAGCTATAAAATGCTTTTTTTTTTTTTTTTTTAAAACAATGCTCTTAACGAATCGGTCAAACACTTATTCCCACAAATATGGCTAAATACACCTGTAAACTCAATTACGGATGCATAGAAAACAAACAAAAACTTACCTTATGTTGGTCTTAACAGGGAGCAGCTGGATTCAACCATGTTAAATGAGTTATGTCATATTCAATGTTGCCACTAGAGGGCAGTGTATCAACCTAAATTAATAAAACTAAATGCAAACACTTTTAAAACAAACCATTACACACCAACCTAATTAAACGAATACTCAAAGCAGCAAAATTTGATTCAAAGCTTTTTTCTAATTGAATTATTCGAGTTAATCGATTAATTGTTGCAGCACTACATTGGAGTATTCCATTTTTTGTTTTACTCGGAAGACAAACAAGAATAATATCAGCCATATTACTCATGGGGTGAAAAATAGTGTTTTGTCGATAATACATATTTTCTTGACGATAATTGCAACTTTAGGCAACAAGAATGAAATAAAAAAATAGAATACAGTATATTTAGAAAAAAAAAATACTAGGAAAAATCCAAATCTGAGACTTTTTAGGCAACTGTCACTACTAGGGGGTGTGACAATATATCGAAAAGGTGATATATCGCAATACTTTGTAGCCCAAAAGGTTATCGATATGTTCCCACAAAGAATCGATATATCGTTTTGAAAAAGGTGTCATTGTTAAAAAACAAAAAAGGAAACAACAGGTTGCTATCAAATTCTTCCATTTGAATAGTGTCTACAGTAGCTCACTCACTGATTAGGCATCCAATTCATTTTGACTGGATTGGACGTCTAGCACCGTCAATGGCACTGAAACCAGAGCATTCACAGTCTTTTGTGGGCATTTACAGGTCACTTCCTTTTCATTTTAGGTCATTTACAGGTTACTTTCGGTTGAATTTGAGTCACATTTTGGGGACATTTTTGATTTACTTCTTCTTCAATAACCCAAAATCAACTGGAAGTGGCCTGTAAATGTGCCAAAATCAACAGGAAGTGACCTGTAAATGCCTCATAGGAAAAGGAAGTGACTGAAAATCAACATAAAATGATGTAAAATGCCCCAAAATGGACTCAAAGCATAGCATTGTCTGCCACTGACGGCCATAGATTTGAAGCGGGAGGGAATGAACTAGTACTGCAACAATGTATCGATTAACTCGACTAATTCGATTACAAAAAAAGATTCAAATTAAATTTTGCTGCTTCGGGTATTCGTTCGATTTAAGTGGTGTTGTAATGGTTTGGGTGGAAACACTACGCTGTACCGGTGACAATGACTATGACATGACTCATTTCACATAGCTGAATCCAGCTGCTCCCTGTTAAGACCAACATAAGCTAAGTTTTTTTGGAGCTAATGTTTTTTTTAATGCATTCGTAATTTATGTTATTGGTATATTTAGCCGTTTTTGGTGGGAATATGTGTTCAAACCATTTGTTAAGAACATTGTTAAAAAAAAAAAAAAGTTAGCATTTTGTAGCATTTAAGCTAACGGGCTTTGCCTATGTAAGTAAGCTAATTGTTCTACTGTTGTACTTAGATCTTCATTCATTTATTTTTTTTCATAACGTCTGAGGCTCAGCTTATGTGTTTCAATTTTTAATGTTTCTTATCCGATTACTTGTTTATTCAAACTAACAAGTTCATGGATTAATCGACTACTAAAATAATCGATAGCTGCAGCCCTAGAATGAACATACACAATGAACATTCGTTCATTCGCCACCCTCCCAGTTCAAATGGATTGGACGTCTACTCATGAGAAATTAATTCCAATTCACAGCAAAAGGATGGAAATAGCTTGTTTTTCTGTTTATCCGTTGTTTTGTACAATACCCTAGAATGATTTCCTGACCCATGTATCGATAATTGTTGCATCGCCACATCGTAAGTCAAAGTATCATTGTAAATGACATATCCGCTTTCTATATTTAAGCTTCCTATATACACAAATTCCCTTGGAAAGTTTCCAAACTGGAAAATTCTAGGAATGTCACTAATTTTGGCCCTTTTCCAGCCATCAGCACGTTTGATCAGATCTGCTATGCGATCATCCACTAGACCTTTGGCCTTGCGGCGACCCCATCCTTCCCTATTCCACCCCATGACTTTCATTCCCAGGATTCTTTGCCCCCCATTTTCCAACATTCCAAAGATTCCTACTAACACCTGACGGTGCTCGCTTTTGTCAACCCACCTCATCAAAATAGTCCCTCAGACTCAGATTATATTATATTCTCATACTATTATCTAGAACGTAGTCATGAAAAGAACTGATTTCACAAGAATAAATTTGGAATAAACCGCAACGCATACTAAAATTTTGAAAGTTGGTGAGATTGTCTATACCTAATCCTACTTACAGACATTTGAATGAATAATCACTTTAATCTTGAGGAAACTCCAGTTTGTGTTGATCACATTTGTAAAACCGAGCCAAAAACTTGACGCTGAATTCTTTTGTCAGGCAGAAAATGTGGAGGTTTGGCGGCCAACGGAGCATTTTTCTCCTGTCTCCTTGGCCAACGTGGTGCACCACAAAAACCTAAAGACAGACTTAGCCTTTAACATCTGCTTTGGGAAAACACCCAAGAGAACAAGAGGATGGCTCTATTCTTTCCACACTTTTTTTCTTCAAACAAAAAGGCTTATTTTGAAAACAATATGACATAATCGTTGCAATGTGACAACTTTTAAAAAACTTTTAACTCATTTGCTCCCAAAAACGTGTAAATACGTTCTATTTTTAATTGTTTCAGTGTCCCAAAAACGTAGTTATACATCTTTTACATTAATTTTTTTTTTTTTTTTTTTTACAAGAGGCATCTCTAGGTTCTGTTGCACCTAAACTGTAATGAACAATGCTCAAAACTCATTTTAAAACAATAAAAGTGGCCACTGGAGGGCAGTAGTGCATTTTGTAAGAACTCATCTCGGGCCAAGAAAGGAAGTGAAGAAAAATAGGAAACGGAAGTCTTGTGAATCTGTGTGAGAATTTGAGAAAAATGTGGAGAACGATCGGGAAAAAAAGGCAAACAACACTGGAGGAGTTTTTGAAAAGAAAACGAAACCATCGTCAAAGAAGGATTCAAAAAAATTATCTTGATGAGACAACCGGTGACGGCCACAACATCGTCAGGTTCCACACGCGTTCTGCGGAGCTCATATTGCGTTACTCCTGAGCCTGAGGTTGAAACCAACGATGAAGATGATGAAAAAAGTGAGACCGATCTTGATTCGGACTCATCAGATTACTGGGAGCCACCTCATTCAACCGGGAGCAGCCGCGAGCCTTCCCCGTTGTTATGTGCGCAAATAGTTCGACAGTTCAATAGTTTAGTTATATGTAAATTAGGGCTGTCAAACGATTAAATTTTTTAATCGAGTTAATCACAGCTTAAAAATTAATTAATCATAATTAATCGCAATTCAAACCATCTCTAAAATATGCCATATTTTTCTGTTAATTATTGTTGGAATGGAAAGATAAGACAAGACGGATATATACATTCAACATACTGTACATAATTACTGTATTTGTTTATCATAACAATAAATCCACAAGACGACATTAACATTAACATTCTGTGAAAGGGATCCACGGATAGAAAGACTTTTAATTCTTAAAAGATAAATGTGAGAACAAGTTATAGTAATTTTGATAGTTTGTATATTGTGACTAAAAATTGCCATCTAGTGTATTTGTTGAGCTAACCTTAATGTTTGAATAGAGTATTATTTTGCATAGCTATTTCAATTGGGAATCCCAGATCTCTTTGCATTGAGCACTTTTCTTTTTGTGAACATTATTTTATTTTTGAGAGATAGGAATATTATTTTTGTTGTGCTTTCACTAAATGATACTGTAGCGACTTAAATGTTCTTAACTGCCCAAATGCATGATGGGAATTTGAGCAACCGTGAGTCACAGTGGTTGCTGCAAATGGTACATCTTCTCTGCGTTGAGTACAATACTGGTGTTAAGAAAAAGATCATCTCCAGTTATTATTCCCCATGTCGCTTGCCACAATAGTTATAATAGTTGTGGAAGAGATGCCACTGCTTATTCCATTAAATAGCGCGGCTCCAATAAATGCCTGCGTTACCAATTCGCCCTTCTTGGTAATTGGCAGTGCTATGGACCGGCATTTCATGTTGACTCGTTGTCGTCAGTTGGCTCAGTTCGTCCGATTTCCTCCTGAAGAAGACGGCGGCGTACATATAAACACTGAGAGGCGTTGGATGGGTTCTTGTGGGTACTTTTATTAACAAAACAAAACAAAAGCATGTGGGGGACGCAGCACTTGAGCCTAACTGCGCACTTTCTCGACTCTCTCGCTCGACCGCTTTCTTCTTCACATTGAAAATAACAGCGGCCCCCTTGGCGTGTGCCAGTAACACCTGCGTCCACTCCATTTGCTTGTCTCTGACCTTAGCTCTCAATATACTTCAAACGGCGCCAGTGTAGTCTGTACGCGGCAATGCTTGAGTGGGTCGTTCCGTGCATGCGTTAATTGCGTTAAATAGTTTAACGTGATTAATTTAAAAAAATAATTACCGCCCGTTAACGCGTTAATTTTGACAGCCCTAGAGTAAATAAATTGTTACTTGCTATAAAAAGCTCTATTTGCCTTGTTGATTATGTTATTTTGTAGAACGAAAACATTATTCAGATGTTTGGGATGTCACAAAAGCGAAAAATAGCTGTGTCTCAGTCAAAGTTATGTTTGAAATGTATGCTTTTACAAAAAGCTCAATTTCTCTGTTTTTTCATCAGAAATTGGAAAATTGCTCAAACTAAGCTATTTTCTAATGCTGATTTCTAAAGAATGGAAAACGATATGAACTAACTTTTTTTCCTGCTGAAAGAAGAGAGCCTAATCTTTCTTTTGGTGGGTTCCATGTTTATATAGCAATAGAACAGAATTTTCTGTGGGCCTTGCAAAATCAGTCAAAATCCAGTAAAACGGCTGGGAGCGAAGGACCTTGCTCCGTTGAAAATGGCTGGGAGTGAATGAGTTTGTACTATTCATCAGTATATCCTGTCTGCCATGCAAAGGAATTCTCAAAATAATCCTGCTAACACGAACTAATACTTGTGGAACCCTTCCTACCTAAAGCAGCAAATGTAGAAGTACACCATTTACGACACACTCCCATTGTTTCCACTAGACTGAGCACCACGAGACAATGATCTGCTCCATCACTGTACTCTTCTCTCACTACTTCCATTTGTTTGCCTTTGACTGGGCCCGGCCTCATTTACTTCTTGGCTACAGCACTGTCTCCGAAATCACTCCGCAAAGGCCGGCAGAGAAGATTTATATCCCCGTAAGCAAACAAAGAAGTGGGGAATGTTAATGGAAACCGAGAGGCCAGCTGTTAAATGCTACTGTTCATATACACAAAAAGATTTGGAGTCTACTACAATTGACTGGCAAGTAGTTCAAGGTGAACCTGTCTCTTGCTTAAAATCAACAGGGAAATAAAACGCTTTAAAACATTTTTTAGGACAACAAAGTACACTTCAATCATGTTTGCATTTGATTGAGTGGCTAGAAAATTAGACTATAAAATAAAAAGTCAAGTTGAAAAGTTCAGGAAGAAGGCGACTAATCATCTTCACAACACAGCCATAGCTACGTATCTTATGCAGAAGGACAGCTGATTTTGCGGATGAATTTGTTTATTTTTTGCATCACGCCAGCTCAATGTGCTGCAGGCTTTTGTTGCTACACCAAGGAGAATGGTGTGAGGCTTTTTGGATTTCCAAGAGATGCTGTTCACCGCGAAGAATGGACAAAAGAAGTTCGAGACCGTTGGACGGATGACTAAGTGAGTAAGCTACGTGTTTTGTTATGTGAAATACTGGGATCATGGCAAAAGTTTTAATAAGGAGGAAGCTTGTAATTTGTGGATGACAATAATCCCTGTCCACCGAGAAGACGACTTGGCCGACGACCGGCGGCTTGTCGCACACCATGGTGGCCGGCCGATAAAGGCGTGCCCTCCTATGAAGCGCTATCCTCGGCTTGGGCCCGGGGACCTCCCCGCTATCGTCTCCTGTTCTCGATTGTGTCGAGATTTTGACCCCCTTCGGCCCTCTTCGGGTGCCCACCAAGAGAGCACTAACCTCGGCTTGGGCTCGGGCAGCCACACGCTCCGACGTCGGCCGGTTTGTCCACCGTTTGTCATACCCAGCCGGCGGCGAGTGGCAAAAGGGGAACGACAAGCCGAAACCTGCTCGCCGCCAGGGGCTGGCCGATCGGTGAAGACAATCAACCCCGCCGCCATGTGTGACATCACTCGGGGTAGTTTTGCTTGATTTTTCGCTTTCGAAAGGCGAGGAAGAGACTTGAAAGAGCCGCTCGGTTCGAGTTAGCATGTAGCATAACTCTCACGCTCCTCTTTGGTGAACACTCTTTCCTTGTCTTAGAGTCCCTGCAAGGGAAATGACAAGAGTTGTTGGCATAAAATCCAGGGAGGTTTAAGAAGTCGGCAGTTTTGACCGTTATGCAATAATTTAGCCCTGTCTTATTGAATAAATGCATTCTTAATAGTTCATATTCCATTTAGCACAAGACCGTTATTTATCATAACCATAACATTTATTTAGCAATTGGGGAAAAATACTTAGATAAAAAGAATATCCTGTAAAACAGGGGTGCCCAAGTTCGGTCCTCAAGAGCCCCTATCCAGCTTGTTTTCCATGTCTACCTCCCCCACACACCTCAATCAAAGAATCAGGATGGTTGTCAGGCTCCTGCATAGCTTGCTGGTGAGCAATCATTTGATTCAGGTGTGTTAAAGGAGGGAGACATGGAAAACAAGTTGGATAGGGGCTCTCGAGGACCTGACTTGGGCACCTCTGCTGTAAAAATACTGGAATAGAGAGATCGGAACAATCATGACATTTTGCTGCTCTCTGTGGCATTTTCCTCGTTCTGAATCTTCCCCCTCAATGGGCTGAGTTCTAAATCACGTGAAATCGTTACCCCGCCGACGTCATCATCCAGCTGGGGACGCTAGAGCGCTATAATGACAGGCGGGGCTAAACGGCAGATTAAAAAACTAATTTCTCGTCATCTGCGCTTTGCCAAATTGTTGTATAAAGTCGAATCATCTCAAAATATGATTCTAATTCAGATAATAATGCTATTTAAGATTTTTTTTATGCTGTCACAGGCACTTTAAGAGCAGTATTGCTTAAAAGTTCCTCCCAAAAGGTCACGCTGAATGCTATTTTGTCTTTTTGCTTTTCGGTTTTCATGTTAAAAAACACATTTTTTATCATTATAGCCTTAGCTAATGCCATGCTAATCCTCAAAGAACGGTGTTATAAAATACATATATGTTCTTATTGCACTTGTGTTTGCTTTTCAAATACAAACATTTTTAAGAAAATACATCTATTATTTAGCATATTTAGTCCTGACTTAGCACAAATGCATCCTTGTTGTCGCTAGGCTAATAGCTAGCTTGTTGGACATAAAATGAATAATACAATATTAGTAGTACATTACAGTAGAAAAGAAATGGAAAATAGTTAGCAAAGCTGACAAACTTTTAAAACTTTCAACCACATTTTTTTGTACTGAATGTATCAAATTTGCAGGTAAACAAGTTGAAGCTAGAGAGTAGAGAACAGCCCACATGCTCCCTCCCCTGTGTCTACTCACCCTGAGCAGCCTCCAATCTATTAACACAATCTGTTATCTCGGACCTGCGTACATAGCAAAGATAAAAGCCTGACAAGACACTTGAAGAGCACTTTCACTCCTTCTATGAGCCGTTAACTTTCAAATGCAACTCAGAAACAACGCTTGTGTATTTAGATGCTCACCTTCTTGTTAGAAAAACACGCAAACAGAAACGTTCACAAGTTTCGAGAAGGTCAAATTTCTTTGTAAGTCTTATCTTTTTATGAGTAGGTTAAGTTGATTTTCATGGTTAGGATTACATATCAAGATTTTGACATTTAGGTTTCATAGGAAACAAAATTGATTGAGTTAGCTTAATTTGCTGAGTGGATTTGTGCTCTGAAAACAAAAAAAGCCCTCTTGTTATTTGAGGTATCACGAGGGCACTTGCGTCGTATCAGCAATACAAAACAACAAATAAATGTAAACTATGGGTGGGAACCTCTGGGAACCTCAAGATACGATATGATTTGCGATACAAGGCTCACGATAACGGTTTTCTCACAATATGGCGATATAACAATTATCGACATATGGGTCAGAAAATAATTAGTAATATGATAATTAGAGATGCCAATGGATCGGGTCCGATCACGTCATTTTCAAAGTATCGGAATCTGCAAAAAAATATCGGCCATGCGTTTTTTTTTAATATATATATATTTTTTAATTAAATCGTTTTCTAATTGTATTTAACGTTACAGACATAATATGTTACACTCATCCAGAGTCTTTAGTTTAGGCTTAAAGTAGGGTTATCAGATTTATCCCAATAACGGTGGTAATTAATTTTTAAGAAAATGTATCACGTTAAAATATTTAACGCAATTAAAGCATGCGCTGCACGACCCACTCACGCATTGTCGCGCTCAATCTGTAATGGCGCCGTTTTACCTATATAGAGAGATAAAAGGCAGCGAAAAATGAGTAGAGTGAATTTTGGCAGCCTTTGGAGCCTTTTTTTAATTGGCTAAAGCCTTACAATCCCTCTCCCTACGATTAGAAATATCACGGGAAGCGATGTGAGGAAGCAAGGTAGCAAATTATCTTTTTCTTAACAAGTTATGTTATTTCCCGACGCAGAGAAGATATATCAATTGGTAGCACTACGCACAGTCATGGTTCCACTTCCCATCATGCATTTGGGCATGGCCACAGTATCATTTACTGCAAGCTCAACAAATACACTAGATGGCAATATTTAGTCACAATATACAAAGTCAGAAGTCTTTCTATCCGTGGATCCCTCTCACAGAAGGAATGTTAATAATGTAAATGCCATCTTGAGGATTTATTGTCATAATAAAAAAATACAGTACTTATGTACTGTACGTTGAATGTATATATTCGTCCGAGTTTCATTCATTTTTTTCTTAATGCATTTCCAAAATGTATATGATAGGGAAAAATTATCAGGAATGATTGGAATTGAATCAGGAGCAAAAAAAGCAATCAGATCTGGAAATATCGGTAGATACTCAAACTAAAACGATCGGGATCGGATCGGGAGCAAAAAAACATGATCGGAACAACCCTAATTATAATAACTATTCTACACACGGCATAAGAACTAGACAAGGAATAAACAGAAAAACGAGCTCTTTTCATCCTGCTGCTGTGAACTGAATTGAGTTTATCACTAATAGACGTCCAATTCATTTGAAGTGGGAGGGATGGCAGGGAATTTTGGGGTATTTCAGGTCACTTGCTGTTAAATATGGAATGGAATGGAATTTTATTGTCATCATCATCGGTATCATTGTCAATCATTGACAATTACAAAATGTGATATGATTTGCCCGAAGGAACCGAAGAAGAAGATAAAGGCGGACGGCATGAAGCATATGCTTATCAGTTTGCCGTCCCCCATACAACTCAAGACGCACATTCAGGCATGGAACATACATCAAAACTGTACAATAACACAATCAACAATCTGAGTTTAGAAACTTAGCGTCCAGTCAAGCAGCTCGATTAATTTCAGGGCGTACAAGGTTATGGCTTAGTCATGTCCCTGACATTTTTGCATTCTTTGGACTATTTGTCACTTTTGGGGCTTTTTGGGTCACTTCCAGTTGATTTTGGGTTACGGATCTGGAAGTGACCCGGGAATGTCCCCAAATGAATAGGCAGTGAAATACTGTGAAATAGTCAAATATTTCCACAGCAACCTGTTGGTTCGTTTTGAACCACCTTTTTAAAACAATATATTGTATATTGATAACCTTTTGTGAGACAAAGTATCACAATTAGTGCTGCCACGATTAATCGATTAACTCGAGTAATTTGATTAGAAAAAAAGATTTGATTCAAATTTTGCTGCTTCAAGTATTCGTTAAATTAAAGTGGCGTTGTAATGGTTTGTTTTGAAAGTGTTCGCATTTAGTTTTATTGATTTTGGTGGATACACTGACATCTTGTGGCAACAGTGAATATAAAATAACTCATTTCACATGGCTGAATCCAGCTGCTCCCTGTTAAGACCAACATAAGAAGTTTTTGTGTGAGCTAATGTTTTTAATGCATTAATAATTTAGTTTAAAGGTATATTTAGCCATTTTTTTGTGGGAATATGACTTTGAAACATTTGTTAGGAGCATTGCAAAATGATAAAAAAAATTTAGCATTTTATAGCATTTAAGCTAGCGGACTTTTGCTATGTAAGTTAGCAAATTGTTCTTTTGTTGTACTTTGATCCTCATTTTTACCATTTGAGGTTCAGCTCAGGTATTTTCATTTTTTATGTCCCTTATCCGATTACACGATTATTCAAACTAACTAGTTCATCGATTAATCGACCACTAAAATAATCGATAGCTCTGGCCCTAATAACGATATATCACCATTTCGATATATTGCCACACCTCTAATGTAATCTAGTAACTTTTCTCACGCTAGATATCATGTTCATGTTTAATTAAAACATTGGACATAGTGCCCATCGTGTTGGCATGTAATTTAGTTGTTGGATACAGCTGGGGTTTTATTCGCTTTGATTTTACCGAAGTTTTTATGGTTGTTTGTTAGAAAAACAAAAAATATACGGTAGGCCTACTTCTTTTTGATTGCTTTCATTCCACCTAGCAGTCACTTAGCAACATGCTAACTGAGACAGTTACAGTCACATCCCTTTTTGCATGGCGAATCCTGTTTCACGCTTTGTAAGGAGAAATTAAATATTTTTTGATTGGATTTAGATTGTCAAAGCATGAAAACAGTGCTTAGTGCGGTCAACATCCGTAATAAACCAACAAGGAGGACACTCATCAGATGTAATGAGAAGCAACAGCTAGTTCTATAGTGGTTTGTTCAGCTAGACCTCAGAGTCCAAATGAATTGGACGTCTATCGACGTCAATAGCAGCTAATGAGTTAAGACATGAATCAAGATGGGTAAATCCCAACTGCTACAAAGCAAACAGAGCGAACACCTGTCGCGGTGGCGCCCTACCTCCATCGGAGTTGCCTCGCCCTTTAACCCAATGGCTCCATACCACCCACCGCTTGTCTGCTTCTCATCACCGGCTTGCCTTTATGTGCGCCGCACTTGAACAGCAAACAACAACAGGCGGGTCGCAGGAAAGACCCCCGTCAGGACATCGTGCTAATCGGCACTGGCCAGCGTTTGACCCCAGGGGGGCTGCCGCTCTAACTAGGTTGAAAAAACAAATACGCACCCATTGGTTGACCTCCGAGAATCTATGAAGAGACATGTTAGGCCTCACGTGACTGGGGAGAGGGATAAAACGCTGATTAAATGCATGTTTTTGATTAGCAATCGACGCTACGATTGTTGTCGGACTGAACCTAAGTGTAACAACTGAAATATTCAAAGGAAACCTGTTACTAAAACCTAGTTGGGACTGATCTGGACTACTATAAGCTATTATTAGCTATTATTATTGTTATTAGAGCTGCAGGTTGACCACCCCCGTTTTAAACAGTTGCTGAGGCAACTCATTGTGTGTAAGTGAGCAGCTTGAGCGGATCTGAGTGGACTCACTCAATGAAGCATTTAATAAAGACAAGCATTTTTCTACTTTGTTCGTGTTTAAAAATAATTCGGTGGGGCAGTAACATGTTTGAAACCTGTCATAATAGTAGCTTATATAGCTATAAACTATAAGAAAAAAAAAAGCATGATTTTGAAAAGATTGGATTTTTTAAAAACATTGCACATGGATTTATTTGCCTATTAGAACAAAAAAAAATTTAAACAGTAAAATTACTATAATTTTCGCACTATAAGGCGCACCCACCAAAGTTGGCATGAAAATGGCCATTTGTTCATAGACAAGCCACACTGGACTATAAGCCACAGCTGTCCTTACTGTATTATGGGATCGTAACACCAAAAGATATTAACTGGTAACACTTTATCTGACAGCGGCATCAAACGACTGTCATAAGACCAAATGAACCACCATGAAGCTTTAAACCACTTGGTTGCAATGCTTCATTGCTTCAAAAAGCTACATTTGGTCATCACTGCTCCCGTGGCGGAAACAGTCAACCTCTGCTACCACCTGCTGTCAACACTGTTGTTGTCTAACATTCCTCTTAGCATGCATTGCAGCGCTACAGATGTAAATTCAATCAAAATTCACATCCTCTCCGAATTATTTCTTCGGTTACTGTTCCAGTTGTTTCATTAACTGCTAGTTATGTTATTTGGTAACACTTTTTTTGAAAGTGGTGCTATAAGATTGCTATGAGACAATCATAATTGTGACATGATACTGTCATGAGCATTTATAAATGCGGATAACAGATGTGGGGGGGGGGGGGGGGGCAGCGCAGCCCATCCCTCCTCCTGCAGTCCAGCAAAGGAGCCCTCGCCCCACCGGTATCCAGGGTGGTCCCCCGGGCCACCCACGCGCCCATCTACCGGCCCTCGGGGATGGCAAGAGGGGACGCACCACCAACCCCACACCCGTCCCCAACCCCGTCCGCCCACCCGGGCCACGAGCAGCCGCCGCAGCCCCCCAGCCGACACGGCATGCCACGGGGCCCCCAGCGGCCCACCATGCCCAGGGCAGGGCAGGGTCCCCGCCGTAGCAGGTAACATCCAGCCGATACACCGCCGCCCAGCCAGCGATCCGCGGCGGAGCACAGGGCGGATACCCAGTATCTCACATGAGCAGTATATCACATTCTCGTATGCTGTTTTATCTAATAATTTTATAAATTGTGATTTATTGACCTGTTTTGCATATGCACCAATCGTTTTAAATAAAACAAGAACTAAAATCATGTTGTCCAAATGTTTTATTGCGATCAATATCTGCAATAAAAAAAGAATGACATACTATTTTTGTTTATATGTACAATACATACCTTGTAGTATTTCCTTGTAACAACAAAATCCGTGTTAGCCTTTCTGCATTCGGCGAATGTAATATAATTTGTAATTTCACCTCATTTGGTCACTCAAGTGGCCGGCGTATCAATCTATACCTCACGTCAACACAAGCTGACAGGTTGTTATAATTTTGTCCATGAATGATCAACGAAGTGATAAGAACAATCATACCATCTCATCTACGTCTCATCTACGTCGTGCTGAATCCATTTTTGGAGATTCAGTCACACCAAAGTATAAGTCACAATCCCAGCCAAACTATTTAAAAAAAAAAAAAAAAATTGAGACATATAGTTTGGAAAATATGGTCAACAAAAAGAACTTGGTTCATTAAAAAAATACTTGGAAATACAACAAAATATAATACTGTGCAGGTGTACATATAGCTCAACAAACAGAGTTCTAATCACAATGTTTTAGTTTGTGTTTAAAAATATGGAATAAAGTTCATACAACATACAATTCACGGCGTTGTCACAAAAGAAAAAAACACTGTACGTATTCAAGCAACATGTCCTTTTTCTGACCATCTGTAGATTCAAAATGCATTCCAGAGGGATCATTTCATGCTCTTTCCATCAACAAATGTTAAGTTATGAGTGGAATCATGTCATAAGAATATACAGATGGACATATTTGGATGTGATTTGTGAGCCGACATCTGGCGACGTAAGAGCATCTGATTAGTTTTTCACTACATCTAGACAATCTCCTCTGGCTTGTGTTCAAAACTAGCGAACAGTTCACTGCTTTCAGTTTATTCCACATGCTGCAAGGTGCTGGTGGCGTTGAATCAAACAATAAACACGCTTGCGTTCTTGCCAGGAAGCAACGCGGCAAATGCACACAAATAAATAGCATTATTATGTGAATTAGAATCATTTCATATTTTCATATTTTGAGACGAGTCGACTATGTACAACAATTTAGCAAAGCACAGATGACGAGAAATTAGTCTTTTAATCTGCCGGTTAGCCACGCCTACCGTTGTAGGGCTCTAGCGTCCCCAACAGGTGGATGACGTCAGCGGGAGAATGGGCTCATCGGTTTTACTATTCAGTCCATTGAGGGGGAATTATGCAGAACGAGGAAAACGCGACGAAGGGAGCCGCAAAATGTCATTGTTTCAGTCTCTCTACTCCAATATTTTTACAGGATATTCTTTTTATCCAAGTATTTTTCCCCAATAGCTAAATAAATGGCTTGAGAAGGACCAGTCAGCCCGTCGAGGGGGAACTATTCACAACGAGGAAAACGCAACGAAGAGAGCTGCAAAATGTCATTGTTTCTGTCTCTTTACTTCAATATTTTTACAGGATATTCTTTTAATCCAAGTATTTTCCCCAATTGCTAAATAAATGGCATGGTCATGCCAAATAACAGTCTTGTGCTAAATGGAATATGAAATAATAAAAATGCACCTATTCAGGACGACATGGCAAAATTACTCCATAATGGTCAAAACTGTCAACTTCACCTTCACTGTCGCATCTCCCGAACGATATTTTATGACACCTAAATCAGACATATGTCATTTCCCTTCCCCGGCTTCGGAGAATATAAACAAACCAGGAGGCGTGACAGCTAGCCGACATGCTAACCCGAACCAAGTGATGTTTCAAAGTCTTCGAAGCGGAAAATCACACATAACTAGCCCGGATTATTTGACATGACGGCTGGGTTGTCGATTGTCTTTGTGGATCGGCAAACCGCCCGGCGAGAGAAATTTACAGTTCGTTCCCCGGAGGAGGGCGGCTGCAGTTGTTGTGCAGCTAACGTGCAGCTAATGTGCACGAGGAGAGCTTTTTACATGCCTATCAATGATCAAATGTAAGTAGTCCTTTATTTAAAGAAAGTTTGTAGTGTTTACTTTGTAATCGATGTATTAATATTTGACATAATACAAAACAAGATGTTTACTCACTTCCTGTTAAGTCCAATGGTCCCACAGTAGTAGGGCTTGGCCAATATCCACGGTGAATGGGAACCTTTTGAAACTCCAAAAAGGCGCACACGCCTCTCCCTCATAAAGCAAGATTTTTCTGCAGCCGTTTGGCTGGCGTGATGCGAAAAATAAACGTATTAATCCGCAAAATCAGCTAAATCCTTAGTCCTCATACACAACAGTACGGTTGTTTAGTGAAGAGGACGCCTTCACCCGTACACGTCACAGCGCCCTCCTCCTCAATGCAAGACCGAAGCCGGAAGTCACTCATTTTCATGGCGCGGGATTCAAAAAACTAAATGAATATAGCGATCGCTTCCACACACATCCAAGCGGTCCATATCATTCAGGAGCATTAAATACTATTATGAAATAAACATGCTTTTTCGTGTCACATGCACTTTAAGTGATACTGGTAAAAGTAAAAAAACAAAGTTGTTTTTAGTGCACACCTCAGACATTTTAAGGCTGAGAGATTCCAGACCACGCCCACCCGAACAGTGTTGTTCAACCACGAAGCAGCTGCACCAAAGCAATGACTCACTCTTTGTCCTTGAAATGGCTCAACTCCCATTGGCACGCACACACTCGCACAGACACACCCCACGCATCACCATCCACTGTGCTCAGTGAAGCTCTTAAATGCTGCATCAGGACCATAACTGATGAAATATAGATGTGTATAAAAAGAGCAGCAAGCGAAAGAGGGAATGAAGTAAGTTTCTCCAAAGGGGAGAACGACAAAATCTGAACATGTTTATATGTTGAAATGTGTTTTGTCAAAGAGAATATTTGTTCATGTTGACTATTCTGGATGTATAAATATGTATTGTATATATTCATACTATGGAACTATGTTGACAAGAGTTGAGGAGCTTCATTTAAACAAAGCTTGTGCTTTTTAACCATTTTGTGACATCTATGTAATTTACCTCAAAGCTACAAGCTCCAAACTAGAGCACACGGAAAGCTACTGACGCGCTTACATATTCATGAAAGGCAACATTAGATTAAACTGCTGACGCGACATAGTTCTTCCGTCACAGTGATTGATCGGGTTTGAGCTAGTATAATGTACCTGGTGGGCAAAATATTCTTCCAACATCTCCTAAACTCAAGATGAATTTGAAAATTTGTGTTCTATTGAATACCCAGAACTGGTGGATTGGGACATTTTGACTATTCAAGCTCTTATTAAGTCGGGCTATGAGCAAAATCGAGTATTTTCTACACAATTGTTTTTTTTTTAACAAATTTACCGTGTTTTCCGCACTATAAGGTGCATCGGAGTATATGGCACACTTTCAATGAATGGCCTATTTTAAAACAGTTTTGGAAATATAGGGTGCACATCATTATAAGGCGCAGTAGTAGTAGTGGTAGTAGTAGTAGTTAGGGTTGTTCCGATTTTTGTTCATGTCCTGCTGTGACTTAACAAAAATATAATAAAGAAATCACAGAATATTTGTAACTGAGAAGTTATATACAGTATATGTCAGGGTTGTTCCGATCATGTTTTTTTGCTCCCGATCCGATCCCGATCGTTTTAGTTTGAGTATCTGCCGATCCCGATATTTCCCGATCCGATTGCTTTTTTCCCCCCTCCCGATTCAATTCAAATCATTCCCGATAATTTTTCCCGATCATATACATTTCGGCAACGCATTAAGAAAAAAATGAATAAAACTCGGACGAATATATACATTCAACATACAGTACATAAGTACTGTATTTGTTTATTATGACAATAAATCCTCAAGATGGCATTTACATTATTAAAATTCTTTCTGTGAGAGGGATCCACGGATAGATAGACTTGAAGGATAAATGTGACCTTGTATATTGTGACTAAATATTGCCATCTAGTGTATTTGTTGAGCTTTTAGTAAATGATACTGTAGCCATTTAACTTCTGCCTAAATGCATGATGGGAAGTGCAACCATGACTGTGCGTAGTGGTACCAATTGATATATCTTCTCTGCGTTGAGAAATAAAATAGGGTGTTAAGAAAAAGATCAACTACTACCATTCTTCCCCACATTGCTTCCCACGATAATTCAAATTGTTGAGAGGGATTGTAAGGCTTTAGCCAATTTAAAAAATAAAGTTTCAAAGGCTGCCAAAATTCTCTCTACTCACTTAACGTTGCCTTTTAATTCTATGTATACGTAAAACGCTGCTATTATAGATTGAACACGACAATGCGTGAGTGGGTAGTTCAGCGCATGCATTAATTGCATGAAATATTTAAAAGTTATTACCGCCGTTAACACGATAAATTTTATAGCCCTAGTTTAAGCCAAAACTAAAGACTCTGGATGAGTGTAAGACATTTTGTCTGTAACGTTAAATACAATTAGAAAACGATTTAATTAAAAAATATATATATATTAAAAAAAGGCATGTGCCATATTTTTTTGCCGATTCCGATACTTTGAAAATGACGTGATCGGACATCCTGATCGATCGGGACATCTCTAGTAGTAGTAGTAGTGGTTGGAGTTACGTTATAGATCCACTAGATGGTGCTGCGCTAAAGGGAATGTCATCCATGAGTAACCAATATTGATCCATACATAAGGCGCATCGGATTATAAGGGGCACTGTCTGCTTTTGAGAAAATTGAAGGCTTATAGGTGCGCTGATAGGACCTAGTCATAGACTTCATAATGATATTGACGGGTCACATTCGTCATACCCTACGCCACGCCTTCAACTAGGGGTTCTGCCCACATCATGATGAATTATTGTCTAACACACTTACGCAGCGATCTAACGCCGGACTTAGGTTGGAAAAAGTACAAAAGCTGTACTGCATACAAACAAGAAGGATTGTCTCAGGAGCGATTTGTTCGAGGATTCAAGGTAATTATTATATTTTTCGTACCATGTGAGTCAGTACTAGGGTTTAAGACCAGGAGTGAAAGTGGGCCAGAACGGTCAGGAACGCAGTTCCGGTATAAGATTCAGGGCCGAAATACTGTTCCGGTACACAGTGCTTTGATTCAAAAAATATGACGGCAACTGTCAAAACGTTATGTAAAAAAAATTTTTTTTTAAATGCTGAGCTGCCACACATACATTTCATCTCCAAGAAGAAAACGATCTACCAACATCAGATTTACATGCACAAGTGTTAATAACAAGCATAATAAAGTGCTTGTGTAGCGTAATCCGTTTCCACCTATATTTATCATTTATTTTATTCCACGGACGGCATGGAGGTTTCCCTAGCTGCTGCAGTTATCCGAGTCTGACGATGATGAGTCGCATCAATTTATCCGTTCAATTGGCTGACATATTGACATGTGATCAGCAGAGATAGCTAGCTAGCTAGTGCATGTTTTCTGGAACAGCAACAACAACAAATGTTTTTTGAATTGATGCGACAAAAAAAGGGCGATGCAACAGAAAATAGATCAAATCTTTAAGCGCAAGGAAAGAGTTGAGGAGGCTTATTTATCATATTTAGTTTTATTTGCTCTGATGGGGAGGTTCAGAACATCTTAGCTGTCGATGTGCACTTTGGACTTATATTTGTTCATTTATGTTCGGCTACTTATTCATTTCCTTATGATTTAAAAAAGTCAATGTTTGCGCGATATATTATAAATATATTCCATTTCACTCTGCATAATATAAGTCAATTGTATTTTTCTGAATGTATGTTACTTATATCTTTATTATATAAAAAAAAAAAAGAAAGCAAAAGTAAATGTTGACATTAACTTCAATTTTAATATACATCATGTGTTCTTAATTAGTTAAAATTTAGATTTGGCATTTAGTATGTGAGGAAATGAAGGAAAATAAAAATTAGGAGATGGAGTTTGGGGTTATTGCTGTTTTTGTTAACTTTTATTTTGCAAATCATTGAAAAAAATACAATTTTGAATGAAAACAATTTTATGTGTTATAGAAATAACTGTGCCAAAACAGTTTATTTTGCATTTCAGTAGTTTAGGAGGTTAGCCACCCCCCCTAAAAAAAAGAAAAGAAAAAAATAAATAAACAAAATTTCTCGCTCCGTGGCAACCTTCACGTCGGGGAGTTCCTGTAAGAAATTCTAGCCACTTTCACCCCTGGTTAAGACTAAGGTGAACGCATGGAGTTTGGCCTTTTGGCCGGGTTGCCGGATTTTCACCGGCCCGTGTCGTTGGAGCTGCCCCAGCGCGGGTCCGGTGGTTCGGCTGGCGGGATTCCGGCAATTTGGCTAAGAGGTCAGATTCCGTCAATAACTTCTACGAACACAAAGCTTTTCTTCAGTTGAATAAAGAGATACACAAGTTAATTCAACTTCCTGCCATCTGGTGGAAGAGCATTTATTTGTTCTCTTTAAAAGCAGTATTTTTAGTGAAAAAATCAAATTTGAGCAAATTAAGTAAAATTAGATAATTTCACTGAATCCAAAGGCCCATACAAGAACTGAGTAATTAAAAACGGTCTTGGCTTGATTAACGACAGCATGTTAAAGGCAGTCATCAGCTGGGCTATTATCATAACACAAACGCCCGCATATCACATGAGTTATATCCACTTTGCGACCCCTTGTTATAGTTTGCGTACACGTGTTGGTTGCGACTAGGTGCCAATTTTTGCAATACTTGGATGGCAAATATTTGCCAAATAATTCAATCTGATAAATCTGTAAACAAAGTAGCGGAAAATCAGGTTCGAAAGGTCTTTCTACGATGGCCTAGTAAACACGGTCACACGTGCTGACCTACATTTACAAATGAAATTGTATTATTTGTTCCATGAAATGTTATTAATTCATTGTCAACAATCTGTACTGTGCGTGGAAAATGTATTTTTGCCCAATCAGATTTCAGCCTTCATGTCAGAAGTGGATAGCTACTTTTGATATCGCTAATATAATGGTGACGCGCTGGAAAATATTGAACCCAGACACACTCCAATTAAACATGTGAATCTCCTTGCTGCTTTTCATCTCAACGTTATCTAATTTTGCTCATGAATTCGATAATTAATTGGATAGTCAGTTCAGTTTAGTGACTAATGATCTGGGAAACGGGTTCAGTCCGGAAAGCAGACCGCGGTCTATTTTTGATGACATTTGGATGCCAATTTGATGGTCATTAAAGCGGAATGCTTGGATGAGAGATGAACTCTAGATTGTCTAGGGATCATGAGGTGGTCATTCTCACCGAAAAACTGTTCACCATTTTGTTTTAGTCAAGTCTGTTTCCAACTTTGGGTAAGGGGGTTTCCACAATGTTCATAAAGCAGGGGTGTCCAAACTTTTTCCAAAGGGGGCCAGATATGGTGTGGTAAAAATGTTGGGGGCCGACCTTGGCTGACGTAGAACAATATATTTAAGCAAATTTTAGCAAGCCATTCTGTGTGTCACATTTGCTTTATTTATTTCTTTTTTTAAATTATTTTGACTCCCGGGCTCTTGTGAAATACTGCTGCTGTAAAATTAAACTAGCTTCAATTTGCTTCAATTTCTCGCTACGTATCTTCCCTGTAATCCTGTCGTACATGTCAACGTGTCTTGTTTGGTAATATCGCCTCACATTGAACTAGTGCTGCAACGATTAATCGATTAACTCGAGTATTCGATTAGAAAAAAATATTCGAATTAAATTTTGTTGCTTCGAGTATTCGTGTAATTAAAGTGCCGTTGTAATGGTGATTGACGAATTGATTAGGGTGAATACACTGCCCTCTGGTCTGCCTCTTTTCACATGGCTGAATCCAACTGCTCCCTGTTAAGACCAACGTAAGCTAAGTTTTTGTTTGAGCTAATGTTTTTAATGTATTCATAACTTAGTTTATCGGTATATTCAGTCGTTTTTTTGTGAGAATATGTGTCTGAAACATTGTAAAGAGCACTGTAAAAAAAAAACTAGCATTTTATAGCATTTAAGCTAGCCGACTTTTTCTACGTAGGTTAGCCAATTGTTATTTTGTTGGACATAGATCCTCATTTTTTAACATTTTTTTACACCCGTTTGAGGCTCAGCTCAGGTACCGTATTTTTCGGACTATAAGTCGCGTTTTTTTTCATATTTTGGCTGGGGGTGCGACTTGTACTCAGGAGCGACTTATGTGTGGAATTATTAACACATTATGATATAATTTCACATGTTATTTTGGTGTTTTGCAGTGACACTGATGGTTTTGTAAAGTTGTTAGCATGTTCTTATGCCATAGTTGTCTGAATAACTCTTTATAGCTATGGCCACGTTCGCGTTCTGCCTTTGGCAATGTATGTTCAATTGTATTATTGACTTTTTTATATTGAAATGGATGCATTTAGTTTGTGGCGCTTTCATGCCCACTTGGGAGCGCACTCGCACTTGTTTACGTGAAGAAGAGCGCTCGCACGCCAGAAGAAGACGGACAGCTACGTAGCTCTGAGTGAGTGAGTGGGCGAGTTAGCGAGAGAGAAAGACGGCTGCGAACCTACGTTCATTGTTTATGCTTTTAAAATATCTCTACAGAGGCAATGCCTGCGTGTATCATCTTTTCTGTTGTTGTTGTGTGTTTTCCACCCGCGATCGGACACTTAGAGCCAGTTGTGCGGTTGTTTTACCGGTGTGCTAATGCTAGCGAACGCATGTTAACCTGTTACGTTATTGCTGTAATAGTACCTAATTATCATTTATTTACGTTGATGCGAACCTGTTTGCTATCGAGGACCAAATTGATTCAGCAAATTATGCGGACGTCCAGCATTGTCTTTTTGGACTTCGCTGTATATAGCCAGGACCGAGCGGTAGCGTCCTGGTGAGGACAGTATATTCGCATTTCGTTGTTCATGCACTGTACACTGTACATTTATTCAGCATTTTGTTCTCTATTGTGTTTTTATATTAAATTGCCTTTCAAGATGACATATCTGTTCTATGTGTTGGATTTTATCAAGTAAATTTCCCCCAAAAATGCGACTTATACTCCGGTGCGACTTATATATGTTTTTTTTCTCTCTTTGTTGGGCATTTTATGGCTTGTGCGACTTATACTCAGGTGCGACTTGTAGTCCGAAAAATACGGTACTCGATTATTCGAACTAACTAGTCCATCGATTAATTGACTGCTAAAATATTCGATAGCTGCAGCCCTACATTGAACGCTTTAAAAACAGCGACTGTCTCTTTGCAAATGACACAGACACAGTTGTTGCGTATTTTAGTGAAGAAATTGTCCAATTTCCACCTATCTTTGACGCGTCGGCCGTCACAGTCAACTTTCTTGTTGATTGTCGCCATTTTAGAAAATTGGGAGTAAAAGGTAACACGGGGTAATGTTGCTTAGAGTGCTGCTTCCTTTTAGTGGGTAAATGAGGAGCAGCATTTAGTGTGTAAGCTACTTCATATGCTGGTAGCAGTACTGCTGACCAATTTATTAAGTCTGTGTGCGGGCCAGATGTTATTGATTTTATGACAGAGGCTGGGGGCCAGATAAAATTTGACCACAGGTCGCATTTGGCCCCCGGGCCGGACTTTGGACATGTCTGTCATAAAGGTATACTTGGCTGAGTTTAGCGTTGAAGAATGTGATTGACAGTGCTCCACCTCGAACTCTTAGTGAGCCAGAAACCTTTCCAGGAGGGTGAAAGCCACTTTATAATCTCTTCCACGTTACTGTATGGTCATTTACACCTACAGGAAGTATCTCCAAATACTTTTGCCCAGATGTGTGGGAGGTTTTTGCTTCCCACGCATTACATGGGAAACACCATTTGTGATCCATATGTGCTGCTTATATGAAGCAGTGGTCGTTTCAAGCATTGGTGGTACTCGCACCATGTGCTTAAGTAGAAGAACAGATACTAGTAAAAAGCATAGGCGGAGTTTGACTTTTGAGGCAGGGGGGCACAACATGTTGATGACCCCGAAATGCAGTGTCAGCAATAAAATTACCTTAGAAGAATATTTATAATAATAAGTTGACAATGAGCGTTTTTTTGTTTCCCATCATTCTTGGGGGGAGTTCTAAATCAGGCTGCTTAGTCAATACTTTTAGCCAAGATCGTCATCCATTGAAGAGTTGTGCCAATGTAGTTACCGCAGTAAAAAATCATATCCCCTGGGCGGAGCCATATGGAGGTAGATTTGTGTCTTTATTATTCAATCAAAAAAAAAGTTGCTTCAAAAAAAAAAAAAAAAAAAAAAAAAGTTGCTGCAATCAAAATATATATTTTTCATTTAAAAAAAAAAAAAAAAGTGGCTTCAATCAAAAAAAAAATGCCAAAATAAATATCAAACTAAAAAAAATTCATGTGTCAGCTATTTTTCTTTGATTAATTTTTTTTTTTTTTCTTTTAATTGGAGTCCATTTTTTTTTTTTTTTTTTGATTGAAGATACTTTTTTGATTGAAGTAATGTTGATTTGTGTTTGGGCCAAATTTTGGCTAGGATTTTATTATTCAATCAAAAAATAAGTTGCTTCAAAAAAATGTATACTTTCAAAAAGAAAAATCACTTAAATCAAAAAAAGAGTTTCAATCATAGAAAGCATTTTTGAATGCAAAAAAATATTTGAGATTGAAAGAATTGCATTTGAACACTTAAATTATTCATTGAAAAAGTTTTCTTTGATTAAAGCAATCCTTTTTGTGTTTGAGCCATATTATCAGTAGGACATTTTATTCCAAATTATTCAATCCCAAAAAAGAGTTGCTTACATAAAAAAAAAAATAATAATAATAAATTAAAAAAAAAAATCAAAGAAAAAAATCATCTGAAAAATAAAATTGCCCTCCGCTATTTTTTAAAAATTATATGCAAAGCAAATGACCGTCTAAGGTGCTAGTCACATGATCTGTTTGAAAAATAATTTTGACCCATTATAAAAATATACATTTTTTTGTTTATTTCATACATTTTTTTTGCAGTTTTATTGCTTTACACCTTTTATATATAAAGGAAAGTCAATTACATGCAATGACACTTTCGGCCACCGGGGGGGGAGGGGGGGCACCCTTAAAATCCGCTTATGGTAAAAATTAGGGAAAAAAAGAAGTACGAATTCAACTCCTGTCCTTAAAGTGCGTATGACACAAAAAAGCATGTTTATTTCATACTTCACGCGGTGTTATATGCTCCTGAATGAAATGGACAGCTTGGGTGTGTGTGGAAGCGATCGTTTTATATATTCAATTTTTGAATCCCGCGCCACAAAAATGAAAGAATTCAGGCTCCAGTCTCGGGTTTGGGACGAATGCCAATGTGACGTCACCTGGGTCAGCATCTCACAATACAGCATTGCTTTATAGCATGCAGATGGACTGCGGATTCAGCTGATTTTGCGGATTAATTCGTTTATTTTTCGCGTCACGCCAACCAAACGGCTGCAGGCTTTTGTAGCTGCACCAGGGAGAGGCGTGTGAGCCTTTTGGGTTTCAGAAAGTTCCTGTTCACCCCGAGATCGGCCAAGAGAAGCGTGCGACAACTGTGGGACTATTGGACTTACGAGGAAGTGAGTAAACATCGTGTTTTGTATTATGTCAAATACTGGGATCATGGCACACGTTTCAATACGGAGTTGGCTTGCATTTTATGGCTGACATTTTCCTCCTTGTCCACCGAGTATGCCACTCGGCCGACGACCAGCGGCTTGTCGCCCTCCCCCCGCCGGGAGAGTGCTATACTCGGCTTATTGCCCTGTTCGTATGCCCGGTGTTCTGTCAAATTGTCATCAGAAGTTGCCACTTTGTGTTAAAAATGGCAGCGAATACAGCAATTAAAAAGTAAACACTACAAATTTTCTTTAAATAAAGGAATATTTACTTACGTTTGATCATGGACGGACATGTAGAAAAGTTCTCCACAGACACATTCTGCCTTGTAAGCTGCACACAACAACTGCACGCCGCTCTCTCATTGTTTACCACTCTTAGGTAGTTTTGTGTGATTTTTCGCTCCGAAAAGCAAAAATAAGACTTTGGCTACGTTCATACTACAGGTCTTAATGCACGAATCCGATTTTTTCGTGTTTTTCCGACTCGAGTGAGGCATTAACTTGACGGTCTGAAAGTGACAAGTCGCATAGAACTGGACCATTTCAAATCCGATCTGGGTCACTTTCGTATGTGGTTCAAATCCGATCTGGGCCACATTTTCCCAGACTGTCACGGCGGTCTGTAGTGTCCAGTCTCTCAAATCGGAATTCATGCAGCAATTACGTCATCAAAAAGCGAGAGCGACGCTACGGTAGCGGTGCAGCTGTGCGTCATTAGCGCCTAGCTTGCCTTGAACACGGCTTTTAGGAAGGGTCGGACTTGATAACAGTCACAAAAAAAATAAAAATGGGTTGAGGATAAGCCTGAGAATCATCGGTTTTCTGCCTGGTCCATATAAGCTATATTTCAACATTGCTTACACGGCCGAGAGTCAGGGCAAACTGCCCGTATGTGTTTGTGACATGCACGGACAGTGCGTGCATGCTATCGATCCATATACTTTGAATATAAGCCTAGACGGGGATTATTTATGTCTGTTATTTGTGTCCTCTTTTTAAAAACCAAAATATGATATTCGTGGAATGACGGATGACAGCCAGCATGTGTGGTCGTTTGTTTTGATACTTCTGCGCATGCGGGTCGTTTTGCTCAGTGCGTGTTGGACTGCGAATTAGTGCGCATGCGTAATACTTGAATGGTCTCAATGGACAAAGGCAGTCTGAACGGACACGCCAAAAAAAACAGATATGATAAAAAATCAGATTTGTGCATTAAGACCTGTAGTATAAACCTAGCCTTTGAGACGTCAATTGGTTCGGTTTAGCATGTCGGCTAGCAGTCACGCCTACTGGTTTGTTTACTGTCTCCAAAGCTGGGGCAGACAAAAGCCAAACTCCGGTGGCATAACATATCGTTGGGAGGTGCCAAGAAGTTCAACAAAAATATACAATGTAGTTTTTATCAGGTTTCGTTAAAACTGGTTACATAGGAAATGCTAGCCAATTAGCACCGCGTTTCTGTACCGAACTCTATATGCCAGCAAAATAGGGCTGCAACTAACGATTATTTTCATAATAGAATAATCAGACGATTAATTAAACAATTGATCGTTTAATCGAATAAATGTCACTTCGTTCAATTACCTTCACAATTTACTTTGGAGTGGTTTTCGGCATGTTGTTATCAATGAACACAAAATGGATGACGTAGGCAACTAATTTATTAATCGATTTAACCGATTAGTTGTTACAGCTTTATTAAGGAGCTAGTTTAGACAGTAAGATGTCCGAAAATAATGTGAATTTGTTGTTTTCCAAAGTAAAAGCAGATTTTTGTTCATGTCCTACTGTGACTTAACAAAAATATAATGAAGAAATCAGAGAATATTTACAACTGAGAAGTTATATACAGTATATGTTAGGGTTGTTCCGATCATGTTTTTTCGCTCCCGATCCGATCCCGATCGTTTTAGTTTGATTATCTGCCGATTCCGATATTTCCCGATCTGATTTCTTTTTTTTTTTGCTCCCGATTCAATTCCAATCATTCCCGATATTTTTTCCCGATCATATACATTTTGGCAATGCATTAAGAAAAAAATGAATAAAACTCGGACAAATATATACATTCAACATACAGTACATAAGTACTGTATTTGTTTATTATGACAATAAAGCCTCAAGATGGCATTTACATAATTAACATTCTTTCTGTGAGAGGGATCCACGGATAGAAAGACTTGTGACTTTGTATATTGTGACTAAATATTGCCATCTAGTGTATTTGTTGAGCTTTCAGTAAATGATACTGTAGCCATGCCCAAATGCATGATGGGAAGTGGAACCATGACTGCGTAGTACTACCAATTGGCATATCTTCTCTGCGTTGGGAAATAACATAAGGTGGTATGAAAAAGATCAGTTGCTACCTTGCTTCCCCACATTGCTTCCCATGATATTTCTAATCGTAGGGAGAGGGATTGTAAGGCTTTAGCCAATTAAAAAAAGGCTCCAAAAGCTGCCATAATTCACTCTACTCATTTTACACTGCCTTTTATCCCTCTATATAGGTACAACGGCGCCATTACAGATTGAGCGCGACAATGCGTGAGTGGGTCGTGCAGCGCATGCATTAATTGCGTTAAATATTTTAAACGTGATACATTTTTTAAAAAATTAATTACCGCCGTTATCGGGATAAATTTGATAGCCCTACCTTAAGCCTAAACTAAAGACTCTGAATGAGTGTAACATATTATGTTTGTAACGTTAAATACAATTAGAAAACAATTTAATTAAAAAATATACAGTATATATATTTTAAAAAAGGCATGGCCGATATTTTTTTGCCGATTCCGATACTTTGAAAATGACGTGATCGGACCCGATCGGGACATCTCTAGTATATGTTATAATTTCATTAATCTCTACAGAAAAAATATTTTTCTTCTGTGGTTTTATGGCTGTTGGAAACAAAATCTGAAAGAGTACATACAGTTAGTACTCGCCGATACAGATGTCAACAACTAAATGGTTACCAGTAGCGCATGATGTCAACAAGTTCACAATTTTTCGTGACTAGTGGTAGAATCATGTATGTCGTTGTCCAACTAGTATACTAAAGTTCATGGATGTCTTATAGTCATGGAAAAATTTTACTAGTATGACAGTAATTCTACTCGTTTTGAGGTTTGAAGCTGAATTGTCTTACAAGTGAGGACAAAGAACGAACCAGTACATAGACCTAAACACGTATAGGGCACTTCATGGAAGTAGAAGGTACCAATACCTGAGTAAAAGTTCTCAGAAAAATACAGGTACATAATGTACAGAAACCTGAAAATTGTACAGTAAAGCTTGGCTCTGTTGTACTTGTTCGTCCACTTTCACTCACTTTCAACACCACTCCCCCCCGCCTCATTTTCATGGCCCAGGAGAACAACGGTGGGATTCATGTGCTCTCCTACGTGACGCCCTCTTTATTCTATCTGTCCCCTGGCCCACCCAAAACACTCCTCCAACCTCCCCGTCCTCCGCCTCACGCTGGTTCCTTCCTCTTGTTTTGGGCCGGTGCACACAGGGGGCCCTCGGGTGGGCTCGTCCCCTGTCCTGACACAGCCTCAATGGTTCCTCTGTTGGACCCCCTCCCCATCCCTGCCCGCAGAAGAGGATAATAAGAGACACGGTCGCGTCTGATCAGCCGCCCCTCATTATACAGGAACGTAGCGGGCTTTATCGACGTACATTACGTTACATAATGTCTTCTCGTGGCACTCGTATGGCCGCGCGGGTCAGCCTCATGTGCGTAATGTGGTTTCGGCAAGGGCGTAGTTTTGCATAGGGACGGTAGGGACATAACACTACCAACTTTTTAGGATGATCAAATTGTCCCCACCAACTTATAAGCAACCTTATTTGCATTATATAATGACTTCAGTTATACAGGTCATTTGGATTGTCTTCCTATATGCCGTAAGGATAGAATTGACCCTACTATTATTACGTGAATTATTTTTCATAATATTCAGACTTGCATTTACCCCTTTTCACTTGCTGAATGTGCCAGTCCATTTTTTCCCTCAAACACATGTTTGATTGGTTGATTACTTATACAACATGCTGACAACATGCCGCCTCCTCCGCCCCTTTTAAAGAGACAGCCAGCAGCACCAGCAGCCACTGTAAGCAATGTAAAAAGACGTCAATGTTGTGGAGGTGGGGAACACACCACAAGTTTTGCTGTTGAAAATCCGATCTGCATCAGAGTTAGCTTAACATTAAACTGTGGATTTGCTAACCTGAAAAACTCTGTAGGAAGCTGCTTAGAGAGAAGTGTCCTCCTGCATGTGTTTTCTCCTTAAACTGTGAGAAATGTAGTGAACCGAGGTTTACTCACTTCTCCGCAATTGTCATTTTTGTTTAATCTATGTGGCCTTAAAGCATCCTAAAGAAGCTTTCATTTTCCGTTGAGTTTGGCTGTGGTTGTGGACAAAAGCAGTAGTGTTTTATCTGAAGGAAGGCTCCATTTTTATTTATTTTCATTATTCCCTGACTAAGAAGTTTCTTCAGTTATATTTGATTAATTTATTTAGACAGACAATGTTGAGTGGTCTTCAGACAAATGTTTATATTTTTGCATTCCTGGATAGTTAACAGATGATTAACAAGTTTGTATTTATTGTGTATGTTAATTAGGGCCAGCCCAGGCCATTTGGGGGCCCTAAGCAAAATAATGCCAAGGGGACCATATTTTTGACTTACAGTGTACCGTGAAACCCATACATGCAATCCAACCCATACGTCCATATTTTGTATATTAATCGGATTTTTCGTTTCTCTGCTCCAGAAGGATAAATTCTCTTCGACATATTTGTTCATCTATTTTTCAAGCAAGTTTGAGCACCAATCATCGCAAAGCAGGTTCAACGTCACTCCCCAGGTTGCCAGATTGTAATGACAAGAAAATGGATGTTTGCATAGATAAACGGCAATGCGCGCCACATTATTCACGATGCTCTATTAACAACGTATAAAATGAGGTTGCCAGATTGGGGGCCCCCTAGTGGTCAAGGGCCCTAAGCAGCTGCACAGTCTGCGTATAGGCTGGGCTGGCCTTGATGTTAATGTAATTTATGTTCAAATATTGCAATTTAAATTTGCTAATAAAATCCAGACATTTTTGTTTTCAAAATGTTTCTTTATTAGTTTTTGAAAACAAAGGTTTGATTCGAAAGGTTTATCACCTGAACCAATACATATGAAAGTTAGCGTAAGTCAAGAAGACTTATTTTGCATTAATCATTTAGCCAACCAATTAATTAGGTTGATATTCGTGAGAAATGTTGCCATGACTCCCATTCACCCAATCAGTTTGGTCTTATTAATGTCCTGTCCCCAACAAAAAGTGTACATGCAGATTATGCTGTTTATATCGACCGTACCAATGTTGAGACCAAACCTACGCCCTTGGGTTTCGGGTATTGCTTTGTTGAATAATAGCAAAATGCCATTTTAAAGTCAAATGGCTGAGAGAACACGTACGGCATTTGATGACGTTGTGCTACAGTTCTGTACAGTTCTGCCATTATACAATGTGTACTTGCTAGGGTTGTTCCGATCATGTTTTTTTTGTACTGTATTTGTTTATTATGACAATAAATCCTCAAGATGGCATTTACATTATTAACACTCTTTCTGTGAGAGGGATCCACGGATAAAAAGACTTGTAATTCTTAAAGGATAAATGTGACTTTGTATATTGTGACTAAATATTGCCATCTAGTGTATTTGTTGAGTTTTCAGTAAATGATACTGCAGCCATTTAACTTCTGCCCAAATGCATGATGGGAAGTGCAACAATGACTGTGCGTAGGGGAACCAGTTGATATATCTTCTCTGCGTTGGGAAAGAACATAGGGTGTTAAGAAAATGATCATCTACTACCTTTCTTCCCCACATTGCCTCCCACGTTATTTTTAATTCCTAAGAGAGGTATTGTAATGCTTTAGCCACATAAAAAAGGGTTCCAAAGGCTGTCAAAATTCTCTCTACTCATTATACGCTGCCTTTCAGCGCTATCTATAGGTAAAACGGCGTCTTTATAGATTGAACGCGACAATGCGTGAGTGGGTCGTGCAGCGCATGCGCGCGGTTAACGCGATAAATTTGATAGCCCTACTTTAAGCCAAAACTATTCTGGATGAGTGTAAGACATTTTGTCTGTAACGTTAAATACAATTAGAAAACGATTTAAAAAAAAAAAAAAAAATTTAAAAAAGGCATGTCCGATATTTTTTTGCCGATTCCAATACTTTTAAAATGACATGATCGGACCCGATCGATCGGTCTTTAGTACTTGTAGTAGGATGCTGGTCAAGTTAATCCAGTACTTCTCAAATAGTGGGGCGCGCCCCCCTGGGGGGGCACAGAGCGATGCCAGGGGGGGTGCATGTGACCTCGGGGAACATGTTTTTTTTTTTTTTGGCCGTACTGGAATAAAGTGTACTTGCACATCCACTCAGTAGGTGGCAGTGGCACTCTCATTTTCAGAGTGCGCGCAGTATTTTTGAACTAAGGAAGAGCACTCAGCACACACAAACAACAGATATGAAGAGCAGTGTGCCACCGCCGTTTTCGAAAGCCATTTTCCGACCGGACTCACTCACGCAGCGACCCACTGTCTTGTCCGGTTCTCACGCCGCCGCCCGAGAAGTGCCATTTTCGGCTTGGGATCGTCACGACGACCGCCCTCACCTACGATTCTACCTCGGCCGTCGTGAATGCGCTTTTTTCGTGCCGTTTGCCTTTTAGCTTTGACTTTTAATACAGTGGGTGATGATGAAAGACCACTGTTTACTGTGTCTAAAAATAATTATAGCAGACAGCCAGAAGCCAAATCAATTAAGACGCCACTTAAAGACATTAGACCCCAATCTCATTGTTAAGCCGCTTGATTTTTTTCAGTGAAAACGTGCCGAATATTGCCAACAATCGTCCTGCTTTGTCAGTGTTATATCAGTAAACCAGTGAGCATTGTTAGCATGCTCATTGCAAAATAACTCCACACCATTGCAAAGGAGGTAAATACTGTGAGCAGCAAAAATAAAAACTGTCCTGTCCAAGGACACTTTTTCCCCCCTTTTATTCAGTTTTGTTTTTTCGGTCAAATTTTTTGGCATATTGTCCTCATGAGTGAATGTTTCTAATCAATTTTAATTTGTTATTATTTACTGATTTTATTACATTTTATTTTTCTGTATCAAATGGTCAAAAATGTACCTTGAGTGTATTTAGTTTGGATGTGAATTTTTTTTTTTTTTTTAATTCAGGCAAATTGATGCACGTCAAGTCTTCTCTGATATAAACAAAACAATGTTAATAAAGTTATACTTTATTATAAGTTGATCTATGTTACTTTATTTCTTTATTAGAAAAAAAGGACACAATGTTAGGCAGATGCGTATTTATAATAGTAATTTTATAGACAAATGATACTATTTACAGTGGCGGCAGAGAGTTTGGGGGGGCGCGAAACATTTACGTCTTCCTTGGGGGGGTGTGACAGAAAATAATTGAGAAGCACTGAGTTAATCAAACTTGTAAGGTTGTTTGAGGTGGCGGGTTATGAGGAGCGTGAGCAATGGTTAAATTCCTTTCAAGTGAGGGTGATAGTTATTGACTAGATGTCAGACACACAAACTTTGGTCATGAGACGCATCCATTCTTCAGCCAAGACAAAAGCACTTCCTTCTTACGTTCTGTCCATCTTTTTTGGTCTGTCTTCCTATTCTTGTGATCTCTTTCCCGCCTAACTTCACCCTTCTTTCACTCAATACCATGTTTTTCTACTCCCTTTGATCAACACTTCTCCCTCCTTCTTTTGATAGACTCCTTCTTTCCTTCATCCCCTCTGTGTTTTTCCCCTTTCCTCCTTCATTTAGTACCAGTTCCTTAGTTCCAGCCATCCTTCTTTCCTTTCTTCTGTCTCTCCTCCTCCTATCCTTCTCTACAACCCTTACATTTCCTTCAAATCAAACTTTTATGCTTTCTTTACTTCAATCCTTCCTTTTTACCCTTCCTCCCTCATTCAGACAGTGGACGATGCGGTACCTCATTCCCACGGTGACCAATGTCTGCTTTAATGTATTTTCTATGGTGTGTTTCAAAACAAATTTGTTGCAGTTGGACCATCTGCTAGCCTTGGCACTGGTGTAAATGCCCTTAAACCCTTTAGAGCAGGGGTCCCCAACCTTTTTTGCACCACGGACCGGTGTGATTTGGGTCTTTTTTCCACGGACCGGTGTTCTGTCAAATTTTGCACCCTTATAAAATTTTGCTCCCAAAGCTTTTGTGGCGGTGAAAAAAGCCCTCCTTTATATTCAGTTGGACTCTCGGTGTTATCCAACGGTGCTAAAAAACTATTTACATGAACATACAGTGCCCTCCATAATTATTGGCACCCCTGGTTAAGATGTGTTTTTTAGCTTCTAATAATTTTTTTAAAATTCAAATAATATGGGACCTTAAGGGAAAAAAAAGAAAAATCCAACCTTCAATACAAGTGCATTTATTCAGTTGTGAAAAAATACCACATAAAGAAATAATTATTTGACATCAAATAATGTGTGTCAACATTATTAGCACCCCTGGTGTTAATACTTTGTACTTTTGCCAACAAAACAGCACCTAATCTTCTCCTATAATGTTTCACAAGATGGGAAAAGACAGAAAGAGGGATCTTCAGCCATTCCTCTTTGCAGAATCTCTCTAAATCACCCACAGACCTGGGTCCTCTCCTTTGTACTCTCCTCTTCAGCTCACCCAGCAACAGATTTTGATTTAAAATGTCCTGGTATTTCAAAGCATTCATGATGTCATGCACCCTAACAAGGTTCCCAGGGCCTTTGGCAGCGAAACAGCCCCACAGCATCACTGACCCACCCCCATACTTCACAGTAGGTATGAGGTGCTTTTCAGCATGCGCATCTTTCATGGCACGCCAGACCCATTTAGAGTGTTTGTTGCCAAAAAGCTCAATCTTGGTCTCATCTGACCATAGCACACGGTCCCAGCTGAAGCCTGGGAGAGCCTGGGAGAACTAGATTAATATAAAATATTTTTAAAAATATATAATAAAAATAAATTACTTTGAATCCTCGAACAAATCACTCCCGAGACAATTCTTCCTGTTTGTATGCGGTACAGCTTTCATACTTTTTCAACCTAAATCCGCCGTTAGATTGCTGCGTGTGTGTGTTTGAGAATAACTCCTCTTGATGTGGGCCGTGATATTTTAGCTTAAGGTGATCATACCGTTAGAATATCATACCGGCACATGCCTGCTGGTAAGGGTGTAACGGTACATGTATTTGTATTGAAGCGTTTCGGTACGTGGTGCTCGGTTCGGAACGGAGGCATACCGAACAAGTTTCTGACGTAATGTAACCCTTACTTTTTGAGGCTGTGAGTCGATCGGGTTACAGTTTCTTTGTGTAGATTATATATACTCTGTCTTCTCTACTGTAATGAGGACCAACACGGTAGGACAGTATAACCCAGAAACGTCAACGGCGCGACAACGTGGCCGCCGCGAGAACGCAGTGAAACGCGAGCGTTAAAGTCAATCAGCCAATGCACATCAGTCGCAGTGCGGCCACATGTTAGACGTGTCCCAGAAGCGGCTCAACACGACGCACGCGAAAAGAACGGCAGAGCTTATTATTTGACGCGAGACGCTACCCTCCTCCGTCAATACTACTACCGGTTGCTAGGATCGGGCAGACCGGAAGTCACTCGTGTAAAAATACGGTGGATCCGGTTGATTTTCAAACTAATATGCAATCGTAGCCCACTTTTTGAGTCCATCAGATCTCTTGAGTGGTAGATCGGGGCACAGTTGACCAACAGGGCCCCGTGTTCAATACAAACCCTCCTACCACAACAAAACAAGTAGGAATGAATATTCACAGAGAAACTAAAGTTATACAACATAAAATATACAATATCAATGAATACTACATCACATTTGTAAAATATAAAAACATAATAAAATAAATAATAGCCCATTTAAATAAAATAAATTGAAATGAGCTAAAACACCTGTAATTAAATATAGGAATAATGTATATATATATATATATTTATATTTATATATACTCACCAGCCACTTTATTAGGTACACCTGTCCAACTGCTCGTTAACACTTAATTTCTAATCAGCCAATCACATGGCGGAAACTCAGTGCATTTAGGCATGTAGACATGGTTTAAGACAATCTCCTGCAGTTCAAACCGAGCATCAGTATGGGGAAGAAAGGATTTGAGTGACTTTGAACGTGGCATGGTTGTTGGTGCCAGAAGGACTGGTCTGAGTATTTCAGAAATTGCTGATCTACTGGGATTTTCACGCACAACCATCTCAAGGGTTTACAGAGAATGGTCCGAAAAAGAAAAAATATCCAGTGAGCGGCAGTTCTGTGGGCGGAAATTCCTTGTTGATGCCAGAGATCAGAGGAGAATGGCCAGACTGGTTCGAGCTGATAGAAAGGCAACAGTGACTCAAATAACCACCCGTTACAAGCAAGGTAGGCAGAAGAGCATCTCTGAACGCACAATATGTCGAACTTTGAGGTAGATGGGCTAGAGCAGCAGAAGACCACGCCGGGTGCCATTCCTTTCAGCTAAAAACAGGAAACTGAGGCTACAATTTGCACAAGCTCATCGAAATTGGACAATAGAAGATTGGAAAAATGTTGCCTGGTCTGATGAGTCTCGATTTCTGCTGCGACATTCGGATGGTAGGGTCAGAATTTGGCGTCAACAACATGAAAGCATGGATCCATCCTGCCTTGTATCAACGGTTCAGGCTGGTGGTGGTGGTGTAATGGTGTGTGGAATATTTTCTTGGCATTCTTTGGGCCCCTTGGTACCAACTGAGCATCGTTGGAACGCCACAGCCTACCTGAGTATTGTTGCTGACCATGTCCATCCCTTTATGACCACAATGTACCCAACTTCTGATGGCTACTTTCAGCAGGATAATGCGCCATGTCATAAAGCTGGAATCATCTCAGACTGGTTTACTGAACATGACAATGAGTTCACTGTACTCAAGTGGCCTCCACAGTCACCAGATCTCAATCCAATGCAGCATCTTTGGGATGTGGTGGAACGGGAGATTCGCATCATGGATGTGCAGCCGACAAATCTGCACCAACTGTGTGATGCCATCATGTCAATATAGACCAAAATCTCTGAGGAATGCTTCCAGCACCTTGTTGAATCTATGCCACGAAGAATTGAGGCAGTTCTGAAGGCAAAAGGGGGTCCAACCCGTTACTAGCATGGTGTACCTAATAGAGTGGCCGGTGAGTGTACATGTGCAACACGAAAATGGCGTAAATTAATGCTTAACGACATGGCGCGGTCGTTAAGTGAGAGAGCTGCGTGCAGTTGTTGTTGTGTGCAGCTAATATGGCAAACATAAATTAATATTCCTTTCTTTAAAGAAAGTTTGTCGTGTTGCTTTGGAATCGCTGCATTCGCGGACATTTTAAACGTTACACGCATGCCAAATTTGTCAGAACAAATACAGCAAATATAAAATAACAAGGGCTGTCAAAATTATCGCGTTAACGGGCGGTAATTAATTCTTTTAATTAATCACGTTAAAATATTTGACGCAATTAACGCACATGCCCCGCTCAAACAGATTAAAATGACAGCACAGTGACATGCCCACTTGTTACTTGTGTTTTTTGTCCCCCTCTGCTGGCGCTTTGGTGCGACTGAATTTATGGGTTTAAGCAAAATGAGCATTGTGTGATTATTCACATGATCAATGGTGAGCTACTAGTTTATTTTTTTGATTGAAAATTTTTACAAATTTTATTAAAACGAAAACATTAAGAGGGGTTTTATAACTTGTACTAACATTTATCCAAGAACTACAAGTCTTTCTATCCATGGATCGCTTTAATAGAATGTTAATGTTAATGCCATCTTGTTGATTTATTGTTATAATAAACAAATACAGTACTTATGTACAGAATGTTGAATGTATATATCTATCTTGTGTCTTATCTTTCCATTCCAACAATAATTTACAGAAAAATATGGCATATTTTATCGATGGTTTGAATTGCGATGAATTACGATTAATTAATTTTTAAGCTGTGATTAACTCTATTAAAAATTTTAATCGTTTGACAGCCCTAAAAATAACATTTGTTTTTAGCCCCGTCGTGTTAAGTGCAGGGAAAATACAACTCACACGCTGAATCAGTGGAAAGCCTGAGGTTGTTTCGTTGAGACTCGATGGTCCCGAGATGGGAAAGTGAGAGAAGCCCACTTCACAAAGATACGATGTTGGAAATTGTAGCACAGTTTTAAGTGGTCTCCTAGCGATGTCAGGATATTCCGAAATGACTTTAATCCAGAACCTCGGTAGTGTACGTTTAAGGTCGCCGTGATTTGCGATCTCTACAAGCTGATATTCCTGTTGCACAGACATGCTCGAATCACTCAGTTTATTCACATACGGGTCACGAACACACTCCTTCGCAGTTCGTGGGTCTTTAGTGATTGGGAAGTAGCATAGATTTTGTTTTCTTCGAGGTTGTAGGCTCATCTTCTGGCTCGTCAGGTTCCCTTTTCCCCGTAAAAAATCTGTCCAAAGACGTTAGTTTTTCAGTCATTCTTGTGTGGGGGCTAATTATTTCCGGAAACAAATGTGATGGGCGATGACCTATGTCATACGTTATTATCGACGCCAAACACACATAGATATACAAAACAAGATGTACTGCTTACAGTCCAATCAATGCATTTCTATGACGACCTCCTATCCTGTAGTTGTACAGTGCCTTGCAAAAGTATTCGGCCCCATTGAACCTTACAACCTTTCGCCACATTTCAGGCTTCAAACATAAAGATATAAAATTTTAATTTTTTGTCAAGAATCAACAACAAGTGGGACACAATCGTGAAGTGGAACAAAATTTATTGGATAATTTAAACTTTTTTAACAAATAAAAAACTGAAAAGTGGGGCGTGCAATATTATTCGGCCCCCTTGCGTTAATACTTTGTAGCGCCACCTTTTGCTCCAATTACAGCTGCAAGTCGCTTGGGGTATGTTTCTATCAGTTTTGCACACCGAGAGACTGACATTCTTGCCCATTCTTCCTTGCAAAACAGCTCGAGCTCAGTGAGGTTGGATGGAGAGTGTTTGTGAACAGCAGTCTTCAGCTCTTTCCACAGATTCTCGATTGGATTCAGGTCTGGACTTTGACTTGGCCATTCTAACACCTGGATACGTTTATTTTTGAACCATTCCATTGTAGATTTGGCTTTATGTTTTGGATCATTGTCCTGTTGGAAGATAAATCTCCGTCCCAGTCTCAGGTCTTGTGCAGATACCAACAGGTTTTCTTCCAGAATGTTCCTGTATTTGGCTGCATCCATCTTCCCGTCAATTTTAACCATCTTCCCTGTCCCTGCTGAAGAAAAGCAGGCCCAAACCATGATGCTGCCACCACCATGTTTGACAGTGGGGATGGTGTGTTCAGGGTGATGAGCTGTGTTGCTTTTACGCCAAACATATCGTTTTGCATTGTGGCCAAAAAGTTCAATTTTGGTTTCATCTGACCAGAGCACCTTCTTCCACATGTTTAGTGTGTCTCCCAGGTGGCTTGTGGCAAACTTTAAACGAGACTTTTTATGGATATCTTTGAGAAATGGCTTTCTTCTTGCCACTCTTCCATAAAGGCCAGATTTGTGCAGTGTACGACTGATTGTTGTCCTATGGACAGACTCTCCCACCTCAGCTGTAGATCTCTGCAGTTCATCCAGAGTGATCATGGGCCTCTTGGCTGCATCTCTGATCAGTTTTCACCTTGTTTGAGAAGAAATTTTGGAAGGACGGCCGGGTCTTGGTAGATTTGCAGTGGTCTGATGCTCCTTCCATTTCAATATGATGGCTTGCACAGTGCTCCTTGAGATGTTTAAAGCTTGGGAAATCTTTTTGTATCCAAATCCGGCTTAAACTTCTCCACAACAGTATCTCGGACCTGCCTGGTGTGTTCCTTGGTTTTCATAATGCGCTCTGCACTTTAAACAGAACCTTGAGACTATCACAGAGCAGGTGCATTTATACAGAGACTTTATTACACACAGGTGGATTCTATTTATCATCATCGGTCATTTAGGACAACATTGGATCATTCAGAGATCCTCACTGAACTTCTGGAGTGAGTTTGCTGCACTGAAAGTAAAGGGGCCGAATAATATTGCACGCCTCACTTTTCAGTTTTTTATTTGTTAAAAAAATTTAAATTATCCAATAAATGTTGTTCCACTTCACGATTGTGTCCCACTTGTTGTTGATTCTTGAAAAAAAAATTAAATTTCATATCTTTATGTTTGAAGCCTGAAATGTGGCGAAAGGTTGCAAGATTCAAGGGGGCCGAATACTTTTGCAAGGCACTGTATATCTAGAGTAGACAGGGATATTGGGCACTCATTCAACTCATTGGCTGCTACTGACGACACTGGACGTCCAATCTATATTGACTGGGAGGGCTAGCAGCAATCATTCCCTCTCAGTCAAAATAGATTGGACGTCTCGCGTCGTCAGTAGCAGCCATAGTGCCCTATAAAGAGCTAATGACACAAGTTTCACCACTATTGTTTGTCAGTTGACTTGTACAGCAAGAAGGCATGTGACAACGTCTTCTATTAAGTTAATGAAATGAGTATGAGCACGGAATTAGGTTTAAAAAAAGAACAATGACAATCTTGTGACGACCATGATGATTCAATCACTGACTTCAACGTGTGTGACAGGGGGTACATAACACGGAAAAACAACAACATGGCCGCTTCCGTTCAAGAGGACAAGCATGACGTGAGAGCGGAACTGGGCTCCACATCAATCATTTTGTCATCTGACCTCTCAAGGAGAAAGACAAGTGTGACTTTTTGACCTGCCGACCATATAAAAGTCAATAGACAATATGGGGAGTGAACATAGCAGGTGGCAGTGTTGGAAAATCAAGTACAAATACTCACAAAAACAATTTTGATTTAAGAAAAGACACTACTACTTTTACATAGCATCTGTGCTTCAACGTTAGCCACCACTGTAGATAAAACTGTGACATTTTGCCCCGCCACCCGTAAAAAAACCAATAGAATCCAGAATGAGTGAGAGCAGGTGGTATGAAAACAAGTCAATATTGCCAAGCGGGATCGAAGATGAGGCGTGAACAGAGCACCGCTCGGTCATTAGCGACCGCTTCCCAAATATTCCTTCGCACAACGCTGAGTAATTTACACTGGGGTTCGAGTGGTGAGTCAGAAAATAGATCACGTGTGCTGGAAGACGTCTTTGCTGTGAGGGTTATAGTTCATACAGAGCCGAATGACAATTGCTAGAGCTAAAAACAAACAGTTGCTTGATTTTTTATGAGTTTCGAAGTAAAAAAAAAAACAACTACCGTATTTTTCTGACTTTTTTCTCACCGTTTCTACCCTGTGGCTTTTCCAAGGAAGCTGCTTATTTACGGAATTTTTTGGGGGGGACAAACGAGCTTCATATTTTCTTGTTAAAAATAATAAAATTGGATAACTAGACATATTTTAAAAGGATGGCTTTCCAAATTTTGCCATGACATAGCTATCAGACGCTACGCTAGCACCGATAAAGCTGGTCAGATTTACTCAAAAACTGATTTTATAGATGAATATGATACTAAATGCTACTATAAAACAACAATTTTAAATGGATGGGCATCCACTATTTGCTATGACAAGAGAACGCGATGCTAGCTTTGATTAGCCGTTTTCAACTGGCACTCAGAGGACTATATTGCCACAGTATGCTACAACAAAGCTGCTTTATAAGGGTTAGCGCTAGCTGTTAACCGTTTAGGTAAAGTGGATTATATAATTTTGCAAATGTAGTGGCTTGTTTTTTAAAGTGAGCTTGTTTTTAAGCATTCAGACAACACATGTTGGTGATGCTGATGTGTGTTTATCTGGTTAAGAAATATATTTTTGATCACTCAAATATTTCTGGTTAACATCTCATGTATATCCAATGTTAAGATATGAACACCTGCGGCTTATAGTCAGGTACGGCATATATGTGGGGTTATTTCTAAAATTTTGGTGCGCTTTATAGTCCAGAAATAACTTGATTATACTCGAAAGAAACCTTCACATACTCCTTTAAGATGTAATACAATGGATATACTAAATTTAAAGTATTGATTTTTAAGAATCACCAACAATTGAGCCATAAAATGTACACGAAAGTGCTTTTTGGCTGACTGGAAAATTATTAATGGCGATCATTTAATATCCATCATGCCAAATGCTCCGGACTGCTATTAAAATGCCATCAATAGACATAATGTCTATTTTAATTAAGATGGCTGGCAGTGAATCAGAATGTTTCAATGCCACGGACGGCGATGGATGTCCAATCCATTTGGACTGAGAAGGGCTGGCAGTAATTTAACCATCTACCAAAACGAGGTTCACGCAAATCTATCATGAGATAATGTTTTAAGTCCAAATGGATTGGACTTCTATCACCGTCAATGGTGGCTAATAAAAAAAAAAATCTATGAATTAACATTAAAGCAATTAGGAATGTTGTTGACCCGTCTCCTTCGTTTGAGTGTTGTAATGTGACAAAGTTACTGTGTACGTTAAGAAGTAAATATAATACACAAATCCATACTATAGATTGGTGCAGCTTTACTGACTCGTGCTCTAAATCCGTTTTACGACTGCAGGAGGTCATCAATCCCAAGCATGACTCAGCAGAAAAAATTAAAAACTGCGACAAAATTCAGTCAGAAGAAGCAAAATGGATTGACGCGATACAAAAAGTATTTGAAATATGCTTTTAAAATGAAAAGAGTGAGTTGCAGCTTACCTTTGTGTCAAGGACGCTGTCGTTGTTGGCCGAAGCATCCTCCTCCTCCCCGCTCCGGGCGATGTCCTGCTGCGCTGAGCTCTCTGCTCCCATGGCCGAGCGACGGTGCTTGTGTTCCGGCTTGCCTGCGGGGATCCTGTTGATTCCCCACCCCCGTGTCCCAAAAAACCTGACTGCAAAAGGGCGAGCTGCGTGCTGAGTAACCGCACCAGAGTGTGACCTGGAGGGATGGAGAGAAAGAGAGAGAGACAACTCATTTACAGCAGCCTCCTCCTCCTTCTGCCAGAATCACATGAGGCTCCACGCCTTGCAGCATCACTGAGGTGCTGATGGAAGGCACGCACATGCACTACAGCACAATCCAATAACATGTAATACAGCACTTTGGCTTACGATATAGTAAAGAATAAGATTTCTTTTTGCAGTTATACAACTGACTTGTAGTAAAACAACAACTACTGTAATTTTCGAACTGTAAGCCACCACTTTTTTCCTTAATTTTGAATCCTGCGGTTTATTGTTCAGTGCGGCTTATTTGTTGATTTATTTGAGTTAATATGGAACACTTTATTTGACAGCGGTGTCATAAGACTGTCATATGACCGTCATAATTATGACATGGCAATATCATGGGCATTACTGAATGCTTATGATAGATGTCATTAACTCATTCACTCCCAGCCATCTTCACCAGTGCAACCCCCTTCGCTCCCGGCCGTTTTACTGGATTTTGACTGATTTTGTAAGGCCCACAGAAAATTCTGCTCTATTGCTATATAAACATGGAACCCACCAAAAGAAAGATTAGACTCTCTTCTTTCAACAGGAAAAAAGTTAGTTCATATCTTTTTCCATTCTTTAGAAATCAGCATTAGAAAATAGCTTAGTTTGAGGAATTTTCCAATTTCTGATGAAAAACAGAGAAATTGAAATAATGTTTTGCTTCTTCAAAATAACAAACAACAAGAAAAATAGCGCTTTTGATAGCAAAGTAACAATTTATTTACACATAACTAAACTATTGAACTGAGAGATGACGCTGTTGTGGCTGCGACAGCCGGGGTAAACTTTTCCCTCATCGCTGCCTGTTTAATCAAGATTGATTTTTTTGAGTCTTTCTTTTGTGGTGACCACTGCCTAGTGGCGGAGTTTGCCTGTGGATTTGTGTGGGGCATGTTGTGTTCCTGTGGGGGAACTGGTTTGGCCGTACGCGTTTCCGGCTGAGTCGCGGGACACTGGAGGGTAGGTAGTGGGGGATGCGAGCGGCCGGGCGACGAGGGCTCTGCTCGGCGAGCAGCACGGACTCAAAGGCATCGTCCGCTGCACTGGTGCTCCCGGTCGGTCTGCTCGGTCGTCCAGCGCCTGGCATCCCGGGCATCCTCTGGGTTGTTCTGCTCGGTTGTCCGCCGCCTGGCACCTTGGACTGGACGCCCTCCTGGTCCTCGCACTTGGTCGTTCGTCGCCTGGCGTCCCAGGAGTCCTTCTGGTAGTCCTGCTCGGACTTCCCGCGCCTGGTGTCCTGGACGTCCTCCTGATCGTCTATTCGGTCATCTTCCGCCGGCGCCCCGGCCGTGTGGCTCAGCCGTTCGTTCCGTTGAATCGGGTTGTGGGTCTTACCAAATGCACTACCGCCCTCCAGTTCTGCTCGGTTGTCCGCCGCCTGGCATCTTGGACTGGACGTCCTCCTGGTCGTCGCACTTGGTCGTTTGTCGCCTGGCGTCCCAGGAGTCTTTCCGGTCGTCCTGCTCGGACTTCCCGCGCCTGGTGTCCTGGACGTCCTCCTGATCGTCTATTCGGTCGTCTTCCGCCGGCGCCCCTGCCATGTGGCTCTGCCATCCGTTCCGTTGAATTGGGTTGCGGGTTTTACCAAATGCGCTACTGCCCTCCAGTGGCCAGTTTTATTGCTTTAAAATGGATTTTCAGCATTGTGCTTTGGAGCTAAGTTGCATCAGAACCTAAAGATGTGTCTTGTGAAAAAAAAAAAAACGTAAAAGATGTATAACCACGTCTTTAGGACAATGAAACATGTGGTGGTCCTTGCCCACACTCCCTTCTGCTGGCTTTTATTGTTATGACACTTCCTGTTTTCGATGTATGGAATCACTCTAATCTTGGCTCACCTGGAAGCGCACCTGCAGCTCGTCAAAAATCAACACTGCTCATAAGGATTGGCCTGGGCAGCAAGCAGGTGCCAGATGATTCTGCCAGTCACCATTGGTACATCGGCCAACTAAGCCTGTAGTTTGTAACTCTTGTCTTCGAACTCTTAACTAATTCTGTTTTTTGCCATCAGGACATCCACCCATCAAAGCCCTCGCAGCCACAGCCATTGACCATTCAACCCACCAGCCGCTAAACACCTTGCCCTTGTACAATAAATATCACTTCACATTCCATCTGTTTCCGGCTCGCATTTTGGTCCACATCAACTTTGCCTACCTTGCCTTAACAGAAACAATTAAAATAGAGCGTATTTATACGTTTTTTTGGGAGCAAATGAGTTTAGTGTCATCCGGCAAATTATGTCACTAACTCCATTTATGTTCAGCTCGGATCTTTTACATCCATTCAAAAGTGAGATAATTGGCCGGATAACACTAAATGACATCTGTTATAAGCATCCATTAATGCTCATGACAGTGTCATGTCATAATTATTATTGTCTAATGACAGTCTTATGGCGCCACTGTCAAATAAAGTGTTACCAAATACGATGAGTAGCAATTAATAAAACAAGTGGAACAGGAACTGAAGAAATAATTAGCACAGAACATGAATTTTGTTATTGACATCTGTCGCACTGCAAAGCATGCTAGGAGGCATGTTGGACAACACCTGTTGACAGCAGGTGGCAGCAGAAGTTGACTGTCTCCCCCAAAGGAGCAGTGATAGCCAAATGAAGATTCTTGAAGCAATGAAGCTTTGCAGCCAATTGGTTCAAAGCTTCACGGTGGTTCATTCTCTCTTATGACAGTTGTATGATGCCGCTGCCAAATAAAGTGTTACCGGTTAATATCTTTTGGTGTTAATATCCCATAATACAGTGAGGACAGCTGCGGCTTATAGTCCAGTGCGGCTTATCTATGAACAAATGTTTTTGTGTCAAATTTGGTGGGTGGCGGCTTATAGTACGAAAATTATGGTAATCGACATGTTTCAGTTTTAAGCACATTTTAAAACAGAGAAATATTTCATGTTAGGTTAAAGGTCGAGACTTAAAAAGTCAGAGTAGATATAAAGAATACCCTATACAAATACTTACCCCATTTATTACTTTAGAGAATGCCTTCCGCTTGCAGAAACGGCTGAGTAAACAACAGATGTCAGGAAAATGCAGCAACATTCTCAACACAGGTATTTTATTTGTTCACCTTTGACCCCACTGCTTCTTTGATAGTGGTAGAACCTTTGTTTCTTTGGTATTTGAAGTTGCAACTTACGTGCACACAATTCAGAGGCCCCTGGAAAAACGTACATTGAAAAAAAACAATAAGACTAAACATAATTGAAATTCTTAAGTAACTTGTTATTTAGACTCACTTTATCAATTCAATATTGTTAACTTGAAAGATCAAGTTGGTGGGCAATGCCCCAGTAAAATGATGAAATTCAAAGTTGTTTAAACTTAGCCTTATCCTCGCTTCAGATCTTTTCAAAATAACACGCTGGCAATTAGGCAGCCAGCCAGGGCGTTTAGCTCAGTTGTCCACACGCACCGCTGCCATTTTGGTAGCCAGGGTCCAAATTCTGCTTGGAGTATCTTATATTTCAACTATAGTCCAGTTTACTTAAAAATTCTGAGTTAGAACTACTTAACGGAAGTCTAGGTTACCTAAAAATTTGAGTTTAAGGTGTTGACTTGTTGTGTTTTTGATCAAAACTTGAAAATTCGAGTAAAATGGGTTGACTTGAAAGCTTTTCTGCCAACTTTGTTTTGTCTATAGCACCACAGACCGGTGTAATGTGGGCCTTTTTTTCACGGACCGGCAATATGTGGCAGAAAATTACAGTAAATATAAAACTAGAAACTGCAATTTCTGGAGAAATTACAATGGGGCTCTGCTGTGGTAGATACAGATCTATCATGTCACTTCTTTGGGCACGTCCTGTTGATATCAGGTCACTTGCTGTTGACTTGGGGACATTTCGGGGACATGTTCTCTTGATATCAGGTCACTTCCCGTTAATTTGGGGACATTTCGGGGCATGTCCTGCTCATATCAGGTCACTTCTTGTTAATTTAGGGATATTTAGGGGCCATATCCTGTTGATATCCATTTGGGGGACACGTCCTGTTGATATCAGGTCACTTCCTGTTAATTTGGGGACATTTCAGTCACACTTCCTGTTGATATCAAGTCACTCCCTGTTGATTTGGTGACATTTCGGGGACACATCCTGTTGAAATCAGGTTGCAAAATGTCAATGGGCTGTAATGGTAAATGGTCAAAAATCACAAGAACCTATGTTTTCATGCAATTGAAAATGAATGGGAAATTTGGACTTAAATGGCTGTCAATGGCATCCCATTTGAAATGAATAGGACAGTTTTTGGCTAAATTTGGGGGAACCGTACTTTTTTGCCAAATTCTGTATACAAATTTTTATGCCCCTTAACATCCTGGAATTTTTGACGTGTAAATTATGCAATTAGGTCAAAAACTGTAGGGCAGGTAGCGTTTTGAAAGCTTTTTGTTTAAAAAAAAAAAAAAAAAAAAACACGTTTACGGGCAAATTGAAAATTTTGGGGAGTCATTCGAAAAATTCCCTGCGTAGCGTGAAAATTCCGGTCATTTTAACATTTGAACGGTGACGGTCAATCAAACTGTTTGGGGTGTGCGGCGCCATTCAAAAAAAAAAAAACAAACAAAAAAAAAAGAATTTTACCATATAGAATTTTACCATATGGGCCTTTGCCTTGCAAAGCCCCATCTAATAACACGACGGGGCTAAAAACGAACATCAAGTGCGGGGAAAATGTAACTAATCGTACGTTGAATCAACCTTTTTTAATAGCGGCCTCTCCTAAAACTTCACGGCAAATATCCTTCGTCAGATGCATAATGACTTCACCAATCGTAAAAGGTTTCTTTGCTTTAGCAATATGGTTCACCACTAGGTATAATGCTCTCACTGCATTCGCTTTTCTTGCCTTGTTAGCTTTTAGCCACATTTTACGCAAAACGGTCTTGGTTGTCAGCTCCTCTTCTATCTCAGCGGATGGCCTTATCACCGTAAAAAAGCTGTCCAAAAACGTCACCTCCCGCAGCACGCAACCAACAGCAGCTAACATTACTGTTTACACTGACTGACACTGGACTGCTTATAGGTGTTGCAAACACCCCAGTAATGGCGGCCAACCACTAGATAGCGACGTACACAAATCTCTACCTAGGCTACGTCTACACTCGCCTAAGGCTAGCCTAGACAACCTTCCACCGTTCTAACGGCTTTTAACGGCTTTCATGTTTTTTCATAAATTAACTGATTGGTTGCCATTGATGGCGATCGATGTCCACTCAATTTGGACTTGATACTATCTCATGATAGACTGGTGTGACTATGCAGCTGGACAAAGAACCACAGAGCTCTTGCTCATTTATTAGATAATTCAATAGCTGTCAGGCCCTTGCAGTCCAAATGGATTGGATGTCAATCGCCGTCAATGGCAGCCAGTCAGTCAACTAAAAAGATGTATTTTTATGAAACTGCCTTTAACAGGCTTACTTAAAGCAATTTAAAGTTTGTGATTTAAGTCTAATGTGACAACTCACACGAGCCTAATGGCTATGTTCAGGTTCAGGTGTTAATTGAAGGTTTGCACCTCGCGCCATTTTGTCAGGAATTTTAAATGACAGTTTGGATCATTTCAATGCAAGTTCACACATGCAAGCCCACAGGATGGAGGAATCATTGGAGTTAACTTAAAAGACAATAAAAGAGACTGTGGACATGGTTCTACTTCTACCGAAATGAAGTGAATTATCACGTGTGACGTCATTCATTTGAAGTGGGAGGGATGGCAGCGAATGAACAAATTCCTATGGCAGTCAGTGACAGCCAATGAGTTTAATTTGGGGGCATCTCGGGTCACTTCCTGTTGATTTTAGGGCATTTCTGGGTCACTTCCTGTTGATTTTGGGTTACAGAATGGGAACTGACCCGGGAATCTCCCCAAATGTATAGCCATATAGCCACCAAAATCATACCTGTCAAGTTGTACGGTTTCGGCGTAATTTGTACAAGTGAGCACTGATTTTTAAATGTGTACGCCGTACGTTCAAAATCTGTACGTTTTTCGTGCATTACGTTTTTTTTTCCCTCCGTTTGGATTTTGTCACCGTTTCGGCAACGAGACAATGTGCGTTACTACGTTGGTTGAATGACGCGAGAAAAGTCAGAGACACGGAGAGAGAAGAGTTTGTTGTGACGCTGTAGCAACCGCGATGCTAAGCTAGGTGGCGCCAATACTTCCTGACTGTAGCCGACAGCCTACAATCTACGTCTAGATATCACATGCATATAGAACTACATGCGAAATGACAGACTCGGCAGCATTAAGGAAACAGCCGCCATTTTAAAGCAGTAGACTTCTCAGAAATGCTCTGTTGTAGTGAACCTTCTTAGCGAACATAAGTAACTTTTTATCTAAAATACTCCTAAATCAGACCTAAAATTTGATAGCCATTTAAAGTCTGTCACTAAATCCGCTTATTACCACCTAAAAAATATAACCAGAATTAAGGGGCTTCTGACTCAACAAGACATGGAAAAACTTATGCATGCATTCATTTTCAGCAGATTGGACTATTGCAACGGTATATTTACAGGTCTTGATAAAAAATCAGTCAGGAAGTTGCAGCTGGTACAGAGTGCTGCAGCCAGAGTCCTCACAAATACAAGGAAGCTGGACCACATTACACCAGTTTTGAAATCGCTACACTGGCTTCCAGTAAGTCAAAGGATAGACTATAAAATACTACTGCTCGTCTACAAAACACTTAATGGCCTTGGACCAAAATACATGCTTGACTTGTTAGAGTCCTATGAGACATCTAGACCCCTAAGGTCGTCTGGAACCGGTCTTCTGCATGTTCCAAGAACAAGAACCAAGCAGGGTGAGGCAGCATTTAGTTATTATGCTCCTCACCTCTGGAACAAGTTACCCGAATGTCTGAAGTATGCTCAAACTGTTAGCTCTTTTAAATCAGGGCTAAAAACGCTTTTGTTTAGCACTGCATATCTATAACTGTCTATATATTTCAATCTACCTGCTTTCTATTCCTCGTTTTTATCTCCATTGCTGATTTCAATTATTATTAGTAGTAGTAGTTTTTGTTTTATTTTTATTTTATTTATTCATTTTTATTCTGTGATTAAATGCGATCTTTTGTCTTCGTTTCTACGTTGTGTTGATTTAAATGTTATTTTTATGATCTTCATGTGATGTAAAGCACTTTGAATTGCCTTGTGTTGAATTGTGCTATATAAATAAATTTGCCTTGCCTTGCCTAAATCGGCAAAATCTTGACTTCATCTTTAAATGATGAAAGTTTTAAAACTTTCACATGTCAAAAGTAGACAAAAGGGAACTAATGCAAAAACGGGAGCATTTTTAACAACTTTAACAGTTGATTCACAACATTAAATGACTTCCAAACATAGCAAAGGTTACTATGTCTTTTCGTCAAAACTTTTCTTTTAACCCAGGCAATAGTACTATTTTCATTCAGGTAACTGAGTTACTAACTCAATTACTTTTTGGGAGAAGTAATTTGTAACTGTAATTAATTACTTTTTTAAAGTAAGATTAACAACACTGGTCATAAAGATGCAGTCTGCAGAATGAAAAGTGACGGAAGCAGAGATTTTATTCTGCCAATTTGTTGCCGAACACAGTTTGCTTGCGACTATAGCTGATCACTTCTCAGAATTAGCAAAAGAAGTGTTCCCCGACTCAAAGATTGCATCGGTAAGTTCATTTTAGCAATTGACCTTTTTAATTTATAATTGGTCACACTAACGAACTACCTTTAAGTCAAACTAAATTGCGAGCTGAAGTGCCATGAAGTGCAGCCATCAAAAGACATGATAGAAATTGCCAAAAGTGTTACATACAATTATAACAAAAGTCACTGTTAAATTTTAGCAATCATGATGTAGCTGAAGATATTTATTGTTCTTTGATTGCACGGTTATATGTGACAATATTATCAATAAATTCATATTATTTTAAAAATTGAGTTTTATTGTTTTATATTGCACGCTATATAAAACGTAAGATTAGTCATCAATTTGTAAGGGCATACATCACTATTTGTAAGATTGCCAACTGGCTCGGGTTGACAGGTATGCGAACTGTACTTAAAAACAAGCGTTGTGTAAGAAGTTCACCTTAAAGTCGGCATTTTCCATCACATTGCAAAGCCATGATGAACGTCCAACCTCATCAAGATGTCTGTCATCCACTCAAGTCGGTTAATACACACACAGACACATACAGATAATATGCCATTGTTGCACTACTGTCGACATGAGCGCATTCCGTACAGTCAAGACTGTAGTTAAAAGTGTCAGATCCTGCACTGTGAGCATGTACACACAATAACAGACACTACAAATGTGGAATGCGACCCTTGAGAGACACGCATGTGCACACACGACTCCACCACAACACCTCATAGTGACTGACGATGCACCCTGGGGTGCTCCTGGGGAGCCCCCCTTTAGTCACAATATATGTACTTCTTTATCCTATTGGGGATAGGAAATATTGTTAGTGACGAGTGCAAACGCAGTACAGTGACACATACAGTGCTGGCCAAAAGTATTGGCACCCCAGCAATTCTGTCAGATAATGCTCAATTTCTCCCAGAAAATGATTGCATTTACAAATGCTTTGTTAATATCTTCATTTATTTTGCTTGTAATGAAAAAACACAAAAGAGAATGGAATTTTTTTTTAATCATAATTTTACACAAAACTATTGGCACCCCTTGAAAAATCATGCGATGCTTCTCTAATTTGTGTAATTAACAGCACCTGTTACTTACCTCTGGCACAAAACAGGTGGTGGCAATAACTAAATCACGCGTGCAGCCAGTTAAAATGGATTAAAGTTGACTCAACCTCTGTCCTATGTCCTTGTGTGTACCACATTGAGCTTGGTGAAAAGAAAGAAAACCAAAGAACTGTCTGAGGACTTGAGAAGCAAAAATTTGAGGAAGCATGGGCAGTCTCATGGCTACAAGTCCATCCCCAATGACCTGAATGTTCCCATGTCTACCGTGCGCAGTGTCATCAATAAGTGTAAAGCCCACGGCACCGTGGCTAACCTCCCTAGATGTGGTCGGAAAAGAAAAATTGACGCGAGATTTCAACGAAAGATTGTGTGGATGGTGGCTAAAGAACCTCGACTAACATCCATTCAAGTTCAAGCTGCCCTGCAGTCCAACAGTGTCAACCCGTAATATCCGTTGGCGTCTGAATGAAAAGGGACTCTATGGTAGGATACCCAGGGAGACCCCACTTCTGACCCAGGGACATAAAAAAGCCAGGCTGGAGTTTGCCAAAACTTACCTGAGAAAGCCAAAAACGTTTTGGAAGAATGTCTCTGGTCAGATGAGACAAAAGTAGAGCTTTTTGGGAAAAGGCATCAACATAGAGTTTACAGGAAAAATAACGAGGCCTTCAAAGGAAAGAACACAGTCCCCACAGTCAAACATGGCGAAGGTTCCCTGATGTTTTGGGGTTGCTTTGCTAACTCTGGCACTGGACTGCTTGAACGTGTGCATGGCATTATGAAGTCTGAAGACTACCAACAAATTTTGCAGCATAATGTGGGGCCAGTGTGAGAAAGCCGAGTCTCCCTCAGAGGTCATGGGTCTTCCAGCAGGACAATGACCCAAAATACACTTCAAAAAGCACTAGAAATGGGTTTGAGAGAAAGCACTGGAGACTTCTAAAGTGGCCAGCAAAGAGCCCAGACCTGAATCCGATAGAACACCTGTGGAGAGATCTGAAAATGGCAGTTTGGAGAAGGCACCCTCCATATCTCAGAGACCTGGAGCAGTTGGCCAAAGAAGAATGGTCTAAAATTCCAGCAGAGCATTGTAAGAAACTCATTGATGGATACTGGAACCGGTTGTTCGCAGTCATTTCGTCGAAAGGTTGTGCTACCAAGCATTAGGCTGAGGGTGCCAATACTTTTGTCCAGAGTTTTGTGTAAAACAATAACGATAGAAACATTTTTTTTCCATTCACGTTTGTGTTTTTTTTCATTGCAAACAAAATAAATGAATATATAACTACCAAAGCATTTGTAATTGCAATCATTTTCTGGGAGAAATTGACCTTTATCTGACAAAATTGCACGGGTGCCAATACTTTTGGCCAGCAGTGTACATATAAGCAGCTTAGTTGACTAATCAGTAGTCAACTATCAAAAATGTGAACGCTGTACTTTGAACAATAAACCACAATATACCACGACAGACAACAGACACAATCCATCACGTAAAAACACAAAAACACAGTTTAGGAAGTAAATTAGTGTATTTCTTAAATGATGATCAACATTCACCTGTATTCACTGAGAATAATACTTTTAAAAAAAGCCTTATTCACAATTCAAACAGTCACAGATTGACAACCAAATAATGTGGATAACAAAACTTCCTTTATAAATGAATACATCTTAATGAAATAATAGTTAGTATTAAAAATATGACCCAGTGACTGCATTGAGTATGTAATGAGACATAATACAGTTCGTGCCCTTGTTAGATAAAACAAAGATTGCTTTAAGATTAAGACTCCAGCAAGAACCCATTGGATATTTAATGGATGGTGTTGATGTCCATCAATGGCAGCCCAAGAGTTAACATAAGGAATACTTGTGTGCCTGAGTTGGGTATAAAAAGCAGCATCACGTCAGTAACATGTTAAACATGATAAAAACAGAGATTAAAACACCTGAAAGTAGACGTTTGCGTTATCTTTGGCATATTACACATGTGTGCAAATACAGCATAACGAAGAAATGGAGCTGCTGGGAACAATCGCAGAGCGTTTCCCATCAGTGATGAGTCTTGATAGTACACGCAGTGAGCATCCTAAAACCTACCGAGGGGAGGAAGGGAAAAAAAAAACAGGATGACGCATTTCACAACCAGTTTGTGTGTTCCATCTCTATTGTCTATTCTTTTGTGTATGCGGATGATTAAAGTGATTGGAAATGGTCCAGGATTGAGCGGAGACTGATGTAGAGTAAGTGAAGCATTATGGAAAAGATCAATAACGTTCAAAACAAAACCCTTCCGCTGATTGACAAGGACAAACAGCTCCGTTGACTCACTTACAGCATTCTTACCGATGACGGTAAGAGAGATGAATACATTTAAACGCCATTTAAAAAGTTTGGCTGTTACAAGATTTTAAGCTAGTGGCCAAACATTTTCTGCGAGGACCTTGATGTGCTCAAAAGAGCCCCGTGATCTCCTCAGTGTGTGGGTCAAGGTCGATGTCGTAGAAACAGGGTCGAGTTGGCAGGCCGGGCATGGTGCTCATCTGAAAGGAAGACAAGAATGCATTAGGACAAATATCAAAGTCAAAACAAGCGTGGAATGAAGATACAGTCTGTTCTAAAACGCTTTGCGGATCATATTTTGATTTCCAAAAAGAGACCACACATAGACGTCATAACGATATCGACGGGTCAAGTCCGTCATACACTGCGCCTCGCCTTCAAGTAGGGGGCCTACCCACAACAAGAGTTATTCTCAAACACGCGCGCAGTGATGTAATGCCGGATTCAGGTTGAAAAAGTAACAAAGCTGTACCGCATACAAACAGGAAGAATTGTCTCAGGAGTGATTTGTTTGAGGATTCAAGGTAATTCTTATATTTTTCGTACCGTGCATGCATTTTGAAACGTTGTGAAAAAAAGTCAACGGGAAAAATCAGCCACTACGGCATTGGCGTCATAGTTCTCAATATTTACATAAAATAAATGCTAACTGCACGTTTTTCAATTTGGTTGCTGTCAACTTGGGCTGTGATACGATTAAAATTTTTAATCGAGTTAATCACGGCTTAAAAATGAATCGTAATTAATTGCAGTTCAAACCATCTCTAAAATATGCCATATTTTTCTGTTGGAATGAAAAAAATAACACACAAGATGGATATATACATTCAACATACTGTACACAAGTACTGTACTTGTTTATTATAACAATATAATCAGGCTTATCAACCCCCATTTTATTTTTTTATGACTGCTCTCAAGCTCGCCACTTCCTAAAAGCCACGCTCAAGCTAGGCGCTAATGCTAATGCACAGCTTCATCGCTAACGTAGCATCCGGTCTCTCTCAAACTCAACAGGAAGTACCTGTAAATGCCCTAAAATCTACAGTAAATGACCTGTAAATGCCCACAAAGGACTGTGAATGCTCTGGTTTCAGTGCCATTGACGGCGCGAGATGTCCAATCCAGTCCAAATGAATTGGATGTCAAGTGCTAGCCAGTGAGCTAACGAAGACACTATTCTAATGGAAGATTTTAGAAGCGACCCATTAGTTCATTTTTTGTTTTTACTTTTTAAAAACGATATATCGATTCTTGGTGGGAGCATATCGATAAGCTTTCGGGATACAAAATATCACCTTTTCGATATATTGTCACACCCCTATGTTTTACTGCCATTGACGGCGATATATGTCCAATACAATTAGAGCTGGCAGCGATTGCAGCGCTTCATCAGCACTTCTTAATAAAAGCATGACAGAATTCCTTATCCAATAAAACACTAGGATTACAGTTTAGATAATAGCTCTATCTTATATTAACAGTGTCCCCACAACACACTTCTGCACAAAGATGAGCACCTTCCAGGACTTTCTACCAAAACAAGATCCCTGCGGGCTAAATGCCTATAATTTAAACTAATTTAGACAGACTATAAACTCCAGGCAGACTATAAAGCAGTTTGGTGACAACCTTCACTTAAAATGTGATGAATTCTGCTACTCAACGGTCTCTTTGTCTTTAGATTTAGCTAAAAACAAATGAAATAAACAGGACTAATATTTACTGAATTTGGGTGGGAATGTTACCAGATTTTATGAGTATATGAGTAACTAAACCGTTTATTGCTAACATGTGAATACACCGTATAATATAATGGCCCAAGATGAGCCGGACATATCAAAGCCACGTGAATTTATTGAATAAGAGGCATCTTGGATGGCAGTATTAAGAACATAAGAGTAGACCCAATTTGACTTATAGCATATTACCATAACGTTTAGTTAATGTCTTCTGATAAAGCCTGTGCGTAAAAGGTAAATTCGGACTATGTCATGAAACACTTGGCAGACAAGCAGGTGTTGACGCCATTTCAGTTTAACAAGCGCAAACTCCTATCTGTTCTATTGGGAGGGAGGGAAATAAAGTTGAATTGATCACTAAATGGAAAGTGACGGAGCGGCAAAATCAATCCACGTTGAAAAAGCATTTCTCAAAACCTGTCCGACCAAGAGGCCGAGAAAACGATCTGGCAGCATTCTTGGCATGCTTCTTGTCCGTGACCGGCTTTACGAGCCCATTAGTGAAATTGAGGCAGGGAGGAAGTGACCGGGCAATTTCCTGCACGAGGAAAGGCGGCACTTCAAGTAAACAAAAACGAAGGGAGTACTTGCTGCATAACCGCTGATGACTGTTCCTGAGGTCATCGTGACTCTTCAAACCACACATGACTCAACGTGTGAGCGTGCTTGGAGGAATTCAATAGTGTCGGATTATATCTTTATCTAATGGACCCTATTAGATCACCTAACAATAGCGAAACTACCTAATCCCAAGGGCCTCTTATGACGTCACAGCATTAGCCAAGTAGCCAAGATGTCTGGGGAAGCTAACTAGTCCAGAATTTGGCCAGATTTAGCCTGCACGCTAACACAATTAGCCCACGGCAAAAATGAGTTTGACAAGTCTGCGTTATAAGATACCAACATAATGCCAATTTTAAACAATAAAAAAGCAGAACCTACTTAATCCCAAGGGTTTCTTTCGATGTGACAGCATTAGCCAAGTAGCCACAATGTCTGTGGAAGCTAACTAGTCCAGAATTTGGCTAGATTTAGCCTGCATGCTAACACAATTAGCCCACGGCAAAAATGAGTTTGACAACTCTGCATTATAAGATACCAACATGATGCTAATTTTAAACAAGGAAAACCAGAAACTACTTAATCCCAAGGGTTTCTTTTGATGTGACAGCATTACTAAAGTAGCCACAATGTCTGTGGAAGCTAACTAGTCCAGAATTTGCCTGGATTTAGCCTGCACGCTAACACAATTAGCTCACAGCAAAAATGAGTTTGACACCTCTGTGTTAAAAGATACTAACAAGATGGCAATTTTAAACAAGCAAAAAGAGGAAATTATTTATTCCCAAGGTTCTCTTTTGACGTCACAGCATTAGCCAATTAGCTGCCATGTCTTTGGAAGCTAACTAGTCCAGAATTTGGCTAGTTTTATCCTGCAGGCTAACACAACTAGCCCATGGCAAAGATGAGTTTCACACCTCCAAGTTAAAAGATACAAAAAACATGGAAAATTTAAACAAATGTAACATTTTAAGAAAAAAAGGGAAACTACTTAATTCCTAAGGCTTCTTTTGATGTCACAGCATTAGCAAAATAGCCGCCATGTCTGTGGAAGCTAACTAGTCCAAAATTTGGCTTGATTTAGGCTGCACGCTATGCATTTGGCTCACGGCAAAGCTACGTTTGAAACCCCTGATATAAAAGATACCAACAAGATGGCAAATTTAGACAAGCAAAAAGAGGAAACTATTTATTCCCAAGGTTCTCTTTTGACGTCACAGCATTAGCCAATTAGCTGCCATGTCTTTGGAAGCTAACTAGTCCAGAATTTGGCTAGTTTTATCCTGCAGGCTAACACAATTAGCCCATGGCAAAGATGAGTTTCGCACCTCCAAGTTAAAAGATACAAAAAACATGGAAAATTTAAACAAGTGTAGCATTTTAAGAAAAAAAGGGAAACTACTTAATCCCTAAGGCTTCTTTTGACATCACAGTATTAGCCAAGTAGCCGCCATGTCTGTGGAAGCAAACTAGTCCAGAATTTGGCTAGTTTTAGCCTGCACGCTAGCCTAATACAATTAGCCCACGGCAAAGAGGAGTTTGACACCTCTGCGTTAAAGGATACTAACAAGATGGCAATTTTAATCAAGCAAAGAGGGGAAACTACTTTTTCCCAAGGGTCTCGTTTGACATCACAGCATTAGCCAAGTAGCCACCACGTTTGTGGAAGCTAACTAGTCCAGAATTTGGCTAGATTTGGCCTCCATGCGACACATTTGGCCAACAGCAAAGAAATTTTAACACCCCTGCTCTAAAAGATAGCAAAAAGATGGCAAATTTAAACAAGTGTAGCATTTAAAAAAAGGGAAACTACTTAATCCCTAATACTTTTTTTGACGTCACTGCTTTAGCCAAGTAGCCGCCATGTCTGTGGAAGCTAACTAGTCCAGAATTAGGCTAGATTTAGCCTGCACGCTACACAATTGGCCTACAGCAAAGTTTGACACCCCTGATATAAAACATACCAACAAGATGCCAAATTTAAACACATGTAGCATAAAAAAAAGGGAGAAACTACTTAATCCCTAAGGCTTCTTTTGATGTCACAGCATTAGCCAAGTAGCCCCCATGTCTGTGGACGCTAACTAATCCTGAATTTGGCTATAGATTTAATCTGCACACTACACAATTGGCCCACGGCAAAGATGAGTTTGACACCTCTGAGTTAAAGAATACCAACACAATAACAGTTTTAAGGGTAGCATAAGTCTGGGAAAATCTTTGCAAAAAAGGCGCAAGGCCAAAGTTGGATGCTCCACTTGACCACTTCAATCCCCCCATTATATTCAAAAACACAGCATGTCTTTGTCTGGGAATACCCCGAGGATTTCAGACTAATTGCTGAGAACAATCTCTACAAATAGCAAACGGGGGATTATACATTTTAATTCCACAGCAAACATTTTATTAAATCATCAGACTATTGAAGCCATCGCCAGAAAACTCCATAAAAGGCCTGTTGATTTGAGACCCTGGCAGATGGTTGCACTTGAGTTGGTGGAATGAAGTTTTAAACAGACATACTATTTGGCAACCGACATTGGAAGTTGTTTGGGTTTGATCAACATATGGATTATACAGCAACGTCTACAGGTAATAAATACTGGAAATTCAAGAAAAAGTAGTAAAATGTGCAGTAAAAATTCCGGTCAGCTGTGAAGACGCCAACATTTACAGCTCTTGTGGGCTTTTCACCACAAAAATGCTATAAAATACAAATTTGGACAAGATAAATTAAGTTCTACGTTCATCTCAAGTGGATTCTTTCTCGACGCCATTTTAAATATATTGTGTATATAAAGTTTTGAAGCGACAACCAGTTGTGTGCATGAAAAATTTCTCGCTTACAGAGGAGGTTTTCAATCAAGTTGAGGCGTTTCGGGTTGAATGGTGCAGTGGAGGCCACGGGATATGAACTCTTCAGTGTTCTATTGTTCTGCGTTTGAACCCTCCCCACATTTTACAAGAATGACATCAGTCCCTTTCCTGATTCTTCACCCTGCAAAGACCCCTTACCCCTTTTCCCAGCAGCAAATGTCCCCCTGGTCTCACAGTGAACCCTCCCTCGCCACACCCGGATTGGTCGGATATTTCCCCGTCCTGGAGTCAGAGGGGACTTAACAGTTGGGTTCCCATTGCTCCAGCGACAAAACAGCTCTAGGGTTTTTCCAATTACAGAGTTATTTTGAAAATTGGACTAGTTGTTGGAACGCATATACTTGGGCAAGCATGAATATCTGAATTCCAGTTTGTGCTAGCTTGTTACAATTGTGTTTGTGCTGAATAATTGATTATTAAACACTGCCATTTACGTATAATGAGTTGTTGATCGTGAAAATATACGTTGGAAACAGGAAAATATGTTTTTCTCGGTTTTAAGTGCTTTGTCGCCATTTTGTGGCATCTATCGTAAATCATAAAAGCAGAGGTCAATTATTTCCCGCTACTGTGGCTCTCGTTTCTCACAAGTGGAGGGCGTTAGAGCAAGTACACTGTGAAAACCCATAAAACAATCAGCGTTTCAAAGCAAAAGAGCAATTGAAGTGTTTTTCATACAAATATTACCTAGAGTTATGACTGGGTACTATTATTTTGCCAGGTCTGTTTATTGACCAAATAGTTCAAAGAACTACTACAAGACTGTTTGGGTTGGGAGTCACAGTTCAAGGGTCGCCAATGTCCCAGTGACTCCGCGGGCCACAGTAGATCAAAGGCACAGTCGACAGACCGGGGCAGACGCCACATCGAGACACCTCCACCCCTTCCCAGCATGCCCGGCGCTCGACACCTCTTCGGCGGCCAATCAGAGCACAGCCCTGAGGGGAATCGCGGTGAAACAGCAGGAGGGGAACCTGCTCGAGCCCATTACCAACCAAGAGGCTCTATAGCACTCTAAAAAGCTTGCCCGAAACACATAAAGCACAAATACTATGGATAAATTAACTCATTTAGGCCAGGTTCATATTGCAGGTCTTAATGCACAAATCCGATTTTTTCCATGTTTTTTCAACTCGAGTGAGGCATTAATTTGACGGTCTGAACGGGACAAGTCGCATAGAAGTGAATGATTTCAAATCTGATATGGTCGGTTTAAATTCGATCTGGGCCACATTTTTCCAGAATGTAGCTATGTTCTGAATGGCGTATGGCACGCAGGCTATTTTTAGACCGTGACGTCGCATCGTAAAGCGGAAGTAAAGCCGAAGTGGGACATTATAGACCCGCCCTCGCATAGAAACAACGTAATTTGTGCTACTTTTCGCCGGTAATCTTTCAAAAACGAACATGCCCATCATGCATTGCTTTTTTGGAACTTGTAGAAACGACTCTAGACATTACGACACATGAAGGATGTTTTCTTCATACGTTTCCGGAAATCAAAATCTCGGGAAGAAAAAATGTGAAGACTGAATCGACTTGCGCGGACTTTAACACCTGCTCGGTGAATCCATTCACATTTCATATGCAGTAAACATTATGTTGGGTTGGCATGGTCTTTCAGAGGACAAAGAGGTAAGCCATTTTAATATTTTTAACTTATTTTTTTAGCGTAACGTTGTGCTGTACTGCTTCTGTCTGACAATGAATGACCTGAAAGGGATTACAATGGTATCTGACTGCCACTGCTACCGTTTCTGTTTTATATATATATATATATACATATAAAAACAACATTAGTAAGGGGGAAGTGTAAATAAATTATAGGATTAAGATGTGTTATCATGAAAAAATTAAAAGTGTTCGTTGGCTGTCACTGAGTGGCATTTGCGATCGCTACAAAAAGCTAACTAAATTACCCCCAAGAACGGTAAGAGACAACCAGAGGATATATAAGAAAGACAGGGCTGATGGTAAAGGATAGCTTGTTGAAACAGGAGAATGTCATTGTCAGTCGCGTCGATAAAAAAGCTAAAGCTATGCTTAGGTCGGCTCGTTTTTTTTTTTGTCTTTTTCAGCCTTCGACACTAAATCCATCTCTTTAACTGAACATTTTTATGTTCTTCCACATCTTTGCCAGTCAATTTGGCACCAGGCACATCATTTTCGGAAAGAATTGGTAGGTTTAGCTCTGTAAACATCTCCTTCGTACATGATTTCCATTAATTTCCTATTAGGGACAAACGGTGGCTTGTCCCTACTTAGCAACAGTAGCTAATGTCATGAATATTAATGAGCGGAAGTGACGTGTTGCTTGCGGTACGCCATTGTCAAGTCTTCCAAATTGGAATTCATGCAGCAGCTAAGTCAGCAAAGAGCCAGAGCTGCACGCAAGACGGCAGCGATGTAGCTGTTCATTAGCGTTAGCGCCTCGCTTTTTCTACGCAGGAGGCGGGCTTGACCACAGTCATAAAAAAATACAATGAAGAAAAGGCTAGGCCTGATAATGCTCAGTTTCTTACTGTGCACCAAATGAGCAATATTTCAGTATTGCTTCCATGGCCAAGTCGGGGCAAACTGACATACAAACGTAAGGGTTTTATGTGTGCGTCATGCACGCACAGTGCGCAGTTATTTGTTTGATGCTTCTACGCATGCGGGTCAGTTTGCCTGATGTGTGTCGGACTGCGAAGTAGTGCGCATGCGTAATACTTGAACGGGCTCAATGGGCAAAGACAGTCTGAAGGGGCACGCAAAAAAAACCCCAGATATGACCCAAAAAAAAAAAATCGAAATTGTACATTTTACACCTTCAGTATGAACCTAGCCTGACTGTCACTGGCAGCGATATCAAGACTATTTAAACTGGGATGGCTAGCATTGAGTGATTATGCTTCTGTGCCATTAAAGATTATTTAATTAAATGCTACGACCTTGTTGGAAGACGCCAAACTTGTTCAGCATGATGGGGATAAAATTTCATGGGGGTTGGTCCAACACTTTTGCCAGGGTGACACTCAGAAGCAGTGTTGTTTTCGTCAACGATGACGACAACGAAAAGATTTCGTCGACGAACAATTCATGATGATGTCACGATGACGCGCTGAAAACGTGTCGTGGGAGACTAAAACGTAACGAGATGGATGTTAGTTGTCGTCTGGCGACGCAAGAACGAGATGAAATTTCACCATAGTTTCTGTCATAAATTCACAATATTTTATTATTGTATGTGTAGTTAGCACACATTTAGCAGTGATTGGTCGTATGTGACATGTCGTGTGACATGCTGCACCTCCCCAATGACCCTCCCCCCCACCTCACACACACGCTTACTCACCGGCCGGTGAGTAAGTCTGTGCCCATTCCAGTGTCAAGTGCTGCATGGTAAGTTTCGCTTTCTTATCTTGGCTAGATATGCCATGTTGCTTTAGCCTTTAAAGGTCTGCGCTGAGTGATCATCATGCACTAAACCAGGGGTGTCCAAACCTTTTGCAAAGGGGGCCAGATTTGGTGTCGTATAAATTTGGGGGGGGGGGGCCGACCTTGGCTGACGTTTTTTACGTAGAACAATTAGGGCTGTCAAAAGGCCATGAATGTGTTATTGTACAGTTTTGTGGCCATCTGATGTATGTACCATGTCTGAATGTGCGTCTTTAGTTGTATGGGGGACGGGAAACTGATAAGCATATGCTTCCTCTCGTCCGCCTTTGTCTTCTTCTTCGGTTCCTTCGGGCAAATCATATCACATTTTGTAATTATCAAAGATTGTCAATGATACCGATGATGATGACAATAAAGTTTCATTCATTCATTCATTCAAAATCATCGTGTTAACGAGCGTTTATTTTTTTTTAGTAATCACGTTAAAATATTTGACACATTTAACGCACATGCCCCGCTCAAACAGATTAAAATGACAGCAAAGTGTCATTTTCACTTGTTACTTGTGTTTTTTGGTGTTTTTCTGCCCTCTGCTGGCGCTTAGGTGCGGCTGATTTTATGGGTTTTAGCACTTTCAGGCTTCAGCACCATAATTATTATTGACATCAACAATGGAGAGCTATTCGTTTATTTTTTGATTGAAAATTTTACAAACTTTATTAAAACGAAAACATTAAGAGGGGTTAATATAAAATTTCTATGACGACTTGTACTAACATTTATCTTTTAAGAACTACAAGTCTTTCTATCCATGGATCACTTTAACAGAATGTTAATAATGTTAATGCCATCTTGTTGATTTATTGTTGTAATAAACAAATACAGTACTTATGTACAGTATGTTGAATGTATATATCTGTCTTGTATCTTATCTTTCCATTCCAACAATAATTTATAGAAAAATATGGCATATTTTATAGATGGTTTGAATTGCGATTAATTACGATTAATTAATTTTTAAGCTGTGATTAACTCAATTAAAAATTGTAATCGTTTGACAGCCCTAAGAACAATATATTTAAGCAAATTTTAGCAAGCCATTCTGTGCGTCACATTTGCTTTATTATTATTTTTTAATTATTTAATTAATAATTTCAACAATCTCACAACTAGCCTTTGTGGCGTTCTCTTTCGTCTCTCGGGCTCTTGCGAAATACTACTGTGAAATAAACTAGCTTCAAGTTGCTTCAATTTCTCACAACGTATCTTCCCTGTAATCTTGTCATACATGTCAGCGTGTCTTGTTTGGTAATATCGCCTCACATTGAACTCTTTAAAAACAGTGACTGTCTCTTTGCAAATGAGGCGGACACAGTTGTTGCGTATTTTAGTGAAGAAATAGTCCAATTTCCACCTATCCTTGAAGCGTTGGCCGTCACAGTCAACTTTCTTTTTTGTTGTTGTTGTTGATTGTCGTCATTTTAGAAAATTGGGAGTAAAGGGTCACATGGGGTAGTGTTGCTTAGAGTGCTGCTGCCTTTTAGTGGGTAAATGATGAGTAGCATTTAGTGTGTAAGCTACTTCATATGCTGGTAGCAGTACTGCTGACCAACTTATTAAGTCTGTGTGCGGGCCAGACGTTATTGATTTTAGGACGGTGGCTGGGGGCCGGATGAAATTTGACCACGGGCCGCATTTGGCCCCCCTGCCGGACAGTCTGCACTAAACTAAGTTGTAGCATTAGCATAGTGTTTGCGTTAGCATTTAGCGCAATGACTACCTTCTTAAATTCTTGGAAAAAATTTTACATCCAGTTCGTGGCATCCATTGAGTTTAATTAACTACAAATAATGTGCTGTTTTCCTGCTGAGTGTGTACTATCATCATGAAATTGGTGATATCCTGGTAGACTCAGTCAACCGAACGTAACTGTCTACATGACAGTTATGTTCTCGTCTGTCATGTTCATTCTAAAATTGTTGGAAACCTTTTACTTATTTATTTATTCAGAGACTAAAACTTTTGAAGTTTATAGACGAAAACATTTTGAGAATTCTCAACTAAAACTAGACGAACACATTTTCAAATGACTAAAATGTGACTAAGAATAATAAGTATTTTCGCTCGAAAGGGTCCAAAAGACTAATACGAAAATTAAAATGGCTGCCAAAAACAACACTGCTCACATGTGGACCCTTCGCCTTGACCATTTTTATACTCTACACTGCCATCACAATGAGCTAAAATATATATCCTATATTTTTCAGACTATAAGTCGCACCAGCCAAAAAATGCGCAATGAAGATGAAAAAAAAACATAAAAGTCGCACAGGAGTATAAGTCGCATTTTGGAGGGAAATTTATTTGATAAAATCCAAAACCAAGAACAGTCATTTCATATTGAAAGGCAATTTGAAATAAAAATAGAATAGAGAACAAAAGGCTGAATAAGTGTATGGTACGCTAACGTTACATATGCATAAACAACGAACTGAGAACGTGCCTGGTATGTTAACGTAAAAGGGCTATTACGAGTTATTCAGATAATTATAGCATAGAAAACATGCTAACAAGTTTACTAAAGCATCAGTGTGAAAAAAATACGTGAAATGACAAAATAATGTGTATTTTACACATTAGTTGCTCCAGAATGTATGTCGCACTAAACTATGAAAAAACACTGCGACTTTTAGCCCGAAAAATACGGTATTTAAAAAAAACAACAAAGCCATTAAAATAGTAAGGAGGCTGTTGATCCATTTCCTTAATTTCAATATTGTACATGGCAATTCACCAAATTAATGTGTGGGTTAATGTAAAAATTGCTCATTTATAGAGCAACACTAGTTCATCCATAACTGTCAACAGTGGTCAATGAGTTAAACTGATATGAATGTACATTATGGAATAATTTGAACTTAAAGCATCAGTGTCTTACACTGGCCATTGCGTTGAAAGCTTTATATTTCAATCAAATCTTATAAACTGATCTAATCTCATACATACCGTTCCCACGAGGGGATAGATGAAGCCAGCCCCGATACTGGCGCGAACATCTCTTATCGGTAAAATGAATCCGGTAGGTGCACCTTTTTTTGCCGGCATGTGGGACAAGGACAGGTGGGTCTTGGCCATGCAGATTGGTAAAGAACCAAAGCCCTTTTTTTTAAGAGAATAACAATGATATAAATCAGTTTCAGTCAACTAAGTGTTAATTATGTAGTTATAGCAATGTCACCTGTTGATCATAGTAATTTATTTTGTCAATGGCCTCAGAGGACAGCTCGATGTCATCGGCGCCATACACCCTTTGGGCTATGCTTCTAATTTTCTCAGCTATTGGCATCTATGACACAGAAGAAAAACAAGAGTGGACAAGGGGAAGAAATTAGATTTAGTGAACAAACATGCATGTGACAAGAGATTCAGAAAGTTATGTACAGGACCAATTAAACTTGCTCACATGATCTCTGGACAATGTTAAAAAGGCACAAAAGAGTTCTATGTAATGATGTACTCAACAGCATAAACATAAAGAGTTGCAAATCTAGTCCCACCTTACCGTTCAATGTAAATGTAATCTGAACTTTACATTATTAGTACAAATTGTAAAGCATTCACTCCTACAATTTGTTACTGTACAAAAAATATACAGCATACCAATGACATTATCAGTGACTACGACTCAAAAAAAAAAAAAAAAAAAAAAAAAAAAAAATCTGAAGTTGTACAACCCTTCTCTTTACATTAGATTAAAGGAGGTAACTGGTTTAGCGTTGTCTGAAACCAGTATATTGTACTCCTGTTGTTGGATGCTTGGTGAACATACACATGCATACTGTAAATGGGTGGACACAGGATCAAAACAGGATAAGTTAATTGAAGTCACAACTTCGCAGGCATGCTAACTCGAACCAGCTGATGTTTTTTCACATCAGCATTCCCCGACTCAAGACGCCCCTCCTCAAACAAAAAAAAATATACATATAAAGACATCCAAATATTTGGAAAACAATATGTTGAGATCTACTGAATGATTTGTTAAAATCTGGCAATGCTAAAAGTTGACAAATTTCAATGGTAAGTAATGGGAAATTGGGAATTATTGGGAATTGCAACCCCACTCTCACCTCAATATCATAGAGGAACTGGAAGTTGCTGGGTTTGCTTGATGCATTTTTCACAGCCAGGGCAAGGTCCACAGATCCTCGCCCGCCCTGCGCCCAATGGTGACATGGCACTGCGTCGGACGCCCCGCACTCTTTGGCTAGCTGACACACGAGGTCTATCTCTGCCTGGGTGTCTGTCCTGTAAGGCTTAATGTCAGCGGTGCAAGCCAAAAACTGTTGAACGGGTTAAAGCAGTAAAGGAATGATTCTCACTTGAAGACATTAAGCGCCACTACAACCGGAACCCCAAACAGATGAGCTATCTCTATCTGCTTTTTCAGATTGCTAAGGCAGCCACCTTCGACGAGGGAGAGATTCTGCAGGAAAATGGAACAGAAATAATCGATGATGTGGATTTCAAGTTGCATGTATACAGGAACTTTGTAACGCAGTACCTTTCCAGAACACTGTTTGACTCATCTATATCGATACTTATGTATACAGCAAATGGAACTTTGTTTGTGTAGGTGTGTGTCTGTATTAGACAAGTGACGATTAACGGTTTCAAGGTGGTATGGAAACGTCAAGGTTCCAAAACCGCAAAAATTTTCCGTCATACCGTTCCTAAGGTTATAGCTATTTTTTATGTCCCAAAAATGCAGAAAAAAATCCCTCGCTCACAGTTGTAAGGGTCAACCCTCCCCCACCGGTTGTTGCTCACTCAGTGTCAGTGAGTCAGCTGTGCTACACAATGGCTGGAGGAGGTGAAACTGCTGAACTTTTTCCCCCATCGAAGAAAATGAAATCACTGGTATGGGAATACTCCGGCTACAGAAAAGCTACGGAAGGCCGCGGCTTAGAGGAGGAGGTCCAACCGACATGTAAAACATGTTTGCGGAGGGTGGCTGCCAAAGAGGCAATACCTCCAATATGATTTCGCATTTATACAAAATTAATGATGAGTAAACACTGTCATGAAGGTTGCCCACCAGCTACGAAAGTTAACTCCAGCGTGTTTAGTGGGTCTAGCAGTGGTAAAACGTGTTTTTCTCTCTCCGGCAACTGTCTATGATGAGAAAGAGAGTGTGTGTATTATGTAAATATGATACGAGTCATACACACGTGCTTTTATTGGAAAATTATACAATTATTTTTGTTCTGACGGTAATAATGTTGAGCTGTGGCTGTGGGTTTAGGCCCATCTAAAGGACTGCATTTATTTTAATTTTATTTAGAATAAAAAAAATATATATATTTTAACAATATACTTATGTTCCGATTTACTAATATGCTTTTAAAAACAATCCTGTTCAATGGAAAAAAGTTTTTTTTTTTTTTTTTTAAACCCAGATATCTCAAAGTGACACATTTTAGAGTCTGTAATTGCTATACTGTGAAACCGTGATATTTTGGCTTAAGGTTGTCATACTGTCAGAATATCGTACTGGCACATGCCTAGTCTGTATGTTCGTTCCCTTTGGACTCTGAAATGGCCGGGCGGATTTTGACAAAAGTTCACAGTTGTACATTAAGTTTCTGGGAGTGTTCTTAGATGGGTTTCATCTCTGTATGCCTCCATTTAGTGCGGAAAACTCCAAAAAATAGCATAGAAAAATCCCTGAGGCGACAGCACCGTATTGAGCTAAAAACGAGTCTCTTGCGATTGCAATGTCGCAGTTGGCTTTCAAACTAGAGCCTGACGGTTTACAGAAAATTTACCGTTCCTCAGATGGTTCACGATGACCGACATGATTTTGACCATGTCGGTAAATTCAGTTTTTTTATGAAACGAAAAAATTAAAGTCTTTTCAGCCCGCTTTGACTATGTGTTGTTCGGCTATGCTCATTCCCCTTTAAGAAAGTACAGCCAGTGTGCTTACGTGTGAAGTCACGTGGCTATCAGAAAATCAAACAGAACCACGTTGCTAGCAACCAGTATGCCAACACTAACGCTACAAGGGAACGTGATGCTGTCTGATAATAATGGAACAGCTACTCGTCCACAGCCAGTCCACAGGCATTTCGAGTATAGCATTAGTCGACGCTCATAGTGTGGTGTTGGTGCCAAGAAAGAACTTGACATCGGTTTTCTGGAAGTGTTTTGGATTCGAGAAGGACGATGAACCAGGGAGCCCTCCATTAGTTTGACCGTCCATTTCATAGACAACAAGTGGGAGCTGCACAGCTGCTGTGGGAGCGGCTGGATACAGCTTATTTCTCAGATGGCCACACGGTTGAGATGATCGCTCAGGCCCTGAAACAAATGCTCTCTGCTTGGGACGTGAAGTCGCCATCACCACCGACAGCAGCTCTAACCTTGTCGAAGCGGCTGAACTCAATAAGTGGATGCAAGAGCAATGCTCTGGGCACGGACTGCATCTAGCAATCAGTATGTCGTGTTATTTTTTATCTGTGTGTGTGTGACTTTATTTACAATCAGCTCAGCATTCAGCATAAAGTATAATCCAACAGTGCAGCCTATAATATGACCGTTTAATGGCCACAGCTATTTTTCGATATGTGCTTGCTTTATTCTGTATCATTACTGCTGTCATAAAATCGTAAATGTTTTATTGTTACAAGAGTCAGAGCCGTATAGCTTAATGTGTGTATGTGTGTGGGGCGTTGATTCTCATTTTCATATTATATAACAGTCTGCTTGGGCGAATTTATCGTCATTTATTGTTATTGAGGTAAATCTGCTCAATTCACCGTGATAAGTACTTAAGGCCATATCATTCAGCCCTATTTCAAACATGACGGGTTAAATATACAAATTTAAATGTGCTGTAATGATACGTTGTAGCTTTAAATACTCCACAACAAGATGCTGGATTATTTAAAAAAAAAATTTTTTTTTTTACAATTTTCCAGAACACTGTTGCGATTGTTATTTGTTTTGTGTTACACCCGCAATGGTTCATTGGTAGTTGTGGCAACCAGGACTGAGTTGTGGTGGCCGTTGTTATGTTATGGTGTTTTCTGTTCAATAAAGGCGCAGTTTCTTGGGGTTGTGTGGTTTATGGGCACAAAAGCAGCAAGTGTGAAACAAAAACTCACATTTTTCTCTACGTCGTTCGCCACAATACTGTACACAGTGATGGAAAAGCGATTGCACGGTAACCCCTTTATGGTGTATTTTTACTGTTACTACATTTTAACTGCATCTAAGGAAAGTTTGTTTTATCTGCCCTTCGTTTGTATTGCTCTCAGGTTACGCAAACCCGAGCAGCGCTGTGCCATACTGCAACAATATTTGGACATTTATGTATGTTTTTGCAAAAAACACTGCAAAACTAACAACATGTCATCGATGCGATTCGTCTACTTGACTCTCAGAACTGCTAAAGTGCAGGCAGAGGCTGTAACTCATAAGAGTAAAGTCAAGCTCTTTACAAGCAAAAGCACATGTTTTGTTGGGGGAGTTTGATCATTGATGTTTTGCTGTTCCAGTATGCTACTAAAAACATGTAACATATTTTTGAAGTGTGTATGACATGTGGGAGTCTGGTACAGACTGCCAAGCACATGAACACCACATTGTTACACCCACGTCTCATAAATTCATTTCACCGGCTCTGTTTCCCTCAACTACTTCTGGTTCTCATTACAGGCTTGACAATTAAGCAACGCTGCTACATTATTTAGTCAGCTGAATCTGCCTGGGAGAGCACTTGATCCCAGCCAGATATGGAGGTGAATATGCACACACACCCCCTAAACCCAAAACCCACATTACAGGAAAACCACATTCAAAGTTGGTTTCAGTTGTCAATCGGGTAACTAGTCATTATCACATTAGCGGGCAAAACGAATGAATAAGGTGTCAGTGTGAAAATAAATGGAAGCCAAAAACAAACAGGTGGATGCTATGTCAAGTCAATCACCGAAACCCACAAAATTGACTGAATTCAGTCAAATTTCAATTTTCAAAGTTATTTCGCTAACTGTGTATGTGCTTAAATTAGGGTTGTCAAATTTATCGCGTTAACAGGCGATAATTAATTTTTTAATCAATCACGTTAAAATATTTGACGCAATTAACGCATGCACGGAATGAACCGTTCATGCGTTGCCTCAAACAGTTTCCAATGACACCGTTTTAGCACATTGAGAGTGAAAAGGAAGAGAAATACGAGTGGACACAGGCGTTCATTGGACCGCGCCTTTTATTGGCTTAATCTTTGACAGCCACTACTAAGAGTCATGGTTGCCCAACTTCCCATCATGCATTTGGGCGGAGCAAGAGACGGTCTTTTTCTTAACATGCTTAATTGAACATAAAGCAGAACACATTGTATACCATTTGCAGCCACTACTGACAGCCATGGTTGCCCAACTTCCCATCATGCATTTGGGCGGAGAAAGAGACGCTCTTTTTCTTAATATAAAATTACTATAGCTTGTACTCAAATTTATCTTTTAAGAACTACAAGTCTTTCTATCCGTGGATTCCTTTAACAGAAAGAATGCTAATAATGTTAATGGCATCTTGTGGATTTATTGTTATAATAAACAAACACAGTACTTATGTACAGAATGTTGAATGTTTATGTCTGTCTTGTGTCTTATCTTTCCATTCCAACAATAATTTACGGGAAAATATGGCATATTTTAGAGATGGTTTGAATTGCGATTAATTAATTTTTAAACTGTGATTAACTTGATTAAAAATTTTAATCGTTTGACAGCCCTAGATTAAATGTCACGGGTTCACCCAAAAAAAAAAAAAAAACATTTGGCAGCTTCGCTGTCAAACCATGTTACATAATCGAGCGAGTGACTGATTCGTAATTGAAGTATTGCCTGGCCTCATGGGTTTAAGGACCTTTAATTGGGCCTTAAGCTTCCTGACCTTCATGTCTAAATTCGATAACCAAGTGCAGACAAATTACTTTATTGATTACATGCGAGTGTCGCATCTAAATCAGATCCAAATATAAAAGTATTGTACCTCATCGATGTATTCTCTTGGAAGTGGCGCGCCAGCTGATACCTGGAAAAATATGTAATCACATATTACTTGATTGTTGTTACAGTGGGGCAAATAAGTATTTAGTCAACCACAAATTGTGCAAGTTCTCCGACTTGAAAATATTAGAGGCCTGTAATTGTCAACATGGGTAAACCTCAACCATGAGAGACAGAATGTCGAAAAAAAAAAAGAAAATCGCATTGTTTTTTAAAGAATTTATTTATTTAATATGTATTTGGTCAATACCAAAAGTTCATCTCAATACTTTGTTATGTACCCTTTGTTGGCAATAACGTTTTCTGTAATTCTTCACAAGCTTTTCACACATTGTTGCTGGTATTTTGGCCCATTCTTCCATGCAGATCTCCTCTAGAGCAGTGATGTTTTGGGGCTGTCGTTGGGCAACTTTCAGCTCCCTCCACAGATTTTCAATGGAGTTGAGATCTGGAGACTGGCTAGGCCACTCCAGGACCTTGAAATGCTTCTTACGAAGCCACTCCTTTGTTGCCCTGGCTATGTGTCATGCTGAAAGACCCAGCCACGTCTCATCTTCAATGTCCTTGCTGATGGAAGGAGAGTTTCACTCAAAATCTCTCAATACATGGCCCCATTCATTCTTTCCTTTATACAGATCAGTCGTCCTGGTCCCTTTGCAGAAAACAGCCCCAAAGCATGATGTTTCCACCCCCAATGCTTCACAGTGGGTATGGTGTTCTTCGGATGCAATTCAGTATTCTTTCTCCTCTAAACACGAGAACCTGTGTTTCTACCAAAAAGTTCTATTTTGGTTTCATCTGACCATAACACATTCTCCCAGTCCCCTTCTGGATCATCCAAATGCTCTCTAGCGAACCGCAGACGGGCCTGGACGTGTACTTTCTTCAGCAGGGGGACACGTCAGACAGTGCAGGATTTGAGTCCGTGGCGGCGCATTGTGTTACTGATAGGAGCCTTTGTTACTGTGGTCCCAGCTCTCTGTAGGTTATTCACTAGGTCGCCCCGTGTGGTTCTGGGATTTTTACTCACCGTTCTTGTTATCATTTTTGACACCACGGGGTGAGATCTTGCATGGAGCCCCAGATCAAGGGAGATGATCAGTGGTCTTGTATGTCTTCCATTTTCTAATAGTTGCTCCCACAGTTGATTTCTTTACACCAAGTGCTTTACCTATTGCAGATTCAGTCTTCAGAGCCTGGTGCAGGTCGACAATTTTGTCTCTGGTGTCCTTCGACAGCTCTTTTGTCTTGGCCATAGTGGAGTTTGGAGTGTGACTAACTGGGATTGTGGACACGTGTCTTTTATCCCGATGAGTTAAAACGGATGCCATTAATACAGGTAACGAGTGGAGCCTCGTTAGACCTCGTTAGAAGAAGTTAGACCTCTTTGACAGCCAGAAATCTTGCTTGTCTGTATGTGACGAAATACTTATTTTCCACTTTAATTTGGAAATAAATTCTTTAAAAATCAAACAATGTGATTTTCAGTTTTTTCCCCCCCACATTCTTTCTCTCATGGTTGAGGTTTACCTATGTTGACAATTACAGGCCTCTCTAATCTTTTCAAGTAGGAGAACTTGCACAATTGGTGGTTGACTAAATACTCATTTGCCCCTCTGTACATTTTTTAGAATTTTGTTAAGAGTGAAGGTCATTGAATTCCTTCCTTGAAACATGTCTACAACAGATTAGCCTCATAAGATTTCACAGAAACACAATGCTGAATTTATGTACTGTAGCTCATAAATTGTTTTGGCATTTTGGCAAGTGAGAGGCACAGAATTTGTGCAATGCACTCTTATCTATACAGTGGATATAAATTGGTTTATTGGAGAAAATACAGCAATTTTCATTGTCAAATGATAATCACAATTTCTGTCATAATCAAACATTTTCAACATTCTCTGATCAGTTTATCTCTAAGTCCTTCCGGACATCTGTGATTCATTTAGACCGTTTCCTGCCGCAGGCCCTTAATTTAATCTCACCGTGCATGCGTGCATTTAATCAGTTGTTATTGCAGTTGAATCTACATAAAGAAACATTCAGTCATCTCCCAAATTCAATTAGGTACAGTTATTTAACAGCATGACTGTCCCAAAATGCAAAAGTGTGGGTTCTGGAACTTCAAATACTGTCACATTACATGCTCAGTAAAAGCTGTTGTCAGGATGCCAGCGGGCAAAACTGACACCACAACGGTGGTTCCTGAGTCTTGTAATGACAGCGTGCTGTCTGGACTTACATTGGGGCCTCCGCCGTGCATCTTCAGAGCCCGAACGGTCGCGACCAAAACCACCACGTTGGGCCTCAAGCCGGATGTCCGACATTTGATGTTGAAGAACTTCTCCATGCCGATGTCTGCGCCAAAGCCGGCTTCGGTCACTGCAGGGAGAACGCTATTTAGTTACACATTTACTGCCTCGCCACCACTCAAACTCTGGAAACTGGAATAAAATTAGTGTATGGATGTAAAACACCAATTGTTTTCAAACATCTACTGCCATCACAACTATCAGTCACTGGCTGTTCTTTATGTATAAGCATTAAAGGTACTATACGAAATTTTTAGTGTCAATTTGAAATACTTTCTGTACTGCATGCATTTCTCCACCAACGCCCTGATGAATACACAGAGCCCTGACATTTAAATTGAGACGGATATTTTAACTAAGACCAAAAAGCACTTATTCTTCCCTTCAATTGTACTCTCCGCTTGGCAAAAACATGTTTGTAACCCACTTGAGGCTTGCTACTAAACAGTAAACAATCACGTTTGCCGTTTTTACATTTCTGATGCCGATTTGACAGGCCAAATGTTCGTTGCGTTTTTGTTTGTGCTTGCACAAGCATGCCCACTACACACGAGTTTAACACAGGTTGCAGTTACGCTTTAGGCCAGAGGTGGCAGTCACTCTATATATCACCTTTAAGCTAGTAGGGGAAATGTTTTGAATACATTGAGGAAAATAAGTATTTGAACACCCAGCAATTTTGCAATTTCTCCCACTTAGAAATCATGGGCGTGTTTGAAATTTTCATGGTAGGTGCTTCTCCTCTGTGAGAGGCAATCTTAAAAAAATAAATAAATAAAAATCACAGTGTATGATTTTTTAGCAATTTATTTGTATTATACTGCGGCAAATAAATATTCGAACACATGAGAAAATCAATGTTAAGAATTGATACAGTAGCCTTTGATTACAATTACAGAGGTCTAACATTTCCTGTAACTTTTCACCAGGTTTGCACAGACTGCAGCAGGGATTTTGGACCAGTGCTCCACACAGATCTTCTCTAGATCAGTCAGGTTTCTGGGCTGTCACTGAGAAACACTGAGTTTGAGCTTCCTCCGTAGATTTTCTATTAGGTTTGGGTCTGGAGACTGCCTAGGGCCCTCCAGGACCTTGATATGCTTTTCACGAAGCCACTCTTCAGTAATTTTGGCTGTCTGCATCAGGCCATTGTCATGTTGGAAGACCCAGTCATGACCCATTTTCAATGCTCTGACTGAGGGAAGGAGGTTATTCCCCAAAATCTCACAATACATGGCCCTGGTCATCCTCTCCGTAATACAGTGCAGTCGTCCAGTCCTATGTGCAGAAAAAACACCCCGAAAGCATGATGCTACCAACCCCATGCTTCACATTAGGGATGGTGTTCTCAGGATGGTACTCATCATTTTTCTTCCTCCAAACACTATGAGTGGAATTAAGACCAAAAAGTTCTATTTTAATGTCATATGACCAAACGACTTTCTCCCATGACTCCTCTGGATCATCCAAATGGTCATTGGCAAACTTAAAACGGGCCAGGACATGTGTTGGTTTTAGCAAGGGAACCTTTCGTTCCATGAATGATTTTTAACCATGACGTGTTAGTGTATTACCAACAGTAACCTTGGAAATGGTGGTCCCAGCTCCTTCCAGGTCATTGACCAGTTCCTCCGGTGTAGTTCTTGGCTGATTTCTCACCATTCTTAGGATCATCGAGACCTTATGAGGTAGATCTTGCATGGAGCCCCAGTCCAAGGGATATTGACATTCATGTTTGGCTTCTTCCATTTACGAATAATTGCTCCAACGGTAGATCTTATATCTCCAAGTTGCATGACAATTGCCTCGTAACTAGGGTTATTCCGATCATGTTTTTTTGCTCCCTATCCGATCCCGATCGTTTTAGTATCTGCCGATCCCGATATTTCCCGATCCAATTGCTTTTTTTTTTGCTCCCGATTCAATTCCAATCATTCCCGATAATTTTTCCCGATCATATACATTTTGGCAATGCATTAAGAAAAAAATGAATAAAACTCGGACGACTACATACATTCCACATACACTACATAAGTACTGTATTTGTTTATTATGACAATAAATCCTCAAGATGGCATTTACATTATTAACAGTTTTTCTGTGAGAGGGATCCACGGATAGAAATTCTTAAAGGATAAATGTGACTTTGTATATTGTGACTAAATATTGCGATCTAGTGTATTTGTTGAGCTTTCAGTAAATGATACTGTAGCCATTTGACTGTTCTGCCCAAATGCATGATGGGAAGTGCAACCATGACCGTGCGTAGTGGCACCAATTGATATATCTTCTCTGCGTTGGGAAGTAAAACAGGGTGTTTAGGAAAAGATCAACCACTACCGTTCTTCCCCACATTGCTTCCCACGATATTTCTAATTGTCGAGAGAGGGATTTTAAGGCTTTAGCCAATTAAAAAGAGGCTCCAAAGACTGCCAAAATTCTCTCTACTCATTTTACGCTGCCTGTTAGCTCTATACATAGGTAAAACGGCGCCATTATAGATTGAACGCAACAATGCGTGAGTGGGTCGTGCAGCACATGCGTTAATTGCATTAAACATTTTAACGTGATTAAAAAAATTAATTACCGCTGTTTACGCGATAAATTTGATAGCCCTACTTAAAGCCAAAACTAAAGACTGAATGAATGTAAGACATTTTGTCTGTAACGTTAAATACAATTAGAAAACGATTTAATTAAAATATATATATATATTAAAAAAAGGCATGTCCGATATTTTTTTGCCGATTCCGATACTTTGAAAATGACATGATCGGACCCGATCGATCGCTTTACTCGTAACCTTTTCCAGCCTTGTAGAGGTCTACAATTCTGTCTTTGGTCTTGACCATATTAGTAATTGCAGTCTTTCTGATTGTATGGGGTGGACAGGTGTTTATATGCAGCAAACCACCTCAAACAGGTCAAAAAGTCAGGCTAAAAAAAATCTACCCCCACTCAACTTATTTGTTGGACTTTTTAAAAGGCAGGTCTTTAAGGCTCACAATTCTAGCTAATAGGCAAGTGTTCAAATACTTATTTGCAGCAGTATAATACAAATTAATTGTTAAAAAAATCATACACTTTTATTTCTGGATTTTTCTTTCTTTAGATTGTCTCTCACAGTGGACAAGCACCTACCACGAAAATTTCAAACCTGCCAATCATTTCTAAGTGGGAGAACTTGCAAAATCACAGGGTGTTCAAATACTTATTTTCCTAACTATATGTTTTGAATACACATGTAATTTTGTTTCATGTTTAATATAACAAAGAATATAAAACAAAATCTACTAGATTTTTTTTTTTTTTTAAACTAGAATGGGTATTTTTTTGTTTTTTGGCAACGGAACTTAGTCTTTGTGATAAATGGAGGTTCACAGTACTGTATATTTGCAGAGAGGATAAGAGATACGTTTCCCTGTGGTGAGTGATTTTTCACTGCCGGCCCTCAAAGTATCACAGGGCCTCCGATTAGAACGACCTCTTGAAGCGGGCCAAATAAAGCAAATGTACAGTCCACCTGGCACAGTGGTCTTGTTGAGATAAGCTTTTCTGCCATGTGTTGAATGGCTCTACGTGCGTGCATGCATGCATGGTGGATGTGTGCGATACGGCTACAACAACACTTACTTGTCTGACTCAATCTTGAGCTAGTACAGAGACGTATTTCACAGCTAAACCCGGTTAAATGTTTAAATATACCTTGCTTGTTTATGGAACATTAGGACTTTAATTTACAAGTTCATCCAACCGAAGTTGAGTGAATAGATTAACTTCAGTTCCTTACAAGAGAGAAAATTAGTTGAGGTATTAGTAAAGAATAGGGGTGGGAACCTCTTGGTACCTCACGATACGATTTGCGATACAAAGCTCACGATAACGATGAGCTGACAATATGGCGATACGTTCAGGAAATCATTCTAGGATATTCTACAACAAACTAATAAACAGAAAAACAAGCTTCTGCTGTGAATTGGAATGAGTTCATCACTAGTAGACGTCCAATCCATTTGAAGTGGGAGGGTGGCAGCGAATGAACATTCGTTCATTCGCTGCCATCCCTCCCACTTCAAACGGATTGAACGTCTATGGTCGTCAGTGGCAAGCAAAGCCAGGCATTGGGGGAATTTTAGCCAATTTCAGGTCATTACGTGTTGATTTTCAGTTACTTTCAGTTGATTATGAGGTATTTCATGGGTCACTTCCTGTTTATTTTGAGTTAACGAACAGGAAGTGACCCGCTAATCACCCAAATGATTTGGCAGTGACTCAAACTCAACAGGAAATGGCCTGTAAATGTCCTAAAATGAACAAAAAGTGACCAGTAAATGCCCTGAAAATTGGATAGAGTGATTGTGAATGCTCTGGTTCCGAATGAATGAACGTTCCCAGTCTAAATGGATTGGCGTCGAGCACCGTCAATGGCAGCCACTCCCACTTCTATGGTCATCAGTGACAGCCTATGCCAGGCAACGAGGTAATTTTGGGCTATTTCAGGTCATTACTTGTTATTTTCAGTCACTTCCGGTTGATTTTGGGGCATTTTATGGGTCACTTTCTGTTGATTTTGGGTTACAGAACAGGAAGTGACCCGGGAATGAATAGGCAGTGACTCAGACTCAACAGGAAATGACCTGTAAATGCCCTCAAATGAACAGAAAGTGACCTCTAAATGCCCCGAAAATTTGAAAGAATGGTTTCAAATGAATGACCGTTCATTCCCCCTTCCCAGTCTTAACGGACTGGGCATCCAACACAGTCTAGTCAACCACTAATTGTGCAAGTCCTCCCACTTGAAAAGATTAGAGAGGCCTGTAACTGTCAACATGGGTAAACCTCAACCATGAGCGACAGAATGTGGAAAAATAAAACAGAAAATCACATTTTTTGATTTTTAAAGAATTTATTTGCAAATCATGGTGGAAAATAAGTATTTGGTCACCTACAAACAAGCAGGATTTCTGGCTGTCAAAGAGGTCTAACTTCTTCTAACGAGGTCTAACGAGGTCTAACGAGGCTCCACTCGTTAACTGTATTAATGGCACTTGTTTTAACTCATTATCGGTATAAAAGACACTTGTCCACAACCTCAGTCAGTCACACTCCAAACTCCACTATGGCCAAGACCAAAGAGCTGTCGAAGGACACCAGAGACAAAATTGTAGACCTGCACCAGGCTGGGAAGACAGAATCTGCAATAGGTAAAACGCTTGGTGTAAAGAAATAAACTGTGGGAGCAATTATTAGAAAATGAAAGACATACATGACCACTGATAATCTCCCTCGATCTGGAGCTCCATGCAAGATCTCACCCCGTGGCGTCAAAATGATAAGAATGGTGAGCAAAAATCCCAGAACCACACGGCGGCGACCTAGTGAATGACCTACAGAGAGCTGGGACCACAGTAACAAACGCTCAGTAACACAATGCGCCGTCAGGGACTCAAATCCTGCACTGCCAGACGTGTCCCCCTGCTGAAGCCAATACACGTCCAGGCCCGTCTGCGGTTCGCTAGAGAGCATTGGATGATCCAGAAGAGGACTGGGAGAATGTGTTATGGTCAGATTAAACCAAAATAGAACTTTTTGGTAGAAACACAGGTTCTCGTATTTGGAGGAGAAAGAATACTGAATTGCATCCGAAGAACACCATACCCACTGTGAAGCATGGGGGTGGAAACATCATGCTTTGGGGCTGTTTTTCTGCAAAGGGACCAGGACAACTGATCTGTGTAAAGGAAAGAATGAATGGGGCCATGTATCGAGAGATTTTGAGTGAAAATCTCCTTCCATCAGCAAGGACATTGAAGATGAGACGTGGCTGGGTCTTTCAGCATGACAATGATCCCAAACACACAGCCAGGGCAACAAAAGAGTGGCTTTGTAAGAAGCATTTCAAGGTCCTGGAGTGGCCTAGCCAGTCTCCAGATCTCAACCCCATAGAAAATCTGTGGAGGGAGTTGAAAGTTGCCCAACGACAGCCCCAAAACATCACTGCTTTAGAGGAGATCTGCATGGAGGAATGGGCCAAAATACCAGCAACAGTGTGTGAAAAGCTTGTGAAGAGTTACAGAAAACGTTTGGCCTCCATTATTGCCAACAAAGGGTAAATAAAGTATTGAGATTAACTTTCGGTATTGACCAAATACTTATTTTCCACCATGATTTGCAAATAAATTCTTTAAAAATCAAACAATGTGATTTTTTTTGTCCACATTCCGTCTCTCATGGTTGAGGTTTACCCATGTTGACAATTACAGGCCTCTCTAATATTTTCAAGTGGGAGAACTTGCACAATTAGTGGTTGACTAAATACTTATTTGCCCCACTGTAGTAAACTGAGACACTATTATGGTGGAAGATTTTGGTAGCAACTTGTTGGTTCCTTTTTTTTTTTTTAACATCGACACCTTTTTAAAATGATATCTCGATTCTTGGCAGGAGCATATCGATAACCTTTTGGGATACGAAGTATCACGATACATCACCATTTCGATATTTTGTCACACTCCTAGTAAAGGATCACGAAATAGTCTTAAAATGATCCTTGTAAGCAGTCTACTACCCACAGTATGTACTTAAAAAGCGCTGAGCAGCGATATCAGTTTCAGAAGAAATACAAGTTCAAACAGTAAACAAAATAATCTAATCGTTGTGTACAATTTCCAGTTCCCATTCATAACTTTATGGGCTCATTTTGACTATCTGACAAGACGGAAATCCCCTTGCAAATGGATCATGACTTTTTGCAAGTCACAGGGGTAGAATAGCACGATCCTCCAAAGGATAAAATAAGTGAATTATCCATCTGACCATGTTATGATCTTGATTGTTGTCTGATTCATATTTTCAGACATGGCATCCAAACCCTGTGCCTAAAACTCAACCTGGAGAGCAAACTGCGTGTGCACGTTATGAGCGTAAAGACAACATTTCAAATCTGATGATTGGAATTGATGGTAAGATATCTATTAAGTTGCAAAACCAAGTCAGACCCCGGTGACGCTACAATATTCTGACAGAAGAGCCAACGACGTCATGCATTTAGAGAGACAATAGCTAATATGCTGACTCGCCACCCTGTGGTCTGGGGTGTGAATTGCAACCTGTCAAAATGACGGACGGATTTCAGTTTTTTCCGTCACCGTTTTAAAAAACCGGTCAACGACAGAAAATATCCGGTTAACGCGACCCCTGGTTCAGACTTACATTTACCCTTTTTCACATGCTATTTAGTGATGCCCTTGTTCGGCCATTCCTTACTACGCAGCAAAACGTCCTACACAATGCTCTGCGCGCATGCACACATCGGTTAGAAGCGGCGAGAACTCACTATTTTTGCTTTTCTTTAGTTTTTTTAGAACCTTTTCACTGCCTCAAAAATACTTTTTGCATGTATTACTCTCTCATAACCATTGTGTTTTTTTGTGTTAGCTTTGAAGCAGTTGAACACATTAGTCACGTAGCGTATTTAAACCGTCCTTATTTGATATAACTAAATTCAAGTATTTTCGTAAGGCATTTTTTAGTACGTTCTGCCTGTATGCATCTAAACAAAACAAGTTTAGAGCGCACGGTAGTAATTTAGGTGTCAAATTCGACTAATGTAGGACGTTTCGCTGATGTAGGAGATTTTGGCAGAACACCGGTCCACCCCCCCCCACGCACGTTTGATTGGCTGATGACTAGTACCCCGACATTCACACAATCCCCACAGAAAAGCATGTCAATATGCCGCCTCCTCCGCCCCCTTTGAAGAGGAGGGATATTAAGAGGTTTTTTCTTGGCCAGCAGCAGCCACTGTAAGTAATGTAAAAAGATATCAATGTTGTGGAGGTGGGGAACACACCACTAATTTTGCTACTGAAAGTCCAACCTCCATCAGAGTTAGCTTAACATTAAACTGTGCGAACTTGCTCACCTGTAAAACTCGAGTAGAAAGCTGCTTAGAGAGGTGTCTTCCTGTATGTTTTCTACTGTCAACTTTAATTCAACTGTGCATTTATTCATTAATTAAAATGTATTTATTCTCCACATCATCTAAAAAATATATATATGGCAGAAAACACAGACAAGACTGAAAAAGCAGTTTCTGCTCTTGCACTCCTCTTTAAAAAAAACTGCTGTATTTTAAGCTAAAACAACTGTTGCATTTGATAGAACAATATGTCTATATGCTGCCATAGCATATTCATGGCACATTAACCCCCTGAACTATTTTTAATTTGTCCGTTTTACCCTGAAATCCCCCATTTACAGACGTCACGCAACTGGTTTTTTTTCAACCCACCCATAAAACAAAGGTAATTGATTATATTTATTATTCAAAATGTCTGTCGTTTTTAGCTTAGAATCATTCATTGATGTCTCATATTTCATATTTAAATTAGAATCAGCGCTTGCAAGATCCCAGCTTTGTGTGACAACCTCGTGTCATCCCCAAAGAGGGGACGGACATCAAGGCAAATATTACGAGGGGAAAATTAAGGGCCCAGCAGAATTTATTACACGATCAACATCACCATCTAACTTCATGAAGGATCAGATTTTGCTTTAAGATTTAAAAGGGTCAAATTGGAAACTTGCACAATTTTTCTTTATCTAGAAATGGGAATTTCCACATCTTTAGTAATAATATAAAACACTTCAACAGCTGGAATGTGGGCTTAAACCTACAGGACTACTTCATTTTAGTCACAATGACTATACAATAATATAGAGCCTGATGAAGTAAGGCCATGAATTTTACCACAACCCCACCCCTCACACATCCTTCAGCGAGTTCATCAAGAGTTCATTTTTCATTGCCAGTGAGCTAAACTTTAAAGAGCGCTGATATAGTGTATCTTATATCTTTCTACAATACAACTATAAACAGAAAAACAAGCTTTTTTCATCCTGCTGTGAATTCGAATATGTTTATCACTAGGAGACGTCCAATTGGTTTGAAGTGGGAGGGTGGGCCATCCTTCCCAGTTCAAACCGATTGGACGTCTATGGCCGTCAGTGGCAGCCAATGCCAGGCAATTATGTCCCGTAATTTTCGCACTATAAGGCACACCTGACTATAAGCCCCCACCCAACAAAATTGACATGAAAACGGCATTTGTTCATAGATAACCGCACTGGACTGTAAGCCCTAGCTGTCCTTACTGTATTATGGGATATTTACACCAAAAGATATTATCCGGTAATGCTTTATTTGACAGCTGCATTATACGACTGTCAAATGAACCACCATGAAGCATTGAACCAATTGGTTGCAAAGCTTCATTGTTTCAAGAAGCTTCATTTGGCCATCACTGCTCCTTTGAGGGAGACGATCAACCTCCTGCTGCCACCAGTGTTGACCAACAGGCCTCCTTGCATGCATTGCAGCATTACAAATGAAAATAACAATCAAAATTCATGTTCTGCGCTAATTATTTCTTCAATTACTGTTGTAATTGTTTCAGTAATGCTACTTATGGTATTTGGTAACACTATTTGACAGCGGCGCCATAAGACTGTCATTAGACAATCATTATTATGACATGACACTGATGTCATTTCGTGTTATCCAGCAAATTATCTCACTTTTGAATGGATGTAAAAGATCCAGGCTAGACATAATAGGAGTTAGTAACATAATTTGCCCGATGACACTTAATGACATCCGTCATAAACGTTCAGTAATGGGCATGATGGTGTCATGTCATAACTATGATTGTCTTATGACGCTGCTGTCAAATAAAGTGTTACCTATTAACACAAATAAATCAACAAATAAGCTGCACTGGACTATAAGCCATAGGATTCAAAATGAAGGAAAAAAGTAGCGGCTTAAAGTCCGAAAATTACGGTAATTTTCGGGCATTTCACATAATTTCCTGTTGATTTTTTGGTCACTTCCTTTTGGTTTTGGGGCATATACAGGACACTTCCTGCTAGGCCATCACAATATATCATCACAATACATCGCCATCGCGATATGTGCATGGGCAAGACTCCTATCGCAGGACGTGTTTTTTTGTTTTTTTTTATGCGCAAGACTCCTATTGCAGGACGTGTTTTTTTGTTTTTTGAAAACTTAAACTTTTGTTTTCTTCATAAAAGCAGCAAGCGTGCAGAGACGTGGCCTCCAGGATCCCTTTTACATACATCAATCTTCATAATTCACAGATGAAGCCCCTTAGCCTGGAGTAAACTGTACTATATGAATACAATGCGGTCATAGTGAGTCAACTAAAGTTTTCCCAAGCAAAGCAATTCAAGTCATCTGGTGAAAATTCTTCTAGTTTTAATATTGCAATATATATCGCAATATATCACAAACCCCCAAAAATTCGAAATATATGTTTTTTTCCAATATCATTCAGCCCTACTTCCTGCTAATTTGGGGTTACTGAAAAGTAAGGGGCTCAGACATATCCCCAAATGAATAGAAAGCGACTCAAAATGCACAGGAAGTAATTTGTAAATGCCCTAAAATGAAATGGGAAGTGATCTGTAAATGCCCCCAAAACCATAGCTGCGAATGCTCTGGTTTCAGTGTCATTGACGGTGCTAGACGTCCTATCTGGTCAAAATGAATTACCATAATTTTCAGACTATAAGACACTACTTTTTTCCCCCTAATTTTGAATCCTGCTGCTTACAGTGCAGTATGGCTTATTTGTTGATTTATTTGGGTTAATAAGTAACACTTCATCTGGCAGCGGCGTCATAAGACCGTCATAAGACATGGATAATTATGACATGAAACTATCATGGCCATTACTGAATGCTTTGACAAATGTCATTAAGTGTTATCCGGCAAATTATGTAACTAACTCCATTTCTATCCAACTCGGATCTTTTACATCCATTCAAAATTGAGATAATTTGCTGGATAACAATAAATGACATCTATTAGCATTGATTAATGCTCATAACAGTGTCATATCATAATTATGATTGTCTAATGACAATCTTATGGAACCACTGCCAAAGTGTTACCAAATACCATAACTAGCAATTAATGAAACAACTGGAACAGCAACTGAAGAAATAATTAGCATAGAATGAATTTTTGTCATTAACATCTTTAGCGCTGCAATGCATGCTAGGAGGCATGTTGGACGACAACAGTGTTGACAGTAGATGGCAGCAAACGTCGACTGTCTCACTAACGGGAGCAGTGATGGCCAAATGAAGCTTCTTGAAGAAATGAAACTTTGCAGCCAATTGATTCAAAGCTTCACGGTGGTTCATTTGGTCTTATGACAGTCGTTTGATGCTGCTGTCAAATAAAGTGTAACCGGTTAATATCTTTTGGTGTAAATATCCCATAATACAGTGAGGGCAGCTGCATCTTATAGTCCAGTGTTGCTTACATATGAACAAATGCTTTTTTTCGTGCCAAATTTGCAGGGTGCGGCTTATGGTCGGGTGCGGCTTAAAGTGTGAAAATTATGGTTGATGTCTAGCTGTCAATGGGCTAACGTCAGTGAGCTAACATACACATTAATCTAATAGAAGATTTTGGTTGCAACCTGTTGGTTCCCTTTTTTAATATGATATATCGATTCTCGGTGGGAGCTTATCAGTAACCTTTTGGGCTACAAAGTATCGCGATATATCACCTTTTTGATAGTTTGTCACACCCCTAATTTATTTAAGACTAATGTACAATGCAAGACAAGACAACTAAAATTTTCTGTCTGAGTCAAGTGTACTTATTGTTACAATTTACAATCATCACAATCCTACTTTTTTAACATGATGAAATGCCAAAAGAGTGTTCATCTGGTTTATGAACCACTTTATGACCTGTTTATTGCCTTTGTCACAGGTGTCTTTCACAGTTGGCCTGCTTTTGTCGCAGTGTCAAACCACCATTCCACACCTCAACAATTAGCTGAAATAAGGGATTAAAGAGGATTTTGAGGATTTGTAAGGCACATACCCCGACAAAGACTACAATTATCTTATTACCATTTTGTTTTTTAAACTTCACCCCCCCCAGGTTTAACCCCAGTGCTTCATAAGCCCGCCCGGCCACCAGGCTTTTTCAAAAGCACCCATACAAAAGTTCACTTATTTTTCGCATACAAGTACCAAAGATGGCATCAAAAGGCAAGTTCAACTGCCAAAAGAACAAAATGTGATCACTTTTTAACATGATCATATAATTTGATTAGGACTGGCAGCTGCCAGCTGCTTAGCCACAATCGTTCCTCTTTCTTTTGAAAACTGAATATTGACGTTTGGCGGAGCAAGCTGATGGGTGTGGAAGGAAGTCTGTTTGCTTGGGGGTCATCATGCATCCCAGCTGCTGTGGGGGGCGAACAGGCGGGAGGTCGAGTTCCTTACATACCCGAGTGTCGGGTAACAATCACGCAGACAGGTAGGGCTCGATGACATCCTGTTTAATTTTGTCCAGACCCAAATGTTGTGTTTATTTAATTAAATGATTGAATGTGAGGGCATTAAAGACAGATGGAGTATGACCTTATAAGATACCCAAAAGCAGATTTTGTCTGTTATTCATCGACTGACGTCTTGGGGGTGGGGGGTTAGTATACTGCCGCCGAAAAATATGTTGGAAAAATAAGTGTCATTTGGTAAAATATGTACAAATGCATCAATTTTTATTGAATTTGTATTCAGATTTCTTTAAACTTATTAGCTACCATTGACAATGAAAGACACCTCTTAAACTGAGAAGTTCAAATACATTGGACATCTATAACCGTCAATGGCAGTCAAAGAGTGGACTACATTTTGAGTCATTTGGACCACAATATTAATATTTGGTATGTCAGTTTAGCCTAAATGGCTCAATTATTAATCATTTTTATGAATATGAATTGGGGTTATGTATCTCAGTGGTAGAGTAGTCATTCCCTTACCCAGAGCTTGTGGGTTCGATTCCCTGCCCTGATTTCCTCACCAAAGTATCCTTGAGCAAGATAATGAACCCCACGTTACTCCTGATGCTGATTCATCAGTAGATAAATGAGCATATAGACCCTACCCACCGACGTCACAAAATCACGTGATCGCTGTATTGTTCCGCCCCCTTGTCCGTCATTTTGTGTCTGTATTATCAATGGTCTCAATTGATCGAGCAATTTATAATGCATTTCATGGAAGACCCGGTGCTTTCGGATGCCGTAAACTCACTTGATGCGTTGCATAAAAGGCGTTATGTGGAAAAGCTTCAGTTTATCCATTCGCCAGATCCATATTTGATGCCTAAATCGATGTTTTTCGACCCGCTGTCTCTGCTAGCTACCCTGATATTTACAACTATCTTGTCCACACAAAATCAGCCTATTCTGACGAAAGTTTGAAAAACTTTAAGAGCTTGGAGGCTTATAAATACTTCGTTGCTGGTTGGGTGAAACAGGTCCTCGTCCACGAAAATTTGGCAGGAATCTATCTTGTGCTTGGAAAGGTGAGTTACGAAATTTTCAATTCAAAATCTTTTGTTCTTGCTAACATCCACTGTCAAGTCTAATGTATTTCATGTCATTTGTCAATGGAGCTAGGGCTTTTAATGTTTATATGGTTTAGCGATTGCACTCTCACTACATACATACGTGTATGTTGTCGGCGATTAGCCTAGCAATGATCTTAATTGTGGTTGTCAGCACAAAACCCTCTAAATATATATTAAATGCATCTTACCAGATATAAAATGACTACTACATAATCTGTGGTAATCGTTTGGAGCCCAGTTTTCTCGTCGAATTGCAGCAGCCCATCTCGCTCTCTCCTCTCCGGGTCTCTCGGAATCCGGTAGAACTTCAAGTCTCTCCGTCTATCCTCTCTGTTATTGCAACCGACCGCCACACACGCCTTCACCATTTTGATTATGAATGTTAACGAGCAGAAAAACACGCCGTAAATAGGAGGAATGTACGTAGCCGTAACAGGTAAACACGATGTGTTGACGGACAATTGGGCGGCACCAGTCAGGAGGGCGGAGTTGTGACGTCACGTGGGTAGGGTCTATAGTGTCAAAATGTTTGATGGTGGAAACTCGCTATACAAGTGGAAGTCCATTTACCCTTACCATAAAAAGACAATGAATGAAAAAAAAAAAAAAAATTAATCAAATTAAAATAAATGAAAACAAATGCACTCTGGTTATGGTCACCCAAAACACGTTTTTTAATAATATTTAAAGCAAAACCAGGTAACTTTTCAGTTTTGGCCGATTTTAGCGACGCCGGTGGACAAAAGCAGTAGTGTTTTGCCTTAAGGAGTTGCTTTCCCATTAGGTCCAGCGCACACCCGTAGAGTGTCGTAAAATCATGATATAGCGGTCTATGAAATCAAGTATACCCCATCCGTCGATTTCAATAGCAACTGGTAGTACAGCTTGCAAGCAACGAAATAATTAGGGTTGTCAAAATTATCGCGTTAACGGGCGGTAATTAATTTTTTGAATTAATCACGTTAAAATATTTGACGCAATTAACGCACATGCCCCGCTCAAACAGACTAAAATGACAGCACAGTGCAATGTCCACTTGTTACTTGTGTTTTTTGGAGTTTTGCCGCCCTCTGCTGGCGCTTGGGTGGGACTGATTTTATGGGCTTGTGTCATTATTTACATCAACAATAGCGGGCTACTAGTTTATTTTTTGATTGAAAATTTTACAAATTTTAATAAAACGAAAACATTAAGAGGGGTTTTAATATAAAATTTCTATAACTTGTACTAACATTTATCTTTTAAGAACTACAAGTCTTTCTATCCATGGATCGCTTTAACAGAATGTTAATAATGTTAATGCCATCTTGTTGATTTATTGTTATAATAAACAAATACAGTACTTATGTACCGTATGTTGAATGTATATATCCATCTTGTGTCTTATCTTTCCATTCCAACAATAATTTACAGAAAAATATGGCATATTTTATAGATGGTTTGAATTGCGATTAATTACGATTAATTCATTTTTAAGCTGTAATTAACTCGATAAGAAATTTTAATCGTTTGACAGCCCTAGAAATAATGTAACCACATTTTACCACAAATGCAAACAGAACAAATCATCTCCAAAATACGACAACGCTCATGAATAAAACACAAAGGAAGAATATAACTTACAAGCGGTGCTTGTATAAGGCACAAACACGTGGTGAGATGGCAAGAACTGCTATGGTACACTCGCTGCAGACATTAGCTCGTCAGTTTAGCTCTCTCTATTCGCAATGAGCTCATGTCGACATATGAGGACGTTAGCAGAAAGTACTGGAGCTTATCAAAACTAATTACACTTAAGCACCAACAGGGGGGCAACAAAACACCAGAAAAACGGACAGACAATAAATGGACATGACAGCACTGCCATATGCATATTGACCGAAAACTGATAATAAAAAAACCCATGTCGATATTATCCGATATCATTTTAAAATGCTTTTGTCGCCCGACAACTCTAACCAAGAAACATTTGCATTCACAGTTTAAAGCAACACTAGGTAACTTTTCAGTTTTGGTTGATTTTAGCTACACCGGTGGACAAAAGCGGTAGTGTTTTGCCTTAAGGAAGACCGCGTTTCCCATGAGGACAAGCGTACACCCGCACAGTGTCATAAAATCATGATATACCAATCGCCTGCAGATGGATTAAACGACTTTTCTGTTTCCAGCGACTGTGTGAAGGATGAATAGTAAAGGGTAACGAATCCAGTCGTGGCTAAACAAAAGCATATGACGGCTAGCAACCGTGTGGCTAAACCCCCAATCGAACTCGTCAGCGCTCGCTCAGTGTCGTGAAATCATGATCTTCCGTTCGCCTACAGGTGGATTAAACAACATTTCTGTTTCCAGTGGCTGTGTGAAGGATGAATAGTAATGAGGTAATGAATCCAATTGTTGCTAACCAACATCATGTGACGGTTAGCAACCTGGGGGGGGGGGGGGGGGGGGGGGTTACGACACGCCAGCAAGTGAAACCCGTGCCAATGTTTATTCTTCAGTATCCTGATAGCCTCCCTTTTTTCCCCTCCTCTGACAAAACATTTTGTCTCTTTTGTTGCTCTGCCATCTTTGCAAAATTTGCACGTGGTGACGTATGCCGTAAAACAGTCAGCACATTTGTAGTTTTTTTTTGTGTGTGGCCGGGTTCCTGCCACCGTCCAAGTTAATTAGTGCCGATGAAAGCAATACAGACCCCTTTAAGATATAAAAAAGTGTCATTCAACTAGTTGTCAATTAAAAATTGTAAATTGTAAGAATTATAGCCAAACTTTTCACCACTTTATCAGACAAGGAAGGTTGGGAATAAGCTTGACTGATGAAAAACAAGTATGTAAATTCTTGCTTGTCCATTTGCTTTTAACACTGCCCGCTTCAAAACAGCTGACTGCACGTGTTGAACGTGCTAAAAGTATTGTTTACCTGTTATTGCTCACGCGCAGAAGCTGAAAGTATACATATAAATAAATGAACAGTGCTTGCGAAGGCCTGCCAACACACATACACGCATTCCAAACATGTTTCTGCAGCCAAAGTAAACGTAGACAACAAGAGCAGATGGATAGATGGACAGATAAAAATGGCAATACTCATGTATGCCTTGGCGTTGAAGGGATTAGTGTGGCTTACCCCAGAATTCCTGAGGCTCTTAAGATGATCATTTTACTTCCTTCCTCTGTACTGTCTGTCTTTACGCAATCTTAGCACTGGTTTCCTAGAAAGCGTCACCGGATAGCGATACTACAGTAACAGAGGTGAATTTGGGCCAAAGGTTGCGAGACTGAGGGAAGCAATTCCAAGTTTATGGCTAGACTGAATTTAAAATAGTCTATGCGACCACCATCGAACAGTGCATGGATCACGCTTGATCTGTATGCGCAGACCGTGTGTGTGCTCACCAACAAAGCCGTCCCGTCCGACCAACTTCAAAGCCAGCTTGTCTGCGAGGACCGAAGAGTTGCCATGGGCGATGTTGGCAAAGGGCCCGGCGTGGACAAACACTGGTGAACCCTGCAACAATGGCGAGAGGAGCACAAGACACACCAACGTTTAGTCGGACAGCGTAACCAACGGCAACTTGCGGCTCGGTTTAAATTGGAAAGGACCTTTTCTTTCATACGACAAGTTGAGAACAGCATTGGTGACAAGTGTCTCAATGTGGGCTGGCAGTACATACAGTGCAGAAACAGCGGGTTAAAAAAACGTTAAAGGGGCCTGTCAGTTTTGTTTCTTCTTGTTAAAGAAACTGATGGAAAATTGATGGTCTGAGGATCTTACAAAAGGTCCGCGAGAGCATTTAATCTGACATGGAACACAATTCGTTCTTTCAAGAAATCAGAACTTATTTACTGCCAGCTCGATTCTTTACCATGGATATTCGGTATCTCTTAGGGGCTATGTGTCAAACATAAGGCCAAGGGGCCAGATCCGGCCCTCCACATCCACTTGTGTGGGCTGCGAAAGTAAATCATTTGCACACTAGTGTGTTTTTCCCCTTCTTTTTAAATAAAATAAAAATACAGGTAGTCCCCGAGTTCTGTCCTACGTAACCCGAATTTTCGCACAAGTCGGAATTAACCCTTTAAGTACCCCTTAATACCCCCTAAATCGCAAAATAATGATCCCAAAACATGTATTAAACATCATATCAACAAAATAAAAATTATGTACTGTATTTTTCGGACTATAAGTCGCACCTGAGTATAAGTCGCACCACCCATAAAATGCCCAACGAAGAGGAAAAAAACATAAGTTGCACCGGACTATAAGTCACACTTTTGGGGGAAATTTACTTGATACAATTCTACACATTGAACAGATATGTCATCTTGAAAGGCAGTTTAAAATAAAAATACAATAGAGAACAACATGCTGAATAAGTGTACAGTATGATAACGTTACATGATGCATGAACAACAAAATGCGAACGTGACCGGTATGTTAACGTAACATAGCTATTAAGAGTTATTCAGATACCTATAGCATAAAGAATATGCTAACAAGTTTACTAAACCATCAGTATCACTCCAAAACACCAAAATAACATGTGAAATGATATATTAATGTGTTAATAATTTCACACTTAAGTCGCTCCAGAGTATAAGTTGCACCCCCAGCCAAACTATGAAAAAAACTGCGAAAAATACAGTACTTACAAAAATGGCGGAAGAGAAATTGTTTCACGACAAAAAAAAAAAAAAAAAAAACCCTAACAACAACAACAACAACAAAAAAAACGACTGGAGAAAAAATGGCGGACAAGACCAGTGCTGCAATGATTAATCGTTTCACTCGAGTAATTCCATTAGAAAAAGGATTTGAATTAAATTTTGCTGCCTCGAGTATTCGTTTAATTAAAGTGGCGTTGTTTGCATGTAGTTTTATTGATTTGGGTGGAGACAATGCCCTCTATTGGCGACAGTGAATGTGACATAACTCATTTCACATGAATGAATCCAACTGCTCCCAGTTAAGACCAACGTAAGCAAAGTTTTTGCTTGAGCTAATGTTTTTTTTTAAAGCATTCGTAATTTAGTTTATTGGTATATATAGTAGTTTTTTTGTGGGAATATGTGTTTGAACCATTTGTTAAGAGCATTGTAAAAAAAATTTTTTTTGCATTTTTTAGCATTTAAGCTAGCGGACTTTTGCTATGTAAGTTAGCCAACTTCTTTTGTTTTACTTAGATCCTCATTTTTGTTTTTTTATACCGTTTGGGGCTCAGCTCAGGTATTTTAACTTTAATCTATGTTATTTATTCGATTATTCGAACTAACTAGTTCATCAAATAATCGATATCTGCAGTCCTAAATGAGACTCTGGCGACGTAAAGTCGAAATCACGTAAGTTAAGTACGTCAGAACCTGGGGACTACCTGTAAACATAGGTTTTTACTTTATTTTTTTAAAGTAAAATGTAAAAAATATTTGCATTTTCCCCACATTTTTTAAAATGTAAATAAATGAAAAAATATAAAAATTAACAGTAAATAAAAAGGGATATTTACAATTTTTATTCCCTCTTTTTTCTTCAAGTTTTTCAGGTAGCAGCGTCCATTCAAAAGTCAATAATCATTCGACTAATATGTCAACTATTCAGTCTCACTAAAAATTAATTTAAAAATTAGAAAACAGATTGGTACCTCTACTTCCGAACGTCTCTACAAACTAAACTTTCATGGTTACAACACGCCTCAACGGGAAAATATATACCCTACCCACCGACGTCACAAAACCACGTGCTCGCTGTGTGGTTCCGCCCACTTGTCCGTCATTTTGTCTCTGTATTAGCATTGTTTTCAATTGATCGAGGAATTTAAAATGCATTTCATGGAAGACCTGGTGCTTTCTGATGCCGTAAACTCACTGGATGTGTTGCATAAAAGGCGTTATGTGGAAAAGCTTCGTTCTATACAGTCGCCAGATCCATATTTGATGCCCAAATCGATGTTTTTCGACCCACTGTCTTCGCCCTGTCTGCCTGACATCTGCTACGCTGATATTTACAATTATCTGGTCCACACAAAATCAGCCTATTCTCACGAAAATTTGAAAAACTTCAAGAGCTTGGAGGCTTATAAATACTTCGTTGCTGGTTGGGTGAAACAGGTCCTCGTCCACGAAAATTCGGCAGGAATCTATCTTGTGCTTGGAAAGGTGAGTTACGAAATTTTCAATTCAAAATCTTTTGTTATTGCTAACATCCACTGTCAAGTCTAATGTATTTCATGTCGTTTGTCAATGGAGTTAAGGCTTTTAATGTTTATATGGTTTAGCGATAGCACTCTCACTACATACATATGTGTATGTTGTCGGCGATTAGCCTAGCAATGATCTTAATTGTGGTTATTTGTCAGCCCCGTAGACGAGGCCAGTTTCTTTCACTTGGTACCAGCTAAATATTATTAAAAAAATAACGATGGTGGAAGAAAGGGAAGTCACAAACATCTTGAATTTGAAACTATGTCGTACTACGTCGTATGTTGTCGGCGATTAGCCTCGCAATGATGTTAATTGTGGTTATTTGTCAGCCCCGTAGACGAGGCCAGTTTCTTTCACTTGGTACCAGCTAAATATTATTCAAAAAATAACGATGGTGGAAGAAAGGGAAGTCACAAACATCTTGAATTTGAAACTATGTCGTACTACGTTGTATGTTGTCGGCGATTAGCCTCGCAATGATCTTAATTGTGGTTATTTGTCAGCCCAAAACCCTCTAAGTATATCTTAAATGCATCTTACCGGATATAAAATGACTACTACATAGTCTGTGGTGATTTTTTGGTGCCCAGTTTTCACGTCGAATTGCAGCCGTCCATTTCGCTCTCTTTGGATCCCTCGGAATACGGTAAAACTTCAAGTCTCTCCTTCCATCTTCTCTGTTAGTGCAACCAACAGCCACACACGCCTTCACCATTTTGATTATTAATGTTAAGGAGCAGAAAAACACGCCGTAAATAGGAGAAATGTACGTAGCCGTAACAGGTTAACACTATGTTTTGACGGACAAGTGGGCGGTACCATTCAGGAGAGCGGAGTTGTGACGTCACGTGGGTAGGGTCTATTGCCTCTTTTCAGGATACGAGGAAAAAATACAGTAGAGGCTGCTTGCTACTCACAGCTCCCAGAGTTTATTGAATGTAACATTCTTGTAGCTGCTCTGCCATTGGCTATTGCCTAGCATCTTCCTGGCATCCAGTTGGCTCTACAGTATGAGTATGTGTGTATCCCAGCGTCTTCTTCATTCGCCCCTCGGGCCATGAGGTGTTGAGTGTTTTAACTTTTATTCTTTACTGTATTCTTTGTGTTTTACATTGTGCACAACTCTCCTGTTTATTGTGCTATGATCTATTTGTAACATGTATTTGTTACATGTTTTCATGCATTTTTATGCTTCATTAAAGATTTATGTCTAAATTTTGGCAGGCTTGGAACGGATTAGGGCATTTACACGGAAAAGGAGTCTCTACTTACGGAATTTTCAGTTTACGAGACTACTTCCAGAACCAATTAATTTCGTGAGTAGAGGTACCACTGTAATAAATGTAGGAAATAAAAGGCCTTAAACTCAAGCCAGAAAAGGCCACTACGCAATTAATCAGAATCATCAGGGAAGTCATCTAATGATGGAGATTAAACATTGGTGCTGAATCGCACATTTTTAAATAATTACAGCAGTCTGCTGCACGTGAGGAAATTTCCAAGACAAATGGAGCTAAACAATCCATTGTAAGACTGCAGCAGGAAAACGGAAGATATTTTCGACGCTTTTGTTTGCATTGCCTCTGACTGTTTAGATTAACACATTCGCGTCAGAGGAGGCCATCCTCTTCCTAAAACATTGATCACGTTGGCAATCGACGTCCAACCCATTTGAACTTTGCGTTATGACAGCTATCAGTCACTACCAGCTTCTCGCAGTTCAAATGGATTGGAGGTCTAGCAGGTTCAGTGACAGTGAATAGAGTTGTCCGATAATGACTTTTTAACCGATATTAAACAGATACCGATGTTTGCGGGTGTGGACTTAACATATTATGGCTAATTGTAGTGTGATGGCCTACTAGATGCTTTACTAATGATAAATGTAACAACTTCAATATTTTCCAAATAAATATTATGTGAAAAACAAGAGAACGACGTTAACAGTTATACAAAAAGTGCCTATTTTCCACCACTATATTTATCTTTTAAATCAAAATAGTGCAAACGTCAACATTTTTTGGATCAAGTGGAAGTGCAAAGGCACTTATTCTGTCCTCAAGTTTGTTTGAGGGTACACAAATGGACCGATGGTGAACAAATCAGGCTGTAAAGAGAAGTCAGACGCTGGAGGAAAGTTGAATTGGCTTTACTGTGCTCATCTTCCTCTTGACGAGAGCACTGATACTTTTTTATAAAACTGAAAACAACAAAACATTGTGTCAATAATATGAAACAAAGTATACACCACCTGTCAATTTGAATAGCAACTGGTAGTACAGCTTGCAAACAATGAAATGGAGCCACATTTTACCACAAATGCAAACAAAACAAAATATACACATCTCCAAAATACTACACAACGCTCATGAATTTCCCACAAAGGAAGAATATAACTTACAAGTGATGCTTATATAAGGAACAAACGTGGGAGATGGCAAGAACCTCTATGGTACACTGGCTGCAGACGATAGCTCTTCCATTTTGCTCCCTCTATTCGCAATGACCTCACGTCGACATATGAGGATGTCAGCAGAAATTGGTGAAACTTATCAAAACTAATTACACTGTCGCAGCAGCAGGGGGCAACAAAACACCAAAAACAAAGGCAGGCAATAAATAGACATGAGAGCAATGCCATATGCAAATTGGCCCAAACCCGATAATGAAAATCCGATGTCGATATTATCCGATATCAATTTTAAAAGCTTTTATCGGCTACTTTACATTAGCATTCACCGTTTAAATCAACACTAGGTAACTTTTCAGTTTTGGTCAATGTTGGCACGCCTGTGGACAAAAGCTGTAGTGTTTTGCCTTAGTAGACTGCATTTTCCATGAACACCAGCACACACCCGCACAGTGTCGTAAAATCACGAGCTCCCGTTTGCCTGCAGATTGATTCAACGACATTTCTGTTTCCAGCAGCTGTGTGAAGTATGAATAGTAATTACGTAATGAATCCAGTTGTGGCTAAACAATAGCATATGACAGTTAGCAACTGTGTGGCTTAGTGTGGCTAAACCTCCCCCGCCCCCCAACCCCACCCGAACTTGACAGCGCTAACGAGTTCGGTTGAGTGGGGTGGGGGCATCACGCCAGTGAGTGAAAGCCAGGCCCAAAATTATTCTTGAGTATCATGTTAGCCTCAATTCTTTTTCCTCCTCCGACAAAACTTTTTGTCTTGTTTGTTGCTCTGCCATCCTTGCAGAATTCGCGCGAAAGCGTTCGCATCGACTGCCGTCTTTATAATGAATGGGGAAAGGGGGAAGTGACGTTGGCCGTAAAGCAGTCAGCAAATTTATCGTTTTTTGCGTGGCAGGGTTCCTGCTACCCTCCTAAAAGTTGACTCATTTGCTCCCAAAAACGTATAAATACGTTCTATTTTTGTTTCAGTGTCCCAAAAACGTATTTCTACGTCTTTTATGTTTTTTCACAAGAGACATCTCTAGGTTCTGATGCAACTTTGCTCCAAAGCACAATGCTGAAAATCCATTTTAAAGAAATAAAACTGGCCACTGGAGGGCAGTATTGCATTTGATAAGACCCGCAACCCGATTCAATGGAACGAACGGCAGGGGTGCCGGCGGAAGACGACCGAACGCCAGGCGCGAGCAGGACGACCGGGAGGACGTCCGGGATGCCAGGCGACGAACGACTAAGTGCGATGACCAGGAGGACGTCCAGGATGCCAGGCGGCGGACAACCGAGCAGAACAACCAGCCTGCGCCGCCGTGCTCGGCCGCCCGCGTTCCCCCCAGTATCCCGCGACTCAGCCAGAAACATGCACGACCAAACCAGTCCCCCCCCCCCCCCCCCCCCCCCCCCCGAACACAAAATGCCCCACAGTTCCCCAGGCAAATTCCGCCACGAGGCAGTTGGTCACCACAAAAGAAAGACTCAAAAAAATCCATCTTGAGACAGGCGGCGATGAGGGAAAAGTTTACCCCGGCTGTCGCGGCCACAACAACGTCATCTCTCAGTTCAATAGTTTATTTATGTGTAAATAAATTGTTACTTTGCTATCAAGATCTCTATTTGTCTTGTTGTTTTATGTTATTTTATAGAAGGAAAACATTATTCAGATGTTTGGGATGTCACAAAAGCAAAAAATAGCTGTGTTAAAGTCAAACTTATGTTTGAAATGTATGCTTTTACAAAAAGCTCGATTTCTTTGTTTTTTCATCAGAAATTGGAAAATTGCTCAAACTAAGCTATTTTCTAAAGCTGATTTCTAAAGAATGGAAAAAGATATGAACTATTTTTTTTCCTGCTGAAAGAAGAGAGTCTAATCTTTCTTTTGGTGGGTTTGTTGTTTATACAGCAATAGAACAGAATTTTCTGTGAGCCTTGCAAAATCAGTCAAAATCCAGTAAAACGGCCGGGAGCACTGGTGAAAATGGCTGAAAGTGAATGAGTTAATTAGTGCCAGTGAAAGCGATACAGACCCCTTCAGTAAAAGATGTTTCATTCAACTAGTTGTCAGTCGACATATAAGAAATGTTATGAAAATATTTTATAAAGGTTCAAAAGTGTGGCTTGAAATTAATTGAACTTCAAATGTTTGAAATGGCGGGCAATGAGTCAATGAAAAGTACAGTGGTAAAGTGATAAGTACAAGTGCGTCAACTGTTCAACGGATGGATGTAAGGATTTGGGGGGGAAAGAAATGGAGGTCATGGACAAAACAGGAAGTTGCCACAGTTTCCTCTACTGCACAATATTAACAGCATTACAAAGGTATGCCGAACGTGACATCCAATATACAGTTACTGTGGATTTGGAAAGGGAACCAAGTTATATACTGATCTGAACACCCACTGTGTGGTAAAACACACCAAAAAAATGGGGGTTCCAAAAACAAGCACACAGGCCACAAAGGACCCAGGCAGTGTACGCTGGATGGAAAATTCACACGAAGCACAGAGGCCCCGCTGGCCACGATACCAGCTTTCTGGCCAGAATCACAGGAAACGGCTCGCACAACAGGACCGCGACGCTTCCTCCGAAAAAACAGGAAAAAAAAAAAAAAAGTTATCGCATCTCTGCTGCACGCACACTCCGCTCCCACAGCGCTGCCAAAAACAGACAATCTGGGACATTCCAAACAAGCAAAAAGTTGACCCCAAAACAAACACTATGGTGAACAATACATTGCAGCTTGTGTAGAGCTTTCTAAGGACAATTCCAGGCAGTACAGAAAAAAGGTTAAATAATGATTAGGATTATTGCGATTGAGATTTTTGATGAAACTATTTCCAAAGTTATCGAGAGTTGCAATCTTAACTCGAAAAATGTTAAGGGAATGATTGTTCCTATGAAGCCACTTCCAGCGAGAGTTTCTTTTTAAGTGCTATCTTTACTTATGAGTACACAATGGGCACATTTACATGGGTAGTTTTCCTCAATCCAATTGAAATCAGTTGAATAGGATTTGATCTGTGTACATTGACATAGCTTAAGTAAAGAGATTCACGTCCAATCCGCGTTTGCATAGCCCTGTCTGAATCTGACTGTACTGTTCTTTTTTAAAATGTTCATTGAGTTATTCTCTGCCACTACCTGTCACGTGTAATGCTGCCTTCACATGACCTGGGAAAGATGACCCTTCACTTGGTAATTGGTAGATGCAAGTACGTCCTGTTCATGTGCTTTTATTGTCATCTAGTGCTGCAACGATGAATCGATTAACTCGAGTGATTCACTTAGAAAAAAAGATTCAAATTAAATTTTGCTGCTTTGAGTATTTGTTAAAGTGGCGTTGTAATGGTTTGTTTTGAAAGTGTTTGCATTTAGTTTTAGTGATTTGGGTAGGTAGGCTGCCCTCTAGTGGCGACAGTGAATATGACATGACTCATTTCACATGGCTGAATCCAGCTGCTCCCTGTTAAGATCAGCATAAGCTAAGTTTTTGTTTGAGCTAATGTTTTTTTAATGCGTTTGTAATTTTGTTTATTGGTATATTTTTTGTGGGAATATGTGTTTGAACCATTTGTTAAGAGCATTGTTAAATTTAAAAAAAAGTTAGTTTATAGCTATACAAGTTATTTTATAGCATTTAAGCTAGCGGACTTTTGCTATGCAAGTTAGCCAATTGTTCTTTTGCCGTGCGTAGATCCTCATTTATTATTTTTTTTTAATACCATTTGAGGCTCAGCTCAGGTATTTTAATTTTTTATGCTCCTTATCCGATTACTCGATCTAACAAGTTCATCAATTAATTTACTATAATGTGTAGACTACTGTAGCAGCCCCTCAGAATGACGACGTGAGATCGACTGATGTGCAAGGTTTCTTTATTTTCCAAACAGTCCTTACGACACCGTGAAACTAAAATTTAATACAAAACAATTAACATTTCACAGTGATCAAATATCGAAAATTTACAACACAAAAATAAGGTACCTCTCTGCGCTCTCCGAGGCGTGCAAATCAAACTGAACAGGGAAGTCGCTCCAAGACCAGCGAGCAGACATCAGCTGGTCAAATCAAATTACCACAGTTCGTGTTTGTTAAGATGTTAAAAGCGAAGCATGGATATGAGAACTCAAAAAGGAAGTGATCTTACCAGCTCCTGCATTGCCAAGATGCACCTGTCTGCTGATTTACAACCGGATGTTACGTTGTTTAAATACGCGCAGCATTGGTCCAAACAATTCATTAATAATTTACAAAATGGAAAAGATCATTAACAATATAATAAAAAAATACACATAATTAATATTAGCCTTTTACAACTACGTTTTGATGTTTGCGTCAAAAAACAAATAAAAAACGTACAATTTAACGCTTAATCATTTTAAAACATAGTTTCTTACCATTCACAACTTCGTGTTCACGCTCCGCCATTTTGAAAAGTAAACAGTCGTCCCATCTCGGAAACTCAGGTATAATTAGGGCTGCAGCTCTCGATTATTTTATGAGTCCATGAATCGATGAACTAGTTAGTTCGAATAATCGAGTAATCGGATAAGAAACATAAAAAATTAAAATACCTGAGCTGAGCCTCAGACGGTATAAAAAAGAAATAAATAAGGATCTAATTACAACAAAAAAACAATTAGCTAACTTACATTGCTAAAGTCCGCTAGCTTAAATGCTATAAAATGCAAACTTAAAAAACTTTTTTTTTTTTTTTTACAATACTCTTAACAAATGGTTCATATTCCCACAAAAAACAGCTAACTACACCTATAAACTAAATTACGAATTCATTAAAAAAAACATTAGCGCAAACAAAAACTTATATTGGTCTTTACAGGGAGCAGCTGGATTCAGCTATGTGAAATGAGTTATGTTATATTCACTGTTGCCAGTAGAGGGCAGTGTATCTACACAAATCAGTAAAACTAAACGCAAACACTTTCAAAAAACAATAACAAAATTTAATTTCAATCTTTTTTTCTAATTGAATTACTCGAGTTAATCGATTATTCGTTGCACCACTAGGTATAATAAAATCCAGGTTTTCCAGTAAAAAAAAAAAAAAACGACTTGACGGGACGTTCACATGCAATTTTCCACTTGACAAGTGGTATTTACCATAATAGGAGCGCATGCCCAAACCGAACAATCCTCTCTATCAACCCAAACTGCTCAACTCAGCAGTTTTCATGTGTCATGGAGCGGATTATCAATCGGCATAGACTACCTCTTACAATCCGATCCAAAATACAATCCGATCTAGGTAAATCCAATTGCTAAGGTGTTTATACGAGACATTTTTAATCATATTGGCCTTTCAATCGGATTATAAATAGGATTTTTGGACCCATGTAAACGCACCAATGAGAGTTTCGGGAATTAAAAGTTGCAGCATTCTGTTACGGCTCAGTTGGGGCAATTTCTTTGTGTCAAAGAAGTTGGGAGTAAATCTTTTCTAGCTATTCATCTTATAGTCTGGCCACAACGAAATGAAAAGCAGACATTACATGAAGTTGTGGTTTCACAGCTCACTAAAACATAAATTGTCTTTCTTTGTGTCTGACATCTGCCGCGATGTGAGCAAGCCGGGTCGGCATTTAGCAGTCTTCGCCGTTTAACTACCCCTCAAATTGAGGAAAGAGTGAATATATCATCTTTTAAGAGCTCTCTGAGGAGCACTTGTGTCATATATATCTTGACAGCAGAGGCCAAAGGGGCAGGGCCTTTCAATTTCCCCTTGTACCACTACCTTGTTTATTTTACGGAGATATTCATCAGAGGAAGCTAAGCTAAAAAGGGCGTGGGCAGTTTAAGACGAGTGCTTATGACGCACGACCGCTCACCTCTAGGGTTTGCATCAGTGTGGGCTTGATGGCATCCTTCATTAGCACGGCTAGTGCTCCGCTCACACCCTGACAGGAGACAGAAACATGAGACCGGTGGTTATATACTTTGTATAAAGGATATCTGACAGTTTAACTCTTTGGCTACCATTGCTTCCCTCACAAGCAGAACTGAAAATCCATTTATTGACCTGCTTCCATGGCTTTTTGTGACTCATTTTATCTGTTGAACGTTGTCCATGACACAATACGTCACCTCAAATTCAGTGGCTTTTTTTCTCCAAAAACATCCTATTTGACGTCGCCTGGTCTCATGATAACAAAATGTGAACAGCATGATAACGGTCTAATTGAATCAACAAAATTATTTTTCCATTCGGGGATTTGTGGCTGTACAAAATGCTAGGAAATATTGACCAACTGGATTTGTGCATTGAATTCTCGAAACGTAAAATTAAACTCAACTGTAAGATTACATTCAGAAATTTAATCCAAAATCTCACTGTAAGCATGCTGCTGAAGGACATGATGCATTCGTGTCTCTAAAACAAGAAATACACTGAATTAGTTGCTATTGCCACTTCTGGGAGATGATTGGATGAAACTTTACCCATCGAAATCAAATCATCAGGTTTGACATGCCCCCTCTTTGATACTTTTGGCTTTTTAAAAATGGTTGACCAAATGCAACTTTGAAAAAGGATCATGTAAAGTGCCCATTTCTTATAAAAACACATTAACATTAAAAATAAGAAATAAAAGCATGAAATATCCCCGACCCCTCAAAAAATGCACTTGTTCTGGTGAAGAAATCAGGACAGTTTTTTTTCCCAGCAGAAAAAAATGCGGGCCTGAAGGGGTTAATATTGAACAAGTAGTGTATATTTACCTATGCAAACCATTTACACTAAAGTTGCCTAAGGGTGTTTACTTTATGTAACTGAAAACTGGATGAGACAAAAATGGCATTTTTCACAAAATTTTAAAGTATAGAGTACAGAGTACAAGTACCATCAGACAGGGGATAAATACTCTAAAGCACAGATGTTAAACTCAAGGCCTGAGGGGCCAGATCTGGCCCGCAAAGTATATCATTTTTTTCCCCAAGTCTTCATATATTTAATACTGTATTACAAATGAAAGAATATTTACAGTTTTTGAAAAGAAAATATATATTATTATTATTTATTTATTTAAACCTGTCCTGTTCAGCTGTTTGACATGGAGAATGGAAGTCTAAGTGCCCGGATGGTCTGAACAGTTTTAATGTTTCACATTGAGAGTCTGACATACTCCCATTGTGATCATTCAACATACAGTGATACCTCAGCTCACGAACGCTTAAGCTCACGAACTTTTCTCCTCAAGAACATTAAATTCGCGAGCATATACCGTAGTCTCTGCTGACGAACTAGTTTTCGGCGGACGAACCAAACCACGCGGTCGAACAGCGCCATGAGAAGCTGACGCACGCTCACGGCGTCCCAGTTCGTCCCCTCCCTTTCGTTGAGTGCGGACGTGGTTTGTGTTTGATAGACATTTTGGACCATATTGAGTGTACTTTTGCTATTATGGGACCGAAAAAGACCCCACCACAGGCTAGTGTTAAGCCTAAGAAGACATTAAAGAAAATAAGGTATATTTTTGTGTAGTTTTAAGGCTTATTTAGTAGAAAATTATGTTTTATGGGGACCTGGGAACGGATTATTCTCATTTTAATGGTTTCTTATGGGAAATAAATGTTCGGAAGACGAACTTTTCGCCTTACACACACTTTCTGGGAACCAATTATGTTCGTGAGCTGAGGTATCACTGTACCTTGTTTATTATGACAAAGCAGTGAACAGGCAGGGGTTATGGGGGAACAGAAAAAAAAAAAAAAACACAAACTACAACAAGAAATACACTGAACGTCTACAGTACTAATACGTTGGTGCTATCGTCAGCTAGATGTATTTCCGGTTGACACCATGTGGGGGGCCTGTTGACCAGGGTAAGAGGGGATGGGGGTGGGGGAGTCTATAAGCTAAGTGACTGAAAGAGGTAGTGTGTACATGAATCAGCTCTGTGATCTAGAACCCAGTAATCGTGTGAATCCTTTGTGAGTGTAAGCCCGTTGGCGACCGACCCTACACCGCCCAATCGCCAATCCCGGCACCCCCCACCCTAAATAAAGTCAATAAAGTCTCAAAAAAAAAACGGACTATCAAAATACAGTAGTTGTAAATTCACTTGATCATCGATTAAATGTCGATTAGTCGTTGGAGCCCTAGTTGGCAGACGCAAAGGAGCTCCAAAGGAAAGCATAACTATGAGGCTCGCCCGCGACCAAAAATGAGCTCGACATGTCGGACTCCTTAAACCACATCTTCCTCAAATGAAAAATTGAGATTCAAGGGTCAAGTCCAACCTTAGACTGATTAATGACTTCATTTAAGCAGTGTTCCCCAGTAATTATGTCATAGGCCGTGTTTCCACATTCTTAAAGCTGAGGTGGTAAAAGACTAATGTAATTTTATAGGGGAACCTCCTCCACCCCTGAAATAACACATGCCACAGTCATCCATGGGAAACCAGAGCCGGTTGACCTCGTCGGCTAGACCTGCTGAGAGGAGCTTATATGCGTTGTTTTCTTTTTTTTTTTTTTTTTTTTTAAATAAAAAAAGAAGGGTTGGATTTACCATATTGATTTGGCTAGTTGCACTGCAAATCATGGACATCTGCATTCACGGTGAAGCAGATTCTCACAAAATAAAACTAAATAGTAGAGCTGAAACGAATACTCGAGCAACTCGAGTTTAAAAACTGATCCGAGTAATTTTATTCACCTCGAGGAATCGTTTAATTTTGCCAGCTCTAAGCATCACGTTTTGCCCGGACTACTTTTAATGCGGGACAACGCGCTGACGTCACGTGCGTAGAGGAAGAAGCAAAAAATAAATAAATAAATAAACTTACCACAGCCGACAGCCGCTACAAACTATTCCGACGTTGCTAAAAACTACGCCCGCATGATGCTAGTTTGGTAGCAGGTAGTGTCCGATACGTCTCATAGCTATCGCAAGCATTTAAGACTACAGGGTGACCCAAAAAAAAGGTTTACACTGCCATAATACAACTTAAATGCCATGTTTATTCATCTTAGAATTAGAATTTAATCACAAATTATACATTGTTGTAAAGAACATGTACAGTACACTCTATTTTTCAATGTGTCCTCCCTTAAGTGTCACAACAGCCTCCATGCGCCTGCGGAATGCTTGACAGGTCGTCTTTATGTAGGATGCTGTCATCTTTTCCCAAGATCTAACAATGGACCTCTCCAAGGCTGCCACAGAAGTTTGTGGCTTCTTACAGGCACTGTCCTCCACAGTTGCCCATATGCTATAATCCAGGGGATTGAGATCTGGACTCTGGGGTGGCCACATATCACCTTGTCAATCAATTTTTTGGTCCGCACAGATCGGGTTTTCCAGACCCAGGTTTTCGTGAGGCTGTTCCAGTATCTTTCAGCTTCTTTTTAACTTTGTAGCCTGCACATCTGGATATTCTCAGATTTGCTGCAATCTCAGTAGGTGTCAGACTGGCACGCAGCAATTCAGGTACAGCTAAAGTTTTCTTCATTTTCAGCAGAAGCACAGGAATTGTAGAGATGAGAGATTACCAGCTGCATTGAGTGACCTTAATGAATCACTTAAGCATGACAACCTATTAAAATATGTTTCAATGGCTTTTAAACAAGCAGTCAACTGAGTGTAAACTTTTTTTTGGGTCACCCTGTAGTAGTGACGGGATCTGTCGTTCACTTGAGTAAACGAATCCATTCCGGTTCGTTCAGTAAAACGATTCGTTCAAACGAATCGTTCAACGAATCGTTCGCCCCCCTCATCTCCCTCCCCACCCAAATGAATCGTTCGGTTAGTGAACGGGAAGTGACGTTGCCGAACGAATCACCAAAGACCGCTTCGCAGTATAACTGAACGGGAAGTGACATTGCTTGGTCCCTCCCTCTCTTGCACATTGACCACTCGTCGTAGTTTCAGAAATGAGTGACAGGCGATATCATTCTGCTCTCAGAGACAGCCTCGTCTCCCTCCCGCTGCTGCAAAAGCGAGGGAGAACTTCCGCGTCGTCTGTCCTAGTTCTATGGGCTCAAAGTCATGGCTCGTGCTTGCATTTCGAATTAGGACACGGTTAAACATTTTCCTTTTGAGGGGGAAGTCGGGGTTTGGGGTCGGGGGCGCACGGACTTTCTTTAGCATGATCTTGCTCACATATACAATGCTGCTGCTGACAGCCAACGCGGCATGCCTGCTGTCACGAAAATAAAAATAAATCGAAAGTTTAATTTCTAATTGTGGAACGGCCAACACATCATATTAACCTCTCGCTCTGTTGTATTTTTGTTTTTTATTATTAAGATGATCGTTTTGAATTTTTGCACTGGTATTAATAAATAAAATAATCCGGTCAGCTCCCCTGTCGTCCCCGCATCTCAGATCGTCAAATGCTGACGAGAAATAATTGTTTGCTTTATGATTTCGCCTTTCTACTCTCATTAGTCTGTTAAGAAAAATGTAGACATATTGCGACATCTCCCGTGTCCGCGCGCTTTGTTTTTGGGGCGCTTGAGTAGCACATGATGGATGGATTGACATAATTTGTCAAACCAACCGACACCCTCTGACACAAAAAAAAAAAAACACTCGGAAAAAATTGACATGTATATACAGTTTCATTGCAAATCAGTATTATGGTGATCATACTAAATATTATTTTTTTTCTGTGCACATATGAGGTACATATCGCTGCCATGAAGCCTCCATATAGTGACAGTTCTCTGCCCGCTTCACTGCCGTCACGTGACCGCAGCTCAGGTTTTGCTTGCCTCGTAGCTACGCGTGTTTTAAATTACTGTAAATTTGATAGTATATCGTCATAGGCACAGTCCCGAGTCTGTTGAGAAAAGTAGAACACTAAACCATGCTCGCTAGATTTGTGTGGTGTTTTTGTCTTTTTGAGCAGCATTTGATAGGCTCCACGTTAACAAATATGTGACAAAGTCGTTTCCTTTCATTTTATGACTCGTTCACCGCATAGTCATTACTGGAAAGTCAAGTTAGCAGCAAGCTAGGTCAGGAACCGGAGGACCGAATCACTGAACGGGAAGTGACAAAACTCAGTCTTTCCCCCCTGCCTGCACGCTGGCTGCTTATTGGCCACACGTGGAAATGAGTGACATACGCCATGATTCTGTTTCCGCTCCCTCCCCTGCCCGCGATGAGGCTGGCGTCTGATTGGTCGTGTGCGATGTCAGAAGACGCTGCCGCTTGCTCAACGCCCTCCCACGCAGCGAACAAGCGCCACCAACTTCATAGAACGAATCAGTGCAGATGGTGATTAGTTCGGTCTCGTTCACCCAAACAATTCGTTCAAAAAGAACGAATCGTTCGCGACCGATACAACACTACCCTGTAGATGCGATATGACAGAATCGGCAGCGTCTGGGCAGCGTTAGTAAACAGCCGCCACCTTTAATCAGTGAATAAATAAATAAATATAACGTTACTTTCACTCGCTCACATAACGTTAGCCCAACGGAGGGCTAGGTTTCTATTGATTATGACCACTGTCGATGCCTGGCTAACGTGTCTTACATACAGGCTTTATTTAATCTGTAAAAACACAGCGCTGTAGAGTGATGAGGGTGTAAAATTAAAACATAATAAAGCTAACTGTCAGTTTTAGCTCAGTAGTCATTACTGAATAAATGTGCTCCAATACAGCAGGTATCATACATTTATTTTTAACACAGCAAAAACTCAAAATCCTACCAGTACTTACAGTTTAGACTAACTTAAAACTTAACTAAAACTTAAAAATAGCTTGACACAAATGGAAATTAAATTGAAACACGTGGGGAAAACACGTAGCTTTCAAGTGATGTGTGTTATCAAGCGTAATTACATTTTTAGGTAAGAAATGTGTTTGTTTTTTTGTTTTAGCAAAGATTTAGAAGTTTTTTGAGTGAAAGCAGTGAATTTTTTTTCTAGTCACCTTACATGCAATTGTTGGCGGTATTCAACAATGTACATCGAAAATAAAGACATTGATTGACTGAAAATGGTTCAATACTGGATTAAATGTCTTTTTCTCATGTATATTTATAATTGCTCTTTACCTAAAAAAAAAAAAAGTTATTTGATTACTCGATTAATCGATAGAATTTTCAGTCGATTACTCGATTACTAAAATATTCGATAGCTGCAGCCCTACTAAATAGTGAAAATTATAAATGCACTAGAAAGAAATTCAAGGGGGAGTTGTCTGTTCTCACAATTCGTGGATGCAAAAGATCAAACACCCACCAGGTCCTCTGCGGTGACGGGCTGTCCGGAGCGGCTGGTCCCCACCACCATGCGCGCCAGTCTTTGTTTCATGTCCTCCAGGCTGTCTGCTAGAGCCAAAATGGCCATGATCTCGCTAGCCACCGCAATGTCGAAGCCTGTCTGGAGCGTGTAAGAACAATGTGCGCAATGTAAACCACAAGAAAGGCAAAGTATCAAAAGCAGTCAAGATGAATGATGAACTTTGCAGTCAACTTAGAGAGGCTTTCGTGTAAAAATTTGCAGATTAGATGTTATTAAAGAAGACACATCTAAGAGAGCCGCATCTTAAATTATATGTTACACTATACTGACTTTGATGAATGCATGTTATAGCGACATAACTGTGAGAATAAAACAAGCGTTTCTTAAGTCTTTTTCCTTACTTTGACTATGATGACTTTGAACAGACCAACTCACTTTGTGTCACTTTACTCCACTGATTGATATCAAAAGAAATACAAGCCCAAGAATGCGCAAGTGGGGACGTTCCTCAGGGAAAAGTAAAGAAAACTCAAGTTCACAATGTATAACACAACTTTAACCACATCAAGCCACCAACTGACATAACGTTTCTATTCCCTCCCTTGGTGGAATACCCTCAGGGGCTATAGTGTATCTAGTGGAGGATGGACCAACTGATAGTGATAAATGTAAGCATATGCTGAACCAGTTTGGAGGCTATGCCAGGTGTATGTGTGTATCATTTTTCCCCTTCTCCAAGTGTTTTCTTTCACTTAAGCTCACTGGCTTCCCATTTGAGGTGAAATGTTTACCTGCAGGATTTCATTAGCTGTCCTCACGGCAGAAATATGAGTGAAATACAGTATATCTGGGTTTTTTCACAGTGCAAAATGGTGGCTATTAGGGGTGTGACAATATGTTGAAAAGGTGATAGATCGCACTACTTTGTAGCCCAAAAGGTTATCGATATGCTCCCGCCAAGAATCGATATATCGTTTTAAAAAGGTTTCACCATAGACTTCACCATCAGTTGACTAGACAGCTCCTACAGACATTGCGCCACGCCTTCCCGGAGGGGGCCGACTAAGTCAGAGTGGCTTTCATTGTGATAACTCAACGCTTGAACGCTGCGTTCAAACGCCAGATTTAGGTGGGAAAATGATGAAAGTTTTACTGCATACAAGCAGGCAGGAGTGTCACAAGAGTGATTTGGTCGAGGATTCAAGGTAATTACTGTATAAAATACCACCATGCATGCACTTTGAAACGTGGAAAAAAAGGAATGGGAAAAAAAATGTACGTAACTTTAGCTTCAAATATTTACATAAAATGAATGATAAGTGCCCTTTTTTTTTTTTTTTTTGCTTTTAACAGAGATTCTAGACTGTTTTATCTTCATGTCCATAGAAATTCCTGGATGTACGCATTTATTTACAAGAATTTTCAACTTAAAAAGCTCTTTGTTTTGTGATAGCCGCCAGGTTGTATTTTCGATCCATACACAAAAGCGTAACTTTACATTCAAATTATCAGGTAACTTTCGGCCAACTGCCCGTTTTTTTGGTAAAAAAGATCATTTAGACATTGCTGTGTCCGTCCAAAAAAATTAGCCTTTTGCGTGTTTTATTTTATGTAAATTTTCAATCTAAAAACGACGAGGGCCAGATAGCCGGCAAGACGTGCTGAGGTAATAGTAACATCGGAATTCAACCTAAATAAGTCGTGATTGTACGTAGAAAAATGCAAATTTTGATTTTGTTGAATAAAATTAAGATGATTCCGCATGCTTTGCTTCAGTATTACGTTTCTGATGTGAAAATTGAGTGATTTATTAGCTGTTGAAACTAGGGTTGTTCCGATCATGTTTTTTTGCTCCCGATCCGATCCCGATCGTTTTAGTTTGAGTATCTGCCGATCCCGATATTTCCCGATCCGATTGCTTTTTTTTTTGCTCCCGATTCAATTCCAATCATTGCCGAAAATTTTTCCCGATCATATACATTTTGGCAATGCATTAAGAAAAAAATGAATAAAACTCGGACGAATATATACATTCAACATACAGTACACAAGTACTGTATTTGTTTATTATGACAATAAATCCTCAAGATGGCATTTACATCATTAACATTCTTCCTGTGAGAGGGATCCACGGATAGAAAGACTTGTAATTCTTAAAGGATAAATGTGACTTTGTATATTGTGACTAAATATTGTCATCTAGTGTATTTGTTGAGCTTTCAGTAAATGATACTGTAGCCATTTAACTGTTCTGCCCAAATGCATGATGGGAAGTGCAACCATGACTGTGCGTAGTGGCACCAATTGATATATCTTCTCTGCGTTGGGAAATAACATAGGGTGTTAAGAAAAAGATCAACTACTACCTTTCTTCCCCACATTGCTTCCCATGATATTTCTAATTGTTGAGAGAGGGATTGTGAGGCTTTCGCCAATTAAAAAAAAGGCTCCAAAGGCTACCAAAGTTCTGTACTCATTTTACGCTGCCTTTTAGCCCTATATATAAGTAAATCGGCGCCATTATAGATTGAACGCGACAATGCGTGAGTGGGTCGTGCAGCGCATGCGTTAATTGCGTTAAATATTTTAACGTTACTACCGCAGATAACGCGATAAATTTGATAGCCCTACTTTAAGCCAAAACTAAAGACTCTTGATGAGTGTAAGACATTTTGTCTGTAACGTTAAATACAATTAGAGAAAGATTTAATTAAAAAACATATATATATATATATATATTAAAAAAGGCATGTCCGATATTTTTTTGCCGATTCCGATGCCGATCGATCGGGACATCACTAGTTGAAACTAAAGTAAAATGCAGTGATTAAAAAAAATTTAAGTCGCTATTACGGGCAAAAACTTATAAGATATGGATTCAGGATGAACTAGTAATGAATAACAAGTTTAAAGATCTCGTTGAACTAGTAAAATATAACTAGTTTCAAGATCTCATTCATCCTGAATGGATGCCTTATTTTTAGAATTCTTACCAAGACAAATACTGCTTGCACCATTGGCAGAATTTTCTGGTTATAAGCAAATCTTATCTCATTTGAAGTCATTTTTTGCTCGTTTTAGAAGTGCCATTTTTGGTGCCTGTTTTGGTTTTAGGTCACTAGCGGCTTTGGTTTTAAAAATATTTGAATGTTAAGTTTTTGAAAATAGGCCCCCTATGGATCGGTGCCCCGTCAACTGATAGTGAAATCTATGGTTTCACTGTTTAAAAAAGAAAAAGGAACAAATCGGTTGCTACCAAAATATTCCATTAGAATAGTTTGTACGTTAGTTCACTGGCGGCCAATGACGGTGCTAGACATCTAATTCATTTTGACTGGATTTTTGCGAACGATGACGATTACGAAAATATTTTGTCAGCGAACAATTTTTTCATGACGATGACGTCACGATGACACGCTGAAAACGTGTCTTGGGAGACTAAAACATAACGAGATGGTTTCCAGTTGTCGTCTGACGACACGAGAACGAGATGAAAATTCGCCATAGTTTCCGTCATAAATTCACAATGTGTGATATTTTCTTATTGTATGTGTAGTTAGCATGAATTTAGCAGTGTTTGGTCGTGTCATGCATTTGACTTGCTGCGCCTCCCCCCAGACCCTCCCGCCCCACACAGACGCTTACTCATCGGCTGGTGAGTAAGCCTGTGCCCATTCCAGGCTCTTTTTGAGAAACGTGTCAGGTACTGCTTGGCAAGTTTTGCTTTCTTATCTTGACTAGATATGCCATGTTGCTTTAGCTTTTTAGGGTTTGTGCTGGGTGATCATCACACACTAAACCAACATATAGCGTTAGCATAGCTTTTGAGCTAGCATAACATTCGCGTTAGCATTAGCATTTAGCGCGGTGACTCAGTGTCTCCTTAAACTTTTGGAAAACATTTTACATATAGTTTGTGGCGCCCAGGTGAGTAATTAATTGCAAATAATGTGCCGTTTTCTTGCAGAGTGTGTATTATCATCATGAAAATGGTGATATCCTCATTTGATATCCTCACTTATGTGCTCGTCAGTCATGTTCATTCAAAATTGTTGGAAACATTTTATTTATTTTGTAATTCATGGACTAAAACTTTTGAAGTTTATAGACGAAAACATTTTGAGAATTGCCGACTAAAACTAGATGAAATTTGTCTGCATTTTTGTTGACTAAAACTAGACGAAGACAAACACATTTTGAAATGACTAAAATATGATTAAGACTGATGAGTATTTTCATCCAAAAGACTAAGACGAAAATTAAAATGGCTGCCAAAAACAACACTGATTCAGACTTTTGTGGGCATTTACAGGTCGCTTCCTGTTCATTTTACGGCATTTACTGTTGATTTTGAGTCACTTCCTATTCATTTTGGGACATTTATGAGACACTTCCTTTTCAGTGACCTAAAATCTACAGGAAATAACGTTAAATGCCCTAAAATTAACGCATTGCCTTGCATTGGCTGCTACTGACGGCCATAGACGTCCAACCCATTTGAACTGGGAGGGTGGCAGCGAATCATTGGGCGTCTACACATGATACACTAATTCCAATTCACCGCAGAAGGATGAAAACAGTTTGTTTTCTGTATATTAGTTGTTTTGTAGAATATCCTAGAATGATTTCCTATCATGTTGTGAGGCACCCAGAGGTTCCCACCCCAAGTGGATGTTGAATAATTGATCATTTTCAAGCTCAAAAATGGCATCACTCATCATGCAGTTAAACACAAACCTCTCTAATTTGTCCTTTTTCAGTGCTGGCCTGTCCGACGGTGATCTTCCTCAAAAAGCGGTCGTTTGTATCAACCACTGAAAAACAAAAACAAAAAACAAACTAGAGCAGCACTTAGATAAGACCTAGCAGTCAAATTCAAAGTGTGACCAAATTTTATAGAGTGGGCACCCCTTTTTAAAGCAACACTAGGTAACTTTTCAAACTTTACAAAATATTTTCATAACATTTGTGATGATATGTCGACTTACACCTCTTTTTTTATCTTGAGGGGGGTCTGTATCGCTTTCATCGGCACAAATTAACTTTGAGGAAGGTGGCAGGCACCCTGCCAGACATAAAAACTACAAATATGCTGACTGCTTTACGGCATACGTCACTTCCCCCTTTCATTTCAAGAAGGAAGTCGATGCGAACGTTTTCACGGGAATTCTGCAAAGATGGCAGAGCAACGGGGGGGTGGGGGTGGGTTGCTACCAGGGATAAAAAGACACTCAAGAATAAACATTGGCCCGGCTTTCACTCACTGGTGTGACACCCCCTCCTCCAACCAAACTCATCAGCGCTGACGAGTTCAGGTTGGGTGGGCAGTTTAGCCACACGGTTGCTAACAGTCATATTACCTTATTACTATTCATCGTTCACACCGCCGCTGGAAACAGAAATGTTATGTAATCCATCTGCAGGCGACAAGTAGATCTTGATTTTACGACACTGCGGGTGTGCGCTATCCTCATGGGAAACGCAGTCTTCCTTAAGGCAAAACACTAGTACTGCAACCATCCATCCATCCATCCATTATCTTCCGCTTATTCCAGGAAGCTCCAAAGGCTGCCAAAATTCACTCCACTCATATTACGCTGCCTTTAAGCTCTATATATAGGTAAAAAGGCGCCATTGTAGATTGAATGCGACCATGCGTGAGTGGGTCGTTCAGCGCATGCGTTAATTGCGTTAAATATTTTAACGTGATTAATTTTTAAAAAATTAATTACTGCTGTTAACGCGATAAATTTGATAGCCCTACTTTAAGCCAAAACTAAAAACTCTGGATGAGTGTAAGACATTTTGTCTGTAACGTTAAATACAATTACAAAACGATTTAATAAAAAAAAAAAATATATATATATATATATATATATATATTAAAAAAAAGGCATGTCCGATATTTTTTTGCTGATTCAGATACTTTGAAAATTACGTGATCGGGACATCTTTAGTTATAAGCATTCAGTAATGCCCATGATAGTGTCATAGTCATAATTATGACGGTCTTTTGACGCCGCTGTCAAATAAAATGTTATCTTTTAACCCAAATACATCAATAAATAAGCCGCATTAGACTATTAGCGGCAAGACGTCAAAATGAAGGAAAATAGCGGCATATAGTCCGAAAATTATGGTACCTCAAAAATGTCTTCCGTTGCACATTCCAAACATATGATGTAAATATTATAATCCTTTTATTCATTCTTCGGTTATCGTGAAACTTATTTTCTGACTACAGTGACCTTTGACCTCATGACCCCAAAATGTAATCACCTCTTTCATTTCATCCTACAAACATACCCTGCAAATTTGATAATAATCCCGCTATTTGTTCATAAATTATCTTGAACACAAACATGCTAACAAACAACCAGGAACCGAATACATAACCACCTTCAGTAGGTTTCACCTATGAGCGTGGGCACAAAAAAACACTTCCTGCATTGTGACTCTACTCAAAAACAAACTCACAATGCAAACAGACACACCCAAAAAACTGTCAAAAGGAAAGCGGTTTCATCTTTTCTTATGATACAATTAAAGTGCCTCTAATGTTGCGTGGTTTAAAAGGCTGGTCTTCTTCTAATAGTAGTGCTTGGAATGATTACTGGCACTGCTGAGGCTAACCATAATTTTGAAAATTGGTCTTTTTTTTCCTTCTTTTACCTCTCTGCCAGGTTATCTTGGAAGGGTCGATGTCAAGACGGACAAAAGAACTGACTTCTTGCGGCGTCAGAAGGTCAGGGTCGCTTTTGTTGATGCCGAGACGCTGCAACAAGAAAACCAGGTGTTAGAGGAAGTTGTGACACCACTTCATGATGTATGCTTTGTCAAAGCTACTCGACTTTGGGTCCATTAGGAGTGTCCTATTGCTGAATTTAACTGAAAGAAAAAAGGCACCATTCCTACAGTGTGGCCAATAAATGACAATCAAATGTTGACAAAAGTTTCACGAGGACTCCCAACTCTTATCTATGCTCATCTATTAAAACCTATTCACATTTATAGTCTCTACTAAGTAACTTTCCAAGAATTACAATGTCACTTGTTCCACATTAAAAATCAAGACACTGCTCAACAACACTACATAAAACTGCTCATTTAAACTACCTGAAACTGTAGCTGGGAGGACAGAAACAGTCGGCAATTTTAAGATAGGATAACTGAGGACCCCTTGTGGAGAAACAAAAAATCCCACTTACACGCAATCTTGCAATCTGGATGGGTGAAAATCGTCTTACTCCGTTGACTGAAGGGACCAGTCTGCTGTACAGAGCCTTGGATAGGACAAACGAGACAAAACAGTTCATTCAAGTTAAAAAAAAATCGTAGCTTACAGGATGAACCTTAATTTTGAAAGCAAAGCTTTCAAACGATCAAAGTACCTTGTCTGATTGGGTCGCCTCGTGAAGCATTCTGGCGTCGATGGCGGCCGCCACCAAGTTGTTGGCTGCAGTGATTGCATGAATGTCCCCCGTCAGATGGAGGTTGAACTGGAATGGAGATATGTATACTATTTATTAGGGCTGAACGATATTGGAAAAAGACTGACATTGCAACTTTTTGGGGGTTGGCGAAATATTGCGATATACAGTAGGGCAAATAAGTATTTAGTCAACCACTAATTGTGCAAGTTCTCCCACTTGAAAATATTAGAGAGGCCTGTAATTGTCAGCATGGGTAAACCTCAACCATGAGAGACAGAATGTGGGGAAGAAAAAAAACAGAAAATCACATTGATTTTTTAAGAATTTATTTGCAAATCATGGTGGAAAATAAGTATTTGGTCAATACCAAAAGTTCATCTCAATACTTTGTTATGTACCCTTTGTTGGCAATAAGGGAGGCCAAATGTTTTCTGTAACTCTTCACTAGCTTTTCACACACTGTTGCTGGTATTTTGGCCCATTCCTCCATGCAGATCTCCTCTAGAGCAGTGATGTTTTGGGGCTGTTGTTGGGCAACACGGACTTTCAACTCCCTCCTCACCCCGTGGCGTCAAAATGATAAGAACGTGGAGCAAAAATCCCAGAACCACATGGGGGGGAACCTAGTGAATGACCTACAGAGACCACAGTAACAAAGGCTACTTACTATCAGTAACACAATGCGCCGCCAGGGACTCAAATACTGCACTGCCAGACGTGTCCCCCTTTGAAGAAAGTACACGTCCAGGCCCGTCTGCGGTTCGCTAGAGAGCATTTGGATGATCCAGAAGAGGACTGGGAGAATGTGTTATGGTCAGATGAAACCAAAATATAACTTTTTGGTAGAAACATAGGTTCTCTTGTTTGGAGGATATAGAATACTGAATTGCACCATAACCACTGTGAAGCATGGGGGTGGAAACACCATGCTTTGGGGCTTTTTTTTCTGGAAAGGGACCAGGACGACTGATCTGTGTAAAGGAAAGAATGAATGGGGCCATGTATCGAGAGATTTTGAGTGAAATTCTCCTTCCATCAGCAAGGGCATTGAAGATGAGATGTGGCTGGGTCTTTCAGCATGACAATGATCCCAAACACACAGCCAGGGCAACAAAGGAGTGGCTTCGTAAGAAGCATTTCAAGATCCTGGAGTGGCCTAGCCAGTCTCCAGGTCTCAACCCCATAGAAAATCAGCGGAGGGAATTGAAAGTCCGTGTTGCTCAACGACAGCCCCAAAACATCACTGCTCTAGAGGAGATCCGCATGGAGGAATGGGCCAAAATACCAGCAACAGTGTGTGAAAAGCTTGTGAAGAGTTACAGAAAACGTTTGGCCTCCGTTATTGCCAACAAAGGGTACATAACAAAGTATTGAGATGAGCTTTTGGCCTCCGTTATTGCCAACAAAGGGTACATAACAAAGTATTGAGATGAACTTTTGGTATTGACCAAATACTTATTTTCCACCATGATTTGCAAATACATTCTTTAAAAATCAAACAATGTGATTTTCAGTTTTTTTTTTTTTTCCACATTGTCTCTCATGGTTGAGGTTTACCCATGTTGACAATTACAGGACTCGCTGATATTTTCAAGTGGGAGAACTTGCACAATTAGTGGTTGACTAAATACTTATTTGCCCCACTGCATACTGCGATATTTAAACTAAATGAATTTTACCAGATGACTTGAATAGCTCAAAGACACAAATGTGTTAATCATCGTTAAACTTGGTACTCAGTCTAAGGCGTGCTGTAGCAACTCATTCATTGTGTAAGTGAGAGGCTGTTCTCGGCAGCTTGAGCGTCAAAGCAACAAAAAAAACCAAAAAAAAAACTTTTTTTTTTCGGTATCGGATCGGGACTTGGAATTGGCAGATTCTCAAAATCGGGTGACTTGGATGCAAAAATATGCGATTGGGACATCCCTAGTCTTCATATAATACCGTTTAATCCAGGCTAAGAGAGTTCTGTGAACAATGAAGATTGGTGAATATAAAAGGGATCCAGGAAGCCATGTCTGCACACTTGCTGCACTTATGGACAAAATTTTACATTAAAAAAAAGAGAAAAAAAAAAAAATCTCCCGTCCTGCAATGGGTCTATTGCACATGCGCGCACATTGCAATGGCGATGTTCAAACGATATATTGTGCAGGCCTACTATGTATTAATGCTGTCGGGTGATTGAAAATTTTAATCGCGTTTTTGCATAGTTAACTCATGCTTAACTCACCTTTTTGTAATAATATTACAAAAAGGTTTATTTAGGTTTGTTTATATCATATAAACAAAAAAAATCTTTGATTTCTGTCCTATTATTTTGTCAAAATTTAATACTAGTGCCGTCAAGCGATTAAAAGCACGCAGTCCATAGTTAACTTGCAATTAATCGCATTTTGTTTTCATTTTTTTAAATGCAAAAATGATTATATAGTTCAAGCTTTCAATGTATACCCATTAGCACAGTAATGCCCCTTTCCCACTGAAACTAGTGGGTCAACGTGCGTTTTTTCCAAGACGATGCAACCCACTAGCAATTGGCATTTGGCACCTTTCCCCTTGACAAAAAAAAAAAGACGTCTTTTTTTTTTTTTCACCTGTCTAACCTCCCACCCCTCCTCAGCCGTGCGTGAAGTTACGTGACATCACCACGTAAGATGAACGTCTACAAGTGCGACCGAATTCATTCAGTTCAAGGAAGTAAACAATGCAGAGCAACATGGAAGCCTCCTTTCCATTTGTGTTCTGTTTTCGTGCTTTTTACTGCCCTCAAAATGGGCGAAATGCAGCAAAGGATCAACACTCTGCTTGTGCTGAGGCAACGTAGGCGACGTGAATTCTTCTTCTTCTACTAGCTTTGTTGTTAGCATCGACGTAACTACAGTTGTGGGGCGTGTTAAATGGGCGGCGACTGGCACGTTGTTATGACGCATCACGTAAGAGCCTACGTCATCACGTAGATTAGGGTGTTGACTGTTGACCCGGGGTTTTGCTTTCACACTGCATGACGATCAGAGCCGAGGTGATTTTAACGCGGGTCGCTTGGCGGGTTGATTGACACGGGTCGAGTCGGGTCGCTGCACCTTTCCCACTGCCGCCAAAAGCTGATTGTTAGTGGGTTGACATGGGTTTTTTGGCCAGTGGGAAAGGGGTATAATTGACAGATGTGCTTACCTTGCATAATTTAAATTTAAGCCTTATTAGAAACAAGAGTTTGGCTACTTTTGTAAAGATGAATTAAACACTCATTTTCCCCGTGCGTGGAGCGCAAACCGCCCGGAGCCCGCGTGTTGGAAGTTCTCGTGATGCTCTAAAAACATCCACATCTTTCATCCACAAGTTAATTCACAGTCCATCTCCGCATTGCAGCTCAATAAATGATAATAAATTTCAAAATCCACCTCAGAGTGCCACATTTTGGGCTAAAAAAGCCAAAGTGACTTTGCGCCCGACACAGGATTGACAGCCTTAAAGGTGGTTTGCGTTAACTCCTTTATTAACATGTTAGCAGACAGCATTACTATGTACCATAATTTTCGGACAATAAGGCGCACCTGACTAAGCCGCCACCCACCAAATTTGACACGAAAACGGCATTTGTTCATAGATAAGCTGCACTGGACTATTTGCCACATCTGTCCTCGCTGTATTATGCGATATTTATTATTTACACCAAGAAATATTAACCGGAACACTTCATTTGACAGCGGCATCATGCAACTGTCGTAAGACCAAATGAACCAACATGAACTGCTTCATTGCCTTAAGAAACTTAATTTGTCTATCACTGGTCTATTGGGCAGACAGTCAACCTCTACTGCCACCTGCTGTCAACGCTGTTTTTGTCCAACATGCATCCTAGCATGCATTGCAGCGCTACAGGCGTAAATAACAACCAAAATTCCTATTCTGTGATAACCATTTCTTCAGATACTGTTCCTGCTCTTTAATTAATTGCTAGTTACGGTATTTGGTAACACTTTATTTGACAGTGGCGCCATAAGACTGTCATTAGACAATTAGACATAATTATGACATGACACTGTCATGAGGATTAACAAATGCTTATAACAGTTATTTAGTTTTATCCGGCAAATTATCTCACTTTTGAATGGATGTAAAAGATCCAAACTGGACATAAATGGAGTTAGTGACATAATTTGCCGGATGACACTTAATGACATAAGCATTCAGTAATGCCCATGATACAGTGAAAAAAATAACTGGTGGATTTACTTGATAAAATCATTGTAACAATTTGTACTTACTTTTATGAAGTGAATTTTACTGCTTGCAATATTAAATTCAGTTTACAAGCAGTAAAATTTACTTCATAAAAGTGCAAATTGCTACAATGATTTTATCAAGTATATCCACCAGTTATTTTACTGCTTGCAACATTAAGTTCAGTTCACAAGCAGTATAATTTACTTAATAAAAGTAACTGCAAATTGTTACAATGATTTTATCAAGTAAATCTACCAGTTTTTTTTTTCCCAGTGTAGTGTCATGTCATAATTATGGCAGTATTTTGACAAGACTTATGATGCCTCGGCAAAAAAAAAAAAAAGTGTTACCTATTAACCTAAATAAATCAACAAATACGCCGCACTGGACGATAAGCAGCAGTATTCAAAATTAAGGAAAAAAGTAGCGGCTTATAGTCCCAAAATTACGGTGTATATTTTTTTCATTTAATTTGAACAGTCCATTTTCTTTATTTTGCATCGTTTCTCTTGGCTGAACTGCTTCTAGATTATCTTAGTTGAATGACTAGAACTTTGAAGATGATTCGTTCACAATCTTTTCAAGTTCTTTCGTTTTTAAGGCAAGCACTAGGCTGCGTCTTACCTCCTCCATTGGGATGACCTGGGCATAGCCACCTCCTGCAGCTCCCCCTAGACACAAAGAAGGAGTAGCACAGTCAGAGGCAGACAAGAGACAAGAACACAAAGGAGTAATACTGCGCGCTGGACTCTGAATGAACTGTCCCTTGCATGACGCAAAAGGCATTAGTATAAGAAATGATAGCATCATGCTGACATGAGAAACAAAAACTTGATACGGTCCCAACTGGCAAATGACTGTGGAGTGTTTTGTCCGAAACACAACAATGCCTTTTTGTTTTTACATCAGATGATACCAGTCGTTGAAATTAGAGTAAATAATATAAAATTGAAATAACATGATTATTTGAATCGTTATCAAACTTTTGTTTAGGCTAAGTGAATATTTTGGTTAACAAAAAAAACAAAACATTAACCACATGAAAGGGATCCACAGATAGAAAGGCTTGTAGTTCTTAAAAGAAAAACCTTATGATGAGTTAAAATAATTTGATATTGAAACCCCTTTTGATGTTTTCCTTTTTTATGCAATTTGTAAAATTAGTTTAACTAGTAGGTCGCCAATATTGATGTCGCAGGGCGGTGACGTCACATGGTTAAGCTGCCGGGCTCCCAGAGTATGATAACTCTAGCGACATAAACATGTCATCTGTTCAATCCTTTCAATCTGAACCAGAGAGGAACATCAATGAGCATGACAGCACTGTCGATATTTCACAAAACGAGCAGCAAAAGCAAAATGAACAGGAAAGACGGGATGAGACGAGACGAGAGTAGCTGTGTTCTGCCAAAATATGCTACACTGGCGAAACGTCTACAAGAGGTGAATTTGACCCCAAAGGACTACCGTGCGCTTTCAGCTTGATTTGTTTCGATGCATACAGACAGAACATACTGAAGATGCCTTAAGAAAACACTTAAACGTAGTAATATCAAATAAGGGCGGTTTAAATATGCTATGCGACTAATTTTGTCAACAGATCAACAATCTGCTTTAAAGCTACCACAACAAAACACAATGCTTAAAAGTATGAGAGGGAAACACATGCAATAAAACTACTTTGAGGCAATGAAAAGGTAATTAAAGACTCGAGAAAAACTCAAATAGTAAGTAGTTGCCGCTTTTAACTAGGATTTGGAATCCCTGGCATGAAGCCGATTCGATATGTATCTAGATACACAGGTTACGATTCGATTAAAAAAACGATACATTTTTAAGGCCGAGCGATTCGATACGATTTGATACAGTGTAAGAACGATACGGTTCGATAGAGTGAAAACGATACGATAGTAAATATTTGTTGTGTGTGTTTGCACGGTATTTTAAACATATAAAAATACCACATTTCTAAAATAGCAAAATTAAACAACAAAATTTCATACCAATGTTATGTTTTGTTTTTATGAAAAAAAAAAAAAGGCTTACTATATGACCGTCATTTTGTTGGATGGGATTGATAATAAAATAAAACTGCAGTAATTCAATTAATGTATTTTCTGGTGTTTTTAACACAATAGTTAAGTAATTTAAGTGCAAACTTTCAACGTAAACATCTTACAAACAAAAAATATGAATTATATGCAGCAGCTCTAGAAAAAAAAAAAGAATTAAACCTGCTAGTGTTATCATAAATAAATAATAAATTATGCTTTATGACTTGTATAATTGGGGGAATAAAAACATGGCATTTTAGACAGACCTGGTCAATAATCATTACTTTAACCTAATACACAGCAAAGTCATTCACTCATGCCTGTGCTTCATTTTTTTATTCCTCATCACTGTCCATATCTTTTTTGAAGGGCAGATTTTTCTTGAGGAAGATCAACTAATCCACATGTTCATGTTTAAGTAGACTGCGTTTCGTGTAAACAATATGCCGCCCTTTCCCACGTTGTACTGGGTTATTTTTCAGGGGTAAAAACTCACGATCTCTGTACCGCTCCACACTTCTCACTAGCTCTGTCCCATGCGAACAGATCTGGCTGCCTTCGTCACTTCAAAGTCCAACTTTTGTTTTCCTGGGTCCGTTGAAAATCAATCGCTGCACATCGCTGGCGTGGTGCGCAAACTGTCCATTGTTTTAGCATGTTGCTTCGTTGCCACACTAGTTTCGTTTTGGGCTGTGAAGAAAATGCTACGGAGCGTGCGTTACAGTGCTTTCGTTAGCTCTCGCGTTGTTATGACATGCCCGTGACGATCGGGTAATGACGGCGACTAGTAGCGGTTCTGCCGAAATGCATGGGAAGTTGAGGCAACCACGACCGTGTGTAGTGCTTGTCCATATTATATCATGCATGCGGTCTCGTAAAGTAAAAGCTAAATTATTATCAAAATAAGCAATGCATTGAACTAGACATTAGAAGCTGATTCTTGTGCTCGCTATAGCCGAATTCTATCTCTACTATCGGTTCATTGAATATTTAATGGCTAATTACTGTCGAATGGTAACTTTACTATAGATACATCTGTATCTCTCACCTGTAAAACCGGATATCCGGTCGTATCGGTTTATTGTTCTCAAGCTTACTTTTAACCGGTGTGCGCACGTGTTCGACTTCTCGCCGCGTAGAAAGAACTGCAGTAAACCGGTAGTATTCGTCTAGTGACAGTGACAAACTACGTCATCACACCGAGCCTACAATGCGCGCATAAAAAATGGCCCCCTCCGTAGGTCAAAACATGTAGTAAATATTATAGATTTTTAAATGAATGGCAATATTTAATGTGTTTCTGATAACATATTTCGTAAAAGGGAACAATTGTGGCTTATTAGAGCCTATAAGTCTATTAGTCCAGGGTTCCCTTTAATAACTGGTGTGCACATACCAAATGAATATCGTCATTATTTTGGATAATGTAGACAATAATTTCAAACTTATTAATTATTTTTCTTTAAATATATACAGTATATATACACAGTGGGGCAAATAAGTATTTAGTCAACCACCAATCGTGCAAGTTCTCTTACTTGTAAAGATTAGAGAGACCTGTAATTGGCAACATGGGTAAACCTCAACCATGAGAGACAGAATGTGGAAAAAAAACAAACAGAAACAGACGTTGCCGTTGAATAGGGTTGTGGGTCTTACCAAATGCGCTACTGCCCTCCAGTGGCCAGTTTTATTGCTTTAAAATGGATTTTCAGCTTTGTGCTTTGGAGCTAAATTGAATCACGACCCAGAGATGTCTTTTTTGGGGGAAAAAAAACCTAAAAGACGTATAAATTCGTCTTTGGGACACTGAAACAATTAAAAATAGAATGTATTTAAACGTTTTTGGGAGCAAAGGAGTTAAGCTCTTTTCAGTTTTTCCCATCCAAAAACAGCCGTTTCAGTCTAAATTTGTCATGCCTGCGAGTTTTTTCCATACAAGGCGTGCACAATGGCAGTACACACGCCACTTACACATGCTGGATAGTTTACATATTATTACTAGGCTACTACAAAGACGGCATTCTATTTCACCTACAGTGTGTGTTGGAGTTTTTGTATTGGAAATAAAAGAGCCCGTGTATTATAATGCACTACCCTGCGGCTAAACAGCACAATGACACACAAACACATTTGAAAACTAAAAGGTTCAATAAGCCTCGGTTTAACGCCCCCTTTTCACAAATAGCGCCACTGCCATTAGCACTGGTCACTTCCTCATCATTCGGAAACATTCTTGAATCACTTCCTTTTCAGTAACCTAAAATCAACAGGAAGTGGACCATAAATGCCCCGAAAGGAAAAGGAAGTGACCAAAAATCATTAGGAAATTACTTAAAATGGCCCTAAATTAATTCATTGCCTGGCATTGGCTGCCACTGACAGCCACAGATGTCCAACCCGTTTGAAATGGGAGGGTTTGCAGCGAATGAACATTAACCCTCCAACTTCAAATGGAATGAACGTCTACTTGTGATACACCCATTCCAATTCACAGAAGGATGAATAACTAAATGGCATGATAGCTCATTGTAGAGCTGTCCTGACTAGTCGACGTAGTCGATGCCATCGATGACGTAAATGCGTCGACGAGCACACCATCCCGCCGACGGTTAAAAAAGGGTTAAAAATATATATGCGTGAAAGGTTGAAAATGGCAGACGCTCTGGATTCAAGCGGGAAAAGCGGCACAAAGCCCCCCTAAAAAAAACATACCAGGTTGACCAAAGCACGGACTTATTTCAACGAAATAAAGGAGAATACACTGTCGTGTGCAGTCCCTGCAATGCCAAGCTTGCATACCACGGCAGCACGTCGACTTTGAATAAACACCTAAAGCGCCGTCACCCAGGTATAATTTTGGAAGACGACAGGAAACAATAAGCTGGCGGATCGTGAGTCCATATAACGACATTTTTTGATTGAAGTTGCCTTTATGTGGGTCGTACGGCAGAGTATTAGGGGCTAAAGTCGGGCTAATGTAGCCTGAATAAGCAGCTACGTACTTTATGTAGCGCGTTGCTTCCTCCGTTAAAATCAACAATATTAAAAGAATCTTGTTAGAGATGTCCCGATCGATCGGGATGCCGATCGATCGGGTCCGATCACGTCATTTTCAAAGTATCGGAATCGGCAAAAAAATATCGGACATGTGTTTTTTAATTATATATATATTTTTTTGCTAAATCGTTTTCTAATTGTATTTAATGTTAGACATAATGTGTTACTCTTCCAGAGTCTTTAGATTAAGCTTAAGGTAGGGTTATCAAATTTATCGCGTTAACGACGAGAATTAATATTTTCTTACATTTATCACGTTACAATATTTTACGCAATTAATGCATGCGCTGCACGACCCACTCACGCATTGTCGCGTTCAATCTATAATGGCGACGTTTTACCCATACAGTATATAGAGCTAAAAGGCAGCGTAAAATGAGTAGAGTGAATTTTGGCAGCCTATGGAGCCTTTTTTTTAAATGGCTAAAGCCTTACAATCGGAAGAAAGGTAGTAGTTGATCTTTTTCTTAACACCCTATGTTATTTCCCAACGCAGAGAAGATATATCAATTGGTACCACGACACACAGTCATGGTTGCATTTCCCATCATGCATTTGGGCAGAAGTTAAATGGCTATAGTATCATTTACTGAAAGCTCAACAAATACACTAGATGGCAATATTTAGTCACAATATACAAAGTCACAAGTGTTTCTATCCGTGGATCCCTCTCACAGAAAGAATGTTAATAATGTAAATGCCATCTTGAGGATTTATTGTCATAATAAACAAATACAGTACTTATGTACTGTATGTTGAATGTATATATTCGTCCGAGTTTTATTCATTGTTTTCTTAATGCATTGCCAAAATGTATATTATCGGGAAAAATTATCGGGAATGATTGGAATTGAATCGGGAGCAAAAAAAAAAAAAAAGCAATCTGATCGGGAAATATCGGGATCGGCAGATACTCAAACTAAAACGATTGGGATCGGGAGCAAAAAAAACATGATCGGAACAACCCTAAATCTTGTGCTTTAAAATCAGTTTTACAAAAATGCCATCAGCGTTTGACCTCATTGTTTGCGATTTATCATTTTTATTATTATTCATGTGTTTATTTGGACTTTAATAAAGAATTTAAGTGTTCCAAAAATATTTTGTGAATTGATAATAGTCAACAAAAAATGTAATTGCAAGATTAAAAAAGTCTGCATACTAATTGGGAGAAAAATAATCGTTTGAGACAGCCCTGGCTCATTGGCTGCCAATGATAGTTCTAGACGCAGAGTTTTTTTGACAGTCAAAATGGATTGGACATCTAGCGCTGTCAGTGGCACTCACCACGACCATGTTTTGGTTTTGGGGGCATTTACAGGTCACTTCCTGTTTACCTTGAGACACTTAGTATTCTTTTGGGGACATTCCCTGGGTCATTCCTTGTTTAGTAACCCAAAATCAACAGGACGTGACCCAGAAATGCCCCAAAAATCAACAGGAAGTGACCAAAAATCATTAATTTCCTGACCAATGTATCAATAATTGTTGTATAGCCATATCGTGAGATCGTTATCGTGAGCCTTGTATCACAAATTGTATCGTGAGCTACCCAGAGGTTCCCACCCCTAGTCTTGACCTTACCTTTAACCCCAAAGGTGGGTCCCTGAGACGGTTGTCGTAAACATGCGAAAGAGTTGAGCTTTAGGTGAGCAGACAGGGCCTGGACTAAGCCGATGGTCACGGTGCTCTTCCCTTCGCCAAGCGGGGTCGGAGTTATACTAACGAAAACAGACATCTTCAGCTTCTCATTTTGCGACTTTCAAGAGGATCGAAAATTCTGAGAAAAGCTCACCCTGCCACCAGGACATATTTGCCGTCAGGCTGTGCTTGAAGGCGGTCTAACAAGGATAGGCGAACCTTTGCTTTGCTCCTGCCGTAAGCTTCAAGCTCTTCTGGCAACAGACCAATCTCCTCCGCCAGCAGCTCCACCGCTTTGGGTGTCTGAGCTCGAGAAATCTCGATGTCACTGCCAAACATCAAAGACAAGTTAAACATTCAAATACCGGTAATTTAATTCTACAGGGAGTAATTCCCCTTAAAAAAAAGCTCATCATGTACAGTGGGACAAATAAGTATTTAGTCAACCACTAATTGTGCAAGTTCTCCCACTGAAAATATTAAAGAGGCCTGTAATTGTCAACATGGGTAAACCTCAACCATGAGAGACACTGTGGAAAAAATAAACTGAAAATCACAGTTTGAGTTTTAAAGAATGTTTTTGCAAATCATGGTGGAAAATAAGTATTTGGTCAATACCAAAAGTTCATCTCAATACTTTGTTATGTACCCTTTGTTGGCAATAACGGAGGCCAAACGTTTTCTGTAACTCTTCACTCAAAATCTCTCGATACTTGGCCCCATTCATTCTTTCCTTTACACAGATCAGTCGTCCTGGTACCTTTGCAGAAAAAAAGCCCCAAAGCATGATGTTTCCACCCCCATGCTACACAGTGGGTATGGTGTTCTTCGGATGCAATTCAGTATTCTTTCTCCTCCAAACACGAGAACCTGTGTTTCTACCAAAATTTTCCTATTTTAGGTTTCATTTGACCATAACACATTCACCCAGTCCTCTTCTGGATCATCCAAATGCTCTCTAGCGAACAGCAGACGGGCCTGGACGTGTACTGGCTTCAGCAGGGGGACACGTCCGGCAGTGCAGGATTTGAGTCCATGGCGGCGTATTGTGTTACTGATAGTAGCCTTTGTTACTGTGATCCCAGCTCTCTGTAGGTCATTCACTAGGTCCCCCCGTGTGGTTCTTGGATTTTCGCTCACCGTTCTTGTTATCATTTTGACGCCACGGGGTGAGATCTTGCATGGAGCCCCAGATCGAGGGAGATTATCAGTGGTCTTGTATGTCTTCCATTTTCTAATAATTGCTCCCAAAGTTGATTTCTTTACACCGAGCGTTTTACCTATTGCAGATTTAGTCTTCCCAGCCTGGTGCAGGTCTACAATTTTGTCTCTGGTTTCCTTCGACAGCTCTTTGGTCTTGGCCATAGTGGAGTTTGGAGGGTGACTGACTGAAGCCTGTGGACAGGTGTCTTTTATACTGATAATGAGTTAGAACAGGTGCGATTAATACAGGTAACGAGTGGAGCCTCGTTAGACCTCATTAGAAGAAGTTAGACCTCTTTGACAGCCAGAAGTCTTGCTTGTTTGTAGGTGACCAAATACTTATTTTCCACTCTAATTTGGAAATAAATTCTTGAAAAATCAAACAATGTGATTTTCTGTTTTTTTTTTCCCCACATTCTGTCTCTCATGGTTGAGGTTTACCCATGTTGACAATTACAGACCTCTCTAATCTTTTCAAGTAGGAGAACTTGCACAATTGGTGGTTGACTAAATACTTATTTGCCCCATTGTACCTTGGTACAGGTGTCAGAGGCTGGAGTTTGAGGCTGCGAAGTCGCCAGGGTCGATACTGCTGCTCCTGGAGCTTCTGACTGCTGCTGTGCACCACATTCTGGTACGAAAAACAAAAAGCCACCATCAAGTAAGAATACAACGCTCAACCTTGACGAAATGGCTTTACCTGTATTCTGTACGCTGCAGTGAGATACGCCAAGTCGGACTTTGAGGACACCCCAGAATCATCTGAAAATAAACAAATTGAATGTAATGAAATGTAACTGGTTGTTAGTGTTATTTCTGCCACACATTTGCTGGCTAAGGAATCTGACTTCAAGCTAAACTAAGACAGGTAAACATACTGTACATCTCTCAGTGGATTGAGAAGATACTCATCATTTTGCACTTATTGACCAAATGCTACAGAACGGTTTATTTAATTTTTCGTTTGCTGGCAAAGTTTGATTACAGTTATTTCCTAATCCTTTTGATTTGCATTAACCACAACCAATAAGCAGGAATTTGAATTTGGTAAAAAGTATTTGACTTTCGGTTACCGGTACTTCTATTTGTCTTTCTGGCTGCCATTTTGCCTTTTCACCATTTGGTCTAATAAAGCAACAAATGTTGCCCTCTAGTGTGCAGCAAAATAAATTCTATTTTGCACATGCAGGCTGCAAACACCATAGGACAACTTATAGTGCACATACTCATGAACTCCTTTTTCTAGTTCTGAATCTTCCTTCTCCTCCAAATATGACGCAAACATAATGGCTGTATGTCACATACTCCACATTATGTGTCGACAATATAGTTCGAAAAATCCACACTTGAACCAGAATCGCTGAAAAACACTTCCTCCTCCATTACGCTCCATGCTAAATCCGCTAAAATCAGTCATTGTCTGACATCATCACCAAGATGGAGGCACCAGAGCGCTACAATGACAGGAGGAGCTAAACGGCAGATTTAAAGACGCATTTCTCGTCATCTATGCTTTGACAAATTGTTGTATATAGTTGAATCGTCTCAAAATAGGATTTTAACTCCAATGATAATGCTATTAAAGATTTTTTTGTCATTTTATATGCACTTTAAGTGATCAATTCAATACATAAAACGTGTATACAGGTATAGATAGATATTCATGGTATAAAAACAACCCAACCAGAATCTAATGATTGATAAAATACCGTATTGGCCCGAATATAAGACGGCCCTGATTATAAGACGACCCCCTCTTTTTCCAGACTCAAAGACTTTTTGAACACCAAATTAATTTTTATACAGAAAATAATTAGAGTGCATCCGAAACAAATGATTATAACAATATATTTGAGAGAAAAAGCATGTTATTTTGCCTCATTCAAATCTTAATATCTCAACATTTAAATATGTAAACTAAAGTGCAATCACATTTGTAAATGAATGGCTTCTGGTTTTTGAAATGTAAATAAACCAATCTATTGTGATAAAACAACAAAATTGCAATAACTGCATTAACCATCAAAGTGAAGTCTAACTGTAACGGTAGTCTTGAAACAAATCTTAATGAGGAAAAACATTGCAATAAAATAATGCAAACTGGTTAAACTTGAGAGTAGCTGAGAGCTGTCATGACAGAACATCACTTCGATAATATCTGGCGCCATCTAGCGTCGTGAATGGGTATAACGTCTAGATCGCGAATATAGCCGACCCCCTCTTTTTAAGTCTTATTTCAATGCAAAAACAGTCTTATATCCGGGCCACTACGGTAGTTTTCTTTTGGTCTGCAACCCAGTGCTTGGATCCCACTTTTTTACAATACCTGTGTCTATGTTGGGATGCCAGCGGATCACTGCAGCCCCTGGCCTGATCCAGGTAGAGGGAATGTCAAGATCCTCTTCACCAAGTAGGACAACGGCATCAGCCTCCATCACCTGGTAAAATGATTACCATGTTTAACATCACGTGCTATAAAACCACATTCTTTTGAGGAACAAAAGCTCTCAAGTGACCTGTCTCTGCAGGTTCTTGAAATTGGAATGACTTCTGAGAGCGGCCATTCCACTTCTTTCCAGTTGGCACTGCAAGGCCACACCAAGGGGTCCTTCAGCACCGATCATTAATACGGTTCTTCCTTCTATAGGAGAGTCTAAAGCAAAATGTTAACACTGCTGAACTGAAATCAGTCGTTAAACTCCTACTCCCAAAGGATAAACTTACCATGTTTTTGCAACAGATCCATTACAGCGCTTGCGACAGGCGGCACAAAGCCACCGTTGAGTTTACCTTGTACCAGACGACTCATGTTTAAATATGTTATCCTATCATACAACATGGAGAGAAGCCACATGCATCTTATCAGTCTGAGCAACAGACAAAACTATAATCAGATTTCCCTAAGTTTATTTAGCCATTGGGCAAATCTAGCATTGTGTTGTTAGGAAATGATATACTGTATAAATGTGCGTAAATTCTTTTCGCATGAATTTGAACATTTCTCTAGTATTTACCCATCTATATCCTTCTCGGGTTTGAGCGTGTCAAGCAATCGGCTGGAAAGCGAAGAAGGTGGGAGATGGAGGAAGATGCCGTGCACCCTGGGGTCCTCGTTCAGCTTCAACACCTCTTCCACAATCTATTAATGTGGAAAAAGAAAACAAGTGACGCAACGTGTGATAACAGTTGGGGGCCTGTACAGATTTAACAGACGATGGTTATGTTTACATGCAGCCAATATTTGGGTTAAGAACAGTGCTGCAACGATTAATCGATTAACTTGAGTAATTCGATTAGAAAAAAAGCGTTGAATCAAATTTTGCTGCTGAGAGTACTCGTTTCATTAAAGTGGCGTTGTAGTGGTTTGAAAGTGTTTGCATTTGGTTTTGCATTGATTTGGGTGGATACACTGCCCTCTAGTGGCAGGAGTGAATATTAATCATTTAACATTATCATTTAATGTGAATCCAGCTGCTCCCTGTTAAGACCAACGTAAGCTAACATTATTTTCATTTATTTGTAATTTAATTTATAGGTATATTTGGCCGATTTTCTGTTGAACCATGTGTTTGAACGATTTGTTAAGAGCATTGCAAAAAATAATAATAAAAAAAGTTAGCATTTTATAGCATTTAACTCATTTGCTCCCAAAAACGTATAAATATGTTCTATTTTTAATTGTTTCAGTGTCCCAAAGAATACATCTTTTACCTTTTCTTTCTTTTTTTCATAAAAGACCGGGTCCTGATTCGACTGACCTCTAAAGCACAAAGCTGAAAATCAATTTTAAACCAATAAAACTGGCCACTGGAGGGCAGTAGCGCATTTGGTAAGACCCGCAACCCAATTCAACAGCAACGAACGGCCGGGCGGCACGGTCGGAGCGCTGGCGGAAGAATGCCAGGGGGCAGACAACCGAGCAGAACAACCGAGAGGACGCCCTGGATGCCAGGCACTGGACGATCGAGCAGAACGACTGGGGCCACCAGTGCAGCGGGCTCGCTGAGCAGACCCCACAGAGACAAAAAAATTTAAAAATCCATCTTTATGAGACAGGCAACGATGAGGGAAAAGTTTACCCGGCGGACGCAGGGACAACAGCGTCATCTCGGCGATAACAGCGTCATCTCTCAGTTAGTCAAGTGTAAATAAATTGTTACTTTGCTATCAAGAGCTATATTTGTATTGTTCTTTATGATATTTTGTAAAATGAAAACATTATTCAGATGTTTGGGATGTAACTAAAGCAAAAAATAGCTGTGTTAAAGTCAAAATTACGTTTGAAATGTATGCTTTCATAAAAAGCTCAATTTCTCCGTTTTTTTTCATCAGAAATTGGAAAATTGCTCAATCTAAGCTATTTTCTAATCTAATCTAGTCGAGTCTAATCTTTCTTTTGGCGGGTTCCATGTTTATATAGCAATGCAACAGAGCAAAATCAGTCAAAATCCAGTAAAACGGCCAGGAGCGAAGGGCCTTGCTCTGGTGAAAATGGCTAGGAGTGAATGAGTTAAGCTAGCGGACTTTTGCTATGCTTTTTAGCCAATTGTTCATTTGTTGTACTTAGATCCTCATTTATTTATTTTTTTTATACCATTTGAAGCTAAGCTCAGATATTTTATTTTTAAATGAAAGTGCAATTCTGCAGTTTAAAGAAACACCCGTAAATTTTATTTTGTATTCATATTTAATGCTCTTTTGAAAATCTCCTAAAATTTATTCTGCAACGCATTAAATGTTCCTAATCCGATTACTTGAACTAACTAGTTGATAGATTAATCGACTACTAAAATAATCGATAGCTACAGCCAGCCCTAAATGAAATTGCAACGCTGTCATAAATCGTCGTATTTCGAGCATATGTTGAGACAAATGACAAGTCAACTTTTACGTTGGATGTCAAAAGGATCATATGTTCTTGTAAGTTCTTGGTTGAGCTAATATATTTTTTAAATTCATTTGTAATTTAGTTCATAGGTATATTTAGTTGTTTTTGTGTGAATGTTTTTTGTGTGAATATGTCTTTGAACTATTTGTTGAGAGCTTTGGAAAATTAAAAAAAGGTCACATTTAATAGTCCTTTAAAAGTGCAATCTTAGCAAGCCTTTGTTTTTTTATATACTAAAATGTATTCTGCCACGCATTAAATGTTCCTAATCTGATAACTCGATTGTTCGAACTAGTTGATAGATTAATCGACTACTAAAATAATTGATAGCTGCAGTCCTAGTTAACAGCAATATTCAATATTTTTTAAACACTCCGAATTATCAGTTTACGTTAACAAGCCAGCGCAGAAAGTAACCCACAGGGTTTAATGCTCAAAGACTGTTGTAAAATGGCTTCCATTTGGCTTTTGCCACTCCCTGCAGTTTGCTCTTTTCCCAGACCACAAGACAGCAATCAAATGTATACTTTACTGACACGAGTTTGTGGAATTGTGACACCACAAAGTGAACCATTTGCTGTGTGTTGCATTGAGTTAACAGTAAAACTTTAGTATACAGTGGAGCAAATAAGTATTTAGTCAATCACTAATTGTGCAAGTTCTCCCACTTGAAAATATTAGAGAGGCCTGTAATTTTCAACATGGGTAAACCTCAAATATGACAGACAGAATGTGGAAAAAACTGAAAATCACATTGTTCGATTTTTAAAGAATTTATTTGCAAATCATGATGGAAAATAAGTATTTGGTCAATACCAAAAGTTCATCTCAATACTTTATTATGTACCCTTTGATGGCAGTAACGGAGGCCAAACGTTTTCTGTAACTTTTCACAAGCTTTTCACACACTGTTGCTGTTGTTTTGGCCCATTCCTCCATGCAGATCTCCTCTAGAGCAGTGATGTTTTGGGGCTGTCGTTGGGCAACACGGACTTTCAACTCCCTCCACAGATTTTCTATGGGGTTGAGATCTGGAGACTTGCTAGGCCACTCCAGGACCTTGAAATGCTTCTTACGAAGCCACTCCTTTGTTGCCCTGGCTGTGTGTTTGGGATCATCGTCATTCTGAAAGACCCAGCCATGTCTCATCTTCAATGCCCTTGCTGATGGAAGGAGAATTCCACTCAAAATCTCTTGATACGTGGCCCCATTCATTCTTTCCTTTACACAGATCCGTCGTCCTGGTCCCTTTGCAGAAAAACAGCCCCCAAGCATGATGTTTCCACCCCCCATGCTTCACAGTGAGTTGGGTGTTCTTCGGATGCAATTCAGTATTCTTTCTCCTCCAAACAGGAGAACCTGTGTTTCTACCAAAAAGTTCTATTTTGGTTTCATCTGACCATAACACATTCTCCCAGTCCTCTTCTGGATCATCCAAATGGTCTTTAGCGAACCGCAGACGGGCCTGGACGTGTACTTTCTTCAGCAGGGGGACACGTCTGGCAGTGCAGGACTTAAGTCCCTGGCGGCGCATTGTGTTACTGAAAGTAGCCTTTGTTACTTGTGTCTCTGTAGGTCATTCACTAGGTCCCCCCGTGTGGTTCTGGGATTTTTGCTTACCGTTCATGTTATCATTTTGACGCCACCGGGTGACATCTTGCATGGAGCCCCAGATCGAGGGAGATTATCAGTGGTCTTGTATGTCTTTCATTTTCTAATAATTGCTCCCACAGTTGATTTCTTTACACCAAGCGTTTTACCGACTGCAGATTCAGTCTTCCCAGCCTGGTGCAGGTCTACAATTTTGTCTCTGGTGTCTTTCGACAGCTCTTTGGTCTTGGCCATAGTGGAGTTTGGAGTGTGACTGACTGAAGTTGTGGACAGGTGTCTTTTATACCGATAATGAGTTAAAACGGGTGCCATTAATACAGGTAACGAGTGGACCCTCGTTAGAAGAAGTTAGACCTCTTTCACAGCTAGAAATCTTGCTTGTTTGTAGGTGACCAAATACTTATTTTCCACTCTAATTTGGAAATAAATTCTTTAAAAATCAAACAATGTGATTTTCTGTTTTTTTCCCCTCATTAAGTCTCTCATGGTTGAAGTTTACCCATGTTGACAAATACAGGCGTCTCTAATCTTTTCAAGTAGGAGAACTTGCAAAGTTGGTGGTTGACTAAATACTTATTTGCCCCGTTGTGCATGCATCGGTTTATCTGCTTATGTTGAAGTATAGACATTATGTGAAACAGAACCTCTGAATTCCTGCAAAAATTTAATTTGTGTCTGGAACACATCAAATCACATTAAAACTAATATCAACAGGAAAATATATTAAAAGATAATTAAATTGGGTTATGAACTTGGTCAAAATTAGTGTGGCACTATATAAAGAAATGATAGTTTTGTTAAACATTGTGAATATACGAGTTCTGTCAAATTTATCGCGTTAACGGGCGGTAATTAATTTTTTAAAAATTAATCACGTTAAAATATTTGACGCATTTAACGAATGCGCGGAATGACCCGCTCATGCATTGCCTCAAACAGTTCACAATGACGCACTTCAGAGCTAAGAGGCAGAGAAAGGGGTCTTGTTTTGTGCTTTTTCTTAACAAAGGTATAACACACGCGACGTGCTGCCACTTTGTTTCTTAATTAGCACATTCAGCTTCAACATTAACACAGCCTACGGCTTTTGGCAGGCCGTAACTCTAACTCACTCCTGCATCGTGAGTAAACATTGCCGCCGCGCACACTTCAGGGTGCCTCGGATAATTCTATATCAGAATATTACAAAAGGCGAGTAGACGCAGGCGTTGGACCGCGCCATTTATTGGCATAATCTTTGGCAACTCTTTCACAACAAACATAAGTATCATTTAGTGAAAAAGCACAAAAAAAAAAAAATATCTCTAAAAAAAAAATAATGTTCACAAAAAGAAAAGTGCTTCAATCTGTATTAATGAGGCCCTATTCTCACACAGTTAAACAACAGTGCAAAAGAGAACTGGCATTCCCAATCAAAATAGCTATGCAAAATACACATAAAACTTACTCAGACTTTGGTCAAACTCTATTCAAACATTTCGTTTAGTTCAGCAAATACACAGGATGGCAATATTTAGTCTCAATATACAAACTATCAGCGGTCTCGTACGTTGTGAAGACAGCACTCAAATGAACGTGAATTACAATAGACCCAGTCTATAAAAAAAAACAAAAACAAACAAACAGGGAGCTACGGCATCAGTCGAGGGACAAAACACACTGTTTGGCTTGATTTCTAAGTTAATTTAAAACTTACCATTGACACCTTGTGGTGTATTTCAATCACTACCTTACGTAGTTTAAGACACTGTGGAAGAACAGCAGGAAGCCCATGTGACGTCCCGCTCGGCGACGTCAACAATGGCGCGCTACTAGTTTATTTTTTGATTGAAATCTTTACAAATTTTATCAAAACAAAAACATTATGAGGGGTTTTAATATAAAATTAGAAGGGCTGTCAAAATTATCGCGTTAACGGGCGGTAATTAATTTCTTTAATTAATCACGTTAAATAATTGACGCATTTAACGCACATGCCCCGCGCAAACAGATTAAAATGACACCACAGTGTCATGTCCACTTGTTACTTGTGTTTTTTGGTGTTTTGTCGCCCCCTGCTGGCGCTTGGGTGCGACTGATTTTATGGGTTTCAGCACCATGAGCATTGTGTAATTATTGACATCAACAATGGCGAGCTACTAGTTTATTTTTTGTAGTGCTGCAACGATTAATCGATTAACCCGAGTATTCGATTAGAAAAAAATATTCGCATTATTTTTTTTTTGCTTCGAGTATTCGTTTAATTAAAGTGGCGTTGTAATGGTTTATTTTGAAAGTGTTCCCATTTAGTTTTATTGATTAGGGCGGATACACTGCCTGGTCTGCCTCTTTTCACACGTAAGCTAAGTTTTTATTTGAGCTAATGTTTTTTTAATGCATTCATAATTTAGTTTATAGGTATATTTAGAAGTTTTTTTGTGGGAATATGTGTCTGAACCTTTTAAGAGCATTGTAAAAAAAACTTTAGCATTTTATAGCATTTAAGCTAGCAGACTTTTTCTATGTAAGTTACCCCATTGTTCTTTGTTGTACACAGATCCTCATTTAAAAAAAAAAATTATACCGTTTGAGGCTCAGCTTAGGTATTTTAATTTTTCATGTTCCTTACCCGATTACTCGATTATTCGAACTAACTTGTCCAACGATTAATCGACTACTAAAATATTCGATAGCTGCAGCCCTAATTTTTTGATTGAAAATTTTACAAATTTTATTAAAACGAAAACATTGAGGGGTTTTAATATAAAATTTCTATAACTTGTACTAAAATTTATCTTTTAAGAACTACAAGTCTTTCTATCCATGGATCACTTTAACAGAATGTTAATAATGTTAATGCCATCTTGTTGATTTATTGTTATAATAAACAAATACAGTACTTATGTACAGTATGTTGAATGTATATATCAGTCTTATCTTTCCATTCCAACAATAATTTACAAAAAAATAAGGCATATTTTACAGAGGGTTTGAATCACGACTAATTACGATTAATTCATTTTTAAGCTGTGATTAACTCGATTAAAAATTTTAATCGTTTGACAGCCCCAAAAATTAGTATAACTTTTATTAACATTTATCTTTTAAGACCTACAAGTCTTTCTAACCGTGGCTCCCTTTAAGAGAATGTTAGTAATGTTAATAATGTTAATGCCAGCTTGTGAATTTATTGTTATAATAAACAAATACAGTACAGTATGTTGGATGTATATCTTATCTTTCCATTCCAACAATAATTTACAGAAAAATATGGCATATTTTAGAGATGGTTTGAATTGCGATTAATTAATTTTTAAGCTGTGATTAACTCGATTAAAAATTTTAATCGTTTGACAGCCCAAGAATATACCAATATTATTCCTCCATTTGGACAACTGATAAAGATCCACACTAACACATAAAACGATAAATGGCCGAGACAAAGACCAAGCTCCAACGTGAAGCCAATTTCATCTCATGTGAGTGAGTAGAGGGTCACAGTTGGGCAATCGCCTAATTTGATTTTGCGGTTCAGATGTGGTTGATCACATGTATAGCAAACAAACAGCTAACGGAATGTTCAAAGCATGCACAGACTCGCTAAACAATGAGAAGTCAGAAGAGTTTTGCTTTACTCACTTCATCTTCGCTGGGATCCTTGGCTAGACATATCTGTGTGACGTTTAAGCCCAACTGTGGAAGAATGTGTTTATGAAAACATTTTACTAGAACTGTGAGTAAGAGCAAAAGGGAGTTATTGATTACATTAAGATCAAGAATTACCTTTCCTGCTATTTTCTTATTGATTTCCAACAGGCTGTCGTCTTCACCCACCTTTAAAATAACGGAAATATGACAATGGTGAAATCTTATCTTATCCATAGTTTATATGGGTGTAACGGTACATGTATTTGTATTGAACCGTTTCGGTACATGGTGCTCGGTTCGGAACGGAGGCGTACCGAACGAGTTTCTGACGTAATGTAACCCTTACTTTTCGAGGCTGTGAGCCCATCGGGTTACAGTTTCTTTGTGTAAATTATATTTACTCCGTCTTCTCTACAATAATGAGGACCAACACAGTAGGACAGTATAACCCAGAAACGTCAACGGCGCGACAACGTAGCCGCCGCGAGAACGCAGTGAAACGCGGGCGTTAAAGTCAGTCAGCCAATGCACACCAGTCGCAGTCCGGCCGCGTGTTAGATGCGTTCCAGAAGCGACTCAACACGACGCACGCGAAAAGAACGGCAGAGTTTATTATTTGACGCGAGACGCGACCCTCCTGCGTCAATACTACTACCGGTAGCTAGGATTGGGCAGACCGGAAGTCACTCGTGTAAAGATACGGCGGATCCGGTCGATTTTCAAACTAATATGCAATCGTAACCCACTTTTTGAGTCCATCAGATCTCTTGAGTGGTAGATCGGGGCACAGTTGACTTGTCTTTGTTGATTTACTGCTGTCTTCGCTGCTATAATAATAACCAACACGGCCCCGTGTTCAATACAAAATCCTCCTACCACAACAAAACAAGTAGGAACTAATATTCACACAGGAACTAAAGTTATACAACATAAAATATACAATATAAATGAATACTAGAGGTGGGAATCTTTGGGCACCTAACGATTCGATTACGATTCAGAGGCTCCGATTCGATTATATATCGATTATTGAGGCATCACCCCCCCCCCCCCCCCACACACACACTTTTAATTTTTTGTACACTAGTTCCAAAATTGTTAAAAAATCCTCTCAGGCTAAACAAACTACTATTTCAGTATCAAGTTAACCGTTAAAAACAGTAAATAATATACTCAATTCCCCAGTCTGTATCGGCAGTTTTAAACTACACTCAATTAATTTAATGTTGTGAATCAAACGTTAAAGTTGTTAAAATTGCTGCTGTTATTCCAGAATTTCCCTTCTGTCTACTTTCAACGTGAAAGTTTTAAAACTGTTTCATCATTTAAAGATCGATTCAAGTCAAGATTTTGCAGATTTTTTTTTTTTTTTTTTTTTAGATAAAAAGTAATTAGGTTTGCTACAACAGAGCCTTCTAGAGAAGTCTACTGCTTTAAGATGGCGCCTGTTTTCTAGTGCGGGAAAGTGCCATTTTGCATCTAGTTCTTGGTATATGATTTAACACGGACGTCGTCTGCCATTTCACATCTACAGTAGTTCTAGATATATATGATATCTTCCATTGCCGTATATTTGTAGCAACTAGCAACTGGGTGCTGTTTGTAGCGGCTGGCTGCCGCAGTCAGGTGTTAATTGTTTTTTTTTTTTTTATCTAGCGGCATGAGTTGAACATGATATTTACTCTTGGTCCGTTCCTCATTGCGTCCTGAAGACCGCGCTGACTGTGTTTTATTTCCGCGTTACCTGGTATAATTCAATAATCGGAATTTGGATGTTTGTGAATCGTTCTCGAATCTTCCACGGCCGAATCGCGAATAATCTAAGAATCGGAAATTTCGCGCACCTCTAATGAATACTACATTTATAATAATGAATAATACATTTGCAAAATATAAACACATAACAAAATAAAAAATAGCCCATTTAAATAAATTGAAATGAGCTAAAACGAATACTAAAACTAGCTAGCTAAAACTAGCTAAAATAATAAGAATAATACACAGATCCTGCTTACACAATTAAATTTATTAATTTCTGTGTGGCGCTTTAACTTGAGAAAATCCACTAATTAAGCTTTTGAAAACCGTTCATAAGAAAAAAAAATGATTCATTGAGGCATTTCATTTGTAAAATATATGTTAAAATCTTTGTCATTAGGATTGCTTTTCTCTTTAGCACAGGACTTCTTTTTTCTTCTTTCTTTTAGAAAGAAAGCTGACCAATACGCGGGGTCTGAAAGGCAAATTGTTGTTGGATTATCTTTAAATACACACTACTTTTTGAGCAGAATTCTAGCTTTGTATAGGCTAATGTTCCTATAGTTGAAAGCACAAAGGTGTGTAATAAACAACTAGTACATTTATATTTTGCATTTTGTTTTCTTACTGTACCGAAAATGAACCGAACCGTGACCTCAAAACAGAGGTACGTACCGAACCGAGATTTTTGTGTACCGTTACACCCCTAATAGTTTAATATAAAACCAATTAACTACCTGTATAATGGCAAGCAACGGCTGGACTGCAGGATTTCTTCTCTGCAGGGCCACCATTGCCTCTTTAGTGCTGTTAACCACATCCCTGTGACAAAAAAAAAAAAAAAAACCTTTACCAATACTTAGATGACTAGAAAAATTACAGATGTATTAAATTCATAGTAACCTTATGGAATTCGAGCGGAATGCAAGGATGAGTTATATGCTGTCATTTTTCCATTAACGTTGTAGCAAAATACCAGTTGGTGGCAGTGTATGCCCACATAAGAAGTGTTTAGTGCTTGTGTTTTGCAGTTTCAAATGCTTCTGTAGACAAGTTTCCTGAGCGAAAATTGGGCGACATTTTCTGCTACGGACTAACGGTTTAGACAGAACACCATGAATTTCGGTTGAAGTAGACAAAGTTTTTAAACAGCCAAATCAAACCAGAGGAACCCACGGAACCTCCAAAAATGGATACAGCACGACATAGATGAGACTCCAATACTTTCTGTGCTGTGCTTGGTTGTGTGAACTCCTGAAAGCGCCTATATACTATGAAGTGGTATGAAGAAGTATCTGAACCTTTTGGAATTTCTCACATGTGATCTGATCTTTGTCCAAATCACACAGATGAAAAAACTGTGTGTTAACGAAAACCACCCAAACATTTATAGGTTTTCATATTTTAATGAGGATAGCATGCAAACAACAACAGAAGTATTTTTCGTTTTTTCACAAAAATTTTCAATGTAAAAAGCTCTTTGTTGTACGGCTGCCGCCACATTGTCTAACAGACTAGCATCATTCTTCGACATATTTACGTAAAAAAATACTAACTGCGCGTTTTTTTGCGTTTCACCAAGAATCGAGACTATTTTTCGTCCATATCTATAAAGAATTCAGGGATTTAAGCATTTATTCACAGAATTTTCACCAAAAAAGCTCTTTTTACATAAGATGGCCGCCACATTGACCAACAGACTAGCGTCGTACTTCGACATATTTACGTAAAATAAATGCTAACTGCACACTTTTTTTTTGCTTTTAACCAAGAATCGAGACTGTCTTACGTCCATATCTATAAAGAATTCAGGGATTTAAGCATTTATCCACAAGAATTTTCACCGGAAAAGCTGTTTACATATGGCGGCCACCACGTTGACTGACAGACTAGCATCGTATGTACTTGGACATATTCACGTAAAATAAATGCTAACTGCACGTTTTTTTTTTCTTTTAACCAAGAATCTAGACTGTCTTACGTCCATATCTATAAAGAATTCAGGGATTTAAGCATTTATTCACAAGAATTTTCAACGAAAAAAGCTCTTTGTCTGCGATTCCACTCGGTCAGCTTTAACGGTCACGCCAACAATGCAGGCCCCCTATTAATCGGTCCCGCGTCCCATCAATATGATTATGAAGTCTATAGACTGGCATTACAAATATAGCGGAGAAGAAGAAATTGGCCAGAGCAAAAAAGAGAGAGAGGCAGGTGTTGAAGTTGCGTGGGAGCGCCGTGTTGAGTGGCAGTGTCCCACGCTGGTTGTGTTTTGTTAATAAAAAGTCTCCACTGAAAGAGCCATCCGACGAGTCCATGTGTTTTATACACTTCGCCATCCACTCGAAGAACCAGATCTGTAAGTTTATCACCTATTAATGTCGATCATGTGTCTTCTGTTGTAAATTGGGTTATATGGGTACACAGAGATACAGTACATTGCATTAGTCTTGTAGTAATTGTTCTGTGTTCGTGTATTTGGTTGAATGTTAGTATTCTAAGAAGCTGTGTTTCTTATGCCTCAGGGTTCTGTCATGAGTATAATACTCCTCGGTGTCTCCTAGTTTGAAATGGCCTTAAAAAAAAATTTTTTTTTTTTTTTTTAAATCTCTTTTGCAAGGCGTGGCGGCTTTTATTTTGGTATGTCCGTGCGCCACAATGTTTTGTTGGTAGGGGAAACCCTGGTATTTCTGAACAATTAGCGTGTGTTGAAATTGACTGACACTTTGCACAGAATACCACGATACTGTGCTGCCTGTGATGTGTTCCCAGAGAGCCTGCACAGTTATTTTATATATATAGTTTTTTTTTTTTTTTTTACAATCAATACTGTATGTATACAATCACATGTTTATGTACCCAAAAGAGTAATCAAGTCGAAAATACCTTTATTCTACTTTGGGTACAAATTTGTGCATGCATGCGACTGTGTACATACATACATACATACATTTCCATGGGTCTGCATTATATATATATATATATATATATTTTTTTTTTTTTAATCATTATTTACAGTAATTCGTTGTTTGAGTGTGTGTGTTTTTTTAATTGTTTGATTATTTAGTTTAAGAAAGAATAAAGCCTGTTAAGTAAAAAAAAATATTGCCATATAGTAGGTAATATATACCATATGGCAATGGACAGTGGGGGAAATAAGTATTTAGTCAACCACCAATTGTGCAAGTTCTCCTACTTGAAAAGATTAGAGAGGCCTGTAATTGTCAACATGGGTAAATCTCAACCATGAGAGACAGAATGTGGAAAAAATGAATAAAAAAAAAATCACATTGTTGATTTTTAAAGAATTTATTTCCAAATTAGAGTGGAAAATAAGTATTTGGTCACCTACAATCAAGCAAGATTTCTGGCTGTCAAAGAGGTCTAACTTCTTCTAACGAGGTCTAACGAGGCTCCACTCGTTACCTGTATTAATGGCACCTGTTTTAACTCATCGGTATAAAAGACACCTGTCCACAATTTCAGTCAGTCACACTCCAAACTCCACTATGGCCAAGACCAAAGAGCTGTCGAAGGACACCAGAGACAAAATTGTAGACCTGCACCAGGCTGGGAAGACTGAATCTGCAGTAGGTAAAATGCTTGGTGTAAAGAAATCAACTGTGGGGGCAATTATTAGAAAATGCAAGACATACAAGAACACTGATGATCTCCCTCAATCTGTGGCTCCATGCAAGATCTCACCCCATGGCGTCAAAATGATAACATGAACGGTGAGCAAAAATCCCAGAACCACACGGGGGGACCTAGTGAATGACCTACAGAGAGCTGGGACCACAGTCACAAAGGCTACTATCAGTAACACAATGCGTCACCAGGGACTCAAATCCTGCACTGCCAGACGTGTCCCCCTGCTGAAGCCGGTAAATGTCCAGGCCCGTCTACGGTTCGCTGAAGAGCATTTGGATGATCTAGAAGAGGACTGGTAGAATGTGTTATGGTCAGATGAAACCAAAATATAACTTTTTAGTAGAAGCACAGGTTCTCGTGTTTGGAGGAGAAAGAATACTGATGTGCATCTGAAGAACACCATACCCACTGTGAAGCATGGGTGTGGAAACATCATGCTTTGGGGCTGTTTTTCTGCAAAGGGAACAGGACGACTGATCTGTGTAAAGGGAAGAATGAATGGGGCCATGTATCGAGAGATTTTGAGTGAAAATCTCCTTCCATCAGCAAGGGCATTGAAGACGAGACGTGGCTGGGTCTTTCAGCATGACAATGATCCCAAACACACAGCCAGGCCAACAAAGGAGTGGCTTCGTAAAAAGCATTTCAAGGTCCTGGAGTGGCCTAGCCAGCTTTTTGGTACAAGCACAGGTTCTCATGTTTTGGAGGAGAAAAGAATACTGATGTGCATCTGAAGAACACCAAACCCACTGTGAAGCATGGGTGTGGAAACATCATGCTTTGGGGCTGTTTTTCTGCAAAGGGACCAGGACGACTGATCTGTGTAAAGGAAAGAATGAATGGGGCCATGTATCGAGAGATTTTGAGTGAAAATCTCCTTCCATCAGCAAGGGCATTGAAAATGAGACGTAGCTGGGTCTTTCAGCATGATGATGATCCCAAACACACAACAACAAAGGAGTGGCTTCATAAGAAGCATTTCAAGGTCCTAGAGTGGCCTAGCCAGTCTCCAGATCTCAACCCCATAGAACATCTGTGGAGGGAGTTAAAAGTCCGTGCTGCCAAACGACAGCCCCAAAACATCACTGCTCTAGAGGAGATCTGCATGGAGGAATGGGCCAAAAATACCAGTAACAGTGTGTGAAAAGCTTGTGAAGAGTTACAGAAAACGTTTGGGCTCTGTTATCGCCAACAAAGGGTACAAAACTAAGTATTGAGATGAACTTTTGGTATTGACCAAATACTTATTTTCCACCATGATTTGCAAATAAATTCTTTAAAAATCAAACAATGTGATTTTCAGTTTTTTTTCCAAATTCTGTCTCTCATGTTTGAGGTTTACCATGTTGACAATGACAGAACTCTCTAATATTTTCAAGTGGGCGAACTCGCACAATAAGTGGTTGACTAAATACTTATTTGCCCCACTGTACTATTTTCATCGTGTAAAGTGTGACACAAATGTTTTTTCTTTTTCTTTTCTTTTTTTTTTGTGATACTTCCTCGTGCGAAGTATGGGTCAACCTTCCACTGAGCAAACCAGTTTCTCCCATTAGATAGAGGGCTAGCAGTTGAAAGAAATGGAATGACGCTTGTAAATTGGGGCAAACCAATCCAAAACTAAAACAAAGCTTTGCCTTTAGTCAGTTTACAAAAATCGGACCCTGTGTGTGTTAACCTTCGCCGAACCCCTTAGACTTTCCCACCGAACCCCTGGGGTTCGAGCGAACCACTGCCCTAGACTGAATGCAGTCCAGTTTTTCGGCAACGTGTCAACCCACATCCCACTGGTGATTAACGACCATGTGGACGGCAACCAAGAGGCGAGGTTACATCAGCAAGCGGCGGGGGAAGCCTGTAATCAGACCCGAGGAACGTGCGTGTTTGGCGGATAGCCAAAACGCTACAAACAACGGAAGTGTCGACCACACGAGTGATAAAATAAGACCCGATGTTGTAAACGACATATGAAACATAAAAAAAATACAACAATACATTTCCACTTTTACCTCAAAGTGCGGTCGAAGTCAGCACAGTCTTGTTTCCGCGACTGTTTCCCGAAGTAATCGGCTAGTTCGGCGTTGGTTCCCCGGTTAGCCGTAGCGCTCGTCTCCCGCACCATTACCCGAATGGGAGCCGCGCTTGCCGGCTGGCATCTCCGCGGTAACCCACTGACCCGGCTTCCGTGTCGGGCATGTTGCATCCGAAGAGCGACGTTGCCACAAGCGTTGCGAATTACAGATAATTTCATCTTCGCTACTTTTTACAGTTAAAGTATTGTTTTTCTTTTAACTTGTTACTTTTGTCCGATGTAAAGTGGGAGCCAGCGAGTTTGCCAAACCAGCAAGAAGCGCGAATTTCAGGCTAAAGATTTCAGGGTGCTGAAGGAGGCATGGCGCCTTCACGTACACGTGGATAATTGGGAATTTATGGTTGTACCATTTGAGTACAGACAAGCCATTACTGTCGGGCATTCAACAAAGAAAGACATGAATTTGCAAGCAAAGCGAAAACAAATTATTGAAGCAGTTGGCAAATTTTAAAGGAAATCTGTCATAATATCGTTCGTAATATATAAAAACGTTCAGATTTACGAGGTTACCCGAAAGCAGCAGCGTGGCAAAACGTAAATGCTAACATGTGGTTTTGACACAAGTCAAATAAGGTCAACAGCTCATGGGATTCCACTAAACAACTTCCAGCTATCATACATTTGAATTCCAATACATTTGCAAAAAATCTAAAAAGAAGAAAAACTTTCTTTTCCACATTATTACTCGAGGCTAGTGTGTCATGTGTAGCATCTTGAGGGAAACATGAATTTGGAATAAGGCTGTAAAATGGGGAAACACTATTTTGACAACATTCTAATTTATTGACACGCACCACTATTTTTAAATCCCAAAACTTTTGATTATTTTACTTTATTAGTAAACGCACTATATTTGCTTGAGTTAATACAGAGATTTTATCTATTTACCTAATGTTCGCATTCAAAAACTTTTTCCATGATTGAAATTTTTCTTTTTTGATTGAAGCGATTTTTCTTTTTGAAAAAATATATTTTTTTAAGCAACTCATTTTTTAAATTGAATAATAAAGACAAAAATGTCCTAGCCAAAATGTAGCCCAAAGACAAATCAACATTACTTCAATTAAAAAAATTAAAAAATTTGTTTAAAAAAAAATAGCTTTCACATGCATTTTTTGGGAGTTTCATATTTATTTTTGCATTCAAACACATTTTTTTTTATTGAAGGGACTTTTTTGGGGGCTTGAAAATGTATATTTTGATTGAGGCAACTTTTTTTTTTAATTGAAGCAACTTTTTTTAATTGAATAATAAAGACACAAATCTACCTCCATATGGCTCCGCCCAGGGGGTACAATTTTTGACTGGGTTAACAACATTGGCACGACACCGGCGGGCGCACCATATTCAATGAATGACGATCTTGGCGAAAAATATTGCCTAAGCAGCCTGATTTAGAATTCCCCTCAAGAATGATGGTGAACAAAAAACGCTCATTGGCAACTTATTATTATAAATATTCTTGTAAATTAATTTTATTGTGAAAACTGCATTTCGGGGTCATCAACATGTTGTGCCCCCCCTGCCCTAAAAGTCAAAATGGTTGTGACTTGGGAGTGTATATTTCCACTCTTAAATAAAATAAAATGCTCTGAAACGATTGTTTTATAGACTCTCTTAAATTTTCAATTGAAATAAGTTTGAAAAAAGAAGAAATTGGCCCAAAGTTTGCCCCTTTTATCTTACTCTGGAAGATGTTATTAAATAAAGGAATGAGACGTTCATACAGAAACAACTGTTTTATTTCTTTAAAATATTGTGTGTATCAACTAACAGGACAGCAGTACTTTGCCTACACACACAAACGTATACGTACATTCTAGTTTTAGGCTTTTTTTTTTCTGGTTGATTTCAGTAATATATTCATATAAAAATGTATACAAACTAACAAAGAAGTGTGAAACAAGGATTTCCTTTCATGCCACTTTCAATGACAACTGGCAATGCTCATTCACATAGGCACATACACGCACACACACACCCCAATCCCCACCGATCCATCTGTTTAAGGCCCCTTTGAGATCACTTTAAATGTGTTAGGACGGTTGATACGTCAGGATCACATACAATATAAATACAGGTGCGATTCATTCATGATATTTGGACAGAAAACAGGTAAGGTGGTGAAGTTCTCGTTTGGGAATTGTTTTGGAATTAAAACTTTCTTAAAGGAAAGAAGCTCCCAGTTCATTCACAATAAGAAGCATTACTATTATGATTATGAATAGGTGATGTCCATTTTAGGAAAGCAGGTTTTGTTATAAAATGTGGAACCTCCAAGTTGTCACATTTTTCTCTTTATTTTAAAATATAAATTAATTTTCCTCAATAAAAAAGGGAAACAATTGACATGCTTTCTATTACAATCAATTTGCTGAATTGTTCATTTTTAAAAATAAAACCTTTTATTAAAATTATACAATTTAAGATTGAACTAAATAACCTTTTTCCCCCAAATCAGCCACAACTGTACAACGAGGCACTCTAAAATTCTTATTTGACAACGAGGCTCCATTCCATGCTCTAATTTCTGTTCATTTTTAGCAATTAACTTCTACGTACTCCATAAAAGATTTCCAAATTCAAATTCAGCCAAGAAACATATAAAATGAGCAGAATCAGTTCCAGATTTACAAGGAGGGCCTTGAAATGCTGTCAATAGTCAATGGTGCAGAGCATGGTTTAAAAAAAAAAAAAAAAAAGCAAATTTTTTGGCTGCCAACCAGTCCTTGGTTTTGGCCAAAGCCAGCTGGGATAGGCACCATTTTTAGTTTTTCATTGGGGGGAAAAATAGAAATGCCGGTATACAACCTTTATTACCCAACCCAATGTGGACATTACAAAATGGGAAAACAGGAGGTTCCACAGTATGTACCAAGTACAGTGATCTCTCGTTTTTCGCGGTTAATGGGGACCAGAACCCGCTGCAATAAGTGAAAAACCGCAAAGTAGTGCCCCCCCCCCAAAAAAAATGTTTTTTTGTTTTGTTTTTGTGTGTGTTCATTGTATTTATTCAGATTTAGCATTGGAAAATTACAATGAGTTGCCACAGCAACTGTTTAACAAGTTGAACGATGATTGACGCATGTGGTGCTTTGATGCTGAGGCTTCCAGGGATCTGTGGCAAGATCAAACAGAATACGTCTATCAATTATCGTTAAGAGGAGGGAGAGTGAGACTACGTGATTGTCTTGGGACAGCTCATCTGTATTTTTTTTCCTTTTAGCTGAAAAAAAAAAAATCCGCGATGGACTGAGGGCGTGAAGTTTGAAGTGCGAAGTAGCGAGGGATCACTGTATTGAGAGATTTTGGGCCACAATCAAAATGTCTGAAGTACAAATCAACAATGTATGAATGTGTCGACAACATCAATATTCTAACATTAAATTGCCAGATCAAATGTGGAGTTAATGTGGGTGCCATGGAAGAAGATGACCATTTTGTTTAGGGGAAAAAATCCAGCCTGGTCTGGTCTTGAAAGCGAAATGACCCATTACAAAGGCTTCTCAAGGCACACCAGCACAGACCTTGAATATGACACTTGCCAATTCTGCCCATTTTGCTTGAATACAGCGAAGAAAATAAGCATTTGAACTAAAGATGTCCCGATCGATCCGATCATGTCATTTTCAAAGTATCGGAATCGGCAAAAAAATATCGGACATGCCTTTTTTTAATATATAAATTTTTTTAAATTAAATTGTTTTCTAATTGTATTTAACGTTACAGACAAAATGTCTTACACTCATCCAGAGTCTTTAGTTTTGGCTTAAAGTAGGGCTATCAAATTTATCGCGTTAACGGCGGTAATTAATTTTTTTTTAATTAACCACGTTAAAATATTTAACGCAATTAACGCATATGCTGCACGACCCACTCACGCATTCTCGCGTTCCATCTATAATGGCACCGACTTACCTATATATAGAGCTAAAAGGCAGCGTGAAATGAGTAAAGTGAATTTTGGCAGTCTTTGGAGCCTTTTTTTAATTGGCTAAAGCTTTAAAATCCCTCTCTCAACAATTAGAAATACCGTGGGAAAGCAATGTGGGTAAGAAAGGTAGTAGTTGATCTTTTTCTTTACAACCTATGTTATTTCCCAACGCAGAGAAGATAATCAATTGGTGCCACTACGCACAGTCATGGTTGCACTTCCCATCATGCATTTGGGCAGAACAGTTAAATGGCTACAGTATCATTTACTGAAAGCTCAACAAATACACTAGATGGCAATATTTAGTCACAATATACAAATAATTACAAGTCTTTCTATCTGTGGATCCCTCTCACAGAAAGAATGTTAATAATGTAAATGCCATCTTGAGGATTTATTGTCATAATAAACAAATACAGTACTTATGTACTGTATGCTGAATGTATATATTCGTCTGAGTTTCATTCATTTTTTTCTTAATGCATTGCCAAAATGTATATGATCGGAAAAATGATCGGGAATGATTGGAATTGAATCGGGAGCAAAAAAAAGCAATCGGATTGGGAAATATCGGGATCGGCAGATACTCAAATTAAAACGATCGGGATCGGATCGGGAGCAAAAAAACATGATTGGAACAACCCTAATTTGAACAACTTAAAATAGTTCTAATAGCAAAATAGTAAGTTCTCCCACTTAGAAATCATGGAGGAGTCTGAAATTTTCATCGTAGGTGCATATCCACTGTGAAAGAGATCATCTAAAAAGAAAAATCCAGAAATCACAATGCATGATTTTTTTACCATTTATTTGTCTGATACAGCTGCAAATAAGTATTTGAACACCTGTCTATCAGCTAGAATTCGGACCCTGAAAGACCTGTTTAGCCTGCCTACTAAACGTCCACCTCCACTCCATGTATTATCGTGAATCAGATGCACCTGTTTGAGGTCGATAGCTGCATAAAGACACCTGTCCACCCCATACAATCAGTAAGACTCAACCTTGTAAGATGGCCGAGACCAAAGACCTGTCCAAAGATACCAGAGACAAAATTGTACACCTTCACAAGGCTGGAAAGGGCTACGGAGCAAATGCCAAGCAGCTTGGTGAAAAAATGTCGACTGTTGGAGCAATCATTAGAAAATGGAAGAAGCTAAACATGATGGTCAATCTCAATCGGAGTGGAGCCCCATGTAAGATATCCCCTCGTGGGGTCTCAATGGTCCTAAGAAAGGTGAGGAATCAGCCCAGAACTATTGACCAGAGTTGGTCAATGACCTGAAAAGAGCTGGGACCACCGTTTCCAAGGTTACTGTTCGTAATACAATAAGACATCATGGTTTGAAATCATGCATGGCACGGATGGTTACCCTGCTTAAACCAGCACATGTCAAGGCCCGTCTTAAGTTTGCCAATGACCATTTGGATGATGAAGAGGAGTCATGGGAGCAAGTTTTGTGGTCAGATGAGAGATAATTCCACTAACCGTGTTCCAAGAACACCATCCCTACTGTGTAACATCTTGCTTTGGAGGTGTTTTTCTGCGCACGGGACAGGACTAGTCCACTGTATTAAAGAGAGGATGACTAGGCCCTGTATTGTGAGATTTTGGGGAACAACCTCCTTCCCTCAGTCCAAGCATTGAAGATGGGTCGTGGCTAGGGTTGGGCATCGAGCATCGATGGGAACCGGTTCTAACACTCTGATGCTCCCGGAATCGTTCGAATTTTAAAATTTCGATTCCTTGTTTCAATGCCCTGACTGCCGAGCGGAAAAAAATTGCTCGCGTTCAAAGACTGATATTTATATACAAGTTAAAATTAGCCCTGTGAGAAGTCCATTTAATTTAAAAATTCATCGAGAAGACTTTAATATACCGTAATTTCTGGACTATAAGGCGCACCTGACTATAAGCCGCCAGCCACCAAATTTGACATGAAAACGGCATTTGTTCATAGATAAGCCACACTGGACAATAAGCCGCAGTTGTCCTCATTGTATTATGGGATATTTACGCCAAAAGACATTAACTGGTAACACTTCATTTGACTGGCACCATAAGACCGTCATGAGACCACATGAACCACCATTAAGCTTTGAACCAATCGGCTGCAAAGCCTTATTGTCACTAAAAGCTTCATTTGGCCATCACTGCTTCCTTGGGTAGACAGTCAACCTCTGCTGCCACCTGCTCTCAACACTGTTATCATCCAACATTCCTCCTAGCATGCATGGCGGTGCTACAGATGTAAATAACAGTCATGTTCTGTGCTAATTATTTCTTCAGTTACTGTTCCAGTTGTTTCATTAATTGCTAGTTATGGTATTTGGTAACATTTTCTTGGATAGTGGTGCCATATACATTCCTCCTAGCATGCATGGCGGCGCTACAGATGTAAATAACAGTCATGTTCTGTGCTCATTATTTCTTCAGTTACTGTTCCAGTTGTTTCATTAATTGCTAGTTATGGTATTTGGTAACATTTTCTTGGATAGTGGTGCCATAATACTGTCATAAGACAGTCATAATTATTACATGACACTGTCATAAGCATTAATGAATGCTTATAATAGATGTCTGTTAGTGTCATCCAGCAAATTATCTCACTTTTGAATGGACGTAAAAGATCTGAGCTGGACATAAATGGATTTAGTGACATAATATGCCACATGACACATATTGACATCTGTTATAAGCATTCAGTAATGCCCATGATAGCGTCATGTCATAATTATGATGTTCTTATGACAGTCTTATGATGCCGCTGTTAGATAAAGTGTTACCCATTAACCCAAATAAATCAACAAATAAGCCACACTGGACTATAAGCCGCAGGATTCAAAATCAGGGAAAAAAATAGCGGTTTATAATCCGAAAATTAGGGTAAACTATGCAATTTTTCTTTGACCCTGCCTTTTAAAAGAATCGGAATTGAGAATCGTTCGGAACCGGAATCGAAATGTGGAATCTGAATCGGAACTGGAATCGTTCAATTTCAAACGACGCCCAACCCTAGTCGTGGCTGGGTCTTCCAACATGACAATGACCCAAAGCACACAGCCAGGAAAACTAAGGAACGGCTGTGTAAGAAGCATATCAAGGTTCTAGCATGGCCTAGCCAGTCTCCAGACCTAAACCCAATAGAAATCCTTTGGAGGGAGCTCAAACTTAGTGTTGCTCAGCAACAGCCCAGAAATCTGACTGATTGGTGGGCCAAGATCCCCCCTGCAGTGTGTGCAAACCTGGTGAAAAACTACAGAATTGCAAACATCCAAATATTAACATTAGTTTTCTCAGGTGTTCAAATACTTATTTGCAGCTGTATTACACAAATAGTTTTAAAAAATCATACATTGTGATTTCTGGATTTTTCTTTTTAGATAATCTCTCTCAGAGTGGACATGCATCTACAATGACAATTTCAGACAACTGTGAGATTTCTAAGTGAGAGAACTTGCAAAATAGCAGGGTGTTCAAATACTTATTTTCCTCAATGTATGTGTGTGGTTACAACATTGGAAAAATACAGTAAAGAGCACATTGCGAAGAAGCGGTGCGGGGTAAGTGCATGTGGCTATAGCGTTGGTTATGTGATAAGACGAGTTGCATGATGTCATAAATACAAAACTTTTCTCTCTCACGCACATACATCAAAGACATAAAGGCACATTGCAGTCGGATGAACACGATTTCTCTCTCTCGTCCATGTTGACATACAATAAAACAATATGACCCTTCTGACCAAAATTTGGTTTTTAAGCACAAACAGCCGTGATGTCCATGTGTAACTGAAAGCATACTGGTATATATACACATTTTGTGAGCATGTCTTAAAAAAGTTCTGCAAATTTGGTGTTTTTCTTGCAATCACCTCTAAAATCTTCAGAAAATGTTGGTTTTAAAATAAAGGTTCACTCCCTCCAGCAGTCATTTCTCAAAATAAAAACATTTTCATTGGACAGGGACACATACACGTTGTTGTCCACTGAAAGGCATGTACCTCCAAAGTTTTTCCTCTTATTGCATGAAAAATGTTTAACACAAAAAAAAAAATCAGAATGACTTTTGCATTTTTGGTGCAAAAACAAAAGTATTCCAAATTTAAGACTATATGTCTATACAAACTAGACATGTGCCCATTACTGGTTTCAAGGTATACCATGGTATGACTATGTCAAGGTTTCAAAACCATAAAAATTTTCCGTCATACCGTCCCTAAGGTATTAGCTATTTTTTACGTCCCGAAAATGCAGGGAGAAATCCTTCGCTTGCAGCTACAAGGCTCAACCCTCCCCCACCGGTTTTTGCTCAGTGTCAGTGAGCCAGCTGTGCTACACAAGGCCTAGAGGAGGTGAAATTCCTGAACTTTTTCCCCCCATCGAAGAAAATGAAATCGCTGGTATGGGAAAACTTCGGCTACAGAAAAGTTACAGACGGCTGTGGCTCAGAGGAGGGCCAACCGACATGTAAAACATGTATACGAAAGGTGGTTGCCAAGGAGGCAATACCTCCAATATGATTTCGCATTTATACTAGGGCTGTCAAAATTATCGCGTTAACAGGCGGTAATTAATTTTTTAAATTAATCACGTTAAAATATTTGACGCAATTAACACACATGCCCCGCTCAAACAGACTGGCGCTTTGGTGCGACTGATTTTATGGGTTTAAGCACCATAATGTAATGTAAATATTGACATCAACAACGGCAAGCTACTAGTTTATTTTTTGATTGAAAATTTTACAAATTTTATCAAAACGAAAACATTTAGAGGGGTTTTAATATAAAATTTCTATAACTTGTACTAACATTTATCTTTTAAGAACTACAAGTCTTTCTATCCATGGATCACTTTAAGAGAATGTTAATGTTAATGCCATCTTGTTGATTTATTGTTATAATAAACAAATACTTATGTACAGTATTTTGAATGTATATATCCATCTTGTGTCTTCCATCTTTCCATTCCAACAATAATTTACAGAAAAATATGGCATATTTTATAGATGGTTTGAATTGCGATTAATTACGATTAATTTTTAAGCTGTGATTAACTCGATTAAAAATTTTAATCGATTGACAGCCCTAATTTATACAAAATTAAAGGTTAGTGAGCACTGTCATGAACATTTCCCCCAGCTATGAGAGTTAACTCCAGTGTGTTTAGTGTGTCTAGCAGTGGTAAAATGTTTCTGTGCTCTCTGGCAACTGTCTATGTTGAGAAAGAGTGTATAATGTAAACATGATACGAGTCATACACACGTGCTTTCCATGGAAAATAATTATTTTTGTTCTGATGGTAATAATGTTGAGCTGTGGGTTTACGCTCACCTAAAAGGACTGCATTTATTTTAATTTTATTTGGAAATTTTCTGTTTTTTCAATTTTGGAAAAATAAAAGTCCTGTTCAATGGGGAAAAAAAACACTTTTTTTTTTCTAAACCCAGATATCTCAAACTAACATTTCAGAGCTGTAATTGCAATACCGTGAAACCGTGAAATTTTGGCTTAATGTTATCATACCATCAGAATCTCATACCGGCACATGCCTGATACAAACACTAACAAAATAAAGCTCACAATGGCATAAATAAAAGCATCATGAAGATTCACAAGTTTTGCAAAATAAAGAAAAATGCAACTTCTTTCATTGGACAACAACAACACACACACACACACACACACACACACACACACACACACACACACACACACACACATAGGCACAGTTATACAATATTGTAAACCGTATATGCATCTCCAAAATCACATGGGAAAAAAAATCAGTGTGATGATTAAGATAATTTAGGAGAAAACATTTTAAATCACCAAAAAAAAAAAAACTTAATTGGACAATGACAGCCAAGGGCGTAGGTTCGTTCTCAACATTGGTAGGGACGATATAACAGCATAACGTGCACGAACCCTTTTTGGTGGGGACGGGATATCAATAAGACAAAACAGATTGGGTGAACCGGGCTCAGGGCTACATTTCTCATGAATGTGAAGCTAATTGATAGGCTAAATGATCAATGCATAATAAATCTGAATTGATTTATACCAACTTTCATGTGTATTGGTTCAGGTGATACAACGTTTGATTCAAACTTTTGTTTTCAACAACTACTGAAGAAACATTTTGAAGTGCAAGTGCCTTTATTTAAAAAACGGGGAGGTTTCCAATAATGGGTCTACTTCTCGGGGACACTCGAGCACCCAGACTCCAACTAAAGTAGTGTAAATAAAGGAGATAGTACCTTTTCTTGTAGGCACGGTCTGTTTGCATTATGCTAACACACTCGATATAATAAAAAAGACATTTAACCATAGTTTAATGTTATAAGAATTATAATATGTTATAATACACAGATGCACTCCTTACAAAGCAGGAGGCTGAGTCATCAGTACATTCCATATCAGCCCCCTCGCCTGATAAGTAATGGAAAAGACACAGTCGTCATCTCTTCGGTGGGGCCAAGACACCCCGGCCAACCAAAGCAACACCCGTAAACAAGAAGAACTAAGTTTGATAGCGCGGCCCCTCTCAGACGTCAAGGCAGCCCCAAGCTCCCACCTCAGTTGAACTAAACAGCCCAAACTGCGATAGATTATTATCCTAAACACACCCTTATTCTGTCCACAGCCCGCCCCGCAAGAGCCTTCAAAAGACTAAATGTTTAACTAATCGTGGTCATTTTTCTCGGGAACCTTTTGTTGACGTGTGATAGGGTGACCTTCGCCCAAGAGTCTGTTTCGCTTTGCTGTTTGATCGCTGTCAACCTGATTAAATTGTGAACTTGTTTTCGGTGAGCCTTCTTTAAACCTTTCAAAATGGAGTCAGTACAAAGGGTTAAGACTAAGGTGAAGAGTTTGGCCTTTTGGCCGGGATGTTGAGTCCTGCTGCCCCGGGTCGCTGGAGCTGCGCCAATATAAAATTGATTTGGGGAAAAAATAATGAAAAAAAAATCTGAGATAGCCATGGATCGATCTACATCTGAGGCGTTCTAAACTACCCCAAAACTCAAACCAAAGTACTCTCATGAAATGTGTGATTTCATTTCAGTTTTATTCACGTCAGTTCATGTTCATGTCAGCGTCCCTCTGAAGTGGACCAATTCTTGGATAGCTCCCCATTTATTTAATAAAGGGACTAGCATTCTGAAGCCACAGAGTACAGCATTACCTTATACCTAGCATTATTACAAGTTCACACAGTTTAATGTTATGCTAACTGATAAAGGTCGGACCTTGGGTCGCAAAATTTGTCTTTTCTCCCACCTCACCACCATTGAAATATTTTTACTAGGGCTGTCAAACGATTAAAATTTTTAATCGAGTTAATTACAGCTTAAAAATTAATTAATCGTAATTAATCACAATTCAAACCATCTATAAAATATGCCATATTTTTCTGTAAATTATTGTTGGAATGGAAAGCTGGAAGACAAGATGGATATAAACATTCAACATACGATACATAAGGACTGTATTTGTTTATTATATTAATAAATCAACAAGATGGCATTAACATTATTAACATTCTGTTAAAGCGATCCATGGATAGACTTGTAGTTCTTAAAAGATAAATGTTAGGACAAGTTATAGAAATTTTATATTAAAACCCCTCTTAATGTTTTCTTTTCATAAAATTTGTAAAATTTTCAATCAAAAAATAAACTAGTAGCCCACCATTGTTGATGTCAATAATTACTTACACAATGCTCATGGGTGCTGAAGCCTATAACCCAAGCGCTGGCACCCAAGTGCCAGCGAAGGGCAGCAAAACTCCATAAAACACAATTAACAAGTGGGCATTTCACTATACTGTCATTTAAATCTGTCTGAGCGTGGCATGTTCGTTAACTGAGTCAAATATTTTAACGTAATTAATTTTAAAAATTACCGCCCGTTTACGCAATAATTTTGACAGCCCTAATTTTTACATCACTTACAGTGGCTGCTGCTGGCCGAAAAAAAGCTAGTATCTCTCCTCTTCAAAGAGGGCGGAGAAGGCGGCATGTTGTCGACAGGAATCTGTCGGGGCTGTGTGAGTGTCTGTGTGAGTGGTGGGATGGGAAGTCAAGTCATCAGCCAATCAGACGTGTGTTTGAAGGGGGAAAAAAATGGACCGGCACATTCAGCAAATGAAAAGGGATAAATGTAGGTCTGAACATAATGAAACAAAGTCACTTGATAATGGTAGGGTCTCTTCTATCCTTACAATAAATGGGAAGACAAGCTAAATTATCTATATTACTAAAGTCATTATATAATGCAAATAAGGTGGCTTAAAAGTTGGTGGGGACAATTTGAGCATCCTGAAGAGTTGGTAGTGTTATGTCCCTACAGTCCCGACGCAAACCTACGCCCTTGATGGCAACAACGTTGAGATTTAAAAAAAAAAAAAAAAAAAAAAAACTTGATAGAGATGTTCCACACATTCACAGACACTCACTCCATATTGTTGTTGTCCACTGTAAAGCATGTATTTTAATTTTTGACTCATATTTTAAAAACAAAACAAAAAAACCCAATTTTTTTGGCTAGAAAGCTGATAAAACAACATGTGGTGTACAATTTTTGAGAATCATCAATATACAGAATGGAGTTTCATGCTTTTCATTGGACAGCAATACGTAAGACTTCCAGCAGAGGGCGAAGCATCACATATAAATGTTAGAAAAACGGAAGGGGCCATTAGAAAAACATTTGAGGACAGAGACACTTCTGAGCTGAAGTGGGTGTCTGACTCCATCCATCCACCGGAAATTGAGCAGTTCCATAAAGCAAGCATTCCTCCTGCGGCTTTTCTTTTCAAGTACTGTACTAAAAGAAGTGAGGGGGGGTTGGTGGTCCAACATGGACCAATAATGGAGAAGGTGGGAGGATGGAAGGGATGGGGTGGGGGGCACAGCTTGGATTAGCAGCATCTGGGCCAAAGAGCGTGCAGCCCCTCGCACACGGTATTTCTGCAACATTGCCACTTGAAGGGGGGGGCATTACATCATAAACAATTTCAGAATTGTTTTTCTCCAAATAGTTTATTTTTTTTCTTTTGAAACAATGAAAAAATAAATAAATCAAGAAATATTTTGGGTAAAAAGAAAAATCTAAAAATTTGGAGCCTTTATCTTTTGACTAATCCCAAATTGAGACTGCATTTTCCTCCAAAGCTTCTTCAACCATCTATATTGTGTATTGTTATTTTTGCACAGGGAAACCAACAACTTTGATGGGCAAGGTGAAAGGGGGCTTGTGTGTGTATTGGGGCTACCAGCCAATCAGATTGGCCTTAGCCTTCTCCGTCAGTTTGCGTACACGTCCCTTAGAAGAGGTTCCGAAGGTAATGGAGGAGTCCTCAAAGAGCAACTGCCTCTGTTCCTCCTCCGAGTCGTCCTCTACGTACCAGGCCGAGCGTCGCCCCTGATTACGGGTGCGCATGGAGCCTCCTGCCCCGTCGTCCACCTCCTCCTCACCCTCGTGATGGTCCGCCGACCCATCCGGCCGAGTGGCTCTTAATGTCCGTGGCGTAGACGTGACGTCGTCGTGCGCTCGCCGGCTGCTCCTCCTCAGGGGAGAAGGTTCAGGCATCTCCGAAGGTGCTGGAGGAGAAGGCGGAAGAGGGGGAGGAGGCGGGGGTGGAGGTGTTACCTCCTCAGTTCTAAGCGACCGGGGTCGACCTCTCTTCTTCGGCGTGCCAGAGTCCGGCGCTGACACGGCGCCTTCGTCGCCGGTGGATTGGTCGAGTTCGTCATCGAGAGCCGGGCTGGCGGGCTCCTCTTTGCTCTTCTTGCTTTGCTTCTTCCCCGGAGGACGACCGCGCCTCCTGGAGGGGCTGCCCGGAGTCGCCGGGTCCATCGGAGGACTCGGAGGTGGCTCTGTTCGAGATTTCCGGCCTTTCCTTCCCACCCCGGCGTTCAAGAGACTACTGTGTCCATTCAGGTGAGCCGTGTTCTGGGTGATCGGGCTTTCAGGAGATCCTAAGTGACAGAAGGCATGTAAAATACAATCACATCCAATAGCATGATCGAATTAGGAGTTCAATTTGTTTTGTGACCGAGTTGCAAACATAGTTTCTGGTATGTCAAAGAAAACCAAGGGCTTGCTTTTCATTGGTTAGAGCTTATCCACAGATACAGTGAGGAGTAGAAGTATTTGCACCCCTTGTGATTTTGCAAGTTTACCCACTTAGAAAATAGGTAGAGGTCTGAAATTTCAATCATAGATGCATTTCCACTTATAGAGACAATACCCCCCCAAAAAACCAGAACTCGTCTTGTATGACTTTTTAAATAATTTATTTGTAATTTACTAGGGTTCATAAGTATTTGTACCCCTGAGAAAATCAGTGCTAATAATTAGTGTCGAAGCCTACAATTACAGAGGTCAGACACTTTCTGTAGTTCTTCACCAGGTTTTCACATATGGAAACGGGGATTTTGCCTGATTCGATTAGATTGGATTGAGGTCTGGAGACTGGCTAGGCCACTCTAGAACCTCGATATGCTTTTAGGCAGGCACTCCTTAGTCAGCTTGGCCGTGTGCTTCGGATCATTGTCATGTTGGAGGATCCAGCCACAACTCATCTTCAAATCTCTACCTGAGGGAAGGAGGTTGTGGCACAAAATCTGATGATACATTTCGACATTCATTTTCTTCTTTATACAGTACAGTCGTCCTGTCCTCTTTGCCAAAAAGCAGCCCCAAAGCATGTTTCAACCCCCATACTTCACAGTGGGGATGGTGCTCTTGGGATTGACATCCTTCGTTTTCTTCAACAAACGACGAGTAAAGTTTGCACCAAAAAGTTCTACTTTGGTCTCATCTGACCACATGACCCTGCATCATTCAGATTGTCCCAGGGAAACGTCAGGCGGGCCTTCACATGTACTGGCTTCAACAGGGGAACCCTTGGAGCAATGCATGATTTTAAACCATTGTAGCGTAAGTTCTACTGAAACTGTGCATCTAGCTCTCTTCAGGACATTGACCAGCTCCTACTGTGTAGTTCTAGGCTGAGCCCTCACTTTTCTTATCATGAGTGATGCCCCATGAGGACAGATTCTACATGGAGCTCCAGTTCAAGGTAGATTATCAATCATGTTTAGCCTTTTCCGTTTTCTAACAGTTGCTGCAACTGTTGATTTATTCTCACCAAGCTGCTTTCCAGTTGTCCCATAGCCTTTTCCAGCTTTGTGGAGCGCAACACAGGTCACAATAATGGGCTCAAACAGGTGGTGGGTGGGTGGTTACTCATGGGGTAAAGGTAGACTTTTGTTAAGGTACACTGACAACTCTTTGAGTGTCATAATTATTGCTGATTCTCAGGGGTACAAATACTTACAAACCCCAGTAAATTACAAATAAATTACCCCAAAAAAATCATACAATGTGAGTTTCAGATTTTAAAAAAAAAATTATGTCTCTTTAAGTGGAAATGCATCTATGATTGAAATTTCAGACCTCTACCTATTTTCTAAGAGGGTGAACTTGCAAAATCACGAGGGGTGCAAATACTTCTGCTCCTCACTATATACTGTACATACCTGATCTTCTCACAGGTGTCCTCAGTTTCCGCCGAGTGCTTCCAGCTGCACCACCTTCCACAGCCGGGGAGGGTTTCGTCTTCTCAGCTGCTGCGGGTGGCGTGGAGGCGGAGACAACACTTTGAGTTCTCAGTGAGCGTGTCGACTCTAGGATTAGGGGGGGAGACGTCACTTGATACAAACTAAAGTCACACATAGTCATACACTACATAATGCTTCACATATTTTTTTTTAATTGTTGGAAATAACTACTCTTTAGCCCCTTTCAGACTTATATCCCGGTAAATTCCCGTGTAAGGTGACGCAGGATTTAGCCGTGTCATGGCTTTCACACATGGAAAAATGTCTGGGAATATACCTGGTTGTATGTATGAAAGTGGCTTGATTTATCCTGGGTTGGCGTCTCGGCGCTCTCTGTGGTGGGAGGGCGGCTGGCGCGATTTTATAACCCGGACATTACGTCATTTTTGGTAGGCATCTGCTTTCACATTCTGTTGGTCAGATCCTGTTTTGTTACAGAGCCGGTTGTGGGAGTGTTCACGGCGTCTTACCTGCAGCCAATTCAAGCTCATCAAGAGATTTAGGAGAAGGGTGAATAAATATTTACTTGCTGGGCGCCATTTGACACCTTGTACTCTCGAATTTCGTGCATTTGCTACCTTGTTTGTCTGCCGCCCTTGTTTTGACATCCTCTACGTTGTGCTGGCATTTGAGTGTATTTATTTTGTTGTCTTATCGGCTTTCTACCTACCGCTTAGGTTAGTGTAATTGATCCCTGTCAACCTACTGTCACGGACCCATTGTGTTATAACCCTTTTCCGCGATCGCGTGTATTTTTGTTTGTATTTACTAAACCCTTGAACGCATCCCTCCGTTGTTGTCTTCTTTGAGGTACAACCTTGTTTCCGCATTTGGGGACCCTAACATCAGCAACAAAATAAACCGCACATTTCCAAAGATGGACGGTGGACTCTTTTTCTTGGCTCTACGATCCAGTAGCAACTTAATTTCGTTATGCTTGCAGTTTAAGTTTGCCATTTTCAGTTTGCCATGTTGATATTTGTGATGTTTGTTTACCACTTTTCATCTTAATTCAAAGAAAGAGGAAATAATGATCAGCCCGCCATAATATTTACGTCATCAGCCTTTGTGCTATGACACGGGAATCAAACGCCTGCTTTCACACATGCCCGCATAAATGTTCGCATAATCTCTGTCAGTTTGCTTTCACACACAGTTTAAATCCCGGGATTTTAACAGTGTTCATGTATGTGTGAAAGGGGCTTTTGTTAATTTTTCAATATTTATATATATATATATATATTTTTTTGTCGAGAACCGATAATAAATTGAAGAAAAAAAAGAAAAAAAAAAACTAGGGATGCCAAATTTATCGCGTTAACGGGCGGTAATTAATTTTTTAAATGAATCACGTTAAAATATTTAACGCAATTAACGCATGCGTGGCACGACCCACTCACGCATTACCGCAAATAGCCTACAATGACGCCGTTTTACTTATATACAGAGCTAAGGGGCAGCGACAAGTGAGTGGAATAGATTCAAGCATTCATTGAAGCCGTGCTTTTAATTGGCAAAAGCTTTAACATCTCTCCCACAACAACTATTTATAAGCGACGTTGGGACGAATGTCAGGAGTTGATCTTTTTCTTAACACCCTGTATTGTACCCAACGCAGAGAAGATATAGCATTTGCAGCCACCACACAGTCATGGTTGCACCACTTCCCATCATGCATTTGGGCAGAACAGTTAAGATGCTACAGTATCATTGACTGAAAGCTCAACAAATACACTAGATGGCAATATTTAGTCACAATATACAAACTCACATTTATCCTTTAAGAATTCCAAGTCTTTCTATCCGTGGATCCCTTTCACAGAATGTTAATAATGTTAATGCCATCTTGTGGATTTACTGTTATAATAAACAAATACAGTACTTATGTACAGTATGTTGAATGTATATATCCGTCTTGTCTCATCTTTCCAGTCCAACAATAATTTACAGAAAAATATGGCATATTTTAGAGATGGTTTGAATTGTGATTAATTACGATTAATTAATTTTTAAGCTGTAATTAACACGATTAAAAAATTTTAATCGTTTGACAGCCATAATAAAAACATAACGAAAAGTTATTTGCTCCAAAACTCAAAAGATTTAGTTTAATTTTGAGAAAATTGAAGTGTCTTTGCTTCTTAATTTAAATTGTTACATTAAAATGTCAAAAACATTCCATCCGCCATTTCAGGCCTTCATTTGATTTTCATCCAAAGCAAATAACAAAAAAAAAGCTTAGAATATTTTTAAAAATTGTAATTTATTTAAAATTATTATATTTGTGATCTGACCTGCAGGGCTGGCATTGGGCACAGAAGCTGACGAGGGTGGCGAGTGTGCATAATGTCTTGCTGCGCTGCGCGTGCGTCCGACACCCGGTGTGTCGGTCTTTCCGTTGAGCAGCGGAGGCGTGTTCTTTGGGGTGAGGTTCTGCCTTAGGGACGGGGGCCGTGAAGGAGGCGGTGTCGGCTCTCGTCTACTCATCACCCTGGATGAGACGCGCCTCTTCCTTTCCGGGCTACGAACAAGGCAGGGTCACATCACATGACTGCTGCTTAAATTAGAAGACATATGTGAACTGTTACCTTGACGCTGTGCTGCTGGAGGGAGATTCGCTGCGCCGCCGCCTCTTGACGTTGTGCCGTGTGGGTCGCTGCTCAGGGGTGGAGTTACGGGTCTGGCGCTCGGCGGTCCGTCGCGTCAACTTATCCGTCAGGCCGTGGATGGCCTTGTAGTCGGCCAGGATGGAGCTCATATGCTCCTCAAAGAGGGCAGACAGCCTCAAACTCATGCTATAGATCTGATTTTTTGGGGGGTGTTGAAAACATATTATTTGTATTTTCAATTCATTTCAATAGTGATGCCGGTGCATTTCTCTTACCCGGGATTTCTTACTGGGTGTGTACGCTTTGGAATTACTAAAGATGAGTCGCACGTCCTTGGAGAGCTGGATGGGCGTCTGGTATTTGTCTGCAGTTAGTGTGTTGAGGACGGTGCCAAAGTCCATTGGCGAATCTACGATCTGGAGGTAATCCTGGCTCAGGAAAAGCAGGATAGGCAAAAAAAAAAAAAAAATAAGGCAAATGAATGACTAATGCTGCACAACAACACTGCATACTCGAGTACATAAAAACATAAAAAAACACATCGACAGCCTGTCGTGTGCATGCCCAAGCACCAGGTGGTGCTAAAATACCTTATAAAACATCTTTTTACTCCCAAATTGTGATCTTGCTACATTATCACTGTATCAATACATGTACATAGATTTAACTATCAGTTGACGGGACACGAGGCCAATCTATAGGGGACCTATGTTCAAAAACTTAAAAGTTAAATATTTCCAAAACCACAGCCGCAACCAAACTTAAACCATAACAGGCACATCCATTAGGCATATATGAATCTCCATGAGCAGCGACATCAAAAAATTCAAAATTGTTCCCAAATAAAATCCAGATTAATTATTTTTTATACAAGTATAACAAAACTTAAAATGGCTATAAAATTCTCAGATTTTAGGCTAGATGCACAAAAATCTCCAAATGCAGAGATAATCACCTATATTTTCAAGATCAATGGCAATATTTAATAACATGTTTTTGCCCAAAACAGCTTTTTTTTTTTTTTTTATTTAGTGTAAGTTTTCAACAGCTAATAAATCACTCAATTTCAGACACTTAATACTTGAGAAAAGAATGCAGAATTACCTTAATTTTACTCAACAAATGCAAAATTCGCATTTTCCTACATACAATCACAACTTATTTAGGTTGATTTCCGACGTTGCTATTGTCTCAGCACGGAGGCACGTCTTGCCGGCTAGCTGGTCCTCGTCATTTTTAGATTGAAATTTTACATAAAATAAAACACATAAAATGATAAATGGATGCAGAAATGGTTAAAGTACTACTTTTTTGCCCAAAAATGGGCAGTTGGCTGAAAATTACCTGATCGTTTGAATGTAAACCTACGCTACTGTGTAGAGATATAACATGGTGGCCATCACAAAACAAAGAGCTTTTTAAGTTGAAAATTCTTCTACATAAATGCGTACATGCCACAATTTCTATAGATATGAACATAGAACAGTCTAGATTCTCGGTTAAAAAAAACAAAACATAAACAAAAACAAAAAAAAACGGGCAGTTATCATTCATTTTACGTAAATATTTTGAGCTAAAAATTACACTATTGAGAAAATAGAACGTGGCGGCCATCACAAAACAAAGTTGAAAAATCTAGTGAATAAATGCGTACGCTCCTGAATTTCTATAGATGTGAACATAGAACAGTCTAGATTCTTGGTTAAAAGCAAAAAAAAAAAAAAAAAAAAATCACTCATTTTATGTACATATTTCGAGCTAAAGTTACGCTAATTTTTTCCATATTTTTTTTTCACGTTTCAAAGTGCATGGATGGCCCTATTTTATATAATAATTACTTTGAATCCTCGACCAAATCACTCTTGAGAAACTCGTTTGAATGCAGCCTGTTTGAGTTTATCACAGGTAAAGCCAAATGCTCTGCCTGGGTCGGCCCCCAACGGGAAGGTTTGGCACAATGTTTATGGGAGCTGTCTTGTCAACTGATAGTGAAGTCTATGATATGTAACTTTAAATAACAGCAATATTGCAATATATTCTGCGACTGACAACCCTCCTGTATACTCTTAAGTATGTGGACTAATCATCCAAGTTGTACTTACCGGGTACTCCTGCAGGTCCACGGGTTCTCTAAAAGGTTCTGAGTCCTCACATTGAAAAATGAGGTCCAAAAGCTCCTTGCAGCGTCCTCGCCACGCTTGAGGGTCGTACGAGGGCGGCCGCGTGCGCAAGTGTCGCCGGGTTGGACGCCGCTCCTGTGTATGGTGATATCATCATCACAAATGGTAAGACTACAGAAACCAGACCAGTCAGACATAATGTAAATCAATGTTTTTTTTCTCTATATTTCACATTTTTAACTACCGTAATTTTCGGACTGTAAGGCGCACCTGCCTATAAGCCGCCACCCACCAAATTTGACGCAAAAACGAAAACCTCACTGTATTATGGGATTTTTACACCAAAAGATATTAACTGGTAACGATTTATTTGACAGCGGATTCATAAGACTGTCGTAAGATCAAATGAACCACTATGAAGCTTTGAACAAAATTGCTTAAAGAAGCTTCATTTTGTCATCACTGCTGTGTTGGGGGAGACAGTCAACCCCTGCTGCCACCTGCTGTCAACACTGTTGTCATCCAACATGCCTCCTAGCATGCCTTGCAGCTCTACAGATGTATGTAACAATCAAAATTCATGTTCTGTGCCAAATATTTTTTCAGTTACTGTTCCAGTTGTTTCATTAATTGCTAGTTATGGTGTTTGGTAACACTTTATTTGACAAGACTGTCATAATTATGACATGACACAGTCATGAGCATGAATGAATGCTTATAACAGATGTCATTTAGTGTCATCCGGAAAATTATCTCACTTTTGAATGGATGTAAAAGATCCGAGCTGGACATATACAGTGCCCTCCATAATTATTGGCACCCCTGGTTAAGATGTGTTTTTTAGCCTCTAATAATGTTCTTTTAAATTCAAATAATATGGGACTTTAATGGGAAAAAAAAGAAAAATCCAACCTTCAATACAAGTGCATTTATTCAGTGGGGGAAAAAATCCCACATAAAGAAATAATTATTTGACATCAAATAATGTGTGTCACAATTATTAGTACCCCTGGTGTTAATACTTTGTACAACCCCCTCTTGCCAACAAAACAAGGTCTGGGGACTGAGATGGCCATGGGAGGAGCTTGATTTTGTGTCTGGTGAACCATTTCTGTGTAGATTTGGACATATGTTTAGGGTCATTGACTTGCTGTAAGACCCAGTGACGACCCATCTTCAGCTTTTGGGCAGAGGGCAACAGATTTTGATTTAAAACGTCCTGGTATTTCAAAGAATTCATGATGTCATGCACCCTAACAAGGTTCCCAGGGCCTTTGGAAGCGAAACAGCCCCACAGCATCACTGACCCACCCCCATACTTCACAGTGGGTATGAGGTGCTTTTCAGCATACACATCTTTCATGGCACGCCAGAACCACTTAGAGTGTTTGGTTCCAAAAAGCTCAATCTTGGTCTCATCTGACCAAAGCACACGGTCCCAGTTGAAGCCTGGGGTGCTATGAGGTTCTTTTCAGCATGCGCATCTATGAGGTTCTTTTCAGCATGCGCATCTTTCGTGGCACGCCAGACCAACTAACTGGGACCATGTGCTTTGGTCAGATGATAATTGTGACACACATTTTTTGATGTCAAATAATTATTTCTTTACGTGGGAATTTTTCCCCACTGATAAATTGAATTTTTCTCTTTTTTTCCATTAAGGTCCCATTTTATTTGAATAAAAAAAAAATATTAGAAGCTAAAAAACACATCTTAACCAGGGGTGCCAATAATTATGGAGGGCACTGTATGGAGTTTGTGACATAATTTGCCAGATGACACTTTATGACATCTGTCATAAGCATTTAGTGCTGCCCATGATAGTGTCATGTCATATGACGGTTTTATGATAGTCTTATGTCAAATAAAGTGTTACCTCTTAACCCAAATAAATCAACAAATAAACCGCACTGGACTATAAGCCACAAGATTCAAAATTAGGGAAAAAAGTAGCTGCTTATAGTCCGAAAATCACGGTACATTTTATTTTTTGCTCAATTCAATTCTTTTTGTATCACTGAGAGAATCAGTGATACAACTTTTACAAGGAGAGGGGACCTTGTGGTTTTGTGTGGAGGTTCCTGGTGTACTCGTGTCCTCATCGTCCTCTTCCTCATCCTACATGGTGAGCAAACACATTAATCTTCTTATACTAAATTTGTATTTGGTCGATGCTTTGAGAAACACACCTCATCTTCAGAGTCAGAGAAGGTGGCCTTCTTCAGAGTTTTGTAGAGTGGCATTAGGTCTGACGCACTTTGGTCCCTGAGAAAGGAACAACAAAGCATAAAGTCGGTCAGTGTTAGCTCACCATCAATGCACAGTATTTTCTCTTTGTTTTAGTAAGTCATTTCCTTAGTGACTGACTTCCTGTTCCTTGTTTTGTGACTGAGATCCAATCATTTGTTGTGGTGTTTAACTGCACCTTACACCAAGGGAAGTTTTGACTTTGACAGGCTCTTCAACTTTTGTCATGTTGTGTGCATTTCATAGCATATTTCATTACACTTTTAACAGTATTCCTCATTGTGCTACATTCTCATGAAAACAATGCAAATCCGTGAAATAATCACCAATTCATTGAAAAACAAAATGCCCCACTCACTTAATGAACTGCAGCATGAGGTCGGAGACAAACTTGGCAGTGGTGACGATAAAGGAGCCCGGCTCATTAAACGTTTGAGCATTGTGCTCCACGTAACGAACTTCCCACATCAGAGACGACAGTCGTCTACAAAGCCGAAGCGCACACAAAACACACATTAATCCAATGTGTTTAATCCTATCAGACGCACTCTGACTGAGATACCTGTAAAAGCGGTTGACCAGCCTTTGGCGTATGGTGCTGAGGTCCGTGACGTAAGCCACCACTGTGCAGTAGGTGGGGTACGCTTGAAGGTCCACCGGGAAAGCAAACGGCGCCGCAATGTCTGCAAACAAAAAAAAAAAAAAGGTTTGTGTTAAACAAACATCTGCACTTTAAAATGCGTATGACACCAAAAAGCATGTTATTTCATATTTCACGCAGTGTTTTATGCTCCTGAATGAAATGGACCGCTTGGATGTGTGTGGAAGCGATCGTTTTATATATTCAATTTTTGAATCCCGCGCCATAAAAATGAGTAACTTCCAGCTCCGGTCTAGGGTTTAGGATTAATATGAATGTGACGTCACCCGGGTCAGCATCTCACAATACAGCATTGCTTTATAGCATCCAGATGGACTACGGTTTCAGCTGATTTTGCGGATTAATTTGTTTATTTTTCACATCACGCCAGTCAAATGTGCTGCAGGGATTTGTTGCTGCACGAGGGAGCGGCGTGTGAGCCTTTTTAGGTTTCAGAAGGTTCCCGTTCATCCCAGAGATCGACCAAGACACGTGTGTGACAACCGTGGGATCATTGGACATATGAGGAAGTGAGTAAACATCGTGTTTTGTATTGTGTCAAATACTGTGATCATGGCACACGTTTTAATACGGAAGTGGCTTGCATTTTGTGGCTGACAATGCTCCTTGTCCACCGAGAATGCCACTCGCCCGACGACTGGCGGCTTGTCGCCCCCCCCCCCCCCCCCGGAAAAGCGCTATACTCGGCTTATTGCCCTGCTTCGAAAAGCAAAAATAAGACTGGTTTGTTTACATTCTCCGAAGCCGTGGCAGATAAATGACAAAAGCCGGACCAACTACGGTAGCATAAAATATCGTTCAGCAAGTGCGACAGTAAAGGTGAAGTCAACAGTTTGGACCATTAAGGAGTAATTTTGCAATGTCGTCCTGAATGAATGCATTTTGAATATTTCATATTCCCTTTAGCACAAGACTGTTATTTATCATGACCATACTATTTATTAAGCAATTGGGGAAAAATACTTCAATAAAAAGAATATCCTGTAAAACTATTGGAGTAGAGATTGAAACAATTACATTTTGCGGCTCGTCGCATTTTCTTCATTCTGAATAATTCCCCCTCAATGGGCTGAATTCTAAATGAGATGAAACCATGACCCTTCAGACGTCATCCTCCTGTTGGGGATGCTAGAGCCCTATAATGGTAGGCGTGGCTAAACAGCAGATTAAAAGACTAATTTCTCATCATCTGCGCTTTGCCAAATTGTTGTATATAGTTGAATCGTCTCAAAATATGGTTCTAATACACATAATAATGCTATTCAAGACTGTTTTATCCTGCCATACGCACTAGATAACGCTGCACGATTAATGTGACACAATTAGAGCTGTCCCGAACGTCGACGTCATCAATGAAGTAAATGCGTCGACAAGCACAACATCCCGTCGACGGTTAATGTTTATTTGTACTTTAATAAAGAATCTAAGTGTTCCAAATTTTTTTGTGCATTAATAAGCATCAACAAAAATGTCATTGCTATATTAGTAAAAAATAAATAAATAAATTATTCGATTCATCCACTAATCGTAAAAATAGTCTGCTGACTAATTGGGAGAAAATTAGTCGTTTGGGATAGCCCTAGACACAATTGCCAAATATTCTATTTAATGAAAACCATGATTTCGCGAATGCTGGTCAAGTCCTACCCAAAGTACAGAGTTGGTCGATGGCTTTGATGATGCGCTCGCATTCGTCGGCACGCGTGCGGCATCCCCATTCGCCATCCAGAGGCACGTATAGAAGCTCACGATGCTCCTCCTCTGTGAGCGGAACGCTGGTGCCCAGCTCGTCTGGGAACGACGCTGAGGGAGAAAAGATGTGTTGGAAAATATGGGACTTCGAAGAAGCTTGTTGTATGTTACAAAGACTCACCTTCGTCAGGAATGAGCTCCATATCCCATGGACTCATCTTCTCTGTGTCGCCATTATCCCAGCTGAAACCAGAATATTGTTAGTTATTAACACATTTTTTTCAAGCCTAGTTTTTAACTCATTGGCCCATTCACTCAACACCTTAGAGCAGGGGTGGGCAAACCGGTCCTCCTGGTCTTTGTTCCAACTGACCCAGCACAGATAGTTTAACCAATGCGGTTTCAGCAGAAATGAGAAGCACCTGACTGCAATCGACTGATTGCACTTGTAAAACAGCAGATTGGTGAAAAGATGTCCTCTTAATGGGTTGCAACAAAAACCCGCACCCACTGCGGCCCTTTGTGGAATAGTTTGCCCACCCCTGCCTTACAGGTTCAAGACAGACATGCTACCTGTACACTAGAGTTGAAAGTGCGATTACTCGAATCATTAGAGTAACTGGATTTTAAAAATTGATCGAGAATAGACTTCATAATGATATTGATGGGTCAGATTCAACCTTCACTGCGCCACGCCTTCAAGTAGGGGGCCATTCCACAATCCGCTTCAGTTATTCGCAGTCAGTCGCAGTGACACATGCAGAAATTTGTTGTTTTATTTTTTTCTAGTCACATCTGAGATGCAGTTGTTGCTGGTTTCAACAACGTACATCTAAAATAAAGACATTGATAGTCTAAAAATGGTGCAATATTAGGTAAAATGTCTTGTTTTCTCATGTATATTTATAAGTGATCTTTACCCCAAAAAATATGTCTGATCCGATTACCGTATTTTTCGGACTATAAGTCGCGTTTTTTTTTTCATATTTTGGCTGGGGTTGCAACTTATGCTCAGGAGCAACCTATGTGTGAAATTATTAACACATTATGATATCATTTCACATGTTATTTTGGTGTTTAGGAGTGACACTGATGGTTTGGTAAACTTTTTAATATGTTCTTTATGCTATAGTTATCTGAATAACTCTTAATAGACCCTACCCACGTGACGTCACAACTCCGCTGTCCTGACTGGTGCCGCCCACTTGTCCGGCAACACATCGTGTTGACCTGTTACGGCTACGTACATTCCTCCTATTTACGACGTGTTTTTCTGTTCGTTAACATTAATAATCAAAATGGTGAAGGCGTGTGTGGCGGTCGGTTGCAATAACAGAGAAGATAGACGGAGAGACTTGAAGTTCTACCGGATTCCGAGAGACACGGAGAGGAGAGAGCGAGATGGGCTGCTGCAATTCGACGAGAAAATCTGTGGTAATCGTTTGGAGCCCAGTTATGTAGTATTCATTTTATATCTGGTAAGATGCATTTAATATATATTTAGAGGGTTTTGGGCTGACAACCACAATTAAGATCATTGCTAGGCTAATCGCCGACAACATACACGTATGTATGTAGTGAGTGCTATCGCTAAACCATATAAACATTAAAAGCCCTAGCTCCATTGACAAATGACATGAAATACATTAGACTTGACAGTGGATGTTAGCAAGAAAAAAAGATTTTGAATTGAAAATTTCGTAACTCACCTTCCGAGCACAAGAATCCTGCCGAATTTTCGTGTACGAGGACCTGTTTCACCCAACCAGCAACGTAGCATTTATAAGCCTCCAAGCTCTTAAAGTTTTTCAAACTTTCGTGAGAATAGGCTGATTTTGTGTGGACAAGATAGTTGTAAATATCAGGGTCAGGCAGAGACGGTGAAGGCAGCCGGTCAAAAATCATCGATTTAGGCATCAAATATGGATCTGGCGACTGTATAGAACGACGCTTTTCCACATAACGCCTTTTATGCAACACATCCAGTGAGTTTACGGCATCAGAAAGCACCGGGTCTTCCATGAAATGCATTTTAAATTCCTCGATCAATTGAAACCAATGCTAATACAGAGACAAAATGACGGACAAGTGGGCGGAACCATACAGCGAGCACGTGGTTTTATGACGTCGGTGGGTAGGCTCTATAGCTATGGCCACGTTCGCGTTCTGCCTTTGGCAATGTGTGTTCAATTGTATTATTGACTTTTTTTTAATATTGAAATGCATGCTTTTAGTTTGTGGTGCTTTCACGCCCACCTGGGGGCGCACTCGCACTTGTTTATGTGAAGAGCGCTCACACGCCAGAAGAAGATGGACAGCTAAGTAGCTCTGAGTGAGTGGGTGAGTTAGCGAGAGAGAACCACGTCTGCGAACCTACGTTCATTGTTTATGCTTTTAAAATATCCCTACAGAGGCAACGCCTGTGTGTATCATCTTTTCTGTTGTTTTTGTGTTTTTCACTCGCGATCGGACACTTAGAGCCAGTTGTGTGGGTGTTTGAACGATGTGCTAATGCTAGCGAACGCATGCTAACCGTTTATGTCATTGCTGTAAACAACCTAATTATCATTTATTTACGTTGATGCGAACATGTTTGGTATCGAGGACCAAATTGATTCAGCAAATTATACGGACGTCCAGCATTGTCATTTGGTAGTTCGCTGTATAGCCAGGACCGAGCCGTAGCGTCCTGGTGAGGACAGTATATTCGCATTTCGTTGTTCATGCACTGTACACTGTACATTTATTCAACATGTTGTTCTCTATTGTATTTTTATATTAAATTGCCTTTCAAGATGACATATCTGTTCTATGTGTTGGATTTTATCCCCCAAAAATGCGACTTATACTCCGGTACGACTTATATGTTTTTTTTCTCTTTGTTGGGCATTTTATGGCTGGTGTGACTTATACTCAGGTGCGACTTGTAGTCCGAAAAATACGGTACTTGATTAATCGATGGAATTTTCAGTAGAATACTCGATTACGAAAATATTCAATAGCTGCAGCCCTACTGAACACCCTTGTTTAATCATAGAAAATAGGCCTAAAATATTTGTGTGAGTTTACCAGACATTGTAGCAGAGAAACAGACTGTCGGGGTACTGCTGCTGATACGGCTCGTGACTCTCAATGGTGCCAAACCACCAGGCGTCGTCAATGACCGAGCGAAATCTGTCACCTGCACACAGGATATTATACTTTAAATTCTGCTTCTTGCTTTTTATAAAAACATCGCGCCTTGATACCTTACCGATAGTCCACTGTCTCTTCCTGGCATTGTCAAACTGCTGCCGTAGCACCAGAAAATCGATGACATCTGGCATGTCGTGGTACCTGTCACACAAAATCACCCATCCATTCATCCACTTTATACCTCACTTACTCATTGGTTCACTTTTATGATCTTTACTTCATGGAGAAGGATCCTCCAGTCAGTTTTCCAGTGTCTGGGTCAAGGAAGGCCAGCTTGAGGCAACATAACGCAGGCAAGCCGACCTCATACTTTATCCCTACAATCTTCATCAGTTCTTGCTCCTAACACATACACACACACAAATTATTTTATTTAGCTCATGAGTAAAACACCTCCTTCTTCAAAAGAATTTAAACTACAGTATGTTAAACATTTAGTTTTAGAGCAACACTATAACTTTTCAGCCTTTATAAAATATTTCCATCACATTTGTGATTATATGTCGACTGATAACTAGTTGAATGACACCTCTTTTACATCTTGAGGGGTTTTGTATCGCTTTCACCAGCACTAAATAACTTCGAGGAGGGTTCCTGCCACATATACAAACTACAAATGTGCTGACTGCTTTACGGCATACGTCACTACCCCATTTTCCCATTCATTATAAAGATGGAAGTCAATGCGAACGCTTCTACGCAAATTCTGCAAAGATGGCAGAGCAACAAAAGAGACAAAAAGTTTTGTCCGAGGAGAAAAAAAAAAGGAGGCTATCAGGATACTCAAGAGTAAACATTGGCCCGGCTTTCACTCGCTAGCGTGACGACCCCAGGCCCCCATCCAACGCTGACGAATTCGGGTTGGGTAGGGGATTTAGCCACACTAAGCCACGCGGCTGCTTACAGTCATTTACTATTGTTTAGCCACAATTAGATTCATTCTCAGTCATTTACTATTGTTTAGCCACAATTAGATTCATTCTCATTACCTTATTACAACTCATCTGTCACACAGCCGCTGGAAACAGAAACGTTGTTTAATCCATCTGCAGGCGACCGGGAGATTGATTTATTGATTGATGATTTTACGACACTATGCGAAGGTGTTCTGGTCCTCATGGGAAATGCAATCTTCCTTATGGCAAAACACTACCGCTTTTGTCCACTGGCGTCACTAAAATTGATTAAACTGAAAATTGTTGCTTTAATTTATTCAATTATTTGTGTTAGTCCTTTTTACAGCTATGTTACCTAAATCATTTGTTTAACTTTATATTTTTCTCTGTTGACTCATTGTAATTTGTGTCAACATACTATTATACATAAATGCCATGTGGCTTTCTTTTATGCAGTTGCTAATTCCATAGTAAAAACTCACCGCTGTTTTAGGCTTGTCACTCAATTTTTACTCAGTCTGACTACAATTAATGATATGAAAAATGAAGTTGATATTGGCCAGTATAATTTCAGGGTAGTTTCATATGTCTATCATATTTAGATTTTAACCTCGGGTAAGCGGGACAAAATGGATGGATGGAAAGAAGACAGAAATTTGAATGACTTAACTGAAGCATTGTTTTTCCTAAGAGTATCACTGAGCAGAATCCTCACGCAAGCAAAAATAACTCTTCCTTGGGGTTGAATTACTAAGAACAAGTTCTCAAAAAGAACCTGATAAGCACTTATCTAATCATCTGATTAATGGATGAAAGAGAATGTGTCAGTACAGAGAAAAGACACAGCTTACAACGTATCCTGGTAAAACTGTATTATTCCTACAATCCCAAAAAACTGCTGGTTTTTGTTATTGTCTTTGTAATTGGTTGACTCTCAGATGTGGCACAAACACACCAAAAAGTAGAAAATATAAAAAGTAGTATAAGCTGAGTCGTGAGAATTTGAACACATCACAGACTCAACTTGTTTTTGCTGCAGGCCGACTTTATTTTTTAAGTCAAAGAAATCTTCTTACCCGAAGCTCCATCTTATGCCAAGGTTGCTTCTTTGGGTTGATGCTGTAAATCTTCTTTTGCTTGGCCATCTCCACATATGCCTCGTGGCCCTGACGGAAGTAATAAACCTACACAAACAAAAACACAGCATTACACAAGATCACAGGGTGAGATGTCCTTCTGAGCATAAAGACAATAGTTACTAAAGATATTGGAAGAAACGATCATTGCGCTTGTTCTTGGGGGAGTTGTGATATATTGCGATATTATATTGCGATATCAAAATTTTTAAAAATTAAAAAAGACAATCTCCTGCAGTTCAAACCGAGCATCAGTTGGGGGAAGAAAGGTGATTTGAGTGACTTTGAACGTAGCATGGTTGTTGGTGCCCGAAGGGCTGGTCTGAGTATTTCAGAAACTGCTGATCTACTGTGATTTTCACGCACAACCATCTCTAGGGTTAACAGAGAATGGTCGGAAAAAGAAAAAATATCCAGTCAGCGGCAGTTCTGTGGGTGGAAATGCCTTGTTGATGCCAGAGGTCAGAGGAGAATGGCCAGACTGGTTCGAGCTGATAGAAAGGCAACAGTGACTCAAATAACCACCCGTTACAACCAAGGTAGGCAGAAGAAAATCTCTGAACGCACAGCACGCCGAACTTTGAGGCAGATGGACTACAGCAGCAGAAGACCACACCGGGTGCCACTCCTTTCAGGTAAGAACAGGAAACTGAGGCTACAATTTGCACAAGGTAATCGAAATTGGACAATAGAAGATTGGAAAAACGTCTGGTCTGATGAGTCTCGATTTCTGCTGCGACATTCGGATGGTAGGGTCAGAATTTGGCGTCAACAACATGAAAGCATGAATCCATCCTGCCTTGTATCAACGGTTCAGGCTGGTGTTGGTGGTGGTGTAATGGTGTGGGGAATATTTTCTTGGCACTCTTTGGGCCCCTTGGTACCAATTGAGCATCGTTGGAACACCACAGCCTACCTGAGTATTGTTGCTGACCATGTCCATCTCTTCATGACCACAATGTACCCAACTTCTGATGGATACTTTCAGCAGGATCATGCACCATGTCATAAAGCTGGAATAATCTCAGACTGGTTTCTTGAACATGACAATGAGTTTACTGTACTCAAATGGCCTCCACAGTAGGGCTGGGCGATATGGCCTTAAACATGTATCACGATAAATTGAGCAGATTTATCTCGATAACGATAAATGCCGATAAATTCGCCCAAGCGGACTGTTATATAATTTGAAAATCTGAATCAATGCATGAAATACAGATTAACTATTTCTTGTTGATTTATTTACCAGCATTCAATTTGATATACTGTATTTAACAATTGTACATGCAGTCTAAACATTAAGTTTATAAAAATGTATTGTAAGCAATAAGAATTCAAGTATGAACATTTATAACAGCGTGTATGACTTGAACAATGTACATTGTCAAAATCAATATGCCTGTGCAAACATGTAATTGTAACACAAATGACTTGCAGCTTGAACAGTACACTTCAAAAAGACAACTTATTGTTAATGGCTGCTGTGACATAATTATTAAATACAAGTGTTTACTTTATGGTTTAAGGGTCCCCCCCCAGTGCATTTTTCAATAAATGCACGCACAATAAAAATAGCTGGGGCCATTTCTCGGTCATTATAAGTTTTGCCGTTGGATTCTACTTTATGCTGAATGCTTTACCATCACAAAAGCTTTCAGAGGAATCACACACAGACAGATACAAAATAACGCCACATAGTAATTGCTAGATGCAGTCCGTGCTCAATCCACTCATTAAGTTCAGCCGTTTCGACAATGTTAGAGCCGCTATCCGACTCCATAACGTTCATTTGTAGCGTTAGCCGCTAGCTAGCGTTAGCCTCGCTACCAGTAGAAAACACTGAAAGCACCATCTCCGGAAATCGTGAGAACAAAGGAGGACAGCGGGTGAAAGCCCGTCTGGATGCCACCAAGAGTCTACTAAATGTCGGTTGAAAGTTTGGTGAACCTCCCTTAAGCCACACTCCATCACGTTTTGCTTGTAGCGTTAGCTGCTAGCGCTAGCTTACCGGGCTTTTGTTTGATTGGCTTCCTGATGATCACGTGACTCCCTACGTAAGCACATTCACTGCTTTCTTAAAGGGGAATGAACATAGACGAACAACACAGAATCAAAGCGGGATGAAAAGACTATATTTTCTTGTTTTATTAATTTACCGAATTTACCGACATGGTCAAAATTACGTCGGTCATCGTTAAGAATTTCGGTGACGGTAAATTTTCGGTTTACCGCCCTGCTCTACTCCACAGTCACCAGATCTCAATCCAATTGAGCATCTTTGGGATGTGGTGGAACGGGAAATTCGCATCATGGATGTGCAGCCGACAAATCTGCACCAACTGTGTGGTGCCATCATGTCAATATGGACCAAACTCTCTGAGGAATGCTTCCAGCACCTTGTTGAATCTATGCTATGAAGAATTGAGGCAGTTCTGAAGGCAAAAGGGGGGTCCAACCCGTTACTAGCATGGTGTACCTAATAAAGTGGCCGGTGAGTGTATATTGCCAAGCCTCCACACTTTTTGCATTGGTTGCACCTAATTTTTTTCTTAAGGTGCACCAGCACAAAATGTAGATGCACCCACATTTTTCATTGCATCACCTGTAACACTATACTTGTCACTCTTCATAACTTTCATATAATTCCTTCATTTATTAATCTCTAATAACTTTTCAGGTCCTTTAAATAAATATCTATCTCAACTTACCTCATCTCCCATCTGTGGAATATAAGGACATCTCCTGGGAAGCAGGTCCGTGATCCAGGAAGAGGGAAGCCACTCCTCTAAACTCAGTCCTTGCTCCTGAAACTCTGCTCTCTGCCAGACAAAATAGTTGGTTTTAAAAAGAAAACCGTATTTCTTCATCTTTTTTAACTAACAAACCTTCCTCTTCTCTTTTGGCTTTTTCTTCTTTGGTAGAGCGCCGTCCTTGTCGGCTTTGTCCTTCTTGCGTTCTTTTTTAGTGTCCCGCTTCTTGTCGCCGTCCTCTTCTGAGCTGCTGCTCTTCTTCTTCACTTTCACACTTTTCTTCGGCGGCTCCAAGTTGATGCCCGCGTCAGCTGTCCAGTCAGAATAATCGCTGGAATAATCACTGAGCAGACAAGAACAACAATCGTCAGGCTTTAGCTTGTGTCCTCATTGCATACCGTAAGTTTTGGACTATAAACCGCTACTTTTATCCTTCATTTTAAATCCTGCGGATTATAGTCCAGTGCATTTTATTTGGGTTAATAGATAACACTTCATACGCCAGTCATGATTGTGACATGACACTATCTTGGGCATTACTGAATGCTTATGACAGATGTCATTAAGTGTCAACCGGCAAATTATGTCACTAACTCCATTTATGTCCAGCTCGGATCTTTTACATCCATTCAAAAGACAGATAACTTGCTAAATAACACTAAGGCTACGTTCATACTACAGGTCTTAATGCACGAATCCGATTTTTTCGTCTTTTTCCGACTCGAGTGAGGCATTAACTTGACGGTCTGAACGTGACAAGTCGCATAGAACTGGACCATTTCAAATCCGATCTGGGTCACTTTCGTATGTGGTTCAAATCCGATCTGGGCCACATTTTTCCAGACTGTCGCGGCAGTCTGTACTGTCCACTCTCCCAAATCGGATTTCATGCAGCAATTACGTCATCAAATAGCGAGAGAGACGCTTACCGTAGTGGTGCCGCTGTGCGTTATTAGCGCCTAGCTTGCAGTGAACACGGCTTATGGGGAAGGGCTTGGCTTGACAACAGTCATAAAAAATGAAAATGGGTTGAGGATAAGCCTGAGAATGCTCAGTTTTCTCTCTGCTCCAAGTGAGCAATATTTCAACATTGCCTACACGGCCGAGAGTCGGGGCAAACTGCCCGTATGTGTGCGTGACGTGCACTGACCGTGCGTGCATGCTATCAATCCATATAAACTTTGAATATTAGCCTAAACGGGGATTATTTATGTCTGTTATTTGTGTCCTCCTTTTGAAAAGCAAAATATGATATCCCTGGAATGACGGATGACGTGTGTCATTTGTTTTGATGCTTCTGCGCATGCGGGTCGTCTTGCTCAGCGCGTGTCGGACCGCGAATTAGTGCGCATGCGTAATACTTGAACGGTCTCAATGGATAAAGGCAGTCTGAACGGGCACGCCAAAAAAAACGGATATGACAAAAAATCGGATTCGTGCATTAAGACCTGTAGTATGAACGTAGCCTAAATGACATCTGTCATTAGCAATTATTAATGCTCATGACAGTGTCATGTCATAATTATGATTGTCTAATGACAGTCTTATGGCTCCACTGTCAAATAAAATGTTACCAACTACCATAACTCGCAATTAATGAAACAACTAGAACAGTAACTGAAGAAGTAATTAGCACAGAACATGAATTTGAATGGTATTAACATCTGTGGCGCGGCAATGCATGCTAGGAGGCATGTTGGACAACAACAGTGTTGACAGCAGGTGGTAGCAGAGGTTGACTGTCTCCCCCAAGGGAGCAGTGATGGCCAAATGAAGCTTCTTGAAGCTTTGCAGCCAATTGGTTCAAAGCTTCATGGTTTTTCATTTGGTCTTATGAAAGCTGTATGATGCCGCTGTCAAATAAAGTGTTAACGGTTAATATATTTTGGTGTAAATATCCCATAATACAGTGAGGACAACTTCAGCTTATAGTCCAGAGCGGCTTATCTCTGAACAAATGCAGTTTCCGTTTCAAATTTGGTGGGTGGCGGCTTATAGTCCGGTGCTCCTTATAGTCCGAAAATTATATGTTATATTATACTAAAGACTGTCACGGTGATAAATGCATATAAACCTTGAACTAGGGTTGCTCATTAGCTTTACTCTTAGTTACACTCTTACATATAACCAGTTAAGCAATGCAGTTATGCAACTCAGTTTATCATTATAAATTTAAAGTATTAATTTATGAATGTTGTTTTTCTGTTTTGACAAAATACAAATTATTTGAAGAAGCTCTCATTTATTTTGTCTTTGGTAGATGTGGAATATGATTCAAGTGAATGCTGTGGAAAAGAAATGCTTGTTTGGTAACACGAAAAAAAAACAAACAGGAGTTTAAATTTTTAAGGCTATGATGTCCAGTCATACCTTGAACTGCTGTGATCATCAGGCCATGGCTCTTTTTGCTCTCCATCCTTCTCCTCTTCTGACGAGTGTCCATTGATCTGCCGTACCTCTGTCTCACCCTGACAACAAGCATGCAAGCACGGACACTTCCATTACTTAGCTAACTTTTCAAGTAGCATAGATCGCAATAGGTCAGAAAGAATACCATTTAATTGATCTTAAGAGACAGTTTGGATAATGTCTTAAAGCGGAAGTTCAGAAATTTTGACAATAGGCTTAATCTTCGAGTTAGCGGGGGTTAAATTAGTCGTTGGAGTTGATTTCACAAATTCCGTGCAGTTTGTTAGCTATTCAATCATTTCAGGGCTCCGGAGTGGCTGAGCTAGCATGAGTCAATGGTCCCTTCCTAGCCTTCCGATAAAAAAACGATAATAACATATCTAACATAGTCAAATAAATTCAAAATGCAGATCATTGTTTAAAATACCTATGCGGCTAAAACAAAGTGACACCAAACTGCCGTAATTCATTTATTTCTGCAGGACTATTTTTTTTTAGAATCGTAATGTGACCACAATAGAGAGGAGTGCTTCGGCCACTCGTGCTCATGCTGCATTCGAGGAAGGTGGGAAGTCGAACTTATCCCACTCGGATGGTAACGGTTGCGACCTCAAGGCATTCCAAGCGTTTTTTATTTTGGCCATCAAAAGACATGTTGACCTCCAGAAAACAAGGCTTCTTGGAAGCGATCAAATAGTGGAGGAAAAATGACTGCAAAGGTAAATAGACAACACTGTAAACTGCCTTCTTTAGTTTTACTATTGACGGCTTTTCGACGGGCAGCGCATTTTGTCGAGTCTGATTGAAGCAACTCGTGAAGTTGGGGTACTTTTTTTTTTTCTGACATCGCGACCAGGGCCCCCCAGTTCGAGTGGCGTTCCAATGATATTTATCCTGGTCGGAGGTTGGAAAACTTCGATTTCCCACCTTCCTCGAGTATAGCATGAGTCTACAGAGTCTTGACTGAAGAATGGCAACATAGTGAAACGTGCATTTAGAGGCTATGGAAACAGACAGAAGAAATGGGCAAATGACAGTTACCAAAAATTTCCTATGAAGAACCAAGAGTAATACAAACTGTGGATACTTGCTGCTGGCTACAAAAAACACACCGGTACGAAAAATATCACTCCGCTCTGCAGCCTGTTACCTACAGAGCTAATGGATTACAAATGTTTCTGTCCATAGTCCATACTGCAGTTATTGGCATGCAATGGCAAGTTTTAATAACTTCATCCTGAAAACATAGCCAACACGATTGATTGCATGGGTCATCAGTGATTTTCATGCGTGCATATGTTGATTTTAATTGGCATGCTAGGACGGGCTCATTGAGCTTAGCCACTCAGGAGCCTTAAAACTCAGGAATAACTAACTAACTGCACGGAATTTGTTGAAATCAAGTCCACCGACTAAATAAACCCCCACTAACTTAACGATTAAAGCTTAAGACAAAAATTCTGAACTTAATGCTACAGATTTGCCTACCAACAAAGTTAAAACTCTTACATGCTCATAGAGAATTCCAACCAACAACCATTGTTACACTTCTAAGGAGTAAAAATATGTTTGTTATGCGTGTTTATTTTTAGGTGGATGAGGAACTTAGTGTCTGATAAGGGTACAGCCTCTATTCAATGCGTATGTTTGGCATGTTCTGTGTCTGATAAAAGGTACAGCCTCTATTCAATGCGTATGTTTGGCATGTTCTACCTCTGAGATACTGTCATCGTCATCGGCTGCCTCAGCGCTCTGCCGGCTCGTCTCCTCCACGGCCGCCCGGGTCTGGTAACCGTGGTTACCTTGACTCCGTCTCACCTCGTCAGCCATACACTCCGAAGTTGGATGAACCTGCGAGCCAGGAATTTGTAAAGCGTGGCGCCAACGTGACTCAGTCCATTAAAGAACCATTAGCGGGATAATAATCAGGGCGGGAAAAATGAGGCAACGTAGACCTTGGCCAAGGTGAATATATCAAGCCCTGTTACTTCCATCAAACATGTTTTTAACCACTACACAGTAAGTGTTGTAAAGTCGACTGTAACAGGAAAAAAAAAGGTAAAAAAGGTTTTTCGCTACGTTAATGTATTTAAAGTCTTACTCTGCTCTCTTTTGGTAGGGAATGGATGGTGCGTCTCCTGCGTTCTGACTGGTAAATATTTATCTCCTCCTCCCCTTTGGCTTCCCGCCAGTTCACCTGTTTCCTAAACCACCAGACAGACCACAATGTCAGCAAACTCTCTTGTCAAGAAATTGTATTTATGGCAAGTTGATAAGGAATGTAACCCCCACGATAAACATGGGTTCATTGCAAGGGCATAGGTTTGCATAGGGACGGTAGGGACAGAACACTACCAACTTTTCAGGATGCTCAAATTGTCCCCACCAACTTTTAAGCCTCCTTATTTGCATGATACAATGAGTGCAGTTATATGGGTAATTTTGATTGCCTTCCCCATAGACTTCATAATGTATTGACGGCTCTGATCGGTCATTCAAGTAGGGGGGTGCCCACATCAAGAGGAGCTGTTCACAAACTCACGCACGCAGCGACCTATCGCCGGATTTCTGTTGAAAAAGTACAAAAGCTGTACCGCATACAATCAGGAAGGATAGTCTGAGTGATCTGTTCGAGGATTCAAGGTCGTAATTATTATATTTTTCATACCATGCATGCATACATTTTGAAACGTGAAAAAAATCAATGGAAGAAATTAGCCGCTACTGCGTTGGCATCATAGTTCGCAATATTTACATAAAATATATTCTAACCGCATTTTTTTTTTGCTTTTAACCAAGAATCGAGACCTTTTTTTTTTTTTTTTTTTTTTTTTAAATAATCACCAGAAAAGTTCTGTTTACATCAGGCGGCCGCTAGCTACATTCACTAACTAGCATTGTACTTTGACATATTTACGTAAAATAAACGCAAACTGCACGTTTTTTTTTTTTTTTTTGCTTTTAAACAAGAATCGAGACTGTTTTACATCCATTTCTATAAGCAATTCGGGGATAAGCATTTATTCATATGAATTTTCACCGGAAAAGCTCTGTTAAAATCAGGCGGCCGCTAGCTACGTTCACTAACAGACTAGCATTGTACTTCAACATATTTACGTAAAATAAACGCTAACTGCACGTTTTTTTTTGCTTTTAACCAAGAAGGGAGACGTCTATCTCTATAAAGAATTCGGGGATTTAAGCATTTATTCACAAGAATTTTCAATGAAAAAAGCTCTTTGTGATTCCACTCCGTCAGCTTTGACAGCCTAGCCAACAATGCAGGCCCCGTGTTTATCGGCCCCGTGTCCTGTCAATACATTATGAAGTCTATGGCCTTCCCATATGTTGTAAGAATATACTAGATCCTACCATTATTAAGTACATTATTTTCAGACTTACATTTATCCCTTTTCACTTCCGGAATGTGCCGATCCATTTCCCCCCCCCTCAAATGCACGTTTGATTGGCTGATGACTTGACCCTCCGCTCCTTAGACACGCGCACACAACCTCGCCGACAGAAATACAACATGTCACCTTCTCCACCCCCTTCGAAGAGGAGGGATATTAAAAGTTTTTTTTCCAGCCAGCGCAATCCACTGTAAGTAATATAAAAAAAGACAACGAAGTTATGGAGGTGGGGGAAATACCACTAATTTTGCTATTAAGAGTCCGACCTGCATCAGCGGTTGCATAGCATTCATCTGTGTGAACTTAAAAACCTGCAAAACTACTGCGGTCAGAACAGCCTCCACAAGGAACAACGAAGTCAAGCTAGTCGACCCTCATTTGGGCATTGTTTGCATTATGTGCATTACCATAATGCAACGTGCTGGCTTCAGAGTGCAAGTCTCAAGAATGGGTCCACTTCAGAGGCACAGTGATATGAACATGAACTGACACGAAGAAAAAAAAAAGTGAAATGAAATCACACATCAGAATTTAATGAGAATACTTTGGATGCCTTAGGTGTAGATCGGTCCCAGGATATCTTAAGATTTTTTCTTTATGATTTTTTTCCCAAATCACTTTTATATTACAATACTTTAGTTTGAGCCTAGGTAGGGGTGATCCAGTGTCCCCTAGAAGTGGACTCATTCTTGGATAGCTCCCAGTTATTTTTAATAAAAGGACCTGCACGTCAAAATGTTTCTTTAGTAGTTTTTGAAAAAAAAAAAAAGGTTTGAATCGAACGTTGTATCACGTAAACCAATACACATAAAAGTAAGTCAGTACAGATTTATTTTGCTTTGATCATATCGCCAAATTCGCCATTCTCATATTCATGAGAAATGTGGGCCTGACCCCCATTCAATAATCTGTTTGGTCTTATTAATGTCCCGTCCCCAGCAAAAAGTGTACATGCAGGTTATGCTGTTATATCGCCCCCACTAATATTGAGACCAAACCTATGCCCTTGGTTCATTATGTTGCGTTGTTGCTGTGCGTTACCTAACAGAGGCGTCCTCCAGCTCGGGCACCAGCACCCGGCGGCTCCACGCCACAAGGTCTCCCTCCGTGGCCATCTGACTGCGTGGGGCGTTGCTGTGCATTTGCCGCACGCCCTCAATCTGCCCACTGCGACGAAGGCCCACGTTGGGCGGTGAAGGCACCTCTGTTGGGGACCCTACAGATGCTAAAGGATAAAAAGGTAGGAAGACCTTTATTTTATAGTTTATGTGATTTGTAAAAACATGTTCAGGTTTCTATTTACCGTTTTCTATCAGACATACTTATATTGGTAACTTTGTTTTGTTTTTTTTCTACTAAAAATAAATTATGTCCACTCAACAGTGCAATTGTGTTGGTAATTAATAGTTCATGTCTTCTGTATTTAGTTTTTTAAATTAAAATGAAGTAATTCATCTTTAAAAGATCCATCATGGCATATTCAGACCTGGGCAAAGGTGATCGTTTTTTTAGTCATGACATACAAAGTAGGGGGAAAAACACTTGTATCTACAATGAGTGTTTTCACATAGATTTCACCATCAGTTGACGAGACAGGTCCTACAGACATTGTGCCACGGTTTCGCGTAGGGGGCCGGGCAAGGCAGAGCGTCACGCAAGCTTAAACTGTGATAAACTCAAACAAACACTGCGGTCTAATGCCGGAATTAGGTGGAAACAGGACAAAAGTTTTAGTGCATAGGAGCAGGCAGGAGTGTCTCAAGAATGATTGAGGATTCAAGGTAATTATTATATAAAATATCACCATGCATGCACTTTGAAACGTAGTGGAAAAAAAAAAAATGAATGGAAAATTTGCATAACTTTAGCTATTTACGTAAAATGAATGATAACTGCCCGTTTTTTCTTTTAACCAAGAATCTAGACTGTTTTACGTTCATATCTAAAGAAATTCTGGGATTTACGCATTTATTTCCAAGAATATTCAACTTAAAAAGATCCTTGTTTTGTGATGGCCGCCATGTTGCATTTTGTATCCATACACAATAGCGCAACATTACATTCAAATAATCAGGTAATTTTCATCCAACTACCCGTTTTTTTGGCAAAAAAAAAAAAAAGAAAAAAGGAATAATTTAGACTTTTTTGCATCCATACAAAAGAAAAATTCGGCTTTGACACGTTTTATTTTATGTAACATTTCAATCTAAAATCAACGAGGGCCAGATAGCTGGCAAGACGTTAATGGGCAATAGTGACATCGGAATTCAACCTAAGTAAGTTGTGATTGTATATAGAAAAATGCAAAATTTGCTTTTGTTGAGTAAAACTAAGATGATTCTGCATGCTTTCCTCAAGTATTAAGATTGTGAAGTGAAAATTGATTTATTAGCTTAGTTGATTTTTTTCTTTTATCACAGACAATTGTTTTAGGTTGTTTTTATTACCTGACATGTTCAGCAAACACTTCCGCCTTCATCAGAGAGTCACTACCAGAGGAAGTGTTTGCCGAAACATGTCAGGTAATTAAAACAACCTAAAACAATGAATGAATGAATGAATGAAATGTTTATTGTCATCATCATCGGTATCATTGACAATTACAAAATGTGATATGATTAGCCCGAAGAAAGAAAGAACCGAAGAAGACAAGGGCAGACGGGAGAAGCATAAAGTAATTGTCTGTGATTAGAGAAAAAAGAAAAAGAAAAAATCAACTAATCTATAAGTGTAGACAAAATGAACTCAATACAACGGATTTATTAGCTGTTGAAAACCCAATTTAAAAAAAAATTAAGTTGCTATTTCGGGCAAAAAGTTATATGATATGTTAAATATTGCTATTGATCCTGAAAATATAGGTGATTATTTCTGCATTTGGTGATTTTTGTACATCTAGCGTAAAATCTGAGAATTTGATAGCCATTTTAAGCTTTGTTACTTACGTATATACTTATATAAAAAAATAATTAATCTGGATTTTATTAGGGAATGACTTTGAATTTTTTTGATGCCGCTTCTCATGGAGACTCATATATGCCTAAGGGAGGTGCCTGTTTTGGTATTAGGTCGCTAGCGGCTTTGGTTTTGGAAAAATTTGAATTTTTTTTGTAAGTAGGCCCCCTGCGGAGTGGATCCGCGCCTACTTTCCCATCAACAGACCATATTGTTTTCCTGCGTTAATCCTGAATATGATACAAATGAAACCACATTGGAGGGTCACATGGACCTAATTTCTCAGCTGACTTAAAGCTGGCAGCAATTAATCAGCTAAGAACATAGTAGAAATTATTGAAATGTGTCTTTAATTGTTTATAAATGTTTTCTATGTTTTAACTCCTTGAGTCATTTAACAGAATGCTGCCTATTTCCATGAAAAAGTAACTACTGAAGCCAATCAACAGAGCATTAGAACGCATTCACAAAGCATGAATACCTCTGCTGACTCGTGAGCTGGCATTAACAGCAGCAGCAGTAGCAGCAGCTGGCACAGTAGCTGCAGGTGTCTCATTGGAGCCCAACCTCTGGTCTTGTTCCTGCTGTAGTCTTTGGATCATTGTGTCCAGAGGACTGGGGCCATCCACCGCCTGTTCGCTGACCACTTGATTCAAGCCTGGTAAATAAACAAAAAAATAGAAAAACGAAAAGTGAGAATGAATACACTGAATCTAAATGTTGAGTTTGTTACATTAGTCCAATGTATTCTAATTATGTCTTAATTATGTGCAGTCAGTACAATTCAGTGGCGTGTTAATTGACAGTACCATGTAATTGCTCCACTAAAAGCATAGTGTTAAGCATGGTAAAAGGCAGATATGTTATTGTCTTGGCAGACAGTTACCGTAATTTCTGGACTATAAGGCGTACCTGACTATAAGCCGCCACCCACCAAATTTGACAAGAAAACAGCATTTGTTCATAGATAAACCGCACCGGACTATAGGTCGCAGCTGTCCTCCCTGTATTATGGGATATTTACAACAAAAGACTTTATTTGACAGCGGCATCATACGACTGTCATAAGACCAAATGAACCACCATGTATTGCTTCAAGAAGCTTCATTTGGCCATCACTGCTCCCTTGGGGGAGACAGTCAACCTCTGCTGCCACCTGCTGTCAACACTGTTGTTGTCCAGCATGCCTCCTAGCGTGCAATGCAGCTCTACAGATATAAATAACAATAAAAAGTCATCTGTGGTCATTATTTCTTAAGTTACTGTTCCAGTTGTTTCATTAATTGTTAGTTATGGTATTTGGTAACAATTTATTTGACAGTGACGCCACAAGACTGGACAATCATAAATATGACGTAACACTCTCAAGAGCATTAATTAATTATTATAACAGATGTCATATAGTGTTATCCGGCAAATTATCTTACTTTTGAATGGATGTAAAATATCCATCAGAGTTGGACATAGATAGATTTTCTGACATAATTTGCCGGTTGACACTTAATGACATCTGTCATAAGCATTCAGTAATGACCATGATAGTGTCATATCATATTTATGACAGTCTTATGACGCCGCTTTGTTACCTATTCACCCAACTAAATCAACAAATAAGCCACACTGGGCTATAAGCCGCAGGAGTCAGAATGAAGGAAAAAAGTAACGGCTTATAGTCTGAAAATTACAGTACTATAGAGCATCTTTCAGCGGAAAGGCAAAGTGGTAGTCAGGTCGTCAACTATAACACACATTGGAATTTTTTTTTCAAGAGGTCAGGCCAAATTGTCTTTTACTAAATGAGGCATGGTGTACCGTTTTTAGTTGTGATTTCTTAAACAGTATTTTTTAATTTAAGAGTAAATATTTATTGCGTTTAAATGGGTGTACTTGATCTATTAATATATACCGTATTCTGTGTAATTGTAAATCGGTTATAAAAATAAAAAAAATTGGGGGGAAGGGGTGTGGGGGGCAATATTTTATGAGATATTTTATCGTCCACTAGAATTTATTATCGCGGCAGGCCTATTTGACTGAAAATTTTCTCCACAATTTTTTTTTTTGCCCTTACCATGGGTTTGTGACACACCTACCACATCAACAACCCGTTCTCTACTATTTAATTACCGTTTTAAATTACATAACTTGCATAACTCATCGACCATCCTCATAGCTTCTGCTATGGGGTTCCATGCAGATTCCTTATTAAAGTTGTTTTTATAAAAATAATCTGTTGTGTCGTAAATCACTTTGTGACTTTGCACCTCTATAATGAATCGTTCATGTTCCCTGGTGTTTAAACCGTGATTAAGCACCTGGCCTGTTGACGCCAGGCCTGACTCCACCCATTTTGACGGATGCGTTTCCGGCAAAAATAGAAAACAGCCCGAGCCATCTGGCAGGCTTCGGCACAACGGAGCTTGTCCGCAGTCAGTCCGCAGTCAATCCGCCGCCGGTATAATTTGAACAATATGACAGAATAGAAACGGATTGGCTCCGCCGCTATATCTTGGTGGATCCGCACCGCACACGCATCTGTGCCCTTGCATGATTATATTCCCTGATATTAATGGCTGACAATGATTCAGGGATATACTTTTTGCCTTTGCCCAAGGGCCAGATTAGCTCATTTTATAATAGACACTATAACATTACCATAATTCAGTTTTAATTATCTGGTAATCCTTTATATGCTGTTAGAAAATTAAAACAACATTACACTCGTACCGGAGGAAGTAATTCCCATCTGCGGGATAAGCTGCTCGTCACGGCAGCTCTCTCGGCCGGGTACTAGCCGCTGGTATCGGGGCGGATGCGGGTTGCCGTCCACGTCCACTAGGAAAGGGGGTGGCATCAGGTGAGGTGCCTGCTGAGTCTGCTCGTCCAGCACATAGTTGTTGGCGTCACGGATTAGAGGCCGGTAGTCAGTGTGGAAGAACATCTGGTCGGCGATCTTAAAAATAGCAGAATGAAGCCATCAAGTAAAGATATATGTACATTTAGTAAGTACGTGTGTGTAAACGTATACGTGTGTGTATTGCGTATGAGTGCTGGAAAGTGCGAGTGTGAAGGATCTCACCTTGTCGTACTTGCTGCTGGAACCAAAGCCAAAAATGAGTAGATGACCATGGGAGTCGGTGGCAGCAAAATGTTGACCGTCTGGGCTACATTTGCAGTCAAACAACGCTCCGTGCCCCTGACCCTCAATCTGGGGAAATGTAAAAGAGTTGGCGGAAATTCTTAACTATGGGCTACAGCAATGGTGGCGGAAATTCTCAACTATGTGCTACAGCAATGGTCCCCAACCTTTTTTGCAACACGGACCGGTGTATTGTGGGCCTTTTTTTTTTTTTTTTCTTTTTTTTTGTCACGGAACATCAATGTGTGACAGAAAATTACATTTCATATAAACTAACACCACGGGGCTAAGAACGAACATTAAATGCACGGCAAATGTAACTCACCGTGCGCTGAAACAACCTTTTTTAACAGATGCCTCTCCTAAAATTTGACGTAATTAACCTAGGTCGTAGGCATCATGAGTTCTTCTCAAATTGTCAAAGGTTTCTTTGCTTTAGCAAAACGGTTCGCTACGAGGCATGATGCTCTCAGTGCATTCGCTTTTGTTGCCTCGTTTGCTTGCTTTTAGCCACATATTATGCAGATTGGACTTGGCTGTAGGCTCCTCTTCTAGCTAGGCAGGTGGCCTTTTCCCCGTAAAAAAGCTGCCCAAAGAAGTAGTCGCCCACAGCAGCTAACGTTACTGTTTACATTGACTGATGCAGGGCTGCTATAGGTGTGCAAACACTCCAGTAATGGCAGCCAACCACTACATGGCGACCAATACAAATCTTTACTCGTATTAGTCTATAGAGAAGACAGGGATATTGATGTGTCAAGAGCTACAGGCCAGATTGCAGTCGTTAATAAATTATTTATTTCTCTGGGGCCCGGTAGCAAATGTGCCACAGATGGGTACCGGGCCGGCCAGTGGTTGGGTATCACTGTGCTACAGCAAGACACTTTTTTTCCTGACAAAGGTTTAACAAATATATATATGTGTATGTGTAATATGTTCTCCAATATCTTGAGCACAAAAAGTGGCACAACACATGTAGACAGATAATATGACAGCACAGGCCTAATGTATTTTCCGGACCAGTGTTGTTTTTGGCAGTCATTTTAATTTTCGTCTTAGTCATATTTTAATCATTTCATGTTCGTCTTAGTCTAGTTTTAGTCGACAATCCTCAAAATGTTTTCATCTATAAATTTCAAAACTTTTAGTCTATGAATAAATAAATAAAAGGTTTCCAACAATTTTGAATGAACATGACAGACGAGCACGTGACTGTAGAGTCTACAAGGACATTTTCATGATTATAATACACACTCAGCAGGAAAACAGAACATTATTTGCAATTAATTAAACTCACCTGGATGCCGCGGACTGTATCTAAAATGTTTTTTTTTTTTTTTTTTTTAAGAGTTTGAGAAGACGCTGAGTCACCGCGCTAAATGCTAATGCTAACGTGAACCCTATACTAAAGCTACAAGTTAGCGTGATGACCACTCAGCACAGACTTTTAAAGGCGAAAGCAACATGGCTTATCTAGCCAATATAAAACAGCAAAACTTACCAAGCAGCACCAGACACATATGTTGAAATGTATGTTGATAAATGCGTGCTAACACAATACAATAAGACAATATCACACATTGTGAATTTATGGGAAACTATGGCAAATTATCATCTCGTTCTCGTGTCGTCAAGACTACTGGCATCCATCTCGTTATGTTTTAGTCTCCCAAGACACGTTTTCAGCACGTCATCCAAATGAAAAAATTGTTTCGTTAACGAAATATTCTCGTTATAGCGAAAACAACACTGTTCCAGACTTGAAGGTGCACTGGCCAATAAGAAATAACCGAAATTTAAAAGAAAACATAATTTGTCCACATAAAGGCAGCACATTTTTTAGACACTTAAAATATGTATTTTGTTACTCCTTTCATCAATTTCCACTCAAAAATTGAGAATTGTGAAAAGCTGCTGGAGCGATGATTTGTTAGGCGCCAGTGTGCATACCATCATTAAATGTATTCATTTATTCATTTAATCCAGACATCAGAATTGAAGAAAAACATCTGCGTCACATGTGAGGAGAAAGAAAATATCCGCAGAGGATCAGATCTTTTTTTCAGTGCCAGCTCACCATGTTGAAGTAAGAGCGGATCTTGACCCCTCTGGCCAAGTCCCACACGATACAATTGCCATCGTGACCCGCTGAAAAGAGGATGCGCGGGTCGAAGGGGTGAGGCTCCAGGACGAAGACCTCGTCTTCATGCCCCTGTCCAGATGAAATGTTAAGATTGATTAAGTTGTGCAGCGTTCCAAAAAGAGTCACTTCGCTACTTTTTTACTAATGTTAGCTAGAGGTGCAACAATTAATCGATTAATTGACAACTAATCAATTGGCAAATTAATCAACAACTATTTTGATAACCGATTAATCGTTTCGGACCTTCTTCACCTTAAACTTGTCTTAATTCTTGAAATTATACAGTAAATATAAGTTGTCAGTTGTAAATATCAGATTTTTTCATTATATTTTTGTTAAGTTAGACATGAACAAAAGTCTGCTTTTACTTTGGAAAACAACAATTCACATTTTTACCAGCTTTCGGACATCTTACCGTCTAAACTAGCTTCTTAATAAAGCTGCAACAACTATTCAATTGAATCGATTAATAAATTAATTACCAACGAATTTGATAATTGATACAGTTGAAGGAAATAGTCATCCATGTTCTACAAAACACTGGTATAGTTGCCTTTTAAAAGTGGGTCATTAGATGAACTAATGTTGTTTCCCTGTAGTAGTGCTGCAACGATTAATCGATTAACTCGACTAATTCGATTAGAAAAAGCATTCGAATTACATTTTTGCTGCTTCGAGTATTTGTTTAATTATAGTAGCGTTGTAATGGTTTCTGTCGAAAGGGTTTGCATTTCGGTTTATTGTTTTGGGTGGATACGCATCCCTCTAGTGGGAACAGTGAATATAACTCATTTGACATGGCTGAATCCAGCTGCTCCCTGTTAAGACCAACATAAGCAAAGTTTTTGGTGAGCTAAAGTTTTTCTTTAATGCATTCGTAATTTAGTTTATAGGTATATTTAGCTGTATTTTTTTTTGTGGTAATATGTGTTTGAACCATTTGTTAAAAGCATTGCAAAAAAACCAAGGATTTGATAGCATTTAAGCAAGGGGACTTTTGCTTTGTAAGTTAGCCAGTTGTTCTTTTGTTGTACTTAGATCATTTATTTTTTATACTAATATGTATATATATTAGGGCTGTCAAACGATTAAAATTTTTAATCGAGTTAATTACAGCTTAAAAATTAATTAATCGCAATTCAAACCATCCATAAAATATGCCATATTTTTCTGTAAATTATATATATATTCTGTAAAATAAATTGTTGGAATGGAAAGATAAGACACAAGATGGATATATACAGTAGGGAGAACAAGTATTTGATACACTGCCAATGGGTTTTCCCAATGGCAGTGTATCAAATACTTGTTCTCCCCACTGTACATTCAACATACGGTACATAAGGACTGTAGTGGGCATTTCAGTCTACTGTCATTTAAATCTGTCTATGCTGTCCTCACTCCGAAGCGTCTACTTTTTCCCAAAGCTAGACAGCTAGTGAACGACGCCTTAATAATCAGACTTCTTCCTTTTTCATCTGATTTATTAATAAAATAGCCTCAAACCATTGTCCTCTATAGACCGTCGTAAAACTACAAAAAAAAAAAAAAGTACACAAGCATTGCATTGGCAACAACGTTAGCTTAGCACGCTATACAGGTTCAATAAACATAAACAAAAAGCGTCTCATACAAAAAGAACATTTCGCTTACTAACATAATATGTACCTTCTTTACAACAACCATACTTACGGACAAATCTTGTCCAAGGATCATATAAGCACAACATTACAACGTAGGCGTCAGCCCGAGACGTTGTGCAGCCATACTGAACTGGCAAGGAAAAAATAAACCATGTCGCAAAGCGACCACAAGTGTTCGCTGTTAGACAGCACAAAAAGCCTTGCTGTAAAACTTACCAAAAGGCAGAATACTGTCTGAGCGGGACATGTGCGTTAATTGCGTCAAATATTTTAACGTGATTAATTTAAAAAATTAATTACCGCACGTTAACGCGATAATTTTGGCAGCCCTAATATATATATATACATATATATATATATATATATATATATCATAGTAGTGAAAGAAGTGATAGTATACTATTATACTATTATATATTATTTGTTATCAGATTACTCGTACTAACTAGTTAATCGATTACAAAAATAATTTTTCACCTTTTCCTTGTAGAGAGCGCGAGAGCGAGAGAGGCCACTTACAACATGCCACAAACAACTTCTAGGTATATTGTGTAGGTAATTCAGAGTGCAAAAGTGACATTTATCCGATTAATTCTTTAATTGGTCGGCCGATTAATCCATTATGAAAATAATTGTTAGTTGCAGGGGCTGTCTTTCTCATAAAAATTGGGCCAATTTTATATGTATGTCAATTGTAAAAAGAAAAAAAAGTATAAAGAATGCATGTCTGAAAAGAAAAGCAAGACATTGTTTTTGGTTTGAATAGCTCATTTTAGGGTCAAATTGGCCACTTGCGACCATTCTTCAAAAACTACTTAAAATCTTGCAACCATCTTTTAACTATGTACACGCCAAAATATCACATTGACATCGTGTTAAAAGTATTTTATAAATAGCCATACATACCATAAGGACGTGATCCAGGTTCCCGCTAATGGAATTCCACACTTTCAGGGTCAAGTTGTTGGCTGCTGTTATTACTGTCCTGTCGTGGCGGTCCCATGCCACCATGGTTACCTTCAGCTTGGTCACCTTGTCTTCTAATGGTGGCGGGTTGTACTTTCTAAAGAAAAGTCCTCAAATTGTTGTTTTCCAACCAGTAAATTGAGCTACACTTCAGTGTAAATCTTGAAAGTTAAAATGATTATGAATAGGTGGAAATTTCCTTGAAAAAAAAAAAACTAATGAGTCCCACATAACCAAAATACAGGTAGTCCCCGGTTTACGAACGAGTTCCGTTCCTGCGCTGGTGATGTAACCCGAATTTCCACGTCAGAAATCGGAATTAAACCTTTAAAAGTTTAAATAATTCAAAACACCCTCTAAATAAATAAAATTATCCAAATATATGTATTATACCTTATTGTACTGTTGCGTTTACAAGTAGCTGCTGATACAGCAATAAAAATCCACATAAACGATTAGCATGTATCAATTAGCGTCCGCGCATCATCAAAAACAATCACATAAACTCGCCCAAAATATTCGACCACAATTGAAAACGAACAATAAACAGTACAAAAGAGGTTACTGTATTTTTCGGACTATAAGTCGCACCTGAGTATAAGTCGCACCAGCCATAAAATGCCCAACAAAGAGGGAAAAACACTTATTTAAGTGGCACCGGAGTATAAGTCGCATTTTTGGTGAGATATTTACTTGATAAAATCCAACACATAGAACAGATATGTCATCTTGAAAGGCAATTTAAAATAAAAATACAATAGAGAACAACATGCTGAATAAGTGTACAGTATGATAATTTTACATTTTACAAGAACAACGAAATGCGAACGTGCACGGTATGTTAACGTAACATAGCTATTAAGAGTTACTCAAATAACTATAGCATTACTGCTAACAAGTTTACCAAACCATCAGTGTCACTCCAAAACACCAAAATAACATGTAAAATGATTTAATAATGTGTTAATAATTTCACACATAAGTCGCTCCAGAGTAAAAGTCGCACCCCCAGCCAAACTATGAAAAAAACTGCAACTTATAGTCTCGTATAATATATGTGGTATATACAGCCGTAACCTCTGAGTCTAAATCGTGTAAATCGAGTCCGTCGTAACCCAAGGACGACCTGTATACAGTTATTGCTCATATTTTGATGTTACGCATGGTTATAAATAGGGGCTTACAAAGAACTACACATACCCAGGTAATTTGGTCTGCATGTCAAGCAGGATGCTCTTCCAGCCTTGAGGCTGCAGTTGCCAGATTCGCGCTGTGCCATCCCTGCTGCCGCTCACGAACCTAATAGCGAGAAGAGAGAAAAAACCCCAAAACTAATTCATGAAAATGCCAAACAAACACCTCACGTCTACCAACTAATGTGTATACAGTTCAGCCGCCGAGTGAAAACAACATTACTTAAATTGGAAAAAACTGACATTGCGACTTTTTGGTAGTTTGCGATATATATTCCTATATTAGAATTAGAAGAATTTCCACCAGATGACTTGAATAGCTCTGTTTGAGAAGACTTTGGTGGACGCACTGTGACCACATTGTATTCATTAGAGATGTCCCAATCAGTTCATGTGATCGAAAATCGGGCCGGTCGCGCTATTTTACAGAGGATCGGAAATGGGTGAAAAGAATCGGGGGGTTTTCTGTTTCATTCTCGTACAGCCTCTTACCCTCCCTCCTGCTAAGCAGTGCGACCAAACTTTTTCTTGGTCACCAGTGCAGCTGGCATTTGGTACTTAAAGTTAATGATGACTGACAGGTTTGTAACTTTGATCTGGCCAGAGATGCCTTGGTAGCTCTACGATCAAAGGCACAAATATGTTAATCATTGTTCAACTTGGTACTGAGGGGCAGTTTACATGGCGACTCTGCGACACAAAGACTCAATGACTGAGTAGCAGAATGGCCTCGCGTGCATATGGTGTCGGCAAAGACGAAAAATTCTGAATCCTGCCTCCAAAGTGGAAGAATTCCATTGTGGGGGCTTGCTCTGCATGCATATCAAAAGCTTCCGCGGCGCCGATAACGTCAGCGGCGCTATTAAACATTAAAAACAGTCGGCATTAATTCACTGCTTTAATCATGTTTTTAAATTTAAATATGTTGAATGTTTCCATTTTTTGTGCCTTTTCGAGCAAAAGGAAAATGCCATTGCTTGGAGTGGGCGGGCATTATTTTTTTCCGGGCTGAGGAGTTTGGTGGGGTCAAAGTGCATCATTCGCTGTCGCCTTGTAAATCTGCACTGCCCCCTAAGACCTGGCATGAATACTAGATCGTTTTCAAGCAGAATTGCGACAATGTTCGAATGAAGACGGAACCATATAAATGCAAATTTGAAATTTTTCGTATTCTCGGAGAGTCACCATGTAAACGGCCCCTCAGTCTGAAGTGTGATGTGGCAACTCATTCATTATGTAAGTGAGAGACTGTTCTCGGCAGCTTGACAGTCAAAGCAAAAAAATAACCAAAAAAATTTCGGTATCGGATAGGGAGTCTTAAAATCGGGTGACTCGGGTGCAAAAATATGCAATCGGGACATCCCTAGTATTCATATAATACCATTTAATCCAGGCTAAGTGGGTTTATCTGTGAATGATGATTGGTGTAGGGATCCAGGAAGCCATGGCTGCATAATTGCTGCTTTTATGAAACAAAACAAAACAAAAACAAAAAAACCTATGTCCTGCTATGGGACTATTGCGCATGCGCACATTGCACTGACGATGTTCAAACGATATATTGTGCAGGCCTAATTCTGACAATTCAATTAAAATAAAGCTTTCCAAAATAAACTACAACAACTTTCCACGCAAGCTAGCAGTAAGAAACCTACCGGTCACTGCAGTGTGAGAACTGGATGCTGTCCACTTTGTCCTAGATGATGAAAAATACAGAGCCAGTGTGAAAAAGAATGCTCCAAATCATTGTATTTTATCTGCTACAAATGTTTTTTGTTTAGAATAGGGAGTTTATGATATCTGCACGATACTATAAATAAAGTTCTATGGAAGCTAGCTCTCCTATGAAGTGCCATGTGTCATTTATGCCTTTGTATTTAGGAAGGTTTCACCCCAAATAAAAGCCTAATACACCTGCCACTTATATAAATATAGAAGTTTACCTTTAATGTTTCATGAGTTTACTGACCGTATGAGACTCCAGTTCCGAGATCTTCTCTGGCTGTCCTGAACCAAAGTAGTAGACTCTGATGATGTGATCTGTGCTTCCTGTCGCCAGGAACATTCCGCCTGTACCCACAAAAATATCTTATATTTAGGATGGTATTTCGAACTCATCCAATGGTTTCCAATGTCCACAAGCTGAATTTGTAAAGAACGGTTTGAGAGTAAACAAATTCACCTGCACTAAAGGAGGAACACATCATCTGGACGCCAGGTCTGGAACGCTCAGTGAACTTACTTGGCCTCTGACTGGAAGCAAGGAAAAGTTGATGTCCCCAAAGAAGGGAAAAGTGCAATGACAACCATAGAACCAGAAATGAAACAAAGAAATATACTAATGCACAAGTACCACAATTCATTAAATATCAGGATGTGACAGTACCAAACACCTTACTGATAATTCTCCATTACTTTCTGTCAGATGTCAAAGGCCGAGTGGTTTTAAACTTTAAACCACTAGCAATAGAACAAGCACATTATTATTATTTCCAAGGTGAAAATGTAAAACTGTTTTTTTTTTTTTTTTAAGATCAACTATATTTTACAGGCTATTTGTTAATAATACCAATATTAATAATGATGCATAATAAAGAAAATAAGTATACACATTACAGCTGCGTCCTACCCGAACTTGAGTGTGCGTGCATCCCATTGCCAGAAACAGATGGTGCCGTCAGCACCCGTGGAGGACAGGTAACGCTTAGAGCCACTGCAAAGAGGAGAAAACTGCAAACACAAGCAGTTTACATTAGCTTGTTGATATAACAACTACCATAAAAAGTTAATATTATAAACAGTAAACCCCAGTTTATTGAGAGTTATGTGAAAATCAGCACAAAACAGATCAGCTTTTCTAGGCCTTTTATCAAATTTGCTTGCTTGTTTGTTCCAGAATGGCAACCAAATAAACATTAAGTCATGCTTGGGGACACTAAATTTGTACAGATGTGAACTCCTTACCTGTAGCGAAGTAATGGACGCTGCGTGACCCTCCAGCACGGCTAGGGGAGCGCACGTCTGCAAGCACCAAACGCGGATTGTCTTGTCGCACGATCCGGCGGCGATCATCGTGTTCTCATGGCTGACTGCCATGTCGGAGATCTCAGCAGCATGCCCGCGCAAGGTTGCTAGCAGACATCCGCTGTCAGTGCTCCAGATCTTTACCAAACAGTCGTCAGATCCCTGAAGACAAATGATACCATTCTTCAGACTTAAATGTTTTTATTCATTAATGAAGGTGACAAACAGTCAAACAGTATTACCCTTCACAACGGGATCAAAACAGACAAAAGCTGATACAGAAGAAAAAAAATGCAAGGAAAAATAATGACACAGGTTTGTAAAAAAGTTGTGCAGCACTGATCTATTCTCAAACCTTAAACCGTTGTCACGAAAATTTCAAAAGGTGCTAAAAAGCCGTATCAATGCTACACTTTGGTAACCTATTAGTTTGCTGCCCCTTACAGTCTAGACCTGTGGTTCTTAACCTGGGTTCAATCAATCAAATTTATTTATATAGCCCTTTACAAAAACCCGAAAGATCCTCAAAGTGCTTTACAACAAAGACAAACATAGTTTTTGATAAATAAAAGGCGGAAAGTATTATACAATAACATTAAGAAGAAAAAAAACAAAAGCAAAACACAGCACATCGCGATAAGTCAAAACAGCAAATAAAGTAATAAAACAGATAAAATCGGAAAACATTAAAAACCCCAAAAGAAATAAAACCAGGCTACCCTAGTCTGGGGAAAAGGCGAGTCTAAAAAGGTGTGTCTTTAACGGAGTTCTAAGGAGGCCTAGATTCGTAATGGTGAGGATTTCAAGGGGAAGGCTATTCAACAACCTAGGGGCAGCAACCGTCCCCCCACTGATTAAGTTTCGACCTCTGAACTTGCAAAAGAAGCTGGCCAGTAGAACGAAAAATCCTGTCAGAGTTACAGAGAGTTAAAATTTCCGATAAATAAGAAGTTTGATTGACCCTCAGGGTTCGGTGAGTAGGTCTCAGGTGTTTAGCGAAGGTAATGAAACTCAGAGCCCTATTTTCGTACGCAGATTAAATCTATCAAAAATGGCTTTTTAGACTAGTTTATGGACTGGTTTTGCTCCCAATTTACAGTGTTAATCCCCATTCCTTTTAATTGCTTGTCCTTGATCTGATGGAAGGAGGAACTGGTTTGCTCAGTGGAAGGTTGACTCGCACTTGGTATGAGGGAACACAACAGAAGCGTGGTCTTGAATTTTGACCTGTTTATACAACATGCTGTCAAAATGAGAAGAATTTTGAACAGGGATTTGCTAAATTATTACCTTGCTAGCTATATCGGTTTTGAAATTGAAAAAAAAAAAAAGCTTTATTATCCAATTCCGAAGGGTTCGGTGAATCCACATCTGAAACTTGTGGGGTTTGGTCTTCGGTGCCTTCAGCAAGGTTAAGAACACTGGTCTGGACTCACACATCCGTGCAAAAAAAATCATCGAAAAGATGGCTCGTGTCTAGGAAACTACCAAGTCGGGCCATTCTTATCTCAAAGCATCACCATATAATTTCCGGACTATAAGACGCTACTTTTTTCATTTTGAATCCTGCGGCTTATAGTCCAGTGCGGCTTATTTGTTGATTTATTTGGGTTAATAGGTAACACTTTATTTGACAGCGATGTCATAAGATTGTCACAAGACCGTCATAATTATGACACTTAACATGGGCATTACTGAATGCTTATGATAGATGTCATTCAGTGTCAGCCGGCAAATGATGTCACCAACTCCCTTTATGACCAGCTCAGATCTTTTACCTCCATTCAAAAGTGAGCCAGATGACACTAAAAGACAAATGTTATACGCATTAATTAATCCTATGACAGTGTCATGTCATAATTATTAGAGCTGGGAATCTTTGGGCACCTAACGATTCGATTACGATTCAGAGGCTCTGATTCGATTATAAAACGATTATTGATGCACCCCCCTTCTTTTTTTAATGTTTTGTACATTAGCTCCAAAATTGTTCAAAAATCCTCTCAGGCTAAACCAAACTACTATTTTAGTATCAAGTTAACATATAACATTAAACAAATATACAAAAATAACAGTAAATAAAATACTCCAGTCCCCATTCTGTATTAGCAGCTTTAAACTACATTCAATTAATTTAATGTAGTGAATCAACCGTTACAGTTGTTAAAATTGCTCCCTTTATTCCATAATTTCCCTTCTGTCTACTTTTGACTTTTTAAAGTTTAAAAACGGTTTCATCATTTAAAGATAGATTCAAGACAAGATTTTGCCGATTTAGGAGTATTTTAGCTAAAAAGTTAATCAGGTTCGCTACAACAGAGCCTTCTCGAAAAGTCTACAGCTTTAGGATGGCGGCTGTTTACTAACAACGGCAAGTCTGTCATTTCGCATCTCTGTTCAATAATAAATGTTCTAACACCGCCGTCTGTCATTTTGCATCTAGTTCTACATATATATGATATCTACTGTAGCCGTATGTTTGTAGCAACTAGCAACTGGGCGTTGTTTGTAGCCGCTGTCGGCCCGAGTCAGGTATGATTAGAGGTGTGCAAAATTTCCGATTCTTAGATTATTCGCGATTCGGCCGTGGAAGATTCGAGAACGATTCACAAACATCCAAATTCCGATTATTGAAATATGCCAAGTAAAGCAGAAGTACGACACACTCAGCGCGCCGCGCGGTGTTCGGTGCGCAATTAGGGACGGAGCGAGAGTAGCTAAACATCATGCTTCTCATTACCCGGCCCCTCGGGTAACGCCAATGCTCAACTCACGGCTCTAGCTCAACTCATGCCACGAGATAAAAAAAATTTAAAAAAAAAAAAAAAAAAAAACATACCTGACTGCTGCCGAAAAGCTGCTACAAGCCGCATTATGTTACGGCAGATATCATTTATATAGGACTAGATGCATTATAGCCGGTATCGTTACCAGCACATCTACAAAAAACTAGATGCGGGCGTTAGTAACGGCCGCCATCTTAAAGCAGTACACTTCCCTGCAAGGCTGTTGTTGCGAACCTTCCAAGCGAACCTAATTAACTTTTTATCTAAAATACTCATAAATCGGTAAAATATTGACTTGAATCTATCTTTAAAATAGCTTTAAAACTTTTACATGTTGAAAGTAGACAAAAGAGAAAGTATGGAATAACAGGAGCAATTTTAACAACTTTAACGGTTGATTCACAACATTAAATTAATTGAAAGTAGTTTAAAGCTGCTGATATAGAATGGGGACTGGAGTTTTTTTATTTACTGTTATTTTTGTATATTTGTTTACTGCTATATGTTAACTTGATATTGAAATAGTAGTTTGGTTTAGCCTGAGAGGATTTTTGAACAATTTTGGAACTAATGTACAAAACAAATTAAAAAAAAAAAAAAAAAAAAAAAAAAAAAAAAAAAAAGGAGTGGGGTGCATCAATAATCGTTTTATAATCGAATCGGAGCCTCTGAATCGTAATCGTAATCGAATCGTTAGGTGCCCAAAGATTCCCAGCTCTAGGTATGATTGTTTTTTTGTTTTTTTTTCATCTAGCGGCATGAGTTGAACATAATATTTACTCTCGGTCCGTTCCTCATTGCATCCCAAAGACCACGCTGACTGTGTTTTACTTCCGCTTTACCTGGTATAATTCAATAATCGGAATTTGGATGTTTGTGAATCGTTCTCAAATCTTCCACGGCAGAATCGCGAATAATCTAAGAATCGGAAATTTCGCACGCCTCTGATAATTATGATTGTCTTATGGCGCCACTGTCAAATAAAGACTTACCAAATACCATAACTAGCAATTAATGAAACAACTGGAACAGTAACTAAAGAAATAACTAGCACAGAACATGAATTTTGATTGTTATTTACATCTGTAGTGCTATAATGCATGTTAGCAGCCATGCTGGATGACAAAATAAAACTTCTTGAAGCAGTCAAGCTTTGCAGCCAATTGGTTCAAAGCTTCATGGTGGTTCATTTGGTCTCATGACAGTCTTATGATGCCGCTGTCAAATAAAGTGTTAACGGTTAATATATTTTGTGGAAAATATCCAATAATAAACCCTACTCACTCCGCGCCATATTGTCCGTCTACTCGTCGTGTTGACGCATTACCGCTACGTAAATTCCTCCTATTAAGGCGTGTTTTTCTGCTCGTTAACATTAATAATCAAAATGGTGAAGGCGTGTGTGGCGGTTGGTTGCAATAACAGAGAAGATAGACGGAGAGACTTGAAGTTCTACCGTATTCCAAGAGACCCGGACAGGAGAGCGAGATGGACTGCTGCAATTCGACGAGAAAACTGGGCTCCAAACGATTACCACAGATTATGTAGTAGTCATTTTATATCTGGTAAGATGCATTTAATATATATTTAGAGGGTTTTGGGCTGACAACCACAATTAAGATCATTGCGAGGCTAATCGCCAACAACATACAGTGTCAAATTCAAGATGCTTATTTCTTCCACCATCATTACATTTTGAATAATATTTAGCTGGTACCAAGTGAAAGAAGCTGGCCTCGTCTATGGATCATCAGTTAAACAGGTGTGTCCAAACCTTTTGCAAAGGGGGCCAGATTTGGTGTGGTAAAAATGCGGAGGGCTACCTTGGCTGATTTACATAGGACAATATATTTAAACAAATTTTAGCAAGCCCTTCTGTGTGTCACATTTGCTTTATTTATTTTTTTTTATTCATAATTTCAATAGTCTCGTCTTTGTGGCGTTCTCTTTCGACACTCGGGCTCTTGCGAAATACTGCCGCTGTGATATTAAACTAGCTTCAAGTTGCTATGATTTCTCGCTGCGTATCTTCCCTGTAATGTTGTCGTACATGTCAGCGTGTCTTGTTCGGTAATATCATTATCGCGTCACATCGAACTCTTTGAAAACAGCGACTGTCTCTTTGCAAATGAGGCAGACACAGTTGTTGCGTGTTTTATTGAAGAAATAGTCCAATATCCACCTATCCTTGACGCGTCGGCCATCGCAGTCAACTTTTTTTTTTTTTTTTTTTGATTGCCGCCATTTTAGAAATCACACGGGGTAATGATACTTTGAGTGCTGCTCTTAAAGTTTTTCAAACTTTCGTGAGAATAGGCTGATTTTGTGTGGACAACATAGTTGTAGATATCAGGGTAGCAGATGTCAGGCAGAGACGGCGAAGACAGCTGGTCGAAAAATATCGATAGACTGAAGCTTTTCCACATAACGCCTTTTATGCAACGCATCCAATGAGTTTACAGCGTCTGAAAGCACCGGGGCTTCCATGAATTGCACTATAAATTGCACGACAAATTGAAACCATTGAGAATACGGATAAACAAAGACAGACAATATGGCGGCCGGATACAGCGACACGTCATTCTGTGACGTTGGTGAGTAGGGTCTATACAGTGAAGACAGCTGCGGCTTATAGTTCAGTGCGGCTTTCCTATGAACAAATGCCATTTTTATAACAAATTCGTTGGTTGGGGGCTTATAGTCAGAAGCGCACAGTCCGAAAATTACAGTAATTATTAAGCGTGATCATTAGCTTACAGCTCCATTGGTCAAACAATATAAATTAAACATACACTGTATGTATGTTACGTACATTTGTCATAAAGCAAAATGATACAAATATGATGACCAAATGAGACTGCAAACAGGCGGGGAGGAGAAGAGAAATTGAAGGAGACAGATGATGAACGTTAATTCTGGCATTCATCCAGCAAGTGCCTCTGTAGAAACATTCTCACTTGCCAGTTCTGAGGAGGAAAAGCGGGAAAAAAGCAAGAGGGAGGGGGTGGCGTAAGGGAATGGAACAAAGGAGTGGCTGCACGGGAGAAGAAAAAAAAGGCAAATGCAAGCGAGTCTAGGAAATGTACAAAGTGACGAAGTCAATCTAGAATTCCCCCACATGCCTAACCACCCCCTCTTTCTCACTCTGCGACCATTTTAAGATATAAAAGCTGCAAATGAAAGGAGGCAGCATTTGTTTAACAAACCATAATAAAAGATATGCATAATTCGTACAAAATACAAAGAGGGACGTCACACCGCTACTGCGGCCATGGGTCATCACCATTCACACTTACAACCTTTGAGTATGAAACAAAAAAAACGAAGCTACCATTTCAATTTTTTGATGACACAAATGCAGGGAAATACAATGTCGCACAACATTTTACTCACAACATTTGTCAGTGCAACCACCACCACAATGGATTTTTGGCAAAGGAAAAATACTGTAATGCCATTGCAAAATAGGTAACAATATAGCCTGTCACTTCAGTATACTTAACGTCTTTTCACAATAAAGCTATCAAACACAGGGTCTCAAAAAGTGATCATACAGATCTCTTACTTTAGTACCATAACACTCAAAAGCAATATGACCCTGGTCTGTATTTTGCTCTGTTTAACAACTTCATCCACAAGTACATCCACACAGACACTTACTGTGAATATGCGACGTCCAGTCCTGTCGAATGTGACGCAGTAGACTGAGGAAAGGTGTCCCAGGATCCTCTTATGCATCTTCATATGCTGATAAACTGCAGTTGGCACCAGCTGGCGCAAGCGGTAAGATCCGTTTAGCCGCCGACCATGACTTGTTTCCACTGGGACAGCGAATAGAAGGATATATGACAAGCGAGGACGTAAAGTCTCCACCAAGCCTTCAATGTATTTTTTGACCACATCTTTAATTTTGTCCTGTTTAGCTACAGTGTTCAGGCAGTGTTTTAATTCATGATTCTGGCATAGTTCTACAATGAATACATTTATTCATAATTGCTTATTGGTAACAGTAACCAGAAAGCAAAATTGCATAGACTCTCAGTGAATAGAATACTATTGTTTTTGAATGAAAGAAAATCAAAGGCGTTCTTTACCAATGTTTGCTGGGCTTCCATAGATGATAGGAGGCTCTGGCGGTCTCCCGCAGTGAAGCGCTGCCAGCGCTGAACCCTTCCATACAACATGCTTGCAACCTGGGCGACAAAACAAAAGATGTGAAAAACTCAAAAATTTTAGAGCCCCTACAGTGCTGGCCAAAAGTATTGGCACCCCAGCAATTCTGTCAGATAATGCTCAATTTCTCCCAGAAACTGATTGCAATTACAAATGCTTTGGTAGTAATATCTTCATTTATTTTGCTTGCAATGAAAAAACACTAAAGAGAATGGGAAAAATAATAAATCATAATCATCATTTTACATGAAACTCCAAAAATGGCCCAGACAAAAGTATTGGCACACTTTGAGAAATCATGTGATGCTTCTCTAATTTGTGTAATTAACAGCACCTGTTATTTACCTGTGGTGGCAATCACTAAATCACACTTGCAGCCATTTCAAATGGATTAAAGTTGACTCAACCTCTGCCCTGTGTCCTTGTGTGTACCACATCAAGCATGGAGAAAAGAAAGAAGACCAAAGAACTGTATGAGGACTTGAGAAGCAAAATTCCGAGGAAGCATGGGCAATCTCAAGGCTACAAGTCCATCTATAAAGACCTAAATGCTCCTGTGTCTACCATGCGCAGTGTCCTCAATAAGTCTAAAGCCCATGGCACTGTGGCTAACCTCCCTAGATGTGGACGGAAAACCAAAATTGACGAGAGATTTCAACGAAAGATTGTGCGGATGGTGGATAAAAAAAACCTCGACTAACATCCAAACAAGTTCAAGCGGTCCTACAGTCCGAGGGTACAACAGTGTCAACCCGTACTATCAGTCGGCGTCTGAATTAAAAGAAACTCTATAGTAGGATACTCAGGAAGACCTCACTTCTGACCCAGATACATTAAAAAAAAGCCAGGCTGGAGTTTGCCAAAACTTATCTGAAAAGGCCAAAAATGTTTTGGAGGAATGGTCTCTCGTCAGATGGGACAAAAGTAGAGCTTTTTGGGAAAAGGCATTGACATAGGGTTTACACGAAAAAAAAAAAGAGGCCTTCAAAGAAAAGAACACGGTCCCCACAGTCAAACATGGCAGAGGTTCCTTGATGTTTGGGGTTGCTTTGCTACCTCTGACACTGGACTGCTTGACCGTGTGTGCATGGCATTATGAAGTCTGAAGACAACCAGCAAATTTTGCAGCATAATGTAGGGTCCAGTGTGAGAAAGCTGGGTCTCCCTCAGAGGTCATGGGTCTCCCAGCAGGACAATGACCCAAAACACACTTCAAAAAGCACTAGAAAATGATTTGAAGGAAAGCACTGGAAACCTCTAAAGTGGCCAGCGATGAGTCCAGACCTGAATCCCATAGAACACCGTGGAGAGATCTAAAAATGGCAGTTTGGAAAGGGCACCCTTCAAATCTCAGCGACCTGGAGTAGTTGGCCAAAGAAAAATGGTCTAAAATTCGAACAGAGCATTGTAAGAATCTCGTTGATGGACACCGGAAGCGATAGTTCGCAGTTATTTTGTCTATCGGTTGTGCTACAAAGTATTAGGCCAGGGGTGTCCAAACTTTTTGCAAAGGGGGCCAGATTTGGTATGGTAAAAATGTGGGGGGCCGACCTTGGCTAACGTCCTTTACGTAGAACAATATATTTAAGCAAATTTTAGCAAGCCATTCTGTGTGTCACATTTGCTTATTGTTTTTTTTTTGGTTTTTTTTAATTAATAAGTTCCACTATCTCGCAACCAGCCTTTGTGACGTTCTCTTTCGACTCTCGGGCTCTTGAGAAATACTGCTGCTGTAAAATTAAACTAGCTTCAAGTTGCTTGAATTTCTCGCTACGTATCATCTCGGTAACCTTGTCGTAAATGTCAGCATGTCTTGTTTGGTAATATCGCCTCACATTGAACTCTTTAAAAACAGAGACTGTCCCTTTGCAAATGAGGCCGACACAGTTGTTGCGTAGTAGTCCAATTTCTACCTATCGTTGACGCAGTCAACTTTCTTGTGTTGATTGTCGCCATTTTAGAAAATTGGGAATAAAGGGTCACACGGGGTAATGTTGCTTAGAGTGCTGCTGCCTTTTAGTGGGTAAATGAGGAGCAGCATTTAGTGTGTAAGCTACTTCATATGCTAGTAGCAGTACTGCTGACCAATTTATTAAGTCTATGTGTGGGCCAGACGTTATTGATTTTATGACAGAGGCTGGGGGCCGGATGAAATCTGACCAAGGGCTGCATTTGGCCCCCGGGCCGGACTTTGCACATGCCTGTTAGGCTGAAGGTGCCGATAAATTTGTCCGGCCAATTTTTTGAGTTTTCTGTAAAATGATAATGATTTCATTTTTTTTTTAATTCTCTTTTGTGTTTTTTCATTGGAAGCACAATAAATGAAGATATTACTACCAAAGCATTTGTAATTACAATCATTTTCTGGGAGAAATTAAGCATTATCTGACAGAATTTCAGGGGTGCCAATACTTTTGGCCTGCACTGTATGTGTATGGGGAAGCCGTCCGATTCCCTTGAAGTCAGACAATGAACAACTGTGTCTTACTACTACTACTACCTAGTGTAATAGTACGACCTGAAACTAGCAATCAAGGATATGGACAGCTATCCACTAAGCCATTTGAGCAAGCACCCTTACTTTTGCTTGTACGGAGGAGATTTTGCCGACCCGCTCCTAGCAGGCTAGTTAGTCCTGGCACGCTGGCTGGGACATCCCGCTCCAGCAGAGGACAAACCCTGGAGCACACGTGCAGCAGATGCTCAGGACTGATGTGGCGGTACAGCTTCACCTACACGATAGCACATAAAAACACAATTAGATGTGCTTGCTCTAGGGCACATTTTTAGAAACAAACTTAAACTGTGTAGGCTGCCATTAATCATTTTAAAACTGCATTATTTTTACCACCTTAAAAGAAAATGAACGCAACATAAACAACATTAGATAATACACTATGTTTGGAATACAACTTTGCAGACGCTCCCAATGTGACATTTAACATTTCGTAAATCATGTATATTGCATTTGTATTCATATTTTCTTCTTGACAACATGGTGAGGGAATAAAATGTCATGTCATTTCAAGTACCGTATTTTCGAACTATAAGTCGCAGGGTTTTTTTTCATAGTTTGGCTGGAGGTGCGACCTATACTCAGGAGCGACTTATGTGTGAAATTATTAAAATATTATGATATCATTTCACTTGTTATTTTGGTGTTTTTGGAGTGATACTGATGGTTTGGTGAACTTGTTAGCATGTTCTTTTTGCTATAATTTTTTTAATAGCTATGTTACGTTAACATACCGGCCACGTTCGCAGTTTGTTGTTCATGCATCTTGTAACATTATCATACTGTCCACTTATTCAGCATGTTGTTCTCTATTGTATTTTTTTTAATTGCCTTTCAATATGACATATCTGTTATATGTGTTGGATTTTTATCAAGTAAATTTCCCCCAAAAATGTGACTTGTACTCCGGTGCGACATATTTGTTTTTTTTCCTCTTCGTTGAGCATTTTATGGCTGGTGCGACTTATACTCAGGTGCGACTTATAGTCCGAAAAATACGGTACAGTACTAGTCAAACCTTGAAAATGCAACATAAATCCCAAAAACATTTAAGGAATTTCAGGGATGTATGGGAAACGCATAATTTACGCTATAACGTAAACACAGTATACAGAACATGATCTTATTCTGTATCAAGAATTGTATGCATTGTGTTCCATTCAAAACAAAAACTGGTTGTAAATCAAAATGATTATACTGTATTACATTTGATTCACTATTTAGTCTAATTCATAAGTATGCAAATGTACATTCACTAAGTACAATCTCAATACATTATTTTTGTATCTAATACCATAAATACACTGCTATATTACTAGAGAGTGTTGACAGTAAATTGATTTCTTCAAAATGTGACAACCGTCATTATTTAATATTTTCATAAGTACATCAAAGTGGGTGTTCCTGACCATACATGACAACACAAAATTAGCACGGTAAACACACACATGCAACGCAGACACACTTTGTCCATTCTCTTATCAATGCCTTAACAGTCTGTGTAACACACACGCGCATACAATTACTGACCGCCCATAATTACATCCAACATCATTGCTGCTACAGGAGACGTGATCAGCGTATCACAATATACACCCCCCCCACACACATACTTTGATGCCATTAACAATTTTCTCCACGCATAATGGCTCCCTGCACATAACTGCAAAAGAAACCATCTCCATAACGGTCACACTTCATGCAGAGCAGCACCGAAAATCAAATGTATTGGTTGAAATACATAATGTGAGGATGGTTCGGCAGTCACAAAAAACATTTACCCAAATAACTTGCTCAACTGTACGTTCCCTTCTTGTGTTTTATTGGTAAATATGTGCCTTTCACTTAATTAATGCATTATAACTAATTAACCCTAATTAATGTTGGTATTTAATACCCCATTGCATCCCTCTAGGCTGCAGTAAATGCACAATCCACTTGAGAGGTAGCAAAGCAAAAACAACATATCTAAAAAATTTGCAAGCGCAGTGTGGCATGTAACATTGCTTTCTCTTAAAAATGAAAAGCATCGGCGGTATTTTTCAAGAGAAAATCAAAAAGGCCTTTGATTGACAGGCAGTGGGAGGGGTGCGGGAAGAGCGAGGGAACATTTCCAAATACTTTAAAATTCCATAAACATTAAAACGTTCACCTTCTAACCATTCATGTAGAGATATATGTAGAATGATTGTGTGAGTGCAGTGCATTAAAAAAAAAAAAAAAAAATATTGCCATTGCTCAGGATAACTAATTTAGAAAAAAAAAAAAAAAAAATCGAAAAAGAACAAAATGTGCATTGTACATAGGTAAATAAATTAACCATATGGACATTGGTGAATTCTCTCTACGGCCTTAAAATGCCAGAATCCTTGCATTGGGGAATTTTATTAGCATAATTACCATACTAATTAAGGACAATAATTGTAAATAGACAAATTAGCAGCAACAGCTCATCTGTAAGGATTTGTAGTTCAGAACCAGAGGATCAAAATAGTCCTGATGTGAGAAAATGCAAAAATGTCAAGAATTTGTTACATACCTACTTTTCAGTAATTGTCAAGGTATCCTTGAGCAAGGCATCAAGCCCATGAGTAGGTGATGTAAAAACTTTAAAAAAAAAAAAAAACTAGTTTTAATCTGCCATGTCTCCTTGCAAACCAGCATGTTATTTTGTTCTCTTCATGTGAACTGCAACAGCAGAGTGGGAGTCGACTTTCCCCCCGAAAGTGTGTAAAACATTTCTTGAAAATAATAAAAGAAAGAGTTGCACTTTACCTCTCATCCCGTCCAAAATAACAAAACCTTCAGTGGAAAACAAAAAAAGGTACATCCAGGAACGCATTCCTTCCTTCAGAGGGAGTGGCATCTGCTAATCCGGATTAAATCCAAATATGAATTTGAATTAAAAACATGTCAAATAATCCAGTTTGGAGTTGAGTCAGAGTGTTGTGTGCATGAAGCAAGCTGGTGAGTGAGAGACGGTGCTCCAAGTCCAGCCTGCTTGCCTGCCTTCCTTCCTCCTGCACCCACAACACTCGTGACGTAGCAACAATTCCACGCGTTTAAACTCCACTTTCCCCTTCAAGGACCTGCGTGGGACACCACCTGGGTGAGGATGGCAGGTCCTGACCCCCTAGAAAATGCTCATCTAAAGTCCTGTTATTTTCATTCACGAAAAAACACACATATACACACATTTTAAGGTGTTTTTCCTGCAAGCATGAGGGGAAAATGCGGGAAATTCAATTCGTAAAGTTGCCGTGTGAAACTTTCTCCCATCAAAAGAGAAGCTCCCTTACCAGATCGTCATACGTCCCGGGGTGTTCTTGCCCGGTCCAATCTAGCCTCTTGGGCAGCAGCTAATGACGAAGAAAGCCACAAAACATTTTAAATTATTATCATATTTAAAAAGTGATGGTTTAAAGATATGTCCACAAGAAGTGAAGCAAAAAGGGGCAACATTGCAGCGCCCGCGCATCTCTCCACTCCACGTACCTCCTTATCCTCCACCTCCCTTATCAGCGTCTGAAAATGGATTAAAAAAAGACAACATGACGCCTCATGGCCGCCTTGATATGCTCTAAATGAGCTCTCTAATTCCCCAACACCAACCTCGGCTGCTTCATGGCAGGGTCCGGCTTCGAGAAAGCGGGCGATTAGGAAGTAGAGCTCTGGTGTCGGTCGGAGGGGAGAGAGAAGAAGAACGGGGGAGCTGCGTTACAACAGGGCGCCGAACGCGGGGAGGGAGAAGGGGGGACATAAACGACAACCTCGGCCCGCTCCCTGAGCTCCGCTACTCACCAGAAGTCAGTTGCGCGAGGTGCGGCCTGTCTGAAGCCATGTTGTTGGCGTGCTTCGGCGGGGGCAGCGCCGAAGCCGGAGCCGGGCCGCTGGGTGTCGGTGGCTGCCCTGTAGCTGTCACTGTTTATCCACCAGGAAGAGGCTGCCTCCATTCAGGCGCTTGAAAACAGTCCCGGCTCCTCTCCGCTCAAAGTGCTCCTCCGCGCAGTACCGAGTCTAGTGCCCCCTGACCGGGTTTGCCTGCCTCAAACAACCGTAAATGCCGGTATGGCAAAATATACACAGACACGGGCTCACACTATGGAAAAAATATTAATATTATTAGTGAAATTGTAATATTCATTCGGTGTTCTTAGCCTGTTCCCCCTCCCCCTCCAAAAGGGAAAGCGCGAGCAGTACGCGGAGGGATATACGCGTGTTTCACGCAGAGGCCACTGTAGAGGAGGTTGAAATGGCAGCCTTGCTGAGAACGAGAGAATTTTTTACTTTAAATTGGTCGATGCGTTACGTTTAGACGACATTTGACGAGTTAAGAACTAATATTGACTATTAATTGAGCTGCGGAGGTATTCAATCTTTTAATGTTAAGACTTATAACATGGCTGCCGAATCCGCGCGCGAGGTTAGCCGTTTCCTTAAAAGCCAGCTAGGTGCTGACGCAGGTTTGCGTTTAGTCAGTATTTATTTTGTTTTTACTTCAAGCATATGTCTCGCTAAAACGCTAGTCATCCAAGGGGGCAAGTCTTTTTCGCCGCCTGACGTTAAAATGGGGGAAGGGTTGTTGTCAGAAGCAGAGGGGGCAACATCGCAAATTAATGATCAAGGAAACGTCGTGAGTTGGTGGAACAGATTCAACAGAATGCAACATTTTGTCAATTATTACGGACCACGACAATGTCCGTGTTTGCTGAAGCAGTTTAAGTTAATAAGAAGTGAATTAACACAAGTTTGCACATACAAAATCAGCTGATAAGTATTTTCACCCCGTGTGCTGTAAATAATCACAGATCTAAAGCTTCAAAGCCTTGCTCAAGGGCATATTCCGTCAGCTGTCCTCGGTAAGCAAAGTCAGATCCTTTAGAATTCCATCGTAGATTTAATTCTTTCAGGTTTTCCATTTGTTTCAGGTTTCAACCCTGTAAGATCCATGCACGAAAGTCCTTTCTGACAAGTTGTTGCAAAGTGAGTCACTTTCTTATCGACAAATTGTTTATTTCATATATTATGTGTGACACCTGACAGGATCAAGAAGTATCCAAGTCCTAGAAAAAAAAAAATGAAGCACCGGTCTTGATTCGTGTTTCAAGGTGTTTCACTATGGTAGGTGGTGTGGCAATATCAATCTGAAAAATAAAAGTCACTGTGAATACAACACGCTAGGAAATCCCTTATTTCCCGAAGCTCTCATCCCAATCTATCAAGAGAGAATATCTCTTGTAGGCATTTGCCGGTATGATAACCTTAAGCCAAAATTTCATGGTATCACTGTATTGCAATTACAGCACTAAAATTTGTTACTTTGAGATATTTGGGTGTAAAAAAATCAATTGAACAGGATTATTATTTTTAAAAACATTAGCAAATTGGAACATAAGTATAATGTTAAAAATATATATATACATACGTATATATTCTAAATAAAATTAAAATAAATGCAGTCCTTTTGGTAAGCCTAAGCCCACAGCTCATCATTATTACCATCAGAACAAAAATATTTTCCATAAAAAGCACATGCGTATAGCTGGTTTCATGTTTACGTTATACATACACAAAAACAAACACAAAAAACACTGAAGGTTTTACCACCGCTAGACACACTAAACACGCTGGAAGTTAACTCACGTAACTGGTGGGAAACATTCCTGACAGTGCTTACTAACCTTTAATTTTGTATACACTACCGTTAAAAAGTTTGGGGTCTAAGCGACCCCAAATTTATGAACCGTAGTGTACGTAATAAAAAATCCCATATGATACACTACGGTTCAAAACCGACCCCAAACTTTTGAACGGTAGTGTAAATGCGAAATTATATTGGCGATATTGCCTCCTCGGAAGTCACCCTACGCAAGTATGTTTTATATGTTGGCTGGCCCTCCTCTACTAAGCCGCGGCCGTCTGTAACTTTTCTGTAGCCGAAGTATTCCCATACAAGCGATCTCGTTTTCTTTAAAGGGTGGAAAAAGTTCAGGGGTTTCACCTCCACCAGTTATCGTGTAGCACAGCTGACTCACTGACACTAAGCAACAACCGGTGGAGGAGGGTTGGGCCTTGCATTTCCAAGCAAGGGATTTCTCCAAGCATTTTTGGGACATAAAAAATAGCTAATTCCTTAGGGACGGTTTGAAGGAAAAGTTTTGCAGTTTTGAAATCTTGACGTTTTCATACCACGGTATGACAATAATGCACTAGTAACAATGAACTGTTTTACTCATCAGCGCTAATATTTTGGCCCGTCACAGTTATATCAACTTATCGTTCAATATATGAAAAAGGCGCGATAGTTTTTTTCTGGACTCGATAAATCGTTAACACGCATCATCAAAATTAGTTGGGCTTTTCTTTTGTGAAGTAGCTCTCGTGCAACACCGTTATTTTTTCCTGATGTTTAATATTTCAGTGCAATTTATGTGAACAGAACTTATTCACTGCCATTGACAGCGATAAATGTCTTTTCCATTTTGACTGGAAACATTGGAAGTGATCCAGTTCAAATAGATTGGGTGTCTATAGGTGTCAATGGCATTGAAACATTAGTATTCACTTTCAGCCTCTCAGTTAAAATGGGTAGGATGTCTGTCGTTGTCAGTGGCAGTGGGTCAGCATCAATATATTCAGAAGTAACGTTAATTTGAATTATTATGCTGCATACCATTAAATATGACCTATACCACCAGCAGCAGAAAAAATATTTACTATAGTTTATCATAATAATTTCTGGGAAAGTATAAAATGATCCCTAAAAATGTATCAGGCCTAAATGTACAATTGTGCTGCATCATAAAAAGAAACAAAGACACATGCAATGCTTTATGACTCAATGAAGAACTTCAAGATGATACAGTGTGATGATTAAAGACAGTTTCAGGAATTAGTAACTCTTGGCAGTCACTCCTTGTGTGCGCCTACTTGTGTGCTGCTTCAAGGGTCCTGAATGACTTGCAGTAAGTAGTTTCAAAGAGTTACTCAAAATTAATCAATTTGGTGCCCGTTCACCTTATTCTATTCACTTTCATAAATATTGGAAAGTAAAAATGAATGGAAACACCAGAAATTTGAAAAAAGGCTGAAAATTAGCATGGATTGTTGTATGATTATCAATCAAATGAAGCTACTACTTAGCATAAGCACCGGATACATGTGTAAAACTTCAAAGGTTTTTAGCAACCTCTAAATATTAGCAGTACCTATTGTTATGGACCAAATATGAAAATTGGAATGTTAATTGCTCACAGTCGTGACCCCCATAGCCACAGGGAGGCAGCCTCTCTCTCTAATCACATTTATGTGTTGATAATGGAATTTCATCTAGCTGCTTTTTAGAAATTAATGAAGTCATGAGCTGAAGAAACCACTACTCAACGTTCACATAATCTCACAATAAATCATGCTGATTCATGTCAAAACAGTGAGGTAATGTACAGTTGTGGTCAAAAGTTTACATACACTTGTGAAGAACATAATGTCATGGCTCTCTTGAGTTTCCAGTTATTTCTACAACTCTGATTTTTCTCCGATAGATTGGAACAGATACTTCTTTGTCACGAAAACATTCATGAAGTTTGGTAGATTGGAACAGATACTTCTTTGTCACGAAAACATTCATGAAGTTTGGTTCTTTTATGACTTTATTATGGGTTAACAGAAAAAGTGATGAAATCTGCTGGGTCAAAAATATACATACATGGATCTGAAAAAGCGAATCATTGACTTGAACAAGTCAGGAAAGTCACTTTGAGCCATTTCAAAGCAGCTGCAGGTCCCAAGAGCAACAGTGCAAACGTTTGTAAGTATAAAGTGCATGGCACTGTTTTGTCACTGCCACGATCAGGAAGAAAATGCAAGCTATCACCTGCTGCTGAGAGAAAATTGGTCAGGAGGGTGAAGATTCAACCGAGAATCACCAAAAAGCAGATCTGCCAAGAATTTGAAGCTGCTGGAACACAGGTGTCAGTGTCCACAGTCAAGCGTGTTTTGCATCTCCATGGACTGAGAGGCTGCCGTGCAAGAAGGAAGCCCTTGCTCCGAAAGCGGCACCTTAAGGCTCGACTGAAGTTTGCTGCTGATCACATGGACAAAGATAAGACCTTCTGGTGGAAAGTTCTGTGGTCAGACGAAACAAAAATCGAGCTGTTTGGCCACAATGCCAAGCAATATTTTTGGAGGAGAAAAGATGAGGCCTTTAACCCCAAGTACACCACGCCTACCGTCAAGCACGGTGGTGGTAGTGTTATGCTGTGGGGCAGTTTTGCTGCCAATGGAACTGGTGCTTTACAGAGAGTAAATGGGATAATGAAGAAGGAGGATTACCTTCAAATTCTTCAAGATAACCTAACGTCATCAGCCCGAAGATTGGGTCTTGGGCGCAGTTGGGTGTTCCAACAGGACAATGACCCCAAACACACATCAAAAGTGGTAATGGAATGGCTAAATCAGGCTAGAATTGAGATTTTCGAATGGCCTTCCCAAAGTCCTGACTTGAACTTGTGGACAATGCTGAAGAAACAAGTCCATCTCAGAAAGCCATCAAATTTAACTGAACTGCACCAATTCTGTCAAGAGGAGTGGTCAAAGTTTCAACCAGAAGCTTGTGGATGGCTACCAAAAGCGCCTAATTGAAGTGAAAATGGCCAAGGGACATGTCACCAAATATTAGCGCTGCTGTATGTATATTTTTGACCCAGCAGATTTGATCACTTTTTTCTGTTCACCCATAATAAAGTCATAAAAGAACCAAACTTCATGAATGTTTTTTGTGACAAAGAAGAATCTGTTCCAATCACTCTATCAGAGAAGAATCAGAGTTGTAGAAATAACTGGAAACTCAAGAGAGCCATGACATTATGTTCTTCACAAGTGTAAGAAAACTTTTGACCACAACTGTACATTATGTATCATGATACTTGACATCCTTAGGACATGGTAAAAATCTCACATGCTGTACTCAAGTAGAAGTAGTAATATTTAAAATATATATACACTGCTGGCCAAAACTATTGACACCCCTGCAATTCTGTCAGATAATGCTAAATTTCTCCCAGATTGCAATTACAAATGCTTTGGTAGTACCGTAATATCTTCATTTATTTTGTTTGCAATGAAAAAAGAGAAAAGAGAATGATTTTTAAAAAATCATTATCATTTTACACAATACTCCAAAAATATTGGACAAAAGTATTGGCACCCTCAGCCTAATACTTGGTAGCACAACATTTAGACAAAATAACTGCGAAAAACCGCTTCTGGTATCCATCAATGAGTTTCTTACATTGCTCTGCTGGAATTTTAGACCATTCTTCTTTGGCTAACTGCTCCAGGTCTCTGAGATTTGAAGGGTCATTTTCAGATCTCTCTTTCTTTCTATGGGATTCAAGTCTGGACTAATTGCTGGCCACTTTAGAAGTCTCCAGTGCTTTCTCTCAAACCATTTTCTAGTGCTTTTTGAAGTATGTTTTGGGTCATTGTCCTGCTGGAAGACCCATGACCTCTGAGGGAGGTCACAGTGGGCCCTACATTATGCTGCAAAATTTGTTGGTAGTCTTCAGACTTCAAAATGCCATGCACACGGGCAAGCAGTCCAGTGCCAGAGGTAGCAAAGCAACCCGAAAACATCAGGGAACCTCCGCCATGTTTGACTCTGGGGACCTTGATATTCTCTTTGAAGGCCTCGTTATTTTTCTTGTAAACACTATGTTGATGTCTTTTGCCAAAAAGCTCTACTTTTGTCTCATTTGACCAGAGAACATTCTTCCAAAATGTTTTTGGCTTTCTCAGGTAAGTTTTGGCAAACTCCAGCCTGGCTTTTTTATGTCTCTGGGTCAGAAGTGGTGTATTACTGGATATCCTACCATGAGTCCCTTTTCATTCAGACGCCGATGGATACATGGGTTGACACTGTTGTACCCTCGGACTGCAGGACAGTTTGAACTTGTTAGGATGTTAGTCGAGGCTCTTTATTCACCAGCCGCACAATCTTTCGTTGAAATGTCTCGTCAGTCTTTTTCCGTCCACATCTAGGGAGGTTAGCCACAGTGCCATGGGCTTTACACTTATTGATCACACTGTGCACGGTAGACACAGGAACATTGATGTCTTTATAGATGGACTTGTAGCCTTTAGATTGCCTATGCTTTCTCAAAATTTTGCTTCTCAAGTCCATAGACAATTCTTAGGTTCTGTCTTTTCTCCATGCTCAATGTGGTACACACAAGGACACAGGACAGAGGTTGAGTCAACTTTTATCCATTTTAACTGGCTGCAAGTATGATTACGTTTTGCCACCACCTGTTATGTGCCACAGGTACAGTTTTTTCCATTCTCTTATGTTTTTTTCATTGCAAGCAAAATCAGTAAAGATATTTACTACCAAAGCATTTGTAATTGCAATCATTTTCTGGGAGAAATTGAGCATTATCTGAAGAATTGCAGGGGTGCCAATACTTTTGGCCAGCAGTGTATGGGTATCTATGTATACGTATATATATACTGGTATAAGTTATGATTCAACTCATGTACTTCTAGTAGTAAGATAAAAAATGTTGCTCCGCAGTGCATAATTAAACATGCCCGTTTTGAGTCATTATACACCAAATTCTGTGGGGAGTCTATTTTAAAGTAAAAAGTAATCAGGAAAAAAACAAGTCACAAACGGATTCTTGAAGAATAGTGTAAAACCTAAGCAAGAATTGTAATTTGTGACTTTGAGCTTGAACATTTATCTTGAGTATTTATTTTAACCTTTAATTCAAAAAGCTATACAAACAGTGGGTTACATATTAGGCCTTGTAATTGTGACGGCAGAAGAGATGCCACATTGGCTCTGCTGGTTTGCTGACCTTTCAGTTTCTGACGCAGCGCTTTTTTGTATTCGTCTGTGCCACGAAGCCTCACTCATACGCACCATTTCCAGGGCCCCCTGCTTGAAAATGCAGTCAAAAGTCACTCTGAAACTGATTTTATGGGATGGCAGAATTAATAGTTCACGGAATGTTAAGGTGCAAACATGACTGGTAAATGAAGTGTTGCAAAAGAAAAACAAGAAGTGGTCACTTTTTTCTTTTTATTTGAAAATACTTTCTCAACAGAACACAAGCACCGATGCTTATTGCTATGTCACTCTGTTGAAGGACAAGGGGATTCGGGTGGAGGTAGGGGAGGGAAAAGGTTGGGAAGTCAAAATCAAGAAAGAGACCCACTATCTCGTCCAGCTCAGCACATACTAACAAAACGGAGCTATGCACCATTCTGAAAAGCTGTAAAAATGCTGCAGGTGTTCCCCATGGCGACCGCCGCTTTCTCAAAAAATATGACTACTAGTACTAAAATAGTATGACTAACATGGAGATCACGATGAAGAACATAAGCAGTCATCTCACCGTAAAAAAAAAAAAAAAAAAGGAAAAATATCAAAACATCCAGTTTTGATTGTAAAGGTAGTGTTAGGAAGTACAGAGGAGTGTGGACATAAGATGGGAATTTTAGGGGACGCTGGTCATTCATCTCTAGTATCTATGAAGTCTACAAAAATTCAGCATTTTACAAAAAAAACTGTAGGAAAAAGAAGGGGAAAGTAGTGCTTGTTGCCTCCTATGCCTTTTCCTCGGTTGCTTCCTCGGCAGCTTCAGTTGCCTGAGGGGGAGTAAAAAATAAGATTTTTTAAAAAGGGACTTTTCAGTGATTGAGATGCATTGTAACACACAGCAAACACCAGATAGGAATACACCTTACCTCTTCAGTCATAGGGAGTTGGAATTTGATACAACTTAATTGAGAAAAATACAACACTAAAGTCGCACAAAAAATCTGAGATAAAACTGTGACCTATGTGTAACTAGGGTTGAGCCTCATTTGAATTTGAACGGTTCCGATTCCACATTTCGATTCCACTTTCAAACGATTCTCGATTCCGATTCTTTTAATAGGCAGGGTAAAAAAATTGCATAGCTTATATTAATTTGTTCTCGATTATTTAAAAAATATATATATATTAACTTTCAATTAACTGTGAATCTCTCACAAGGCTATTTTTAACTTGTATATAAATATCAGTCTTTGAACTTCAATATGATAGTGTCTTTCCACAGGAATGCACTTTCACAAAGATGTTTATATTTCAAAAGCTCACGTAGAAAACATTTACCCATATTCTTTTGCCTATGTTTTCGAGTGTCTTATGCTGCAGGCATTTTACATGTCATGAGCTCCCACTAATGGGCTAACCTGGTGCAGTATATGAAAAAAACAAAAAAACAACTTGTAAAACCCAGTCCAGATTAGCAGCGGGTACAGTATATGTCAGAAATAGTTCTTGTTGAGGAAAATGATCATAGCTGCCTTCTCAGGCAGTAAGTGTGAGCTTTCTGGACAGAGTCTCCTGCAGTGGAGAACACACGTTCACCAGGTTTAGATGAAGCTTGAATATATGAATATGATAAATATAAGAAAGCGGGAAAAAGTCGCAAATATTACTTACAGTTAAGGTAGCTGTGAGAAGCTACACACTTTAGATACCTGTACCTTAGCTGGGAGGTACGATGACGCATTAATATAAATTCTTCAATTGATTTTAATTTTATGTAGATGAGGCAAAATAATAAGCATTTCCTTATTTGTAAAACTGATTCTAAAACAAAAGATGCTTTTAATACTGTTGATTTTAACGGAGGCGGCAACGCACTACGTAAAGTACGTAGCTGCTTATATACAGTGTATCACAAAAGTTAGTACACCCCTCGCATTTCTGCAGATATTTAAGTGTATCTTTTCATGGGACAACACTGACAAAATGACACTTTGACACAATGAAAAGTAGTCTGTGTGCAGCTTATATAATAGAGTTAATTTATTTTCCCCTCAAAATAACTCAAAATAGAGCCAATAATATCTAAACCCCTGGTAACAAAAGTGAGTACACCCCTATGAAAAAATGCACATCCCTAAATGTTCAAATTGAGTACTGCTTGTCATTTTCCCTCCAAAATGTCATATGACTCGTTACAGGAGTGCTGTCAGCATTGCTGCAGAGATTGAAGAGGTGGGGGGTCAGCCTGTTAGTGCTCAGACCATACGCCGTACTCTACATCAAATTGGTGTGCATGGCTGTCACCCCAGGGGGAAGCCTCCTCTGAAGACGGTACACAAAAAAGCCCCCATCCCAGTAATCCATGTGCATTGTTGAGATGTCTTCGCAAACTGTTTTCAGGCTTTCTTGTCTACCGTCTTCAGAAGAGGCTTCCTCCTGGGGTGACAGCCGTGCACACCAATTTGATGTAGCGTACGCCTTATGGTCCGAGCACTAACAGGCTGACCCCCTACCCCTTCAATCTCTGTAGCGATGCTGACAGCACTCCTGTAACGAGTCACATGACATTTTGGAGGGAAAATGACAAGCAGTACTCAATTTGGACATTAAGGGATGTGCATTTTTTCATAGGGGTGTACTCACTTTTGTTGCCAGGGGTTTAGATATTAATGGCTATATTTTGAGTTATTTTGAGGGGAAAATAAATTAACTCTGTTATATAAACTGCTCACAGACTACTTTTCATTATGTCAGTTTCATTTTGTCAGTGTTGTCCCATGAAAAGATATACTTAAATATCTGCAGAAATGTGAAGGGTGTACTCACTTTTGTGATACACTGTAGCTACATTAGCCCAATGTAATAATAGAACTTATTCTCGTACTATTCCATCTATCATCTACCGCTTAATCCGTTGTCGGGTCGTGGGGGCAGCAGAAGACCGACATAATTTATTGTTTTACTCACCTGGTTCTGACTAGTTAGAGGACCGGTGCAGAGTGACAAATATGCGGAACTCAGCTATGCACTACTCGGCACTTGTATTCCATGAAGCTGGTGGTGTTTAATCATATTGGTCGTGCAGCCACCTTTGCATGATATAGCTGTGTTGCAAATGTTGCACTGAGCTGACTGGTCATTTTTATTTGTGAAGTCGAGCGAAAACTTTTGAGCGCTCGGCAGCTATTTTTTCAGAGGTCAGAGCACTGAAACATGGAATCGAAATTTAAAACTTCGAACAGTTCCGAGAGCATCGGAGTGTTTGTCCCGGATCCCCTTGATGCTCTATGCACAACCCTATGTGTAACAGAGTGAATCGATTGGTTCCAATAGTAAACTCCCCTAAAATATCCTGCAATTGTCACCATGAAATCACGCAGTCACCATCTCTCCCAGTGAATCAGCCGAAATGACTTCAGTGACAGTCACCATGTCTACTTTTGAATGGGCCTAAATGACTTCACACAACAACTTCACGCCATCTACTGTAAGTGCACTGCGAAAAAGGCTTTTTCTCTGAATGGTGAAGCTGCATGATGAAGCTATGGGTTAGTAGGGCACACGCAAAGGTGGGTTAGCGTGACACTGTTGCATACCCTTCACTTTGACTGTCTCGCTCTGCCCTCGCACTGACATGGTGGAGGGAGCTGAGCTTCTGATGGAAGACACACTGACTGATGGACGACACACAAAGATCTGTATGTGTGTGTGCATATATGTATGTGTGTTAAAATAAATGGATAAAGTTGTTATGAAATGGGCTTTGTATAGATATTTTTTTGCGTGCTCGTCCCAAACCTCGTTAGTCTTGGCGTCTCCATTCTGGGCAGGGCTATCTTCTTTTTTCCCTTTGGCGGAGCCTTTCCGTGCCTTCGCCCCCTTTTCATTGCCCACTTTCTGCAAGAATCAAGAATGTAATTAATATATTATGGTTGATTAAAAACAACATTTGAAGGAGGGTCAGCTAATTCAAGACATCATAAATTAGCATTATAGGACTACATTTTTATGTGCTTTATTTACCTTGATGACGACCTTCTTGGCTTTGGGCTCGGCCTTTGGGGGCGCAGGCTTCTGCAGGACCAACAGAACACGGTTCTGCTTAATTGGATTGTTGGATATTTCTTGATATGATCTATTAGTTTGGTTCCATTTGTACATCTACGGACAACTTAGTTGGGCCAAGCGGTAGTGGTCATTTAAATTTGGTCAGCAAGCTGAAAAGTTAACTTTAAAGAACCCCTGAAATAAAATGACCATGAGCCCGAAATATGTACTTTAAACCAAAATGGCAGACTTCCGAACAGGCTTAATCAGTTCATGCAACAAGACATGGTTAGAACAGCACTAGCTTGAGGCAAAAAGTCGCCTAATACCACCAGAAAAGTCCAGTTGCAATTGATTAAATGTCCAGAGAGTTCTCTATTGACTGACTTAAGTGTGGAAAGTACATTTACAATGGTGAAAGTTTAAATGCACAGCACACTGAACACATAAACCATGCAAAGTTCTACAGTGGAGCAAATAAGTATTTAGTCAACCACTAATTGTGCAAGTTCTCCCACTTGAAAATATTAGAGAGGCCTGTAATTGTCAACATGGGTAAACCTCAACCATGAGAGACAGAATGTGGGGAAAGAAGCCCCAGAAAATCACGTTGTCTGATTTTTAAAGAATTTATTTGCAAATCATGGTGGAAAATAAGTATTTGGTCAATACTAAAAGTTAATCTCAATACTTTGTTATGTACCCTTTGTTGGCATTAACGCCATTCCTCCATGCAGATCTCCTCTAGAGCAGTGATGTTTTGGGGCTGTCGTTGGGCAACACGGACTTTCAACTCCCTCCACAGATTTTTATGGGGTTGAGATCTGGAGACTGGCTAGGCCAATCCAGGACCTTGAAATGCTTCTTACGAAGCCACTCTTTTGTTGCCCTGGCTGTGTGTTTGGGATCATTGTTATGCTGAAAGACCCAGCCACGTCTCATCTTAAATGCCCTTGCTGATGGAAGGAGATTTTCACTCAAAATCTCTCAATACATGGCCCCATTCATTCTTTCCTTTACACAGATCAGTCGTACAGGTCCCTTTGCTGGAAAAACAGCCCCAAAGCATGATGTTTCCACCCCATGCTTCACAGTGGGTATGGTGTTCTTCGGATGCATTTCAGTATTCTTTCTCCTCCATACACAAGAACCTGTGTTTCTACCAAAAAGTTCTATTTTGGTTTCATCTGACCATAACACATTCTCCCAGTCCTCTTCTGGATCATCCAAATGCTCTCTAGCGAACCGCAGACGGGCGTGGATGTGTACTTTCTTCAGCAGGGGGACACGTCTGGCAGCGCAGGATTTGAGCCCCTGGCGGCGCATTGTGTTACTGATAGTAGCCTTTGTTACTGTGGTCCCAGCTCTCTGTAGGTCATTCACTAGGCCCCCCTGTGTGGTTCTGGGATTTTTGCTCACCGTTCTTTTATCATTTTGAAGCCACGGGGTGAGATCTTGCATGGAGTATCAGTGGATATCAGTGGTCTCGTATGTCTTCCATTTTCTAATAATTGCTCCCACAGTTGATTTCTTTACACCAAGCGTTTTACCTATTGCAGATTCAGTCTTCCCAGCCTGGTGCAGGTCTACAATTTTGTCTCTGGTGTCCTTAAACAGCTCTTTGGTCTTGGCCATAGTGGAGTTTGGAGTGGACAGGTGTCTTTTATACCGATAATGAGTTAAAACAGGTGCCATTAATACAGGTAACGAGTGGAGCCTCGTTAGACTTCGTTAGAAGAAGTTAGACCTCTTTGACAGCCAGAAATCTTTCCTTTTTGTAGGTGACCAAATACTTATTTCCACTCTAATTTGAAATAAATTCTTTAAAAATCAAACAATGTGATTTTCTGTTTTTTTCCCCCCACATTCTGTCTCTCATGGTTGAGGATTACCCAAGTTGACAATTACAAGCCTCTCTAATCTTTTCAAGTAGGAGAACTTGCACAATTGGTGGTTGACTAAATACTTATTTGCCCCACTGTATATGTATATAGTACAAGGACACACAGAAAAAAAGTTGTGTGGAGCTTTTGTAGTGTATAACTGAACTTTTTTTTTTTTTATAGCCCATTTGTGTCACAAATTCACCCGACTCGTTGAAAGTTCTCGTTCAACCATTTTTAGTGAATTATTTGTTGCTGCACCACACTGGACTAAAGACAAACATAGAAAACACATAAATATAAGACAAATGCATGAAAGACTTTGACATTGAAGAAGAAAAGTGGTGAAGACAGCTAGGAGGAGAGGTCCAAACTTACCGCTAACAACCTCTCAGACTTCCTGGTGGGCTAAGATGATAATTAAAAAAGAGAGAGAGAGACAGTGACAGAAAGAGAGGGAGAGAACGACATCAGTTGTACCACTGCAGCCTGTGTCTTCATCTGATCTGCTCACTTTGTGGCTGCGCGAATAATGAAAATCAAAACCAAAGCACATGCACATACTAAAAAAGTGTACACTGGCTTTTACCTCTTGTTTGGTGACCTTGGAGCTGTCTTTGCCCTCAGAGCCCTCAGGAGACTGTCGGGGAAACCACAGTGAGCAAAAAGTACATCAGTGCCTTGAGTGCTGAAACTTCTTTTTTTTTTTTACAGGCAATTGCTTTTAAGGCCAAATTTGAATTAAAATGTTTTTATCTGCTATTGCTCAAGTAACGTTAAAGAACAGAGCTAGATTCGCCATTTCATTCAGACAAATTCAAAATGAAATCACTTTCAAAGGGTATGGTGAATATGTTCCCATTGAACTATCTACAGTGGAGAGAACAAGTATTTGATACACTGCCAATGGGAAAACCCATTGGCAGTGTATCAAATACTTGTTCTCCCCACTGTATGTTGCGAATGGAGCCAAACTTGACTGAAGTTTTTGGAAATTTTAAGTTCACAGACTAAGCTAAGCCCTTTAAAAGCACAACATCAAACAAATTCTACAGTATGATTGTGACTTTCAGCTATAGACCCCATTTACCTACGTCACACAATCACGTGATCGCTATATTGTGCCGCCATATTGTCCGTCATTGTGTGTCCGTACTGTCAATGATCGTAGTTTCTAAAGGTGGATTTACTTGCAAATTATGGAAGCCCCGGTGCTTTCAGACGCTGTAAACTCATTGGATGAGTTACATAAAAGCCTTTATTCGGAAAAGCTTCGGTCGATCCAGTCGCCAGATCTATATTTGATGAAATCGATGTTTTTCGACCCGCTGTCTTCGTCGTCTCTGCCTGAACATCTCCTACCCGGATATCTGCAACTACAGTATCTTGTCCATACGAAGTCAGCCTATTCTCACGAAAGTTTGAAAAACTTAAGAGCTTGGAGGCTTATAAATACTTTGTTGCTGGTTGGGTAAAACAGATCCTTTTCCACGAGAATTCGGCAAGAATCTATCTTGTGCTTGGGAAGGTGAGTTACGAAATTTTCAATTCAAATCTTTTATTCTTGCTAACATCTCAGTACGTGGATTGCCATGCCCAAAAATAAATGATTGATATACACCGCTGAATGTGAGGTCGTGTGTTCGATCCTATTCCCTAAATGCCTAAAACTCTCTAAATATATATTAAATGCATCTTACCAGATATAAAATTACTACTACATAGTCTGTGGTGATCGTTTGGTGCCCAGTTTTGTCGTCTAATTGCAGCAATCCATTTCGCTCTCCTCTTCGGGTCTCTCGCTATACGATAGAACTTTAAGTCTCTCCGTTTATCTTCCCTGTTACTGCAACCAACCGCCACACATGCCTTCACCATTTTGATTAAAAAATGTTAACGATTTCTAAATAAGCAGAAGACATTTGAAGCGAGTCTGAAACTCAACTGGACCTTTTCGTCGGAAAACGTTCCGTGATTAGGCGGTCCTTCTTGACTTCATTAGCAACTAGTTGCTATACTCCGGACAGCTTTGATGTTAACTTTTTTCGATGTAAAAAAATTGCCTGGATGTGATTTTTGTTGTTGTTGTTGCTTCGATTCAAAACACTTTTTTGCTTCAACCTCCCTTTAGGGGCAGTTTTTTTTTTAAAACGTCAACTTTTTTTCCCCCTCTCTGTCTTTTTTTCTTCTTCCATGTCACCTTAGGGGCTCCGTAAAATTCAAATGTGTCAACGATTGTCAGGAAGGTTTTTGGGTTCGTTTACTAGGTGGTGATTCTTTAGACAAGCAGAAACACACGCAGTGATAGGAGGAAAGTACATAGTGGTAACATGTAAACACGATCAGATGACGGAAAATATGGCGGCATAAGTCAGGGGGCGATGTTGTGACGTCACGTGAATGAGGTCTATAATGTACTTCAAAGCAGTTGATATCTTTATTACCGTTTCCTGTTTTCAATACGATGGGGACTGCCAATCATTTCAAACTGATGTAAAAACATTCTGAACAAACATTGGAACTACTTTATCATCTAGATCAGTGGTTCTTAACTGGGGTTTGGTGAGTAAGCCTCAGGGTGAAAGTTACACTGAACCCTATTTTGTACACTGACTGAATCTAGGCAAAGTGGCGTTTTATACCAGGTTTTGGACTGGGGGCCCTCAATTTACAGGCTTTATCCATTTCTTTCACCTGCTAGCGCTCTATCTAATGGGAGGAGGGTTCGGTTTGCTCAGTGGAAGGTTGACTGGCACTTGTTATGAGGAAGTATAACAGACCTACGGACGGTGTGAACTTTTACGCTAGAAAAATAGTATGTGATGCAAGGATGTGACAAAAAAATGACAATATAGACATAAAAAAGGAACAGTGTGAAATCAGTTTTATTTTTCAATGTGAAAATCGACAGTAAAAGGCGAAATTATTTGGAGTAAATTTAAAATCTAGAAGAAATCGGAACAGTAATTCACTTAGAATGTTAGATTTGCTTTATTATGAAATTCTGAAGGGGTTCAATGCATAGGCGGAGTTTGACTTTTGGGCCAGGGGGGGCACAACATGTTGATGACCCCAAAACGCAGTGTCAGCAATAAAATTAACTTACAAGAATATTTATAATAATAAGTTGAAAATTAGTGGGGTTTTTTTTGTTTCCCATCATTCTTGAGGGGAATTCTAAATCAGGCTGCTTAGGCAATACTTTTCGCCAAGCTCATCATCCATTGAATATATACCATATTCCGGTGCCGAGCCAAAGTCAAAAGCCAAAGTGACCCCAGTCAAAAATGTTATCCCCTGTGCGGAGCCATATGGAGGTAGATATGTGTCTTTATTATTCGATCCAAAAAATATGTGAATGCAAAAATAAATTTGAAACTCAAAAAAAAAAAAAAAAAAAAAAAAAAAAAGCATTTGAAAGCTAGTTTTCTTTGATTTTTTTTTTTTTTTGATTGAAGCAACTTTTTGTAATATTGTAATATTATGTAATGTTGTTTTGCGTTTGGGCCTCATTTTGGCCAGGACATTTGTGTCTTTATTATTCAATCAAAAAATCAGTTTCTTAAAACAAAAAATATGTATTTTCAAACGAAAAATCATTTCAATCAAAGAGAAATTTCAATGATAGAAAAAAGTCTTTGAATGCGAAAAAATATATGAGACTGACACATTTGCATTTTAACACTTAATTTTTCATTAAAATTTTTTAGCAATCCTTTTTGTGTTTGGGCCATATTATGGGTAGGACATTTGTGTGTAAATCATTAAATACCCAAAAAGTTGTTTAAATGAAAAAAAAAAGTTTTCAATCAAAGAAAAAAAATCATTTGAAAAATAAAATTGCCCTCCCCTATTTTTTTTCTTTATTATATGCAAAGCAAATGACCGTCTAAGGTGCTAGTCACATGATCTGTTCAAAAAATAATTTTGACCCATTATAAAAATATCTTTTTTTGTTTATTTCATTCATTTTTTCGGTTTTCTTTATTGCTTTACAACTTTTGTACATATAGGAAAGTCAAATTACATGCAATGACACTTTTCGGCCACCGGGGGGGGGGGGGGGGCTGTCCCCCCGGCTCCCCCCCTTAAACTCCGCTTATGGTTCAGTGAATGCACCTGTAAATCCTGTGGGGTTTGTTACCTTTAGCAAGGTTAGGAACCACTGATCTAGATGTATAAAAAATGTACTTGGAGGAATTTTTTTTGTATTTTTTTTTTTTTTTTAAGAAATTTGTTATGCTTGTTTTCCTAAGCCTTTAACCATCCATTGTTATTTAACAATATGTCCTCCACATTGCCCATTGTTAGTTTTTTTTTTAAACATAATTTGTAATTTGTCTGTTATATCCGTATTTATGTATCCTGTCCCTAGTTATTAACCCTGTAACGGAATCATTACCCGACCAGATTAGCGTTTCCTCCAGGAAGGCGGGCTGCTAAACGCGCATGCGCAATATCCCATACAAACAAGCGGAGGAGGCGGGTCCATAGTGTTGGTTTAGGATGGGCCCAGAGACCCCCATCACATACACATACACACAATGGTATCATCCAGGTGGTACACGAATATGTACAACAACGACTACAACAGCCTTGACCGTTCCGACCCCTCCCGTATTATTTTATATTTTTCATTACACTACATCGCCGACAGTGGACGCTTCCGTTATCACATTTGATCATCTTATCCATTTTACGACGCGTCCTCGTGACATTGTCCACGGAAAACACGGAAGTGGAGGGTAAACAGAACGAGTTGACGAAGAGGGAAAAATAAAATTAGATTTCATTTCACGCGCGATGCTGTCTTATTTAAAAACCAAAATTGCGACGAGGACGAGCCGTCAAAAGCAGCGGCGACACTCACCTTCCTCTTCGGCATGTTGCTCGTCAAAGGAAAAGCACCAAAAACGACGCTGAGCTATGAAGCCTCCAAAAGTCCACACGGTGAGATTATTCCAACTAGCTCGCTATAGAGGATCGATATCTAAAAAGCACCTTGGCTAATATGTTGATTATTATGCACTCCCCCAAAACTCTGTGCCTCGGCAAGCCATTGGCCAGCACACGCCAAAATCTCTCCCGTACTGTTGTATCATTGGTCCATGCTGTTTCCATGTAAATAAGAGCGTCCCAGACGTTTTGATTGACATCCGTCACTGGCCGATTCCGATTGGCTGAGCGGTTAGCCATGGCACCCGCCCACTCCCTTTATCCTCAAGGCGAGCAGTGATGACAGCCAAGCCTTCCTGGCTCTCGGCGGATCTGGCTCATGTTGGACCGTATTGTTGATTGTCTCAACATAACAAACAAAGAAATCGAAGCAGGAAAATTAACACAATGCCACGCGTGGACTATATCTAGAACAGCGGGCATAGTGTGCTGTGGAATTCTACCACTTCTATAGTGTTTAACCAGAAATTACATGGTAACAAAGCATACATATGTAAATACCGTTTGAATCAGTATTCATACAGAAAGTAAATGTACTGTTTTTGACAGTTTTTTTTTTCCTAAATAAGTAAACTCAAGCAAATCTCCTATTGCTGGTGGGGAAATTAAACACAAAAATCCCTGATGTACAACATGTGATTTGTCATCTGTGATTTGTGCGTCACAGGTGGCAAACGCAAGGCCACCATATGCAGCCCTCAACATCAATTTATGTGGACAGCCCACAAAAGTTTGACTAAAATTTCATGCTAAATGTGGTATGTGAGTATGGCTAAAATCTAAAAGATAATGTATCAATGTAATAATAAGGTTATTATGATGCTTTGTGAGCATTTGAGTGCTTCATTAGTGGAAAATCAACAATACGCAGCAAATAGACGGGGTGAAAAGCGTGCGGCTTGGGGGACATTTAATGGCCAGAAGGAGAATTTGATGTTTTCTATTGTGCTTTTTTACCAGCTAAAAAAGAGGTGACCTGTGTAAGAGGTCAGTATAAATACTAGAATCCAGTCTATGTACTGCACATATGAGGTGCATGCAAATTGTGATTTTATCCTGACTCCAGAACCTTTGAAACTATACACACGACCTTTGTTTGTAACATCACATGAGCAGAAGTGTGTGGTTAAAGCCACAAAATGACAAAAGAGCTTTTCTGCGGACAAAACAAACTAAAAAAAAAAATCCTCGTCATGAAGCGTGCAAGTGTTGAAAAACCACAGTCAGCTAAATTTAACAATGAGGAGCACACGTGTAACACGTCAAGTGTGTATAGAAATGTATAGAATCTCTGCTTATAGAACACTACATAAGCCTTTTTGGAAGGAGCGGGGGCATCTTTGTGTAACTTTTATGCTAAATGTAGCTATTGATGGAAAAAAATCTTTTATTAGTAGGAATTTTTGAACTTTTGAAAATAATAAAACGACTAACAAACAATACCACGAGAGAGTGACAGACGTTTTCTCAAATACTGGCCTATAGTCAAATACAGTGGTACCTCGACATATGGTCGCTTCGACACACGATCTTTTCGACAGCCGATGTAAAACTTGACTCGCCATTTGTTTCTAGCATGCTCGAAATACAACTATTTATGACAGCGCCGCAGGTTTTGTTTTCCCGTAAGACGGACGCACGGCAGATTTTCTTTTGAGAGGAATCAACATGGGTTCCAAGAAGGTTAGTGCAGGTGGTGAAAAAAAGGTGAGGCTTACCATTGAAATGAAGATGGAAATGATAGAAAAATATGAACGTGGTGTGCGCTTCCATTAACTGGCTCGACAATATGGCCGTAGTGTGTTTACGATCTCGACAGTCATCCTCCAACCTCGATTCACCAGTCTTTAAAAGTTAAGGTGACAATTAGAACGGCTTTCTTTCACCTGCGCAACATCGCCAAAATTAGAAATATTTTATCTAAAAGCGATGCAGAAAAATTAATTCACGCGTTCGTTACATCGAGATTGGATTACTGTAACTCCCTACTTGCAGCTTGTCCTAAAAGCTCTCTAAAAGGTCTTCAGCTAGTCCAAAACGCAGCAGCAAGACTTTTAACAGGAACCAATAGAAGAGAGCACATCACCCCTGTGCTCCAGGCACTTCACTGGCTTCCAGTCGAGTTTAGAATTAAATTTAAAATCCTCCTTCTTACATTTAAGACCATTAATGGGTTGGGGCCATCTTATCTCACCGATGCTCTGGTTCCATACCGCCCCAACAGAACACTCCGATCTCAGAATGCAGGTCTACTGGTAGTTCCCAGGGTTCATAAAAGTACTGTCGGAGCTAGAGCCTTTAGCCACCAAGCCCCTGTTTTATGGAATCAGCTTCCAGCTAGTATTAAAGAAGCCGAGACAGTTTGCACATTTAAGATTAGATTAAAAACGTTCCTATTCGACAAAGCTTATAGTTAGGCTAGTTGAAGTCGGAATAGACTCATAGTTTAAGTTGCACTAGAAGCTATAATGCTGGGGGGCAGTACAGCCGCTGAGTTCTATCTCCTTTTCTTACTCTACCTACCACTTGTCTTACTTTATTTCTATTTTCCAATGTTAATATCTAGTTGTCTAGTCTCTTCATCACTAGTCACCCGGTGTCCCCTTTCCCCCCTCCCCTCTGGGGAGGGGCTATTTTTCAGCTGCAGCCTCCTGACTGTCCGGACCCCTGGCTGGATAGACGTCCTCGCTGCTACCTCCGTCTCATCTGACTAGAGGGACCTCTTCTTGCTCCTTTACTCCACTGGATTTTTACGGACTATAATTTCGCTTGCTAATTTCCATTAGCCGTTCTGGGGTTCCTGTCTATCCGTCCTGGGAGTGGATCTCTCCTGACTGTGGTACTCCCCAAGGTTTCTCATTTTTCTCCCAATTGACTCTGGAGTTTTTGGAGTTTTTCCTTGCCGGCATGGAGGGTCTTAAGGATAGGGGATACCCAGGACTTGAACTGTATCTATTCATCTTTGTTGCTTCATTTCTAATTGTGTATCATATTGCCTCTGTAAAGTCCTTTGAGACCTCTGTTGTGATTGAGGGCTATACAAATAAAATTGAATTGAATTGAATTGAATTATTATTCTAACATCACCAAAAAAATCGCCAGCTCCGCCAGTCTTTTAATCATTTATTTGAGAACTTGTGAAACACAACATGCCTACTGTCCGCCGCAGCTGAACATGAAAAGTGAAAGTAAAAAGTCCTCTTTCACTCTGTCATGTCAGCCACGCGGTGCGTTCAGGTACACCACGCAAAACACACCTGCCCCATTAGAACCCGATTCGTTACATTATTACAGGTATTATCATTATTACAATTATTATCATTCTGATTTTTATTCATAATTTATTTGTTTTCCTCTGTGTAATTGCTACTTGCGTTAGTACCAGCAGTATTTATTAAGGATTTAGTGTCGGTTTTCGGGCTATGGAATGAATTGGGGAAATCCTGCTCGACATACGACCATTTTGATTTACAAACAAGGTCCTGGAACGAATTAACGATGTATGTAGAGTTACCACTTCAGACACCATGCCATTAATGACCTCACCAAAGAAGCACCGCACATCAAATATAACCTGTTCTAATCTCTATTCCGACATGAAAGGCAGGGTTTGACTAACATCTAGTGGTGACCCAGAGTAATGCAGTTTGCGCTTTTGACGTTGTGCTTTTCTGGGGTCAAATTTACAAAACAATTTAAAAGCAAGCCTGTCCATGTAAAATTATTTTAATTTTTTTTAAAAAAGTAATATTTACTACTTATTGTTGTCTTTTCTCTTCACGTGTTTGATTTTTGTTGGTTTGTTGTTGTTGTTGTGCACATCCGGCATAATTGCCTTTTTAACCCGAGAAGTAAAAATAAACTACGTAATCTATTTTTAATACTATTTGAAGTTGAACCTCCTCCACCCCGCCTCCTCCTGTCCCTGATCTCATATGACGTCATCGTAGCGGCGTACTTGTCCGTGTCGGTGCAATGAGGATGTCTCACGCGGCATTCATTCACATTCGTCTATCCAGTCATGCATGCATGCTTGCAACGACATATGCATTCAATTACATGTCATGTCACCATCTAAGCCGCTTTGGGAAGTAAATATACAGAATAAACACACGAACACTGCCAAATAGGCGGGACTTCCTGCCGGTTGTCAACAGAGTTGGGCTGGTTATCACAGTGCGCACACATTACAGTGCATCGATCAGATAGCAAGGTAAGCTTCATATTGACTTCTATTGTTTATGTCATTCAAATTGCGTTCTTTTTTTCCTCTGCTAAATCGACGATGTGCAATTGCTGTTGAACCGTGCAAACAGTCATCAGGTCGAAAATATATGTGCGAATTTGACACGGAATTCTGCTCATTTCGCGTGTTGCACGACATATGATGATTTGTCACCTCGCATATCTTCGTGTCAGACTGTCTGATGTCATGTTTTCTCAATTTAGCATCTCTGTGGATCACATCTGCTGTGTTGTACTAATATTGGCAACCCCACGGTTATTGCGGGGATTCATCCAAGCCCACACGTTATGGAGAACAGTTTTACCTAATGACTTAATTACTCTTAATTAATCAGAGTTCTCCGATTTACAGGATATTTTCTTGCCTTAAGCTGTTTGTCATTCTTTGCTGAAGTTTACTGTAAAGCTGACATACAATAGACCTAAATGGTCAACATTTTTAACCAGTCAATATGATTTGCGAGGTTGAGTACCACCTTCCTCCTCTTTCTTTTTTTAAACACACAAATTGTTCAGTTACAGTGGTATGAAAAAGTATCTGAACCTTTTGGAATTTCTTACATTTCTGCATAAAAATCATCAAATATGATCTGATCTTTGTCAAAATCACACAGATGAAAAAAATGACTTAACTAAAACTACCCAAACATTTATAGGTTTTCACATTTTAGTGAGGATAGTATGCAAACATTGACAGAAGGAGGAAAAATAAGTAAGTTAACCATCACATTTAATATTTTGTGGCCTCCCCATTTGGCAGCAATAATCAACCAGACGCTTCCTGTAGTTGCAGATCAGTCTGGCACATCGATCAGGACTAATCTTGGCCCATTCTTCTTTACAAAACTACTGTAGTTCAGTGAGATTGCTGGGATGTCTGGCATGAACGCTGTCTTTAGGTCATGCCATAACATCTCAATTGGGTTCAAGTCTGGACTTTGACTTGGCCACTCCAGAACGTGTATTTTGTTCTTCTGAAACCATCCTGGAGTTGATTTACTTCTGTATTTTGGATCATTGTCTTGTTGCAGCATCCATCGTCTTTTTTGCTTCAACTATCTGACAGACGGCCTTAGGTTTTCCTGCATAACATCCTGATAAACTTTTGAATCCATTCTTCCATTATTGATTGCAAGTTGTCCAGGCCCTGAGGCAGCAAAACAGCCCCAAATCATGATGTTCCCTCCTCCATGCCTCACGGTGAAGATGAGTTGTTGATGTTGGTGAGCTGTTTAATTTTTCCTCCATACATGACGTTGTGTGTTACTCCCAGACAATTCAAATTTGGTTTCATCAGCCCACAAAATATTTTGCCAAAACCTCTGTGGAGTGTCCAAGTGCCTTTTGCAAACATTAAACGAGCAATAATGTTTTTTTTTAAGACAGCAGTGGTTTCATCTGTGAAGTCCTCCCATGAACACAATTCTTGGCCATAGTTTTACAGATAGTTGATGTGTGAATAGAGATATTGGACTGTGCCAGTGATTTCTGTATGTCTTTAGCAGACACACTAGGGTTCTTTTTTTACCTCTGTGAGTATTCGGAGCTGAACTCCTGGTGTCATCTTTGGTGGACGACCACTCCTTGGGAGAGAAGCAACAGTGCCAAACTCTCTCCATTTGTAGACAGCTTCTCTGACTGCCGACTGATGAACATCCAGACTTTTAGAGATGGTTTCGTATCCTTTCCCAGCTTGATACGAATCAACAATCCTTGATCGCAAGTCTTCAGACAGCTCTTTTGACAGAGCCTTAATGCACATCAGACATTGCTTCTTCGCAAGATGATTATTACCAGGTGTGTGTTATATAGTTGGCAGTGCTGCTTTAAACCACTTCTCGGTGATTTGGTACACACCTGACTTAAATTGTTTGGTAAAAATTGGTTGCAATTGCTCTTTAAGTCTCCTAAGGCAGAGGGTTCACATACTAATTTCCCGCCTTCTGTCATTGTTTGCATGCTATCCTCATTAAAATATGAAAACCTATCAATGTGTGGTTTTAGTTAAAGCATGTTGCACACAATGATTTTTCATCTGTGTGATTTTGACAAAGATCAGATCAAATTTGATGATGATTTCATGCAGAAATGTGAGAAATTCCAAAAGGTTCAGATACTTTTTCATACCACTGTACAAGGGTTTTAATAGGAAGTCAGGAGTAGTCATAGGTGGAGTTTGACTTTTGTTGCGGGCGGGGGGGGGGGGCGGGGGCGAATATGTTGATGACCCAGAAATACAGTATCAGCAATAAAATTAACTTACAAGATATATGCTCCGATAGTAGCTTAGCCCATGCTCGTTCATACAGGCATCCCAGCTGTGTGTGTGTGTTTGTGCATGCATGTGCGAGAACGCACGTTTTTCTGTCTTACCTAGTGGAGAAGTAGACGCCGCATCTGTTTTGACTGAATATTTCAGCCAGGAACATTTATAATAATATGTTGAAAATGAGCATTTTTTTTGGTTTTTTTTTTTTAAGTTTTCCATCATTTTTTAGAGCTAACATCTTTAGTGGAGCAAACCGAAACTCTGCTCACCATTTTGGCGGTGCTATCCGGCGTTTCATGGTCCACATCTTTAATCCTTGGTTCTCGCTGAGTATTTGTTGTTGCTTTTGAAAGCTTTGGTTTGGAAAAATTACGTATATCCATCTTGCCTTTTCTGTCGTCAGGTGTTTTTTTTGGGCTAAGCAAAGCAAATGACCGTCTCTCAGGTGCTGGTCACGTGATCTGTTTCAAAAATAATTTTGACCTATTCAAATTTTTTTGTTGTTCATTTCATTCATTTTTGTTGTTTTACTGCTTTACAACTTCAATAGACAACAATTTATCGGCAAAGTCTTAATTTTAAATTAATATATTGGAAAGTCAATTATATTCAATGACATTTTATGCCACCGGGGTCGGTTATGCCACGCATGGGAGTAGTTTGCCAGGTCAGCAGTGTAATATAGTAGGGTAATGTGTGTCATGATAAAGTAGCATTTTGACGCTTAAAATAATAAAATAATTCTTAAAATAATAAGCAGTTTTTTTTTTAGATTTTTCAAGAAACACAAAACAACCATTTGTGAATTGACAAATAATTTTAATCATTTGAAAAAATGTCTTAAGCAATTATTTTAAGGGGTTGACATATAGTAACTAAAATGGCAACCAGAGATTTACATTATCTTCTTTGTTAGCAGGTTTCACCACATAATGCCGGTTCATCTGCTACGTGGAGGCCTAGCCCTTTTGGCCCTTTTGTGGAGCCTCGAGTTGCCTTTAGTTTCTCTCCGTCACTTGAAAGTGCGACCCCAACTGCTCCTGGTGTCCTTCGATGGCTTCCGCTGGGACTATGTGAACCGTGTTCCGACGCCAAACTTTCACGCCCTAATGGAGGAAGGTGTGACAGTGGAGCACGTGGAGAACGTATACATCACTAAGACCTTCCCCAACCACTACAGTATGGTGACAGGTCTCCACGCCGAATCACATGGCATCGTCGGTGACCGGATGCTTGACCCAAGTCTCAACCTCTACTTCTCCTTTGACAATAACAGCATCTATGAGTCACATTGGTGGGAGCAGGCAGAGCCCCTGTGGGTTACCATTCAGAAGTACGGGGGGCGGAGCGGCGCTGCTATGTGGCCCGGTTCTGATGTGAAGATCCATGGAATGTACCCTACTCATTACCTCCCACGTGATGCTTCACTTAGCTTCGAGTCCCGGGTCGAAAACCTGATTAAATGGTTCTCTGCTCTTGACCAGGAGGCAGTAAATTTTGGGGTCCTGCACTGGGGGGAACCGGACGCAAGTGGACACAAGTTTGGACCCGAGAGCACCCTGATGGATGCTGTCATCGCTGACCTGGATGAAAAACTCGGCTTCCTGCGCAATAAACTGAAGACAGCGGGCCTTTACGAGAGAGTCAACTTGGTGGTGACCAGTGACCACGGCATGACGCAGGTTTTCCCCGATAAAATCATTGAACTGGACGTGTATGTAGGAAGAGACTTGTACAGCTGGGTGGACAATAGCCCCGTGATGGGAATACTACCCAGAGAAGGTAACTTAAGTCACATTTCCAACTAATGATCAAAAGATTTTTGTACCTTCGCATACTTTAAAGTTTAAGTAGAGGAGACCTGTTCAAAGCTACAAGCCCACCTAAAACGTTTTTTTGTTCTCTGAAATATACTGGGCTCTTCTCTTGGCACTGATCAAATTACATTACCAATAGTTTCAGCAGTCCAAAAGCGCCAACGAAAAATTTCTGATGTGGAAAAGTACCAAGTGCAAGTAAAAGTACATTTAATAATCAGTAGTTGTGGCTAAAGATGTGTCACGGGAAAGTGGTGAGTCGGGTCTGTCATTGTTACTTTCACATACAGCTACCATTGTTACTCACTCTCACATACAGCTACTCGTAACCACATTTAGTGACCTTGCCGTCGACTTTGCTAAGAAATTGGCGGTGGCATGTCTTGCAGGAAAGCTGGACGAGGTTTATGACAAGTTGGTTGACGCCAACCCCTACATGACAGTCTACCGAAAAGACGCCATCCCCGAACGCTTCCACTACCGCCACAACACCAGGATCATGCCTATCTTGTTGGAGGCTCAGGAGGGATGGATCATCGTGCAGAACAGGAGCACAATGATCACGTGTATGTCCCTCTACCTACAAATTCATTTGTGTGCAGCTTTCTCCCTCTCTATTATTCGTAGCGTTGATTTTTCTGCATTGATCTGAATCCTGCTTGATGTAATTAACAAAGCAGGAGTAGGAGGCTGTGTGGGCATGAGCTGAAGCTTCCTTTTGCTGCCCATAAAAAGGCATTTTTCTTTATCAGGCTTGTTGTCAGGCAGTTTCCCTCATCTTTTGATATTTGTCTATGGCGAACCAGGTATTAAAAATAGGACCTCAGTATATGCAAATAGAAGAGAGTGTGTTTTAAAATAGTAGTCAGTAAAACTGAAAAACATGTCGCATTGAACTCAGTCTTGCTAAAAACAAAAACAATGGCGGGCGAAGAGGCTCCTAGTCGAAAGTCATTTCTCCAGTTGGTTACTTTATGTAGATCATAATATTTAGGGCTGCAGCTATCAATTATTTAAGTAATCGATTAATCTATTGATACCGTAATTTCCGGACTATAAGCCGCTACTTTTCCCCCCTCATTTTGAATCCTAAGGCATATACCGTATTGGCCCGAATATAAGACGGTGTTTTTTGCATTGAAATAACACCGAAAAAGAGGGGGTTGTCTTATATTCGCGGTCTAGACATTATACCCATTCACGGCGTTAGATGGCGCCAGATATCATTGAAGCGATGTTCTGTCATGACAGATCTTAGCTACTCTCCCCATTCACGACACTAGATGGCACCAGATATTGAAGCAAGCGATGTTCTGTCATGACAGATCTCAGCTCCTCTTTTTTAGTTTAACCAGTTTGCATTATTTTATTGCAGTGTTTTTCCTTATTCAGATTTGTTTCAAGACTACAGTTACAGTTAGACGTCACTTTGATGGTTAATGCAGTTATTGCAATTTTGTTGTTTTATCACAATAGATTGGTTTATTTACATTTAAAAAAACAGAATCCAGTCATTTACGAACGTGATTGCACTTTAGTTAACATATTTAAATGTTCGGATATTAAGATTTGAATGAGGAAAAAAAAACATGGTTTTTCTCTAAAATATTGTTTCAGATGTACTGTAATTATTTTCTGTATAAAAATTGATTTGGTGTTCAAAAAATCTTTTTTCAAACTTGGGTCTTGAAAAAGAGGGGGTCGTCTTATAATCAGGGCCATCTTATATTCGGGCCAATACGGTAGTTCAAATTTTGTCACTAACTCCATTTACTTCCAGCTTCTATCTTAGATCCATTCAAAAGTGAGATAATTTGTCGGATGACACAAAATGACATCCGTCATAAGGATTCATTAATGGTAATGGCAGTGTCATGTCATAATTATGATGCTCTTATGACAGTCTTATGGTGCCAATGTCAAATTAGGTGTTACCAAATACCATAAGTAGCAACTATTGAAACAACCGGGACAGTAGCTGAAGGAATAATTAGCGCAGAACATGAATTTTGATAGTTATTTATCTGTTGCGCTGCAATGCATGCTAGGAGGCATGTTGGACGACAACAGTGTTGACAGCAGGTGGCAGTAGAGGTTGACCTGTCTCAAGGGAGCAGTGATGGCCAAATGAAGCTTGTTGAAGCAATGAAGCTTTGCAGCCAATTGGTTCGAAACTTCATGGGGTTCATTTGGTCTTATGAGTCTTATGATGCTGCTGTCAAATAAAGTGTCATCAGTGTTATATATCCCATAATACAGTGACCACAGCTGCGGCTTACAGTCCGGTGCGTCTTATCTATGAAAAATTGCCGTTTTTGTGTCAAATTTGGTGAGTGGTGGCTTATAGTCCGGAAATTACAGTAGTTAGTTTGAATAATGGAGTAATCTGATTACGAACATTTAATGCGTTGCAGAATACATTTTAGAAGATGTAAAACAAAGAAGTGTTTATGCTTCCAATATTATTTATTTTGGCATGCTAAGACTGCACTTTCGAAAGAGCAGTAAATGCAAATATAAAATAAACTAGGCCTGCAAGCAGGACTGAACGGGCCCTCGCAATCTAGCGCAACTCGGACTGTGTGCAGGTCAGGGTGGTGGCAGATCCTCCTCTCTAATCATCTCATTAGAACCTAAGATGCTCGAAAGTAGCCTATATACATTCCCACACCCAAGAGATAAAAACCCCTATTGGAGAGAGTACTACAAAAAAGGAGCCACTACTGAGCTGTGCAGCCAAGCCCTTATTCAAAACCCAAAACTAATCTTCTAAGTGGGCCAATTCGACCAAGTGTGCCAAATATTGTGGCTCTATAAGCTGCCTGAGTCTCTGAAAAAAAATATTTCCTTTAAATGGCGAACAAAGGGTCGTCACGGCAACAGACAGAGACACGTGGACATGGGCCGTAAATAAGTATATAATAGGTCTTGAAACTACAATGACCAACCTGAAAAGAACTGAACATGTATTGGAAAAACGAGTGACTTTCTATTGCCACTAGTTGGCGCTGTAGGTTTGATGCAAATGACCCCTACAAGGCCCTTCAGGGTATGACTCTCAACAAGCACGGGAAGTTTGGCGCAGATATGTTGTATATCTGCCGAGTTATGACTGTTCAAAGTTTTTGGAGAGAAAAATTGTTGACAGTCATTTTCACTTTCCTGTTTGGACCCCTCCGCTTCAACGAAACTTCAATATTTTTCATCAGGCACCTGAAGACAGGTCTTAAGGCTTCCCTTATGCAGCTTTGAGGTAGATTGATTTTTTCCCTTTAGAGGAGGAGTGTGTCCCGTAAAAAAAGGGCATTTCCTGTTCCCACTAGGAGGCGCCAAGCACAAATGGTAAATTTTCAATCCAGTCCTGCTCAGGCTGGTATACCTCACACACATGCCAGATTTAAAATAGATTGAACGTTGTATGAGGGAGTTATCAGTCATTTTCCGAATTCGGTGTTTTGGCGAAAAAATGGCCGACTTTGGCACCCCGCCCAGGTCAGGCCCGTGAATGAAAACACACCATTTTGATAACTTAAGATTTCATATGCCTCATGAACAGTCTCGCCAATTTTGAGAATGATCAAACTAATTCCCTAGGTGCCAAGGTGTAAAATGTGCACACTGTAAATCGAAAAAAATTTCACATTCAATCCAAAATACCCGATTTCCTGTTGGGTTTGGAATATGCATGCAAGAGACTTTTTGGAGCAGTTTTGTACAAGGTATCGACTCTCCGAATTTCATCCCTCTACGTTGAAAAAACCTAAATGGAGAGGCCTTTTTGAAAATTTCAAGGGGGCGCCACTGAGCCATTTTGTTACATGTTTTCGTAACGTTGCAAGATTATTGAACGTTATGCAAAGCCACATGTATGTCCAAATTTTTGTGAGTTTTCGTGCATGTTCAAGCCTCCAAATGTAAACTCCTACTGTGAACCGATAAAAATTTCACATTCGATCCAAAATACCCGATTTCCTGTTGGATTTGGAATACGGGTGCAAGAGACTTTTTGGAGCAGTTTTGCACAAGGTATCGACTCCCCAAATTTCATCACTCTCTGTTGAAAAAACCTAATAGGAAACGCCTTTTTGAAAAATTCAAGGGGGAGCCACTGAGGCATTTTGCTACATTTTTTCGTAACATTGCAAGATTATCGAACGTTATCTAAAGCCGCATGTATGTGCAAATTTTTACGAGTTTTTGTGCATATTCAAGCCTCCAAATGTAAACTCCTACTGTGAACCCATGAAAATTTCACATTCGATCCAAAATACCCGATTTCCTGTTGGATTTGGAATATGGGTGCAAGAGACTTTTTGGAGCAGTTTTGCATAAGGTATCTACTCCCCAAATTTCCTTGCTCTATGTTGAAAAAACCCAATAGGAAAGGCCTTTTTTAAAACTTCTTTCTGTCGCCACTAGTTGGCACTGTAGAGTTGATGCAAATGACCCCTACAAGAACCTTCAGGGTATGACTCTCAACAAACACGGGAAGTTTGGCGCAGATATGTTGTATATCTGCCGAGTTATGACTGTTCAAAGTTTTTTGCGTGACAAATTGTTGACGTTCATTTTCACTTTCCTGTTTGGACCCCTCCGCCTCAACGAAACCTCAATATTTTTCATCAGGCACCTGAACACAGGTCTTAAGGCTCCCCTGATGCAGGTTTGAGGTCAACAGATTTTTTTCCCTTGGAGGAGGAACCTGTCTCGTAAAAAAAGGCATTTCCTGTTCTCACTAGGGGGCGCTAGACCTAATGGGTAATATTTCAATGCACTCGTGTTAAGGGTGGGATACCACACATACATGCCAAATATGAAAAAGATTGAACGTTGTGTCAAGGAACTATAAGTCATTTACTGAATTTGTCATTTTGCCGAAAAAATGGTCGACTTTGGCACCACGCCCAGGTCAGACCCGTGAATGAAAACGCACCATTTTCAAAACTTAAGATTTCATATGTCTCCTGAACAGTCTCACCAATTTTGAAGATGATCCAACTAACTCCCTCGGCGAAAAGGTCTCAAATGTGCACCCTGTAAATCGATAAAAATTTCATATTTGATCCAAAATAACCGATTTCCTGTTGGGTTTGGAATATGCATGTAAATGCTTTTTTGGAGCGGTTTTGGACAAGTTATAGACCCCCCAAATTTCATTGCTCTACGCTGACAGACCCTAATGTTATAGGCCAATTTTAAAATTTCAAGGGGGCGCCACTGAGCCATTTTGTTATATTTTTTTGCAACGTTGCAAAATTATCGAAATTTACAATTTTCCGGACGTATGTGCAAATTTTGGTGACTTTTCGTGCATGCTGAGGCCTCCAAATTGGCCGTTTTCATTTGCCCTGAAAAAAAAAAAAAATAATAATAATAATAAAAAAAAAAATAATCCTTTGCAAAACAATAGGGCCTTCGCACGCTTAGTGCTCGGGCCCTAAATACCAGAGTGTTTCTTTAAACAATGCAGAATGGCACTTTCACTTCACAAGACCAATAAATGAATTTAAAAATGAAACACTTGATCTTAGCCTCAAACGATATAAAAAAACAACAACCCTCAAACGGTATTAAAAAAAAACAACTAAATGCGGATCTAAGTACAACAGAAGAACAGTTGGTTAACTTGCATAGCAAAAGTCCACAAGCTCAAATGTTATAAAATGCTACCTTTTTTTTTTTTTTTTAAACAAAGCTCTTAACCAATTGTTCAACACATATTCCCATCAAAGACTGATAAACATACTTCTAAACTAAATAACGAATGCATAAACAAACATATTAGCTCAAACAAAATGTACCTTGCGTTGGTTTTAACAGGGAGCAGCTGGATTCAGCCATGTTCGAAGAGCTGTGTCATATTCACTGTTGCCACTAGAGGGCAGTATATCCACCAAAATCAATAAAACTAAATGCAAACACTTTCAAAACAAACCATAACAATGCCGCTCTAATGAAACGAATCTTGGAAGCAGCAATATTTGATTTGAAGCTCTTTTCTAATTGAATTACTGGAGTTTATCAATTAATCGTTGCAGCACTAATAATATTACAAAGATGTTAATTACAATTACAACAACTAATCTACAGTTTAGTACAGACTGTTGTTGTATCGACCGTATGCCTGTGATCTCTCCTCAGTGGGAAATCACGGCTACGACAACACTCTACGCAGCATGCAGCCCATCTTCCTGGCCCGCGGTCCAGCCTTCTGCCAGAACTACGTGAAGCCCACCATGCGCACTGTGGATCTGTACCCCCTCATGTGTCACATCCTGGCCGTCCCACCTCTGCCCAACAACGGTTCCCTGCTAGATGTTGAGGACCTGCTGCGCCCAGAGTCTATGGCGTTCCCACCCAACATCTCACACGCCAGTATGGTAGTGGGCGTCCTCATCGGGGCAATGCTGGTAGTGGGCTTCCTATTAGTGTTCGTGCGGCAGGTGACGCTCAAGCAGCTTCCTTCGCTCAGACACATCCGCAGGGAGATGTCACAGCCTTTACTGCAAGACGACTTGAACCTGTAGATGGAAGAAAACAAAAATGCTGGACTAGAATCCCGTGGAGGAGGTCCAATCAGGAGAAGGTGGGGATTCTGTTCCAATGTGGTAGGATTTGAAAACCTTTATGTGAAGCTTTTATTAAGTTGATTTGATTGTTGATTCGAAGTTCTGAAAGGGTGGAAAATTTCTATTCAATTTCTGTAAAGTTTACAGAAAATTTACAATGTAAGTAAAGCTTGCAAACTTTTTAGATTTTTCAAATTGAAGGTCTTCCATAATAATTACAGGAATTTATGTGAATTTAGTTGAAATTGCTCATACTTCCATTTTTTCCTCACTAAACAAGTCAATAATAGCCAACTTTTTTTTCTGAAGGGGAGGCTATTGAGTAGTGCTCGAAATCAATGTAGCACTCTATTTGTATGAAATCTGGTCTGGTTATGGAAGTCTAGGTTATGAAAATGCAAAGGCGTAGGTTTGGTTTCAATATTGGTAGGGATGATATATCAGCGTAACCTGCATGTACACTTTTTGCTGGGGACGGGACATTAATAAGACCAAACAGATTGGGTGAACGGGGGTAAGGGCTACATTTCTCACGAATATGAATCTAAGTAATTGATACGCTAAATGATTAATGCAAAATAAATCTGTATTGATTTATACTTTCACACTGCAAATTAATAACATCTTCATCTGATAATTTTTCTTAAATCTAGTCGAATAATTTCATCTTGTTTTGAGTGTTAAGGATTAGTTAACAGATTAATACGTCAGAATATTCCTCTTGTATTAAGTAAATATTTCTTATTTGTTCGTATTAAGCCCAAATATCTAAAAGATGGTCATTTTTCACCTAAATCCTGAAAAATTGCTTTCAAATTATGTTTTGAACATTATTTATCCTTGAATTAAGAACATTTCTGAGAAACAAGTTTTTTTTTATTGATTAGATATCCATAGGCGGAGTTTGACTTTTGGGCAGGGGTGGGCACAACATGTTGATGACCCCGAAACGCAGTTTCAGAAATAAAGTTAACTTACAAGAATATTTATTATAATAAGTTGACAATGGGCGTTTTTTGTTTCCCATCATCCTTGAGGGGAATTCTGAATCAGGGTGCTTAGGCAATACTTTTCGCCAAGATGGTCAACAACTGAATATGGTACGCCTGCCGGTGTCGTGCCAATTTAGTTACCCCAGTCAAAAATGGTATCCCCTGGGCAGAACCCTATGTAGGCAGATTTATGTCTTTATTATTCAATCAAAAAAAAGTTGCTTCAAAAAAAAAAAAAGAAAAAAAAATATATTTTCAATCAAAAAAAGTCGCTTCAATTTAAAAGAAAAAATGTGTTTGAATGCAAAAATAAAATGGAAACTAAAAAATACATGTGAAAGCTAGTTTTCTTTGATTTAAAAAAAAATTGTTTTTAATGCAGCCCCCAAAAAGATATATTTTCAAAAGAAAAATCCATCAAAAAAAGAAAAAAATCAATCATAGAAAATGTTTTAGAATGTGAAAAAATATTTGAGATTGAAAAATTTGAACACCTAATTTCATTGAAAAGGTTTGATTGAAGCAATTATTTTTGTGTTTGGGGCTGTATTATGGGTAGGACATTTGTTTCTAAATCATTCAATCCCCAAAAAAGTTGCTTCAATCAAAAAAAAAAAATTTCAATCAAAGAAAAAAATCATTTGAAAAATAAAATTGGCCTCCCCTAATTTTTTTTCCTTTGAAAATTATATGCAAAGCAAATGGCCATCTAAGGTACCAGTCACATGATCTGTTCGAAAAAATAATTTTGAGCCATTATAAAAATATGTATTTTTTGTTCATGTCATTGTAACATATATATATAGGAAAGTCAATTTTATGCAATGACACTTTTCAGCCACCGGGGGGCCTGGCCCCCCTTAAAATCTGCTTATGTTGATATCAACCCTTTTTGCTTAAAATAGGTCTGGTAAGCTTATTTTCAGATAGCTATTTTTCTTATTTCAAGAAATTACACTGAAAACAAGGGAAGTTCACTGGTTTTAAGGTTGTGTGTTTTTGCAGTGCATACATATTGGTTCAGATGATACACTGTTCGCTTCAAACCTTTGTTTTCAAAAACTACTAAAGAAACATTTTGAATTTTTCCAGAATATATGTCTGGATTTTATCAGCAAATTTAAATTGCGATGTTTGAACATAAGTTAACATACCCAATAAATATACAAACTTGTTAATTATATCTTAACTATCCAGGAAGCAAGAAATAGACATATGTCTTAAGACCACTCAATATTGTCTGTCAGAAATAAAGAAATTAAAATATAACTGAAGAAAACTTAGTCAGGGAATAACAAAAATAAACAGAACCTTCCTTTAGGTAAAACACTTCTGCTTTTGTCCACAAGCACAGCCAAACTCAACAAAAAATGAAAGCTTCTTTGGGCTATTTTAAGACCACATGAATAAAATAAAAATGAAAATTAGGGAGAAGTGGGTAAACCTCGATTCATTACATTTCTCACAGTTTAACGTTACCGGTAAAAAACACATACACGAGGATATTTCTCTCAAAGCAGCTTCCTAGTCGAGTTCGGGAAATTCACACAGATTAATGTTATGCTGACTCTGATGCAGGTCGGACTTTCAGTAGAAAAATTAGTGGTGTGTTCCCCACCTCACATTACATTACGTACTGTGGCTGCTGCTGGCGGGAAAAAAATTTCTAATATTCCTTTATTCTTCGAAGGGGGCGGAGGAGGCGGCATTGTTGTATTTGTGTTGGGACTGTGGTTGCATGTGTGTGTGTGTGGGAGGGCGGTCAAGTCTTCAGCCAATCAAAAATGCGTTCGAGGGGGAATAAATGGACTGGCACATTCAACAAGTGAAATGGGGTCAATATAAGTCTGAACATCATGAAAGTACTGTTATTCACATAATGATGGTAGGGTCTAACGTACGAGAAGACAATCTAAATGATCTATAGAATTGAAGTCATTATATAATGTAGATAAGGTTGCTTAAAAGTTGGTGGGGACAATTGGAGCATCCTGAAAAGTTGGTGGTGTTATGTCCCTACCGTCCCTATGCAAACCTACGCCCTTGTGAAAATGAGATTTGTTTCCCAATAACTTGTTTCCTTCTAAGAGCCCGCCTTCAAAATTGTAAATAAAACTTTCCACCTGTTAATTAAAACAAATTCCCATGGAAAGCTTCCGAGTATGAAATTCTGCACCCTTAATCGTGAACCTCGATCATCCCATTTTCTTTAAATCTGTACTACCTTTCTTGATTGTCAGTGACACGCACATGCCTTGTGTGAAGCTGGTTAAGTATTGTTAAAGTGTAAAACAGAGCAAAATGGCATCTTTGTTTTCACAACAGCAGCTCTTCTGGCTTTGCTTATAAAAGATATTTTCTTTATATCAACGGGACCCAACTGGAGAATGAAGCTGACTTGAAATCTGCTGCCTTGTGAGCTAGTATTAAAAGGCCCAGTCCACATGGAAACTGAGCCAATCTGTTTTTCATTTTTAAAGAGATTCTCTTAAACAATTGTTTTTCAAGAATTGTCATGTTGCTGTTCGTGTCCTTGCGTGGTGCAAGCATTTTGAGGCCTAAAAATGTTGCCACTTTGGTGCAAAAGAAGAAAAATCAGAACTTGCGAGTACCAGTGTTATTATAATGGTGAACCTGAGGGTTTGAATTTTCAACAAGACAAAGACTTTGAGACAATCTCATAAAAGTGACGTAAGGTTTGATGTTTCGTCTTACTAAGCACTTTTCAGTATTTATTCAATCCTTGGTGACTACCGTAAAAGTCCATGGACTTGTACAATTGTCTTACTAGCAACATCTTTGCATAATTGTAAGCCAAAATTGCAAGGAGTGATTCTAAAAAATAGAATAATATAGTAATCGTAAGACTGTTGTTGTATGCTGATTTGTCTTACCAGTGAAGACAAGTGTAAAATTGAGGTGGACACCAAGGATGTGGAATAAATCCTTATCTTTTCCTATCTTTCTGTGTTTGAATGTCACCCGGCAACTGCTCATATATTTTATTCGTTACATTCAGCCTCGCTATGTGTCGTAACGTCTTAGGGTGTAATTCTTTTGTATCTATTTCTATGTGAGTAGAATGTCATGTGCAGTTTTGCCATTGTCAGTAATTTCTTCTGTGTTGCTTCTGGCCAGAACTGTTCTTACAATTTGCACTACATGACCGACAGGGGGCAGTAGGTTATGTATCCATTGCACTCCATCTTGTAGTAGACAAAAAAAAAAGTTGGTGCCTCTCGCAAAATAGATTTAAAATCATTGAATCAGTGCAGTCAAACAAGTGTTAGTGAGTTAAGGATATAAGTATTTTTATGTTTTGGGCTTTTAGATAGCTCTAGCATTAACAAGGTACCTAAGCTCCCTGACCCCAAATGACACTGTGATGTATTTTCCAATTTCTATGGTAAATTTTCAGACAGAACGGAAAAGTGTCTTCTGACAGATGAATGAAATACACATGCATACACGCATATATTTGAATGATTTGTTCAAGGAATACTTGAAAGATGGGTTGCATTTATGAAGTGTAACTACTGTGATCAAGAAATGAAATGTTCAAAGCATTAAAATGCCTTCTGAGTGAAAAGAACTTGGATTTTTTTCTTGAGTGTTAATGCAAATTTGTTATTATAATTATTAAAATACATTAAAATGTGCAGTGAAGAAAATAGGAATTTGAACACCCTGCTATAAGTTCTCCCACTTAGAAGTCATCGAGGGTCTGAAATTTTTATCGTAGGTTCATGTCCACATTGAGAGAGATAATCTAAAAAGAAAAATCCCAAATCACAATGTATGATTCTTATAACAATTTATATGTGTGATAAAGCTGCAAATACCGTATTGGCCCGAATAGAAGACGACCCTGATTATAAGACGACCCCCTCTTTTTCAAGACTCAAGTTTGAAAAAAGACTTTTTGAACACCAAATTAATTTTTATACTGAAAATAATGACATTACATCCGAAACAAGTGACTATAACAATATATTTGAGAGAAAAAGCATGTTATTTTGCCTCATTCAAATTTTAATATCTGATCATTTAAATATGTAAACTAAAGTGCAATCACATTCGTAAATGAATGGCTTCTGGTTTTTGAAATATAAATAAACCAATCTATTGTGATCAAACAACAAAATTGCAATAACTGCATTAACCATCATAGTGACGTCTAACTGACTGTAGTCTTGAAACAAATCTGAATAAGGAAAAAAAATGCAATAAAATATTTAGAGCTGAAACGAGTACTCGAGCAACTCGAGTAACTCGAGTTTAAAAACTGATCCGAGTAATTTTATTCACCTCGAGTAATCGTTTATTTTGACAGCTCTAAGCATCACGTTTTGCTCGGACTACTTTTAATGCGGGACAACGCGCTGTCACGTGCGGAGAGGAAGAAGGGGAAAAAAACTTACTGCAGCCGACACAAACGACGCCGACGTTGCTAAATACTAGCCCGCACGATGCTACGTTGGTACAGGTAGCGTCTGAGTCTCATAGAGATCACATGTATGTTGAACTAGATGCGATTTGACAGACTCGGCCGCGTCTGGGCAGCGTTAGTAAACCGCCGCCATCTTAAAGCAGTAGAGCGCTAAGCGCTAATAAAGAGCGCTAAGCGCTAATAAATAAGATTAACGTTAATGTCGCTACTAGCTCACGTAATGTTACCCCTGGGGAGGGCTAGGTTACAATTAATTATGACCACTGTCGATGCGTGGCTAACGTGTCTTACATTCAGGTTTTAACATAACATAGCATTGTGGAGTGATGAGGGTGTAAAATAAAAACTTAATCATGCTAACTATCAATTTTAGCTCAGTAGTCATTGCTGGATAAAATACCAAGTAGCACTGGTCCCTAATGTTCTCCAATACAGCCTGTATGATACATTTATTTTGAACACTGCAAAAACTCCAAATCCTATCAGGACTTACAGTTTAGACTAACTTAAAACTTAACTAGAACTTAAAAATGGCTTGACACAAAGAGAAATTCAATTGAAACACGTGGGAAAAAAATCCTAACTTTTAAGTGATGTGTGTTATCAAGCGTAACGGCATTTTTAGGTAAGATATATATAAATATATATATATTTTTTCTTTAATAAGATCTAAAAGTTTTTTGAGTGAAACCAGTGAATTATTTTTTATTCTAGTTACATCTGAGATGCAATTGTTGACCGTTTTCAACAATATACATCGAAAATAAAAATATTGATTGACTGAAAATGGATCAAGATTAGATGAAATGTCTTGTTTTCTCATGTATATTTATAATTGCTCTTCACCTAAAAATATATTTGTTTTATCCGATTACTCGATTAATCGATAGAATTTTCAGTCGATTACTCGATTACTAAAATATTCGATAGCTGCAGCCCTAAAACTATTGCAAACTAGTTAAACTTGAGAGTAGCTGAGATCTGTCATGACAGAACATCGCTTCAATGATATCTGGCGCCATCTTGCGTCATGAATGGGTATAATGTCTAGACCGCGAATATAAGACGACCCCCTCTTTTTCAGTATTATTTCAATCCAAAAAAGATCGTCTTATATTCGGGCCAATACGGTACGTATTTCAACACCTTAGAAAACGGTTGTTAATATTTGGTAGAGTAGCCTTTGTGTGCAATTACAGAGGTCAAACATTTCCTTTAGTTTTTCACCAGGTTTACACACAGAGGGAGCTTAGCCCACACATCGTTCTGGTTTCCGGGCTGTCGCTGACATACACGCCCACTCCTTGCTTTTCCTGGCTGTGTGCTTTGGGTCATTGTCATATTGGAAGACCCAGGCACGACCAATCTTCAATGCGCTGACTGAAGGATGGAGGTTGTTCCCCAAAATCTCACAATACAGGGCCCCAGTCATCTTCTCTTTAATACAGTGCAATAGTCCTGTCCCATTTGCAAAAAAACACCTCCAAAGCATGATGCTACCCCACCCCCTTGTTTCACAGTAGGGATGGTGTTCTTGAGATAGTATTCATTAGAGTTGTTCCGATCATGTTTTTTTGCTCCCGATCCGATTCCGATCGTTTTAGTTTGAGTATCTGCCGATCCCAATATTTCCCGATCCGATTGCTTTTTTTGGTCCCAATTCAATTCCAATCATTCCCGATAATTTTTCCCGATCATATACATTTTGGCAATGCATTAAGAAAAAAAATGAATAAAACTCGGACGAATATATACAGTGCCTTGCAAAAGTATTCGGCCCCCTTGAACCTTGCAACCTTTCGCCACATTTCAGGCTTCAAACATAAAGATATAAAATTTTAATTTTTTGTCAACAATCAACAACAAGTGGGACACAATCGTGAAGTGGAACAAAATTTATTGGATAATTTAAACTTTTTTAACAAATAAAAAACTGAAAAGTGGGGCGTGCAATATTATTCGGCCCCCTTGCGTTAATACTTTGTAGCGCCACCTTTTGCTCCAATTACAGCTGCAAGTCGCTTGGGGTATGTTTCTATCAGTTTTGCACATCGAGAGACTGACATTCTTGCCCATTCTTCCTTGCAAAACAGCTCGAGCTCAGTGAGGTTGGATGGAGAGTGTTTGTGAACAGCAGTCTTCAGCTCTTTCCACAGATTCTCGATTGGATTCAGGTCTGGACTTTGACTTGGCCATTCTAACACCTGGATACGTTTATTTTTTAACCATTCCATGTAGATTTGGCTTTATGTTTTGGATCATTGTCCTGTTGGAAGATACATCTCCGTCCCAGTCTCAGGTCTTGTGCAGATACCAACAGGTTTTCTTCCAGAATGTTCCTGTATTTGGCTGCATCTATCTTCCCGTCAATTTTAACCATCTTTCCTGTCCCTGCTGAAGAAAAGCAGGCCCAAACCATGATGCTGCCACCACCATGTTTGACAGTGGGGATGGTGTGTTCAGGGTGATGAGCTGTGTTGCTTTTACGCCAAACATATCGATTTGCATTGTGGCCAAAAAGTTCAATTTTGGTTTCATCTGACCAGAGCACCTTCTTCCACATGTTTGGTGTGTCTCCCAGGTGGCTTGTGGCAAACTTTAAACGAGACTTTTTATGGATATCTTTGAGAAATGGCTTTCTTCTTGCCACTCTTCCATAAAGGCCAGATTTGTGCAGTGTGCGACTGATTGTTGTCCTATGGACAGACTCTCCCACCTCAGCTGTAGATCTCTGCAGTTCATCCAGAGTGATCATGGGCCTCTTGGCTGCATCCCTGATCAGTTTTCTCCTTGTTTGAGAAGAAAGTTTGGAAGGACGGCCGGGTCTTGGTAGATTTGCAGTGGTCTGATGCTCCTTCCATTTCAATATGATGGCTTGCACAGTGCTCCTTGAGATGTTTAAAGCTTGGGAAATCTTTTTGTATCAAAATCCGGCTTTAAAATTCTCCACAACAGTATCTCGGACGTGCCTGGTGTGTTCCTTGGTTTTCATAATGCTCTCTTCACTTTAAACAGAACCCTGAGACTATCACAGAGCAGGTGCATTTATACGGAGACTTGATTACACACAGGTGGATTCTATTTATCATCATCCGTCATTTAGGACAACATTGGATCATTCAGAGATCCTCACTGAACTTCTGGAGTGAGTTTGCTGCACTGAAAGTAAAGGGGCCGAATAATATTGCACGCCCCACTTTTCAGTTTTTTATTTGTTAAAAAAGTTCAAATTATCCAATAAATGTTGTTCCACTTCACGATTGTGTCCCACTTGTTGTTGATTCTTGACAAAAAAATTAAATTTCATATCTTTATGTTTGAAGCCTGAAATGTGGCGAAAGGTTGCAAGATTCAAGGGGGCCGAATACTTTTGCAAGGCACTGTACATTCAACATACAGTACCTAAGTACTCTATTTGTTTATTATGACAATAAATCCTCAAGATGGCATTTACATTATTAACATTCTTTCTGTGAGAGGGATCCACGGATAGAAAGACTTGTGACTTTGTATATTGTGACTAAATATTGCCATCTAGTGTATTTGTTGAGCTTTCAGTAAATGATACTGAAGGCCATGGCCAAATGCATGATGGGAAGTGGAACCATGACAAGTGGAACCATGACTGTGAGTCGTGCTACCAATTCATATATCTTCTCTGTGATGGGATATAACCTAAGGTATTAAGAAAAAGATCAATTACTACCTTGCTTCCCCACATTTCTTCCCATGATATTTCTAATCGTAGGGAGAGGGATTGTAAGGCTTTAGCCAATTAAATTAAGGCTCCAAAGGCTGCCAAAATTCCCTCTCCTCATGTAACACTGCCTTTTAGCTCTCTATATAGGCAAAACGGCACCAATACAGCTCGACAATGCGTGAGTAGGTCGTGCAGCGCATGCATTAATTGCGTTAAATAATTTACCGTGATACATTTTTTAAAAAATTAATTACCGCTGTTATTGGGATCAAATTTGATAACCCTAAAGCCTAAACTAAAGACTCTGGATAAGTGTAACATATTATGTCTGTAACATTAAATACAATTAGAAAATGATTTAATTAAAAAATATATATATATTAAAAAAAAGGCATGGCCGATATTTTTTTGCCGATTCCGATACTTTGAAAATGACGTGATCCATTCCGATCGATCGGGACATCTCTAGTATTCATCATTTTGCTTTCTCTAAACATAGTTAGTGGAATTATGATCAAAACTTTCTATTTTACCCTCATCTGACCACAAAACTTGCTCCCATGACTCCTCTGCATCATCCAAATGGTCATAGGCAAACTTAAGACTGGCCTTGACGTGTGCTGGTTTAAGCAAGGGAACCTACCGTGGCATGCATGATTTCAAACCATGACATCTAGTTCTAGTGTACTACCAACAGTAACCTTGGAAATGGTGGTCCCAGCTCTTTTCAGGTCATTGACCAACTCCTGTCGCGTAGTTCTGGGCTGATTCCTCACCTTTCTTAGGATAATTGAGACCCCACGAAGTGATATCTTACATGGGGCTCCACTCCAATTGAGATTGACCGTCATGTTTAGCTTCTTCCATTTTCTCATGATTGCTCCATCAGTGGACCTTTTTTTACCAAGCTGCTTGGCAATTGCTCCGTAGCCCTTTGTGGAGGTGAACAATTTTGTTTCCGGTGTTGTTGGACAGCTCTTTTGTCTTGACCATGTTACAAGTTTGAGTCTTACTGATTGTATGGGGTGGACAAGTGTCTTTATGCTGCCATCGACCTCAAACAAGTACATCTGATCCAGGATAATACATGGAGTGGAGGTAGACTTTTAATAGGCGTACTAATAGGTCTTTCAGGGTCAGAATTTTAGCTGATAGGTGTTTAAATATACTGGTGCTGTGCAAATTAAAGAAACACTTTGTTCCTTTAATTTTTGTGAGCAGTGTATGTATTTGCAGCTGTATCACACAAATAAATTGTTATAAAATCATGCATTATGATTTCTGGATTTTTCTTTTTAGATTAACTCTCACAGTGCACATGCACCTACGATAAGTTTCAGACTCCTCCATGATTTCTAAGTGAGAGAACTTGTAAAATAGCTGGGTATTCAAATACTTATTTTCTTCACTGTATTTCAATTCTAGGTAAGCCAATGGTATAAAAGCTAAAAATATACAATGCCTTGCAAAAGTATTCGGCCCCCTTGAATCTTGCAACTTTTCGCCACATTTCAGGCTTCAAACATAAAGATATGAAATTTAATTTTTTTGTCAAGAATCAACAACAAGTGGGACACAATCGTGAAGTGGAACAACATTTATTGGATAACTTGAACTTTTTTAACAAATAAAAAACTGAAAAGTGGGGCGTGCAATATTATTCGGCCCCTTTACTTTCAGTGCAGCAAACTCACTCCAGAAGTTCAGTGAGGATCTCTGAATGATCCAATGTTGTCCTAAATGACGGATGATGATAAATAGAATCCACCTGTGTGTAATCAAGTCTCCGTATAAATGCACCTGCTCTGTGATAGTCTCAGGGTTCTGTTTAAAGTGCAGAGAGCATTATGAAAACCAAGGAACACACCAGGCAGGTCCGAGATACTGTTGTGGAGAAGTTTAAAGCCGGATTTGGATACAAAAAGATTTCCCAAGCTTTAAACATCTCAAGGAGCACTGTGCAAGCCATCATATTGAAATGGAAGGAGCATCAGACCACTGCAAATCTACCAAGACCCGGCCGTCCTTCCAAACTTTCTTTTCAAACAAGGAGAAAACTGATCAGAGATGCAGCCAAGAGGCCCATGATCACTCTGGATGAACTGCAGAGATCTACAGCTGAGGTGGGAGAGTCTGTCCATAGGACAACAATCAGTCGTACACTGCACAAATCTGGCCTTTATGGAAGAGTGGCAAGAAGAAAGCCATTTCTCAAAGATATCCATAAAAAGTCTCGTTTAAAGTTTGCCACAAGCCACCTGGGAGACACACCAAACATGTGGAAGATGGTGCTCTGGTCAGATGAAACCAAAATTGAACTTTTTGGCCACAATGCAAAACGATATGTTTGGCGTAAAAGCAACACAGCTCATCACCCTGAACACACCATCCCTACTGTCAAACATGGTGGTGGCAGCATCATGGTTTGGGCCTGCTTTTCTTCAGCAGGGACAGGGAAGATGGTTAAAATTGACGGGAAGATGGATGCAGCCAAATACAGGAACATTCTGGAAGAAAACCTGTTGTTGGTATCTGCACAAGACCTGAGACTGGGACGGAGATTTATCTTCCAACAGGACAATGATCCAAAACATAAAGCCAAATCTACAATGGAATGGTTCAAAAATAAACGTATCCAGGTGTTAGAATGGCCAAGTCAAAGTCCAGACCTGAATCCAATCGAGAATCTGTGGAAAGAGCTGAAGACTGCTGTTCACAAACACTCTCCATCCAACCTCACTGAGCTCGAGCTGTTTTGCAAGGAAGAATGGGCAAGAATGTCATTCTCTCGATGTGCAAAACTGATAGAAACATACCCCAAGCGACTTGCAGCTGTAATTGGAGCAAAAGGTGGCGCTACAAAGTATTAACGCAAGGGGGCGAATAATATTGCACGCCCCACTTTTCAGTTTTTTATTTGTTAAAAAAGTTGAAATTATCCAATAAATTTTGTTCCACTTCACGATTGTGTCCCACTTGTTGTTGATTCTTGACAAAAAATTAAAATTTTATATCTTTATGTTTGAAGCCTGAAATGTGGCGAAAGGTTGCAAGGTTCAAGGGGGCCGAATACTTTTGCAAGGCACTGTATGTATGAAATAAAAATCAATCAGTGCATTATTATGAATAAAACTTGGCAATTTAACAATACAAAAGAATGATACATCTAAAAATAGAATGTGGGGTGTCAAATCTACCAATTATGTAGAAAAATTGATAAAAACAAAAGAAAATGAACCCATACAAATACAAGAGAAAGATGAATAAATCTTGCAATATTAAAATAAACATAAAAATGAAAGTATGAACAAGAAAAGCACAATTTTTGTTGCCAAAATACATATACTCTGCTTAATTGCACTAGATAAAGCCTCCTCCGAAAAACAAAATTAACAAAAAACACAAAATGTGATTTTGGAGTTCGCTCAAAACTTTGGTCATTTACTTTGTGTGACAAGTGCGAGTGAAGCTAACAGGCTTGAGAGGGGAAGCAAAGTTTGTAAATGATCAGTGAGCTGCCAGGTTCAAAGGTCCTTCACAGGGAGTCGCCGCTGGAATTTGCTCGATCGGGCACAGTCTTCCGCGAGGCAGCCGTCACAGCCGCTTTTCTCCATTCCTCTGAAGGAACAAGCCCAGAACTTGCCATGGAAGTAACCGTGGATGATGTCATGGTGCACGTCTCGGCCGAGGAGAAGCACACCTCGCCCGACTACATGGACACCAGAGACGGGGAAAAACGTAGCCGCTCTTCTTCCTCATCATCGTCGTCCTCCAGCGACAAAGAAGAGCAAAAAAGTCAAGAGGATGTGGAGGCCAAAGAGGTATTGGCGATAGAGAAGACTGCCGTCCATGAGACCAAAGCAGAGGAGGTGAATGGCGGATCCAGACGCTCCTCTTCCTCCTCCTCCTCCTCCTCCTCATCCTCCCGGGGAGCAGACAACGCCGAGGATGGGATGCTGATGGCTTACAAGCACCATGAGTCTGACTCCGAGGTGGCAAAGGAGAAGGATTTGGTGGACTACAGCATCAAGACATTGGAGAACGTTGTCCTGGATCAGAGTGCCCTCGCTCCGGTCGATCCCGAGCATCCTGAGATCTCACTTTACGTCAAGGTAGGAAAACATTACGCTTAAAGTGTATATGAAGAAGCCTGCTAATTAGTGTGAAATGAGTCGGCAGTTTTACCGCCAGTAGCAGCGCAAAATGCTCTTTTTTAAACTAAACTTTATGCCATTACAGTGTTAACAGTGATTTGTTTGCGCCAATATTTCGGGGAGCGTCCTTCCATTTACGACATTATGAAGTTCGCACACAGTATGTCTTATCTTTTACGGTCCAGATAAACAACGGGCAGAGATCAGTGCTGTAAAGCACCACGCCCGAGCATTGCACGTCTATCCACATTTCCATAAAAGCAACTATGGTAAAATATGGAAATAAATATACGTGATCAGTTTCCGGGGTCAAACTACTGCCATGTTAAAACCTTTGCTGACTGTGCAGCCGCTGTTTTATGTGACATTTTAAGACATTTAAAAGTCAGATAAATGTGGGAAAATTATAATAATGAAACGACTAAAATGGTAAAATAGAAGCACACACTTTTTGAGTAGAAAATTATGTGTGTTATTTATTGGTCTGCCAACCAGTCATTTCAAGTGTGATTACACAGTTAACCACTAGATAGTAGCACACTTTTAGTAGAGTTTTGTTAAGATTTTGCCCTAGTGTTTCCTTTCCATGTGATCACCCATCGATTTCACCCGTTGTGGCCTGGTCCTTGTGTCTTGACCAATCCGCTGCTTCTTGTATCAATCACCTGTGTATCATTGTGTTGTTACCCCATGTCTGTGTTGAAGTTCCCCATGTGCTGTCTGTTCTTGTTCGATCATTGTCAATCTAAGTTTCTATCCGATGTCTCTTCATACGCCGAAGCCCTCATGTTCGGATCCCCTGTTCGAAAAAGTTTTGATGGTTTTTGTTTGATCCCCTATCCTTTTGTTTGTACTTTTTGTTTTTGTTAATTGTCATTAAACCTTTTTTGTAGCGATGTAGAGATGAAGCTTCGGGAGGCATTGAACCACCTGAGCCAATCGGTTCGAGAAAGGGTTAATTTCTCGAAGCTTCATGTGAGAACGGTACCACCTACTGGTTAAGTGTATGATCACAGTCAGTTTTCTCAACCACATGAGTAACTACTCTTTTTTATGTGTGTATGTGTTTGTATCTGTTAGGAAGGAATTCATTTAGAAAATATTGTTTGACCAAATCCTCTATGTACATAGAGTATCACATATGTATAGACAGTTATCCTTCACTTATCGCTGTTAATGGGGACCATTAAAAGTGAAAGTGAAAAAAACGTAATAAGCATTGTAACGTCCCAGCCCCATTTTTAATATTTATTTTTTGTGTGTCTATATAATACCCTATAAATGCATATATTATCATTAGAACAAATAAATTAAATAATGATTTGAAATGTTAATAATGTATAAATAATACAGACTACATTCATTTTCTTTCGTATGACGTGTGTGGAGGTATGTGTAAGTGAACATTAATACAGTTCCTGACAAAAGTCTTGTCGGTTATCCATTTTGTCGAAACAATTGCTAATAACCTGACTTTTAACTATTCAATTGGTTTCAGAAATGACTCGTATGAAAGCTAAGACCCTCCCAAATGATGTTGAATGTACAAAAATATATTTGTTTCACTGAAAAATGATTTATTTATTGTGGCAAAAGGTGGATTTTTCAGAGGAATCTTCCATTGAATTACACCACAGTCGCTGCAAATATTGCAGTAGACCTACTGGAGCCCGCATGGATTCAAGATTCACTCAGAAAACAGTGAAGTTTGGTGGTGGCAAAATCACGGTCTGGGGTTACATCCCGTATGGGGGTGTGTGAGAGATCTGCAGGGTGGAAGGCAACATAAATAGTCTGAAATATCAACAAATCTTAGCTGCCTCTTACATTCCTAACCATAAAAAGGGAAACATTCTGAAGCAGGATGGTGCTCCATCGAATACTTTAATCTCTACCTCCAAGTTCCTCAAGGCAAAGAAGATCAAGATCCTCCAGGACTGGCCAGCCCAGTCACCAGACATGAACAGGATGAAAGAGGAAGCATGGAAGACGAAACCCAAGAATGTTGATGAACTCTGGGAGGCATGCATGACTGCTTTCTTTTATGTTCCTGATGACTTCATCAATAAATTGTATGAATCCTTGCCGAACCGCATAGATGGTGTCCTTCAAGCCCTTGGAAGTCTTACAAAATATTAAATTTGGATCTCACAGCACCACTACTTAATTAGCTTATGTTATTTTTGTAACATATTTTTGTATTTGAAGTACATTTTTTGTTCAATTTTCACACTACTTTCTGTAGGCGATAAAACTTTTGTCTTGCCAAAATTTGACCTTTGTCTTCATTGAATGATACATCTTTTTTCAGTGAAACAAATACATTTTTAGACATTCAACATCATTTGGGAGGGTCTTAGCTGTCATGTGAGCCATTTCTGAAACCAATTGAACATTAAAAGTCGGTTATTAGCAATTGTTTCAACAAAATGGATAAGCGACAAGACTTTTGTCAGGCACTGTACATAGATGAAACTGTTTATTCTTATAACAAGATACTTTTAACAAGATTATAAAATCAGCGATGCATCGACTGCGCGAGAGTTGAGCAGCAAAGAAGTGAGGGAACGCTGTAAGAAATCGTGTGTAGTGTGTGCGTGTGACAATTATTCCCCAAATGGTATTATCATAATATGGCAAGTTGTGCAATGTTTTCTCTGAAACTGGCATGAGCGTAATCAGGCAGAGGACAGTAAAAGTGCTTGTGTAACTTGAACATTGATGTACTTGATGGGGGGGGACAAATAGAGGAAGTCCTCTTTCTTGCTGGCTCCCTTCTATCAACTATTGTACTAATCCTTCTCTCCTCACTCTTAAACCTTTCACTCTCAAAACTATCCAAACTCTTGCCTGATCGCAACTTTCCTTCAAACACCCACATTTTGAATCCAGCCAGAGCTTCGGTGTTTATATATTGTAGTGAGCTGTCAATCACGTGGTACAGCTGGCCAGCTAGGCTGTGGACGTCATCTTTTCGTAACCTCCCCTAAATGAAGCGGTACGCGCTTCGCGGAAACATCCCTTCATTACTCGACACGCTTCGAAGACTTGCCGCACCTCGTTACATCACTACTTTTTTGAGTTCACCTTCACCTTGCCTCGCCTCCCTTTTTCCCTCCTTTTAGGTCCACCTTGACCCCACACCTTGACAAGAGTTGTCCGATAATGACTTTTTAACCGATAACCGATCTTTTGATATTTTCCAACTCGAAACATCTGGTACTGATATCAAACCAATACCGATATATGCGGTAGTGGACTTAACATATTATGGCTAATTGTATTGTGATGGCCCACTGGATGCTTCAATAATAATATGCTCATAAAAAAATATACAAGACATCTTGATTTGGAAATATCTAATGGTCAATAATCATGACTGCTGTGCTAAGCTGTGACCAGCCTTTGTACAAAGGCTTCTACATTAACTTTGAAGGCAACATGCATATTGGCCCAAAACCGTTAATGAAAAACAGATGTCGCGAATATCTTTTAATTGGACAACTCTATTTTTTTTTTACTTAAATTTGACTAAATTACTGTAGTTTTATTGAACATTACAGTACAACTTCAAACATGCTTTTTACGCCTACAAAATGCAACAACTGTAGGTTCTGGTTTTTCATTAATAAACATCCGTCCTTATTGATGTGTAATGCAAGATATTAATTTTTTTATCTGAGAAAATAATGTGATTGGTCTGTAACAAACCCCCCACAATGGATGTGGGCTCACTGTTGGACGCCTCCAGTTTTTTCCCCCCTACATTGACAAGAACATTAAAGATATCAATTTTTGGAGGGGCTATTGTTTATGTCCGCAGTGTTATTCTTTTTTTTTATGACTGTATTCTTGTTGACAGTTGGTTTTCTAATACTTCAAGTGTCTTTGCACATTCTGTAACTTCATCTGTGATTGGCTACATTATTCTTCTTTCTTCTTTTCCTTTCGGCTTTTCCCTTCAGGGGTCACCACAGCGAATCAGTTGTCTCTATCTAACCCTGCCCTCTGCATCCTCTGCTCTCACACCAACTACCTTCTGCCGGAACAGAATTGTGTGTGATATATTGTAAATAATGGTCACGAGTAACTTTTGTTAAATTTGGCAAAAATTTTGCATTGAGGCACCATACCAAACCATTTTTAAAGTCCAGTGACCTACAGTATCCTCCAAGTATTTCCGTCTTTGAGTCGCTTTACTTTAAGTGTGTTACTATTTGACAGGCCAGTGAATGATTAGCCTAGTCCCTGAATTTAACCATTATCTTTAAAGGGATCATCTAAAGCTAAACTGTTGAGGATTACGGATATTTACTCACTATTTTATGACATGTGCTTAGTTTAAGGCGAGTTCGAAGGACAGGAAATGAAGGGACAATTTTGGAATCCTAATGATTTAAGCCCAAGTTTTAACCCCTTCAGACCTAAGCATGCTGCTGAAAGACATGACGCCTCTGCGTCTCTAATCAAATAATACACGGAATTTAGTTGCTATTGGCACTTCTGGGAGATGATTGGATGAAACTTTACCCATCAAAATCAAATCAGGAGTTTTGGCATGCCCTCTTTGCTATTTTTGGCTCTTTGAAAATGGCTGACCAAACGCAACTCTAAAAGGATATCGTAAAGTGCTCATTTCTCATCAAAAACACATTAACATTAACATTAAAAATAACCATTAAAAGCATGAAAAATCCCCAACCAAAAAATTGCACATTGCTCTGGAGTTTGAGTAGAGTAAAAATCAGCGCAGGTTTTTTTTTTTTTTTTTGCCCAGCAGAAAAAATGCCGGTCTGAAGGTCTGAAATCACACACACACAAATCACACATGCCCATTAATATCTCTTATACACAATACTCTCACATTGACCTAAAGAAATCTCATATCTACAAAAACCTCTTATACACATCATATTATCTTACTGAGTATAAATATATATTTACATACCGTAATTTACGCACTATAAGGCACACCTGACTAAAAGCCACAACCCACCAAATTTGACCCGAAAACGGCATTTGTTCATAAATAAACCGCACTGGAGTATAAGCCACAGCTATCCTCACCGTATTATAAGTGTCCTTCATAAGACCAAAAGAACCACCATGAACCAATTGGTTGCATAGCTTCATTGCTTCAAGAAGCTTCATTTGGCCATCACTGCTCCCTTGAGGGAGACAGTCAACCTCTGCTGCCAACTGCTGTCAACACTATTGTTGTCCAAGATACCTCCTATTATGCATTGCAGCGCTACAGATGTAGATAACAATTAAAAATTCATTTTCTCTGCTGATTATTTCTTCATTTACTTCTCCAGTTGTTTCATTAATTGCTAGTTATGGTATTTGGAAACACTTTATTTGACAGTGGCGCCATAACACTGTCATTAGACAATCATAATTATGACATGACACAGATGTCATTTGTTTTATCCGGAAAATTATCTCACTTTTGAATGGATGTAAAAGATCCAAGCTGGAAATAAATGGAGTTAGTGACATAATTTGCCGGATGACACTTAATGACATCTGTCATAAGCATTCAATAATGCCCATGATAGTGTCATGTCATAATTATGACAGTTTTATGATAGTCTTATCACACCGCTGTCAAATAAATTGTTACCTATTAACCCAAATAAACCAGCAAATAAGACAGACTGGACTGTAAGTCGGAGGATTCAAAAAGAAGGAAAAAAGTAGTGGTTTATAGTCTGAAAATTACGGTATATATTCTTAACTAAATTGTCCCACATCCCTCAGAGAAATTATAACTCACTCAAAAACCCATCCTAATAAAAAAACAAAGTCAGAAAAAAAAAAAAAACTCGCAGACATTCCTGCAAATAGTCACATAAAAAGGAAAAGCTTGTATTTGTCAGGTCACTTTCTCCATACGCAGTAAAGGTGAACACTTGTTATTAAAAATGCAGCTCAGGCTCTGCCCCTTTCGTACCCCCCGGCTCCCTTACACCCGCCTCCATCTACGCAGCATAGCCTGACACCTGTTTGCACTCGGTGTCATTGAACGCTTTGCTGCTTGCATTCCAGCTGCTTTACCAGACAAATCTGACCTCAATCTGCATCCCCGACTCATCAGCTGACCTTAGGACCAATTTTGGATCTGTCTTTGTTGGACAACTTTGACACTGGGACAGTTTGTGTGTAATTTGAATATAGGATGTAGTGGTGTGACATATTCAAGTATTGGGCATTGAGGAAGAAACATGTCAGGTCCTGACAAAGAGCCTGAAATTGAACTTTTTGTCAAGGTAAGGCTGAAAATTACAACGATTTAGAGTGTGTGTGTGTCTACGTGTGTCTCTCCGTGTAACAAAATAGCAGAGGTAAAGTTACCTGTGATGCTCAGTGATGTGCAGCTTCTTCTTCTCTCGTGCAACATCCTCCTTCGCTGCTCGGCGCCCCCTGGGAGCAGACTGGTGTGTGTGTGTGTGTGTGCACCTGTAGCAGGTGGCATGAAATGAAAAGAAAATAATAAATCCTCCTCACAGGAATGCTGGTGGATTCCAAAATTGCCAACACAGCAACAGAAAGCCTTTAAAAATTAAAAATATGTGTTTAGTACTTATCCTGTGTGTGTTTCCATTACAGAAAGAATGTGACCTAGATGAGTATGATGCCGAATTACATTTAGGAAAGTGAATCGATACTATAACTATTATTAATGTTAATTATAACTAAAAACTTCTAGAGAAATTACGGTGGGGCTTTGCTGTGGTAGATCAGATACCTTCCTGTTGATTTGGAGAATTTTTCGGACACTTCGTGTTGATATTAGGTCACTTCCTGTTGATTTGGGGACATTTCGGGGACACGACCAGTTGATATCAGGTCAGATCTTGTTGATTTGGGGACATTTCAGGGACTCGTCCTGTTGATTTAGGGACATTTCGAGGACAATATCAAGTCACTTCGTGTTGATTTGGGGACATGACCCGTTAATATCAGGTCACTTCTTGTTGATTTGGGGACATTTCGGGGACAATATATGGTGACATCCTGTTGATTTGGTGACATTTCGGGGACATGTCCTGTTGCATGGCTGTCAATGACTTACTTGGGCGCCAGTTGAATGTCAATGGGCCGTAATGGTTTTTGGTAAAAAATCACAACCACACAGGTTTTTCTGCCATTGAAATGAATTGGAAATTTGGATGTACACGGCTGTCAATGGCATCCCATTAGAAATGAATGCGACAATTTTATAGAACCTGTAAATTTTGGGCAGATTCTGTATACTTATATGTCCTTACTGTCCTGGAAATTTTTGATATGTAAATGATGCGATTTGGTCAAAAACTGTAGGACTACATACATTTTTATATATTTTTTTCTTCTTTTTCTTAAACCCAGTGTTTATGGGCAAACGGAAAATTTTTGGGGGGGGGGGGGGGGGGGGTGTCATTCGAAAAATTCCTTTCGTCGTGCGAAAATTCCGGTCATTTTGATATTTGAATGATGACGGTCGGTCAAACGGTTTGGGCTGAGCGGCGCGCCAAAGAAATGCCATTTAAAAAACTTCGAATTTTACTATATGGGCCTTTGCCCTGCAAAGCCCCATCTAATAATGATATACACAGCATATTTGTGTGTGTTTGTGATAAAGTGATCATTCACTGCCAGCACTTCTGAGTTCAAATGGCTTTGTTACATTTGCCATCAATGCCAGTGTATAGCTTGATGTACTCTTTATATACGCCCTACATACTTAGTATAATAATAAATACGGTAACACTTTACAATAAGAGTCCCTTAATTGACATTAGTAATGCACTTTTAGACATTAACTCATGTTTAAGTAACATGACAATAATTCATTTAATCCTTAACCTAACATTTATTAATATATTAATTAACATGACTTAAGGCATTTGTTAATGCATTTTAAGACAATAACTAATGCTTAAGTAACATTACAATAATAATATAGTTGCTTATCTAACATTTATTAATATATTAATTAACATGAGTTAATGCATTAGTTAATGCATTCGTTAATGCATAACCAGACAGTAACTAATAGTTTGGTAAAATTAAAAATATATATAGGCCTATATAGGGTTAGGGTTTGTTAACTTAAGCATTTATACTTTCTTAGTTAAGGGACACATGTGCTACACATTACAATAAGGGTCCAAAAAGCATTCAGTAATGGTTAATAAAGGTTAAGGGGGGGTAACTTAAGCATTTATAATTTCTTTTTTTTTTTTTTTTTTTTTTTTTTTTTTAAACCTGTCCTGTTCAGCTGTTTGACACAGAGAATGGAAGTCTAAGTGCCCGGATTCTGAACAGTTTTAATGTTTCACATTGAGAGTCTGACATACTCCCATTGTGATCATTCAAAATACCTTTTTATTATGACAAAGCAGCGAACAGGAAGGGATTATGGGGGGACAGAAGAAAAGAAATACAAGAGAAGAAAGAAAAGAAACACATACACAAACAACAACAAGAAATACATTGAACATCTAAACTAGTTACTAATATGCTGGTGCTATCGTCAGCGAGATGTATTTCCGGTTTACACCATGTGGGGGCCTATTGGCCAGTGAAAGAGGAGAATGGGGGTGGGGGTGTCTATAAGACTATAAACTAAGTGATTGAAAGGGGTAGAGTGTACACAAATCAGTTCTGTGATCTAGAACCCAGTAATCGTGTGAATCTCTTATGAGTGAAAGCCCGTTGGCGACCAACCCTACGCCGCCGCATCGCCAATCCCGGCACCGGAACCCCCAACCCGAGCATGCCCTACCACATCCAGCAGCACGCAAGCCCCACCGGGCGCGCGACAGCCACGCAGACGGGCGGAGAGACCGCGCGGGCACCAACCCAGGGCCACGGCCCACACCCAGCCAGCCCGGGGAGGGAGGGCGGGCGGGGGGGCGGGGGGATCCATGCGCAGCCCATCCCTCCTCCAACCGCCCAGCAAAGGAGCCACCGTCACCCCCCCCCGGGACCCAGGGTGGTCCCCCGGGCCACCCGCGCGCCCATCAACCGGCCTTCAGGGATGGCAGGAGGGGACGCATCACCAACCCCCACGCCTACACCCACCCCCGCCCGCCCACCCGGACCACGAGCCACAGCCCCCCAACCGGCACGGCACGCCACGGGACCCCCAGCGGCCCACCAAGCCCCAGGCAAGGCAGGGCCCCCCGCCGGTGCAGGCGACACCCCGCTGATACACCGGCGCCCAGCCAGCGACCCGCGACGGAGCGCAGGGCGGACGCCCAGCCAGAGAAGAGAGGGGAAGGCGGAGGCAGGAGAACGCCCAGGGACTGCCATGGGGCGACGCAAGATCGGAGACCCGACCCCCCAACCCACTCCCGCGGCCGGCAGCCGAGGCAGAGGGGAGGCCACACCCCGGAAGCCACGCCATATAGAAAAAGTGTGGGACCCACCTACCACCCTATTACTGTGGCTGCCAGGTTCCCGACTGGCAGCCATCACCCAGCACCGTGATGGGGGTGTGAGGGGAGGGTAGTGCAATGTATGCATTAAAATAGGAGAGCTTGGCTTGGGGCAGTGGGACCGCAGCATGGAGTTTCTGTCCAGCCGCCCGTCCCACCGCCCTTTGCCAGAGCTCTCCTGTGGACTATGATGTGTGTGGTGCATTTAAAAAAGGTGCAGGGATGGCGGGGCCTGTGGTGAGGAGGCAGCCGTGAGGCCCCCCCCCCCCCCCAGCAGGTCCCAACCATCCCACAACCTTGGTGTGTGGTGCATTAAAAACAGGGGGGAGTCGGGCTGGGACTGTAAAGCCCCGTCCCAACTCTCCCCGGAGAAATGTATGAGCATGTAAGTGCCAGGGTGAAAAATATTTACAGTGCCGAAGTGAGAAGTGCGTGAGTTAAGAGGCAGGCTCCCGCGGGCGTGGCCCCGTCCACCAGAACCACCGGCCCCAGGGCGGAAGAAGCGTCAGGGCCCCGATCAATCCCCGCCCCAGAACACCCACGGCGCCTCCGCGACCGCCCACCCCCCTCCCACCCACCGAGCACCCACCCCGCACCCCGAGCAGGCGCCACACCAAGCGCCGGCGACCAGGGGGCGTCCACCCCACCGGCAAGGGACAACAAGCCTCACCCTAGGCCCCGCGGGCCCCAAGAGGCCCCGCTAACGACCCCGCCGGCCGGGGGGCAGCCGCGGCCGCCGCGGCCCAGGGAGGCAGACAGGGCCGGAAACAGACCAAGGGGAGAGAAGCGCACCCCCCACAACCCACCCCCGGGCCAAGAGGGGCGCGCGGTATGGCACCAGAGGGCACCTCCCCGGCACCCGGTACAGGGAGACGCGGCTCCGGCCGGGCGGACCTGGGAGGGAACCATGGCTGCCGCATACACCCCCCGGCCCCCACCCCAACCCCAACCCCAACCCGGCCGGCCGGGGAAGGGCCGCGGCCCCGGACCGGCACCCGCACGGCCCCCCCACCCGCCCACGACACCAGCGCGCGCCCGACGGGACCCCCCGCACAGCCAGACGCAACCGGACAAGCCCCGGCCGAAAATCCCGGGGGCCAAGACCGGCGGCGGGACGGCCCAGGGCAGGACGCCAACAAACTCCACCTGTAAAGCTGATAGAAGAAGAGGTTTATCAAACACCATTAGATGTATGCCAAGGACCAGTGAAGTGTATTATTTACGCATAGTTCCTTAATTGTTCCAAGTCTGATAAGTAATATATAGGGTGTTCCAAAAAAAGTTGCATATGATCCCCAGCAGCTGGAAACCAAATTGTCCATGAGTATCCTTGTAAAATAAGCCCATTGACCGACTAAACTGTGAAGGAAGAAAAATTATTTATTACATGCTGTTGGGAGTGTATAAAACAATTCGGATTTAAACATGTCCAGTTTCCAGCTGCAGAAGGATGCATACAACTTCCCTGGACACCCCGCATACATCCATTTATGTATACAATTTTATTATTTTTGTGGCATTCCTTCGCAGGTGAGAGAGAATCCTTAGTCTATGTTCATCATTCTTGCGACCGTTTCCCACTGTTGTTCGTATTTGTCCATTTTATTTGTCTGTTTGGCAGATATTTTCTCTAATGTTATATATTCAATGATTAGATTTAGCCATTGGTTAATGCTAATGTTTTGTTTGTTTTTCCAATTCAACAATATTGTTTTTTTGGCTATCGTTAGACTTGCTAGTAGTGGACGGGTTTGATGGATAGAGATATTCACTGTATTCAGATCGCCAAGCAGACAAAGAGTTGGAGACAATGGAATCCTGCAGTTCAATAGGAAAGAGAGTTTCTTCGTTATCTGTGCCCAGAAATCTTGTATTGGTTTACATTGCCAAAGAGCATGAAAGTATGTATCTGAAATATCTTCGTTGCAGCTTATACATTTATCGGATTGGGAGAACCCCATTTTGTGCATTTTAGATTGAGTAATATGCCATCTGTGCAGTATTTTGAACTGTATAAGCTGAAGGTTCTTATTCTTTGTCATTATAAATGCATTTTTACAGATGTTGGACCAATAGTTATTATCTAATGTTACCGAAAGTTCGTTATTCCATTTTTCGATTGGTAGGCAAGTAGAGTTGTTACATGAGAGGGCTTTATATACTTTTGAAAGTATTTTTTTTTGTTGAGGATGTATATTTATAATTTCTTACTTAAGGGACACGTGTGCTACACCTTACAATAAGGATCCAAAAATCATTCAATAATGGTTAATAAAGGTTAAGAGGGGGGAGCTTAAGCATTTATAATTTTTTTGTTAAGGCATACGTGTGCTACACTTTACATAAGGGTCCAAAAAACATTCAGTAATGATTAATTCAGGTTCAGTAAAACGTAACTAAGAAATTATAAATGCTAAGTTAACAACTTAGGGGGTGGCGTGGCTCAGTGGTAGAGTAGTTGTCCCCCAACCCAGAGGTTGTGGGTTCGATTCTTCACCCTGATGAACTCGCCTAGGTATCCTTGAGCAAGATACTGAACCCCACGTTGCTCCTGGTGCTGTGTGTCACCAGTAGGTGAATGGCGAGATAGTGTAAAGCGCTTTGAGCGCCTTGAAAGGTGGAAAAGCGCTATATAAGTATAACACCATTTACCACCAACAAACCCTAACCCTATATAGGCCTGTATATATTTTTGATTTTACCAAACCATTACTTACTGTCAGGTTATGCATTAACTAATGCATTAGCTAATGCATTAACTCATGTTAATTAATATATTAATAAATGTTAGATAAACAATTACACTAATTATTGTGAAGTTACTTAAACATTAGTTATTGTCTAAAAATGCATTAACTAATGTTAATTAAGGGACCCTTATTGTAAAGTGTTACCATAAATACTACTCAATCAATTAGCCTGAGCAGGTCTGTCATGCCTTGTGTAGATCAGCAGGTCAGCAGCCTTTGTTGGTGTATGCGCGTATGTGTGCTTTCCATGTTGACAACTGTCATTGTATCACATTATGTTGTATTTGTTGTGTTGTTGTGTGCTAACAATGACACATGCTGGCGCTGGGTAAAAGCTGATTAGGCAGCTTTTTAGAGACACATCTGCTGTGTTCTGGTGTTTGCCTGCGTGTGTGTGTATGAGACATGTATAATTTAGGTGTTGGGTTAGGAGGTAGCGCTCTACTACAGTGAAACACGAGCTTATTTCAAATCAATAGGGTTCTTCCTGCATCGCTATTTTCACTTTGAACATCACTGTACTGTATCACATTTCATGGTTCATGCCCCTACTATTAAGCTGATTTTCTTTTTTAGTATTTTAGGATCTAATTATACAGTACTGTAACATTGCAGCAGCACTGAGTTCTACTAACCAAAAACAAAAAGAGGCAGTCTCCAACTAAAATTGTTGTTGTTCCCACAGAGAATAAGGCCTGAGTAGTCCTGTTTGCTCTGCTTGTATGTGTTGCTGCTTCGTGTGTATTCATGTTGTAAAATAATAATAATGATCTATTGTTCCCAGGCGGGCAGCGATGGTGAGAGCATCGGCAACTGTCCTTTCTCTCAGCGCCTCTTCATGATCTTGTGGCTCAAAGGTGTCGTCTTTAACGTCACCACCGTGGACCTCAAGAGGTGAGCGATGACATCATCACAGAGACTGTGCTAGCAATTATTCACTCTTTCCCTAATCCCTTTCACTATGTAGGACATTTTATGTTCATTAAATGAAAAAACAACTCAGCTGCTTGACACGGAGAATGGAGTTCTGAGTGTCCAATTGGTCTGAAAAATTTTAATGTATTCAGTGATTAATTTGTAAATCATACAGTAAGATGCCGGAACGCAAAGTGCATATGACAGCGCAGGGATGATGAGACGCGCACAGGTCCCGGAACATACGCAGAAAATGGTGCTGAAAACAACACGCAAATGCCCACTTACCATGCTGTGAAACTTACAAGCCTCAATTTCAGATAATATCCATGGTATAAATGTTATGACAACAATTTACAATTATTTAGGCTATACTCTGCACAGCACGGGCAATTGCCCACATAACCACAGGTGGGACTTACAGTACACAGTCAGCAATTAGTTTCTCAACAGGTCTAATTTGTGGAAAAAAAATAGAGATTACAATAAATAACACAAACCTATTCTTTTGCGAGGTTCATCCCCTCGTCTTCTCTGGCCCCAAAGTTCCCACCGCCTTACAAATTGTGCATCCCAAACTCGAATTTCCCACAAAGGTACTGGCCTGTTGCTTCGGCTGTTAGTGGTCCACCTGGCTGAATGCTGGCGCTGTAGCTGGACCCCATTCCTGATGGCGCTGAACCTGACCAGCTACTACCACGGTAGCAGCCTCCTGCCCCGGCTTGGCTGGCTGTCCGTGAAACTGGTTAGCTGCTGCGGTGCTAGCCTCCTGCTGCACCTGGTCCTGCACGTTAGCATGATCGCTGCAGCTGCCCTCATCGCCGGTTGTTGCTTTTCTGACTTGTTTTGAAACATCTTCCTTCTTTTTGAAAAAATAAAATAAAAAAACAGTAAATGCAACTGTCTTTTTGGCATGTTGAAATACCATTTGGTCCTGGCTGCTTGCTCCCCAGATGCCACAAATTTCCAAAGTTTTTATTTTTATTTTTTTATGTCAGGGGCGTGATTTGTTGGTCCAGCTTTTAAGTGCATCAACAAATCTGACTCTTTCAAATGACGTTAAATTTTTATAAACAACATGCAGTTCTTCGGATTTGTTCCATAAATGAATTTATGCATAGGCCTATTATTATTTTATTTTATACATTAAAAAAAAAAAAGTTTTTATATTATTATTATCATTTTCTACACACGACAGGTGCCATATCTGCCCAAATACGTTCCGGAACACAGGGAGGCCACAATCAAGAGGGTCGGATCTTGTTCCGGCAGGATCCGGCACAAATTAACCCCGAATGAATCACATGGGAGTATGACATACTTCCATTGTGATCATTCAACGTACCTCGTTTATTAGGAGAAAGCAGCGAACAGGAAGGGGTTATGGGGAACAGAAGAAAAGAAGGAGAGAGAGACAGAAGAAACACAAACAACAACAAGAAATACATTGAACGCCTAGTCCAGGGGTCTGCAAGTCCAGTCTTCGAGAGCCGCTTTCTAGCTTGTTTTCCATGTCTCCCTCCTTTAAACACCTGAATCAAATAATCAGGATCATTATCAGGCCCCTGCAGAGCCTGCTGATGAGCTGATCATTTGATTTAGGTGTGTTAAAGGAGGGATACATGGAAAACCGGACTTTCAGACCCCTGGCCTACACTAATTGTGAATATGTTGGTGCTATCGTAAGCTAGTTGTATTGACACCATGTGGGGTGCCTGATAACCAGGGAAAGAAGGGGGGGGGGGCTGAGAGATGAGTGAATGGAAGGGGTGGAGTGTACACAAATCAGCCATGTGGTCTAGAACACAGTATTTGTGTGAATCCCTTGTGAGTGTGGGTATGTTGGCAATTTCAAGGGCGTAGGTTTGGTCTCAATATTGGTAGGGACGATATAACAGCATAACCTCCATGTACACTTTTTGCTTGAGACGGGACATTAATAAGACCAAGCAGATTGGGTGAACGGCGGTCACGGCTACACTTCTCACCAATGTGAACCATATTAATTGTTAGGCTAAATTATTAATGCAAAATAAATCAATACAAATTTATTTAACTTCCGCACTGCAAATTTATAACGTCTTATTCTGATCATTTTTCTTAAATCTAGTCGAATAATTTTCTCCATCTTGTTCTGAGTGTAACAGGCTGGTTAACAGATTAAAGCGTCAGATTCTTCCACTTACTTTAAGTAAATATTACTACAGTATTTGTTCTTATTAAGGCCATACAACTACAAGTTGTTCATTTTTTACCTAAATAAAGAAAAAAAATGCTTTGAAATATTGTATTGAACAATATCTATTCTTGAATTAAGAATATTTCTGACAAACAATTTTTTTTCCTTTCTAATATTAAATATACAAACGTTTTGCTTAAAATAAGTCTGTTAAGCTTATTTTCAGCTGGGTATTTTTCTTATTTCAAGAAATCTAAGTGAGTAAAATTTACTTGAAGCACGAGCAGATAATTTCACTTATTTCTATTAGATTTACACTGAAAACAAGGGAATTTAAGTTTTTTTTCTTCTTTCAGTTTTAAGAAGGTGGGGTTTTGCAGTGCATATGTATGTATTGGTTGAGGTGGTACAAAAACTACTTAAGAAACATTTTGAAAACTTCCAGAATAAGTGTCTGGATTTTATACGCAAATTTAAATTGCAACATTTAAGCGCAGAGGTGGGTAGAGTAGCCAAAATTTTTGCTCAAGTAAGAGTAGCGTTACTTCAAAATAATATTCCTCAAGTATGAGTAAAAGTAGTCATCCATAATGGTAGGGTTAATTTTATCCTTACAAAATGGGAAGACAATTGAAATCATCTATATAATTGAAGTCATTATATATTGCAAATTAAGGTTGCGTAAAAGTTGGTGGGGACAATTTAAGCATCCTGGAAAGTTGGTAGTGTTATGTCCCTACCGTCCCTATGCAAACCTACGCCCTCGGTTGGCATCCTATTCTATGCTATCTCATCGCTAATTTTGACACCGAGGTTTTCTACTTGAGTGTGTCTAATTTCACCTAGTGATGCGTGAATCCCATCTATCTTGTTTGTATTCCCTTAGGAAGCCGGCGGACCTGAACAACCTGGCACCTGGCACCCATCCGCCATTCCTGACCTACAATGGTGATGTCAAAACAGATATCAACAAGATAGAAGAATTTCTCGAAGAAATGCTGGCACCTCCAAAGTAACGCACGCACACACATGCATACACACAGCCACAAGGAGCCTTCAGCTGTCCTACATATTGACAGATGTTCGTACTGTCGAATGAATGTGGTAAATGTCCTGGCCTTGCTGTGACCAATGCACTGCTAACACAATTGCCTCTTGACGATTAATAGTTATTTCAATTAATGTAGATTAAAACGAAATGCAAACAGGCTATTTACGGTATCTACATCTGGACCACTCAATGCACAATATAATGATAACAACTATTATCTTTCTGATTATAATTGAGGTACCCCAAACTGTCAGCTAAGCAAAGGGAGTCCAACACAGCAGGCAATGACATCTTTGCCAAGTTCTCCGCTTTTATCAAGAACACCAAGATGGATGCCAATGACGGTGAGGCATTTGTTATTTTCTAAAAATATTTTGTATTCAAGGTAATTTTGATATTTCTTTTCAGTTTTTAAGAGTGATAGCCCTTCAATTGAGTTAAGTCATAATAATTTGTAATATCAAATATCAATTTTAAATTAAAATGTATGAGAAAAGGTGTACATAAGTTTTAAATGTTTAGTGTTTTAAAATGTGAAATCATGAAAATATTAAATTTTTTATTAAATGTCAATTGTTAATAATTTTATTTACAAGGGCGTAGGTTTGGTCTCAATATTGGTAGGGACGATATAACAGTTATTTTTGCTGGGGATGGGACATTAATAAGACCAAACAGATTGGGTGAACGGCAGTCAGGTCAGGGCTACACTTCTCACCAAGAAGAACCTAATTAATTGATAGGCTAAACAGTTAACGCAAAATAAATCTGTATTGACTTATACTAACTTTCACACTCCAAATTTACAGTATAACGTCTTAATCTGATCATTTTTCTTAAATCTAGTCGAATAATTTTCTCCATCTTGCTTTGAGTGTTAAACGCTAGTTAACAGATTAATGGGTTAGATTCTTCCACTTTTAATAAATATTGCTATTTGTTCTTAATAAGACCATGCATCCAAAATTCGGTCATTTTTCACCTAAATCAAGAAAAAATGCTTTCAAATAATGTTTTGAACAATATCTATTCTTGAATTAAGAACATTTCTGACAATCAAGTTTTTGTTAAGATTAAATATACAAAGTTTTTGCTTAGAATAATTCTGTTAAGCTAATTTTCAGCTAGCTATTTTTGGTATTTCAAGAAATCTGAGTAAAATTTACTTTAAGCACTGGCAGATAATTTCACTTATTAGTAGTAGAATTACACTGAAAACAAGTTTTTTTATTTTTTATTTTTAAGGAGGTGGGTTTTTGCAGTGCATATGTATTGGTTCAGGTGATACACTGATGCAGGACGGACATAATGTAGCAAAATTAGAGGTGTGTTCGCTACCTACACAGCATTTACGTTTTTACATTACTTACAATGGCTGCTGCTGGTGGAAAAATATTTGTACATAGACTTCATAATGATATTGACAGGACACCTTCCCCAGACACTGCGCCACGCCTTCAAGTAGGGGGCCGTCCAACTCGCCGCTTCAGTCGGTCGAAGTCGGTCGCAGTTATTCTCAAACACATGCAGCGATCCAATGCCGGGTTTAGATGGAAAAAGTACGAAAGCTGTACCGCATACAAACAGGAAGGATTGTCTCAGGAGTGATTTGTTCGAGGATTCAATGTAATTATTATATTTTTCGTACCTCGCATGAAAAAAAATGCGTGAAAAAAATCAATGGGAGAAATTAACCGCTGCAGCATTGGTGTCATAATTCGCAATATTTACGTAAAATAAATGATAACTGGTTTTTTACTTTTAACTAAGAATCGGCACTGCTTTTACTTTCATATCTATAAAGAATTCAGGGATTTAAGCATTTACTCACAAGAGTTTTCAACGTAAAAAGCTTTTTGTGATGATAAGGCGGCGCCACAGTGGCTTATGGACTAGCAGCACGTTCGACATGTTTTCGTAAAATAAATTCTAACTGCCCGTTTTTTTTTTTTCTTTTAACCAAGAATCGAGACTGTTTTACGTCCATATCAGTAAAAATTCAGGGATTTAGGCATTTATTCACAAGAATTTTCAATGGAAAATGCTCTTTGTGTTTCCACTCGGTCAGCTTTGACGGAGATACAGTAAGCTCCCTACTAATCGGCCCTGCACCCAGTGTCCTGTCAATATTGTATTATGAAGTCTATGACTTGTAATATCCCTCGTCTTCGAAGGGGGCTGAGGAGGCGGCATGTTGTATTTCTGTTGGGGAGGGAGTCACCAGCCAATCAAATGTGCGTTTGAGGGGAAAAAATGGACTGGCACATTCAGCAAGTGAAAAGGGGTCAATGTATGTCTGAACCAGGGGTCGCGTTAACCGAATATTTTCCGTCGTTGACCGATTTTTTAAAACGGTGACGGAAAAAACTGAAGTCCATCTGTCATTTTGACCGGTTGCAATTCACACCCCAGACCACAGGGTGGCGAGTGAGCATTTTAATTAGCTATTGTCTCTCTTGATGCATGACGTCGTTGGCCTTTCGTTGAAAAATGTCAAGGCAACTGAGTGTCCGAAGTTTCTTCAAAAAGCCCCAAAATGATGATGAAAGAGGTGAAAAAACAGGGACTGCACAAGCGGGCACGCAATTCAAGTCCCTGCGCACCAGGAGGAAAGTGTGAGACTACGTTCAGGCCACAGCAGGTGAACTGTTAATTTCATTGTTCCATATGCTACATATGGTAGGCTACCTAACTACTGGGGCCACAGTCAGCTGTTTTTGTCACTGCGGAGCAAAAGTTACATATCCATCTGCTTGATGTGTGATGGCACGGTGTGGATTCTCTGTTAAGCTTGTTCGGACAGAATATTAATTTAAAATGAATGAAAACTAAATACTATTGAATATGTTGAAGTGGTATGCAATGTTAAGAGTCTTGTTAGCTGTAGGCGCACTATCCTAGACCCCTCACTATCCACTCGCGGGGGCCTGCGCTTGTCAGTGACGTTCCTTATTCTCGCTATATGATTATACAACTTTAACATTTGTTAATAATACGCTCTGTGTGTAGTATCATCCATCGCTTTTCCTTTTTAAATGGGCACTTATAAGCGAACGCAAGAAGTAACAACGGGAACATTTTTAAACAGGCATTTGACGGGAGAGCATTTCGACTCTTCGGCGAATCACATCGCGAGAGCGAGTGGATAGTGAGGGGACCGCGCGCGGCTCTTAAGTGTCTCTTTCACGTGACTGTCGTAGCCGGTGTAGGCGCTTGAACCTACACCGGAAACGCGCTCGGCCAAATGGACACACAAGTACGGAAGGTGAATTATGCCAAACAAAGGGTCACCACAATGTCATTATCATCATTTTAAAAATTTAAGTGACGGGTAAAAATAGATTATGACCGGATTTTTCTGACCCTGTCAGTCAAAATGACAGACAACGAAAAAGTCTAGCGCAACCTCTGGTCTGAACATAACAAGTACTGTAATTTATTTAATAATGGTAGGATCAATCATATGCGGAGTTTAAGGGGCGGGGGCAGGCCCCCTGGTGGCCGAAAAGTGTCATTGCTTGTAATTGACTTTCCTATATATATAAAAGTTGTAAAGCAATAAAACAAACAACAAAAATGAATGAAATGAACAAAGAAAACCCAAACTATTTTTATAATGGGTCGAAATGATTTTTCGAACAGATCATGTGACGAGCACCTTAGACGTACATTTGCTGTAAATATTATCACCCCCCCCCCAAAAAAAAAAAAAAAACAGCGGAGGGCAATTCTAAATTACCTATATAACTGAAGTCATTATACAGTGCAAATACGTTTGCTTAAAAGTTGGTGGGGACAATTTCAGCCTCCTGAAAAGTTGGTCGTGCTATGTCTCTACTGTCCCTATGCAAACCAATGCCCTTGTTAATTATTCTTATTTTTTTTTAAAAATGTTGGTAACACTATAACTGTGTACTAAAACTGTCATAACACCGTCATAATTATGACATGACACTATAATGAACATTACATGAACAAGTGTCCTAACCCTAACACAATTCCTAAATTCTAATTCCAACCCAAAGACATTTGAAAAGAATCTCAGTATTGCATCAAAAGTGACATAATTTACTAAATGACGTGTCATAATTATAAACCCTCATTCATGTTTATGACAGGTGTCAAGTCATCATTATGGCAGTCTCATGACACCGAGTTCGAATAAAGTGTAACCAAAATGTAGCTTAATAGAAAAGAAAAAAAATATATATATAAACAAGAACTGAAGGAAAGTATTCATGATTTAATTGTCATTGTGTGACTAAATCCTCAGTAGATGGCAGCAGACTCCACTGTTTTCTCCGTCCTAAACACTTTGCTCCCACCTAGTGGACATTATTCCCCTCTCGCACTATATGATTTTAGCCTTGGAGAAAGGGTTGACAAGGTCCCTGAAAAAGCTGGACGACTACCTAAACAGTCCGCTGCCTGACGAGATTGACAGCAACAGCATGGAGGAAGAAAAGACATCCAGAAGACGCTTCTTGGACGGAAACGAACTGACACTGGCCGACTGCAACCTGCTGCCCAAATTGCATATAGTCAAGGTAGAGTTACCTGAGAATATACAGGATGGCTGGCATGTTGGTATGAAGTGGTGAGTTTAGAGTGATTTATTTGACCGTTATTAGTTGTCCTTCAAAGTAGGTTTTACTTAGCATTTTGAACTGATGTATTTTCTATCATGTGAGGAGAAAGGGCAAAACACACATAACACAATAAAAAGGCAAGGCAAATTTATTTGTATAGCACAATTCAACACAAGGCAATTCAAAGTGCTTTACATCACATGAAGATCATAAAAATCACATTAAATCAAAAGAACGTTGAAACAAAGACAGTCAAAACAGCAAATAAAATTATACATAGAAATTGCATTAAATCACGAATAGAAAAAAACCCCAAGACTAATCATTGAAATCAGCGATGGAGCAAATAGCAAATAGCTTGAATTTTGAAGTATATAGACAGTTATGGATATGCTATGAAACGAGACCAGGGCTGCAGCTATCGATTATATAAGTAATCGATTAATCTATTGATTATTTAGTTCAAATAATGGAGTAATCGGAACATTTGGTCAGAGGTGGATAAACTAGCAAAAGGTTTTACTCACGTCAGAGTAGTGTGACTTCTAATTAATATTACACTAGTAAAAGTAGTCATCAAAAATGTACTCCAAAGCTACAGTGTTTCAAGAAGCTTCATTTGACCATCACTGCTCCCTTCGGGGAGACAGTCAACCTCTGCAGCCACCTGCTGTCAACACTGTTGTCGTCCAACATGCCTCCTAGCATGCATTGCAGCGTTACAGATGTAAATAACAATCAAGATTCATGTTCTGTGCTATTTATTTCTTCAGTTACTGTTCCAGTTGTTTCATTAATTGCTAGTTATGGTATTTATTTTTTTACAGTGGCACCATAAGACTGTCATTAGACAATCATGATGATGACATGACACTGTCATGACCATTAATGAAATCTTATAACAGATGTCATTTACTGTAGTCTTATCCAGCAAATTATCTCACTTTTGAATGAATGTAAAAGATCCGAGTTGGACATAAATGGAGTTAGTGACATAATTTGCCAGATGACACTTAATGACATCTGTCATAAGTATTCAGTAATGTCCATCATAGTGTCTTAGTGTCTTTTAACAGTGTTATGATGCTGCAGTCAAATAAAGTGTTACCTATTAACCCCCCAAAAAATCAACAAATAAGTTGCACTGGGCTAATAAGCCATAGGATTCAAAATGAAGGAAAAAAGTAGATGCTTATAGTCCAAAAATTACGATAAAACAAAAATTTACAAGCTCAAATTACAAACATTGGCCTGAACAGCGAAGCAGTTGAATTCAGCTGTGAGACAAGTTATGTCATATTCACTCTAGCCACTAGACAGCAGTGTATCCACCCAAATTAGTAAAACTAAATTCAAACACTTTAAAATAGGGCTGTTAAATTTATCGCGTTAACAGGCGGTAATGAATTTTTAAAAATGAATCACGTTAAAATATTTAACGTATTTAATGCATGCGAGCGATGATCCACTCATGCATTGCCGCAATTAGACTACAATGGTGCCGTTTTGTGTATATTGAGAATTGAGAGCTAAGAAGCAGAGACAAGCAAGAGGAGTGGATTCAGGCATTCATTGGTGCCGCGCTATTTATTGGCATAAGCTTTGGAATCTCTTCTACAACAATCATAACTACTGTGGCGAGCGACGTGGGGTAGAACTACAGGAGATAATCTTTTTCTTAACACCCTGTGTTGAACACAATGCAGAGAAGATATACCATTAGCAGCTACCACTGACAGTCATGGTTGCCCAACTTCCCATCATGCATTTGGGTGGAACAGTTAAGTCGCTACAGTATCATTTACTGAAAGCACAACAAAAATAATAGTCCTATCTCTTAAAAAAAAAAATGTTCACAAAAAGAAAAGCGCTCAATGGAAGGAGAACTGGCATTCCCAATCAAAATAGCTATGCAAAATAATACTCAGACTTTGGTCAAACTCTATTCAAACATTTCGTTTAGCTCAACAAATACACTAGACGGCATAATTTAGTAACAATATACAAACTATCAGAGGTCTCGTACATTGTGAAGTCAACACTCAAATGAACGTAAGGTACAATGAACCCGGAAACTACGGCGGCAGTCGAGGGGCAAAACGCACTAGAAAAACTTGGCTAGATCTCTAATTAATTTAAAACTAGCCCTTGGTACCTTGTGGTGTATTTCAATCACTACCTTCCAAAATGGCGTGCTATTTATTTTTTTCATTGAAAATTTTACAAATTTTTTAAAAACGAAAACATACAGAGAAGTTTTAATATAAAATTACTATAACTTGTACTCACATTTATCTTTTAAGAATTACAAGTCTTTCTATCCGTGGATCCCTTTCACAGAAAGAATGTTAATAATGTTAATGCCATCTTGTGGATTTATTGTTATAATGAACAAATACAGTACTTATGTACAGTATGTTGAATGTATATATCCGTCTTATCTTTCCATTCCAACAGTAATTTACAGAAAAATATGGCATATTTTAGAGATGGTTTGAATTGCGATTAATTACAATTAATTAATTTTTAAGCAGTGATTAACTATTTAATTAATTTAATTAAAAATTCTAATTGTTTGACAGCCCTACTGTAAAAACAAACCATTACAACAAAAGATGTCCCGATCGATCGGGTCTGATCACGTCATTTTCAAAGTATCGTAATCAGAAAAAAAATATCGGACATGACTTTTTTAAATATATATATATATTTTTTTATTTAAATTGTTTTGTAATTGTATTTAACGTTACAGACAAAATGTCTTACACTCATTCAGAGTAGTTTTGGCTTAAAGTAGGGGTATCAAGTTTATTGCGTTAGGCGGAAATTAATTTTTTAAAATTAATCACATTAAATAATTAACGCATGCGCTGCACGACCCACTCACGCATTGTCGCGTACAATCTATAAAGATGCCGTTTTAACTATAGATATTGCTAAAAGGCAGCGTATAATGAGTAGAGAGAATTTTGACAGTCTTTGGAGCCATTATTTATGTGGCTAAAGCCTTACAATACCTCTCTCAGCAATTAGAAATAACGTGGGAGGCATTGTGGGGAAGAAAGATAGTAGTTGATCATTTTCTTAACACCCTATGTTCTTTCCCAACGCAGAGAAGATATATCAATTGGTGCCCCTACGCACAGTCATGGTTGCTCTTCCAATCATGCATTTGGGCAGAAGTTAAATGGCTGCAGTATCATTTAATGAAAGCTGAACAAATACACTAGATGGCAATATTTAGTCACAATATACAAAGTCACATTTATCCTTTGAGAATTACAAGTCTTTCTATCCGTGGATCCCTCTCACAGAAAGAATGTTAATAATGTAAATGCCATCTTGAGGATTTATTGTCATAATAAACAAATACAGTACTTATGTACTGTATGTTGAATGTATATATTCGTCAGAGTTTTCTTCATTTTTTTCTTAATGCATTGCCAAAATGTATATGATCGGGAAAAATTATCGAGAATGATTGGAATTGAATCGGAAGGAAAAAAAAAAGCAAATATCGGGATCGGCAGATAATCAAACTAAAACGATTGGGATTGGGAGCAAAAAAACATGATCGGAACAGCCCTAATTACAACGCCACTCTAAATAAACGAATCCTCGAAGCAGCAAAACTTGTTTCGAAGCTTTTTTCTAAGCGAATTACCCGAGGTAATCGAGCATTAAAAGAGACTGAAAGTCCTCCATTTGTTTTCCAGGTAGTGGCCAAGAAGTACCGCAACTACGACATCCCCTCGAATATGACTGGCATCTGGCGTTACCTGAAGAATGCTGCCGCCCGTGACGAGTTCAACAACACGTGCGCCGCCGACTCCGAGATCGAGATGGCCTACAAGGACGTGGCCAAGAGGCTTGCCAAGTAGCCTTTTAGCAACCAAAACCATCCCTTTTACACTTGGCCCTCCAGAGATTTATTAGTTTAAGGATGCACAAATGCACTCAAATGTGACGGATGGTCCCTATCCCGCTGTCTGTATTTATTCCTCGTGACACAATGCTCCCTTTCACATGTGCTACGTAGCTTTGAGTCACAGACGCGTCGAGGCGCTTAGATTTATTTATCCCCACGCCCGTGGACGTCTCGCCTGATTCCAATGTTTATTATTGAGCTCCCACTGCGCCACGTCTTCCCCTGAGACGGCGCGCCTACGAGCCGTCAACGTCAATGTTCCCCTTGGTCGTCATTAAACTCCACTTGTTCTGCCTCCTCACGCTTTTCTCTACTGTTATTTCTTTCTTTTTTTTTATATGAAAGACTAAAATACTTCAAGTCAGGCCAGCAGTTTTTGGGCCCTCAAGTCTGCTAACAATACAATATTGAGTATTGTGGGAATGCACTGACTGAGTCAATGCATCCCACTGCTCCTTTTTTTTTTTGTCGTAAAAACTTTGGCAAGTATTTCGTCTCACATTTTCCACAGCGGCACCGTAAAGCTGTCATAAAACCAAATAAACCACCATGAAGCTTTGAACGAATTGTCTGCAAAGCAATATTGCTTCAAGAAACTTCATTTGACCATCACTCCTCCCTTGGGGGAGACAATCAACCCTGGGTGCCAACACTGTTGTTGTCCAACATGCCTCCTAGCATGCATTGCCGCGCTACAGATGTAAATATCAATATTCATCTTCTGTGCTAATTTCTTCAGTTACTGTTCCAGTTGTTTCATTAATTGCTAGTTATGGTATTTGGTAACACTTTTTCTGACAGTGGCGCCACAAGACTGTTATAAGACCATCATAATTATGACATGAAACTGTCACTAGCATTAATGAATGCTTATAACTAGGGTTGTTCCGATCATGTTTTTTTGCTCCCGATCCGATCCCGATCGTTTTAGTTTGAGTATCTGCCGATCCCGATATTTCCCGATCCGATTGCTTTTTTTTTGCTCCCGATTCAATTCCAATCTTTCCCGATAATTTTTCCCGATCATATACATTTTGGTAATGCATTAAGAAAAAAATGAATAAAACTCGGACGAATATATACATTCAACATACAGTACAAAAGTACTGTATTTGTTTATTATGACAATAAATTCTCAAGATGGCATTTACATGATTAACATTCTTTCTGTGAGAGGGATCCACGGATAGAAAGACTTGTAATTCTTAAAGGATAAATGTGACTTTGTATACTGTGACTAAATATTGCCATCTAGTGTATTTGTTGAGCTTTCAGTAAATGATACTGTAGCCATTTAATTGTTCTGCCCAAATGCATGATGGGAAGTGCAACCATGACTTTGCGTAGTGGTACCAATTGCTATATCTTCTCTGCGTTGGGAAATAAAATAGGGTGTTAAGAAAAAGATCAATTACTACCTTTCTTCCCCACATTGCTTCCCACGATATTTCTAATCGTAGGGAGAGGGATTGTAAGGCTTTAGCCAATTAAAAAAAGGCTCCAAAGGCTGCTAAAATTCACTCTACTCATTTGACGCTGCCTTTTAGCTCTATATATAGGTAAAACGGCGCCATTACAGATTGAACACGACAATGCGTGAGTGGGTCGTGCAGCGCATGCGTTAATTGCGTTAAATATTTTAACGTGATAAATTTTAAAAAAAATTAATTACCGCCGTTAACGGGATAAATTTGATGACCCTACCTTAAGCCTAAACTAATGACTCTGGATGAGTGTAACATATTATGTCTGTAACGTTAAATACAATTAGAAAACGATTTAATTAAAAAAAAAAAAAAAAATTAAAAAAAGGCATGTCTGATATTTTTTTTGCCGATTCCGATACTTTGAAAATGACGTGATCGGACCCGATCTATCGGGATGCCGATCGATTGGGACATCTCTACTTATAACAGATGTCATTTGTGTCATCCGCAAATTATCTCACTTTTGACGGTTTGTAAAAGATCCAAGCTGGACATAAATGGAGTTAGTGATATAATTTAGGGCTGTCAAACGATTAAAAATTTTAATTGAGGTAATCACAGCTTAAAAATTAATTAATCGTAATTAATCGCAATTCAAACCATCTATAAAATATGCCATATTTTTCAGTAAATTATTGTTGGAATGGAAAGATAAGACACAAGACGGATACATACATTCAACATACTGTACATACGTACTGTATTTGTTGATTAAACAATGAATCAAGATGGCATTAACATTATTAACATTCTGTTAAAGCGATTCATGGATACAAAGACTTGTTCTTAAAAGATAAATGTTAGTACAAGTTATAGAAATTTTATATCAAAACCCCTCTTAATGTTTCGAATAAAATTTGTAAAATTTTCAAACAAAAAATAAACTAGTAGCTCGCCATTGTTGTTGTCAATAATTACACAATGCTCATGGTGCTGAAACCCATAAAATCAGTCGTACCCAAACGTCAGCAGAGGGCGACAAAACACCAAAAAAACACAAGTAACAAATGGACATGACACTGTGCTGTCATTTTAATCTTTTTGAGTGGGGCATTTGCGTTAAATGTGTCAAATATTTTAACGTGATTAATTAAAAAAATTAATTACTGCCTGTTAACACGATAATTTTGACAGCCCTAATATAATTTGCCGGATGACATTGATCTTTCATAAGTATTCAGTAATGCCCATGATAGTGTCATGTCATGATTATGACTGTTTTATGGCAGTCTTATGACGCCGCTGTCAAATAAGGCGTTACCTATTTACCCAAACGAATTAACAAATAATCGGCACTGGACTATAAACCGAAGGATTCCAAATAAGGGAAAAAAGTGGAGGCTTACAGTCCAAAAATTATGGTAACACTCAGGGCCGGCCCAGGCCATTTGGGGGCCCTAAGCAAAATAATGCAAAGGGGCCCATATTTTTGGCCCACCATTTCGTCACAATGTACTGTGAAACCCATACATGCAATCCAAACCATACGTCCATATTTTGTATATTAATCAGATTTTGTTGCACTGCATACTTCAAACTTCTCACCCCACACCCCAAAATATTGTCAGTACTTACAGTAGATAGCGCCAAACATTTTTCTAAAAGAGGAAAGAAAGAAGTTAAGGAAGAACTTTTATTTTTTTAAGCTTGTAATCAAGTATCAAAACTCACAAAAGTCAAATAAAGCAAACTGTAGTAAACAAAATAGAATATAAATTAAACAATTGCCAAATTGGGGGCCCCCTAGTGGTCAGGGGCCCTAAGCAGCTGCATAGTCTGCGTATAGGCTGGGCCGGCCCTGGTAACACTCAAACACATTTCTCCATTCACTCCTATTGACTTTCAACTGCGACCCATTTAAATTTAAAGTGGACCCACAGAAAAGCCCCACATAATAATGCTATTTAAGATTTTTTTTTACGCTGTCACAGGCTCTTTAAAGTGCCTTAGCAACAACTTCAACCCAGTGCCTCAGCAATAACTTCAACTTCAAAGATCATGAAAATAAAACATTAGGAAAAGGATGAATTAACTCCTTGGTTGTGATAGACTTCCAATCCATTTTGACTGGGATCGTCGTCAGTGGCCAAGACCATTAAAATGTCAGCTTGAATACATAATGATATAAAAAAGGTACCTGAAACAAGGTGACAAAAATGGTTTAACAACATCTGAAGTTGTTTAATAAAACGGTGATGAGTATGCTTATGCCTTGCATCAACTCTGCTGTCGGTCATGCTATAATGTCTGACGCACACAAAATCCATCAGAAGGGATCATTTCTTTGGCAGACTAGATGGCTCAGTGGAAATGTAACTTTATCCAGTGTGGTAAGTCTAGTAATATTTTACATTTATTATAATAAAAAAAAAAAGTGCTTCCTTCGCATGCTGACCGCGGCTCGAAAGTGTCGTCATCCCATTTTATTTATCATCCTGAAACCTTGTTGAATTTCATTCAGCCATTCATCACAGTCTGAATTTGAAACATTTTTATTGATAAATTTAAAAAGCAGCTAAAATGGGTCGAGGTGGACCCAAATGACTCGACTTCTAAGAGCAACTGGAGCCTTTCGGGCTTCGCTGCGGCTACCTTGATGAAGCTTCTAGCACGTGCTGTGGTTTGGAACGTTGAAGGTGAAAGTAGAGCACTTTGACGGTGACTTTGCAAATAAACTGTGGATGACGGCTGCAAATGGAGGAGGCCTTCGGGCCAGGGATCCAACGCCGAAGCGCCCTTAGTCTCCAATTTTCTTCACTTGGAAAAAGCAAAAAAGCACTTGAGTGCGGCAACATTTCAATGAAAAAAGTCACTTTTTTATGATAATAAAAGTAAACGAGTTCAATATTCCTTGATGCCAGTTTTCATACAGTTATCCAAATGAGAGCTCCAAAACAAAGGATAATTCCACGCTGTTAACAACTCTAGTACAGTGGTTTTTAACCAGGGTTCGATCGAACCCCAGGGGTTCGGCGAAGGTAATGAAACGCAGAGCCCTATTTTCGTACGCTAATCAAATCTAGGCAAAGTGGCTTTTTAGACCAGGTTTTGGACTGGTTTGCTCCCAATTTACAGGCTTAATAATTAATAATAATAATAATCATCACGATAATGATAATACATTTGATTTAAAGCCGCCTTTCTGTAACTCAAGGTTGCCGTGCAATCATTAAAAAAACATTTGAATGAATGAATGAATTTATTGTCATTGTCATCATCATCAGAATCATTGACAGTTACAGAGTGTGGGATAGTTTGGCCAGAAAGGAGAAACATTGACATAGACTATGGAATAATTTGCCCGAAAAAGACGATGACAGACAAAAGAAGACGGGAAAAAAGCAAATGCTTATCTATACCCGTCCCCCAACATCCCGGGACGCACAGTCTAGCATGTTTGTGTTAAATAGTCCATTTTTTTTTAAAAACTCATATATCTTTCAAAAAGTCATTGATTGCCATGGAATTTCGCAATATTGTCAATTTGAGTAGATTCATTGGATAGGCTGATTTCCAAGTTGGTGTAGGGAGGGATGGCCGGGGGTATCATGGAGGCCCATGTCTGCTGTATCCGCTCCGGAAGATTAGTCATCATCCTCCCTTGCCCTGTTCCCACGAGCGAGCCTTTCATGATCCCGGATCTCCGTGATGATTTTCGTGACCATTTGAGCGGTGGCATCACTTAACGTTGCTTGTTCCTTCGTCACCCTTGCCTCGTTGAGTTGATGCTTCATTCTCATCGAGAATCGGTGTACCCAGAGGGCACCAAGAAGCAGCAGCGAGCGCCATCAGAGAGCCGAAGATAAAGAGGTCCTCGACGTCCTCAATCTGAAGAGACGTTAAGCATATGGGCCTCTGTTTTCCCCAGGCATCCTCCACATAACCAGACGTGAAGGTGTTGGCCGGACATGGCCGTTGGTTTGGTGTAGGTCTCATTGTAGAAAATATTTTGTCCAATGAGCTGAGTGTCCAGTCAAAGAGCTCCATGTCACAGCAGGTTAAACACAGCGCTCACGTTGCAATGGCAGATCAGTAATCTAATTTTACTGGAGGGCATATATTCAGAGCAAGCAATTTTATGTCTTAGTCTCTGTCCCTGACATTTAATCATCCTTTGTTTGCCTTTTTTTTGCTGTGGGAACAACTTGTAGCGGATGTGTGTGTGCAGTGCAGCTATGACTTATTTTGGTCCATGTAGCGATTTATTATAGTTTCTTTGTACATCTTTTTGAAGTAACTCAATGATTTTATACTCGTAAGCGCTGCATCACATGTATTCCATAGGCGAGCCCCAATGTTCGTAATCGAGAAAGATTTTAATGTTGTCCTAGTTGCCCGATAGGAAAACAATCTGATTCCTCTCAGGTCGTAGGTTGATTCCCTTAGTTGGAATAGCACTTGTAGGTTAGGCGGGAGACTGTTTGCGTGGGCCTTGTACATCATTTGAGCAGTTTTGAAGTTAACCAAGTCATAAAATTTTAATAGCTTGGACTTAATGTAAAGTTCGTTTGTGTGCGCTCTGAACAGTGCTTTATGAATAATCCTAATTGCCTTTTTTTTGAAGGATAAAAAGTGGACAAAGGTGTGTTGTGTACGTGTGCCCCCAGATCTCCAAGCAGTAGCTGAGGTACGGCAAGACAAGTACGCTGTAAAGGGTTTGGAGAGCAAATTATAGATTGAAAACAAATTATAGATTGAAAACAGTAAAAACAATAAAGTATAGAACGTTTAGGGTAAATTTAAAATACTAAAGAGATGTAAAAACAATAAAAAATACTAATAGATAAAAAATAGGTAGCAGAAAACTAAAACAAAAAGAAATTAGGGATTATTATTGACAGGTGAGTCTGAACAGGTGAGTTTTGAGTTTAGATTGAAAAAGGGGAACCATTAATCCATTTCTTTTAACTGCTAGTCCTCGATCTGATGGGAGGAGGAACTGGTTTGCTCAGTGGAAGGTTGACTCGCACTTGATATGAGGGAATACAACAGACCAATGGGCAGCATGATCTCAAATTTTCCACTGTTTTTAATTCTGAAGAATTCTGAGCACAGATTTGCTAAATTATCAGCTTGCTATCTTAGATATATCCGTTTTGAATTTGAAAAAAAAAAAGTGAAACTTGTGGGGTTCGGTACCTTTAGCAAGGTTAAGAACCACTGCTCTAGTGCAAGAATCACTCAAAAAGGTTATATTTTTTCTCATTTTTATTCAAAATGCACTTTTGGACAATAATACTTAGTCTTATAGTCTTACTTATTTTAGTCATCTCAAAATACGTTGGTCTTCATCTGGTTTGTGTTGGCGAAAACTTAAGACTAATTTCGTCTAATTTTAGTCGACGATTACTGAAAAAATTTTCGTCTGTAAAATTAAAAAAAAAAAAAAAAAAAAACTCCAAAAATAAATAAATTAATTAAATTAAGGTCATGAACAATTTCGAATAAACATGGCCAGATGAGGACATATTGTAGTGTTTACAAGGACAACGCCAGCTTCGTGATAGTACACACCAAGCAGGAAAAGAGTACATTATATTCAATGAATTATACCCACCTGGATGCCACGAACTGTATATAAAAAAAGTTGTCCGACAGTTTAGCCCAGTACTTCTCAAATAGTGGGTCGGGCCCCCCCAGGGGGGTGCAGAGCGATGCTGGGGGTGGCGAATGTGGCAAACTAGAATAAAGTGTAATTGCACATCCACTGAGTGGGTGGCAGTGGCACTCTCATTTTCAGCATGTACGCAGCATTTTTGAACCAAACAACAGCACACAGCAAAGAGCACTGGACATATGAAAAGCTAAGACGAAGAAATATGATTAAGCGTATGTGGCATTTGGCTTTTGGTTTTGACTTTTAGTACAGTGGGAGACGAGGAATGACCAGTCTGTTTACTTTGTCTAAAAATGTTCGCAGCGGACAGCGGGAATGTTTTTTTTTTCAGCGAAAACATGCCGAATATTGCATGATATATCAATTCCATCTACTAATTAAATCTCCGCTAACTCAAAGATCAAGGCGAAGTCAAATACATGCGGTGACATTTTTCTGTTGTCATTCATATGTTGAGGTGGCAAAGGGAGAAAAATTGGTGAAAAGTAACTGATAAATTACTCATAGACGTCATAATGATATTGACGGGACATGGGGTGCCGGGCCGATTAATAGGGGGCCTATCTACGTCAAAGCTGACCAAGTGGAAACACAGACAGAAAGCTTTTTATGTTGAATTTCTGGTGAATAAATACTTAAATCCCTGAATTCTTTATAGATATGGACGTAAAACAGTTTCGATTACCGTAATTTCCCGAATATAACGCGCACTTTTTTTCCCCAAAATCAACTTGTAAACTCATGGTGCGCATTATAAACGGGTACATGGATGGAGACAGAAATATATATGTATTCATCCATATAAACCGATTTTTTTTTCATTGACAGGGCCACGTTGTGTTGAAGAAACGTATGCGGCGACCCGTTGCCGACCATTACGGTACGTGACGTCATCGTTTTGTTTCGGTAATACTTCACACTAATTGGCCGAATGATTTCGTCTGTGTTAAATTCTGCTTTTTTCACTCTTCATAAAGCACAGAACTTAGTTTCTTGAACTCATTTGAGTCGACGTTTATTGCAGCTCCACAATTCGGAGCATAACAAATGTAAGGACACACACTTCCTGTGTCCGTCAACTACATCGGTCCCTCGGGAAACTCAAACCGAAATAACAATAGTTCAGTAGTTTTACCGTATCAATCCATGGAAAAAACATTTATTCATCATGAGGAAAACAAGCAAGTTATACAGCAGCCTTTAAAAGAAAAATCACATCCGTTTTGTTTTCTCCTAGATTCTGGTAAGTTGGAGAAGTTGTCAAATCATATTATTACCGTAAATATTGTCAGTTTACTGTAATGTTTTGAACTACCAATGTGCTATGCTTGTGCTGTGTTTCACCAGTCACTAAAATGACATCTCTGTATCTGTACACGAGCTCTGTTTTCTTGTATTCTTCTATTTATTGGTGCTAAAATTAGGGTGCGCGTTATAAACGGGTACAATAATTTTCCCCAAATTTTACAAGTAAATTTGGGGTGCGCATTATACACGGGTGCGCCTTATATTCGGGAAATTACGGTATTTGTTAAAAGAGCAAAGAACCAGGCACTTAGCATTTATTTTATATAAATATGTCGAATGTGCTGCTGGTCTTTATGCCACTGTAGCACCGCCTTATTACCACAAAGAGCTTTTTCCGTTGAAAATCCTTGTAAATATATGCTTAAATCCCTGAATTCTTTATAGATATGGACATAAAACAGTCTCGATTCTTGGTTAAAAGCAAATAAAGAAAAAAAACCCCGTGCAGTTAGCATCAAAGATGTCCCGATCACGTCATTTTCAAAGTATCGGAATCGGCAAAAAAATATCGGACATGCCTTTTTTTAATATATATATATTTCTTAATTAAATCGTTTTCTAATTGTATTTAACGTTACAGACAAAATGTCTTACACTCATCCAGAGTCAAAAAAATGCAAAAAAAATGTAACAAAATGGCTCAGTGGCGCCCCCTTGAAATTTTAAAATTGGCCTATAACATTAGGGTCTGTCAGCGTAGAGCGATGAAATTTGGGGAGTCTATACCTTGTCCAAAACCGCTCCAAAAAAGCATTGGCACCCATATTCCAAACCCAACAGGAAATCAGTTATTTTGGATCGAATATGAAATTTTTATCGATTTACAGGGTGCACATTTGAGACCTTTTCGCCGAGGGAGTTAGTTGGATCATCTTCAAAATTGGTGAGACTGTTCAGGAGACATATGAGATTTTAAATTTTTAAACTGGTGCGTTTTCATTCATGGGTCTGACCTGGGCATGGTGCCAAAGTCGACCATTTTTTCGGCAAAATGACAAATTCAGTAAATGGCTAATAGCTCCTTGACACAACGTTCAATCTTTTTCATATCTGGCATGTATGTGCGGTATCCCATCCTTAACACGAGTGCATTGAAATATTACCCATTAGGCCTAGCGCCCACTAGTGAGAACAGGAAATGCCATTTTTTACGAGACAGGTTCCTCCTCCAAGGAAAAAAAATATATTCACCTGAAACCTGCATCAGGGGAGCTATAAGACATGTGTTCAGGTGCCTGATGAAATATACTGAGGTTTGGTTGAAGCAGAAGAGTCCAACAGGAGAAGTGAAAATGACTGAAGCCATTTTGTCTCACCACAAGTTTTGAACAGTCCTAACTTCTACAACATATCTGCGCCAAACATCTCGTGCTTGTTGAGTCATACTCTGAAGGGTCCTGTAGGGGTCATTTGCATCAACCCTACAGCGCCAACTAGTGGCAATAGAAAGTCACTCATTTTTCTAATATATGTCCAGTTCTTTTCAGGTTGGTCATTGTAGTTTCAAGACCTTTTGAAATACTTATTTTACGGCCCATGTCCACATGTCTCTGTCTGTTGCCGTGACGACCCTTTATTCGCTCCTTTTTTGTAGTACTCTCTCCAATAGGGTTTTTTAAAATCTGTTAGGTGTGTGAATGTAAAGAGGCGACTTTCGAGCATGTTAGGTTCTAATGAGATAATTAGAGAGGACGATCTGCCACCACCCTGACCTGCACACTGTCCGAGTTGCGGTAGATTGCGAGGGCCCATTCAGTCCCCCTTGCAGGCCTAATTATGTTTTAGTCTCCCAATACATGTTTTTAGCTTGTTACTGTCTCGTTGTCATGAAAAAAGTGTTTGCTGATGAAATGTTTCCGTATAGTCAGCGTTGACGAAGACAACTCTGGTGGTGTGTTAACGTTCACAGGTACCTGGTACTATACTAGAAGTGCATAACTTTTACAATTCCAGTTGCTTTTATACTGTAAAAAACAGCGATGAAGTCAACTTCCTTTTTGTTAACCTAATTGAATCATAGTGTGTGGGCACTCGTAATCAAATTTATCAGTCCATTATCTGCTAATGAACAGTGTCCTGAAAAAGTCAGAACACACAAGAGCGTCTAGCCTGGTGTCCCCTGGCTGCGTCTGCACGAGGCCTGTTCCACATGAAGTTCTGGCACGCCTCTTCATTCCACGTCTCAGCCCAGCATCTCCCTGACTTCAAATAGTGACGTGGACGCGGGGGCCGCCCATAAAAGGGGTCCGCCGACAAAGAGATCCTTTGTTTGTGCGCTTGGTTGCTGTCCATGGTCCTGACACTTTGAAAATTGATGCCATTCCTATCACGACGGACCGCCTGATCCGATGTGTCAGACGTATGTAGTTGATTTAATAAGTAAGATTTTCTTTGTTTTTGATGATCTCAAAAAGCACTTCCAAGTAAGGTTTTGTATTGTGGCTTGAAGCGTATTGCGATATGATCCAATATGAAAAACCGATAACAATGTTTAACTAATTTTGTTTATTATACTCTACAGCAACCCATTTACAGGAATTATAGTTTGCTAGCTTTAGCCATATAGCTTGGCCTACATATTATCGTTTATAACAACCGTGTGAAAATTTGTTAAAACAAATTGTGAGATTACGGTGATTGTAGTTGGATCTGGCACACCCAATTAATCCATTGTGGCTTGCTTCAAATGAGAATCCGCCATGCATCTGACCTTGACGTTTGACGTCACATGGTAAGATGTCGTATGGTCTGTGAGAAAAACTATACAGGTAGTCCCTGGGTTACGACGTACCCGACTTATGTGAATTCGACTTTACGACGAGGTATCCCGGCCTGAACACGACTGCATTGAAATATTACCCATTTGGCCTGGCGCCCACAACTTTTTTTACGAGAAAGGCTCTTCCTCCTCGGAAAAAAAAATCAATTGACCTCAAATCTGCATCAAGGGAGCCTTAAGACATGTGTTCAGGTATCTGATGAAAAATATTGAATTTTCGTTGAAGCGGCGGGGTCCAAACAGGAAAGTGAAAAGACCCTCGGCATTTTGTTTCAAAACAAATTTTGAACAGTCATAACTTGGCAGATATACAGTGTTGTTAATCTTACTTTAAAAAAGTAAATAATCACAGTTACAAATGACTTCTCCCAAAAAGTAATTGCGTCAGTAACTCAGTTACCTGAATGTAAGAGTAATTAGTTACTTAGCAAAGTAACTGGTGATAATTTCCATGCTTTTTTTTTCTCAAAAAACAAAAAAAAAACAAAAAAAACAACAACAACAACAAAACTGGTCACACAATGGGAAGTTTAAAGGGTTTTTGGGACAATTGGCCCTCGCCCAACAGGGGTACTGCGGACATTGTGATAACTAGATAGTAACCTTTGCTATCTGTGGAAGTCATTTAATGTTTTGAATCAACCGTTAAAGTTGTCAAAATTGCTCCCGTTATTGCATCAGTTCCCTTCTGTCTACTTTGTGTATGTTTTACAACTGTTTCATCATATAAAGATAGATTTAAGTCAGGATGTTGCTGATTTAGGAGCAATTTAGACAAAAAGTTACTTAGGTTCGCTATAAAGGTTCTGTACAACAGAGCCTTCCTGAGAAGTCTACGGCTTTAAGATGGCGGCTGTAGACTAACACATCTAGTTCTTTGTACATGTTGCGAATGCCGCTGTGTCTGTCATCTGCATCTAGTTTTATAATATGTTATATCCACCCTAGCATCATGTGGGCGTAGTTTGTAGGCCATCGGCTACAGTCAGGTATTATTGGAGCAACCTAGCATCGCGTTTCCAACGGCGTCACAACTCCCTTGCCTCCTCCCCACTCCTGCTCTGCTCTCTCGTCTCCGTGAGTCTGTCTCTCAGACTTTTCTCGCGTCATTTAACCAACATAGTAAAGCATAGTAACGCATGCCTTTCCTGCCTCAGTAACGGTAACGGCGTTGCCAAAATGAGAAAAGTAATTAATTAGATTACTCACTACTGATAAAAATAACGCCGTTAGTAACGCCGTTATATTCTAACGCTGTTATTAACAACACTGTATACAACATATCTGCGCCAAACTTCCCGAGCTTGTTGAGTCATACCCTGAAGGGTCCTGTATGGGTCAGTTGCATCAACTCTGTAGCAACAGAAAGTCACTCATTTTACTTATACATGTCCAGTTCTTTTCAGGTTAATCATTGCAGTTTGAACACCTTTTTAAGACTACATTTTAAGGCCCATGTCCACATTTTTCTGTCTGTTGCCGTGACCACCCTTTGGTTGCCATTAAGAGGAATTATATTTTTTCAGGGACTTAGGCAGCTTCCAGAACCTTAAAATTTGGCACACTTTGTCGAATTGGCCCAATTAGAATCGAGTTTTCATGACGTCTGAGTTGCGCCAAACTGTGAGCACGAGGGCTTGATCAGTCCGGCTTGTGTAACGGGTACACGCAGGTCTGTTGTGGAGCGTGGAAACCTCCCTGCCGATTCTTTCATATAGGGACGCTGGCGGCTGTGCCGTTGGCTCGGGCTTTATGGCGCAGTGGTCAGCGTCCCTACCTGCCGAGTGGAAGCGTCGTGTGCGTGTGCGTTCGCGTCCCAGCCTGGTCAGAGGTGGGCGTGGAACGCAGGGCGGCACTGACACACTGGTTACAATGGTGCCGTGACCCGGATCGGCAACGAAGGTTTTAGGGGCTGAGTGTGTCGGGTACACCCAGGTCCGTTGTGGAGCGTGGAAACCTCCCTGACGATTCCTTCATGTAGGAAAAATTTAATGTATTTGCGCACACGAAGAGCGCACGAGCACGCGCACACACACATGAGGAAGCGCGCATTTGTTCCAGTGAAGAAGTCCCGCAACTGAGTGAGAGAGAGGGGAAAGGCTGCAAGCCTGCGTGCACATTTGTTGCTTGTGAACTATCACTTGTACATAACACCTTTTCTACTGTTTATTGTGCGTTTTCAATTGTGGTCGAATACTTGGGGAGAATTTATATGATTGTTTTTGATGATGTGCGGATGCTAACTGATACATGCTAATCGTTTGTGTTAATTGTTGTTGCTGTACCAGCAGCTAGTTATAAACGCAAATTTAAATTGCTGTTATTGAAGATGAAACGGATTTAATTTCATTTTTATTTTAGTTTCATTCTGCAAGTGTTGATGTCATGAGCAGCGGAATAAAGTCAGCAAACCACACGGATGTCTGTCATCGTCATTTTGGAGCTTAGCTCGATGTCTAGCTAGGACTTACGTGACGTATAATACATGTTTTGGGATAGTTATTTTGAAAATTGGGGGTATTTAGGGGTACTTAAAGGTTCAATTCTGACTGACGCGGAAATTCGTGTTACTTCGCCAGCGTAGGAACAGAACTCGTTCGTAACCCGGGGACTACCTGTATACACAATTGAAGCAGTGATGCATGAAAAACAAAACAAGAACAATCTTTGTACAAAAGACTTAGGTATTTATTTGTGTTTTAGACAGGCAAGCTCTGGGCGGTCGCGTTTTGGGTCCTCTTCTGTGTGCCTACATGTGTGCAAGTTAATTTGGAGCAAGAAGGAAGAGAAAAAAATTTGTTGCTCCTTGCCTTTCAGTTGTCCGCTAGTAGCTTCGGGTCACGTTGATCTAGAAATGTCCTGAATGAGTTTTCAAGTCCCGTTTAGATGAGGTGAGTGCATGAACCCTCCCGTATTGTTTAGCATTTTTGAGATACTACAAGCTAGTGGCGAGTGCTAAGCTAATTAGCGAATTGCAAACAGTCTTACTACTAGTTGTACTACTACTCTGTGACTCAGGAAGGTGCTAACTAAAGCATTGATTGATTTTTGTAGTTGATGAAGAATACATGCCGGTGAGTGTTGTTATATTATCATTGATTTGAATATGTTATACGGAATTTTCTGTTTTGTTAATTTTAACCAGGAAACTTCATCTAGAAGTGGCATTAAACTGCCTGAACCTCAATATTGTTGTCAGTGCCATCATACAGCTCTTGCATCTTAAGTTTGTGCTCGCAAGTCATGGCCAGGGGTGCTGGAAGTCACTCACAACAGAGGGGTGCAGAAGATCTTTTTTCGTTTTTCCCATCCAAAAACAGCCGTTTCGGTCTAAATTTGTCATGGTCCTACGTTTTCTCCATACAAGGCATGCATAATGGCAGTACACACGCATGCTGGATAGTTTACGTACTACTAGTAGGCTACCAGAAAAACAGCATTCTATTTCACCTACAGTGTGTGTTGGAAATAAATGCGCCCGTGTTTTATAATACAAATCCCCACAGCTAGACAGCGCAATGCACACGGACACATTTGAAAACTAATAGGTCCAATAAGCCTCGGTTTAACTCCCGCTTTTCACAACACTAAAATAAATTGCACAAGAATATCCAACAGCGCTCTGCACGACTACAGCTCAACAGCAACAACAAACAATAATAAGGCTACAATGTAGAGATGGGCGATACCAGTGATTTTGGATTCGAGCCGATACCAAGTAATACCAAGGCCAAATATTACGATCCCGATCCGATATCGATACCGGAAGTTCATATTATATATACATATATATATATATATATATATATATATATATATATATATATATATATATATATATATTATAACAACCCGGCAGTGTTCTCAGCCATTCTGATGATATCTAATGTACAACTCAATCAAGCACTCAAAAACTATTATGTCTCTTTGTGTCAAATATGCGTTGCAATGGAAAACTGCTGCTTTTAATAACGAGCAAAGCAGTTTCCCTCAAACTCACAAACCAATCCATCAACGACAAACTCTGATTAGTCAGTCTCACTCTTTAACCATGACCCTTAAATTCATATGCACAGAACATTTCCCTGATACACGTTGTATTTGATCAAATTTTAATCTACCTAAATTAAATATTTTTGATCTATCTATCTAATTATAGAACGAATTAATAGTAGCATGTTAATGCCCTCAAATGGTAGATCACTAAAAACAAATCCAATAATCAATAGTGACTTGCCGTTTTTGAATTTTATTTTACTAACACAATTTTCAGATTTTGAAATAAAAAATAAATAAATAAAAAATAAATAAATAAAAAAAAAAAAAACAGATCTTGAAATAATTGAAACAGACCTTTAACAAAATAAAAATAAGTAGCAACAAAACATGAGAAATCTAGCATTTAATTGTTTGTAACATAAAAAAATATGGAAAAACATTTCATGAAAAAATAGAAATATGAAACATAAATTCACAAGAAATAATAATAAATGAATAAGAAATAATAATAAGGTTACGTAAGAAATTAGGCGTGAGAGGGGCGGAGGAAAAGCATGCTGTTCGACACAGGAAAGGGACGTGAATGGGGGAGGGAGCACATGCCGGTGTACTGCTTATGTGTGTGCACTGCTTACGTGCGTGTAGAATGCGAAAGGGAAAAGTAGTACAAAAACTGGCACAAAAATATACCCAAAAATTGACAAAGAAAACATAATATATTAATTCCAGATATCGATACTTTTGCTTGGGGATCGATACCTAAAATTGAACGCGCTGGATCGAAATATCGATATTTTGGTATCGATCCGCCCATCCCTACTACAATGCAAGCATGTCTTACTTATTTGAAGACACTTAAGGTTAGGGGCTGCATTGTTAGGCTTTGGTGTCAGCGATACATTGCTCCCGCTTGGGCTTGTGATTCACCAGAATGATCTCCACGGTCTAAATCTACAGCCAACATTTCCTCACTGGGCATTATTATAGAACTATCATCATAATCATCTTCATTTTCCATGTGGAATTGAATTTTTAAAAATTTCTCTTCGTTTTTGTCAAGAAAAAAAATCGCTAATTCGTTATTTGCGCCATGTTAATACCTCCACTGTCAACACTTAACTTTTTCGTTCCAATAACATCTTATTCAATGTGACCAGGTAGCAAGCAAGGTGTCAGATGGTGACCATGTTACTAACAAAAAAAAATTAAACGTTAAAAAAAAGTCAATACGCAATTGTTTCAATATGTTTTATTTATTAATTTCTAACACCAAGAAAAAAAAGAATTTACTAAAACACCCCTTCCTCAACACCA